>NW_023603184.1:27320807-29720807 GCF_014898055.3 Talpa occidentalis
GGGTTGCTCATCTAGATTGTGGGTCTCCCTGGGGCTGCAGCTGGAGCAGGAAGTTTTGGCAGGACAGTAGGTAATCTTAAAAGCTGACAAAGCTTAGAGCCAAGCTGAAAGCTGAGGTCCAAGAAGAGGGAGTTAAGTGACTGATCTGAAAAAGCCAGAAGAAATGTCAACACTGGGGAGTGGAAGAGAAACATGGGACCAGGCAGGTGTAAGAGGCAGAGGGGAAGTGAGGAGATTCTGGGACAGTCACCTGAGCAGGTACTGCACCTGTCAATGGCTTGCACCGATCCATGAACATGTGTTGCAGACCTTCACCTGGTCCATCTACCACCCTTTCCAGTCTTGCCTGTACATAATCTGTAGGCACAGTCTTTGTTCTGGCTTTCTCTGAGCTAATGAGGGAACGATGATTATTCAAACTTTTTTTCTGTAGAGAAGTCAGGTCTGAATTTATCCATCGTTGTTCATTTTCCCCTAGTTTTTCTCTGTGGCAACCACAAAATTCTTACACTTTCTGGGCCCTTCCTTTCCCTTACCCCAGGGCCTGCTGCAGCCCTGAGCAGGGGCTCACCCCATGGAGTACTGCTCCCTTACCCCCCACCCCTCACTTCCCAGTGTGTGACCTTGACCATGTCACTCCCCTCTGCGGGCACTTTAGCCAACTGCTCTGCTATTCTGGGATTCTGTAAGTCTGTCTCCTTTGCTCGTCAAGCTCTACACCACAGGGACCAAGTCCAGAAATGCCATTCCAAATCCTCACTGGTAAGCAGGTGTCTGCCCACAGACCCCAGTCCCCAGATGCTATAGGCAATTTGGGAACTATATTTTTAAAATTACCACAGATGGGAAGACTAAACTGTAATGAGACTTGTTTGAAAATGCTGCTTTTAGCATTTTAGCCCAACTCTTCATCCCTCATTACATTCAGCTTTTCAGATGGCTGCCCCAAATAGCCCATGATCTTCCTGATTGCTCCTGGAGAAGGGCCTCAGATCATTGCGGACTCCATGCCCCCCCAGCCCCCACTTCTGGTTCTAGTCCATTGCAGCACTATTGAGATCCCATATGATCAATGTTACGGCCTTTTAAACAGCCTCTGTTATCTGCATAAACATGGGCAGATTTGCTTTTTCATCGTGCCCTAGAGGTCTATTACAGCTTCTATTATCTTCCCTACCATATCTGTCAGTAACCTGAATCTGAGTTCTTGGCTTTGCAGGTTCATTTGCATCTGTCATCTTTTTATCCACACAGTAATGCTCTTCCTGCCTCTGTGCTGCTATTTTCCTTTCCTGGAAACTGTCTTCAGATCGCATCCCTAGTTATGCAAAATGGGACCATTTTTAACCCTTACAAACATGCCCCTGGTTTGTTGGGTGATACACCTTCTGGGTGAGGGGCTTGTCCCAAGGGCTGGTCTTATCCTTAGAGCAGCAATGATGTGGGCAGGATCTCAGGTTGATTATATAGTGAGCTGGGAGTTGGCATAGACCAGGGTGCAGGCAGGAGCCAGGGTACCAACATGAGTGAGAAGGCAGGCAAGGACCAGAGTACAGGGGCATGGGCCAGGGTGCATGCAAGCGTCAGTGTGTAGTCAAGGCTGGGGTGTATACTTAAGTCAGAGTGTAGGTACAGGCCAGAGTGCATGCAAGAGCTAGGGTGCAAACCTAGATTGGGGTGTAGACATAAGTTAGAGTGTAGGCCTAGGTCAGGATGCAGGCATGGGCTGGAGTACAGGTGTGGGCAGATTGGAAGCCGGGGCAGATGGAGTCCAAGCAGGAGGGGCTTGTTAGGAACTAGGAGCCAGGAATTGAATGGGGGAAAATCAGAGGTGAGGGTCTCGGTAGCTGGTTTGAATCCAGAAGTTGGGGGTCTGGAACGCAAGCCAGCTAAATCCAAAGTCACATTGGGAACCTAGGCAATGTGACAGCCCAGGAGACAGAGTTTTCTGCTGGTGACCTTGCATGAAACTCTGGAGACAGACTGTTTAGATTTAGATTCTGGCTATCCTCTTTCAACTGATGGATTTGGAGCAACTTATTTAACTTCACTGAACCTCAGTTTCTGCATCTGTAAATTGAGTAACTATAATAGTACCTTCCTCATAAGGTTGTTTGTGTTAAAATATGTACAGTTCTTAAAAGTGGTGCTTGGCCCATAATAGCATTGGATTCAACTATTTTAATTTAATTTAAAAAAGAAATGAAAGAAACTAGGTCACTTTGCATGTGGAAAATTCTATGCCAGGGGTTTGTGGGTCTGTGCAGCTTCTGATTCTGCTATGGGAGTATCTCCTACCTGGAAAGGTTTGGCCTTGGTTAGCATGGGGATCTAGTCTCACTCCTTCTATTTGCTTATTAGCAGGGTAACTGAACAATGATAAATTTTTATTTCAAAGTACTTCTGAAAATGTGGAAAATAAGCACAGAATATTTCTGCACTAACCATAGCCACTAACCATGGCTTTGATGTTAGTCTTGGGTTTAAATCCTCATTCTTATATATGATGACTTACATGGAATCTTGTTTGGCTGATGATTTGCTGCGAGACTCAAAAATCTGAATTTCCAGGAAAAAAATCTAAAGTAAATAAATAAATCCTCATTCTTTTATCATGCATCACATTGTATTTGGCAAGTATGACTCTGAGTCTTGGTTTCCTCATCTAGACAGTGGAAATAGAAAACCCCATCTCACAGAAGGAATCTGAGGCTCCAGATAAGGTAGGTAAACACATGACTCAAACTTTCCTTTTCCTTTCCTCCCAAAGCATCTGCTCCCTCTCTTGGTGTGGGTCCTCCTGTTGGCCTGGGCTGCAGTCTCATCTGACAGCTCTCCTGGAGGGGGTGCATGTCTCCCCTCTCCAAACACACCATCAGCCACAAACTCTGAGTCATTTTTCATTTTATCCCGTCTTTACCCTCAACCAGAGTCAAACCCCAAATGCACTGAGGCTTTTAATATTTGAACAAGAAACTTACCTTAACAGAGGCCATTACTAGAGTAATTTCAACTTTTCACTTGAAGATTTCTTGATTTTACCCCATAGCCCTCTAAATTTTCCATTTCTTTAAGCAGAGAAGTGGCTGCTTTTTCTTCTACCCATCCTCTGAAACTGTAGTGGCCAAATTCTGTCTTAAGTGTGTGCTTTGCTGTAGAATATTTGAATTCTTCCTTTATCTCATATTCATAAAATTTCTAATTCCAGTACTATTAAAGATCACCTTTGGCATGGCTCAGGTGGCAGGGCTTGTTTGCTTCTGGGGGAATGGATTCGCCTTGCCATTCACTCCAAAGCCAAGACACATCTGCTTAGGGTTTGTCGATTTCTTCCATCAGGACTCATATTGGGCTTCAGTAGCAGTCAGACTGAAAAAAAAAAAAAAAAAAAAAAGTGAAGAGATGCTGATATGGGAAAGCTGATGGCAAAGTGGGATCATCCTAAGAGGAGCAGAGAACTGTGTGATAGATGCCAACACAGGGGGCCTGTATACTGTGAGTCTTGGGGTTCAGCAAGACATCCTCCTATCTTTGCCACAACTCTAAATCTAAGGCTGGAGTTGAAGTGCAAAAGAAATCAGAGCAGCAATAAAATCAGCAGCTGGAATAATCCTGAAGACTTAAAGTACTGAGAGGCAGATGCTAGAATTAATGGGAACCTGAGGCTCAGAGAGGTAGTGCTGCTCAAGGTCACACAGCCTTAAAGTGGCAGAGATGGGAATTGTCTACAAGACTCCAAGTCCCTTGGTCTCTACTCTGCATCACACTGCTGCTAAACTCCAGCTCTTAGGTTGACCTCCTCAGCCCCACATTATGGTCTTGCTTCCTTCTGATGTTTTCTGGCTCCAGGCTGATGTCAGGGATAAGGGAAGTGGCAAGGACTGATGGACAATGGATGGAAGGGCAGTAGCAGAGAGCATCATAGAAAATTTATTACATCCTAGAGATCTCTTTTGCCCAGTCTGAGCCTCACTCAGTCCTCACAGGTGCTGGAAAAGCCGATATTAGCATGGTGGAAGATGGCTGATCCTGATCTGGGCCCTCGTTATCTTCCACTGGAGGAGGTTCAAGGCCACAGGGGCCCAGCTGTTAGGGGAAAAAGGCTGTCCCAAAGCTAATTCCATACAGGCTTTGTGGACTCCACCCCCACCCCAGTGTTAGGGGGAAAAGGCTGCCCCAAAGCAAATTCCATACAGGCTTTGTGGACTCCACCCCCACCCCAGGCCAAAGCCAAAGACACTGGGAACTCTACATCCCATCACCACCCAAGGGAAGGTGGCTGGGACCTGAGGGTGGGGTTAAGCAGCCAGGTGGATACAAAAGGCAGACATGTGGGCTTTGGGGCTCTCTCCATTTTGGGGCCCTCGGCCAGCTCGCGGCGTCCGTCTAGCTCTGAGAGTGACTTTGGGTTTCCAGGTCGTCGGATCGGGTAGGACGCATTAAAGACTTTATTTCCCTATTTTCTCCCTGAGTTGTACATTTTCCTTATTTCTTTTTCTCTTGTAAATAAACCTTTTATGAACCCTTTTGCGTGTGTCTGTAGTAGAGTATTCATAAGTCCCTTTAAAGCGCGCGGGTGAGGACCTGTTGTAGAGCAGCCCCGATACAAAACGGGGTGCCTGACTGTGGGTCCTCACCCGCGCGCTTAAAAGGACTTATCAATGCTCTACTGCAGGCACACGCGAAAGGTTAATAAAGGTTTATTTACAAGGGAAGGGGAAATGAGGAAATGTACAGCTCAGGGAGAAAAGTGGGAGACAAAGTTTTAAATGAGTCCTACCCGATCCGCCGATCAGGAATCCCAAAATGGCGCTCTGAGAGCTGGCCGCCAGCCAGGAGCGGTGAAGCCAGGAGGCGAGCGATCGCGAGCCAGAGAGAGAGCAAGGCCCACGTGTTTGGTTTTTATATCCAACCTGGCTGCCCAACTCCACCCTCAGGTCCCAGCCACCCTCCCCTTGGTGGTGATGGGATTTGTCTTTCCCAATGTCCTGATGGCTTTAGTCTGGAGTGGGGGTGGAGTCCACAAAGCCTGTATGAGATTATCTCAGGACATCCTTTCCCCCTAACAGACCCACAGCCAGGAACCCGTTTAATATCGGGGTTGCTCTATAACACAGCCACAATGGCTACAGACATGACTCGGGGTGGGGGCAGGGAGCCAACCTTGCAGGCTATCACTGCCTTCTTACTAAAGTCTGTTCTCCCCAGTTTCCTCCCTGAGCCTCACCCTAGACTGTGTTCTTAGTAGCTCCCAGGCGGTAGCGTCAGGAAGGGCATAGTGCAGGTTTTCTATGATTCCAGCAGACGGGGTGAGGAGAGAGTCCTGGAGACCTTGTTGGCTTTTGCAGGCTTTTATTGGGATTTACCAGGTACACGGCTGGCAAGGGGTTCTGGGGGGCCGGGAGGCTGGCAGGCCTCCCGGCCCCCAGCAAGTCTTCACTCTTTCTGGGCTCTCTGGTGTTATCTGGAGGTCTGTGTTCTCTTTTGCTCTGCTCGTGGTTCTGCTGGCGTCCCCATGACGCTGCCCTTATAAGCTCAGTCTATCAGCCCACATGTACCCAGTTATGCATGCCCACACCCTACTCCAGGTGTCCGCCAGGATCCATCAGCAATCCTAATGTTGGGAGGGCAGAAAAACCTGATATCATTTACTTACACTATACAGGCCAAGGACCTTCTGGACCCTTGGTTCTGATGTAGCACTGTGCCTGCAGCGGGCCCTGTGATGCAAGCCCACACTTCCTTCTCCCGCCCCACGGGGCTGAGGCACATTCCCCTGACATTTCTCAGTTGTGTCAGTCTCCAAATTTGCCCTCAGTTGAAGAGAGTCACCTCACCCATGGAGTCCTTCCAGGGACTGTACATCCAGGTTGAGTCAGTGCAGGGGAGAAATGGGCCCTAGTCCTTGCCCCAGCAGGACACCTCTGCAAGACCACCCTCACTCCAGAGCATCCCTAAAGGATGCCGATGCCTTTGTGACTCCCACATCACAGTTCAAGCCCTCCTGCAGTTCTGCTTGCTTCATGACTTCCACAGGTGTGGCTCCCCAGAGCACTCCCTTATGAAAACCCTGCACAGCTGCTTCCTTTTCAGAGCTTGCTTCTGGAAGAACTCGACCTGCCGACCTGCGCAGATCCTACATGCTGTCTCAGGTTACTGAGAATCTATGCACCTCCCTCACAGACCAGTCCTGCCCTGAGGCTTGGTTCAGCCCCACCCTGGCCCACTGCAGCCCCTATTCCCTTACCCCCAGGCCCTGGCCCTGGGGAGTGGATTCAGGCAAGTCCAAGCTCTTCACGCACAGGTGTGAAAACAGACCCCCCAGCAAGGAGAGGGAGGGCTTGCCCAAGGTCACATTGCCAGGCAACCACCCTGCATTCTCCCCTCCTTATCCTACACTATTTCTACTGTGATGATGACTTTTCATTTTAACAGACTGAATCCAATCCAAGCACCTTTCTTGAGCTCCTGCCCCTGCTGCTGGTATTATTTCAGTGCTCCCAGCCTTCCTGTCACCATGGATACCTTTTGTGTCATTATCCCCTCTGACTCCCTGCTTTGGAAAATCTTACTACCATGTACTCTTCCCTTGCAGATAATAATAAACTTGTTTTCACAGTTTTATTCATCAAAACCATATGTAACTGCCAATCAGAGCTTCTGATCCAGAAGAGATCATCACAGTTGGTATAAATATTGAGTTGGAATAAATTGAAGCTTGTAGCTTCATTTAGTTTGAGGGGGATGATGATTACTGAGGAAAACATGCAGTTTCCACGAGATGCTTTAAACTTGTGAAAACCACAGAGATACCCATGCCTGCTCTGAGATGGAAGAGAGTCAGGACCCCAAAGCCCCACCTTGCAGAGTGTAGCTATCCCAGCCCCCTGCTACAAGATACCTAAAGTTTCCTACAGTCAGGTCCCGACCCTTCTCCTCACCCCTGTCCCTGGCCTCTAGCATTCGTGGGAGCCTTGAGTGCAGGGCCAGATTCCTTCTTCTTCTGTCCTTGGTCCTCCATTTTTTTCTATTCTTCAAACAGATACACTTGGGGAGGCAGGCAAGTAGGCACAATTTAAACTGTGATTACCAATTTAGTCCTAGTTATCAGTTATGCCCTTTGTAGAGCTTCCTGACAGCTCCTTAAACCAGATGATTTGGAGTTCTGCAAAGCCTCTGGGAGGTGGAAAGGGCCCAAGGTGTCCCGGGAACAGCTCCAGCTCTGGGAACAGTTCCAGCTCTCCAGGCTGTGTCTGTGGGCGTGACATAGCCAGGCCCCGCAAATGGGTGGGCAGCCTGGTTAATTGCTAGCTCCCATGTTCAGCTTACCATCCCTAGCACAGAAGCCCTGTGAGGGCAGCCTCAGAGGGAGGGTCCCGCCTGGTAGTGATGGAGACAGTGGGCTTTCCAAACCACACCTGGTTCTTCTTCAGGAGCTGGCCACAGGGCCCACAGATTCCAGGTTTTGTGGGTTTATCCAGCTTGTCCCCAAAATGCTACAGGCAGGATTGTAGACCTGGGGTTCGTGCCCAAACAAGGGGCAGAAAAGTGATCTACACAAAGATGGAGGAGACAGCAAGGTAGCCAAGTACCCAGGTCCTTGAATGGGTCCTGTTTGCTGAGGTCCTCTTCCTGCCCATCCTTCAGCAGACCTTTTACTGCTCTCCCTACGGCCACCCAAACCTTTCTGGATCTTCACGATGGACCTGGGACATCATGAGGAGGTCAGACCTTGCATGAAGGAGAACTTGGCCCATGGAACTGATCTCTCATTTTCTAGGAGGAATGAGACAAAATTGGCCATGACCCTGCCCAAAGGGCCCCCCAGTGGGGGCTGCACATGCCTATGCTAGAAATCTGATTATCTTTTTTCTTCTGACAAAAAAGTAGGCTATGACAGATAAATTGCCTTCTTGAGTAGTTATGTCAATTATGTAAGTGTGTGCTTTTAAATATAGATGATTTTTGGTCATCTAGTCTTTATTGACGGAATCAATAAATATTGAAGGAGACTTGCAATAAAATTTAAATTAAAATAACTTAAAGATGTTGATTTAATGATAGGGACTAGGAAACCTAAATAAGGATTCAGATTAAGAAAGCTGATGGAACTATTTTGAACCAAATCATTGACAGTTTTCAAGATAAATAATGAGTGAAAAAAAGTCTTTATCTTTTAACAAATGCCACAGAAAAACACCAGTTTATTTCTAGATACTATATATAAGAGGTGGTAGTATATCATAAGAGGCAAACTTAAATAACTAAAAGATATAGTAATAAATAAAACAAACCCTATAGGAAAAGGGTTGATCTAAACGGAACCATCAGTGAGTGTTCCGTCTGAACTTATTACATGTATTTTTCCAGCAATTTTAAATGAGGTCAGGCTCCAGTGCGCCCCGAGAACTGGTTTTAGGGATATATCAATACCCATCAAGCTGTGAATCCTGTGCCTTTACAGGCAGTAATTCAAACGTCTCTTTGACTTCGTAAGCCATCCTGATTTCCAGAAGCTCAGGCCTTGCATTTCTTTTCATGCCTAGAACCTGAAATTGGCTTCGGCAGATTCTTTTTTCTTTTCTTTAAACTCCTAAAAATACTACTCCTAGCCAAGCAGTGAGCCTGTGCCCTCCTTCAAACCAATGGCAGGGCCCAGGGCAAGGCTGGAGGTGCAGGAGGCACAATCACCCCTCCCCTGTGTGGGAGGATGCCTTTAGTGCTGGCATCAGAAGACATGGAGCAGGGATCAAAAGTTCCAAAGAAAGGAACTCCAAGTCTTTAGCTCCAAAGCTTCTGACAATTCAAGCTGCAGCATTCAAGTTGGCATAACGAGGTCAGAAGAGACTTTTTTCTCTTAAAACCTCAAGATTGTGGCCTCCCTGGTGGCACAAGGGGTTAAGCACCACACTATGAAGCAATCTGCAGCCTCTGCAGCACAAGTTCGATCCCCTGCGGGCCAGGGAGAAACCACATAGCGCAGCAGACTTCTCCTGCCTCACCTGCTGCTCCCCTCGGCAGTGTGTTTCAGTCTGCCTGTTCTGTTCCCACTCTGTCTCTGGTGAATCCTCTCACCCCCCACATCACTGGCCTGTACCCCAGCTCTTGCAAGCACAAATTAAAACAAAAACAAAAACCCCTCAAGATTTGTTCCTGAACGTTATGTTAAAGTCTGTTGTCTGCAGGAAGTGTCCTTAAGTGATTCTCACAAATAACCTGGACACATTCTTTCCTCAATAAACTTTATTTATTTATTTTTTTTTGGTGAACTTGTGCCATTGATATCTATCTTGTCCTGGCCACAGATGATTGGAGAAGAGGGAAGCCACCCCTGACGAATGGGTGTTGGTATAAAATCCTTCAAAGGTGTTCCATAAACTTAGCCTTCTGTTTATGGAATACTTCGAGTAGGATAGTGGTGCACCAATTCCATCAAACCTTCACTTTTAAAAAAGAATAAACATGAGGTATCCACAATGGAGTGGAGTCTTCTTGAATATGAATTGCATCCTGAATGCAATTTCTGTGAGCAGTCTGGAGTTGCAGAGAGTGCAATGAGTTAGGTTGATGACATTTCCTGGTTTCCCAGGCTGTATTAGTTTCCTGTTGCTGCTATAACAAATTAGCACACACAGTGGCTTGTAAACACAAATTTATTCTCTTACACCTTATGAAGGTCTACAAATCAAAATATTGGTGGGGCTGTGTTCCTGCAGGAGACTTCAGTAGAGAATTCATTTCCTTGTCTTCTTTGGCTTTTAGAAGCTGCTTTCATTCCCAAGCTTGTGGCCTCTTCTTCAAACTTCTTGTTTCTGTTGCTACATCTCCTACTACTGTGTCTTCTGCCCTCCTGCCTCCCTCTTAGAAGGAACCTTATGATTATGTTGGGCTTACCTGATGATAACCCAGCAGAATCTTCCCATTTCTAGATGTTTAACCTAATCACTCTCTTTATATATAGGTAACATTCACAGGTACCAGTAATTAGGATGAGGGCATCTTTAGGAGACCATTATTCAGGCTACTGTACCACCTGCTTGGGTGTTTATTCTTTTTTTTTTTTTTTAAAGATTTATTTATTTATGCATATAAGACCTGGGGTAGGCCCTTTGAAGAAATTGATCTGGAGTCAGGATTGATGGCTGCAATGGGCAGTAAGGGCTCAGGATGTGTAAACAGAGGAGATCAGAAAATTTTAACCAAAGGAGGAATCAAGTAGAAATGGAGGGCCTCCCTGGTGGCACAGGAGGTTGAGTGCTGCACTGTGAATCTGTCCGCAGCCTCTGCAGTGCGGGTTCAATCCCGGTTGGCCAGCGAGAATCCCACAGGGAGCACAGACCTTTCCTGTCTCCCCTACAGCTCACCTCAGCAGTGTATTTCGTCAGTCTGTCTGTTCTGTTCCCCGCTCTGTCTCTGGTGAATCCTCTCACCCTCCCACACATCTGGCCTGTACCCGGTTCTTGTATAAAAATAAATAAATCTTAAAAAAAAAAAGTAGAAATGGAATAAAAGAGACTATGTGAGCTTTGAGAGACTGAGATATTCCCAGGCCTGGAACTGGTAGAGCCTTGCTGTGCTTTCTAATTCTAAGGTCTCTGAGTCTCTGCAATAAACCTCATCTCTGATATTGAGTCAGACAGAATGGCATCTGATTCTCTTCAACAGAACTCTTCAAATAGAAGTCCTTTTTGCTTGACTCCTTAAAAAAAGGTGACTTATATAACCTTTAAACCAAACACCCCATGTTCAGGAGCGGTCTTCGAAATGTCAAGAACGAAGAGAAGGAGGAGGAATATTGCTCCTTGTGGTCTGGTTATATTTGAGGCACTTCAGCCCCTGTGCCCTGGGGTCCTCACTTCCCCAACCCTGATGGGGATAAGGGGTTACTTGACTGTTTTCTCAGGATTGAATTGCTGAGTAGGGGATAAAATCTACTCTCACCTATTACCACCATTTTATCTCCATTAGATCTTATATCCAGACTTCTGCCTCAGTTTCCCTATCCTGAACTTGGGTCCTCATCCTCAACTCTGCCTACCCAACCCTCTCCCAGAGTGACTGCCATTTTTTTTACTCCTTGATATTGGTGGGGACTGTGCTGTGACTGAGCCATCACTCAGAACCACACGACTGTAGTGCTTTCTGTTATCTGGATTCCTGTTGCCACAGCCCACCCACTAGCCCCTGCTCCAGCCATACCTGAGCTTGCTAATGGGCTCTGGACATCACTTGCCCTTTCTGAGAGACTGACAATCATGGCCTGTACTGCCAGATCAGGGCTTCCCCTTGATCCCAAGGGGAAGTGGTAACCCTGCTTCCTCACTCTCCTTGCCACTTGTTACCTGCCTGAAGTAGGGCACTCCTGGGAATCCTAGAGCTGTGGACTGAGGATTTCATTTTCCTTTAGCAGCAAGGGTTTTGTGCAACAAAGTATTAATTGGGTCTCTGTTGCCTCTGGTGCCTTGGTTGTCAGGGAAAAATTGAAGAAGGTGCTGAAACTGCTGAGGAGTTGGCTGGTGATTTAATTTTCCCTAATTTTTCTACCTCTGGGGAAATTGCCAAATTAATCAGAAGCCAGACCTCTCGACTCTGCTGCAGTGTGAGTGTTTGCGCTGGGAATGTGGGTACAGCCCTTCCCTCAGAGGTCTCAGATGCTGTGTCCTGTGGTACAGGGCCACCTCGGGGTCACGAGTCAGTCAATTCCATCCCCCCTGCAGCTCCTTTGCAGGATCTAGGGCACATGGCTGGGAATGTCCTGCTTCAGCATTCCTGCTGAGAGCAAATCAGCTCCCGGAGGCTGCTTTATCTATTTCCTCTCCCCTTGTGGTTGTTTCTCCCATGGGGTTTTGTGTTGTTTTTACTTAATTCCTGGGGTACCAGACAAGCCTTGGGTGAGTAGACAGGACCTCAAGATTTCCCAAGCCCTGGACCTATCACTAAAAACCCTGCAGCTGGCACTGTGGCCTGAGATGGGGCTCCTGCCCTCTTCCTTACATCATTTGGTCTTGGAACACTTTGGTTTTACAGCACGGATTAACATCTTCCTCAAACATTGTTTAGTGGACCACATTTAGGAAAATGTTATTCTATTCTAAGATTCACCACACTGTTGCAATGATTTATTTGCATGTCTGCCTTCTTCACTAGGCTGTGCTTCCCTAAAGGGTAAGAAATGTATCTTGTTCATCTTTTCATCTCCAGCACCTAGTGCACTCCTTCATAGAGCTGGCCCCTTAAATAACTCCTGGAGGTCGCCAACAACCTCCATCTCTGTCTTCATCTTATTCAAATTCCCAGTAGTATTTTACTCAGTTTTATAGTCCTTTCTTCAGACACCGTTTTCTTGCAGTTCCTGTGACTATCTACACTCTTGGTTTTCCCCCACAATACCCGTGACTCCTTTGCCCCACCCGTGACCCCACCCCACCGCTGTTACCCAAATGTTGAAGTGCCAAGGGCTCCATCTAGTTTGTCTGCTACAACTCTACCCTTCCCCTGGGGACCTCAAACCGCAAACACTTTCTGTGAGCTGATGATTACTGTTCTTCTGTCTCTAGATGTGACCTTTCTCTTGAGCCCTAGTTCCTATCTAGCTACCTGTTTGCCATCTCCTGTTAGTTGTCAATATTTAACAAGTCCCAAACAAAACTCTTGATCTTACCCAGCAAGCCTGTTCATCTTCTGACTCTTCTTATATTAATAAATAGCAGCATCCACCTCCCAAGTGGCTCATATCTAAACTCTAAAAGTCATCCCATCTCTTTACTTTCTCTTTCAAGCCATCAGGTTAGCCTGCTGGTACCATCTCTGTGATCATCTGGATTACTGTTTGGTAAATACTCCCTTTTCCCTTGCTCTGTAGAGTACCCCCTCTACCCCCACCCTGTTCATATTTGACTTGGTCAAGTGACTCACTTTGGCCAATGAGATGTTAGCAAATGTGTCCAAAGCAAACACCCTAAAAGGTGTTGAAAGGTATGATTTGGCACTTGGATGCTGGGTGGTTTATTGATGTATTATCTTTCAGTTCCAAATTTCCTCTTTATTGCCTGATCTACAGAAATGGATAAGGTCCTTTACCTCTTTTTCCTTTGCCAGCAAGTACACTGTTAAGCTTTGCCAGTAGAAGGCAGTGGATGGGTAGAGTCCTCACATAGCTGCCAGCATATTCCTCTAGCTGTGGTCTCTTAACTGGTCTCCTCTCTTCCCTCCTTGCTACTCTGCTGCCTATGTTGAGCCCAACTGATGAATGATGTTTCAGTTATTATACATAAACATGTTTCAGTTTAATATACATCAGTTTTGTTTCAGACAAATTTATCCCATTCTAGCATATTGATGCATTGATTTATTTGATTTGGTGTTCTTAACACATTTTAAGTATGACATCTTTATAAATATCCTCATATCTGGTGGGATAGGTCTTCCTTGCTGCTCTTCAACACATTTTTAAAGTTATTCTTTTCTGTTCACTCCTCCAGACGAATTTGAGAATCGTTTTGTCATGTTCCAAGAAACCTCCAATATTGCAAATTCATTTGGAAAAGTGAACATCTTTACATGATTAAGTTTTCCATCTGAAAGATTGGCATATCTATATTTATTCATCTTCTTCTAAGTTCTTAATAAAACTTTCTGACTTTCATTACATGGGCCCTACGCTTTCTTCATTAAGATTATTTGTAGGCTTTTCTGTCTTTTGTTGCTATTGTGCATGGGATTCCTTATTTCTCTATTATGCCCTTTAAATGATTACTGTTGTTATATAGAAAACTTATTGATTTTTTTGCATGTTTATACTGTAATGAATCATTTTATTGAGTTCTTATTAATTCTATATGTTTTCAGTGGATTCTTTTGTGTTTTTAAGGTATGAAATTGTATTGACTGTAAATAATGGTGGCTCTTCTCCTCCTTTACAATAGGTACTATACTTCATATTTATATTTTGTATTTTATACCAACCAGAATTTCCAGAACAATGTTACATAAAAATATTATTCTGAAAAATTGTTATATTCATAAACAAAAATGAACCCTTTCTCACTCTTTATATAAAAATTAACTTAAAATGGATCATAGATCTGAAACTATAAAGGAAAGCATAGGAAGAAAAAAATTGTATTTGAGCAGAATTGATTTCTTAGGCAGGATACAAAAAAACATGAAGCATGAAAGAAAAATGATCAATGGGACTTCATGAAAAGCAAACTTTTGGTTTTTGAAAGACAATGAAAATGATAAGGAAAACAAAGTTTTCTAAGAAAGTAAAAAACACAAGCAGACCAGGAGAAAATATCTGCAAAACACAAATCTGATAACTTGTCTTCAGAACATATAAAGAATTCTCATAGCTCAGTAAGAAGATACACAACTAAATAGAAAAATAAATAAGTGAACAGTTTAGACACTTGGCCCAAAAAGACACATAGATGTCAAATAGACACATGAAAAGATGCACAACATCAGTAGCTATAAGAAAAAAAGATTAAATGCAAACCAAGATACTATTGCATATCTACTAGATGGCCAAAATGAAAAGACTGATAATACTGAAAGCTGGCGAGGACACAGAGCAAATAAAACTCTCTTAGCATCTTCATGGAAACTTAACAGCACCTTGGAAAATAATTTGACACTTTTTTTAATCCTTTTTAAAAAAAGATTTATTTATTTATACAAGAGCTGGGGTACAGGCCAGAGGTGGAGGAGGGTGCGAGGATTCACCATAGACAGAGCAGGGAGAAGAAGGGGCAGACAGACCAAAAGCACTGCTGAGGGGAGCAGCGAGCAAGACAGGAGAGGTCTGCCATGCCATGTGGGTATCTCCCTGGCCAGCTGGGAATCGAACCCACACTGCAGAGGCTGCAGACTATTTCACAGCGCTGCACTCAACCGGCCGCACCATCGGGGAGGCCCTAATTTGACACTTTCTTATAAAGTTAAATATTTTCTTAATATTATGCAGGATTTCTACTCAGATATTTTCACAATAAAAATAAATATATATGCTTATTCAAAAACATTTACATGAGTACTGATAGTTTTATTAATAAAAGTCTGAAACTGAAAATAACCCAACTGTCTATCCATCATGCAATGGCTAAATAAATTTTGGTACATTTATATGATGGAATGCCACTCACAAAACAACATGAATCTCAAGAGCAGTATGCTAAGTGAAAGAAGCAGGATACCCAAGGCTACTGTATAATTTTTTTATAGGACATTCTGGAGGCATCCACATTACAGGGACAGAAATCAGATATATGGTTGGCAGAGCTGAGTTGGGGAGGGAGATAAATCTAAAGGAGCTTGAGGGAATTTCTTGGGGTGATGAAAATGGTGTAATTATTGACTCTTGTCCTGCATAAATGACTACATATTTGCTAAACTTGAAGGGATAAATTTTAATATCCATAAATTGTACCTCAACAAATGCAACATTTTGAAAAACATGATATTAGAAATGATTCTTGTTTTGCTCTTTGTTTTAATGGGAATGTCATTATTTGTGTATTATTCTGACGACAGTTTAAAAAAAGGTCATATTCCTTTGTTAAATAAAGGAAATAACCTTCTGTATTATTAAGATTTCTTAGCTGCCAAACAGAAACTGATAATGGATGATTTAAGCAGAAAAGGAACGCATTGACAGGTTCTTGGAGAGCTCAGAGAATCACCGGGAAGTCAGAGACAAAGAGCCTGGGCAGTTGGCGCCACAGCTCAAATGACCACAAAAAAAAGGTGGAATGGCTGCCATCTTACAATGTGGGAAGTCGAGGCTGAAATGCCAACACCGCTGGCCCCTGGAGCCCGGGTACAGTTACTTGTATTTCTCAGTCTTGGCAAACTGATGATGCTGCTATTACTGGAACCACCATAAAATTTTCTCCACACTCAGTAAAGACGCAAAAGTGTTATCTGCTGCCTGGTTTCTTTGCTCTAGCATCTGAGCTTAGGCTGAATGCCTCACAGTTGCCGCGAGGGTGGGAGCAGCACCCCCGCCCCTTGCAACACCCCGAACAGCGAGTGTCTGGCATTTTCTCCATCTGTATAATGGGAGGGAGTTTCATTGCCCACCGAAGTTCAAAAATGGGGAATTTCTCAAACATAAGGAGGGGGTTCAAATGGGGAGTGCCCTCTCACTAAAATCATGCCATAATTGTCCATGTGTACCATCTATTCCTAGTATTTTAGAGAATGTCCCTGTTAGAAAGCATTATTGAATCTTCATAAATGATTGTCCTATTAATAAAATCATATTATTTCTCTTATTTGACCCATCAATGTGCTCTATAAGCTGATTTATTAATATTAAAATAACTTTGCATTCTTTGGGTCAACACTACTTGGTTATGGTAAATTATTCTTTTAATATTCTGTTGAATTCAATTTGCTAGCATTTTGTCTGGAATTTTCCTGTCTATATACATGAGTGAGATTGGTCTCATTTTCTTTTATTTTATGCTGACTTTTCGTCAGCTTCAATGACATTCTGGACCCTTCTTCTCATGCCCCTGGGTTTGTATTTGAGCCCTGAAATCTTTTTAATAAACCACAGGCTTTACTATAGCCCACAAGGCTCATCGAGTGTTAGGAAATTATGGGGATGGACACAGATATGATGAGAAAGTCCAGATGCCTAAGGCACCCCTTAAATTACTTTGGGACATTTACTGTGGGCCAGCCATGTGCCAGCTGCTGAATTATTTAACCTGAAGCTTAAATAAGCTTCTCCTCTGTGGGTAGAATGCAGATGACCTGTGAGAATCATCTGGAAATAGAGAATGTGAGAGAAGACCTGAAAGGACATCTCATCTACCTGTGTTTCATGGTAGAGAAACAAAACCTCCCAGAAGGACGCGAGGCCAAGGTAACTTACCCAGGTTTCTTTGACTTTCTGCTCCTTGCTGTTTCAAAAACTCTTCTTATTCATAGAAAGAGAAGCCAAAAAACAGGATCAGAGACTGGTGAAAACATTTTTATGCCCCCCAGCAAGGGAAGACAAGTTCAAAATTTTAACAAAGTCTATAGTGATATGTTACATAGTTTGGCCCCAGGCCCCTGGGAAATGATGCCCAGCCCTGACAGGCTGCTCACCCCGTAGTCCAGTCTGAAGATATGTCCATGGAATTTAAAAATATAGTGCAAAGGTTAAGCCAAGGACTTGGAACCAAGTTGTCTGGATTCAAACCCTGAGTTGACTATAACAGTAGCTATGAGACCTGGGATTCTGAAGCCTCAGTACCCCATCTACAAAGTGGGATAAGGAGAGAGTTAAAGTGAAACTTGTGTTAGGTTCAAGGCAAGTACTCAGTTGTTTCCAAGAAGAGTCTATGCAAAGCCTGTGCTGACAGTGAGGCCACCACGTAGAAAACTAGGCCTCAACACGATGTGTTTATCTAGTGCAAACACCCATTCAAAACACACAACTCTTTTCTTACGGTAATGCTATCCTTTTAGCACCTTGTCAGATGTACAAAATGTAATTTTTTTCTCCCACTCAGCAGGGTGTCTTTTTGGATTTAATGATAATTTCTTTTATGGTGCAGAAGCTTTCCAGTTTTATGTAGCCCCATTTGTTTATTTTTCATTTTTTCCTTTGCCATTGGAGTCAAGACCCCAAAGACATCCCTGAAGTCAAGGTCTGGGAGTGTTTTGTTTTATCCACATAAGTATGGGTTTATTTCTGGGCTTTGAATTATGTTCCATTTGTCTGTATGCCTATTTTTATTTCAATACCATGCTGTTTTGATTGCTATTGTTTTGTAGTTTAGCTTAAAGTCTGGGAGCATAAAACCTCCATTCTTTTTTTTTTTTTTCCAGAATTCTTTTGGATATTTAGGATCTCTTGTGTTTCATATAAACTATGGTTAAATTTGCTCTATTTCCTTAAATAAAGGTATTGGAATTTTGATAGGGATTGCATTAAATCTCATGTTGCTTTAGGTAAAAATGACCATTTTAACAATGTTAACTATTTTAATTCAAGAACATGAAGAAAATCTTTCCATTTCCTATGTCTTCTTACATTTCTTATAATAATATCTGTTAGTTTTTGTCATACACATTTTTCACCTTCTTTGAGTTTATTCCCAAGTATTTAATTCTTTTTGATGGGACTGTAAATGAGGTTGTTTTCTTAGTTTATTTCTCTTTCAGTTTATTGTTTGCATATAGGAACAAAACCAACATTTGTATATTGGTTTTACAGCCTGCCACTTTATTGTACTAATTATTATTTCTAATAATTTTTAATGGGTTCTCTAGAGTTTTCTATGCATGTCATTATGTGAGAATTTTGCTTCTTTTAGTTTTCAACTTGAGTTCTTTTCATTTCTTTCTCTTGCCTAGTTGCTCTTGCTAGGACTTCCAACACCATAGTGTTGAATAGTGGGGATGAGATTGGTGTCCTTGTTCTATTCCTGATCTTAGGGGAAATGTTTTCAGTTTTTCATCACTGAGTATGATATTAACTATAGGTTTGATATATTTGGTCTTCATTATGTTGCGGTGTGTTCCTTCTATCCCCATATATTCAGAGATCATTAGTACCTCAATGTACATAACTAACTAAATAAAAAAAAATGCATCTTTCATTTTTCTCTTAATGTGGTATTAACAGAACAGAAACGCCTTTGTATAATTAGGAAATTTCCCACCATGATCTTTGGTTTTTAGGGAGATTCTCCCGTTATCTCTCACCTCTGCCTACTTCTCATATGCTGTCAGAGTCCAGAGTATCTGTGGAAACTTTTGGCCAGAGGCAAAAGATTGAACTAGCCCCCCACAGATATCTCCCAGCCATTCTAATCCCCATTTCTGCTTTAGAAAGGCCTCTCCATTGCCCATGGGACTCAGTCAAGTCTCACACATTCAAGCCAGGCCTGGGAGCTTGTGCTCTTCGGGCCTATCGCTAATATCTTTTTTCACAGCAGAAACAGCATAGCTTTTCCTTAAGGGCTATGTCCTCCATTTATGTCCCCAACTGGAGCATCCCAGTGGTCTATTCCTTGTTACTTTCCAGAGCATATACCACACCAGGGACCAAGATCTCTCCCTAGCAGAATCCTGCAGACAATTCTGATATGATGGAAGCCTAGGTCTGGCAATGAGAAGTACACAGGGAAAGAGGGACCTCTGATGCGCCTCTGGAGATGTTCTATGGCCTGAGCAGAGCTTTACATTCACCCTGATGGTCATAAACTCACTGAGTGATATTGGGCGAGTCTGCATACTCTTTGGGCCTTGGTTTCCTCATTGATGCGATGAAAGTCCTTCCTGCAGTGTCACTCTCTCTAATCTAGTGGGTTTTAAAATAGGATAAGTCAGGGATCTTTGGAAAATATAGTGCTTTTGTGAGCTAGCTGTTCTTGCTGATTGACATCTCCTTCAGTTGACATCCAATATGAGAAGACATCTAATTAGCAGTCATTTGGTTACTAGGAATAGACACAATCTGAACCACATGTAAGAGAGAGGATACAGGGGGAATTTCCAGGCATCTTATTGGAGAAATTACAGGTGGGTTTCATAGGGACTGAAAGTCACCAAGTGACTCCTCTATCTGGGCCTGTGTGCCCAGACTCCAGGCCTATGTGCGGCAACAATCAGAAGAATGTACTACATTCTTCTGTCTGTGGACCAGCTCCTTCTCTAAGACTTGCAATGATATTCCCAAGATTCAGCTACTGGATGGTTCTGCCGGGCACCTGTGCAGCCTGCTTCTTCTAACCTGTGGTTATGGTACCCAACCCTCTAGACTAATTCTCTTTGTGGCCAAGACCCAGACTGGGTGGGCTGGCCACTCTTTGGCCAATCAGGTATGTGCATTGAGGAGGACACCATGTTATCTACAGCTGATACTGGTGTTGTGTGGGGCAGGTTCTCTGAGAGGGAGAGAAGGCCTAGTACATGCTTATTAGCACTAAGGCCTCCATCGCACTATTTCATTTTACAAATAAGCAAATTAATCTAGGCATCGACATGAATGGTGTCCAGTGACTCAGAGAATTACTGGTAATGCTCTGGGTCTGCATTCAGGCCTTCCAGCCCATAGTACAGGATTTCCCTGTACTGTCACTTCTCCCTTCTCTGTTTCAGATGCAAAGAAGTATGGGTGTGGGTGATGAGCTCTGTAATGGAGAAATGGAAATCAAAATGACACATCCCCTAGACCCACTGGCCACCTGAGTGTGTCTTGCTCGAGCTGGGGAGTTCAAGTGGGTGTCAGGGGCTGTCTTTCCTCCAGGCTCCCTCCATGGTGGCGCCTCAACAGCAACCATAGGGGTTGTTCGGGGAATCCCCAAAGCCCAAGTGGTGGGCACTGCATTCTAGAGGCTGCTGGGGCTGATTCAGCACCTTTCCATGGAGCTCCTAGAACTGGGCAAACCATTCACACAATGTCTGCCACTAGAAGGCTTCCCCAGGATGTGCCACCTGCCTCCCAGCTCCCCAACACCACAGTGGGGAGAGAAAGCCCATACCACATCTCACGTTCACACCCTCTCCTCTGTACCAGAAAAGGGAATATTTATTTTGAGAAACTATGCTAGGCTCTGGGAATATAACAGTGAGCAAACAGATAGCATTTCTGCCCTGAGGGAGCTTATGGCCCAGAGCAGAAGGCAGACAAATCCACTCTGTGCCATATGCCCTAGAAGGAAGGAAGGAACAGGAGAGCACCTGGCCTGGCAGGTGAGGGCCTGTCCCCAGGGAAGGATGCTTGCACTAGGCTTGAGGATGAGCTGTGATGATAACTAACATTTTTGTCTCTCCCAATGCGGCTACACTAGGCTCCAGTGCACTGTCTTATTCATTTTTTATCTTTTATTTTTGTTTTTAAAGATTTATTTATTTATATAAGAACCGGGGTACAGACCAGAGGCGCGGGAGGGTGAGAGCATTCACCAGAGACAGAGCAGGAAACAGAACAAGCAGACTGCTGAAACACACTGCTGAGGGGAGCAGCGGGTGAGACAGGAGAGGTCTGCTGGGCCATGTGGGATTCTTGCTGGCTGGCCGGGATCGAACCCGCTTTGCAGAGGCTGCGGACAGCTTCACAGTGCGGCGCTCAACCGCCTGCGCCTCCAGGGAGGTCCTGTCTAGTTTATTTATTCCTGCAGTTTTAGGAACTGTTGTTGTCCCCATTTTATAGATGAAGATACTGAGATGCAGAGAATTTTGTAAATTTTCCAAAGTAACTCAATTAAAAAAAAACAAAACTGCTGCAGTGGGTGCTATGAAGCCTCACCATCTGACTGCAAGGATGGCAAAGGTGGGGAAATAACTTCAGGGAACCCAGGGACACACTGGCAGAGGCCAGGCTGGCCAGGGCACATTGAGCAAGGCACAGCCAGGTGCAAGCTGAGGCTTGAGACTGTGTAGGGCTTGGCAGGGCCGTGGTGGGCTCTGGAGGTCACACTGAGAATTACTCATTGTCTAGAGCATGATAGGTAAGAAGGCACTGAAGGAATTTAAGGACAGGAATCACATGATCAGAATTGTATATTTAAAAGACCATTCTGTTTGCAGAATGGAGAACAGATTGGAAGGGGGCTGGCGTAGCTGTGAGGAGACAAATTTAGAGGCCACTGCAGGGCCCCAAGACGGAATGATGGCAGCTTGAAGGAGGGGGCAATGAAGAAAGGGAGAAGAGGGTGGGAGGACTGGAGTTATCTTTAAGAGGTAACATTGGCAGTGATGGTGATATGGGGGCTGTGTGAGAGGGAGAGCTCAATGGGACCGCCCAGATTCTGGCTTGTACAACTAGATGGAAAATGGGATCATTCACTGATATGCAAGATGCTGCAAGGATGTAATTATTTTCTGCATTTGTCTACAGTTTTATGTATATGTGACTCTCAATTTGTAAGGATAATTTTATTTGCAGGATGTTTAAGAGTAGCTGCATGTAAGGGGGTGACATGATGCCTCTGAGATACAACAAAATGGCAGCCTTCTTGTTCCTGCCACTACGGGAAGCTGCACTGGGATTTCAACACAAGAATGACTTCAAGGGTGGCCCCAGAGCCCATCCCCAGCAGGATAAAGGTAATAGGCTCTTGGACAACCTCTCTGGAGGTAGAGTCTCAACCAAGGCTTTCTAAGCTCACTTTGTGGGAAATTTACTCCTTCTAAGAATTCTACATTTGGGGTGCAATTGTATGGGGAATATAACCAAAATGAAAATGCATACATTGTGCAAAAATGAAAAATAATGTAAGAATTGTATAAAATAAAATATTAAAAAAAAAAAGAATTCCACATTTGCAGGACCCAGTGCCTCCCAGGGAAGCTTGAGTATCGGGGACACCCATGTAACTATATGCAGCAGGCAGGAAGCCCTTCAAGAGGAAAATTCCAGAGATGCTGTGAGGAGTTCTACCTCCAGCTATTGGAATTGGGAGGGGGTTGGAGGTGCAGGACAAAGAAGTAGTCACTAGGTGAATGCCGCTGTCGTGGGGAGACCATCTGACTCCTACCAGTGCACAAAGCTTTGTGGCCCCACCTAAAAAGCTTGTCCTCCAGTGGAGTTTGATGCTGCCTCACAGGCGAGGGAAGCAGGTTTATTGGATGGTTGGTGCCCACCCAGATGCCACTTTTGGGAACTAGGCACTTGTTCTTTTAGCTGCCTGGAGTAATGGCTGCTGAGTGCTCAGAGTTGGGCCCCCTCTAGAAAGTGTCCTTCACCGCCTCATTGCCATGTCCAAGGTCACATGCTTTTCCCAAGGCTGCCTCGCCTTTCTCCAGACAGCCCCAAGGCCCTCCCAGCTTCAGGGCGCCATGTGCTGTACCATGCCTCTTGTACTGTGTCTCGGTTCAGGTTCTCCCTTGGCCCCATCCTGCTTCCTGCACCCCAAGAACATGCCCCATCAACCTCCTGCATGCCCACCTCCCTTTCAGAGTCTATTTCCTGGGTAGTCTGAGGCTGAACTACTACACTGATGGCTCTGTAACATTTCAACTTGGCTTGTCCACATACAAGAATTCGCTTGTGTGTTTCCAATTAGGGTGGGTCCCAAGGGTGAATACTGTTGAAATTTTGGAGGGTGACAGGGAGGCCCAGTGCCCTTGGGGCATTATGGCTAATCTGCTGACTCAGCTCCTTATGTGCTATAGCAGCTGGGCTGCGGGGGGGTGGTGTGTTTAGCTCAGTGATGAGGGGCCTGACATCTGCATCATTTCCTCTTTGCCTATGTCAGAGGCAACAAGAAGGTCCTTATGGGATCCTAGCTTATGCCTGTGGGGGTTCCAACCTGCTCGTGATCTTTGCTTCCTGACTATCTTGTGGACTTGAAGCTCTACAGTCACATGCAGAGAGAGTCCTACAGGGCCTATTTACTCAGTTCCCACAAAGCATAGGTCAAATCCCTGCAATAAATCCCTTCACATACCTATCTCTCTATATATAAACCAACTCATTATACTTCACTGGTCCAACCTTGACTGACATAGACATACATTGTAATTGGAGAAAAGTCGAAGCTGCCACACTGATCAGTGCAGTAGCAAATAGGGTCAGATTAGCTAGGATACAGTCGTACCTCTTTTAAATAATGTTTTGCTAAATGATGGATGGCATATATGAGGATAGCCCCAATGGGTTATGCCATATAGCCTAGATGTGTGGCAGGCTATACCATCTATATTTGTGTGAGTACACTCTATGATGTTTGCATAATAGCAAAGTCACCTAATGACACATTTCTCAGAATGTATCACTATTGTCAAAAGACATATGGCTAGAGCAGAAACACAGCTGACAATGTCTGCTCTTTGAAGAAAAAAATATGAACTTCTAGTATGTCTACCCTGGTGCCAGGCTGAGGGAGAGCAGGCTACCCAGCCCAGAAAGGAGAATAAGGCAGATGGGCAGACCTAGAGCAACAGACACCAACAATGTGAGAAGGGCTTTGCCCAGCCTCCTGTTTCAGTCTGCAGCAGTGTCTAACATGGCAGGGCTGGTCGTACATCCTGGCCTCATCTGCACAGAGTCACAGTGGCACCATTTCTGGACATGTGCACACATCAAAAATGACACAGTTCATTCTCAGCTCTCAGCTCCTTTCTGTGTGGTTCATAAAATGCTCCAGTTTTAAAGTGCCCATGAACAAGCACAGTCCTCACTTATGGCTGATCAGCTGAGTCCCACCCTGCAGACCAGGGTTGAGCTGAGAGTTTTCCTGGGGTGATCTTGCCTTATCTAGGGGCATCTGCTTGCAAGTCATTCTCTCCTTGTCTCCCTGACTTTTACCCAACACCAAAAAATGAAGAACAGAGCACAGGGCATGGGGGAGAGGGGAATCGGAAGAAGAAATAGAAAGTTTCCAACTTAGTCATGAGAAGGGATAAAAGTAATAGCAACAAAAGGGAATCGGAAAAAAGAGGTTTATTAACTAGTGTCTGAAAACATGATGGCCCCAGAGCAGAATTCTTAACAGAGTCAATGATTTTCACACATATTTTTATCTTCAAAGCCTATAGCCTGTGGGAAGGGGAATGTGGAGACTCTCCAGAGCACAGTGGAACTTTAGGTTCTGCTGTCCAGGTAGGACCCAGCCTCCAACTCTTTCAGCCCTGGGGCTTCTCTCCACACCTCCCTTTTCTCTTAGTGGACTGCAGTACAGGGGAACCTGTTCTCCTGGGAGGCAGGGAAGTCTTTCTTTTTCCATAAACTCCAACTGTTAGCACATCTGTGTAGCCTCTGTTTGACTGAAACAGGACCTCTGAAATTCCCAGCCTAATCCCTGGGATTTACAAATGGAAAAAAAGTTCTTTGCAGATAGGACTAGTTAAGGATTTTGAGATGGGGAGATTCCAGATTATCCAGCTGAACCCTAAGGGAAACCACAAAGGGTGAGGGAGATTTGATTCACACACAGAAGGTTATGTGAAGATGGAGCAGGAGAGGCTTGAAGATGTTGACCTTCAAGATAGGAATGGTGCAGTAACAAGCCAAGGAATGCTGAC
Organism: Talpa occidentalis; assembly: GCF_014898055.3. Lineage (NCBI taxonomy): Eukaryota > Metazoa > Chordata > Mammalia > Eulipotyphla > Talpidae > Talpa > Talpa occidentalis. The sequence goes on from NW_023603184.1 coordinate 27,345,783, forward strand.
AGCCACCAGAAACTGGGAGAGCAAGGAATGGATACTTAGAGCCTCTGGGAAGAGTATGACCCTGCCAACATCTGAATTCCAGTGCTGTGATATTGATTTTGGACTTTCGGACTCCAAAACTGTGAGAGAAAAATCCCTCTTGTCTTCAGACACCAAATTTGTGACTGATTTGTTATAGCAGCCACAACAATCTAATACACATTCCCTATGTGTTTGTAGTAAAAATTCTCCTTCATTAATAGTTTGAAAGTGGGGGCCTCTGGGAAAATGGGGTGGGAAAGATAGTCAAGGCTTGGATACACGGTGTGTAGGGCTCTGAGCTGGTGAGGAGGAACTGAGTTCAGACATGGAAGGGGTCCAGTGGGTCCAGTGAGGTAGGGTGGTGTAGGGGCTATGGATTCAGAGAAACTTAAGTTTCTATTCTGGTTTTACCTGTTTGTTTTTTTTTTCTCCCTGACCTTTTATTTTTTTAGACACATTTTGGAAACTTTTTAGAGTTCCTTCTCTGTTAAACAGGAAAAATAATACACACATCATTGGCTATTGGAAGAATTTAATGAGTTGAAGAAAGTTAAAAATAGTGCACAACTGTTGGTGGGAGTGCAAACTGGTCCAACCACTATGGAGAGCTGTGTGGAGATTTCTGGACATACTAAACATAGAGCTTCCATATGATCCAGCAATTCCACTCCTAGGTATTTACCCAAAGGACACAGAAACATCAATTCCAAAGAGCACCTGCACTCCTATGTTTATAGCAGCACTGTTTACAATAGCTAAGCTTTGGAAACAACACAAATGCCCAAAAATAGATGACTGGATCAAGAAGATGTGGTACATATATACCATGGAATATTACTCAGCATTCAAAAAAGATAAACACATGCAATTTGCAGCAACATGGATGGCACTGGAAGGGATCATGCTCAGCGAAATAAGCCAAAAAGAAAAAGAAAAATACCGGATGGTCTCACTCATAGCAGGAATCTAGAAAACTTAAATAAGGGACCAGGAAAATGAATATAAGAAAGTGAAAATGAACCAGAGACACTTTTTGGGGGTTTGGGGTCAGAATGGGGCGTTTGCAATTGTATGTAAAAATAAAATTTAATAGTGCACAGCTTTAAGCACATTTAAATGTTAAGTGACAGAAAAGGGGTAACTAAAGTGTGGTGAATCAGGCATGGTTTAACAACTTGGCCTCCAGGAGGATAAATCCCTTGAGCCAGGCAGGGTGGCAAGTGCTGCTAAATTGTACCTTCATTCACCTCTTAGCCCCAGCTGCAGCCAGGACCCAGACTGTGTTTACATGTGGAAGAAATGGCACTCAGAGTGTGGGGCACAGGCAATAGGGAAGGAAGGTGGCAAAAATCATGCAGATCCTAGGCCTCTAGAGGGTTCCATGGTTCTGGGCATCAGGATCAGCTAATTTGTGGAAATTCGTGCAAACTGAGTGCAAAATGAAAAGATGGGACCTTTTGTTCAAAAACAGTTCAAATTTCAAGACACAAAGGCAGAGCATTAAATTGAGCCCTGGGCTTGAGAAGCACAGGGCCCTGGTGACAGATTGCATTCCCACGAGCCCAGTCTAGGCAAATTTGGGGCAGTGGGGAACTGGCTAAAGTACCAAGCTCGTCAAGCCAGAAAGGGCCAGAGTTCTACTGGGCCCTCAGAAAGAGTGGCCCAGCGCTGCTGAGAATAGGAGTCACAGGGAGCTGGTAAACATGCTCATGCTGATGTGTAAGGTCTGCAGGAGGCCTGAGAGTCTGCGTAGCTCGCTGGCATTTCTCACAGGGGATACCTAGTGCTGACCTGCCTCCAGCCACACTCTTAGTAGCAAGGTCCCAACAGATATTTTAGGAGGTGTTTCATCACCCTCAGCACACAGGCTGATGAGGACCTGGGCCCCAGCTTTTCTTTGCATCCCGGTTCAGACTACCAGTCTCATCAGTGGGGCCTGGCCCCTCCACTCTGAACCAGCAGGAGGACACTTGAATCTTTCACCTACCTGTTATTCCAGGAATCAGGCTGGGTTTAGGAAGTGTAGATCTGCTCATGGCAGGTCGTCTGTATTAGTCCTATAAATGATAACAATAACAGCAACAAGGAGAAAAACCCCTTAGTCGCTCGCTTTCATTGAAGACAAACCGGGTGCTAGAAATAGAACTAAGCACTTTGTCTATTTTTTGTGGTTCATAACAGTATTAATGGAAAAGCAGTAATTAATAACTCGTGCCAAACCCTATTATCCGTTATTAAATGTTAACTCATGTAAAGGCATACAAAAGTTCACTGTTAACTTTCAGTATTATCTTGCACCTACCTCTAATGGCCTTGCAGCACTCACCACTGTTTTGCCCATTTCACAGATGTGGAAACTGGAGTTGACAAAGTAACTTGCCCGTACCCATCTGGATCTGAAGTCCATGCTCTCAACACCCTCTAGGGTCCTAGTGGGGAACAAACAGGAGTGGGTTGATTGTTGGCTAAGACTCAGCAATTTCTTTTTCTTTTTTTTTAAGATTATTTTTATTTATTTATGTACATAAGAACTGGGGTGTAGGCCAGAGGTGCAGGGGGTGAGAGGAATCACCAGAGACAGAGCGGGGAGCAGAATAGGTGGATGTGCTGAAACACACTGCTGAGGCGAAGAGTGGGCAAGACAGAAGAGGTCTGCTGTGCCATGTGGGTCAGCTCCCTCCCTGGCTGGAGATTGAACTCAGGCCTCAGTGACTGGTGATAGCTTGAAAGGGCTGAAACTCTAACCCCTGCGCCACCAGCAAGGCGCGGACAAGGCAATTTCTATGGGGTCTCACAGAGAGAATTCCCTTGACCCTTGCAGCCATGCTGGGAAGCAGAGCTGGTGTCCAGTTTATGGAGAAAGAGATGGAGGGTTGGGGGTGTTCAGTGACTTGAAAAGTTCACATGCAGTAAGTGGGAGACGGGGAGCCCAAGAAACTTGGACTCTGTGGGTGCCCCATGTGGTACCTCTCTTTTGGAGGGATGGTAAGATGGGGGTGTCTGGGATGTAGGCATTGGGTTCTCACGAATGGGCATTTCCAGCAGCTGATGCTGGGCTTCTGATTCTGTGGAAGGGAGTCAGAGTCACCCTTTTATGGACTTTCCTCAGTACCTGGACAGCAGACGGGCGGCAGAACAAAAGGGCTAAGAGGGAAGACTCAGACCTTTGGCTAGGAGACTCATTCAACTTCTCACTGGCAAATTTTCCTGAGTTTCAGTTGAATGGAATTAATAATTAGGCTCTTGGCCACCAACTGACTTTTTCGGAGGCTTAGAGGAGTTAATCCATGCATGGCTCAGAGAAGAACACCCGGCTCGTCTTCCTGCTGGATGGTGTTATCTTCCTGCACACAGCTCTCACCTCAGATGTTGGGTGGGACCAACACTGGATCTCCCTGAATTGAGGGGCTGGGGCTTTGTTTTCTGAGCTGCTGTGTTGGCCAGACCCTGCAGCCAAACCTCTATCCTTCTCCAGACCTCAATTCTGCTAACACTTTCGGAAGCAGCTCAGGATTCTTGCCGGTGCATATGGAGTACATGTAATCTTCTAAGGAAATGACACCAATTTGTCTCTCCAAGTGTGATAGGACAAAAACAGCTCTTATTGGGGTCACAAGTCTTGCTTCTGGTCCCAGCTTTTCCATTAGGTAGCTGTGTGGGTTTTGGAATATCACCCAAATTCTGTGGGCCTTGGTTTTCCCATCTAAAGAATGAGGAGTTGGATTGAATTTAAGAAAAAAGTGCTAAGTCCCTTCTCCCTGCCCACACAGTGCTGGGCAATGTGTGTGGCAGTAGGGATGTGAAGGCAAAGAGGCAGGGACCAGCTCCCCTCAAGGATATCCATTCCCGGCAGAGGAACACCCGAATGTGGTGGAGGGATGAATCACCTTCTACCCATGTTTGGCTGTGACATACTAGAATTATCTCCATTCTCACCCTTGACTCTACCAGCAATATTGTGCTGAAGAGGGAGCAAATCAATATGTCTTTTGCTAGTCCTTGCTTTTTCACCAGGTGTCCATTTGGGATAAAGAAAAAATTCCAGAAGACAACAAGCCAAACTCTGATCCAGGGGGTTAGTCGGCATCTTCCCCCAATAAAGGTTTTCTTATTGGTCAAAATCCAGTGGCTTCCAAAGTCCAGACCCAATGATATTAGACATGACCTTGAGTTCTTTGGGTTGCTGAAGACAGACTTTTCGAGGTCTTTGGCCTCCTCCCAGCTCACCTGTACCATTTGCCAGGAGGCCTGAGGCTCGTGCTTGCAATCAGCAGGCCTGGAAACTTATGTCTCTGTAATTCAACAACTACAGCAGCTGGTTCTTTTCCCTTAAGATTTAATACTTGTCATTTATCTGTGTCAAAACTGCAAAGGAGCAAGTTTCCAAAGACAGATTTATTATGTGTGCTGAGTGTCTCAGGTGCAGCAGTGCATAGAGATGGGCTCAATTCCATATTTTCCCTGGGTTTTTGTTCTATAAAAATAGCCACTTTTACTTTGCATTCAGACAAGTGAGAAATATAGAGTCTTGAGCTGTGAGTCACCACGGGGCACTCACAGAGAGTAACATTATTGTGGCGCTGGGTTCTAGCCTTTGGTTTCAGGGTCAGCTGCCAGGCTTGCACAAGTGTTGACTTATGCAAGGAACAAGTCATAACCACAGCTGGCTGCATAATTGGTGAGGCTCAGTGCAAAATGAAAACGCGTGACCTCAAGGTTAAAAAGCAGAGGAAAAAATGCTGTTACAGATAAAGCTTCTTCCTTTCTTCTTTGGTCTGTGACTGGTCACAGTGTTTTTCATTTGCTACTAAATGTCATTCTAAGAAAAATTAAAATGTTTCAGCTATTAGCATGAATTTTACTGTTCATCTTTCTAGGGTGCAATGCAAATATAAATGCAAATATAAAAGCATTTAACTTATAGGTTGAGGCATTTATGTTTTGTACCTCCTCTCCAGACAGTGCCTTGAGCATGTATGATCTTTCTGAGAAACCCCAGTTTCCCCCTTGTGAGGCCCCCTCCCGTAACCCTCTTGATGGGAAGTGGGGTTTGGGGTCCATGCTGGGATGTACTTGGTACTTTAGTTAGGGTAATGACTCAATCCCCTGGAGGCTTGGTCTCTGGCTGACCTTCCACTAGAAATGCCATGAGGCTGCCAAACATCACCCCAAGATAGTTTGTGGGATCCCCACCCTCCCTGTATCCTGGCTGGAATGGAGGAAAACAGAATTTCTGGACTGAGGTCTGGAGGAAAGAAGGCTCTTCACACCTCCCTGAGAACTACTTGGGGGATATGGAAGAGGCAGGAACATGAGTGACTGGAGGCCCTAAGCCCCCAGGAGTGCTCCATTGTCTCATCAGCACTCACTTAGAAAACACAAACTCAAAGGTGACATTATTAAGAATTTCAAGATGGTAAGTAACCTTGGAGCATCAAACCTCAAGCACAGGACCTTTCTGGGAAGCAACCCTACAGGACTGTACTGCCCATGAGGCATGCCGTGGTTGCACCTACATCCACAGCATGGCTGGGAACTAACTCTACACTGCCCAGACATCCATGGGACTCTGGCCTCTTCAGGATCATCCCCCAGCAGGCCAGAGTGTCAATATTTGTTTGGATGGAAACTTTTTGTTAGGATTCTAATGTAGAATATACAGATGTTAAAATATAATGCCGGACACTTAAAACACGTATATGTAGTTGTAAGGCAATGTTGCTTTAATGAATTGTTTTTTTTTTTTTTTTAAGTTGAGGATTTTGCAATGGGAAACTTATCCAGGACTTCTGGAGGTGATAAATATCATCATAAGCATTATTTAAGAGAGAGGAAGATGCCACACAGGCAGGGGAGGAGGGCAAAGTAAAGATGGAGACAGACACTATATCTCTATCAGTAATTAATAAGTGAAAAATTAAAATCAGGGGCACAGGGAATGCTGGAGGCACCGGAAGTTGGGAGGGGTGAGGAGCAGATTCTCCCTTAGAGCCACTGGAGAGAGCATATTCCTGCTGACATTTTCTTTTAGTCAATGAGACTGACTGGAATTTCTGGCCTCCAGAACTATAAGAGAATAGATATCTGTTTCTTTTAACTTCCAGATTTGTCATAATTTGTTATAGCAATCTTAGAAAGCCAATACACAATGAAAATTAATGAAAATTAGCAAGTATACTTAGCAAAGTTGCTGTTTACAAGATCGGTATAACAAAAATCAACTGTATCTCTATCAGTAATTAATAAGTAAAAAGTTAAAATCAGATATTCCATTTATAATAACATCAATAAAGATCAAATTCCTAGAGTTAAATCTAAAATGCATAGCTCCCAAGTATTACTGAAAGAAATTAAAGATCTAAAAAAATGAAGAGATATACCATGTGCACAAATTGGAAAACTCAATCATGCAAAATCAATCTTCCCAAATTAATTTATAGACTGTGTAATATCAATAAAATCCATGATTTACCTCCCCCTAATTTGGTAAACTGATTCCAAAATTCATATGGAAATGCAAAGAACCAAGAATAGTCTAGGGAATCTTGAATAAGTATAGCACTGGACAGCTTATATCACCAGTTAACATGATTTATTTTTATCAGTTTATTACAATTTAGTATGAAATTTTCATAACAGAAAGACTTACCAATGGTACAAAATAAAGTCCAGAAATGGATTCACACATAATATTACTTGATTAAGTGCACAGGAAAAGTATAATTTGACTTGTTAGTGAATATTGTTCAAGTGTTTACATGGAAACAATAATATTTTTATTTCTCCTACTTCTTATTGACCAGAAAACCAAGTACATATGGATATTAGCTCTAATTGTGATAGATGAAACAGTAAAGTTACACAAGAAAGCACAGAATAACATTTTCATGGGTTTGAGTGAGCCACATTTTTAAAAAAGGATAGAAAAGCTGATAGACAGAAAAAAGAAAAATATATTGATAAATTCAACTTAAGAACTTTGGTTTCCCAAAAGACATCATTAAGAGAGTACAAAGGTAATGAATAGAATAGGAAAACATATTTGCAATATGTGTATCTAATTAAGAACTGCTATCGTGAATACAAAAAGAACTCTATAAATCAATTAGAAAAAGAACTCAGTAGAAAATGACAAAAGGCTCCAATAGACCCTTCACAAAGAGAACACTCTTGTGATAACCTCCCCAAATCCCAAACCCACTATATGAGAAAGTACCAAACATCATTAATCATGAAGGAAATGCAAATTAAGCCACAATATATCACTATGTACCTACCGGAATGGCTAAGAAGAAAAAGACCCAAATCAAGGCTGGTAAGAACGTGGACCAAAGCATGCTCTCCTGCATGGTGATGGAAGCTTAAGTTGATATAATTATTTTGCTAACTGTTTAATAAATTTGAACATACCTTATTACCCAGAGGTTTCACTTCTAAAGTTATATACCAAATAGAAATACATTCATGTAGTCACCCAACAGTAAGTACTGGAGTGATCACAGCAGCACTATTTGTAATAGTAAAAAGCTGATATACTGCCTTAATGACCAGAGGTAGAATGAAAAAACAGATACATATTCACAAAATGGAATATTGTATGAGGATAACTGATTTACAGCCACACAACAATGTATATGAAACTCAGAAAACATAACAGTGAGTGAAAAAAGCCAGACCCAAATGAGTATTTATTAATCCATTTGTATAAAGTACAAAAGCAGACAAAAGAACCTGTATTGTCAGACATTAGGACAGTAATCATCCTTGGGTGGGCACAGTAACTGGAATGGACCCCAAGGTGGTACACTTATATTCTATTTCTTGATCTTGGTGTGGGTTATGTATATGTGTTTAGTTTGTGAAAATGAATTGACAGTATTATATTTATATGGACAGTATTCAATATTTATACCATGTGTGCTAGAAAACTATATTATACTTCCATGCAGAGTTAATGAAAACTTGCCTTCTAGGCTGTAGTGTTATGGCAAGGGTTAAGGAAAGGAATTTCTTAGCATAGATCCTAGAACATGGTAACTATTCAAAAATGACAGCTACTCTTATTATTAATATCTAATGTAAATTATTTCTCGATGAAAGAAACACTACCAGCTTCATTTTACCTTCCTGACATTAGCCTGACAAACGAGACCCTACCCAATCCTGATTCTGCTGCGGTGGCTTTGAAATCCATCAGCATTTGTGAAGCAATGTTGAGCACCATCAGATGTGTGAACAGAACCCCAGTGAATAGTAATGTCTGTTAACATGGAATTATTGCTCTCCACTTTCAAATTTTTCTAAAGCAGTCTGGCAAGTGAAGTCAACAGCCACAAAAGGGCAGTGACTGAAGTTTTGCACGTCTCACACAGTTTTCACATACAGGTATATTATCTAGCTGAGAGTCAAAAATGGCTTGACTCGGGACCTTTGCAGGGGTCTATGTGTTTGAGGAGCACTCAAGAGACAGAAATGTCCATTGTCTCCTGCCATTCCCCACATACTGGTGATGCTTATTACTGTCTCCCTTTGTTGGAAGAATCCTAAGGTCAAATTCTCAGATGATACAGGTAGCATTCATACTGAGCATCTCCATCTGTTTGGTTGTTCCTTCCTCCATATTCTAAAAAGGCTCCAGTGACTTACTACTGTTGCAGCTATGTTGAGGGGTATATGTCCAGTCTGTGACCTCCCTTTTCTAAGGATTGTGGTGGGTTTAGCCACGTTTGACTTCACTGGCCCTTCCCTGGTAAGATGGGACACCCAAACTGGACCAATTGCTATCTTTCTCCTGGGAATTTGAAATAGGTCCTTGGACACAGTAGTTACTTTCCATTGACTGGCTGAATGAAGCCACATCAACTTACCTGTTTTCACAGAGAAGAAAAGAAAGTTGATCTACAAAGCAGACAAAAGGAAACATATATGGAAAAAAAGTAGAAATGGGACATTTGGGGAAGAGAAAGGAGAGCGATTATGCCTTGGTTTCTTGTATTTCCCTCAATCTTGGTTTTATTCCTTCTATGGCCCAATGACAGATCTTCCCTTGTCTCCTTGAGATAACCTTGGGATATTATAATAATCCCCTCCTATTCTTTTAAAGCTAGTTCAAGTGGGTTTTCCACAAATTGTCTCCAGCTAAAATAGAACACGTTGCAGCAAGACGAAGTCACATTTTAAATTAGTCAACAATGGAAAATGAAACCTGCAGGCTAGTGTCAGGAGGCAGAAGAGCACAGCAAATGGCAGCCACAGGATCCTGCAGTGGGTTGCTAGCGGCCTCTGTGCCAAAGGGGATGAGTCATCCAGTATCAGTCATTCTCAACCCTGACTGCACATCAGGGGCACCAGGGAAATTCTGAAAAATACTCCCATCTCCCACCCTGGGACCATGGTTTAATTGGTCTGGGCAGGCATCTTTATGCTAGAAACTCCCCCAGGTGAGTTACATTATTCACAACACATAGAAATAAAAATAAATAAGAAGCCAAACAAAAACATTTCCTCAGGAGAAGTACAGGAACAATAATGAAGCCACAGAAAGAAATTCCTCCTGTAGATCCTCATTTTCAGGGCACATGAGATGCAGTAAACAATGTCCTCAGCAATACCCTTAGAATAAATATGGAAGTGACTCTAAATATGAGGCAATGGATAATCCCAAAGCACCATTCAGGAGTACACTTCCATGAGGCAGGACCAAGCACCTCTGCTGCCTGGTTTTGTTTGGAAATATTTATTTATTTTAAAGATTTATTTTATTTATTTATGCATACAAGAGCTGGGGTATAGACTAGAGGTGTGGGGGATGTGTGCATGAGAGGATTCACCAGAGACACAGTGGGGCGCAGAATAGGTGGATTTACTGAATATACTGTTGAAGGGATTAGCAGGCGAGACAGGAGAGGTCTGCTGCACCATCTGGGTTAGTTCCCTGGCTGGGGATAGAACTCATATTGCAGTGGCTGCCCTAATGCTGAGACTTAACCCCTTGTACCACCAGGGAGACCCTGTTTGGCAGTGTTTGGAACACCTTTTTACAATTGGATTTCCCAAGGTAACATCTCCCCCACCCTGCCCCCCAGAAGAGAACCTATAGTTTTTATTAACATTTCAGTGGTGACTGTGCACCCCAAATTTTCAGAACCCCTGGAAGAGAGGGGTCCATGGGATGATTCTTTTTGAGAGCTCTCCATCAAATAGACAGTTCTCTGTCATATAGGAGCCTCTCAACTGGCCAGTTGGGCTTCCAGGTCGACTCCCGTATGAACACCCGGCATGGATACAGCTGTCATGTTCTGACTTGAGAACTGGGTGAATTGGCTTGAATAGCCAGCAAGCAGGTTCAGGCTCAGTTCCCCTCAGGGAAGCTGAGGAGCCTGGCAAGGACACATGAATGAATAAAAGGCAAGGAGGAGGCTGTAGGAGTCCTTAATGGGCCAGTCCTTCCTTCTCAGGAAGCATTTGGGATACATTCCAGTGCACAGACCAAAACAGGCAACTGAGCCCTAAAGTTCTCCCACCTGAGCACAAACAGCAATAATTTTTGCCTGGAAAAAATTTCACACAGGTTGAACAAATACCCATCTTGTTCATAAAACATCTCTGTAAACACCCATGGAATATTTAACCTTGAGAAATATAGTTTCCCAGTGCCCTCTCCAAGCTAAATTGTTTGCAAAATATATGACTATGTGACTGAATTAGTTAACTTGCTCCTTAGGGTTATTGACCATAAGTCAGTTTAACATTGGAGATTGTCTACCCAAAATGGTGGCTTTGTTTTGGAAACATTTGATCTTCTTTACAACATAAACTGATAGTAGGTAAATTCTCTATTTAGGTCAGTCTTGGCTCCTATCACTAAACTATGGTACATATGAATAAGTGAAGATCCTCTTTCAATTTTTTATGACAAGGGGATGATACCCTAATCACTAAAGGGGTATTAATTAAGCAGAAGGCAGCCCAGAATAAATATCCCCATTATCTCTTTGTAAAATGCCATCTGATCCATCAAAAGACTATCCTTGTTAAGTAGTTTCTAGACCACTCACTGTCCATGGGCCAAACCTGGGTATTGACAGCTTTTTTGTGTGTGATCTACAAACTTAAAAAAAAAAGATAAACATTTTTAACTGGTTTAAAAAATCAGAAGAAGAAAAACACTTTGTGATATAAAAATAAATGAATTCAAATTTCAAAGTCCAGGCATAACATTTTACTGGAATTCAGCCATGCTTATTTGATTACATATTGTCTATGGCCACTTTTATGCTACAATGGGTAGCTCTCTGACCCTCCTACAGATATAGCTTGTTAGTCTCTTATTCTACATGAAGATACACAGCATCATGTTGATGACATGGAACCTTTGTTCACAGGTCAAAGGCCGAAAATATGTTTAACACCATCAGCAAGCTTACATTATTCTTAATGGTACAATAGTTAGTGGCAGAATAATGATGCCTAAAATATACCTGTGCCTAGACAAGAACACTGACCTGGGAAACTCAAGTTTAAATTTAAACTCAAGTTTAAATTTTGATTAGAAAAAAAAAATACAACTGCCACACCTTTAGATGAAATGTCTAATAATAGTGGGGAATAGAAGGAATGCTCTAAAAATGTGAGATACCACTTTTGGGGTCATTTCTAAAAATTATTTCAACAGATAGTCACAAATTACTATGTGCCTAAAATAGCATGACTCAAGTAGCCAGAATACACACAAAGTTCAAAATCAGACTGTCAGACCATTCTGGAGCAGTTCTCGGCACAGGAAATTTTGCTCAGATATTTTATTTAGCTTGAGGACATCGTTTTAATCAATTGTATAAATAGTCAATATGAGATTATTACCAAGCCTCAGTCAGAAAGTGGCTTGGGATCTGCAAGGTTTGAATAATTGACCTTGCTTTGTAAAGCTGTGAAAATTTGGCTTTCTGTCTCTTAATCACCAAATGCATATCTCATGTAATTATTTCCTAGGCTCTGCTTCCATTGCTGGCTGTTATGATGGGTATGGATCAATTACACTTGCAGAACAAGATCGAGAGTCACCAGTGAGACTTTTCTTTTCCTCCAGGTTATTGTTTAACCACTATCTAGGTGAGTAAGGACTTTATTTCCTAGGATACAGCATGGATAGACGTGTCTTTTAAGTAATCAGCATTCTGCTTAGTAGGAAGTCAGAAAGGAGACATCTCTCATGAGGCAATGGAAGCATAATGTAATAACCCCTAGATAGCAGGGGCTAATTGACTTGGAGAGGACATATTTAAAAGTAAGGAGTCTATCTGCAATTTTGGGGGGCAGGGTTATGAGGTGGTAGACAGCTGTACAATTCCCTCAAACAAGTGTTTCAGGTATACAAAGAGAATCAGAATTCTGCAGAGGGCTGAATGGTGGTGGGTTTTCTGGATTTTCGTGGAGTGGGGTAGAGTAGTGGCCATTGACCAGGACAGAATGGATTCTAGTAGGAACAGGGTATAGCTTTTAGGACAAATGCAGGAAAATGTGTGCAACCGCCTCTCCTTACCAGCAAGCTCCTTTTTAGCTACCACAGCTAGAGCAGCACATTCTAATTGGTTGTTGTAGGAAGAAATGAAAATTATAGCATACACACAGACACACATATCTATACATATATATATGTATATATATATATAGATATAGATATATATATATATTTATATATATATATATATAAAGGGGAAATGTATAAGATTATTTCAGTTTTGAGAGCATAGAAGATCAGAGGTGGAGGCAACAATAAAAGAGCAACATACTTTTAAAAAGAATATAAATCACAATCAAGGCACAAAAGTTTAGAACATAAAAATAACAGAGTAAAATGGATGAGATTTAAAAGAAAATGTAAAAGGCTATAAACCAACACAATAAAAGGTTAAAAATATAAAAGTAAATGAGATGAAAGATTAAGATAAAAGGATAAAACCATAAGGTAAAATGTAAAAAGAAAAAAAATTGACAAGAAGATGGGATTTAGGGATTGAGAACTAAAATTAAAAATTAAAACTGTGAAGATAGGGTATATAAAATCATAAGAAAAATAATAGAGATATATTTAAATAAAATAACTGAACAATTTTTATAATGAGAAAGGGTAACTGAAAAAGAAGAAAAAGTAATAGTGGGACAGGTACCAGCTAGAAAAAGTTAGGACGAATCTTGGGTGGCTGCAGCTGGTGGATCAAACCCCCTAGAACAGGGAACTCATCTGAAAACACCCTCATGGAAACACCCAGAATAATGTCTGTTTATGACCCAGTCAAGTTGACAGTTAAAAGTCACCATCACAGCCTACTGTTCTCGGCAAGATGAGCTCAGGAGAACAATATTCCAGAGTTAGCCCTTAGATTTGTTTTTTGTTTTTTTGAGGCAAACAAAAACTATTTCATTTTTATCCTTTTGAGTTGTATGGAGAAATAGCTAGAGACTAATATATGCAAAATGGTTCTGTGCCATCATGACCTTTGTAAACTGCACTGAGTATAAGCATCTTTCCATGCTTATACTTTTGTATAACATTTTAAATATCTCCACAATATTTCAGGAATTTTTTTTTACATTGACCACTTTTTTCATACAAATAATCCCAAATTTCCTTCACCAGTGTCCTAGTGATGAAAATTTAGTTCCCTGGTCATATTTTCTTTCAGGAGCCATGGTAGAATTAACACCCTTGCTTATATATATATATATATAAGATATATATATATATACATATATATATATGTATATAAGATATATATATATAAGATATATATATATATAAGATATATATATATACAGATATCTATGAGCATTTCTTTGTCCTAAGTTCCTGAAAATGTTCTTTTAAAACTATAGAACCTAAAATCTTCATATTAATGCGTTGCATTCAGTTAACTTATATTCCTTTTTAAAATTTTAATTTTTTAATGAACTATCATTTTCTTACATCCCTTGTTAATATTTTGACAGAATGGGATTTTCCCTGTGCTCATGGTAGCTCTCCCATCATTAAAGCACCTGTGGTCCTTCTCCATCATCTATTGTGTTCCCTGCCACCCCTGTTTTCTCTTCTTGCCTCCCACCCCACCCTCACCCCATGCCTCAGAACTTCATGTTTCAAGAGTGTGCTTTCATGATTTGAATGACAATTTGCTTGGATGGAACAATATGTTTTTTTATAGATGACACAGAGATTTTAATTATCTTCTGGGTGGTAGAGAGGTTACAAGACCCACTTTTGGAGCCATTCCAAAGGTTGTCTGGCACTTTGTACAGAAAGGATTTGTTCTAATCTCTTGCTGACATAGGTTACAGAAAGATGTACAGTTGACTCAAATACCTTTGGGCTGAGGTGAGGTAGAAGGACAGGGAGGTGGTCAGGGCCAGGTGTGCAGGGCTTGGGTATAGACAGAATAATTTTTATAATGAGAGGGTAACTGAATTTTTATACACAACCTCCATGACAGAGTTTGATGGTCCTGGGTGGTGAGGGTGGCCTGAGTCTTCAGGCTGAGTGGATGTGCTGTTGGTGGTCTGCCCAGGCACCAGCTCATTGCTAAGGAACCACAGCTGGATCTCTTTCTCGGTCCCTTCTATGGAGTCACCGGTGTGGATGGCATTCCTGCTGGTGGGGACTCCCATGACAGTGCCAGGGGTGGCCTCAGCCAAGTCAGTATGCCCTGTCATGGCTCGTGAGGTACAGACCATATCGAGGCCTTCCCAGCTCTTCCCCCACAGATCAGAGATCCTGTAGCTGATGAGGAAGTTTAAGAGGGCTTCCCTTGAACCTTGTGGACACTCTCTGGTGCCTATGGTATCTTCATTCCCACCAGCTTGAAGCCCTTTCTCTCAAAATGCTGGATCACAGCAATTTTACTCCTAGGTATCTACCCAAAGGGCACAAAACACTAATTCAGAAGTAAACCTTCACTCCTATGTTTACTGCAGCACTATTTACAATAACTAAGATATGGAAACAACACAAATGCCCCCAAACAGGTGACTTGATCAAGAAGATGTGGTACATATACACAATGGAATATTACTCAGTGATCTAAAAATATAAACTCATGCTATTTATGGCAACATGGATGGAGCTGGAAGGGATTATGCTAAGTGAAATAAGTCTGAAGGAAAAAGAAAAATATTGGATGGCTTCACTTACATGTTAAATACAGAGAAATTGAAAAGGGTCAGGAAAAAAGACAAAATTGCAAGCTGACCACAGATATGAGGCACACAGCAGGAGAGGGTAAGGGATCGAAACAGGGGAGAGAACACAAGGGACTGTGGTGATGGGTCATGGGTGCTGTGATGGTGGCAGAACTACAGGGACTACACCTGAGGAAGAAATCAAATGTAGTACAAAAATGAACAATGATGTAAGAAAATAAATAAATAAATTTAATAAAGAAAAACAAACAACAACAAAAAATGCTGGGTCACATCCCCAACTAGCTGAGGCTGCATCCCACTTGGCTTCACCATGATCAGGGTCCACACCTGAGGCCAGGGGCTCTTCCTGACCTGGGTTGGAGAGCAGGCTCTGACCTGGACCCAGCAGGCTGCACGGCAGCCCCAGAGGCACCAAACACCATAAAAGGCTGTTCAGGATCCCAGCCTATGGGCCGCTGGCTCAGCCTGGATAGAAATAACATCTGTCTCTAATTTCTCATTCTTGAATATCTTATAAGAATTACTTTACTATATTGATGTTAAATGGGTGCTGTGGGGAAGCCTGATTTCTTTCCTTTACAAGTGATTTGGTCTTTGTGCTTAGCTCAAAGACTATTTTATCTTTAAAATCTAATAATTTTACTGGAATATGTCTCAGTTATGACCATTTGGAGTCAGTTTTCCCTAGTACATGATTTGTCCTTTCAATATGTAAATGCAAGTCTTCTTTAGGGAAGTGTTCTTGAATTATATTTAAAGTTTATAAATTATATTTATTCTGCCTCATATTATTGCTTGGCTTCTTTGGAGGCAACTCTCTCTCTCCTATCTCCATATCACTTGTGAGATTCTGCTGTTTTATCTGCAGTGTCTTTTTTCCCTTGTCTGCTTACCTCCTCCTCCATTCCTGAAGCAGTGGATCATTTCCTCCCAGCATGGCCCCCTGCACAGCCATTCCTGCTCTGCACTCTGCACCTGAGCCGGCTTACAAGGGGCTTCTGTTTTCCTGTTTGTTTCTTTATTGGTCACTGCCACTGTAGGGTAAATGATGGGCAGGTTTGCGCTGTTGGCCTCTGTGGCTATCACCTGAGGCCTCATTGTGCTGATGCAGGAGGTGCTCAGGGCACTCATGCCTGACGGTGGACACCTGGAGGATGGTGTGGGCATGCGTGAGTGGGCACACCTGGGCCTGGAGGCTGAGGCTATAAGGACAGTGGAGGGGTTATGAGAGAACGTCAGAGACAGAGCCCAAAGAGAAAGCGTAAAGATTTGATGGGGGTCGGAAAGTCCCCCAGTCCCCCACCTGCCCTGCGCCTGGTTTCAACACTTCAATTGGTGAAGAAAGATCATTAAAACCTGAAAAAGCCACTGCTAGCTGCAGGACTCATCTCCCAAATTGATCTTGCCCCGTGTCTTGCTGGCACAACAGCCACAAAAGGACACAGTCCTTGCTGCAAATGCCTATTTGTTTGTGCTTCTGAGGCTGGCATTCCTAGACCCCCGTGGGGGCACTTTTGGCTCCTTCTGTCTGTTTCTTACCTGCTCATCGAGGTCCTCCCTTGAGATGGTGACCCTCTCCAGCTGCTAGCTGCAAGGCTCTGATTCTTCATGGCTTCTCCTGTCTCTGCCCTTAAGAGGAGTCTCACAGGGCTCAGGTGGTCACACCTGCTTTGGGGATTATTTAAAAGTACCTTGGAGTTTGTGGCTCTTTCCTGGTTTTATTTCATTTAAAATGGTGCTTGTGTTCTTTCTTTTTTACGTCCTTCATTCTCCTTGTTGCTACATATGGTTTCCAAAAGGCAGAAGTCCCAAACAGAATCAAAGTATATGGAAGTTTAAGAAAACCTGCCTAGATTTTAATGTCCAGAGGGGAGAATGGCGATTGTAAGAAAAAAAAAGAGAAACACAAAATTCAGATGTCTTGCCGGGAAGGCACAGAGCAGGATCTCTATGATCCGAGCAAATGGGTAAAGGAGAGTCCTGCAGCCCTCAGTGGCTTTCTCAGGCTTTTGTTGAGCTTTTGCATGTAGTGCAGCAACCAGGTACATGGCAGGCAGGGCGCCGGGGGCCTCCCGGCCCCTGGCTAATCTTCACACTTTCTGGGCTCTCTAGAGTTCTCTCCTGGACCCTTCTCTGCTGTTGCTTCTACTCTCATTCTTCTTTCTGCTACTCTACTGGCATCCCCCTCACGCCACCCTCACCCTTATAAGCCCAGTCTCTCAGCCCAGGTGTGCCCACCTATGCATGCCCACACCCTACTCCACGTGCCCGCCATCAAGCATGCATGTAGGGCCACAGGGGTCTGTCATTAATGCTAATGGCAGGAGGGTGGAAAATCCTGACAATTTCATATACCCTACACCAGGGTTATGGTGATCCCTGGATACAGGAAGTATGAGGGAGGCAGGAAAATGCAACCAGGGAAAGAAAGTTCCAATAGTATTGGTAATATCTTATTTCTTAAATTAGGTGGTAGGTTCTGGGTATTCACATTATTTTACCATTCACTGTTATATAGGATTAATATGTTTCAAATAAGTCAATAAGTTTTCTTTTTTAAAGATTGATTGATTGATTGATTTATACAAGCACTGGGTACAGTCAGAAGTGCAGGAGGGTGAGAGAATTCACCAGAGCCAAAGTGGAGAGCAGAACAGGCAGAAGGACCAAAGTACACTGCTGAGGGTAGCAGCGGGCGGCAGGAGAGGTCTGTGTGCCATGTGGGACCCTCACCCGACGGCCAGGGATCGAACTGGCGTTGCAAAGGCTGTGGGCAGCTTCGCAACCCACCACTCAACCGCTGCGCCACCAGGGGAGGCCCTCAACAAAATCTTTTAAACGTTCAAGGGGAAATTTTTATTTTCGTGATTTGAATATAATATATATTAATATGACTGAACAGACGGATGACAGAAAAGCAGGCCTATGTGGGGAACCTAAGAGCAAACTTTGTTACTTTCATTATTCCCAGGCAGATGAAAAGGCCTTAGAAAGTCCATTAAGGTTTGAGTGTTCTTCTCATAAAAATATGTGTGTATAAATACACACACACACACACACATGGTGTTGCTAATTAAATTTTAAGGGATGATCAGATGATAACATCCCACACTGCAATAACCTTGTTTGGCTGGAGCCAGGAGAGCTGGAGTGGTAATCACAGGTCTGGATAATAACTAGTGGTCTTTGTCTCTATTCTTTTTTTAAAGATTTACCCATTTATGCATATAAGAGCCGGGGTACAGGCCAGATGCAGGGGGTGGTGAGAGGATTCACCAGAGATGGAGTGGGGAACAGAACAGGCACATCTACTGAAACACAATGCTGAGGGGAGCAGCGGGCGAGGCAGGACAGGTCTGTTGTGCCATGTGGGTAGCTCCCTGGCTGGCTGGGATTGAACTCATGCTGGAGAGGCTGTGGATTACTTCATAGTGCAGTGCTTAACCCCTTGCACCATCAGGGAGGCCCAAAACCTTGTCTCCATTCTTGACTCAACCACTGGGGCTGAAGATTCATTTCTGCATTACAACCATTTCTCAAAAAAACTTAGAATGTGCTCCCCAGGAACAGGATGAGAAGGTTCATGACAATAATAATAGTAATAGTAATGGTAATAATAATATGAAAAACACTTTAATTTTACATATATGGACATGGAAAGTTATGATGTGAAGGGAAAAAAACATGTGGATCATATCTAGCAGGTCCCATTCTTTAAATAATAATAAAAGATTCTAATATATCTTTATGGAGATAAATGCAAATATATCTGTTGATGCACAGAAATATTCAGGAAAGTGGATAGTATTCATCATGGCAAAGGGGTTGGTGTGAGAAGGGTTGAGGAGAGGAGTTTCATTTCCTACTTTAATAATTCAAAAAGTGATGGTGGGTTTATTATACATGATTTTACTTTATTGTTTTAAAAGTAATTTTCAAATAAAAATTTAAAAGAAAACAACTGCTTCTGGTGACAGCCAGTGTCCCCAGCTGGGGCATTTGCCTGTAGCTCTGACCTTGAAGTGAGTGCCTACTCCCTCCCTGAGGGCTGAGGCAGCCTTGGTTTCTGTGTTTGCCTGGAGTCATAATCTTAGTGTGTGAGGGAGGAGGGCTGGACAGTTTGGACCCAAGTTCATGTCTGGAACATCCTGGTGGCCTTCCTCGAGAACTCAGGTTTCCTAGTCTCGGCTTGAAAGTGGCTTATTTCCAAAAAATGACCATAGAGATGTGACTCACCAGTTAGATATGTTGTGATATTTAATTTGAACAGTTCAAACGAAGAGACTACCTTTTTTCCATCTATGGAAGCCCTTGTTGGAGACCCGTAAGGCTTGAGGTGCTGAGACTGGGAGAATGTTGGGGTCGTGACTGGAAGACTGGTCAATACGGGCTGGAAGACTGGCCCATGTCCAGACCACGATGTCCTTTCCTGTGTTAGCAAAGCTAAGTCTGGGAAACAGGCAGGATTAGAAAGGGCATAGAATATACCTGATAACGCAGAACCTTGGTGGTGAATGTGCACCCGGACAGGGCTAAATGCTAAGAGAATGATTCATTGTCTAGTAACTAACAAGGAGGGGAGGGGGGCAGTTTGTATCAATAAAAATGAGTTGCACTGGGCACTCGGGACACTCGAGCTTGAATGGAGAGGCCTTGCATCCCCTGGGTCCTGCTTCTTTTAAAACCCTATTATGTGACTGTCATTTCTCCATTTATTGGTTCTTTCAGATTCCTCTCCTCAACCCTGTTCACCAGAGCTGGTCTCTGGCAGCCCTGATTTAGGTTACGAGCTGGATTTGTGAGCAGGGATCCTGCCTTGGGGTTGCTCATCCCAGCCCCTATGTTTTTCACCTGGGCTAGGGGATGTCTCACTGGGAGAGAAAAGAAACCAGGATGCCTGGGTCACCACTTCGAGCAGGAAGCTGAGGCTGCCCTGAAACTAGGAAGTTTTGTTTTCCCCCAGGCCCTGAACTTGTTCACGGGGATGGCAACTGTGGATCTGAATCTGGAGAATGATGGTATGTGCTACTCGAACCAGAAATCCCAGTGTGGTTGAGGTTAAAAAGAAAATGACAGACCCCAGAGTCGTTTGCGCTATGTTCACTAAGACTTAATACCTAACTTCTCTGCAATTTCAAGCCCCTACAGTTTCAGCCTCCCCTAGGAATGTAGTCTTGGTCAGTGTGAAGTTTTCTGGTTACCATCAATGAGCTAATGTTTTCCACTCCTCACTGGAAAATGAGAGACTCTTTTGCAAAACTTTTTCCCATTCCTAATAGTTGGGCTACCGAGACCTTAAGTAATCCCTGCTGCCCTATTCCACTGTCTTTCTGCCGATAAAATCTACTTGCTAGACTAGAGGCTGCTTAATTCATGAATCATTTAGTGAAATTAATTAGATCTTTAAAAGCTAACTTTTAGATTTTGGATTTTTTGTTACTTAACACTGGTAACTAGCAGGATATAACTGTGGGGATGGTGGGGTTTTCTACCTATTTATAGACGTATACCATCATTTCCAAAAAGTTTTCCAAAATCTCAGACTTGCCACTTAAAAAAAAGAAATAGCTTTTTTTTTTTTTTTTTTTTTTTCATTTATAGCAAAACTCCAGAGACATCTCCTTGGCAGACGAGGCTCTATTGCTTCTACAAATAGAGTTCATTATTTTGTCAAAGTGAATTAAAATAGAATGTCACTTACTGAATGTCACATTTCTGGATTTGACATTGTATATAAAAGGTCCTTTTAAAAAAAAGAAGAGAAAATCTGAAAGACTAGGTTGGAAACCCACTTGAAGAAAAAAAATATAGGCATTAAAAAAATCCCATTTGGGCTTCATAAAATTCCTTTCAAATGTGACAGTCTGGTAGAAATCAAGTAGTTTTCAGTTCCTAAAATACAATTTTGATTAAAAATTTATAAAGCTATTTGGAGGAAAGATACTATACAAATTGAGAATAGGTCTTATGGATCCCTTAGAGAGAAGAAGGGAAATTTCTACATCCAAGTGGTACATAGTATTAGCTCCCTACAACCAAATCACCTTTTCAGTTTTTGGACCGAGGCTCTCCCTACTTCTGGTGGCTTATGCCTGGGCCTGCTACGGATGACCAGAGGAGCTACAGGGTGAGGAGTAGAAGGACTGGCTCTTACCCGGGGCGGGCAGGTTGACCCTGTGGAACACACTCCAGGATGCTGGGGTCCAGATCCTCCTCATCTCACAGTATTTTCTGAAAAATGGAAAACCATCTCCTCCACATTCAGGTGGCAGGCAGAAAGGGGCAGAGAGGATGAAAAATGTTTTTTCTTCTCTTCTGCCCACATAAATAATTCCTTCCTAGAGCAGAGCACTCATGATGATCTGAGATTAGAGTGAATTTGAAATTATGAAAACTTGGACTTGATTCCACTTACACTCTTTCCTCCTTACCCTCCTCCCTACCTACTGAACTCTTATCAAGTGTTCCTCATGCAAGATTTTCCCTCACTGCCTAATGGGAAAAATCTATTCCAGCCTCCCCAAATAAATGTATGAATCTCTACTGTGGGTCCTAAAATGTCATAATGTAATTATGTATGTGAATGACTCTCTAATCCATTATACTGAGTTCTTCAAAAGGAAGGGTTTTATGTTATTGAATTCTATATCCCTAACATACAGTTTGGTACATAGCTCATAGTAGGTGTTCAAGAAAGGTTTGTTGAATAAATGTTTAGTTAATGGATTTATAAATGGGTAAATTAGTAAGTGCATGAATGAGTGAATAAGTGAAAATGCAAGTGAATAAAGGAATCCAGGAATGGAAAAATATGAATGAATAGACCAATGAATAAACCAAATGTCTATTCTTCACAGAACAATGATTATACCCATTTTACAAATGGCCAAGCTGAGGCCTGTGCTATTAAGCAGTAACTTGCTCATATTTCCACACTTGGTAGCAAGCACTGATGAGTTATGATTTGAGAGAGCCTGTTCCACGTGTCCAGCCTCATCACCACCATGCCAGTGCAGGGTGGGCGTGAGGACCACAGGGGGTGACATAGACCAGAAGATGGTGCTGAAGAAAGACACTAGTGTTAACAAACTGAGGGGTGTCCAGTTATGCCCATCTTAGCTCTTCCCTACTTCTTGATGCCTTCTTGGGTGGGTTCAAGTGACATAAAGCCCCTCGACACTCTCACTCCAGCAGATTCTAGACCAGGTTTCCTGGAGCACATGGGAGACTCAGGTTCTGGGTGATTGACTTCCCTTCCAGGGCCATCATCCTGATATCATTAATCCAGCCCCTGTGAGACTGTCACAAGGTTCATTCATATGCATATTAGATAATACCCATTAGTGATACCCATTAATTAAGCAGAGCAATTTGTTTATAATTAAGTTGAGAAATTTATGACTTTAGAAAACAATTACAGACACTGATACAAACACATTAGGTAGCGATAGCAACGCCAGTTTTAATTGCTTTCAAGAACCACTGATATTAATGCCACAGCCACCACTAGTCATGTGTGACAACAGCTTGTAAATTCATCAGTTCACCTATGAGCAAACATCTCAGGTGATCTGCAATGGGAAACTTCAGCCTCCTGGAAACATCTTATGATATAGTGCTATGTGAATAAAGCAGACTTGAAAACTATGTATGGTGCGTTCTCAATTTGGTAAAAGAACAATTCTTTGTATGTGTATTTCCTTCTGGTATGATACATACTTTCTCTCTATATGTAAAGGTATACATACATATATATATATATATAAAGAGCGGTATATAGCATACATTTATCTCATACATATATTTATGAATATATATGTAAGTATAAATATAAGTCTTTCTAATGAAAGAAATACATGTGGATTACACATAAGAGAAATGCATAAATAAGGAAAGTGGTTTTCCCAGTGATGGGATTACTATTTTTATTTATGACTTTTTTTATTTTCAAAATAATCTTATAGGAGAGTTTACTCTTTTTTTTTTTTTAACAGATTTATTTATTTATTTATATAAACACTGGGTATAGTCAGAAGTGTGGGAGTGAGAGGATTCACCAGAGCCAGAGCCATAGCAGGGAACAGACAGGCAGAGTGGCGAAATACACTGCTGAGGGGAGCAGCGGGCGGCAGGAGAGGTCTGTGTGCCATGTGGGACCCTCGCCGGTGGCCGGGGAGCAGCCGGGGATCGAACCAGCGCTGCAGAGGCTGCGGGCAGCTTCGCAGCCTAGCGCTCAACCGCTGCACCACCAGGGGAGGCCCTACTCTTTTTTTAAATACCTAGAAAGTTAAGCGTTATTGAAAGGGTGGAAATAGAAAAGAATCAAAGGATCAATACCTTTTCTTTTTCTTTTTTTTTTTTTGAAAAAAAATTTTTTTTAATTTATTTATACAAGCTTGGGTACAGTCAGAAGCGCGGGAGGGTGAGAGAATTCACCAGAGCCAGAGCGGGGAGCAGAGCAGGCAGAAGGACCGAAGTACACTGCTGAGGGGAGCAGCTGGCAGCAGGAGAGGTCTGCGCGCCATGTGGGACCCTCCTGCTGTGGCCGGGGAGCAGCCGGGGATCGAACCTGTGCCGCAGGGGCTTCGGGCAGCTTCGCAACCCAGCGCTCAACCGCCGCGCCACCGGGGAGGCCCAATATCTTTTCTTTTTCAAGCAAATTTCCTTTAAAAGGTAAGCAGATGCTTCTGTTTCATTGTACATGCTATTTCATTGGCATTATAAGATTATCTTTTGTTTTTCTATGAGAAAATGACAAGAGAAACTCACATTTACTCATCATGGGTTTCTTCCATCTCTGATTCTACAGTGGGGAAAGAAAAGTAGCACCCTTCAACTTTGAAAAAAAAAAATCAGCTCATGAAAACATGAAGAAACTGTGGGTGCAACTTCCTCAGTGCAGAGCCTGCTGATGCAAGATAAAACACACCAAGCAGTCATTCTGGGCAAGGACAAATTCTCAAAAGTCTCATTGAATAAACCTCCTGCTGACAAGAGTGTGTACTTATAAGAGGGGTGAGGACCCATCCTTGCCAAATGATTCATCTTCCTGAAATATCACAAGTGAAGAAAAGGGCCATTTGGCTAAAAGCTGTGAATGCCTTGTCAGAAAATGCACTCCCAGAATGTCAGAGGTCATCTGACCCCATGTGCTCCTCCCCAGCTGAGGGGAGATAGTGTGACCTATGGGGTCAATTGCCAGCCAAAGACAGAGCTCATTATGAACACAGATTGGATCCCCTTTCTGTTAACATTTAATGAACACCAACTCTGTGGCAGGCAGTGACCTCTTATCTTCCCCATTGTAGCACATTTACAATTACAATTCAGTCTTTGCTTAATAGATTAATAATAAAAGATTATTAAGTCCATGATCTGGACTTTGGTGCTCCCCAAGTGTAGTCCTTGGAGTATTCATTTGACTAGGTGTTTCTTGAATAGGTTCTGTATGCAGAAAGTTTGGGAAACCCTGATTATTCTTTGCCGTCTTGGAGATTCCTAATGGTACAGCTTCTCTCCAATTCTTGGAGACAGCCTACAGTGAAGAAGCTTTTTCTGTCTTTCTTTAATATGGCCAATGTATTGAGCACATACTATGTACCAGACACTGATCTTGGCACCGGGGTGCTGGGATGAATAAGCAGAGGCACAGTGTTAACACACCCCTAATCTCGTAGGGGGAAATGGATTTTTTTTTTTTTTGGCAAATATTTATGAAGATAAAGCAATGTGAGAATACAAATGAGATGACTAATTCCATGGGAAGATGACATCAAAAAGAACTGAGTTTTGAAGTATATAAGAGGGGGAAATACCATCCTGAGAAATAACTACTGCAGTGACTCAGAGACTTAAAATAACAGGTTTAGATCAGAAAACAAATATCAAGAAGTTCAATGTGATTGGAATGAAGGGATAAATATGAGAGGAATATAAAATAAGGTTAAAGCTTGCCAGATTTGGGGTTATTGAATAGAAGGCCTTTCTCCTCTTGAATGTGGAGACATGAGACAAGAGAAGGAATCTTCTTCCCCTGAAGGTGGGACCAGAAGAATTGGACACAACACTACATTGGGTTTCACCTCTCCATGTGGAATATTAGGTGTTGAGGATCTGAAATGGAGGTACAGCTCCAATTCTGAAGAATTAAAACAACACAATGAGATTGGAGGCAAGGAAATTTCTTTATAAAAGTTTTCCTGACTACTAGGAGAGGGTCGTGTTTGTGTGATGGATTCAGTTCCTGAAGGAAATCGGTCTGTGATTAGAACACACCCACACCAACTCTAATTTCCATGTTTTTCAGATAAGGGAGGTAAGGGGCTTTGAAAACCCTTCTCTTTGATTATCAGATTCATTAGGCCAAGGGAACACTTATGAAGCATTTACCATTTGGGGGCCCAGCTTTCAAGGAACCCTGTGCGGAGAAAGATGTGCCAAGCATCAACAGTGGCACCACTTGGCCAGGGCTCAGGTAGAGATATGGGTGCCATGGCCTTGGGTCCCACTGGGAAGGGGTTTACCATGATTTTACATGGTAAAATCATGAAAGGCTTAACAGAAGAGGAAGGCTTAGGAGGAGAGGTTGCCAAGTGGACAAAGAAAGAGGATGCTCCAGGCAGATGAACCAAATATTGGGACAAGACCAGAGCAAGTAGACCAGTAGGGGCTGTGGAAATAATGTGGATGTGAGATACTGAGAGGATGTTTGAACTTGAATGCATGCAGCAGGGAAAGGAAGATGCAGACAGATTTCAGATTTATATAGGCGATGGAATTGGCTGGGCTGGATGAATGATTAGATGTAAAGGATGCAGAAGGTGGAGTCAAGATGACATTTATGTTTCAGCTTACATGACACCGGTCACAGAGTTGGAGAATGAATGGAGAGGATCAAACTTGAGGGCTAGTAGAGGAAAACAGATTTGAGTATGTGAGATGCTGTCTGGGAGGGCTCCCAGGAGTAGGTACCTGGATTAATGGATCTAGAGCTTGGACAAAGAACCAAGTGGAGATACAAATCTGGGGAAAACACACTGAGCCCTAGTAATACACTCTGATGTCAACAGCTCCAAGTGGGGAGGTTAGCAGGCCAGGTATATACAAATGTGTCTGCTTCTGGGGAGCCCAGCCTTAGAAAGGGAACTGAACTGATGTTCTCTGTGACTCTGGCTTACAGGCTGCTCTTTTTCTATGGGTCACATGGGTCAAACTCCCACCATAGTTTCAGGACCCAGTTAGTGCCTACACCAAAGCTCTGGTGAGCATGGGAGTAAGAAAGAAATGGTTGAACATAGTCATATTTAATAGAAACAAGTTTTGGAGCTAATAATACTGATCTTTTCAATGGACCGAATTAAATTATGCTCCCCATCTTGTATCTTAATTAAAGGGATAAAAACTGTTTCACATTTTAATTAGCAAGTTTGTCTTGAAAAGACTTAAATTAATATGGGAGTCATCACCCTTGGAGAGCAGCCCTCTGCCAAGATCCACCGGCCAGTGTGAACACGGAGAACTCCATTCTATGGAGAATGGAGTTTCATGAATGAGAGCCCCCGCAGCAGGAAGTTAGAAACGTCGGCTCTTCAAATTTTCTTTTTTTTTAAAAAAGATTTATTTATTTATGCCCACAAGAACTGGAGCACAGGCCTAAAAGGATAAAAGCAGGAAGCTGGTTTGTAACTGGAAGGCATGACAATTTTCTTTTCTAGAAGGATCCACCTTCTACATGTGTATCTTAAGATATTTAAACACTGGGCCTCCCTGTGACGCAGCATGTTGAGCACTGTGCCGTGAAGCTGTCTGCAGCCTCTGCAGCGTGGGTTTGATTCCCTGCCGGCCAGAGAGAAACCACATGGCGTGGCAGACCTCTCCTGTCTTGCCTACTGCCCCCCTCAGCAGTGTATTTCAGTCTGCATGTTCTTCTCCCCGCTCTGTCTCTGGTGAATCCTCTCACCCTCTCTTGTCTCTGGCCTATACCATAGCTCTTATATGAACAGAAAATAAATATTTAAAAAAAAAAAGATATTTGAACACTGGGGTAACAAGCACCCTTTTAATTGGCTACCTTCTCACATGGGAATCTCTGGGGTTTCTGGAAACCATGTTGGCAGAGCCGGAGAACAAACAGAATTCTGCCCTTGGGGCTGCCCTAGCAAGAGCCTCCAATAAACACCCGATGTAGGATTCAGAGAAGAGTCAGGCTCTCGTGGCTTTTTCCTCTAGCTGAAGAGACAGTGACCTGGGCAGTGTTTGCTGGCCACAAGACTATGTGAGTCCTGGTACAGTCAGGTCCGTGAACTTATTTTTTTCAATTTGTTAAACAAATTTTTAAAGTAATGCTTGTTTAAAAAATGGACATGAAACACATTTAAAAGGAAAATTCAAAACATAAAAACAGACACAATCACTGATAACATTTTGATGTGTTTCTTCTGGATTGGCTTGACTGAGGTAGCCTTCTGGCACTCCCCTGGCTAACATTCCTGAGGGTCCTAGGTAACGAGGCTGGTGGGGTACAGTGCTCACTGCTGCTGCCGTGCCCACCTCCATTTTCATCCCCGCTCACTCTCCTCCCATCATTCCTGCTAGCTGTTCTGGCTCTTGGGTTCATCGCATTTCAACCTCGAGCTGGCTTGCTCCTCCTCCTCTGTTGCCTAGAGGACAGTTAACACGAGCCTACTGTATAATCGCCTGTATTGAAAGAGTTGTGTAAAATGGGATTTAATAGGGAAAAGGGAATGTTGAAGTCATTATTTCTCATGGCCTCTGCCTGGTCCAGGGTCCTGCTACTAGACTGCATGGGCCTGTCTTCTGTCCCTAAGCTTTACTCCCATCACCCCTCTGCTTGGTTGCCCCTGCCCCCCCGCCACCCCCTCCCCCCAATACCCATTAGATCTCAAGCTTGAGATGCCAAGGGACCAGCTAGAGTTCCCTTTACTTTGTAAAGCCAGGTTACTTAATACTTTTTTTTTTTTTTTGTCTTTATCTCTTGCACATTGGCTCGTCCAAGTTCTTTCCTTTTTTTTTTTTCTTTTTTTTTTTTTTTTTTGTGGGACCCTCACTGGTGGCTGGGGATCAAACCGGCGCTGCAGAGGCTGCAGGCAGCCTCGCAACCCAGCACTCAACCACTGTGCCACCAGGGGAGGCCCCCAAGTTCTTTCCTTTTATAGCCAAAAGGCCAGGAATTTTCAAATCAATTAGTTGACTGCTCTTAAGATGAATTTGTCATCCCTCTCCTAGTGTTGGGGGGGAAAAGGATGTCCTAAAGCTAATTCCATACAGGCTTTGTGGACTCCACCCCCACCCCAGGCCAAAGCCAAAGACACTGGGAACTCCAAATCCCATCACCACCAAAGGGAAGGTGGCTGGGACCTGAGGGTGGGGTTAAGCAGCCAAGTGAGTATAAAGACAGACACGTGGGCTTTGGGGGGGTCCCCCATTTTGGCTCTCCACCAGCTAGCAGCATCTGCCCAGCTCTGAGAGTGACTTTGGTTTTCCAGATCGGCGGATCGGGTAGGACGCATTAAAGACTTTATTTCCCTATTTTCTCCCTGAGTTGTACATTTTCCTTCTTTCCTTTTCCCTTGTAAATAAACCTTTTATTAACCTTTTGTGTGTGCCTGGAGTGGAGTATTCATAAGTCCCTTTAAAGCGCGCGGGTGAGGACCCACAGCCAGGCAACCTGTTCAATATCGGGGCTGCCCTATAACAGCAAGAGTTGGAGTTCTTATTTTATTAATTATTTCATTCATTTTCTCTTTCTCCTGAAATAAAATTTCTTAAGTGTTCTCTAGGTTAAAGTGTGTGTATATGAGTGTGTGTGTGTGTGTGTATGTGTGTGTATACAAACCCTTACAAACCCTTAGGTTCAGTTCTTGTAAGTGAAAGTGGGCATGCTCACGCATGAACTCATCCATGTGAAAAGCTATGTACTCTCCAGAGGCTGCTACGTGCCCATCAGCTGACGGCTGGATGAAGAAGATGTGGTATATCCACACTGTGGGATACTATGCAGCTCTAAGGAAAGATGAAATGCAAATGAAGGGAAATGCATTTGAATTGCATGTTCAGTCCAAATGAAATGCATTTTCAGTCCAAATGAAGGGAACTTGAGGGAATTATGTGTTGGAAAGCAAGTCAGAATGACAAAGACAAATACTACAGTTTTACTTAGTGGATTATTTGACAAAATAAAATACTTACAAAAACTAGTGGTCATTAATAAAGGGAGTGAGGGTTCTGAGGTGAAAAGAGAGAGTGGAGAGAAAGAAAGGGACAAGGAGATGTAAGAGTTGGTGATGGGGAAAATACTTAATTGATGGTCACAAAATATATACAATCATGAAAATTACAAAGAGCTACCATTTTTATCACCATCATTTAATTTATAAAAAGAACATTTTTACACAAAGATAAGAAGAATAAAAGACAATTCTTTTAAAAAAAAGAAATGAAGTACAGTTCAGGAAATAACAATTGCAAGGCTTTTGACACATTCTGTAGAACTTTGGGGCAGAAGGGAGGTGCATGGAAAGTTCCCTTCAGCACTGCTATGTGAGGGTCGGGATCCCCCAACTCTGCTCAGCTCTGGGTAATATAATTTAGAGGTAAAAAGAATTAGACATTCTCATGGGTAAAAGTCACACCTGCCTGTTGATGTAAATTTGAAAGCAGCTTTCGAGGCTTGTGTGGCCAGCTCCTGGGAAGCGGGAACCCTCTGTGGAAACCCCACTGTCACCTATTTAACATCAAGTTTCCAAACGGAATCTTAAGTTCTACACAGCCATTTATCAAAGAGTTTCCAAATGCCACTTTCCAATTTGCATCAGACCTTTTCTACATATTAATGTGATTCTGTTACTAATGTATATATTTTTGCTGCTCTACCTAAATTTGCATTTGAAACTCTAATGAGGTTACGGGGTGAGCCAGTTCCCTAGGGGAAAAAACAATTCCATGGTTGTTTTCTCTTGTGCTCTGTGAAGATGTCCTCAGAGGGTCATGGACATCAGAGTCACTGAAGCAGCCCTGCCTCAGCCTCTGTCATCTCTGGTGCTCAGCTTCACTCTAGTTGAACCATCCACCTTTACGTTTTCCTCTCTGGTTCACTTGCTTTGACCCCTTCAAGGACATTGAATTGGCACTAGAGGGGTTTGGTCCTTTGTTTGAAGTGGGATTTTTGTCAGTGGGGTAAGCTAGTAAGTTAGGTGCGTCTGCAGAAGTGACTCGGGGCAGGGAGAGCCAGATGGCTGAACCAAGCCGAGTTCTTTGGGGAAACTTGCCCTACCTTCCGCCTGCTTTTACTGTTTTATTCAGCACTGGTGGTGGGTGACTTTGAGTATCCATTTGTTGTCCTGACCCTCAAACTCTGAGTTTACAGAGTTTGGACGTGAAAGAAAGTTTCTAGAGTGTCACCATTCTGCTCTTCTTCTCAGACCTGAGCCCAGAGACAGATGTCATTCCCAGTTGGACCTTGGGGGCTTGTCTGGAGGTTTTGCAGAGGAGGGGAACAGCATTTGAGCCTGTGTGAAGTGAAATACAGTACAGATGGCTGGATGCTTCTGGCTGATAATGGGGCTGCCCAGTTGGTGTCTTAGTTACCTTGTGCCCTCTAAACCATCCTCCCTTCACCCCTAGTCTTGTGCTCAGGTCCTGCTTTTCCTCAAATTGGAGCCAAAGCCCCCAGGATGACAACAGTAAGGCAGGAACCCTGGATTGTCTTTGCTTACCTCTGGCCTGCTCTCTTTCCATGCCCTTTTTTGCCCCATTCTGGATACCTGGCTCCCCAGCCTGATTTTGGTTTGGCTTCTGGAGATTTTGGACTTGGTGTCTGTGCTTTGTCTTCTGGGCATCTGGGCATCAGCTTCCCCAGGAATCTCTCTGCTTTTCAGACACACATCTGAGCTTCTCCCCATGCATTCTCTCTCCTCGTCCACTAAATTCTTTATTCCACCCGAATGTCAGAATTGAATTAGAGTTCATTGAACCCCATGAGTCATAAAATAATGGATTCTGGATTTTGACCAAGTCAGGACAGGAGCAGTGGCTCAGGGGAAGGGGCCTGGGTTTGACAGGGAGACAAATTTTCGTTCCTGGCTCTAACATTTGCTCCCTGTTTTAGGGGCTCACTCAACATTTCTGAGCTTTCACTTCCCCAAATGCTAAATGGGGTTGCATGATGATGCGGTGGTTGTGGGGCACAGATGAGAGCACACAGGTAAAAGGGCCTAGAGCATGAGGGATGGATAGGGTTTCCTTATTCTCTTTTCTCCTCTTCCGATCTACATTCTAGGGTAAGGGTCTTTGTTACTAGGGATCCCAGAGGCTGCGATTTTAGCATGACAATACTGTAATGTGGTAAAGCAGAGTTTGCTTAAGAGGAAAAGCTACCTCCACTTGGCTTCCCCCACTACCCCTTGTGGTAAAGAAAGAACTGAAGGCCTATGAGCCAGGACCTTGGAGATCTGGCAGCAGGGTGCAAAGACCAAAGGAACCGTGGGAAAGAGAAGAGGGAGAGAAATGAAAAAGCACTTCAATGTCCATCTGAGACAGATTCCATATGAAGCGTCCACCCCTGTGACAGGCACACCTGCAGAAGTTTCCAGAATTTATGGCATAACTGAAGGGTCCCTGGCAGGAAATGCTCAATTCTCTGTTTTCTTATCCCGAAGCCAGTGTTCTCAGTCATAATTTCCTCTTTTGTATAGCAAACTGCCACTAAGTCAAACCCCAGGACAGCATACAAAATATTCTCACCATTCCTGGTCTGGCCCCACAAGTGGGCTTAATCCTGGGCCTTGGGTATCAACCTCAGAGAGCAGTAATGAAAGTGATGGGGAAGGATGGTTAATGCAGACATGATTCAGAGTTGAGCTGACAATTGCTGAGGCTGAGTGGGGTTGGAGGAGATTGGGGTGAGTGATGGAGTGGGGTGTGTTTAAGTATAATCATCAGTCAGCTTAATTAAACTGGAGTCCACCTTTGATTATGAGTATCACATGGGGCAAATTTTCAGTCCTCTCCAAAACAAAATCCAAGATTAAGGAGTCTTCTCATTGCCTGGCAGTCACTAAGAATTTCTGTGATGAGCAAATTTAAACAATACAGCAGTTGACAACGAATATGCAAACAGATGTTAATTAAGGCCTTTGCTCATTTCCCTTTTCTGTAGCAGGTCACATTTGGCAGTGTTAGCATATCCCTCCCAGCCTAACCTTGAGCTCTGCCAGCCAGGATGCTTGCCCCATTCTCCCAGGATTATTCAGGCCTCCAATCACTTAGACTTGAGCCCAGGTCACTCTTCCTCCACCAGTGAGATCACTCGCTCACACAGCCCCCTGATTAATTAACCGAGATCTGCTGAGGGCCTTTTGTGGATGGATGGAGGCGAGCATGTAGCCCTTTAAACATGCTTAATTAAGCTGGATGAAACACTGGGCTCCTTAGCAACGGGCTGGGCCTCAAAACCAGACTTGTGGTTTATTTGCACAACGTGCTCTGTGTTTGGGAGTTTGAAATGGGATTGATCTGTCTGGGGGATGCTTTATATGTCTTGGAGTTGACATGTTCTTTCTTGGAACAATCAGATTAGGGGAGAATTTGGAGGAACTGGGCCCTCTGTGAGCTCTCGTCGTAGATGAGCTATGATTCTTCTATTCAGGGATCTTGGCCAGCAGCTGCCAAGCCCGGGATACAAAGTGTCCATGCACAGTTGTGTTAATCAGAGCTGATATTAGATATATTTAATAATAGGCACAGCGCAGGTTCCAGTCAATCAGAATAAGCTGTGACCGTAAATAGCAGATAGAGCTGTTCTGGTGGGACTAGCTGAATATCAGTCAGGGGAAAGGTTAGAGTTGACCAAGAATTTCACATCTATTTCCTTTTCTGATCATAGCCACCAATCCATGAGATGGGTGTGCATTCTTTCCTAGCTGTAGAAATGAGGAAACTGAACTTCAGAGAGATTAGGTCTTTTCCCATAGTTGGAAGCCAAGCACCCTCCTGTTCTCCTCCCACATCATTCAGCCTGTGCCTGTACACATGCTGGGGCCCCACCAGGCCCAGGAAGGTCTGGACTCCAGCGTGTGCCTGGACTGCCATCTGGTAAGTCCAGGACGAGAGGGAGAGTAAGGGCAGGAGGGAGGGATGGGTGGTGATGTTCTGGGATTTGTAGTCAGTCAGGGTGGAGATAGAGTGGAGTGTGGCCCTTTTTGTAGCCTTTGCATCATAGGCAAGGCCCTGTGGTGGACAGAAGACACAGAGAAGAGAGAGTGGCACAAAGTAGCCGGGGAGAGGACCATTGCTCTGAAGATGTGGGTACTGTTTTAGGAGTTGATTCCAGGAGACACAATGAGGAAGAGGGGAAGGTGAGATATGTAAGGTGAAGAACCATTGAGGTGAACACCAGTGGCTGACCCGCCATTGTGGGCAACTGGGCTCAGTCTCCTAAAAACCATGTGGCCCTGGCCTCAGAAAAGTACAGAGGAGAGTGGAGAGGCTGGGTCTTCCAACTGCCTGCCCTCACCCCTTGTCCTGAGCACTAATTCTGCATTTCATGGTTATACCTGGACACTTGGAAAAGCCAGCAGGACAAAGAAGATTGTGTGCTGGGATGAGGACTGAGCACTGTCTTCATAGCCACAGGTGGGCTGGAGGGATATGGGATGGGGCTGGACATCATTTGCCACACCCGTGGATCCAAAGGATGCCAGAAAACAGGAAACGGGCCTTTACCATCATGGGGCCTTTTCTCCATGTCTATTCCCAGGAGAGTGCTGTTTTCTGGGGAGCTGCGGGAGTGTGCCCCCACCCTCTCCAACTATGGGGTTGCAGTGTCTGGACTTCCCATTCCCCATCCTCGACTGATTTGGAGAAACTCTGCAGTGTGGGGAGAGGCTTGCTTGTGTCTCTGCTGGGAAAGAACCCCCAACCCACCCCCTCGAAGGCTGATAGTCTTCCTCTCCACAGCCCCACCCGTATACTCATCTGTAACCAACATGTCCCCCTTGCAGAGGGCCTGGTGGAGACATCTGACAGATACAGAACGTTTTAATTTGGGAAGCCATTGATCTAGAGTACATTAACAAATGGCACCTGTCGGTCCAAACGTTGTTTGCCATTCATCTTGTCTTATCTGAGCTCCGACTGCAGCAAGATAGGAGCAGTGCCAGTCTTCAGGGGCAGATGGCTGTGCAGCCCTGTGCCCACCCGGCAGTTAGGAGGCATCATCTCCCCAGCCTGTTAATGACAAGGGCAGTGCCTCTGAGGATGACTCAGGGGCCAAGGATAGGAGACAGCAGCAGGAAATTTCCTGGGAGTGGCTGAGAAAAATTCTCCTGGCCTCCTCTGTGAGGAGCAGTCTTTCGCTACATTTAAGAGGTAAGCTGGGGCCTCCCTGGTGGCACAAGGGGTTAAGCACAGCACTGTGAAGTTATCTGCAGCCTCTGCAGCATGAGTTTGATCTCTGGCTGGCTAGGGAGCTACCTACATGGTGTGGCGGACCTCTCCTGTCTGTCTTGCCTGCTGCTCCCCTCAGTAGTGTGTTTCAGTCAGTCTGCCTGTTCTGCTCCCCACTCTATCTCTGGTGAATCCTCTCACCCCCCACACCTCTGGCCTGTACCTCAGTTCTTGTATGCATAAATAAATAAATCTTTAAAAAAAAGAAGTGAGCTGAAGAGACTAGCTGGTCACTCCCTTAGGACCTCAATAGGACCTTTGTTTACATAATAGGCTGCAGGGGTCCATGATGGGGGACTTGGAGCTGCCTCTCTAGCTAGGGGACCTGGGCATGTTGTTGCCTCTGTTCATCACAATGCTTGTAAAATAAACATTGAAGTCTCTGTCCTGCTGTTTTATGCAGCTTCTGGACAGAGTCAAGGCAGGACAGCCCTAAGGAGAGCAGAGGGAACCATGGCGATGAATTTTAGGAATAAATCAATGTGGATGAGTCAAAGTCAAGAAAACCACAAGGGGATAATAATCCACAATCCAGAGTGACTCTCGTACAGCTCTGATGATGCTGACTTATCTGAATAAAGACAGAATGTGCCAGAAGGGATGGAATTCTAGTACAGAAATTGGGCTTCAGAGAGGAGGGTGGTTAGCTTATCCCCAGCACTACCCTAGAATAGATGTTTGCTTTGGGATGAGGACTAGTTCTGCATCTTAGTAGAAATAATCTTCATATTCCTTACCCTGTTCTGACACACCAAGCAAGACTTTGAAGAAAGCCTTGGTCTCAGTAGTAAAGGAGTGTCTTGGGAGGGAGGGAAATTTTTCCTCTGCTTTTCTAGGTCCTTACAGCTGGAAAATAATTGATATAAGATAAATTAACAGGAGAAAAAGACCAATTTAATTTCATGCACATGGAGATACCATATGCGCATGGGACCTGCGATATGAACAGAGCAGCATATTTAAATACTTTTTAGACAAAGTTATTCTTGAAATTTTGGCTTAGCATTAAATTCATGAGCTAAGCAGAGCTTATTTACACAGGAGAACAGGCCCATAAGCCTTTGTCTGTAGAGATAAGGGGTTCCCTTCCCTCCTGGTACAGGGAGAGCACCTTGCAGATGGAAAACTTGGCAACAAGTACAGAGTTTTTGCTTTCTTTGACTCATACTGTGCAAAGCGGTCTCCTTTTAGAGAAGCATTTGTTTTTAATCTTCCTCAACCAGTCAGAGGCAGGGCTTACCTCCTCTATCACTGCTTCACGAGATATGAGTATCACGCGATTTTAATTTCAAATGATCAACATGCCACTGGCACACTTTGGGACAGCCTGCTCTGAACCTAGATTCCTGATATAGTGGCCATCAGGTGCATTTGGTGCCTGGCATCTTTCTCTCTGCATGTGGTACCCAGCTCCAGTTTCCCTCACTTTCACCTACTCTCAGCCCTTGTGCTTTGGATGAGACACCAACTCTTGGTTTAGGGATGAAGCATGATCAAGGCCTCAGATAATCAGAACATAACAGTCCTCTGCTGGTCAGGGATTGGCTTGGGATGCCTGTGTCATCTAACGGGAACCCGTGAGATGTGATGAGTTACTCATTGGGACTTCCAGAAGAAAACCTTTCACTCTTGCCAGCCATAGCTGCAATGGAGAAGATAGGCTCTAGGGGGCAGGGGACTGTCTTGCCTCCTTGGGGAAGCAATTTGACAGAAGACAGAACCCAGAAAGGGAAAAACCTTGAGTTCCCAAGATACTACTTGAGCCCTGAATCCAGCTGTACCTAAAGCCAGTTTACCTTTGAGGTGGTCAGCTTTGAAGTTAATAAATTCCTTTTGTGCTTAAGTCATTTTGAATAAGATTTTTGGGTCTCTTACAATTGAAAGGATATCAACTCAGGCACATGGACAAGGGACAATTTCATCCCAGTCACCTTTGTAAATAATTAGGTTGGTATTCTCACTGTACACCAGGATTATGAGCCAGGATTATGAATTTGCCCTGAAAGACTGGAAAAAGTCCACTTTCTAAAATTGAGTGGCTGAGAATTTGGCCTAGGAATAACCCGACTATGAAAGATGCAGCCTCAGTGACCATACCTGGCCTGGAGTGACATCCCTATGGTTTTTGTGCATGGCCCCTTATTTGTATATCCTCCATCCTGCTCCCTGACTTCCTTCCTTCATGAGGAGGCAGGGAAGATAGCAGGGATGAGGTCATATACTATTCATCTCTTTATTCATTCAGGCGTTCTTTAATTCATTTAACAGATAAATGAACGAGGGAGAGGTGAATGGTAAGTCTTTTGAAGTTGATGGAAGCTGGAATGATGTTCAAAATATTTCATTTAACATCCAGTGTGGTAAACTGCAGTTCCCAAAAGTGCTCATGCAAGGACATATCTAGCAAGAGCTGGTGCATGTTGGTCACCTCAGTCCAGCAAACGCCTGCTGGAGAGCCCATGACAACTGCCATGGGAGGCACTGTCTCTCCTGTCAGTGCTCTGTTAAGGAGACAAGTGGGCAAGGGTGTCGTTGGAGGAACCCAGAAGTATTTCCATATCTTAACAGCTGGTATGCTTCATTGATGCGAACTGGGTGCATATCAGGCCTAAATGGAGACCAGATTTTGAAGAGCTTTGCATGAAAATTTGAGAATCTTTATTTTATTTTGAAGACAATTGGGAGTCACTGAGAGTATGAAGAAGACTGACATGACCAGATTTGTAGTTTAGAAGCACAATTGTGATGTAGTGTTGATCTGGAGAATGACTGAAGGATGGCAAGTCACCTTGAAAAGCGGCTGTTGACATTGGTCCAGGCAGGAGATGAAGATCCACGTTAGAACAATCTCTTCCCTCTAGGGGGTGCTGAATTGAGCAGCTTGAGAGGACTTGGCTTTGAGATGATGCGTGTGGATTAGTTGTATTTCTAGAAAATTTGATGTCTTCTGTTGGCGTGGGTAGGAATTGGCTGTTTTATGCAACAGTTCATTTCCTATTGTATTTAGGACGTTCCTGAACACCCCCAGGAAACTTGCCCTATCAAGATATCCCCCTCTGTTCCTTAATTTGGAAGTTCCCCCTGGGATCCTGAAAAGCTTCCATTCTCTGATACACATCAGCGAGCAGCTGCTGAGTTGTTTCAGCTTTGACTATCTCTACTTAAAAAGACTTGAGATAGAGTTCTCTGAAGAATGGTCCTCCCTTCACTGCTGGAGGGGGCTTGGGCCCTCAGCCAATCACACACTACCAAGCTGCCTAGAGAGTCCCCGGATGTTAACTTCACGACTGGAAACAAATGAGTCAACTCCTGGGCAATATGTTCAACCAGCATGGTGAGTCCCTGCTGTTCACCATGCTCTTCTGTTTCTTTCACACCAGCGCATCCCAAAGCTCTTCATGTGCAGGAAGATGGACGTGATCTGGGCAAATTCAACAGCCATATTTTATTTCTCCATTTGACAAAGACTGCACTGTACCTGGGCAGATTCATCAGGAGAACAATTTAGGAACTCCAGGAACTGCTCCCTTCCTGGTTCCTCCACTTCCCTAAGCTAATTCTTAGGTGTCCAAAGACTATGGTTCTCAAAGGTCACAGGTCAAAGCAAGTGCTGAGATAGCTGGTCACTGTTATTCTTGTGTGTCAGACATCAGCACCTGCAAAGGTCTTCCTTACCGCACTATGGTGTCTTCTATGGAACTTGGAGGTAGGAGCTACAGGGCCTACATCTTCCACTCAACCCAGACAAGTTCAAAGCCGCTTCTCACTGGAGAGCTTTTTTTTTTTTTTTTTTTTTTTTTATTGTAACATCGTATTGATTTTTATTTTATTTTATTTTATTTTTATTTTTTAATAATAAATTTTATTTTTATATTCCCCATACAATTGCAGCCCCCCCATTCTGACCCCAATCCCTCCCCTCCCACCCCCGCCCCCCTAAAAGTGTCTCTGGTTCGTAGTTTTTTGTTGATTTTGATTTTCACTTTCTTATAGTTATTCGTTTTCCTGGTCCCTTATTTAAGTTTTCTAGATTCCTGCTATGAGTGAGACCATCCGGTATTTTTCTTTTTCTTTTTGGCTTATTTCGCTGAGCATGATCCCTTCCAGTGCCATCCATGTTGCTGCAAATTGCATGTGTTTATCTTTTTTGAATGCTGAGTAATATTCCATGGTATATATGTACCACATCTTCTTGATCCAGTCATCTATTTTTGGGCATTTGGGTTGTTTCCAAAGCTTAGCTATTGTAAACAGTGCTGCTATAAACATAGGGGTGCAGGTGTTTTAATTCAAAACTGGACTCTTATAGGAGTTCTTTTTGTAGTGAAAATTCAAAAACTACTGTTGTGAAGGACAGTTTTTGAACACAGAGGGAGTCATTTTCTCACATGAACTCTTGGAGTAGCCTGTCTGACTAGATGTGGGTATGGGGTGGAGGGCTCCTGGGTATGAATTGTTGAGGGTAGCAGGGAAAATAGAAGGGTAGAAGGGGTTAAAGGATGGGAGAAAGATGAGAGACAAATGTAGAAGATTCACAGTTGTCCTGAGGGTCAATCTAGTTGGGCAGAGAGGTTGAGCAACTTCCCCTGTGGCCACAAGGATGCTAAGTAACTTAGGGAGGAAACTCCTGGAATCCTGGAACAGGGTTCATGCTGACAATAGCCAATATATCTGTTGCACTTACCAACTGTGCCAGGCGCTAGCCAATATTCTTTGCACACACCAAAACTGTGAAGTAAACACAGTTATTGTGATGATTGTTTTCTACATGAGGACTTTAAGGGAGAGAGATTGAGTAATTCGTTCAGTCACAGAAATGGTGAGTGATAAAGTGTGGATTCAGACCTGGGACATCTGCCTCAGGGTCCCTTCTGAGAGCCTCTGCACTAGGAAAGAGTCTGGGATTGGCCCCCACCCTGTACCCATAGGAGAACCTGGCAAGTCACTGAGTCCCCCCCACCCTTTTTTAAGATTTATTTACACATTCAAGAGCTGGGGTGCAGGTCAGAGATGCAGGGAGGTGAGAGGATTCACCAGAGACAGAATGGGGAGCAGAACAGGCAGACTGACTGAAACACGCTGCTGAGGGGAGCAGCGGACGAGACAGGAGAGGTCTGCTGCACAATGTGGGTTGCTCCCTGGCTGGCCGGGGATCGAACTCATGCTGCAGAGGCTATGGATTGCTTCATAGTGT
Organism: Talpa occidentalis; assembly: GCF_014898055.3. Taxonomy (NCBI): domain Eukaryota; kingdom Metazoa; phylum Chordata; class Mammalia; order Eulipotyphla; family Talpidae; genus Talpa; species Talpa occidentalis. The sequence goes on from NW_023603184.1 coordinate 27,385,657, forward strand.
GCTGCTATAACCCCTTGAGCCACCAGGGAGGACCTGAGTCCCCTCTTTATCCCCATGTGTACAGTGGGGAAATGGAGCATAGGGGGCCAAAGTGAAGTGTAAATTGACAGTATGAGGGAAAAGTGCTTTGTAGGGTCATGCACATGTTCAGTGTGATTCTTGAGTTTGCCTCTGGGTGAGGAGATGGGAGGGCAGCAAGACAGAATTTTCATGGAGAACCCAGTTGGGAGAGCCAGAGCTGTGGAAGAGAAGGACACCCTGGAGAGATAGTGGACCTGGCAGCCATCCCTCCCTCAGGGGTCTACCCAGACCCAGAGATGGAGCTGGAGTGCTTACTTCCATGCCAGACCCCTTGGGGTACCCTCTTGGGACCTCTGGACATTCCACTGAGCCCAGAAGAGGTGTTCCTACTGCTGACCTGACTGTTGGCCCTGCCCTCCCCACCCCAGAAGCTCCCAGATGCTGCCACTAATGCTCTTCCTTTATCCTACCCTCCTTTGGAAACTCTACTGATGATTCAGGGGTATCTCAAAGATCCCCTTCGTGAAGCTTCCAGGCCATTTCCAGGATTAAAGAAAGCTCAGCTCCTGCATGACTCACAATGCTGTGTCCTATTTTCTTCCTTTTTCAGACATACTCACATTGATGTCCTGCGAGCTCACCAAGCACGGGAAGCCTGCTTGCTCCCAGAGCCACCCTAGACAGGCATGGGTTGAATTTGACAGAGGAGCAATTTGGGAGTGACCAACGTCCCTTCTCAGCCCTACTCAGTGATGATGGATTAGACATCAAAACTCTCCGGGTCTCCTGTCAAATGAGGAGAGCACTGGCAGGAGAATTTTGAGGGCCCCTCGGCTCTACCTTCCCATCTGAACCACACCAGGCCTGCCCTAGTGCTTTCTGGGGCTGGAATTGTTACAGGCCAACCCCAATATGAAACAGGTTGCGTGGCAGTGGGTCCTCACCCACGCACTTTAAAAGGACTTATTTATGCTCAACTGCAGGCACACACAAAAAGTTAATGAAAGGTTTATTTACAAAAGAAGGGGAAATGAAGAAATGAATAACCCAGGGAGAAAAAGAACTCAGGGAGTTAAATTAACTCAGGGAGATAAATTCGTGAATGTGTCCTACCTGTTCTGCTGACCTGGAATCCCAGTGACCCACTGAGAGCTGGTGAAAAGCCAAGCGCCATGATGCTAAGAGCTACCCCCTACCCACATGGCTGGTTATATCCCAAACATGGCTGCTTAACTCCGCCCTCAGGTCCCAGCAACCCTCCCTCTGGTGATCATGGGATTTGTAGTTCCCAGTGTCATGGGGGTGGAGTCCACAAAACCTGTATGGAGTTTGCTCAGGACATCCTTTCCCCCTAACAGAATCACAAGGTGGGACAGCACTGGAGGAGCATGGGTGTCTGAGAGCCCCAAGGCTGCCCCCCACCCCACATTGTGGCCTCAGTGGACCAGACTCTATGTCTGACCCTTGTCTTTATTTATTTTTTAAAGATTTATTTATTTTTATACAAGAGCTGGGGTACAGGCCAGAGACGAAGGAGAGTGAGAGGATTCACCAGAGATAGAGCAGGGAGCAGAACAGGCAGATGGATCGAAATACACTGCTGAGGGGACCAGTGGGCATGACAGGAGAGGTCTGATGTGCCATGTGGGTATCTCCCTGGCAGGCTGGGAATCGAACCCGCGCTGCAGAGGCTGCAGATAGCCTCATAGTGCTGCGCTCAACCTGCTGTGCCACTGGGGAGGCCCTGACCCTTGTTTTTAATGCTGTCTTATTATCACAGGTGGCTCTGAGGAGTCACTTAGGACCTGGATTGGGGAGAATTAACACCAACTTTATTCATCTGGCAACAAGAATTTGGTTGGCAATAAACTGCTTTGCCAATGAGAACATAATCACTTCTCATCAGATTACTTCTCGCCAGGAGCTGTTCTGAAATCCTTCCTGTGGCTGATCCAGCTCTGACTCTGAATGAAAAAAATTAAAAACAAATTAGATGCAAGGCTGGTGAATCTGATGAAGGGTAAAGACACCTTGAGGCTCTTCCTCCTGTGGAAGAACTCAGGAAGTGGGCAGTGGGTCACCAGACATTTTCAGAAGATGCTAAAGGAATTCAAGGTGACAGGACCCAGCTGCTACCAATAATCTCACTCCCAGGTTGTACACAGAGGGGCTTAGACCCAGTTCCACCAGACAGACTGACGTTTATTCATGCACTGGCCAAGCAAGAAATTAGTTTCTACAACGTGTTCAGTGAGCTTGATGTCTGAGCTTCCCATCCGTTTGCATCCAGCCACACCTGCATGAGGGGGTGGGACAGAAAACACGAGTGGGTACTGTGCTTCTTGCCAGAAAACCAATAAGGCCACTGAGCCAAAGCCCATGCCTTTGTTTATCCCAGAGCCATGCCTCAGGAGTAAAGGGTACAGGTCTGCCTGGATGTTTAGGTTCTGTTCATGCAGACAATGTTTTGTTGCCAAAACATCTTCAGTCCGTCCACATAGCTGAATATGTTTCATTCCATCAATGTAATCTCATTTCTAATAGTCATCTTGCTCATCAACAGGCTACCATTTCACCAATAAAACCCACGTATAAAATGCAATATGATAATTTTCAGCATCTCAGCTGTTGATTGAAATAGAAATAGCAGTAGTGCTTGTCGGTCGCTTCTGACATATGGGCTTCCTCTTGAGTGTGCATGTTAGCTGATGACCCCTGGTCTGTGGATTCTCGATTAGGGCAACAACTCTGAAAATTGAGTTTCTCTCTGTGCCAAAGTATTTGAAAGTAAATTATGGACATCATAACAAAGAACCGCAAACAGGCGACCTTCTGACCCTATGAATCAGTGAGTTTGGAGAGACAGTAATTTACTAAGCCTTATCTCATGTAGAATCTCAATCCCTGGCTAGAGATCCAGTCACTGAATGAATTCAAATCCCACCCATGGACCCTGACTCTCATTACTAGCTAGCCTCTGACCCTGGCCACAGAAGGAGTCACGAAGCTTTCCAAATTCGAACCCTGGGCCTGTAACCTCAGTCACAGAGGATCCTGGCACAGATCTTAGAATGGCAAGTGATCATAGCTACTTAGATCACAGGAGGAGCCTTCAAGACTGAGAGTTCCCTCCATACATTTAGTTTGGATTTGAATTTTATGTCAGAAGCATTCATGGGAGAGATGTGGGTTTTCAACTCCTTACCAGACAAACCACTAATTCGGGTCTCTGGGTGTTATTTCGTGGTGGGCTTTCACTTCTTATAAATGTATTACCTAGATTTTTGGCACACTTGGGGACTCAGAGTCAGTTTAGGATTTTTAAAGAAGCTAAAAAAATATGTAAAGCATACTAATAAAAATAGTTAGAACCCAGGTGGGAGGAATAATTGTTACATTAATGCATCTGCTTGAATTCCCAAAGGCAATTTTTTGCTTATGTAAAATCCTTCCTCCCCCCGCACCCCCCTTACTGGTCTCGGGGAAAGGCAATGTATTCGCATATTTTTTTTTCTGAGAACATCGGAATTTCTGAGTCTGGTTTTTGCAGTCCCATCACTGTTTTATTTATGAAGCAAGGCGTAATATAGACAGCACTGTGAATGGGTCCTGAGTTTTGAAATCAGACACTCAGGGTTCCTACTGCAGCGTTGCCATCAGCTAGCAGTGAGACCTTGGTCTCTCTGAGCCTCAGTGTCTGCTTTTGTAAAATGGGGCTAATAAAACTTGCCATTCTGGGAGTCATGAGATGACTAAGCTGATCAGTATTTGTAAAATTCTTTTCATTTAGGAAATGCTCAGTTAAGGGTAGAGGCTATTAGTTCAAGGCCAACCTGACAAATAGGTTGTGTGTAAAAAGAGAATTCAATGTGCACGAGAAGTTCTATTCTGAAGAATAATTATTTGGGAGCATCCATGGACCCTAAGGACCAGCTGAAGGTGGGCCTCACGTCAAGAATACCGTGCTCTTCACACCTGGCCATTTAGATCCCCAGCTCTGGATGCTTTTCCATAGGATTCAGAGCTGCCATCTTGAGAGAGAGCCAGAAGTGGGCTACAGTTCTTTCTCCATTGAAGGTTGACTTTATTTTCCATAGTGCTTCCTATACTCTAACATGCTTCTGAACCCTGCCAGGATTTTATAAAGTATATTCAGATTCAGGAAATCTAGGGCAGGGCCTAAGAATCTGCATTTCTAATGAGTTCCCAGGTGATGTCAATGTTGCTGTCCTGTGGGCCACACCTCAAGTGGCGAAGCTCTAGAATAGAGATTCTCAGCCTTGGCTACACGGTATAATGAACCAAAAAGTTTTAAAAAATACTTATGCCCAGGCTCCTCAGAGCAATTAATCAGAAACTCGGTAAGTAGGGGTAAGACACTGGGTGCTAGAAAAACAGCTTTGGAATCTTATTCATTTTAATTATTGATCAGGGACTTGCTGATGGCCTGATTCTGTCCACGTCTCTGCATTCAGCCAGGAGCATCCGGGGAAGTGGTTTCCTTTGGCCCTGAAGTGCCATGTTGTGGTCACCAAGGCTGCCCCTCCAGCTACTCCTTGCAGTGCCCCCTCCTGCATACCCTGGCAGAGATGGCTCTGTGAAGGAATTGGATGGTTCCAAGACCCCAAAGGAAGAGGCTGCTGCTTCTAGGCTGAGACTTCCTGGGCTTTCTCTCCCCAGGGCAGACGTGTGGAGGCTGCCCATGGACAACCCACACACAGCCTCTGTGTTGACTGTGCCCACCTCGGCTCGGACCAATAGCAAACAGTTCTTCAGGTGCCAGCCCAGGGCTCAGTCAGGCCAGGGTGCAGCAGGCCAGGCCAAGTGTGCCAAGGTCCATGATCAGAGGGACTCAGAGATGGCCAAGTGATTGGTGGAGGGTAAGCAGCAGACCTGGGTGGGGAGGTTATGGGTGCCTGCGAGGAAGTAGCAGGTCCTCAGTCATTTGACAAAACGGGGTGTGGAGGGAGTACCATTGGACTGTAGATGCAGTATGAGACAGGGACTGAAAATACCTGCTCCAGCATGGGTGCTAAGAAAGATATTCTGTCCTTGGAGCCAGGATACAAGGGACAGGGGAGACACTGGGTAGGGAAGAGGTAGCAGAAGCTCAAAGGCTAGTGAGGCTGGATTGACCTCTTCTTGATCCAGGGCGCTTAGGTGGGTGGGCTGAGCTAAAGGAAGCCAAGATGGTGAGGGGATGGTGCTCACGAAGAAAAAGAATGCATCTCATGCCTTCCCTCAACCAGCATCCAATGATGATAAATAGTTAGCATCTGGAACCCCCACACCCAACTTCTTAACAGCACCCCTGATAGTTCTGATCTCTAGCATCATGGAAGACATTGCTAAAGAGTGGATCACACCCTCTGTATCATCAGATTTTTCCAGAGAAACAACTAAATTTCTTCTCTAGGAGACCTGTTTTGTTTATAAGGCCTCTAGCAACCTAAATGAGGCACAGACATATTAGGAAGGTAATCTTTACTTAGTCACCTGACTGCAGATGTTTGTCACATCTGCAAACTATCTTTACAGCAACAGCTAGATTCGTGTTTGATTAAATCCTTGGGTGATATAGCCTAGCCAAGTTGACACATAAAATTAATCATCACACCTTCCAACGGCTCTAGAACACCAATGCCTCAGAGGGGTGAGTGTGTTTGCTGTGTATCTGTACACACAGATTAATACTGGGTGCTCAGCATGTGATCTGGGTGTTCAGGGGGACAAAGGTAGACACCCGTTCTCCTTCCATCCCCTGCCCAGGTGCAGGCCTCTACCTGACCACTGTCCCATACCTGAGCCACTGCCACAGTCTCCTAAACATTGTTTTAGGCCTTTTCTTTTACCACAGTTATTTGTCTCTGCCACACCACACTCAGAGAGTTCTTCCTAAAGGGCAAAGCACATCAGCCCTTTCTCTCCATGTTTACAGCACTCTGGCTTCCATCGTTTTAGCAGAGCTTACTTCTTGTGGAGCCACTTCTCAGCAAGCAACAACTGAAATTTCCTAGAAAATCCAGGCTGTGTCATGGCATCACATCTCCGGTCTTTGTTCAGGGCTAGAGTGCTTTCCTTGTCATGCTCTCCATCCTACATCTATCCTGTCTCTCTTCTATCCTTCTGTCCCATCACCTACTGCCCACCCTGCACACGTACACACACGTTCTCTTTTTCTCCAAAACTACTTAGCGCTTTATCTAAAATTTCCTCTGTGAAGTCTTTCCTTGCCTTTCCCTACCATCTTAGCTCTAACTACCCAACTGCTCTTCCCTTTGGGTCTCTCTCATCCAGTCATCCAATGCTCTTCTCCCTGTGGACTCTGTATAGACTTCAGCACAGGGCCTGGTACATCTCAGTGCAGTTGTACGTGTCTGTCTGTCTCTCCAGCAATCACGAGTTCCACAGGAGCACGTCTCCAGGAGGGCCAGACACGCGCATAGTATTTCCTCAACATATGTTTGTCAAGTGAAATAGCGATGTGGGTGGATCAGTGCACACGTGGATGACAAATGTCCCCATAGCAGGGCATTTTTGTTTGTTTGTTTTGCCTCCTCCTGATGCCTTTCTTCTAATTCCCCACAAACAATCTGAGACTTAAAGAGGATGACTGGGTCCCCTTTAGAATTAATGAGCCTCACTTCGCTTCTCCCCATACATGGGCAGAGCAGTGGGGTGTGGGTAATAAAAGCATCACTGGCACGTATAGAGCATTTATGGCATGCTGAGCTTTACGTGGATTGTTTCATTAATTCCGCACCACTCTGAGAGGCAAGTACTTGTGTTATCCCCACTCTGTAGGTGAGAAAACTGAGGTTCAGAAAGTTGCCACAGTAACGTAGCTGGTAAGGGGCAGAGCTGGGGCTTGGACTCAGGCAGTCTGATTCCAGAGTCTACCCTCAAAATCACTCTGTCTCCTGGGGAACATACAATTTTGTTGAACAATTTCGTGGAAAGTACTTTATTTAAATCAAATTGATTGAGACCATAATTTGATTTAAAGAGAATATTTCCACTTTTATCATTTACAGGTAATGTTGATGCATGATGAGGTTTCGTCTAATTTATTTATTTTTTATTGAGATATAATTCACATGTCATAAATTCATCCTTTTAAAGTGTACAATTCAGTGATTTTTAGTATATTCATAAAGTTGTGCAACCATCACCAACCACCATCTAATTCCAGAACATTTTTATCACTCCAAAAAGACACCACACACCCATTAGCAGTCACTTCCCATGTTCTTCCCTCCAGCCTTTGGCTGTCACTAATCTACTTTCTGTCTCTCTGGATGTGCTTAAGATAGACATTTCATTTAAATAGAATCACACAATATATGATCTTTTGTGCCACCTTTTTCTCCTAGTATGATGTTTCAGCTTTATTTAAGTTGCAGTGTATCTTAGTACATCTTTCCTTTTTATAGCTGAGTAATATTTTATTGGGAGTAAGGCTGGGTAATGACCCCCAATGATATCCACATCTTAGTCCATGGTAAAAGGGACTTTGCAGATGTGATTAAGTAGGGATCTTGAGCTGAGAAGCATATTAAGCTGCTACTGAATCCCTTTAATGTCAGGGTTTATTTGCCTGGTGACTAAAATTCAAAATTCGGAAAATAGGTTTGGTTTAATAAACCAAGAATTTTATTGCCTCACAATCAATGGAGAAGGGAGAACACTGTTTAAAAACCAAGCCAAAACAACACAACACTTTCTAACTGAGTTTCAAGGGAAGGGCTCCCTTTTATTTAGGGGGCTGTCTCATCATGAATTCAGAATGTAGTCTCCACAGTTATGTGCCCACCGGGCATGCTTGCTCATACCCCCCTACATACCAGTTGGGTCTAGTTCTGGCTACTGCCCTCCTAGCTCACGTTTCTGAGCAAAGGCACAGCTTGGTGCAAATATTCTACCTCACAGTTATAAAATCCCTCTGCTCTACTCCGTCCCTCATTTCTAAGAGGCGCAGGCGGAGGTCATTTTTCTTAGATTGTATTTTATTTATGTGCCTGCACTTTTACAGTAGCTCTAAATGTAATCACAAGTGTCCTTATAAAAGGGAGGCAGGGGGAGATCTGACTACAAAAGAAGAGAAAACCAAATGAATAAAAAAAAAGGAGAGCTTGGAGTGCTGTGCTTTGAAGAAATACAGGTAGCCACTGAAAGCTAAGAAGTCAAGGAAATGGATTCTTCCTTCAGAGCCTCCAGGAGGAACAAGCGTTAGCAGTGTGACTGTAGCTTGTGAGACTGATTAAGGGCTTTTGGTCTCAGAACTGTAAGAGAAGAAATTTGTGTTGCTTTAAGTCACCGTTCGTTATAGCAGGAATAGGAAAGTAATAATATGGATATACCATGTTTTTGTTTATTCATTCATCAACTGATAGAGATTTGATTTTTCCTACTTTTTGATTATTATGAATAATGCTGCAATGAACATTCATGTGCAAGATTTGTATGGATATGGCTTTTCATTTCTCTTGGGTTTATATTTAGGAGTAGAATTGCGGGGTCACACGGTAACTGAGTTTGATTGGATGAGGTTTATTTTACAGATGTTTGCACATCCTGAGATGCCAGCCAAGTGTTTTAAACAGGGCAAGCTGACGGGGAGGCAGATTGAAGAGATGGCCATGCAAGAACTCTGGGGGAGGCAGCAGTCTAGAAGTTCCAAACAGCATTTTTGGAATTTAAGCTGCCACATCACATGCATGCAGCACATTCAGAGCGCCAGAGAAAAGGGGGCTGCAGACTCTTTGTGTGTGCATCTGTTTGAAAATAGAGCAGGTATGTTGTTTCCTACAGCTGTGCTGAAACAGTGCAGAGATGACTAATTTGGTAAAAATAAACTGGTAAGAATTTCAAAGGACAGTCAAAACAGAATCTGATAAGGGCAACGTTTGTCAAATGGATTCAGACAAAACAAACATTGCTTGAGTAATTTATGTGAGCCCGGAGCCGGCCTCCAACATGCTCTTTCACATCAGTTTTTGGATTTAATTCTTACTGGAACCCAATCAGGAAGTATTCGTTTCCTCCAAGTGTTGCTATTGAGGAAGACAGGGAGGCTGAGAGAGGAGACGTGTCTGCCAAAGTCACAGGGCTGTTAGGTGATGGAGTCAGAATTCAAATCAGATCTGCCTGCCTTGAATTGCTTTTACTGCAAAAGAAAAGAAGGATATTTTCTTCAAGGAATTTGTTTGGGTTTGACACACACTGAGAGGCCTCCAGCAATCACCTGGCCTAACACTTTCCTGGTCACTTTGCCGTGGGAAATCCTGAGGGATATGAGGTAGAGACAAAATCTTCTGATTTCCCACAGGAGCTGAGGCAGATTGGGAATCGGCAGTCTGGTGATGGATTGTTTTGTTACATTCGTTTTCTTACTTGGCCCACACAGCGTCCTTTAAGGGAGTTATTATTATCGGCTATGCCTATTGTCGTCTAGTTATAATTATTACAGAGGCGAGGAGGGCAATGTGGAGAGGTTAAATCCCTAAGCAGACATAGTTGGTCAATATTGGAGTCAGGCCCTGACCCCAGTTCAGGTTTGCTGACTGGAAAACCTTCCTGTTTTTACCTATTTTACAATCTTATTGCTTTGGGGGCTGAAATTTGAGATCCGAAAAGAATAAGGATTCTTCTTTCTGAGAAACATGATGAATCACGAAAATGCCCCAGAAGCATATGTTGACTTCTGAGTTGGTGTGAGTTTGGGAAGATCTGGGATGGGCCATAGAGACTAACTTGGTGCAGCACTGCAGCTCTGACCTAGAAAAGGAGCACAACCCGGTTCCGTGGGAATGTGGAAAGAGCAAGAAATTGTGGAAAGAGCAAGAGATTCCTCCTCCACCAACCACTACTGGGCACAAGTGTAGGTGATTTAATGGGAGCTTTAGTCCTCCCATTTAAAATGTGGATAAGGAGGATTCTGTGGAAATTAGGGAGAAGACAAGAGCATTCTGGCAGTAGGTATTCGGCAGGCCCCGCTCCCCAGGCCAAACAGCTCTGAGCAGTGAGGTAGAGCACCACTTCTTCCCCTGCTCTTGTGGGAGGCACTTCTGAGGCACCTGAGGGCCCCAAGACTGAAGCATTTCCTTCTCAGGGTCTAGAGAGAGGCTGGGTTCTCACTGATTGGGCTTACAGGCCTCACAGGTCACTGGCCGCAGGGCTTTGGGTGATCAGGGCTTTGGGGCAAAGAGCTTTTCAGATTCTGGAAATCCAACTTACTGTTTCCTGAGCCTGAAGCCCCATGAGACTTGAGAAACAGAGATACTGCAATCCCTCCTGGCGGCTGCTCCCTTGTTGCTAAGCAACAAATATTTGATATTAAGTTCCTGTTGATGAAGCTAATTGCAAAGGTTAATTGTCCTCTGAGATGAAAAAACCTCCAGGAATGTATTTAGAAGCTGGTCTCCCTGAACTTCTGAGCGAATGGAATTCTTTTTAAAAATCTATTTTTCAGTTGGTGATGGCATCAGCATTTTGTTCTTCCTGCTTTGTTCACTTTTTAGAGTGGAAGTTTTCAAACGTAGCTAGCAAAGGCGCTGTTAGCAAACTGAGCAAGGGGACTCTCACACTATATCTGATATATGGAAGATGAGGCCCCACACCCTGGAGGCGGGGCTGGCGTCCAGAACCCGGCCTATTGTCTCCCCTACCCACCCCCCCCAACACCCTGCCCTCGTGGATCCACACCTGGCTGGAGTTGCTCCAACTTCACCATTCCCCCCACTCAGTGACCTACCTGTTGTGCTAGATGCTGGCTTGTCCTCTACCGCTCCATTGTCGGGCTGCGGGTCCTGGAGAGTAAAGCTATGTTCCCTCTACCGCTGGTGCCCTGGGGTCCGGCATGGCACCAGATAAAGGCAGGTGAGCATGACCCACACCATCGTGGGTCATGAGCCAGGCTGCGACAGGGGAATGTAGCCAAAAGACCAATACTTTGCCAGTTGCTGGTTTGAGGACCCTGGATATGCAGGTTAAGGGCGTGAGAAAAGAGGAAATGGTGGTTTTTCTTCTCACCTCTGGTATTTACTGGTTGTGAGATCTTGGGGCGATGCTTCACCCTCCCAGAGCCTCAGTTTCCTCATCTTTAAATGAGGAGGATAGAATCTGTTCCCCTCTCACCCACCCCCATGCCTCCAAGGGCTGTTCGAGGAACTGGAGTTGATTATGTAAAGTACAGGGTAGGGTGCCTGGCACAAAGCAGGAGCTCAATAAATAGGGGCTATTTTCTCTGTAGTTGTTTTCCAACGAGGCTGAAATGGTCACTGTGACACAGCTTGCCATAGGCAAGAAGGCGGATTTTGATGTAATTGGAGTCGGGGTTCCAAGAAGGGCACAGCAAACAATGGGAAGGGAGGTAGTAAATAACACATAGTAGGATCAGGCTCTTCAAACCAGGCTCTTCCTGAAGCATCTCCATTTCACAAATGAGGATGTAAAGTGTGCGTGGGAGGGGGTTCCTCTTAAGAGGTTGATATTCCTCTCACTGAGGGGTGGAGGTGGTGCTAGGATGATAATGTGGATCCCTGCTACTGGTTCTGTCTTGGGGTCTCCTGTGGGGACCGCTGTGGGGTTGGCAGCATCACAGAGATGCAGGGCACCCCAGACAGTGGGCTCAGACCCCACACCTGGGTTCCTGAGGTCATTCCTTCAGGAGGGGCATCCATATACTCATTGGCCATACGTTCACTCATTCCCTCAGTCAGCACATGTGGGGAGCCCCTCATGTGCCAAGATGAGTGGGTGCAGAGATGTAAGACTGAATTTCCTCCAAGAAGCTCACAATTGAATGCAGGGATGGCAAACTTATTTTGTAAAGGGCCAGATAGTAGATAACATTTAGCTTTGTGGACTACATCATCTTCATTGCAATTGCTCAACTCTGCCATCTTAGTATGAACGTGGCCAGTGGCAAAACGGAGGCAAATGGGCAAGGACTGCATTCCAACAAAACTTTACTTAAAGGAATTGAGTTTGGTTCAAGGACAATAGTTTGCTTAGCCCTTAGGGAAAGACAAAGTAGTAAGCAGATTGGCGGTACAAGGCAGTAAGTGTCATCAAGCAGATGTCACAGTTGTGGCAGGGATCCAGATGTGGGAAAAATTACTTCTGGTTTAAGAAACTTCCTGAAGAAATAAGCTGAGTACCTTTGGGAAAGCCACTCTCTACATCTCAGTTTCTTCAATTAGATATTAACATTACAGAGATCACAGGAGAAACTTGTGAGGATTTAGGCACCTAAAATGCTGTCTGGGTTGCAGTTACATTCATAAGGTAACTAAAAAAATATTAGTAATAGTCACAAATATTAGTCACTCTTACATACTTATATTTTCTCATTTAAGCCTTATTGTCACACTGTGAGTTATCTATACTCATTCTTTCTGCTTCACCTGTGAGAAAATTAAGACACAAAGAGATAAAATAATTTATGTAGTAAGGACAGAGCCAGAATCCAAAGGTAGATTTCAGAACCAGAACTCTGAGTCACGACACCCATAATTACCACAGATATTATATATTTGGCTCCGGTCAAGTCAGGCAGCACAATTGCTGGCCACAGGCTTTTTTCCATGGGTAGTGGGCTATGGACTTCACTGCTTACTCCCTGGTTGCAGGCTTGATCTTGAGTGAGATCCACCTGGCAGGAGATGAATGACACCCACACCCTGTTGCCATGACACCCAAGGGGTCATTCCAACATGTCTGCCTCAAGGACTCAAAGACACAGGTGTGCACCTTCTGCTTTCTATACCTGCTGTAAAGGATTTCTCTCTCTCTCTCTCTCTCTCTCTCTCTCTCTCTCTCTCTCTCACACACACACACACACACACACACACATGCTGTTTTGGTTGAAGCCATAATCCACCCTTAATGAGTACCAAATGTCAAGCAGACTTTTTAACTTATGATTTCTCACAACCAGGTAAACATTTCTGCTTTATTATACAATTGAGAAAACAAACTCAATGTGGTCAGGTGACTTGGCCGTGGTCACATTCATGTAGGAAGCATAGCTGAACTTTTGAGTGTTCCCATTTTAAATCCAATGTGCTTCTCATCATAATAAACTCCACTCTCCCCTATTATCTCCTTATCTCTAATCATTAGCTACCCCAAAACACAAGGTAAAAAATGGTGTGGAGTCTTGTGAGGATGGACGACATCCTTACTCACTGTTTTGCACTGAACGCTTTAGAGTTAAATTTTCATGCTGTGCTGACAATGGGGCCAAATGAGCCAACTCTATCAAGAAACTGCAATAAGCACTGTGGGCTAAGGATGCCTTCATCTGCTTTTTGACTGATGGCCTCCCAGGGATCGGATAATCTGACTTGCAATCCGTGCTTTTAGCAGCTAATTGCATTTCTTAACTGTGCTGCTTCAGAGCAAGTTACACAAAGTACAATTCCTGGAAGCCTGACACAGCTTGTCAGAGGAGCAGGCAGAGCTCATCTTCCTGGAACTCTCTCCTTGGTCCCCCCTGGGGTCAGAGTGGAGGGGATCAGTATAGCAACAATCAGGAGCCCCAGTCCCTTTAATGGTCTCAGGTTTTCCAGTTAGAGTTGGCCCAACTCCCAGCTGAAGTTGGGGTGTGAGTCAGACCAAGTAAGGCTGTGAAGGACAGTTTTTCTGTCTGGGTCCTTTCTAGGCTAGATGGTAAGCCCTGTGGAGAGTGCCTGAACTTTGATCCAAGGTCAAAATTCAGAGCATCAAACTCCGGTCTGGAGACCAGGGAAAAGTCCCATGTCCAAGGATTAGTGCTAGTGCCTTGCTCATAGTGGTAATGACAAGGGGAGATACCATTGAAGCTGATTGAGTGCCTGTGGATTTAAAACCTCTTACACTACACTTCTCAGCATCACCTTTCCCTTGTGGCAAGACGAAACAACGGCAATGACTCCTTCTTGCAGGTGCAACTCAGGGGCATGTCTCACCTGAGTCATGTACACCATGTCTCTCATGAGTGATGCCACTGGAAATCCCCAGGATTTTGAGCATGAGGTGGGGGGATTAGATGTTGGAACAGGGTCTCTCTAGAACAATATCTCCCCACCAAGTGTTGATGGCAGCAGTTTCAATAATGAAGATGACTGGAATCGGGCTACACTGGAATCAGATAAAGGTAAAGTGCTTCAATTGCAAAAATGTTCTGACCTACATTCTCAGCGTTTTGAAGATGTTGGCTATTTCCTGCCACAAATGTGTAATAGAGTGAATGTTACATTTCTATGCTGGAATGTTACCTTTCCATCCTTTTTTTCTGGTCCCAGGGTTGGGCTAGATAGCTATGTACTTGAGAGCTTTCTGAACCAAGGGCTAATGGAATATCAGGACTGAGAAGGGTATTTTTGGATGATCTTATATCTGCACTCTGAGTTAGCCGAAGCTCCCATATAGCCTCTGAAACCCCAGACAAAATAAAACCAGGACAGACATCACACTTTCCATGACTTTGATGCTTAACCTGGGGTTCATTAATTCATTATTCATGTTTGGTGTGGGGGGAAGGGGGTTGCTACATTCAGGGGATGGTTTAATCTAGTGTTTTCCTGCCTGTGCTGACTGCAAGTACCTTTTCTGCTGGATTTAACTGACAATGATTTTGCCAGTATTCCTAAAAGGGATGTGGCAGAGACACTGCTAGTGTGGAAACATAGAAATATTATATTTCACAACTTCCCTTGCAGTTGTTTGTGGCCTCAGGCTGGGTTCTAGTCAATGGGATAGAGGCAGATAAATGCCATGTTCAGTTCTGGCCATTAAACTGTGTACCTCTGCCCACCACTTGCTCCCCCCTCCACCTAACTGAAAGCAAAAGACTCTGCTTTGTGGAGCATATGATGAAAGTACCTTGACACTGCTTAGAGGTAGAGGCACCCAGGAGAGCCACCTGCCCCGTGTTGGGCAGTGTTAAGCCCCTGGAATGTGTGGTTGCTTGTGCTGGAGCTCAGCTCTCTAATGCTAGCAAAGCAGGGGGCAGCGCTCCTCCAGTTCTCTTGCTCCCAAATCAGCACAAACAATTAGGGAGCAATTATGTCTCTTTCCTGGTATCCCCTGCCTCACCAGTCTTTTCCAGACTGGATCATGATGGAGGCAGAGGATGACTTTACTGAAGATTCAGGCAGACTGCAGAAGAGCAGCATCCTGCCAGATCATCTCACTGCAGGAAGCAATCTGCAAAATGCACACCTCTTTTTAGCTCCATTTGTGTCCTCTCAAGTTCATTGGGGTTTGTATTCATCTTGAGGCTCCACCCCTCAAATCCTTTAGGTTTTTTCAAGTTCTTTAGTCTTTCCTGGGGCTGACAATGGGATCCTAGACAGGATCCTGCCTTCCCTGGGAGGGAGGAGTCAGACTAATGGTGCCCCAACCCCGCATCTCCCCACCTCAAGGGCTCCTTCCTCTGGGAAGTGTCTCTCTCCAAGGGGAGCAGAACTTTTTTCTCATGGGCAACAGCACAGACACATTTAAGGAAAGGCTTCTTTTTTGGTAGGACATTTTGACCTTGTCACTTCACCAATGATCCCTGTCATTAGTGTGTGGGGCATTTGGCTCTTGTCTGGGCCTGGATGAGCAAATAAAGGCTACAAACTGAGCTATGACTGGCTAGCATTGCCCCCCAGCAGAGGGAACAGCCTCTTCTTTTGAAAGTTGGCAGAATCCACAAATTATTTCCAATTTGTCCCCAAATTTTATGTGTGTGTGAACATACCTGTGTACTCATATACATACATATTGTGTACACATACGTATATATACATATACAGTCGGCCCTCCATCTCTGGGTTCCACATACATGAATTCAACTGACCAACAACAGATTTAAAATACATACAATGTCCTTATGTTAGGGGGAAAAGGATGTCCTAAAGCTAATTCCATACAGGCTTTGTGGACTCCACCCCCACCCCAGGCCAAAGCCAAAGACACTGGGAACTCCAAATCCCATCACCACCAAAGGGAAGGTGGCTGGGACCTGAGGGTGGGGTTAAGCAGCCAGGTTGGTATAAAGCCAGACACGTGGGCTTTGGAGGGGTCCCCCATTTTGGCTCTCCGCCAGCTCGCAGCGCCCGGCCAGCTCTGAGAGTGACTTTGGGTTTCCAGGTCGTCGGATCGGGTAGGACGCATTAAAGACTTTATTTCCCTATTTTCTCCCTGAGTTGTACATTTTCCTTCTTTCCTTTTCCCTTGTAAATAAACCTTTTATTAACCTTTTGTGTGTGCCTGTAGTGGAGTATTCATAAGTCCCTTGTAAGTGCGCGGGTGAGGACCCACAGCCAGGCAACCTGTTCAATATCGGGGCTGTCCTATAACAGCTTGGCGCCCAACGTGATTTCCAAGCTTCACCTGTGGTTGACCAACCCAAAGTAATTTTTCTTGTGTTGGTCACCATAAAGCACATTAGGTAAAGAGTACAGACTGTTTTCCCTTGAGTTGGTCCCCAAACAGTACAGTATAACAACTATTTACATAGCATTTGCATTGTATCAGATACACATCTGCCTATATACCATTAAAGTCTATGGACTGATGTACATAGGTTAGATGCAAATATTATGCCTGTTTATATAGAGTTGAGCATCTGTGGATTTTAACACATGTGAAGGGGGTGGGTAGTGTTTTTTTTTTTAAAGGTTTATTTATGCATACAAGAGCTGGGGTACAGGCCAGAGATGTGGGGTGGGGTAGGGGACGAAAGGATTCACCAGAGACAGAGTGGGGAACAGAACAGGCAGACTGACTGAAATACATTGCTGAGGGAAGCAGTGGGTGAGTCAGGAGAGGTCTGCCTCGCCATGTAGGTTTCTCCCTGCCTGCCAGGGATCAAACTTGTGCTGCAGAGGCTGCGGATTGCTTCATAGTACGGTGCTAAACCCCTTGCGCCACCAGGGAGCTGTTGGGGTGGGTAGTGGTTTCCTGGAACCAATCCCCATAGATATCAAGGGACAACTAAAAAGTAGATACCAAGGGACAACTAAAAAGCACAGCACACAAGCACATTACCACCTCAGGGCCTTTGCACTTGCTACTCAATCTGCCAGGAACTCTCTTCTTGTTGATCTCCATCTGGTTTACTCTCTTCTTTCCTTCAGATTGTTGCTCAGATGTCACCTTATAAAATTGCATTTCCTATCCTTTATTTCTTTTCTCCTTATTGTCCTTATCTCCTTTCCCTGTTTTATATAACTCCACAACATTTATCTCCTTCCGACATGCTCTATGTTTTACTTATTTGTTAGTTTATTGTCTGTTTCCCTTAACAACAAATAAACAGGGGTTTTCATCCTGTATCGAAAACAATGCCTGGAATATGGCAGATACTCAATAGATATTTGTGAGATGAATTAATGACCCCTCTTGATAGATATAGAAGTGAAGTCTCAGAGGGGACAGTTAAACTCAGAGCTAGTGAATGTCAAGAAAGATTTCAAGCCCAGGAATATTGAAGTATTTTTATGTTCTGCTCTGACATCAGACTTCATGCTTGTGGTCACGGGGCTGTCATGTGGACTTCATGTGGTCACGGGGCTGTCAGAGGGGACCAAGTAGCCAGGAGAAGAATGTTCTCTGTGGGACCCCAGGCATCCAGGCGCTGACTGTGCTGGTGGCTGAGCTGTCTGTGGTGATTTTCTTCTCTCCCCAGAGGTATTTACCTGGCAACAGCATTTGTGGCCTTTGGGATTGCTTCACCCTTCTGAATCAAATGCCTTCAGACTCCTACCTGCAAATATTGCCTTTGAGGTGTTCTAGTCCTGCTTAAATCCCACCAAGCTCAACAGACTTGGGTCAAGTGTTGCCTGACCTCACTGGCAGTAGTGCTTCTCGCTGGCGTCTTGTTGGGCCATCCTTTCCCCAGCGGCTGGCCCTCCGGAGGCGCTGACTTGTGATGAGCTGCTCACATTCTGCTGATCAGAATTTGATGGCCACCTCAAATCCCTTCAAGCCATAAAGATTTCCAGGGGAGGAATCGGGTCTTAACTTTAAATCAATGGGGGCTTTAAATAAAGCTGAGCCTGCTTCCCACCCTCAGAGACTTCTGATTCAATTGCTTGGGACATCATAATTTTTTAAATCTCCCTGGAGGATTGGAGATGTGCAGCCAAGGTTGGGGGTGCTGCTTAGGTTAGCCATAGAGCCTCTTTCTGGGAGCAGAGAACACAATGCAACTGAAGGGAGAAGAATTGCAGAAATAATCATATCTTATTCCCGAAATCTCCTGCACTTCTTCCTTTCACATCTTACTAAGACCTTGAGAAAATACCTTCTTTAGTTTCATTGCAAAATTCTGATATTTCTGTTTATTTTGCTGCCTTTCTTACTGCACCTCTCATGAATATAAGCTTCTTTCCATTGTCCATGTGTGCCTCAGTTTTTTCATCAGTAAAATAGGCATAATAATAATAACATTGACATAGGTTGTTGAGACTTAAATGAACTAATAGCTATAAATTAGTAGTTAAGTACTAATGGATTAGCTACTATTTTTGCTATTAGGCATCTTGCTCATAAAATGCCTTCTCCAATTCCAGTGTTAGACTAATTGGCATCAGCTCCAATGTAAATGTTCGTCTAGATCTCGCATGACTTTTTGATGGCTTTTGGGTTTGTTGTGTCTTTGGCACACTCCAAGGTGTTGCAAAGAAAGCCTTTAAATCTGAGTGGCATTTGTCACAAATCTTGGGTCCCTTGCTGAGAATTTCCTGCTTAGGCGGGGATCTGCCTCACTTGCTTTTGGACAAGTTTTCTAGACTTGAGCCAAATTTGGTGTCTATTCCGGGGGGAAGTGATTTCCCCTGCCACACTCAGTACCCCTCCGTGGCCTAGGTTTGTGTCCCCAGGAAGGAGTATCTCTTTGTGGTTCCCAGACTCAGTTCTCTTCTCTCCTTGCAGGAGATGCTGTGGACAGGTGCCCCCAGCCTGGAGAAATGACCACAAGGGAGGATAGCAGAGGCCCAAGCAGAGGACCTCAGCATTGGAAGGCCCTGTGAATACAGAGCTTATGGATCAGAGGCTGGCATAGCCACACCATTAAGTTCAATCATACATGCAAAAATCTCCTTGAACTGGATTTGGGAAATTAGCAGTGCAAACCTGGGATACCAGACCCAGATCAGGGTACAAGCATCCACATTGCTCCTGGCCTGAAGCGGGCATGATAAGGATGCCACAGAGTGCGCCATGGTCAGTCCCACTCTACAGAGAATGCAGAGGGATTGATGTTTGTGGACAAAACAGAGTGAGTGATATGGACACCACATCAGCCTCCTAAACCTCTCAGCCAGGACTTGGGGAGAGCAACGGTCTTCATGCAGGTATGGTCACTTCATTGCAGGGTCACGGGGGCTATTGGCACAAGTCAGAGGGGACCCAGATTCACATTCAATGGCAGCTGAAGCCTGCCACATGACAAGCCTTTGTTTCATTTACTCCATTCAGCACATGAAGAAGCTGAAACTATGGCACCAGTTGCATGCCGGGCCTCATGTGACTATCTTAGCCCAGTGTCCCCAAGGAGAAGAATTGTGTTGTTGGTATTTTTAGCTCACAGAAAAGTGTGTGGTCTTAGTAGAAGATTTATAATTATTTTTTCAGTAAATGGATAAATGTGTGAGCTAAGGAATGAATCCCAATGTAGCACAATGATGTAGCACATTGGGCACATGGTACCCAGAAACCCATGTGGCAGGTAGTGACAGGTAGTAGGGCATGGTGTTGCCAACAGGTAAGACAAGGCCTCAGCATTCAAAGTGACTGTGGTGGGTGTTTGCATCAGCCACCAAAATGCTCTCAGATAATGGATCCAAAGAATCTCTGCAAATCATGGCTGAAGATTGGGCCAGGGCTGGGCCCTTGAAAGAGGCATCAGTGGTCCCAGAAGCTGGGAACTGTTGCCAATGAGGCAGGCTGACACTGTAATGAAAAAAACATATATGGTCTATTCAAGAGGCAGCTAGTTAGTAAAGAAATTGCTCTTGAAGTAGAATATTTCTGAGGTGGATGCAGAATTCACTAGCTTTAATGATAGATCACATCATGTTTTCAAACACATTTCTCTGTGTCTACAATTTTACTTATTCTTCAGATTGTTCCTGATTCAAGAGCCATAATTCTTGCCAATGAGACGAATTATGTCATTTGGGTTCCCTAACTGCGTTTGCATATTGCAGCTAAATGACCATCTCTTTATTTCGGGGCATTACCATTTGAAGATGCACCATCAGCATAGCCACGAGAGACAAGAAGCCCCCAGTCTGGTAGGAACCTCCCAAGCTGAGCTGAATGTGCATCTAGCAGGTCCTAGCTGCACTTGCTGGTGACCTCATCTCATGTGTGACCTTCTGCTTTGGAGACAGCAGGTGGGTACCTGAGGCAGACGGCGTGCTGAAGGGGCAGACATATATGTAGTTTATTTGAACATAAAGGTGGTATAAAGATTCTCCTCTCATTTTGCATTTCTTGCTCATAATAACTCATAGAAACTCTCCAATCAGCCCCACCAAAACCATCCAAATCACTTACATTGCTTATTTTCAGAGGCTGTGTAATATTTGTGGTTGGGGTTTATCACAAATTACTTAGCTATTCCTTGTGCTGGGTATTCATCTTTTTCTTTTGCCATTACAAACATATATACAATCTGTTCTATTGGAAATATATGTATACATACATATATATATATATATATATATATAATTTACTTGTAATAGGTATTGCCTGATTGACTTCTAAAAAGGCCATGGCAATTCACATTTCTACCAGAAATGTATAAGTGTATCTTTCTCTGCATTAGCACTAGCAATGGGTAATATGACTTTTAAATTTTGTTAGTCTGATAAGTTTAAAGTAATGTTGTTTATTTTGCTTTGCAATTTTAAAGACTTAGCATTTTCATTTTATTTTTCTTGCCTTTTGCTACTTATTTCTTTTAACCTTGCCTTGCCTTTCTTCTTAAGAATGTATATTTTGTATATATCAATATAGTGGCCTTTAATCTGCTATCTGTTTTACAAATATTTTTTCTTAATCTATTTGTTTTTGCCTATAGTTTAGTTATACTTTTTGATGATAAAAATTTTAAATTTTATGTTACAAATATGTAATACCTACAAAATAAGTATTAGAAGACCTTCTACTACTATTACCTAGATTGTATATGTGGCCCCTGAGAATATTCTTATATATATATTCTCTTTTATATTTATATATACACACATACATATACTCATATATATGTGTGTGCATACATATGTATATACTCTTATATATCATATATATGCCTGGAATCCATTTTAAAATTCATTTTTATATAGAGTGTAAGATAAAGCTTCAACAAATTTATTTTTCAGATGAATAGCTAGTTGTGCCAGTTCCGCTTATTAAATATAACATCACTTCCTTACGAAACTGAAGCACCATTTTTGTCATATATTTAATTTTCTTATATATGGTAGGATCTATTTTAGCTTCTCTTTCTGTTCTACTGCTCTGTCAATCCTTATTTCACTGTCAGTGTATATTACTTCATAATAATTTGATTACTGTGACTTTATAGATTTATTCAAATGTTTTTAGTGTTCCCTTCCCCTGTTGAAAATAATGTTTATTGGTGGTTTTCCATAAATAGACTTTTCTATTTAAGTTGTTTCTTTCTCCTTTCTTTCCTCCCTTACTCACTCCCTCTCTCCTTCCTGCCTGTCTTCCTACCTTCCGCCTTCCTTTCTTATGCTTACTTTTTCTTTCTTAGAGTTTTTTTTTTTTAAAGATTTATTTATTTATTTATTTATACAAGCACTGGGTACAGTCAGAAGCGCGGGAGGGTGAGAGAATTCACCAGAGCCAGAGCAGAGAACAGAACAGGCAGACTGACGAAGTACACTGCTGAGGGGAGCAGCGGGCAGCAGGAGAGGTCTGTGCGCCATGTGGGACCCTCCTCCGGTGGCCGGGGAGCAGCCGGGGATCGAACCAGCGCCGCAGAGGCCGTGGGCAGCTTCGCAACCCAGTGCTCAACCACTGCGCCACCGGAGAGGCCCTTTCTTAGAGTTTTTGTAAGGAATAGATCCCATATTTTATCAAAGGAATTTTTTGCATCTATTAGTATGATCATATGGTTATCTTTAAATATTTGGGTATAATGGGTGACTTTTATAGATTTCCTTTTCTTGAACCAACCATGCATCTCTCAAGCAATGCTTTTGTCGTAATGAATTTTCTTATGATATATTGATTTCTGTTCATTAATATTTTATTGACAGTTTTTCTGTATTTATATTTATCAGTGAGACTTATCTTTAATATTATCTTCTTGTGTTATCTTAACTAATTCAATATTAATGCTATGCAAATTTCACAAAATGAATTCCTTGTTTTCCTAACTTTTGCATGGTTTAGAATAGCCTTAACTTTAGAAATTGCTGTTATTCAAAATTTAGAAGGAACTCAGGTATTAAAATATCTGGTTTTTAGTTCTTTTTAAAGGAAAGGGCTTCAAAACCCTTCCGTTTTTTTCCCTTCATGGTCATTCAAGATTTTGATTTATCCTTGGAACAACTTAAGTAATTTATATTTTGCTAGAAAATTGTCTGCTTTCTCTAGGTTTTCAAAAGCCCTTCAAGAAAAAAATCCTCTTGCTCCTGGTCTGCATGTGGGAAGCGTGGAAGTCGCCACTCCCATAACAAGGAAAAAGGTGAGCAAAGTGAAAACACAACTCTTCCTAGACCCATCAGAGCAGTGAGGTCACAGGCAGTTTGCTACTCACCAAACTGGAGAAAGTGACAAGTGATGTAGAAAATCACAACTTTTAGGAGCAGAAACCCACAGCTGAAAGCTTCTGAGGAGCTAGGGTGGGTTTGGGGGCAGTGAAATTTGAATTACCACTGAGGAATTGTTAGAAGCTCAGTGTGAACAAGTCTGAGAGGTTAAAACTCTGGG
Source organism: Talpa occidentalis (assembly GCF_014898055.3). Lineage (NCBI taxonomy): Eukaryota > Metazoa > Chordata > Mammalia > Eulipotyphla > Talpidae > Talpa > Talpa occidentalis. The sequence continues at coordinate 27,408,625 of NW_023603184.1, forward strand.
GGGGACTCAGCCATTAGAAGCCCCCATGTTATGGAGCTTCACCTCCTAGAGTCCTATCAGGTTCTCTTTATGACGATTGGAGGAAAATTCCCTTGTGCTTCTAGCATGGGGACAGGAAATGAATGCTCTCGGAACAGTTTTGAAATATCTCAGAACACACTGTTCTTCTTTGCAAGTCTTGCTCTCAGGGGAAGCTTGTCAACCAGACCCTACCCAGCTAGGGCATTATGGTAGCCTAACTAACTTTGGGGAAAGAAGTCCCTAACTCCAGCCTACTCATCTACCTCAGGGGAGAGAGAAAACTAAGACATACTTGGGAAGTTGACAGTCCAGAGGAACAAATCACTAAAAGACTGAGACTTAATAATAGAACTTTAGAATGCTTTCCCATCCCATCCCCTAATTACATTGCTAAATGCCTATTTATAGCAATTCCTCTTACCTAGTACATTATGTCTATCAAGAAAAAATTGCAAGATATACTAAAAGGCAAAAAAATGGTTTGAAGAAACAGAGCAAGCTTCAAAACCTGACTCAGATATAGCAATGATACTGGAATTATCAGACCAGGAATTTAAAACAACTATGATTAATGCATAGTTATATTAGGTTTGGATCTCAATAGTGCTAACTTCCATTAGAGTGGAAAGGTTTTACTTGTAACTCAAGCCAAATGCATTTAACCAATATGAATTCATTGGTGTGAATCCACATTACAACAATGTAAGTATCCAATTCAATTGGCAGCAAAAGGGGTAAGGTTACAAACCTCTTGGCAAGCTAGGAGATGGGTGGACACAGAAGAAAGTGGGCAGGGCTGGCCAGAGATTTCCTGGCAGCCATTAATCTGCAGGGATAGGACAGTCACTTTTCAGAGCAAGAAAGCCCTGTGCTCTCACCAAGACCCAGAGAAGGCTTCAGCACCATGGGAGTGGAGTTCATGAGCATCTCAAATTGACTTAAATTCGGTGTTGATATTTATATCACTTTTCAGAGGCGTGCTAGCAAGACCACCTGTTAATTCTGATTTAAATGTGGTCTTTTGACACAGCCAGGTTTTTATCTGTCCTTGCCTTTACTTCTCTGTTTATTGGTCTCTTTGTAAACAAATGGTTGCTTTTTCATTGATAACTTAAGTTGTTCCATCTCAATTGCCCCCACCTTTCAATCACTGATTATTACAGTGTCAATCCAGATGAATATGCTAAGGACTCTGACGGATAAAATAGACAACGTGCAAGAAGACATTATAAGCAGATTCTAACAAAGAACTAAAAAGAAGTGCTAGAAATCAAAAACAATGTAACAGAAATAAAGTATACCTTTGATCGACTTATTAGTAGTGTGGCTATGACTGAGGAAAGAATGTCTGAACCTGACTAGATCTCAGTAGAAACCTCCAAAACCTGTTCCTGTTGGAGGTACAGGAGAGAAATGGGGAGAACAGGTTAAAGGTGATTCAGATGAGCTTGAGCTCACTTCTTTCCCCTCTTCCTTTTGCATCAAAGAGGTGCTGGGACTAGAGGTGCTGGGACTAGGCTGCAAGGATGAGCTAGCAAGGTGTGTCTCCATTGGGACAAAGGGTTAATCAGTACATCGCCAAGGAAAGCTTCTCAACACAGTGTGTGGTTGTAGCTGGTTTCAGTATAGCCTTTGCTCCCAGGCAGACCAGCATAGGAGATAAAAAATTATAATCACGGGCCTTCCTGGTGGCACAAGGGTTAAACTCTCAGCACTATCAAGCTATCACCAGCCACTGTGGCATAAGTTCAATCCCTGGCCAGGGAGCGAACCCACATGGCATAGCAAACCTCTCCTGTCTGGCAGCAAACCCACTCCTGCCCTCAGCAGTGTATTTCAGTAGATCCACCTGTTCTGCTTCCCACTCTGTCTCTGGAGAACCCTCTTACACCCCTCCCCTGAACCTCTGGCCTACACCCCAGTTCTTGTGTGCATAAATAAATAAAAATAAATCTTTTAAAAATCATAAACATGTCAATTCAAACCTATTTAGTTCTTCCTCAAAAGCAATCTCAGCATGTCACAGAAGTTCTGGTTAACTCAGTAGGGTAACAGATGGGGCAGGGTAACATTTGAGTTTAAAATCATGGTTAAAATTTTATGAAGTTCCATTAGGTTTGTATGAGCAAACCACAGATGCTATTGGTGTACTTTGATAAGTAATACATACATGCATGGTTGCACATGCCACCCTACCAACCATCCATCCATCCATCCATCCATGGACATACACACTTTTTTCTTTAGTTGATTAATCCTTGAGACAGGACCTGTATTTTATTTTATTCCCCACTCCTGCCCCAGATCCTGTTTGCATGGAATGCTTAGAAACAATGTTTTAAAGAAACTATACTTGTTCATTGGGGCCTCTTGGTGCAAGTTCTAATTGACTTTTCAACTTGGCATGCCTCAAAGTGACAAAGATTCCTGTGATCTTTAGCAAAGCAAGATAAACCACTGCGCTCTCAACCCAGGCTTGAGTGATGTTAGCAGTCAAACTAAAGAGAGCCCTTTGTGTCACTAGATCTTACAGAGTGAAGTCAAAAAATTCCAGCTTTACTTCCAGGACCCTCTGCTCTAACTTCTCCACCTCTGCACTGAGCATGGGCCTGTTCTCACAGTAGAGCCGTCACAAGACTGTCCTGACTGGCAAACACCGGGCCGCCCCCAGAATTGCCCCTTCTCCTGCCAACTAGGGCTTTCTTCCTGAATAGGTTTTATTTTCTTGGATTCATCTTCCCTTAGGATTAGTTTTTCCTCAGGAAACTTTTCAATATTTCATGTAAACAGCCCCCTGTGTGACTGACCCAGCCAATCCACCTGATCAAATAGGAAAAATATCCACTAATATTTATTGAGTATTTACTATATCCCAGCTACTATGTTAAGCACTTTCTGTAATTTATTCAGTTCTCTGAATAACTGAATTGGTCCAGATTCTTTTGATTGCAAATTACAGAAACTCCAACTAAAACCAGTTTAAGTATAAAATATTCTTTGTTGACCAAAGTAACTGAAAAGCCCTATGCAAGCAAATGCCAAAATTCCATAGTGACATGGTCAACTCATTGTCTTTTCCTTTTTATGTTCTATGTTGTGCATTTGTCCACAAGATTACTTTTATAATTAAATTATTTTTAATGGGTTCTTATAGCTTTCTCTGTGTTTCTTATAATCAACAGGGACTCTTACTACCTGGACTACGAGCTCCTCAAGGGCAGAGATTTGTCCTTGTGTGTCTTTGTAGCCCCATCCTTGCCATTTCAATTTGTGCTCAAAGACATATGTAAAGTGGATTGAATTCACATGTCTCCTAAGGGGAACTTTTTGCAATTCCAATTCTTCCAGAAGGCAGATGATAATAAGAAAATAGTTTACACTTGATCCAATACACAATTTCTCAGGACAAGCCATGTAACCTCAAGTGGAGGTAATAATCCCAGGTTATTGTGGAGCTCAAATGAGTTAGAGCCCCATGTGAGCTGTAAAACTCCGTACACCTGGCAGTTGGTAATGACTTGGGTTTATAGAGCCTTCTCATTTCTAAGCTTCTATCCAAGGTGAGTCATGTCTATTTCTAAAGTTTCTAAGAACCACCATTATCTCTTGATGAAAAGAAATAGTGAAGGACAGAGAGAAGCTGGGACTATCAACTTAGGACACAGTTATTAATCCCCTGCCATAAATACCTTCCAATCCACATGTCCTACTGTCAGGTTCCTTGGACAGCTCATTCCGGTTAGCTCAAAGGGTCATGCCATCTCACTAGGGGAAGATTGAGCTCAGGATCTTGCCTCTTAAACTGGTCCTCCTGAGATCTCCTCCATCTCGGTAAACAGCACCTGTCTTCATCCTCAACTTTTGTCTTTTCCTCATTGTGGTGGGCAGGAAGGGACAGTGTAGGTTTTCTATGATCCGAGCAGATGGGGTGAAGTAGAAGTCCTGGAGGCCTCAGTGGCTTTTCAGGCTTTTATTGGGATTTACCAGGTACACAGCAGGCAAGGGTGCTGGGGGGCTGGGAGGCTGGCAGGCCTCCCAGCCCCCAGCAAGTCTTCAGTCTACCTGGGTTCTCCAGCGTTCTCTGGTGGTCTCTGCTGCTCTGTTCCTCGTGGTTCTTCTCGTGGTTCTCATGGTTCTTCTGCTTCTCTGCTCTCTGCTCTTCTTGTGGTTCTGCTGGTATCCCCGTGACGCCACCCTTATAAGCTCAGTCTCTCAGTCCAGGTGTACCCACCTACTCATGCCCACATCCTACTCCAGGTGCCCGCCATCAGGCATGCATTCAGGACCACAAGGATCCATATAATCCTAATGGTGGGAGAGCACAAAAACCTGATACTTTTTCACTTACCCTACACTCATGCTCCATAATCAAGCCATGGCCATGACCTGTGTTATCTGCTACCTGTCTCTGGAATGAATTCTTTCCATCTTCACTGCCATGACCCTAGTCCAACTTACTATTGCCCCTACTGTCATCCTCCCATCCACTACCCTAACGCTGACTGTCACCCCCATTACTATCCCCACCTGACTACCCACCGGGGCTTTTGCCTTCCTTCAGTCAATTTCATTTAGCAGTCAAACACAGCTCACAGTTGACATGATATTATAGGAGAGAAACAACAGGTAATTTCAAGAGATCTGTGGAGAGCCTCCAAAGAACTATTTGATGAGAATAAAATACATAAGAAATGGAATAAAAATAGACTAGTGTCACCAATATGAAAAAAAACTAGCTTGTGTATACACACACACACACTCAATGTGGTTATACATATGTGCATGCAAACATATATATTCAGTCATACAAACTCACTTCACAATATATCCCCACACACCACTTAAGGATGTGCACATGCACATGCACACAGGCAAGCATGCTACCTGCACTCACAAATGCACTTCTTTTCTACACATGCACACACACACATGCACACACACACACCCGTGCTCACACAGGGCAGGGAGGAGAGTGGTTTTCTTTTATTATCGGGTGTTGGGAGTCTCAAGGTATCAGGGACGGATCAACGCATGAGCAAAGCCTCAGGGAAGGATCATCCTGTAGCCAGACCAAATGTCTAGTCCCAGTGGAGAGGGGCCTGGCAAGGCCAGCTTGGAGCTCCGGGCTCAGGCCCAGCAGGGCCCTCCCTGCCTCCCTTTGACTTTCTCGCTGTCTTCCAGGCACTGGAGTAGATACTGGACTTCCGATGAGAGGAGCAAGATGGCAGGCTCCAGAGCCCTCAGTCAAGAGGAGCTTATAGACAGTAGACAGCCAGTCTCAGCATAGTGTAATAGGGGCATAGTGCAATAGAGGTCTCTTTCAGGGGAGATGGTTTTTAAGCTAAAGGACTAGTAAGCATCAGCAGGGTGATCCTAATGAGGCAGATATGCAGTGTGGGGACCCCACATCTGCATTTTACAAACACTTCCGTGATGCAGATTGGGAATAGAGGTGGGGGTGAGAAAGAGTGTGTGTGTGAGTTGGGGGGACAGTAGAGACTGGAGAACCAAGAACAGTCTTCCACTCCACCACCTGCTAGCTGGGCCAGCGTTCTGGATATCAGGAGGTGAGAGTCAAGGGAAAGCCTGGGGGCAGAGGCCTTTGCTCCCAAGAGACACCAGGGGAAGGGCAGCGGCCATGACCACTTTTTCATTCTACTCCTTTCTCCCTCTTCTCATGTCCAGTCATTCACCAGGAGCAAGCAATTCTTCACCATTTCTTTTATCTCCTTTCCCATACTAATTTAAATCAGGTCTAACTTATCTTCCATGCTGACCCATCTTTTCTCCTCCCTTTTCCATTCAGAAAACTCCTACTCATGCAACAAAGCCCAGGTTATAATCACCAGCTCTACTCTGTGGAATTCTCTAACTGCCTCAGGCAGGCAGACACACACACACACTATATCTATATGAAGAAAACAACATTGGCTAGATACAAATCCAAACGACTTCATTTTCATTCACTCATTCTGAGAGCTTGGGCGAGTTGTTGATCCCATCTAAACCTCTTTCTTTCTTCATCTGTAAAATGAGTACTTACCATTTCATGGGCTGTTGCAAGATATGATAAGATGTATCTCAAGGGGTGTATAATATAAATACACGTCACAAAGTTCAATTGTTGAATTTCTTTTTCTCTGATGGCACCGAGCCCTGACAGTCCCTCATTCCATGTAAGATGTCCTTTCAGATGGTGAGAGCCTCACAGGAGACACCTGGCGTTTGCCCTTCACTCTGGGCCTGCACCCAGGAATCTATAATAGAGAGCTAGTTGAAGCCATGACTATGTGGACACTTGTGACCCCAGGAGAAGAGGTGAAGACCTTTTTGAATGTGACCCATTTGGTGGCGTTTAAACAGATTGTTCTTGTTCAGTGTCCCCAGTTTGTCCAGTCAAGCCATCCAGTTTGAAGCAGGGGAGAGAGGTTTCTGTCCCTCCTGCATCCTTGTCCTGTGCCCACTTCTAGTAATTCCCCTTGAGCTGTCAATCATGAAGCTACATTCTGAGCCTCCCTGCAAGGTTCTCACCTGTGGGCTCTTTGGCCTCCGTGACCTCGGGTCTGAGCTCAGAGCCTCCTGCCCTCTGCTTACCCTTCTCCCAGACCCACCTTTCCAGGAGCCCCACCTGACTGTCTAGTTGTTCACATCAAAGGACAAATGTGCTCCTATATTTCAAAGTCATCTGGCAGATTTGATTAATTTTGGAAATGAACAACACAAAGATTCATCACAAACTTTCAGGTGTGAGCAGCAATAAACAAAATCAGAGCATGGAGCGCGATTTATTTATTAAAACAGTAAATTGAAGGGAAATGGGCTATTTATTTTGCAGGATGTCTTCTACAGAAATAATTGGCTCATTAATCACATTCTCACTGTGGTCACGTTTGGAAGGTCAGGCTCATCCAAGAATTGAAACGGGCGGTGCTTACAGCCCTGGCAGCACAGGGGTGAAGGTGCAGGGAGGTAGTCTCTAAACTCAGAGTTCCATGCCATGAACTGGCCACCTGGCCAAAGTTTTTCCCTGAGGAGACTGAGTGGGTCCCCACCCCTGTTCTCAGGGGCGGGGAGGACATGGAGCATTCTGTGCACAGTCTTTAAAGTCTGACTCCTGGGTATGGCTACACCGTGCAATATGAACACACACCCACATTAGGGCACATGCCTCCGAGGCCCTTTCTGACCTCATGTTACCTGAACACAAGACAGGACAAAATCCTTGTCAGTGGTGGAGAGTCAGACCTGAGGCCATGGGCCAGCCACTGGGATGGGGATTGGAGGGCTGGCATCAGGGGGATAGATGTGCTCTATCCCTTGGAGCTGAAGGCAGGAAAGAAGTGTGGCTGATGGAGTGTGCATTTGGGGTGACTTGTGCATGTTTGTTTTCCTAGACTGCGGTGGTCATAAAAACAACACAGACTCCTAAGGCCAGAGTCTCTCATCTTGCCTCATGGCTCCTTGGCATCTCTTGCTTGTAACCAGGAAGAAATGGCAGCGATGAAAGACTTCTGATTTCACACAGCCTCTGCTTCTCAAGGACCACATTAAATGATGGCAGCCTTATTTTTATAAAAACAATGTTTCGGGAGTTGGCAGAGATCCCCTCTCTCTTTGGAGTCCATGTGTGTGTATGCGTGTGTGTGTGCGCGTGCACGCGCGCATGCATGCATCATCCTACACGCATGTGCACACAGGTATATATGGCAGTTCTGTAAGCCTGTGCATGTGTGCTGGTAGCTGGTGCACACACGTGCCCCTCTGTTGCATGTGTGCACAGCAGTTGTGGGGCTTGGATGTGTGTTCACATATGGGCAAGGGTCTGCACATGAGCAGGTTTTGGTGTCTACAATCTTTGCATCCTGCTCCCATCAGTCTTGTTTGTTGTAAAGAGTAGGGAGCTGCTCAGCAGTTCAGGGAAGAGAAGAGTGCACAGGGCGTGCCTGGGTTGGCTGGGAGGAGAAGGGAGCCTGGGCAGCTCCAGGGCTGGCTTTTGTCTCAACCAGGGTCATGGCCACATGTTGTGGCTCCTTCACGACAGGTCTGTGCTTTCTGCTGCTCAGCTCCTTGCTCTGCTCTGCTCTGCTCTGGTTTCCCTCTCATGACCTCAGCATGCACGGGGTGTTGGCTCTCTTGGCTTTGCCTGGCCGGGCTCTATACCCAGCATCTCTATGACACCGTGGCCTTCTTCACTAGCTAGCTGACTCTTCACACGTGCCAGGATGCAAATTCACACTCAGAATTTGTTCAGTCCAGCACATCTTTTTGTGCTGAATCACTGACCTTTGACCAGCCTGTGGAGGCATGTCCATGGGTCAGTTCAAATGTGTCATGGCAGGAAAGAGTGTGATCTTGGTATGAACAGGTTGCAGCCAGGGCTGTGGTTGGGACAGAGCAGCATGGACATGGAGGGCAGTGATGGACATCGCTGGTCCTTATGCACAAATTCCCTGCCCCTCTGCAGTGCCCACCCTTTCCCTGTGGAGACCAGAACTACTGGGGCTGCCCCAACAGGCAGGTTTCCCTGGACAAGGTGGGTGTGAGTGGGGGAGACCCTAGAGCCTGGGGTCTATATTATTTACCATCCCTCCCCGACTCCCCCAGAGCGGGTTGAATTGTGCCTACTTTGGTAATTTCTATTACCAAATTTCTATTTGGCAATTTCTATTACCAAAGACCTAAAGACTCAGAATGTGTCCTGATGTGGAGACAGGGTCAGACAGAGATAGTAAAGTTAAAATGAGGTTATTAAGGTGAGTCCTATTCCAATTAAGAAGAAGAAATTTGGAAACAGAGACACACACAGAGGGAAGATGATGTGAGGAGACACAGGCCAAGGAGAGAGGCTGGGGCAGCTCTTCCCTCACAGCCCTCAGGAGGAGGCAGCCCTGCTAACACCTTCATCTTAGACTTCTGACCCCCAGAACTGAGAGTCAGCATTCCCGATGCTTAGCCACCCAATCTGTGCTCTTGACTATGGAAGCTCTGGAAAACTATATAGCACCCCCCCAAAAAAAAACTTGGAAAAAAAGAAGAGGGAGACAGTGACTCCCCAGAGGTCCAGTGGGTGTGAGAACAGGCAGCCACCACACCTCACAGCCCCCCTCTGTGTCTGAGGCCCTGACCTGGGTGCCTCTAGCACTCAACCTCTGGACTCACGAAGGAGAAAACTCAGGGGCCAGTGCCTGAGCTCCTCATTTCCATCTTTGGTGAGACCCACTGAAGGTTTTACCAAGGGGGGGAATCTAACTTTATCTGCAATTCAAAAAGACCCCTGTGACAACAGCAGTGTGGAGGCCCATGAGGGAGGGAGTGGGGAGCCTGGAGATAGGGAGGCAGGGCCCATGTGAACCACGAAGAGGCCCAGGAAAGCGATGATTCCAGAGCTGCTTAGGAGGCAGCATGGCCTGAAGTATTAGGACAGAGGGGGAGGTTGAGGAGTGCACAGTTAGGGATGAGAGGCGGCCTCTGGCCTGAGTGCTGGTAGAGGGTGGTGCCGCCAAGGGCGTGCCTGGGAGCAAAAGTAAAAACTCCGTTTCTAGCACATCAGGTCAGAGCTGTTTGAGGGGCAGCCAGGTTCTGTCAACAGCAGGAGAGGTCACACTGGGAGTTCTTCCTGATTTCTAAATTCTCTCAATTTTCTAGTCTGCTCCCACAAAGGTCAAACATGTTCCTGGACCAGAGAAGGGCCTCAGAGACGCAGGAAGCTGCAGAAGCTGCAAGACTGTGATTTTTGGCAGGTGACTTTCGGGGCTGGTTGGGACACAGCCAGGGCTGCTGGCTTCTGCCGCTGCTTCTGTAAACAATTGCATTCATCTTCTAATAACAGAAAGGACCCTGGGCAGGGACTGGGTAAGGGTCGGGGCTGTGGAACTGGGTTATAGGCCAAGCAGCAGGGCTGTCTGTCTGGGTGTCTTTTGGCACAGGCTAAAAGAGTCCTTTCTAGTACCAGGGGAGGCAATGGAAGCAGGGAACATTGTTGTTTAATGTGTAAGTCATTAAGAAAAATAATGATCTCATGCTGGGGTGTTCAGAGAACTCCCACACAGCTGACAATTAGCTTATGGAAACAGCAGGGAAGGGCAGCAGTCTGGGCTTGGGCTGGGCGAGGTGGACAGGGCTGGAGTCACCTCACCCTCTCCCTCCTTGGTGCTGATTTCCTACCTCTGCCTCACGCCTGGCCAGAGACTGCTGTGGAAATGCGTGGCCTCAGACTCTCACTTTAAACCTGTGAGATACAGTGAAGCCTGGCCCGGCCATCATTGGTTGCCATTTCGAAGAGGTGAGGCCCCTGCGGTCATCTCAGAGCTTCTTCTTGTGCAAGGGCCTGGGCTCCGGGCTCAGGGAGAGTTGGTAAGTTGTTGAGTTGGTGTCCTAGGAGGGATCTGCCTACCCTGACTCCTGTTTTAACTGTCCCCAGGTTAGCTGAGGGGCAAGGGGAGGGAGAGTATAGATGTTGTTGGGAGCGGATGAGGGCAGGGTGCCTTTGATAGGAGTGTAAGGATGAGTGGTGTTTGTAGGGCTGGGGTGTAGGTAGTGACGAGAGGAGGGCTAGTGCCCCCAGACAGGTGACTCAGACACGAGTAGGTGTTAGCACAGGTAGAATGGGCTAGGGGTGAGGACAGGCATGGAGAAGTATGTGTGTAGTCTGGAATAATGGTGTGGATGTCAGTGACAGCAACTGGGTGAAATGATCATAGATTTTCTAGCACTTATTATGTGCTATCACTATTCTAAGGGTTTTACATAACTTTACTCATTTAATTTTCAAACAATTCCATAGAAGAATTAGTATGGAGTCCCAGGGCAAGTTAGGGTTAAATAGGCAGCTGCAGGGACATTGCAGACAGGAACTTCGGGGGAGTTAAATAGGCTTCTAAGATAAGGACAATAAATTCTAAAAAGTGCTAACCAAAATATATTCCAGAAATGAGGTCAGAAAGTCCAGGAGGACTAAACAAAGACAGTAAAACTTGAGAGAATAAGACCTTGGACAAGGGAGGTAAACTCTAAGAGCTGGGAAAAATGGGCACATCTGCCTGGAGGGGTACGGCCACTAGGAAAAAGAGCCAATAACAGAATAAAATGAAGAGATTTTAGAACAAAGAGAAAAAAGGTTTAAGTATCCCTAGGCATGAGCCCACAGTGGCTTCCTTGCCCCTCCCAACTACAGCATACTTGGGAGCCCTTACTTCTTCCTTCAAATAAACTTTACTTTCTTAAAGGAATTTTGTTTCTCTGTGCTTACTTCCCTAAACCGTCTGCAAAGTCCTCTTTACGGCTTCGTGAGACACCAACCTGTGGCGGTCTAGTGGCTGGGACTCAGCGCTTCCACTGCAGCCTGGGATACATTCCTGGCTGGCAGACTAGGCCTGAAAACCTGAAATTATGGTATCAGTATCCCTATTTTTTCAGGGGTGGAAATGGAGGTGCAAAGAGGTCAAGGTGCTGTTCAAAATCATCTTGCTGGTAAATGGCAGGATTGGGACTTGAACCTGAATGTCTGGCTCCGGAGTCCAAGCTCTTGGTCCTTCTGCATTACAATTGGGCACTGAGGGATGAAGAGGAGGGTGTGTGAAGAGGCGGGGCGGCATGAAGGCCGTGCTTGGGGGTGGAGGCCTGGGCAAGCACAGGCGGGAGGGCATGTGGAGCTGACGGGGGTGGGTGCTGGGCAGCAGTCCTCAAGCCTTATCAAGAATGGGAATCACTCAAGGGTCCATTAAAACCTAGATTGTCTCCAATTCAGGGTGTCTGGGCTGGGGGCTTGAGAATTGAATTTCTGATAAGTTCCACAGTAATACTGATGCTGCTGGCCTGGGGACCAGACTTCGAGTAGACGGCGATAGGGCAGGACGCATGGGTGATTATGAAGAACAGGGACTGACATTTTAGAGGGGGAAAAGAGGTGGGTAGAGTGAGACTAGAACAGAGTGTGTCTTTAGAAGGATAGGCTGGGTCACAGCTAGAGGAAGATGCTCATTTGTCTGGGTGGAGGAATGGGTGTGTTTGGACAGAGCAGTTAGTCCAGGGGAAGGCCCACTGGGGCTCTGACTTGCAGAGCTTGGCGCACACGGTGCCCACAGTTCCATAAGCGCCTCTTTGCTCTCGCAGGTCCTGCTCTTCATGTTGCCCATGGAGGGGTGGGGGCAGTAGGAATGGTCCTGGCAAATGCCTGGCACCCTCTCACTGGCCTGTACTGGACCCCAAGGGTCTTTTGGGGAATTAAATATAAACCTAAAAGGAGGTCTTATGATGTTGGTTAGGGACACCCTAGTGGCCCCTCCAGGGTGAATCTTGTGCTAGATGGGGTTGTTGGCATGTAAAGGTGACTGAGAGAGAAGACCCCTCTTCTTCTCTTGGGGTCCCCAAGGTGCAGGAAGTATCTCTATGTTCAATTTTTCAACTGTAAATTACTGATCCCAAACAGGCAGCTGGCAAGGCTGTCAGTCACTGGGTCCCAGTCTCATGTCCTGTCTCATGTCCTGTCACTCATCATTACTCAGGATGGAAGGTGGTACTGGGGATAGGGATCCTTTAAATTGAACACATGAGTCTCCAATTCTTTGGACCAGAACAAGAAACAATCTTCTGGAAGCCACTGGAATAACAGAGGGTTACAGGCTCCAAGACAGATGGCTCCACCCTGATGGTTCCACCCTGATCATTCCACTTGTCTCCCCAGGCTGGGCCCACCCAGGTCACTGAGAGCCATGACTGAGGGAGCCCTGTCTTGTGGTTGAATTGTGTTCTCACTCCCAGCACTTCACTTTGGAAACAGTCATGAGGGTGTAAACAGATCATGAGCGTGGGTCCTAATCCAATGTGATTAGTGTCAAGATACAAATGGGAAATTTGAACACAAAAGAGGACGCACACATTGGGAAGACAGAGGGACCAGATGGCCACAAATAAGCCAAGGAACGCCTGAGGCTACCAGAAATTAGAAGCGTGGCCTGGGCAGCTTTTCCCTCACAGCTCTCAGAAGGAATCCACCCTGTGGCACTTTGATTTTGGACTCCTGGCCTCAGAAAGGTTCCCAAGGCACCAATTTGTGAAACCTTGTCACCACGGCCCCAGGAAGTAAAAACCGTGATTCCTGGCAGGAGCCCATTGGTCTCAGCAACTGGATAGGGCACTGGCTACTGTAGTGCCACCCCTGCTGAGGACCCCAGCAGTGGACAGTCTTGGGGGGTGAAGGAGGTGACTTCAGGAAGGGACAGTGTAGTCTGAAGAGGTCCTGATTTCTCCAGAAGTGAAAAACGGAGCAGTTTCCAGAGGTAAAACCTCATGGTGGAGAGGCAGGGCAACCCTTCTCCTTAGAGGCAGGCCCTGAGGTACTACTACCTTCTAGCAGCCCTGGACTTAACAAAGAAAGCTGGCAGTCTGTCCAACAAGCTCCCACCATTTTCAAGGGCTTCACCCCTTTCTCTGGGATGTCGAGCAGGAAGGGTAAATGGGGATGCACCTGCAGCTACAAGAACTCCAAGTTCCAAGTAGCTGGGCATGAGTCTCCATGGACCATCAAGACTGCAAAGACCTTTTTCTTAACCAATAGTATTTTATTGTCAGTTATAAATATTTTCCATTTGTCCCCTATTTACAGTTGCAAAATAGTTTATGATATTACACCCTTACCCACCATTCAGCATCTTTCTATAAACTCCATGAAAATTGAATAGGAAATAAAAAGCTCTTTTGGGGGGCCCACTAACCTGGTTCCCCAGACTCCAAACAACCCCACAAGACAGCAGGCAACGTTGCAGCAGGTGCTACACAGTAGCAAAGGGGCAGGTGGTGGGGGGGGCGGGGGCTCTGGGGGTCAGGATGCCAGGCTCCTCAGGACATTGGTGATGCTCCAGTGCTGGCCGGAGCACTTCTGCAGCACCAGTTGGAAGCCAAACTCCGAGTCGCTGTTCTCCTGCAGCTCCAGGCAGCGCTTGGACTTGCGGTTCTGGATGGGTCCTCCCTAGAAGTTGGGATGGGGGGAGTGGGGTCAAAGAGTATAGAGGCCACAGGGGCAATTTAGAGAACTCCAGGCCTAGCCGCTGGGGTAGGTGGGGTGGTGGTGAGATTAGTGGTATATGACCAGACTCAAGATCCCCATCAGCAGGTCTGTATGCCGTACTCCGTGGCTGGGAGCTCAGCTCAGGCAGATGGGAATGGAACCAGCCCAGCTCTCTAATTCACAAGTCCTGCCTGCTGGCTTGTTGGGTGATGAGGTGGAAAGGACAGATGCAGAAGCTTCTTTTCTATGTGGCCTCGGGCAAACTGCTCCACCTTTCTGGTTCCATGGTCTCTAGGCCGAGATGATAACCTCTATCTTACACTACGGGATGAGTAGGACTGGTGGGGAATCTTTGTCCATGAGAAACCAACACGCAGATGGGAAGCTGCTTAAAATATCAGGATGGTGGCTCCAGAAAATGTGCACAAGCAGAATTGGGGGGCAGACCAAGCACTCTGTTTACCCTGCTAAAGATTCTGACTGCTCCACATACCATCAGGGGCTGGGGTAGACCAGGTCTTGTCAAGAGGGAGGCTGCGTCATTGACCCCTGGACCACTGAAGGCTGAGGAGACTTGTCCAACACAGTGGAGGCCTCTGCTCATTTTCCCCAATAGTCACTGAGGCGCATTCCAAGCCTCTCATGGGGCATCTTGCCAAGGCTGAGTGAGGGAGGCAGGGGCAGAGGTCTCTGAGAAGTAAATTATTCCTTCAGAGACTCAAATATGACATTTCCCAGGCCCTACACCAGCCAAACCAGGCCCTCAGCAATGTAGAGACAGGAAGTGGTGACCCTGGGGCAGAAACAGCCAGTGTGGCCTCCAGGAAGGATGTGGAAGAGATGGACTGAGACCAAGAGCAGGGATGGGGAGAGGAGACAAGCTCTGTGAAAGGACCGGGCGTTTTGGGAGGCAAAGTGTGAGGCCAAGGAGAACGCCATCTATGGAGGCCTGGAGAAGAGCCCCTTCTATTGACAGAACACATTTCGGGTATGGCCATCCTTTGGTGCTAAAGCTAGCACTGACCATCAGCACTATGTCACCCCTGTCTTCCTTCCCAAACCTACCTTTCCCACTGAACAAACTCTGGGCAAACTCCATTCACCACAATGGCTCCCCCCACTATCTGTCCATCCCGTGACTGTCTCAAGGTGGCGGGCTAGGAGGAGAGCTGAGGGCGACCCAGTGGCTGGGGTGGAAGAAGGTCACTTTGATGAGACTCAGGGGTCTGGGGAGTCATTCGGTTTAGTCCATTTGAGGGCTCTCTGCAGACATATGGCCCATTTCTCCACCCCCTCCCCACCCCTGCTCTGGCAAATGAGTGTCAGAAATGGCTTGAAGCCACTGAGACATATCATTGACTAAGCAGGAAAAGATCTGGGTCTTGGTGGAGACTATATTCCAGGAGGTGGAGCAGGCAAAAGTTCTGTAGTATGTTAGGAGGCTGTGCACAAAAGCGGAGGGCAGGGCTGGGGACTGAGTGTTCATTAGCCCCAAAAATTTGTAGGTTGAAGCCCTAATCCCCAAAGTCATGGCATTTAGTGGTGGGACCTCTGAGACGCAATTAGGTTGTGAGAAGACAGTCCTGATGAATGGCATTACTGTGCTTCTAAGAAGAGACACAAAAGAGATAATCTCTCTTTTCCTGTCACAAGAGGGCACAGTGAGAAGGTGATTTCTGCAAACCAGGAACTGGGACCTCAGCAGACACCAGGTGTGCTGGATGGACCTTGATCTTGGACTTCCCAGCTTCTAGAATTGTGAGAAATAAATGTTTGCTGCTTAAGCTGCTCACTCCATGGTCTATTATAGCAGACATGCAGAGGGAGAGGGCTAGGGAATGGTGGTGAGCAGGCTGCGATTGTGGAGGTGGTCAAGGTGGTCCTCGCTGAGAAGGTGAGTGCTGAGCAAAGATGGGAAGAAGGGGCGGAGGTGGTCGAGAGGGTATCTGGGGGAGAATTCCATGCCCCAGAGCAAAGCTCCTGTGCCAGCAGTGCCCTGGTATGTTCAGGAAACAACACAGAGGCCTGTGGGCAGAGCAGGCAAAGGGATAGGGGTGGACGATGAGACCCAGGAGGTTTGGGTGGGGCAGGCTGTGTGGGGTCTCATGGTCACTGAACAGACTTTGGCTTTAAATCTGGTGACAGGGCCAGGGTTGAGCTGACATGTTAACTAGGTCACTGTGACTGCACTAATGAATGTGGATCATGAGTGGGGGGTGGGGAAGGAAGCACACACACCAGTTAGTAGGCTCTTGTCTTATACCCAGGACCCAGCCAGCAGCCTCTGGGCCAGGCCCAGGGCTTTGAGGGGTCGTGGCTTTTTTTTTTTTTTTTTTATAGAGGCATGCTTTATTTATTTGTTTGCTGGTTTGTTTGTTTGTTTTGTTTATACATGCACTGGGTACAGTCAGAAGTGCGGGAGGGCGAGAGAATTCACCAGAGCCAGAGCGGGGAGCAGAGCAGGCAGAAGGACCGAAGTACACTGCTGAGGGGAGCAGCGGGCGGCAGGAGAGGTCTGCGCGCCATGTGGGACCCGCCTCTGGTGGCCGGGGAGCAGCCGGGGATCGAACCGGCGCCGCAGAGGCCGCGCGCAGCTTCGCAACCCAGCGCTCAACCGCTGCGCCACCGGGGAGGCCCCTGAGGGGTCGTGGCTTTGATGCACTGCCTCCGACTGGCCCTACTCTCTGTGGAGGGCGCAGTCACTTGGTTTACCAGTCCAGTCATCTAAATTATTTGTGTAATACTTACAACTACAGGATCTGGAAATACACAATACTTTTAATTAAAGAATTTAAATAAGGGCAATTAAACCTGGCAGGAGAGACGCAGCAGCACACAGAGAACTTAATTGGAATGGAAACCAAATTAAATATGGAAACAGTGTTAAAAAAAAATCGAAAGCTGAATGTATAGAATTAAGAAGGCTAATAATAATTCCTAGAGCTGGGTTCCCAGCCCCAGCCTGGTTCTTTCTCCTGGGCCTCTCTGGAGTCATGACTGGAAGGGGCACAAGAAGTAGTAAGAGCAGAAGCAAGAACACTAGACTCTGTTCCCAGTTTTGCCTCTGGCTCTCCCTGGACATGTGACCCTGAGTAAGTGACTTAGCCACTCTGAGCTTCTGTCTTCTCCTTTATAGAGGGCACTGGACCACGGCGGGGCACCAGATTTGTGTCTTGACATGGAACAGTGACAATGGGCATATTGGGGCATCAGGAGTTGTGGCCCACAAGCCCTTTGGGGAGGGGCACTGAGGAATTGACTGCAGGTTACACAGTCATACGCCTCCTCTCTGACTCAGTTTCCCCAAGATGTGTCTGTGGTAGCTGGGGGTAGAACATCTAGCATCAGACCAGCTATTTCTCCTGGGGATGGAGTTTGGGTAAATGGATTAGACAGTTCCCAGAGGGATTGTGAATCTGAAAATCACTCGAACCCTTCTTCAGATCTCCAGTGGGAACCCCAAAAGTACCTTTTGAAATTCCTAGGTGGTGCTGCTGCTGGTCCAGGGACCACAAAGAAGTCAGCCCCCTCTTTCAGGAAAGGGCTTGTCCCAGAGGTGGAGCATCTGGGGCATCTGGCCTGAGCTCAGGCAGGACTCACATTCGCAATTCAGGTGATCACGAGGAGGTTGTGTGTGGGCTGAATCTTGTATTCTGAGGATTTCTCTGCTTATTGCAAAACATCCATTCCACTTTCCTTTCTAATTAATTTTCCATGGGCAAGTGGCCCAATGGGTCTTTGGCTTTAAGCACAGTGGGTTTGGGAGTTTCCAGGTTAAATAGTTAATGATTAGTAATCAGATACTTCAAAGCATGGGTAGGATGTTAGTGCTAGTTAAAGAAACCCTGAGATTAAGTCTCTTTGTAGAGAGGTCTTTCTTCTATATTATGAAAATTCAGCACTCAGTTTAGTCAATAAGTCCTTTGTCTTTCTTAAAAAAGACTCATGTATGTTAGAGTACAATTCAACCTGGGATTTGCTGAGGTCTTTTGGACTGAAGATGGGGTAATGGAAATTTCAGAGGCAAAGGGAAAGGTGAAGAGGGTTACGGAGACAGCAAGGTTGCTGGAGGGAGTTTGGCTGAGGAGGCAGGAATGCAGCCAGTTAACACACACCTGCGACTAGCCTGGCAGGGAGACCCCCAGCTCCAAACGCTCATTGCAACCACCCACTGGTTTTCTAGAGGCAAGACAAAGGCATCATGGTAGGTGGTTGAAAGCATGGAAGCCAGAGGCAGAATTCCCAGATTTGCCCTTGTACAAATTATGATACTTAATCTCTGTCTTAGTTCCCTCATCTGCAGAATGGGGATAATTAATGTACCTAATAGCATTGTCATGGGAAGTCAGTCTTATTTATAAAGCAATTACAATTCTCTCTGGCCCATAGTAAATGCCACATAAATGTTTGGCAAATAAATGTTCAATTTTCACCCAGGTGTGAGTAGTGGGCGGCTGAGCCATCACACCTGGTCCTGGCTCCTGATCAAGGGATGATCAAGGGAAAAGGGCAGGGCTGACAGCCATAAACTAAAGGTATTTAAGAAAACATCCAGCGCCTACACAAAGTCTTGTCTGTACCTTAAAACTGGACAATTCCACACTTGCTCCTTCATGTGACATGAAAATGGAAAAAAGTCTTTTCAGCATTTTAGTCTTCTCAGTACAAAAGGTTCTCCAAGATGGACTTCCTGACAACACTTGGGAATTGGAGCAGGAGAAAGTCAAGGATTCCTCCTCCCTGTGTTTGGGAAATTCTTTGGCAGACTTAGTGGTGTTCCCTGGGAAATGTGCTCTGTAAATAGGTTCTTTTTTGAGTGGGTTACTCATCTTGTGTCAAATTATCAAATTAGACCCCACAATTTAGAGCCAACTGTCCTGGACAGGCAGGCTTGGCTCTGTACTCAGGTCTCTTCTGGGCAGTCTCCTTAGGCTCCTGAACACCTTGTCTTTCCTGGCATCGACAGGCATCTCTGCTGTTACCCTCACGCTCCCCATCTGATAAGTGCATAAATGCTGCACTGAGAGTGGGGCTGAGGCATGGGCACTGCCCACTTGGGAAGCTCATGTGGCCCCTTGGGCTCCCAGATGGGCTTTGCAACTGGTACTACCACCAAACAGCCGTAGGAGTGGCACACTTGGCCTGGGGCAGCATGAAATGCAGTCAGAATAAACTGACATTTCACTAAAGCTTCCAGTTGTTGAAAATATACATACAAACTTGTACTTCACGTCATACAATATGCAAACTAGTTTTAGTAGAAAACATTTCTACCCCCTCCTTCAAATCTGCAGTTATAGGAAGAAGCTCATGTTTATCCTGTAACTCTGAGTGTCCTGCTTAACACATGTCCACAAGCGCAGGTGGGAAGCACTACCACCTAGCAGTGATGTTTGCAGGAATTCGAGATTTTCCAAGAAGGGTCCTTTGATTATTACATTGAGCTACCCTTGAAATGGCATTTTTTTTTTCTCCAGTGTGCATCCATGTATACAGGGAGTCATGGAATGTAAGGTTTAGTTCATCTTTGGGTCTCTCGCATACCTAGACCTAGCTCAAGCCCTGGCATACAGGAAGTCTTTGGTTAATATTTGTGAATATTTAAAAAAGTACTTTTATTTGATCAAGAGCAACACTGGGTATTCCTCCTCTGACTCAAACTGGCAATGTGGAAAGTGTAAGACACAGTCTGGACCTTGGTTGTTGAAAGAGAGGGGCATGGAGTGAAATAATGAATGCACCGTCAAATGAAGTGTGATAAAGATGATCCTCACACAAGGAGTTCAGCTCATTTTCAATCCATGGTGCTTTTTAGTAAGGCAGGCATGGTGGGCCTTTTAGGTAGCAAGCGCCCTCTCTTGGGGCTAACTTCAGCTTAGAATTATAGAATTTCAGGGTGGGCAAGTACTTAAAAATCAACCAGTCCAACTCTGTAGAGTCTTTGATGACCTGCCGAGTGGTCCTCAGAGCCTAATTCTTCCCTGAACCATCAACCTTGTGCCTGGACAATCTAACTATGAAAGAACTACTCTAAATTGTCCTTAGTCACCCCTGCTGGTCTGGTCTCCCTCAGCACTAGCCAGGACAAGCCTGCTCTTCTTTGCACTGGACAGTCCTTCAGATATTAGGGCATTCCTGAGATCTTTCTGGTCCATTCCTTTAACAAATCATTCAAATAGATAGCCTTGAAGGAAGCTGGACACATATCGTACAACAGTCTTCCTAGCTCAAGATCCCATCAACAACTCCAGCGTTTGTAGAACCATTCAAAGTAATAATGGCAGGGGTAGTGGGTGGGTGGTCAATCTATCACTTTGTTTGATAGGTCTCCTGCCACAAAGTCCTTCTCTGATATTGTCTTCCCTCTCCTTTTTTGGTCCAGGAGCCACTGACCAAAGGCCTCTTTTATTAACATCACATCACCGAATTCCAGCATCCTTCCAATTTCAGTATGGAGGGTACTCTGGGAATATAAAAGCCCTAAATTTAATGCAGATGAATTTATAATCCCAGTAGGTAGTCAGGTTAGGAAATCCTTTAATCCTGGAGGAGTCACAAATTAGAAAAACCATCAAAGGCAACAACTACCACTTCAAATGTTAATGAAATTTCATTATGTGCTGATGTAGGAAATGTTGGCTGTTTAGAGTTGTGGAGGAACAACTGACATCTCTGATTTCCCATCACCTGGACTTCACATCCAGAACCTGGAGGTGGTCCTGATAACCCTCTCCACATCCCTCCTCCCATCCACAACTATCTCCATTTCATTCATCTCTACTCTCACTTCACTGCTGAAGTGTCTTCAAAGTCCTTCTCAACAGCCCCTGGCCCCATACCGCTGTGGCATCCCCGTCTCTCTGCCCCATCTTTATAGGGATGATGGAACATCCCCCTAAATTGCTTCCTTGTCTCCAGCCTCTTCCCTTCTAATCCACCCTGCACTCTATTGCCAGAAAGAATCAGACCCCACTGTGGTAATCCACAGCTTAAGAACATCCCCTACCTTTTCCCTCTGTACCAAAGGTGAAGTCCCAGGCTTTCAACCATCAACATTAACTTCTGCGACAGGACTCTTAAGTCTCATCTTGCTCATTCTATGGGGACATCTAAATTCCATGCTGGATTCCCGTTCAAGAGTGTTCCACCTTTTCATGCATTTGCCCATCCTCAACATAGGATGTTCTTCTGCCTGTCTGGGAGCTGTTCTACACCTTTCAAAATCCAGATCAAATAAGCCTTGCATTGTGAAGTCATCCCTGAGTCCTGAAGACAGAGCCCATCACCCTGAGCTCCCAGAACCCCATACTCCCTCATTTCTGTTGTGTTTTTATGTGCCCATGAGCTCCTCAGGGCAGAGGCCATGTCTGATTCATATCTGCATCCCTCTGGCCCAACCCCTCATTCAATAAATGTTTGATGAATGACTGAAGGAAAGACTGTTCATCATTGAAAAATTGCTCATCAGAGCCCTGTACATCAATGTTGCCAAGGATGTTTTCATCAAATGTGGTTTCTCAGTGTCAGTACCTAACCATGTCCTGATTCAGCCTGAAGCAGTGGAAATTCAGAAGAGATTGCAGGGGTTAGAGGAAAGGTATTTTGTTTGTTAACAGGAAAATCAGGGTATGAGATGGAACACCAAGATATGCAAATGCCTATCTTCCTTTGTAGCAGAAACTGGGAGAACTGTACTAGATTATTTTGAAATTAATTCAGACTGAGTGACTGTGGAGTTTAAATGCAGCCCTCAGGAGAGTAAATAATGCAGAATGTGAAACCGAAAAGGAGATATGAAATGCCCCAGTAAAAGCTTCTTTCAGTACAACTTCTGCACCAGAGCATTGTAGCTGATAGGATCCCCATGTAATTTGCAAAGATGAAAAACTGTTGTAAGAAAATTAGCCAAAGCACATAACTTTTATCATTTAGGAGGCTCCCAGCTTCCTTTGGCCCCATCAACAGTAGCTCCTAACCAAGGGGAGTTGCAGACGGATTTTAGGTTGCTTGATAAATATTGATCATTTTGCGGTAAGCAAAAATTTTACATGTGTTAATTTTTAAATATCAAGTGAGAGTGGCTGCTCTGGATCTGCAAATTAGAGATTTAGAAATGTTATTTCCAAACAGTTTCCCCATGGTGGCAGGATGTGACTGCTAAAGTATTCTGGGGGGTTAATCACACATATGCATGGGTTTCTGAAAATTGCCCGGTCCCCCGGTTTTCACAGGTCAACACGTCCTGCTCTATTAGTTATTGGTCCCATCAAGCAGAAATCATGTGGGTTTGCCTGACCAAGGCCAAACACTAAGATGAGGGAAGGAAGTAGGTAGATTTCATGGTGTCTTTGTCTGGGGGACTTTCACTCTAGGGGAATGTTCTTTTCTCTGAACCAATCAAGGATGGACAGATGAGATAAGGGCCAACCAGGGTACTAAGCCTTCTATATCTGCATAGGGAATGGAACAGTTAGTCCAGTTCAAGGCTTCAGAGCACATGTGGGAAAGCTATCTGTGAGCTCTGTGGCCTGGAAAGGGGCTAGGTGTGCAGGGTGTGCAACAGGGATGTCAAAGCAGCCTGGGTTGGATTCAGCTAGTTTGTCTGAACTCCAGTTCCACTACTTTTGGACCATGAGATCTTGGTCCTAGTGATTAAGGCCAGGTGACTTAATCTCATCATCTTTGAGGCGGGTTACTCTAGTTATTAATATCAAATTGCATGAGGATGTATACAGAGAGGCCAAGACTCCACAGACAGATGGAGCTCTGCTTCCCTGGTGATTCATCCCCCTGAGAGGGGCATGGCCTCTGAAGGGGCCAGGGAGCCTACTTCAGCTCAAGATAGCCTGGCTGGGCCATGACCTCCAGGGACTATTCTAATGAAGGGCAGGGTCCTTCCCCTCCTCTTTATGCCAGTGAGTTGAAGCATCATGCTCAGCCATTTGAGTGCACCCAGTCATGCCTGTCAACTTTTTGATCCAAGCTATGCACTTGGGTTAGTCTCAGATCCTGCCTTGAAAGGAGATCCTGGTGGCCAGGTAGAGTCCCAAGGGCCCCAGAGACATGCAGAGAGAGAGGAAGTGGCTAAACTTCCCAACTGTATTTCAGTCTCCCTGTTAACTTTTCTCCCTGCATCTCTCACCTTTCTAGAATCTCCTGCTCTCATTTAGCGCCACCATAGGGGGCTTTCAAAAGCATAGACCTAAACACATCAGTCTCCCCACTGCACATTTTCTCCCCTACTGGACAAAATCCCAGCCCTTGTGGCCTCAATGACCTGACCTAGCCAGGCTCACATTGGATACATCCCACCACGCACTCCAGAAGAGCCATATATGACTGCCTACTTTCCGAATGTGGATTTGATGCCCTGTGGCTTTTTCTCTTCCCTCCCCTGGAATGCCCTTCATGCCTTCTACATGGAGCAAACTCAAGGTCCAAGTTCAGTGCTACCTCTTCTGAAAGCCCCAGCTCTGCCTCAACCCACCACCATCATCTTCCTGCATGTGTCATTCACAGTCTCCAGGAACAAGCTGAACTCAGGGGCCTAGAAGACCTCGCTGAAGGGAGCAGAGACTGACCTGATATGACTCCTGCACAGACTCTCCAGATAGAGCGGTCTCCGTCACCCTAACAAAGTCGGCCTTGCTCACCTCCATGGGGACATTTCTATGTCTGTTTCTTTCAGTTGCCTCCAGCCTGCAGGGCAAGTTTGTACCTAGTCCAAGCTGGGAAACATCAGCCACTTTCCCGCTAAGGCCACATCTAGTCTTTCTCCCTGACCACACACCTCCAGGACTCCCTTTGCCTTGAAGTGTAAAGGATAGAAGAGAGGAAATGTAGTCCCGAGAGAGAGGAAGGCGTGTCCTTATTCTCAGACTTCAAGCCTGACCCTGACCTTCCAGGGAGTCACTTCAAATACACTCCAATGATTAGAAGTGAAAAAGAGAATTTTAAACAGTTCATGAATAATAGCCAACAGGAGCACCTTGGACATATTACTTAACATCTCTGTGCCTCAGTTTCCTCACCTGTAAAGTCAGGATATGATCTATCACATATGGTTATTGAGAGACTAGAGAGAGTTAAGATTCGCCAGGTGCCTAGAAGATACGCATGTGGAGGTAGCTCTTCTTCTGGGACAGAACTTTACAGTTTGCAAAACAATGGAGCTGGAGCATCGAGGGCACAGGTTCTCTGCAAACCTGCAAGCTGTCTTGATCCTTGGGCAACATTTTATAAGTAGGCCAATGAAGAGCAATTGGAAGTCACCTGGGACCCCAGAAATGATGGGGACTTAATAAAGGAATGTTTCTGGTAACTAGTGTGCTAACTGCCTTCAGAAATGGTCCCAGAACACTGTTCTGCAAGGAAATCTCTTTCCCTAGTATGACTCCACACTGGAAGAAAGGCAGAGGGAGTCACAGGGCAGAGACAAGGCAACACTGTCCATCCCTGAGTGACTGGAGTTTTCATCTCACGAAAAGGGAAGAAGAAATATGAGGGTTCAAAGTCAGAGAGACCCGAGTCCAAATCCCAGAGCTGCTCCTATGGGCTGGTGACTCCCTTCCCTCCCCTCCGCAGCCTATTTCCTTATGACCAAAAATTAAATAAAATGATAATAAAACAAAAGCAACAGCAATAATAACAACCTCTCTCAGAGCCAACTTCAGGAGTCAGTGAGCTAACATATGTGAAACCTCTGGCACATAGCAGGTGCTCGGTAAATCCCAAGCACTGGCCTGGTAGTCCTGGTAGCCCAGCCTCCCTATTGCACAGTGTCCCCCCTCCTGCCTTCCTTCCCACCCTCCCTGACCCTTGGGCCTCCCTGGCTGCTCTTCCTGGGGACCCTGGGGTTCTCACCTGAGAGAACTGCCAGTGAAGCTTCATTCTCTTGGCTTTGGCGTAACTGCACTCGATGAGCCGTGGCCGACTGTTGACATCCACCAGGCACCGGTTGTCATCGTCATCGACCGTGGGGCTCAGGATGCCCACGTGGATCTGCTGACTGCTTGTGTAGTACACGTTCTGGGATGGAGGAAGAGTGAAGGTAAATGTCAAAGTCCAGGCAGGTAGAGAGGACCAGCGGGGTTCCTCCCCCAGCAGTTGGTGAAGAGATCACAGTCCAGTGACCTTCAAAATAGTTTCTGTTGTCACAGACAGGAAGAAACCCATTTACACGATCCAGTAGGTATCTGGTGCACACACAAAACTGAAATAGAATTTTTAAGAAATTAAATAGCCTTACTAAGTGCAATGTGCTGACATTTTCTATTTTCTTCTTTCATTGAAAAGCATTGGCCATAGTTATCTAAATTGATTTCACCACCTACAATTTAAAAACACTTATTCAATCTACTTTTTCTAGACTTGCTGACTTCCTCTCTCCATAAATATTTTGTGCAAGATACTGTGCTTGGTGGTAGATACAAAGACCTGGCCCATGTCTTGAAGGGAGACAAGGTCTTGTGGGATGAGTGACAGGTAATGATATTTCCATGCATACTGAAACTGGGTGGAGTAGGAGTTGGCAAACTTTTCCTTAAAGGGCCAGGAGGCATATATTTTTGGCTTTGCAGATGTGTTGGGAGGTCCCCAAGATCATCCTCAGGTTGAATGATTCACTAGGACTCAGTATAAGTCTCGGCATATAGCTGCATTCGTGGCAATGGCTTATTACAGCAAAAAGATACAAATGAAGTCACCAAAGGGAAACAAGTGAGCACCTGGGGAAACCAGGTGCAAGCTGCAAAGGCCTCTCCCAGTAGCCACACAGGACTCCCCCAGGGAGGGACTGAGACAACACTTGCAAAGTGCTATCTATCAGGAAAGCATGTTAAGAGACTCAGTGCCTGGGGTTTTCACTACAGATTGCTCAGGGAGACAGTCTCTGCCTGGCATACACCAAAATTCCAGACTTCCAGAAGGAAAGCAGGATTTAGCAAAAATCAAATATCTTGTACAGTCTCAGTACAATGAGTCATTATTATCAGTTGGTGGAAACCCTCCAAGTTTCCAGACATCTGTCAAGGGGCCAGCCTTTAAAGGCACGCAGTAAGAACATTGTAAGAACCCCAGCATAGAGGACCATGGAATCTTGATGGGCTTCTGCTGCAGTAGCAAAAACTCAGCCATAGGGGATGGTAGAGTTCCCTGGGCATAGAAACATGGAGCTGTCACCACTCTAGGTCCAAAGGGATGAGCTGAGACAGTGGATATTAGAACCTTTAAGACAAAAATTAAAGAGGGTTGATTTGAGAGAACTTGTGGAGGAAGGGGTTTGGGGGAAGTGGTGAATTAATACCCCAATTTCACCCACTTTCTCATGCAGTTCTGCTGGATCAGCCCATTGGCAGAGCACAACTGCAAGTCAGAGAGCATGGGGCCCACTGAAACATTATATAAAGTCAGCCTTGCAGAGTGGAAGGAAAATGGTGAGTGATCCAGAGAGATAAATGGAAGACACTTACTACAGCAAGGATCTGGTCTCTAAGGTCAACTTACAAGTTATCAGGTTTGGTGAATCCATTAAACATCAAAATTACTAAGGTGACTGATTCTTCCCAATACAGAAGGGAAGGATCATAGCGATCAAGGTTCTGACCAGGAGCAGAATATAGACCGCTTCCATGTGGTCATGTGGCCAGAACTCATGCAAGGAGAGCCTCTCCACACCTAGACTGGGGAGGAGGTGGGCTTCTCATCAGATCCTGAGCCTGTCTACTGTGTGGTCTTGGTTTCCAGTTCACCAATGTAAGCTGATTGCTTGCTCTGCCTTCCACTCTTTGGAGCTGAGGGAGAACTTGATGACTGGTAGTATGTAGGAAATGAACGAGATGTAGTTAGATATCTTTCCATCTATCCAATCAGTAAGCAATCTTTAAGTTGGTTCTGAGGATACAAAGATGAGAAAGTCATGGTCCCTGGGTCTTGGAGGATCCAACAGCTAAGTTGGGGAAACTAACATACCAGGAAGCCACACTAACAGGATTCCTTCACCCTTTACTTCCTCAACTTGTCCACTTGGCCTCTTGCTACTTTGAAAAGAGACATGAAAACTAACCATTTTCAGAAAGTCTCCCTGAATATGCAAAAGCACAGGCTGCCACCTGGGCTTCCTTCCAAAAATGCACATTTTTATGCCCTTGGGTTGAATGCTCCAGGATCTCTCAGGACAGAGCGTAGCTCTTGCATTTTGTATGCTGAGACCCAGATTTCCTGAGGCTCAGGAGTATAGGATGCACAACAAAGACAGCCAGCAACCCAGCAACTATCTTTCTTTCTTCTATCCCCATCAGCGTAGCCTGGCCCTCCTCTCCGGGCAGGTCCCTCAGGCCCAGCCTAGGTAATAGCCAAAATCAGTTCTACCCACTTAACTGCTCTGAAGTGCCTTGGGGAGAGGCTCTGAGAGATATGTGTGCACTTGCTGTCCGGGATGGCTGTCATCAGAGCTGTTTATTGCTCCACAGTCTAGGAAAACCGTAATAGGGACGGACAGTTGTTTTTCATTTAAAAAGCAAATAACAAAGTACATCTTGAATGATGTAACCACAATGCTGGCAGATCACAGAGACTGGGCAAAGCAGACTCTCCAGTCATCCCCTGGACACCCCAGAAGCCCAGGCAATAGTGTACTGAATCAATAAACGGCCTGAATACAAAAGAGGGGAAACAATTTTGTACAAGATACTATACTTTTGGTGCCTGCACAGTTATGCTTGCTGAGCAATGGGGGAATGAGAAATCTTGGAGGTTTAAGCCAGAAATAACTTAGAACTGTGGTTCTTAACAGGGGGCAATCTTGCCAAACATTGAGTAAAAAATCAGGGGTGTCTGGAAATATTTGGAGATACTTTTGGTTGTTATGATGGGTCTGCTACAAGCATCTAGTAGACTGAGGTCAGAGATGTTACTCAGCATCCTACAATGTACAGGACAGTCTGCAATATAGGACAGTCCCCCGCAGCAAAGAATGATCCAGCTCCAAGTATCAATAATGCTGGAGTTGAACACCCCTGCCTTAGATGGCTAATAATAAAAGCCGAAATATTTTAGTTCAATAGGAAGTGATTTATATGCTTTGTCCCTCTGAAGCCTAATTAATAATAACTCTATGAAGGGGGGTACTATTGTTCCCAGCTTGCAGATGAGGAAACTGAGGCACAGAGAAACTAAGTAACTTGTCCAAAGTCACAAGGTTGGTAAACGGTGTCTGAGAGGTAAACAGAGGCAGTTTTACTCTAGACCCACACTTGGGATGTCTCACCTCACTGACTGGCCTCCCTCTGGTCACTCCAGGTGAGGGGGAGAGGTAAAGATCAGGAGGCTGGCTTCCAGTTATCCACTGTGATCCCTTCTCCCTGGGGGGGGCCTGGACTAAAGGAGTAGCGGGGGGCTGGGGGGGGATTTAGAGAAAGGCCCATAATATAAGAGCACAAAGTGCTAAGACAGCAAAATCCCTCCCACGCCTCATGACAGAGGCTGAGGGTAAGCCGTTATACTGTCTGCGGGATGTTTTACAAACCGCCGGGGCACAGAAACCATATCCCAGACCACTCAGCTCCTCCTCCGCTGCAAATGATTGATTCGGCTCATTCTCCGCTCAGCCCCATACAGCTCAGCAGGGCAACAAACCTGATTTCAGGCTTTTCATTCTCATGCTTTCAAGAGAAAGAAAAATCACGGGTAAGGTAAAAGAACAAACACATTCGTATCTCAGGTCTCACACGAGTGGCCCTTTCCTCTCTCTCACACGAGAGGCGGGAGTAATGACGAGTAGGCAAACTGGACCAGGATGCCCACTGTGCTCCCGGTGTACTCGCCTCAGGGTCACAGAG
The DNA here is from genome assembly GCF_014898055.3 of Talpa occidentalis. Taxonomy (NCBI): domain Eukaryota; kingdom Metazoa; phylum Chordata; class Mammalia; order Eulipotyphla; family Talpidae; genus Talpa; species Talpa occidentalis. The sequence goes on from NW_023603184.1 coordinate 27,437,488, forward strand.
CCAAGGCCAGACAAAGGCCCTCAGGACTGGAGGTTCCCTCTGCCCCATCACCTCATCTCCAGAACAAGCAAGGCTCCCCGACCCCCACCCCGCAGGGTGCAGGTGGGCCTCTGCCAGCCGTCCTCAGCAATCCTCAGCAGCATATCTTCCTGTCTCTCAGAGGCTGCGGAGGCGGTGGGCCCTGCACGGCATGTGCCCTCACATGTGTAAACGCAACTCACCAACAGAAGCTGCCCTCGGGGAGAAACCCCTCAGGAAGGGAGTGGGAGGAAAACAAACATGTTCTTGAATACCTGCATGCCATTCTATTCCCTGGCCACCTTCCAGTTTTGTTTTGTTTTTTTTTTTTTAAATGTAAAGCATTTTTATTTCTCTTCCTGTCTCCGTTTTTTTTTTTTTAATCTTAAATTTTATTTTTATATTCCCCCATACAATTGCAAACGCCCCATTCTGACCCCAATCCTTCCCCTCCCGCCCCCCACCCCCCAAAAAGTGTCTCTGGTTCATAGTTTTTTGTTGATTTTGATTTTCACTTTCTTATATTCATTTTCCTGGTCCCTTATTTAAGTTTTCTAGATTCCTGCTATGAGTGAGACCATCCGGTATTTTTCTTTTTCTTTTTGGCTTATTTCGCTGAGCATGATCCCTTCCAGCGCCATCCATGTTGCTGCAAATTGCATGTGTTTATCTTTTTTGAATGCTGAGTAATATTCCATGGTGTATATGTACCACATCTTCTTGATCCAGTCATCTACTTTTGGGCATTTGGGTTGTTTCCAAAGCTTAGCTATTGTAAACAGTGCTGCTATAAACATAGGGGTGCAGGTGCTCTTTGGAATTGATGTTTCTGTGTCCTTTGGGTAAATACCTAGGAGTGGAATTGCTGGATCATATGGAAGCTCTATGTTTAGTAGGTCCAGAAATCTCCACACAGCTCTCCATAGTGGTTGGACCAGTTTGCACTCCCACCAACAGTGCAGAAGAGTTCCTTTTTCTCCACATCCTCGCCAACATTTGTTGTTGCTAGTTTTTTTAATATGTGCCATTCTCACTGGTGTGAGATGGTATCTCATGGTAGTTTTGATTTGCATTTCCCTGATTGCAAGTGATGTTGAACATTTTTTCATATGTCTGTTGGCCATTTGCATTTCCTCTTCAGAGAAGTTTCTTTTTAGCTCTTCTGCCCATTTTTTGACTGGATTACCACCTTCCAGTTTTAAGGATACGGAAACTGATGCTAAGAAGGTTTTAAAAACCTTGTACCTTCACAGGGTACACAGGCAGAAAGTGGCTCTTTCTCGTCCCTGCACAGCAGGAGGCTGAGTTCTTAGCAGTTCAGAACCTTCATCTCACTCCCAGTCAAGCAGCCCAAGCAGCCGTCCAGTCCTAGGTCTAGGGCCTCCCCTCAGGCTGGGCTGAACCTCTCACCCCCTCCCAAAACTCCCAAACCAGCTCAACAATCTTTCATCTAACATTTTGTTCAAGCACAAGTTAGCAGAGTATTTACTAAAAGCTGGACAATCTCTGCTTTAGAACACGAGGCCTTATCCAGAAGGACGGCATTCAGGTTTAGTAAACCCTCACTAGGTTATTCCTATCAACAGGAATCTGTAAAGATTTGGGTGAGTAGCTTTAGCCTCCGGTTTCCAACCTTCGTCAGGTCCTCTGCTTCCTTGCTTACATATTTTCATTCAGTTCCCTCTTCTACCTAGACTTTGATACCTACATCACAATACCCTGACCTCCATGGAAACTCTGGCGCCCTCCCCAAGACCAGTGGAAGCTGAATGGCAAGAATCATGGATGGGCAAGGAATTAGGAATGTGGAGCCAAATGGGGCTGGTTGAATTACTTAATGATGCAAACATTTTCAAGACTCAACGGAAGTACAGGTTCTCTTCCAGACAGTGGGCATGTGGCTCTTGGGCCGCTTTATTTCTGCCATTAAGTCATGTTTCCTTGGCAACACTGAGTGGGTGCCCTTGAAAAATGAGGTGTTTTAGAGATATTCTCATCGAATGTCTGGCATGGGGCCCAGTGTCGCTGGTGGCTGGAGAGTGGTAAGGGGAGTGGAAGGGATAAGCCACAGCGGGACACTTTTATAAGAGGCTTGAAAGCCTTCCACAGGGAGGAAAATCAGCCTGTTTGCAGGGTGCTTTCATGGGAAAAACGACCCAAAGTGAACCAGGATCCTTGTGGTCATTTTTTGGATACTTGGCAGATACTTGCGTTCCATAGGGCTGTTATAGTCCAATAAACAATCAAAGCCCAGCTCTCTGTGGGGGCCAGGGGACACACCAAGAGAGTGATACAGCACAGGAGTCAAAAATCATACACAGTGGGGTGATTACAATGCGGTGATTACATATTGTCAAAATGGGGAAGTATTGGCAAAGATCATTAAAAGGAAGGCCAAGCTATAATATGGACATTGCAATAGGGGGGCTTCCTGGAGGAGGGGGTACACGCTGGACCTTGGAAGAGGAGAAAGATTTGTAAGCAAATGAAATGGGGAGGACAGGAGAAGAGAGCATATTTCTAAATGCAATCAAGCTAAGGCCATGCTCTTGGCTGCACTTCAGAATCACCTAGAATCATTTTAGAATCACTTAAAAGCCATGAATCACCATCTTAGGGGGTGGGGCTAGTCACAAAGATTTCTTCCAGGTGGTGCCAGTGGGAGCCAAGGGTGAAAGCTAGCTGTATGAAGGAGAATTGGGTTAGCTTAGGGGAGAGACAGCACCCTTGACCTCTTGGATTCAAAGCGTCCCCATCATGGAGGGAGCTGGGCCCTGATCTGCAGGCGCATTGCTTAAGAGGTTAGTTAGCACCACTGTTTAGGACAACCATTCTCAAAATGTGGACCCAGCACTATCTGGGAAGTTGTTTGAAATGCACATTTGGTATCCAACCCTAAACCTCCTGAATCCGAAACTGAGGGTAGGGCCCAGGAGCCTGTGTTTTACAAGCTCCTCAGGTATGTCCGGTGCATGTGAACACTTGAGAACCACCAGTTTAGGAGAAAGATGAAGAATGTGGGATTCCAAGTCAGAGAGACTGGGTCTCCACTCAGCATCTCTGAGCCTCCCTCCCTTGCTGGAAAGCCACTCCAACTCTTGGTTTCCTGAGCTGTGCGATGCAGCGATGAGGACCGAAATACTTGAAATATTGATAGCTGCAAATAGGACCACCGAACCCCAAGGCAGCAATAAGGCAGGCGGGAATAGGTGTTTTCGTAAAAGGGCAAGAAAAGACCCTGCAGGAAGGGGACTGCCAGTCCTGCTGACCTACCTTGACCCTCCTCATCTCTGTGACCCCTATCTGAGCCGGACAGGCCAGCTGGCTTCTGGGAAGGATTCACAGAAACAGCGGCAGAGTACAGATGTGGTCGATAGGAAGAAGGGAGCAGAGCTTGACTTTAGTCATTTCAATTTACAGTGGTGACCATGACACACATAATGTGTGGGAACAGGACTCTGCCCTCGCTACCAAAGAATGAGCTGCTGGCCCCTGGGCAGACAGGGTGAGCTGATTTAAAGGCATGGTTCCTGGTCATTAACCCCTCGACACACAGGTGAGTTATCATGCTGAGGGCCATGGGACCCGGTGCTAAATCAGGAACGAAGAAGAGTAATCTCCAAAGTGATCTCATGCTCACTAACCCCAGAACCAGGTACACAGAGAGAGAGAGAGAGTGAAAGCTTTTAAAACATCTCTCTGTGGTAACTGAGAAGGAGAAGGAGCATTACAATAGGGAAAGTGAGGTCCCTAACTCAGACCTCCTCCTTGTGAACCCATTTCCCTGGTGGAGGAAGACAGGAGAGGCTAAGCACATGATTCCTCCAGATCTGGCAAAGAGGTTTGTATCTGGCACTAAACCCAGTCAGTAGCCAATGCAGTTAATCTAGTCGGCACTCCTGGGTGGCCATTAGGGTGCTGGGCCTGAGCTCTAGGCATTGGGGAAGAGGGAGGAGTAGGGCATGCCCCTCCTTGGAGGCACTCTCAGTCTACTGGGGGACAGCATGCTGAAGGGTGTAGGGATATCCTATGGCCAGAGCTGGTGGTGAGGGTGGGGAGACAAGGCTAGAAAAGTAGCTTGGGAGCTGGAGAGTTTGGATAGCTTCGGGTTAAAGCACTTATTAGAACATCTGAGGGGTTCTCAGAGTCTTCTGAGTCACTTCTGGAACGTGAGCTTAGTTAGAGGTGATTCGGGCTGCTTCTGCAGGCCCTTCTGGAAGAGTTCAGTTGTGGGCCGGCAGGTGGCAGGAAGAAAAGGAGTCACCTTTGAATATACGGCTGAACAGGAAAGGCTAATTATGCCTGATTTCCACCTCCCACCACGCACCAAGTGGAGCAGCAGCTGCTCAGCACAGCCGCAGAGCTCAGCAAGTTCGACTTGAACCCACAGCTGTCAGAGTGTTTCCGTTTCATTCCTGGCCTTGTGTCCACGACACCGGGCAGTCCTCTCTCTGCTAACCTAAGGGGTGGTTTGCAGCATAGCCAGCCTGAGCAGCACCCTCACTCCCCCAACCTTGCTTCATCTTCTGATAACAAGGCAGTGGACTTGTGTTGTAGATGGAGAGCTCGCCTTTGTTATCATCAGCTGCTTTTTTTTTTAAAAGATTTATTTATTTATGCATATAAGAACTGGGGTGTAGGCCAGAGGTTGCAGGGTAGGGGGTGAGAGGATTCACCAGAGACAGAGTGGGGAGCAGAACAGGCAGATCTACAGAAATACACTGCTGAGCAGGTAGGTGAGACAGGAGAGGTCTGCCTCACCATGTGTGTTACTTCCCTGGCCTGCCGGGAATCAAACTCCTGCTGCAGTGGCTGGCGATAGCTTGATAGCGCTGTGTCTTTAACCCCTGCCCCACCAGGGAGGCTCTGATCAGCTGCTTTCTGTTGTTTTTTTTTTTTAAAGATTTTATTTATTTATTTATACATGCACTGGGTACAGTCAGAAGTGCGGGAGGGTGAGAGAATTCACCAGAGCCAGAGTGGAGAGCAGAACAGGCAGATCTACAGAAATACACTGCTGAGCAGGTAGGTGAGACAGGAGAGGTCTGCCTCACCATGTGTGTTACTTCCCTGGCCTGCCGGGAATCAAACTCCTGCTGCAGTGGCTGGCGATAGCTTGATAGCGCTGTGTCTTTAACCCCTGCCCCACCAGGGAGGCTCTGATCAGCTGCTTTCTGTTGTTTTTTTTTTTTTAAAGATTTTATTTATTTATTTATACATGCACTGGGTACAGTCAGAAGTGCGGGAGGGTGAGAGAATTCACCAGAGCCAGAGTGGAGAGCAGAACAGGCAGACTAACGAAGTACACTGCTGAGGGGAGCAGCGGGTGGCAGGAGAGGTCTGCGCGCCATGTGGGACCCTTGCCTGGCAGCTGGGAATCGAACTGGCACGGTAGAGGCCACGGGCAGCTTTGCAACACAGCGCTCAACCGCTGCGCCACCGGGGAGGCCCTCATCAGCTGCTTTTGATGAGGTGCTGCAGAGGGAAATAAAGTCAGAAAGACTCGAACCTGTAGTATGACCAAGTTGGTCATTGTAAAGACTCTTGTATTTTGAGATCATTTGTTACTGGAACATAATGAAATCGGAACTGACGGACAAAACCATTTTTCTATGCTCCCCCACCAAATAATCACTCAGATAGAGAATGACGAAAAGGGATGCCTGCTCTTAAGGAAAAGCACAGAGAATTGGAAAATACTTGCCAAGGCAAGTTGGTTTAGTCGGGGAGGAGGCGAGAACTGATTCAAGAAAGACCAACTCTGGATCCAAACTGTGTCTTTCAGTGCCCACTCCCGCTCTCATTCATGAGCTGTGTGACTATAGACAACGTACTTGGCCATTCATTCTCTCAATTCCCTTAGTGGTTAAAGCAGGAGGCAATGGCAGTACCTGCTGCTAAGGCTACTGGGAAACCGTATGGGGCTAGTGCCTGTGGTATTCGCCTGTAGTAACGCGCTGGTGACACTGGTGTCTCCTCATTCTGCTCCAAGTTCCCAGAGGGCAGGGATCGTGCTTGTCTTGCTCGCTATTGTACCTCTATTATCCAACTCACTCCTTGACATCTAATATATACTTAACATGTTAGCAGATGAAGTAAATGTGTTAGTAAACTCTTCCAGGAACACTGAACTCCAGCTTAGAAATCCACTTGTGCTCCCTCCTGGTACCGATTTCATGTTCCTGACTCCTCTAAGCTTTTCTGTGCCCAGGTGCGCACCAGTATCTTGGAGAATACTTTCCTATAGCCCCAAGGATTAGTAACCTAATGAACAAAATTCTCAGTATTTGCCCCCAAAACAAAGTCTGTGCCAGGATTCATGCTTACCTGGGCCCCATGAGAAATGAGGGTGCCCAGTCCCTTGCTGGCCTGTCACAGCAATCCATTCTCCTGCACCTCCCCAGGGAGGGAGGATGTGGTCTCTCTGTGCGCACGCGCACGTGGACTTGTTTAACAGGGATCTTAACATACGGTCACTGGGGATATGGGCTCAGCAGCAATCTCAGTGATCAGGGGCATGGAGAAAAGAGCCTGGTAATAAAACCTGCAGGTTAAGATCCAGCAGGGAGAAGTTAACCCAGAAAAATGGACTTCATGTGGATAAAATACTGTTGCCTGGTTTTAATTTGCAAATATAAATTTCTCTATTTCACCTTCTCTAAATCTCTCATATCTCTCTCTCTTTCTTTCTCTCTCTCTCCCATACCCTCCACCCCCTCTTTTCCTTAGAAAGAGTGTAACCTACTTTTCTGGGGAAAAAAGGTCCAGCTTCTGTCCATACTGGATATTATAGAACTCAGAAAGCAATGATACACAGATCGCACTATGGCAGAGAAAGTGTTAGAAAAGTAACACCATCCTTTCGGAGGATTCCTTTTCTTGCCATAGCACACGACCAGCATGCAATAAATACTTATGAATGAATGAGTGAATGGGTGAAATAATATGAAGTGGATATGACATAATAGGGTATTGTGATAAATTACACAAATTGTCACTGATTTCTCTCATCCTTGCATGCAAACCACTTTGCAATGTGACTTTGTAGTCCTTCCTCTCAAAGGTGGTGTCTGTTTCTCTAGGCTTGACCATGTGCCACACTTTGGTCAATGACATTACTATGTGACACAAGCAGAGACCTCATGCATTCGCCCTGGCGCTTTCTTATTGCTCTTAGAAACCTTGTCAGCACCATCAGGTGAAGCAGCCTGGGCTAGACTGCCTGATGATGAAACCCACAGTTCCCCAATTTGCCTCACTCCAGCTGACAGTCAGCCAATCTCCAGGACAGACTCCACTAGCGGAGCATTTGGCCACAGATGCCTGAGTGAGCCCAGCTGAGCAGAGAAGAAAGGCAGAGCCCAGCCAAGCCCAAATTGCTGAGCCTCAGAACCTGGCGAAATAAATGGATGTGTTTTAAACCATTACATTTTGGGTTAGGCTGCTATGTAGCAAAATGGTCCTGGAATAGTAGTAGCTCATGTCACAGGTGTGTTTGCCAAGTACATGGCACAGAGTATAAGTGTTCAGCAAACCGCTCTTCCTTTCTTTTGCTCCTGATTGAAGAAAATAAAACAATTGTAATATTTCCCATTTAATGAGCCCTTTTTATATTTAGTTCTAACAATAACCCTGGAATAGTAGGGATAATATCATCCTGGTTTTTAGATAAATGAATGAATAGCAAATGGCAGACCTGGGAGCTGAAATCAGGATATCCAGGTCCCCAGCCCAACTTTCAACCACTAGTGATACCCTGCTTCTTACTGGTGATACCCTTACTAGTGATACCCTGCTTCTTAAAGAGAGAAGGTGGGTTAGGTTTCACCCCTTTCCACCTGCGGCCCTGAAGCACTTGCTCTTCCTGGTCTGCTTTTGCTCACATACATCCTACTCTTACTCTTCCAGGAAGTCTTCCCTGATCCGTCCAGGTCACCATGGTGCAGCTCCCTTTACTTCTGGGTAACTGGGACTCTCATCCCTTTTTCTGGCAGTGCAGAGGCTCCATAAAGCCCTGTTGATCCTAAATCACACTGCATTCATCACACTGAATGCAGTGTGATGCAATGGGAAGGAATTTTTGTTGCCATCAGGACAGAGGGAGCTTTGAAAATGGTTACTTTGTCTCCAGCACAAAAGCTTGGGACCAAGAGTGACTGCAATAGCCCAAGAACAAGAAGATGTGGTTTCCTAATCTGATTCTGCCATTGCTTCCCTCCCAGTTCCCTTAGGCCTCAAGTGTGTTCAGATTTAACTGTTGTTATCTTTCGAGGGTTTGCTCATCCTCTCTCCCAATATGTTCTGTGTTTATTTTCCCTGTTGATCTTCCCCTGTTTACCTCCCTCCTCAGCCTTCTCTGGAGTTTTCCGAAACCACTTATTAAGCTCCCAATATTGTTCTAAGGACAGTCCTTTCTAACCAAAAGTGATTTCTGTCCTTAACAAAATGGCTCTTTCTGGAGGATACCGGTACTCTCGTGTGCTTTAAATCTGCTGACTCTGCGGGCAAAGACGTGAGGTGGAGCTGACACTCGCTCTCCCTGCAGGGCCTGCGACACTTCAGCTCCTCTACCAGGTGGGAAAACATGGCCTTCAGCATCGCACTCCTGTAAGCCAACCACCCTCTGTACAATTGGATCCACCACCCAAGTGCTTCCCAGGCAGTTGGCCACACTCATCAAGCCTCTGGCATCAGCTCTGCGACTTCCTCTACTGGGCAAGACTTCAAGGTTTTGTCCATGAGTGACCCAACCTGCACTGGCCTCAATTCCAGGAAGGGCTGATTCTGCTTCCCTTTAGCCACCCACCCCCAGACCTTGGCTCTTAGTGGCCAGACTGCTACATCCCTGGTATCTTATCCTTCATTACCCCACTCTCCTCCAGCTGCCAGTTGAACTTGATTATTCCCTCTATTACTTCCAAATACCTGATCACCAATCTCTTTGGGATTTTGGAATAATCACCCTTTTTTCCTTTCCTCCCATACTTTCAGCTCTCTCCTGGTCTCTCCACATCCCTAAAAAGGCTACATCCAAATTCTTTCAATGACCCCTGTAGGGTAAAGAAAATCAGGCTTTTCTGCCCTTCCGCCATCAGGATAGATGATGGATCCTTGTCCTGAATGCATGCCTGATGGCGGGCACCTGGAGTAGGGTGTGGGCATAGGTAGATGGGATTCAGCTGAGCTGGGACTGTGTTTTTGGGGGCGGCGTCACGGGGACACGTGCAGCAGCAGCGGCAGCTGAAGGAGAAGCCGAAGCAGAAGCAGAGAACGCCGGAGAGCCCAGATAGAGTGAAGATTTGCTGGGGGCTGGGAGGACTGCCAGCCTCCCAGCCCCCCAGCACATACCCGCTGAACCCCAATAAAAACCTGTAAAACCACTGAGGACTCTGACTCCTCCTTTGCCCGGTCTGCATGGGATCAGAAAACCTGCCCTGTGCCCGTTCCTGGCCCTTACAACCCCCTTGCCAGCATCTTTGATGCCTTGTAAACTCCTCTACAGCCTCATTTACATTCTACACCCTGTTGCCTGAATGCTGGGTACTACCCAAGAAAAATCAGACATGGGCAAATTCGAACCATAATAAACTCACTGTCTGCAACTTCAACACCATCCAGTATTGCCTCTCTGGGTCCTGTTTAGTGTCTGAGCCACTTCTCCCCAGCAGGGTTTATAAGTCTCTACACTTGTGCATGGCCAGATACCCTAAGCTTCATTTGCAAGATATCCTGCAAACCTGTGCCTCTTGAACCTCCCTCTACCCTAGCCTCAGGCCTCCTAGAAAGAAATGCCTCTCCTGTGGTCCAGGGTCCCGTGGAGGGAGGCTCTCTGGCTGGCATGTCCTCCAGCCTTTCCATGACAATCATGGATATCCTGGGGGAGAAGAGGCTCTGGTGGCATTAATTGTCCTCATTTTCCAAGGGTAGGTGCCAGGGCAAATCTTGCCACCCCAAAACCCCCCAGAGATGCTGAGAATATGAGTACTGGCTCAGTCCATTTTGTGATGATCACTTAAAATGCTTTATTTTTTCCACAAACTTAACCATTCCTTTATCCAGCACATGTTTGTTAAGCACCTCCAATGCCCCAGGCAAATACGATTGAGTGGCTTCTGAGAAGTTCAGGTTAATCTGAAGATGCTAAAGATACTGCAGAGCCATAAATGTGTTCTCTAGCCCAGTTCTACAAGAATTAAGAGCAGCAAGTCCTTTTTCCTGCAGAAAAATGTTATGAAATTTCTTTTTAAGTGTGTCCTTCACCCAAGTCAACCTCCACTCCCACACATGTTCCTGCATTTAACAGTGTGTTTTTGAGCAAGAAAAAAAAAATAAAACTGCTCTGGTGATTGATTTAGAGGACCCAGCTCTGCTTAAATTCCCAGTATATTAACACAGTGTTAACGTCAAGGACTCCACAAAAGCTCTACGCTGGCAGACTAACGCGCCACAATGAATAGATGTTAGAAAAAAGCAGCTGGGACAAAGGCAGTGTGGTGACAATGGAGTTAGTTGAGAAAATCAAATATAAGAACCCATTTATGCCCATGATATATTCTGAACACATCTACTTAGGAACTTTCTTGAAATAGCATATCCTTAAGGTACCTGATATCAACAGCATTTAACCATCCCCACTCCAGGTCACTAGTCATTCCCAAATCTCAGAGCCTGTTTCTTACACTCGTTCTTTCTTTGCAGGGGCCTTTGGCAATGCATGGCGATGTACTGGTCCCACATTGATGCTACTGCTGGTCGGGGTTGGGGGGAGGTCCCAGAGGTGCCAAACACCCTGCATTGAGTAGGACAGGCCCATGCAGTGGAGAACTGCCCCACCCAAAATGCCAGCATCACCTACAAGGAAATAGCAGGATGGAGCAACAAATGGTGCAGTCCACTTCCTGCAGGTCTGCACTTTGCACAAAGGGCAGCAGAGCTCCCACATATACTATGGAGAAAACTTACCATGTCCTGCTCCAAATGGATGACAGGAAAAGTGCTGGATGGCAGGCTTTGTGCCTGTATAGCTCAGGCGTGGTCTCTCCTCAGATTGAATGCCCATAACCTACATTCTGCCCCTGGCTCGCTGCTCTTATCCTGGAATCTCCAGAATGCTACTCCTGGAGATCATCATGAATGGGGGAAGGAGTCATGGAATATTCCAGGGGGAGTGTTAGTCAATGCCAATGGCAGAACACTTGGGGTCTGAGTCTCTCCTGGGAGGGGCAGGATCAAATGGTAAGGCAGGTCAGCTTCTGTGGGTCAGCAAGACTTAGTGGCAGGAGAAGCTCTGATGGAAGGAGGGATCCCCTACTTTTGCCCAACCTGTACCCATAGCAACTGCCCTCATCGAGAACAACCAGGACCTGGCTTCATTCTCAGTGCAAGAGGGTATAACTCTGTAGATTCCGTGCCCAGATACTGGGTTTAAAAGAAGTAATGCAGGTCCTGCCAGACCCTATCTTCAGTAATAATACTGATAGTCATGTGTGACTTAATGGTTGGGATTCCTCCTGAGAAATGCAGTGTAGGCAGTTTCATCACTACGGATGTCAGAGTGAAATCATGCAAACCTAGATGGGCAGCTACTGCCCATCTGGGCTTTACACACCTATCCGAACCATGTCACATGTGGTCCATTGTTGACTGAAATGCTGTTAAGCAACCCATGACTTCTTAACCACTAATACAACTAGCAGCAATTACGAGACTCTAAGGGCTTACTGAGCACCCTGTGTATTTCCCATTTAATCCTCACAAAACTTCTATGAGATGGATGGTTTTAACTCCATTTTAGAGATGAAGAATCAGGCTTTGGGTTAAGCCTGAGAAGTGTAAAGCCCGTGCACCTGGGCAGGTTGCTTGGAGGTCTTCATTAGGAAGACTGTGGAGGCCTTCAGTTGCTCCCAAATCCAACAACTTTATTAACAGACCCATATTAACAACCCATTACAGACCCACTTTAACTTGCTCCACACCCAGCACTGTGCTAGGCACAAAGATACATCAGAGAACAAAGCCTGCCTTCAAGGAACTTGTGATCTAGCAGTAGAGACAGAAAATAAACAAGTGAGCAAATTGTCAACTGGGGTTATAGTTACAAAAGTACAGAGATTGGTGAACAACACGTGAGCATACCTGAGATGTGGGGCAGGGAAAGACTGCCCTGAGAAAGTGACCTTTGGCTGAGACCTGAAAGATAGGAAGGGGAGGGAACTTTGCACCTGATGCTTTGGCCCTAGAATCTAAGAGTTGAGGTCTTTCTAGGGAAGACAGCTGCCTCTGTTCTTTAGGGAAAAGGGGAACCCCAGAGGCAAGAGGCATCTATGCAAAGAGCCCTCACGGGTCAAGAGAGAACAGACTCGTCTGTGTTCTGGGTCCAAGTCCATGTGGATGAGGAAGGGCAGTGTCAGCTGGGTATTTGCAATCTCCTGCCCAGTCTCTGGAACCTGTCATAAGTGCTTTCAGAGAGAAAACTGCAAATTAGACTTGGTTTTCCTTCAGATCCTAAGGAAAAAGAGTAGATATATACCCTTACCTCAACCTTTACTCATCTAGCAAGTTGTTCTGAAGTCCTTCTAGGTGGGAAGTCTGCATCACACCACCCAGTGGGGGTTGTTGTTCCCTCCTTCTGGAGAATTTCCCCAGAGTAGAGGCCACATAGTTAATGAAGCAAGGAAGGCAGTTCTGAGTCACGGCTCCAAGCACGGGCTCTGCAGTTAGGCAACCCGGGTTCCAAAGCCAGGTGCCACCACTTGGTAGATGTGTGTGACCCTGAGTGAGTTATGGAACTGCCTTGAGACCCAGCTTCCTCCTCTGTACAAGTCAGGTAATAGTACCACCCACATGCTAGAGCAGTTGAGTATAAGCTAAGATTACGCACACAAAACATTTAAAGATGCCTGGGAACATTAACCAATAAATGAATTTGTTGTTGATTCCATTATGTTTAGGTCAACTAACAGATTCTCAAAACACAGAGCCCACCCTTGTGCTGGCACAGAGAGGTGTGTTATTTACATTTCAGCACCATTTACAAAAGCCAAGCTATGGAAACAAGCTAAGTAATCAAAAATGGATGAATGGATCAAGAAGATGTGGTATACACACACACACACACACACACACACACACACAATGGAATACCACTCACCAATCAAAAAGGATAAATTCATGACATTTGCAGTAACATGGATGGCGCAGATAGGGCTTACATGAAGTCAAATAAGCCAGAAGGATAGAGATAAATAGTGGATGGTGGCACGTACCGGTGGAACATAAAAACCAAAGGGTCAGGCAAAGACAAACTTTAGAACCAATCCTTGAAAACTGACCATAGATCTTTGGCTTTCAGATGGGGTGGGAGAGTAAGAGAGGTGGAAACAGGGAGGCAGGGAGAGAGGACCATGGACTATGGTAGAGGACCATGGGTGCTTTGGTAGTGAGAGAGCTATGGTGACTACCCCTGAGAGGGAATCCTATGCTGTCAAAATACTGGCAAGGATGTAAAATAATGGTACTTCAATAACAATAAAGGAATTTTTAAAAAAGCACAATACCACTAGTACGTCCACAAAATTAATAATAAAAGATAAATCTCAGCGCCCATCCCATTTTACTGATCAGGACGCTGAGACTCAGAGGAGTGAGGTGACTTGTCAGACAACTCAGGCCCAAGCCCAGATCTAAATCCAGCTCCTCTCTTCCACTTCAGTGACCTGTCCCAAAGCCAGAGAAGTCTGAGCAGTGGCGATCTCCACAGAACGGCAGACAAGCAGCGGGGGCGTGAGGCTCAGCCTCCTAGTGGTGAGCTGGAACCATTGTCTTCAATGTTGGCCCATCCAACAGCCATCCAGGCTGGCTCTTTCCAGCCTGTGGAAGCTTAATAAAAGTCATGCAAAAATCGCTGTTTACAGCTGTAATTGTGCAGTTCGGACATGAAGGGAAGAACACGTCGTGTGGAATGAATAACAAATCAAGCGACTCCTTTTTTTAGCTCTGACTTGCGGGAGCAGCTGACTTCACCAGTGCCCTGTTGACGAGGTCGCCATGGCGGCTCCGATGTCCATGCACCTACAAGCCCCGCCTGGCACCCCCATCTCACCCTACACTGACAAGCCCAGGCCAGAGGTTCCCCTTCATGCACAGTGACCGGAAGGAATGGAAATGGGGTGCTCTCCCAAAGCAGTGTGGGGAACTAGCTGGGCCTCATTCTCGCCCAGTGTGGACAGGCTCGAGGCAGAGTGGCAGCAGGGTGGGTAAGTAAATATCTAAATTATCTAAAATATCTAAATTATCTAAGACTGGGATTTCTCTGGGTCAGGGGCCTAGGCAAAGGTGACTTGCTGCTCTCAATTCCTGTTATAAAATAATACTCAATACATGTTTCTGAATAAGCAAATGAAGGAATGAATGAGTGAATGAGTGATTGATTGAATAAATAGTCTGTGGGGAGACCCTATCATTTTATTTTTGCCATCAGAAGACATTTTCCAGGCTGTTACACTAATTAGAACTAATATTCTCAGTTATTTTGAGGATTGCTTGAAATTTGCTACTAATTTAAATAAAATGGTTACGTTTACCCATTAACCAATTAACATGCCTCCTAGTGGCTTCACCTCACTAATTTGATTAGTTACGCTATGCTTTCTCCTTCTCTGAGACTGGGGAATATCACAACTGTATCAGAGTGAACTTTTTAAACAATATTTAAGCAGAATCTCTCAAAGAGTTTAATCACAGATGAGAATCCAGTCCCTCTTTCTAGCAGAAGCTGTCTATGCGTACTTAATATTTTTGGGTCTCTCTGGGCCATACTATATAAGTTGCTCTATAAAAACACATACCCCTCTTTCTGGGCAAAATCTGATCTTTAAGGGAAATGAAACTTTGCAAAATATGAGTACTTCATGATGAATGAATGAATGAAACTGAAGGAGAAACTGGAAGTCAAAATATAGATATCCTTCTTAGTTCTGTCTTTGCTAGTAACTTAAGGTGTGACCTCAGGGAATCCACTGATAACCCAATATACCATTGTCTTGTTTTCTTTTTTGTCAGTGGTGGAAATGGTTTAGGAAATATCTAAGCTTGTGTGAGAGAGACAAGGTTTCCTGGGCACATAGAAAACCCTAACTTTCTACCCCTCTGTAGATAGACAGGATCATGGGAACAGCTCTGGTCAAAGAATTGTGGAAGGAAGTATGACAAGGCACTTTCTGGAACAAAAGTCAGATTTCTAGTCACATGCTTCACCTTTGGGGGTTCTGTGAGTTGAATTGTGTACTTCAAAAATTCATATATTGACGTTCTAATCCCAACCAGCACCTCAGCATAGGACCTTATCTGGAAACATGTAGTCAGTGATGAGGTGATGGTGGCAGAGGGTGGGCCCCTAATTCAATATGACTGGCATCCTTATAAAGAGGGAAAATTTGGACATAGACACGTACACAGGGAGAATGCCATGTGAAGTTGGAATTATGCTAAATTAGGCCAAGAAGAATCAGAAGCTAGGAGAGAGGCCTGGAACAGATGCTTCCATAACATCTTCAGAGGGAACATGGTTCCACCGATAACTTGATTTTGGGTTTCTGGCCTTCAGAACTGGGGGACAATACATTTCTGTTATTACCCAGCCTGTGGTCCTTTGGTATGGCCATCCTAGGAAATATTATGGGAAAAGTTACATGGCTAGACTGCATTCCTTGGACTCATTTCACCTATAGCAAACTTTAGGATAAAAGTAAAAAGAAATATCTAATTTAGAAATAAGGGGAAGTGCCTACCTTTTCAATGTCAAACTGGGACACTGTCCAACAGGCCACCCACCACTAGATAATTTTCCACAGACTGTACCTGTGTTTGACTTTGCACTTACCTTTCACTTAGACACTGTGAAGCTAATGCTAATGTCTAGATTTCTGCCTGGGTAGACAAGATCACACTAAAGGCTACATTTTATTTCCCTGTAGGACATTAACCACTTTTGTGTCTAATCTAGCAGCCTTATTTTATCATTATGTTTTAGAAAATGTCTACCGATACTGAATCCTCCATTGCTCTTGGTACCTATGTAGGCATCTTATTGGTTCCTTTATTCATTTATTTTTAAAGATTTATTTTTTATTTATGCATACAAGAACTGGGGTGTAGATCAGAGGTGCGGGGGTGGGGGTGGTGGTGGGAGTATTCATCGGAGACACAGTGGGGAGCAGAACAGGTAGATCTACTGAAATACACTGCTGAGAGGAGCAGCGGGCAAGACAGGACATGCCTCACCATGTGGGTTAGCTCCCTGGCTGGGGATCGAACTCCTGCTGCAGTGGCTGCTGATAGCTTGATTGTGCTGGCTTTAACCCCTGCGCCACCGGGGAAGCCCAGTTCCTTTATTTAAAAATGAATGTTTTTATGACATTATCTTTTTTTTAATTGAAAAAACAAAACATGTTTAGTTATTGCTAGTGTGGTTTGGGGATTGTTTATTAGCTGGTTGATAGTTCTTTCTGGTTTTAAAATCCCAAATGGAAAAACTTAGAATCAAGGAAGGAAGTGACTTTTAAGGTCTGCAGGGTGAAATGGACCAGCTCACAGTTCTTCCTTCCTTCTGTTCTTCTTCCGGTCATCATTCTTGGCCAAAGCTGGCTGAAGTCCAAGGCAACGCAGCTCAACTGTAGCCACTGAAGCAATTCTCAAGAGAAAGGAGCTCAAGCTCTAGCTGTAGTGAAGAGCTGAGGTTTAAATAACATAAAATAACCTGTCTTCAGCACTAGAATGGAAATTTGGTGAGGGCAGATTTTTATTTGGTTCATCTGTCTCCCAGGGCATCTGGTACATAGTGGACTCCCATTGATTTAAGGAAAAAAAGGTACTGAATTTAAAAAGTAATAGAATTCCAGGATGGAGCATCCTTTGCGATTTCTTAGCTCAAGTGTCCTTGTGCTATAAGAACTCTTGTTAACATCCCTGGAATCTACCAAACTTAGCTTGGGCGCTTTGGATAATGAAGAGGTTACTATCATCTGAGCCACTGAATACAAGTATATTCCTTATGGGCCTCCCCGGTGGCGCAGCGGTTGAGCGCTGGGTTGCGAAGCTGCCCGCGGCCTCTGCGGCATCGGTTCGATCCCCGGCTGCTCCCCGGCCACCAGAGGAGGGTCCCATATAGCACGCAGACCTCTCCTGCCGCCCACTACTCCCCTCAGCAGTGTACTTCGGTCCTTCTGCCTGCTCTGCTCCCCGCTCTGGCTCTGGTGAATTCTCTCACCCTCCCGCACTTCTGACTGTACCCAGTGCATGTATAAACAAACAAACAAATAAATAAATAAAACATGCCTCTATAAAAAAAAAAAAAAAAAAAAAAACAAGTATATTTCTTATACTCAGCTGAAAATCTGTATCTTTATAATTTTGGAATTTTTCATGTTCCCCTTAAATTTGCTCCTTTCTAGATTAACAACACCCATTCTTTTAGCCAGTCTACGTCCTCTTTTGCCGCTAAGAAAGACCCAGAAAAGGTAATCAATGACGATGGAGATCAGAATCATTACTCCCTCTGGGTAGCAGTATTGACCAAGAGGAGGGATGAGGAAGCTTGATCTGGGGGTGCTATATAATGTCTACAGATATGGAAATTCATTGAGCTGTACACTTAGGATGTGTGGACTTAGTGTAAAATTATACCTCAATAAAGAGTAAAACAAAATAAAGACCCAGAGATAGTTAAGTGATATTATAACTATGTGGAAAGGCAAAGCCTAGAACTCAGGATTCTGGAGTCCTGGTCACTGTCAATTCCCCTACTCCACTGTATTTTTGCTGCCATAGCAACACAGTGATACAACACTCTAATAGTCTATAGGTAGGCCTTGAGTAAGGCAGGAGGCAGGGTACAAGGTGCATGACATCAAGGAAAGCCAGTCCAGGGTGGGGTGGAGGCAGAATCTTGAGGGTATTTTTACTGTACAGGGTGTAATGAGCAGTAATAGTAATGAATTTGATGATAGCAATACCAATAGCTAATATTTATAGAGCATTTACTATATGCTAGGTAACCTAAGTGCCCAATGACAGATGAATAGATTAAGAAGTAGATTAAGATGATATACACAGTGGAATACTGCTCAGCTGCTAAAAAGATGAAATCTTGCCATTTGTGACAACATGCATGGAACTAGAGGGGATTATGTTAAGGGAAATAAATCAGAAGGAGAAAGGCAAGTAACAGGTGATTTCACTTATACGTGGAATATACAGAAATAAACAAAACAGGGCCTCCCCTGGTGGCGCAGCGGTTGAGCGCTGGGCTGCGAAGTTGTTCGCAGCCTCTGCAGTGCAGGTTCAATCCCCGGCCACCAGCGAGGGTCCCACATGGCCCGGCAGACCTCTCCTGCCATGCCCGCTGCTTCCCTCAGCAGTGCATTTGTCAGTCTGCCTGTTCTGTTCCCTGCTCTGGCTCTGGTGAATTCTCTCACCCTCCCATGCTTCTGACTGTACCCAGTGCTTGTATAAATAAATCTTTAAAAAAAAAAACAAACAAAACAAAGGAATGTAACAGTAAACCAAAACAAACTCTAGAAATCTGACTATAGAACTGAAGTTACAGAAGGGGAGGATGGAGAGAGGGCAGCAGCAAGGGGGGGAGGGGCCTAGTGGACTACGGTGGAGGATTACAGGTACTTTGGTGGTGGACGTGGTGTTGTAAAATACATCTGAAGAGATGTGAATCTATGCCCTAAAATTATATGCATTGTTACCTTAATAAAAATAGTACAATAATATTAAATAAACAAACAAATAAATAAATTGATAAATACTTTGCATGTATTAAATCCTCACAATAGACCTTATGGTATTTATAGTGAATGAATCCCTATTTTATAGATTAAAAAACAGGCCCATATTAAAAAACCTGTCCAAGTTTGCACAACCAGGAAGTATCGGAGCTTACACTTGGACTTGGGCAATCTAGCTCTGAACCCATGCTCCTGACCACAAGCAGACTGCTCCACGTTAAATCATCTGCAGTTGGCACACTGGCAGCCTCTGCTCAGAATGACGGCCCCCACCCCACAGAGGAAGCACCCAACATTTGTCCAGAGGTCCAATGGGCACTGATCCTGCAGATTTGCTAAAACCTAGTTCACCCATGTCTCCTGGGTCATCTGTATTAAAAAGCAGAATGAGAATTTACAAAAAGGTCAAAGTTCAGGTGACCTTGTTACCAGGACCCACACTCAAGACCATGAGGGTGCTCTACATGAAAACTCAGTCACCCAACTGCACTTGAGAAAAATAATCAGAGAAATGAAAACTAACACTACAACATGATACCACTACACACCCACCACAAAGTCTATAATTTAAAAAGACAGATGATGCCAAAGGTTGGCAAGGATGTGAAAAAACTAGAACTCTGATATATAGCTGGTGGGAGTATAAATTGATATAACAAATTTGAAAAACTGTTTATAATGTATTAGTTGGCACTGGCTGCCATCACAAAACCCACAGCCTGTGTGGCATAAACAACAGAAATTTATTTTCTCAGAATTCTGTGGGCTACGAGCCCAAGATCTAGAGGCTGGCTCATGCTGTGACAGGTGAGAGAGAGGAGAGGTGGAACTCTCTCTGGTTCTCTCTTATCTCTTCTCATAAGGACACTAATCCTATCCGAGCCGGGTTCTACCCTTATGGCCTTATTTTTTTTTTAATAAAGATTTATTTATTTATTTATTTATTTATTTAAGCACTGGGTACAGTCAGAAATGTGGGAGGGTGAGAGAATTCACCAGAGCCAGAGCGGGGAGCAGAGCAGGCAGACTGACGAAATACACCGCTGAGGGGAGCAGTGGAAGCAGCAGGAGAGGTCTGCACACCATGTGGGACCCTCACCGGTGGCCGGGGATCGAACCGGCGCTGCAGAGGCTGCGGGCAGCTTCGCAGCCCAGCGCTCAACCGCTGTGCCACTGGGGAGGTCCCTTATAACCTTATTTAACCTTAATTACATCCTTACTCCACATATAGTCAGGCTTAGGATTTCAACATACGAATTTCAGGAGGTGGAACACAATTCATTCCCCAGCATTTTGCCATTGCCCCCACCCTCCAATTTATGTCCTTCCCATGCAAAATACATTAATACCCTAATAACCCCCCAAATCTTGACTCATTCTAGCACCAACCCTGAAGTCCAAATGTCATCTAAGTTCATGGGTTAGAAAGGGGGTATGATTCATTCTGAGGCCAGAGCTCCCTCAGTTAAGAACCCATGAAAGCAGACAAGTCAGGTGTTCCAGAACATGATGGCTGGGCAGGCATAAGATAACAATCCCATTCCAAATTGGGGAAGAAAAAACTGAGTCCCAAGCAAGTACAAAACCTGGAAAAGCAAAGTCCTTTAGACCTTAAAGCTGGAGAATAATCCTCTTTGTCTCCATGCTCTGCCCTGTAGGTCCATGTGGGTGGCAGTATCACCCTCATGGCTCTGCCGGGGTGCCCACTTTTTGGTGCTTAGGGTGGCCCAGCTGCTCCTGTGGCTACTCCCTGAGGCACAGGGCAGGGGTCTTGGCCCCGTGAAGCAGGAGAGGCAGACCCACGCGTGTGCAAACAGCCTTGCCCCTAGGTCTGTGGTAAGAATGGCAGCCTTGGGGGCCTCTGAACTGCCCTCAGAATAATTCATGTTCACAACAGAATATGTCTATGGTTCCATTTTATAGACTCCAAGTTCAACTGCCTTCTTTCTTTCTGTCTCTTTCATTCGAAGTGGCAGTGTCTCTGCTGGTATGACCTGTCTCTATTCCTGGCTTCTGCCGCTGAGATGGCTGGTTGAGCCCAGGGGTCTCACCCAGGACCCATTTATCAAAGGGTTACTCAGTCATACCCTTGGTGGTCTCATCAGAATAAGCTTTTTCACTTATTTATTTATTTATTTATTTTTGTAACTAGGACAGGTTGGAGATATTCCAATCTTCAAGTTAGGGTTAAATGAGGTCATGCAGGTAGTGCCCTGATTGATATTATCAGTGTTCTTTTAAGAAGAGATGCCAGTGAGCTGGCTCATTTTCTCGTTTCCTGCCACGTGAGGACACGGGGAGAAGCCAGCCATCTGCAAACCAGAAATTGCTTTCGTCAGAAATCAAACAGCTGGCACTTTGATCTTGGACTTTCCAGCCTCCAGCATAGTGAGAAAATTAATTTCTGCCTTGTAAGCCACCTAGCCTGTGGCATTTTGTTATGGCAGCCCTAGCAGACTGATACAGGCAGGGTCTAGTAAAAGTGAACATATGTCTAGCCCTGTGACTTAGCAATTCAATTCCTAGGTATAAATCCCAAAGAAATGAGAATATATGTGCACCAAGAGACATGGACAGGATTCACAGCAGGGTGTTCGTAATCTCCCAACCAGCAATATCCCAAGTGCCCCTCCACAGAAGAAAGAATATGTAGTGAATCTGAATCGTTCATAAATTGGAATACTGTATAGCAATAAAAGTGAACAATTTGCAGCTCTTTATAATAGCACAGATATACTTTATAAATATAATGACGAAGGAAAGAACTCGACATGAGAAAGCAGATATCTATGATCCCATTTATACAAAATTCAGAATCAGGTAATAGTGCTCTTTTTCTTTACCATGAGTGTGTTTGCTCTGAAGATTCATAAATCTGTACATATGTAATTTGTCCATTTTCTGTTAAGAAAGATTTACATAAAAATAGCTTCCCTGTTAAAATGCACCATTGTAGGGCCTCCCTGGTGGCGCAGGAGTTAAGTCTCAGCACCATGAAGCTATCGCCAGGCACTGCAGCAGTTCGATCCCCAGCCAGGGAGCTAACCCACAGGGCACAGCAAACCTCTCCTGCCTCACGCGCTGCTCCCCTCAGCAGTGTATTTCAGTAGATCCTCCTGTTCTGCTCCCTACTCTCTGGTGAATCCTCTCATCCCTTGCACCTCTGGCCTACACCTCAGATCTTGTATGCATAAATAAACAAAAATAAATCTTAAAATAAAATAAAATGCACCATTGTAATAATGGAAAATGAGTTGCTGCATTAGGTGGTGGGGGGAGAGTGTGACTGACCCGTGACTGAGCAGATCAATCAAACAATCACAGCCCAACCCACGAAGAGGACAAGGTGGCAGAGATCCCAGTAGACCATTGCCAGGAGGTCTCAGCAGAAAATACAGAGCAACACACATAACATCCTTCAACTGTGTTTAGGAAGATAACTCCTTTCAACACTGGCCTGCATTGCACCGTATACATATCTTCTATATCTTGCTTTAATCATTGTGCACTTCTGTAGGTAAGACAAGTAAATTCTGAAACACTGTCAATCCAGAACAGTCTGTGGCACCTGTGGTCAATGGCTGTTCACTGTACTTTGTGAATAAACAATTTCTCTAGCCTGTGTTTTTGTTGGAGCAGCCCTGCAGCCAAATGCACTAGGGGTGGCCTCCTGTGCTGGGTACAAGTCCTGCTGCTTGCTGCTTCCTTTGCCTGCCCCCCTCCCCACCCCCAGACCCACCCTAGGATTCGGGGTCAGGCAGTGCAAGCACTGTGTGACATAGCTTGCCTGGAGGTATTGCAGGCCCTTGTCCCAGACAAGGCAGCCTTTGCCATACCCTGCCAGTTTCTACAGCTACAGCCATGGGAGGTAACTGGACCTTCTCTCTCTCCTACCTGTTAGTTAGAATAAATTTTTTTTGTTGCACCAAAGGCCCTTTTCTTTATTTGTGGCAACGGGTGGCTTGATCCAGAAACAGTGAGAGAGATTTTGAGAAGATAACAGTTTTTAGTCCCTTTGCCATGGTAACATTTTGACAGCCCCCCCCCTCCGCCCGCCGCCACCCCACTGGGTTTCTGAAGCCTAGAGTATGAGTGGGATTTTTAAGATAATTTATTTTCTTGGTAGCTGCCCTTTATCCACCATTGCGACAAGGTCATAAGAGCAAGAAACGGTTCCAGGGCTATACATTCCAGTCCCAGCTATGATCCACTAAAGGGCAGAGTCTGAAGGCTGTGCAATGCACTCTGAAGGTACTCTGAGATGTCAGGGAGCCAGGGGGTTCTCTCCTGCTAGGGAAAGGCACAGCTGCCAGACCCAGGACTGTGATTTACCCCTAGCCTCCCCAAAGGAGGAGGGGTTTCTTTAGAAAGGTATTGCCCTCCTTGTTCCCACCACAGAGGACCCTGGCAGCATTTGTTCCCACAGCCTCCTTCCAGGCAAGGCAGGTGTGACTGTTTGTACAGATACTTCAAAATGAAAAGCCTTGGGACCTCTGGGCCCAGCGTAGCCATATAGATTTCCCATAACACACACATGTACATGTACATGTACATGTACGTGCGTGCACTCACACACACACACACAGAGGCATGGATGTGCACACCCCTGATATAGGGATCTCTCAGAGAACTCACCTGGGGTGTCATCCCATGGCAGATGTAGACGATAGGAACATTCTCGGTGTCTGGACCCTGATCAAGACATAAATCAGTCTTCAGAGAGTTCTGCAGCTGAACACCAGAGGAGAGGTGGCCATGCCAAAGAGAAAGGAACAGAGAAACAAATGCATTAGTCAGGAGAAACACGCATCCCACTGAGATGGGCTTCATTTCCATAAACAACGCAAGGTCCCTTGAATACTACAGAAGGCAGCAAGCACCAGCCTTTGCTTTATGTAGAGGTGCTGAGGGAAGACTAGCCTCCTTTGAAGAAGAAGCAGCCGCTTGTTGTTAAAACAGCCAGCTGGGGTTCGGGAGCTGAGAAGTCTAAGTAAAAATAAAAGATACACAAACAAAATGGTGCGAGGTTTTCAACCCTCCATTTCCACAAGGGTGGCACAGCGACTCTCAAGGAGACAAGTCTTTGCTTTTGAGGGTTGGGAGTAGTGGGGACATGTTGGGGTTTCTGGCTTGGATGCCTCTGGGGCCTGGCCCTCTCCCCCTCATGCAGAGGCACCAGGGGCTGGCCAGGTCCTGGTGGTGGTCAGCTGGTGGGGGATCTCTAGATCCCCTCCTGCGAAAGAGAGGAGGGAGACAAGGCGGGAGCACAAGAAGAAAGATGTATCCTACAGTTGCATGACAATCAACAAAACAGATGTCTGGGTACCTGAACCAACATCTTACCACACCTAGGTAAGAAAGCCAGTATTCAATGTCCCCTTCTGCCTTATGCTCCACTGAACAGTCCTTGGAAAAGGGCAGCTTGTAGTCCACATGGCCACTGCTGAATAGACCATCCATGGCACCAACCCATAGTTTAGAATGAATGGATAATCCTTCCCCTCTCCCTTTGTTCGCCTCTGTCCTTCTTTCCCTGGAAAGTGACATCTCATTTTTCCCTTATTCTGCTGAGGAATCTTCTAGGGAAGAGATCAGAGACTGGTCAGTAGTGCACTGAAGCCATTTAGATTGGACGTGGGGGAACTGTTGAGCTATACGCAACTGGAGAAATCTAGGTGTGATCAAGCATGAGATGAAGCACGAGGCAGGCAGAATTAGGGACACCAGAGATCAGCCTGACCCTACTGTGGCTTTAGTCTCTTCCTGACTCTAGTGGCCATGGTCAACTCTGCTTCAGTTCCTGTGCACAGAAGACACCTTGTGGCATCTTTACCGCACCTTAACTTGAACTAGCATATAGCTCTTCTTAGCAATCAGAGCACTTGGTTCAGGACAGGAGATGGAGATCAGAATCCAGGGAAGACAAGGCAATGGGCCACAAGTAGCTCTTCTAGCAGGAAGGCCAGAGGCAGGAGAGGCTGAGCTTGGCCCTGATGGCTGTGGCCAGAACACAGTGAACTCAAATAAGGGCCGGGAAATGGAACAGACAGCAGAGGCAAAAACACTCTATATGCATCCGTTCTTGACGGTGGACAAGAAACAAAGCCAAATCTTTTCATCTTGATCTTTCCTTCCTCTGCTGGTGACAACAGCTCATCTCAACCTGGTAGTATGGAAGTTCTAGTGAAATATGAAAGTGTGTCAGATTCCTAGGCAGGGGCCCCAGAAATATCTATGCAGCAAGTCCTCTATTATCAGTCACTGGGTGCCTGTCTACGTGGGAAGAGCATGTGTAAACAGTCTCCACACTCCCGCAGCCCACAGAGGAGTGGGCGCCACATCTGAAGTCCGGCACTGTGATCCATTAGTACGACCTGCTAACTGCTGTTGCAAAAAGAAAAGTCCAGAGAACCCTGATTCTGGCAGGGCTCCCCTCTGGGGTCTTAAAACCAGCTTCTGGGTGAAGGGGTGGGTGCTGCCTTTGGCAAAGTCCTCCGTGACTCTGTGTCATCCCACCCCACTTCAGCAGGGGCTCCAATGACACAGCTGGGAGAGACAGACCGGGATGATGAAGTCCTGGCTCCAGCTGTTCGGTCTTGGGCAAAGCAACTTAACTCCTTCTTGTCTGTTTCCCTCTCTGAAATAGGGATAATAATAGTGTCTACCTCATAGGACTGTTACAAAGACTATGTGAAACAGTATCTACAAATGCTTAGCACAAGCCTGGCAAATAGCAACTGCTGTAATTGTTATTACTGGTATCACTCTTCCTAAAGTTATTCAGAGAAACTCACTTTTATGACTGCATCTAAGTGCTGGGAAACATCTGAAGAGTTTCCCATGCATTATCCTATTCTACAAATGATCCCACCAGGTCACTAAGCTGTCTCGCAAGTTGAAGGAAGTGTGTGGTGCCAAGAGGCTCTGCCTCACCAGTCTGTCTGAAAAGCTGTTCCCCTCACCCTGTGTCACCCTCTGCTTTGACCTTCTCTTCGCCTGGTGAAAGCCTCCTCTTCCTCTGTCACTCTGAAGCCTTGTCTGACCCCAGGCCGGGTGTGAGACCACTGTGCTAGGCTCCCAGCAGCCCCACTTCTCTTGCAGCAATTAGCACTGAAAGCTTCCTGCTTCTTTACTTACCTGTCACAAGACTAGGCCTCAGTCTTTCCCACTGTCTATGACATGGGCCAAATCTGACACAGAGGAGAGTGCAAAAACTTGTGGAGTGAATGAATGAGGAACAAATGAATAGCATCACCATTGGACAAGGGGCAGAGCTGGGATCACTCTCCAAAGTACTAGTTCTTTGTACTTTCCGGCATGCAAATAGGAACTGGAAAAGACATCCCGTGAAATGGCTTGAGTATAACCTTTAAGGTTTTTCAAATTGTCAAGGTTACACAGGAAGTAAGTGGCAAAACTAATGTTCAGCTATCAGGCATATCTCTTTCCAGATGCTACTCTGTCTCTGCTGTCACCATCGGAGCTGGGATTAATCCAAAGACCTGATCTCCCAGTCACAGAGCTCAGTGATCAGGGGAATTCTGCACCCATATGTCAGGACTCACAGGTCCTTGTCTGCAGGAGTCGTTAATGGGGACTATGTATGGATTAATTACAGATTAATGGGACCTATGCAAGGATTAATTACAGATTTGACAGTGGCCTGACCGGGAGTCCCAGGAGGTTATTTGACCTGAGAAACGTAGTTGGATTGGAAAAGGAACAACACAAAAAACCTCTGCCCCTGAGAGACGTCTGATCTCTCATTTTAGAATAAAAATAACCCTGAGGAAGAATGACTCAGCTCCAGCAAATGCTCTCGTGGCTGCATCCTGCTTTGCCCATCTTCACTTTCCCTACTGGCCCCATTAAGAGTTGATTAGGCTCCTTAACAAGCAAGCGTCAGGGCCCAGCCTGTGGAGGTGGCAGGAGGGAGGGAAGGCTGGCCAGGCCCTGAGCAATGGCTGGCAGGTGAACATGCAGTGGTCAGAGACCTCCTCCAGCCAGAGAGATGCTTCTCACAGCTCAGCCCTCTGGGGTGATTAATAAGACAGAGTGGAAACAGCCCTGGCTATGGACTCAGACACAGTTAGCTCACAACCCAGTATATGCCACTTACCATTTGACCAACCAAAGGAATATGGGTGTGGAAATAAGGCGGCTACATGGTAAAACTGCTCTACATGGTCATAGATGAGATCTTTTGTGCGGAAGACAAGAATGCCTTTGGCCAAGACCTAAAATAGCAATGGCCACAAACACATACTGCCACTGCCACTGCTTTCCCTGACTCTCTGCCTGAAATTGGTGAATACTGTTCAGCTTCAATTGACAGTTTGGGGAGAACATGAATCTAGGAGCTTGCCCTGGCTCAGAGAGGTTTGGGGACAGCAGTTTCTGCAGAGCCACCCTAACAGAACTACCCGTTGTGGATTGGGCAACAATGGCCACGCGGTACACATGGCTTGCCATGGGGAGAGAGTAGGGGCACTGCGTTCTGGTCTTGCTCTTTGTTTGTGTCTGCATGAAACTCTGAGGAGCCGGCTCCTTACCACCCCATAGGCGATGATGTCCGAGTACATCCTCATCTCCGGGTACACGCTGACCAAGTACCACCGGAAGGTCTTGCACTGCAGCTGTTTTCTCAGAGCCTTCCTTGCGGAGATGTCCCCAATGTCGATGCCTGGGTCCTGTGAGGGATGCAAACACAGAAATGCAGCCACCACCAGGGCACCACCCTCCCCAGACTTCCTCGAGTTGTACTAGTGAAGGGATGGATGACATGGGAATGCAGCCCACACATTTCCCAACATGTATCTTAACCCCATAACCTTCCTCATTTGGACTCTGAAACATGGGATCAGCATTGATGGGGGCTGTCGGGGGCTGTCATCAAAGGCCATTGAAAATAAGGATGCCAACTTCTAATATTTATTTTTTTATTTTTAAAAAGGTTTTATTTATTTTTGCATAAAAGCACTGGGGTGCAGGCCAGAGATGTGGAGTGAGAGGATTCACCAGAGACAGAGTGGGGAGCAGAACAGACGGATTGAGTGAAATACACTGCTGAGGGATGCAGCAGGTGAGACAGGAGAGGTCTGCTGCGCCATGTGGGTCAGCTCCCTGGTTGGGATCAAACTCAGGCCATAGTAGTGATAATGCTCAGAATTAACCCCTAGGGCACCAGGGAGGCCCCACCAACTTCTTATATTAAAATTTAAAAAAAAAAAGCCTGTAATCTGGGCATGGATAAAAGAAATGGAAAGCGGTAAGAGATTCTGAACTGTATGGAGAGAAAGAAGGAAGGGATAAGAGTTGAAGGTGGAATAATGTTAAGTCTAATACTATTCTTAAGTGTCATAACAGCTAAGGATACACAACACAAAGCACCAAGCTCTGTATCATGTATACGGTTATACTTATGTGTATTGTCCCATTTAAAGCTACCAGGTAGCACTATACCATCCTTATTTTATAGATGAGGTGTTAAGACAAAGAGAGGTCCAGTGACCTCCATGGTAGCTAACCCAAACCCCACAGCTAATAAATTGTGGAGCTGAGGTTTGAGTCTGATCCATGGGGCCTGCAGTTTGTGCTTTTAACCTTTCCCAGCACACTTGGACAAGCCTGCCCTTCTTCCTCCTACGATCAAGTTCGTGTGCGAGAGGCAGACACTTCAAGCTCGGGAGTCTCAGCTTACAGAGAACCCTTCTCAGGTGAATCAGAGAGGTAGCCCCTGGGCCATGAAGGGGCACAGGCCAGGGGGAGAAGAGGACCACTTGAGTGAGGCATCCTTTAATGTCCATGTTTCTTGTAGCCACAGAATAGAGGGAAGAGCACTGTGAATCCCTGTAGCAATTGGCCAGCACAGAATTAGCTGAGAAAGAACTGAGGCCACAGCAGAGGCTAGAGCCACAGTCCAGAAGGGGCATGGGGTGTCTCCTAGGATACCAGCTCAGAGTGGAGACGGGGGTAGACAGGAGTACAGTCCCCCCGAAGGGCACTGCAGTCTGTGTGTTGTCTGTGCGTGACCCTCTCTGATTTTACCATCAACTTCAAGCAAGTTCCTTGGGTCAGGTAGACAATGAAATCCCCAGAACTTAAATCTGAAATGTCTGAGAAAAATCACAGAGATGACTGCTACATCTATCTGGGCATGGACAGAACAGACAATAGGGACTGTGCACAAGCAACGACAGAAAAATTACATACAAAAGAAATACATTTGTTTTTGCCTATGAGAATTCAGGTAATATAAAAACTTGAACCTGCTGCAGCCGGAAGGTTCAATTTCCAGACTCCTAGGGTGTAATTTCAGCAAAGACCTTCCTTTTGAGTACTTAATGACCTCAGCTGTGATTTGTCTCTTCCTGGCTCCCGCCCAGAACCCTCCTAGCAACTGTTACTTGGCGTTTCCCTGCTGGACCCTTGCTTCCTTACGATCAAGAAACTTGTTTGACTTATCTCTGAGCCACTGGCCTAGAGCTGTGCCTGAGCTATGTGGATGAAATCGAGTTGAGAAAATATTTATGAAGTAGCCAACACAGCAACTAGCAATAAATATAACCTGCTCAGGCCTCCTCGGCCAAGGAATTGGTTAGCTATTAACTTATTAAATGTCTCTGCTCTTTATCCTTATATCACAAAGCTATTTGCCTGGAGCCATGCCTCCCTCCCCTTCATGCTATAATTGCCTTCATGGCAATTATATGCATCCGTCTCTGTATATGCATATATTCAAGTTATGTATAAATTGTGGAGCGGGGAGAGGGAGGGAGGTTGACAAATTGTATATACATATATAGACCAGTTAGCACTGTCTCATTTTTTATGGGGAGCCTCTATGTTTTCTCTGCGTTTTCCCAACATTTTGTGTTCTCATGGGGAAACTTTCTGTTTATACTCAGGATCTCCTTATGTCTCTCCTTACAATCTAACGAAAGGTGGGAGGGAGAAAATCTATCAAGGATCCATATGTACTTTAACTTCTAGGAAACTCAAGAACCAGAGCTTTGCTCAGCTTATTCCTGGATATCATCTCCCTTCCCTCCTCCTGCTCATTAATTGACTTTTGCTTCCCTTTTAAACATCTCAGCATGACCATACTAAATTGCATCAAACCCCTTTTCAGAACAGGGACCAGAAATTGAGAAGTAAGCAAACCTTCTCAGAGAAGGTCACTTAGCCCTTATTATTAGAAAACAATAAGCGTATCTTTCTTTATTGGCACATACTTAGTGGGCTCAACAGTGTCCTCACACAAATTTGTGCCCATCAAGGTCCAATGTGACTGCTCTTGGAAACAGAGATTTTGCAGATAAACTTAGAGATCTGAGATGAAATCATCTTGTGTTTAGGGCGAGGCCTACATCCAATGACTGGTATCTTTAATAAGAGCAAGGAGGGAGATCTGGACACACAGAGACAGACAGAAGAGACGATCTCACGAAGACAGAAGCCAAGACTGGAGCGATGAATATCTAGAAACCAAAGAACACTAGGAATCACCAGAAGCTGGAAAGATCCTCCCAAACAGCCTTCGGAAGGAAACCAACCCTGCTGGCACTTTGATTTGGGGCTTCTGCCCTCCAGAACTGTGAGAGACTCCATTTCTGCTGCTTTAAGACACTTATTTTGCGGTAACTTGTTATGGAAGCCTGAGGAAAGTAACATAGCCACACACAAAGCTATCCAGTGTCCCTGCAGTGAGTGCCACCACACACCAAATCCCTGGAGTTGAACTGGAGGGCTGTTGCTAGGCCCTCCTTCTAGTGACTCATCCCTGACACTCAGCCTGGCTTTGGCAAGAGGAAGTAGGGCCAGGCACAGAGTTCCTGAACCCTGTGTAAAAAAAATACCGATACTTTGCTGCAGTTGGGCTTTCTGTTGATGAGCAAAATGATTTTCAATTAAAGTAGGAGGACGCAGAAGCCCGAGGCCTCTCTGACCTTGCAAAAGCTTGGGCTGACCATGGCAAGGCAGCCAGCGAGAAGGCAGACTGCTCAGCTTGCAGCCCAGCGAGGTCTCAGCACAGAAGGCAACAAGGAGGGATGATTGCCCAGCCAGGGCATTTTAAAGCAGGCCAGGAATGCAGAGGGTGTTTGCAATAACACCAGCAACAAGAATTAGCACTTATCTAGCACTTTCTATTTGCCAAACACTGCTCAAAGTCTTTACATATATTAATGGATTTAATTCTCAAGCTGGTCACTGGGCAGGGGGAAGGGTTCCAGCTCCATATTTGCAGCTGGGATGAAAGGTTAAATAAATAGATAACAGATGAGCCTGTGATTGAGTAGACAGCCTGGGGATACTGCCACAGGCAAAGTCCTGGGGAAAAGTCCTGGGGAAAACACAGAGGGCATGTTAGCATCCACATATCCTCCTTTCTCTTGTTGAGTTCATCTTTACTGAGTGCCTAGTATGTGTCAGGTGCTGTCTAAGCACTGTGCACACAAATAGGAGGAAGTCATGGGTGTTGCCTGAAAGAAGAGTCTGGAAGACCCAGACAAGTGTACAGATTCTCTGCACACAGTGTGACACATGGAGGGGAGCAGAGAACACTGAGGGAGAACAAAGGGGGGGCTCTTAGGCCATCACATGGTGTGGGGCACCTGAGATGGAGTGAGAGGGTGGCAAGGGAAGGCTTCCTGGAGTAGGTGATGCTAAACTTGAGTTTGGCAAGATGAGCAAGA
The DNA here is from genome assembly GCF_014898055.3 of Talpa occidentalis. Taxonomy (NCBI): domain Eukaryota; kingdom Metazoa; phylum Chordata; class Mammalia; order Eulipotyphla; family Talpidae; genus Talpa; species Talpa occidentalis. The sequence goes on from NW_023603184.1 coordinate 27,468,995, forward strand.
TCAGTTAAACTAATGTTATCCAAACCTGGCTGCCCCAGACCAGCATCCAAAGAAACATTTACTATGAACATACTCATGAGAATTTCTGAGGAAGAGACCAAGAATCAGCATTTTTAACAAGTTTTTCAAGTGATTCTGATGCAGTCCTCTGCAGAGATGCTTTTTGGAGTTACTGATCAAGAGAGAAAGGAATCGTATAAACTGGCAGCAGATTCACTTATTAATAAGCAATAGTGAGGTTTTACTGAACTCTGACCCTGTGCCCACCTTATGCTCGGCATGGTGACACAAATTTGAATAACAATCTGTCCTCAGGGAGGCCACGGTCGAGTGCAGTGGTTCTTAGCCCTGGATGGACACTAGAAACTTGAAAAGGGTCCATGGTTCCCTTCCAATCCAATTAAGTAATAATCTCTGGGGCTAGAGCCCAATTGATTTTAAAGTTCAGCCAGATTTGAGAGCTCCTGGTCTAATGAGAGAAAGGAAAGTGACTTGGAGAACAGAACATTCTTTTACAGGGTGATGATGCAATGACAGAGTCATGGATGCAAAGGGGGCATTTACTCTAGCTGGCATTGGCTTCCTAGAGGAGGGGTGCCTGGAGCTGAGCCTCAAAAGATGGAGAGGAATTAGCATAGGGTGGGCAGACTGGGGAAGAGGTAGAAGATAGGGAATCCCAAACAGAGGACAAACTGAGCAAAACACACAGAAGGAAGAAATATTCAATAACGTGCTATGGACAGGGAGAGCTGGGCAGGCGCCATCATCCATGCAACTTACACAGTCTCCAGAGCAGCAGTGGTGGGAGACGGTGCTGGAGAGGAGGGCAGAGGTGAAGGATGGACTTTATGCTTGATATTGTGCAGGGTGAAGAGTTATGTAAAGATTCTAAGGGACGCAAGACATGATCACTGTGAATTTTTTCAAAGATAGCCTTGGATAGTGTGGAGGATAGATCTGAGAGGACGAAGACTCGCGCCGGGGAAACCAGGCAGAGCCTGCAGCAGAGGAAGAGACAGGGCCTGAAGTCAGCTTTGAGATGAGGCAGAGGTGGAAAAAGGAGCGTTCAGTGTTAGACTGGGGATGGGGGTTGACAGAGAGTGTGATTAAAGGAAGCTCTAAGCCCACATGTCTGGCAGGTGGTGATTTCATAGACTGAGAGAATAAGAACAGGAGAATTGAGAAGAAGCAATTTTTGTCAGATTCAGTCTCAATCACCCGTGGGAACACCCAGAGAAAGCCGTATGACTGGCAGCTGGAGATTAAGTCTGAAGCTAAAGGCAGATGTTGGGGCTAGAGATATTAATTAGGAACTTATCTTATAGGTGGTAGTAGAAAGCCAGAGAAGGTGGATTCCCATGGAGGTGGTGTATAGCAAGAGCAGATGGCTGAGGATGCACCTCCGGGGACACTTATTCATCCAGTGGAAGCAAGAGAAGCCTTGCAGAAGTTAGGTGAGAATATTCTGGGGTGTATAGTCCTGGGCCAAGGGAGTGCAGAGTTTCAAGGAAAAGTTGGAATCCTGTCAGTTCAAGATTTACTGTTATTATTATTTATATTATTATTTATTCTCTTTTTTCTTCTTACTTTTAATGAAGTACCATTGCTTAAACTCATGCCATGTGTGGCTACATGGTGGAGATGGAAGGGAGTAGGCTAAATGAAATAAACCAGAAGGAGAAAGATAAATACTGGATGGTGTCCCTTATTTGTGGAATATGGAGAAGCCAAAGGGTGAGATAAACTATAAAACCAACCCTTGAATATGACCATAGATTGGGTCAAGATTCTTAAATGTCCATTAAATTAAGCAGTTAGAAGTCCCATGATGACTTATCAAAAGCTGTTTCCATGGAGCATTGACAGGTGACTTGAGAAGTAAATTGGGGATGAAAACGTGTTGACTCTTTCTAGAAGTTTGATGAGAGGTGGAAGAAGGGGTTTGGACACAAAAAGGAAGTGGGGTGTTGAGAGATTTTAAGGAGCACACTGACTTCTTCTTTCTCCACCTAAAGCTTTATCCTGGCCACTTTGCCTCTGCATCCACTATTTTCTGAGCCCACTTCCAATCTCCCTGCCACCCTGGTTTCATCAGCCCCTTGGAGGAGTCATGGACAGATGCTATTTCATCATTTCTCAATTATTTTTACTCAGGTCTTTACCATTCATTGGATTTGTTGTCCATTTCAATATCTGGAAGCTTCAATGGGGCAGATGCTAGAAGGTTTGCAACTAAGGGGTGCAGAGAAGGGTAAGGAGCATGAACAGGACTCTAGTCCTTGAGCAGAGTGGGTGGTGGAGGGGGTCTACATGCTTCACCAGTGAGCTCCTGGGGAGTTTCCAAGCACTCTTGCCATTTTGCTATCAGAGGACACCCACAGTGGGGCTCAGTATCCTCCAGAACACTGTGATCCAACGCCCACAGTTCCAGATGGGTCCAAAGACACTGCTGTTTCCCTAGAAACACTCCCACTGTCAGGGACACAATCTGGGGCTGCTTCATTGGGTTTGGCCGCACTCCGACAGTAGTCTTTGACACCTCATTCTTCCTCCCAACTGCTGAAATCTCAGTGAATGTGGGAGTATGCAACCCAACCCAAGTCTTCCTCCCCCATGGTGGTATTGGGGGCTTAGGGGATGGTTGCTGAACAACTCCTGCCTACGACTTAGCCTACTTTCTCAATCATTCAGCCAGAGCAACATTAGCTTAGTGGAGGGAACAGGGCCTTCATATGGAAAATTTAAGCTAAGATCAATCATTTACCCATTAGAGGAGAGAGGTGAGGCTTTCTGAAGGACTCCCAAGGGGAAGCCACAGACTTGGGGGGAAAAATGGAGGTTATGCCAACACTTATGGAGGCTTTTCTCACATAGAAGGCAACCCAAGCAATAATTTCCAGGCAGACAGGCTGGTAAGTAAGCTGGGAGCCTATGACTGGTATCTATTGTATTTTCCCAACTCTGGTCCAAGGTCATTTCCATAGGACATACAGCAAGGCTGATCAAAACTAAAGACATATTGCTTTTCTCTGGCACTTCTTAAGCATTGGTGTCTAGAGGAACAGAGGACGGTGGTAGGCAATGATGAGGTTCCATGAAGGTTAAAATAACCTGAAAAATGTCTAAAATAGCTTCCTTCTCCTGAGGGCCTCTGTGAGAGTGTATCCCACCCATCCACATCGATCAAGAAATTCCAAAGGCATATGGACATTCTGTATTGCTCTGGCCAAATGTTTGATGAGAAGCTTCAATCACGTTTATAGAGATAAATTTTGTGATAAATTTTGTGTACATTTTGTGAATTTTGGTAATTACTGGTAAATCTGTAACTCAGGGCCATGAAAGAGTTAGGATCAGAGGAGCTGAGGACCTCGGAGCATGAGGAAGCTTGGAGTCACTTGGGGGGGGAACTTTCTCTTTTAAGATGAGGACACTAAGGTGTTTCTTCAAGATGCTGACCAGGGTGGGGCAGGAATAAGACATGGCTTAGCACCTCACAGTCAACCCCTTCCTTCAACATGTAGTATCTTTGGGGATTGAGATCCCACTTATAAGACTCCTGTTGACGCATGGGAAGAAGGGTTTAGTACCATGTTTGCTCGTTTGTTTCCCACCAAACCCCAAGAAACCCATCCCCACAGGAGCTCTCTACCTCTTGGGGTATGTTCCATGCCATGTAAACATGGCTTTTAAATTCATCCATCCAGACTTCGGCCACGCGAAGGGCGTTCCTGCGGACATGCACAGTGAGGTCCTCGGTGTAGGGCTTGTGGGCTCGCTCGATGTGGGCGATCCTTGAGCAGGGCAGGACCTCCACACTCCCGCCACACTGCCAGACCTGCAGAAGACACGGAACCACACATCAGTGCTCAATCCCGACTTTGAGCCTCTAATCTGGCCCACAGGTGAACAGGCAACATGAGCATAAATGAATCAGCTCTCTTCATCTGGTCTCTCTAGACCACTGTCTGCAAAGAGAGGGAGCTGTACCTTGTTTCTACTCCTATTATAAGAAATTATTGGGTCATTAATTCATGTCTTGTTTCTTGTGGCTTATGAATTTACCAGCAATGAATGATTGCAACTTCTCTCTCCATCCTCTCCACCCCTCAAAGAAGAGAGTAGACATTGTACAACTGAAGATCTGGATTGGTCGTGACCCTGGAGGAGAAGTTAACAAAACCCTTGATAATGGTCTCTGCAACAGTGCTTCCTAAGGAGGGACTGGCAGGGCCTCCCAGCAGAGATGTCACTTTCAATGGACCACATGAGTCTGCAGAAAGGTAAGTGATCACCACAGGGACTGAGTCAGGCTGCCTTCTCTTTCTCCATCTTTCTGGTGCCAGTTTTGATAGAATCCAAGAAAGAGGAGCTGCGAAGAAGGGAATATGAAATTTCTCACTGGGTGAGTAGGAGCTTCACCTGGATGTAATTTAATTTTGAAAAACATGAAGAAAAATGACCTTGCATTCTGAGAATTGAGGGACAGTGTCTTAGTGTCTCTGCTTTCCTCCAGCTGAAAAAAAATCTTTCTCAAGACCTTGGACACGTGGTCCTTCTGTTGTGGGGTCTTTGCTCAATTCTCAGGTAGCACCCCTCTCCTGCCATGCCTGCTGCTCCCCTCAGCAGTGTCTTCAGTCCATTTGTCTGTTTTGCTCCCTGCTCTGTCTCTGGTGAATTCTCTCACCCTCTCATGCCTCTGACTGTATCCCAGTTCTTGTATAAATAAATACATCTTAAAAAAAAAATGAAGGAGGCTTTTGTTGAGTCTCTCAGGCCCCTCCCCTCCCTCTGGCCCCCCAATAACTCTTAATGTCACCACTTACATGCTGATAGATTATCCTGTGTTCCCAGAGGGAAGAACCAGTGCCATTTCTATCTCTAGCACCCAACACAAGGCTGGTAGCTAGCAGTACTTTTTAAGTACTTGTTGAGTAAATAAACAAATGATTGATGCTTAACCAGCAACCAACCAACAGAAGGTTGATGCTTAAAATGTGAGCTAAACCTGATACCTGGTCAGAGTTGATAAACAAAGCTTCAGAAGAAAAAATCAGTATCTCTTGGTGGACAAGGGCGGTCACTGGTCAGATACTAACAATTTGGTGGGTAATGTTCACACATATAACATGTACACAACAACAACCACGGGCCTTTATCCAAAAGATGGTCAGCTTTGGGTTTATTATCATTCCTCTCTGTGTTAGGAAAAGAACACTAACCTGTGTATTTCATACCAGTTGGCTCCTATAGGCTGTTAGAATTGGAGACAATTCTGATTTACCACTTTTTAAGCTTGTTCTTAGTGTATTACTCAGGCAGATGGACAGGAAACAGTCCCACTGAGCATCTACTATGTGCCAACACTGGGGTGTGTGTGTGAGGAAGCACAGTGTGGCGGTTATGAGCAAAGGGCTTAGAATCAGACTAGTTGGAGTGAAATCCTGGTTCTGTTTCATACTAGCTATGTGACCTTGGGTAAGTCATTTGATCTCACTGTGTTTCAGTTTCCTCATCTAGAACCTATCTCATGAGGTTGTTGAGAAGATCAGAGTGCTTCTCTGCAAAATCTTAGAAAAATTCTTGGCACATAATATGCTCTCATTATACATATGATAAGCAGAATTTTTAGAATAAACCTGTGAGGTAGTTGTTATCACCACCAAACAAGGAAATAATAACAAATGAAGAAAACTGAGACTTATCCAAGGCCACATAGTTGCTATTGAGAGCATCTGATGAAGAACCAATGCCTTCTTGAGTTGCCCATGCTTTGGAGGAAGTTCCCACACCCAGGGGTGGAACTGAGGATCAGTAGAGGGAGTCAGCGATGACCCCCCGGCTATGCATCTTCATTTCCACGACCTGTACATTCTGGGTATCCCACTGATTTCTAATTCACTCCGCTCAGATTTTCAATGAAAGCCAGTGAATATTGTGAATATGTTATTGACAACACAAAGAGTCAGGGTAATTATTCTTTTTGCAACTGGAATGGAAGCTACTCCTTGACATATTTCAGCAACACAACACAGAACATGATTGTCACAAAGCTCTTTTATCTCCAGACCTGTTTTCAGAGTCGGTGCAGTATTATTTCACCTTAGAGTGGGTGCATCTGCAGCACTTCTAATGGGAAGGGTGGAGGCAGCACCTCCCCTCCCGCCCTGAGCTGCACATAAAGGGAGCCTGTGAACCCCAATGAACTCTTGAATACACTTCCCTTTCCCCATCCTGCAACCACCTGCCCTCATCCAGACCCCCCACACCCCTGCCCCAGACTGCCATCATACCTCATCTGGACTCTGCAGCAGCACCAAACCACTGTCCTCCCTTCTGCCAGTTTCTTCTCCACACAGCATCCAGAGTGATCTTTTGAAAGTGTAAATTGGATCACACCCCCTGCTTGGGCCTCCCTAGCAGAGCCCCTGCCGTCCTCAGGCAGTCCCTGCCACCCGCTCCAGGTTCTGCTTGCCCCTGAGACTCCCTGTGCTGCATCACTCCCCTTCAGCGTGGTTAGCCTGTCACGTTCCTTGTCCCTGCTCTGTCTTTCCTGATCACAGCACGCTTGTACTTGCTTGTTTAATTATCTCCTCTTTCAAAATGTTCTCCAAGCTCTTTGCCACATTCTCCTCTAGCCATGTGCTAAATGGTGTCCGGGAGAGATGAGGGTTTCCAGCAGAGGTGGAGCAGCTGGGCACAGGGGCTGAGGCACACCGTGTTCTGAAGCATGGCTTTGGGGCCAGCAAGAATTGGATTCAAAGTTTTTACTTTTGCCACCTGCTGCTGGGTCACCTTTGGCAGGCTACCTTTCCTCTCCAGCCTGTTTCACCTAGTCAAAGGAGGTGGAGGGCGGATATGAGTTTACCCCTGTGCCTGCCTCAATATGAGCACCACAGTAGTCAAGGAGGTGGGGACAGGGCCCAGGGGGCAATTCTGTCACCCACGTGTGCAGGCTGAGCAGCGACTCTGGGCTACTTACATAAGAAAGGCTGATCCTCCTGAAGAGGACTCGGGGCTCAGGAATCCCCTGAAAATGCCAGATGTGAGAAGCCCTCAGTCTGCACTTGTTATTACTTTATATTGACCATTATAATCGCTGCTTTTTGGCTTCTCTTCTACATCCACCTTCAGGGAACAAATGACCACGGAGGCTCATGTGTCTGGCTGGAGCCCAACAGAGGACAGAAGGGCTGAGATTCAGAGGGTCCTGCCCAGCAGCCTGAGACCGAGCACTTGCTGACCCAAAGGTCATCTCCTCTCCCTCCTCCAGGCACCCCCTCACACTGGAACTTGTAATGCCAGACCACCCTTCTGGCTCACACCTGCACCTGCCATCCAGTGGCCCTTCTCTCTGGCACAGCCCTTCCTGTCTGTCCACAGGTGGATGATTCCTTCTGGGGAAAGGAACTCATCTATGGAGATGGGGAGGGCATCTGCCTTGAATACGGCCTTTGGGCTCTTGGCAGCTGGGTGTGGGAGTAGAAGATGTGGCTTCAGCATGTTTATCCTGGCACTTCCGGGCCAAAATGACACTGAAATAAACAATAAAAAACCTGCACCCGCGATGCTGGGGCAAGGAGAGGCGTCACCAATCACTGGTTTGCTACAAACTGATTCTCAAAAGAATTTCCCACAACTGACCTTGGAAACACTCTCATGAAGGATTGACAAGGGACAGGAAAGGAGATCACCTGTGTTTGCACCTCCTGGAGCATGAGGTCTAATCAGGAAATTCCTGTGAAGGCTTGGGGCAGGGATGACAAAGTAGGAGAGCTGGGCCTGGGACATATGTCATAGTTGGAGTGACCCAGCAGCACCCAAACCAGATGGAGGCTACGGACAGGAAGGGCTGTGCCCAAAGGGTAAAGCTGTGAGACAGAATGACGGTCTGGCACTGCAAGTTCCAGGGTGAGGGGACGCTTAGAGAAGGGAGTAGGGGGAAGACAGGCACCAGAGGAGAGAGTGAGAAATGAAGACCAAGGGTCAATAAGCTAGAGGTCAGATGAGGTCACAGAGCTCAGGAAGCAACTACCTAGATGTCTTCAAAGGGTGCATATAACTCAGGCTCATTAAAATGAGGGAGGCTTTTGGCCTCCCCAGTGGCGCAGCAGGTGGAGCGCTGTGCTGTGAAGATGCCTGCAGCCTCTGCAGTGCGGGTTCGATTCCCGGCTGGCCAGGGAGAAAACCCACATGGTGCAGCAGAGCTCTCCTGCCACGCCTGCTGCTCCCCTCAGCAGTGTCTTCAGTCCATCTGTCTGTTTTGCTCCCTGCTCTGTCTCTGGTGAATTCTCTCACCCTCCCGTGCCTCTGACTGTATCCCAGTTCTTGTATAAATAAATAAATCTTAAAAAAAATGAGGAAGGCTTTTGTTGAGTCTCCCAGGCCCTGGGACACCTGACACCTGTCAGTCCAGGGCTGGACCCTGTGGCTTCTAATGGGCACCAGACCATGTGGTTTTTGATCACCTCAAGTTCTTTCCTACCTCTGTGCTTTTGCACCTGCTTTTCCAACTTTATGGAATATTACCCAGCTCAAATATTACCTTCTTTGACTTGCTGAGTCTAAATTAGAATCCTTCTGAGTACTTATAGTCCCCAATCTTTTTCTTAATAATACTTATTTACAATACTTCTGTCTATGCATTTATTCTCTCCATGCCTGCCCTATGGGCCCTACTAGACTATAAGCTCTAGGAAGACAAGGATCATGTCACACTCACCACCATGGGCATTTGACATATATTCAGTAAGTGATTTGATTGAGTGAGCCCAGCAATTCAAGAGTCCTGGGCTTTCACTAACGACGGAGAGCTAGTTTTAACTTGCTCAGCTGGATCTTCTAATAAAGGCGATAAACATAAAATGTGGCCAGATTTTACTGAGCACAATGACTTCCTTCAAACCCAAGTGGTTTTTCAGCAAAGCGCTGACATTTAAGTGCATAGTGCTGCAACTGAAGAGAGTTACTTCGGCTGCAGAGCTTAAATTAACATCGTAAAATCCGGGAAGTCATCAAATGAGCACGGGCTGTAGCAGGTGGCTTTGTTTTGGGGAACTATGAACTCTGCAGAGACAGCCCCCAACCTCACCAACGTTCACAGATGCCCACAGAGGAGCTGCTGCACCCTCCCCAAAATGTGGCCTAGAACTTGAAGTGGATAGTAACAGTTCACAGTTACACAGGGTGGAGCAAAGTTCCACTCAACCACCAGCCTTTCCCAAAGAGCCTTATCCTGTTACTGTTTCTGAAAAGCTTGAAGCATCCCCCAGGGAACAAGAAAGCATGCAGGTCTTGGGGGTTGATGGAGGGCTTGAACCCTGCCTCTATTGCACGTTAGTCTTTCACTGGAAAGAATAATGATACCCTGGAGGTTTAAAAGTGATGCCGCATGAAGAGCTCTCACTAGCAAAGCCAGACACTTGTGGATTCCTAGGAAGGTTCCTTTCCCTTCCCAGGACTGGGAGCTATGAGTACAAGGTCAGGGTCAGAAGACTGAGTGTTTTGGACAGAAACTCTGCATGGACATAAACACTGATATAAACAAGACTGTAGCTCTTCCAAGCCTCAGTTTCCCCAACTCCCGAATGGAGGAGCTGGACTCAGTGATGTCTAAGATCCCCTGTTTTTCACATTCTGTGATTCTGTTTTATGCTAGTACTCAAATAACATCCCATATTGGAGGCACTTCTGGCAGAGTTCTAAATGGGGAAGACTGACTATACCTGGAAGCCAGGCAGGCACCAGGATACGGTGCACCCACGTCTCCGACTCGTGATGGCCCTGCAGCCTGTGGCCAGAATAGCACGTGACTTATACTCCTCTGTTAAATCCAGTTGCTTGTGAATGTCTTTCTGAAGGTTTGTGTTGAGAAGGATGCGGAGGCTCTCTCCAGGCTCAGTGAAAAAGCATGCTACAATTTATTCCTGATGTTTACTGTGGGGAAAGGTTTGGTTCCACAGGATAAAATCCCAAATGTTTTCCAGCTTTTATTTCCTTATGACTTTTAATGAGCTCTTCGCTCTTGGCAAAATGTTCTACTGTTCCCTCAGCCCAGAAAGCCTCCTTCCTGCTCTCTATCCATCCAAAGCCAGTCTGGCCCAGATCCTTGAAACTCGTGAAACACATGATTTGTACCACTCATGTGGTCCTTATTTCTTGGCTCATGTGGTTCATTATCTTTTTATGTATAGCTGTCTCAACTATCTTGGCTGTGCAATGCTGAGACAAGAGTAGAAAGCCAAACCCGGCAGGCTGGGAGGAGGAAGACAAGGAGGGTGGAGGCTGAGAGTGAGGCCTGAGGAGAGCTGGTAGAAAGAAGACCAGAAGCTCATTTGCATAGTGGCTGCAGCTCACAAATGTAGGCAAGTGATGACACTGAGCAGGGCCAGGACGCTCATCTCAGGTGCCATAGGCACCTCCTTGTCACACCCTAGTCCTGTCCTGTATGAGAACACGAAGGGAAGAGAGGTCAAATATGGGCAAGGCTAAGAAAAAGCCAGAGAGCCACAGAAAGTCAAGTGTATGAGTTAGAGGAGGGGCTGGGCTAGGGACAATGTAAAACATGGAACCAACACTTGACACCCTTAGTGTCCAGGAAGATCACATTCCTCGGCATGATTTGCAAGATCTCTGGTTCTCCCATTCACTGCAGCTTCATCTCGCACCCTCTACGGTCCAGTGACCCCAAATTTTCCTAGTTCTAGGGCACACCATGTTCTTAGAGTTCTGCCTCCTTCCCATATCATCCCTTCACTGGAAATTTTCTCCCCTCCCCACCACAACATACATTTAGTCATGTCGCTTAACGATGTTTTGGTCGACGAGAGATGGCATATACAACAGCAGTCCCAACTGACTATACCATAGAGCCTCAAAAGTGTTGTAGTAGGCTGTATCATCTAAGTTTGTGTGATTACACTCTGACACTCACACAACATTGAAATCATGGAATGATGTACTTCCCAGAACTTATTCCTGTCGTTAAGTGAGCATGATGGCATTTGCCTGGCTAATTTCTACCTGCTTTTCCTGGATGCCCTCAATTTGGTTAAATGCTTCTGCTACGCATGCCCATAACATCTGCACTTCCTCTTGCACTGCATTTAATGATAGCTGTGTATCTGTGTAAAATGCATATGTACCGTTTAAAGACATATAATACAAGGGGGCAGCTGTTTACCTACTCCCTGTTTAAATAACATTGGTGGTTACTTAGAAACCTCTGTGTGTTCCTCCTTGCTCCCTAAGGTAATTCATTATCCTAAATTTTGTTCATAATTTCCCTGCCATCAACTTAAACTACCTGTTTTGTTCTACCTGTTTTTGAATGCTATATAAATGGAAGCGCCGTGTCTGCATTCTGCAACTTGCTTCTTGCTTCATTTATTTTCAGCACCCTGGTGCTCCATTGTATAAATAGACAGCATTTATTTATGCATCCTCTTTTTAGTTGACAGGCTGGTTGTTCCCTGTATTATGAATAGTGCTCCTTGGAACATTCTGGGATATGTCTTTTGGTGCCCAGAGCGGACACCTCTTCGCATGTTTACACTACAATGAAATTTCTGAGGCTTAGGCTATACACATATTCAATTTTTCTAGGGAAAGTGAAACTCTTTCCAAAATGAATGTATTAGTTCCACTCTCACCAGCACAGATGAGAACTCATGTTGCTTCACATCCTTGCCAACATTTGGCATTGTCTAACTTTTTAATTTTTGCCAATCCAACTAGCGTGAAATTTGCTTTTGCTGTAGTTTCAAGTTGCAACTCCCTGATTATCCATGAGACAGAGCATTTTCCCTGTTTATACATCCACAAGTCCAGGCTATCAGAGAAGGCCCAAGACCATCTTGCTTTCATTAAGGAATTTCTAGTGTTTATATATGGCCTGGCAAATGACAGGTACTTGATAAATACTAAGCACATGAATGGGGGTCAGGATTTGGGCTTAACTGCTGAGTTATACCATTATACTTTCCTTGGTGTTTCCCCAGGTTTCCAAGGTTAGACAGTCCATTACTTTAAAGTGTAAGGAAACACTTTCAAAGCCTGACAATGCTTATTCTTCCACCAGACCCCAAAGAAAAATGCTCCCTGTGGACACAATTTCCCAAGCCCTCTTCTTGCAGTAAACAGTGCCAAAGAGTCCTTTGGACAGAACTGCTGCTTAGAAAAAAATTATTCTTTTCCTTGGAAGGTGTCCCTGAGGGGCTCTGATTGGGGGTCAGCCCTACTAGGCATTTGAAGCTGTTTCCCTGTTTGAAAGGGATTCTTCATAACTATCAGGAGGCAGCAGAACGATTTATTTGGCAGAATTCCATGGAGACACCAGCTGTGCTGGAATGTTTGGAAACTTTCCTTGAAGAAAAAGTAAAAAGGTTGTTTTGCAGGACTTGCGATTTGCTGAAACAGCCGCTTACCTACAGGGGCAGCCGTGTGCCAAGCTCAGCAAACTGGCCCCACCACTCAGGGGCCTCAGCTTTTCCTTGAACCCTACTCTGACCATAAACACTAGGGACCTAGGTCCATTCTTTTCCTTATGGAAATACCTTGAGGATTGTTTTACAAACATGTGGTTGTTGAGATTAGAAGCATCCTTTAAATGGTTCCCCCCAAGGACAGCTTCATCATGGTTACTTCAAATCTCTTATCAGTCAACAGGCCTGATGAATATTGTCCCAATCGAGGCTACACTGGACTCAAAACAGAAAGGAAGAAAAGGAAGCAGTCTGGCCTAAGCATGTTGGATTTGGGGACCTGTTCCAGGTGTAGCATGGGTTCAAGGGTTGGCAGGCTGCTGGTGCTCACTAATACCTGTGTGCTCCCCTCCATCCCCAGCCTCCCTTATAGTCAGGGTGCACCAGGTGAGCAGCTCAGCTGAATTAAATGAGAGAGGAAATGGCAGCTGTTACTTCCTGGCCAAGGTACACAAGCACCAGTGTGTTTTCCCTCCCTATGTGCTGGGTGTTTAAGTCAGGCTGACCTTGAAGTTCAAAGATGGGGAACCCACATGAGAAGCAACCTGAGTCCCACTTAAAGAGAAGCTGCCCAGGGGAGTGTCCTACCTCTCTGAGGATTGTGATATGAGCAGGAAATAAACTCATCTTTGGAGGTCTGGGTACTGCTGTGGCAGCCTGTCATTCCCATGACTTGTGATTAATGCAAGTTGCCAGTATGTAAAGAGGCAAGTGACCAGATAGGCTTGGGCCTGGCAGCACCGATAACCAAAAGTTTAGTCTATTGACTGGGGCTTTGTAACAGAAGTTTCCAGGCATGGGGAGAGATTGGGTGTCTGGGAGGTGACAATTTTCCTAATTCTTGGTGATCAGTCATTTTAGAGCAAGACCCCTCTAGAAGCTGAGGAGACAGAGTAGATTAGTCCCCCTGGGTAAGGGAAGATATTGCAAGGGGTAGGTGGGGTGTTAATACCCTATAGACCTACAGACTATAGGTGAGAGTCTGGTTCAAGTTCAGGACCAGAGCAGAGGCCAGAACACCAAGGAAGAAGAGGTGGAAGAGAAAAGATTGGGACTAGGAAATGACACACAGCTCGGGATTCCTGAGAAAGCCAGAGAGAAGCCCCATGTAGCTGCATTAACTGCTGAGTGAGCAGGTGAGGCCAGGGCTGCAGCTGCACCTCTGGGCCCGGTCAGGTGACACCCTCTCGACAGGGCTGACCCTCATAGATTCCCATTGCATGAGGCTAGGAGGGCTGGCTAGAAGCAAAACTACCAAATCTCATGCTCAGAGACAGAAGTGTTGGCCTAGATCCAAATCAGGGTTCCATGGACACGTGTACTATCTATGTCTTTGTTTTGAACCAAGATCTCTGCCCCATTACCATCACTGTGAGCAGAGAATGAGAATGAGCTTGAATGTCACAGGGACCCAGGGAATGATTTTTTGAAATCCAAATAAAATGATTTTTTGAAATCCAAATAAAATCCAAATAAAAGGCTTTGCATCAGTAGCCTAAGAGGCATTTTTATCAGATAACTTGGCTCATCCATTTACTCAGGAGTGTCCAGAGCCCTCTCTGGTGGCTTAAGTCCCACTGATTGCTGTGAGTGTCTTCTCCTCGTGCATGGACTCAGCTCTATCTAGCTGCTATTCAAATCTGTTCTCCTGGACTATGTTTAATTTATACTTTGCTATATGAAGATGAAACACTTACTCATTTAAAATGTTTCCTTTTTTATGTCTTTAATCAGTGGCTGTTTCTTTCCTCTCGCTGAAGCTTAATCTAATCAGAAACAAATCCCCACACATATGAATGGCTCATTAGTATGTCCCAATCAAATTCAAATTGGCCATTCATATCAGACATTCCCCCCACCAACCCCCACAAAGGGTGACACTGGCCCAGGGATGACATTTCAGACCAGTATCCAAACAGTATTGCCCATGATCAGTCAGGAGGTTCTTTCTGAAATACAGGGCAGCCAGATATCCTGGAGGGAAGGGTGCACTCTGTCACCCCTCAGCACAGCAGCAGTGGTCACCCACCAAGTGACAGGCAGTCCGTGTGTCACTGAGAGAGCACAGGTTGGGAAGTTTGACAGTTCTGCGGATCCTGGGTGCTAATATGAGAATCAGCTATGTGTCTGACCCAAGCATCACCCCACATTCTGCGCAGTGGGACCCTCAAGGTTATCATGCAGATGATAAAAATGAAGCTGAGATACGGAACATTCTCTCACTCAGAAATGAAAATTTGTTCTAAGGAGCTTTCCTCTTACTCCATTGGAATTCAGATTAAGAAAGCTGGTGCTCTGGGTCTTCTCTTAAAGAGATTTGCCCTTTTCATGCACATCAAAATGAATTGTCAGCTTGGGTATCATCTCTGAAAGGCACCTACAGCAAACTCACATTAAAAATGAAATTTACAAAGGAGATCAGCACTGCAGTATAGTAGAATCAGAAGGGACCTAACAGACCTAACAGATTACCTCCCGTCCTTTCCCAGGAGAGCAAATTGAGGTTTAAGAGCACGTTTTGATGCAGCGTAGATGTACCCAAGACCCCTACTCTTGGGAGACAGGTCACGGATTCAGAGCACAGGTGCTGGATTGAAACACTCTTAGTGTCAGGGTCTACATTTCTCATTTGCTGGATTGCTGGCTTTAGTCAATTCATTTCAACTTCTAACACTCACTTTCCTCGTCTGTGAAATGGAGACACTGCAAAAATTGTTGTGTGTATTAAATGAGATAATGCACCTAGCGGGTTTATTTCAATACCTAGTGTAAATTTAGAGCCCACTAAATATTAGCTGTCATATATCACCCCTGTAAGATTCCACTGCCTGTAAGGCAAACTTGATTTCAGAAAGACTGAAATCCAAGGTAAATATCAGTCTTGAAATTATTACTATATTTTCTCTCCTCTACTCCATGATTTCTTTACATGTCTACAGTTCCAGTACAGTGAAAATTATGCAAGTCATCAAGACCCGCACTCTCTGATGTGCAGTGTTTGGTCTGAAGCAGGCATAAAGAATAAAGTTGGGCACACCCAAGTTCATGTCTCAGCACCTGCTGGGCACTGCAGCAAGCCAGGAAAGAGACCAGTGTCCTGCCCTGGGGCAGTCCACTGCTACACAGACAGCACAGATAAAGAGACAGGACCTAAAGGAACAAATGCGTCCCCTGGGGTAGTTTACACCAGGGATTACTCCTTAGTTTCAATACTGACTTTACCTAAATGTCTGTCTTGCTTTATAAAAAAACAAAAACAAATTTGCACAGGTAGTTTCTGTAAACTGTCACCCATAAGAACTGGGAAAATGGACTCAGAGGTGTCCTGCCACTTTGATGCTTTATGAAGAAAAGAACATTTGTCACGGGAGTAGATGTCTCTGAATTCTCCTTCTGCAATTTCAGATTGATCAGTACCTAGATTTATTTTTATCTTTTTTTTTTTTATATATATATATACAATAGCTGGGCTACAGTCAGAGGTGCGGGAGGGTGAGAGGATTCACCAGAGGCAGAGCGGGGAACAGAACAGGCAGACGGACCAAAAGCACTGCTGAGGGGAACAGCGAGTGGGGCAGGAGAGGTCTGCCGTGCCATGTGGGTATTTCCCTGGCCGGCTGGGAATAGAACCCACGCTGCATGGGCTACGGAGTTCTTCACAGCATGGCCCTCAACCTGCTGCACCACAGTACCTGGATTTGTTAAAGGAAAACCCAAGAGGGTTTGGATGATGATGATGATGATGATGATGAAGAAAATGATGATGCAGATGATGGTGATGAAGAGGAGGACGAGAGGAAGGAGTGGGGGGCTGATGAAGAGAAAAAAAGGAGAAGCCTGTATTGAGTTTTTTTAAACCCCACCCCTGTATTCAGTTTCTTTTTTTTTTTTTAGTTGAATGTATTTATTTATTTATTTATTTAAAATAATACATTTTATTTTATAGTCCCCATACAATTTCAACCCCCCCATTCTGACCCCAATCCCTCCCCTCCCGCCCCCCACCCCCCATAGAGTGTCTCTGGTTCATAGTTTTTTGTTGATTTTGATTTTCACTTTCTTATAGTTATTCATTTTCCTGGTCCCTTATTTAGGTTTTCTAGATTCCTGCTATGAGTGAGACCATCCGGTATTTTTCTTTTTCTTTCTGGCTTATTTCACTGAGCATGATCCCTTCCAGCTCCATCCATGTTGCTGCAAACTGCATGTGCTTATCTTTTTTGAATGCTGAGTAATATTCCATGGTATATATGTACCACATCTTCTTGATCCACTCAGAATAACTGTTAGAAACTGAATACATTCTCACTGGTGTAAGATGAGAATGTATTCAGTTTCTAACAGTTATTCTGAGGAACTGATTCCAGCCTTGCCTGGTGGCCGCTTCCTGGAAAATTAGAACCAAAATGTAATGGAGGTAAAAAGCTACCTTCCAGGGTGTATACAGCAGTGGCACAGCCAGTCAAGAAAAACAAAGAAAAGGAAAAAGGAGAAAGAAAGAAAGAGAGAGAACAGTTCTTTGTAGCTGCACAATTCAGCTGTCTATTGCTGGTCCCCAATGTTTTTTTTTTTTTTTTTTTTTGCCTTTGTTTGTGCTTTGTTTCCCCAAATGAGGGAATTAAACATAGATAGAATACAATTATCTACTCCACAGTCTACAATCAAATTTTCAATATTGGCCTTTATGGCTATTTTCCCCCTTAGTTCCCAACTTTTTTTTTTTTTTTAAGATTTATTTATTTATCCATACATAAAAGAACTGGGGTACAGGCCAGATTCGTGGGAGGGTGAGAAGATTCACCAGAGACAGAGCAGGGAACAGAACAGGCAGACTGACGAAACACACTGCTGAGGGGAGCAGCGGGCACGACAGGAGAGGTCCGCCGCGCCATGTGGGACCCTCACTGGCCAGCCGGGATTGAACCGGCGCTGCAGAGGCTGTGGACAGCTTCACAGCGCTGCGCTCAACCGCCTGCACTACCAGGTTCCCAACTTTTTAAGAAGGCAAGTTTCCTTCAGTTTGACTCTAAAAACTCTATCAATTATTACCTTTTCTGTGCATCTTATTAATCTTACTTTTCTATGCCTCCCTCATTGAACACAATTAGAAAAACATACCCTGACAGAGTCAAATTGTTCATGGGCACGCTCCCTCTTCGGCTCCCCACCATGTCTAGCTGAGTGCTTCATTATGTACAATTTTAATTGCTTTGTTCTTTAGAGGTTAATTTTGCACTTATCTTTACCAACCATTAAACTTTTACAATATACTGTTAAACTGCATCTGTTTGGCGCTAGTTTGTAATTGCAGAGCAACTCCACGGCTGGCGTGCTAGAGATAATGCACGCCGGCACTGAGGCCTTCCTCTCAGCACTTTCAGATGCCTTCTGGCCACCAGGCTTCACAGAATAATTGGTTCCAGCTATTAGGGGTGCCAAGATTTCCCCATGCATGAAGATCATTGAGTGGGAAGACTCAGGGATTTAGATCTCATCAGCCCCAAGTTGCTCAGAACTCAAGTTTCCTAAAAATTTCAGAGCCCAAAGAGGCCAAGCCTAGTGGCACAAATTCCAACAGAGCAGGGCTAGCTAGAGCTGACCCCCTAGAAGGAATGGATAATTGAACCACCCTTTCGAGGTCCAGTTTTACTTTCCCAGGGCACTGGCACTTGTCTTCTGCCTACAAGCAGGCACCTTTTCCCTCCACTCATGGTCAAATAAAATGTCTACATTCCTCACTTCCTATCAATCCCCATCTTCATCATCAGTCTTTGAAATCTGTCATTTCTTACCACCCCTTGATTCCAAATGTCCCATTAAGGGCCTTTTTACCACTGTATCCAGATGTCCTTTCTCTAGTCACATTCTCTCTAGTACAGGGTGGGGATTTAGAGGCTTAGACATCAGAAAGAACTGTGTTCAAATCCAAGCCCAGTTTCTTTATTTCTGTGCAACCTGGGCAAGTGACTCAACTTCTCTGAGCTTCAGTGTTATCATCTATAAAGTGCAGATAACTCTAGCCTTTTGTGGTTCTTGGAGTAAAGACACATGGCGTAAAACTCATTAAAATATAACTAGACCACCCTGCTCCTCACTGTATGCCCAGTGCTTAGTACAGTGTCTTGTATTAAATAAACAAATGAGGGGGCCTCCCTGGGGCAGGGGTTAAAGACAGTACTATCAAGCCATCACCAGCCACTGCAGCACAAGTTCGAGCCCCAGCCCGCCAGGGAGCAACACACATGGCGCAGCAAACCTCTCCTGCCTGGCCCGCTGCTCCCCTCAGCAATGTATTTCAGTAGATCTGCCTGTTTTGCTCCCCACTTTCTCTGGTGAATCCTCTAACCCCCTGCACCTCTGGCTTACAGTTCTTGAATGCATAAACAAATAAATCTTAAAAATAAATAAACAAATGAACTATGCATGGAATAAATGATGAGTGGTAGCTACTATCATTAGTATTCACATTAACCTAGCTATTGCACTCTTGAAATCTTGCCTTGCCCCAACACCTGTGATCCAGCTCTTATTTTTACACGATGATTCTCTAATTATAGATGGGTACTCCCTTATTCCCCATTTCTTATGAAAATCTCTTCTCAGTCCAAACTGTCATCCTCACTGGCCTCCTCCATCATATTACCCTCAGTGGACACACAGAGGACACCTGATCCCTGTTTTATCTCCACGGGTTCTCTTTACTTTTAGTTACAGTATGCAGTTCTGACTTCTATTGAAGTCAGGATACAGGTGTTGCATTTTTCTAATACCAAGTACATAACACACAAGCAACATAATTGTTCACTGTATGAATGAATGGATGAGTTAGTGATTCCAGTATTTTATTTCCATCATTATTATTATTCTAATATCAAGATTTCTTCACTCCCTTCAAACCAACTCTCTATCCAAAACACCCCTTTCTTAGTCAATGGCAGCCCCAAATCTCCCATTCTGTAGGCTTGAAACTCAGCATCATCATTGTTATCTGTAATGACTCCTGTAATGACTAGTAAAGGTTAAGTCTTGACCTCCAATGATCACTCAGCTATTATTAAAATCCTATACAATACTAAAGGAATATGTGGATAACATCTTAGCTTAAGCTTTGAGTCACTAAAAAAATTTTCTCAAGAAGCAAAGAAACCCACAAACTTGACACCTGTGTTGCTGTCTTTTGAAATTCTTGGCACCAGAAGATTGCATGGATGAATCCGTGGTACATCTGCCATCGTGGTAACATGAGGACAATGCCAAAGCAGATTACAATTCATGACAAAATGATGTAAACATGTGGCAGAGCTTCCTGTTGTACACACACACACACATGCACACATGAATACACATGCACACACATGCACGCACACACACATATGTGTTATTCCAAGCAATCATGTTATTCTGAACTCTAACTCCAACTGACTTGGACAAACCAACCATACCATTCAGAAGCAACCAGAGACTAAAATTCAATTTAATGTGCTTAATTTTCTCAATCTCCAGGGATGGGGAGGGATTTAAGAGACTCTGTTTGCAGTCTTTCTATCAGATGTGGTGTCTGGTGGTTCCCTGTGACCTTCTCAGCTGAGTGGGGATGCTGGTGCCACACTTCTCTCCCTTCCCAAGTCTCTCTAATTCTGCTAGCAAGGATTAGTTGTTTCACCTGAAACTATGCTCACTAGTGTTTTTAATTATTTTCCTCCTGGCTGGGTGAGAACAGTTCTGCTGCTAGCAGTGAGCAGAGATTACTCCGACCTCCAAGTGCAAGGCCACTGGGGAGAATCATATAGTCTCTTATGTGCTTCAATTCACAGGAGGCTTGATAAGCACAAATGAACTTGCTGGTAATTCTAGCAAAGTCTCTAGCCCTTTAACCCTAGATATATATTTTGTAAGTCTCCGATAATGGTGATGCCTATTCTAGGCAGTGGCTCAGAACCTGCTTTGCTTTCTCTTCCTCCTCTCAGTCTCAGGCTCCTTGAACCCAGATTTTTGACTTCTCTGTTTCGGACTCCTCTCATTTGGTAGTTCTTCAATCTACATCCTTGGTGACTCTGTCAACTCTGGCTCTCATCTCTGTCACTAACTCCAATTTTGAAGTCTCCTGTAACCTCTGGTGAAGATATTGTATAGTATTATCAGATCTACCTTCCAGCCCCAGGAGGGATCTGGGCCAAATCATCAAGCACTGAAATGGTACTGTGGTTATTTTCCAAAGCAATGCTGGCCTAGGTTAGGCACTAAAATTAAACTTTTTTGTGTTAGATAACTTTAAACCACAAAGACAGAGGTGGAAAAGCAACATGATACAATGATAAGGCATGAGTCTTGAACCCAGTCAGCTGGTTTAATCTTGAGTGATCTGAGGAGGCATTAAATCCTATTACCCCCAGTTTCCCAAATTACAAAATGGAGATAAAAACAGGGGCTCATTCCCAGGGCTCAGGTACAAATTAATGAGTTAATACAGAAAACCGTTAATACAGACATGCATTGTCTAACCATGGAGACACATCCTGGGAAATTGGTCCTTAGGCAATTTGGGCTTTGTGCAAACTGGCCCAGGTCATTAGAAGTTTCTCCACATCCAGTATAGGCCCTTTTCACATGTTTATTAGCCTCACTGCTTTCAGTGAAGCAGGTTCTTTCACAGCTTCCATCAATTTGTTCTTGTTCTTCAAGATTGTAGCGGTGGCAGAACGGGACATGACTGACCTGTGAGCAATGACCATCACTAATTTTCCACTTTGATTGTCCTTAATCAATTTTAATTTTGCTTCCAGTTCAGTTGCTTGACAGGTTCTCTTATTGGCCACATTAGCAGTGGATTTTGCATGCAGAGGAGCCACAAAGAACAAAACAATGCTGAATTAAATCAAGTACAAGGGAAAATGATGCTATCCAGAAACATAGTAAACATGAGAGCTAAGAGGCTGTTAGGGCATAAAATGCTACATCACAATGGTTATAATGTCATGAGGCAATAGGGGTTTTCGTACAGTTGGGCTGTCCCAGTTGTATATTGACTGTGTTGTTATGTGGCACATGACTATACAAAATGATGGGCCAATAGCACATAATAAATGGAAGTTCCTCCTCTCCATTATTGTCATTTGATTATTATTATTGTTGCTACCGTCATCATCATCTTCATACTGTGGTCTCATATTGATGATCAAACTGCTGTCAACTGTGGAGCTTGTGTCTGTTTTATGAAATAACAACTTTCCGTTGTCCATGAGTTTATATCATTAAGCCAAAGCTTAGATGTTCCAGGCCTAGAAAGACCAATGGAAAAGGTTTGTCTGAACTCTCTCAGCTCCAGGTCACTCATCACAGTGTGCTTTTTCCTTTTACTTAAGTCACCAATGAAAATGTTGGACAAGCCAGGATGAGAGCAGAACACCACAGGCTGCCTTCTGGATTGCCAGTGACCAATTTTTCCCCTTCTCATAGTTCTACCCTCACGTCTCTGAGCCTCCACTTGAGCCTCACATCCCATTACCGATCTCTAATCCCCAACCTGAGAATTCAGCCACAGTCATACTCCTTCTCAGCCATCAGTCTACACATGCCACCCCAATTTATGGACTACCTGTCTCCTTTCCCCTACTGAGAACATACACACATTTCTTGGGACTCAGACAAAAATGCTACCTCCTTTGTGGAGCCTGACCCAGTTCCATGGGTAGAGTGGTCATATCCTCATGGGAGCTATTGCAACACACATATGATATCTCTTCTTTGCCATTTTGACCCTCAGGAGGTTGTGCCTTACTTAGTGCTTTAATTCAAATTATACTCATAGTGATGAATTTTTATCCAGAAAGTACTTTCCGGAGTAAATGTCACTACAATAATTTAATTTTCTTAGTTAATTTTCTTGATAATGTAAGTAAATTATACTTCCTTTTATGCTAATTTTCCAATTTTATTTTACTGGAATATTTTCATTGGGGTTAATACATTTTTGTGCTGACTCATCTATCAGTATTTTTCTTTTTGCCACATCACATTTTATAATTATGGCCTCCATTGTGGAGTTTTCTTCTGGGGATATGAATTCAACCAAGTTTTGTTTCCTTGAATCAAATTTTGCCAGTGTAGATTATTATGCTTCTATTCATTTCTACAAACTTTTAATTTTTACTGGGTTCTTTTTTTATTTGTTGCTTTAGTTTCTGTTGCTTATTTTTACTGTGAATTATGGCTTAGAAAAATAACAATAGTTTGCATTTCTTGTTTTAAAAAAGTTTTTTTAGGATTACCGTGAGAAAAAAAATGTGAGCAAACTCTCTGAGTTATGCACTTAGCTATAGTTACTATTGTTAAAACAGAGAACACAGAAGCCCTTGAAGTAAAAAAGGCACAGGGGTTAAAATATTCTGTTTAAGCTTATGACACTCACATAATTTTCCTCTAGACTAGTACTTAGAAGATGGTGAGGCGGTTATCTTGTCTATGAGACTAAGAGCCACTCAACGACAATGTCTCTACCATTCACATCTTGCTTCCCAGCACCAGGCAAGTGGATGTTTGAAAAATGATGAATGAATGAATGAAGCCACAAAGAGGTGGTGAGAAATTCTGTCAGATCACCCCCTGAGGTGATTACACTACTCCTAACTATACAAGGTATAATGGTTTCTGAAGCCTCCTTCTTGGCTTTAAATCTCAACTTTAGCATTCATTGGTTATGTGACCTAGGGTAAGTTACATCACCTCTTGGTGCTTCAATAAATCCATCTGTAAAGGAAGACAGTAAAAGTACCCACTGTAAACATTAATTGAGTTAACACATGTAAAAGTAAGTAGGACAGAGGCTCACTTATAATTATTGCTATGTGATTATTAACTATTAGTGTTATACCATAAATCCCCCCCTTTTTTCTAGAGACACTAAGAGGTGGTCACGCTTTGCACATGTCCTATTACAGAACTCTTGTATCCTATTAGACTTCCCTTCCTTTTTAAAAAATGGTTCTAATAGTTGTTTTTATACTGAATTGATAATTATATTCATTTTAACTTTTACCTGTAGTCCCTAACTCTAATATTCTGAGATAATATAGAATATATTCTTTTGTACTTGACCCTCACGTTCAAAACCTGTTCACTGAATACATACTAGATTCCAAGTATCATTACGAAGATTGAATAGTCATATATCCTGACATCAATTAAAGTCTAGCCAGGAAAGAAGAAGAGATGACATTTGTATCCATCTATTGAATCTAAGATTTCCATGCTACATGGTTAGTAGGCCAGAATCCAATTTACAAACATTTGTAAGTTTAGACTTACAAACACAATAAATAGGCTATGTAAATGAAATTGTGTGATGTTAGTACATGAATGTATCAACAGACTGGCGAAACCAAAACACAAAATCCAGAAACAGAGCCAAATATGTATGGCAATTTAGTTATGACTAAGGTAATTTTGCAAACTAATGAGAAAAAATGGTGTTATTTTAAATGGAAGGTGTTAGGATAACTGGAAGCCCATATAGAAAAATATGACATTGTGTATATTCCTCCCATCATAATTAGGATAAAATTTGAAATGAATAAAAGATTAAAATGGAAAAAATACAATCATAAAAGTATTTTGAAGTATAGGTTAATTTCTCTTTAACCTGATAGTGGGTAAGTTTTTCTATGTCTAAACTCTAGAGGCAAGAAGGAAAAAGACTGACACATTTGCATATATATGAAAGCTGTTACATGGCAAAAACCACCAGAAGCAAAATCAAAAGACAAGTAACAAACTGGGAGAAAATATTTGCAGTGTATGAGATAGGCAATCTATTACCATCCCTAATGTGTAAAGAGATTTAAAAATAGAGAAAAGACTAACAATCCTATAGGAAAATGGGCCAAAGATATGAAAAGCTCTTGGAAAAAAAGAAATGCAAATGGCCTTAATCACATGAAAAGCTGTTCAACTTAGTTCTTATTAAGAGAAATGTAAATGAAAACTACACTGAAAGTCATTTCTCGTCTTTGAGATTGGCCAAAACCCAAATATTCCACAACACATCTTGTTGGTTGACTGTGAGGAAACTGGCATGTTCATCACAGCCAGCGGGAAAAAGTACGATATCTTTGGAGGGGTACTTGACAATGTCTAGCAAAATGATACATGCATTTTCCCATTGACCTCAAAATTTCACTTCTAGGAGTCTATATGTAAACAATAACCCAGTAAATGTGTGGAAAAATACACAGGATTATTGTTTATAGCACTATGCCCTCAAACTGGTAGAATAAAGTATAGAACATTCATGCTTTGGAGCACTATGCAGCTATAAAAAAGCACTGATGAATATCTATATACCAATTGTCTAAGAAACAGGAGATATGAATATAAATATATATATATATGTTCTTATATATTTTTAAAGTGTAAAGTAAAGCAAACAAAGTGCTTATGTTAGAAGTACTGAAAACAGGATGAAGAGGACAGTGATAGAAGGTAGACCTTTCTAAATATACTTTCTTTTATGAATTTGACTTTGGAATTAAATAAATAGTTGGAATAAAAATTAATGTAAAAAGGCAATTTTTGAAAATCAAGAGCAAAATGAAACAAATTAACCTGCTTACTAGGTTAGTAGGATAATCACACTGAGAGGAGCTATTCTAGATAATTTTAAATCACAGTAATTCACAGTAATTTGACTATATACCTCTAGTGGAATATAATCTAAAAATAAAACAGAGAAGTGCAAAAAAATTAAACTGTTTCTAGTAATCATATTGTGGGGGGCTAGTGTTGTTACAAGTATTCTGAGACAGTTGTGTGCATACTGGGAAATAAAATAAACAAGAAATTACAATGGTGTCATTAAGAACCAGAATTTTTGGCATGGGAGAAGGGAAATATATGTGTAATATCAATGAGGTTAAGTAAAAACCCTTTAGTTCTAAACTTGAACCAGAGAGATCATCATGAATTCCTGGAGCATTTTATCCTTGACAATAATATTCTAGCATTGACTACTAAAAAGACCTAGAATGTGGATGAATCCATTAGCACAAAGATTATGCTTTCACATACCATAAAATACCATTTTTCACTAAAAAAAAAAGCCAGACTCCTTAGCAAAATGGCTGATTACAGGTATAGAGCAGGAAATGTATGGAACCTGAGTATCTTGTTGGTAGGGAAACGATTAAAGAGTCAAAAGGACTCAGGCTGCCAATAAACAAAGGTGGACATTTTGTAAATCAACAAAGGATATTAAATGCAATCAATTGAATTATATTAAATATCTTTAGGATCATGATGGGAGGGGGCGGAGCAACATGGCGGCGAGGAGATGCTGTGAGTAAGATCTCCCATTAAAAAAAGTTAATAGGGAGGAAAAGCGGCAGGTCCCAGTGAGAAGTGGGACACGGAAGATAAACGGGTGACTCCAGCAAACTACCCGAAGAAGAAAGTGGCCATAAAAGAGGACCAGAAGGGAGGGAAGCGCAGAACCCTGCTCCCCTCCCCCGCCCACAGAGGCGGCACTCTCCGACCGGCAGAGAGGAGGAAAACAACAAACCAAAACGACCCACAAGAACAAAGGACGCAGCAAGCGGGACTGTGAGTGGAAAGGAACTATTGCAGCCACCACACCCCGTGAACGGGAGCTGAGGCGAACCCTGCAGGATCCGCCACGGAGGTGAGCGAACGGCTCCGGGCGCCATTAGAGAAGAACAAAGACCCCGGGAGACGCGCACACAGCCCGGGCTGCCGGTAAGCTGGCGTGGGAAAGCGGCGCACTCGGCGCGCACTTGAAAAGCAAGTGCAGACCGGGATCGCGGCTGCCCAGGTCCCCGCGCCTGCGACCTAGGCTTGCGGGGAGACGACCTAGGCTTGCAGGGAGACGCGTGGAGGTCCTCACTGAGGTGAAGGTCCTTCCCTGAGTGAGCAGGAACCAGGCACCCAGGCACGGGAGCGGTGCAAAAGGCGCCATTCCCGCGCCACTGAACTGGGCTACAGCCCGCGTCCTGGAACTGAGGGCTTTGAACTGAGACCCGGGGCACGAAAATTCGGGGCGTGGGTTCTCCACGACGGTGGGGCACAAGGCAGACACAGCACCCCAAAGCTGTTGAGGTGTACCCTACCATTCCCGCTCTGTTCCCTGTCCCACGGGGTGGGGGGAGGCGAAAAACAGCCCCCCAAGGACAATAGGAGAGATCTCTGGCGCCACCTAGCAACCAGGAAAAAAAAGTCACTAACACCCCATAAAACAGGACATTTCTTAAGACTGCTTGAAAAGGGCAGAAGGCTTCTGGAGGACCCAGTGGCCAGCCGGGAAGTTATTCCACGCCAGGCCCCTTCCGACCAGCAGTCTGAGCCCACAGAGGGAGCAGGCACCCACGTCCGGGGCAGACCGGGTGCGCAGAAGAGTGTGCCTGAAACCGGAGGTGCAGGGACTGCATCCCGCTTCGCTATTTGAGAACAGGGACATTTCTTCAGTAAAAACTGCCTAAAACCAGCAGAAAGCTCCCCCAGAAGACAGAGATGGCTCCTGGAAAAGCCAGAGGGGAGCGGAGAAGTTCACCCAAGATGTCAGTCAGTCCGAGCAACACAGTGTCCCAACGCATACGACAAATTAGAAAACAGACAGTAGGGAGTAGAAGAACCACACGCAACCTAACAACTCCTCAGGAAAGAAGCACACCACAAAAAGAAAACCACTTCCCAGATTGCAACGACAGCAACTTGGAAGAACTTCTGAGCCTTCCAGAAAGAGAATTTAAAATTGCCATGATTAAAAAAGTGATAGATCAGAAGAAGGAAATTGAGTCCCTAAAGAGGGAAAACAATGGTCAGAAGAATGAAATTGAGTCCCTAAAGAGGGAAGTAAAAGAAATGCAGGAGATCAAAGAATTAATGGAGGAAGTAAAGAACTCCGGGAAAAGCAAGGAAAGCAGAATAGATGAAATGGAAGAACGAATAAGTTCTCTTGAAGACACAGAAATAAAAAGAACCAAAACAGAAAAGGAAAGAGAAGTACGAAGGAAAAAGAATGAAGAAAGACTTCGGGAACTATCTGACTCCATGAGGAAAGGAAATATAAGAGTTATAGGAATTCCAGAAGGAGAGGAGAGAGATGTAGGAACAGAGAAAATATTCCAGGAGATAATTGAAGAGAACTTCCCAAATGCGAAGAAGGAGCTGAAAATTGATATACAAGAAGCAAGAAGAACACCAAACTTCCACGACGAAAGGAAAAACACAGCAAGACACATAATAGTAAACATCCCAAGAATCCAGGACAAGGAAAAAATAATGAAGCTGACAAGAGGGAAGAAACAGATAACATTCAAAGGAAAACCAATCAGGCTGACATCAGACTTCTCTGAAGAAACACTACGGGCAAGGAGAGAGTGGAGGGACATAGTCAACAGACTCCAAGAAAACAGATGCCAACCAAGAATACTCTATCCCGCAAAGCTCTCTTTCCTCCATGAAGAAAGAATATGGACCTTCCCAGACAAAGAGAAACTCCGGAATTTCATTATGAATAAACCCCCACTCCAAAAAATACTACAAGGAATCCTAAAGCCAGAACCTCAGAGGGACGAATAACAACGAAAGAAGACCAAAAAAAAAAAAAAAAAGTTATTAAAAGAATAAATAAAATCAAAGGAAAGACAAACATAATGGCAAATACAGATGCTAACATATCAATATTAACTCTAAATGTAAATGGACTAAACTCTTCAATAAAAAGACACAGAGTTGCAGCCTGGATTAAGAAACAAAACCCAACCTTTTGCTGTCTCCAGGAAACACATTTAGCTACAAAAGATAAAAATAGGCTCAAAGTCAAAGGATGGAAAACAATCCTACAAGCAAATGGGCCAAAAAAGAAAGCAGGAACAGCTATACTTATATCAGATAAAACAGACTTCAAACTCAAAAAAATAAAAAGAGACCCCAATGGTCACTACATTATGACTAAGGGGACAATACTTCAAGAAGAAATAACACTCATTAACATATACTCACCAAACGAAAGAGCACCAAAATATATCAGACAACTGTTGTCCTCTCTGAAAACAGACATCAGAGAAAACACATACGTAGTGGGAGACTTCAACACACCACTATCAACAATGGATAGATCAACAAGACAAAAAATAAGTAAAGAAACTAAAGCTCTAAATAAGGACCTAGAGCATTTGGGCTTAACAGACATCTATAGAACACTAAACCCAAAAAAAACGGAGTACACATTTTTCTCAAGCGCACACGGATCATTCTCCAGGATCGATCACATACTGGGGCACAAGACAAACATCAACAGATACACCAAGATTGAAATCATACCAACCATCTTTTCTGACCACGAAGGCATCAAACTAGAAATAAATCATAAAAAGAAGGCAAGGAACTATCCTACCTCATGGAGATTAAAAGCCACACTACTGGAAGACCACTGGACTAACGAGGAGATCAAAGAAGAAATTAAAAAATTCTTTGAATTGAATGACAAGGAGGACACCAATATCCTAAATGTATGGGATGCAGCAAAAGCAGTAATAAGAGGAAATATATAGCAATAGAAGCTCACATCAAAAAACAAGAAAGAACTCAAAGAAACAACCTAATCTCGAAGCTCAAAGATCTAGAAAAAGAACAACAAAAAAACCCCAAAACCAGTAGAAGAAAAGAAATAATAAAAACCAAAGCAGAAATAAATGAAATTGAAACTAAAAAAACAATCCAAAAGATCAATGAAACCAAGAGCTGGTTCTTTGAAAAAATAAATAAAATAGACAAACCCCTAGCCAGGCTCACAAAGGAAAAAAGGGAGAAAGCACAAATACACAGGATCATCAATGAAAGAGGAGAAATCACAACGGACACAGCAGAAATCAAAAGAATAATCATTAACTACTATGAACAGTTATATGGAAACAAGTTCAACAATCTAGAGGAGATGGACAAATTCCTACAACTCTACAATCACCCAAAGCTAGATAAAGAAGAAATAGAACACCTAAACAGACCAATTACAAGCAGCGAAATTGAAATGGTAATCAAAAACCTCCCCAAAAACAAAAGCCCAGGACCTGATGGATTTACAAATGAATTCTACCAAACATTCAGAGACGAATTAGTGCCTATCCTTCACAAACTCTTCCAAAAAATTGAGAAGGAAGGGACAATACCAAACACGTTCTATGAAGCCAATATTACACTAATACCAAAACCGAATAAGGACAACACAAAAAAGGAAAACTATAGGCCAATCTCCCTAATGAACACTGATGCAAAAATCCTCAATAAAATTTTAGCTATCAGAATCCAACAATGTATCCATAAGATAATTCACCACGACCAAGTTGGATTCATTCCAGGGGCACAAGGATGGTTTAACATCCGAAAATCAATCAACGTTATCCAACACATCAACAAAAAGAAATATAAAAACCATATGATAATATCAATAGATGCCGAGAAAGCTTTCGACAAAGTGCAACACCCATTCATGATAAAAGCCCTTGAAATTCTTGGGATACAAGGAACATACCTCAACATCATAAAGGCCATCTATGACAAGCCAACAGCCAGTATCATTCTCAATGGTGAAAAGCTGAAAGCAATTCCATTAAGATCTGGAACAAGACAAGGATGTCCACTCTCACCACTGCTTTTCAATATAATACTGGAAGTCCTAGCCAGAGCAATAAGACAAGAGAAAGACATCCAAGGAATCCAAATAGGAAAAGAAGAAGTCAAACTATCACTATTTGCAGATGATATGATAATATACATAGAGAACCCCAAAATCTCCACAGAAAAACTAATTCAACTCATCAATCAATTCAGTAAAGTGGCAGGATACAAAATCAACACGCAAAAGTCAGTAGCCTTCCTATACACAAACAATAAATCTGAAGAAGAAGAAATCAAAAAAACCACCCCTTTTATTATCGAAACAAAAAAAATCAAATATTTGGGAATAAATCTAACAAAAGAGGTAAAGGACCTATACAAAGAAAACTATAAAACACTGTTAAAAGAAATAGAAGAAGACACAAAGAAATGGAAAGACATCCCCTGCTCATGGATTGGAAGAATAAACATTATTAAAATGGCCATCCTACCAAAAGCAATATACAGATTCAATGCTATTCCAATCAAAATCTCAATGGCATTCTTCAAAGAAATAGAACAATTATTGATGAAATTCATATGGAATCACCAAAAACCCCGAATAGCCAAAGCTCTACTGAAAAAAAAAGAAGGAAATGGAGGCATCACACTCCCAGACTTCAAACTATACTACAAAGCCATAATCATCAAAACTGCATGGTATTGGAACAAGAACAGACATACAGACCAATGGAATCGAATAGAAAATCCAGAAATAAACCCACAGATTTATGGTCAACTAATCTTTGACAAAGGAGCAAAGACTATGCATTGGAGCAAAGAAAGTTTGTTCAATAAATGGTGCTGGGAAAACTGGGTCGCTACATGCAAAAGAATGAAGCTTGACCACTACCTCACACCATACACAAAAATCAACTCAAAATGGATTAAAGAACTAGACATAAGACCTGAAACCATAAAATACATAGAAGGAAATATAGGCGAAACACTACGGGATTTGCACATCAAAGACATCTTTACAGACACATCACCCAAAGCAGTGATAGTGAAGACAAAGATAAACAGCTGGGACTACATCAAATTAAAGAGCTTCTGCACAGCAAAAGAGACAATAACAAAAACAAAGAGAAACCCCACCAACTGGGAGAACATTTTTGCACCCAACACTAATGATAAAGGACTGATCACAAAAATCTGCAAAGAGCTGATGAGACTCAGCAACAACAAAGAAAATAATCCAGTCAAAAAATGGGCAGAAGAGCTAAAAGAAAACTTCTCTGAAGAGGAAATGCAAATGGCCAACAGGCATATGAAAAAATGTTCAACATCACTTGTAATCAGGGAAATGCAAATCAAAACTACCATGAGATACCATCTCACACCAGTGAGAATGGCACATATTAAAAAAACTAGCAACAACAAATGTTGGCGAGGATGTGGAGAAAAAGGAACTCTTCTGCACTGTTGGTGGGAGTGCAAACTGGTCCAACCACTATGGAGATCTGTGTGGAGATTTCTGGACCTACTAAACATAGAGCTTCCATATGATCCAGCAATTCCACTCCTAGGTATTTACCCAAAGGACACAGAAACATCCATTCCAAAGAACACCTGCACCCCTATGTTTATAGCAGCACTGTTTACAATAGCTAAGCTTTGGAAACAACCCAAATGCCCAAAAATAGATGACTGGATCAAGAAGATGTGGTACATATATACCATGGAATATTACTCAGCATTCAAAAAAGATAAACACATGCAATTTGCAGCAACATGGATGGCGCTGGAAGGGATCATGCTCAGCGAAATAAGCTAAAAAGAAAAAGAAAAATACCGGATGGTCTCACTCATAGCAGGAATCTAGAAAACTTAAATAAGGGACCAGGAAAATGAATATAAGAAAGTGAAAATCAAAATCAACAAAAAACTATGAACCAGAGACACTTTTTGGGGGTGGGGGGGAGGGGAAGGATTGGGGTCAGAATGGGGCGTTTGCAATTGTATGGGGGAATATAAAAATAAAATTTAATATTAAAATAAATAAATAAATAAATATCTTTAAATCTATGAATTCATAATACTAAGAAACCTAATTGGTCCCCTTTGAATGATGGCAGAAAATTAATTCATTATTTTGAAAGCTATTACAGAATTACTTATCTGAATTTTCCAAATAAACTTTATTGCACTCCCTGGTAACCAAATAATGGATGACTATAATATGTTTCACTGATAAGCGAGTAGCAAAATAAAATCAAAATATTGCCATTTTGTGACTCTTAATGAATGCCTGGATCTACAAAACCAGTAAGAGCTGCTACTGTTACTGATGGGGAGACAGTTGATGTTAAACACCTTGGGATAGAACTATACAAATACTGCCTGTGAAATGGTCTTGCTACAGAACTGAACCTACCTCTATAGATCTAACCACCATTTCACAAGAAATACATATATTTACATATATATATATTCTATAAAAATACATATATTTCCAAATATTCACTGGGTTATTGTTTACATATAGACTCCTAGAAGTGGAATTGTGACAGAAGGACATGTTGAATGACATTAGGTGACTGTTACCAGGAAAATCTAGCTGATGGGAATCTTTATAGGATAAGTGACCTGATCTCTTTAAAAATAAATTATAAGGGGTAAAAAGGATGGAGAGAGAAATTCAACAGTTTAATAGACACTTGAAAGATACAGTCAAGTAAACAAATTGACTCAAGTAAACAAATTATGAAACAAAAATTAATGAGAGAATTTCAAAAATTTGAACTCGATAGAAGATTTGGTGGTTTTAGAGAATTCTTTCAACACTTTTCACACTGGAAATAGTGTTATGGTCACATTTTTAAAAGTCCCTTTCTATTTTAGATGTATATGACATTTTTTATGACATAATATCTAGGATTTGCTTCAAAATGATGATTTGGGAGAAGAATGGGTAGGGACAGAGATTAAAATCAAACTGTCCATCAGATGACAATGTTGAAACTCAGTTATGCATGCAAAATGATTTATTATACTATTCTCCTGTTTTTTGCAGATGTTTGAAATGGGTTTAAAATCACATTTATGAGAAAGAACCCAGAATATGGAATACAATACCCTGGATAGTATATTACTTGTTGTAGAGGACATTAGAATTCAGGTTTCATATCCCCTTTCTATTACACATAACATGTAATTTTTGCCTCAATGGAACCTGAAAGGAGGCAGAAATGACATACCCTTATCTCCAAGAAGCTAAGGCACTGTCCTATAATCTAGGTTTAGCCATCTGTTTCCTCTCAGCAGGGACTCTGAACCTTGGTGAGTGTCACTAAGAAACAAGTAACAGTGCCCAGTATCCAGTAGTGTGGCCTTTAGTCATGGTAGTGTGGTAAGCAGATAGATCCTAACTAGATAATCCTTACTACCTGGCTTTTCTGTTTCCTTTGTGCAGCTTCTATTGGTTTCTGCTTACTTTCTGAATCTGCTTCTCCAGAGTTATTCTTTGGACTTGCCAACAGCCTAATAAATTCCTTTTCTCTTTAAGTTAGTCTGAATCAGTTTTCTTACTTAAACATATATTCCTAAGTGTTATCTGAATAAAAAGTAAAGTAGGACTATAATAATGTAAATGAAAGTATGCTTTAAAAAATAAGCACTATATAAACTGTGTGGTAATGTATTTACAGAACACACACACACATATACATATCTACATGTATAACAGATACAATAAAATGTATTGTACAGAGCACTTTATAGTTTACGAAGCTTTTAAATTGATTTCTTGTTATCGTTATTGTTAAAATAATGACAATAATAAAGAGTTAAAGCATAAGGAGGAATTCACTTTTTGGATAACAACCACATTTTAAATCTTATAACACTATTAGAATAATAATATTGGTTTGCCTACAGCACTTGATCACTATGTGCATTAAATAGGATAATTGTAGGGAAACAATTTTGACATTACAGAGGAAATGCATTTCCACTGACACTTAGTTGATATAGAAGCCAAGAAGAACATAGACGAGGGCTCAGGGATCTCTAATATCTGGTGATTATGCAATTTGTAAAGTCTACTCCTCCTATGTCCATAGCTTCTTTGCGCTCTTCATTTTACCTATGCAATAGCCACTGAAATTTTCCCAGGATGTGGGGAGACACTTGATTCTCCAAGGCTAAGAAAATTTATGAGAGGGGAAGAAAACTGGCAGACTCGGGCAACAGAATGATATCATGGATTTCGAATAAAGTCATTCCGAAACCTCAAATACAAATTTCTGCTTGATTGAGCTACTAAATAAGGATATCCAGATAAGGAGAACCTTGACAGATTCCTTCATGACAAAAGGTGGAGCTAGCCAGCTAGTCTTCCTCCTGTTTTAGATGTTCAGGTGCAGGGGGCAGGATCATTCATAAGGAGAGATCTTAACACTAAATCAGATCTTCTGATAAGGAAAAGCAAAAGCAGTTAAAAGTTGCTACTGGGGCTTTGATAGTCTGGGTGAGCCAAAATAACAGCAATGATCCAGCCTTTGGAGAAGGCAGAAAAAGGTCAGCTAGACTGGATGATGTAAAAGCTATTTGAGGCATCATAAGAGCAGACTGTATTCTAAAAAGACAGATGATTATCAGTGTTCCAAGACAGACTCTAAAATGCCAATAAGAAACATTCAGACAAGGAGTCAGTGATGCAGATATGACCAAGTGGATGTTCAACGTGTCTGGTTGACTATCTTCTCTGTGATACATTCCAAAGGGTTCCATCTAGTCAAGAGTCAACCACAGCCAGGGCAAGATGGAGAGGAGGTTGCTTTTGTCTTACTGCCTGCTCTGGACCCCCTGGGTTGGGCATTGGCAGCAGCAGTTGTGCTGACACTATTTCCCTCCCCTTCCTAACTCTGTGGTTTCCATTCCAGAAAGGTGGGGAGAGCTGCTATTTATATTAAATAATTTAATTTCAGGGAGGGATAAATATACTTGTAGCCTCCTCACATCATAACATTTTACACCACTGCAGCCTCATACACCCAGTGTCAACTCTCTCAATAATATCTTCCCCCTTGTCCTTGATTTAATCTTGTGTTACATGAAATTGACATAGGGAAACTGATCTGTAAGACAAGGCATTTAGATGTTAACTTGTAAAGCATAAAAGAAAAACACTAATAACCACACAAGCATCAATATTGGAGATGACCAGTTACTCTGTATCCCTTTAGAGGAACCAACTAGTCCTGCCTTCTGTTTTCAGCTCTGTCAGCCAACAGATTGCAGGGTCTCTGCTTAAAAGTCACCTTTCCTTCAACTCCAATGCCCTGTACCCCTGTCAAGTAAGAGGAAAGAAATGGAGGGAGGTGGGGAGGAAGGTCAGGTACCATTTCATACCCTGAACACAAACTACCCAAAGAAGCATTAACATGTATTTGAAAGCCTTCCCTACGCCCACAATCAGAACAGATTTCGAGTCCAGGGGTGGAAAAGCCAGAACTCTCCCACCTCCATGATTGACTCACATACATGTTGGAAGCAGAGTTCACAAATCTAATTCCTTTCTCCATTCCCAGACATTTTTACCCAGTAGAAAGCATAAGTGACTAGAGGCCATTCTGCCTGTTCAGCCAACTCCTGGCAGAAGCTCCTAGTGAAAAATAATATGTTTGGGGTAAGCATTTATCTAGGAGTGGTGCTGAAGTGAGATGGTGAGGACGTAAATGGTGAATAAATGACTGGTGTAGAAAGAGCTGGAGAAATGAAGGTGATTATGCAGGCACTGTCTTCTATGAATATATTAGCTCCCCAATAAGCCCATGTATTTTGACTACCTCCAAAGCATTTTCTCTGGGTTTCAGTGAATACAGGTGTCTGGAAGTATTTTTTAAGCACAGCTTCAGACAAGTTGTTCCTGCTGCTGGATTACAAAGCCCTAATATTAAGTCTGGCTGACAAGTCACCTGCCAGCCACTGCAGGTGAGATGTTTGGGGGAGGTGCCTAGTTTCCCTATAGGACAGGCAAGACTATTCATGGCCAGCTGACTGCCCATTGGGGAGGAAGGTCCCAGGAGGTTAGAGTGGAGGGGAGGGTGTATCTAAGCTGGAAACCTTGAGTAGAAACTGATGATGCCAGATACAGACCACTAAGGGACCAACGGGGCAAGAGTAGAGTCACCAGGGGGTACCAGACATATGTCAGGGTGGTCTACATGAAGGCTGGCAGTAAGGAGGAACATCTCAGATGATTTCCAGAACACCCAGGTGCAAGGTCTGGCAAGCCTGCAGTGTATGAGTATGCCAGTGCCCCACTGAAAGGACAGTGGGACCATCCTGGGAAAAACCACAGCTTGAATGTTGAATCTTTCATGAGGTTAGGGCCGCTCCCTGGATAGAGGAGTGAGTGTCCCTCTAGGGTAAGACCTAAGATCCCCTCACTATGGCTGACATCAACTCTCCCACACCCCACATCCAGACAGCAATTACTAAAATCCTCTTCTTGAAGAATATATCGATCCTCTCCCATATTCCTATCAGCCCTGATCACATACACACAGCCATGGACACTCAGAATCAGTCTGTGGTCCTCAACCTTGACCCCATTTTTCCATGCCAAACTCATTCACCCTTTGGGGAGCTGAGCCAAGTCCTGTCAGTGAGAAAACATACTCACCCTGATCCCAAGTTCGACATTCTCGCCTCCGTAGACCTCCATGCCTTCGTCCAGTAAGCCGATCTCCTGGAAATACTGCCGGTCCACAATGAAGCAGCCAATGAGTGCAGGGCTCCTGCAGAGGTGTGGGGAGATGGGCCAATGGTTAGCAAAGGGGCTTGTCTCCTGGGGCACGCAGACGGAGTTTAAGCAGAGGAGCATTCTACCAGGAGGACCTGTTCTCTCCCTTCCTTTGCTATCAGAAGTAGTGTG
This sequence comes from Talpa occidentalis, assembly GCF_014898055.3. Lineage (NCBI taxonomy): Eukaryota > Metazoa > Chordata > Mammalia > Eulipotyphla > Talpidae > Talpa > Talpa occidentalis. The sequence goes on from NW_023603184.1 coordinate 27,506,024, forward strand.
GACCTTGTTCTCCAAGTGGCCCTCCAGGGTTCACCCTCACCAACCACTCAGGGAGGCTCTCATCAGGTCAGAGGCAGACAGCTCCTGTCCTGGGGCTGGCTGTGATTTTTGGTGGTGCAAACATGCGCGTGTGCGTGTGCATGTGTGTGTGTGTGTGTTAGCCCAGAGACGTGGAGGTCAGTCTCTGGTTTAGATCAAATGCCTGTATTTCTAGCTTCCCTGACCTCTGAACCCTGAACTTGCATGGTCAGTCTGTTTCTGCCAATTTTCCTGCCCTTCCTCACTTTGTGTTCTGCATGCTTTTTAAAACACTTCTAGGGCCTCCCCGGTGGCGCAGCGGTTGAGCGCTGGGTTGCGAAGCTGCCCGCAGCCTCTGCAGTGCCGGTTCGAACCCCGGCCACTGGGTGAGGGTCCCACATGGCGCGCAGACCTCTCCTGCCGCCCGCTGCTCCCCTCAGCAGTGTACTTTGTCATTCTGCCTGCTCTGTTCTCCCTCTGATTCTGGTGAATTCTCTCACCCTCCTGCACTTCTGACTGTACCCAGTGCTTGTATAAATAAATAAATTAAAAAAATCTTAAAAAAAAAAAAAAAGCACTTCTAATTGGCTCCATTTGAAAGGATTAGCTTTAGATAATGTGATAAATAATTTGGATTTATCTGTAGGTAAAGAAGTGTCAACAAAGAATCTTAAGTGGGACAGTGATGTGAACAGATCTGTGTTTTTAAAAAGAACACTTTGGCAGCAGTGGGTGATTGACTGGAGGAGACTGGGTAAAAACTGAAAATGCCAGGTGGGAAGCTTGTTGCTATAACCCAATGAGAAAGGATAAGGACTTGGAGCATCAGGAATGAAGAAAGGGTTTGTCTAAAGACATATTTTGATGTCCTATTCTTAACATATTTCAAAACAGATGAACTTTGAGAGTGAAGGAGAGAGGGAGAAATCCGGACGCCAGCTGGCTCTCAGACTGGAGTAGTCCCGGCAGCTGTTTAGTAGGGGTTGTAGAGAAAAGACGATCTCCAGATGCCTGTGGGACACTAGGGGGCAATATCCTACAGGCAGGGCATTGGTAGACAGCCTGGGACTGGAATTCAGCTGGGGTCTTAGGCTGGAGCATCACCTAACATCTGGTAACTGGCCCAGGAACAGGAGACCTTACTCAGTGAGGGTGTAGGCGAGGAACTAACTGGCTGTGTGCAGACACCTGATCCAGGATGTCACAAGGAGCCATTCACATGAGGTGAATCAGCATCAGAGCATGTGCGTACTTCTCTGCTGAGAGCATTAACTCATACAAACAAATTTGTATTGTTCCACTGCACACTGCTACCATTTCTAGCCCTTGCAGCATCTTATCAGCTGGTGGCTAAGCATGTGGAGGGAATGAGAAGGCAAAGGAAGCATCCTTAGCAATGAGAAAACTGTCAGTCACATATTTTGCAGTTCATTTCTTTTTTTTTTTTTTTAAATTATTATTTTTTTTTATAGAGGCATGTTTTATTTATTTATTTATTTATTTATTTGTTTGTTTGTTTTGTTTGTACATGCACTGGGTACAGTCAGAAGCGCGGGTGGGTGAGAGAATTCACCAGAGCCAGAGCAGGGAGCAGAGCAGGCAGAAGGACCGAAGTACACTGCTGAGGGGAGCAGCGGGCGGCAGGAGAGGTCTGCACGCCATGCGGGACCCTCCTCTGGTGGCCAGGGAGCAACCAGGAATCGAACCGGCGCCGCAGAGGTCACCGGCAGCTTCGCAACCCAGCGCTCAACCGCTGCGCCACCAGGGAGGCCCTGCAGTTCATTTCTTTTGGAGATTGTTGATGCATGAGGTTGCTCAGGCCTGGAGTCCCTGTCCTTTCTCCTTTCAAATCAAATTTTATTCTGAATGGGCTCACCTTTCATAGACTGCAGGCACCCAATGTGGTCATTCCAACACAATTCACCATTGCTACAGCAGGTTGAGTTCCTAGGGGTAGGCCCTTGACCTGGCCTTGGGGGAGTGCTATGGCAGTGTGTCTTTAGCCTCTCTGAGTCTCCGATTCCATAGCTATGAAATGGAATCAATGATGATCTCTCAAGACTTAAAATAAATAATGCAAAGCATTTGCAAGCCTCTTAGACATAACTGGCACTCAAAAGATCATTTTTAAAAATGCACTTGAACAGTGAAGAAGCCCAGAGACTCCCCTCTCTAAATGCATGGTGATTTAAAAACACCAGCCAAGCAGAGTAGGGTCTCAGTTTTTTCTTGGACATTCCGAAAACGTTGAGCATGACAGTAAAGTCCCAGGACAAGCAGGAAGGGGTCTCCCTCGAATGACCAGACCCAGTCAGGGAAAGAAAATGGTCTACAGTTACTCTGGGGTGAGCACAGGTCACCTGTGCTATCTGTTACTTACTAACCAGTTAGGGAATTAAGTGGGCTGTGTTAGCCTGAAAATGTTATAAATTTATACCTTCTCAAATTCCCAAAAGGATTAGAAATAGCTTTTAGGAAAATGGAAAACACATTGAAAAGTAAAATAGATAAATGTCTGGAAAGACTAAAGTTCACAACCAATTGGGGTCCTGTTAGAATGCTTTGATAGTCCAAGATGCTCCTTCATGGTTCTTCAAGTAGATCTACAAAGCTGACTCTGAGATTCCTGGTGGCCAAGATGAATATGAACACATATGGTCTTAGAAATAAGATTTTTACAGGGGCTTCCTTGGTGGCACAAGGGGTTAAGACACACCACTATGGAGCTGTCCGCAGCCACTGCAGCACAAGTTCAATCCCTGGCCAGGGACCTGACCCACATGGTGCAGCAGACCTCTCCTGTCTCACCCACTGCTCCCCTCAGCAGTGTATTTCAGTCAGTCTGCCTGTTCTGTTCCCTACTGTCGCTGGTGAATCCTCTCACCTCCGACATCTCTGGCCTGTACCCCAGTTCTTGTATGCATAAATAAATAAATCTTTAAAAAAAGAAATAAGATTTACAGTTCACATGTAGCAATGTCATCCATACTCATTTTTCAGGGATAGTAAAGCTTTCTTTGATGAGTAGTCTGAAAGAAATTTCTCAGGTTGGTCTTATTCATAAGGTCACTTTGGGAAATAGTGAATAACTATCTCAAAGACATCTCTTTAGAATGCAATGGAAGAAATCACTGGGATTTTTTTCCCCCAACTTACAGCACATATGGGCAAAGCACTTAAGTATAGCTCCAAGGAAACAGGAGCTGAGGTGGGCTAGATAAATTTTATAACCCACAGCATTCTGTGGGGCTGTCTTCATCTAGAGATAAAACCAGGAAGGTTCTCCTCCAAACCTTCCAAAATTATAATTTCTCTCAGTCAAATTTTTGGTTAAAAAAATCATTGATGAAAAATTTGAAGTTGAGATGATATTTTCTATCAAAGAACTAACTAGAATGCAGGCTTCCTGATTAAGACCAGGTGGTTAGCAGAGATGAGCAGAACAGACGTTGCAAATACCAATGCATTCTTCTCCAAGAACATTCATACCTGACACTATTTCTGTCCAAAAGACCTGGGGGCAGAACCCAGCCACAACAGGTCTGAGCACAGCTGGGGGGTATCTCAGGGATGACAGAAAGACACAGAAACTGGTGGCCTGAGTTTGGACTCTGCCTCCACTGCCCGAAGTCTTTGGCAGGCCCATTCTCCTTCATCAGCCTTGCTTTCTTCCTCTAGTGACACAGGGACAAACTGGTACTGGCTTCTGGTGTGGATCAAATGAGACCATGTGTGTAACAAGCATTGCACACAGTGACTTCCCAACAAATATTTAGCAACACTAAACTGTGGTGGGGGCCTACAGGTAGCAGAGACAAAGATAGGAAAGCTAAACAGAATTTTCTTCCACCTGTTTTAAATACGAACATAGTTTTTTCTTCTGGCAAGGAAAAATGTAATCTTCAGATAATAATCACCCACTTTCAATTAAATTTTTCATAATCTATCTCCCTCATGGAACATAAAGCAACATCAGCTTCTAATCTCTTCTTTCATTCCAGGAATGGTCCCCTAGGCCACCTTCTGGTGTCTGTGTATTTAATGGGCAGGACTTTGCAGGGAACATAAAGGCACCTGATCTGTGATTAACACAGGCAGAAATAAGGGCTTGGTGGCGAAGGCTATTTCAGGAGTTCTGACCCATAAAACAGAGTCTGCACAGGAAAGTCATTTAGATGTCAATGAAGGCAGCAGCAAAGACAGAAAGAGTCTGGTATCTATAAAACACAGTGTGGACCCTACAAGATGAGTTCAAATATCAGCCAGGTGGGCTACAGCTGCTGTGGGGTTGGTCTTTCCTCTTGCCCCTCCAGCCTCTGTGCCTGGGGCTGCCCTCTCTCTGCCCTTCTTCCAAAACCTCTGACCTACCTCTCTGTACATGAACTCACGCTACGGGTGAGTGAGTAAATGGGTATGTGGGTGCCCCTGCCCCAACCTTGCAATCTCCTACTTACTCTTAAAAATAAGAGCAAATGCTACACCCTCTTAAAGAGTTCCCCCATGTTCCGTGGAGTTCCCACCTACATGGTGTAGTAATTTGTCATTCCAATCTTTTTTTGTCTGTCTTCACTAGATTCCAGGGTTTTGAGGGAAGGAATGAGTCTTTTTTTTTTTTTTTAAGATTTTTTTTTTAATTTATTTATACAAGAGCTGGGGTGAAGGCCAGAGGCATGGGAGGGTGTGAGGATTCACCAGAGACAGAGCGGGGAACAGAACAGGCAGACTGATGAAATACACTGCTGAGGGGAGCAGCGGGCGAGACAGGAGAGGTCTGCCACACCATGTGGGCATCTCCCCTGCCGGCCGGGAATTGAACCCGCGCTGCAGAGGCTGTAGACAGCTTCACAGTGCTGCGCTCAATCCGTGCCCCACAGTGATATGAGGACATGAATAAGTCTGAGCCCCTGTGTGGATTCTAGTGGCCATGATTTTTTTTTTAAAGATTTATTTATTTTTATACAAGAGCTGGGGTACAGGCCAGAGGCGGGGGTGGGGAGGATGAGAGGATTCATCAGAGACAGATCAGGGAACAGAACAGGCAGAAGGACCAAAATACACTGCTGAGGGGAGCAGCGAGCACGACAGGAGCGGTCTGCCATGCCATGTGAGAATCTCCCTGGCCGGCTGGGAATCAAACCCGCGCTGCAGAGGCTGTGGACAGCTTCACAGTGCTGTGCTCAACCCGCTGCACCACTGGGAGGCCCTAGTGGCCATGATTCTTTCAAAAGAGATCATCAAAGCCTGGAGCAGTGACTTAAGTTTACTCATAAATCCTTTCCATGCCCCGGCCCCATCTGACCATGCTGCCATGGGACTGGAGTTAGAGGAACGAAGGTTGGATGGGGAAGGAAGCCCTTGCTGCGAGGCAAGGCCAAGAGAGCCATGGGTAAGGAGGCTTTACCTGATCGGGGCAGTGGAGTTCTCAAGCTTCCACCAGGCCTTGGGGGGGTTGAGGTAGCGGCACCACAGCTCCCAGTCAAAGCCTTGGGCAGCCAGAGGGTACTCTTCTATCTCAAAGTTGTCATATTTGATGTTGTCAAAGGATGGTGAGATAATCCGCTTCCGGTTCTCCTTGATGCGGGTGAGGACAGGCTCAGCCCTGAGCAGGAAGGGGCGAGAGAAGAGTAAGTGCTTCTAAGGTGGACAAACATCAGACTGGCCACTTCAAAGCTCCTCCCCCCGCTGAGAGAGGAAGGAACACCTGGCCAGGGGACAGCTGTTCTGCTCCTGGGAAGGGTACCAGCTCGCTGCCCCCCAACCTAATCCCCCATACTTCTGTGTTGGCAAGAGTCCTGGCTACCCTTCAGCCCATGCCAGGCTGAGCTGATTTTTAGCGCCTTAGATCCTTGTGTCTGCTCACTTTCCCTTTTCCCACTAGAAGGAAAATCAAGACTTGAAAAAGAAGAAAGGAACAGATCTGAGGTTCTGTGGGAAGCTTTCAACTTGGGCTTTGATTTTGCTAAACTTCAGAGTAGCAATCTGGAGGAAAAGACAGAGGTTGGCAGAAACAGGGAGATGAGAACAAACCTATTTTCACCAGCTCCGTGACACCATTGCACCCCCACAACCCTTCTTCCCCACTCCCAAAGGAGAGTGGGAGAAAGTGGTCAGAGCTTTCCCAGGGAGCCCCTGTGGGTACCAGGCAAGAAATATGTTGGCAGACAGGAATGATCAGCTTCTCATTAATAATGCATTTGGTGCATAATTGTTTATTCAAATCAGCTTGAAATAGTAAGTGCCCCTCTCCTCTTCTGGCCATAAATTCAGTGAAAATGCTTTTTTAAATAGTTACAAATGGCAAACAGGGACTTCAACTATAAAAAATGGCTGCATTGCTGACATAATTCTGGCCTGTTATATAAAAGTATGCCTGAATTTAGCCATGCTGGGTGAGTGCCTGGCTACTCCTTCCTGCTAAAGTCCCTGCTCACCTCACTCTAGGGAGGCAGAGGATGGTACCTGGTGCTGGGGAAGAGGGCAGACCCTAGCCCCATCAGGCACAGTGGTTTGCAGTGTGGTACATTCAGTTATTCCCAGGGTTAGGCCCCCAGCGCCTAGGCTCTCTGTAAAACCACACACAGCACACCCTCCAGTCCCTTGGCCCTGCGGGGATGCTGACACCAGTTCCCCCATCCCAGAGCAGTGGCAGTCACAGAGACCTTGAATCTGTTTTCTTTCCCCACCCTGCACTTAAGCAGCCATAACCTGAGAAAGAAAGGACTAAGATCTAATTTCAGCAGTAGATGCTACCTCTGGTCTGGCCTCTGGGGAAGCCAGGGCACCTTTGACATCAGCGAATTTAGCTCCCTTTGCCCACTTGGTGTTGGCCCTCTCTGGGTGGTTTCTGCTTCATGTCTGGTCCAGCTCTCCCTCTCCTGGGGCTTGCCACCCTATCCATAGTGGAACTGGGACTCTGATTTGCTCTTGCATTTACTCCATCCCAGATCTTGTCTTCTAGAGGACCACGTCAGGTGAAGTCACCCCTTTAGACACTGTGCTTTCCTGTTGACCCTTGGGTCTGCCCCCCAACCCCACTCCAAAGCACAAGCTCCACTGCCTAGGTTGCTCACATGCCCAAGTACCTTTGTTCCAGAATTCTCTCCTTTTCCTACATGGCTCAGATTCTACCATGCTTTGCTCCCATTTGAGCCAAAGCCCCTAGGGCCACACTGGGAGTCCTCCTGTCTACTGAGGGCACTTACCAGCCCACATTGAACTCCACATGGGCATCAAAGAGTGCCACCACGGGGGCAGTGGCAGCTCTCCAGCCACTGACCCTGGAGCGGATCAGGCCTTCCTGCTTGCTGTGGCGCACGACTTTGATGAAACCAGGCTTCTGGCCGTTCACCTTGTCCACATACTCTGTCAGCTTCTCCTTCAGTTCCTCTGTTAGGGAGAAAATATATAGTTAGCATAATGGGGGTGAGGTATGGACTGGGAGAATCCACATAATCCTAGTGAACAATCTACCTAGAGCGATATGTAAATTTAATGCAATCCCCATCAAAATACCAACAATATTCTTCAAAGAAATTGAACAAAAAATAGTGAAATTTATATGGAGCTATAAATAACAACAGCAATTTTGAGGGGAAAAAAAGGAGAGAAATGTGTTATCTGACTTTAAAATATACTATAAAGCAGCAACAATTAAAACACTATGGTATTGGCATAAAAACAGTCACATGGGTCAATGGAACAGAAAGTTCAGAAATAGAGCCATATATACACATCAATACTTAATTTATGATAAAGGAATCATGACTAGGGAAGGAGAGTCTCTAACAAAGGGTGCTGGGAAAACTGGACAGCCTGTGTTAAAGAATGAGGTTGGATCACTCTCTAACTTCACACACATAAACAAATTCCAAATGCATTAAACATTTAGATATAATACCTACAACAATTAAAATATAGACAGGATTTTTTATTTATTTATTTATTTATTTATTTTTGCACCAGGGACCTTTCTTTGCTGGAGACTGTGTAAACCTAGCAGAAGGCTCACCGAGGAGACAAAGGTAAGCTGGGAGGCTTGCCCATGCCGGGCGCCTTCTAGCCTGCAGTTCCAGCCCAGAGGGGAGCAGCACCCACCGCTGGGGCAGACCGGGCGTGCAGGGGAGCACGTTCCCACATCGCCATTTTGCAGCAGGGACCTTTCTTTGCTGGAGACTTGTGAACCCAGCAGAAGTTCCCCAGAGGAGCCAGTGGTGAGCTGGGAAGGTCGCCCAAGATGCCGGCCAGTACCAGCAACACACTGTCACAAGGAATACGGCAAATTAGAAAACAGGCAGTAGGGAGTAGAAAAACCACATGCAACCCAGCAACTCCTCAGCAAAAAAGCACACGGCAAAAAGAAAACCATCTACCAGATTGCAACGACAGTAACTTGGAAGAACTTCTGAGCCTTCCAGATAGAGAATTTAAAATTGCTGTGATTAAAAAACTGACAGAAGTCATAAAGGAAAACAATGATAAGGGGAAAATAATTAATGACCAGAAGAATGAAATTGAGTCCCTAAAGAGGGAAGTAAAAGAAATGCAGGAGATCAAAGAATTAATGGAGACGCTAAAGAACTCTGGGAAAAGCAATGAAAGCAGAATAGATGAAATGGAAGAATGAATAAGTACTCTTGAAGACACAGAAATAAAAAGAACTAAAACAGAAAAGGAAGGAGAAGTACGAAGGAAAAAGAACGAAGAAAGACTTTGGGAACTATCTGACTCCATGAGGAAAGGAAATATAAGAGTTATAGGAATCCCTGAAGGAGAGGAGAGAGATGTAGGAACAGAGAAAATATTCATGGATATAATTGAACAGAACTTCCCAAACGTGAAGAAGGAGCTGAAAATTGATATACAAGAAGCAAGAAGAACACCAAACTTCCATGACAAAAGGAAAAATACAGCAAGACACATAATAGTAAAGCTCCCAAGAATCCAAGACAAGGAAAAAATAATGAAACTAACAAGAGGGAAGAAACAGATAACATTCAAAGGGAAACCAATCAGACTGACATCAGACTTCTCTGAAGAAACACTACGGGCAAGGAGAGAGTGGAGGGACATAGTCAACAGACTCCAAGAAAACAGATGCCAACCAAAAATACTCTATCCCACAAAGCTCTCCTTCCTCTTTGAAGAAAGAATAAGGACCTTCCCAGACAAACAGAAACTCTGGAATTTTATTATGACTAAACCCCCACTCCAAAAAATACTACAAGGAGTCCTAAAGCCAGAACCTCAGAGGGACGAATAACAACAAAAGAAGGCCAAAGAAAGTTATTAAAAGAATAAATAAATAAAATCAAAGGAAAGACAAACACAATGGCAAATACAGATGCTAACATATCAATACTAACTCTAAATGTAAATGGACTAAAATCTTCAAACAAAAGACACAGAGTTGCAGGCTGGATTAAGAAACAAAACCCAACCTTTTGCTGTCTCCAGGAAACACATTTAGCTGCAAAAGATAAAAATAGACTCAAAGTTAAAGGATGGAAAACAATTCTACAAGCAAATGGACCAAAAAAGAAGGCAGGAACAGCTATACTCATATCAGATAAAACAGATTTCAAACTTAAAAAGATAAAAAGAGACCCCAGTGGTCGTTACATTACGATCAAGGGGACAATACTTCAAGAAGAAATAACATTCATTAACATATATTCACCAAACGAAGGAGCACCAAAATATATCAGACAACTATTGGCATCTCTGAAAACAGACATCAGAGAAAACACATACGTAGTGGGAGACTTCAACACACCACTATCAACAATGGATAGATCAACAAGACAAAAAATAAGTAAAGACACTAAAGCTCTAAATAAGGATCTAGAGTGATTGGGCTTAACAGACATATATAGAACACTAAACCCAAAAAAATCTGAGTATACATTTTTCTCAAGCGCACACGGATCATTCTGTAGGATCGATCATATACTGGGGCACAAAACAAACATCAACAGATACACCAAGATTGAAATCATACCAACCATCTTTTCTGACCATGAAGGCATCAAACTAGAAATAAACCATAAAAAGAAGGCAAGTTACTCTCCTACCTCGTGGAGATTGAAACCCACACTACTGGAAGTCCACTGGACTAACGAGGAGATAAAAGAAGAAATTAAAAAATTCTTTGAATTGAATGACAAGGAGGACACCAATTTCCTAAATGTATGGGATGCAGCAAAAGCAGTAATGAGAGGAAAATATATAGCAGTAGATGCTCATATCAAGAAACAAGAAAGAACTCAAAGAAACAACCTAATCTCAAAGCTCAAAGATCTAGAAAAAGAACAACAAAAAAACCCCAAAACCAGTAGAAGAAAAGAAATAATAAAAACCAAAGCAGAAATAAATGAAATCGAAAGTAAAAAAAACAATCCAAAAGATTAATGAAACCAAGAGCTGGTTCTTCGAAAAAATCAATAAAATAGATAAACCCCTAGCCAGGCTCACAAGGGCAAAAAGGGAGAAAGCACAAATAAATAGTATAATAAATGAAAGAGGAGAAATCACAACGGACACAGCAGAAATCAAAAGAATAATTAATAACTACTATGAACAGTTATATGGAAACAAGTTCAACAATCTAGAGGAGATGGACAAATTCCTACAACTCTACAATCACCCAAAGCTAGATAAAGAAGAAATAGAACACCTAAACAAATCAATTACAATTAGCGAAATTGAAATGGTAATCAAAAATCTCCCCAAAAACAAAAGCCCAGGACCTGATGGATTTACAAATGAATTCTACCAAACATTCAGAGACGAATTGGTGCCTATCCTTCACAAACTCTTCCAAAAAATTGAGAAGGAAGGTATAATACCTAACACGTTCTATGAAGCCAACATTACACTAATACCAAAACCGAACAAGGACAACACAAAAAAAGAAAACTATAGGCCAATCTCCCTAATGAACACTGATGCAAAAATTCTCAATAAAATTTTAGCTATCAGAATCCAACAGTGTATCCATAAGGTAATTCACCATGACCAAGTAGGATTCATTCCAGGGACACAAGGATGGTTCAACATCCGAAAATCAATCAACGTTATCCAACACATCAACAAAAAGAAATATAAAAACCATATGATAATATCAATAGATGCCGAGAAAGCTTTCGACAAAGTGCAACACCCATTCATGATAAAAGCCCTTGAAATTCTTGGGATACAAGGAACATACCTCAGCATCATAAAGGCCATATACGACAAGCCAACAGCCAGTATCATTCTCAATGGTGAAAGCTGAAAGCATTTCCATTAAGATCTGGAACAAGACAAGGATTTCCACTCTCACCACTGCTTTTCAATATAATATTGGAAGTCCTAGCCAGAGCAATAAGACAAGAGAAAGACATACAAGGAATCCAAATAGGAAAAGAAGAAGTCAAACTATCACTATTTGCAGATGATATGATAATATACATAGAGAACCCCAAAAACTCCATAGAAAAACTAAATGAACTCATCAATCAGTTCAGCAAAGTGGCAGGATACAAAATCAACATGCAAAAGTCAGAAGCCTTCCTATACACAAACAATAAATCTGAAGAAGAAGAAATCAAAAAAACCATCCCCTTTATTATCGAAACAAAAAAAATCAAATACTTGGGAATAAATCTAACAAAAGAGGTAAAGGACCTTTACAAAGAAAACTATAAAACACTGTTAAAAGAAATAGAAGAAGATACAAAGAAATGGAAAGACATCCCCTGCTCATGGATTGGAAGAATAAACATTATTAAAATGGCCATCCTACCAAAAGCAATATACTGATTCAATGCTATTCCAATAAAAATTTCAATGTCATTCTTCAAAGAAATAGAACAATTATTGATGAAATTCATATGGAATCACCAAAAACCCAGAATATCCAAAGCTCTCCTGAAAAAAAAAGAAGGGAATGGAGGCATCACACTCCCAGATTTCAGGCTATACTACAAAGCCATAATCATCAAAACTGCATGGTATTGGAACAAGAACAGACACACAGACCAATGGAATCGAATAGAAAATCCAGAAATAAACCCACAGATTTATGGTCAACTAATATTTGACAAAGGAGCAAAGAATATGCATTGGAGAAAAGAAAGTCTGTTCAATAAATGGTGCTGGGAAAACTGGGTCGCTGCATGCAAAAGAATGAAGCTTGACTACTACCTCACACCATACACAAAAACCAACTCAAAATGGATTAAAGAACTAGACATAAAACCTGAAAACATAAAATACATAGAAGGAAATATAGGTGAAACACTACGGGATTTGCACATCAAAGACATCTTTACAGACACATCACCCAAAGCAGTGATAGTGAAGGCAAAGATAAACAGCTGGGACTACATCAAATTAAAGAGCTTCTGCACAGCAAAAGAGACAATAACAAAAACAAAGAGAAACCCCACCAACTGGGAGAACATTTTTGCACCCAACACTAATGATAAAGGAGTGATCACAAAAATCTGCAAAGAGCTGATGAGACTCAACAACAGCAAAGAAAATAATCCAGTCAAAAAATGGGCAGAAGAGCTAAAAAGAAACTTCTCTGAAGAGGAAATGCAAATGGCCAACAGGCATATGAAAAAATGTTCAACATCACTTGTCATCAGGGAAATGCAAATCAAAACTACCATGAGATACCATCTCACACCAGTGAGAATGGCACATATTAAAAAAACTAGCAACAACAAATGTTGGCGAGGGCGCGGAGAAAAAGGAACTCTCCTGCACTGTTGGTGGGAGTGCAAACTGGTCCAACCACTATGGAGAGCTGTGTGGAGATTTCTGGACCTACTAAACATAGAGCTTCCATATGATCCAGCAATTCCACTCCTAGGTATTTACCCAAAGGACACAGAAACATTAATTCCAAAGAACACCTGCACCCCTATGTTTATAGCAGCACTGTTTACAATAGCTAAGCTTTGGAAACAACCCAAATGCCCCAAAATAGATGACTGGATCAAGAAGATGTGGTACATATATACCATGGAATATTACTCAGCATTCAAAAAAGATAAACACACGCAATTTGCAGCAACATGGATGGCGCTGGAAGGGATCATGCTCAGCGAAATAAGCCAGAAAGAAAAAGAAAAATACCGGATGGTCTCACTCATAGCAGGAATCTAGAAAACTTAAATAAGGGACCAGGAAAATGAATAACTATAAGAAAGTGAAAATCAAAATCAACAAAAATCTATGAACCAGAGACACTTTGGGGGGGGTGGGTGGAGGGAGGGAGGGATTGGGGTCAAAATGGGGGGTTGAAATTGTATGGGGAATATAAAAATAAAATTTATTATAAAAAAAGGAAAAAAAATAAAATATAGACAGAAGAAAACATTGGTGATGTGTTTCATGATACCAATGACAAAGATGTTTTTGGAGATTTGACTCCTATGGCGAGGGTAAATAAAGCAAAAATCACCTTCTTTTTACACAGCAAAAGAAAATACAACAAGATTAAAAGTACATTCTATTAAATGGGAGAGAATATTTACACATTATATAAACTTCAAGTGGTTAATACCCAAGATAAAAAAAAAAAACAAACATACAAATAACAAATAACCCAACTGGTAAATGGAAGGCAGATGTGAACAGACCAGAGAAGATATCCAGAAGGGCAATACATATGGAAAAATGTTTATCATTTCTTTTAATAAGATAGATGCAGGTGAAAACCACTGAGATATAATCTCACACCAGAGAGAGAATGTCATGTATTTAAAAAAAAAAAAAAGCCAACAACAAGTGCTGGCGAGGATGCAGAGGAAAAAGAACCTTATTACACTGTTGGTGGGAATGTAAAGCGGTGCAGCCATTTTGGTAAATGATCTGAATTTACCTTAAAAAACTTAAAATGAAAATACCCGATCCAGCAATCTCATTCCTGGGTTTCTATCCAAACAGCAAGAAACCATCAATCCAAAAAATTATATGTCATGCAATGTTTATTGCAAAATTTTTTACAACAGCTGGCATATGGAAACAACTGATGTGCCCACTGACAGAGATTGGATCAAGAAGATATGGTAAATCCACTTGTGGAATACTATTCAGCCATAAGGAAAGAAGAAATGTTGCCATTTATAGCATAATGGAAGGAGTTTGAGGGAATTATGTGTGGGAAAGCACGTCACAATGACCAAGACAAATATTGGTCTTGGTCAATATTACACACTAACCAATATTATAAACAATACATAGCAGACAATTCAACAACGTAAGATACTTAAAAAAATAAACTAGCGGTTGTTAATAAATGAAGTGAGGTTTCTGAGGTTAAGATGGAGGGGGCAGGAGAAAAGATCAAGGGGATATAATGGATGGTGGGATAAAGAGCTATTTTTAAAAAAAGCCACATATTCATCTCATCAGCTTAGCAGCTTCCTTCCTCCTCAGTACTCCCCACTTACCCTCCCCTTCTCCCCAGAGAAAACTCCATCTTTGCAGACCACAGCCTGGGATCCACTTCTGCCTGGGCCTCTGCCTTTCCAGGAAATGTGACCAGAGCTGGGCTGGGTGAGCAGTGGACATTGGTTAGCTGCCTGCTAAGGCTGAGCCTGACTAAGTGTCCTGTTCCTCTGCTTCTTCATAGTAACTGTGAATGGGGCCTGCGGGCACAGGTCATAATGGCTGCAGCCACTCAGCAGCAGCCTCCCCAGCCCCCAGTAAGTGAGGACACAGCAGCCCCTTCCATTGTGTTTTTCATGACAATCCCTTTCCCAACAAAGATGACTTGAGCGGGCGGTGAAATTATCCCACAAGCAGCCACAGCCCGTAACCAGGACTCAGTTCTGCTCTTTTCCTGTCTCCAGCACCTGCCTCTCCAAGCCCTGTCTGGGCTCCCCCAAGACAAGCTGCCCATTGAGGGTGAGATCAGGCTGAGGCAGCCAGCACAGAGGTGGTATGGGATTGGTGGGCCCCGGGCAGCAGCTCACTGTACAGGGAGGACAGCGTCTAACGCCACAACAGGTATTTTAATTCTGCATTGTGACCTGTTTCTCAGCCAGCTCTTGATGTCCACAATGAAGTGCATGTATTTTTCACATGAGAAAGAGATGACTTTTTGGTGGACTGTCACGGGTTGTGGTATATCTCCCCAGAAAAAGATATGCTGAGGTCTAACCTACAGTAACACAGAATTGACCTTATTTGGAAATAAGACCTTTGTAGATTTAACCAAGTTATGATAAGTCATTAGGCCTAAACCATTGTAACTGGTGTTATTATAATAGAAGGAAATTTGATACAATGACATGCACACCCAGAAGAAAGACAATGTGAGGAGAGAGAAAGAGAAGACAGCCATTGACACATGAAGTAATCTCTGAAGTCAACAGAAGTAGGCAAGAGGCTTGGGACAGACCCTTGCCCAGCACCTTCACCTTGATTTTGGACTTCAAGCCCCCAGAACTATCAGATAATTCATTTCTGTTGTTCCAAGACACACAGGTTGTGGTTCTTTTACTTAGTGGTCTCAGGAAACTAATGTGGTTGTTATGAAGATTAAATGGGACTAACATGTGAAAACTGCATAGCACATAGTAGATGCCTTCTATGCCTATGGTCAGCCACCTCTTTGCTGAATTCAATATTTCTAAAGATTTACACTGTTTCTCTGAATGTCAGGATGTTTTTTCCTGATTCTTTCCTGATTCCAGTGTCTTTGTTTTCTGGTCCTTTCAGCTTCTGCAAAAGTGAGGAGCATATGGCCTTTGTTGTCACTTGGGTCATCTTTTTAAATATGTGACCTTGTGGGGACACCTGTGGGGGCAGCAGGAAGAACAGAGGGGGTGTCAGTTGTTCTCATTCCAGTCTGGAGAAAACTCAGTTGACTCTTGGGGCTGCCACCAATACAGCCTCTCACTTTAGCCAAAATGAAAATGACCCCATAATCTCTGGCTGCAGAGCTGACTGGGAAGCCTGGGGAGGCTGCTGTCTCCCAACATCAAGTGAGAATAGCAGATAGTGGGGGAAAACTCAGTGTACCCCAACCACTTACAGGGTCTTCAAGTATGGTTGCCAGGAGGTCTCTTAAACCATTTACTGTTTCATCACTTCAAAGGTCCACCTCACTTATATTCTTTCTGAAAATTTTAAATAGAGCTCAGTAAAGCCTGATATTTGGGTTTTTGAAGGTGTCAGTTAAACAGTAAGTACACAGAACTTGGAGTGAGAACTGGGTTAAGTACCAATGACCTGAGCAAGATCCCTTCCAGCTCCATCCATGTTGCTGCAAATTGCATGAGTTTATCTTTTTTGAATGCTGAGTAATATTCCATGGTGTATATGAACCACATCTTCTTGATCCAGTCATCTATTTTTGGGCATTTGGGTTGTTTCCATAGCTTAGCTATTGTAAACAGTGCTGCTATAAACATAGGGGTGCAGGTGTCCTTTTGAATTAATGTTTCTGTGTCCTTTCAGTGAAATAAGCCAGAAAGAAAAGAAAAATACTGGATGGTCTCACTCATAGCAGGAATTTAGAAAACCTAAATAAAGGACCAGGAAAAAGACTAAGTATAATAAAAGACTAAGTATAATACTTTATAAAAAAAAGTACCAATGACCTGATAGTGTCCCCTCCCCACCCCCAGGCAGGACATACCTGTTCCCTCCTTCCCTCCCCATGCCTCAGGCGAGAAGCAGACAGAGACCACTGTTACTGAGGTATTGCTGGGCAAGGGCTGTGGGTGACTGCCAGGCATGATCCCATGCATCCTACTTCTCTGAATTCACATCTTGGTATAGATGCTTCTCACAGTGAATCTGCACTGGTCCTGTGACAACAGGGTGCACTAGAAGGACTTATGAACTGCCAGGCCTAGGCCTCGGGAGGCCTTGGTATTTCTGATCACTCTCTTGTCGCCTGAGTATAGAATCTGGACTCAGTTTCCTTGAGGCCAATGAAAGGCCCATGGAGTCCCAAGTCATTTGGGTCACCCCACTGAAGCCCCAGACATGTGAAAGAGGCTTTTTTGGCCCCTTTCGTCATCAGCTGACTGCAAATGCATGGTGGGGGTGGGGGACGGCCAACCCTTGTAGAGATAAGTTGCCCTAATTGCAAAAGTCTACCAGCCATAGTGGTAGATTTGTAGGCCAATGAATGGCTGCTGTTTTAAGCCACTAACTTCAGGTGTAATTTGCTTTCCACAAAGGCTAACAAGACAGAATCTATTGTGCTATTATGGTGCTGGGGGTTAATGTAAGACTGTGAACTCATGATACACAGGAAATGAAGGCAGGCATAGGAGAATGAGTGTAGAAGGTGGCAAGCAGGAGCTGAAAAGGTTTTGCTTCCTGTAGGACCTGCTTACCTCCTTGTATGTTTGAGTTCTGTTAATAGTGAGCTAGAATAAAGGTTTCTGGAAGATCAGATCAGTGAAAAATTCTGTGTTTTCCCAAACATTTGCTACAGAAAGGATTTGATCAACAGAAAGGATTCCTTTAACCCTAATCAAGCAACTGCTATAAACTTTTTTCTGAAGCCTGAAATATGCTAGATAGCACTGACTCAATCTTTGCCAAGAACCTTTATCTAGATTTCCATGGTTTCCTTCAGCTTTTGTCAACTGCCAAAGCAAGAAAGAACTATCTCAAAAGGACTTCTGCATCTATTAGAAAACTGTCGCATCTATTAGATACTGTCTTTGATATTTTATATACAATATATAGGTATGTGATAAGTGTGATAAGTACCTCTGTGACTCTAAGTGAAAACATATAATGAAATGTTGGTTTTCTTTATACGTAATGACAAACACATAAACCATCGTATTTGCCTTTTTGCTAAGGTGGCCAGGAAGCTCAGAGAGAAATATAATGAATAATCTCAGGGTTCCATCAGTATTTTTACTTCTCTGCCTTTGTTAAAAGCTTTGATTTTCAAGTCCTAGTCTAAAGGTACATTGTCTTTTACTTTTTTGTTCCTTTATAAGCTAGCTTTAAACATTTTTTTTGAAATATCTATAAAAAAACTTTTAATAAAGTGCCTCTGTAGGGTAGGACAAAAATATAATTGTAGAAAGAAGGGTAATGCTGTATTTCATGTTTGTTTTAATGTGTTGGGAAAAGAGGAGGCAGGGAGTCTGCTCTCTGTGACTTTGCCAGATTCAGAATCAATGATGGAGCTGTCGATAGGCTGCATTCACAGAGAAATACAATTTGCACCCTGCATGGGGCCAGGTGTCATCCTGCTCGTGTTGCTCCTCCAGCCTGCTCCTGCTGTCCACAAATCCTGGCTCTGCTGACTTTTGAATGACCTCTGTAAATCAGCACTCCCAGAAGTCCTGCTGGTGAAACACCATTCTCCTCTTAGGAGGTCACAGGCCATTCTCTACTATCCCCGTCTGGCGCTTCCGCTCAGAACCAGTTAAAAGCAGGCTGCTTGCCTATTCTTACTCTTTCAGGCTTAGATGCCAAATAAAAATGCAGAACTTACTTGCCTGGTCAGACAGAGCACTTTCTCCCCTTCTCCCCATCACATACATACCTCTTGTATTGCTCCCATAAAAAGCAATTCACTCTTTGGGGTGACCCCCAGAGAAACAAAATGCAGGCTGAGCAGAAGCCTGGTATCAATGGTTGTTTATCTGATTTAAACACCTAATGCAGTACTTCTTATCTGTTGCATAAAGGAAAATAAAGGACCAGGAAATTGATGCCTGAAGAGGCTTTGCTCAGAAGGCAGTTGCACAGGTTTCCTTGCAAAACAGCCTGGCCAGGCTGGTGGAGGAGAAGCTGGTGCAGCTCCTCATCTTCTCCTCAGTGCTCAGATGATCATTTCCCAAGGGGGCTGTGTAGGTTTAGAGGACATAGCAGTATGTCCATTCATTCATTCTCAAATACTGCTCATTATGTACCCAGTATTGATCTAGCTGCTGTGGCTATAGCTATGAACAAGACAGTCTTACAGAACTTCATTCTATGGATGTTTAAAGGCATGTGATGTTCTCTACTGAGAGGGAGAGTGACTGAGCATGGAGGGGAGAGAGAGAAAGGTGGAGAGAGAGAGGGAAGAGGGGAGAGATTGACTTTTGAAAAAGAATCTCAGAAACCAATTCACTGCTCTGAGACACCGAGGCCTCTTAAAGGACAGTGCCTCCTGGGCCTGAGAAGCAGCGCCCGGTACGTTTGGTGGGAAGACGGGTTATAGGCTGAGCTAGAAGCTAGAAGCCCCATGTTCTCTTACTTTCTTATAGCAAAGTGGTTCTCAGCATCAATCCCTCTCCCCCTTCCCCAAGGGGATATTTGGCAATGTCTGGAGGCAATTTTGATTGCCATAAGTGGGAGGGTGCTATTAGTCTACTGCCAAACATCCTTCAACACACAGGACAGCCCTCCATGAGAACTCACTCTCCAGTTCAAAGTGTCAATAGTGTCGAGTTTGAGAAATTCTGTGTAGCTCTGAACTGACCGTGAAGGCCCCATCCAGGTAATCTGAGCATGTATTCTTGCAGCGTTTTCAAACTGGAAGCCCCAGCGCTGCATCTACTCAGGGACACGTTTTCGAGGGCCTGCCAAGCATTCCTGCTTGGTGAGAATTGGCTGGAGCTGAGCAGGAGCTGTCCCCTTAGAAGGCATACTAACAGGTACTGGCCGGCTTCGCGGGTGAGCTGACGTGGCAGCCCCACAGGGCCTGCACTCAGAAGGCCTGTGCATGATACCCCTGACTCTGGATGCCCTGCTCACATCCCCTGGGCACTTACCTCCCCCCCACTCCGCTGGCCTCTGCTCTGCTTGAGGACTTACTCTGACCACAGGTGTGAATTTAGCCTGCCCTGAGCACTGTGGAGTTTTATCTACAGTGGTTTCCTATCCACAGAGCTAGTGCTCTAGCAGGGCAGATAAACATTCCATGATATGGACTGAAATGTGCCCCATTCCCAAATTCATAGGTTGAAGTCCTAACCCCCCAGCACCTGAGAATGTGGCCTATTTAGAAACAGTCACTGCAGCAGTTATCAGTTGAGTTCATATTGGTGTTGGGGTTCCTAACCCAAAATGATTGGAGTCCTTGTAATAAGAAATTCATATAATGACAGACATACAGCAAGAACACCATGTGACAACAAAGGCAGAGACTGGAGAGATGCATCTTGAAGTCAAGGAAGGCCAAAAGTTGCTACATACCCCTCTGAAGTCAGAGAGCCTGAGGCACACACCTTGACCTTGGTTTCCTGGCTTCCAGAACTATGAAACAATTTCAGATGTTTAAGTCACCAAACTGGTGGTGCCTTTTAACAGCACCTGCAGGAAATGAATGTACCCCAGCTCCTCACCCCTAACCCCTGCCAGGTGGCAATGCTGTGAAGCTTCAGTTTGTGACCACTGTTTACATTTTTGATGACTCAAGTCTCTCTACCTGTATGCCTTGTCCTCTGACCTGGCTAATGTTTACTAAAAGAAATAAGAGTATGGCGCGCAGACCTCTCCTGCCGCCCGCTGCTCCCCTCAGCAGTGTACTTCGGTCCTTCTGCCTGCTCTGCTCCCCGCTCTGGCTCTGGTGAATTCTCTCACCCTCCCACGCTTCTGACTGTACCCAGTGCTTGTATAAATAAATAAATAAATCTTTAAAAAAATAAGAATAAAAATGAGGTATCAGGTATTTTTCTAAGGGCTTTGCACCTATTATCTTACTGAATCCTTTTGACAACCCTATGATGGAGACACGATGAATCACTCCATTTTGAAGGTGAGGAAATTAAAGCACAACATGACCTGGGTAATAAATGGTAGTCAGGATTCAGATCCATTCAGTCTGTCCTGGGAGTCTACCTCTTCACCCTACACTGCTGCCGAGTATAAGCTGGGCTTACACTTAAGCTGGGCTGCTTAAGAACAGCTTGTTGAAAACACAGGCCTCTGGCTACCACCCCACAGAGTGACTGTGTAGACCGGAAACCTGAAATTGTCTTTCATATAAGCTCCCCTAGGAGATTCTGCTGGGGAGCCAAGCTTGGTAACAACTGAAGCCAGCAGGGTGGAAAAAGCCTCTTCTGGAACATGCCATTCCAGCAGTAAACACTCCTCAGACTCCACCCCCCATACTTGCCCAGGGTGATTTGTCAATTTGTCTCCCACACCCATGGGATCTTCTTCCTGCTTTCCTTTTTCCAGTTGGTTTCTTTTCTCCAGTTGGCTACCCTTGGATCTTGCCACTGTAATTCCCTGGGTGCCCCCTGCAGAGGGCACTGATTTTTGTCCCCTCTGTCACCTCCACAATTTCAAGCCAGTCCTGTCTTTCTCTATCTCCATGTTGTCCCCCAAGCCTAGTCTGGATTTAGAGTTGCCACTCCCTCCCTCCAGGGGGAGGGTAGTGTGAACACCCCTCACTGAGAAGAGCTGATAACTGCTAGTCTCCAATGGTACTAATTTAAAGATTAAAAAGCACAGCACATTTTTGTTTATTCCTCTAAGCGTGAACAGTAGCTGGTCTTCCTCAGATCAGAAGATTAACTGGCTTTCCTCTAAAGCCATTTAGGGCCATTGAAACACAAATGATATGTCAACACACTTTAAATGAGAGATTATTCATTAGGATGCAGTGGTTGTCAAACCTAGCCAATCATCCACTTCACCTAAGGAGCTAAAATATAGATAAATAGAGATGCTACCCACTCCCTAACTCTCTGAAGAATCCAGAGAGGGGTTCTGGACTCAGACAGTCCTGCAGATGAGTGATGGGGAGCATGGCTTAGACAGCTGCCACCCCAGTCTGAGCCTGGAACTCTAAGCTCTGGGATAGCTTTGTCTTGTGCATTTCACTCTGAGATCACTCCAGACAAGCTTTCAAATCCTGGATGGTTTACAAATGCCTTCCACGCAGCTCATTCTTCTGTCCGATACACTTAACAGCTGCACTTCTGTCCAGCTCCTTTAATAGCTGCACTTCTTCAAAGTCAATTGATAGTGAAGTAGATTCAGGATGGCCTTAGATGGTTCTCTTTACTCAGGGCTTAAGGAATGGCTCTGTCAGGAGCCCCACAGATGGCCTATAAAATATGCCGATGGGTGCAGGCACTGTGTCATAATCTTCGTGGAAAACCCAAGCATTAGTGCAGTCTGAGCAGGTTAGAGAAGTCCCAGAACGACCCTTAGCAGATCCAGTCAGCTGTTCCCGGGTCTACTCTTTCAGGTCATAGCCAGGCATTAGTGACCAGCCCAACCCACAGGAACCACGACCTCATTAGCAGGGTCTTCAATGCCAGACTTTCAGCATCCCCTAATGTCCTCTTATCAGCTACAAAATGACTTATTTTCCTATAGATCCTGTGTCCTGCAACAAAATGGTCAGAAGGGGTTTCTGAAGATGACTGTGGCAGATGATGGTAAATGGTCCCCTGACCAGTCAGGGATGTGTTGGGCACTAATCCTCTTTCTCTCTTTCTCATAACAACAAAAGCAGACAAACACACCTGATAAAATTTGCCATTGTCTGTGGTGTCAACATCCCCACATTAGCTGCTTTCAAGATACTAATGGACGCCACTGACGTTGCTGGGAGGAGATGGGCTGGGTTGGGAAAGGGTGTTTACTACCAGTTTTCACTGGTCCGGCCAGCCTGGCACACTGGTGCTGGTGCCCAGGGAAGGAAGGCTGCAGCTCTGTGTGCCTTCCCCCACTTACTACATAATGGTACTTTGTGCTTGGTACTTTTCACCAATTCATCCTCTTCTGAATTCATTCACCCAACAATTATATCTTAAGCACCTTAGAAGTACCATATATTACCCCAGAGTCTAAGCTTACTGAAATCACACACCACTCTGCAAACAATGACATTTATAGCTAATGCTGATTTATTTAGTGCTTCCCACAACCATATTTTTCTCATTCAATCCTCTCCACAATAACATTGTGGAGGCAGCTAGTGCTGTTCTCGCCATTCCACTGACTAGGAAGTCAGAGCTCAGAGGGGTAGAGGGGTTTTTCAGTGTTCCAGAACTAGGAGAGGGTGAGTTAGGATGCAAACCTTGGCATCCTAGCTCACATTTAATGGCACTCATATTATCTTCAAATGACAAAGGAGAAAGAAAACTCCAGGATAGGCCTTTACATGACATACCCAAGATGAAAAAATGGTAAGGAATGAGCAAGGATTCAAACTCAGATCTGCCCAACTGCACAGCTTTTGCTCTCTGTCACCATCCCATGTCTTGGGCCTCAGTAGCATTCTATGATCACTGATTTTTTTTTTAAATCATGTATCCTTAGGCCCCCAGGGAAGGAATTAGAATGACAAACTCAGCTTCCTTTTTGACTGGCAGGCTGACAAGAGTATTCACACAAAATCCAGTTTCTCTGAGATAAAAAACCCTGAGTAAGAAAGACCACAAAATGAGGGAAGAGGACCTAGGTTTGGGTGAGCGTTTCCTAGGATGCTCACTACTCACTTTGACTTTCACATTATAATTTTGCCTAAGAAACCCAATGTGGACCATGGACATAAGATTGCCCGAAAAACTGTGGATGTTCAAGATCCATGATCCCACCCCACGCTCTTCAGCCCCAGGCAGCTGTTTCTGAATGCCCACTTTCTCTTTGCTCCTGACACCCCAGACCTGCTCATGATCACAAAACTGGTCATCAGCACAGTCAGGGAGAGAATCTAGTGCTTCCTTTCCCAGGGCCAGGCCCAGGCCCAGGGTTTGCTATTCATCCACTGTGAATAATTTGGAAAATAAAGATCTGAAAAATGGACTAAGAGAAATCAGTGTCTTCGTGGACTAAATGGACTTGGAAAAGGGCCAGTTTGCATTTGTGCTCCCTGGGGCTGTGTGAGAGGGGAACCCCTGTCAAGTAAGGTGGGCAGCAGCCCAAATGCTGTGAAATTACTTAAAAGGCATAATACACTCCTGCTACTTTGATTGCTTTCAGCAGGAACCTCAGGGCATATTAAAAATGCTGTGACTGGTGATTAACATCAGCCAAGTCCAGGCACGGTGGATGGACTCCAGGTCCAATTCCTTTAATTCAGAATAACAGCACAGGCCCTTGCCTTGAGCTTCTAGGGAGGGCACAACTTAGAACAAGTCCTGATGATGTCCCATCACACAAAAGGGATTCCAGGACAGCATCCCCAAACCTCCTGCCCTTACAAGAAAATTCAGTTGCCCTTAGTAATTAAGCCAACTTGAATTCTGGTGCTAATTTCTGCTTTTATGCAAGGCTTGGAAAGTTTAGAACATTGTCTGGTTCAGAAACTTGATGATCAAATCTTGACTGACAGCCCAAGAGTTTATGATTGTAAGTCTAAAATTTCAAGATTCTGATCC
The DNA here is from genome assembly GCF_014898055.3 of Talpa occidentalis. Classification (NCBI taxonomy): domain Eukaryota; kingdom Metazoa; phylum Chordata; class Mammalia; order Eulipotyphla; family Talpidae; genus Talpa; species Talpa occidentalis. The sequence continues at coordinate 27,530,350 of NW_023603184.1, forward strand.
CTAAAGCTGATGACTCTTGGATTCTAACTCGTATCACCTGAGATCCCAGGAGTCTAAGCTTCTGTAAATGCCAGCGTAATAGCTCCCAGTCCCTCCATTGCTGTTGGCCTGCAGGATCCAACATACTGGTCCCTTCTAGCTTCTCAATCCCCTCTGCAAAACTCCATGATCAAGTCACTTTCTCACACATGAAGAGCTTAGTGTGTCACGGTACCTTTGTACCAGCTGCCCTCTCTGCCTGGAACATTCTTCCTGCCTCATCTGACCCAACTCTAGTTCTTTAGGAAGTCCTTCTTCACATGCAGCTCTCTCAACTGGAGGAAAGGTTGGGGAAAGGAAGGGAACTGTTTTCTGCTTGAACACTGACCAGTCGCTTGAAACACTGACATGATCCAGGCAAGCAGTGGGGATATCCGGACATCAGGCCCGGAGATACCAAGTCCTGCCAGCACAGCCCAGAGCTTCCTGGGACGAGAGCTAAGGCTTGCACAGGCTGTAAGTCAGTGACGTACTTCTGCAAATCACTGCTGCTCAGGCAGTGTGACTGGTGCCTCAGCCTGGCGGATTCATGACTGGGAGACTTAGCGGGCTTCGCATACATATTTATACCGATGTCTGTGCTCACATTGGGAGGTTTGATGCTCTTTCCCTGAGCCAGCAGAACACCTTTAGGCAATTTATTCTCCAAGTAACCAGATTCCATGAAAGGTGGGTGACAGACACACTCCAAGGGCTCTGCCCTCAACCTTTGAATTCGTATTTCTCTACTGAGCACAAGGGACTATGGTGCTGGTGCACGGGTGAATTGGTGGTGGGAATTCTATGGGGACTACACCTGAGACAAGAAAGCAAACATTGTACAAAATGAACAATAATATAAAATATAAATAAATTATTTAAAAAAATAAAATGAACAAAGTTTAAAAAAAGAAAAATGTCATGTAGAGTAGAAAGGACAGAGGTTCAGTGGGGAGTCAGACCTCAGTTTAATTCTCAAGTGTGGCCATTTGTCAGCTGTGTGACTTTGGGCACATGGAAAGTTCTCTGAGCCTCCTGTTTGAGAGATGGGAATAATGCTATCTACTTCTTTATAGGATTCTGTGAGATAATGCCTGGCATATTGAAAGTGCTTAGGAAGGGTTAATAATATTTGTTTGTTAGTCTGAATTCCTTTGTTTCCTTCCTTTGAAAGGAAGGTGACTAGGCTGGGGGCAGGAACACCCCTCTGCATTTTTTGAGAAAACAAGGCCGGAGCTTCCACAGACACAGGATACTGCAGGTATTCCATTAGGGCCACTACCATCTGGCACTCCATATTCAGTCCCCATCCACTCCCCTCCCCAGCTTGTCATCCATTTATTTAACAATCCCCTAGAAGGCAATTTCAATGTGCAAGGTACTCCTAAGGGCTTTATTTTTGTTAAGTCATCTAACTTTCATAATGACTCTATGTGGAAGTACTACTAGTAACCCATTTTATAGATGAGAAAATGGAGGCACCAAGAGGTTAAAAAACTTCTCCAAGTTCAAATCTTTACCAAGTGGTAGAGTTGAGATTCCAGACTTGTTCATTCCCAGCACAACAAACCTGCTCTGTGCATGGCAGAGCAATCTCCCATGACTTTGAAGGAAGTCCCCAGGCAAAAAGATGCAGACCCATGCAATGGGAGGTGAGCTGCATCCACCTAAGGTGGCAAGACCAGAGACATGGCACAGCACTGATAATTTTGCCAGGTGGTCTGGATTGGGGTGTACCCAGCACTTGGAGGGGCTACCATAGATGTCTGTTTTGCTCTAATAAATATAATGAATGAATGAATCATGTTTTGGCCCAATGCTTTCTAATAACCAAGATGTCAACTCCCCCCAAAAGATTTTGATTCCCCTTTTCTTTAGTTCTCTCTGCCCCTTTGGCCCCAGAGCCCTCATGTCCCACTGGACTGTGAGCTCCTTGGGAAGGAACATGGATCTTCCTTGTGTCCATATCCCGAGAGTCCCACCAGGCCTGGCACACAACACGGAGGTTGTCGGCTGCCGGATATACCATGGATCACAAGTTCTCAAACTGAAATATGAGAATCTGTCTGGAAAATACCCAGAAAAAGTCTGCGGTCCTGTTGCTAAGTCTCACAGCTCTGCAGAAGTTACTGATCCACTCTGCCTGGATCCTGCTTTCTGAAGGTTGGGTAATTGGCACTGTCTGTGATGTGTCGGCACGTGGGCTCCCTGGGGATTTATTTCTCACATACTGTCCCACTCAAACCTTATGGGACCCTGTGAGTTGATCAGCATTATGGCCATTGTTCACAGAAGGAAACTGAGGCTTAGCAAGAGTGAGATTCTTTCCTACAGTCACATAACTCTTGAATGGCAAGGTCCAGACTGAGTCCCAGAGCCAGGACAGGCTTTGTCAACTCCTTTGTCAAGGTCATTGCTGACCTTTCTCAACCTTTGTCTGCTCAGTGCACTTAAGGAGAAATAAAATAACAATGGAAAATGGGTCATCCTCTCCCAGAGCAGCCTTTCTGCTGAATGCTGAGCTTTCAGCTGGCATCTGCTGCTTCCTTGGGGTCAGCTAAAACTGAACCAGTGCTACTCCCTCAACCAGCCTGTCTTGGCCATGGTATCTAGACACAGCTAAGTACTGAGGATTGTACATACATACCAGGCACTGTCTTATGTGTCCCACATGACTTATAGACTGAGTCCTCACCTTGATTTAGGAGGAAGGGACCAAGAGGATCCCTATGTTAGAGCTGAGAAAGCAGACTCAACTGGCCCAGCATCTGTGGTGAAGACTGATCCAAATCACATCTGTCTGATCCCAAGTCCAGAGCCAATACCTAGTCTTCTAATATACGGACCTTTTATAGGGCAAAGCAGACATGGCGAACTCTGGCTCCAGAAGCAATGCCACGTTGGCTGGGGCATGTCTATCAGGGAGGTAATATTTCTTGCATTCCTGAAGTAAGTTTCATTGGAGGTAGATAAGTATTACTGAGCATCTCTATGTGTCAGCCACTGCTCTAGATGTTGGGGCTAGCTCAGAGAGCAAGCTATGCTCCCTTCCCTCAAGGAGCTCAGAGGGTATGAGAAGGGATCAACAATATGTGGATACGTAAGTGGACATAGTCTACGACGTCAGGCAGTGAGCTTGTGCCACATGGATAAAGCAAGCACAGGGAGGGGCAGGTAGTGACAGGAGGGGGGTCCAGTATTTGTGGTCTCTAAGCAGGGGAAACACTAACCACAGAGGGACACTGAGGAGGAAGTTGTTTGTGTTTGGGATACCGGCTACCAGAGACACAGTTCTGGCTGCAGGAGACCTTCCAGCCAAGGGTTAGGCATGCAGTCTGGCCCCAGGTAGGGCCTGGGATTCAGAAAAAGGCCCAGGACTGAGAAGTGAGGCATTCAGTCATCCTGGCAGAACATGCCCAGATGAATGGAGTGGGGAGGCTCCTGAAGGTAGAGCTGGCCTTCAGGCATTCCTCTCATACCCTCTCAGCCTGGGGCTGCCCAGCCTCAGCCTGGAAACCGAGCAGCTGTGGGTCAGAGTCAGGGAAGGAGCAGCACTGTCCCTCGGGCAAAGGCCTCCCTACCTGTGCTTCAGGTTCCAGAAGGATTGAAAGAGGCTGGAATTGAGAGGCCTCCCCAGTAGCGCAGTGGTTGAGCGCTGGGTTACAAAGCTGCCTGCAGCCTCTGCAGCATTGGTTCGATCCCTGACCACCAGGTGAGGGTCCCACATGGTGCGCAGACCTCTCCTGCCGCCCGCTGCTCCCCTCAGCAGTGTACTTCGTCAGTCTGCCTGCTCTGTTCTCCGCTCTGACTCTGGTGAATTCTCTCACCCTCCCTTGCTTCTGACTGTACCCAGTGCTTGTATAAATAAATAAATAAATCTAAAAAAAAAAAAAAAAAAAAAAGAGGCTGGAATTGAGGGAGACTCTTAAATCCAGGCTTGGGCCCTGGGTGGGCCACTGTCCTTGGGGTTTGGCACAGCGCTATCTGATAAAATTCACTAAATACTTTAGACTGCTGAGGCCTGCACTGGATCCCACATGTGGATAAAAACTATTGCTGGAAGCAATTGTATTTTTAAGTTCAGAGCCTAGGACTAAGCAGCTCCTTGCCAGCACCTCAGGAGGGCTGTCTTTGACTGCTTCTGGGTGCCATCCCAGGCCTCCTAAGCTTCCTTGCCCACCCTGCACAAGTGTCTCTTTCTTTAAAACTAACAAAAGCAGAGCCCTGGGCCTAGTGATGCTATCAGAGCACAGGACACAGGTAAGCTCTGGCCGGAGACTCCAGCACAGAGGCTGAACACTTTCCCGAGGAGCTGCCCTCTAAAGTCTGCAACCGTCACAGCCAGCGGGCTGCTGGCGTTGGTTTTGCCAGGCCTTTCAGAATTATTGATTTTTTTCAGACCCCTGCATTTCAGCAACATATATCACCACCTATCTCTAGAGAGACTGACTTCAGAAACCCAAGAAATATTACTTCCCTCATAGACATGCCCCAAATATTGAAAACATCACTCTTCCTCCCTTCCTGTCCTCTTTGTGCATCTTTCATTCACGTGTCCAACTGGCAGAGATTTACTAAGCGCTGGGCATGCAGAAGCCCATACTCCATGCTGGGGATCGAGAATAGGTGGGATTTCATCCTCCAGAAGCTCAGGGTGTGGTGGGAGGAAACCGTTACACAGATCAGGTTAATGCATTGAAATAGGGTCTAAAAGTGCACTGGAAATACAGTGCAGGATAGGTCAACTTTTACATTCTTAAGCTTGTCTCAGATGGATGAATGGCTTTGCTAGAAAGATAAAGGGACAGCAAATAGTGTCTCAGACAGAAAAACATAAAGGCTGGGTGGCATGCATGTGCAAGCATGTTGGGAAATGGTTAAGTTGTAGGCAGTGCCAAGCGTGGGCTCGGCTGAGCTTGGGGTTGCAGTTTAAGAAAGGGGAGAGGATGAAAATACACGAGTGGCAGGTGGGTAGCAAAGGGCCTTGAAGGCCAGGCCGAAAACTATTAAGGAGTTGGAAGAAGTTGGAGTCCCTTTCTCCTACAGGTCTTGGAAAGATGAAATGAAAAATCAGGTATGGTCTTTTAACAGTTTGTTTATTAAAAAATGTACTGTAACTGCCCCATTCCAGAAACCCTAGTAAGTGAGGTTTTGGTGTTGCTTTTTGCCCCCAACAATACAGGCAATAGATTCCTCACTCAGCTCTAAGCCTCAATCAAGCTTAACCCAGGTCTCTACCAAAGGTGCTGGGGTCATTCCTTCAGCAGGCAGGACATGGATAGATGTGCTGGGGATGGCACTGAAGGGTGGGCCTAGACTGGCCTCTGCCAGGGTCATTGAGTCCCTTCCTGACCTCATCCTGACCATTCCCAGGAGGCACTGGGTTCCTTGCTCTCCCAGAACATGCAGAGTTAGAGCAGTCAAGCCTAACGTTCCCTCCATGGAAACAATTCCTGGGTGACCCAGGTGTGTGCCAGCCTAGCATGGAGCAGGATACCCAGTCTTCTGAAGAGCAATGAGTCAGGCCCGTAGTGGTCAGCCTGCAATGGTCTTCAGCTTCAAAATCTGAGCCTTTTGTCAGTTTTCTTGAATAATCCACTCATTCACTCAGTGAAAATATGAAGGACATGGTGCCAGAGGCTCACTCTCAGGGAAGACCCAGGCCCTGCTAACCTGGACTGCAAGGCCCCACAACAGAACTTCATATACAGAGAGAAAGTTCCTGTGTCTCTATGACTGGTGTGCAGAGTAGCCAAGACATCTACAGCAAAAGCCCTGGTCACAGTGAAGTGGCTGTATCTGCCTAGAAGCAGAAGAGATGGCCTGAGGGGAAGCAGGAAAAGGGCAGGAGAAGGGAAATAAACCCATCTGAGCATGACTGTGTGCTGGGGCCTCATCTACAGCATCTCATTTAATCTTCACAATGATTCTATGAGATCAACCTGGGACCAGAGACAAGGAGAAAGGTGAGGCGGCCACCTTCTGGAATGCCAGGGAGGCTGGAGTTGGCTGGATGTGAGGTGACTGTGAATGGTCACCACATTTGGGAGGAGGGGAATGGACCCAAACAATGGCTTTTGAGATGGCATCTTCCACAGAGTAGAGGGAATGATATAGAGAAAAGGAGAGAAAGGAGAGAGCACAAGTTGATGTGTGCGAAGAAATAAGACATGATGGAAGAAGAGAAGGCTCTGGAACACTGGGGAAATGTGAGGGCAAAGCACATTGACCTGTTGTGAATGTCAATCAATTCCCAAGAGACTCGCCAGCACTGGTGGGTACAAGGGCAGTGACAGCTGTAGGGCACAGCCCAAGAGAGAGGCATCACCTTCCTGGCTCTGGGGAGCCTGCCTGGAACACAGCCACTGTCCTGTGCTATTACTCCATCTGGGGCCAGACAGCCAACTCACACAGAAGAGAACCGTGTCTTCAACATCTGCACAGAACCCTCAGGAACTTGGACAACTGAGAGATTTCCATGGCTTGAAAGAGTGAAGAACTGGCAGGACCTTGGTGTGGTGTGCCCCTGGTGTTCACAAGCAGTGTTTGGCTTTCTTGACTCTGGCCTGGAATCCACAAAAGATGGATCAAGCAGGGCAACAGTTTTCTAGGTGACACGAGCGGGAGTTTGCATAGAGATTGTGAGGCCAGAGAAGAAATGTGTGCACCGGTTACTATGGAGAGCAGCAGGGAGGTGGAGAAAGAATCCATGTGTGGGAGGTGGCCATGAGTCAGATGAGGAAAGAATTGAGGTGGATGCTGAAAGCTCAGAAGTTAACTTGGCAGTATGAGTAGCATTAACTTGGCAATATGGGTAGCATGGTAATAAGCAAAGAGAACTCAAGGCTGGAAGTCCAAACTGGGGATGACCCCACAGGTATTGCAAAGATTGGCAGGTGACTTTGAGTCTGGGGGAACACAGCTGCTGCCTGGCACCAACTAAGCCAGGGTGGGTGTTTGGTGAGGCCAAAAGGGGAGAACAGAGGTGAACGCTTTAGACCGCTAATCTGCCAATGGAAGTCTGATCCAACGGAGCAAGTGGGAGGCTGTGATTCTGGTCCAGAAGACAAGATTGGTTGGGATGCACTTAGGTAAGGAAGGCTGCCCTTCCATTCAAGCAGGATGCTTGACACCTTGCTGAGTCAAAAATTCCCACCCCTGATGATTGCAGGGAATGGTGCTATCACTATTTGCCCTTTGTGCATCTTAGAGATCTAGGAGAATCTGATAAATTTTACATGTCTTTTTTTCAGAAAAAAAAAGTGCACACACACAGATGCACACAAATGGACATACACACATACATGCAGTCCTTTTAGGACTCTGACTAAAACCCTTTGCTTCTCTGGGCTAATCAATTCCTATTAATCAGGAAGAATTGGTGAAATGGGTATTGGGAACCTTGGGGGAAAAGTCTATAATCTTCTCGCAGAGCCTGTTAGAAAGAGTAAGGTCAGGTAGACCCAAAGCCTGGGTTTTAGAGTCATATTTCAAAGAGTAGATGAGATAGGAAGATGTATGCTCATGGGTTACAGGCTTTGAAAGGAAGTCCTTCAGGACCAAAATTCTGCTTGTACAATCAGCGATTACCCCAACAAAGAGCATGGGAGAACACCCAGGAAAATCAGACCCAGGGAACCACTGAGGGGGCTGATATTTTTTTTTTTTAAAGATTTATTTATTTATTTATTTATTTATTTATTTATTTATTTATACAAGCACTGGGTACAGTCAGTAGTACGGGAGGGCGAGAGAATTCACCAGAGCCAGGGTGGGGAGCAGAGCAGGCAGACTGATGGAAGTACACTGCTGAGGGGAGCGGCGGGCGGCAGGAGAAGTCTGCGCGCCATGTGGGACCCTCCCAGGCGGCCGGGGATTGAACTGGCGCTGCAGAGGCTGCGGGCAGCTTCGCAACCCAGCAATCAGGGAGGCCCAGGGGGCTCATATTTTTGAAAGGTTGTATGGAGAAAATAGAAAGGAGATTCAAAATTGCAGTCAGTTGGAATCTCACAGAATAGAACTCAGAAGATGAGTAAGAAGGTACCAGTGTTGGGGACCCATGGCATATTGTGCGAGATGCCAGAGAGAACACTCATCACCTTTGCTTCCATTCCACACCTTGCTCCAGGCCCGTGAGAATAATGCTTGATTTGCAGGGAAGAGGAAGGAAATTAACGTTTATTAGATAACTGCTACGTTCCTGCACTAAAGTGCTCCACACAGTATAGGCATGATTTAATCTTCAAAACAACCCTGAGAGGAGCTATTGGTATTTGCATTTTATGGATGCAAAAACTGAGGTGTTAGGCTTCATGTCCAAGATTGCATTCTTAATAGGAAGCAGAGGCTAAATTCAAAACTGTATGTCCTTCTCCAAAGTAGATTCTTCCATGCCCATGCCCACTACCTTCTCTCTTTAAATCTTAGAGGTCATGGGGTGGGCCCCGACCTGGGTATACCTCCTGGTACAGGCCATGCCTGAGCTCCCTGGGCAGATAATTAAAGTGGAGGATGGTGTAAATAACCACCCTGGGAAACACTGGTTATAGGCTGGTAAACACTTTCTAAGTACTTTCCACAACTAGCTCACTTACAACTCACAACAAGTTTATAGGAAAGCTTATTTTAAAGTATTTTTCCTAGTTTAAAGATGAGAAAACTGCAGTACAGAAACATTAGGGGATGTCACCAGCTTATAAGTGGCAGAATCAGGATTTGAACCTACAATGTCAGTCTGTAGTCCTGGGCCTGTAATGAATGTTATAAATGAATGTGAAGAGAATGCCTGACTTTCCAGGGAACCCCAGTCTCCTGGCTGAGAAGACCACAACTCAGGACTTGAGATTCACTGCTGATAATCCCACTGAACTAATATGGAGAAAAGAGAGGCTGGAAAACTGATAGATACCTGGAGTTTCAGACCAAGAGAAGGAACATGATTATTTACACTGTAACCAACAGGAATTAACACCAAGTACAGGCAGGATTTCTTTTCTAAGAGGGGAGGCACATAAAACTGGCATGGGCAAATATCCTGCAAATGGAAGGACAGTGGTGTTTGAGGGCTGCTCAAGTCCCTGTGGCTGGCGCAGAGAGCAGCAGGGTGGACAGGAGGGAACTGGAATGAGAGGGAAGGGCCCTGTTAGTCAGGTCTTAGTAATTTGTCTTTAGCCAAACAACTAGGGGCAAAAGTGGAAGGGGGTGGGCTTTGACAACCTACATCATAAAATGGTGATTCCTGGGGAACAGGAATAAACCAGCACAGGTTTGCCAAAACAAATCAGTAAATGGATCACATTTCTTTCCTTAATGGCTTATTAGTGAGGCAGTTCAGGGAAACATATAAATAATAATGAAAATAATTACAAACAGTAGCATTTCAAAAATTTTGAGAGTCACAGTGGTATAATGGTTAGATAAATAAACATTTCTTTTAAGATTTATTTATTCATACATACAAGAGCCAGGATACAGGTCAGACGTGCAGGAGAGTGAGAGAATTCACCAGCGACAGAGTGGGGAGCAGAACAGGCAGACTGAGTGAAATACACTGCTGAGGGGAGCAGCGGGCGAGACGGGAGAGGTCTGCCATACCATGTGGGATTCTCGCAGGCCGGCTGGGATCAAACCGGTGAGGCAGAGGCTGCGAACAGCGCTGCGCTCAACTGCCTGTGCCACCAGGGGAGTCCCAATAAACAAATTTTTGGAGCTACATTAGCAGGAAAGGGATTTTTAAAATCCCATCTCCCCACTTACTAATGTGCGAACTTGAGCTATTTGTTCTACCTCACTGGGTCTGCGGTCAAAGTTGCAAAATTGGAATAATAATTAAAACTATCTAACAGAGTTGTTGTGAGGTTAAAAAGTTAATGCATGTAAAGCTTTCAGAAGAAGTACTAAATACTTAGTGTGACCTATTATTATTATAAATGACATTTATTGAGCACTTACTATGCATTAAGTACATAGCACTAAAGGCTTTGCATTCACTATTCAATTTAATGATTTTGGTGGTTTTTTAATTAGGTCCACAAGGTACTTGACATTTTCTCTCTTCAAGAAATGAGACTTGATTTCCGCATGAGTGTGGTCTGGGCTTAGTGACCTGCTCATGACAAAGGGAATGCGGTAGAAGCTAAAGTGTTTCACTCTGAGACTAGGTCATAAGAAACATCACAGTTTGCTCATGTCTCTTAGATCAATTACTCTAGGGGAAGCTAGCCACCATGTCATAAGGAAAGATCCATTGCAGGTCCTCCAGACACAGTCAAACCTTCAGATGATTACAGTCCCAGCCAACATCTTGACTAGTTTCATGATCCAGAAACCCTCAACTAAGACATACCTGGATCTCTGCTTCTTAAAGATTGTGTGCAATAATCTTAGTTTCCCACTGAGATTGGAGTAATTTATACAAAGCAACAGATAACAACTAAAATAAAAACTAATATAATTGATAACTAATACAAAATCTCCCTTCACCTTTAGGAAGGTTGTAAACTCAAAATGTAAATGAGCAATCAGAGATAGCAGCAAACCAGAGAGAGCATATTCTATGTAACAAATGCATCTGCCCAATTCCAGCTCATGGTCACTAAGGATTTTTCAACGCAAGTTAAAAATCTGGGTATTTTGCTGAGAAATCTCAATTTATAATGAGTTCAAATTTTAAAAAGCCCTGTGCAGACCAAACAAAAACTTTCAGGAAGCCACCATTTTGAAACATCTGTACTGGACCCTTCATATAATCAAGGGAAATAGTCACTAATTGAATGACTACATGCAAAGGAATAGGCTTATGGCTCAACATTGGCTCCTGGGGGGGTTTGAGCAGCAGGCAAAAAGCTGTGACTTCAGTTCTATCATAAATACATTTTTTTCTTGAGAACTAAAAGAGAAACTATTCTCATCAAAATTTGTGATTGATAACACTGTGATTTTTTAAATAAACTTTAACAAGGGGCAATGATGAGTTAAATCTAACAAGATAAAATCTGACAAACATAAACATAGAAGCTGTGCACCTGTGTCCCAAACTCAAGTGCAGGAGACATGAAGAAGTAAATGCACATTTGCACTGAGGCAGCTTATATGAGAAGAGACAAAAGTTGAGGTGAGAAATACTCATGGCTTCTCTGTTTCTGGAGCCTCAAAGTGGACTGGAAGGCCCCAGAAACAGAGAGGAAGAAGAGGAACCAGGCAAATGTAACCTCAGGGGAGCCTGGCAGCAGATAAAGAACTGCGGGTTCCAAGCTATGGTTGGTGTTAGGGAGGCACAGCTGATTTCTGCAGGTAGTGCCAAGGGTTGGGATGGCGTGGATTCCATCCCAGCAGGGTGACAGCAGGTTTCCAATGTTGACCCAGTGGGAAACTCAGAGGTCACTCTTGCAGGGAACATGGTTCATTTACCTGATTGGGGTCAGGGACTTGCTCATATGGGCAAAGCAAGAACTGAGTTACAAAGCCAGCATCCGACAAACAAGTCGGAATCACTTGCCACTGTCATCTTTCAACTTCTCCCACAGCCTTGCTGCATTAACAGGTAAAGAAGAAGGGAAGAAGAGAAGTCAGGGTGAGGTCCATGATGAAGATGAGGCCGGGACTCACCATATTTGCTACCTGGGTAGGGTTCTCAGCCTTCAGCCTTGGATTCCATTTCCATTCTTAAATATGCTTTTCATGCCTGGCTTTGATATCACCAGTAAAAGCTGTGTTATCACCAGGTTGATCCTGACTTGACTCAGGTGGCTCTGTGCTCATGAGTCAGGGGTGCAGCTCTTTTTCCACCTCTTGTCAGCCCCTGTGTATTGGAACTGTGTGATGAGGCTCTACCACTGAGCTGCTGATTTAACAAGCTTTAAATTTCCCCAAACGGGGAACAGAGTTGGCTCCAGCACCTGGAACAGGACCGAGTGGCCATTCCTTGCAGGAATGCAGGCAGTTCTGGGATACAGGGCACAGGGGGGCAGTAGTGAGTTCAGGCCAGAGGGGACAACTGGAGTCCATCATGGATGACTCAAAATGCTGGGCTGAGATGTAATAGGGAGCTTGTGACCAGTTTTGAATACAGTGGTAATGTGGTCACGGCTTTCCTTTAGCAAGATCCTCTCAACAACGGTGTGTATTCTGGGAGACTGGAAGACACAGACTGGAAGTGGCAGTTACACTTATCTTAGAGATGGCCCCAGAATTCCCATAAACTAAAGCTTTCAGACCACTTAACATTTCCCCAGTACACATAAGCTCTTTCTTTACAAGTTGATTAAATTTCAGCTCCTAATTTCAGTTCTCAGAAAATCTTCCCTGCCTCTATGAAGCCTTGATGAGCCCCCATACTAATTTGGATGCCTTTCCCCTGAAGCTCTAGAATTTCCTAGTCTGTCTCCCCCACTAGACAGTAAGCTCTTTGAGGGTTACATCCAAGGCTTGCTCAGTGATATCTCTAGTGCCTAGTACTGAACTTGGCACAGAGAATATGCTCTTGAAAGGCTTTTTAAAAGAAGAATGAATAGTTCACTCCTGTGTCTAGGAGAAGATTGCATTAAGCTCACCAACATAACATGAATTCTTTCTGTTGCTTCTATAAAACACTCAGAGGACCATTTGCAAGATGAGAGCTTTCCATACTCCTTCATGGAGTCAATTTAAGATATACCTCCACTTCCATGCATATACCCTTAAATTGCTTAAGTGTGGTTCATGGAAGTAAACACTAGGGAAGACTGGTCTGGCTAAAGATCTCTAATTGACCTACCATAGGTACCCAAACCCCCTACAGATGGGAAAAAGTGTTCTAGATTCCTGTAAACTGGAAGAGAATCAGAAAGCCATAATATGTTCAGCTTCAGATAATTCTAGGCCAGGGAGCTCAAAGCACAGAAAACTTAGCTCATTTCCTAAATGAGAAAGTAACAAATATACATACAAATTCAGATCAACCTCCGAAAGGTAGTACATCAAATGCAATCCTTCATATTGCTGCAGGGGAACAAAGTGAGGATTTATGCCATTGGGCAACTTCATCTCTGAGGAGCTACATGCAGGGTTGGCACTGAGTGGCACAGTCAGAGTCACTGGCTCCCAGCCCTCTGCTCTAAAGGATCAGCGCCCATCATCCCAACTGTGCTGCCTCTTATAATGCAGGTGAAAGAGGGTGAGGAGGCCACTCCTGGCTCTCATTTGACATTGCAGGTGTAAAGCACATCTCAAGAACAAGAATCCTGGGACCCATGTGCTAGGGAATAACTCTTCTTGCTATTTTGATTAAACATTTCACCTTAATATTGCTACTTAAATAGTAAACAGGAGAGGGGCCAGGCTGCTTTGCATACCATAGAACAAAACCAGTAAGCAAACATAAGAATCTACTCTGTGCCAGGCACTGTCCTGCACTGAAGAGACACAAAACACAGTCCCTGGTCTCAAGTAATTCCTAAACCATGACAACTATGACAAAGGATGAATAGGCTCCATTCAAACAATCCAGACAAACACAAATTTCCTCAATAGCTAACTCCTGGTGAGAGTCAAGGAAGGCTGCATAGAAGAGGTGGCATCTCACTGGGTTTTAAGGATGAAGTGAAGTTTGCCAGATGGCTAAACATGACGATGTCCTTCTAGTTAGAGGAATAGTATGTACCAAAGCTAGAAGGTATGAAATGGGCTTATATATTGAGTAAATTAAAAGTGATCTCAGACGGCTGGCACAGAATTCTCCACGTAAAAGAGAATTAGGCTGCCAGACTAGAAAGCAAATAGCACCGCAACAGGAGAATCATGCACTCATGATTTATTTTCTATCACCTTGGGAACACTACCCTTCAATGTGTTTAGAGAACATAGATTGCCTTTAAGTGATCCAGCCCAGCGGAATTAGATTTCTTTCCTCCTCATCTATGAAATGTAAGCAATATTCTCAGAAAAAAATAACTATTGTCATTGGGGGCGTAGACATGTTTTAATCTGTGATGACAGTTTGTCTTGAATCATAAACTGCTTATATCTTATTGAACCAGCTTTGATGGTGGGCGGCTTCCTCTGATCGGTGCTGTGCTGAGCAGAACTCTGCAGCAACGGAAAGCAAAATAATGAGCTCTTTCTGTCAAGGTGCCCATGGGCCTCTGCTCGGCACACAGTTATAAGGGAATGAAGACCTCAGCCACAGCTCTTGCCCAGAAGGATTTCACAAGACATTAATTCAGAGCTTAAGTCCTTCTCTTCATGGATAGCACCAGGCACCCCAAAAATTCTTTGGAGAGCTATAAGCCCCAGTTCTTTTCCAAACCTGAAAAGTGACATCCTGATGCACCTGACTTGCAGCTGCAAGCAGGAACAGAGGCTGTGGAAGGGAAACAGGAGTATATGAAGCCCGTGGGCAGTGCTGTTGGCATCTGACAAGGAGCCTCAGGTGCCCCTGAGAGCCCCTGGGGATGGAGCAATGCTTGTTTCTCTTTGGCATTAGCACATCTCTGGGAGGTGGGTGCTTTTCTCTTCCCTGCCCCAGGCATTCCCCTGAGGAAAGTGAGCCTCAGAACTGGGAAAGAAAGGTGCTCATTTAGAAAGAGCATGCTTTCCTTAGGACAGAAGGGATGATAATGTCCAAGTGTGTTGTGGAGGAGATAACAGAATACAGAACAGAATGCAAGGGGTATGCAGAAAGCCAAGATGGATTTGTAATGAAGCATCTGACCCTGAACTTGAGAACTCCTTCTCAGACTGTCCCACAGGAAGCGTCTTCAACAGTCAGCTTATCCTGTCCTTCACTGCTGCGTGAATCCCCCACACTGTGTTTCTAATATAGGGTCCTGATCTGTTTGATTAGTCCTTGTCATGGGGAACTCAGTAATCTTTAAAAGCAGCACATTCTCCTGCTGAACAACTCTGACTTACACAATGTTCCTTCCCCAAGTGGAGAAGAAATTTACCTTGTAGTCACTTCTGCCCACTGGCCCCGAGTGCTGCCATATGGCTCCCAAGCTGGCCTTTCAGTTTGTGAAGCTGCTTTGGACACTCTAGGTCCTAGCCTGTGGAAGCTGAATATCCCCGGGTCTTTCAACAACCCTCATGCATCTTCTCTTGTATCTGAAAGACCAGATCATATTTTTCTCCATCTGGAACTCCTCCTTCGGGAAGTCCCTACCTGAGGTCTTAACCCAGAGCTCTATCTCCTGCTATTCTGCCCTCTGCCAAGGCAGAGAAGGGCTTTGACCCACACACGTGCGCAGCACCTGGGTTAGATAGCTTGCCCAACAGACAACAGCCTTGTCTCGCTCAGGGCTGTGCCTGGGGTTATTTCTCAGCAGCGTTGTGGTCTCTGCTGACTGCTGTGCCCATGCTGCCCCAGCCAGGTGCCACTGATGGTCTGGTGGGCACAATACTTGCACACTGCAGCAGAGGATGGGGTTGCTCTTTGTCCTCCAGTCCAGCTGCTGTGGATGGTAGAGACAAAATCCTGCTCTGCTGCCAGCAGCTGCACAAGAAGTATAGGGGACTGTGTTCCCGATTCCCGCCCCTGCTCCTAGGCAGTGGGCAGGATCCCAGAAACAAGGCTCAGAGTCACTTCCAGGCAGCCTGGCTAGTCAAAGGAACCTGTACCCAGAGACACCAGATGGATGATTAGCCCTGCCACTTGCCTAGCAGCAGGAGAGCACCCCCATTTCTCACGGCCCCCCACGACATAGGCTTTTTCTTCCGGAAAGGAGTGTCAAGAGAAGAGCATGCAGGCACAACATGAAGCCAATTATCTCTGCTCCAGGAAATGGGGATAGCATCGATCACTGCACTCCCCGGGGGAAACCTGAGTGTTGGTGCCTGTGCCTCCGCCCGCACCATCCATCTGCAGAGGGCAAGACTCATGGCTGTCTTAGTGGGATCCAACTCAGCTGCTTTTATCCTTGTGCCCTCCCCCAGGACGAGAGCTAACGCCATTGAGATACAGGAAGACAAGAAGGATAGGCGCAGGGGCTAAAACACTCAAAGGGTGGGGTGAGCCCTGGGCCCTGAAGACGAGAGAGCCTGAAAGAGAGTCTGGCCCTGTGAGCGAAGGCCCCATCCAAAGCTAAGCAAGCTCTTCCCACTCTAATACCTGCAGACACGTTCTCATGCAAGTGTGGCTCTGCTTTACCTCCTTCCTAATTTAACCTAACTCTGACTTCATCTCCATGCCAACCAAACTCAGGCCCAAACCCAAGGTCACCCAGACCTTGACCCCTCCTTGTGGCTCCACCAGTCATGGCTTCACCATGGTCCCAGCCTCAATTTGAACGTCCCCGACCACACCCAGTCCAGTTCCCAACAGATCCTGATGCCTGCCCCCACCACCGCCAGCCCCAGGCCTCCCAGGCCAATCCTGTTTCAGAAGGCAGAGATCCCACCTAGTACTGGGGAACAGATTCGAAGCCAGGAACTGCTTTGCCAAACTGCTGTGCTATGCTCTTCCCACGCCAGTACACTTCATATGGCCCAGCACCTGCTTGTTCTTCAGATGTTTGAACAAAAAAAATCCTGACTCAGTCCCTTGTTGCTTTTATGTCCCGAGTTAGGGGCAGACACTGGCCGTCATTCGTATTTTCTGCCTCCTCTGTGCCGGGCAAGGGAGGAAGCATGTGTAGTGCAGGTGGTCAGGATAAAGGTGGACGAGGGATCAGCTCCTCTTCCCTTTCCTTCCTCTGTTTCAGTTTTCTAGGCTCTGAAGGAGACTCAGGAGGAAATCACCGCATCACTATTTTAAAAGCATTTGGTTTTGTTCCAACTGTATTCAAATTGATCTTAAGACTAAACTAAGCCTATGTTACCACTTCAGCAGAGATTAGTTAAATAAATCCTTTCAAAGTGAATTTGAAATGGCTAGATATTGGAAGGAATGAGTGGAAAGTAAAGTGGGGGCAGGTTTTCAATGATGGGGGTGGGGGTTCTTATGCACTAGATGCTGGGGTTTGGGCTTTCTTCCTCCTCAGGTCACATGGTGTGGGCTTTAGGAGGTAGAGAAAAGAGAACCCATGGAAGCAAGAAGAATCTGACAGAGTCAAGTAAGTCTCTGAGGTTGGCAGAACAGAAAAGAAGAACATTTTCTCCTTAGGAAAGTGAATTCAGACCACACCTGGAAGGTCTCTGGAGGCTCCTTTCAGCCAGTCTCTGGCTAGAGGTGGAGATGCCTTCAATACCCTGGAGTTATAAGAGTAGGGAGAGGAAGTTAACATTTCCCAAGGGTGAAAAAAGTCAGGACTAATGAAGTAATGGTGGATAAGAGTTCTGCTTAGCAAAGGAAATATGACTTTTACTTCAGTGGCCGTGTGTCTCTTTTCAACCTATGGCTGAATCTCTGTGTATCTGTCTCTTTCCACAAAGGCAGCTTTTTATTTTTTTTAGGATTTATCTATTTATACAAGAACTGGGGTACAGGCCAGATGTGCGAGAGGGTGAGAGGATTCACCAGAGACAAAGTGGGGAACAGAACAGGCAGACTGATGAAATACACTGCTGAGGGGAGCAGCAGGCGAGACAGGAGAGGTCTGTTGCGCCATCTGGGACCCTCACCTGCCGGCCGGGATCAAACCCACGCTGCAGAGGCTGCAGACAGCTTGACAGTGTGGTGCTCAACCGCCTGAGCCACCAGGGAGGCCCAAAGGCAGCTTTTTGAATGCACTAGTTCCAACCTGATCTTTAGCTCCTTCAACGTAGTGCTTTACAAAAGAGATTTCTACTAGGATGATTTGTCTCTATGAGCCATGAGTGGATAAACCCTTCTGCAAAGTATGTCTCCCTATTTCTACTTTCCTCTTATGAATAATTTTAATGTGTGCTGCCATTTTAATCAAAATCTATTAGAGCAATGAATAGGTTACTGAATTTTAAAGTAACAGCACCTATTTACTGAGTAACTACTATGGGCCAGGCATCTAGACTGGAGCAGCAGTTTATTTATTTATTTATTTATCTATCTATCTATCTATTTATTTATTTATTTTTTTACCTGTTAGTAGGTTTTTTTTTTTTACATTTTATTTTTTTATTTTTTAAAATAAATTTTATTTTTATATTCCCCATACAATTGCAACCCCCTTATTTTGACCCCAATCCCTCCCCTCCCCGCCCCCCCCCCCCCATAGAGTGTCTCTGGTTCATAGTTTCTTGTTGATTTTGATTTTCACTTTCTTATAGTTATTTATTTTCCTGGTCCCTTATTTAAGTTTTCTAGATTCCTGCGATGAGTGAGACCATCCGGTATTTTTCTTTTTCTTTCTGGCTTATTTCGCTGAGCAGAGCAGCTCCTTCCAGCTGCATCCATGTTGCTGCAAATTGCATGTGTTTATCTTTTTTGAATGCTGAGTAATATTCCATGGTGTATATGTACCACATCTTCTTGATCCAGTCATCTATTTTTGGGCATTTGGGCTGTTTCCAAAGCTTAGCTATTGTAAAGAGTGCTGCTATAAACATAGGGGTGCAGGTGTTCTTTGGAATTGATGTTTCTGTGTCCTTTGGGTAAATACCTAGGAGTGGAATTGCTGGATCATATGGAAGCTCTATGTTTAGTAGGTACAGAAATCTCCACACAGCTTGGAGCAGCAGTTTAGATTAGTTGCCAGGACTATTATAGAAAATCCTCCTTCATTAAATAGTAAGATGATCATCATGGTGTCTGCAGTTCCCACAGTGTAAGAAGCCATCAAAATGACTGGACTCAGTGATTTATTGTACCTTTTCTGATTTTCCATGATGGCAACTGGTGATAGCTATCAAATTACAGGTAAAAGTTGAAATATTCTGTCTCCACAGGGATAACTTTTATGCAAAGTACACTAAGAATTGGTAAACATCACAAAACACAAATTATTTTCAGCCCCGTTTCTACCTCCAAAGTCACTGCAGAAATGGCCCAATGTCTATAAACTATTTCAACCAGGCTGAAAGAAGGGGGAAGTCTGAGGAGGGGACCACCCTGTTATAGTGCTACAGCAGTGCAATAAAGGCAAAGTTGAACAAGTGGGGGGTTCTAGGATTAAAATGTCATGCAAGTTAGGTTATGATACCAAAACAGTTTCAGAACACAGCCAAAGCCATGTTCTGAGGTAACAACTATGAAAAGAAATATGGAAACTGGAATTCATTCAGGACCCCCCCAAAACAGGAAGCAGCAGATGAGAAAAGAGGTTTCAAGCACAGTCCAGGGTCATCTCCTTGGCCAGTAGTGTTCCCATTGTTTCTTTTTTGAAAAGCCCAGGGCTTTAACCTCATGGGTATGGGTTTTTTTTTTTTTTTAGAGAATTTTTTTTTTTTTTTAAGATTTATTTATTTATTTATACAAGCACTGGGTATAGCCAGAAGTGTGGGAAGGTGAGAGAATTCACCAGAGCCAGAGCGGGGAGCAGAGCAGGCAGAAGGACCGAAGTACACTGCTGAGGGGAGCAGCGGGCAGCAGGAGAGGTCTGCACGCCATGTGGGACCCTCCTCCAGTGGCCGGGGAGCAGCCGGGGATCGAACCAGCGCTGCAGAGGCTGTGGGCAGCTTCGCAACCCAGCGTTCAACCGCTGCGCCACCGGGGAGGCCCTCATGTGTATGGGTTTTTAAGAAAGGTGAACCAATGAGAAGTATTATCTCTGGGAGCTTTGCACTAAGATGGGGGTCCTGGGACCAAGTTGGACCAGGAGGGGCACTTACTAGGGCAGAATCAAAAGAGCATAACAAGAACAAGACTCTGAATCAGAGTCAAGGTGAGAAGCAAGCTGAGAGCCAAGCACTGAGCCTACATAGATATGAACCAACAGATTCCCAAGCCAGGAACTGGGAACAGGTTTGATTCTGCACATGCAGAGGGTGAGGCAAGGTGTTGACATTCAGGCTGTGTAGGGTGGAGTCCCCGGGGGATGGCAGTATGGGGAGCAGGCTGTGGGCTGCAAGGATGACTTTAAGGGCTGGCATCCAGCCATCAGTCATGCCCCCTTTGTAGTCATGTGGCTCTCTGACAGGCCCAGCAAAGGGCTGGAACTGAATACCTGGAAAGATCCTTCACTAAGATTAGCAAATTGTCCCTTCAGGAAACTGACCAGGCAGTTTCTGCAATGAAGAGGCAATTAGGGAAGCTGCCTTTCCCTGAGAGAGTCACCACCCCTGGGACATAACCTACCATAACCTACACTTCTTTAGCACACACCTCTCTGCTCTGCCGAACCAGAGATAAATAGCAAAGGCCACTGGGCTTCAGCTTCATTTATTACTATTCAGAAATAGCTCTGCAGAACTTTCTCAAAGTCAACTGCATGATGTAGCCAGCCAATGCTACAAGATGATTTATGGGGCAGGAGAGGAGATATTCCCAGTGACCGCTATTATCCTGACACAGAGAACACTGCAGGCTGAGGGACGCACACACTTTATGTGGTCACTGAGCTTAATAAACCAAAGTGGAAGGCAAAGTAGAAGCAGGAATATGTTCAAACAAAGGTTTACTAGGTTAAAGGAAAAGGGACCAAATATCCCAGAAATGTGAATAGTATGAGTGAAAAATTGGAAGCCACAATTATGAGAAGCCACAATTATGAGAAGTGCAAGGAGGAGGCCAAGTAACTGCTTGTTGCCCATTAGATGCAGTAAGTGGAGGATGTGTGAACACCCTTTGGGAGACTTTGTGTCTAAGATATGGGTATGATCCATATTCTAAGAAGCTTACAATCTAGATAGCTAAAGAAAATATACAAAGAACTATAAAGTATATATCTACTGTGTGACCTTGGGGGATGTTCTCACCAGTGGACAGATCATAGAACTCCCAAAACCTATATGGAGAAGTCACTGAAGGGAAGTGCTCCAGACAGCAGAAGGCATATGTACACTATGTCAGACTCTCCTTCATACCATTTCTTAGGGGTCACCCATTGTGATTCCTACTTTTCCCATTAAATTGACATTTTTTTTAAATAAATAAATAACAAGAGTGCATTCTCCCATACTTCATGTAGGCAACTGGTCAACACCCATCCACATCAAACTGTAGGGAAATCAAATGGACAGAGGCCATCAGAGGGAAGGAATGTATTCCCCCAATACCTCTCTATGGGGTCTCTTCAAGTTCTACCTCCCTTACTTCCTCTGACCCTTGGGGCTTGAAGTAAGAGGGACCCCTGCTTTTTCAGCCCCAGGTCTTTCACTATCCTTGCAGCTTCCCTGTGTTCTGCTCACACTTCTGTGAATAATCTTGAGTTACCCAATTTGCAAGTTCCTCCTGCTCCCTGCCAGCCCCCTATCATCTGATCCTGCAGCCAGAAGGCTGAAGATCTTAAGGAAAAGAGGAAGATGAAGTGATTCAGAAGTGAACCTATCTATGAAGCCCTAACTCACATTTTTACCTTCTTTATACTCAATGCAGACCCCAAATGAAACAAAGAGCCCATCTGTGGGATTTTTACATATCTTAAATGAGTAATTACTGGTACTGTATAATTAATTTCCATTTACCAACCTTTGTTCACCACAACTTTTTCCAGATTTCTCTCCCCTGCAGTTTGCAATGACACGCATGAATGTGTGTTTTGATTTGCTGCAAAGAATATGCATACTGAGCAGTATTTCCCTCCCCACCATGTCTGGAGTTCCAGTTAAACGATCACTGTCTAATTTTATGGTTCAGAGTTAGTGTCTCTTGTCTTCCATCTTACTGGGGCTCTAGAAATGTAACTACACAGATGTTACAGGTGAAAAGGTTTGAGTGACCCTTATTTAACCCAGGCTGTTTGCCATCCCTGAAATATTTCTCAAGCTCTCCCCACCTATACCATACATAGTAGTCATTTAGCCCACACCCTCTACCATAGCTTCCTCCCAGAATGTACTGGAAATGAAGCACTGTCTGTTTTGTCCATTTCTCCCCAAAATAGCGTGAGTGTTGCTGAGGGTCTGGGTTTTTTTCTTTCCTTTTGTTTTTTTTCTTCAGTTTACTTCATATCTCTCAAGGTCATGTTACTAAAACCTCTTCACCCACTCTGCCTTTTGCCTTACCTCCTTTTCTTGTGCTAACCTCCAGTTCCCTCTGCTTCATTTGTTTCTTTTTTTCTGATATCAACCCACAGGGAGTAACTTGGACATACCAGAAATGAAATCCCCACAACAGAGGGGAAGACTTGTAGGAATAAACCTTCTCTCATTGAACTTCATGGGAGACATGTTTTCACGTTTCTTTCAGTCCCTGAGGAATCTAGCACAGCTCTAGGCTCACACAAGTAACTCAACTCACCCCAATTGAGGCTCTCAAATATAGGGCAACCAGCTGCCCTGGTTTGCTCAGATGGGTCTAGGTTTAGCACTGAAAGCCCCCTAGTCCCAGGCAAACTGGAAGAGTTGGTTACCATTGTCTAGAAAACTTCTTCCCCACTCAGCTTGGTACTTTTGCAGAGGTCACACATTTCAGTATAGGGCAGTCTTAGATCAGGTTTTCCAAAATGGAGTCTGAAATGGAAATCCTTGAGTAAGTGACATAACTGAGAGTGGTGTCTGGGTGATTCTTCTAAGAGAGTGAGGGAAACTGGTTAGGGCAGGGGAAGAAGCTGGGTAAAAATCCAAGTTCCACCAAAGTCTGGGCTCAGCCTGCTTCTATAGGAAGCTCGGAATATGAATGGAATCTTAGGGATACCCCTCTTGATGCAGAGGGTGGGTTTTTAGACACTCCATGCCCATCAGGAACATTGGGGCCATCGCTGGAGGAGGCACTTCTGGGTGAGGCAGCTCACCGCCCACAGGGCAATCTGAAGGAGAAGGATGCACTTCTGAGCCCCTGTACCAATGCTCACAGCGCCTGGGGGACAGGTGGATTGGCCAGTAAAGAGGGTCTGAGTGGGGCACTAACACCATCCGTAGTGCCAATAAAGGCTCCAGCTTAGCAACTGGGGCACTGAGAAATGCCCACAATACATGGTGCCAGTTAAGCTCCAGCTTCCTTCCCACTCCCTGAAGCAGATCCAGAGCAGACAAGTGGAATTCTACTCAGTTTTTAGGTTCATTCTTAGAACTAACCTGAGAACCTTCTCAGCTAGTCCCTGACTCCTACTAAAATTTGTTGAAGTTTTTCTTACCCCTATTCTCCTAGGCTTGCCTGGGATTGTACGTCAAAACTGCTGAAACTATAGATCTCCGATTCTGGCCCTGGCCCAAGACAATCTACACAATCCAAGTCACAGCTTCCTGCAGCTGTGTTGCCCATCAGCTGGACAGAGACAAGAATGGATCCCTAAGCTACAGGCACTGTGGGCTCTGCCTACTATGGCAGCAGGTCACTCTCATCGGCAGAAAATGCCCCCTCAGACCTCTAACCCTGGTTTTGCTTGATCTGGGTGACAGTTTCAGCCCGCTTCAGAATCCCAGCATGGATGCAATATGGCCTCTGTAGATTCAGTCAGTATCACTAGGCTTTTGGAAGTGCAGCTTTTATATTTTAATTTTATTTTATATAATTCTTACATCATTTTTCATCTTTGCACAATGTATGCATTTTCATTTTGGTTATATTCCCCATACAATTGCACCCCCTCCTTATTTTGACTCTATTCCTCCCCCCCACCTCCCCACCCCCGTTAGAGTGTCTCTGGTTTATAGTTGCTTGTTGATTTTGATTTTGTATTGATTAGTCTTTTTTCCTGGTCTCTTATTTAAGTTTTCTAAATTCCTGCTATGGGTAAGGCCATCCGGTATTTTCTTTTTCTTTCTGAAGAAGTGCAGCTTTTAAAGGTATTCCAGTGACCCTGGTGACAGATGCTGTGGATGACCCACTCATATCATTGGACCCTCATCCTTTCAAAGTACCCCCTCTCCAGCACCACATCTAATTGCCAGAATGTTTGCCCAAGGACTTTATTCAAAACCACAGATGTCTCCACCCCAGCACATGGAGAGCTGAAGTTCTAGAAATGAACACCCTCTGAAAGCATCCTTGACCAAAAACTAAAAGGAGCAGGTATATAAACACCCCAGTTCCCTCACCTCACAGGGGTGGTCACTCTGAGGCATGATTTTTACACCTCTTCTCAGAGTTTTGCTATAGGATTAGACTCTTCCTGCCCACATTGGCACCTGACCGAGTAATACTCTTACTGGCCACTTCTCTTCCTTGTCTTAACTACCCCCACCCCACACACACTGGTATTTCTTGAACTTCCTGAATAAACTCTTTGATGTCAGATCTGTCTCGAAGGTGGCTCCTGCGGGATCAGCTTCTCCAAGGCAAAGCTGGAGAAGCTGGGCCAGACCAGCCACGCGAGGCTTAGGTCCTTTGTTACATGCCTGGCCCCATGGTCAGATCCCTATGGGCAGCTCTTTCTACACCAGCCCTGCCTGCACTGATAGCTCTGGCAAGAAATCAGCAGCCAGGCCAAACCTCCTTCCAGAGTTGTGGCTGCCCCTTTAGGATTCAGAGGCACTCTCCAGTTTCTCTAGAGGCCATTTGATCCTAGGAGGTGATTTTAATCAGGGATTTGATCATTCTACAGATGATTCTTGTTCACGCTCATTCTTCTTAGGCTCCCTCAGGCCCCTTAACAACATTAGACTGCAATTTCAGGTTTATATAATTTGGTGCTTAATGCACCTTACTACTAGCCCAGAACAGCTGAAGTGACTCTCAGAGTTGTCAACTTCGCACCAGAGCTACCTCTTCCCCAAATGCCCAGCTTGGATGTGTGACTGCACCCAGGGCTCGGCGTGGGAGTGGGGTTCTAGGAAGAGTGACTACTTTGCAGCCCTGTGGTAGACCTGGGTGTTCTGCCACTCCAAGCCAAGTAATCTTCCTTGAGCCTGAGCACCACCCTGCTCAGCAGAGCCTACCAGTCCAAATGTCAACTTGAAAGCCCCCCTCAAATGTCTTACAGACCTCTCATATTTCACACATGTCCAAAACTTAACTCTAATCTTACTCTCTAAACCTCTTCTTTCCCCTACTCCATCCTTCTCATCTTGGTAAATACCACTATCTTGACCCATCACTCAAACTAGAAACCTGAGCTCAGCTAATCTCCAATTGTCCAGTTTTTTTCTTTCCTCCCTCCTACGTCTATCAGTAAATGCAAATCTACACTGTGTTTCTGTCTCCAGTCATCATTGTCCATCTACCATCAACCAAGTCTCAATGACCATCATTTTGTGCTTGAAGTACTGCTACAGCCCCCAAATGATCTCCCACTGTCAACTCTTACTCCTACCCCACTATTTACTACAGGCTCAGAGAGATCTTCTGAAAGTGTCAGCCCGATTATACCCCTTCACCAAGGTTTCCCACTGGCCTGAGAGCAACATCTCACAAGTCCTGACATGACTGTGCCTGACTCTTCAACATCACCTTGAAGCTCCTTACCACCCTCCAGCCATATTTGCTTCTTGTGACTCTGAAAACAGGCCAGGCTCTCTCCCACCCCAGGGTCTCTGCCTGTGCCACTGCCTCTACCTGGCACACTTTTCCGTGGCTCTTCATGTGGCTGCTCCTTTTCCTCCTCTAGTGCTCAGCTCAGAGGGCTGTCTCTCGTCACCTATCCTAAAACATGACCCCTTCCCACATTTGAGTTATTTCATATCATCCTATTATTCCTAGTTTCTGTTTCATGGCAGTCACCACAGTCTATATAGTCTTATCATTTCTTTTCTGATTTGCAGACTGTGAGCTCCCCAGAGGCAGGACCATGCCGCCCTCATACTCCCAGTGCTGAGCAATGGCTGGCACGCTGTAGATAACTAAAGTGTTAGTTTTCCATCACTACAAAATAGAACACCACAAACTTAGCAGCTTGAAACAACACAAAGATATTATCTTAGAGTTTCTGTGACTCATAAGTCCAGGTATGATGTGGCATAAAATGGAAAATAAATTCAGCCAGCCAGCCACACCCCAATCACTCATATGTGATCCACCCATCACCTATCCATCCATGATCTAGCCATGCAACCATCAACCCATCCACCTTTCACCTATCCATCCATCCATTCACCCACCCACCTATTTTTCCTTCCATTTACCATATATTCATTCATCCACCTACCTATCTTGTTCATCTACACATCCATCTATCAATCCATTAACTTATCTATCCCCCATCCATTCATCCACCTCCCCCACTCACCGACCCATCCATCCACCTAGCTATCCACTCATCCAGCTATCTATCCATCCCTCCAACCTCCTTGCTACCCCTCCCCCCACGCACTTGGCATAATGTAGAGGTCCTATAATTGGGAAGTTGGAAGACAGGAATTTTTCCTGCCATTCAGAATTCAGTGAGCAGCAACATCACCACTGCTAGACTGATGTATCATATAGAAATGTGGAGAACATAGGTCTATAGGGCAGCAGTTGGACAACTAAGCCTATGGGAACTCACTCCAGAAAGATTAAGCAACAACTTTAAATGTTCCTTTCAGAGAAAATACAATCACTTCAGCTAATATCTCAGTCTCATGCCTTAGCAGCCCTGGTCAGGAACACTTGGCAAACAACTTTGTTTTCTTTGATTCTCTGCATTAGCTTTCATTTTTAAACCAAATGAAATTTGACAACAGAGACAAGCTTGCAGCCACATTCAGTCCACGGTACTTAGCCAGAAACCTCTTTCAGTTTGGGGGGTGAGGGATGTTTCTTTCTTGAGAGTCTAAGACCTCAGGGCAAATGTGGGGAGTCAATGCCACCACTGGATGGTCTGGCATTAAAATCTGCCCCGTGTTGCTGGAATTTTCGGTCACAGCACAGCGTGTCAATTGGTGACGAATTAATTCCTCTCCACTATCTGGGCTGAGAACTCTCTCTCCACTTCTTGATCTCATCAGCTGGATCCTTAGATCAATCCCCCTCTGAGACCTGGGTTGGGACACACTGCCAAGGCAAGCTGGGAGCCTTGCCTTCACCATTAACCCCAACAGAGATACTTTTTTTAATTTCCATTTGGCTTGAAACCCATGTAAATCCTCAGCCCTGATCTAATTTCTAATTAATTTCTGTCACCCTATAAATTCACCAGATAAGGAAAGGTTTAAGCATTGGGGTTTGCAAAGTTCCAGTTGATACTTCTTTCACCAGATGATTGAAATATGAGGCCCAGGGCTTTTCTCTTGGGTCTCATTCAGCTTTGAAATGTGTGGTTATTCACTCCCAGAGATGGCAACCACTGTTGCATCCAACACAAGGATCATAGACATATTCCACACCAGCCCTCAGGCTTGCAAGTCACAGGAAATGCAAGAGGAGGCAATTCAGGGGGAGAATCAGCCATGTCAGGATGAGAGCTGGGGAGCCAAGTTATGTCCCAGTCCCAGTCACCTACTCCTCAAGTTGGCCCATCAGAGGTCCGAGTTCTTGTCTCTCTCCCTCCCCTCTTCTTGCCCAGATAGAAGTTCTGGGATGGACAAGCTGCTCTAAGTCACCCATGCTCTGCCTCCTCTACAGCCTGGTCAGGTTACCTGGGAGTCAGCCACCTCCCCCTCCCATAGCTGGTCTGGCTGCAAGCTGCTTCCAAGGTCTCCAGATTCAGGGATGTCACCTAGAATGACATCTGGGTCCACAACCAAGGACAAGATCCACACCTTGATTGCATGACCATGTGCTTTCTGAAAAGGTCCATCAGCACATAAGGGAACCCCCCACAAATCAGTATGGTCCATGTTTTGTGAGGACTTGTAATTGTGCACACGAGGAGTGTCTAGTCCAGACTGTCTGCTTTTCCCAAAGCAGCCAACATGAGGCGAGAGGGCAAGAGGGAGGTTTCATGAAGGATGTCTGATAAACAGCATCTCCAGGGAAGCTTCTATTTCTCACAATAGGAGTCAATATAACACAGATCGCAGACAGGCTGGCTAGGAGCTATATCTGGTCTGTCTGTGCGGCTTGTTCAGTTCACCCACAAAACATAAACGTGTGTATTTCCAACTTGAAAAAAGCTGGCAGGTCCTGCAGACTAGCACTAGCCTGGAGTCAGCACCGGCTGCCCTTCAGGGTTGAGCTTGGGTTCATTCTCTTGCTTACTACAGTCTCCACCATTCTTCACTGCCTTATCTCAACCATCCATATTGTCTGTCTAGCCCTAGCAGGCAACTGAGTGAAGAACCCTAAGCATAGTGGCCAGGTTAAGAATCAGGGTCTGCAGCCAGATTTAACTTGGGTTCAAATGCTGGCTCTGCCATTTCCAGCTGTGTAGCCACAGTGTTCTCACCTGAAATGAACAGGATAATAAGAATACTGGCCTTGTGTGGTTGTTTTTAGAGCTAGACATCAAAGATGTTTAGCTAAAATACATGATAATTCTTTTTAGTATTTGCTGAGGCAACATGTGTATGTGCACAGAGAAATCATTTATTCTGAGGAGAGAAATCCTAAATAGCTCCATGCTTAGCCTTGTGTGGTGGTGTCCAAGGAAGCAGGGCCCTGCCTTCCCTGACTTTGCAAGCTCCTCTATTCTTTTTTATTATTTATTTATTTTATAGATTTTTTTTACATCATTTTTCATTTTTGCACAATGTATGCACTTTCATTTTGGTCAGAGTCCCCACACAATTCCCACCCCCTTATTTTGACCTTAATCCCTCCTACCCACCCCTCCCTGTAGTGTGACTCTGGTTTATAGTTGCTTGTCGATTCTGATTTTTACTTTACTGTAATTAGTCTTTTTCCTGGTCCCTTATTTAGGTTTTCTAGATTCCTACTATGAGTGAGACCATCCGGTATTTTTTTCTTTCTGACTTATTTCGCTGAGCATGATCCCTTCCAGCTCCATCCACGTGGCTGCAAATTGCATGAGTTTATCTTTTTTGATTGCTGAGTAATATTCCATTGTGTATATGAACCACATCTTCTTGATCTAGTCATCTATTTTGGGGCATTTGGGATGTTTCCATAGGTCGGCTATTGTAACCAGTGCTGCTATAAACATAGGGGTGCAGGTGCCCTTTGGAGTTAATGTTTCTGTGTCTTTGTGTAAATACCTAGGAGTATTTATGGAAGCCCCATCTGGATCATATGGAAGCTCCATCCTTTAGCAGGCTGAGGAATCGCCACACAGCTTTCCATAGTGGTTGGACCAGTTTGCACTCCCACCAGCAGTGCAGGAGAGTTCCTTTTTCACAACACCCTCGCCAACATTTGTTGTTGCTAGTTTTTTTAATATGTGCCATTCTCACTGGTGTAAGATGGTATCTCATGGTAGTTTTGATTTGCATTTCCCTAGTTACAAGTGATGCTGGACATTTTTTCATATGCCTGTTGGCCATAGCTCTGCTATTCTTATCTCTTGGTCTTGGTTTCATCAGATTCATTGAGTACTCGTGGGGCACAGGCATCAGGTGAGGCCTCATGGGGAAGAGAGAAGAAGGAATCAAATGGTCTCTCTATTACGAGCTAAATTACTGCTGAGTTTGTTTCTTCATCTTAGAGAAGGCAGTGTATACAAGTGTCTAGTACAGTGCCTGGAACACAACAGGTACCCAACAAATGATTGTTCTGATTCTTTCCCTTAACAAGGTTTAATTAGAAAAACACCACAACAGAGGCAAGTTCTATGTCTTCCTCCACCCTTATACTCATATGTCCAAATCCCATTCAGTTCCCAAGGCCCAACTCTTACAAACAACCAGAAAAAAGGCATCTCAACAGTGCCAACTAAAGACTAGAGAATCTGTCTACTTGCCTGTCATCATCCCTGGACTAAAGTTCATCAGAGGCAGTAGCCACATCTGGTTCATCACTGCCTGCCCAGCACAGAGCTTAGAATCTTCTCCTCAGTTTATTGAATGAATATATGTGAATGATTGTAGGAGTAGAAGAGTTTTAATTCCCTGTGGGCCTGAGCAGACAGGAGAGGCATACCCTGAAAAAAAAAAATGAAGTTGTTTCCCACTTTAGGGCCCCTGAGAGTAGATTATGGCCCTGGTTAAAAAAAAAAAAAAATCTTATTATAATTAGATTTTTCCCTGGTCCCTTATTTAGGTTTTCTAAATTCCTGCTATGAAAGTAAAAATCAAAATCAACAAGCAACTATAAACCAGAGATACACTACGGGGGATGGGGCGGGGGAAGCAGGGAGTAGGATCAAAACAAGGGTGGTGAGAACTGGATGGGGACTATAACTAGGATGAAAATGCATGCATTATGCAAAAATGAAAAATGATGTAAAAAATGTATAAAATTTTAAAAAAGACAAAAAAAAAAATCTTCTCCCCCTACCCCACACCTCCCCACTTCAGGGAGGGCAGGTTTCTGTTGATATGCAATATAGGGGGATGCGCACTAGCTGTAGGACTCTCAGGCCCTAGTCACTTGTGCCAGCTTCCCCCACCCCTAATGCTGTCTCGGCACAAACTCCCACCCCAACATCACACAAGGAGGAGTGCCGGTCTCCCAGGAGTGGCCGCTGGCCCCAACTCTTACTCGTTACTCCCTTTTCTGCTGACCACCCAGATCCTGGAGCTGCTGGGAGACACTTGGGCCTCTCTGCAAGGTGATTTTGTTTCAGAAAGTCACCCCCTACAGGAAAGCATACTGAAGGCCAAAGGCTTAATGTTAGTAGGAAATGTTTGCTTTGTTGAGTTTGGAGTGGTTTTAAATATTTGGGAAAGTGGGGAGAGGACCTCAGCTTACCAGCAGAGCCTGGAGTTTGACTGTACTTACATCATCAGCACCAGTTAGTCTGTTCAAATTGCTGAGCAAGATAGGCTGAAGGCCAAGAACAGACAAGGAGCTCTCTCCTGCTGGCAGCACCGTGGACTGGGCCAGTGTGACTGTCCCTGGGCTTTTCCAGGGACAGCTTGAGTCCCAGCTGCTGGTAGCAGGACCCTTTACCTGAGGGCAGGAGACACTATTCCTGAACCCCTCCCCTTACACCCCTCACACTCAATGTCCAGTCCCCAGAACTTCCCTTTTGACAGATGGTCACATAACTGACCAAGAGGTCCTTTTGCATTTGGTTCCTGATGGCTGTGTTAATCAAACATTGGTCACCTTGGCTAATCTGTAAAGCAGAATAGTCCAAGCCTCCTTGCAGCAGATGGGAGCTCACAAGCTAAGGAAAGAGCAGGCCCTTTGCCCAACCAGGGCTGCTTTTAGTTAACAGAGAAGTATGTTAGGGAGTTCCTGACTCCCTAAGGCAGTTTCCTTTTTCAGGTACAAAGGCTCAAGATAGGTGCTGAGCTACCCACACTATTGCAGCCCCAGGCAAGCTCAGTTGTGCAGTGTGCTGGGGTCTCAGTAGAGTAACTGGGAGGGGGCAGAGCAGAGGGTGGTCGCATGCAGGACTGAAGCTAGTCCAGCCAGTGTCAGTGTCCCCAGAGGCCAGGTATACCCAGGCATCACTAAGTATGCTCATTTCAGAGAGAGCTGCTGCTAAGTGGGGGTAGGCCCAGGCCCATGATGTAGGAAGACCGGTGGGTTGCCCCAAGGAATCAGAGTCCAGGGTTGCTGGTACTATAGGGAGCAGGGCCCAGCCCCTCAAGGAAAAGGGTTGGCCAGAGCTAAGTAGGATGAGGAAGGTCATAGAGACAGACTTCATCCCAGCAGGCATTGGTGAGCAGAGGCAGATCAAATGTAGGACCAACTCATAGAAGGTTGAGGGAAGCTGAGGTTTGGGGGGCAACCAGTGCAGGGACACACCCCAGGCTGTAGCAGCTCTGCTCAGGTCAGGCTGCCCACTGGGAAAGGAGACATCGCTGCTCTTCTCTGCAGGGGGCAGAGCAGGTCCAGATTCTAGGACCTTGATGTGAATACAGAAAGGCACCCCCTGTAAAACCCGAAATAAGAAACATGCTTCTGAGACAGACTCGTATCAGGATGCACAGCTTAGCAAATAGGAAACACAAGCTGAATTTTATCCCCCCCACTTGCCTCTTGCCTGGTACCCTGGTAAAGACACAACCTGCAGAATCATGTGAGGTTAGTTCAGAAATGGACACAGTTGAAATTGTCAAGATATAAGTCATTCCCTCCCTCCCCCATAGTACTGGCTAAAGCAGGGCCCAGTCCCAAGTTCAGGATTCAAGTAAAGAGGAGCTTGGGGGGAGGCGGGAGGGGCAGGCATTTGTTTTCATAGCAGCTAGAAGCTCAAGAGTCATACAAACCATTTGCTTGGGAGTGTGCTGCTGGATAGCACCCAGGACACGAATCTGTGGTCTGAGAGGAACTCTCGGCTGGTAATGAATGGTGTGGCAGGCAGAGGCAGCTCCAGGCAGTAAGGAGCAAAGGTGAGAGCATCTAGGACTCCTACAGAATTCAGGATCAGGCTGCCTGCGCCCAGCAGTGGCTGGGTACCACTGCAGGTCTTGTGTGTGGGTCAGTCTAGTTACACTGGCCAAAGGCATAGGGGTGGGAGGTGACAAGAAGAATTCAGCTGAGCGAGCTGACAGCCCACGTGCCTGGCTATATAAACACCTTTAAGCTGCCTGAGTCTTGGTTGTAATTAGATTAGCTATATGGGATTCTTTAAGCTCCATAAAGCACAATACTGTCAGACCATTCCTTTCCTCTACTTTTTTTTTTTTTTCAATTATTCCAGCTACATGCAAAGCTGTTGGTATTTTTACAGCCTGCAATGAGTATCTCTTGTGTAGGACAGCATCTTTGAAACATTAACCAATGATTAGGCAGGCTCTGGGCCAAGAGATGATGGGGGCTTTGCGGGGGGTGGAGAGGGACCCAGCAGCTGGTGGCAAGCAATCTGGGAGCTCTGATTCTATTTCATCACTACACTGTGATTTTCTTACTAACAATTAAAAATAACAATGATTCACTGTTATACAATTTCTTGTCATTGTTCAGGATTGTGAAGGTGGTTCTAAGAAATGTGGAAGAGGGTGAACCACTGTTAGTGGGAGCTGTCCACCCCTGCTCACACCAGCACGTACTATATGCACTGAATGTGTGTATTTTCCCCAAATTCATGTGTTCTAGACTTAATCCTCGATGTGATGGTATTTGGACACACCGCAGGCTGTAGCAGCTCTGCCAAGGACAGGCTGCCCATTGGGGAAGGAGACAGAGGTGGGGTCTTGAGAGGTAGAGTTAGGTTTAAGGGAGGTCATGAGGGTGGAACCCCGCAATGGGATTAGTGCCCTTCTAAGTTAAGAAACGACACCAGAACTTGCGCTCTCCATGGCACGCACCCATAGAGGAAAGGACATATGAGGACTCAGGGAAAAGGCAGCTGACTCAGGGAAAAGGCAGCGAGCCGGGAAGCAGGGACTCATCAGACACGGAATCTGCTGGCATCTTGATCTTGGTCTTCTCTGCCTTCAGAACATGAGGAGTAAATGTCTGTTGCTTAAGTCACCCAGTCTTTGGTATTTCGTTATAGTGGCCCAATGGACTAAGACACCAGGTGCACACCTGCTTGCACACATGCTTACCTGACATTAACGCACCCCTACAGGTTCACATCCTCACACACATGTTCACACACATGCACATACATATGTGCACACACAGGAATACCAATTTTTCCCTGATTCAAAGGAGACAGGCAGCTGCCTCCCTCTCAGAGGATGATCTAAGGCATGGCTGCCAACTCTGATTTCCTCTCAACCTGACATGAGCTTAGAAGCCTCCGTGTAACCTGTCTCTCCTGCTCACCAAACCCAGACAAAGCTCCAGCTGAGGAGAAACTCATAGGATTCTCTAAGTTTCTTCTTGGCCTCTTTCTTCACTGATTCTGCTGCCCAACATCGCTCTCTCCCCAGAAAGGACAGAGGCAAGAAATGAGGACACAATTCAAATAAGTCTTCTGGAGTTAGACCCACTGCGGGCTGGAAGTGGCCTTGCTTCAAGTCCAGGGGTACAGGTCTGAAACCAGACAGCCTAGGTTCAAATCCCACCTCTGTGTGACTTTGGCCAAATTACTTAACTCCTCTGTGCCTATCTCTGTGTTATATAGAGTGACATTGATAATAGTTCTTCCCACCATCACAGGTTAATTTACATAAAGTACCTAGAATAGTCTCTAGATTGTTAGTGTCTCCCTTAGAGCTGGAGGTGCCTAATGAGGACTCTGTCCACCTGGGAGCCAGGGGAATCACTCTGGTCAGAGGCCCCGGTCTGGAGAAGTGAAGGTCAAACTACATCCAAGTAGAGGCAGCCCACTGGGCAGTGGTCAACCAGGGGCCTGGATGTCAGCGTGGGAAGCCCCTCCAGGCCCTGTTCCCAGGAGAGGGTAAGGGACGCTAATCCACACTGGCATCTCGGGACAAAGGCGCCACCATGTTAGTGTGTATGTGGGGGCTGTTATCCTGGCTCTGATATGCTCTCCTCAAGGAGTGATAGGGAGGGCTGGCTATCATAGATAACCAGACAGATAGAAATCTGGGTCTCCCTGGGCTCCCAGCAGCGTGGTATGTAAGAGACATGCTTTCCAGAGTCAGGGAATCCCCATTCTGTCACTTGAGAGCCATGTGGCCTTGGGCCCTGGTCACTTGTTGTAAGCTCTCTGAGACTTAGCTTCCTTGTAGACAAAATGAAGATGGTAACAAAGATAACCCCCTGAGGCATTGTGAGCATTCTGTCAACAAAATTTATTGAGTGACTACCATGTGTTGGACACGGGCTAGCTGGTGTCTGCACTGAATCGCTCACTGGAATTTAGTGAGTTAAACAACCAGTAAAAGAGGAGGACAGCAGGGTGTGTGGGAGTAATGAGGAGCACTCCTGGTCTAGTTATCAGGCAGAGTGCAGAGATGGAAGACTTTCTGGGAACAGTGGAGTCTGAGAGAACCCTGAAGCTTGCTTAAGCAGAGCCCTCACCAGAGCCACTGTAGCCAAACCTGGGGTGCCTGGCTATGGGCTACCATGTTCACAGGAAGACTGGACCCAGTATCAAGCAGGGACACAGCAAGGGATGGGGGGGAGAACCCTGGAGGGAGTCACAGGACCCACTGCCCTAATCAATTCTGCTGTCCACACACTGCGGGGCCCTGGCAAGCCTCCATCTACTCTACCTAAGTCCACAGTTTCCTCCAAGAGCCAGCAGGGGTTTGATTGAGTGTCTGTCTCTTTGATGCCATGAGGAGTGGGGACCTGTGGGGCGGTGCAGTTCCCCTGTCTCTCGGGCTTGCCGTGTTCTGCACCTCCTCCTCCTGCCAATATTCATGGAAGGTTTCAGGCAAATGTGGCCAGCAGGAAGGCTGGGGCCAGAACTGAAGAATATTCACTTCCCAGAGAGAGACCATTCAATTTCAGCTGCAGGTGCCTGAGGGGTCAGCAACGGGCCATTCTCTTGTGTGAAGCTGTGGAGGAGGCCAGCGTCTGTCCAGTTTAGGTTGTACAGGTCACTGCCCACCAAGAGTAGACGGAATCCCAGGGAATGGGATTCATAAAGGAATATTTGATATTTCCTTTGCTTTGATGTACTTTAGGTGCAAAATTCAGATTCATTTTGAAATTTCAAGTAGCAGGGGGAAAGGGTATATGATTTTTACATTTATCAAAAGGGAACACACTTTCAAAAAGGAAACAGAAGCTGAATACAGCCAAGGAGATTTTCCTTTCTGAAGGAGAGGTGGCTGGCTCGTGGGATAGGGGAACTTGGAGGCACTGAAAGAGTTTGTGTTCATTGAGCACCTGCTCTGTGCCAGGTCCTGGAATACCTGTGTCCCAGGAATGAGTTCACATGGCCAGGGGTGGGAGCTGGAGGAAAGGTGTACTAAAGTACTTGCACGAACTACATGGTCATTGAAAACCTGTTAAGAGATTGAATGAATGAATGAATCAATGAGTGAATGAATGAATCAATGAATGCAGTGAATAATAAGTAAATGCCAAGAATCAAAGGCAAAAATAACTCTATCCGTTACAAATCCTGGCGCCTCCCTCTCTCCAGAGGTCTGTAAAGGTTGAATTACTCAGTCCCAGCTAAAGACATGGGCCCAGTGGGATTCACGAAGACACATGGTAATTAAAAGCAGGAGGCTCAAAACTGTGCTCCCACCATTTTCTTGGGGTAACAAGAGGAGCAGGAGCCAGGGAGGGGGCACAGCCTCCCAGCTCCAGGTAAGGCAGGGCAGCGTTGCCACCATGAGAATGCCTGCAGAGGGTGGGTGGCACAGAAGGGAGGCTCAGGGTTGACCAGGTGACTGTGCTTTGGAAATGAGGACAGGTCAGGTTGGGATAAGAGCAAGAGGAGTTTTCCCTCCTGTTCTGCATAGCACCATCACACCATTCTTGCCATTGCCCTGGGATAGAGCAATGAGAACCCAAGAGCGCCACTAAGGAAGAAACACCCCACCCAGCAGTGCCGGCTGCCTGAGGCTAACTCCGGGGGAGCTTAAATGCCTGCTGTCCCAGGGTCCTCAGCTGCAGGACAGATGGAAGACAGCAATTAGAACAGTGGTTCCAAGAAAATGTTCCCCTTGTCTCAGAATATTCTGGGAAGTTTATTGCAATGCAGATTCATTCATTCTTTCAGTTGAATCAATAGGTATTGAATTTACAAGCACAAGGCACTAGTCTAGGTATTGGTAATACAGTAATGAACAAACCAAATGCCTCTGTCTTCACAGAACTTATGTACTGGCAGAGAGAAAAATGTATGGATGCATAGAGAGAGTTCAGTATTCAAGACTGTGAAGGGGGATGGAAGACGGCAGGGTGGAAGAGCATTCCAGGGGGAGGGAACAGCAAGTGCAAATGTTCTGAGGCAGGAAGCCTGTTATGAATCTCCGTATTTTTAATGCAGCTCCAACACAAAAGTTTGAGGTCACTTTTGCAGACATTCTACACAGCAGCCAGCTCCTGAGCAAGTGGAGCTTGTTCAGGAAATTGCTAAGAAGGCAGAGAACTTGGTCTGCTCCACAAGGACCACCTGCAGAGCCCTCAGCCCTTTCTTCTGAGAGAGTCAGCTAAAGGTCTAGGATAAGAAAGGTCTAGAGAGGCTTGGATAAGAAAGCAGTGATTGACACTCTCTTTCTTGTGTTTGTGGAAACACAGGCCTGACCCCAAGCAAATGTGCCTGCAGAAGAGAGGCTGGGGCCAGATGAGGCAGAAATTGTAAGGAGCTCCTGGGAAGGAAGGCTTAGCAAGGCAGACATCCTGAAAGCTCTGCACTTCTGCTTCTTTTAGAGTTTTAAATACCAACATCCCTTCCATCAGGCGTTATCTCAGCCAAGCCTCCAGACAATTCCTGAGGTAGGAATTATACGTCCCAATTTTATAGATAAGTAAAATAGGGCTTGCCGAAGCTCAGAACACACAGCTTGGAAGAAGCGAGGAAGCTGGCCAAATACCAAATTCTTGTCTCTTCCACCAGAGCACAGTTTTACCAAGGAGAGAAAAGAGAGCGCTATCCTGAAACAGGGGCTGTATGTCAGCTATTATTACTGTCGTTGTTTCTAATACTGTCACCTTACACCCTCTGCAGCCTACGTAGACACTTTCCCTCCCTTTGCCTCATGTCATTCTCTGGGACCTGGGGTGCTGACAGAGAGGGGCACTTCAGAAAGTCAGGTGGAAGAGCAGAGCAGGAAGTGTTGGAATTGAGGCTAGAAATTTAGTCCCATTATGTTTCACCCCCAACGGATTTATATGCATGATTCCCAGATACTGGGGCGTAGATCTAGCCTGACATCCCCTCCATGCCCTTGGCCCGCTGGGACTCTATAAATGCTTGTTGAACTGAGCTGAAATAAACACAAGTCCTGTGCTGAGTACAGTGATGCCCAACAGGCATGACCCCCAAATGGAGCTGCCTAGGAAATGGCCACTCCACCTTCCCCCAAGTCAGGCTGGGTGAGTCTGAAGGCTCTGCTGTCTTTGTGCTAAAGCTAGACCTGCAGCCAGCTTCTTCCAAGAGCCACAATCTCCTGAGAGCTGAAGTCAGACTGGTCCATATTGTTAGCTTCCCACCAGTCCCATTCCACATGGGGCACTCCAGACCCCTTCCTGCTACACCCCCCAGGCCCAGGGCCCTGCAAGCCACAGGGTACTGGGACTGAATGCGGTTGCTCTGCTGCCTGCCAGCTATCGCCTCGGGTCACCCATCTGCTCCGCCTAAGGGGGAAAGAGATGGGCCCTTTCTTGCCAGAGGCAACCCTGGTTTCTGGGACCTGGGTCCCATCCTCACCTCCTTCCTTGGGAGCCCAGCTCCACACCTTGACCCCAAAGGACTCAGATGTCCCCTTTCCAGACCAGTTAAATCACAGAACTAGGGCCTGGCCACTCTATTTCTTAAAAGCTCTCCAAGAGATTCTAATGTGTAATCAAGGTCTCATGAACAACCTGCCTTTCAGAAAAGAGAGAAACACAATACAAAACAATTGAGCAACAGATCAGATTATAGCAGATTCATGAGAGTGCTTTCCATGCTATGAGGGTAACTATTGATTCTTAAAAGTTTTGTTTCAACCGTGTGTGTGTGTCTGTCTGCATGCATGGGTGTGTATGTATATGGGTGTGAGTAAGCGTGTTATCTTGGTTCATGATAAAAATGTCATGTCTTGTCATTTTTGAATCGTGGTTCAAAAATGGTTTTTAATGGAAAAATCCCTGGCAGAAAAACCTACCTCTGCCGGCTCTTCATCTTCATCTGGTTCTGCCAGCTCATCCCTAACACTTTACTAAAAACTTCTTGCTGAGGCTTCCATGATCTATACCCTCCAAATCTAGAGGTTTCTGCCTGCACTGCATGTCCTGCCACCTCTCCGTGAAGCCATTCAAATAGATGACTCTTGTTCTCGGTCCCCAGAATTGGTGTCGTCCTCTAGATCGTCCTGTCTCTGACCAGTTAACCCTTCTCCCAACTCCTAAATGGCTTTGGCTTTCAAGCTTCTAGTTTCTGTTCTCCCCATTCCCCTTTGCTGCCTCTCCTCCCAGTCAATGGCTCCCATTACTGGGTGTTCAAGATTCCAAATCCACGTCCTGAGTTTCCTCTCTTGAGCTGCAGGTGTACAGCTGGCTAGCCATGTGGCATGGTAGTGTCCAGGAAACGGAGGTGGGGCTAAGGAGGAGCTGGACTGACCACTTCACACACTTGACTATGTCAGTAGGTGAGGCAAGCAAGGGAGGGCTATTGACCCCGCAGAGTAGGAAATGGAGCCTTAGAGAGGCTGAGGGACATTTCCATGGTCACTCATGTATAGCGAGAGTCTTTCCATTCACATGATACATTGGAACTGAACATGTGCAAAAGTAAAACTACATCATGTTCATTAAGCCAATTAGAGCTATGCCCAAGAGTCATGAGGAATGTTCTATGATGCCAGACTCCACCTCAACTTACTGACGTAGTCTTCTGGGAGAACTTTTTGTTAGTTTGTTTTAGATTTATATTTTGAAGTAATTACAGATTCACAGGGAAGGACACAGAGATGTGCTCAGTTACCCTTCACCCAGCCATGCCATATATTAACATCTTGCATGACTAGTGCAATATCAAAATGGGGACATTGCATTGACACAACTCAAGAGCGTGTTTAGATCTCTCCAGTTTAGATCTCTCATATCTGTATGCATGGAGTGCTGTGCAACTTGCTCCCATGTGGAGATTCATGTAACCACCATCACAGTCAAGATGCTTGACTGATGCCATCGCCACTAAACTTCCTAAAGCTTTGGTTCTGGAAGCTGCATTCCTCCTGACGAACTGGTACACCCAGCCCACTGCTCCTCCTGCCTCTCTCTCCTGGGAATGCACCACCATCCTCTGAGTCGCCTGACTTGAAACTGAGCCCCTCCTTTGACACCTCAGCCAGCAGTCAAAAGATCCACTGATGCGTCACTCATAATTATCTCTCAGGCCCTTATTTTGCCCTTGATTCCTACACCCACCACTCCCCCGGGCCCCTTGATTTCTTCTTGGTGCTGCTGCAAATGCCTCCTCATCTAGTTCCCATCTTCAAGATGTCCATTCCCCCAACCATTTTCAAGAACCCCACCAGATCTCTCCATTGCCCAGCATTCCTCTCCTCAAAAAATTTCAGTGGTTATCACCAAGTACAAAATAAAAGCCAAACTCTTTAAATCCAAACATGAAATACTCAGTGTCTGGATCTCTTTCCATACCTAAATTTCTCAAATTCACTATCCACTTTCACCTTTTTGTCCCTATGAACAAAAGACAAGTGACATCCTTAAGGTCATGATGAATTTCTCACAAAGGGGAAGAAATAAAAGTACCAAGATTTCGTCTTCTTTTTCTTTTTTTTTTAGATTTATTTTTATTTATTTATACATAGGAGAACTGGGGTGTAGGCCAGAGATGCAGGGGTGAGAGAATTCAACAGAGACAGAGTGAGGAGCAGAACAGGTGGACGTACTGAAATACACTGTTGAGGGGAGCAGCGGGCAAGACAGGAAAAGTCTGCTGCACCATGTGGGTTGCTCCCTGGCCAGGGATCAAACTCATGCCACAGTGCCTGGCGACAGCTTGATAGCACTGAGACTTTAACCCCTGTGCCATCAGGGAGGCCTCTCCAACATTTCTTCTTCCTAGTGCTCATTCTCTTTTGTCTTTTTTGTGATGTGAGAGGGGCAAGAATGTGCTGGGGGCCCCTCTAGCTCAGGAGCTGTCCTTGCCCTTGGAAGGATGACTCTTCTATCCTTTACCTCCTTACAGTGTAAAAGGTGAGGGGGGTGGGGCGAGGGGAGGGGAGGGATTGGGGTCAAAATAAGGGGGTTGCAATTATATGGGGAATATAAAAATAAAATTTATTTTTAAAAAAAAGGTGAGGGGGCCAGTTGTATGGGGCTCTATGGAGTGAGGGATGGGCTATATGGACAGGGCCGTCTTAGTTTTAGCCACTGGGGAATGGAAGCTTCTATAGGTAGCCATTCCTTGGGCCCTAGCAAGAGGGTGGCAGGCAGCTGTTAGGGATGTGGAAGCCAGAGTCCCTCCTGTCGCCCTCACAGTGGACGTCACCTGTGTTGCCTACTTACTGCCACTCTTGATACCTTTACCTTCATTTACATGCATGGGCAATGGAAGGCAAGTGATTCATAAGCACTGCCCTTCAGAAACTTCTAAAATCCCCTCCACAGTGCTGCTCCTACACATCTGACTACATGATAAAATGAGACAAAAATTTGCTTATTGAGATTAAATATATTTCAATTATCTGATACATTTCAGCTTTAATTGATAACAAAACACAAATCGGCCATCTAAACTTCTCATTACAGCAAGTAATTCATTGAGAAATTTACTGCCTGACACCAGAGACCGCTCAAATGATAACACAAGCCCAGTAAATCTATGATTCCATGACCCAGTGGTCTATTTTTTCAATTGTGTATTATCCAAAGCACATCCATATTAATGGTCCTCTCAAGAGCACTGTTGGTAAAAGGTCTCAATACATGGTGTCTAAGTTTGAGAACAGTGTGGAGGTGGCATAGGTGGAAGGAATCAGAGGCCATGGAATATATACCAAGGGAAAGAGAGAGCTGGCAGTGAATGGACAAGGGGGGACAGTGATGAGAAGGATTCAACAAGGCACCTGCAGGGCTTTGCTAGGGTCCAGTGGAACTGGGAGTAGGGGCTCAGCACAGAGGATAGACTGTCATCAGCTTTGCTGCTGTCGAGGGTTACACATCTACTACATTTTATGCTATCGACACCACAGGATCTCCCCTACCACCAGCACCATCAACACTTCCCCCAACATCACCACCACTGCTGAGACAACACTGACGAAGAATCTTTCAGGCAGGGGCCAAGGAACACCACTCAATAAAATGTAGCTTCACAGAAGAGTCCTTGGAATGTTCATTTTGTACATGGTGGGGATGGCACCCAGGGCTTTTTACCTCATATTTTATTAGGAGGTCAAAGGAGACTATGGGTGTCCAGTAAGGAAACACCTGGGGACCAGATCTCTCTGGGAGGTAGAAAGGGTGTAAAGGGTGTACTTATTGAATGAAGTTTCCAGAGTGGGAACCACCATGAATCTCTCATTTCTAAGGCAACATCCATAGAATGAGCTGCCACGGAGAACCTTGAGAAAATGAGAAGCCCGAACAGAGGCTGAACCCTCTGCTCAGATGTGGAGCAGGCTCTCGGTCCAAGACTGCGCAGACACACCACTCACCGTTACTGCTGTTGTCGTCCACCAGGATGATCTCCTTGAGCAGGTGTGGAGGCGTGCGCTCGATGGCTGAGTGGATGGAGCGCAGCAGCACCGAGAGTGCTTCGTTGACAAAGATGAACACGATGCTCACCTCCGGCAGGCTGTCGGGAAACGAGAGGTTGCGGCACCTGGAAGAAAAACAGTCAGGCTGTCAGATCTGCCAGGGACTGGGCTCGGACCACCCAGGTGTTGACCCACCCCAAGTCCTGGCTCAAGCTTTTCTGGATGGCACAGGAGTCCAGATTCTTCTTTTGGGTCTTACTGATCCACTTATTAAAAGCCTTAAGTGTGCAGCAGATAGTTTTGACCATGGAAATCTGCCTGCCCTACAGCAGAATCTGATTTTGTTACTGACCATCCCAGCTGAATGGCTGCACCCAGTGCAGTGCCTGGAACCCAGAAATGATCACTGGGTATTTGCTGGAAGCATAAACATTTCTTTTTTTTCTTGAATTTTTAAAATATATTTAATTTTATCTGTAATTTCTTAAACTGAAATGAAAATGCTAACATTTTGGTAACACCAGAGATTAAATTTTTTTGAACATTTAGTTTAAATTCACATTTACACAAAAGCCCAGGACCTGATGGATTTACAAATGAATTCTACCAAACATTCAGAGACGAATTAGTGCCTATCCTTCACAAACTCTTCCAAAAAATTGAGAAGGAAGGGACAATACCAAACACGTTTTATGAAGCCAACATTA
Organism: Talpa occidentalis; assembly: GCF_014898055.3. Classification (NCBI taxonomy): domain Eukaryota; kingdom Metazoa; phylum Chordata; class Mammalia; order Eulipotyphla; family Talpidae; genus Talpa; species Talpa occidentalis. The sequence goes on from NW_023603184.1 coordinate 27,573,126, forward strand.
CACTAATACCAAAACCGAACAAGGACAACACAAAAAAGGAAAACTACAGGCCAATCTCCCTAATGAACACTGATGCAAAAATCCTCAATAAAATTTTAGCTATCAGAATCCAACAATGTATCCATAAGATAATTCACCACGACCAAGTTGGATTCATTCCAGGGGCACAAGGATGGTTTAACATCCGAAAATCAATCAACGTTATCCAACACATCAACAAAAAGAAATATAAAAACCATATGATAATATCAATAGATGCTGAGAAAGCTTTCGACAAAGTGCAACACCCATTCATGATAAAAGCCCTTGAAATTCTGGGGATACAAGGAACATACCTCAACATCATAAAGGCCATCTATGACAAGCCAACAGCCAGTATCATTCTCAATGGTGAAAAGCTGAAAGCAATTCCATTAAGATCTGGAACAAGACAAGGATGTCCACTCTCACCATTGCTTTTCAATATAATACTGGAAGTCCTAGCCAGGGCAATAAGACAAGAGAAAGACATCCAAGGAATCCAAATAGGAAAAGAAGAAGTCAAACTATCACTATTTGCAGACGATATGATATTATACATAGAGAACCCCAAAAACTCCACAGAAAAGCTAATTCAACTCATCAATCAGTTCAGTAAAGTGGCAGGATACAAAATCAACACGCAAAAGTCAGTAGCCTTCCTATACACAAACAATAAATCTGAAGAAGAAGAAATCAAAAAGACCATCCCTTTTGTTATTGAAACAAAAAAAATCAAATATTTGGGAATAAATCTAACAAAAGAGGTAAAGGACCTATACAAAGAAAACTATAAAACACTGTTAAAAGAAATAGAAGAAGACACAAAGAAATGGAGAGACATCCCCTGCTCATGGATTGGAAGAATAAACATTATTAAAATGGCCATCCTACCAAAAGCAATATACAGATTCAATGCTATTCCAATCAAAATCTCAATGGCATTCTTCAAAGAAATAGAACAATTATTGATGAAATTCATATGGAATCACCAAAAACCCCGAATAGCCAAAGCTCTCCTGAAAAAAAAAGAAGGGAATGGAGGCATCAGACTCCCAGACTTCAAACTATACTACAAAGCCATAATCATCAAAACTGCATGGTATTGGAACAAGAACAGACATACAGACCAATGGAATCGAATAGAAAATCCAGAAATAAACCCACAGATTTATGGTCAACTAATCTTTGACAAAGGAGCAAAGAATATGCATTGGAGCAAAGAAAGTTTGTTCAATAAATGGTGCTGGGAAAACTGGGTCGCTACATGCAAAAGAATGAAGCTTGACCACCACCTCACACCATACACAAAAATCAACTCAAAATGGATTAAAGAACTAGACATAAGACCTGAAACCATAAAATATATAGAAGGAAATATAGGCGAAACACTACGTGATTTGCACATCAAAGACATCTTTACAGACACATCACCCAAAGCAGTGATAGTGAAGGCAAAGATAAACAGCTGGGACTACATCAAATTAAAGAGCTTTTGCACAGCAAAAGAGACAATAACAAAAACAAAGAGAAACCCCACCAACTGGGAGAACATTTTTGCACCCAACACTAATGATAAAGGACTGATCACAAAAATCTGCAAAGAGCTGATGAGACTCAACAACAACAAAGAAAATAATCCAGTCAAAAAATGGGCAGAAGAGCTTAAAAGAAACTTCTCTGAAGAGGAAATGCAAATGGCCAACAGGCATATGAAAAAATGTTCAACATCACTTGTCATCAGGGAAATGCAAATCAAAACTACCATGAGATACCATCTTACACCAGTGAGAATGGCACATATTAAAAAAACTAGCAACAACAAATGTTGGCGAGGGTGTGGAGAAAAAGGAACTCTTCTGCACTGTTGGTGGGAGTGCAAACTGGTCCAACCACTGTGGAAAGCTGTATGGAGATTTCTGGACCTACTAAACATAGAGCTTCCATATGATCCAGCAATTCCACTCCTAGGTATTTACCCAAAGGACACAGAAACATCAATTCCAAAGAACACCTGCACCCCTATGTTTATAGCAGCACTGTTTACAATAGCTAAGCTTTGGAAACAACCCAAATGCCCAAAAGTAGATGACTGGATCAAGAAGATGTGGTACATATATACCATGGAATATTACTCAGCATTCAAAAAAGATAAACACATGCAATTTGCAGCAACATGGATGGCGCTGGAAGGGATCATGCTCAGCGAAATAAGCCAAAAAGAAAAAGAAAAATACCGGATGGTCTCACTCATAGCAGGAATCTAGAAAACTTAAATAAGGGACCAGGAAAATGAATAACTATAAGAAAGTGAAAATCAAAATCAACAAAAAACTATGAACCAGAGACACTTTTAGGGGGGCGGGGGTGGGAGGGGAGGGATTGGGGTCAGAATGGGGGGGCTGCAATTGTATGGGGAATATAACAATAAAATTTATTAAAAAAAAAAAAATAAAATAAAATAAATTCACATTTACATCTAAACCCAATTAAGATAGAAAATACAACCAAAGGCACAGCTTCATTTTTATCAAAATGGTGGCCAACACCTAGATGAGGCAAGACCTTAGGTGATCTGGCTCAGGAGTGAAATGTGCCTTCTCTTGTCAGGAGACACCCTGCCTCATCCAAGCACATACCTCCTAGAGGTTCTCCTAGCCCTCATCTATCATAGGTATCCAGCCCCCAGGACAATCACACCAGGGGTCTTCCCTGGAGGACAATTGGTCAGGAAAGAGGCTGCCCCTAAATGTCCCATCTCCCCTCTAGTTCCACTGAAACTCTGCAGCCATCTGGAGGTCTCTTACCCAAAGGACACGAGGCAAATTCATAAAGGTCTACATGCCATTCCCCATGGGAAGAGGAATAGCACCCTGAAATCAGACTCCATAGAGGTCAGATAATAAGAAATGCCATGGTTCCTAAAAACACTTCCAATTCTTTCCTTGCAAGCACTGTCTTTGTGGGCAGAAAACCACTGCTAGGCCCCTTATCTGGTTGAAACTAAAGGCCGTTCCAGAAGGCACTGAGCTCCCATCTTCAGGAGAGTTGAATGAAAGGACAAAGTAGTAATTACAGCCCATCGCAGGCCTTGGACTCAGAGAGGAGGCTGCCCACATTCACCACCAGCCACTGAAGGCTCCAGGAGTTCAAGGCTGGTGACATGTTGCAGCACTCCGATGGGGGAGATGCAGCCAGGTCAGAACAGGCAGTAATGAGTATAGTAACACAGTGCTTCTGTGCGTCAGTAATTAAAGTACTGTAGGAGGATAGGAATGGGTCTGCTCTTCCTTAATGAGGAAGGCTGCAGGATAACCAGCACTGAACAATTTGGAGAAATCACCATGGGGCCCCAGCCTGCTTAAGAGCAGAAGATTAATAAACTACAATCATGGTCTCTATGGTTACAGAAATTTACAGGAACTTCTCCCATTCTATTTCCAGCTCTCTCAACAAAGAGTCGGAGGAGGGAAAAAGTTGAGCCTTTTCCACAAACTGCTTCATACTTGAATTTTACTAGAACCATTGGGTCAATAGATGGGTGAAAAATTCATTCTTGTATTTAATAGGATATTTACTGAGCTCCCTTCATCAGTCAGGGACTGATGTGGACACTGAAGGTACGTGGACGAAGTCACTGTCTTCAAGAAGCGTATGATTTGACAGGGGACACAGATAAACACAGAAGCAAACCCAATGATACACTTTCATTAAGTGCTGAGATGGAAAGTAACCTGGGATAAGAGACAGCTGTCCTCTAAGAATTAGTGAGGGAAGGAGTCTCTAAGAAGGCAAGATTTGATCACAGAAGAGTGAGCCCATGCAAAGGCCCCTTGGGGTTGTGGGGACAGTGCTAAGGATGGAGGGGCTGGATGGGGGGAGCCAGCTCACTTAACTGCGATGAAGGTCTGAGATGGGCAGGCTGGAGGGAGGGAATTCGACGGAGAAAAACTGGAGTGACCCTTTTTTTTTTTTTAACTCAGCAGATCCTTTGTAAAAATGTTTGTTGTTGTGAGTGAATTTTTACAACAGCAAATAAAAGATTTATTGTGAACAGTTAAATAATCCCTGTAGCTAGTGCTTGCTTATGACTATCAAGAGCAGTGACAAGTCTTTCCCTAGACATGAAAACTGTCACCCAAGCAGAATGGAAATGTTGTATTTGTTTTGGAAGCTAAACAATGCCGGTCACTACTTTCACATGAAGAACTCCCTCCCTGAAAACCTTTGGAGCACACAGAGCATCTAGCGGGGTGTGCCATCTGTATCTGTGGGTACAGGGGTGCCGGCTGCCCTCTCAGCTATAATGAAACTCCTGGAGAACAGGGACTTCATTTAGTCACCATGTTGTCTCCCAGCCTTACCCATGGTCTGGCACACAGTAGGTCTTGGGGTTAAGCAAAGCTAACAGTGCATTTACTGGACATAGGGTTAACGAACCTTCATGCACATGCCACTGAGCTCACATTGGTGGTTTTCCTACAAACTCCTCCCTGTGAAGGAGGGTCAGGTCCTCACCCACCAGAAGCTCCTTCCTCTTCTGTACTCCCTCTCAGAATGATGGCCCTGCTCCGCTCATTCAATCTCCTCCAGGTCTCAGTTTCTATGCATGTTATTAATGATCCCTCTAGGCTGAACTTTCTGACCTCCTTCAACCCTTTCTTCCTCCCCTTTTTCCAGAGACCCACTCAGGGCTCTTTCAGCAGCAGACCTAGCCAAGGGTCTGGGTGAGCAGATATGTAGGGTAGGCGAGATGAGCCAGACAGAGCAGATGATTTTCCAGAGAAAGAGTACGGGAGGTGGGGAGGCAGTCATCCAGCTCTGCTCCAATTTGCTGTGTGAACCCTTCACCTTCTTCATGTCCTGGTTATAGAATAAGGGAGTCAGAAGAAATGATCACATAGGAATCTTCTCTTTTTAAAAATAAGGACCTATCTCACAGGTGGTGAACAGAAGCCATCTCATAAGGAAATGGTTTGCAAACCTTTCCTCCCTTCCAATCAGTACCCTGTCACCACCAAATGTCACAAAAAGATCCCTTTAGTATCATCCTGACCAGAGAAGGTGATCAACTCATCCTGGTTGGCCCAGGGCCCTCCCAGTTTCAGCACTGAAAGTCCCAAGCAGACTAGAGTGGGTGGTTACCCTGTCACCAGATCAGAGTTGCTTAAGGGAGGAGACAGCTGCCTGCCCACTGTCCAGCACCGTGCCTTGAAAACAGCAGGCATTCAGTTAGCATCTGTTGAAAAGTAGATTATTTCCCTTGCCAAAGTCTCCAACATACACACATCGACACACACAGTCACAGTTTAGATCTTCATCTCACTATCAAAGCAGAACTTACATGGCTGGAGGGAGGAATCAAAAAGAGGGAAGGAAACAGCACGGTCACGCAGTCACACCCATGGTCATCCCTGACTGATACTGAATTCAGACAGAAGCCTGCTGCCTGCTGGGCAGCCCAAGGCCTTTGAAAGAAACATACCAAGAGCTGCTCTAGAAGAGGAATGTTCCAGATCTAAGCCCAGTATGTCTGTTCCAGTTCAGCCACTTGCTTCACCCACCCGGCACTGGCACCCACCCCGAGGAGGACTCTGCCTCTGGTATTCACCCCATTGAGATGCTCTCCTGCCGTCCTGCCTGGTCTGCCCGCCATGCCCCTCTAGTTCCTTCTTATTTATCCACTTGCCTCCTGCCTGCTCTGGGTCTGCCTCTGCACTCCCCTTTCTTGCTTGCCTCCCCCGAAGGGCCGGAGGACTGAGAACCAGAGGAGCTACACAGATGTAACTATTGAAGTTTCTTGAAAAAAAGCTAACACATGAGACCAGTCCCTTTGCCATTTTGAGAAGAGACCCATTCTCCAGCAAAATTAAGCCATAAAGGTTCCCTTTTAGATTTTACTCTTGTTTAAAGTCAAGCCATGTTCCACTAGAGATAAAAACAAGCCATTTCTGAGAGGAGGCGTACCAAGGCTGTCTAATAAGGCAGAATTGATAGTCATGATAAACTCGACTTTATCGATCTCTGCACACAGAAGGCAGTGTGGGATGGGGTGGCCATTCAGGGAGCCCCTCAGCAGGGATCCCTGAGAGTCTTCAGAGCTGTTTATGAGGCAAGTTTATAGTAAGAACTTCAGTGCATCTACGTGAAAGAGCAGAAAAACATGAAATCATGTTTTTTCATGCCCACCCAGGACAGCGGCCCCAACCCTTGTGTTGCATGGAGAACTTCTGTCTCCCTCAGTGACCTCAGAAAACACACCAGTGCTCAGTGGCTCATGGAAGCTGCCTGGCTTGGGGTGGGAGCACTTCTTCCAGAATGGAGATCAAAGTAGAACGTGCAGAGGACTATTTACCGACACTCACGGGGAACCTGGTCCCATTTTGCCAGGGCTCTGGATGGGAAGAGGGACCCGCTGGCCCCAGCAGTGAGAAGATGACTCTCCTGGGTACTCACTCCTCCTTGAGTGCTTCCAGCTCCTCTTCCTCCCAGGCTTCTCCCAGAGAGGCCCTCCTTTGCAGTCGTGGTCACACGAGATTGTGGCGCACTGCTAAACACCTGGAGCATAAAGCTGGGGATACAGCCTGGCCCCAGGTCAGTGCGGCCCCCTCAGTGCCAAATGGCCATCAGTGTTCTCATACAGCACCCACAGTCCCACATACACACATTGATCTTATCTGATCCTTCCCTGACCTCACTTGAGTATATTTTGGCTTCTTCCAAATGCTTCCAGATTAGGCAGCACCCTGGTCTACCAGCACTCAGTCTGCTTAAAGAAACATGAGGAGGGCACTGTGGGAATTCTCTTGGGGTGTGAGGGCAGTGGGATTTTCACTTCCTCTGGTTGGCCTCTATATTTTCAAGGCTCTGGGATGAAGATACTACATGGTGCCGCATGAGGACTCACGTGGTGATGCAGGGGAATTAGAGACCAAGAGATGAGGACAGAAGAGTTTGCAAAGTCTTAAGGAAGGCAACACCCCTCTTCCTTGGACAACACAATGCTGAACACAGAGCTATTCAGGATTTCTGTCCTCAAAATAAGCATCTTTCCTGGGCATGTACACATGCGAGCCCAGTTGCCAAAGGAGTCCATGCAGAATATTTGGAAATAAACCAGCTAACAGATGTATCAAGCTTTACTTTTTTCCATCATTTAATTCCTTTCTACAATCCTACATTGCAAACATTATTTCCACCATTTTACAGAGGCGAGAAACAGGGCTGGGACGGTTAGTTGTCTTCCAGTGCATCGTCCCCAGCCCCTGCTGAACTGTCTACAGGAAAACCACCAGAGATGCATCTGGTGGGACACTGATGTCATGACAACCCAGAGACCCAGTGGGAGGGGCTAAATGGAAGAGTCACTCCAGGCTGTCAGCGCTGGTGAAAGACGGGTGGGATGCAGCATGTCCTGTAGGACGATTGGTTAGTCTGGTGGACAATTAGGGCAAAAACCTACTGGGCACACAAAGCCCAGCACTGACTTCCTGCTCCTTTGTCCTCTGTAACATCAAAGGACCAGGAAGCCTGTCAAGCCCTTTCCTGTGGGGAGGTGAAATGTGAAATATGGGATGAGGCAGAACTTGATCTGTAGGTGGGCTGAAGACATGGACAAGTGCCAGGAGCGGTTCAGCAGTCGGTAGTGAGCAAAGAGGAGTAGACGCAAGCCCATCTAGACTCAAGTCCTGAACTTCACTGCCTCCACTACTGCCGGACTTCTGATTGTGTGATTATGTGATTGTGAGTAGTCATCAGCCTTCAAAGACCCCCCACCATCTGTGCCTATCTCAGTGGATTCAATTCCTTCCTTCTTGAGAGAACACACAAAACCAAGTCAAGAAATCTGGGGTACGTCATGGGCTCCATCTGACATCTGAGAATAGGGGATTCTCACATCTGTGTGTTAGAGAAATGGGCCAGTCTGATGAATCACTGACAGACAAACTACTAGGTAGATTTAATCAACAAAGGTCTCCATCAAGAGACAGAAGTTCTACAAACACCCCTTCTATCAATTTAGAGAGATCTATTATAGCAGAAGTAGATTATAAGTAGGACCAAAGGAAAGGAATGATTCAAAATATAAGTAGCCAAGAGGAAGCAGAGAGACCATTTGTTCCTAAAACATGTTGTTAAAAATCCAGAGGAAATGTGATTCCTCAGACTATATGGACAGCCACCCAAGGAACAAAAGTCAGCTGACTCTGGTGGAAAAGACACAGAAGGGACTGAGCATCTCCATGCGGTGGACTTTTTGATGAGCAGGCCAGGTTCATGTCAAAGAAAACTGAGGAATATGGGTTGGAGAAGGTGATCCCAATGGGTCAGGAAAAGGAGGCTAGGGTATCTTTGCTCTCCAGCAAAGCCCACCTCTGGCCTCTAATATCCTGAACTCTGGGACCGGGGAGATAGCAATCTCAGAGAACTTGGGTCTCATCTCTCCTGCAGGGCCTGTCTGGCCCTCCTCTCATCTATTGCCAGGGTATATGGCCTGTTGCTTGTGGTCTTTGTCACATAGTGCTCCTCAGGTAAAGTCATGATGGTCTCCCCCCAGACCACCTCTTTTACAAATCTACATAACAAAAGCCCTACATAACAAAAGTTTGAAAATATTATACAGCATTTATTATGTGGCAGGTAATGTTCTAAGAGCTCTATCTATATTACAATTCAATCTTTATATGCCATCTCTAATTTATAGATGGCAAACTCAAAACACAGAGAAGTTAGGTAACTTGCTGGAGATCAATGAGTTTGTAAATGAGAGACTTGGCCTTGGAACCCAGGGAACTGGATTTTTAAATATTATTCTATCATCTAAGCAGAACTTCATCAATTTGTCATGCTATCCAGTTTCTCTCCTGGGTTGTTCTTCTCTGAACATACTCCACTTTCTCTGGATTCTTTAAAATCCAATTCTGCAGTTCTGATCTTAGTAACAGAGTAGAACAAAAATTCACCTCCCTTTTTAAAGACACTATAACTCTATTAATATATCTCAAGATCACATTGCCTTTAAGAAGAACCACACAATACTATTACCCAAAATGAGTTTAGCATTAACAAAGAACCAGAAGTATTTTTTTAATCAGCTAAAATAATTTATTGAAGGCTTAGTTTTTTTTTAATAAATTTTATTTTTATATTCCCCATACAGTTCCAACCCCCTTATTTTGACCCCAATCCGTCCCCTCTCCGCCCCCCACCCCTCATAGAATGTCTCTGGTTCATAGTTGTTTGTTGAAGTATTTTTTTAGAGTGTTTTAGTAAAAGAATATTTCCCTCCATTCCCCAACTGTGTTAATGCACTTATTTTCCATACAACAGGAGAATCAATACTAAGGATGTATATTCCTTTGTCCTAAGGCTGCACTCCTGAGGGACACATTTCCATAAACCTCTGGGTCTTCTCCACAGAGCCAAGATTCCAAACTAGAAAAGCTCCCCGGGGCTCCACTGCTGAGGTGGTATCCTGGAGACACAAGCCCCAGGTAAGAACACTGGCATTGACACATATCCGCTATGGGAACTTGAACAAGTTTCTTTGTAGATATTCTGTATTCTCCTATAGAAAGTGGAACTCATAACAACTACCTCACACAGATGTGAGGGGCTAGGTTAAATGAGAAATAGATATTAGCAGTTTGCATAACACCTGGCATCCAATCCCAGGCCAAGTGGTGGCTCTCGGTGCCTTTTGTCCCCGGGGAACAACTTCCAGGTGGCCTAGCAACCGTGATACCAGCTGCTCAACCTGGAGCCAGCCCCTTCTCTCATGACTGGCTACATGACCTGTGGGTGTCCATGCAAAAGAAAATATGAACGTGTGGGTTGGAGGACTGTGTGATCTTCATCTGAGATCGCTGACCTTTGATGGACAGTGGAGCTGATTCATGGGTATGCATGGTAGATAGAAAGATGTCTTCTTGAATGGTGGCTCCTATTCAAAAAAAATAAGAATTTTAGCACTGAGAGCAGGGCATTAAACCAAGCACAGAGTGCTTCTGGCTTTCTTGGGATCCTGTACAAACAGGTTGCATACTACATTAAGTTTCCTAATCCTTATATTTGCTGCTGTAAGAAATTACTAAACACTTGGTGGTTTTAAACAACACAGATTTATTATCGTATGGTTCTGGAGGTCAGACGTCTGACACAGGTGGGCTAAACGCAAGTGCCAGAGGTTCGAGGTGATAATCGACTTTCTTGCCTTCTCCAGTATGTAAAGGCTGCCCACATCTCACGGCTTCCGGTTCCTCTCCATCTTCAAGTCAGCAATGGCTTGTCGAGTCCTTTTCACATAGCCAGCTTTCCTTCTCTGGCTCTTCTGCCTGTCTCTTCCACTTTCAAGCATGCTGGTGACTAAACTGGGCCCACCCAGATAATACAGGATAATCTTCTTATTTTAAAGTCAGCTGATGAGCAATCATAAATCCTTCATTGTCCTTTGCAGCATAACGTAACATATTTATAGGCTGCAGGGATTAGGATGTGGACATACTTGGGAGGACATTCTTCTGCCTATCATGCATACCCGTGAATCAGCCCACTATCCACAAAGTGCAGGGCTCTCCGATGAAGATCCCACAGTCCTCCAGCCCACACACTCAAACCTGCCGCAGTCATAGTGTTGGCAGCAAATACCCACAGCCACTTTGGATGGACCCTACCCTGCTCCCAGGGGACCCAGAGCCCCTGGCTCCAGGGTGCATTCTCTCTTTGCTGTAGTCCCATCCTACTCCTTTCCACTTTCATATAAGCATAGGAACTTTCCAGGTCAGAACTCAGAGCTTGTGTGTGTGTGTGTGCATGTACGTGTGCGTGTGCGTGTGTTGCTCCCACCAGCAACTACAGAAAATAGTCTAATCTCCTCTCCCAAACCCTCATATCTCAATCCTAGGCCCTAACCCACAAGTCAACCAGATAGCCACTCTAGCCTACCTCCAGGGAGAAAGGAGAAAGGAATGTGGACCTCAGAAATGCTGGAGAGAAAGGCAATATCATTACTGATGAGGTTCCAGAGCCTCTGAGGCTTTGCCAGCCAGAGCAAGAAGCAGCACCTGCCAGAGGCTCTGCCCTGAGCTACCTTGGAGGTTGGCCACAGTGTTGCCATGGCAACGTGACACCCTGGAGCTGAGATCTGGAGTCCCCTTTCCTTACCTGCACCCAACTGCCCACTAGCTCAGCGCCCTCACACTTTCCCTCGGCATCCTGTGGGAAATAACCACCACTGGTGCCGAGAAGAATGCCCCTGTCATAGAATTGGTGAGCTTCCACATGCCACCTGCCTGCCTAGTGCACTGGGCCTTCCCGCCCTGAGGTGTTCAGCTTGCTTTCTCCCCTCACCCTCCTTTCCCACAACCACAACACATTGTCCCAGGGACCTTCCCAAAGCCGTCACTCCATCCTCCCTCTCCATCCTCCAGGCACAGGACTTCCCTGATCTCTCTCTCATGCCTTCATTTTTGAACAAATGAATGGTGTTTAATTCACACGCTATAAGATTATCTTAAGTGTATAGTTTGATGAGGTTTGACACGCCTTTATTCCTATGGAGGCTGCACCCCCACCAAGATTTGCCTTTTCCTTTTTCTCTTTTTGTACCTGGTAGGTCATGTTGGTGCCCACAGATAAGGAGGAGAAGGGTAGACACTGCGAGGCAGGAGGGAGCGCGCAGAGCAGGAAAATGTTGGGCGTTCACATCTGGGGACATGAGAATGGCACAAAGTCCTGCCAGGTTGAGATGCAGCTTTTCTGCCCTTTGATCCTGGGCTGCTGGTGTTTTCCCAAACCCCTGAAACCTGAAGGCAAATCCCTCTCCAGATCTGACAAAGGCCTGTCATGGCGAAGGACACTCATGTCTTGACTCTCTGGGTTTTCCCTCCTGGTGGCTCTGCTCTTGTTACCACAATGCTGGCAGAATAAAGGGCATTTTGATTTCCCCAAAAGCCAAGTGTACTGGCTCTTGCAAGAGGAAATCTGCCCTCTTGCACAGACCAAACGCCCAGGTGAGACCAAGGAATTGACCACACACCCGGTTCCCGAGTCTTCCTCTCCCAGGGCAGGGCAGCCAAACTCCAAGCACCGCCTCCCCACGTAGAGGCCACAGGACTTCTGACAAGTCCAGTCCTGACAGCTTTGATTACAATCCCATTTTCTTTTTTTTTTATTTTTATTTTAATTTGGAGGGTTACATTTTTGATGTTCTACATGTGCACATGTTCCACTCACCCTCAGCCCTGAATTACTAGAAACCTGTAGGGGTGACTCCTCCACCAGGAGGTGGGAGGTTCTCAACAGGTTTTCTGATCACCTGCTTCTCCTACCACCTTCCACTCTGGATTCTGGTTACAGTGTAAGCCCTGTGAGGTTTCTCTGTCTCATGCTTTACTGGGTGCCCGGCAAACACTGGGAGCTCAATAAATATTTGTTGGGTGAATAAATTAATGAATCCTAGAAACCAGTTAGATGGACTTTTCCCCTCTAGTGACATCTTGCCCTGTGTAGAAGGCACTGAGCAGAGATTTGTCCTGACTCAGCCAGGTGAAGAGGTGGATCAGGTGTTCGTTCTCTACGTCAAGAGGGAGGCCAAATAAGGGACCAATCAAAGGGGACAGAAGGGTGGGTGGGGCAGAATCTGGAGCACCCTGGACTTTTGGGTCCAGGAATGAAGCCAAGCATATCAGGGTTAGAACTTGGAAGAACAAAACCAAGAAGACAAAGTGCAAAGTGCAGAGCCCAAGGAAGTTTCCAGGGGCAAATATCCAAGGGCAAAAAAGGAGGGAAAGGTGCAGGGACTGAGGCAGGACCAGCCTGGTATAGTTCACCTGGAGATGGTCCCTAGCAGGGGGCTTTCTCTCCAGATGGCCCGCCCCACCACCTCGCTCCTAATCCCAACATCAGTGGTGGCCCAGTCATCACTCTCTGCCTTGATTAATGGGCTTGATGTTCACTAGAATGATTTTCCCACACTCAGAGATGGACCTTCCTGACCTATACTAGCTGGTCCACTCAGGTCTATACTGGTTAAATCAGGTCGCCAGTCCCAGTAGAGTGACACAAACAGACACCTCAAGGTGCTAAAGCACAGTGCTGGTGATAAGCACAAATTTTATTGTCATTCCATCTGGGAATGAGCTCTGCCACTCCTGACCTTGGACAGACCATGTAATCTCTGTGTCTCCAGTTCCTTCCCCTTCTATAAAGTGGAGTCTAACAATAATACTGTGAAATAAGAAGAAATATATATAAGTCTCTGCCCTTGGTTCCTGCCAATATTTAGTCTTTGACCCTGGCTCCTGACATTCCTCATAATTTCCTGAGTTAAAGGAGTTCTGATAACAAGTTCCTGAATCACTTGGAATTGGGGGTGATAGGAGTGTCTCTGGATTTAATGAGGTGACTCTGAGTGGGCTCCTGAATGGGGACTGGTCACCTGAAAGACCAAGTCATCATCGGAAGCTTGGAATATTCAGCCCCATCACCTGCCTCCCCCACCCTCTGGAGAGCGAAGAGGGACTGGCAGTGGTGCTAGATCATGCCCTCTGGATGGCCCCTCCATAAAAATCCCTGAGCGTGTAGTTCAGAGTGCTCCCTGGTTGGCGGCCACATCCACACACTGGGAGCATGGCGTACCATACCCTAATTCCAGGGGGGACAGAAGGTCCTGTGCTTGGGACCCTTTAGACCCAGCTGATAAACCTCTTCATCTGGTTATTCATCTGGATCGTTTATCACACCCCAACTAAACAGGTAAATGTAAATTAAGTGTGTCCCTGAGTTCGATGAGTCATGCTAGCCAATTACTGAACCCAAGAAGGGGTCGTGGGAACCCCAAGTTATAGCCAGTCAATCAGTAATGCAGGTGAGGCAGCAGCCCCCCTGCCTGCCTGTGCCTATCTATGCAGGTGCCCCTTGTTGCCAACATTCTCCCTCTACAGGGCAGCAGAGGCCGCTTCCTCCCAAGACTGCTGCGTGGGACTATGCAGACTTCTCTCTAGCAAACCTATCCCTTTGGGGAGCAGCTCTTCCTGCCTGCTTGTGTGTCAGCAAGTGTCCTTTGCTCTTCTCTCCCTTTTTATAATAAACCTGCCCTTTTGGATATATTTAAAAAAAAAAAGAAATACAGGAGACAACCTGGGACTCGTCACTGAACCTGACGGGGTGTTCTTGTGGGCCTGAGCCCTCACCTTGTGGGATCTGAACTAACTGCATGAACCTCAGATAGAGTGTCCAGAATGAACTAACTTGCAGGATATCCACCTGCTGTCCTAGAATTGGCGAGTGTGAGGAAAAAACCCCACACTCTGGCATCACAAGTCTGGTGCGTATGAGAGAAAAGGAAACTGTTTATCCCAGATAACTACCTGCTCCAGAAGGCTACTGTGAAGAGCCCCAGAGTTAACATAAATAAAGTGCCAACATGTTCTCGAAAACATGGCTCATACTATATGAATGTTCGCCAGTGTAATTTAGAATGAAATGAGAGTAAAGATACTGAAAAGATGTTTCCAAAATGAGTCAAATGGGATAAGCCAAGCAAGGGCCTTGTTACAAGGCGGGAATGTTTTTATGGAAATGAGCATACAAAGGGAGGCACTGTTTCAACACATGTTTTTTTGAGTGGTCCACCAACAGGCCTCTGGTCTTGGGTGTGTGTCTGGCAGGGGAGCTGAAGCGTAGCTAGAAAGAGCTTTCAAGTGCTTGTGCAAAGCCGCCTTGTTAAAGCCACAGCAGCTCCCAGGTGGAGGAGCCAGAAGGCTCAGCTCTGCCTTTTACCAGAAATTTGTGTTTCCATCAGGGGCTTAGAGAGTCCCCTGACTAGCGGGGAGGTGTGTGAACTCCATAAACTCAAAGCCTATGCAGGGGAAGGTCTTTTCATGGTATTACTGCTCCACTCCAGAGGCCCAGGAGAAGACTGCAGGATTCTGCCCACCTGGAGTAACTTCAGACACCTACACCTGAGGAAGGTGTAGGCTAATGTCAAAAGGCAGACCTGGCATCTGGATACCTGGGTTCGCATCTCACACATAACACTTGCTCTTTCTGCTCCTAGTTTCTGCAGCTCTCAGTGTGAGTGCTGGTGGGTCCATCTGGCAGGGCAGTATCAACAAGTCAAGTCCCGTGTAAAAACCATATTGTTACTGCCGTGTTCTGATCGGTAAGATTCACCCTTTCCTTGGCTTCTTTCATATTTCCCCTTTAATTCGAACAAACATGTATTGAGCTGGGCCTGTGTTTGGAGTCAGAGCTGGCAGCAATATCCACAGCTCTGGTGTCAGTCAAGGTCAAGGCCAAGGCCCTTCCAGTAGTCCTAATGACCCAGTTCTTCATGAGGACCTTTTCTCCAATCTCTAGTCTCTGCCCTTATCAAAACAGTTTCTCCCCTGGCCCTTGGCATGGTCTCTGCAGCACTCTCAGAGGGCTAAGTCCCTGTGGCACTGAGTTGAAGTTCACCTTCAGGATAACCCAGAATCCAACCCGATCTCATCACCTGCCCCACTGTCATCAAGAGCCAAGTCACTGACCTCTCAGTGCACAGGCACCTCCTAATTGTCCTCTGCTTCCACCCTGAAACCTTCAGTCTGTTCTCAACCCAGCACCCAGAGGAAAGTCTGAAAATGACAGAGCATATCACTAATCTACTCAAACTCCCCTCATGGATCCCCATCTCTCGGTATAAATCATAGTCTACAAAGCCTTGCTCTGCCATTCTCAACCTCAGCTGCACATTGGAATCATCCGAGAAGTTTTAAACAATGTGGATCCTAAGCGTCACCTCTGGAAACTCTTATCTAATTGGTCTGGGGTACATCCTGGCATCAGGATTATTTGAAAGCCCTCATAGGAGTCCAATGTATAGTCAAGTTTCAGAACCACTGCCCTACTTAATCTGCTGCCTATTGTCCCACTGGCCTCATTTCCAACTATTGCCTTCTAGCTGCTCTGTTCTAGTCACATGAGCCTCCTTCCTCTTCTTAAAACATACTTCTACCAAGTATACTTCTACCTCAGGATGTTTGCACTTGCTGGTCCCTCTGGCTACAAAGCCTCCACGCAATCCCTGCATCCATATGGCTTGCTTCCTCATCTCATCTAAGTCTTTGCTCAAATGTCACCTTCTTAGTGGGGCCTCCCCTTAATACTTCATGAAAAATTCCACTCCTCCTCCCATTCCAGGCTGCCCCTATCTCTCTACCTACTTATATTTCTCCATAGCACTTAGCACCATCTAATAAGCTACACATCTGCCTTCTTTGTTTTGTTTTATCTGCCCCATCCAACTAGAATGCAAACTCTACAAGGGCAAGGATTTCTATCTGTTTTGGTCCCTGCTCTAGCACTGTGCCTAGACTACTCTGGCACATAATAGCTGCTTAATAAATATCCTTTAAATGAATACACTCTTCTCCCCCTGTAGATCTTCAGCGACTCTTTCATCCCTAGAGCCCAGCTGATTCCCCTGGGCCATGTAAACCCATACCAAATTATACAGCATACAGCAGGTACTCAATAAAGGTCTACAGAACTGAACTGAACTCTCCTCCCTAAAAGCACATAATCTCCAAACCCAGATGAAAGATCCTTCCAGAAAAATCCAGATACAAGCTCACTGTGGTTTGCAGCTTTAAGAAAAATGTAAAATTGAGCAGAAAGAGGGTAAAAGAAGAAATTGTGGGGGGGGGGCTCACAGAAGTTAATGAGATTTTCTCAGCTTAGCTGTGGTATGTGCCCACATTTTTAATAATTAGGAGTAATAAAAATTCTAACTGAACCTTAAAGGAACATCTTCTGTAACAAAGGGAGAAGTCAAGACAGACTTCTCGGTTGGGTGTAATGACTTGTTAGCCCCGGAAGACGGATGTACTTTAAAAAACTAATTTACAGGAAAAAAAAAAAATTGTTCATAAAAATGCAACTAATTGGGTTAAAATGACTTATTAACAGGAATGCCAGATGATTCTAGTGCCCTTCAGGAGTAAATTAGGTTATTAATCCTCAAAATCTCTAATGGAAGAAAGCCTGCCTTCCTGCTTAGCAGACTGAGAAACTGAGGCTGCGGGAGGAGGAGGGGCAGTGCTGTACAATGCAGGCTGATAGGACAGACCCTGGTTGAAGCAGAAGGCCCCAAAGTCCAGGTGCCCACTCCTGACTCTTCTCCCAGCACTGTAGTGACCCCACCTCCCAAGGACCGGTCAGTGGGGCTTCCAACTCTGCTCACCCACTGGGTCTGAGGTCAGGCAGGGGCCGGTCGAGGGGCAGGCGGTCACTGAGGTAGGCGTTGTAGCCATAGTACTGGAACTGCTTCAGGGCCACGCGCCGGCCTTCGGGGCTGAGCTCCTGGCCCCAGTGCGCAAACAGAGAAGAGTCTGTGAAGGGCTCAGTCTCTGCCTCCTCAGGCTTGGCAGGAGCCTCTGCAGAAAGAAGGACAAGGAAACAGTGGGTCAGTGCCCCTGCATAGCATCACAACCCTTCTCCCTTCCTCACCACCATGAAGGGTGAAACAATCTTAGCCCCATCTTTGGGGGGGAGGAGGGAGAACTGGAATCATCATCCTTCCCCAAATCCATTTGTCTATCCACATACCCATTGATACACTGAACAACCACTAGCACAAGCACTATAGAAATATAGCCCATAGCTGCCATGAAGCTGACGTGACCACTATACCCCATGGTTTCAAGTCAGAACCCCTCCTTCCCCAGTCTGCCTCCCCATCACAGATGCTAACCCCAGCCCTTGAGCTGGGCTTTTGCATTTCTTTCCCCAGACTGAACCCCCACTTCCACCCCACGTACCCAGGTCCCCTAGCGAGTGGTCTGCTCCTGTGTCTAGTTCTTGGCATCCCACCACCTTCTCCTACTCCTACTCCTTCTCTCTGCAGTGAATTGCCTGTTCCCACTAAGTGACATCCACCTGGCTACAAAGATCTCAGTCAGGCCAGACTGCCTCCTGCTGTATCTAGATTCTGTCCCCAAAATAGGGACAGCAGATGGCCAATGCATCCCCATACCTCATGTACACTGGGCACTGATCTCTGTACCCCCAACTTTGTAAGGGGAGCCTCTACACCAGGTCAAAAAGAGTTCACAGTTTCCCTGGAACATTCCAAGAAAATGGAAGAGACAGTATCACCTGTAGGGCAGAGGCTTTGGACTGATAGGCAAGTTCACTGTTCACTGGCTACATAAACAAAAGCAAATACTCAACCTCTTGATTTTCCCAACTGTAACATGAGGATAATAAAATTTATCCACTTTCAAAGATTTGTGGTGATTACATATCATAGTAATATATAAAATATAAACACTTAGACCAGCATAATGGTAACTAAGATTGTCAGCAAGAAAGCCTTGCAGGTCAGTAAAATCTCTTTTTCAGTGGTAATGGGTAGGTCTTGCCAAAACATAGGCTGATGGGTCAAGATTCTGGAATTTGTTCTGAGGAGCCGGCATTCAGGTAAGCCACTCAATGTCGGAAATCAGAGAAACTGGACAGAGATGCCCAGCCCCACTGGACAGCACCTTCCATGCGCATAAACATGTGATGAGGCAAGAGATGGAGTCAGATGCCTGGAATGAGACAGAGCTCTGAAGGAAGCCGCAGCAGCCTGTCTGGAGTCAGGGCGGCATGGCACACCTCTGCCAGGTAACTTAAAGATACAGGCTGGAAAGGGGCAAGAGGCTCAAGTTTCAGAATCTTCAAAGTTTAGGAAGCTCAGAGTCACAAACCACACCTCTTGCTACCATCTATCTCCTCTTGGGGGACTCTCCCAAGAGCCAGTGTGGGAGAGTGGATGAGGCTTGGGAACAGAATGGGGACACGGTGATACCTAATATCCTCCTATCACAGAAGGAAGAGTCCCTGTCCCAGGAGGTGAGCGAGGTTGTCGTGGAGAGGGGACTGTCACAGCTCCCTGCACATTAGAGTCCAGATCCTGAATGTAGAGACAGCACCTTGATGCTGCAGCCCTCAGGAGAGGGATGCCAAAAGAATTTTAAGTGCAGGGCCTCCCCAGTGGCTCAGTGGTTGAGCACTGGGTTGCAAAGCTGCCTGCAGCCTCTGCAGCGCCAGTTCGATCCCTGCCACCAGAGGAGGGTCCCACATGGCGCGCAGACCTCTCCTGCCGCCCGCTGCTCCCCTCAGCAGTGTACTTCGGTCCTTCTGCCTGCTCTGCTCCCCGCTCTGGCTCTGGTGAATTCTCTCACCCTCCCGCACTTCTGACTGTACCCAGTGCTTGTATAAATAAATAAATATATCTTTAAAAAATAATAATAATAATTTTAAGTGCAGCTGGACTCATGGGTGCTGGGTGACAAGCTCTCCAGGCTGCATCCTAGGGAACATCCCCAAATTACAGAGAAGTGTAAATCTGGGACAACTGTCATAGCTAATGCCTCCCAAGTGGTTACCATGAGCGCAGCTCTGCTGCAAACCTTGTTCAGATACCATTCATCTCCCCATGTGAGGAGGGAACTGGTTTCTTTTCTGTGTCACAGAGAATGTAAGTGAGGCATAGAGAGGGTAAGAAAACTGGGCCAGGTTCATTCAGAGGGAGGTGAAGTCATCGAGATTCAATCCCAGGAGGTCTGTTTCCCAAGGGGGTGGTCCTAACCACTAATCTATACTGCCTCTACCTGGCAATTGGCTGGGATATACATGGATGCCAAAGACAAACACAGCACATCATGTTGGTTACCAATTTTCCTTCAACATATGGAAGGAAACTCAGACACATGAAACAGATTGAGATCCATTAGGGAGTAAAATGCAAAAAATGCATGCGTTTCTATGACAAAACCAGAGATTGTAGGAGAGTGCGGCTGCTCACAGCTCCAGCCCAGGGCTTTGGGTTACTTATTTTCCCCTTCTTGGCAAGAGCACAGGATTTGCCTGCTCTTGTAGGTCCCTGTTATCTAAAAAGATATATGATTCACTCATCTGGAAAGGCGGGGGCAGTAAAAATTTAAATCAGTGAACCAACTAAATCATATAATATTTAACAGAAATGGAGTTTTATTGCTCTCACATACCTAAATGTATATTACCAAGTAAAATGAGATCAGTTAGTGAAAAAATTATGATTCACAATTAGGCCTGGGTTGCATGATAATGTATTGTAAACACATTAAAGCCCTGGGTTACACCACATGCTCCTATCTTTTTACTGTCATTTGTATGTAACAGATGACAACTTGAAAGTGGGTCCTAAATGATGAGTAAGGGCACGACAGCAGGGAGAAGTATCATCTTGTTCAATTCCTGCCCCAGTCACGCATTGTACCTGCCGAGGTCTTTGCCCAAGGTTATCTCTGTCATGCTCATAGGGTGGACTCTACGAGCAGAGTTCCCTGCTGTATCCTTGGCTCCCAGCACTTAGGGCTTATATGTGGCACTTCATACACCATTTTAAAATAAATCAGTAAATAAGTTACCCATAGTAGTTAGTTATTTGACTCAAGGAAGGCAAAGATAGAAAGGTTAAATGACTCACCCAAGGTCACCCACATTGTCAGAGGCACTGAAATCTGACTTCCTCCAAACCCCACATTCTTTTCTCTGCACCACAAGCAGCAAACTAGTCTAAGGGCCAAACCTGGGCACTGCTTATTTTGTAAATAAAGCTTTATTAGACTACAGTCATAGCCACTTGCTTACATGTCATCTAGTGCTGCTTTAGAACTGGGAGGGCAGAGATGAGTAGGTACAAGAGAAACCATGTGGCCTGCAAAGTTGGAAATACTCATATCTGGCCATTTAAGATAGTGGGGACCCCTGCTTTCCACCATACATATGACACCTTTAGGTGAGAAGGCCTTGCCATCACTAACCTCATTCACCTTTCTTTCCTTCCCAAAGGACTGGTTAAGAGCACTGGCTGCAGTCAGAATCCTGAGGTTTATAGTGTTGTTCTATTGTTTTCCAGTTGAGTGTAGTTTATCCTGAACCTCAGTTCCTCATCTAGAAAATGGAGTTGATAGTAGTAGTACTCCTTCACAGAACCGCCGTGAATGTTCAATGAGATGACCCAGGTAAGGAGCCTAGCACGGTGCCTGGCACAAAGTAACTATTAGTTCAATATATGTTAGTTGCTAAGGACACATGAAACCCCATAGTCCTATTAGGGCACTTTTCCACTAACACTTCTAGGGGTATGGGACCCTCCAGTGACTGCCTGTGCCATGCTAATGTCCACAAGCCTCCAGTGATCAGAAAACCCTGGAGATCCCAGAGCTCACTCCTAACACTGCTCCCCTAGTTTACAGCACTCATTCCAGCCACACCTGCCCCACCCTCCTCAGACTTCCCAGGCACACCCCACGCAGCACCTATGGGTGCTTTCCATTTCCCTCTTCACCCCCATGGCTAATGCCCCTCACTTCTTAGGTCTACTCAAAAGTCACTTTCTCACCAAAGCCTTTAGTAAACATTCAATCCCCTCTCCCAGTATTGCCTCTGAACTCACATATGTACCTTCTCTATTTGTCTTGCTTGCTGCTTGTCTCTCTAACTAGACTGTGAACCCATGAGGTCAGGGATTGGCTCGCTCTGCTGAGCCTCCAGTGAATTTATCAGTGCCTGGCACCTGGCAGGTGCTCAGTGAATACCAGTACGATAAATAAATCAGGCAGTAGCAGCAGGTCGTGGTGGAGTCAGCAGTCCCCCTGCCCACTGGGGGCTTCTAAATCCTTCCAGTGGAAGTTGGAAGGGGGCTGGCATTCTGTGCCAGCATGTAGGAGCATGAATTCAAGGAAAATTCCAGTTGCATGCAATTAATTTCCTACCTAGTTCACGCATATAAAGTTATAGGAGACTAACAACAGTAGGGTCTTAGAAACTTCTCAGGCAGTTCCATGGAATGTGGTCATTGGTGGACAATTCTACCTGCTCCTAGCACTCCTTGTTAAAACTCTTATAGCAGAGGATTAGCTGGCATCTCTCTCAAGCATCCAGGACAGGATAGTATATAGAATAACCACCCCAAACATATAGGGAGAAGGAAGGTAGGCAGGGAGTGTGGGTGGGCTGCTGTCTACTTTGTGCCTCTCCCTCCCCCTTTTTCTTACTCTCACCTGGCAGAATTTATAATTGGAAAGAGCCCACTGGGAATCCAAAATCTGTACTCCCAGAAACCCAGGTGCAGAGGGCAATGAGGTAAGAAGGCCCAATGTCTTAGAAAACTGCCCTGACATTCCTTCAGGGAGAGTCTGGCCCAAATCATGGGGCCCAAACCACAAGCCTGAGAGTCAGGGCAGGTATCCCCTTTTTTCTGACAAGCACATGTGCCAAAGCCCAACACGCTAATCTCACAAAAGGCACTGTCCAAAGTGGCAAAGGGCATTACTTCTGGTCCAATGCAGAGGGGACCTTAGGCCCATCTTGCCATGTCTACTACAAAATTCTGCTCCTGAAGCTGATTCTATGGTTCTTTAGACCACATTGCACCACCCCTGCCAGGCAGTGAGGTCAGGCCATCACAGTAGCCATGATGTAGCTTTCATGATTCCCATCACAGGTTAAGAGGAAACAGCAATGCAGAGACACTGTTGAATGCTACTTAAATTGTACTCCTCTTGATCACAGCCCCACCCCATGTCTCAAGCCAAGACAAGCTGCCCAGTTTGAAGACCAGAGACACTGCAGGCCCTGAGGGACTGCTCAGTAGGACTGCACTGTTTTATAAAGTTGTCTAGCAGTTGAAATACCTAAGCAGTGCTAGCACACCGCTGCAGCCCAGAGTCCTCCAGGTGGTCCTGTCACTTTGGTTGCTCTAGCCCTTTTCTTGGAATTCTCCAGATCTTCCCACCAGGCAGCAGCTAAAAGGCATTTCCCTGGCTAGGCCAGAACTCTGCTCTACACCTTGCAAGCATTCGTGCAAATGAGTGCCTGTGCCTCACTAGTTGAGTGTATTTTGACTAACACTTGCAAAAACCCTTCCTAGGAGAGCCCTGTGAATAAGATATGGGTTTCTGGAGAATTTTCCCATCACTCATCAGCATACCCATGTAAATGTCCTGTCCTCATTGTGTCTGACCTGTTTTCCAGAAATTTCTGCCTGTGACACATGGGGCATCAGGAAATGCCAACATATGGACTCAGAGACATGCTCACAGTACCTGATATACAGCTCACTAATGAGAGTAGAAAATTTCAGATCCACGTCCTGGCAGCCTCCATGCTAATTCACAAAGACAGGAGGGAAGTGGGGCAAGAGAGCAGCTGGCGAAGCTTGGAGCAATTAAGGCAACAAAAACCTCAGCTCCGAGTACTTGTGCACAGGCTCACCAGCTGGGCACTGGGAGCACCTCTGGAGACCTAGCCAAGGCTTCTGAGCTGAGAGCAGGAAGAACACCCGCACAAGGGTGACTGCTTCAGTAAGCAGCCAGAAAGAGAGCGTGCCCCACAGCTTTGGCTCTGGGGTCTTGGTGGTACCGGGACTGCACGATGGAGCTGAAAGAAAATGGGCTTGGGAGTGAAATAGACATTATCAAGTTGCCCAGTCCAATCTACTCCTAACCACCCATCCTCTCCGGGACCACATTCCTGGAGATCCCCATCTTTTGAAAGTGAGTTCTTTTGCCAGTCCTGGGATGCACATTAGTGGAAACTGAGGCACTGGTAGTTGAAAGGACTGGTGTGGTAAAGAGAAGGAGAGCCAGCCCAAGTTTCTCACAGGCGGGGAAACTATTTGAGCTCCCGGGCAAGGTTCACGGACCCAGAGTGGGGGGTCAGTGAAGTCGTGCCCATTGTCAGGGGAAGGCAGGTTTTTATAGGGTGGGGAGAGGGAAACCGGGCTTATGGCGGGGAACTGATTTGACGAGAAACAGAGTTGTTTTTCTCAGTTCCACGGTTCTTGAGTCAGTTGTGGTTCTGATGGTATCAGCAGGCCCTCATTCTCACCCCTAGGTGGGCTTCCTCGTTCTCGCCCCAAGGTAGGCTTTGGGGGAAGCTGCAAGAGAGGCTGCAGCCCAGACCCAGCTCTCCTTGAATTTCAGGATGAGGCAGAGAAGAGATCACACTAAGCAGTTGCTTCTGGGGATCCAAGTGGCCCTGCCTTGGGGATGGGCAGGGGGACTGGTCAAACCCTCATGGGGTGAGGGGGCAGAAGCACCACCTGGGATGGGGCTCATATCACTGAGTACCCCTGCTTAACCCAATGTTCAAGCTGGACTATGACCTCATTGGCAGTGGCAGCTTCGTTTTTGGCCCCTTGTTCTGGCACTTTGAGGGATACTTCCCCCAGGAAAGCAGTGGAGCCTTCTTATTTTCTATGTTTTTACTCAGTTTACTCCAGGCCCCTCTTTCAGACAGAGGGGACAGCTAAAAAGGCTTTGAGGGTTAGGAGGAGCCTCAATTTCACCCTGCAGCCAGTCTTATAGCCACTGCTATTTCTGTTTCTGCCCTTGGGCCATGCTCAAAGCTGAAACTCTGGGTGCCTGGTGATGATTCCAGAACCCAGTCATGAAGCAGCAGGAGAAACTGAGACAAGAAGAATAGTGCCCCAGGTAACTGCCGCGAGCACTGGCGGCCCCAAGTCTGAAGTTCATCTGGGGGGTGGGCAGAGGTGGTCCTGTCTCTTGGTCCTCCTCCAGAAGAGTTCTGGGGAACCCTTCTCTGCCCACTCTGGGTCTGCTCTTCACTCTCTCTGGACAAGACAGCAGCCTGTTCAAGCCTTCATTGTCTTCATTTGCTAAATGGGAACAGACTGTCAGGCTGTGGCTGGGAAGTGAGCTTTTGGAAAGATGAAGTCTGAACATTAAACAATGGAGAGAACATTGCTCTTAAAGGATATTTTCCTTTCTCCCACATCTTTCAATTTTTTTAAATAGCTTTATTGGGGTATAATTTATATACTGGAAAATTCGACCATTTCAAATGTACAATTCAAAGCTTTTTATCAAATAATTTCTCCACTCTTGAGATGCCCTGTTGTATGCTTTTTGAGGGGTTAAAAAGAAAAAGGCTTATTGAATGTCCATTTCTTTTGCCACTTTTCAGTCTGGTTTCCTGCGGGTGAAAAGTCACCACTACAAAGCCTCTTCAGATGCTTGGGCCTTGCCTGAGGAGCCCAGGCTGCCACTGCAGAGCCTCAAAGCCCATTACCTGCAAACCACTGTCATGTCAGCTACCCATAAGTTCCAGAGATTGGGATATGAACACCCTTGGGAGGCTGTTATCCCGTTGATCCCAATAAATCATGGTGGGCTTTGCCACGTAAAAAAGGAGATTCTGACATGACTCTCAGGGGTGGAGCCAGGAAAAGGAACCACAGCAAGTATCTGTTGAACGCCAACCATGGGCTGCTCTATCTCAGCACGCTCCTCTCGTGCTGACCCTCCTCTGAGACTGCATGGTGGGTATGCCCTATCCCACTGGGGCAGGTGGCCAGCCAGGTCCTCACAAAAAGCAGGAGCACATGAGGGCAGCAGGTGGCCATTAGCCAAGGCCAGGCCTCACCTCTGACCATGAAGCCACGGGGCCCAGCCTCTCTCATAAACAACAAAGGATGACCCCAGCTGGTGGTAGGCAGGAACTGCAGTAATCACCCTCTGGGCCTCTGCTCCCTCCCCACTAATTGGTTGAACCATCCCAGTTCCCAAGAGGCTCCTGACCATTGGCCCAGGTTCTTGCCGCCATGCTTTGGACTGGGAGGTTGACATTTGTGTCCCTAAAGCTGCAGTTCTATCGCTTCTTGGCCTTTTGGCTAAGATCAAGTGTAGAGCCTAAAGCTGCAGTTCTATTGTTTCAGGGGGTTTCTCATCTGGGAATCTGATGAAAACTGACCATTCCTCAGAAAAGTACGCATTGGCACACGCACAGAACAATCATCACTCACTGTCATGGGAGCCGTGAGCAGCAGTAAGATGTACAGCAGGGGTTGGCAAACTTTCTTCTGTAAAGGACAAGTCATAAATATTTCAGGCTTATAGGTCACATGGTTTCAGTCACAACTACTCAGTGCTGCTGTGGTACCAAGAAAGCAGCCATAGATGGTATGTACCACCCAGTTATCCCATTTCTTGGTATTTACTTGAAAAATACAAAAATATAAATTTGAAAACATATATGCACCCCCAAATTTACTGCAGCATTATTTACAATAGCCATGAGCTGGAAACAAGCTATGTGCTGATCACCTGACAAATGGATAATGAAGAGGTGGTCTATATCACCACAGAATATTACTTAGCTATTAAAAAGATGAAATCTGGTGATCTGTAACCACATGGATGGACCTATAGGACTCTCTAGTAAGTGAAACAAGTCAGAGAAGAAAGACAAACACCATATGAATTCACTCCCATGTGGCATACAGGGAAGCCAAATAATTGAATGAACTAAATAAAGCAAAAATGAACTTTCAGGCTATAAAACCAATTAGTGGTGACCAGAGGGAAGGGATCAATTGTACAGTGAAGGGTAGAATTGGACTTCTAGAAGTAAATGATGTAGTAAATACACAATGATTTTTTTAAAAAGATTTATTTATTTATTTAAATTTATTTATACAAGCACTGGGTACAGTCAGAAGCGTGGGAGGGTGAGAGAATTCACCAGAGCCAGAGCAGGATGCAGAGCAGGCAGAAGGACCGAAGTACACTGCTGAGGGGAGCAGCGGGTGGCAGGAGAGGTCTATGCGCCATGTGGGACCCTCCTCCGGTGGCCAGGGAGCAGCCGGGGATCGAACCGGTGCAGCAGAGGCTGCGGGCAGCTTCGCAACCCAGCGCTCAACCGCTGCGCCACCGGGGAGGCCCAATACACACTGATTTTTAATGATACACACTTGAAACATATATAATGTTTTAAAGTAATGCCCCATTCAATGAAAAAGATAAAAAATAAAACAATTAAAAACTAAAGTCAGAGGCGCTAACAAGTAATTTGCTGCTGCCTGGTAGAGTGGGAGAACAGACTAGATCCCAGCTGCTTCATCTATGAAATGGCTGAGTCCTAACTATCTGTGCCTCAGTTTCCTCACTTGTAAACGATGAAAATAGTATCCACTGCACAGGGCTGTAGAAAAGAATACAGAAATGAATTCCCATTAAATCTTTCAAAATAGTTCCTGGCTCCTATAAGCTGGGTGTCAGCTTATAGGGTGCTCAAAAGTCTCTGGCTCCAGAACACGGGATTTTTTTTTTTTTTAATACACCCTTGCTCTTTCCTTTGAGGACCCTTCTAACTCTTCTGTTATCATCTCACTGGACATAACTCTATTCCACCCAGCTACAGTTGGCCTAATTCAGACCCTGCCAGGAAGAACAAAAGGCAGTTAGGATGCTGAGAACATGACTGGGACAAGGCTAAGGAACAGAGGAATCAGACCTTGTACCTATAAGAGGAGCTGAAAAGTTAGGGAAGGCAGCCCTGGCTGTTGGGGTGGGATGCAGGAAGGGTGGCAAATGCCAGATAGGAAAAGTCAAAGGTCAAGAGGGAAACGTGCATTTCTTTCGGGGCTGATATGGCAGACCAAGAACAAGAATTCATGTGACTTGGGTACTGCATGATGGCGTCTCACAACCAGACAAACCCCATGCCCACTCCAGAGCTAGCCTGAACTGCATCCTCCCAGCCTGCCTGGGTGACTGATGGGCCTGGTACGGCTGAGCTCACGGCTGCGGCTGGCAGGTCGGAGCAGCCAGAACTCAGTGTGTGTACCCGGAAATAGAAACTACTCAATCAGAAATTATGCAGAATGAAAGCTGCCATTAAAGGGGCCCAGTTTTTACGCTCCAAGCCAACCATATAAAGAACATGTGAAAAACTCATTTTAGGGAGTGATAAATGTATGTATCTTAGGAACCAGGATTTATATGTGCCATTATGTGCTACTTTAAAACAACTCTTTAAACCTAGAATTCTGCCTAGGAGATATAATGAACTCTGAAGCACCCACCATCATTTTTTTTTTTTTCTCCGAGAACTGACAGCCTGGAGCTGAGATCCTGGACTTCTAAATATACAACTCACTGTTCACACATAAAACACAGTGTTTCTGCACATCAGTTTCTTGGAATGAACTCGCTGGCCCGTCCCTGTTGATGGTGAAGTGGCAAGCTTCTCCTGGCGCAGATGCACAGATGGGAACAGCTGGGCTCCACGGGGAGAGAGAAATGTGGCCCTTTGTAGTAGGAAGGCCTCCCCGGACCCGCTTCAGACGCCTGTGATAGCTGCCCCCCTAGACAGGGGGGTGGGTTATACTAGGATCCTTGCTCTGGGAAACTGGCAGCCTGGAATAAGCTGGGAAGAGCAAGAGTGTGTGCGCCTTTCCTCTGTAATGTTATTCTACCCTTTTCTGTCTCAGTCTCCCCAGGGAAGCCTGCTGCTTTCCAATGTCTTTCTCCTGGTCTTAAAGGGGCAGCCACATGCTCTATTGCATTGGTTCCTAAATGTTAGTAAGAAATATACTTACAGGGTTTGTTCAATCACAGATCATCTCTGGATGCTCCCCAGAGTCTCTGATTGAGCAGATCTGGTGGGGCCTGATAATGTGCATTTCTAACAAATTCCTAAGGAATGCAAGGCTGCTGGTGGGTTCTAAGTCTGAGAACCCTCAAGCCATGGGGGTGACTGGAGCCCCAGGTCTCCTTTTAGTGTCAGCTCTGCCACTCACCTATGGCCCTGAGCAAGTCCCTCCCTCTCTTAGGTCTTCAGTTTTCTCTGGGGGTAAGCACAAGGGGGTAAGAAGAGATCATCTCTAAGGTCCTCTTATGTCCTAAGATACCTTGATTTAAAGTTATTCAAATCACAGATTTTGGCCACATTCTTAGAAAGGGTGCTCAATGGAATTCTGCTGTTCAATTCCTTTATTTTGTGAAGGAATCCAAGGTTCAGAGTCATTCAATGGCTTGCTAGGTTGCAGCTGATTTGGGGGCTGGGAAGTAGACAAAGCCCCTCAATACCCTCATTCTCTGCTCAGTGTGTCCTCTGCACCCATGAGGGCTTCTGCAAAGTGGCTCTGGGAAAAGGGAATCTGCTCAAAGGCTAAGTTTCTAATACCTCAGAGGCAGCCAAACCCCCAGCATGGGTCCCGACAAACCAGCAAACTTCTTCCCTCAGAAATCCATCACCAGGGCTGTGCCTGATTCTAGATGTGCTGAAAACATCTGCAGCCTGTATGTCAGGCTGACGAGGAGTAAGATGGGCTCTGCAGGTATGGAGGGAGAAGAATTCATCACAATATCCTGGGACTATTAACCCAGGCTCCCAGAGGAGAGCAGAGCTCCTGTTTTGCTCAGTTGTTACCAGCTGTATCTTCACACATGGATACACACACACACACACACACACACGGACACGCACATGCACATGCACATGCACATGCACAGGAGGCGGAACCTGCAAACAGACTCCTCTAGTCCCCAGTGGCTGCTCACTGCATGTAGCAAGACCATTAAAAATGTGTCATTTCAAAGATGAGAAAAGAACACTTGTAAAAACAAACTTGCAAGAAGAAATATTATGGGGCTCCCCTCTGGTTAAATAGCCCACATCTGAATCTTTAAGTGCAATTTACAGTGGAGAAGGATAAATAGGACCTGGCACCCCAGCGGGTTTCCATCCACACACAAACTGCCGGGTGCCCAGGCCTTGGTGGCCCCAGGGCTAAGCGCCCCATCGCTCCCGGCAGCTGTTGGCTCGCCAGACGCATTTTCATCACTGTCCTCAGTCATAAATTTCCCGAACGTGGCATCGTGGCTATATTTTTTGGTGAAGAGAAGTGGATTTTCCTTGGAAAGAAGTTAACAAACAGGTCTTCCCAGCCCAGGCTTCCTGCAGAACCAGGAAAGGCTTTGAATCCATGTCCACAAAGCCATCAAAGGAAGTAGGCAATTTTCAAACAAAATCCATTTCTTGAGCATAATGGTAAAAATATTTATCACATGAAAGATGTGGAAACCTTTATGATGTCTCTGTGCTCTGTCTCATGAATGCAGATTGTGTCCGGTGGAATGTATGCAAAAAGACCGTCATGCCTATGATTTTGAAAGGGGGAGAAATTAGTCTTTTCCATCTGGCAAATTTTTAATTTACCAACTCAGTTGTGCTGTATGGACCCCTGAGGCCAGTCAGACAAAATAAGCTAAGGCTTTGGACAATGTACCTATGTGCCTGGAACACAGTGAATGGGAGTCCCACACTGATCTGTCTCTGTCAACCCAAGGCTCTGGAAAGCATCCACACTCACATCTTAGCCACAGAGTCAGATGAGGTCACATCAGTGTGTCTCCACACTATCCATAGAGTCTGAGCTTTCTTTAGGTCTCCCTACAAAGGTGAGTGTTTTTCCTACAAGTGAATTTTTTTTTAAATTTTTTGTTTATTTATCTATTTATACAAGCACTGGGTACAGTCAGAAGCGTGGGAGGGTGAGAGAATTCACCAGAGCCAGAGCGGGGAGCAGAGCAGGCAGAAGGACCAAAGTACACTGCTGAGGGGAGCAGCGGGTGCGGCAGGAGAGGTCTGCGCGCCATGTGGGACCCTCCTCTGGTGGCCGGGGAGCAGCCAGGGATCGAACTGGCGCTGCAGAGGTTGCGGGCAGCTTCGCAACCCAGCGCTCAACCGCTGCGCCACCGGGGAGGCCCTACAAGTGAATTTTTTAAGTGTATAATAAAGCCAACTTCTATACCCAGAAAATACGATGAACCTCCCTGGGAGGCCCAGGTCTTCCAGGCTCAGAGCTAAGGTTGAGACTCTGAGACTCTGAGCTTCTATCTCCATGCCATCCTCAAGGTTGGTGGGGGACCAGAGAGGATATTCTGATGCACAGCTTCCAGTTAGCCTACAAGAATGTCCTCTTCAGAAAGGACCTTTCCTTTGGAGAGGGAGGGGATCTCAGACAGATGCTCCCTGGTGGGTTCCTGCACAATGAAGAACACTCATTGGTTTGCCAGACCTTTACTGGGTACCCACAGAAAGGCAAAAATTAAACTCCAAGGGTTTGAAGTTAGGAATGAAAGTTAATTCACTCATTCAACAAAGACGTATGGAGATACAAGTGTGTGAGAGGCAGTCTAGCTTAGTAGTGCAGTACAAGACCTCGGAGCCACACTGCCAGATTGTGGACGTGGCTTCACAGCTCAATAACTTATGGCCTCGTGAAGTCCCTTAACCGCTCTGTGTCTATTTCCTAATGAGGAAAACTGGGGATTATTATAATATCTGCTCCCTCGTGGGATTTTTATGGATTGAATAAATGGATAACAAAGCCTCTCACTTTCCATGTACTATGTGATCACTGGTGATTGTGATCATTGTTGTAAGTCAAGTCTGTACTGGGTGATGGGGATCGAGTTATGAGCAAAAACGGGAGTTCTTAAGGTGGTTGCTTATCTCTTTAGTGCCTTCCCTACCAGTGTCTGGGCCGAGGAACTTAAAACATGAGACTCCTCAATCCTCCCTGAGACGGCAAGGACCCAGAGCCCACTGCTCCCCTGGGAGGAGGTATCTTGGATGCCCAGGGAAGGTCTGCCTCTGCTCCCTGCTCCCCACGCCATTTCAACTAAAGTCATGGGAGGAAGGGCAGTAAGAAAGGTCACCCAGAGCCATAGTCAGAGCCCTCTGCATCCAGATTGATCCTCCCAGGCCTAGGAGAGTAGATGAAGACTTTTCCAGCCTGGCTGGTTTATCACACTGTGCAGCCAAGACCTAGGAAAAAGGAATTCCTATCCAATGGGGCCCAATCTGCAGGGGGATGCCAAGGATTTCCCAGACTCATGACCCAGCAGCCAGGACATCTTAGCAATTGCAGAAACTGAGGTAATGGGGAGCTACAGGACTGAGAGGCATAGCAGCGACAGGGTCCTGAGAGTGGCTTCCATGAGCCAGAGGCCTGGAGGTGACAAGCCTCTGTTGCTGGGGGTAACTAGGGGGAGGTGCCCAGACCAGCACACACACATATATACCACCTGCCTTATACAAGACGTACACAGCTGGCCCCCTGGACTGAGAACTTAGGCAAGGTCGTGTTAACCTCCTCGCCTCCTGTCATGCTCCAGGAGGAATGGGTGATGTGTAGGGTGCTGGGCTCTCCCAAAGGGAGGGGCTTCCTTCCCAAGCCCTCATCTCCCTGCATTCCTCAACAGTTCACTGCCCAGAACAGCAAGCTGGAAGGCTCCCAAATGCAGACATGAGACTAGTCAGAGCCTGGAGGAAGCGCAGGAACCATCCATCCAGACCAATGCTCTGTCGCCTTTGATCACATCCACAGTAAGAACTCAATTTCACATTAGATCTAGCATACATGCAATAATGAGGGAATAATAAGAAAAACAACAATTCACAAACAGTCTTTAACCTTACTATGTATGGCAAACTCTGGTGTATTCCATTTGATGCTACAATATTCTGTTAAGAAGGTATGTTGGTCATGACCTCGTAAATTGATTCCATGACCCTCTAATGGGTTGTGACCTGCATTTTGAAATACACTGATGTAGCTCAATGGATCACAACCTTTTATAACACTGTCCCTTTTTCATGAATGTTAAAATCCCTCCCCTACTTTCATATTACTTTTAACTTGAAAATAAATATCACCCAAACCAAACAAGAACAATGGGCATTTTAGACTATGCCTTTTTGAAGTATGTAAGCCACCTAATCCTACTGTCCCAAGGTTTTTATGTAGAACCCTCCCCCCACCCACCAACAGAAGGAGAGAAGGTTCACCCCAGACCAAAAATAACTTAGTTAGGACAGTGATCTCCAAGAGCTTCTGTGGTGTCCCCTTGGGGCAGGGGTAGGCCTGAGTGGGGGATAGGCCAGGTCTGAGGTCTCTTCTTCTCCCTCTATCAGAGCCACCTAAATTTAGTCTGCTTGCATGTTAAGGTTTCACACATGACATTCTTTAATGAAAGGGGCCTTGGCTCAAGAAAATGATTGGAACCCCCAAAACTAGTAAGTTCATTTGCTCATTTCCCAAGGTAGAGAATGAAGCCAAGTCATTCATTCCATCTAAAGCACAGTGACTTTCTGAAGATGACACAGAGGTAAACCTGGGGCAGACACAAGAGCAAAAGAAGCCAAGAGGGGAGACCTGGTCTGTGGCCATACCCCCCTGAATTCACTCTGCTCCATCTGCTCTCAGAGCAGGGACCAAGGTAGGTACTCCCAGAGTCATCAAATGGTTTCAAAAAGGCCTAGCATTAAGGACACACAGAGTTCAACAAAGGGGCCCAGTTCCGGGGCTTTGGGCTAGATTTCTACAAGACTCAGGGTAGAAAAACCTCACTGGGAGTCAGAAGCCCTGCTTAACAACTACGTGCTTTTGATTAAGAAAAGATGGGTAATAAATTGATTGTCTCTGCACAGGGGCAGTGAGTTTGGAAGGGATCCTAACCTGGGGTCTAGGAGGCAGGAGGCCCTTGATGGAGGGAAGATTGGCATCCCTGGACATGCGTGCCAGTCATGTACAAAGTGTGTGCCCATCGTAGGAGGGCAGGAGGATCATGCTGGCTCTGCCACTGACATGCAGCAGCCAACACCAAACATCCCGTCATAGTTCTGGAGCGCCCACAACATGAGCAAGAATGTCCCAAGAGACGTCATTGAGTCAAACCCTTCCAGAATCACTGGTTTGGCAGCAGCTGCAACCCTCTGCTCCTTTGGAGAGACTTTGCTGAAAGCCAGACAGGAGTGACTTTTCTTGCCCCCCCCCCACCCCCCGAGATCCTTAGAACACAGCAGAGACCATTGTACCAAGTTCGTGGCTGATGGTTGAAGGGAGCCACTCAATGCCCTGGAGTGAGCCCAGGTCCCAGCCACACACAGGTACCCGAGGCCATGGCTTAACCCAAGTTCTCCGCCTTGGCGTCACATGAAAGCCAACTGAGAAACAGCTACGGATGTGCAGGCCCAGCTCCAGATGGACCAAATCAAACTCTCTGAAGCTGGGGCCCAGGCACCTTGTTTTGTTTTGGTTCATGTTTTATCTCCCAGGTGATTCCACTGTGCAGCCCAGGATTAAAACCATTGAGTCGGGGAAATGGTTTCCAAATTTCAGTGTGTATACAAGAACCCACCCACAAAGTCTGGGAAAAACACAGATTTGCCTCAAGATGGTTCATCCCCAGAATTTCTGGAGCAGAGATCTGGAACAGAATAATTATTAACAAGTCATAAGAAAGTAGTTTCTCCCTAAATAATAAAACTTCATGTCAATCCAAACTATCTCAGATCTCAAGTAACAAAGTGACCCTAATGTTCTATCACCTGAACAAAAACATAATCTCTTTATATACCACAAGTCTCTAACGGAAACACACCAATAGATGTAGTTACACGTTATCTCTTGGATGTAGTAAAGGTATCATTACCCTATTTCAAACAGCCTCATGGAAGTTAAGTAACTGTGACTATAATGTCTATTTTCCTGATGTGAACATCAGAATATCTTATTTCCCTACCCATGTCCTTCCTCTCCCAGACAAATCATGGAGGCCCTTGATATACTCAGGTATAGAAAAGGAAATGCGTCAAGCATTGGGGCTAGTAGGGAGGGGGCTGCTTCCTTTCATGCAGTTCTTATGAACAGAAGGTCTCATTTTAAGTTCTGGGTCATCTCTCTATACCACAAACTCTTCAATGGGTTTCCTACATAGTGTTCCCCAGAACACACTGAGAAACATGGCACCTGAGGCTGGGTTGCAGAGAGGTTGCTGGGGAGTAAAAGCAAAATCAGATGGGGGACAGAGAACTTCATGGGCTTTTCATTGAGGCCCCAATTCCCAGACTTACATGTTGGCAGGATCCTCAGCACTGGGGGTTGTTCAAACAGGACCCCCAGAAATCAAAGTGCCCCCTCCACTCCAAAAACACTCCATTTAGTGAGCAGTCCCTACTGACAGGATGCAGCAGATTCCACAGGTGTTAGTTAGAGGAAAGGTTTGAACACTGCAGGGGGATTGTAGAGATGAAGTCCCAGCCCTCAGCAACCTCACACTCCAGGCTGTGATGGACAAGTGAACAGAGTGCTACGTTAGGTTGGCTGGCTGGCAGGTGGGTGGTGATACAGGCAGATGGGCAGACAGGAGCAGCTGGGGATCAGTAGAAGTGCATGTAAGATACAGCCGCTGCCTCTGGAGGCAGAGTGAGCAGAAGGAGCACTCTTTACATCACTGAGAATAAGCCAGCTCTGAGGATATTGGTTTTTGCATCCCAGGAGCAGGGATAAGCAATCTGAGTTATCATAATCACAAAGGAGGTCGCCTGCTCTCTTGCCTTTGTGAACATCTCAGATGGTGCAGAGCTAACCACAGCCCCAAACCAGGGTCCCAGGCTGATGGGTAGACTTCATAAGAGGAGCAGATGAAAGGCATCAGGACAGCTCTGGAAATCTGCACCCATGATAAACACTTCCAATGCTTCAAGGCAATAGGCAGCCCTCATTATATGTCCGCAGACTTCCCTTCACCAGCAGTCAGGCTTTCCCTGGGAGCCCAGAGAGACCCTCAACAGCAGGTGAGGCAGGGAATCCCCCCAGTATCTGCAGGCTCAGGTCCCACATACCACTCAGCCATCATTAGCACCCACGTGGAGAAGTAAATTGGGGGTGATAGGCCACCTCCAAGGTGTAAGGCTCCTGCCAGGGATGCAGAAGAGAACTCATGTGGCAGTCAGAGTGGGTGAGTTAAAAATGAAGCTCTTATTGCAAGTGATAGCACACACTCAAGAGAGAGTGTGGGGGCCTCCCCGGTGGCGCAGCGGTTGAGCGCTGGGTTGCGAAGCTGCCCGCGGCGTCTGCGGCGCCGGTTCGATCCCCGGCTGCTCCCCGGCCACCGGAGGAGGGTCCCACATGGCGCGCAGACCTCTCCTGCCGCCCGCTGCTCCCCTCAGCAGTGTCCTTCGGTCCTTCTGCCTGCTCTGCTCCCCGCTCTGGCTCTGGTGAATTCTCTCACCCTCCCGCGCTCCTGACTGTACCCAGTGCATGTATAAACAAAAACAAACAAACAAATAAATAAATAAATAAACATGCCTCTATTAAAAAAAATAATAATAAAAAAAAATTTAAAAAAAAAAAAAAAAAAAAAAAGAGAGAGTGTGGGCAGATTCAAGGGAGAATCAAGCCTGGAGTCTCGAGGCTGCTGATATATATACACTCTGACTCCCATATCTAGATAGATAGATGATAGATAGATAGATAGATAGATAGATAGATAGATAGATAGATAGATAGATAGATAGATAGATAGATAGATAGACAGATATTTAGGTTAAGGGGGCTCACAGATGGGTCCTGAATTGGTTTTGATCAGTTTTTCTTTAGCAAGACTGTTAAATCACAACAGGACCCAGGAGATCCACTAAGATAAAGGGAGTTTTAAACAAGTAGGGTTTGGGTCATTTTGCCCCAGAATGTGCACAGATGTTTTTCCAGTTACTGATGGGGGTGAGGGGATTGCAGTTTACCTCATTCCCTCCTCAGAAATAAATCTGCCACTCCCAGATTTATTTAACGTCTATATACCAGTCTGATGAAAAAGAGACAGCTGAGTTCTGTCCTGAGGCCTGTCCCTCTGTCTCTGCCCCAGTTCTGGGACCCTTCCTGAGAAATCGTTCATCCTTTTTATTTTTAAAGGGGTAAAGGGACCATGACCTCAATCTCCTGTAGCTACTTCCTGCTGAGCGTGGGCAAAGTCAAAGTCCCTACTGACAGGTATGAGAGTTGAAATTCTGTCTCACTCAGCCTGAGAGAAAGACATAGAGCTCTGGGCTTTGGCAGGTCTGACACCAAGCATTTGAAAAGACAAGACTCCAAATTAGGAGGATGAGAGTAACTATCAGGACCTCTGCAAGGGTGGAGACTCAAGATCACCAATCTATAAACCAGTCCCACAGACTTGACATCCCTTGGATTCTATAGCCCTTTGGAGACAAAGGGGACTAATTTAAGAAGCAAGGACCAGAGATCAAAAGTCAGCATGTTCTAGTAACTCAGCCACAGGACCAAGTGAGTCCATGAATCCATCCAAACCAACTGGAGGAGGCTTTGCTTGAAGCAGGAGTTCAGGGCCAGGATGCAGTTTCCTTAAAGTGTCCCACTTCTGGGAAGCCACATCTTTCTCTGTGTTTTCAGTTTCCTGCTGGCTGGCGCTAGAGCTCAGCTTAAGGTTTGTTACTACTATTCATATGGAAATACAGATCTCAGAGAGAAAATGTTAGGTAAGATTTTTTTTTCCTTTGCATGTCCTTTAAGGTCTGAGAGCAATTTAACCATTCAGCCTCCATCACAGAAGAACAGCAAAGTGGTCAAGAGCATGGGGTCTGAATTTAACATATCAGGGTTAGACTCCCAGTACCAGCACCGACAATCCATTCATAATCCTCTGAGCAAGTGAGGGAGTCTCTCTCGACACCTTTATTTAATCAGTTGTAAAAAGAGGACAAAAAGAATACCTCTCTCCTAAGGCTTGGGAGGAGTACATGACATATTTCATGTACAGCATTTGCATTGCCTGGGTCACGGTAAACATCCAATCACTGTCAGTTAGTAGTGGTATTACTAAGGTCACAGTTGCCATGGTGAGTGGTAGCTGCTGAGAAGCCAAATTGCCAAGCACAGTCCCCGCTCTGCCCAGAACTTGCTGCCTAACCTTGCACACCTAATCCTCCTCAGCTCTGAAATGCAC
This sequence comes from Talpa occidentalis, assembly GCF_014898055.3. NCBI lineage: Eukaryota > Metazoa > Chordata > Mammalia > Eulipotyphla > Talpidae > Talpa > Talpa occidentalis. Next base: position 27,610,778 of record NW_023603184.1, read on the forward strand.
ATAATTGCACTTGCCTGCCACAAAGCACTTGCATGTGTTGAATGTTGTGTTCATGCCAGTTTATTATCAGAAATCTAGAATATCCTCTTCTTACCTTTCAGCCTGGTGCAGGATGGGCATACCTGACCACCCTTCAGTTTAGCTAATGGGACAGCAGCCCATTACAGCAGAAAGTTCCTGTTGGTTAGCAATACCTAGGGGATCTTATACTATAGACAATGAAGGAATCCAAGGGCCATTCAAAGCTCAGCTTAATTAACCAGCAGTACTGAGAATGGGATCCAGAGGGATGCCTACCCACTGGTCACCCTGAATATCTTGCCATGACTTTGTCTTATACAGATCTCAAAGTCAGGATGGAGTATAGGGAGGTCCAGCTGAAGGCCTGTGTCCTCAGGGGTTGGCTGCCTGGCTCCCTGGCCCTTCATTTGTTCCCTCTAACTTCTGTCACTGCATTGGTTCTGGAACTCGTGACCAGTCTCTGTCTGGTTCTCTGGCTCATGGGGTCCACCTGGGGCTCCTCAGATAGGGTGGAAGCTGTCTGAGGGCAACGCCTATGCATTGCTCAACTTTGGATTCATCCATCATGTAGCTCAAGGTTGCTGACACAGAGGGTACAGGTCCGCTGATGGATAGGGTGTGGATTGGTTGTTTGGAAGACTCCCTGAAGTGCTGCCAGTTTCCTTCCTGTCTCAGCCCTTCCCAAAGAAGTTTGGGGGCTCAAGTGTCAGAGAGAGGCCTTGCCCTCAGGAGCAATCTAGGGATTCTTTCTGCCTGTCTTCCACTGAGTTCTGTTGGTGGGGAGCACATTTACACATCAGTGATTCTGCCAGTTTCCTAGAGCAGGGCCCCCAGAATGAACTTTCTAAAGGTTGACAGGTATCCAAATGGATTTTGTTCTTTGAATGAACCAAAGTTCTGTTTTTTTGCCTCTTTGACTGTTTCCCATAATGACCTTTAGAAAATGCACTTGGATCAAAACAACTTCAAACACAACACCCAGAAATTCTGAGCCTCCAATCTGCTCTCTCAGGTCATATCTGGTAATAAGACATCTAGATGGGAATGATTTTGAAGCTGTGCCCAAGGTATTTCCCTTCCTTGGGAAGGCAAAGAGCTAGCCCCTAATCCATGGCCATGGCTGCCATTCTCATTGAGTCCCTGAGGCAGCAGCCCCTTGACCACCAGGCTCAGGGCCAGGAACCCATTGCTTGGGTCCAGGATTGAGGCGCTGGCACTAAGGCACAGAAGTTCTGTTAATGCTCTCAATGCTGGTGCAAAGGATATCAGACTCTGTTGTGCCATGTTCCTGACCTGCCCCAAATAGGAAACTTGGTCTTCTCTAAAGATGGAAAAATACCTGCTACCTTCTCCATACATCTCACTTTTGATTGTTATGGTGTGAAGGAGGCACCGTCCTCCATGTAGTTGGCTACATAAGTGACCACCCTGGAGAACCTACCATGCCTAGGGTGTAGGCCTGGGGACAGAAGAACTATTCATTGGCAAAAATTGTACCTTTTCATCTTTACATGACTCCCTTCTAGTTGGCTAGTTGGGATATTGGCAAAAACAGAAAATTGAAATTTCCCTTAAACTACTAGCTAGGTCCTCTGGCAGTTTCTCACACTGCTTCCTTTCTCCAGAGAGCTTCTTCCTGCCAGAACGAGTGTGATGCTTGGCTTGTAATAGCATCTTCCCAAGGCCCATTCCCATACCTATAAACCAGGAAGGAATACCAAGACCTGCAGCCACCATGGAAAGTCCATGGTGTATCCTCGGTGCCCATCCACCTATGACCCCAGGACACAATTTCTGTGCTGCACAGGATTCTACCCCTTCTCTGTCCCCATTCTAAAATCCTTTGCCTGACAGTCAAATGTCTCTCCAAATGACTTGATTCCTTCTCTACCTGCTCTCAAGAGCCTAGGCAAATTAGTCATCACTCATCTGTATCTTTATTCCATACCTTTCCACTTGGTCATTCTCCTTACATCATCCATGTCCCCCAGATTCCCCCATCTAACAATGCCTTTCCTGAGTTCCCCTCCTCCTATTCTCTAATTCTTCAATTCCAGTCATCTTGTAAGAGAAGTCTATACTGACTGCCCTAAAGTCTACAGTATCCATCATGACTCTTGCCTCTCTACTCAGCTCATGGTTACATGGTTCCCCAATGCAGAATTGTACCTTTGAGACCTGTGTGCATCCCCAGAACAACCCACGGTGCTCAGCACACAATAGATGTACAACAGATGTTTGATGAATGAATGAGCGAATGTAAGAGTAAATGAAAGAGCAAATAACACCACCCAAATGGGTCATAGCCCACTTTGGGCCTCACATCCTCCTCTGTAAAGCAATGAGGTAAGAATGGTCCAGGTCTGAGGCAGCATTGTTCCAGGCCCTCCCTCCCCATGCCACTGTGACAGACAGGTCGTGTTTGGCTGCTTATAAAATGGTACACATTGATGGTAGCAACAGTAATGCCAGGCAAGCTTTATCTTGTTGTGATTTCCTGATCTCTTCTAATACATCTCTCTTTTCTTTCACATTTTTGAACACACCAGCTGGGCCACGAGACTTTGAACTTAACTGATAGGGAATTTATAATGTATAGTACAGACTTTGCATAAAAGAAGAACACTTGCAGAATCATATTAAACTAGGAAACAGAAAGAAGTTTGGTAACTTGCCTATGGATACCCAGTAAAAAAATCAAGTAGGCAGGAGTCAAACTCGGAAATATTTTTTTCTTATGGTGCCCATTGACTCATAGGCCCATTGGCTTCTGGGGCTCCTGCCCTGCTCTGACCCTGACTGGATGTCTGTTTGGCAAACAGAAGAGCTTTGTAGCCTGATTCTCTCTACCACCTGCATGGTTTCCCAAGGGTCATGAAGGGTCCATCCCAGAGTCCCAGAAAACTGAAGGAACCATGGCTGAGCAACATGGAGAGCAACAGTGGCCTCGGCAGAAAGCCCCGGGCAGGAAGCAACACGTGCTTTACTTGGTGGTTGTTTAGAAGATAGGTAGATTTCTCTTGAGTGGGCAGCTGGGAAAGAATGGGCCATCTCTCTCACAGCAGAAGCAGCTGTTATCACCCAAATCTGATGAAGGGATGGGGGCTCTGCTGTCTGGACACAAGCCATATCCCCACTGCTCTGCACCACCTGGCGGAGCAGAGACGGGATCTGTAGGATACTGTACCAACACCCCGGCTGTCTGGAGTTAAAAGATAAAAGAGGTTGGAAGGTAAGAGGGGTCACAGAGAAGTGGGGTGCATCAGGGGTAATAGCTCCCTCCTTCTCTCTCTGGCCACATGGAATTGTGTATTTCTTGGGATTGTCCTTCTCTGTTCCCAGTAAATCCCACTGATGTCAATTCAAGAGGGGTCTATTTGACGAGGGGAGAAGCAGAGAATACACTAAATATAAGCAGTTGTTTTGGGATTGTTCTGTTGATGATGACTACTAGTGCTATAATGAGAAAGCAATAGCAAATGACACCTTAGTTCCTTCTTAAGCCCCTACTGAATGCACAGAGCAGAGCAAAGATACATGTTCTTATACGCTGAGTCCAGTTGAAGTGCTAAAACTAAAGATTAAAATGTATGAGGAAACTGAATTCAATATTGCTATATTTATAGAAATGCCAATTATATGCCAGACAGTGTGCTAAATATTTTCATATTCAGTATATCATCTCCATGGGGAAGGTATTACTATTGTTCATTTTATAGACCAAGGATATATAAACTCTGAGAAGTGTCTTAGACAAGATGATGCAAGAAATAGAGGTCAGGGTGCAGATCATGTCACCCACCTTACCTTACTGATTCAGCCCCGTCGCCCTTATTACAACCCCAAGCCCACCTCACCCCAAACAAAGCACTCCCAACCCATCTCTGGTACACACATGCCCAGAAAATCCCTGGAACCATGCAGAATGTTATTAAATGAAATTAAATAGAACTCAATAGGGCTACTGTCACTTATTTGACTATCTCAGTGCAAAATACTCTGAGGCAAGAACTTGGCTGAGTGAAAATGTATTTTTGAGCAATCAAATGAAAGTGCTCTAGGCCCAGAATATGCTTTTGTATATGACTTACTTCATAAATACAAACCCCATCTTATTCAAAGGTTTGAAATGAAAGATTTGCCTCTCAATAGAGAATCTGCATTTCAACATAAAGGTATCTTAGCTATTCACCAGAGATGCAAGATCCGATTAATGCTGTATATTTAGCATTTAGAAAGCCCAAAGATTCCAGAAGGCTTATTTCAGGCCTGAAGACGGCAGCAGCCACAGACACTGTAGAGTGAAATATGTAAGCATTATTTTCAGCATCCTGATGCCACCTGTAAAGTCTCCAGGGACAGCAGCAGCAGGGCTATCTTCTGGCAAAGCCAAAGTGTGTACATTTGTAGGGACATGTGAGTTCACTCCCAAGTCACTCATGCTTATGCCACTTGAGCACCTATTACCTGTCAAGCACCTGGTGTGGTGGCTATAACAGTGAACTTGTCAGGTAGTTCTGCCACATGGAAGCTACGTTCAACTGATGGAGAAAGACATGAAAAATAAGTCAAGAAAGCAGGTCACTGCAGATCGTAAAACTGTTATGCAGGAAATAAGTGCAGTGACATACTAAAGAGAAAGTTGGAGAAGCTCTGCTGTAGATACAGCAGTCAGCACAGGTTACAATGAGGGCACATTTGAGCTGGTATCTGAAAGATGAGAATGAGCATGAGGGCCTTGTGGTCAGAAAGAACTCGGGGAGACTAAAGAACTAAAATGAGACCAGCGTGATAGGAAACTGGGAAAGACCACAGAGGACCCAAAAAGCCATAGCAAGGAATGTGGGTCTTGTCCTAACACATCATTAAAACTTTGAAGGGTTTTGTCCTTCTAAATTGCAAAGGGCAATATGATCAGATAAACATATTTACCAAAAGTTCATTCTGCTTGAAGAATGGCTGGAGATGTCAAGAGCTATTGAATAGCTCACGCAAGAAGTGACTTGGATGAGGCTGGTAGGACTGGAGATGGAGAGGGGGAGCTGGATTTAACATATATCTTGGAAGAGAAACACCACCTGGGTTTACGGTTAAATAAAGGTGGATTCATTCATTCATTAAACATTCATTCATTCAACAAATATTCAAGAAATAAGAGGCTCCCAACGATGGGAAGAGTTGCTGGAGCAGAGAAAAGCCTTCAGAAGCCAGAGATAGACAGATAGATAGTAGATAGATAGATAGATAGATAGATAGATAGATAGATAGATAGATAGATAGATAGATAGATAGACAGACATTTAGATAGATAGACATTCCAGAGGAAAGATATCACACTCCTTCAACAAATAAATATGGAGGAACTATTACATGCCATGTAAAGTTCTACAAATAGATTTCAACTATGTCCCACTTCAATATTATCACAACAAAAAGAATAAAGCAGAATAACCCAAAATCTCCTTTTTCTTTTCCTTGTAATTTTACTTTGTGTCATTTCACTTGCTGCTTTCTACCTGCATAATACATCTCGTTATCATGTTACAATCACTGCATCTCAAATAGCTGATAATTATCATATTTCTAGAACCTGTTAACATCCACTTTCCACAATGATATCCTTCTAAATCTCCATGTGAGTCATTTATTTCAGTTTTTTATGAAGATCACAGGTAGGTGCTGGGTGGAAAAACAATCATTAACCTCATTTAAACAGCAGGATGAGAAGCTGAGAGCATGACTCCTGACATCCTAAGGGTTTAGAGTTGCAGCTCACGAGACCCAAATTAAGCTTTTGTTCCTTTAGTCATAATGAATGTTAAAATCCAACAGCAAATTTTAAAACAAAATTTTTAAAACCTGGCCAAAAGCAGGCGGATCCTGTGGTTCATGCTGAGCACGACCTTTAACAACACTGCTAGCCAGTCCTGAGAGGAGACAAGAGGACAGCTGTTGTATCTGCCCAACATTTATCCATTGTATTTTCAGAAGAGGTCCAGCCTTGGGCAGAGTTACATCAGAAAGCTGGAAAAATGTGAGTCCAAATCTCCCAGCCCCAAGAGCCCTTCTACAGGAACCTCAAGTGAAGGAAGTGCCCAAGGGGATTCTGGATGTCATAGTCAGAGTCCACTTTCATCTGCCACACGGGTCTCCTGACCTGGGAGCATTCCACACCAGGCAGCCACCCACTCTATGGTCTACCCAAGAGGAAATAACAGGTGTCATCCAGGAACAGGGATAGTGAGCCAAGGTGTTCATAACCTGCCTTTAAGCTCAAGATGTCCCTTGCTGCATGGGGACATGGCTCTTGGTGATGGAAATCTGGACCTGGAGAATCCAGAAATGCCTCATCTGTTCTGTTTTCTGTTCTTGTTCCCTGGAGGCTGTGATCTCACAAGGTAGTAGTTCAAAAATTCAATGTGCACTTCAGATCTGCTAGCCTGGTCTATAGAAATCAGAAATCCATTAGTTCAGTCCTCTCCCAAACGGGCTGAACTCAGTGCCAAGGTTCTCATGGGCAGCAATGGAATTAGAGTCATCCAACAAACATTAATAGCATAAAGAAGTGACCCTCCGGAGTTGTGTGCTCCTGGAATTCTAGACCCTTGCCCTTGCAACAGCTGACTTGCTAGGTCCTGGGACTGTTCAGATCAGGCACATGTGTTCCCGTTCTCCTGTTTTCTCTTGTGGTTATTCAGGAGTACTCAGAGCCAGGGAATGTGATTCCTCTTGGGAGAAAAGGACTAATTGGACACATTCAGAAGAGAGAAATTTTTCCCACAGCCTATAAAATTAAAGGCAATACATAAGCCAGTGAAACATGTTTCTTCTGACTCTGGAGGTGCTGTGGCATCCTCTTTTATTGGCTCATAAAACACCGCCCGGCACTGTTGCTCTGCTATCGACAGCTCCAGTGACAAGGCTGAGTTATCTGCCCACTAATTGGAATGTTTATTTTTTTTTTTTCAGGACACGCTGAAGGAATCAAATTTCCAACCCCATGCCCCACCCCCATCTCTTTTAAGGAGCCATTGCTCAGAGATAGTTAGATATTTGAGGTGGCTATTTTATAGCCACTTTGGCATGGTGTGACAGGGGCTTAAGGGGAAGGCAGATTCTATGTCCATGTAACAAAAATGCTAAGCTGGGCGTTTTCAAAGGCACCAAAGTGAGTCCTATAGAAAACCAGTGCATGAAACTTGACAGTAGGTGATAAGAATGGATTAGCAATTTACCCACATAGAGGAGACAAAGAACTGGGTTGCCAAAAATTAAGGATAGAATCTGCAAAGAGTTTTTCTCAGCTGGCATCTTCCCTGAGGGAGAAGGTTAGATAAACTACCTCCCACCCCAGACTTAGTGAGAGGGGCTTCAATGGACCGGGTGACAGTACTGTTATGTGCTCCCCAAAGGGGTACTCAGGAGTCTCTTTATTGAAGTTTCAAGCCTGAGGAATGAAAAGCAGGCACTAAATTCACTCTATGGCAGGACGAGGGTGCACAGACATGGAATCCAAAGTGGGAATGTCAACCTGTCAGCATCTGCATGTGTGTCTTGCTGGAAGGCAGCCTGCCCAGGTCAAGAGACCCTTCTGGGAATCCCTTTAGGGAGTGAGGAACTGTCGGGGGGACTGGTATTAGCCAGTGAGAGCTGAGGCATGGCCTCTGTCAAGGAAGTTGCAGTTACCTGGCCCAGAAAGGGACTTTCCAGAAAACTCATAAAAATTATGATGAAAGAGCCATCTTCTACGTCTACCAGGCCCACAGGGTGCAAAACCATCTTAGGACAGTATCTACCAAGTAAGAGCCATACCATTCCTCCCACCTTCTTTTTAGAATAAGAGAAACAGAACCAGATAGCAAACAGGAAATGAAGAAAGCAAAAGCAGGGCCACCCTCCTTCCTGGATAGCAGAACCTGTAGAAAGGAATTACTGTCATGTAAGCTTGAAGTTCCACTGATTATACTGTATTAGACACTGTTAATGACTGAATTGAGACTGTTTTGGTTTAAATTATTACTTATTAATTAAATTATGACTTATTTTTGCATTAATGAAAAAGTTTTGATTCTATCTGGATTTCCTCTGAACGTTTAAAAGGACAGTGACAGCAAAAATAAAGATTCTTTTATAATTATATCCCAGGGGTTCCGTTTATTCAAAGTACCAGATATACCAAGTCAGAGCGGAAAGGAGAAATTTCATTTGATCCCATAGTTGATGGCAAATTCTGCCAGGAATTTCTACATTTGGGAATTGATCCCTCAGGACACCACACTCTAAGATGAAAGAATCAACCCTATTGAGCTTTGATATTTTCCTCACCGTGAAAGGGAGACTTTATGGTTTCATCAAAACAAATCTAGGGGACTCCCTGGTGGCGCAGTGGGTTGAGCGCAGTGCTGTGAAGCTGTCTGCAGCCTCTGTAGTGCGAGTTCAATTCCCAGCTGGCCAGGGAGATACCCACGTGGCGCGGTAGACCTCTCCTGCCTCACCCACTGCTCCCCTCAGCAGTGCTTTCAGTCCTTCTGCCTGTTCTGCTCCCTGCTCTGTCTCTGTTGAATTCTTCACCCTCCCACACCTCTGGCCTGTACCCCAGTTCTTGTATAAATAAATAAATCTTTGAAAAAACAAATCTATATTTGGGGTTGTCTGTCTGGATTTGCAAAGATAATCTGGTAATATATAAAGACACTAAAGGCTTCCAAAGAGGAAAACAGGCCATCTATGCAAGACCAAAAAAGTGGATAGTACTGAAAAGCAACAGTAGCAGCTAAAGGACAATGAATTAATACCTTCAAAATTCCAAGGACAATGCATTTTCAGCCTAGAGTTCTAAAGCCAGCTAACCTGTCAATCAAATGTGAGTGCAGAATTAAGACATTTTTAGACACGCAAAGGTAAAGTATTTATTTCATATGCCCTCTTTCTTGAGAAGCTACTGGAAGATATGCTCCTATAAAAAGGAAGTAAACCAAGAAAGAGGAAACTATGGAATAACACATGGGGTACAGCCTCGGGGCAAGAATGTAGGCTCACTGAGATGAAGGCTCCCTGAAGCCACAGATGACAGCACCAAGACAGACCTGGAGCAAACAGCCCTGACAGAAACAGAAAACTCAAGCTCTCCAGGAAACAAAATGAAATGGATGGATTATACGAGATAGCCAACATTTGGAAAGTCATATCAAAGGAGTAAAACAGATTTGATAGAGACCATGAAATAAAAACCAATGCTAACTACCAGTGTAATTGTTTTTAATCTGAAGGACAAATATCAATATTAGTGTGTATGGTATTTGCCTGTTTACCCCCATCTCCACAGCCATTCCTGCTCTCCACAGACCTGTTCTGTATCGCAGGGGCTGGAGGGGCAGGAGAAAGCTGCCTCCTGCAGGCTGAATTTCTCAGTTGGCTTCCATCTGCATTTGGCCAATAGGAAGCTCTAAAGGGAGATGGAGGGCAGGAGAAAGGGAAAAGCCAGGGCGTTTTTCGCCTCGTGGTCTGCCTGAGTGTGGCATCTGACAAGTGATCTCATAGCGGTGATCATCTTGGCCCCACCTTTGGCAGATGTCCCTGCAACCTGGGCTTTGGAAAGACTGTCCATGTCCTTCTATCTGATACAGGGAAACAAATTCCTGCTATTGTTGATTTTTGGTTGCCTTGACTTCTCCTGTTTAGCTTTCCAGTTCTTACATTATCTATGTAACCAATTCCTTAAATTCATCCCCTTTGTTTAAAATGCTTAATGACTTCTGTTTTCCTAACTAGATACTGATTCAACAAGAAAAAACAAAAGTTTATATCATGGAGGTCTACTTACCAGTGAGCCATGTTTTCACAGGATAGCATGTAAACACTATCTATTGTTTTTCTCCCAAGTGTAAGGTTTTGAGGGAAAAGAGGTACGCATTTGGGAGAGGCAAAGAGTATAAGAAAGCCAAACCCTCAATTACTGTAACAGGTTATCAATTTTAATTCCTAATATTGGGCCTCTCTGGGGGTGCAAAGGGTTAGGAAGCAGCACTATGAAGCTATCCCCAGCCAGGGAGGTGACCCACATGGTGCAGCAGACCTCTCCTGACTCACCCACTGCTCCCCTCAGCAGTGTATTTCAGTCAACCCAATATTGGTGTAGCAGGAAGCAGTGGTATGAGCATGTTATTTAGAAATATGATGGCAATTATGAGAAAAAAGAGCTAAAGGGTTAAACATCTCCTTTAAAGACTGGGAGGATGCCTCTACTGAGGTACAGAACTATCTTAGTTTATTATAGCTACTACTTGAGGTTTTTAACTGTCAAGAATTACTTTGATAAAATTCAAAAATTATTTCTAAAATAATGATTCATCCTAGAGGTTTGCCAGGGATGACATTAAACTTACTAACCCCCAATTTGCAAAGCTGACCTCTGCCCCATATGAAAAAGTCAAGACATTTATTTATCGATGGTCCCCACCACACCCTGAAGCCTGTAACCGGAGGATCAATATTTATTTCTGCAACTTCACCTTCTGTGAAACCTCATCTAGTATAATCCAGTCCAGAAAAGTAAACCCATTTTAAAAAACTGCCCTTCAGGGGACTCCCCTGGTGGCACAAGGGGTTAAGCACAGCACTGTGAAGCTATCTGCAGCCTCTGCAGCACGAATTCAATCCCGGGCTGGCTAGGGAACAACCCACATGGCGCAGCAGACCTCTCCTGTCTCGCCTGCTGCTCCCCTCAGCAGTGTATTTCGTCAGTCTGCCTGTTCTGTTCCCCACTCTGTCTCTGGTGAATCCTCTCACCCCCTCCTCCCACACCTCTGGCCTACCCAGTTCTTGTATGCATATATAAATAAATCTTTTAAAAAAAAAACCTGCACTTCATATCAATATTTCTAAACTCAAGTTGCCCTGTGGATGAATAAGGTACCTAGACACTCACCTCCCTGACCTGGGAGTGAGGGAGATGAGAGGAGAGGGTCAGAAGACCAGCAAAGCTTCTACCCCAAGTTCTCACCACCACTGGGATGCTAGAAAAAGTAATGGTACACAGCAAAGCTACCCCTTGAATTTTCAGATACATGTGGGGAAATACTGTTCTTGGTCACCCCCATCTTGGGTTTCACCTTCCTTTTATTCAATGACCTCCAATCTGAAGCATCATATTCCAGAACAAGTCAGGGGTGACAGTCACAAAATAAGTGAGGAAAATGCTTTCTCTCCCTCTTTCTCGTTCTCAGTCATATGCCATAACGCACCCTCAGTCTGTGTTATTTGATGTTTTTGCTCAGCTCATCCATTAATTTACTCCTCCAATAATGAGCTGGGATATTCTTCTCTGTTCATTCTTAGTTGTTTGTCCATCTTCCATTGTCCTAAAGGATAGAATTAGTTCCAGGTGGGTTCTCCCATCTCTCACGCTGCCTCCCGAGTTGCGCTGTCTATGAAGCACATCATGAATGTATTAGACCTTCTGCTTCTAGTATCTGGCAGGTAGAGACTCTGGGAACCTCTGACCACCACTACCTGTTCCCACTGCTCGTTCTGCTCAGACTGTATAACACAGTGGCCGCCGCTCCTCCAGGGCTCACTGAGAGCAGAAGAGACATGGGCAGGCCAACTCCAGCCCTCCAGAGTCCTCCCTAACACCCACCATGGGTCCTGTCATCCTTTATCTGTACTTTCTGCAGTGCTCTGCAGAGCCTTCATTCTGTGCATTTACTAAATGCTGTGAGATAGAGGGTTCCATGGCCAAATGACTATAGAAATACAGGTTGATTTCAGCTAAGTGAAAAAGATTCCTGACTCGGGATTTCTCTGATATTTGATGTACATGGGGAAGCTCCAAGAGTGAAGCAAAATTGCAGCTCTGGGCAAACTCATGTGCCCTTTGCTGAGGGACACAACCCAGATTGATGTTCCACAGAACTTGCCTTGTGAAAAGCTTTATTCAGTAATCTCCAAGATATCAGCACTGATTTTCTAATCTAGTGGAACTCACTTAAACTGTCCAGAGGGATCCTCTAAAGAGATCGCAGAGGCAGGCTTTTGATGGGTCTGCAGCTACATAGGGTTCAAAGAGCTGAGTACGTGAGATCATGACTGAGGCAGAGGCTGAGCTATCCCAGGCAGCCCCCTTCACCCAGCAAGGTGAGTTTTCTCCAAGTTTCCATGCAAGGAGAGTCTGTGCCACCCTCACCCCAGCCACAGAACACCACATAGTCCTGACTCGCCACATGCTCCCATGCCTCTGTGCCCCTTTGGAAACACACATCCCTCTTTCTCTACTGTCAGAGTATGGTTCACCCAACAGTCAGCTCTGGTTATGCATTTCAGGGTGAGTAGGAGATAAAGAAATTCCTTGTCAGAGAGAAAAGTGAGACACGGGGAAAAAGGCATCCAATAAAGGGTACCTTATCACAGGTGCACTGTGGGTAATGCACTGAATCCTGTTGGGAATTCACTGTGGAACAAACCTTAGAGGCAGCTTCCCCAAAGCCCAGGGAACTGGGGTGTTCTATACCCTCTCTTGACAGTCGTTAGCTGACAGCCACTGTGTGGGGCAAGGGCATTAGTTCCCTGGCACTCTGGTCTGCCCCAGCAGAGTGCACAAAAGTGAGAAGAGAAAAACACCTGAGCAAAGAAATGTAGATGCTAGTGGCTGGAAGTCGGGTCATTGTGCCCTGAGGAGCGAGGTGAGGGAATGTGGGCAAGGCATGGGCAGCACCTGCTAGACCTGCTCAGGAAATTTCCACCCCTCCTGCCCTAGGAGGCCCTCAAAGCATGGGCCTCATTTGTTTTATCATAACTTTACCCCCAAAGCATAGTTCAGTCAGGTCCTGTAAGTCTTTGTTAAGTGAAGGGATCCCACAAGCATAGCTTAAAAATACATTTCTTGGAACTCTCCACCCCATTCCACAGAATCATTCACCCCATTTAGGACACCACAGTCCCCATGCCCCCATAATGACATTGAATTATAGCCAATGTCCTTGTCTGTTTTCCCCCACTGAAGTCTTAAAAGGGACTCTGGTTTCCCCAGGGCCTAGAGCTGTGGGGCAGGTGCCAAACACATATTTTGTGAACTGGACCAAATCAATCAAATACATATTTTATGAACTGGACCAACTTTCCTTGGGCCTCTGGTATAGAGAACCAAGTAGAGAAAGAGCAGTGTGTCATGAAGGGTGGAGAACGTTCGCCTCCAGCCTGGCTGCTAAGAAACTAATATGCAGCCAGATTATGCCTAAGGCCAGGTGGGGCCCCTGCCACCCTTCCCCTGGGAATGGCACATCCTTGCTGGGCACTCAGCTCCACCCGGAAAGCTGCTTTCTACACTGCTCTTAGGACCCTGTTATTAAAGTTCTCCATCAGGGCCCATGGACCCCTGAGGCCAGTAAGCACGGGCCTGCTTACTGGCAGAAGGCCCAAGTTGGCCTGCTCTGCAATGAGCAGAAATGCACAGAAGCTGGGAGAATGAGGGATGGCATGCCTGGGCTTGCTGAAAGAGGGGCCCATGCTCCCTCAAGAGTTAGAACCCAGCCCTTATGCTCACACAGAATCTTTGGGACAGTCATATCAGTTTGTCCCAGACAGATAAGACAGCCTATCTTCCTTTTGGAGATCCCTGACCTGTCTGATTGGGAATTCAAAAATAGGGCAACTAAAGGCAAAGTCATTAGGAAGTTAAAAAAAAAAAAAAAAAAACTAGGATCCTAGGCATGCTATCCCAAGCATGTCAGTTTTTGAGTGCCCAAAACACCAGTCCCTCTGCTGCTTTATGGACTTGTCAAAAGCCAAAGTTACATTCACCAATGCCTCACAGTCATAAGAGGTAAGGAACGGAACCCACCAAGATCGGACACACAGGACTTGTCCTGACAGCTGCAGGTCTACCTCTTGCTACTCAAAGTGTGGTCTGTGAATCAATGGCTTTTAGACATGCAAATTCTTGGACCCCAGGATAATCTGCATTTTAACAACCCCCCAACCACAAGTTGATCACATGTATTAAAATATGAGATGCCTTTGCCCAAATTCACTCCACTGCTTCCCTCAGTCCAATCTGACCCCATTGTTGTGCCTATGAGAGATGGCATCACCTCCTGGCCTCTGCCCTCACTACTCCCTTTTCTCAGAGACTTACTTTTCCAACTCCATTCTTAATATAGCTAAATTGTACTTATCCTTCAAAATTCAGTTTCTGGGATGCTTCTCCTGTCTCTCCAAGCTGTGAAAGACCCTCCTCTGGGTCCCCACTGCACTCCAGCCTCGTCCTTAGCCTTTATCAGCCTATGCTGCTCAGTTGACTTTTCTGCCTTCTCCATCACTTTGGGAACTGTGTGGTCAGTGTTATAGAACCAACTACAAAGACCCATAAAATATCTCGGTTGGAAAGAACAGATAGTCCATTGGGCATTTTCTGAGGGTAAACATGGGCACTCATTCTGGAGAAGCCGTGGCAGGGTAGATCAGAGACTGTGCCCCTAGCCACTCCAGGCCCGGCCCACAGAGCTCCTGGGAGCGAAGCCCTGCCCAAGACTTGGAAAGGCCTAGTGCCAATCCCACAGCCATTCTGAGATACACACTTGTGCTCTCAGTTGAGGGAAGACTCTGAAAGGCAGAAAGCACTAAAGTTGATCTCAGTGATGCTAATGAAGCATGGAACACAAGTAGAGGGGGCTGTACCTTCAAGACACACCATTTTTTTTTTTTTTTTTTCAAAAATAATGAGCTCAATATCTGTAGGTGAGTTGGTATTTAGGCTCCTTCCCGTGTGTTTTTGGAGAGATGATTAATGTGGCTCTAGAGCAAGACCGTGAGCTGCATGTGGGCAGATGCAGGTTACAGGGAGGCCTGAGCAAAGCAGTCACAGTAGGTCAGGTAGGGTCCAAGGTGTGACCCTCCCACACCCCAAGTAGGCAGCGTCTACCCTATGCCAGGGACTGGCCACACATTTTCTCACTTAATCTTCCCCAAAGCCCTGTGAGATAATTATTAGGTTCTACATTTTTACAAATAGCAAAGCAGATTCTCGGCGGTCACAGAGCAGCTGAGTGTTGGAGTCGGGATGCCGTCAGAGCCTGGGCATCACGAAGGACGTGTTTACAGAGATCCTGCAAAACGCAACTGGCCTGCTGGACAGGACCTCAGCCCCACGCCCATCACTGGAAAAGGGAGAGAGAAAGTGGGTCCAGATCCAGGTCCAGGAGGAGTGAGGAGAAACTGAGTAGCTATGCAGGGCCTTTGGGAATATCCCTCAACATGAGACCTGGGGCGAGTCACTCCATATTTTTAAGCTTCAGTGTCCTTGTTAGTAAAATACGATCATTATGCCAATCTAGAGGTGAGGTGTCATAAGGTAACAGGAATAGCAGATGCATATGTGAAGGGCAACAGAAGAACTCTTTCTCAGGAGGATCTTTGAAACCAACTTGCTAGGAGCGTAGAAAGTGAACACCCACAGCCTCCTCTGAGGACCATCAGAGGAGGGCAGCTGGCCATCACAGGACTGGGTGGAGTTTGCTACTGAAGAAGAGAAGGGAGGACAATGAGCACTAAGCCAACAAGACTAGGTAAGCCTGGGACAAAATGTGGGCACTGGGACCCTAAGAGACAAATTGGCCAGCAGACACTCAGAACTTCTGGGCTAGCTTCTGCTTTAGTTCAAGATGTTGCCCCATCAAATCTTAGGCAGGATCACTTAGCGCCTGAAAGCTTGGTGAATTCTCCATGTGGTTCTCACAGGTTATGAACACAGGAAGCAGAGGTGACCCATGGGAACCCAGGACAGAGCCCAGGATGCCTCGAGTCCCTGGGAGTGAGCAGAAATGCAGGAAGACTGCATCCCAGGGACTATGGGATATCCAGAATGACATGTAGATCTTTGAGGGGCAAGTGGACAAGACAAATCTGACACCTAACCAGATTTGTCACATGCCTTGACCATTCCAGGTGCCTTCTTATCTTCTTCTCCTGGCTCTCCTTATTATTTTTCTCCTGTATTCATTTCCAGAAAATTCTCTCTCTGTCACAGGGTCCTCTGAAGGTCACAAGGTCATTCCCTTATCAAATCTCTCCCAATCACAAGTAAGGAAACAAAAGGCTATTGGGACATTTTATGAGATGACGGGCATGCAAGCTCCAAGGTCCTTGGGTATCATGGGATACAGACATACCTGTCAAGGAGGGACAGAGCTGAAGAACTGATCTAAAAGTTAAATAACTCCAAATGGGGTTTCTTCATCTGTTTCTTTTTTTTCAATACCTCATAGTACCAGACAGGTTGACAACTTATTGAAAATGGTTTCTCACCTGGAAAGTGCTTATTACTTACAATGTACCATCTTTATTACATCAATACTGACATTTAACACCCAATAAATCTCCACTCCCTCCATAGAGAGAGGCTTGACAGCCAGCAAGAGTCCCTGCCTTTTCTGCATTCCAACATGGTTTGGGGTTCTGGAATTATGCTCTGCTAATAGGTCCCTCAAACCCAAGGCAAACCTTAAGAGAAACAGCAGTCCTGGGATGCCTTTAGAGTCCAGAGCTGATCACTCTGCCCCCAACCCAGACTAGACCTCCAGTTGGCCATTGGGTGAGGACAGAGTAAGTGACTGAAGAAAGAAGGGAATTTGTCCAAGAAGATCCAATAAGGCAACATCTAGTCTGTGTCCCTGCAGAACCACGAGCAGAGCGCACACCATTCCACTCAGCATGATGTGCTGCTAATCCATGTGATTCTCCAGGGCTGGTCTGGTCTTACTCATTTCTGGGTCTCACCAACCAAAGACTCAGAATCGAACCATATATAGTGAATAAATGGGTGAATGAATGAATGAACATGTTGCTCTTTCCTCTCTTCTTCCTCCCCACTCTCTCACTACTTCTACCTCTACCTGGCCCTTCACAGCTCTGATCTTGTTAGTTGAGCCAAGTCCCTGAAATGGTATATTAAAGTAGATAATATTTAGGGCTCTGAAGTCAGATAAATCTGTCTTTATGGCCCTACCTGAAGCTTTGCCAATTATGTGGCTTCCTAACTCCTTTGAGCCTTAACTTCTTTATCCATAAAATGAGGATAATAATATATACCCCATTCGGTGGTTGAAAGGATCAAAGGAGAGCATGCATGAAGTGTTTGCACAGCCCTGGTGCTCAGGAACAGGGGACTGTTCTTCTTGGTGACTCTCCATCCCAGCAGACAGTTGAGTCCCCTGTTCTGCCCAGCTCAAGTGATTGGTGTCTAGGCAGGCTTGGCGCCCCCATGCCTTAGATTATAGACACACCCAGGGCAAAACCAGTCGGGACTGGCTGAAAACCAGAGCAGTAAGTAGCCTGTTTGCAGAGAAATGCAAGCATATCCCTTCGACGGACATGCACTCAGATGAAATGGGGGAGTGTGTGTTAGTCTCCGATTTGCAATTAGAGCATCATGCAGATGGGTTCTGCTCCAAAGCTTAAAAACATCTCTTCTCTACAGGGTTTTAAATTTCTCCTTGCTGCTGGGAGTAGTTTATGCTAATCACTGGCTCAGCAAATGTCACAGGCCTCTTGGGCTGCACAGGGCAATACAGAGCCCAGTCTCTAGGGCTCTCCCTCCCACCCCTCTGCTGCATGATGGGGGGATGCAGTGCCAGAGCCAGCAGGTCCCTGGGGCACAGGACAGTGGGCAGCCAGACTTCTGGGCAATGGAGCCTCCCAGCTGTGGGGCAGGAGCTTATGGGTGAGCCAGCAGATGTCCTGGGGCAGGGCACCCTCGGGACACGCAGCTTCTACTCATGCACTGAGTGACTCAGCGCCTGGCTTTTGCATCAAAGGGGCCGATAGTTCTCATGAACAGGGCAATGCTGTGTGCTTCCTTGAATCAAAACCCTTTG
Source organism: Talpa occidentalis (assembly GCF_014898055.3). NCBI lineage: Eukaryota > Metazoa > Chordata > Mammalia > Eulipotyphla > Talpidae > Talpa > Talpa occidentalis. Next base: position 27,628,666 of record NW_023603184.1, read on the forward strand.
CCACTCTAAACTTCTGAAAGAATACTGTCACATTTTCCCAAGGGCACTGAGAAGTCAGGGGAATGTACAATAAAATGGGGGAGAAATTAAATACTGTAGAAAAATGTATTCATACACTTTAAGCATCAGCAGGGCTCTGAGAGGTGACCTGGTCCAGTCCTGCTGTCAAAGCAACAACCCCACAAAGGCCCTGAGAAGAAGCACTGTCCCCCACTTCTGCTTACTTACCTTCAGTGACAGGAAGCTCTAGGCCTCTTTTCCGTGCACATGGTTAATTGTTAGAAGCTCTTTCCTCACACGGAGGCCGAAACTATCTCCCTATTTTATTTCACCACTTGTCCCACTTGGGCCCTGGAGACCAGCACTGTCTGACAGAAATGGAATGCAAGCCCCATAACTCATTTTAAATGTTCTGGTAGCAATGAACAATAGTAAAAAGAAGGAACTGGAATTAATTTCAATAATGCATGCTATTTAAACCAACATATCCAAAACATTGCCATTTCAATATATAACCAACATAAAAATGATTAATGAAGTGTTTTATAATATTATATAAGTTTCAGGTATGTAGCATTAAAAATCAATGTGTGTGTGTGTGTGTGTGTATACATACGCAATGTAGTATACATATAAGTTCACCTCTAAAAGTTTAATTTTTTCTTCACTATACAGTTGTCCTCTTTGTCCCAATTTTTACCCATCCCTTTGCCCCTGCCCCCTTTTGGTAACTATAATTGATTTTATAGTCCAAAAGCTTATTTTTGTTTTGTTTAGTTCATCTGTTTTCTCTACATACCACATGTGAGGTCATATGACATTTGTCTTTCTCCTTCTATTTCACTAAGCCCATTTATTTCGCTACGTTCCCTACAGTAGGAGGTAGCAGGATTTCACCTTCTTTAAAGCTGAATAACATTCCATTATGTGTATATATCACATCTCCTTCATCCATTTGCAGGCGATGGACACTCAGGCTGTTTCCATTGTTGGCTATTGTAAATAATGCTGCAGTAAACATATGGGAGCCCATAGCCCTTTGAATCAGTGTTTTTGTATTTGGGGGATAAATATGCAGAACTGGGATAATTATCAACAGATTATATGGAATTTCTATTTTTAATTTTTTTAAAGACTCTTCATATGGATTTCCACAGTGGCTGCACCAACTAACATTCCTACCAATGACAAATTCTATATTGTTTTCATGTAAAGTCTTTGAATCAGTTGTATATTTCATGTTTATAGAACATAAGTTTCAACTGGATCATTTTCAAGTGCTCAACAACCACATATGTCCATTGGCTACTGTCCTGGACACTGCTGCTTGAGACAGGCTGCAGGCACCTTCTTACACCTTTACCCCCCAACCCCAGCTCACGTATTCCCAGCACTTTCCATTCTTTTTCACTTTTCTTCTCCTTAAGCTACTCTAGATTATGTTTTTATTCACAGTAAATATTCAATAAATGCTCTCAATCTTTCCCACCTCTTCTTTTGAGCCACTCCATTCTCCTCAAATATTACTGTGAAAACAATTTTATATGGTACCAGTGTTATTTAGCTTCAGGAAAGGCTAATACAAAGAAATTATCTCCAATAATATCTAAGTGTTTAGAGTATTGAAGATACTCATTCCTCCATTCACCCTTTCAACTGTTTCAACTATAAATATAAATTATTTTTGTTTCCCTACATTTGATCCCCTGCATCATTTTCCCTCAGCAGCTGAACCTGAAGGTCTCTACACACTGATTGCTAACACAGGCAGAGCAAACTCAGATCATTGCCCAGAAACCCCATCATGCAACACCTGACTCAGGGCCACACAAGAGCTCAGGCAGGACCAGAGCTGCCTGTCCATCCAGCACTTCTGCACGTTGCGGCTCCAGCCCCTCTTCCCACCCACCAGGTGTGTGTTTCCAATGGAAATCGGCAGAGAGGCAGCCAAGAGCTGAATCCAGATTGCCAACCTCACTGCCTGCCCCCAGTGCAAATTCCTGAAGGAAAAGTGTACAGAGAACATGATGAACATGGTCAGGGTCTTTATGGCAGCTAGGGTCGGAGAGCAGGACAACAAGGTATTTATCAGCCCAGATTAGGTAATCAAACAGTTGGGTGCAGGCCCTTGCTCCCAACCTGACTATCTGACACTGCACAAGTGCCTGATCCTCCCTAAACATTAGGTCCACGTTTGTAAAGCAGAGGTCACAATCATGCCTATTTTGTGGGTATATTAATTTCTTACTGTGTTGTAAAAAATCACCACAGGCTAAGTAATATAAAATGGCACCAATCTGTGATTTTAGAGTTTTGTATGTCCAAAACCTGAAGTTGTTCTCACTGGGCTAAACAGCAGGTGTCAGCAGGGCTGCTTCCCTCTAGATCTAGAATAAGTCTGTCTTCTCTCCTTGTCCACTTGTAAGCTGTCCGCACTCCTTGACCCATGGACCTCTTCCTCCATCCTTATGGTCAGCAAGGATGAGTTGAGCTCTTCTCACATTGTATCACTCTGACCCACCTGTCTCTCTTTTTTCACTTATAAAGACCTTGTGTTTACACTGGGCCCACCCAGGATAATTGCCCCACTACAAGGTCAGTTGATCAACAAACTTAATTCCCTCTTAGCACACACTGGACCATATTCACATATTCTGAAAGTTGGAATGTGAACATCTTTGGGGGCCATCATTCTTCCTACCACAGAGGGTTATTTGGAGGGTCAGGTGAGCAATACCTTTCATATCATGAGTGCACTATAATTGTTGGAAATTTTAGTATTTGGTCTCAAATCCTTAGGTGAACTCCTGGCCCTAGGCAGCAAACTGGAGTTAGATTGGTCATTTTGATTCAGGCTTCCTTTCTCTTAGACCCAACTGAGGTCTTTGAAAGATGGTCACTTCCAAGTTATAGACAACTGTGAGTCCAGCTCAGTACCTGGATTCCTAAAAGGCCAGGCTCACCACAAAGAAGCCAAAGGGTAAGCACCAAAGAAGCTCACCCTACGAGTCAAGAGATTTAACCTCTCTGCTCTTTATAAGGAAAGATCTACTGCAGGCTCAAGGCCCAAACATGCCTTTGTCCTAGATCCATATTAGTGCCTCTCCTTAGAGGGCAAGAAGGAGGGCTTTTCTCCTTTCCAAGGAGGAAAATTAGAACCAACTGCAGTAGAGCATTGGCAAAGTGAAGTATGTCCCCAATGTGAAAAGGTGACTTGGTAGTAAGAATAGCAGCAGTAGCTAACATTTATTGTGCATTTACTACATATCAGACCCTGAGATCAAAGCTTTATGGAGCTTATGCTACTTAAAGTATAAATCTGGGAGCATGATTACAGTAGTAGAATGAGCAGGATTCATACATGGATAAAATTAGTCTGCTACTAGCAAAGGGTCCTAGCTACTGCTACTAGCAAAGGGTCCTGCTACTAGCAAAAGCCATAGGTCCCTGTAGTTCCAGTATGATACTGAAAGGGAATTCAAATGCAGAAAATTGAGACCTATTCATCTCAGCTGCATTTCACTGAGTTAACAGTGTGTGCAAGAGATATGGGGCAAGGAACTTTCATGAGGAAGAAAATGTTCACTTGTCACACCACTGCCCATGTCAATCATGCGAATATGTAATCTCCACAGCAGGTCTTTCCCCAGAGAGAAGATGACATCAATTCCATCCAACATAGCTTGGTGGAGGCACAGTGAGTGTAGGAGCCAGTATGCTGGGATCAAGGTCATTGGAGGCCCCAGCACACTGCATCATGCACCCTGTGCCTCAAGTTGTATGAGCTAAAGGGAGGTTGGCAGAGCAAACTTACATACTCATGACCACGGTGGCCATGGTGGCAACCTCTATGAGAAATAATTCAGTCCCTACTACCCTGAACCAATCACTGGTGGGTTGTACCAAAGACCTTTAAGCCCTTCATTTGCAATCTAGACCTTCTTGGCTGCCCCATAATGACTGACATCTTTGTGGTGGGTGGTGCATATGCCTGGGAGCACAAACTGGATCTGGAACACCTGTTTGAAACCATCATACAAGCCATGCTGAATGTAGTGGACAGGATGCAGTGTCAGGCTTGGGAGTCATTGTCCACATCACTAAGAAGGACAAAATCACCACAAGGACACTGATGTCCTAACAGACTAACCTTCTGTTCCCAGGGACTACATTTTTCAAAAGAAAAACCTTTTTTGGAGGAAAAAAAAAAAAACCTTGGTGGAACTTGAGAATTAGCCCTGGTTTTAATGTTGGCTCTACCAGGTAAACATTGGTGATTTAGTGAATTTTCATTTCTCTGTGTTTTTGGACCTCTCATCTATAAGAGGATGATGATGGTAATAACAGCAAACACTTATACATGTATTTGCCAAATGCCCGGCCTGTCCAATGAACATTGGGTGTGTTAACTCTAATTCCTACCCTCTCAGGTATAGATCATCATTTTCCTATTTTACAGGTAGGAAACTAAGGCACATTAAGTTGATAATAAGCCAGCTCCATGGGGTCACAGAATCCACTGTCACAGAGCTGGGACTTACAGAGACTGGCTCCAGCCTCGGGGTACAGATACTGCACCCCTGTACTGCCTCACAACATGGTTTACCTCCTAGGGCTATGAAGAATTAAATAAGCTATCTATGTGATGTGTATGCATAATGTGCATATATAACAAGGGCTGTTGTAATAAATATTAAACTTCTGAATGAGCTAACAAATTGATGGGGGCTCAGCACAATCCAGGGACCCACAGGGAGAGACACTGTTGGCATCCAGAGTGACAAAGGTACATCACTCTGGGGACCATCTCTGTGGGACCATCTCTGACTCACCTGTCAGGGGTAGTTCTGCCCAAAGGTCATTACCAGCAGATGCTGCCAAGAAGCCTTTGTGATGCCTTTGACTTGTAGGCTTTCCACATCATGTTTTGTGGGGGGTTGGTTCTCCCCAAGCAAACTAAGATAGCTCAACATGGACTGCTGGAGGGTCTGTCTGGTGTGTCCAACTTTGGATAAGGCAACCAGGCAGCAGGATCACACTAGTGCAGCCACGTTCACCACCAGAAAGCTCAGTCCCTAAAGCTCTGGCAGATAACAGGGCATGGGTGGCATAAGGGTTGAGTAGGGCTCCACAGAGGCAAGGAAGAGCACAGAGGCCAAATCTGGGGGCTCAGTAAGTGTCCAGAGAGATGATCATCTCTGGTCCATCCTACTTGTCTTCTTGGCCCACATGGGGCCGTTATCACAAGGCAGGTCAGAATCAGGCCCTTGATGCCAGGTGACTTGCCATCAGATGTTCGGGCCATACAAGGGTGCCTTACCTCTCTATCACCCCAGGAACTGTGCAATAGCTACTCAGCTTGAAGATATATCCTAGGACAATCTAGAGTCAGGTGGCAAAAGACACTATCATCCAAGAGTCATGAGCAGTGACATTTAAAGGCATGAGCACCATCCGGGCCTCCTCTCTAGCTCAGAGCACCAATCTTTTCACCAAATGCAAAAAACAATTAGTCCTGCCAGATGGGGGAATATATCGAAAACCCTCTCCCAGGGCATAACCAATTAAGCCTGGGTTTCTAAAAGCCAATTGATTCGCTCAAAGGAGTAAACTGCAGGCTGCAGGGGCTCTTCCTGCTGAGCCATTTCTTGACGTTTCCCAAAGCAGATCTAAAGCCTCCCCACAGACTTGGTTTTCATATAGCTATGTGCAGAGTCCGCTAATAATCTCTGTGCTTCAAAGCACCAGCCAGGCATTTTTGGATGCATATTCATTTAACCATTCATCACAAGTTCACTTTACCCTTTTACCCTGGAATCTGGGCCCTGGGAAGGCTGACAGCAGAGTGCTGGGGCAGCAGATTGCATGGACTGAGTCATTTTGGTTGGCACAGTCTATACCACAGTCACAAAAGCAAGCATGGAAGGGGACTTAGGAGAAATTCGCTTCCTTCCACAAACAAAACACTCTCACTTGATATCCACAGCCTCGCTGAACCCAAAGAATAAAGCCTACCTGCTATAGACGATTCAATCGATGGAATTGGTAATGAAAAGCTCATCTCTCATAAAAGAAAAGAGTACCTATGATCCATTTAGCATTGACTCAAAATTTGATTTTCAAATTCTAAAATGAATAATGTGTGATGAATTTTATTGGCTCAAACAGAATTAATGAGCTAATGGAAAAAAAAAATAAAGCCCTTTAGGACAGAAGAAAATCACTCCAAATTGTATCCTGGTGTCAGGCAAAGACCAAGCATTTTACCCAATATGTTTGCACTGATGTCCTGCTAGTTCAGTGCCTGGCAGCAGGTGTGCAGAAATGAGTGGACAATAGGTGCTGCCTTCCAGGCCACTTTCCTGCTTATCTCCCAAAGTCTCACAAGGGGCATCCTTGATACCTGGCAGCTACTGGTTTAGAACCAACAACTACCACACCACAGATGCCAAGAACACTAGGACACAGGGAAGAACTGGTTCAAGCCAGCAACAGACAAAAGCACCTGGCTAGGAACAAGTCTGTGTTCTAGAAAGCCAAGGTCAACCACGTCACCCCAGCTTCTCAATCTCTTTGGCCTCAACAGAGCAGTTTTACCTAACTGGATGGAGTTTTTTATTTGGTTTCTCTTCACAGCCTAATGCCAGAGATTCCATGAGTTGCCCTAGACAGTGTGTTTCCCCCAATCTGTACTGTCACAGACCACCTTGTCCAAGAATGATGACTGAGACTCAAGGGGCTGTACCCAAGGCTGCCACACCCAAGATGACTGAAACCATCTCTGTGCCCTGCAAAGCTCAGCACAAACTCACCATCTTTCCCCCCCCAACAGGATCCAGGTGTCTGGGAGGCACCTTGCAGGATTAGCTGGATGCAGAGTCATGCCTCAAAATTTGTAGGTTTCCATTCTTCCTGCCAACATCTGTCACACACTCATTTCTACACAGCCAGACATTTTCCTGCAGAGGATCAGGGTAGATTCAACAGTTGTTCCCCTACTATTCTGTCAGTCCTGACACTCCTCATCTTGGGAGATTCTCTTTTGCCAAGTCAGAGAAATGAATCCAGTTCTTGGAGCCACTATGCACAGCCAGTCTAAGATTAATGTTCTCGTTGGAAAGAAAGCATTTTAATCTTACAATCCCAACATGATCACCTGGGAGTGTCACAAATCAGATGCCCGATTCCACCAAAGGAAAATGCAATAACATCGAGTTATAAGCCAATCATGCACTCTGTGCTTTGAGCAGATGAATGTAGAAACCCCACCATGGATCTTCAAGAGCACCTTGGTTGTGCCAAGAGAAGGCGGAGGATGAGGAGTGTTTTAATAAACTCTGAAATTACATCCTAAATAAAAAATCCAATCCAGCTCAAGAGACATGAATAAGAAAGTATTAGAAATCAGGGCCTCCCTGGTGGTGCAGGTGGTCGAGCGCTGCACTGTCAAGCTGTCTGCAGCCTCTGCAGCACGGGTTCGATCCCAGCCGGTGAGAATCCCACATGGCGCAGACCTCTCCTGTCTCGCCCACTGCTCCCCTCAGCAGTGTATTTCAGTCAGTCTGCCTGTTCTGTTCCCTACTCTTTCTCCAGTGAATCCTCTCACCCTTCTGCACATCTGACCTGTACCCCAGTTCTTGTATAAAAATAAATAAATCTTAAAAAAAAAAGGAAAGTATTAGAAATCAGGTCAGCAATTTTGTTAGCGATTTGAAGTTCAGAGCTGAGGACTTGAACTTAGGGTTTGGAGGCTTAGATTTCCAATTTGATTCCTAAAGTCCATCCAACAAAATAAGATGAAGAGCAGCATTTTCCAAAGCGTGGACAGGAATGGTAGGTTAAACAAAAGGAAACACAGCTCTTTACTGAAGTCCTTCATTGACTATGCTAATGATGACTGCAATCTCCAACAGGGGATTTGGTATGCAAACTTCCCCCAAGTGAATTTAACAGATGAAGAGGGATGCCTGGTGGGACTAGAGACCCACAGGCCACACATCAGGAGCCAAAGAACCTGCAAAAGCAGGGTTGTCAGTCCTCCAGAGGAAACCAAACGAGCTCCACTCTTAAGCAGCCATACCCATGTCTGCATTAGGAGCAAAGGCACATGCTCGGAATCGAAGGTAAAGCATAGTCAAGATAGAGTCAAATGTAACAGTCTCCATCAAAGTGGGCACATGTAGAAAACCAGAAACCAAGTTGAGGTTCCCAGGTACAAAGGACTAGTCTGGAAAGCACTGACACAAAGATTAGAAAACTGTCAAGACCTACCAGGCATGAACTTTAAAGTCCTCGTGAATCCCTGCTTTGGACAATCATGGTTATACAAGAATTAGGAGTAGAGCTTCCTAGAGGCTCTTCATACTGAAACTTCTACTAGGAATGCGTAGGGGTGGTATCATAACAGGCTGTTACCAAGAAGTAGGCATGTGCTTCTTTAAAGTCCATCTTTCCTCATGCTTTTCTAAGACCCCCAACTTGACTCTAAACCAGCTACTTTGATAAGTGTGTCAAATCCTTTTTTTTTTCATTACATCTTCACCATCCTAAGCAGTATGTACTATCAGTATTTTTGTTTCACAGCTGAAGCTCAGAAAGGGTAACTAGCTTATCTAAGGGCACACAGAAAGAAATAAGAGCTGGGAAGTCAATATTGATGAATGAATAAATAAATATGGAGAAAGGATCTTTGCAAACACTTTTGCACATGCTTTAGAATATAGACAGAACTTTTCCACATACTTTAGAATTTTGATGGTCTGCTGGCCTTGTTTGATTACCAGAAAGTCATCTTTTGCTTAGAAAATGGCAGTCTCTCCCCTATCTTTTACTCATCACCAAGAGGCCTGTGATCTCCCCATTCATTAGCAACACCAGATGGCACAACACTTTCACCTATACTTCATTGGGCCACTTAATATTTAATCATGTTATTACAATAACAAGTTCAACCAGCATAAAAAGGACCAGAAACAAAAGCAGCTCCCTGAGCCTTGGTAAGCAGTCACCCCAACATAGGAATATTAGGGGCCCCTTATGAGCAAGACATGACCAGTAGGCCATGGCCTTAGTTGGCGGGTTCTACAGAGGACAAGCACGAAGACAACCAGCAGATTTGTGAGTTGATTAAGTAGAGAAGGATGAAGAGAAATTCTATTGTAGTAGTAACACTGGTTAATAGCTATAGTTGTAGTCAAAGAAGATTAAATGGAAATATGCCAAAATGTTTTCTCTGGTAGATTGCTATATTCCTCTTAACAATTTCCCATATCTTCCAAATTTTTGACAACATCATAAATAATATCTCACAAAAACAGGGAGTAAACTGTGCTCTTGACTGAGTCAAAAGATACTGCTGAGAGTTACCTTTTCTAGAGCTCCTGCTCTATGCCTGCACCTACCATATGTTATCTCTTATCCTCATAGTCATTCAGCAAGGTAGGTGGGTACCCAGCTTTAGGACAGTATAATTAAGTGACCCAGATGTAGGCTACCCCAGTACTACATCCCCTACAACTCGCCCATAAAGCCACCAAATGCAATCAGCTACCCGTGATCTGGCAGGGGGTCAAGTCCATGAGCCATCAGCATCTCTAAACCCTTACTTATGTCACTGCCCTGACTTGCATTTTGCAAATTAACCAGAACTAAAGTCTTTCCTCATCAGTTCTGGCCTCCTCCACTGCCCTGTCACCCCAGGCTGCATCCCTGCCTCACCTGTGGGCTCCCCATTCTGGGACAGATGGGGCCTCACCAGCATTGCCCTCCTGAGGTTATGACCACCTCCCCTTCTTTGTAGGCAGGGTGACCTGTCCTTCCTGGACTGGGACTTCCTTCTTGCTGTGTGTCTGCCGCCTGCATTCCCCTCTGCCTGCCCTTAGCCTACCTGGCTTCGCACTGTTCTAACCCAGACCTCTAGGAAGCACCCACCACACAGCCTATGCCATGTTCACCTAGGGCTCCTGCAGCCATGCCTTGGCTCCTGGTGATCAAAACTCTGGTCTGACCAGAGACCTGACTGTGACACCCCAACCTCTGCTGCCCCAATTTACTACAGAAAAAAAAAAAAAACCCAACATGAAATAGTCCCGACAACATGAAACTGCTGAGGTGGCAGGCTCACAGGTAGTGGGTAATGTGCATGCAGAGCGGCCGCGTAACACCAGGTAGCAGCAGCATCCTGGGGGCAGCTTCAGACAGATGGAGCCTTGCAGAGACAGCAGCAGTTTGCCCCTAACCCAAAAACAACATGGCTCCAATTAGCAAGGAGATTAAAACCCAGACCTAAAGAGACAGACACAGAAAAGGATCAAGAGGATGGGAAGAAAAGGCCAAAAAAGTCCAGCATTGTTGAAACACAAAACCTTCACCACTTTGTTCTCATCTCATTCTCTTCTATAAAAGATCTAATTGGCAACTGCATGTGGGACCTCAGTGCAGTCATAAGGAATCTAGATCATCACAAGAAGAAAAGTCACAGTGCAGTGCCTCTAAGAAGGACCCCCGCCCATTTCCACTCCCAGAGACAAAAGAATCCCACCATCAAATCCGGGCCACCACTTGTCCCAGACTAGATAGCAATCTGTGGGGTCCCCAGCCCCCTTGTTCTCGGGGATACTGTCTTAGTACTCAGAGTTCCTGCTTGTCAGCTAGGTGCAGTGTCATGCAGGGGGTCTCTCACCAAGGGCAAAAGTCTCTCACCAAGGGTATGAGGAGCATACCCAGAAACCAGTATCAGCAGGCAGATATTAGAACAGAGATGATATGCTTTGACTGGCGGGAATAATGGAGCCCCCCGGGCAATAGCCCCTGGTCACTCCATGCTAGCTTGCAACCCCAAATCATCACCCACGGATGTACACTCCCTAAGTACTTGCCCCACCGTTAGACTCCATGCTAATAAACAGGAGACTGCCTGTGGATGGGGTGGCACGTTACTTCCAGGGTAGCCCCCCTAGGCTTCTCATTGTTCCACATGGACTTCAGGTAATCCTTCCCTTATCCTGCGCCACTTCCAACACTGTCATCCTGAGAGGCAACAGCAGCCCATATGCAGAAGGTAGAAGTCAGAATCCATTTACTCAATTATCCAACAAACATGAGCCACACGGCCTGGTGTGCACAGCACCCTCGTGATCTGATAGAAGAAAATGCAGGGTTATTATTTCCCAAGCCCTCTATCTATTTAGACATTGATGGGAATGAATAAGCAATGGCGGGATGGGGCTGCTTCAATTCACAACATCTTGGATCTGACCAGTGACATTTTAAATAGTGAAAATACCTACTTGATAAAGTGGTTAATGCTAATATCATTCTATTATTCACTCACTCTTTATTAAAGCGTCAGAGATGATTCATGAAGTTTCTGAAGCACAAGATTTTTTTTTAGATGTTACCCTTTCATGAACAAACTATTCCAAGATACAATCTGCCTATATTATTATATAATAATGTGTTTTCCATAGAGACGGCCCAAAGTGAAGCCACTTAATTCTCATTCCTAAATTCAGTAAGTCCTATTTATACCTCGCCTGAGTAAATGAGAGAACACAGAGTGATGCACTTTAATCACCAGAGGCCTGGGACAATGAGGGCAACTACTATCAATATTCGCCATTATACTTTCCAAGATGCCAGGGGGAGGAACTGATGAAGGTTTGCTTTACGTTTCTGAATTCTGAACTCCAAGTTGCTAAGACGTTTGTCTTTTTTTCCACTTACTGATTCACTAGTCTAGAAGGTTAGAAGCAAAGGTAGCCCACGAAGGTGAGGTCTTGCTCCCTTTCCTACCACCTTTGCTCTCCCCCTTTGTTCCTTGCCAGGTCTTCTGTAGGGGCCTCCAACCAAAAGGTTCTCAGTCAGAAGGAGCCAAGAGGGAGGCGTTTCCATGTTGCCAAAGGCCAGCCTGGTCCAGAGCAGAAAGTCTGCAAGAACGCACCCAGTTCCAAGCACACAGCTGTCTGAGGATTAAGAGCCCTCCCCTGAGCTCTGCTCAGCCCCTCATAAAGCCAAGCTGAGACTGCATATATAAGATGGATCTCCAAGGCGAGATGAGACTTGCAGGATTTATGTGCTCCTGGGGCCCTTTGCAAAGAAGCTTAAAACAACAGTACATGACTCCCCTTGCCTTGTGTGAACCATCGGAAGAGGCTCCAAAAGCGAGGGTAAAAGGTGCCTGTGTTTTTCTGGGGTGTTCCTGGGCCATCCCACTGGGCAAATGAGCAGGCAGGGGCATGTGTGAGAGGCCTGAGTCTCTGAGGACTCCCTCATCCCCCCAACTTCCATCCTCTTCACCCCTGGGGTGAGGATTGCTCTGGAGCAGATCCAGGGGACCTCTGATACACTCTACTGGCTTCTGTGTAAAGGAAATCAGGTAGAAAGAGCCAGGAAGGGAACAAGGAAGGAGAGTCATTTATAAGAACAGCCTGAGCAGAGAAACCAGATGTGGGCTGGTGTCAGCAGCAGGGATGGTCTGCTGCATAATTGGCCCATTGCGGTTCTGTTTATGTGTCTATTTTTAAGGTTAATCTTTTGTTTGTTTGATCAAGGCCTCCCTCCTCGATCGCTTTCTGTTAGCACAGGAACAGGATGCTTGGTATAAAATGCAAACATCTTCATTTGGCAGACACAGAGTTTGCTAAATTATCCTTCCAGCTGCAGATAAGTTGTGACATTTATAATAAGTTGCCAGTCATGGGACGCTCAGCGTATCCTCAAAGAAATTCACTGCTGAATTTCTCACCAGCCTCAGTTTGTAATTGTCTCTGAAGGAAGCACGCTTTCTAGCCCAAGAAGGAAAACACTGTAGATGAAAGAACAGTCCTTCACCCTTGGAACATTGGTCTAACCCATATGCATCCCATTGGCCTTGACTCTGGCCCCTATTAAAGGTCTTGTCAGGCAAATGTGAGGTCCCCACACATGGACAGTCGCACTCCTGTCCTTAGGGCAGAAGCAGCATTATTTTCTTCCCAACATTCACCCCCCCACCCCAAGAAATAGACAGATTCTAGACCTGCAGAATGCCAGACCCTCAAAATATTGGAGGAAGTGCACTAAAGGAAAAATAATGAGACTTTGCAGGAACAAAATTTCAAATGCCAGTTTCATCCCATCTATTAGTTGAATGGCCTTGGATAAGTAGTTCCACCTGTCTGAGCCTCAATTTTCTTAAGGTTGTTGGGCTACTTGAGTACCTAGAGATGACACATGTGAAGGACCTGGCACACTAGTTTCTTGATAAAGAATAGCTATTGTTAGCTAAGCTTTGGAAACAGCCCAAATGCCCAAAAATAGATGACTGGATCAAGAAGATGTGGTACATATATACCATGGAATATTACTCAGCATTCAAAAAAGATAAACACATGCAATTTGCAGCAACATGGATGGCGTTGGAAGGGATCATGCTCAGCGAAATAAGCCAAAAAGAAAAAGAAAAATACCGATGGTCTCACTCATAGCAGGAATCTGGAAAACTTAAATAAGGGACCAGGAAAATGAATATAAGAAAGTGAAAATCAAAATCAACAAAAAACTATGAACCAGAGACACTTTTTGGGGGGTGGGGGGCAGGAGGGGAGGGATTGGGGTCAGAATGGGGCGTTTGCAATTGTATGGGGGAATATAAAAATTAAATTTATTATTTAAAAAAAAAAAAAAGAATAGCTATTGTTATCATTGTTCTCAACGCTAATCCTACTGGTTGGCCAAACCCTGCAGCGATACTACTGGCTGCAGGCATTCGTGCCTTCATTTCACAAAGATGTGATGTCGGCCTCCTCGAGCCACCCCCAATCCAGGCACTGAAGGTTCAGCATCCAGTAAAATAAAGTTTCTGCCCCCTTCTCCCCCACAAAAGCTGATTTCATCTGTTGTTGATTTGGACAGTTAGAAATGATTTCTAATTTTAAGTTAAAACTATTGCGATGCAGGTCTCCCCAGTGACGCAGCGGTTGAGCGCTGGGTTGTGAAGCTGCCCACAGCCTCTGAGGCACCAGTTCGACCCCCAGCTGCTCCCCGGCCACCGGAGGAGGGTCCCACATGGCGCGCAGACCTCTCCTACCGCCCGCTGCTCCCCTCAGCAGTGTACTTCGGTCCTTCGGCCTGCTCTGCTCCCCGCTCTGGCTCTGGTGAATTCTCTCACCCTCCCGCGCTTCTGACTGTACCCAGTGCTTGTATAAATAAATAAATAATTCTTTTTAAAAAAAAACTTCTGCCTTTACAATTTTCTGATGAACCCCTGAAGGCCAGAGCACATGTCTCCAGGTGTCCACATAGTAGGGGTTCAGTAAGTATGTGTTGTGTAAAGGAAGGATGATGTCAGATCACTCAACAGTCAACACACCTGAGCAAAAGGAGGGCCAAAACCAACAGGCATGGGGCAGAGAGTATGGTGAGAAGGACTTAGAAGGAACTATAGAGCAGAAGCCTCTTTTCTAGGTCATTCTGCCCATCTGCCCTGGACAGGCTTTGAACCAATCCTGATTCACTGAAGTTCTGGTGAGTGCCAGGCATTTTTACTATGCCTCCAAACATGCTTACATTTTCCATACTAAAAAGAAAACAAACAAACAAAAAAACTTAACATAAGTAGATCAGGACATCAAACATTTCATGAAAGCCTAAATTATGCTAAGCGAGAGGGATGCTGGGCTAAGTGCCATTGTGCACCAGGCCATCTGCTTGCCTTTAATGACTCAGAGATGGATCAGGCACCTTTGTTGCCCACAAGTAGCTTCCCAGCTAAAGGAAAACAAAGGTACACAAAACAAATGCAATATTAAATCATTCTACGGGCTATGATCCCAACAAGCTTTGTGGGAATATGGGAAAAGGAACCAAGTTTACAGGAAATACAATGGCAAGGAGATGATACTGGGGGGGTGGAGGTTGGAAGATACGAATATCAACCCTGAGTAAAATCAGGAGACAGGAAAGGGCAGACTGTGTTGATGGAAGGTAGTGAGAGACCAGCAACCTGAACATCTAATCTCTGCTCAGGACAGCACAGAGGGGCATGCATTCCAACACTGACCACTCCTGTTGGACATAAGTAAGCATTCATACCAGATTCATCCAGAAACAACCTCACAATCCTGCTCAACAAGGAGCACTAGGCAACACATGTGAAGGGGCTGGCACCCTGCTAGGTTATGCATTCCTGCTTCCATTGCCTCACCACCTCCTCCCTCATAAATGCCAGAGTCTGGCTTCAGACCCTGACACAGCATTGAAGCTGTTCTCTAAAGTTTCCATTGCCTTCCTCCTCACCAGATTCAACAGTCTGATTTAATACCATGCTCATAACCTCCTGGAAACTCTTCCTTCCCAGACTTTGTGAATCTAGTGTGTCTACATTCTCTCTTTCATCCAATGTCTCCAAGTTATGTCTACATTCCCTCCCCATTGTTTCAGATAGGACCCAATATGCATCCTTGCCCTGGTCCTACTGATGTAGGCTCTGAGTTGGAGAAGTCAGCCATCCATCCTCACAAACCTTGAAAAGGAATCATTTCCCACCAGGTCCTTCCTTAACAGTGAGGGTCAGCAAACGTTAAAGCCCAGCTAAACTTTTGGGGGCAGAATTAGGGATTAGTGAGGTCTCCTTCAGTCACCCTGCAGCAACATGTAACCCCCAGAACCACCTAATTGAGTCAGTCCTTGGGAGCCTCTGTAAAGAAAGATTCAGCTGAGCAATTGAAATAAAGTTTTGGTTTTATCTATTGATTTCAAGTTATCGCATCCCCAGAGCTCCAGCACACAGCACTTCTAGCAAGTAGATATAAAAAAAGTACAAGCAATGCACATGCACAGACACACATAAACCCCATGTAGATTTTCCATAGACCCCTGGATTTAAGTATTTTGTAAAAGAAAAGCTACCACAGAATATCTAAGGAGTTCAGTGAGCATGTGGATTTTTTTTTTTTTCTATAGTGGGATGACTTCAGACCCCCAGGACAGTCAGGGATGGATTCAAATCCTCTGCCTAACCTCTGGGTAGAAGACTATGTTTCCAATAGTGAAAGGAGAAATGCAGTGACAATTATTGGCTGATAAGTGATGCAGGCACTTGGAGTAGGAAGCAAGTTCCCAGAGTGCTTCTGCTGAAAAGCTTTCCTGTACCAGGCTGGAGTTTCCTGGAGAAGGACCAGCCAGGCATCAACTGGCATATCAATTCTTGTCATGGCTATCTTTAATAGAAAATGGGGAAATTATCTTAAATTAATTAAATGTGAAGTAGGACAATCAACTATGTTATTAGAAAACTGAAGGCATTTTAAGAAACTCCCAATATATGCTGCTTCCAGATATAAAATAGGCAAAACTTCTGGTCAATGGTCAAGAAACTGCTCAGGAAATCCCAGGCAGGTCAGGCTGGTGTAGGGACAGGTATAGTCCCCAGTGTCATGGGGACTTCAAGTTACAAAGGAGGGCAGAGATCTGGTTGCTTGAGCTGGTTCTCTTAGTCTACCCAGACCACACTTTTGATTCTACATCTTCCATATTGGGTGCCCCAGACAAGGAAACGTGCAGGACAAAATGCCCAGAAATGCTTTCAATGGAAACAGAACCTGCAAGAAAGCTCTTTCTTCACAGAGGCTGGTCCTCGAATTTTGTGAGCCTAAAACTTGGACAGACCAAGATAAAAGTGATGTACGACCATGACCTGGGGTTGGTTGTCTTGGTATTGTATTCGGGACCATAATATGGACACTAGTGCTTAATGGATAATAAGTAGATGAATGAATTTTTCCAGTGTTGAGAATTACAACTTTTTAAAGTCTCTTATTCATTCAAAACAAAAAAAGAAATCATTGAAGCAAACATTTGACAAGACTTAATTTAAACCATAAAAATCTCACCTAAACAGTCACGCTTACTTCTTTCTCCCAACTTTCTTCAAAAAAAAATGAGGATTTTTTTTAGTTCCTATACTGATCTAAGTTTTAAACGCACAAAGATAAAAGGGTCAGCTATTTCTACTTCCTCAGGGAGTATTCTGTTCCACCCCTAATGTTCAGCATTTCCCACTCTCTTGGGGTAACTGTTAGAAACTCTTCTGGTATTTTCTCTTGGTATTTATGCCCACTTCCATGTAACTTCTTATGTAATTTCTTCCTAATTTTGTTTCAGTTTTAAGCACTATCTGTTGGCTTTCCCTAGTAAATAAAGGTTGAACTCTTACAAATATATTCTATATCCCCTTTTCACCCCATCTTCAGTTGTACATTTCTGAAAATAATCTTATTCCACACCCACACTTACTAGTGTAGGTAGGTATAGAGTTCCAAGCTGGAAACCATTTTTTTTTTTCAGAATGTTAAAGCCATCTTTCAAATACCTTCTTCTAGTTTCCAACAGTGGCTTGATTAATTTGAAGCCATTATGATTCTAACCCTTTGTCTTTTCTGTATGGGAGCTTAGAGTTTTACTTTGACCAGTGTTCTGAAAATTCACCTACACACATGCAATCAATATGGGTTTATTTTCATTGATTATGAGCATGCTTAATGAGTCCTTACAACCGTGACATGTACTTCAGTTATGGAAATTTTTTTGAATTATTTCTCTAATGATTTTCTCTCATTTCTGTCCCTTCTTTCTGTTTAGACACCTATTATTCAGATGTTGGACCTCTAGCACTGATGCTATCTTTTCTCTCCTACTTTCCATCTCTTTGTTTTTTATTTTGTCTCTACTTTCTCAAAGATAGTCTTAATTTTATCTTCTACCATATTCACTGTTTCATTTTTACTAACATGTTCATTCCCAAGAGCTCCTCTAATTGTGACCTTTCTTTTTAAAAAGTATGTTCTTTCTGAATGCAATTTCTACTCATCTCTCTGAGGGTATTTAACAAATTTTAAAATTTCACATCCCTGAATGTTTTTTTTTTACATTGATATTTCTCTCTCTCTTATATTGTTCTCTCCCATTCATTTTGTGTATCTGATGATCCTTGACAATCTCCTCTTACTTAAAATTGGGACACCAAAAGGTGCATTTGCAACTCTTTGGGAGAGGGTTTGTAGCTACAAAACTAATAGTAGAGTGGTGTGGATACGTTATTTTTTAGGGAAAACATCCATTACCATATTTTTACGTTTTTTTTTTTTTTTAAGGATGATCAGGTTATACAGAGAAAAATCTTACCACCTGAATAAAATGTCTCTATTCTAGGAAACAAGTGAAGGACAACGGCTAGGGAGAACTCCATCTACAATGTGAGAGACAGACTTTCACTTTATCCTGCTGTTTTCAGTATGTACTCCACTCTGTGTTATATGTCTCTCAGTCAAAAAAAAAAACTTGTTTTACTCTCTTGGAAGAATAAATCTCCAGTTTCCTGTGCAAATTGGTGGTGGGAGAAAGCATTTATTTACCTAACTCCATGGAATAAAAGGGGAGACTGGAGGGTATAACTACTTCTTAAAGAACTTACAGTAAATCCTGACCAAATCCATACTTTCAGCAGTAGTGGCTAGTAATACAAATGTGGAGGAAGTGGATATTGTTAGGATTCTCCTAGAGAAGTGTCTGCTGGTAAGGGCTAAGAATGATTTTATGATGGGACTACAGGATGAAAAAAAGCAAAGTATATTTGAGGGACCTCAGATTTGAAGAATTAATTCAGTGTTTATAACCTAGTGAGAGTTTAGGGTGACAAGATTATGGTAAATGAAAATAGCTCTGGACTTTGAAATTTCATTTATGAATTAGGACAAAATGATGAAGACTTTTTATTAAGAGAAGTTAAAGAGGTACCACAACCTGTTGGCCCCCAGTGGTGCCACCTCCACTCCTCAGCTCTCAGGAGCTAGATATGTGTGAAAAGAATCCCCCTGATCAAGCCTCTAGGTTCCCACTCCTTAACACTCCCAGTTTCTACCTCCTGACCCCCACCTCTGTTTATTAACACAGTATATGGCACGCAAGTGGTAGTGAATAATAGAAAGAGTAGGAAGAACTAAGAGTAGTAACAGGAAGTAATGATGCTATTGTTCTTCACACACATACACCCCCCTACACTTTCGCTGATTCTACTAGTTTCTCTATGTATTGTACCTTTAAAACTTATTCCATGTTGTTAACTATGGGTGCAATGTTAAAGACCCAAAATTGCAATTCTCTAAAAGCATTCATTGGTTTTAAATAAACATCCTAATTGAATTTTGGTTCACAGAATTGATAAGATGTAGATTACTGAAAGATTTTCTAGATCCTCAAATCTCAGAATTAGAGGATTTTTAAACTGCTGATCAGTGACACCTACTGGCAAATTATGGCATGGCAGCCTAGCTCTCATAACACTAAGGGGATTGAAGGCCAATGAACAATGGATGTCTGAAAGGCTTTAAGTACATGGATGAGGGAGGTGTAGAAGATTGGAGACATCTAAGCATTACAGAATACATTTTATCAACAAGGATAAATTGGAAGAAACACTAAGGAAGCAGAGTAAATTAATCTAGAGTAATCAAGAAAATTTCTACAGCCCTGAAACACTTGTACAAATATTCTGGATGTCACAGAAGAAGAGTCCATGCAAAATCCTTCCTCTAGCAAACTTTCACCTCAAAATATTACAGATCATATGCCATTGTTACAATGTCAATTAATGAGAAAATAAGACCAACTACCAAAATTGACTTTGCAGTTAATTTATAGCACTCATTTCTTTTATTATGCAAGGAATACATACATTTGGTCCATGGTAGCTATACAACATGTAAAATTATCTTTGTTGTCAATTTAAAATTACAGTTCTATGCACATACATTGTCCTAAATGGGCACACAAGGAGTTGTTGCTTTTTTTTTAAGGCTTTAATTTGAAAAATTACAAACCTATAGAAAAGTTGATAGTGCAAAACACTGAACAACTATATAGACCTTCATGTAGATTCACTGGTTATTAACATCTTAACCACATTTAAGTTCACTCTCTCTCTTTCTCTTTCTGTCATTTCACCTCAAAATACATCATCAGGTGTCACCTAAGTACCAGGCATTCTTGAATATTAATATAATATCATTATTATACCCAAGAAATTTAATATTAAAGTATTATTTAATATATATTATTTAATACTTAATAAGTATTATTTAATTATTTAATATATTAAAATCTTCCCAACTATCCCAATAATGTCTTTTATAGCTCTTTGCTTTTCCGACTCATGATCCAATCCAGATCAAACATTATATTTTGTTGTCATATCTTTTTTTTTTTTTTAATAAATTTTATTGTTATATTCCCCATACAGTTGCAGCCCCCCCATTCTGACCCCAATCCCTCCCCTCCCACCCCCGCCCCCCTAAAAGTGTCTCTGGTTCATAGTTTTTTGTTGATTTTGATTTTCACTTTCTTATAGTTATTCATTTTCCTGGTCCCTTATTTAAGTTTTCTAGATTCCTGCTATGAGTGAGACCATCCGGTATTTTTCTTTTTCTTTTTGGCTTATTTCGCTGAGCATGATCCCTTCCAGCGCCATCCATGTTGCTGCAAATTGCATGTGTTTATCTTTTTTGAATGCTGAGTAATATTCCATGGTATATATGTACCACATCTTCTTGATCCAGTCATCTACTTTTGGGCATTTGGGTTGTTTCCAAAGCTTAGCTATTGTAAACAGTGCTGCTATAAACATAGGGGTGCAGGTGTTCTTTGGAATTGATGTTTCTGTGTCCTTTGGGTAAATACCTAGGAGTGGAATTGCTGGATCATATGGAAGCTCTATGTTTAGTAGGTCCAGAAATCTCCATACAGCTTTCCACAGTGGTTGGACCAGTTTGCACTCCCACCAACAGTGCAGAAGAGTTCCTTTTTCTCCACACCCTCGCCAACATTTGTTGTTGCTAGTTTTTTTAATATGTGCCATTCTCACTGGTGTAAGATGGTATCTCATGGTAGATTTGATTTGCATTTCCCTGATGACAAGTGATGTTGAACATTTTTTCATATGCCTGTTGGCCATTTGCATTTCCTCTTCAGAGAAGTTTCTTTTAAGCTCTTCTGCCCATTTTTTGACTGGATTATTTTCTTTGTTGTTGTTGAGTCTCATCAGCTCTTTGCAGATTTTTGTGATCAGTCCTTTATCATTAGTGTTGGGTGCAAAAATGTTCTCCCAGTTGGTGGGGTTTCTCTTTGTTTTTGTTATTGTCTCTTTTGCTGTGCAAAAGCTCTTTAATTTGATGTAGTCCCAGCTGTTTATCTTTGCCTTCACTATCACTGCTTTGGGTGATATGTCTGTAAAGATGTCTTTGATGTGCAAATCACGTAGTGTTTCGCCTATATTTCCTTCTATATATTTTATGGTTTCAGGTCTTATGTCTAGTTCTTTAATCCATTTTGAGTTGATTTTTGTGTATGGTGTGAGGTGGTGGTCAAGCTTCATTCTTTTGCATGTAGCGACCCAGTTTTCCCAGCACCATTTATTGAACAAACTTTCTTTGCTCCAATGCATATTCTTTGCTCCTTTGTCAAAGATTAGTTGACCATAAATCTGTGGGTTTATTTCTGGATTTTCTATTCGATTCCATTGGTCTGTATGTCTGTTCTTGTTCCAATACCATGCAGTTTTGATGATTATGGCTTTGTAGTATAGTTTGAAGTCTGGGAGTCTGATGCCTCCATTCCCTTCTTTTTTTTTTCAGGAGAGCTTTGGCTATTCGGGGTTTTTGGTGATTCCATATGAATTTCATCAATAATTGTTCTATTTCTTTGAAGAATGACATTGAAATTTTCATTGGAATAGCATTGAATCTGTATATTGCTTTTGGTAGGATGGCCATTTTAATAATGTTTATTCTTCCAATCCATGAGCAGGGGATGTCTCTCCATTTCTTTGTGTCTTCTTCTATTTCTTTTAACAGTGTTTTATAGTTTTCTTTGTATAGGTCCTTTACCTCTTTTGTTAGATTTATTCCCAAATATTTGATTTTTTTTGTTTCAATAACAAAAGGGATGGTCTTTTTGATTTCTTCTTCTTCAGATTTATTGTTTGTGTATAGGAAGGCTACTGACTTTTGCGTGTTGATTTTGTATCCTGCCACTTTACTGAACTGATTGATGAGTTGAATTAGCTTTTCTGTGGAGTTTTTGGGGTTCTCTATGTATAATATCATATCGTCTGCAAATAGTGATAGTTTGACTTCTTCTTTTCCTATTTGGATTCCTTGGATGTCTTTCTCTTGTCTTATTGCCCTGGCTAGGACTTCCAGTATTATATTGAAAAGCAATGGTGAGAGTGGACATCCTTGTCTTGTTCCAGATCTTAATGGAATTGCTTTCAGCTTTTCACCATTGAGAATGATACTGGCTGTTGGCTTGTCATAGATGGCCTTTATGATGTTGAGGTATGTTCCTTGTATCCCCAGAATTTCAAGGGCTTTTATCATGAATGGGTGTTGCACTTTGTCGAAAGCTTTCTCGGCATCTATTGATATTATCATATGGTTTTTATATTTCTTTTTGTTGATGTGTTGGATAACGTTGATTGATTTTCGGATGTTAAACCATCCTTGTGCCCCTGGAATGAATCCAACTTGGTCGTGGTGAATTATCTTATGGATACATTGTTGGATTCTGATAGCTAAAATTTTATTGAGGATTTTTGCATCAGTGTTCATTAGGGAGATTGGCCTGTAGTTTTCCTTTTTTGTGTTGTCCTTGTTCGGTTTTGGTATTAGTGTAATGTTGGCTTCATAAAACGTGTTTGGTATTGTCCCTTCCTTCTCAATTTTTTGGAAGAGTTTGTGAAGGATAGGCACTAATTCGTCTCTGAATGTTTGGTAGAATTCATTTGTAAATCCATCAGGTCCTGGGCTTTTGTTTTTGGGGAGGTTTTTTATTACCATTTCAATTTCGCTAATTGTAATTGGTCTGTTTAGGTGTTCTATTTCTTCTTTATCTAGCTTTGGGTGATTGTAGAGTTGTAGGAATTTGTCCATCTCCTCTAGATTGTTAAACTTGTTTCCATATAACTGTTCATAGTAGTTACTGATTATTCTTTTGATTTCTGCTGTGTCCGTTGTGATTTCTCCTCTTTCTGTTGTCATATCTTTTTGGTCTCCTTTAGTCTAGAAAATTCTCAGTGTGTGCCCACATGCACAACACACAGACACTTTTTTTTGGTCTTTCAAAACACTGACATTTTTAGAGTCTGTGTTATATGTTTTGAAGTCCTACAATATGAGTATCTTTGATCAATTTCTCTTTATTGATCAAAGTTCAATAAAGATCAAAGATTTTTTGCAAGAATACTGTGTACATGGCACTGCACCCTTCTCTTTGTATGCCATCAATTGCCACATGTGTCCTATTATTGGTAATGCTGAGTGTCACTACTTGCTTAAAGAGGTGTCTGCCATATTTCTCCATTGCAAAATTACTTTGTGCCTAAGTAATTAATAAGTAATGTGTAGGGTGTTACTTTAAGGCCCTGTGAGTATCTGCATCCCCAAATTATGCTGTGGTTTAATCACTGCAATGATTGTGATCCCTCCCTAACAGATCTGAGCAGTAATGGGAGGACAGAAGCATGGTCTTCATTTACTTCACTATCTCTGTAAATCCCATTTGGCACTGGTTAATGATAATGAAGCCTTTGGCACTTTTTTTCCTATAGATGCACTTACAGGATAGAACTCCATTTAAAAAATGCATTACACCAAAGCATAGTGAAAGCAATTACCAATACTCAATTACTCAGGCATCCCTTCATCACTGTAGATACTCTTAAATGCAAAGCAGGGGTTGTTTTAAATATCCTGAAGTTGAAAATTGCTAACAGAATTGCTAACAGAAACCTTCAGAGGCTCCAAAGAAGTAATCAGTTCAATCCGAACTCTTTATCATGGCATTCAAGGTCCTGCAGGGTCTGGCCAACCTTCCATCCTGCCACCCATGACTCACTCTCACATCCCCCCCTCTTCTCATATGCCCCGCACCAGCTTTTCCTTTGCTCCTTCTGATTCCTCTGTCCTGAATGCTCTCACCCCCATCACAGAATCTGCAACCCCTCCATAGCTTTGAAGGCCAAGACCAAATTTTTGCTTTCCCACAAACATCTGTTGAAAGAATAACCTCCAGTCCAGTTCACTTAGTCTGTGACAACTGGCGGGCTCCATGTGTGTTACTGTTCTCTGTGTGTTATCTCCCTCTAAGGCTAAAATCAGGACTGTGGAACCTGAAGAGTACCTGGGACATGTGTGCAGGACATCAACAAAATTTGAGCACCAGGATATTTGAAAGAATTTGATATCTGGGGAAAAAAAATTAAGGCACTTAGAGTTGCCAAGAGAAAAAAATTAGAACTGGCTGGTATTCCTCATAAATATCTATAATTTAATATATTTTTATTTTGTATTATACATGGGGGGAGGGGAAGGGAGCACGATAATTCTTAGGGTCCCATATATCTTAATCTCACCTTGGCTCAGAAATCCAACAGCAGAATTCATGTCATTTCTTTCTTAGCCCCAAGCAAGGCACTATGTGTCATGCTTGGTGACTGAACTATAAGTAGTTACTAAATGACTGGAAAAGCTGGGAATTACACCAATCGTCTTTACTACTTTGAAGATGGAACAACTTTCTCCATTCTGCTAAGCCCTTCCCCTTGGCCTAGGCCCTCTGTGACTAGCCACTGTTGGAGTGCAAAGAACCAGCAATGGACTTTCAAACACAAGCTTGCTTATTTGCATTCAAGATCTTCACTGGCCTATGTCCTACACAAGGACCTCTCCATCCTGTGAAAACTGGAACATCCTGTTCACAATGACAACTGAAGGGCAATGCTACTTATGGCTCTGACTGATGCAACCCCAGTACTGCACGGATGATATATTCATAGAAGACACAACACAGGTGTTCATGTCCTCTGAGAAGCCTCCGAAGGGCAGGGTCCATTAGCACATGTCTTGGGTTCTTGGTTACATATGAACCTGCAACATCCCACAAAATGGTCCTGTGAATATCATGGCATTGGAGGTTCAGCACAAGGCTAGACCCAGATTCTGCCCCAAAGGGGCAAGACAACCAAATCACAGACAATACAGATATGTCCAATGCATCAAGAATAAACATGGCAATTTGGGGTGAAGGGAGTGGAAAGTTGGAAATTCCCACACTAGAAAAATCACTGTTAAGGGCAGCCAGTCTTGCCCACTACTAAAATGCACAATGCACTTTATCACCTATTTTAGGATGCTCTCCCAGAGCTGTATGAGGTGGGCAGGTAAGAAGCACTAAATGTGTTATTACTTTTTTTCCTGATGTCTTATTTGGTTCCCCTGTATGCCTCCTCTAAGTGAAACCATCTGATATTTTCTTTTTCCTTCTGACTTATTTCACTGAGCATAATTTCTTCTAGCTCCATCCATGTTGCTGTGAATGGCATTAGCTTATCTTTTTTGATTGCTGAATAGTATTCCATTGTGTATAGATACCACATCTTCTTGATCCAGTCATCTATTTTGGGGAATTATACAAAATACAACCAAACAAAACACAACCAGACAATTATAAACCAGAGACATCCTGCAGGGGAGGAGGAGGACGAGGGATCAGAGGGAGGGAGGGAGGAGCACAGGGGACTGAGGTGATGGTGCACGGGTGCATTGGTGAAGGAAACTCTATGGGGACTACACCTGAAGGGTTGGGGGGAAGCAAATATTGCTTAAAAATGAACAGTGATGTAAAACATATATAAATTTTTTTTAAAAAGAGTTTAAAAAAAAAAGGAAGCACTAAATGTGAACAAGGAACTGAACATTCCCGACTCTGTCTCTTGCTGATGAAGCCTATTCATGCTCCTCTCTTTAACAGGTCATGGCAAACTTTCCATGAGTTGCCACACCTTGTATCAGGCACTGAGGACACAGTTTTCTTGAGCAGTGTGTCCATTTAGTGACATATATTCAGGATCTGACCCTGAACTCACAGCAAAGGGCACACAGCTCTCCAGATGCTGATCATCTTTCATACCATCTCATGGGACTTGTTGGCCCATCCGTTCCTTCTTGATGGTGATCTTTTTCACCAAAGGGGCATCTCTGAAGCCTGAGGGCAAATTTCGGGGCTAAACTTACTGCAACATCATTTCAGACAGGCATTTATGGTGGTGGACAGTCTGGAATAACTGCTGTCTCTACTGACTCCTCTGTAGCTTTTTCTGTAAGGATAGTGCCTAGGTAGCTGACCCAGTGCTGTTCCTGCAGACACAGCTGCCACCCTTTCTCTGTGTGCAGCCGGCCTCACCATTCACTTGACCCCTGTCAAAGACCCAGGGTCTGCCAGGTGACATGGAGAAGGGATATACTACAGCTGACAATCTTCTGGGAAATCTGAAAACAGGCTGCCCTCCTCTTTTGCTGAATGAGGTTTCCTGTTGGGAAAAATGACACTAAAGTGTTCAAGGATTGCAGTCACAGACAGAACCCCAAAATAATGACCAAGGGTGCTGCTGAGGACTGGAGGAATCAGACGTCTAGTTTCACACAGGAGACTTTCCCTGCCACCGAGCCCTGTTCTCAAACCTCACAAACTCATATATACCACACTCCATCCTGAGGTTGCCCTGTCCTCCAGAGGCAGCACCAAAGCACAGCTGAGCCAGTCTCCTACAGCAAACAGAGCATGGGACATGGGACATGTCTGCTGTCCTACAGCAGACAGGACATGGGACCCAGAGCAGCACCCCAACACTGGAGAGCACTTGCAAGGCCTCTGATTATGCTGATGCAGTGGTTTTCTCTTCTGGATCACACATTCTTTGGGAAATCTGAGAAAAGCATTGGACCACCTTCCCAGAAAATATGCTCCCATATGCACATGCATACACATACCCCTGTGTTTATCCATATATAATGCACATGTATGTATACACATACATACACATGCACATATGTGTGCATATACAGAGATATGCATATTCATGCATAGAATTATTTCTATAATTTTCACCTATTCACAAATCCTACCCATGAAATACAGCTTAAGAATCCTTATTTTACATCTTTCCAGGAACCTAGTCCGCAGCACCCTTCCTCATTATAGACACCAAAGAAGAAGTTCATTTTCTGTCTGAAAGCTCCTGCCCCTTGGGATGAGGACTGAGCCCCATCTCTCCAGCAGGAGTAAAGGGTTAATCCTGCCCTCCACCCAAGCAGCATGTGACCTCACACACAATGTGTAGAACTGTCTGTCCCTGACTGGGCACTCTTGACCCCTGTCACAGCCGTCAGACTCTGCCTGACCCAGATCTGTCTGCCAGGAGGACAGACTGTTTTTCTTCGCGGGAGTAGTTCAGGGCACTTTATCATTCACGGCATTCTCTCTGGGTTTCAGTTAGAGACGGAGTATTATGGAAATTCCTCTTTTCAAGAGAACCAGGAATTCAGCCCTGGATGAGGGATGTGGGGCGGGGGTCTGTGGGAGGATGGCTGAGTGTGAACACACCGCGACTTTCGAGCAGTGACAGACAATCAGCCACTTCCTCGGGATGGGATGGCTCGGCCCAGTCCTGCCTTTATTCAACAGAATTGAAGGAACATATTCTTCATCAGCAGTTTGTGCTGAGACTAGAAGGTTCTGTGCTGGGACTAGAAGGTTCTGATCTAGGCTCATTACATGCCTTAAGCCAGTGGTCATTCCAGCTTGGCTGCTCTCTCAGGCCACCTATTAAAACAGCCAGGGCTCAGGTGGCTGGCTACAAAAAGGACAGCTCTCCACAAAATCCCAAAATGAAGCTAATACCCCTCATCAGTCAGGTGGCCTGTGTGTGTGTGTACCTGTGTGTGTGTGCCTTTACGTGTGCCTTATGGGTTTGGACACAGAAAAGCAATGGATAGTGAAGAGTAAGTATAGATGAAACTTCATGTGGATTTCCCAGCAGACAGGCCCCAGAGCAATAGACAAACAGACACCCCTCTTCTATGGGTCATGGAAATCCACTGGAGATAAACAAGCAGCGTGATGATGGGAGTAAAGAGCATGCACTTCAGCATCACAGACACACACGGGGAGGCAGATCCAGATGCCAGCACTCTCCAAGTGCCCTTAGGGCAGGCACTTAAAATCTCTGAGCCTCAGTTTCCTCTTCTAAACATGAGGGTCCAAACCTCCGCCCTAGGGTTGGGAACAATAAATGTGAGCATTGACTGAAAGGAGTTAGCACCTCGCTCAACACATGGTCAGATCCACTTTTCTGTCCTTCTTTCTACCTAAGCAATGCCCGTTGAAATCACCTATGTAAAGAACGTAACTCTGGCCTTGTAAACCTCTCCTGGCCACAGAGTCCACCTCTTTCAAAGACATGAGTGGTGCTCGCACCTCCCACAAGAGACCAGTGACTGGCATATCTCAAAGAAGAAGTGGGTGATGCAACTAAGTACTGATTTCCCATCATGTCATGCCCTCCCAACTCTGCATGCCCAGCGCGCTTCTGGGCCAAACATCAGCTCTCGCTTCTCAAATAATCCCATCTGCTTTATTCATGGCAAGGGACACGAGGGCTTTCCGGAATGGGAAGTCAGCTTATTTCCTGGGACGTTTACACAGGCCGCAGTGAAACAGTCTATGTCGCCAACATTTCTTCTGGGACTGCTCACAGGGAACATAATATCTTTCTTGCAGAGCTTTAAAGGTTGTTGTTCTTTTGTTATATGTGGGACTGAAAATGTGTTTGTAGGGATTTACAGGGCTCCATTTGACCGAATCTGATGGGACTTCTAAAAAGAAAGCATCAAGCTTGAATGTGTCACCGATGGAAAATGGAGCAAATGACCAGTGGGAAGGAAGCTCAGCCTGTGTTCTGGGGCCTGGTGGGCTAAGCAGAGGCACTGAACAGAAGGGGCCCATTCCTTGTGCGAGTTCTGGTGACAAGTGAGGAGGAGGTCAGGGCAGAAAAGGGGGTTTTCTAAACACCCTCATTTAAACTGAAACCCACCCCCTGGTCACCACATTACAGTGAGGAGACTAAGGCTCAGACACATGAAGCCGCTTAGCCACTTAGCAGGGAATGCATGTGGAGCCTGGCTATGAACCAGGATTATGTTTCTGGAACTCCAGAGCTCACCCTTGCAGTTGCCTGCCTCAGGTAGACCCTTCAGGGAACCACCTCTAAGTTGCAGGTGGAGGCACCCCACACAGAGTCCTTTACAGAGTCCCTGTAGCAGCATCCTGAAGCCGTACTTCAGGAAGGAAACTCCCTGTGCACTGCTTTTGCAGTGACAATGGGTGGCAGGCCTCCCTAGTGGCCCACAGGTCACCAATCCTAACATTTCTGAGCACAGATGAGAAGAACTATCATGCAGAGAGTCTGTTTTCCAAATGGAATTTCACATTTCCCATGGATTGTGACTATTCTGGCTGCGGCCACAAACCATTGCTTTGTGTTCCCTTCCTACTCCTGCCACATAAATGACAAAATAAAGGATACTCTCTGTAGTTCTAACAGACTTCCACTGGGCCCTAGCTCTGACCTGTCTCCCAGTGGTCCCCATCCTGGATGCTAGTAGGGGACTTCAGGACATGGAGAGGTGGACAGAACCATGATTGACAACAGAGGCAAGAGCGACTGGACCAGGGTAATCTGGAGCCCAGAACCCAAGAGGACCCTAGGAAAGAGAGAAGGTATACTGGTTGCTCCTGGAAAGGACAGGGACCAGAAAAACAAAAGGGAGTTTGAATCCAGAAAACAATTTATCCCTGGGAAAAGACAGATCGTAGTAAAAAGAGCTACCGTTCATTGATGGCCTTCTCTGCACGCTTAGCATATGTGCTATGGCTAGATTCAGAGTGTGGCTTCAAGCAGAATCTGCCACATGCTGGCTACGGGACTTTGGGGAAGTCATCTCACCATTCTGAGACTCACGTGTCCCATCTGCAAAATAAGCACAGTAACAACACCCCCCCCACCGCCCCGGGCCCCTCCTAGGATGAAATGAGGCCATCCTTGCAAAATGCATGGGACATCCAGAATAAGCACCCAATAAAAGTCATTTACTATTATTATGAATCTCCACAATGTCCCAAAAAGCCATAATTAATATTACTGTTCTGCAGACAAATAAACTGGGTTTCAGAGAGGCTGAACTATTCCTGAGGTCACACACTAGCAGGGGTGAGAAATAGGTTTGGAAGCGCAGTCTCTGGCTATTCCCAAGTCCCCTGTTCACTCCATAGGTGACCCACCTCCCTGACTTACTGAATGGCACAGAGCTGACATCACAGTGGGAAGAGATAATCAAGGACAAAAACGGACTAACAGAAAATGTCTTCCAGGGTGGTGAGGGGTGCTGAGAGAAGTGAAGCAGTGTAAGCAAGATGGAGAGTGGGCTGTTGGAAAAGGCAGTCAGGGAAGCCTCTTTAACAAGATGAAACCTGGATTCAGACCACAGGAGGGAGGGAGAAAAGAGGAACACTGCAGTCAGCAGGAGTAACAGGAGCAAACAACCTGGGGGAGCAGAATGCTGGGCAGTGGGAAGGAAGAACAGCAGAATGGCGGTGAGAACAGGAGCACAGCTGGCTCTCTCGGGTGAGAGGGGAGCACCCTCTCACCTCAGTGGTGAGGGGCCCCAGCAGAGTGGATTGCTGGCCAAGGTACTGGAGGCAGGGCCAGAGAGAAGGGCTGTGGCTTCTTGGGGAGAAATAGCAATAGCAGCAGGTGCTTAGGGACTCAGGACCAGGGGCCATAGTCATCAGGAGGATACAGATTGGGTGAGGCCCCTGAAGAGGTGGCAAAGCAGGAAAGGGGCTGGGTCCCGACAGAGCAGGAAGAACAGTGAGATGCACCCTCAACACAGCCTCCTTCTAGCCTCCATTCAGATCCAGGTGACCTTGGAGCTGCTGAGTGGGCCTAAGTACAAGGGTAAAAAAGTGTAGGGCCATGAGGCCATGTCATTGTGGACAAAATAAAACACCAGCAAATGCCTTATGTCTTATAATTTCTGAAAAGAGGAGTTTCTCCCATTTAGCCCCATCTCTGGATTGTTGGAGAGAAAGAGGTTTAGACTTAAACTCTGAACTCTGCACTCAGAACTGAGTCACCTCACTGTCACCTGACAGTAATAAGACACTCTGTGGTGATCTTGGGGTGTGGTGGGGGCCAGACAAGACCTAATAGCCAGTAAGCACTGCACACAGTAGGACCTCAGCAGATGGTAGCTGTCCTAATTTCCACTGCCACACAGGGATATGCCAAAGCTATGACACATCCCAGGCCATGGCTGAGGTTAGTGGACCATACCACATGTCCAGACCAGGTCAGCTCTGTAAAACAGGCCTCTTGGAGGTCATGGTCATCCAGGGACAACCCAGACAACCAACTGATACCTGAAATCCAGCCTCCCCCAACTCAAACCCACTGGCAGTCCTAACCCTGTTTACACTCAAACATCTTTCCATTGTTCTAAACCTTCCCACCTAGAAGAAACAGGAAAGAAGGGGTGTGCAGAAAGCCATGGACCCAATATGCCCATATACGTTGTTATTTAAGTCAACAAAAATGAGTGTTTGTGATGTTTTCATCTTCCTCAGATAATGAAAGGCCAATGTGACCCTCACATACAAACTTGGCATCTCTGGTCTGGGGCTGTACGGATCTGGCCTGTCCTGAATAATATTTAAAAGCAAATAATCACTGCCTTCTTTACCCCCTTGAACCAGAGACTGGCTACCCGGATGAAGTCAGCCATAACAGAGTTCCTACTGCAGCCCCTCTGCCCCAGGTCTGCCCTGCTGAGCAATCCAGAAGCCCCTGGGCCTGGGATTCCTGGCCCTAGTTCCTGGGCTTCAAAACCTCCTCAGAACCTGGCTTGATAAACAACTCTAGCCAAGGTGAGAATACTGAAAACCCTCCAAGTGACCTTCCTAAGAAAAGGAATCTGTACTTTTTTTTATTTTTAAAGATTTATTTATTTATTTATACAAGCACTGGGTACAGTCAGAAGTGCGGGAGGGTCAGAGAATTTACTGGAGCCAGAGCGGGGAACAGAACAGGCAGACCGACAAAATATACTGCTGAGGGGAGCAGCGGGCGCCATGTGGGACCCTCGCATGGTGGCTGGGGATTGAACCTACACTGCAGAGGCTGCGGGCAGCTTCGCAGACCGGTGCTCAACCACTGCGCCACCAGGGGAGGCCCAAGAATCTGTACTTTCTCATTATGACCAGCTTCAGCTAAAGGTTGGAACTCAGGTGTCCTGGGAGCGCAGACTTCCCCAGGTGCAGTGCCTGCTCTGGTCTGGTTCAATGGTGCAGCTCCAAAGGGATATCTCCATTCAACAAAGCCTAAGGTGGCAGAACCTGCAAAGATGCCAGAATAAGACTGTGATCTTCAGACACAAAGCCAGGGTCCAGGAGCCAAGGGACACCATGTTGACTTTGGACTTGGCTGCACAAGACTCTGCCTGTTCCCAGTCCCCAGGCTGGGATCCCTCTCACTAAGCAGTCAAACAGAAGCCCTTTCTCCACTTTTAGTCCAATACAGACAACTGCATTTCATGGCTGAAAAAGCCAGTGACGGGATAAGTAGTGTTTGTTATCTAACTAAATTGTAGAGGAAATGATGTGTGAATGAGAAAATTCTAACACAACCGTGGATCACTTCTGACAGCTTCGATTATGGTTTTGTTTAGTTAAGCACTTGTGCATCCTA
This sequence comes from Talpa occidentalis, assembly GCF_014898055.3. Lineage (NCBI taxonomy): Eukaryota > Metazoa > Chordata > Mammalia > Eulipotyphla > Talpidae > Talpa > Talpa occidentalis. Next base: position 27,661,337 of record NW_023603184.1, read on the forward strand.
ATGAACTGTCTTATGGAATTATTAATTGGAGCTGGGATTTCCTGGGCTTTCTACTGCTCTGAACCCTTCTTTGTAGAGGTGATGTGTCTTTGGGTATTTTGATTCAAAAAGTTGGTTCTCAACTCAACAATCCTGAAACTAAGGCCCAGCACAGACCAGATCTTGATGTAGACGAAGAAACAGAGAGTAGCTCTTGGTCTTCACATCAGTTCCTCTAAAAGGAGGCCAAGAAAATCTGGAAGAAGCTCTGAGCCCGTGTCCCTCAGAGCACCCCATTGCCTGTCCTCCTGCTTTGGCTGTATGGGAGCCTCTAGACTTCTTTTGTCCTGTCCCTCTCTAAAGACATTGCTGTGGCAGCTAGAAGGTCCTACCAGTGTCCTTACCAGATCTGTCCAACCAAACCCAGATCTTCTGCTCTGGCAACAGAGGACACACTTCACACCAGAATAAGAACTCCCCACCCACAGCTGCCACATGTGCTATACAGTGTGTGCCCTGCATGTGGGCAGCTGGGGACACCTGAGCTGGTTGTTCCAAGAGGCCAAGGGGAGTCTGACTGTGTCTTTGAGTAGACAGTCACTACTTTACCCTGTGCTGTCAGGCCTCTCATTCACAATCAGAAAATTCTGGAGATGGTTCCTATGAACTCCAGAAAATGTTTCAGAACTACGTTCACCCTAAACATAATTGAGACTACAATTACAGTGATTTCCGAGAATAGATTAGATGGAGGGAACTAAAGTGGTTCAGGCAAGTTCCCCAGGAACACTCCCCTGGCCAGGGAAGCTCTGACACCTCTCCATGTGGTCCTAGGAAAACCAGAGCCACCCAGGCAGCTGTGCCTGCTCCTGCAGCACTGAGCCCTACAGGGACTTCTGTGCCATCACCCTGTTATGGGGAACAAGCCAGACCCCACCATCGAGAACACTTTACTGAGGTCCTAGAAAAGGCAATAACCAAGGAGCAGGGGCACAGATGGTTTAAAGGTGGAAAAAGCCTGAAGTCATACCTGAGAGAGATGGCAGCTCACTCCTCCCCACCCCAGGACTCTTGCCTTGCAGGAGTCCTTCCTCTGATATGCTCCTTAGCCCATTCCAGAGAATAGTCACCAGGTTAGACACACACAGACCCAGTCCAACAAACTCTGCGCCCACTGCTGCACCACCAAGTGAGGGCTGCTCATTCCTGAAGCCCTTCCAGCTGACCTGCATGCCCCCACTCCTGCAACGCAACTTTCATTGGCCAAAAAGGGCACATAGATGAGTACAGGGGTGAAGCCAGGCTGGAAGGTGAGTAGGGGATGAGAAACTTCCCTGAATTGTTGCAGCTGTCATTGACACAAGATGCCAGAGCACAGCACAGGCAAGAGGCATGGCCACAGAATCATGCAGCCCTGCCCCAGATGCCCCACCACTGCTGCGCTCCAAAGGCAAATGCAAGATTAATCCACACTAAGGAGCAACACACTAAGCTCCTTGGTACCATTCCAGGAAAGCAGAGAGCTTGCTAGAATCCAGATACAAGCCACTGAAGCTGCTTTTTTTTCTGGATGTTGAAAAACAAAAGCAAAACAGACAGTCCACTGTATCCACAGAACCCTGATAGTCTCAGGGTGATGCTTCCTCCTCTGCTGAAAAGGCCACTTGGTGTTGCTATGTAGCCAGCAGCGCACAATCTGCACCTCGCATTGGATAAACCCTGAGCACGCATTTGCCATCAGACAACAAGGAACAGACTAGCTTCCTATCCTAACCTGGGTTCGACAACTTCCCTACACTCATGCTGATGTTTTAGTGGAGCTGTCAAATCCTAAGCTTCTTTCTTTCACCCCAGATTTAGCAGATGAGAGTCAAGTGAGAGATGAAGCTCACTGCCATCACCAATAGTTCAGACAGAAGTTCTCCTTTATAAGCACCTTGCCAAGGGAGTAGCAATTTCTGCACACTTTCCTGCAGAGCCCTTTCATTATGTCTGCAGAGTAAATTCCATGTAAGTGAATGTCCACAATTTTTGGAGACATGACTCAGGACTCAGTTTTGCTACCAGCATCCTTTATGAACTTGAGAAAGTCATTTATCCTTCTTGTGAATGATAATCACAGTAGTAGATCTTGAACCCCTTCCTTGTATATATTATCTCCTTTAATACAGCTATCCTATGAGGCAGATCTTATTATCACCTTCATTTTACAGATGATGAAACTGGGACTTACCGAAGTTAGTATCTTCCCCGAAGTGCAGAGGGTGATAGGAAGCTGCATCAAAGGCAAGAAGTTTGGTTTCAAAGCTGACACTCCTACCTTATGCATTGCTTCCCTGGGAAAGCTGGTTGTGGAACCAGGATGCATGATTATAAGCAACAGCAGCCTTGACATAAGCAGAAAGGAGTTAATAAAAGGACACGGGTGGCTCAGGGAGTTTCCAGGAAGCTAGAAAAACACTCATTTTTGTCATCAAGTACATCATCCCAAACCTTGTTTCAGTAGAGGACCACCCCCAGTACTGCCAACACTGCTGATACTCGACCCTGCTCCCCCCACCACTGCCACGGGGGTTCTGAGAACTTGCAGTTCCTCGCACCACAGTCAGTGCTAATTAAGTGCCAGTTCCTGATTCAAAATCCAGAAAGGTACCTCTGACTGAGGTTCATGGGCTAATCCATAGACTCCTGCCAAAACTCAAGGGAGGCCAGGAAGCTGTTCTCGTGGGTGTCTGCTCCCATTTAGATGCAACACACAGGGAATTCCCCAAATATAAGAAGCTGGGTGCTCCAAAATGACAAATGTCCAACAAATGAGGAAAATGGACAAGGTGTCCTTTAAGGTGCTTGTCCACAGCATGAGTTCATTTAATTTAATCGTCTCATTGCAATGGAGTGTATTGTACTTCCCATTCATTAATCCGTCTTCTCTGTGAAAATATATACGTTGTTATTCATTGCCATGGTCCTGCAATGTCCCCTCCATCTTACAAGAGAATTTTACACTGACATTGGACTTGAGCATGTAATTTAATCTGACCAATGGGATATGGTGTAAATTATGCCCTAGCAGAGGCTCTGGCAGGCACTGCAATGAAGACTCTTACTTTTTTCTTCTCTGGGAAAGTGGCATTCCCAAATATGGGTTGCCCCTTCAGCCTGTGTCTCGGTATGGGAAAAAGACACGGAACCTAGCAGAGGCTCTGTGACAACCCCAACTGACTCACAGTTTCCAACAATAAAATTAGCAAGAAATAAATGTGACCCTAATGCCACTGATTGGGGTAGGGCTGTTACAACAACACCGAGAGCCACTCCACACCCACCATCGGGGGTTTCTAGCAGATCTACATTCTAAAATGCAGGGGACACTGCCAAGAGATGTGTACTAGACAAGGGGAATGCATGAATAAACAGGACTCAGTCACTGTCTTCATGACTCTTCTGTGTGACACGCTCAGGTCACAGCTGGCACAGAAAACAAAAATGTTTCAAAGGCGCCATAAACATAAGCTCCGGGAGCATTAGGAAAGGAGACAGGGATTCTGCCTGAGGTTTCTGGAAGGCTTTCCAGGGGATGTGAAAGTTGAGCTGGATCTTGAAGGTTAAGTCCAATGTTATCAAAGAAGGTTATAAAGTAGTGAAGGGGGCATTCCTAGGCAGAGGAAACAATATGCAAATTCAGAAAGGTACAAGAAAAAATAAATACATATACATATATATCCACTGTATCTCTCATATACCTGTGTTGCATATACCGTGTATATTGCATATACTGTCTATGTATGGTATGCGGATATACACACCAGAATATATCCTGGCATCGCTGGAGCACAGGCAGAGTAGGAGGGGGAGTGGTGAGAAAAACGCCAAATGAAGCAGCAGATTCCACATGGCCTGCGATGGCATGGTCACGGGTTCAACCTCACACTCAGGGCAATTTCATCTACATTGTAGAACTAGCATCCTAGAAATGGTAGAGTGGGGAATGAATAAGAGAAAAAGGCACAATGAAGACCATTCAATTGAAAGCAGAGCCAGATAAGAAGGGCCCACACTAAACCAACTTTCAATAGAATGACAATGAGAACAAAAAATGGTCTCCAAGCATTTCACAGGGGAACTCAGTATGACTTGGTTGGACAAGAGTGAGACAGGAAAAAATGAGAGATGGCACCCCATGTTAGGTTATAGATCTCACCCCTAAATGGATGGATATGGGGGGAACAGAAAGGGAACAGGTTTGGAGAAAGCTGACAGTTTGGTGTTGGATGCCATGTTTGAGGTGTCTCTCGGACAAGCTAATGCAGGTGTTGAGTTGGTAGGAGGAAGACACGAAATAAGTCCCCATTTGCCTGGAAGGGGTTGGGCTTATGGGAAAGGCTTGGAGGCAGTGTTGACATTGGCCTTAGGTCACGGGGTGATCACTAATGGGATAGGATGTGGGAAGAAGGGGCGAGGGCTGGCCATTGAGGCAGAGATCAAGCATGCACAAAGCCAGTCGAGGCAGGACGTAGACAGGGAAGAACACACAATGGATCTCATTGAAGGGGGGGAAGTGGTGGCTTCTCTGTGTGACGTTTTCCCATAGGCCAGAGGACAGGTCAGGGATTGGCCATTCTGTAAGTGAAGGGAATGTCTGTATGACAGTAGCAGAGTATGACTTTGTGAATAAACTTGCAGAATCTTAAATGTGGACTTCTGGGGTCTTTGATTTCTTACAAACCCAATAGTCGGCCTGCTTTGAATAAGTAATTCTTTCAATTTTGCCCTTCTGCTATAAAAATCAGCATGTCTAGTAATTCACAGAAGTAATAGATATCATTCTTCCATTTACAAATACAGTGTATGTGCCAGCATGGACTGGGTTAGATGACAATAACAAAACACCCCAAATATCTGTGGCTTAGGCACAAAAGCTTACTTCTCACTTAAGCTACATGTCCATCAAGGGTGGAACAGGAGCTGCTCCTGTGTCCTCCCTGTCATCCTTATGGTGAGACCCGGGCTGCTGCAGCTCCTAGACCATGGGCCCTCGTGTTGATGGCGGAGGAAAGCAAACAAGATGGAACACACACCAGCTTTTCAAGCTTCCCCCAGAGGTGACATGTCACATCTGCTCACACCTCCTTGGCCCAAATAAGTCACATGGCCAAGCCTGGTGTCCAGGCCCAGCAGGAAAGTCCAGCATCCCACAGGAGCTGTACTAGGTCTCACTAGCAGCAACAGTCTACGGTGTACTGTACACAAGCAGACCAGCTTCTTCAGTGATAGCGCCTCACTTGGCAGGGGTCGACCCAGCATGTAAATTTTTCCCTTTTATAAATGTGTCTCTTTGGGTCTCCCCTGGTGGTGCAGGCAGTTGAGTGCCACGCTGTGAAGCTGTCCCAGCCTCTGCAGTGCCGGTTCAATCCCGGCTGGCCTGGGAGCAACCCACATGGCGCAGCAGACCTCTTCTGTCTTTCCCACTGCTTCCCTCAGCAGTGTATTTCATCAGTCTTCCTGTTCTGTTCCTTGCTTTGTCTCTGGTGAATCCTCTCCCCTTCCTCCCCTTCCCGCGCATCTGGCCTGCACCCCGGCTCTTATATAAATAAATAAATAAATAAATAAATAAATAAATAAATAAATAAATAAATAAATAAATAAATCTTAAAAAGAAAGAAAGAAATGTGTCTCTTTAAGACTTGGCACCAGATTGTCAATGACCTTGCTATTCCCAGCCAAGAACGTTTCAAGTCCAGGCCTGTACTCTCTGCACTGGGATCCTTCCAAAAGTCTTAATTATCTTGGAGGTGCACCTCCCACCCCACCCCTGGACTAAGGCTGGAGCCAAGAAGCATCTGCTTCTGCATCCAACCTGGCTGTTCTCTGCATAGATTAGAGGAAAACCTGGCAGAGAACCTGTAGTTGACTATCTGAGGCATGTCACCTATTGGTCTGCTGTTAGACTAGAGGTTTCTTGTGATGCCTGCAGATAACTTGCTTGCCTTTCAAGTCTCTAGTCTATTCTAGCACCAAGCAGGGACCAAAGTTATTATTATTCTGAGGTGGTTCTGCATTTAACAGATTTTTCTTAAGTAAATGTCCACATGAGCTTCATTCAAGGGAACTGTAAACAGATGCCATAAAGTGCTGCTCTGTCACCACCGTTCACCAGGGAGAGGCAGGCCAGGAGCAACGGCCCATGAGGCATTTAAACTCCTTTCTATATTTGTGTTATTTAAACCTAAGTCTAAATGTATTCATAAAACCAAATTTCATTTTCTCTGTTTTCATTTTCTCGAACAGAGCTCTGTGGGCATGACAAATTCCTCCCCCAATTTTGCATGACCCATCAGGCCAGGCATCTGCTATGGGCTGTTTCCTATTTGCTGCCTGATAGGCGCCAATTACTCTCTATTTGCTTTAACCATGAGTGGTAAGAACCTGTCAAACTTGAGCACCCTGGCTGAAGACAGACAGCAGCCCCTAGAGCTGACTGCCAGAATCACTGGCATCACAGACAGGGACAAACAACCTCCACCGTAGTTTCTATAATTATCCCATTTTACAGAGGAGGAAATGGCTACTTAGAGAATGCTAAGGAAAGATTACAGAGAGTAGGTGGCAAGTGACTAAAGTCTTCCAGGATAATTGGAAACTAACTAGGGATTCATAAGAGAATCCCTAACAAATTGAGCAGCATGAAAAAGGTACGGAAATTAGGGAAAACACAGTATGTTTGAGGAAGGGTATTATAGGATGGCTCTAGCACATGGCACTTAGGTAGAACTGCCTACAAATAAATATGAGAGGATGATCCAGGGCCAAATTGTGTCATTAAAGGACTCAAATATTATGCTTAAGTGTTTAGGCCACTGATATCAAAGACTGAACACATAACAAAAGAGGGAAGTAGGGTAAGACAGTATGGAGTGGTGAGGTCTGTGAAAAACTGGAAGGCACACATTCTTCATCTATAAAGACATTCAAATTATTATTTTCAGTATGAATTGAATTTTGCCTTTAGAGCATCAGCTTACTAAATCTACTAGGCAGTGAGAAGCTGATATGAGGATTAGACAGGCAATGACATGATTGGATCTCTTATTTTAGAGAGCTCCCTCTGGCAAGAGGAAGGAAGACAAGCTCTATGGGGCAAAACCAAGGACATGAAAACCACTGGGCAAGTAAATACAGAGAAGCAGCAAGAGATGCTGATAGCTGGGACCTGAGTGATGCCATGAATAGAAAAAAAGTAGTGAATGTGAGAAGGAAATATTAAGGAGGAAGAAACTGGCCAGACCTGAATGCAAACAAGGTGTAAAGGAGAAACAGTATGGGGGTTTCAAAGATAGTGCCCAGGTGCTTGGTGCAGACCACAGGGCCCAGACTGTTGTTAACCACAGGGAGTGGGGGTGGGGGTAGAAGATAATGAGAGTCATTTCACAAGCTGAGGTTTCTCCCACCAGTGAGACCCACAGGACTGGTGTGGTTCTTGACCAAGACTCCTCCTATTTTCACGGCTAGATAGCTGATGGGCCCACCCAACCTGGGCTTTTCTACCAGTACTGAGAACCGATTCTGCTCTATTAGTGGGATGACCTAAAGCTCCAGCAGATCCTCAGACTGGTGCTTGCCCCTTGCTGTACCAGGACAACCACTGATGTGTGTGAGGCCACCACATAGCAGTAAACACTGTGGGGGCAAACATGTGGGGACAAGCTGGCCCAAGTCAGGAGGATGTAAAAGAAAGGCAAGAGAGGGAGCTCCCCATTACTGCACATAGGGTATATGGTGGATTTTCATGACTTACTTATTTAACACTCATAGTAGGATTAAATGATAGCCATGAATAGTTTCACTTTACAGATGAGAAAACCACAGCTCAGGATTTTGACCGAGGTCACACCTTTAGCCTAGAGGCAAACATGACTTGATCTTACCGCAGGCCTGTCCTCTCAGCACCCACACTGCCTCTCTGGCTAAGCGCCTGGCCTGAGGACAGACCACCAGCCATGAGCAGACAGAGGAAAGTCTGACATGGTCACACACTTCAGTGTGTGTAGTCAGTTTCAATGACCACATGTGCTGGCCTCTGGGGCGCGTAAACCATCTGGAGTGGACTCAGCGAGGAGCGTGACTCTGTTTGTGTGGCAGATGCACCCAGCCCCTGCCCTCGGAGTCATGCCAGCCTGGGATTCTTGGGGGAACTTGGTGCTCTGGAAGGAGATCAGCCCTCTCTCACTCTTGATGTCCCTGTGGTCTTGGGGGGCCTGGCACCAGGATATGGTACTTCCTGTCCCAGAACTGGCTGGGTTCCCAGGGCACAGAGTCACCATCTGTGCCCCCACTTTGTGCTGAGAAAAATCAGTCTTACTCATGTAGACAGGGAGTTAGCTCAGCGCTAGGATGCAAGCAGAAGTCTCCCCTAACAGGCTTACTGCTGCTTTGTCTATAAGTGTGATTGTGTGGGGGGCAGAGAGAGAGAAGTGTTTGTGTGTGTGTGTGTGTGTGTGTGTGTGTGTGTGTGACAGAGTGGATGTGTGTGAAAGAGACAGTGTGGGAGAGAGAATGTGTGTAAGAGTGGGAATCTGTGTGTATGAGCAAAGGGGGTATATGAAAAAGTGTGAGAGAGAATATGTGTGATGTACTAGATAGAATCGTGTGTATGAGATTGTGTATCCATATGTATTAGCTAGTGGGTGTGTGAGAGACAGAATGTATGTGTGTATCTGTGTGTGTGTATGAGCAAGTAAAACAGAGTTGTGAGTGAGAGTGTGTGTGAATGAGTGTGTATGAAACTGTTTCTGTATCTATGAGAGGGTGCATGTGTGTGTGTGTGTTTGGATGTGTATATGAGAGACTACAGGAGTGCATTTGCTATGTGTTTAACTGTGTGTGTACTTGTGAGTGAATGTGTGTGTGTGTGATTGCACACAGGTGTGTGCCTGTGTGTGCTTGTTTATGGACATCTCATTCTCCCTGGGTTTCACACTCAATACAGATTCTTCAACATGAACATTATTATACTTTACAGAATTTCTTGAGTCCGGTTCTCAGCACTGCAGGGCTCTAGGGCTAGGCCTCTGGGAGACAGCTCAGTATCGCATATCAACCAGAATTCCACCTGAGCAGCCTTTCCTGGAGCCAAGGGCTTCATCATTCCTTAGAGCTGGAAGACCAGACGCTCCCCGCCTCCTCCCTGGCACAAACCCATATGCAAGAGCTTGCAATGCCTCTCACAGCGAGGTCAGGGGAGCCAGGGAGGAGACTTCAGAAAGTAAATTCCAACCCCAAAATGGGGAAGGAGTCACACAGTGAAGAGGAAGGGAGTCCTTGTTTCTGACTTGCTGACAGAGTCCTGCCTCTGCCTTCAGGAGAGGCTATCGAGGTGTGAGCTCTCTCAGCAATTCAAGGCAACACCAACTGAGCCAGACCCAAACACTACTCTGGGCGGGCATACTCAACAGGCAAATGAGCAATACAGGGCTATTAACTTTGCTATCTGGGATGCATTTTGCAGTTAACCCTTCTGGAAGCCAGCCTGCTCAAAACAGGTGTGCTGCAGGCATCCTACTGAGGAACAAGAGTTGCAGACCATTGACCGTATAGTTGTGGAGATCTCCCAGGCCCTACAGAACCAGCACTTTAGAACACGCTCCCAAACACCATTGCATATTGCCTACTACCTGGACTAACCACCCATGGGGCCCTGAAGTGACCACGATGCCACTCTGGTCAGCTGTGCAGGTGGATGGGGAGCATGACAGCGCTGATCAACCAACAACTCAATCTCATTGTCCATTGGTGCTGGCAGGAAAATTCAGTCTCCTGCTCAGAAATCCTGGCAAAGGTCCTGGTGAGACTCATGGTGTTGGAGAAGGCAGAGCCGGGGAGGTGAGGCCAAGTGAGATGGGGCTTATGATTGCTGCTGGGGCCTCAAGGAGATGAGGGAGGGCATGTCACTCACTGAGGACGGCACTGTGACACCCATGTCCACCCTCCAGCTGGGCCTGCTCTGAGGACATGCCTCCAACAAACTATAGGCCCTTACTCAGGGTCCTCTCTGTGCCTCTAATGCCCCCTAAGCAGAGCACTGGGGCAGAAGGAGAACACTCCATGGATTTGTCTTAAATATGTATAAATCCACAGCTGTCTTCAGCTAACACCAGAAAGTCAATCAAGGCTTCTCACAGACATCCTAGGCATTACAGTATGTGTACAGGTTTTGAAAAAAACCCTGCAGGAAGTCCTGTCCAGCAGACAGCCCTGTCCAGCACTATGGACATGTGGGAGGGGCTTGGCAATCGTGCCAACTGCACCATCACTATCCAGACCCCTCACCCATCTACAAAGCTAAGTGCCCTGCAGGAGGAAGCTCCGCCACCCTGTGGGTCACCCTGTGACCCTGCACATGTATGTACTTAAATGCATCCTATCCCTGCTGCTTCCTCTCCATTTGTACCATTTTCAGGATTCCAGCAAAGATTCTACCCTTCTTTGCCAGGTTCTCTGCCCAGGAAGGAGGCACCTGCCTATGGCATCAGTCAGCCTCCCTTGGCAAGGCTCAGCCTATGGGAGGCATCAGTAGATGAGCAAGTAGGAGAGTAGTTAGGAGAGCTTTATCCTGCAGTTCTTCAGGGTCACATCTCTGGAGTAGCCGTGCTTTTCATGACTGGAAGTCGGGCCAGGCAACATCGCTGCTAAGGCTCTGATTCTTTCTTACCTTGTTCCTACTCTCTCTCTCCCTGTTACTCCTGGGTGTGGCAGAGTTTCCTCCTGTTTTGGGCTTCTGGGTACCTCACCATCCCTTGGTTATACCCTGAACTCTGCCCCTGACTCTTCATAAAGGTCTCCTCATGTGAGAGGCAAGTGTTGCTTTCTGTCAGGTTCTTTCTGGTAGATGCGAGCATGTGTGTGCACAGTGAGTGTACTGTACACATGCAGCTCTGTGTGTGCATCACAACACATGCACATGACACAGCTCCTCCCTGGATGTCCCAGCCTGACAGAGGAAAGTCATCTTTGAGAGTCCTTCTCTGTTTCCTAGAATCCCTGGACACACTTGCATACTGACGCCATGTTGAGACATTTACTCTAGGTCTCTGCCTCACTTTACAACTCAATGACAAACTCGGAAAGTGGGAGAAAATAAGGAGGAGAAGAGGGGGAGAATATAACGGAGAAGAAGGAAAAGATGACTTTCATTCACCAAATACCTAAGATGGAGTCGTTTCTCAGTTCTAAAAACCATGCAGATAATTGATCAGAGCACGGGGTAATGACCCCAAAGCCACACAACTTATGAAAGTGAGTGGGGCATCAGGCATTGATGAGCCAGGACCCTGGACCTTCCCAGTCCACTGTGCTCACTCTTGCTCTCTGTCTTCCTCTCTGCACCCCACCCTGGGAACACAATTACAGGGGTCTCATAGGTAGCCAATCAATACTTGTGAAACTGAACTGAAGCTGAGAAGGAAGTTCGCTGGCACACTTAACTCTAAAGAGAAAGCTCACCAGTCATAAAGAGAGCCCAACCACTCCATACCGGAGCTGAGACCACCTTGAAAGACACAATGGCTGGTGTTTGGCTGTAATCCTACACACAATATGCAGGGTTTCCCACAGGGCCACATCAAGGTCAAAGCCACTGGTGTCCTTAAGTTGCGGGACAAGAACTTTCTGACATTCCAGTGGATAGTTAAGAATGGAAGCATCAGAAAGAGTGAATTGCCAACACATATCTCCGCCTACTTTCTCAATAAGACTGGGCAGGAACTCAACAGCAGAAAATTTGTATAGTCTCTGGCACCAGTGGAATCTGGGTATCTCACCAGGTAACTAAGTAGACAGCAATGCAAGTGGTGAATAAGTTCAATAATGATAATTTTTTTAAATAATGATAGCTACCCTTGTCCTTTGGAAGGTCAAATGGCTCAGTTTGTGGTCTGCTAGGGACCAAAGCTGGACCTAGGCATACTGTCCCATCACAGTGCCCAGCACATTGGCTGGTCCATCTACCCGGCTACTCCCCAGCCTTTAGGTAATCTTTAGGCCCTTGGAAATGTTGCAGCTGTCTGGCCTCAGAAATACCTGCCTATCTTGGCAAGAACTCCTGCTGCACTGTCGCTAGAAATGAGCTCCATCCTCATACTAACTCTTTTATTGCTGCACCACCAGAGGAGAAACGGAAGCCAGACACCTTGCAGTGCAAGGTGATGGCAAGTGATGGAGGTGGGGTTCAAAGCCATGTCTGCCCTGTTTCAACCCTGCCACCTTTACCATGCCCAATGATGCCAATGCTCTCCAAGCCTACTCTAATGCCATAGTGCCCCTTAGCCCCAAAATTGGGGCACATGGTCTCCCTGAGGCCCCCAGGAGCAAGGGGACCATCACTCTAAGCCAAAGCCATGAACATCTGGAGATCAGCAGAGCGGCCCCCACAGCACTGAGTCAGGGCTCACTGTGGGCACTCTCGTCTCGCTCCACGCTGCCTACTCTCCACAACAGCTATTTATAAATCTCATTTGTACAAATGGAACAGCATATTCTGGCTTTTTTTTTTCTTTTTCTGCACTTTAAATAACCAAGTTACGGTTGAAGGAAACAGAATGGAAATGTTATCCAATCATAGGCTTGCCCTGGCGCATATCTATAAATCTGATAGTTTCTCCCTGTGCCATTTGTATCAGACCCTCCTCTCTGCCTCATTGTCTCCTGCTCTCCTTTGTGCTCGCAAACAAAAGCAACATAGGCACCTAGCCAGGGCTTGCTTACTGCCCACCTGTCCCTAGTCCCTTTGGGGATGGCAGCACAAACACCTATCTCGGAGTGAGCTCTTACTAGGTATTAACACTGTATGTCTTCATTATTCCCCATGCAGTTACACCTATTTTACAGATAAGGAAACTGAGGCTCAGAGAGGTCAAGCAGCTTCTCCAAGGTCATACAGCTGGAAAGTGATGAAACCAAGGCTTGAACTGGGACAACCTTTGACCACAGTCAGTAGGTCCAGGCCCTCGACTCCACTTATGGTGATTCCTATCACCAAGCTGATAGCTCCCAAGGGAGTTTGATGTTCAAAGGTGGAGGATGAGCATGGATCTCCTAGGCCCTCAACAAGCCAAGTCTGGAGGCAGCTGAGCCCATAGTACATATAATATGGAAGGAAGGGAAAACTACACACCAACCATTTGGTCTTACTTTGGCCTTATGTAATGGCTTTCAATCATTCAGTCATTCAGCAAATATTTGGTAAATACCTGCTCCATGACAGACCCTGTGCTTGATGCTGCTGATGCAAAGGTATATATGATATAGGGTTGTCCTCAAGATACTTAGCCAATCGGGAGAGAGATGAGAATGCAGCAGGTGAGACACAGCCACCACATATCCACTGAAGTGCAGGACCTTTCCTGTCTAAGACATAGGATTGTCATCCTACTGTCATTCTGCATAACTTGAAAACTTGCATCTTTTCTCCAATCCATCTTCATTTGCATTGGCATTTCCTTTGTTTTAATTAGCAGAATCTGTGCAATTCTTGCCGCTCCTTGATGTACTCTCCATGCTATGTTTACAAAACCGCAGACATAAATTACTCCTGCCACCTGTCCTGTGAGATAGGCTAGTGGCCTTTAAATGTCTGATTCTGTTGATGCTCCTTTTGCAGCAGTGGCACCTAATGAGTCCGCCCATAATTCCTCCAGCTCAGAAGGAAAACAGTTCGATGCAGAGGAGACAACTAAAGGCTGGGAGCCAGCAGATCTATTTCAGCCCTGGTTCTGCCATTGTTTTCTGAGTAACCCTGGGCAAGACCATAACTTCTCTGAACTTTAATTTTCTTATCTTTATATTAAGAATTTTGAACAAGGAGCTCCACTGAGTCCATTCCAAAATCCCACAGAGTAGTTATGTGGTGCTCAGTCCACAGCACAGGGCTGTTGGTCAGTTCTAGTTGACCTGGTCAACTGCACACCTGGGCACTCTGGTATCTAGAAAAGAGCATAAGATTTGGAACAAGCTAACTTGGTGAGCCCTGATTCTGCCACTGCACTGCTCTGGGTAAGTCAGTTACCTAAATGAGCCTCAGTTTACTGATCATTAACATAGTGATATGAAAACTTTCTTCATGGGTTGCTGTGAAGATTGTCAGAAATAATGTGATTTGGGTACATCATGAAGCTCTAGCTGTAATCCCCTGAGTTATTTTTTTCTGTACTGCTTCTGTTGCCAATCAGGGTCAGATTATAGCAATCCAGGACTGACTCCCAGTTCCCACAGGCACCAGTATACAGGACTGGGTACAACTCCTTCCCAGGGAGCACAGCCCGGCCCTGCTCCTGCCTGCCCCCTCCTGATGCCTAGGCCCAGCTGCCAGGGGGAGGTTCTGAGTCCCCACATCCTGCCCTGCTAGTTCTACCAGCTGACTGCTTTTCTGCGACTTCCTTCTTCAAGTGCGTGTACTGCCTGCTGGCAGCTGTGTCCCAGGCCTTCTCTGCCATCTTGGGGACCCAGGTCCACCCACTCAACCTCTGCAGTGAGTGCATTTCCTGCCAGGCCCATGCCTCCTCTCTGGGTCAGCCCGGAAGACCTCTTCCCAGGGTGTGCTCTACTCTGCCCCTGGGGGCTGCTTGCTTAGACATGTGTTTCTGCCTGTTCCTCACTTCCTGAAAATGCTTCTGGAGCATCCAGAGGAATCACATGCAATTACAAAGAGGACTTTTACCATGTGGAGGGTGGTCCCAATCCAAGACATGCCAAAACCCCCACCCATTTCATGTCTAAACACAAATAATAATTACAAGTTGACCTAAGTGAGCCAGTTTTTTGATCAGTGTTTTCTCTCTCCTGCTATTCCTGATGATACTCGCAAGGAGGCTTTTAAGGAAAGACCCTGGTCTAGATTGGACACATAGAACAGAACTGTCAGCAATAATAATAACAAAGGCTTTCATTTCTTGAGTTCCAGACACATTAAATACATTACCGTGCTGAACTCAATCCAACCATTCAGTGACACGGATACTATGATCTTTATTTTACAGACAAGAATTAGCCTGGTTAACAGAGTTCTCAGGATCACACTAATAGGCATCAGGCCAGGCTGCTGGCGATCTGCTCCAAGGCTCAGGTGCTCGGCCACACTGTTCTCCTGCCTCCCCAAGGAAGCAAGGCAGGCTCTGTCCTGGCAGGGGAGGGGAGGAGGAGGAGAGTGGGGCTTCCCTTTCTTGTCTTTCATCATCACTGAAGGTCTGATTGCTCTGGCCTCTGCTATCCCTCCCTTCATTACACCAGGTTCTTCACTAGCTCTTTAGTGGAGGAAACCAGTCAAAACCTTCAAGAACTCCATATCTTATATGGAAACACCCCAAATGCCCAAAAATAGATGACTGGATCAAGAAGATGTGGTACATATATACCATGGAATATTACTCAGCATTCAAAAAAGATAAACACATGCAGTTTGCAGCAACATGGATGGAGCTAGAAGGGATCATGCTCAGCAAAATAAGAAAGAAAAAGAAAAATTCTGGATGGTCTCACTCATAGCAGGAATTTAGAAAACCTAAATAAGGGACCAGGAAAAAGACTAATCAATACAAAGTAATAATCAAAATCAACAAGCAACTATAAACCAGAGACACACTACAGGGCAGGGGGAGGAGAGAGGGGTGGGGAGAGGAAGGACTAGAGTCAAAATAAGGGGGGGTGCAATTGTATGGGGAATATAACCAAAATGAAAATGCATACATTGTGCAAAGATGAAAAAAGATGTAAGAATTATATAAAATAAAATATTTTTAAAAAGAAACAAAAAAAAGAACTCCATATCTTAGAAATGAAAACTGAGGTAAAGAAAAAATTCCCTGGTCCCCAAGTGCCACTTAGATAGATCACAGCAGGAGCGAATCTCCAAGAGACTGATCATGGGGTTTAACAAAAGGGTGTTTAGAGCTGCACATTGGACGGTCACAAATTCGGTTTCTTCCATGGTTTCTTCCCGGCTTATGTTCCCATTTTGGAAAATCAATGACCAGAGTGTCACAAAGTGGTGCTTCAAGGCACAATTGCAGGCAGGAGAGAAGAGGGCTTGGCCACAGCCAGGCAACCCCGTTATCTCGTTTCTTATTTAATTTCCCTGAATGTATGCATTGCTCCTGCTCGCTGCCTCTGCCTTGGCTGTCTCATGCAGTTACATTTTACTCTCTGTAATGAAGTTTCACTACTGTCAGGAACTGTTGCAAGTGCTTTATCTGTATTAACTGGGCCAATGCTTATAACAACTCACCCAGCTATAGGATAGATGCTGTTGGCGGTCCTATCCCAAAGATGAGGAAGCTGAGGCACAGAGAGGTTACACAACTTGCCCAAGGTCACACAGCTAATAACAAGACCAGTGAATCTGACCCAAGCTGTCCAGCACCAAGTCTTCATTTTTAGCCACAAAGGACTCTACTCTGCATTTTCTAGTGATCCCTTTACCATACAAAGACAAATATATCATTGGATCGATAACATTTTTAAGATGAATTCAGAAGTCAAGGAAAAGAAATCCTTTATCCAACTATGATTCTTAGAAGAGTGTTTAGAAAATGCAGTGGCTGTTTATAAGCAGAAAAGATTTTGTAGGTCTGCATGGTGTCTAGACAGGGAGCCAAGGAGAAAGGATTTGTCCACATGTCTGCAGGGCTGCCCAGGGAAAGAGAGCCGACTTGAGACGACAGCTCCTGTGATTAGACAGAAATAGCCCAGCCATGGAGAAGAGCCAGCCAGCAAGGCAGCTGGGGCTGCAGGAAACAGCTTATAAAGCAGCACTGCCCAAAACCAGGTCTTTGGAGTTCCTATACCACCACCACCTCGGGATTTGATTAAAAATGCAGATTAAACACCCTACCCTAGACCCAGGAATCAGAATGTCTAGGGAAGAAAGAGGAAATGGGAGGGGATATGATGCACAAACCTGAATCTTTAGCTCCTGAGATGTTCTGATGACAGCGAAATTTGGAAATCTCTGCCTTACAAGCTGCAGACTCTGCTTTAGTCTCTGTGAGCCCTGCATCCTGGGGAAACATCACTCGGCCACCACGATAAACCATGACAGTCCAGCTTCTGCCCCATGGCCAAAATCTAATGCTAACATGATGAACAAGCATGGTCACTGAGCATTTAGTACAAGACAGGGCACCAGGCCCTACTGAGCCTACTTCTGCTCACAGTCTATGCTCCAGCTGTGGTCAACTGTGGCTTGCTAATGGTGAAATCGGGGCCTAGGGAGTCTGGGAGACTAATTCAAGGCTACACAAAAAGCAAGCAGCAGAGATGGCACATTGACCACTCCGACTTGAGTCCAAGTTTCAATGCTGCTAGCAGCCAACCCCACCGCCACCATCCCCTGGGTCACAGTTGGGGTTGAGAAGGCAACGCTACACAGTGAGGCAAGTCCTATGACCTTTCCACAGCAACAGTAGGAGGGGAGCTGCCTTTCCAAATGCACATCCCTTTTACTTGATCCCTGGGGAGCCTGTGTCCCCACTTTGACACCCACCACTGTGCTGGGTGGACACCAACTTCATTAGGCCTGAACCTTCAGTGTGGGAGAGACTGGGTGGCACTAGCACCTCCAGGTAACAGCAACTGAGACTGACACCCTGTGAGACTCCGAATGGAGAGGAGTCAGCTGGCCTGAGGAGGAGCCCTCACTTTAGAGATGTGTGTCTTAGGCAGGCTCCTCACCCTCCCAAAGAGAATAGCAAGGCCTCACTGGGTCTCTGGAGACCCCAGATGGAAAGCACCCAATCCTGCCACTCACATCAAAAGCACACAGATCTCCCCTCTTTGCTCCCGCACTTGCTTTCTTTAATTTCTTGTACAGCGTCCCCATCTGGACAGCAATGACCTCAGGTCAGAGACTCTAATCAATGCTGCCCTGCACATCCTCCTCTCTCCCACTGTGGGAACTCTGGGGGCCCTGGGCACCCCTGTTCACTCAGTCCAGGATGGAAGCTTCCAAAAGCAGTCTTAACTGCCTTGATTTCTGCTAATTCCCTGGGTTCCAGGGCAGGGAGCATGGTTCAGCATGTGCTGAATGAGTAAACTCAGTCAGTCAACAAACAGTTCCGGGTGGTGTCTGGAGCTGAGGACAAACCAATCAGAGCACGTGATTCTGTCCTCAGATCAGACATCTAAGGCTCCCTCTCAAAGTCTCACGACTGACGGAAGGCCCCTTCCTGCCCCTCTGCGCCTCTTGCCCCAAAGAGTGGCCACATTCCTCTCCTGTTCCTTCCATTGCTTTTGTCTGGGGACAGAGAGACACTCTGACCACTCCCTCCTTCTGGAAGTTTCCATGTAAGCCTAGGGCAGGAGCCAAGCCCAAAGGCCTCTCCTGAGGAGTGAGCAGGTAGTTGTTCCTTATCCTGGCCACCCCTCCAAAGAACTGTCCTGATACATTTTTACCTTAAGCTCCTGCAGAAAACCACAGGCAAGGCAGATGGACACAGCCTGAGCTTAGCAGCAGCCTCAAGCCCTTCTCTCATAAGGCCCCAGGAAGACCCACTTTCCACAGTAAAAGTACTAACCAGCCCCAATGCTGGATGGCTGGGTACACAGAGGAAAGAAGCCACAAGGGAGGTTGCGGGGAGGTTCCAGGCCCCGCCAGCTCTTCCAATGAATTAATGGATCCATCTAAACTACTTAACTTTATTTAATGATCATTAATGACTTTGCCCAAAGGCTGGAAGAAAAGCAATGTCTGGGTCTTAGAAAGAAAAACAAAACAAAACCTTAGCAGCAAAGTGTGGAAGGCGCTGCCAAAGATGATCGATCTGAAACAAAGAAGAAAGAATCTCTTAGACTCTAAAGGAAATCAAAGGCAGACCAGAATCTGCTTGACACAACTGTGATGTATGGCTTTGAGACACAGCACCTGGCAGAGGTGAAGGGCACCTGCTGTATCTCCAGTCTCAACCTGGGAGGGAAGGTAGAAGAGGGCAATGGGTTGGGGACCAGAAAGGCTGGGTGGCACTTGCAACTGGGCCCTCCCATGCTGAGCAAACTTGAACAATGAACTTAGACTCTCTGGGTCTCAGTTTCCTTCTCTAAAAACTGATGGGGTTGGAGTACATCATTCTAAACCTATTCTGCCATTCTGAAATCTGTTTCTCACCTCAAAGTAAGTATTTCAAGGACAGAGGTGGTCAGTTCCATCTCCTTAGCAGGTCATCTTCTCTAGGGCTTAAACAATGTCCTTGTAACCCTGGCAAAGGGCCCTGGAAGGTGCAGTGATAACTGTTCCTCTGCCTCGTTGCTACAGAAACTTTTGACTCCTTCATCCCTCATGCGAGGACAATGACATGCCTAGAGCTCCGCTGGGTTTGGGTTTGCTTGGTCCACATATATAGCATGAGTGCTGAGGTGTTCCCAGAGCTGAGGTGCTGGCTGCTGACATGAGTCATTGCTGCTTCCCCTTTAATTACCAAGTTGTTAGAAAGCCTGGGATCATGGCAGTTCTGAGTGGCACTAAAGAGCTCCCACAAGTAGAGCATTCCTGGGCCTAGAAAACTGCCTCCCAGACATTTTTTTTTAAATTATTTATTTATTTTAACACCCTTTTTTTTAATATTTATTTATTTATTTATGCAAGCACTGGGTACAGTCAGAAGTGTGGGAGGGTGAGAGAATTCACCAGAGCCAGAGGGGGAACAGAGCAGGCAGAAGGACCGAAGTACACTGCTGAGGGGAGCAGCGGGCGGCAGGAGAGGTCTGCGCGCCATGTGGGACCCTCCTCCGGTGGCCAGGGAGCAGCCGGGATCGAACCGGCGCCTCAGAGGCTGCGGGCAGCTTCACAACCCAGTGCTCAACCACCCCTGCCTCCCAGTCTTACCTCCTGTAAGCTTCCTCCTGGCTTGCTCTGCTGCTCAGAGTGATGCTTTCCAGCTTTCCCGCCACCTCCAGTGAGAGGTTCACCTCAAAAAAGGTGCCCTTGATGAGCACTGAAGATGCCACAGCAGTGCTGAGTGACTCTCTGATCAACAAACACATCAACACAGCAGAAACCTAGTCTGCATCAGAATCAGGCCTTCCAGAGCCCAAATGGGAGCTTGCCATTAGCAGAAAGGGCGATGACAGTGGTGCTACCTATGCAGACACTGAATCGTCAGAGGGGAAAGGGTTAGAAGATCCTCCCAGTCTACATTACCCCTGTAGAATGTATCCGGTGTGCTAAAAGGTTTGTGCTGTGTTAAATTCTCTCCTCAACTGTGATAGTCACTTCAGAAAACAGAAACATGATTGCTTAGAGATGCTACCTTGCTCCTGCTGAAACAGAGACAAACAACAGGATTTCTTGCTTGCCTGCCCACATTCCAGGTCCAAACCCACAACATTTCCCACTGGCTATGATTAATGGGGTGACGCTATGGCTGCCCATGTTTCTCACCATCACATCCTGCACCTACAAGCTTTCATCCTCTCCAAACAGGGCAGCCTGCCACCACCTGAATCATTGCCTGCATCCCCATACATTCCTCAGACTCGGAATCAACCCAGTTCCTCCATCTCAATCACCACCGCCCCCCCCCATACTAATGAGCCCAAGTCTTCCTCAAGCTCCACCTCAATGAAACCATCATTGCACCAGCGCCCAGCTCAGATCCACACCCTTCCACTGTCTGCCGGCTGGGCTCCTCTCCAAGCTGAAGTGGAGTGATCTTTCTAAAACACAAACCTCACCACACCACTCCTACTTAAAATTCTTCCATGGCTCTCCAAGACTTGCAGGATCAAGTCTTAACCTGTTAACCTGACAGGCCCTTTCTGAACAGGCACCCACCTCACCCCACCACTGTGGGCACAGCTCTCCATCTGGCTCAAAAGCCCCCACTTCTCAAAGTCTTCTCTCACCTCTCTACCCTACCCAATACAGCAAGCCATGGCCACCTCTTGCTACCATAGCAACCTGGCTTCCTCCCCTTAGCACTTCCTCTTCCAAGATGTCTACATGTTTCTTAATATATCTGTCTCCCTCCAGACCAAGAGCGTATGACTGTCTTTGTAAGATTGTTGTGGGTATTAAATGTTACATAAAGTGCTTGAGAAGGTCTAGGACATGGTAAGTGCTTAGCCAATCCTACTTCTTATTATTGAGGAGACACCAGCTTCCCAAGTCTTTGAGGGAACAGTGAACTCTACCCAAATGGCTACCGAGACCTGAATGTTTCTCCAGCCTCCATTTTAAGAAGTTGTTAATTCCAGTCTGTCACTGATCTGTGACAAATGTGTCTCCTCAGTTGCAGACCCCCCTGAAGAGCTCTGAGAGAGATCATAGCCTCACAATGGGAATCTCCTAACTGGGCCAACGCAGGCCCAGTCCTGTGTCCACTTCCCTTGCTGAATGAAATGATGGGAAGCGCAAAGGGCAGAGGCCAAGGAGGACTCTGTGCAGTCCCTGAGACAGGAGCTGGCCGTGCCTTTAATTTCAGGGCAAAGATGTCCCGTCTCTGCTACAGTCTTAGTCTGTTCTGGTATAAGAAATCACCAGACCGGGTAGCTTATAAACATTTATTTCTGGAAGTTGGGAAGTCCAAGATTAAGGTGTCACCATGGGGGTGCACTGGTGAGGGCCTTCTTCCTTATTCAAGGCCCGACACCTACTGTGTGTCCTCACAAGGTGGAAGGGGACAGAGATGTCTCCAGGGCCTCTTTTCTCAAGGCACTTTGTTCCATTCATAAGGGTCCCACCCCTGACCTAATCACCTTTCCAAAGTCTCTACCTCTTAACAGCACCACCTAGAGGGTAGGGAGAGAGTTGGGATTTCAACATATGAATTTGTGTGCATGTGGCAGGGAGGGGAACACAACACTCAGACCATAGGAGCTACCCCATCCTGGTTGTCCTCACCCCCACCGAAGGCCTGGCCCTACACAGGGTGGTCACACACAAGAGCCTTTCCCCTGTGAGGGAGTCAAGTGTGGGCCAGTCTGGGTCCAGAGACACAGGGAAGGAGACAGGGTGGCATGGGGTGGGAGGAGGGCCTGGCTCAGCATCCAGCAGAGGGGTCCAAGCCTTAGTGCCCCCACCAGCAGCCCAAGGCCCAGGCTTGCTCATCTGCAAAGTGAGGGCCTGGTTAGGTTAGCGAGGCCCACATCCCGTGGCTCGGGGTTGCGACGTGACCTGACTCGAGTGTGCCACAGCAGGCGAGGACGGGGCATTGTTCCCGTTTCCTTCCTGGGCTGGACTCTGGGCTCTGATGGCTTCTGGGGACCCCTGTTCTTCCTCAGATGGGAAAAGCCTTTTCTAAATCACTTCTCCTCTCCCCAGGCCCAAGGCCTGGAACAATGAAAAACAGCCCAGTCATCTGCCATGATTTTCTACAAACTAAATAAAAATTGATGGTTTGGGTCCTGGAATGGTTAGCACGATCCTTCCTCATCAGCCCTGAAGGGCTATGGAACCCACCCCAAAGGCAAGAGGGAGATGGCAAATGGGACCAACCAGGACACCAAGACCCCCAAAAATATGGGAGGCCTGGTCCCCTTTGATCAGAAAGGTCTGAATTAGGCCCAGTTTTCAATGGCCAGCCCCAGCAAAACCAACCAATAATAGCTGAGAGGACCCAAGCAGTCTATTCAGGGAGGGGATGAATGTGGCCAATGCGTGAGCAATGCTTAGGACTGCTATTTTATTTTCAGAGATATACCTTCCCTACTATTAATAATGAAACATTTAAATAGCTACTAAAGTCTTGCTCTGTGCCAGGCAAGACACTAAGTGCTTTGGCTGCATTAAATCATTTAACCACTTGTTTATTCAACCAAAAGCTTTGTGAGTGCTCAGCATGTGTCAGAAGCTGTGCTGGGCACTGAGCTACAGTGTGGACCGAAACAGCCCTGGTTCCTGCATTCAGGGAGCAAATAGTCTAGGGATACGGGTGTGCAACCCAGCAGATGCACAGCTGAGGCATACAGCCAGGGTAAACTGCCTGGCATGTTAACTCTGGGCTACATTCCCAATCAGAAAACTTCATTGTTCTCAAAGACCTCATCCCTACTTCATACTGTGTGAAATACCAGTCTGGTGCTATGGGAGAAGTCAATTACTATGTTCATGTTACAGATGACAAAAATGAGGTTCAGAGAGGCTAAGTAACCTGTACTGTATCACACAGTTTACAAGGAGCCATGTCTGGATAAGAACTTTGTTCTAATTTTAGAGCCACTCCTTTGCCTTCCCAAACTTTATCCAAATGATTATAATTATATTTATAATTATCAGACTCCGAATCATTTCATTGTTGTGTCATTTCATTGTTGTGTCATTGAATCATTTCATTGTTGTGTCATCTTTAAGACTACCTAACCACAAGGTAGATAGGATTACCATCATCCCCATTTTTCAGATGATAAAAATGAGGCTCAAAAGGTTAATGCCACTTGCTTAAGGTCACATTACTAGCAGGCCCAAGCCAAGATTCAAAGTCAGGTCTGTCCCAGTGGCAGTAGGCTGCTTCCAAATGCCACGCTACTTCTGAAAACTCTTTTATAAAGGTAAAGAGCAATAAGATGGAAAGGCAACAACTAAAACAGGCATAAACAGGCATTTCAACCTGCATGAACTTGTGCAGTCATGTGGATATATGCTTATCAGTATGTATGTGGCATGTGGCAGGCTACATTCAGGTATTCATATCCCATAGGGTAGCCATGCCATATTCATTGAAATTCCAGCTCTTCAGGAACACCCCTCCAAAAAAATCACCTTGCAGCTGGTGCTTCTCCAACCCTCTACCCAGCAACCAGCAGTTACCACAGGATTAAACAGCCTCTGGTGAAGTGTTTTCTAATCAAGAGAGGTTTTAGCAGCTAGAGTGCATGTGGAAAGGTCAGTTCCCCAGTCAAGAGATGGGCCAGGCAGGCGAAGAGGCAGAAGACTGGGGAGGAGTTGCCTGGGGGATGGCATTTGAATTATGCATCTCTCTAAGCTGCCTGCAGAGATGGGGCTCCCAAGGGAAAGCCCTGGTCCCAGGGTACTGGGTCCGTTTGCATTTGCATGGCAAATCTCTCTACACAAAACTCCTAGCCTGAAAGGAAGGAGGGATGCACATCACAGCAGCCAGGCAAGCACAGAGCTAACCTCCTGGAGCTGCGAAACCCTGGGGAAGGACTTTTCCTCAGTCTCTCTGCCAGGCTGCTGGCATAAATGCCCTTCTTAGGCAACTTTGACTCATACTGAGCCCAACATCCCTGAGAAAGCTTAATAGCCCAAAGGTAGCCTATTGTTCAGCTACTCCTAGACCACAACATACTTGGAAGATGGGTTGCACAAGGAGGAGGCCCAGCCACACCCATCTGCTTGGTGAGCTCCAGCTCCTCCAGGGCCCTGTCAACTGGCTGGGACCAGCTCCTGCTGCTTCTGCCTCTTGATTCTCTTTTTATTCTCTCCCAGATTTATTCCAACTGACAGAGTCTCTCTTTGACCAGATTTTAATCAGGATCCTCAGGATCATCTCTTTCACTTTGCCTCCATTGGGGCTTCCACATTCATCTCAGCATTGTCCAATTTCAGTAAGAATCCTGTTAAATCAGTTTATCCAGGTCTTCCCCACACCCCCACCCCTGCCTTGATGACTGATCAGTTTCCTCATTGCCCACCACCCCGCAGGTGATGTCTGAAAACCCTGCTGAGGTGTTCAAGCAAGAATCCTGTCAGATGGGCTTAGCCAGAATCCCTTTACCCTGATATTTCCAGCAATTTTCCATGTACTAACCCCACCCTGCAACTTGGCTATAAACGTCCACTTGTCTTATATTCAGAATTAAGTCCAGTTTCACACTGAGGGCTCTTTCATCATACTGCAATGGATCTAAATAAAATCTTCTTTGACCATTTCAAAAACTGCCCATCTCTGGTTTTCTTGCCATAACCACACCCACTGCCCTAGTGCCTGCAGCTTCATCTCTTGCCTGTACTCCTGATGAGGAACTCCTGGCTCATAATCTCTTTTCTATAGTTGTCCAACACAAATAAAATTTAGCCATTGCAATGCTTTAAAAAGCCCACTGGATAAACCCAAGATCTTGATTGGCATTCAAGACCCTTCACGATCTAAGACCAGCCAACCTGCCTGACGTCCCTAAATACTCTGCCCAAAGTCCCTAAATACTCTGACCTCTAGCACAACACATCTGTCCCAAACAGGCCATGGCATCAACTGAAGTAGATGTCCTGAATGTCAATGACTTCTTCCCATGCCTCCATCATGAATTCCTGGAGGGCCTGACACACAGAAAAGTCTTAGAGAAATCTTAGGTTAAATGGATGGATGGATGGATGGATGGATGGATGGATGGATGGATGGATGGATGGATGGAGAGTCTTTTTTAATTCTTGTCATTTTCATC
Organism: Talpa occidentalis; assembly: GCF_014898055.3. Taxonomy (NCBI): domain Eukaryota; kingdom Metazoa; phylum Chordata; class Mammalia; order Eulipotyphla; family Talpidae; genus Talpa; species Talpa occidentalis. The sequence goes on from NW_023603184.1 coordinate 27,686,696, forward strand.
TGCTGTCTCTCCAGGAAGCAAACAGCCTGACTAGACATTTTCAAAGACAAAGGTAATTTGGTCTCAACTTTTAAACACATTAATTGCAAAGATAAGCATTAATAGCAAAGATAAGCATAAGATAAGCAATAATGGTGACATTATTGAGTTCCTTTGAGAATTAAATGAGAAAATATATAGGAAGGAAGTTTTCAGTCATGTACCCAACACACAGTAGGTGCATGATATAAGTCACTGCTTCAGAAACAAGTTCTTAATGTGTTAGCCACTTTGCCTTATAATGGGTATAACCCAGGTCTTCCTAGTCCTGGGTGAAATGGATCTTTCCTGAAGGCAGGGGTAGGGTGGGAGAGGGATAGCCAGAGGAGCTCCTGACCTGCTTTGTGCAATTTCAGGCCTTGGGAAGGCCCCAGAAAGTGAGTGGTATAAAAAAGCACTCCTAGACAGCTGCAGATAATGAGGCCTGGGGGACAGGGTGCTCAGGGTGGCTCTCCTCAGCTGGGGCTGCTCAGCCTGGAGCCCCAGAGCTCTTACCAGCCTGCAGCAGTGCCCGTGGCTCAGGCCCCTGCAAAGCTTCCAGGGATGCCTCCCGCTCTACCAACAAAGGAAGGCAATCCCTGTCATTCTAGGTTGCTGGGAAGTTCCTCTCCACTACTCATCTGGAAAAGCAGAGAGTGAAGACAAAGCAGCTACATAACACAAAGGCCTGCTTCTCCAAGCCAGCCCTCCTGTCCCTGCTGCTATGATTCTGAGGGGCCCCACAGGTGTCCCAGCAGCCATACAGTCCCCTCTAGTCCACCCTCCACACTGTGGGCAGGGGGCAATAGCAACATAGATCTGATTCTCTCTTTCCCAGACTACAATCCATTCAGTGGAGGCTCCCTAGTGTGCTCCTAAGAAAGTTCAAATTCCTTGGTATGGAGTTCAAAGCCCTTTACAGCCCTTCCAGGTGCTCATCCTGCCCCTCCTGCCCTGTCTGCCACTCCTGGGTTCAGCCATGATCCTTCACATTGCAGGCATTCGTGTGTGCTCTTCCTCCTGCCCGGCACACCCAGATTCACTCAGGGAGATGACCCAGCCAGGCCTCTGGGCCTTTATCCCTGATTCTGAGTTCCACCCTCTGTGGATTCCAGAATAGCCCAGCCCCGTGGTGCTGCAATCCCAGAACAAAACTCCATTTCTTACATCTTGGATTCTCAGAGTTTGCCCTCATTACAAATGACACTGTGACACTGTGAGCACCTAGTAGATGGTACCAAAATAAAGGCAGCACAGGTTCATAATCTCCAAGGTTATGAATGGCTCAGCTGCAAAAGAGAACAATTAACCTTGTTCGTTCACTCAAGTCACCATGAACTGCATGACACACCTTTCTGGGACGGCTGGGGCAGGAGCTCAGGGGATGGAGGCAGGATCTACCACCCCAGGCCACAAGAAAGACCTCTCCAACACCTATTTGGGAAGGCTCTGAAAGCGAAGGCAAACCTGCTCCATCAGTACAAAGACTCATGTCCCAGCTAGCCTGCTGGTCCCGGCTTCTCTGCTCACAAGAATTTCTCTATAGTCTCCACTGTCTCTGACATCTGGACCTCCAGAGGGCCCTGGACCAGAAGGAGGGACTCTGAAGGCCTCCTGGTCACATGCACAAGACTATCACTTCCCTCCTTCAATAATGAGCTGCACATCCAAACAAATTTTGAATCACAGTAAGCATGAGGCACACAAGAGTAAACATATGCACAACTGAGCACCTTCCCTAGCTCAACAAACTCCACTTTTGCATGTTAAAACTCTCCTATCTGAGGCAGTATCCATAAATTCAATAAACTCAAAGCTGCGAGCAGAAGATTCAACACAAACACAAAATCATTTTTGCTGATCATGATAGATGTTTTCCTGGTGGACAACGGATGCTATGTCTGTACACCCACTCACACTAATGCACTTCATATTAGCTGTCATGTCAGATGCTGCTAGTTAGAACACCCAAATTATGGCTGGGCACATTAACTAGCCAGAAAAAAGGGACTATATTTCAACAACCTCTTGCAAAGCCATGTGACTATAATCTGGATAATAGGATGTAAAAGGAAGTGGTATGTGGCTTCCAGGATTATCCTTAAAGGGGAAGGATGTGCATTTCTTCCCTGTTTTTTCCTGCTTGATGGAATGCACCCATAATAATTGAAGCTAAGGCAGCCATTCTGGACTATGAATTGGAAGGTTCATGTTGAGGACAATTGCAGCAAACTAAAAAGAGCCCACATCCCTGATATTGGAATAGCCAGAACAGTCCCAGTCTGCTTAACTCCATATTTTTAAATGTGAGAGACACTTCTCTCTTTTTTTATCCACCGATAATACCGGGTTTTCTGTCAACTTGCTGCTAAATTTAATTCTAATGGATATGGCAGTTAACCTAAAAAGGCTGGATCTGCTTTTCGAGGCTCCATCCTCTGCATCAGTGCCAAACACTACATGTCGGGCCACTCTGTCCTATGTGCTTGGAAAGGAAGAAGAAGTATTTAAAGGACTGCTTCCATGTAAATGGATTATGTGATCCCAGTCCTTAGCTAGAACTTTTCACTGGCAAAGGGCACCCTTGGCACTTGGAGTTTTCTTAGCTAGTCTTCTCTCTGCCCTGATCTTCCAGCCTCATGTCCACTGGCCAGTTTTGCTGGCCTACAACGTTTTCCTGTTATTCCCAGTTCCTTCTTCATGTTACAAGGAAGTAGTATTTATTTCACCTGGTGGTTGCCAGGTAACTGGCTTCATTGATCTGTTTTAGTTACAAACCAAGTGGCTGAGCTGGGACCCTAAGCACTGCCCTCTCTGCCCTCACCCTCTAGGAGAACACAGCCAAACAGATACCCCAGTGGACACTCTTCCTTCCACCCCTGGCTTCCACCCCTGAAGCATGATAGCCAAGTGCCTGTACTGGCTGATTTTCTTTCTCAAAAATCCCAGCTGCCAGCCAGGCCTGGCCTGACCATAGCAGTCAGCCAGGGAAAGGGAAGGCTCACACAATGCAGAGAATGCCACTGAAAGGCAGGCTCTGCCTCCAGGACAGGACTTGTACGGGCAGTCCTTGTGTGTAGGCATGAATGGTCTAGTGCAGGGCTATCCAATTTCTCTGAGAGAAATGTCCACCCCTGTGCTGTGCAAGACAGTAGCCACCAGTCACATGTGGCAGCTACTGAGCACTTGAAGTGTAACTATTGCAACTGTGGAGTTGTAGTTTTCATTTTGTTTTATTTCACTAAAACAGCCACACGTGACTTGAATACTGCAGGTTCAGAGGTATCTGACAAATAACCAAATTGGTGTTCTGGTGTAGATTTTATTGTTACTAATTGCAATAAGCATCATGGAGGGAACAGTGAAGAGGGAGGAGATATAAAGGGGGGGACTGAACCTTCCCCGGGGAGTGAGGGAATGTTTTTCTGAAGTAGTAGCATTTTAGTGGGTGACCCAACCAGAGACATGAATACGAAACTAGATAGGAAAAAAAAATCCAAAAGGAAAGACTCGTTACAAATGCTGCATAATGAGTTTATTTCTACAAAGAAGAATATAATTTTTTTTAAGTGGGTCAGCTCAACACTATATATTTCTTTCTGAAAAAAGTAAACTAAATAAAGTTGCTGTCTATTTCTATGTGGGCCAAACTTGATTTTTTTTTTTCCTTATATAACTGAGGTCTGAAAATCAAGTGTCTCCACCCTATCCTGGAGGAAAGAGGACAAGCTGGCTTCCAGGCCACTGCCTTAGCCTATCCTCTCCCACCCAACGTATTGCCTTCCACCATGAGGACATCACTGGGGCCTGCAGCACACAGATTCCCAAAGCCTAGCAATCTCCACAACATTTGTGCTGTTGAAGCATCTGAAGAATTAAAGGTGCCTCAGGATTGTCCAGGGAAGCTTTACAGCTCACTCCCCTGGTGAGCACAAGCAGGCTGAGTTTTAGAAAAACTGGTAGATAGCTACCACAAGAGCTAGACAGATGACGGCTCATTTCCTAGACCGAAGAGGATCTTGTAACATGGAAAATGACATATTTACAAATACATTCATGAAAAGAAGCGACAGGAGAAATCAGCCCGCGGGGCCTCTGGAGGTTTATGTCTCCTCCCATGAGGCAGGATGCCGGCTTCTGTCCTCTGGTCAAGGTTTCTGGGCAGTCAGCTGAGTCACATGAGGGCCGTGGCCACTCCCCTCGCTCACGTACCAAGGCCAGGTTTTGGCCAGGAGCCAGGACCCTGAGAAAGTTAGTCACCCTGGCAGGTCCCCATAACTCTTTACTCAGTCACTCACAGTAGCAGTTGACGTGTTGTTATTCACGTGACATCTATGTCTTCATCACATCCACAAAGCCAGGAGCTTCTGAGGACAGGCACGGGCTGGCTGTCCAGCACCCCTGAGCCCAGCACTGGGCCTGGCAAAGGGGAGGTCTGAGTAAATGACGTTGAAAACGTCATGTGGGCAACACGGTATTCAAATCCCAGCCCAGACTCTGCCTGTGAGACCTTGGGTAATTTACTCAACCTTGGAGACCTCATAATTGGGATTAAATAAAAGGAAGCATTTAGGCCCACAGGAGGCCTGCCTGCCAGTAAGGGAGGGAGGGACTTACTATGGACAGAGCTGAAGGGGACTGTGACCCTGCTAATTACAGAGCCTTTCCCAGAGGTCCCTCACCCTGATAGAAAGAACTTACCTTTGGCCAGAGGGCTGACACACACTCTAGCTTCTTCATGATTCTCCTGGCTTTTATCAGGGAAGACTTGATTTAATAACCAAATACAACCTCACCTCATCTCTAGGTTTCTGCTCCCACTCCCAGTCCCTGGTGCCCCAACCACATTCCTGAGACTGAGATCAGCAGTTTGCTAGGAGCCATAGCTTTCCATCCCAAGCCGTACAGGGCAGGCAGGCTGCTGCACCCATCACCAGCAATCCCCAAACTCAGGTTCCTGGGTTTAGCCCCGAGCCCCAGCTCTGGGCCTGGCCTGCTTATATTAGCTCAAGCTGTTGACCAGGACCAACAACACAGGCCTCACCTGAGAAACTGCTAGATATGCAAATTCTAGAGCTCCCCTCCACACCTACTGCATCACAAATTCTGGGAAGTGGGACCCAGAAATCTGCAGTTGAAAATCAGCCTGAATTTCTTCATGGCATCCCCTTTTCCAATCATACCTCTTTGCATCTGCAGCTTGGGTTCATCCTCCTATCTCCAGATGGAGTGGGCACTCAAGCACTGAGCAGACATTCCTGCCTGCTGCTGCCTGAGTTCCAGGCTGCCCCTTCTATGTGTACTTTGCCTTCCTGACTAGGCAGGAACAACCATTAACAGAAACAAGACCTACCAGCCAGCAGGGCTGCCCCTGCTTTGGCCCTCTTCAGTAGTCCCAGGGCATGAGTGAAGCCAGAACCCATCACATCCTCGCTGACTGCCCTTTCCAGAATCCCAGAGGCTAGAGGGAACAGGAGGGGACAGGAGAGCCAGTTCTGGTATGGGAAATGCCTTTGAAACTCACTTGAAGGAGAAATGGAACAGACCCTCAGGAAGGCCCTAAGCAGAAAAGAGAAATGTGGAGAGAACTACGGAACACCAAGTCCCCCACTGTCTTCAAGGTTCCCCGAGGAGGCACTGCTAACCAGCGGCCCCCTCCTGGGAACTTCTGAGTAGTCATTCTTTTAAGTTTCGCATTCCGCTGAGCTGCAATCACTTGCCGCTGGGTGCCAAGGTCGCCTGCCACATTTCTGATTGCAAGTCCGCAAATGTGGTCCAGAAATCCATTTAACTCCTAGAAAATGCATGGGCACATCCCGAAGGGAGCCCTGGAGAATTTGCCACACAAGACACAGCCGCTTCCCGGTTCTGCCAGCCTGATACTTTTGTAATTATACATTGATTACCATTCTCCCTCTGCACTGCTGGCCCGTGCTCAGCACTTCAGAGCTTTGATAGGATCTACTGGTTTCAGGCTGGAGGACTCCATCTCTATGGGTGGGTTCTCTGGGCCACGCCCCCTCCACCAACACCTTGACTTCCCTCAGCTCAGGTTCATCCTCTGCCCACCCCAATCCCAGGCAGCACCCCAAATGGAAGCCCTGGACACTTGCCGTGACAGCAGTGTCTCCAGAGCTGTGGTCATGGCTACCCAGCAGTTTCCATTTCTGCCCTGCACGCTACCTTAGACAGTTCCCCAGTCAGGTTGCTCCCCTCTGCCCAACCCACTCCAAAATGCCATCCCTCCTGCCCTTCAGCCCATTTCTTTTCCAAGAGCAGCTGGGATCTGGAGGAAACACAATCGCTGTGAAGAAAGGGAGCCACAGAGATGGGGGCCCCATGGAGGCACCATGGTCTACAGTATCTCACTCAGGAAGCCCCATTATCTGTTTTTCCAGAGTGTTAGCAATATGCCCTCCATGAGAGAAATAATCTGTGGCTTTCAGCATGTGCTGTGTGAAGGTAAAAAAAAAAAAAAGTTAGGAGTTGGTGACTTCTGTGATCAAATGTATTTGGGACACCCTAGATATGAAACAGGCTTTAATAGACTTGAGTGTGTTCATACATTTATGTCATTCCCAAAGAAAGACGTTCAAATGTATTTATCCATGTAACTCTATTCATGAAGCCTAGAATGGAACTAGTAGTCCATGGAACACTTTGAGAACTGGAGCTCTCTCAACCGCTCTGTTGTGCGACATCCATCAGGTGGTTTATACATACCCCGCTCCCCCCCCACCCCCCTGGCCCGCGCCAATACTCTATATATGGAAGGTGTTGAGGGAGAGGCAAGAATAGCTGCACTTGAGAGCAGTAGGGCCCTGATGCAGACAGTGTTTGTCTGAGCCTCTGGTCCTCCATCTGAGGGTGAGGGACTCAGAAGGAGCAAGCAGAGAGGAATGAGCAGTGGGGGCTGCTTCTCAACAGCATGCTGGCCAGGGAATCATTTGGCCAGGTCAAATCCTTGACCCTACTTTTGCAGGCACCTTCCTAGGCTCTTTGAAATCTTGGTCACATTAAATCCTACCAACAACCCTGTGAATTGATGTCATTATTACCATTTTACAGATACAGAAATGGAGATTTGAAGACATTAAGAAGCCAGTAAGATTTGAACCAAAGATTCCTCATGATGAGCTCTGCTAAGAACCTTAAGAGGAGCCCTGGCTGTCTAGGGAAGGGCAAAGGGCAGAACTGATTGACCATACCCCATCCATCCCTGCCCACTAGTACTCTCCACATAGAAGACACCAGGGGTCCTGCCCCTTGAGAAGCCAGCTGGCTCCAGGACCGCTTTTCTCAGTTCTAACTCTTAAACATTTTCCTGACACTGTGTAAACATTTGCCATGAACAGAGTTCTTATCTCTCCCAGCACCAGCTTAATCCACACTCCAGTGCTCTGAAGAGCCAGACCACGATAACATCACAGAAGTGGGCATGTGAAAACATGCCTCCTGTGGCAAAACTTGCCTGGGCCCTGGTTCCTGACTTCAACTCATTGTGTTGGTTTTGGGGAAATCCAATTACTCTCTACAAAGTAATTCCCTGCACCCCATGTCTTCCAACAGTCAGTCCCAGGCTTGGCAAAGACATTCATTGGCAGCATCTGCACCTCTGAACACACTCAGGCAGACTTTTCTCAACCTCCCAGAGACCCTAAAGGCCTACAAGGAAGAGAGGGAGCAAGGAGAGAGAGCACTCTTGGTGCCAAAGGGAGGGCATTTCTGGATACCTGGACCAGCTAAGCAAGACAAGCAGCCATTTGCTACATTTGCCCCACCCATCTACAAACATTTATTCAATGCCCAGTATGTGCCCAGGAAAGATTACAGAAGTTTCCCTGGTCAACATAATGTGGCTGTCTCACAGGGTCTCACAGGGTCTTTATTTACAAGTGAATGGCACTGAGATAATGCCTGTGTGCATCAGCATAGCAATATTTGACTTCCCTGAATCTCTAATACAGTGCTGTGAGGTGGGCAAGAGTACCCCCATTTTCCAGAGGGGAAACTGAAGCCCACAGAAGTGAAATTACTTGTAAAACATCACATAACCATGCTTATCTTTCACCAGAAGCCACCTCTTTCCTCTTTGCCATGCTGCCTTCCTGGGCTTTAAGGGTTTAAAAGCACCGAAAGGCCCATTGTCAGAGTCATGTCCAGAATACATCCTGCCTTAGCACCACATAATGATGGTGGCATCTGTGGTGGAGTGAAGGCCCCTGGCAGCTGTCAGATGATCTGGGTACAGTTTCTCTGTCCCACAGGTATGCCTGGGGCTGGGAACCACTAGATGGTAAAACCCCTGGTGCAGATGCGAATCTGCTGTTGAGCATTGAACAGACAGGTGCGAGGGGAGGGCTTTCCCCATTCCCTCTCCAACACATGAGCTTCCCCACCTTCCATGACTCTCTCTTCCACAGTGCTTATTACTGCTTGATGCTTTATTGCATCTCTCTGTCTACTTCTTTAGAGTCTATGAATGCCTTGGAAATAACAGCTCTACTGTCACTCCAGTTATATGGTATCCCAAGGGCTAGCACATGCCTGGAATGCAGAAGGCTTTCAACAGCTATTTGTTGGGTGAATAAATGAATAAAAGCCCAAGGTGATTGAAGAAGATGTAAAAGGGCAGTTTGCTGCTTAAATTAGGCACATCTCTGCCCTGGATGAGTTCAGGCACTGCAAGAACTTGCCAATGTATGATGGGACCCATTTCAGTGGTCTTTAGTGAGCCTCAGAGAAAAGGAAAGAAATCAAGAGGTTGACACCAAGTATCCTGAAGTTTCAGTTTTTAAAGAGAGCAAAGAAGTTAATTCTAGGCTACTGACCTGTGTTGGCCCCTATGAGAGATTCAAGGAGAAATATAGCAAGGATATTTGAGCACCAGGGGACCGGAGGGCCCACTACACTGGGTTGAATCATGGTCTGCCCCACGTCCCCCACCCCTGTCAAATTCATGTCCATCTAGAACTTCAAAATGTGGTTTCACTTGAAGATAAGAACTTTGCAGATATAATTAGTTATCATGAGACCATGTCAGATTAGTGTGGGCCCTAATCCAGTGACTGATGTCTTTATAAGAAAACAGAAGTGCAGAGACACACGGAGAAAGAAGACGGAGGCAGAGATTGGAGTGATGCATTTACAAGCTGAGGAACACCAAGGATTGCTGACAACCACCAGAAGCATGATGGATGCCTCTCTAGAACCTTCAGAGGGAGCATGGCCCTGTTGGCTTCTAGTTTTTGGACTTCTAGCCTCCAGAAATATGGAAGAATAAACTTCTGTTGTTTTCAACCACCAACTCTGTGGTACTTTGTTATGGGAGTCCTGAAAAACTGACACACCCACTAGGCAGACATCCTGTCTGCCTTACCTCATTTCCTGAGCATAACTGCAGGAGCAGCAATAGCCAAGCCTTCTTGCAAGGTAAGGGTATGCCTCCCGCAGCCAGGCCGTCCTTAGGCTGGAGGAGAGGGTCCACTGTCAGACGGAATAGCATGGCTAGGCAGGCACCTCTATGGACCAGTGGACTCTTTTAAAGGAGACACATACTTCTCCAAAGAATCCAAGATATCATAAGAGAGAGGCTAAAGTCTGAGAGAATGCAGAGCAAGAAAATCAGAAATTAATCTGGTTTGCTTTCTTGCAGCCCTATGACCTAGATCAGATATAACCAACATCAGAAATCAGCAGACCATCGGTGCTAAGTTCAGGAATAAAGCAAACCAATTGCATGGAGTCCTTAGAACTAGAAGGTCACCTTGTGTAAACACTTTAGGATTAAGAGGAAACTGGGGGCCTCTCTGGTGGCACAGCAGTTGAGTGCTGGGTTGCGAAGCTGCCTGCAGCCTCTGCAGCGCCGGTTCGATCCCTGGCCGCCGGGCGAGGGTCCCACATGGCGCACAGACCTCTCCTGGGGCCCATGGCTCCCCTCAGCAGTGTACTTCGTCAGTCTGCCTGCTCTGCTCTCCCCTCTGGCTCTGGTGAATTCTCTCACCCTCCCACACTTCTGACTGTACCCAGTGCTTATATAAATAAATAAATAAATCTTTTCTTTTTTTTAAAAAAAAAAAAAGAGGAAACTGTGACACAGAGAAGAGGGTGGTATTAACTCCAATCACAGTCAGTGACATGGAAGCAGAGATGAATCCAGGATTCCCAGACTCATGCTGTCAAAGTAAATGTAAGAACCGACAGTGAAATTCTGTCCTGTGGTTCATTCAACCTTCAGACCTAAGTAGGTTGTCCATGCAGGTGAGAAAACTCTCAGGGACACCATTCACATTGTCATTTGCCCCTAGAACTGTGTAATCCACACCTTGCACCCCTTAATGGTAGCTGGAACAGTCACCTCAAAAGCTACTATTGGGATTGCAAAAATATCACTGGTGTGCATCAGCAATATGGCTCCAGTTAACTCAGTATTGGAGTCGTGCTGTAATTATGCAATAGGCAGAACTGGTGAACAGTGAGTCAGTCTTGAGTAAAAAAAAAAAAAAGGTATAAAAATAAGACTTCTCACTGGATCCAGATTACTACCTGTTGAGTATTTTCACAATGTGCAGATGGATGTTGCATCAAGCAACTGCAGATCATGCCGCCAACCTTGGGTGCTACCAGCTGCCAGCTTGAACTTGGCAGCAGCAGACTGCAATTCTGAAAGGAGGAAAGCAGAACACAGTGCTACTTGCAAGGAATGAACACTTATGATGCATCAGTCTGAGTTACATTATCTTTAGAGAATATGATAGCATTAGTCTCTCCAGTTACAAGTGACAGAAAAATGTGCAGTAAGCTACAGATCCAAATAAGCTGAAGTATTGTTCAGTGCATGTCACTTTCCAAAGAAACAAAAAGAAAAAGATACAGAGATTTTACTACTAGATAGTCTGTTTTTCCCAAGTCCCAACAAATAAATATTGGACAAATATTTTGAGAATATCACATAGAAGAGTCACCATATTATTAGCCTGCCCTGGAAGCCAACAGGTCTTAGAAAGGCCTCAATGCCAGTTATCTTTCCTGACAATCTCAGGATGTTGGCACTGGATGGTCCTTTAAGATTGTCCCGTCCAGCAGTTTTCATACAGTTGCAAGGAGCTCCAGGATACCACTGAGGTGTCTCCAGGTTCCTGCAAACATGAGAGTCTCTGGAGCTCACTTTTGTCTCACCAGAAAGATTGTCATCTTGCCTGTTTAAATTGTTCAATTTTGTTTTTAAATGTTGTTGTTTTTTAATGCAATTGTTATTGCTCTAATCTCATTGCTAATAAATAGCATGGGCCCTTTAACCAAAAAACTTGGAGTCAACTCTTGTCTGCTACTTCCTAGCTGTGTGACTTTGGGAAAAATACTTAACTGCCCTGTGCTTCCACTTCCTCATTTGAAAAAAGGAGATAATAACAGTTATCTACCTCAGAATTGTTATGAGCACTCAGTAACTGTTTGCTTCTATTATTATTTTGCACCCTCATTATACAGAAGGGGAGTCTGTTACCCACTGAGGCTAAGCAATGCATCTGGGTTTGCCCACGTTACATTCCCTTGACTCTGAGGCCAGGTACTCTCATGCCATTAGCTGTATTAACCACCCAACCACCAAGAAGATGTGCCAAGACTCCCTGTGATGACAGCTGTTTTTTGTGTCCACTAAGCTCAACAGTTCCCAATGTGAAGTGGGAGATGATTGTCAAACTCAGCTGAAGACTCAATTCAGCTGTGAATGATTTAAGCCACTTGAAATGTCCCTAAAGAGGGTCTGGATGACTGAATTCAGGACAGTCGAGGCAGGGTTGGTTGGATATGGAACTCTACCACCCTACCTGGCCAATGCCAGCCACCACCACCCCCAGCTCTTACTAGACAAGCTCCCAGGCAGGTGCCCTCACTCGACCACATGTTTAGGAAATACCCAAATCCTTCTAATTCAAAGATACTCATGTCTTTTTCTGCATTTCCATTTTTCTGAAATGGTGATGAATCTTGCAATCAATGTGTGCTGTTGATGTGGTATTATTTCTTCCTTTTCCTTGGAAAACTGTTATTAAATCAATGAGGAGTCTCATAATTGGTGGCATGCTAAAATAGAGAAAAGACCATACCTTGTAACAGATACAGTGACACTCTCATTTTTCTCTAGGAAAAGACCAGGGAGGGAAGAATGGTTAAGTCCTGCTGTTGAGTGCTTGCCAATACCCCAGCATGAGAGCACCAGGCCGAGTAAGCCGGGATCTGGGAGGACGCGGCACTGGTCTATGGGGGTGGTGCCTGGGTACGCCTGAGGTACAGCGGGCAAGGCCCTGCAGCGTGCTGAGCCCTTGCAGAACTTCCTACCCTTCTCCACAAACAGCAGAGACGGAAAGTCCAGCCCATGCTCAGAGTTTCCTGGACTGGAGCCCCAGTGGCTGACAAGCTGCTGGATTTACCCAGCTTCCCTGGCAGGATAGCTCACTGGAGGTGCAGGGAAGATTCCTCCTGCTCCACCATGGCAGAGGGTGGAGAATTTGGCTCTTCATGGAGAAAATAAGATCTACACTGCAGGAGGAGTGGTTCCTGGAGCCCCACTCACCACTCTGTGTTCAAGAACACTCTCCCAGCCTTGCCTGAGCGGCCATGAGGGGTGGCCATTAAAGCCACAGGCTGCTTGGGATTGAACCCCAACTCGACCCCTGACTCTGCTGCACCACCTTGTGCCTCTGCTTACTCCTTCGGAAAATGGAGATGCTAACGAGAGAACCTCCCTCATGGGGTTTTATGAAAGTAAATGAATTAAAATACATAAAATGCCAGTAATGAGGCCCAGCCCCTAGCAAGTTCTATTTAAGCTCTAATTTAGAGACTTGCTGTTTGTCTAGTAAACTCCTATTCACCCTTTGAAAATTCAACCCAAAAATCACCTTCAAAAAGCCTTCCTGACCACTCCCAACCTTGTTTTCTGTTCTAGCTGCCTCTGTTCCTTGGACATATACATGAGGGGTGACTTTGTGGGAGGGAGAGGGGTGTCCTGACTCTCCAGCTATTGTCTGTGTTGCATAGCTGGTAATTGTCTACTTACTTCCTTAGTTAGAGGGGGGAGCTTCATAAAGGCAGGGTCTGACCCCTGATCATCTCTGTGCCCCCAGAACTTGAGCAGGATCTGAAGCCAAGTACATTCTCATGACTATTTAAAGCATGGAAAGCAATGGGATGAGGTAGCATGGCATGGCATGGCATGGCATGGCATGGCATGGCATGGCATGGCATGGCATGGCATGGGATAGGATGAGGTGAAATAGGACAGCTTGGCATGGGAAGGCATGGGAAGGTATGGGATGGGCTGAAACAGAAAGCTGTGACAAGATCTTTTCAAAAGTCAGAGGCAGATTTAAGAAGAAAAAACAACCTTAATCTAGAAGTCAATTTGCCAATTGCGCATAATGTTTTTAAGTTCCCAAAACAAGCAAGTCTCCCTTGGGACATCAGATCAGCGCAGTCTTCTATGTTCACCCTGGGAAAAACCTCCTTTAGAGCCAGCAAGCAGCTTAGCTGGAAGGGGCTCTGCCCCACCTCCCAGCTCCTGACCCTCCCCTCAGGCTGCAGGCTCCATGTCAGGTGTGACGTCCAGGAAGTAGAGGTCGGCTGCTCAGGGAATTGACCACAGCTAGCAAGAATTGGCAGCTGTGGGGCCTCCCCGGTGGCGCAGCGGTTGAGCGCTGGGTTGCGAAGCTGCCCGCAGCCTCTGGGGCGCCGGTTCGATCCCCAGCTGCTCCCCGGCCACCAGAGGAGGGTCCCACATGGCGCGCAGACCTCTCCTGCCGCCCGCTGCTCCCCTCAGCAGTGTACTTCGGTCCTTCTGCCTGCTCTGCTCCCCGCTCTGGCTCTGGTGAATTCTCTCACCCTCCCGCCTTCTGACTGTACCCAGTGCATGTATAAACAAACAAATAAATAAATAAATAAAACATGCCTCTATTTAAAAAAAAGAAAATTAAAAAAAAAAAAAAAGAATTGGCAGCTGTGTTTCCCTGTCCACCTTGCAGCTGCTAATGGGGACCATTTTCCCTGGCTTTCAGTTCTCCAGGGAGCAGGGCTACTGAAATTCCTGTCATAACTCTCTCAGAGGACCCTTCTTATAGCCTTCTTGCTATATAAGATTTTTGGCGTAACAGGCCTCAACTCTGCTACTGGGGAGATGACAAAGCTTATAGTTTGGCTGCCTGAGGGTCCTGTCCTGCAGAGGCCCCTTAGTTGATGCTTCTGCCATGGAAAACTCATTTTATTTAACCTTTCTTTCTGTTATGGTATTTTAACGAAAAAGTCACTTAAGACCTGCAGTGAAAAATACATTTTACTAGACAATGCATAACCCAAATACCATTTGCCTTTTCTTATCAATTCTTGGTTCATTCATCATCTTTATTAAAAATCCATGAGGAAACAGCAGCTTCAGAAACTGCGGGGTGCCTTTGTCAATGAGGTAAAGAGGGAAGGAGAGAGGCATCCACGTGAGCAAAGCCACGTTCCCTTCATGGCAGCCCTGGAGGGGGCTTCTCTGTCCCCCGACTACAAGCCCATCCAGCAACTCCACAGTCTACAATCCAAAACCAACCCTTCTGCAAGTGAAAGGTTTATGCTATAAGGAAAGGAATCATACAGTGCTAGATTCAAATCCCTACGACTGCCATTTATAAGCCCACTGATCTGGGACACACTATTTAAGCTTCCTGACATCCAGTTTCCCAGTCTACAGAGTGGGTATAGGAATACCTGCCTCCAAGGGACTTCGGTAAGGGTTAAATGAGAAGGCAAATGTGAAAATGCCTAGCAGTGTCAAGCAAAAACCAGATGTCCAGTAGAGGTTGGTTCCTTCATTAATTTCCCCCTAAAAGTACACAGCTTGGGAGACCTTTCTGATCCAGCTTGGCATCAGGGTTGGAAGACATTAAGACATTAATGTCTTGGGAGACATTAAGTTTTAGGGCTTCCTCAAAGTTTTCCAGGAGTCATGGATGTGGTTCCTCCAGGCAAACAAAGTGCTGCTTCCAGAAATGCTGGGCTCCTAACATGGGCAAAATTAACAAAGAGGAGCCCTCTAAGTGGAAAGGAGAGGTACAGGACAGGGGAGTGGCAATAACAAAAGCTACCAGTCACCATCTCATTCCATTTCACTACACATCTTTTGGGAAAACAGGCATTATTATTACTTCTGCTTCTCAGGAAGCCATGGCTCCCAGTGGTGAAGGGAGCAACCCACGCTCACACTGGCCAGGCCATCTGAGAGCCCCCAGAGGCCACATTCTTGATCCCTTCTCTTTAAGGAAGTTGTAAGGGGGCCTCCCTGTTGGTGCAAGGGGTTAAGCACCACACTGTGAAGCAATCTGCAGCCTCTGCAGCACGAGTTCAATCCCCAGGCCAGCCAGGGAGCAACCCATATGGTGCAGCAGACCTCTCCTGTCTTGCCCGCTGCTCCCCTCAGCAGTGTATTTCAGTCAATCTGCCTGTTCTGTTCCCCGCTCTGTCTCTGGTGAATCTTCTCACCCTCTGCACATCTGGCCTGTACCCCAGTTCTTATATGCATAAATAAATAAATCTTAAAAAAAAAAAGAAATTTGCAAGGGCCACAGTCCTGGATGCTGTGTTTTCTAAGAGACAGACTGGTGCCTCAGGAGTTGCCTCTTCATGACCATTAAACCCCGATCCCACCAAGCTTGTCCCCATGCCCCACCAACCTCTGAGCACACAGCTCAATTTCAAACCTCCACACCCAGCTCCACATGGACTTCTGCAAACAGCAAAATAGTCGGCAGACAAACAAACAATATATTATTTGTTATCAAACTCCATGGAGAAGAAGAATCAATCACTTATTAAGTCCATACAAACACTAACGGTTATACCTTTAGTCCCCATTTTAATGTGATGGGCACCCTGATTCTATTTAACTGGGTCACGTGGAGAAAAGTGGCAAAACAAAGTTGAACTAAGGCCTGGTCATGTTGGGGTCCAGGCCCATTTTGCACATCATACGGGCTGAGGCTTTGTTCACCCCCCTGCAGCCCCTTCTAGTCCTCCTATTCACAGATGGAGAAACAAGAACTTGCCGAGTCTCCTCCGTGTGCTGTCCTCTCCCTGCCTGCCACAATTTGCCATCTTTTTCCTGATGTTTCCTTCTTCAGCCTTTGCTCTGCAAAGAAGACACCCCCAGACCAGGAGCCGTTTCTCTGACCCCACCCACCCTGTGCAGCTGACCTCGTGTAGTCCCTCGTTTAGCAGGAGTGTGTCCACATGGGTCTTCCTCAATCAGCATGTGGCTGCTGGCCTTGTGCCCTCCCAGGTCTGGGGCCTTAGTTCTTCCTGACTTTGTTGCCATGATGCAAGTTTTGGCTCATCCTGCAGTTTGTTCTTTCCAGAAGCTTGGTTCCAGTAACCTAAATAGGACCCCTTTGTAGAGGAACAGATTGTGGGGGAAAGACAGGCTCTGCTGCTTTTCACTGAGTAACTGAGGGATGCTTCTGGAAGTTTCCAGCCAGTCTCACGGGGAAGGACCCCAAGAAGCTCCCTGCTGTGAGTTTGAATATTTAAGCTTAAAAAGGAATTAAATGCCCAGATTCAACTAATACAGGGTATCTTCTCTGTGCAGGCAATAATCTGGGCACACTGGACTGTCATGCCATGCCCATTTCTCATGTGAGGAAACAAGGGCTCCGAACTGCTACCCAGCTTGTGACTGGGGGTAGGTGGTCCCGCAGCTAGTAAGTGGGATTCAAATCCAGTCCAATACTCTCTCTACCTAGCCCTGCTTCCCCTACACCACACTTTTGTAGAAACTATTCTAAGAAATCAAAGCAGTTCTTTTCTATCCAGAACTATAAATATCCAGAGACAGGGAGATGAGATGAGAAAACAGACATCCTTTCCCAGGATTTGGGAGCAAATTCTTGCAAAGCTCCCAAAAGCATTTTTGAGTTCTGAAAGCAAAAAACTGTCGGCACAGATAAAAAAAAAAATTAAAGAAAGAAAAAGCAGAGTGCAGAAGATAAAGGGCTATGCTGACTTGCCATTGGAGCATTGTGGCATGTACCAACACCTTCAGGCCAGCAAAGGTCTCCTGGCTGCTGACTTCAGCAAGTCAGGCAATGCAAATGTTTATCAGATTGCTTTGCCCTTACAATAGCCTCATGAGTTAGGGGCGGACATTTACCCCATTTTGCAGTTGGAGAATTGAGCACAGAGGTGAAATAACTTACTGAAGGTTACAGAGGAGGCAAGCTACAGCCCCAGGTTGTGTGACCCCAAAGTCCGGGTCTGGGACCGCTGAACTATATTGCCTCCAGCTGAAGAGTGCAACTTTGAGAGACAACCCTCAACTCTCAGCTGGGGCTCCATTTTAGATCCTAAGAGGATAGGCATATTCCTAAGTCTACACTCTGTTGTCAACTCCAGCTGGAAACCCAAATCCAGCCCTGCACCCCCAAATCCCAAGAAGGATCGCAGGCAAGTACATAGAGGAATGTAACTAGAGTAAATATACACAACAGCTCTACCACATGAGGCCCCAAGGGGCATCTTTTCTTGCCCATGGCCTCATGCATTTCCTGTGCCTTGGCTCAAATGCAAACTTGAAAACTGTTCATTGCTCATCAGAGTGGTGGCAGTGCAGGCAGCCCCCCATTCCAGAACAAATTGGTTACTGATCGAGTTGTTCGGAACTGAATGCCAATTTTTCTATGAAAACCATGCAAGCCCAAGGAGAAGACTCCAGCCACACAGTACATTTACCCAGAATGTATTCAGCCAACATTTATTCTAGTCTGCGCTGCCCAGTATGGTAAGCACTAGCCACAAGTGGCTATTTAAATTTAAATATGCTAATTAAAATTAAATAAGTCACACTCACCACATTTCAAATATTTACAAGTAGCATGTATCAGTACTGGAACTGTATTGAACGGAGTGGATCTAAAACGCTGCCATCATCACAGAAAACCCTATAGGCCAGCCCTGATCCAGACCCTAACCTTAAGACAACAAATTCCTTTGGAGGGCCTCCCTGGTGGCGCAAAGGGTTAAGCACCACACTATGAAGCTGTCCACAGCCTCCGCAGCACCAGTTCGATCCCCAGCCGGCCAGAGAGCAACCCACATGGCGCAGCAGACCTCTCCTGTCTCGCCTGCTGCTCCCCTCAGCAGTGTATTTCAGTCAATCTGCCTGTTCTGCTTCCCACTCTGTCTGTGGTGAATCCTCTCACTCCCCGCACCTCTGGCCTGTATCCCAGTTCTTGTATGCATAAAATAAATAAATCTTTAAAAAAAATTCCTTCGGAGATTAAACTTGAGGGTGCCAGGAACACACCACCTCCTTAAGGGAAATTGTGGTGAGCTGCAAGGGGCTAGGGGGGAGGATTTTAGAATCACACAGCTCCCAGTTGTCCCAGATCTGATTTTTCCTAACCACATCACTATCTGTGCCTCAGTATGCTTATTTGGAGTATGGGGACACTGCCCTCTCCCCTGGTATCTATGAGAATCAAGTGAGATGGACCTCAACCCAGATATGCTCCCTCTCTCCACTGCTAACATTACCTGCCACAGTGGTACCTGGGAAGCCTGACTCTAAGCAATCCCGGGGACTGCCACTGGGGAGGTGGTGATGGGCTGAAATGGGTCTCCTGGCTGTGGAGGAGCAGTAGTGCAGAACTAGGAGCTGGTAGGCTTGTGGCCTCCTTAGTCTACCCTAATCTTTCCCCATCATCTCTAGGCCATTTGGTACCTGTGTTAGAACGCTCTAAAGCCATTCTGAAATCAGACACCTGGAGAGCAAGTACCCCAGATGTGGGCACAGGGAGGAAAAGAGACATGAGGTAGTCCTGGGAATAAGAGAGAAGTCCTTGAGCCACTTTAGGACCTATTCATTCATTCATCAATAAACAATTACTAAGCATGTTAGAACTTTATAGTCAGCGCTGAGACACAGCATGCATGGCCCCTGGCCTCAAGGCCTCTGGAAACTAGTGGGTGAGAGCAACAGAGAAAGAACTAATGCACTAGTGTGTAGTAAGCACTATGATATTGGAAAATCCAGTGGGTCTGGATTTTCTCAGGAGCTTAGGCAAACAGATGGTGAATAAAGGGTCTTGGGAATGTAAAATGAGAAAAACTTGGGACGTTTCCAAGAGGTGGTACTTGTACTAAATCTTCAAAGACCGAGTATGGAGAGACATCCTAGGCAATCTGCAGTAACAAAGATACATGGGTGTGAATACTTCCTGTCATGCCATCAAGCAGTCCCACAGGGCTGGGAGCTTACAGGGACGTGACAGGAGGTGAGGAAGGGAGGAGCAGGTCTCAGGGCATCAGGCCCTGGTTCTGCCCCACAAGTTCTCATTCCATGACAGGCCCTGTGATTGTGATTGAGAAGAGCAAGAGGCTGAGCCCCATCACGTAGTCACATTTAAGTCTCTGCTCAGATTTGGCCTACTTCACATTCCATCAGGGGGCCTGCTGTCATTGCATGTTGAGAATGTTTATGAGCTAGGTGTTTTTTATGCATATTTATACATGTATAGATTTTTTAATTACAAGGGATGCAAAGTGTAAGCCTGGATGGAATCCTGGATTACACAAATGCTCACACATGGGTTAGCATACTTTTTTAAAAGAGTCAGTAAAAGATTTCAGGCTTTGCAGGACACACTGTCTCTGTCACAACTACTCAACTCTGCAGCTGTGGTACAAAAACAGCCATAAACAACACAGAATGACTAAGTGTGGCTGTGTTCCAAGAAAATTTTATTTATGAAAACAGGCAGCAGGTGGGATTTGGTCCCTACAACCGACCCCCACTAGAAAGAACATCCTTGAAATGAGCAGGGAAACATGAGTAAGGATTGAAGATAATAGTATTGAGCTGGTGTTCATTTTCCTGAGTGTGGCAAGTAGACTTACTGCAGAAGAATGTCTTTGTACTTAGGAAACACAGGGTGAAGTATTTAGAGGGCAGAAAGGCTAGAACTAATTCTCAAGTGGTTCAGGGAGATAATGGTGTATATAGAGATAAGGCTAATGTGGCAACACTTTAAGAATGGTTAATCCAGGTGAAGGGTATGTGGGTAATCTCGCAACTTCTTTAGACATTTGAAGTCTTTCAAAATAAAAAGTCTGGAGAAAAATTAGGAACTTGAGCAACTTCAGTGGAACCAAAGGTCTTCAGGAACAGACCACTCTGACCTCTTAGCCCCACTCCCCCACAACCCCCTCGCCATACTTCAGAGCTGTCTGACCAGACCCAGCACAGACTCGGCTTTCTGCAGAGTAGACAAGGGTGCACTTTAGATCACGTGCCTCGCCTTTCTTGTGAGTTCCACAATACCAGAGGTCATTTGAATGCAAAAATGGGTGCAAGGTCTTGGCTCCTTCTCAGGCCCTTTTTGTCTGAATTCTTGTTCTCCTCACCCAACAGCCTGGAGACCAGTTTCCTTTTGACCCTGGGCCTCAAGAGCTGTGGAAGCACAAGGAGCCATGAAAGCCATTAGCACTCCCAGTCATGGGATTTCCTGCTAAAGACAGACCCAGGGGCAGCTGCTGAGGAAAGGCAGCCACTAGTAATATCTGCCTGATCAGAGGCCACCCGGACCCCACAGGGGCTCAATGTGAAGCTTTCTGCTGAGCCAGGAGCCAGTGACACTGTTAAAAGGCTGGCTTTCCCAAGTAACCCAGATCTACAGCTCCAGTGATACCACTGCAGAGAGATTTCCTAATTCTTGACTTATTAATAATCAGTAAAAATACTAAAGCCTCCATTCAAGTAGGCATACATTGATTTCCAATGGGGAGGTGGAGTTGTCTGGAGGCCCAGTATCTCCAAGCTTCATTTTTGATTTTTCAACTGTCAAAACAATACTATAAAGTAAAAACAAAAATTCCTGGGGGCAGGGGAGGAGAAGAGTGGAAATGACCCCTCCCACCTTTCCATTCCTCTGCAATGTCACTCAGTGGTGCTTCTTGGGCCTGTCTGGGCACCAACCCCGGTGCCCCACCAGGGGACACCCATCGCTGTTGTTACAAGCCATTTCAGAACCATGCTCTCTTCTGGGAAAGAAAAAGAAAAAGTCCCCCTATAAGGAATATCTGGTATTGCTTGGGACCCTCAGCACTAAGAAACATGGCACAGAGTTGGCATTTTCAAGATTTGACATCCACAGATCTTAAAGGGTCTGTCTCCAATGCACCCTGTATAGCTGCTGTCAATCTGCCCACAAACACCCTTTGCATACATCTGCAATTCCTCACTACCCTTACCCTTGTCTGTAAGGGAATCATACATCCTCCCTCCTCTTGCCTTGTGACTTACAAAGACCCACAGTCAGGCTCTGCCATGCAACTTGTATTGACCAATGGAATATGAGCAGACATGAAATAGGCCAAGTCTGAGCAGTAGATTTAAATATGACTATGAAACTGGGCTCAGCCTCTTGCTCTTCTCAGCCACAATTAAACAGACATTTCGAAGAATGAGAAAGTAGATGGAGCAGAATCACAGCCAACACACAGCCCACATGCAACAGGAGGAAGAAATAAACCTTTGTTTTGTAAGTCACTGAGATTTGGGGGCTGCTGTTATACTGCCAAATTTAGCAACAACTGACTAATTACCCTCTGATAACAGGAGCAGCAAGTAGGATGCAGACCTCTTGCACCAATATCCTATGGTTCCCATCCACCACCTAACAAAATTCAAGCTTGTTTCCATTTTCACAGAGACTCTCTATCCATTTATACCTGAGACTCCTTAAGGAATGAGACTTTCCAACAACTTCCTTTGTTCATGACTCATTTTTGCACGACCCTAACTGGGGGAAGGAAAAGCAGGTCTAATTTTTCAGCAACACCACTGAGGAGCTCTTGGAGAAGCTGCACACCCAGTGCTTATGATACTCTCTGTTTAAGTCAGGTAGCATGATGGACAGAACCCTGAGCCATGGAGGGTTCAGATGAAATTACCGGGCCATATTATCATCCCCTTAAATTTTCAAGTCTTCAAGGGTCAAGGTGACTTGGACAAGTTACTCTCCCTGTCTGAATTGCTCAGTGGTTTTCAAACCCAACTCTAGGTTTCTCAGATGTCTCAGCAAACAGTTACAGAAGGAGCTTTGGCCAATGGGCCTTACCCCCTACTTTGGTCAATCAGCTCTGCTTTGACCACTTGAACATATTAGGTTTCCAAGTAAGCTGTTGTTTGACCAAGCATCCTATAACTAAATGCATTTCAAAACCACCGACCAGGTGCTTTCTGAGCTCTGACGCACTGTGAGCCTCCCAGGCACAGCTTCATGTGCATCTGCGGCCGCTGGACCTTCGCTGTAGTCAAGGAGACACTAACACCCAGAGGGCAGCCAGTGGTGACTAACTGACAAGCAAGAACATAATTAGGTAGATTCAAAACAACTCAGCCAGGAGTTATAAAATAGCTGCCTCTGGTTCTATGAGATGATTGGACATTTTAAGATTAGAGTGGGGGAAGCCAGTTAAGCAACACCACTCTGGAAGTGGGCTCCAGTTTTTAGCTTTCTACATGAGGCTAATCTTCTGGTATAACCACCACCTGCCCCAACACCAACATTCCAACTGGAAAAGGGTCCTTTGTAAGTGAGAGGCATACTTGTAGATCACATTATAAAGCCAGTATGCCCCGGAAACCTCTTGGGCTGTGACACTTGGTTGGGGGTATTTGTTGATGAGAATAGTCAGTTCTCATCTCTCCCCTACTCCCTCCCTCCTTTCTGTCTTTCTCACATTCTCATTGAATTCTCTTAAACTCTAGTCTCAGGGAGTTTATAACTTTGGGGCCTCCACCCAAGGGAGAAGGAGAGTCTATTTTCCCAAAGTTCCTGTGGGTGGACCCACATTCTGAGCCCAAGGGAACTGGGCAGAATCTAGAGGGTGAAGCCTTCACTGAAGGTCAGTTCCCATCTGCCCACGCAAACTGAGTTTCCTGAAAGACAAAACAACACTTGATGTAATGAGAATCCATTCAGCCAGGCAGTACTGGCCATGGCACATGAGTGGGCCAGACAAGGGCAGAACCAGGAATAACTGCGACCTACATTCCAGTCTCACATAGAAAGTAGGCAAGCAGGGCAGAAATGAGAGGAGGGGGCCAGAAAACAGGGCATGAGGCTGCTGAAGCAGTCAGAAAAGATGTGATTGAAAGAGAGAGAAGTTAGTCCATGGAGACAGGAAACTCTCAGGAAAGAAAAAAACTCCAATTTAAGGGAGATTTATATAAAACAGACACAGCAGAGCAGGCTGCTCAGGAAGTAAGGCTCTGCTTGATGGGAAATGCAGCTTGGGCTTTTCCTGACTGGGAAAACACATGGAGAAGACCTAGATTCTTCTGGGAATAGAGGAGATGTGTGTGAGCCCCGTTAGGCTGGGAGTAAAAGTCAGGGTGACTTCTGGACTGCAACTAAAAGAGAGAACCCCATCTCGTGGATCAGTATTTGCCCAAAAGCCCTACTCAGCACTGGGCACACAAAATAGATTTAACTGGGTCTATCATAAACCAGTCCAGCGAACTCCTAATATGTTTCCTGTTGCCTTTCTCGCTCCCACCCACGATATTCTCCACACTACAACAGGAACAACCTTCTAATGTGGCCGTCCTGTAAGTCGCCTCCCTTCTTACATGCCCTGGCTGCCTAGCCCACATCCACTCATCTCTCCTTGCAGCTTAGCCCACCCCAGCTTGCATGATCTACCCCTGCCCCACACTCCAAATTCATCTGGCCTCATTCCGCAGGTTTCCTAAACACACCACACTCATTTCTTCTTTGGGCACTCTGCCCTCTGCCTAGAAAACTTCATTCCCAGAATTCACCCGATCAGTTCCTTCTCTAATCTCAAAGCTTTCCCTGGCTACCCAAACACAAGAAGGACTACCCTTCTAATACCTCATTCCTCCCACCATATTCTGTTCTTGGCTTTGAGAGCACTTCTTGCAATATTTGCTGACACATTTATTATCAGGCTTCAGACTGATATTAAGGTCAGCATCATGAGAAAATGCTGTTCAGCACACACTTAGCACTAGCACTGTGCATGGTATATCCAGGGCTCAGTACATTTTGTTTGAACAATGGAATGAGGACTCAATTTCCTTAACTCTGGTTAGTTTCCAGAATGCCTCCACATTTTTCCCTCTAACCATATTAAATCCACGCCATATGAAGACATGAAGCAATAATGACTGTTAACATTCATTGAGTGTTTTTTGTATGACTCAGCTTTTCCTGGGTATCTCACTTAATCGTTACAGCAACTGAATGAGCTAAGTTGCTTATTTCCAATTTATAGATGAGAAAATCCAGGCTTACAACAAATTTAGTTGCTGGCTCAAGAGCACAAGGCTAGTGAGTGTCAAGGTTAAGTTTTCAACCCAGGAGGACTGATCCTTGGCTTGCGTATTTAACTACCACAGCTATGGCAACTTTAGGACACCAAGGGACATATCTTAGGAGAATCAACTCCTAACTCTGTGTGATGGAAGAAGGAAATCACTGCAGCACATTTCCTCAGCATGTGAGGAACTCAGGTTATTTGGAGTTTTCCAAATAAATATGACTTTTCAAAAGTAGTGCCATTCTTTGGATCTAAGCCCCCTAAAGCCCCAATCTCTCAAGGACTGGGTCAGGTCAAAGTCAAAGGAATTGCCAGGTGAGTGCCTATTTCCCTAGTGGGAGGTTACCCTCCCCTGCAGCAAGAATGTGCTGCACAATTTTCCCATCAATCATGTCCCAGGGGCCCTTTACAATGGGTCGAGTTGGCTTTGGCAACCTCTTGTCAATTAGCCGTGTCCAGGCCAAACATAATATCTTGACAAAGAATGTTTCAATTCAGTTCAAATAGACTTTTTCCACAGAGCCCATAATACGTAATGAGGTTATTTAATCTAGAAAGAAATCCAATGACCTGGAAAAAAAATTGGTGTGTGTTAAAGCAACCATTTTCTTTGCCTGCATCTCCACAAGTTCCTACTTGACCTAACAACAGCAGTGTCTGCTGGGCTGCAGGTGTGAAGGTTTTATTTATTCCCTGCCCTGACCCTCTGCCTGGGAAAGACACAGTGAGTTGTGTGCCCTGCAATGGTGCCCTAACAAGACCCTAACAATTTCTGGGCATCAGAACTCGTTAGAAAGAACTTCCTTACAAATGTCTAGGTTCCTCCCCCTGGGGCTTCTGATTCAGCAGATCTGGAGTGGGGCCTAGGTATCAGTATTTTCCCTTAAAGGCAAACCTATGGAACAATCAAGTAGTGGTATAGATGCTGTTGTAATGCAGTATCTTACAGGGATCTAGGTTCAGCCACCTTTTTGTGGGATCTTTTACCAGGTCCCTTGAAAGGCTGATGGGGTTCAAGGAAGATGATATGAGTAAAAAAATAAAATAGTAACATGTATTGACTGTTGACTATGTCCTAGACACCAGATGAAGCACTTTACCTGCATAACTCCGTCTTCATAAAATTGTCTAAGGAAGAGAGATGAGGAAGCTTGCCCACAGTTTGTGAGCTTGGTAATGTGAGTTCAGGTAAGAATCCAGGGCCTGGACTACTTTCCAGTACCAACCACCAAGGCATCCATATGAGACAAGGGTTCCAGGGGGTTGTCAGAAAAGGCATGACACATTTTTGCATAGAAAAAAATATGTCACCACTTTTACGACAACCCAATAGATTCAGCTTTCCTGCCCCCTCCTTCATTGACAGCATCGGGATATGAGGTCTGAGCCTAACGGACAGGATAGGAGGAGTCTTGAACACTGAACATGGCTGGCCAGTGCCCTCCTGCAGGAGGACAAGAAACAGATGACCAGTTGTGCTGTGACCCTCACCTCCTTTCCGCCAGCAGTCAGGGGGGCGGAAGCATGCAACCACAACCCATCAGTTTCCGCTGATGGGAAAGAAAAAATGCACAATGACGAAGACAACTCCAACTGGGACACAGGTTGCCATTTTGGAACACCAAAGACAGAAGGCAAAAATATTGAGAAATCTTAAAGCAACAGCCTTATGTTTGTACATTTGACAAAGAAGAGAAGGTGCTACCATTTATTGAGAACTACTCCATGCAAAGTGCTGTCAAGCTGTCATTTCTTTTAACACTTATAGCAGTCCCGTGCAGCAGGTGTTTTCTTAGCCAGTCTACAGATGAAAAATATGGGTCTTAGAAATACTAATTAAGGTGTCCCCAGGCCAGCCAGAAGTGGACACTGGATCTGATTTAAATGGGTATCCTCTAAGGCCCTGCCCTTCTGATGTTACAGTGACCTCCACTGAGCTCTTCAGGGACATGAAGGCTATTTTGATGAGGCCAATATCCCAGAAATTTCTCCCATGAAGCTATATATACTGAAAATGAAGTTCCTTGTACCACAGTGGGGCATAGCACACTGGCGCATGCTGAGGAGTCTGAGTTAAAAGGGCTTCTGCCTTTCTCTTATGCTAAGGTGGGTATGCCACTCAAATTAACCAAGCACTTCTTAGTACCAGGAACCTGCTCATCAATGATGTTATACTTTCACCTGTACCATGCCAGACTGGGTTTTATGATTCCCATTTTACAGATATAGAACCTGAAGCTCAGTGAAGAGGCAGGGAAGAGCAAGAAGGTATGATGGCATTTGGTCCTGCACATGGCCAGCAACCCCACCTGCCCTGGAGGACACACTCAGCTGGGTGAGCATTGGAGAATAAGGAGCTGCAGCGAACACATCTCTGGATTCTGAGGAGAAAACATTAGATGTTGGAAGGACACATTTTTTACTCCACTGAGGGGCCTCTCGTGAGCTAAGGGCATGTCGTATTTCCTACCTTGTGTCATTGTCACCATCTCAATAAACCCATTTGGAAGATACCCATGCATGACTGTTGACAGCAACTTTGATAAGCTGGACCTCAAGAAGGCTGGTGTGCTGACCCCTCTATTCTGGAGTGCTGTCCTGGGGCTTTCTTTAAGGGTTGGTATGTTTTATCACTATTCTCATTTTAGAAAAAAGAGCTCAGGGGAATTAAATTGGTTACCCAAGTCTTCCAGCTTGTCCCACATGAAGCTGGGGGTTCAAACCAGGTCCCTGAATCTGACCTCTACTCATGACACCATAGGGTTTGCTATGAGAATCTAAGCAAACCAATTATCATGGGTGTGACTCCCCACCCTCCATAGGAGAGAAGTAGGACCACTGATCACATGACAAGTTCTACCAGCGCACAAGTGACAGGATATTAAAAGTTGGCATCATTTGGGCCTCCCCGGTGGCGCAGTGGTTGAGCGCTGGGTTGCGAAGCTGCCCGCAGCCTCTGCAGCGCCGGTTCGATCTCAGGCTGCTCCCCGGCCACTGGAGGAGGGTCCCACATGGCGCGCAGACCTCTCCTGCCACCCGCTGCTCCCCTCAGCAGTGTACTTCGGTCCTTCTGCCTGCTCTGCTCCCTGCTCTGGCTCTGGTGAATTCTCTCACCCTCCCGCGCTTCTGACTGTACCCAGAGCATGTATAAAAACAAAACAAACAAACAAATAAATAAATAAATAAATAAAGCATGCCTCTATTAAAAAAAAAAAAAAAAGTTGGCATCATTTGGGAAAATAGCCTCCCAACAGGACAGCTTTCAGATGGATCAAACCAAGAAACAAACAAACCTGGGCCCTCATTTTCTGGAAGGAGCCAGAGAAAGTAGCAAATGAACCTCTGGCCCTGCTTGAAGCAGAAATCTGGTCAAATCTGCTCCCTTGAACTGGGAGAGTAGAGAGAGACTGAAAGCTAGGTGCACAGTGGGAGGGCCTTGCTGTCAGTCCGGACTTAAATTTGAATACACTCCTGAACTTTTGAATACTCATGTATTACCTTAAAAATATCAAAACATATCATCCTCCCTCAATTCCTAATCACACCCAAATTCTGATGATGGCACATATATCCAGTCCTCCAGGAGGCACAGCACACCTGGCTTCAGACTGAGCCTTCCATCTACTTCAAGGAAGCCACAGCATCATCGCAACCAGGATGTCAAATAAGACTTATTTATGTAGGTGCAAAGTCTGTTGCATGTCTGTCCACCAGTTCTGACCACCTTCCAAGATGGCTAAAAGGAAATCAAAGACACTCTGGGTGTAGGCAGGAGCTGAGTCAAGGGAAATCCCTTTTGCAGGACGACTAGGAGAACCAGTCGAAACAGATGGAGCCAATTTAATATGTCTCCGCAAAGGAGTCATGTTAGGAAAGCAAGGACGAGCAGAAGCATTAGTATAAATTACTCTGAGTGTTCATAAAGGCTTGCTGTTCAACACTCCCAGGAGGCTAAAGAATTGTTTGCTCCAGCCTGGCAGACCCAAAGCATGCAAATTAATAGCCATGATTTATCAGGAGGCATTTTTCACTGGCGTTCTTGGACCAGGATTCTTTAAGTATTTGGGTTCATCTATCTAGCATGTGCCCAGTAGAGTTACTGCTATGATTATGCAAAATGTATCATAAATCCAATATTTAAGAGAGGTTTATTTAAGCCAGTCTGGTGTCCAGGGTCCAAGCTCATTACCATGAATACAATTAATTCCTGGCAGGGCCTTGGAGAGAGGAAGCCAACCCACTGCATCTGTGAGCCACTGGATGGTCACTCACAATCTCTTGGTAGGGGGTAGGAGGGGCAGGCAGGGCAAGGCACCATCCCCCTATTCCAGGGATACTTACCATCCTTGGATCTGCCTCTGCTTTTAGGCTGCCATACCTTTGCTTCAACTCTTCCTTTCTCCTGGCATGCCCTCCCCGCCCCGCCGCCTTCCCCTCCCAAAATTATAAGCAACATTCTAGGCCCAGTTCAAGAGCTTGTTTCACTAAAACTCTTCCTGATCCCAGCAAGACGCTCCTTCTTACCTCTCCAGCTTATAGGGGGGCAGATGTGAGCTTGCTGACCTTGGGTTAGTATCTTTCTTTCTGGAGCCTCAGTTTCCTCAACTGGATAAGATAACCACAAAATCCCTTTAAGGCAAAAATGAATTTAATTCTCATGCCCTGGAAGTCATGTCCTATATTATCTTCTATGTGAGGTCATGAGTCCCGTAAGAGTGTAAACTCCTTCATCCACCTATATACATCCTCCCCATCACCTGCCACAATGCATCTAAAACACATCAGATGTTAGGAAAACATGGAAGGTTGGGAAGGAGGAGGTGAAGGCAGAGAAGAAATGAAAAAGGAAGATAAAACATCAGCTTGGTAAAGGGCTCCATATGTAAGCCATCAACTGTTGGAGAGAAAACAGATGATTGTTATGGTCGCTCTTAAGAGGAGAAAATGTGATATGGGCTCAAATATATTGAAAATAATATCTATATTTATTGAGGAAAACACTGGGAGGAAGTGACCTGACCCCATTTCACAGAAAAGGAAATTATGGTTCAGAGAGGTGCAGCAATTAACCCAAGGTCACCCAGAAAGTGACAGAGCCATGGTTTCAGGCTCTTCTGTTGAACCACTGGCTAGCTATTTTCCATTTGTCTCTGGAAGGCAGAGGCAGCCTGGCATGGATTAAAGCCTGGGCAGATGAGAGCATGTCCTATCCCTTTCTAGCTAGCATGAGTCTCCTGCTGTCATCGCATCTGACCACGGCACTGATTCTAGGGAGGGGTCTCCAGTCAGGTCCCCCCTCGCTTCTCATCAGGCTGTGAGTCCATGTAGAGTCTAAATCTGCTTTCATGGCTTGGATTGGAATAATGATGAGAAAAATCTAAATCACAGAGCGTCACATCATTCCAATTAATTTCTCCAAGATCAAACAAGAGATGTTGCTTTGACAATAAGTAATTACAAGAGAGGACAGAAGGGGGGGCAGAGGGGTGGGACCTTAAAATTCTGCTGAAATGTTCACCTACTATGTGCGGGTACATGATCTGTGGCACCAGGCACTGCAAGTGTGACCTGTGGTGACATTTCACAATGACCATATCAGGAGAGATTATCACCCCATTATACAGATCAAGAAAGTAAGGTTCTGTGAAGCTAAATCTTTTGCTTAGGGTCACACAAAGATGGTGGAGCCAGGATTCAACCCCAGGTCCACCCAACTCTGAAGCTGAAGCTAAGGTCTGGGCACGCTGCCTTACTGGGGTAGCACATGGTACCAGTGAGGCCTGGATGTGGGACCCACATGACCCGAGAATGAGAACGTGCTTTTTGAACTGAAACCCCAACAATCTATTTTTTCTTTTAATTTTTATTTTCTTTTGCACAGAGCAAATCTCTCTCCCTTGGCCACAGCCTGAGTCCCAATTGTCATAGATGAATATACACCATTAGTTCCAGGCATGGGACAAGGTGGGGTGGCCAACTCCTCCAGGGAAAGCCCCTGGAGCTGGGTGTTTGGGGTGTGTCCTCTCTGAATACAGACCAAGACTCCAACTCCAGTAGTTGCCAGGCTGACTCTGCTCCTTTCACACTGTTAGGTGGCACTCTGAGGCACTGCCTGGCTTCTGGGGCATGAGCTGTAAAATGGGGGTGGTGATACTTACCTCAAGGTGGGGAAGAAATAAAATAATGTACTTGCTGCACTTAGCAAGTGCCTGGTCCGTACCAAGGGCTCATGCTGATTTTTATCACCTTTCAGTTTCACACCCACCAGGCCGCCATGGACTCGGAGATGACTGGGGAAGACGACAGTGGGGGCCACTGAGTCACGCCTCTCCCAGGCCACAGGATGGAGCCTGCCCCAGCAGAGGCACCATGCTCATCCAGCCCTGCTCCTGGGAGGGTGCCCTCAGCACCTTCTTTGCCCACCCTCTGGAAACTGTCTAACATATTAGAAAATGGGTGGCCACTGAAAAAGGGGCCATTTACACACCCCAAGAAGATTTCATTAGAGGCTGCGTCACTTGTAAGGGATCTGTGCCCATTCTCTCCCCTTTCACCTATGGGGCTAAGTAAAGCCCGCAGACTCCTGGGCTGCCCCCTCCCAGAATTCAGTAGGTTGGATTTTCAGGGCAGGGCCTAGGAGAGATGGAACTCTTTATCTTCTAGCGAAGGAGGGATACACAAGGTCTCAGCTGCCTCCTACCTCCACCCCCCAAGAGTGTATCTTTTTTGGAAAGATGTTAGTCTGGAAAGTGTGCACATGGAAGCAAGAAAACAGGTTTTGGGTGATGTTGGTGGGGTCAAGGTCTCCCAGAAGTGGGAAACGGCCTTATATACTAAGAGGAAGGAGCAGGCAATTTGGGAGGAGGATCAAGAAAGTCTCAACCTCAAGATGCAACCTTCCGGTGACCTTTCCAATCTTCTCTAAAGTGAAGGCGCTGTGAATGTCTCCTGTAAGATGGCTTAAGGGAATGGTTTTCTTGCTGGCCCTGACGCTGAACAAAGCAGAGACCACAGGTGCACAGGCTGGGCCAGCTGTGGAAGAGACTCGGAGATGTGCCCCAGAATGTGCCAAAATCCTGTGGGACAAAGAGAGGGTGAGCCAAGAGAACCCTAGCAGCTGTGGGGTTTGTAGAGGCTCCAGGGCACACCCTCCTGCAGGTCACTGGCAAGGAAAAAATCAGGTGCCCAAGAGGAGTAACTGATAAGAATAGAAGGGAAAAAAAAAATCAAACTCAATAAACCAAATATCTCCTTGCTTTCTCCTTGTAACTGCTCCCCAAAACACCCTTTGCAAGTGAGAGAACACTGGCCCGATGCTCAGCTTTTTTGTAGGTAGAAAGAACTTTAATTAAAAAGTAAATTGCAGCTTGAGTGCACCTGGTAATGTGTGCAATGGCCTTGAGCCAATTAAGAAGAGGTTTCCCTTTTATCATTTCCTTGGCTGGGATGGATTTATTGCTTGGCTTTTAAAGAAAGAGAAAAAGCAACAAGGTGTCTCAAGAAGAGATTCCCACCTTCCAGAGTCAGGAGATGAGGGGCCAGTTCAACTGTGTGTGGCCGGCCAGCTGGGCCTCTGGGATATAGTTCAAATGGGCACTATGGTCTCCCCGCCACTGTCACCATCCTCTGGGACTCCAGCTGCATAAGCAAAGCAGTGATGGCGAGAAGAAAGGAGAGCACCATCCCACCAACTTTCCTCTGCCAGCTGCTCCCTCACCACAGCCTTCTGATGCTTTGTGCCTTTTGGAAACTGAAATGGCTGTGTCAACAGCAAAAAACTGGAAGTTTGGACCAACTGTCTCCCTAGAGATCCAAAAGGGCTGGAG
This sequence comes from Talpa occidentalis, assembly GCF_014898055.3. Lineage (NCBI taxonomy): Eukaryota > Metazoa > Chordata > Mammalia > Eulipotyphla > Talpidae > Talpa > Talpa occidentalis. The sequence continues at coordinate 27,718,918 of NW_023603184.1, forward strand.
TGGCCTCTGTCTGCCCCAAGCCTCAGGAAGGAAGGAGGGAGGGCAGTGCAGCAGAACAGCTGAGGAATAGGCCACTTCCTGAGCTGTGCCCAGCCAGGAGGGCAGCTGGAGCGTCCCAGCCAGCGGTATCCCAGCAGATGCTCAAGGGTAGCTGGGAACAGGCTGTGGGCAGACACCTGCCAGTGGGGGAAAATGTGTCTGAACATTTGTTTGGCTAACTGGTGGTGACGGAGGATGCCGAGGCATGGGCTACCTCTCGGGAGCCGGCTGGGTCACCCTGGTCTGCCCACAGCTGGCTCTAGTGAGTCGAGGCCAGCTGTCACCATCACTCCAGGCTCCCAGAGCTTAGAGGTGATAGAAGGGACAGAGACAAGGCTACCTGGCCAGGTCCTGTGGCTTGCTACTCCAACACTAATTTCCAAACTTGTTTTCAGCCAAGTATCGTGGACAAATAAATTCCTGTGTGAAACAGAATACAGAGGGCCTCCCCGGTGGCACAGCGGTTGAGCGCTGGTTTGCGAAGCTGCCGAAGCCTCTGCGACGCCGGTTCGATCCCTGGCTGCTCCCCGGCCACCCGAGGAGGGTCCCACATGGCGCGCAGACCTCTCCTGCCGCCCGCTGCTCCCCTCAGCAGTGTACTTCGGTCCTTCTGCCTGCTCTGCTCCCCGCTCTGGTGAATTCTCTCACCCTCCCGCACTTCTGACTGTACCCAGTGCATGTATAAACAAAAAACAAACAAACAAACAAATAAGTAAATAAATAAAACATGTCTCTATTAAAAAATAAAATTAAAAAAAAATTAAAAAAAAAAAAAAAAGAAAGAAACAGAATACAGACAGGGCAGAGTTGCTCCAACAGAAGCAGAGCTACTGTTGAACCTCTCCATCAGGTTCACAGGCCCTGGATCACCCCAAGGCACTCCCTGGGCTTCAGTAGGGCTTGGTCAGAAACCACAGAGATTACATAAGGACATGAAAACTGCCATCAGAGCTCAGGTGTGGGGGGTGGGGGGGCGGGGATGGCGGGAAGTATAGGGAGGGGTGGCCAGAAGTAGGGAGAGGCAGTGAAAGCATAGATATGATTAAGATAACTGCTCATCTGCCCCTTGCTAAATAAACCAATAAGCCCCTTTATGTGTGTCCTAAGGCCATGCCAATAGATACTATAAATCAACATGCTATTCCCTCAAGCACTGAAAAACTCACTCCTACATGTTAACCTGTTTCAGTGAGGGGAGTCCTGGGAGCACATGCCACAAGAGGGAAGTTGTCAGGGCACAACTCCCCTCAGCTGTGACTCAGTAACTGCACCTGCAAAATGGTTTCACTGGCCTGAGGACTCAACAAAAGATACTCCCCAAACCCCAGTGTGGGGGGTTTCCCACAGTAACAAAAGAAAGGCCAAAATAGAGGGGGTTTGGATGATGGAAAATTCTGCATTACTCAGCTTTGGACAAGAAATCAAAAGAGAAATAAAGTGGATCAGAGAGACAGGAGACAGACAGACATAGGAGATATCTCCGTGAAACAGAGGCCTCTGTCCAACAGTCCTAAGTCCTGGCTTTACCACTAACTCACTTTGTGACCTTAGGCATGTCAGACTCTGTTTGTGTCCAGGTTTTCTAAGCTCTTCCCAAGAAGCAAACCCCTTAGTGACAGGCACCAGGCAAATGCCATCTGTTATTGACCCTAAAGGTCAAGGAAGGTATGCTCTTGCTCTCTCTCCATACTGAAGCCTAATTCTGGGTACTCTTATTAAAAGCTTTTCTAACTATCCCTAACATGTTAGCCTCCAAATATAAGCCTCCAGGCTTTCTCCAGCCTCTGCGCCTTTTCCCAGGCTGTTTCCACCTCTCATCACCCCATATCAGCCCCATATCAGTCCACCTGCAGCCCAAGGTGGATCTAACTTACTCGTGGGCTCAACAGGAATGAAGGCAGAGGGTAAGAGACTCCTTCTGGTGAGGACCCCCAGGGCAGTTCTCTAGCCACAAGATCTAGGGCTATTTCCATACTATGCTGAACTAGACAATAGTTTGGGGTTTCTGTGAGCTTTACCCCTGGACCAGGGCATCCTAATGAAAGGACACCAAGGATTGCATTCTCTACGATGCACCCTAAAGCCTGCTTTGCAGCTCCCTGTGGCCCTTCGAGAGAGAGAGAGACACTGCATGTGTACTGACTAGGACAATTTATGTGCTGCCTGAGTTTACATTACTTGCTGGTGTCTCAAGAGAAGCATGCTTGCTGAGCCCCAGCCGTGGCATCTGGAAAGGACTCAGCCTTCCTAAGTTGTTCAAAGACACGGGACAGAAGTGTGTGAAGGGGGAGGGGCAGAACTGGAGTGGGGGCAGGTGGCACAGTCCACACTGGCGCTGGGCGATATACAGCCCACCCAGGGCTAAGGGAACAGACACCAGACAGAGGGGAAGGCCAGCCCAGAGGAAAGGCCCAATTGGGCCTGACTTCCTGGCTATCCCCTGGATTCAGAGAATTGCTGAGTTTCACTGGCTCTGACTGAAGCGACAAATTCATTTTCCTCTGGTACAAACAGGCCCTAAACGGAGCCAGGTGCTAATCTTGTGTAATTCCTGCCTTCCGGGAATGCCCGCCAGGATTTTCCGCTTTCCTCGCCCACCTGTAATAGCTGACGACCTCCCCATTTTGGATGTGAACACTGATCCAAACAGAGACAGGAGCAGCTGAGACCCCAGCTGACCTCCACACCCACCCAACTGTCACCACAAGCCCTGTTCATCCACGGTGGGCACGGGGAGCAGGTTGCCAGAGCAGGCAGCTCCTTGTTAGTGCAACAGGGGCCACAGACTGGGTGCTTCATACTAGCTCTGGCTGCCCGTCCCAGCTGGGCTTACAAATGAAGAGGGAAGTCTTCATACAGGGGCCCAGAAAGAATGCAGTAGGAGAGAAGCATCAGGCTGGATGGAGATTTGTGCTTATTCGAAAGGGGGCTGCCACCCTCCACCCCCGACCAGAGAGCCTATCAGCTTTAGAGCCAAATAGTTTGCCCTCCAGGGGTACGGCCATCTGTGCCACTTGTATCTACTGAAAGCTCACCAGGTATCAGGGGCCCAGGATATGAGAAGCTGAGGAGAACAGGAACAAGTCCCTGCCCTCATGATTGTTCTATTCTACTGGAAGAGAAAGGTAACAAACGCAGATCTACCAAGTAATCCAGAGACGGGATATGTGTACAAAGGCAAACAAAGCAGACTCAAAGGCAAAGAGAACGCTGTTAGAGAAAACCTCTGAGGAGGCAAGGTCTCACCAAAGGGTGCCGTGCAGTGAGGAGTTGTGCAAAGAAGTGGGCAGTCTGTGCAGAGGCCCTGAGGCAGGAGCAGAGCTGATGTGTGGGACACAGGGCCAAGGGGCTAGAACAAAATAAGAGCTTTCAAGTGTGGGGGAAGAGGTCAGAGAGATGGCAAGACCTGAGAGTAAAGGGCCTTTGTGGGGTTGGTGTTGTTCCCAGCTATGAGCTGCCTTTGTCTGAGAGTTTACCATGTACCCATCTGTTTCCACTGCCCTGTGTTCTGCAGTGCCAGCCAGTGGGACCACACGCCAGGCCCCATTGTAAGTGGCCACTCCACTCACATGAGCCTGTGGAATGTGAGCTGAAGTGCCACACGCCACTGAGAAGTGTAGCTTTCAGCATCACCATGTCCAGCCACTACTGCTCCCTGCGCCCCAACCCTGGAGTGAAGAAGCTGCATGAAGCTGGTTGACATTCATTGTGAACCAGAAACTCACTTGAGGGTTGAAAGCCTTTGAGATGTTGCCACAGCGTAACCTAGCAGGAACTGACAAATAAAGACTGGCAGGCACCCATACAGGAGGTGGAATTTATTCCTAAACAGTGAATAATCACTTCAGGGCTTTGAGAAGAGTGCCCTGAACTGAGAGCAACCCTAGCTGCTGGATGGAGGACAGCACCCCCTCAGCAGCCATACCCCTCACCCCAGTCACAAGGCACATCGGCTGCCACACCCCTGCAAAGATGCGGCCTCTGTGAGCCTGTGCGGGGAAGGGCTGTGATTGTCCTGAGCCATCTTATTTCTCCACGTTATTTTCATGTCCCCAACTGAAAGGCACTGACCTCTCTTTAAGTCCTGACCACACACCCCGGGAGGATGTTCAAGGTCTCTTCTGCATAAACTGCGACATGGTACTTTCCAGCTCTTTTCTAAGAAGCATTCAATTTGTCACTATAATGAAGGGATTTTTCCAAAGCATCACAGACTCACATTTGAGATATCTGTCTGCCCCTCAGTCACTCTTCTGGAAAACAAAACCAATTCTTCCCCTTTCCCCCCACCTGGTCCTCTCATTCTTCACAGGACCATACCTGGGGCTCTCTGTGGCACCTGTATTCATTCTCCTTGTGCACATCTCACATCCCTTAACAGATGATGACCTACTCGATGCCTTCGTCTCCTCCAGAGCATCTCACAGCATGCCGAGTACATAGTAGACACTCAATTACCATATTTTAAATGAATGAATACATCCCCTCAAAATTCAGAGGGTAAAAAGGTAGTTAGTTCTATTTCTGACTAAAAAGTACATGAAAACTGTGTTTAATCAATAAATGAAAATGGTTGTTGCTACTAAATTCCTCTCCACCTGGCACCTGCAAAGGACACATTTACATCTTATTTCCCAAAGGTAGAATATCGAAAGACCAGAGGTCTGATGAGATGACACTTGTTCAAATGCAGCCCTTCAGAAGGGCACAACCGAGACATTTCCATGCCCTGACCGTGGACGTGGCCAGGGAAAATGATGACATATTCCACAAACCCAACGTGAAGATTACACACTAACAGTCAGTGATGGCTGAGTCTTTACAATGTGCGAGGCATGAGCTGGACCGGGAGGGAAAGATGAAGTTATTCGAGGCACAGTCCTGTTTACGAGGAGCACTTGATCTCAATGCTAACATAAGGCCCAAATAAATGAATTTTCGCTTTTAGCAAGTCAACAGCTCCCCACAAAAGGAAAGCACAGAATCACACTTGATAAAATGGAAATTAACCAAATTCTTGTTAGAGCATAAGAATTCAGAAGGTGAACTAGCTGGGGACAGTTTAAGCTTTCAAAGATGTGGCCACGCAGAGAAGACAATATAAAGAAGCAAGAAGGGGGAGTAGCAGAAGTAGGCCCTGAGTCCCAGGGGAGTTGGTTCAAAAAGGCAGCACATGCTGGCCAGAGGCAATAAAATTGAAGCAAACTGTCCTGCCAACAGTTGGGGACAGGAAACTCAAGGATAGACACCACGTTGTGCCAAGAATGGCCTGGAAGTTATGTCCAGGAAAGAAAAAAAAAAATCCACAAACACAGGGGCCAGCTTGCATTTAGTCTTAAAGTAAATTAAAGTAAACAGAAACCCTGGACTCATCAGGTCGCCAACAGATGGAATGCTGATGGGAGATGCCACATGAGAGGCCAGTTCCTGTTCTCCAGGGTGTTTCAACTGGCCACATCCTCCTAGTGAACTAGTGAGCAGGGAGGGAGAGCTCAGAGGAGCACATCTGAACATGTGAGGCAGAAAGAAAAGCCTCCAGTTAAAAACTCCCAGAGATCATGCTCAGCGAAATAAGCCAGAAAGAAAAAGAAAAATACCGGATGGTCACACTCATAGCAGGAATTTAGAAAACCTAAATAAGGGACCAGGAAAAAAGACTAATTATAATAAAGTAAAAATCAAAATCAACAAGCAACTATAAACCAGAGACACACTGTGGGGGGTGGGTGGAGGAGGGAGTAGGATCAAAACAAGGGGGGTGGGAATTGTATGGGGACTATAACCATGATGAAAATGCATACACTATGCAAAAATGAAAAATGATGTAAAAATATATAAAATTAAAAAATAATATTAGAAAATTAAAATAAAAGCCATTCAACTGAATTAAAAAAAAAAACCTCCCAGAGAGCCATTTGCTCCTTGAGATTCCTTGGAACACAGAGTGCAAACAAGCAAAATCAATGAGCCATAGAACAAACTACTTCCGTCACTCAGCAATATCTGTAGGAATACACACACACACACACACACACACACACACACACATGAGTCTGGTACACAATGAAGTACAATGGTTATCTCAAGAAGCAGCACTTGTATGATTGAGTTGCAAGGGTACTAGCCATTTTTTTTTTTGCAGAATACACTTTTTTCGTGAAAGAACAACAAACAGTCCATAATTATTCAAACATGTGAATTTGGCAGACTTTTCTCAAAAATGAAAGATGTGAGATTGTCAGCTCCCAGAAAATAACTGATAGTATTTTTCCCAATGATAAAATTTAAGCTCTTAAGCAAAAATTCATCTATCCACTATCTTAAGTCTGAGAACTTCCCAATACTTAAAGACTACTGAGGAGATTAGTGGGAATATTAATGAAAGAAAGTTTTGATATATGTTATAAAATGTATCAACATTCAGAATATCCATATAACTCCATTAATTATCTTTTCCAAATGAACAATACGGCATGTTATAAAAAATAATGCTTGGGCAAGAGAGGCAACTTAAAAGTACATGATGAATCAGGATTTTAATGTAACAGAGCACAGAAAGTTTAGTGATATGAGTTCAGAGTCCACATTGCAACTAGCCTCTGAAAACCTCCCATTTGTTTGTTTTCTGTGTAGTAGCAAAGAAAAATAACCACATTTATCTGAAAATGTTATTAAAATATTCCTCCCTTGTCCATCTACATATCCATGTAAAGTATGGTTTTCATCTATTTCAACCAAAACAAGATATTACAACAAACTGAAGACAGAAGGAGATATGAGAATCCAGCTGCTTTCTACCAAGCTAGACATTAAAGAGATGAGGGAGGGGGTCGAAGCCAACAGGGACCTTTTTGCTTGGGCTGTAAATAGTCAGGACAAGGTTGATCGTTTTCAGGTTGCTATTTGGCTGGTAGACACTGATCCCACCATACAATTCTTAACATACTAAAATAATTTCATACCATTTGGTAAAAATTCACTGACCAAAGACACCTGACACCCCTCCTTCATATCCTAGCTCCTCCAATACTATAACCTCCCCAAGAACCAGCTACTAAATGTTACTGTCTGTCACAGTAAGGGGTCCCCAGCACCCTGCACCAGCACTAAAGCCAGAATCTGCTCTGACTGAACACTGCCAAACACCACATCAGTTATTCCTATTTTTGAGCATCCATCTTTCTTGGTTTGCTCTCTCAAGGATGAGAAAACTTGGAGGCAACTGGAGACTAAAAGGGGCAACATTCCAGAGGGATGAACACTGGCTGGAAACACCATGATCCATGTAGACTGACCCCATCAAGAAAGCAGACTTGCTTCTGAAGAATGAATGACCCGCTAATTCAATGAGAGCTGTGGACTGCCAGCTTCTCTGCCAGAAGGGAATGAGCAGAGACCATATCTAAGAAAGGAAAAGTAAGTATAATAAAATAAAAATCAAAATCAACAGGCAACTATAAACCAGAGACATTCTGCAGGGGGGAAAAGGGAGTAGGATCAAAACAGGGGAGGCACGAGCACAAGGGACCATGGTGACAGTTCATGGGTGAATGGGTGATGGGAATTTCACGGGGACTATAACCGAGATGGAAGTGCATACATGGTACAAAAATGAAAAATGATGTAAAAAATATACAAAATAAAATAATAATTAAAAAAAAAGAAAGGAAGAACTCCTAGTAACTCAACCCAGTCTTTGAAAAAGGAACTCCAGATTCCTTTGCAAGACCACCCACTCCAGGCAAAGGGAAATAAGCAAAGCTGAGACTGATACTTAAAATCTAATTCTCAAGATTTTTGCTTCAGAAGTTAACTCCTAGTGGAGTAAGAGCAGTCATAAGGTTTCAAAACAAACCCACAATAAGGAAAATGGATGGACAATCTTCTCCCCTTGATTTTCCTCAGTAGATGCTCAAAGAGAAAGAGGAGGCAAAATCCATGGCTGGTGAAGACGGGGTGATGTCCAGCCCTCACACCCCCATTTCAAAGACTTAAATCAAAGGACCTTTTCATAATCCCAAAGATTAATATGAACCCAAAATTCACACAATTCATATCAGTGAAAGAGAGGAGACAAAGTCTTTCCTCTAATTGACTAAGAGTGGCATGTCTCCACTAATTAATTACAGTGTAGGCACTTCACTCTTTTCTAACTTCCACACCCTTATATACACAGGTCCTTTTGCCTTGAGGTTCCTAATAATCCTTTCTCCCACTTTTTGTAGTTGAAATCCAACCTGTCAGTGATCAGTTCAGATACCTCTTTCTACAAGAAAACTTCCCCAAAACAAACCCACACATTTCTGTTCAGCTGGAAGTGAGTCCACCCTCTGTTAATTGTCCATCATACCTTCTTGTCAGTCCCTTTCTTGGAGCACTTAGCACATTCCATCTTGGGGCTGGATTACCTCTGTCCATGTTGCCACCCCCCTATTCTCACCTGTGAACTTGTAGGCAGGGACTATATCTCCTCCTTCATATTCTGGGCATCTAGTGTAAAATCTGCCATTATCTGTTGACTAAATCATGGATGGATAGAAGGAAGAGACAATGGTATAATGTCATGCCTTGATTCCTGCCAGGTGAGCTGATTCTGACCCCTGTCTAAGTATCAATTCTCTCCTTGGATCAGGTAGATACTAGACTTGGCAACATCTCTTTTTCCTTATCATTCTACAGCCTCACCTAAAATCCAATGGATGAAGAATCAAAGCCACCATGATGCAATAGAAGGTTAGTCTTGGTTGGCTCAGGGTACTGGGAAAATTTTTCCTCCATGCAAAGAGGAATACAACAAACACCCAACACACATAGGTAAGCAGGCACCACTCTGGATCTCAAACTCCACTGCCAGGCTTTATTGAGAGTGACTTGTGATTTGTATTTTGCCACTCTCCCTTTTGATGAGAACAGATGTTATTTATGTCTAACTCCCAGACATCTGGAATGAGGAAAATTCCCAGTGCCCACTTAATTGCTATTGAACAAGCAGTGCCCATTAGAACTCTTTATCCTCAGGGCTTGTTTCTGCCCAGGTCTGACAAAGCAGGATCAGTTCCACCAGTGAGCGGTGTCCATGGCCACAGCTGGCACAATACACCAAGCCTCCATCTTGGAGAGGAATGCATGGGTGGGATCACCTTCCCAACTGATAGGACAAAGTGAAGTAACTGAAACCTTACATGAGGAGATGAAGGGTTTAGACCTTGCTGTTTAGCTGTGGCCCCTCCCCTGGGACGTCCCTGTAGGAGTAGGTGGCTTGGAGGGAACAAGGACCTGTTGTCACTCTGCAACCAAGTCTCCAGCCATAGACCAGTGAGGAAGAGTGGGAAGAGAGGTGGTCACACCCAACATTTCTGCAACTAATAGATTCCTTCTCGCTCCTTGGCGTAAACAAGGGCTGGAGCTCTAAAAAAAGAGCAAGCAATGCTCTTTGTCAAAGATAGGAAATACCTGCATTCCAAGAGCATCTTCACATTTAGCCACATTACTAAAAATGACTTATAAATATGCCCCAAAAGGTACGCCCTATATGCCACAACTCCCCTTTTTGCTGTTTAACAAGCGTGGGAAACTGTTAGCCCACACTCATAGGAGCTTCAACCAAGAGAGGCATTCAGCAGTTCTTTTAAAAGCCTTAAACAGCTGATTTGTACAAAACTCACAGCCTTGCTGAATGCTAATGACAGCCCAAGCCTGGCTGGGGAGAGTGACACACTTTGTCCATCGTCCATCACTCCCTGCACAGCCACTGAGCACCACATATGCCAGGAGCTTCAAAGGCCTGAGCCTGAGTTGGCTGTTCACAAAAATTCCCAACAACCTACCCTCAGATTCACAGCCCAAATAATCCAGAGAAGGGCATGGGGAGGGCACCCACATGTTTTCACAGAATTGGTGTGACCCAGGAATGCAGAGCCCATATGGTCACATGGAGCACTGGCTGCATCCAGAATTGCAGCACTTAATCCAGTGATTGAAGAAGAATGCAATGAATCTAGATCTGGGGTACACAGACAAGGTCCTGCTCCCAGCTCTGCCACTTGCTGGCTTTGTGATTTCATCTGGGGTGATGCTGAAATACGTAACAACCAGAACAGCATGGTCATGTGGCAGAAATCTGCGACATGTTCATTAAAACCCATTTCCTTTCCTTCCTGGGCAAAAGGTAGACTGTATCTCCCAGCTTCCTTTATAATAAGGGGACACCACATGACTGAGTTCCTGCCAATAAAATATAGCAGAAATTATGTGCTCCACTTGCGGTTCTGTCCATGAAAACCTCCCCTGATGTTCTCCTGTTTCCCTTCTTCCCATGTCTACCAGCTGCATGCAGAGGGTTCAGCAGAAGGCTACAAGGCCCAGGTCTCTGTCGTTGGATAAAGGAAGGCTGCTGGCTCACCAGGATCCTCCACACTGCATATCTGGTATGTGGGTAATATATTTTTCCTGGGTGAAATCAATGCGATGTGGAAGTATCACATTGAACTCTCCTTATTCAAAATAAAAGTCACCAACCAATCAGAGGGATGCTGGCTGTTAAGTTGCACCAGTGCACCCAGTACATGCCAGTGGGTTATTACCCCGACTTGCTCCTGAAACCTCCATTTCCTTATTGATGAATCGGGGGAAACTGCTCAACAAGGTATTTATGAAGATTGACTAAGATCACTTACGTAAAGTGAGTTGCACAGTCCTGGGCATGTGGTTAATAGAACTGGATGAATCTTATCAAACTCCCCCTCATTTGTGTTTTCAGGTTCCTCATCTGAACCATGAAAATTACTCCAAACACTTCCATGCTGTGTTATAGGCAAGTGTTGAGAGAGGCCTTAACCAATTGAGTCTTCTCTTTTTCCTACATTTGTTCATCTCCCTACGTGTGTACAGTATTCTGTCTATAAGGAAAGCAGGCTCCTGGTGATTACTGCTGCCATTTTAAAGAAGCTTTACATAAAGTCTCCCTTCTGGGTGAAGGTGGGGGAGTGGGTTCAAAGGTGGTTAAGACAATAATGGAAAGTGCATCCTCTTCAGTGTCAGATGGAAATACAATGAGTCCAGTCATCCACATGGGACCCCCTACTCTGAAGAAACCAGTCACATATATACCAGTCACAAGGTTTGAGGCCCTGAGAACCCATCTATGATCCTGAAAGCCAACACCCAGCTGTGATTGGATGCTACAAGGACCTAACAGTTCTGGTTTTGATGTAACACCACCATCAAGAGTTTAGGCTATTATCAGACCACATGGAGCCAAGGCCATCCCAACCACAAGCTAACTGTGTAACCCTGGATACATTATTTAGTGTTTGTGTACCTCAATTTTAAATCAGAAAGAGGGGCTAATAAAAGTACCTCTCTTTGAGGCTGTGAAGCTAAATGAGATAATCCATATCTGGCATTTGGCATGGTACCTGGTACATAATAAATACTGAATAAACACTAGCCATTAATGTCTATTCAGCACAGATCATGACACATTTTTCAACCAGTTAAGGAGACTCCTATTTCTCTAAGCAAGTCCCAAGAAACACCGTCAATCTGTCTCCAGCTGACATTTTTCTATTTAATGACTCTAAAGAGACAGAAAAGCTTTAATCAATTCCCGGAAGTAAAATGCTAAGAAATTATATGCAGTTACCAAAAAAAAAAAATCAAACATGTTTCCCACACATTGTCCAGTAGACAAAAACATATTGACAGGCTGTTCCTGCAAGGAAATGGACTGGTTTCTAGATAATCCTGAGCCATCCATCGTTCCTACTGATGTCCTCTGTTCCAGGGTCCAAAGGAATTTCCATCCCAAAAAGGTCTCCCTCCGCAAAGTTCCTGCTATGTTCTCTCACATTAGAGGCATACAATACACACTGGGAGTCTGGTCCAAGCTCAAAACGTTAAATTCAGCAAAAGGGTGTATACTACAAATCCTTCTTAGGAAACCAGAGATGGTAAGAAACCATGGGAACATTCGTTATGCAAAAATTCCACTCTCCAAAGCACATTTGGGAATCCCAATTCCTTGAAATGCCAAAGACAAGACAGGGGATGAATTTTCAGGGAAGCCAAGACCCATTTTGGAAATCTTTTAGCTCTGAGATGCAAAGAGGAGGCACTGCTTTCTCTAACTTAGCAAGTCATTTCTTTCTCAAGACCTCCAGTTACCTTTCTTGGAGATAAAATACCGGGGGTCAGACTAGACCAGAGATCACCCAATGTTTGCTTTAAATCTGCCCACTGCAGCCCCCTCTCAGAAGGACATAAAGCTAGCATTTCACTAGGGACCCAAACACTCTCTTTTAAATTATAACAAGGCTTTATCCCTCACTTAAGTACATGCCTTATTTTGAGTTTGCAGCTCCTGAACCAGATCTCAAGGGATCCTTCCAGTTTTGTCATATAATGAATATAAAGTATCTATGACATGCAAAGTCCATACCAAATGACTTCCTCAGTTTTCCACATTTCTGAAAAGCACTGTGAAGCCTGGTCTTCTTTCTCTGGAAACAGACTGAAGCTAACAAAAGGGTGTGTACAAGACATTTTGTTCCCTTTTATCAACATGTGACATCTGAAAATACCACTAGGATAATTATGTAATGGACCATACCTGATTTTTTTTAACAACCTTCAGAGATTATTATAAGTGATTTTCACCACCTAAATTCTTTCAGGCTTTCTCAAGTTCCAAGGCTGAGATTTCAAAAATGAGCCTCATGCACACTGTACTGCTTGTGGCTCTTCAAAGAATTGGTCCTCGTGGTTATACTTTGGAGATTGGTATAATATTAAATGAAGGATGCTTTCTTATTGCTTCTTGGTTCCTCTCTTCTTTGCTAGGAGATATAGTAAATACATCTTTTTGAAATTGAAAGGACAGTCAATCCTAATTTAACTGTTGAAAGGTTCTTGAAAACTATAACTTTAAGTAAAATGAAGTATAACAAACCAGGTCTTCAAATAAAGTCATTTAGTTTAACATTGGCAGGGATCTTTCTTTGATCATCAATGTCATAATGAAATGATAGTGAATGAAATGACGTAATTTGAAGACTTGTAGTTTTCACTCTGCACCAGAATGGGAAGTGAGTGAGTGTGTATGTGTGTGTGTGTGTGTGTGTGTGTAAAAAGTAGAGTTCTTAGAGGATTGCCTGCTCCAGATGATCATGGTCATTGGTATCTGGAGGGATAAAATGTTCTAAAAGTAATTTGTGGTAGTGATACACAATTCTGTGGATATACTAAAAACCACTGAATTGTACCCTTTCCATTGGTCCATAGACATGTATGAGAATTATATGTCAATGAAGCAATTAAAGAATTACATGGGGTTATTAATGTTAGGAACTGACCTAAGCTACTGGTTTTCCAGCTTTGGTGGATGGAAGAGAGTCTGTGTGCATTAAAGACTTATTGTGGAGTAAGAGCCATCTGGAGAGGATGCTCATCTTCCTCCCATGCCCATCCCTCACTCAGTCCTAGGCAAACACTATTGACTTTCTATCTTTATAGATTTTTTTAAGGTGGTGAAAATAATAAGCAAATGATACAAAATGTGAGTCAAAAATCAAGGGGAAAGCCAAACCACATTCCCTCTGTAAGATCTGGAACAGATTTTGTTCCTTGCTTCTTCCAGCTTCTGGTAGTTACCATTATTCCTTGACTTGTGGCTGAATCACTCCAGTCTCAGCCTCCAACTTCCCTTGCTGCTCTCTTAGGTCACTAAAGATGGAGCAAAGACCCATGTGTATAATCCAAAATAATCTCATCTAATAATCCTTAATGTAATGCTTTTGCAAAGGCCCTTTTTTCCCAAATAACATTTACTTGTTCTAGGAATTAAGACATGAATATCTTTTGAGGTATTTTCCCCATTTTTCATTTTCCAACCACCCAGTTAGATTAAAAAGAAACTTTTTAAATACAGACATTTATTGCTATACATTTCTCTCTAAAACTAATCTGATGACATTGCATAAATTTTGCTATGTTTTGTTTTCATTTGCCTCAAAATATTTTCTCATTTCTCTTTTGCTTTCTTCTTTAATGCATTTATTTTTTTAAGTATGTTGCTTAGTTTCCACATATTTGAATTCTCAGATTTCCTTCTGTTATTGATTCTTCAATTCATTACATGTGATCAGTGAATGTATTTTGTATGAATTCAATCCTTTTAAATGTATTGAGGCTTGTTTGATGGCCTAGCATTTGGTCTATTCTGGAGAGTGTTCCATGTGTGCTTGAGAAAAAAAAATGTATTCTGCTTTAGTTGAACAGAATGTTTTTATATACGTTGAGTCTTGTTGGTTTGTCACTTTGCTCAAGTCTTCTATATCCTGGTTGTACTTTTTGTCTAATTGTTCTCTATTCATTACCTAAAGCAGGTATTGAAATCGCCAACTATTTTTGTTAAATTGTCCATTCCTCCTTTCAATTCTTTCCTTTTTCACTTCATGTAATTTGGGGCTCTGCTGTTATAGGAATATATATTTATAATAGCTATATCTTCTTCATGAATTGACGCTTATATCATTATAAAATGTCCCTCTTCATCTCTAGTAACATTTTTTGTTTAAAGTCTACTTTGTCTGCTATTAATATAGCTACTCCACTGTCTTACGGTTGTATCTTTTTCCAACCTTTCCCTTTCAGTTTGTATCTTTGAATAAAAAGTGTGCTTCCTGGAGAAAATATTTAGATACATTTTGTGTTTTCTTTTTTTTTTTTATAGAGGCATATTTTATTTATTTATTTATTTGTTTGTTTGTTTTGTTTATACATGCACTGGGTACAGTCAGAAGCGCGGGAGGGTGAGAGAATTCACCAGAGCCAGAGTGGGGAGCAGAGCAGGCAGAAGGACCGAAGGACACTGCTGAGGGGAGCAGCGGGCGGCAGGAGAGGTCTGCGCGCCATGTGGGACCCTCCTCAGGTGGCCGGGGAGCAGCCGGGGATCGAACCGGCACCGCAGAGGCCGCGGGCAGCTTCGCAACCCAGCGCTCAACCGCTGCGCCACCGGGGAGGCCCTACATTTTGTGTTTTCATACAGTCTGACAATTTCTACATTTTGATTAAATATTATTATTATAGTTGGGTTTACTTATAGCCACAATTTTACTTTTTGTTTTCTGTATGTCTGTAGTGCAGGCAGAAAGCAGAGTGGGCAGGGGAAGCAGGGGGGGCCAGGAGGCTGGTGGCCCTCCCATCCCCTGGCAAATCTTGACTCTCTGGGCCCTCTGGCATTCTCTCATAATCTCTCCACTGCACCATCCTCTGTGACGCTTCCCTTACAGCCTCAGTCTCTCGGCTCAGGTTGCCCAATTATGCATGCTCACACCATACTCCAGATGTCCACCATCAGGCATGCATACCCTGAGTCCATGCTCCTGCATTCAAGGCCACAGGTGATAGATACAGAGGCCAACAGTGCAAAAGCCTGAGCAATCTTCTTTTAGCCTATGATGTGTCACCTATTTTTGTTCTCTCCTTTACTGCTTTCTGCTATGTTAATATTTTCTTGTATATTCTAATTTATTTAATAATTTTAACATATTTTTAGTTACCTTTTCTTAATGGTTGATCTGGAGCTTACAACATTTATGTTAATCCATCCAAGTCCACAAAATTACTCTTTCTAATGAAATAAAAAATCTTCACTCTTATGCAGCTTCAGTACCTCCTCCTCATTTTCTCATTTTTGTGTCTGTGTTGTTATTGTCAATTATATTTGTATATGTTACAGGGCAGAAAAACAACTGTATGATGCATATTGTTTTATGCAATTTCTTTGTAAATCAATTAGGAGAAGAAATACGGAATTATACTGTCTTTTATAATTACCTTTAATGGTACTTTTGGGTTCTGTATGAATTTGAATTACTGTCTGGCGTCACTTGCATTCAGTCTGAATAACTAATAACCTATGGTAGATCTATTAGTAGCAAATTATTGTTATTTTGTTTATCTGGGAATTCATTTTGCTTTTTTTTTTCTTTTTATTTATCTCCCTGTTGAAATTCTGGCTGGACTGCCCTATTATAACACCCAGCTGTTAACCTCCACTAATTGTTAACTGATTGCTCTATTCTTTTCAACAATGCCTTTAGGTACAAATCCCTCCACAGTTTGATCCACTTAAATTCTGGCTTCTTTGCAGGGGTTGTCATTGAGGGCGGTCTTTAAACTTGTTTTGATCCCAAGAGGGTTCTTCTCATAAGTCTCTTTGTCTAATTCTCTCTGTTAAACTTAGAGCTGACATAGCTGGCCCACTGTATCTCCAGATGCAATTATGGAACTGCCAACATCCTCTATTTAGGCTTGAAGTTTCTCACACTTTGTTCAAAATAAAGTCAGTTCCATTAGGCTATAAAATTCTGTGTTCTTACATCTTGCCTCTCCACCAGGCAGAAAAATCTGCACCACTGCTCTGGAGCTCAAGGTGGGAACAGCAGTCTACTTCCCTGCGAGGGACATCCCTACCATCTGGATGCAGATGGTAGCCTCAGGTCTTTTTTAATTGCCTCACTTGGCATGGTCTCTTCACTGTACATGTGAGCTGGAGTGAAGGTAATCAGAGTTATGATTCAGTTGCAGGTAGAGTTCCCACCCTACAAGTAGAGGTTACAGGGCAGAAAGCAGTCTCAGACCTCTTGGTCACACTTGCATGGCATAAAACTTCTGCAACACAGAGATAGGAGAATTAGAAATTAAACTATAGTCCTGAAGAGGTGTTGGACCTGGGGAAAGTGGCAGCCACATCTTCTTCTTGAACTTATCTTCCCAAAGAAGAGTTTGTTTTGTTGAGCTGATGTTCAGAGAGGGTGAGGTCATGACTCAAAAGTTACAGATTGCTGCTGTTCTTACTGAGATTTAATAGATATTCTTAATAATGATGTCTCTATCTCCAAATTTCCAGAGACTTTAAATAGCTAGGTTTATTTTTCCCAAGAATGATCACTGGTCTGTTTCACTGGGAAGAGGATCCAAGATCTCTGCACAGCGCCATTCCTAAAGTGCTTCTCCTAACCCCACGTGATTTGCACTGAAAAAGAGATTCATTTGGGGAACAGCTGGCTCCATTTACCAGTGCATTGTTTACTTCATTGTGACCATATTTTCTGAATTATAGAGGGAGATGTGGCCTGGCAAGGGCTTTGTACTACTTCCAGGTACAGGAATCAATATGGGCAGTAAACTTTGGAAATACTAGAATTTATGGTTCATTTAACTGGTTTCTGGGGACAGCAGATCAGAATGTTTGAAACTGGGTTGTCCTAGATAACCTAAGGCTATATAGTTGCTAAAAATCTGGTTCTCCTGAAAAGTTAGTAGGGATTCCTGGTTGATACAAAGTCCTTTGAAAAGGTTGGTTCTAAGTTATATATTCCCATCAACCATTCAACTTACATTTGGTGCTTCTCCAAAAGACAGTCAACTAATTCTAATGGGAATTCAACATGTAGAGAACTGGGCTATAGACCAAAAAAAAAAAAAAAAAAAAAAAGCAAAGACTGAGTCTTGCTATGGTAAAACTCATCCCATCAGGCTGCACTGCCTCAACTCAGAGAATCAGTAGCATTTGGAATCTAGAAAGTTTGCTCTTTCAGGGGACTTGGGAATTTCTCAGCTTAATCTAAGAATATGGATCTAGGTGAGGGGAATGTGGCCTGGCAGAGGCAGAGAAGAAAATAAGACTGAGACTTCAAATTTTCCTAAATCACCAGGAAATCTGGCTTTGAAATGACAGCCCCAGTCTCCTCAGCCATCAGGACAGCACACCCTCCTTAGAAATATGCATCTGCCTAATTGCTTGTGATTGTGTACAAACTGAAAATTCATGATGTTCATGTTGTCACAAAGGCTATATTTTTAAATGTTTCCACCCAATATTTAAAACCCTTTTTATGTCCTTAGAAGGACACATAGATTTTATTAGATCCACTACTAGTTGACACATCTGGCTAGCCAGACACCACATGGACTGTGGGCCACAGATCGCCAGCTCTGGGGGGAAGGAGAGCAGAATGTACTGAAGTCAGAGTTATTGCAAAGCATAAAGTTTATTACATGCATGTTGAATAAATAAGTCTTCCTCACATGCATAAATATTTTTCAAAGATATATACTGGTTTGATAAATTAGTTAAAATTGTTCAAAGCACTGAATTTCAGATCGTCCTTCATCCTGTATGGTCTCCATTGGTGACACCAAGCTGCCCTGTGTGGTCTCCATTGGTGACACCAAGCTGCCCTGCCCCTGGCTGGGTCTCAGCTTCAGCACCAGTGAAGTGAGACAGGCTAACCATTCAGGTGACACATTGTTGAGGCCACTTTGCTGGGTGAGGGTGGGGGGGAAGGACAAGCAATGTGTTTCCATTCCTGGCTGCTCTGGGCAGTCTCTGGCAGCATTACACCAATGGGTGGCAGCACCCAGGTCTGTGTCAGTCCATCTGACCCCAAATCTCAGCTTAGTTCCCCTGAGGCACCTCATCTGAGCTGGAGACACTAGGCTGGGGCCTATCAGAAGGCCACACTTGAAATCAGAACCCAGAGGACCATTTCAGAGCTTCTAGAAGCTTCCTCCTGTGTTCTCAAACTGGCAATACCAAAAGACCTCAGCTCTCAATGCAAAGCGAAAGAGATAAGGTATTTGGGAAGCTTTTCTGCCCCAGGGAAGAATCAGCCTCAATGACAGTTTGGTATTAACTAGCTCAGCCATGCAGGGAGGCATAATTAGTTTCCCAGCCCAGAGCTTCATTCCACTGGTCCCCTACACCCCAAGGGCTACACAATCTGTTGGAAATGAAAAGAAAAATAAAATCACCGCTCTTCTCAGCTGACCCACTAGCTATTGCTCCTGGCTGCGGGCAAAAGGTGAGGCAGCCATCTGTCTGCTGAGGTAAAAAAGAATGGAATAGTCATTTTTAAATGACATTTTCAATTTTTCCCCTATGTCTACTATGCCCTCTTCCACCCTACTGCTTAAATGACTCTTTTCAAATTGAAAATATCAGGGAATAATAGGAAAAGAAAAATGGAAGTACTCTGTGGCTGCTCTGTCCCAACTGACAGAGTCTAAGGAGAAACCTCTCTGTGCCCAGTTCCAGGCTGATTGTGGAAAGGCTGGGAAAAGCTGTGTGTGGTGCTCCTGAGAAGTGCCTGCAAGTCCACACCCATACCTACACCCATGGTTGGGTGGTTCCCCAGGCAGACACCAGGGAGCCAGGAGGATCATACTGCCTAATTTCCAGCCCACACCCTTGCCATCCCCTACCTAGAATGCCCAAGGAATTTTACAGGGCAGGAAGGAAAAACCCTCTCCTGACTCTAAGGTTGCCCTCTCTGAGAGTGCTTCCTCTTCCTTGCAGGGAACTTCCTTCCAATTTCCTTGACCGTTCCTGCCACCTCTCTCCTGAGTGTGGAAGAGCAAATCCCAACTCACTACCAATACCCTAAAGACACCTCAAGATGATGAGATCTATTCCAAGGTGCTCACAGGCCTCAGCATGGACAGGAGGCCTAGTCATTGGCACTTCAGCCAAAGGCCAACTTTCCCTGAGGTCCAGGGGCCCTAAGGAATTCTTATCCTCGCTTAGAAATTAAACTATGTCTTTTCCTAGTAGTCATTAAATGACCTCCACTCTGTCAACTCCCTCCTCTTGGAGCAGAAATGCCCTGTCTAGCTGCATCTTTTCTGGTATTACTCTGTGCTTTCAGCGCAGGCTTATTTTTCTCCTTCTGTACCCACATGATTGCTTCTGCTTAAAAGTGACCACAAGTGACAGCTTTATTAAAATGAAGACATCTAGGGTCCCCTAAGGCTTCTATCACAAGCTGACTCCAAGGGGATCTCAGTGTAGGAAACCATACAGATACACATACACACATACACACACACCACTGAGCTGCAACTTCCCTTTGATTAAACCTTGAAACAGCAGTGTAAGCTGTGAGGTGCCAGGAGAGAGACCACAGGAACGTGTGTTTTCCTGTCCCTGACCCAGAAGGAAGACGCAGCAGGAAAGTGCCTCATAGAAATCATCCCCAAGCCTGAAGGGATAAGAATCGGATCTCTGGTCTCCTGCTCTCTTCTAGATAGTTCTGAAGCCAGAGACCTATCTGTGAATATGCTTACTAAGTGGTGTTAGGCTAGTTGATTATTTATTCATTTAATCAGTCAACAGATTTCTACTTAGTCCCAACTACATGACTGGCACCATGGGAAATAATGGAAAATGAAAAAAACAGAACCCTGTCTCCACACTCAAGGAACTCATGGTCTAATGGGAAAAGCAGATTCAGAGTTACAGTACAGAACAACTTTCCCATCTGTAAAATGGGACTAATGATCTCACAGTTGTAGTTAGGGATTAAAATTACATGATGTGGATTAAACTCTTAGCCCAAACATCCCCATAGTGCCAAATATCTAGCTGATGCCTAATTAATGTCAATTTTCTCTCTTTTCCTCTCCTTGAGGAAAAATCTCTGAAACTCCTCATTCTGCACCATGAATGGGATTTGAAAATCAGGAACAATCCTGCTCCCAGTTCAGAGACTATATCACCAGGAGCTGCCATGCACAGCATGGACCTGAAATCAGGTCTACTCAACAACAGTATGTCCCAAATCCTGAGGATGATCCCAGGTGGTGGGTACAAGCCCCAGGGACCCTGACAGGTGAAGGAGAGGGTCTAAATGAGCCCCTCCAGCCTCACTCCTCGAACTCCAGCTAAGGAAAGCTGCCCATCCCTTGTCTCTTGCATATTTGGTTTTATCTGAGAAAATACAACTAGGGATTTACATTCCCACTGTAGAAATTTCTTTTTCACATGGAAAGTAACTGCATGTAGCAGTAAACTCTTGACTTGATTCAGGATCCCTAGACCCCCAGCCTGCAGTCTTTAGGACCCAAGAGAGAGCAGGGCAATCACCACTTTACCTGAGCCTCACATCCCTCAGCACATATCCTTGATGCAGATATTACTTCTGACTCCAGCATGCTCTGACTCTAAGACCTTCAAATTAGAGACTTCACAGCTGACATGTGACTTAAGAATTGCCAAAGCTGGAAAATCAGCTTTTTTGCTAATACAGGAGGAGAGAGGAAAAAGACTGTATTGGATTGCACAATACAACACTGTACATTTCTACTATCGACCAGGGTGAAATAAGACATTTAATTTATGATTTACAAAAATCAATGCATACTTTCTGTACTTCTGAAGTAATTACAAACTCAAAAATACTTATACCTGTTTTGCTAAAAACAACTGGCTATTGCTAAAAAATATTCAAAATTCATTAAGTATATAGTTATAGGTAAATAATTATTTTCATCGTTCTGTTACAATTATGTCCCTACTAAGAAGGAAACAAAACAACCCTCACTAATCAAGAAATGTTCTATTACCCAGAAAGTTTCACAATGATTTACTACCAGCTAGCAAAAAAGCTAAATCACCCCTCAGTTTTCTGCTGTCAGTAGAAAGGAATCTTTTTTTCAAAAGGATTTTAAATAGATAAGTACTAAAAAAATGTGGAGTGTACCTTCCTCATGTGAAACTAAATCTATCCCCTGGTTGTAAAGAATGTAAAATTATATCACGTATCATGCAACAAAATGCACATTTTGTGAGAGAGCGAAGAAAGAAAAGATTAAATTGAATCTTCCTGACAATTGTCTTAAATCACATCTTCCTGCCTGCAATTGAAATTATAAGTCACGTTGCATTGAGTTAAATCAAATTCACCCCGGCAGGAAAATGGGCTGATGTGGCTCCAATTCTATTGGGAGGTTCAGATGGAAGAAAACACGTTTCTTTCTAGGGAGGCTCTTCCTTCACCAGAGTCTGAGAAAAGAGCCTTTCTGGCCAGGCAACTGAATACCTAGCATAACTCCCCCCAGCCAAGGTTTCCATAAACACAGCACATTCATGTCATTGTCTGCTGCCCACTGCCATGCCAGCTGGGTTTTACAAAACAAATATTTGTCTACAAATAGGGGCCAGTCGCCAGGTGGCTGACTTAGAATATCTTAGGAGTAGTCAAGTCAAACAGACTGTCCCGGGCATCTCGGCTAAGCAGCTGTAACTAGCATGATTTTGGACTTCCCTTTAATCTAACACAGGATCATCACAGGCTGGATTGAAGCGCGAGGTCCTCACACACACATCATGTCTAACTGCACTGAAACAAGGTTCAAATCTGACAGTCAAGGTGTTACAACAGAAAATATATTTGCCTATTTTCTATGCAAGCTCCAAGAAGGTAAGATATCAGGAATGGAAAAGGGGGAAGTAGACTGAAGAGCAGAGTAAGGGTGCTTTCCTGCAAGTCATTTCATTTACTCAGCACACCAGTCCTACACTGTTTAAGGAACAACTGTCCTCATTTCTCTAGCTGGGGAAACTGAGGCTCAAGGAAGTGATGAGACTTGCCCACCTGATTCTAATCACTGTCTATCTGCACTCCCTTTACCACACTAAATGAGAGACTCGGGTTTCCCCTCTTGAAGGCAGCTGTTGGTTTTACTTAATAATTGAACCTGCCCTCTCCTAATCTTCCCTCTTCATTCTTCAAAGGTGTGTCGAGTCCTGGGAAGTCTGTTCTGACAGAACACGCTCCTAGAATTCAATTTTAACCCTCATTACATCTGTTAGCTTGCAAAAGCTCCTCAACAGTTTCTTGTGTTGTCTTCACTGTCTGATTTTTGAGCTTTTCAAAGAAAAGTGCCATGTCCCATATATTTTGTCATCTCCCCGCCACACCTGGCACAGTGACAAGTTCATAAGAGGTGCTCAGGAAGCAGCCACACAACAGCCTGAACGAGTGCCTTAAAAGCTGGGCTCCTCCACTCACCCTTTCCAGTGGCTCCCTGTAACGCAACCAACCCATACCAGGTAGGTTCATTACCGGTTCTAGCAGCCATGTTGTCTTCATGCTCTCCACTGTTAGTCGTCACCGTACTCCGCCGCACTCCTCCATCCTCTGCACCGCACCACCACATTGCACGCCACTGCGCCACTCTTAGAAGCCTGGCCTTGGCCCAGGTGAATCCCATCTACACATGCCCACACCCTACTCCAGGTGCCCGCCATCAGGCACGCATTCAGGACTACAGGGTTCCGTCATCTATCCTGATGGCGGGAGGGCAGAAAAGCCTGATACTTTACTTACCCTACATTCCCCAATCTTCCCAGGTCATTCCTCACCATGGGGTTTTCAGGGCCTACACACTGTGCTCCCCAATCAGGCCCTCTCTGGCCTCACCCCCCAGTGCTTTCTCCTCTATTTTACTCTAGCCACACTGGCCACCCCTCAGGTCCTCACACACTCCAGGCACATTCCTGACTCAGGGCCTTTGCACTAGCTGTGCCCTCCACATGGAACTTTCCTCCCTAGAAAGAGTTCAGACCTAACTTTCTTCAAGTCTTTGTTGATAGGAAAGTCTCTGACCACCTCAGCTAATAGTAATCCCTTCTATGTTTGTCTTTGATACACTGATATATCCAGTGCTTACTAAATACTTAACACTGGTTGGATGGTGGGAAAGAAAGAACATGAGCAAGTGACCAACACAAAGCAAGAGCATACCCTCGGCCACTGTCAAACTCCCAGCTAAAACAGGAGGAAAAAAATAGAGGAGAATGTGGACTGTGGACTTGGAAGAAGGCCTGTGGTTTCTCCTAACCACCCCATGGGCATTCATTTTATCCTACCCGCCAAGTCCCAATAAACCTAACATCCTCGGGTCTACCTCCTACATTTGTCCAGAGCGAAGAGCCCACCATTCTTACATTTCATCCCGAATATTCCACTTACTCAATTAAATGGGAAGTTCCTGGCAAACTTGGACGCTGTCTTATTGACATCAAGTCCTCTCCTGGAAAAAGCAATATTGCTGGCTGCAAAGACCACACCTGGAGTGTGTCTCAGACTTCCAGAATACTCAGTCTGGGTCAGCTCCTGGCACAGGTGCCTTCTTGCATCTCCAGGAAAGGAAACTGACGAAATAGTGACTAGAAAGCCCATTCAGGGCCTCCCGACTCTCATGAATCCTTCTCCCAGTCTCACCTGCAACCTGCCTGCTAAGAGAAAGGGATAGACCTGTTTATTCTTTTTTTTTTTTTAAAGATTTATTTATTTATTTATTTATTTTATTTATACAAGCACTGGGTACAGTCAGAAGCGCGGGAGGGTGAGAGAATTCACCAGAGCCAGAGCGGGGAGCAGAGCAGGCAGAAGGACCGAAGGACACTGCTGAGGGGAGCAGCGGGCGGCAGGAGAGGTCTGTGTGCCATGCGGGACCCTCCTCCGGTGGCCGGGGAGCAGCCAGGGATCGAACCGGCGCTGCAGAGGCTGCGGGCAGCTTCGCAACCCAGCGCTCAACCGCTGCGCCACCGGAGAGGCCTGGACCTGTTTATTCTTGATCAGCATTGCAGGAACAGAAAATCAAGAGGATCTGAATCCCTGACAAAGAGGTTTAAGAGGCAAAGGGGGTTTGTCAATGCAATTATGAAATTGCATAAACTTGAACTAGTTAATTACTTACAGAAGCTGAGCCTTACTTTCCTCCTCTGTAAAATGTAAACAACACCATCCAGGGTTGTTTACAAGGTTAAAACGAGGTAACAGATGTAAAGCATTGAGCATATAATAGTTTCTCAACAAATATTAGTTCTCTTCCTAGTTCTTGCCCACACAAGTTCAGACCTATTTCTATAAAACTTTCTCACTACTTCCTTTTTCCAGTTTTTGAATCATTGATAAAAGTCTCTTGTATCCACTTTCCACTGAATTCCCCTGAATAAAATTCCACTGAATAAAAATCTCCAGATTCTTATAATTTTATTAAAGTCTGGCCCAATTATGGACTTGGAGAGTCTCCATCATAATTCTTACATGTGATACTTTCCTCCATACACTCTTTTAGCAAATAAAGTGTATCAGAGGATTGGTTTATTATTAAACTGAGATTTAGAAGTGGAAGAAACCAAATGTTAAAACACCTGCTTCTCCAAGCCCATGATCTGTGAGGCACGCCCATACCCCTTCTATTCCTCCATGGTTCCTTCTCTCTGTCAGGGAAATATGATGATTAATTAGACAAAGCTTGTCCTGCTAAAAGCTTGAGATCTTTTGATGCAGGAACCACATAAGCACCAAACATTATAAACGCAATAAAAAGAAACCAAAAAAACCCTCTGCTTTGGGACCCCAACCAAGGCAGAGCTAAATAAATCTGTAGCAGAAGATCAAAAAGGATCTTCCACATGGATAACAGAAAATGTCACCAGCATAAACAGGAAGAGAGATTAGTTCAATAAAACAAGAAAGTCACATTTGTGGGTCTCAAGTAAGATTTTTGCTTACTTTTAACTTCCCAGCATATAACTCACAAGGTTATTAATACAAACCCCTACTGTTTTGGGCAAATAAACAGCTGCTGATGTTTTGTGCCTAAACCACTTTATTAGAGCTTTCCTTTACAGCAATTGTTTTTTTCCTTTCCAAATCCTGAGAGACTCAGACAGCTAAAAAAAAAAAAAACCAGAGAGTGCCAAGGCAGAATGGATAACAAAGGAGAGAGGAGGCAGCCCGTGTGGGCTAGCAAAAAATGGGGCAGGGGCTGCTCTGACCCTCACTATGCTCTTTACAACTCTTGGGCAAAGTCAGTGCTCAAGGACAGAGAGCAGAAGACAGAGATGTGGTGCAACCAGAGGGTGATTTTCATCCTGATGCTTGAAGTTATCACTAAATGGAACTCACCAGGGTCAAAAGACAAGGATGACCACCCATTCAGGAATGCCCAGTGATGAGGGAATGGGCATGCCCAGGACTTTCTGTGTTAAAATAGGGTAAATTCTCTCATATGATCCAGCAATTCCACTTCTGGGCTTTTATTCGAAAAACATAACACTAATTCAAAAACACATATGCACCCCTTTGTTCAATGCAGCATTGCTCACAATAGTCAAGATATTGGGGGAGGGGGAAGATATGGAAACAACCCACCAAGTGCCCAGTGATGGATGAGTGGATAAAGAGCCCTGGTATAAATACCCAATGGAATGCTACTCAGCTATAAAAAAGATAAGATATTGCCATTTGTGATAACATAAATAGACCTTGAGGCCATTATGCAAAGTGAAATAAATCAGAAAGAGAAAGACAAATACTCCATATGATTTCACTCATATGTGGAATATAAAGAAACAAAGCAAATAAATAAAGCCTTAGATTCTGACAACAAAATGGTGGCACCAGAGGGGAAGGGTTGGAGGTGGAACAGGAAGCGGGGATATGGGGGGTTGGTACTGGTCCAATTGGGTGGGTGGTGAATTGGAGACTAGACCTCTGGTAGTTTAGCAAAAACAGCTAAACTTTTTTAAATTGGTTATAAACCAATTTTACCTCAAGTTTTTAAAAAGTACTAAATAAATAAACAAGGAAAGTTCTGGGCAAATGGGGCACATTGGTCACCTCGCAGACAAGGGGCTATGCCAGTGCACTGGAAAGCACTCAGCACAGTTCCCAGCCTACGGCAGGTGCTCAGAGGTCACAAGTGGAATCACACGCTGCTTCTCCTACAAGGACAGATTCCTGGGAACCCCACAATGACCCAAAAGAAAAGACGCTCCAGCCCCTTCAAGGTGGCACATCATTCACTCCTCCAGAGCAGGACCTTCTCTCCACCTATCCTAATCTCAAGGTCCCCCACTCACACAAAGAATGACCCAGCCTCCCTATCCCCATCCCCCACTTCCCCACCCCCAGTGCTGGACTTCTACTTGGACTGAGGTCTCTGGGCTTACATGCAAACACAATCTTTAATCAAATGACCTCCAGGTTCTCTCTGTGTGAGATATTCTCCTTTTTTCTTATTCTGTAGAGAGGGTAGGTATTGGGGATAGTTTCCCTTCTGGGCCACGCCACCTATCATCTCTGTGACCTTGGGTAAACTCTCTAAGTCTCTCCATCTCAATGTTCTCACCCCTAAGACTCGCCTCATCATCTTGTGAAAATAAAAAGCAAGTGTGCATGGATAGTATCTAGCCCAGGCCCTGACACACTGGAGTAGTTCTTCCTCCATCCTCTCAGATACCATCAATCTTCAATTCTTCATATGCCTGCTGCTCTGAAAATAAATCAAAGGTTTGACTAGGATTCTCATGTGTCACTCTGTAGCTTCAAATATCTCATTAGTCTTCTTACACTCATATTCATTGGCTCGAGCAATTTTCCTACTGTTCCCCTAGTCTCCAGATGCCACTATCATAACTCTTATTAACCCAGATTTCGATCCAGTCTGGGTACCTGAATTACCGATCTGCTCCTCTATGGCCTCTAACTCAAAGTGCACAGAGGACAGAGATGGATGGACAAGTCAGACTAGTGAAATCAAACTAACACCAGAGCTTTATATGCAGCACCCAACAATCTCAAACAGGGTGCTCCACTCCACTAAATACGGATGTTGGCAGAATGAACCCATTCATGCTAAAGAGTTGGCCCCAAGCCTTCTCTTTGGGCATCATTTTTCATTGTTCTCATCTGTTCCAAGTAGAAGGGTTCAGATGCCCCTTCTCTGGATCTTCCCAAGCATCGTACTTCTGTGAGTCCCTGAAGGAGTGGTATCAAAATAACCCAGTGAAGTATGTCTGGCCAGTTCCAATACCATTTAGCAGTGGCAGCATACAGGAAGCCTGCTACTGTCTGAGTGCGTCTGGACACTTAGGGCTTTTAGCTAGCATCATAAAGAACAGCCTCATCTCCTCAAAGCAAATCTTCACAAAACTGAAATTAAATGTCATGCAATGGAAAAGACCACATCTTAGAACTGCACACCTACTGGGATGACCTGTCCTTGCAACAGATTTCAACCCATAATCATGAAAATCAGAAAAACTACCAAAGCATTAGAGCTCTTATAATCAGGAATCCTCTTGCTATAAGTTCCAGTTGGCTGCACTTACCTAAGTCCATGAAGAGTACACAGATGCACATAAAAGATTCCAGAACAGCATTTTTCCCCATCACCACTGCAATATACTATATGTCAAAACAGTTGTGCAATAATTTGTTATTGATAATAATTTAAGTACTAAAGCATATGAATGATTAACTCTAATACATTGAAGGGATTTCAAGGTTATCACATTGCCTTGCATGCTAGTATGCTTCCTTGAGTGAGAGAAAACAGAATGACTGCAGCGAGTTGGGCAGACATCATTCTGTCCCTGTCCTGGGACATGTGTCCTACATGTGAAGACATGTGTGTGAGGGAGGTGCAATCATAGACAACCCCTGTGCTGAAACACAGTATTGTAGACTGTGATCCAAAAAGCAAGGTGTGACTGACAAGACAATTTTAAGCACTATGGAATAATCAAATCTGCCAAATTCAAGGCAGACTCTCCATTCCCAGAGAGACATTCAAGACCTGCATAAAAAGGACAGTCCACCATTCATCGAATCTGCCTTATTAACCAGCGGACCTAACCCGCTCTGCCCTTTGCTCCCCACCACCGTGAGCATCCACATTAATTGGACTTCTGCCCCTCCAGTTTCATGAATAATACTTTCTCCCCAAATCCCATCTTGTTGCCTTCTGGCTATATTCATTACTTTTATTCAGCTTGGTGCTCTCCCAAAGGGCCTTCTGTGCAACATCCCCTAGAGCCGGACTGTCCCTCTATAGGCTTCACCACAACACAGCTGGCCTGTCCCAGACTCCTGGATAGACTCCAAGCAATACAGAAGGACAAACATCCTAAAGAGATTCTCGAGTCCCAAAGCAAAGCAGTGGTCCATGTGGCTTTTCAAATTAAGTGCAGTCAGAAATCCTAAGGAATAGTGTAAAGATGCTCCAGTAAGCTTACACGTGGCTCTAAATCACATAAATACCTTTTGGAGAAACACAGAACAGTTTCACCCAAGTGACTGACGCTGACCTTCATGGCCCTCACAAACCAGAAACCCAGACTGTGGCTTTCATTCTGAATTCTCCTTGAGATTTTACTTCAACCTACTTATCAAGGACAAATAACAATTTATGTCAAGTGAGTGGGAAAGAATGTGGAATTCATTTATTTTACAGCCTACACACTTCTGGATAAAAATGAAAATTCTTTGGCCATGGGAAAAAGTTGTATTCTTTGGCAAGGTGTTTCTACTCCATGAAGATGTGATTCTGAGCTATTAATAAAGGTAATTGGACTCACCCTCTAAATCCTGCTATTGAATTCTCTCAAGATATCAATCACTGGTACTAATATAATTTCATATGCCACAGTTCACTCTGGAGGACAAATAGTTTTACCATTTAAATGACACCCTTTCGTCAAATAAACTCCGCGCATTTGCAAACCTCATATCCTCTTCTTCACAACCCTGACAAGTTGGGGATCAGATGGAAGATGCCAGTCAATTCTAGGTGACATCCAAAAGCTTTAGGAAACAAAAATTTCTCCCAGCAGCCAGGCCTACAACATTTTCTGATTTTTAGGAACCATATGTGTTTTGTAATCATGGTGAAGCACCTGCTGTTACTGACCTGATATACATGAATATGCACATAATCTGTTAATAAACTCTCAGGGAACAAAAAGCAGTTAATAACCCATTTCTCCCATTTTGGGGATGAACTTGACTCAATGAAGTAAGGTAATGGATTTAGAAATTAGTCATATAATGTAATACATTATTAATCATGGCATTCAGAAGGGTAAATAGATGTTATAAGGAATTCAATTTCCTTTTAAATTTATTTACTTTCTTGAATTCTTATGCTACCATCATCCCTCACAAAAATGTAACAGTCTGATCTTTCCTTTTCTCCCAAAATAGTGATTTTCAACCTTTTTTAAAAAGAGTCTTTCAGAAAATGAAATATGTTATAGAACATCAAATATAAAACAGATGAAAGAGGAGCTGCATTAGTAGCAAAGAGTGGAGAGGGAGGGCACAGGAGGGGTCCAGGAGACCTCACCTGACCCTTTTACATCAAATTTTCTAGATGCTTGGTGTTCCTGGGGACACAGTTTGAAAACCACTGCCCTAAGACATCTACATAAAACAAGAATTATGTATAGAATATATAATAAGGCATTCTATGTTTTGTTGTTTACTTATAACAGATGTAAATTAAATAGAAGACACATACACACACACACACACATACATATAACACACACACACATAATATACAGATTACAAACACTTATAGTCCAAGGGAAAAATTGGCAAAGGACACCAAAGCAAAGTGAAATAGCATAAGGATGAGTGGAAGAACCTAAGTTCTATAGTAAGGAAACACATAGAAATCAAGAGAACAAAATATTTGACAGTGATTACATTCTACCAGAAAAAGCTGAGTAACAGCCAGTGCTGGCCAGGGTCTATGAAACCAGTATAATAATACATTGCTGATGGTGTAGAAAGGGTTTTCCTTTTGAAAAACAATCTTTCATAAAAATGATATACTCTTTGAATCATCCTACCTCTGGAAATACACCCTTAAAAATAATTCAAAAGAAGAAAACAGTGAGGTGGTGAGGCTCATTTCTGTATTAATTGTAATAGAAAAGCAAATGCTCAAAAATAGGGGAGTGACTAAATCAATGACATATTGGTGGTGGAATAGTATGCAGTCATTAAAAACACAGTAGACGTTCTCTTTAAAAATCCCCATTTAATCAATCACCTCTCCAGATTATTCAAACTTTCATTCGAAACCTTGAGAAATAAACCCCTGGATGCTTTGTCCCTCTGTGTCAGTTTTCTCTACTGCCCTGTTCACATCTTGTCTAACAATGGAATGGTATGCTTACCAGCAGTCATTGGGTTTGTTCCCAAATGTGTTTATATTTTTCGTATTTATCATTGCAACAGCATGATTCAATTACATATTATATGAACCAATGAAATATGAGTATTTAAAAAATGAGTGTTGTTGTTTCTACGAAAATTAATTTAAAAGCTTTAGAAACTTTTTAAAGTTAGTCACACAGATAGCAGTCAAATCACACGTGAGCAAAATAACTGCAAAATCATACAATTTTAGGCTACTACATTTAGACTTCTTCATGAGCATCTTCAAGTTCTCAATGGATTTAAAAATAAAAGCCAGGACTAGAAATCGGACTTTGTAAAGAGCATCTTATGGGTGACATTTACACAGGAATACAATGAAACAGGCATTCAGTGACCCACTTCAAAGACAAAGTGTTGGTCTTCCATCGAAGTACAGGCAGATGAACATATATTTTTAATAATATTAAAATAATTAATGCATGTATGTAATATTTTAATTCTTCTCTTCAATCAAGTTTTCAATTAAATGACTAACTAAACCCTGACTGTTGAATAAAGACATTCTATCATACTTTAAAAACAAGCCCACTATATCAGGGACCCAGAGAGTCTAAATTTGCCACTGTATGCAAAATTACTGTCCTGGTGCGAAGACAGGCCCATGTTAGGTCTCAGACAGACAAGGACTGAATCAGTAAACTATAACAAACATGAAAAAAAATGCTCCGAACAAAACACAAAGTAAGAAAAGCAGAATAAAAAAATGTACAAAGTAAACCAGGACATGTACTGTGTTTTTAAGGCAGAGGCAGATGGACAAAGCAGAAGCAAATGCTCAACATTGCAAAATAGTTGGTAAGATAAAATGAATAATTGGCAATTTTATACTTTTTAAAAAATATTTTCCTTAATATTGGCATCTTCTTTTACAGATTCAAAAAGATATTAACTGAGAAAAGGAGAAGGCTGTTTTTGTTTTTATTGGACTTCCAAAATAAGAAGTGAATCAACATTTCCATCTCCCCATTCTCCAGCAGTTAGCCGCCTTCAGCACACCCTCAACTTAATCCACCTCACCACCTCAAGCAATCCAATCTTCCTCCTCCAAAAACCGAACCTGTATTAACACTTAGTTTGTGTTTCCAACCCACCAGGATGCTATTTTTAAAATCTGGAGTTTTCCACCCTCCCGTTTACCATCTATTTGGTTAAAAAAAAAAAAAATTCTCAAAACTGCAATTTACATTCCCAAGAGATTCCCAAACACCATCTAATTAAATCATTCAATCAGAAAACAAATTAAAATGAAATATCACTGCAGCCCCCAAGAGGAAAATAAACTTTTCAGTCATAACTAGAATAAACCTCTACAGTGATGCTCCAAAGCCTCTTCTAATTGCAAGTCCTATGGAACATCCCGAAGAACATTTTGTGACATTTGCAGCTTCCGGAACGACTCTGCTTCCAAAGCAAAGAGCTTGAGTGAGACTCCTAAGCAAAACATATCCATTTGAGAATGGAAACGCTCTCATTAATGACTTCACCAGTTCACTGGGCATCCACACTGTGTGCTCATTCATTTACCAGCTTCTCCAGCCAACACCCACTCGGGTTAGAAGTGTCCTGGGTGTTCCACAAACACTGACCTATAGAAGAACCTCCACGAGGAGGTTCTTGACGACCCCTATGACTTCTATGACTCCTCATCCTTCAGTCATCCCCTGAGGTTTCTCACTCTGACACCTACTCCCTCCATCATCAAATCACTCCAGGGGAACACTGCTGCCCCTGGGACTCGCTGGTCCTCTTAGGAGAAAGTACAATAAGTGGTTAAGAACACAGCCTCTAAAGCTGTGTTAGCTGCGTCTACACCTCTACATGACCACGGTCCAGTGGTGTGACCTAAATAAGTCATATAACCTCTTCATCTGTAAAATGGAGCTCATGACTACTTCATAGGTTATAAGGATTAAACAAGTCAATATACATAAAGAATTATGTCCAGCACTTAAAGGGTGCTATATAATTGTTAGCTATTATGATTATTATCCTTTATTCCCCTTTAGCTCAGAAGAGTAACTGCTCAAAAGGATCTACTGAGTAGTGGGTCCTTGACAGTGGAATGCATAGAAACAGCCCATATCATCAGGAATGAAGAGTCTGAACCTGTTCTTTCCCATCTTCTGCCTTCAAAGAGCTGTACTTGGCTAGTCCCAAACTTTGTAGGTCCCTTACCTGAATGAGTTAAACCCCTATATCTGCCTTCGATTCCCTAAATCCTGGCTTGGGACTCTGTCCCCAATGGGAGAGCTGTCACTAGTCATCACTACATGATCATGGCACACCCAACCAAGTGAATTCTGTCCTCCAGCTGCCTTAGGTCTAGCTTTCCCCAAGTCACTGAGTCTTTCCTGCCCTCTCCTCCCCCACAGTGGGTTGTAGCTTCAGTCTCTCTGTCCTGAGAATCTGGTCATTTCTCAATATCCACAGAAGCAGAATATAGTCATCACACATATCCAGGAAAACTGGATCAAGGTGTGTTTTAGGGTCCAGCTCCTACCCCTCCTCCCATCTATCCCGATCTTTTCAGGTATATATTTGAATGTCTCAAATAATGCAGTATGGTTTCCTGGGAACAAAATCACAAGCATTCCTTTCAACTTCAACATTGCTTTTGTTTTCATGTGGAGTCTTATAAATCACACACATGGTCCACGCTGAACATGACAGGGGCCCACTCTTTCATAAGCTCATAGATTAAAAATGTCTCCTCTTGCTTCCCCCAAGTAGTACCTCATCCACCTTTTCCCTGACCAGATCAGAAATAACAACAGAATCATTTTTCAGGAATGCACATACACACAGAATGTGTAAATGAAGATCTCTCAAAAACTGGAGATGTCAAAGCCAGGCATGGCCTTGTGTCTCCCTAGGGATATTCAGAGTCCCCCTTGGGCAAAGAGTGTACTTGTGTTGCCGACTGTCAGTCTAGATCCACGGGATGAAAAAGGACAAGTAAGAAATAGCAGCAACAGGCACCATCAGACTGATGAACTGGTCTGCCAAATCCAGTGCCAGAATGAGAGACAGACAGATATGAAGGACACGTTGTCAGTGGTCTCCTTTTCTGGAAAAGTGTCAGATTCCTGGGCTTATTTTGAAGTGATTCGTATAGAAGCATTAGTACAGAAGTGTACACCTCTCCTGCACTCACCTGAACCTCATCTGGAAGGAACTCTTCTGGACAGGGCAAATGCACCAGATGTGGACAGAGTAGCTGTCTCTACCCACCCTGGTAGGGGCAGCAGATGCCAGGGCTAGACCCAGACACTCATGTGTAAACAGGAAAGTGCTCCTGGGAAAGAGTCTTTCAACCCAATATTTGCCAGGGTCTGCCAGGTGCGAGACCCAGAACCTGGTGGGGCTGCCAGGTTTACAGTTGAGCTAGGCTCTGCCAGCCCTGCCCTTAAGAAGCTGCTAGAAAGCAAGGGGGTAGACAAGAAAAGACAAATGTGAAAGGGAGAGACATGAATGTGTGTGTACACCCAGCACCAGTGCCCCAAGGGGCCTAGAGTTCTCCATTCCCTGCCTCTGACAGCTCATTGACAGACTAGCTCAGGCCATGTGCCCAGCACCCCCATCTTTCCCTTGCACAATCGTTGCCTGGAGTACAATCCCTGGGTACAGCGTTAGACTCCAGACACACCCCAGGCAGGTCAGTTGGCTCCACCTCAGAAGCTCCCCTGGCCTGGGAGTGGCCTTTACCCAGCTGTGAACTGCCCCAGGGAAAGGCACAGCCCAGGGCGGTTTCTCTCCGTCCTGCGCCCAAATACCACAGCAGTGGACAGAGCTCAGGGCTCAGGCGCTTCTTCCCTGCGTCCACACCTGCTCCTGGAGAGGGGTCTTGAACCTGAGGCTGTGGTGGGAGTGTACATAGCCAAGGCTCAAGAAGCACCCCCTGCCCCAGATACCCCTGATTTTCCAACTGCCTATGGACCCCACACAGCAGGGTTGGGGTTCTGCAATCTTTTGCGAGAGCCAGCTCGTCCCGCAGCCTTTGGGTCCTAAATGCCAAAGGCTGGGGGCCGCGCAGGGGCATCCTCTCCCCGGGCCCTTCCAGTAGCCAAGACCTCGACTGCCCGCGTGTGCTCTTCTCGTACACACACAAACACACATACACACTCTCCGTGCTGGACCTGTGTGCGACCCCGAGAGCCCGCAAGCAAGCAGCCCCGAGTCACACGCATATTTGGACACGTGCGCAGCGCGCCCCCACACCGCCAGTCAGCTGCACACACCCGCGCGTGGAGCCCCGCGCACACACGTGTGCCCTGGAGAAGCGCGAATGGCCTCGGAGACTGAAGGTCCTGCTCTCAGACAGGAGGGGCCGGGCGGCCCAACGAGCGTCTGTGGCCTCAGAACCAGGCGTCGGCCGACAGATGCGCACCAGCCCCAGCGCACCAGCCCGGGCGCACCAGCCCCGCGCCGGGCACTCCCGGGCCTCGTGGGCGGCGCAAGTTTCCCCAGCTCGAGTACCTTGGATATGCTGCTTGATGACATTCTCCAGGTGGTCCAGCCGCTCAATAATCTTCAGGGTATCTCCTTTGTCTTCTTCCAGCTTCTTGTCGGGCGCTGGCTCCTGCCCCCGCACATACACGCTGGCGATGTAGTTGGTGACCCAGCCCACGTAGAGCAGGCATATGATGTTGGTCATGCCGCTCAGGATCACACAAGTGGACACTAAAGTTTTGGTCTTCCTGGTGCACACCATCCTGGGCTCCCTCCTCCATATAGAGCTCCCGGGGCCCCTCCTCGCTGCGCGCCCTGGGCTCCCCCGCGCTCACACCCCCTAGCGTGCCCGGGGCGGCCGGGCGCCCGAGCACCTGAGTCCCCGGGTTCTCGAGCCGGGTCGGCGGGCTGTGGCGCCGCCTGGTCCAAGTTTGGAGCTCCCGCCGCTGGCCACCCGGAGAGAAAGCTTGACAAAGGAAACGAGCTGAATTTTTTTCCTGCAAATTGAAAATCCCCGAGCCCTTCTCTGAGCGGTCAGGGGTGGCCTGCAGCCGCGCGCCGAAATCCGCGCGCCTGGGAAACTTTGCTCCAGCCCCGGTCCGCGGCCGCGCCGCTTCCCATCGCCAGGCGCGGAGTCTCCGCGGTGCGCCCGGCCCGCGCTGGAAAGGACGGCGGCAGCCGCGCCGGGAGAGCCGCGGAGCAGAGCGGCGCGGCCCCCTCCGAGCGACAAGCGCCGCCGCCAATCGCGCTCCGGTTCGGGAGAGGGGCCGGTGCTGGGCGGCTGCGGACCAACGGGGAGGGCGCGGGGGCGGAGTCCGGCCCCCGGGCCCCACCTGCTGGCCGCCGCCGGCTCCGGCCCTCTGGGGACGCGCCTGAGCCGCCCCCCGCGTGGGCTGGGGCTGTCCCACCCCAGGTTCCTCGGCAAGGCGGCCTCTAGTCCCGGCCCCTAGGTCGACAGATTTCCATCTCCAAAGGAATTCCACCTCTTGCTTTTACGCAGGAGCGCTGGTCGTGGCGTGGGGGAAGGAGTAGGTCGCTCAGCCCAGACGCCCTCAGCCCCTCTGACCCCCGGGCTTCTGGAGCTGGGCCTACCAAGCTGCACCTTGGCCCCTGCTCTGTTGCCAGGGTGCAGAGAGGCCATGAAAGTGTGAGACATCTCTCCTGTTCCGTATCGCCCTCGGTCCAGGCCTTGTGGCCGCCCACTTACCTTGCCTCCTTTAGACCTCCAGCCTGTCTAGCGGCCGCCTGGAGGTGTCTAGATTTGGCACCTGTCAAAGGAGCCAACCCTCCTAGGAATCTCCTTGAAGGTTCTGGATCACCACCACCTTCAAAGATTTTTTGGCCCTATCTAGTTATATATAGCTATATAGATAGATATTTTTTTAAGTCTG
The DNA here is from genome assembly GCF_014898055.3 of Talpa occidentalis. NCBI lineage: Eukaryota > Metazoa > Chordata > Mammalia > Eulipotyphla > Talpidae > Talpa > Talpa occidentalis. The sequence goes on from NW_023603184.1 coordinate 27,755,669, forward strand.
TGCAGCTCCCAGGACAAAGCTGTGTCCTGTAGCCCCAGTTGTCACGCACCGGTGTGATGGATGTTAGGGAGAAGAGAACTGTGACTTACAACCGAGGGGCCTGGCTGGACTCCAGTGGTTGACACTATTTTGCTTATTATTGCAGCAAATATTTAATCATATTACCCTCCTCTGCTGAGCACTAGCTCCTTCCCAGCACCTGAATAGAATTCCTTGAAACAAAAATATTTTTAAAAATACAGATTCCCATCCTCTTCTCCATCTGTGGGTGCTTGTTCCTGGCCTGAAGAGTCAGGGAGGCACCCTGCTGCTGCATGCCCACCTCTGTGCCAGCACCACCCCCCCCAGCCCTGGCTCTCTTAAGTGATGTCTTCTGGATTCAAAGAACTGCCCCACAAAAGAGGGGAAGCACACAAACAAAGAAGGGGTCCTGCAACCCATACTTTGCTCACAAAACCCCACCAAAGATGCTGTGAAAATAGATGCCAATCCTGGAAGATTTCTTTTTACCTATAATTGGAAGAGAGAACAATAGGTGTGGGAGGGGGAAGAGGAGAGCAGGATAATGAGTATGTACATTTCCATACATATGAGAGAAATGAACATGCACTATTTCTGAAAAAAAAAAGTCAAGGTAAATCTGCGAGTAAAAATTGTCTCTCCCTTTCTTCACTGGAAGTATAATCAACTCACACATTAAGAGTCTCAGACTTTCTTCTGGATAGATGAATTTATAAGCAATGGTTTTGGCTACGACTAGTGGTAAAGTTCTAATTCTTCCTTCTGTTCTGCACCCTCTCCCAGGAAAAGCCTTGCTAGGTCTTTCTGAGCTACCACCGGGCTAGGCAGAGAGGAAGCAATACTCATTTTTCACATTCTTAATTCTGAAAAAAAATCCCAAGTTTAAAAATAAAGATCAGTGAAAAAATGAAGTGGATTGTGGGACCCTTACATTTTTGTCCAGCTGATCTCTAAGATAATTTGTAACTGTAGAGAGATAAACGCAACAAGAAAAAGTGCAGAACAGGCTCTCCTCACTTAAAGGTCTCTGGGTCCAGTTGATGAATTTAAAGAATATTCATTAGAGGTGCAGGCAGATTCCCAAACTCTAATCCTAGCTCCACCTCTTACTAATCATGTGAGCTTGGACATGTTTCAAAACCTTGTTGGGCCTCAGTTTCTCCCTATGTCAAATATGAACAACACCTGCTGAAGACTGTGAAGGTTAAATGGGAGAATGTACAAGAAAGGGCTTTAATTATTACAGGACACATGGTGGGTGCTTGGGATGATGTGACTCTTCCAGGATACACTGAATTCTCTCTTGCTGTTTAGCAATTCCTGTTTTCTTCACCAATAATAACCAGTGACAATTCTCTCTCCCCTAATGAAAGTTAACAGGTACTGAGGCAACAGGCAGCAAGATGCTCATCTGGCCTAGCTAGGCTCCAACAAACTGGCATTCAACTCCTAACATGTCTTCACCATCAATAGTGCAGTGATCTGCATATGTTTATAGGCTATTCAAATGTGGAAGGCTGGTTTCAGGAACTACTGTCCCCAGCACCTTCAAATTTCCACTCAAGACCCCCAATCGTTTGGCCATAAACAAGTGAATGAGACTTTACCCACAAACATTTTATAGTCTTTACCCACAAACATTTTATAGTCACAAGGTCAGAAAAGAGTTAGCTTCCATGTAAGTGCTCCTGTGAACATTATCTGGATAGAGATTGATATCTTTGGCTCTCAGTTCAATTACATTACAAGTAATCATCCAACAAGTAATTCAATAAGTAATCTAACAAGTAATCATCCTGCCCCCAATGTTTCAACCAGTTGCTCTGGCCCTGCTGAGACATGGTGTCTCATAGTCTGAATATGGGTCACTTTTCTGGGCCCGGAAAGCGGCTAAAAATCATCCTTGAACTGGAAAGATGTTTCTGGTTCTCCAGTTAGGCCATTTATGTAAATCCTACATGTTTCCTCACCTTTATTTTAAATAAAATCTTCCTCAAGCGATCACTATGAAGTTATTCAGATAATTCGGGTGAGCAAACCTAACAGAGATTCTAGTTCCCTGTATTTCTTTAAACTGTCCAAGCATTTGAACATGGGATCTTCCTTCTACTGCTTTACAAGAGGAAGATAAGTGACTTGAAGAATCTGCAAAAGGAACTGGAGATCCTTGATAGGATCTTTCCAGCACAACCTTTGGATTTCACCCATCTTTTAAATTGGTTAAACCACTGCCCTCTTGATGTGATTTAAGGGGGAGCTAAGCAGGACTTCTTACCCCTAAGTGGAGCCACAGTGTCATCCCACCATTAATTCAGAGTACCTTTAATATCAGAGTTGAAAAAAACCAGTCACTAAGAGACCAGTTCATTATATGCAGGCAACTTGGCCTGAGGACTAAAGAGAAACAGTGGTTTGGTCTTGACCAATGGAAGTTGACGCAACAGACAGGAATGGCAGTGGTCATCTTTTCCCACCAGGTGGCAGCACCATGCAAAGTCTTAGGGCCAGAGGTACCCATTAGGACTCATTAGGACCCATTAGGATGTGGGGACTAGAGGGCAGGCAAACAGCACAGTCTCAATCCCTGGTCTGTGTGGGAAGCAGGGTTGCTAGGTCCCTAGGAGAACAGGGATTTTCAGCAGGGATGAATGCAAGGGAGAGAGACAGAGGCTGTGGAGAAAGATTAGGTTCAAGATTAGATTCTGTCAAGACTGAGATGTCTCCTACATTGAGATGACTTTGAGGGAGGGAGGGTGAACAAAGAAGAGTCTCTGTTAGTACTTATACTGTGTCAGGTCTAGTGTTTCTCATATGTTGTCTCTTGGGCATAAACCAGGGAGCCAGAAAACTGGGTTGATATCCCAGCTCTGTCATTTACTAACTCAATGCTCTTCAGCAAGTTACTTGGCCCGTCTGTGCCTCAGTTTCTTCACCTATAAAATGGGGGTAATTATAGTATTACCTACTTCATTGGGGGAGAATTGTGAGAATTAGAAGGATTCATGTATATAAAGTACATTGAAGTTTATAAGTATTGACTATTGTTATTATAACTATCTCTGAGCACCTAAGTATCTGAAAGGTAAATGAGAGAAGACAAGCCACTCAGACAGAAATTTCCTCTAACTGGGAACAAAGGATTTTAGACACTAACTCCTGGATCTTTTTCTTTCATCTTGTTTAATCTTATTAGTAACTCCTAGCTGGACTGCAGATTCTGGCAGGAATCCTAGAGCTGGACCCACTTATTCATCCACTATCTGCTGAGTGCCTGCTGGGAGAGACCCACTGCTGGGTCTGGTAATGCAGCGGGAACTCACAAACCTGCATCTCGGCCCTCAAAGGACATCTCTGTTTAGTGGAAGAGGTCAACAAAGAACTGTGATACAGGCTGATAAACTTTAATGCTACAGTAATAGAAAGGGAAAGACACACACAGTTGATAGAGGCACCAAATTCCACCCCAACAAGAAGTCATGCAACTTCTACATAGCTGCACTTCTTTAAATCACTAGAGAGCTCTACTGGGTGAAAGTTTGTTCTTTAAACAGAGAGGAAAATATTTGCAAGATATTTAATAGACCATGGGTTGAGATCCAGAATATATAAAGAATGCATATAAATCAATGACATAGGAAGGCAAAAATATCCAAATGGAAAAATGGACCAAGAACATGAATAAACAATTAACTGCAGAGTAACAATAAATATCCAATAAATATGTGAAAGTATGCTTAAACTTGTGAAAAATCAAGAAATACATTTTTTAAACTATAGATACAATTATCTCACCTATCAGATTGACATAAGTAATGTGATAATTTTGAAGTATTAAAGAGAGAACATAAGGGAAATAACTACTCATATCCCACTGGTAAAGTATAATTGATACAATCACCTTGGAATGTAATTTAGCAGTAATGATAAAATTTAAAATGCACCTATCCTATGACCTTGTCCTCTAAGTGTGGTCCATGGACTGATAACATAGGCATCACTTGCGTATTTATTAAAAATGTAGATTATCCCACATTTACTGAATCAGAATCTACATTTTAACAAAACTCCCAGATAAGATTTTATTGTATATATTGTACATATTATGTACATATTATAATACATATTATGTATGTATATATTATTATGTAATATGTACAATAAAATCTGAGCAATACACATGAAACTGTTAACTACAGGCCTTCTTTGGGACTTTTCCAGAATTAAGGGTAGTATCCAGCTTCTGAACTTCTTGCCTGTATCTTCAGTAATGACTGAGCTTTTATAATGAATATTTCTTAATGTGTCACCTCTCAAATTATTTGTATTATTATTTTTCAAATAGTTGGTTTTTTAACTTAAAAAGTGATTCTTTCTATTGTGCTGCAATCTGCTTTGTATCGGTTATCATCCTGCTTTGTGACCTGATGTAGTCTTGTAGCTACTTTAAGCCTGTGTTCTCATCTTTAAAATAGGTGTAATAATTATCCCAGCAAACAAATGGCCAGGCAGCCTTGCATATGGATAGACTTTGAACACAGCACACCAAGCACCATGAAACAACTTAGTCTTGACATTGATGATGATCATTCTTTGGCATCAGGAAAATGGTCATCCTTTATGGTTTATCGCCACAGGGAAGACAGCAGTCCTATAAGAGGAAGATTCTCACCAAATGGAATACACACACATGTGCATTTTTTTTGCTTCTTGAGCTACTAATGCTAGTTGTATGCATTTACTATTGAAAAAACAAAAGGCGTCATCATTGGCAGGAATGTTATCAACCACTACCTCTTTCTTTTGCTCACTCAGAGCTATTTCTTAGTTATGTGTATTTTACATAAGCAACTTTTTTATAGAGTTGTCTGTTAGTGGAGACGCATTAATTTTTTTTTTTAATTTTTGGTTCCCTGTTCCCTAAGATCATGCGCAATAGGAGAAACGGCGATTAGGAAAGCAGTAGATCATACTGGTTACACACAAATAACCAGAAAGGGTTTGAATTCTGGATCTGCCATTAACTAGTAATTCTCCACTGGGAATCTGGGCAAGTTACTTAAGTTCCTGTATCTCAACTTCCTCATATGCAAAATGTAATATCTACCTTATAAAGTGGTTGTGAAGAATAAATGAAATATTTATAAAGCTCAGTACTTAGTCTATGGTAAGCATTCAACAAATGTTTAATGATACTTAACACTTTCACTTAAATAATAATCATTTAATTTCTAATCCTTATATAGCATACATTGTATGGCATACATTGAGAAATCTAGCCCTTCTATCATCCAGGCACCAATTGCCTATTTTTTAACATTTTATTACTTAAAGGGATGAATGTCCATTCTCTTTATAATCTTTGTAAGTCAAACCACAAGGAACTACATGGAATAGTGATATGTCTCCTTAGACCACCCAGACCTTGAGGGTATATTTAGTCTGCTCCACCCAATGAAAGGTGTCCATGCATATCTGATTTTGGTTGTCACACAACCCTATAAGGTAAGTTATTTTTATACCCATTTTACAGATGAAGACACTGTATCTAAGGTTAAATATTAATGAGTGAAAGTGGTAGAGAGCTTCCAAGTCAGTACTTTTTCCATACATCACACCCCTCTCATGAGCACCTGTTAAGGGATATCTATCTTCAAAGAAGGAATGACTGATTAAGACTCCCCCAACCTCCAAAAAAAAGTCCTCTTGGAAGCATTTGTATCTACAAAGAGGACTGCTGAAAACAGAAGCTCTTTCAAAACCCCAACTGAATGCTATTCCTGAGCAAGGGAAAGAGATATTAAATCCTCCCTTACCAAAAGACAAAAATCTGGCTGGTGAAGTAGAAGAAAGTGGAGTGATGACAACAGGAGAGAATTCACAGATATCTTTTTAGTTGTGAAATGTGTGTCCCTGTAAACTACTGTGTGGGCTTCAGGAAAGCAGGAAGAAGAGCTGGGATGGAGAAATGTCCGTCTTCTTAGGAAAACGCCTGGGGGCTATTCTGATGCCTGGATGAAAGGACAGGAAGCTCCTCCATCTGCTTCACAGCACAGAACCTGCTCTCCAAAGCCTCAAAGGAATAGCACAAGACTTGTGTGAGGGATTGCTGTTGCCAACCAGGCAAGAGGAGAAGCAAGTGACCTTTTCAGGATTGGAATACGATGGTCTGGGGCATTATTGGCCCATACATAAGTTCTGTGCTTTGCTGCCAGCCAGATGGTAAATAAAATATTCAGTAGACACACAACCTTCTCACAACAGTGAGGTGACTGGCTTGTTCAGAACAGAATGATTTCTGTAGAAAGCACAAATTGCAAGAGGCAAGAAGCAGCTGGGAGATAGTCAACAATCTGCTTCCTGTGACAGAGCCAGAGACCAAAGCTGGGGACAGCTTTGCATTTGCAGCAGGCTCAAAGCCCCTCCTCAGAGAACTGTGAAACTTGTCATCAAAGGACTTCTGTAAACTTGGTTCCGAGATAAATACAAATGCACCAAAGTACAAAGTACTCAAATAGATGAGTCCAGATAAAACAGTCTCAACAGCTGCAAATGGATAGCCAGATGTGGTAGGATATATTTACAGATACAATATAATCATTCTGATAGAGCCCAAACCTGAGGCTTGTCTAGGTATTTGCTAGTAATTCTCACTTTGCATTCTCACTCACTCATCTAAGCAGCACATGCATGATGAAGGAGATAATAGACTCCAGAATAGAGTGCTTAGAATCCTGTGCCCCCAAGCAGTTTGACAAACATGGCAAATTCCTTGCCATCCCACCCTAATTTCATTGCAGAGTCTCTAGCAACTAACGAATGGCTAGATCAACATTTTAAGGTTCTGATCATTATTAAAGCTTATTTCCCGAAGTGGAAACAGGTAATAGTCTTATTTGTGATATAATCTGCAATCAAAATACAAGAGTAGAGATTCACTTACTTTACAATAAATTATCAAAAAATTCTCACTCTCCACCCACTCTTGAACCATGATACTCATCTCCAAAATAGCTCTCAATAATGAGCCAAATGTAGCTAAATCTAATGATATTTCTCAGACCTTTTGCCTTAACTTTCAGCAAACTTTGACACTGTTAACTTTCTCTTCTTTCTTACAATATTCAATTCTCCTAACTTCTAGGACAACATGCTATCCTGGATTTTTTCTGTAGCTCCTCAAAATTCCACGCAAGCCTCTCTCCTGATCTTACTCTGTTCCCTCTAGTCCTACTCAATTTCACCTACACCCAAACCATCATACAAACAATTCCAGTCAGGTCTCTTCTCTAAGCTTCAGACTAGTATATCCAAGAGCCTATTAATGTCCCTCTTCATATGGCTCACAAGTGTATCAAGATCAAAATGGCAAAATCAAACAAACTCATGAGCATCCCTCCTCGTTATCTTCCCAAATCTGCTTATCTTACAGTGTTCTCCTCAGTGAATGGTAACATCCATTGAGTCATGCAAACCAGAAGCCCAAAGGTTATCCAATAATTCCCTCTCCTTTGCTCCACATGTCTAACCCATTGGTATTATGTCACAAATTCTTTCACTGATCCCCATGTCTCCTTCCATGACTTTAACTAAACTACCTTTATCTCTCACCTGAACTAATAACAGGTAAACAACCTCAGTCAGTTGGTTTCAGAAGGGCAGAGATAGGTCGTTGAGTCTCCTCCCAATAATATACTTAAAGACTATCATGGCCCTTACTAAAGATCTAATAAGTTAATGAATAATGTTTCATGTATCAAATATGTATTATCTGATAGTGTCAAAGAATAGCATATTCCTCAAATAAGAATCTCCAAGTAATTGAAATGCAATTTCTTTATTTGTTCCCTTTTATTTCAATCAGATTGAATAAGACTCTTTCTAATATGCTAACACGTGTTCCTTTGTTTCTTTAAGAAAAGACAAAATTAAACACATTACTCTCCAATGGTGATTATACACATAGAGAACTCAAAATAAATGCCAATTTATTAATAAGGTAATTTAACAAGTTGCTGGATATATGATCAATAAACAAAAATCAATTGCTTCTCTGTATTTCAGAAGACATTTTGAAAACAATGAAAAAGTTACATTTATCATAGCAACAACAAAAATACCAAAATCTCAAGCAAGCAAAAGTGGTGTGAGAAGCATCACAGTTCCAAAAGTCTTTCTTCAAATGGTCACAGTTTCCAAACAGCACACTCTGAGCAAAATGCTGAAGTCCAGTGCCAGTAGCTGACTACACAACTAACTTCTACTAAAAATTTTTTCCTACTATCCCTGATGGAATACTAGTGTCTCCAGTAAGTTAGCAGAAGCAGAGTCAAGAGGAAGCAATAAGGGAATCTAAGTCCCTACGCAATTGACTCCCAAGGGGCCTGTCCACTCTTCAGACTATATTTTCTTACTCTAGCCTCCCAGATCTTAACCAAATAACAGGAAAATTTTCCTTTCAGTCTGCTTATTTTACCACCACCAACAAAATAAGGTGCCTGAAATAGGAGAAAGTAAGCAGGAGGCTTTCGTGGACCTAGCTCTTTGGCTGTTCTTCTGACCACTCAGGAGCCATCACAGGTAAGCCGATGAGGCAGGGACTGACTGGTGTCAGAGCAACGACTGAGAAAAATCTAGTGTTATGCCAGCAAGCGGTGGGCAGGTTCTCTATCAATTTGGGCAGATGGGTAAAGGAGAGTCCTGGAGCCCTCAGTGGCTTTTTCAGGCTTTAATGATCTTTCTACACCAGTTGTGGGGTAAGCCCACAGGCTGGCAAGGCAGGGAGGCTGGGGTGCCAGGAGACTGGCAGGCCTCCCAGCCCCCAGCAAAACTTTACTCTTTATCTTTGGGTGCTCTCTGGCATTCTCTCGTGGTCCTGCCTCTCTATGGTCACTCATCCTCCCTCCTCTCGTAGCCTTTCCCCTATAGCCGTCCTCTGTCTGAGTGATGCTGCCCTTATAGCCTGAGCCCCCAGGCCCAGGTGTGCCCACCTACACAGGCCCACACTATACTCCAGGTGTCCACCATCAGACATGTGTGCCCCACGCCCACGCTTCCAAGTGCCTCCTGCATTCCAGGCCGAAGGTGATAGCCACAGAGGCCAGCGACGCAAAAGCCTGAGTATTTCATCCCCTCTACATCTCGTCTCATGGACTTCAGGGATAACAGTTTGAGTGTGAATGTCCAAGAACAGGGGTGTTGAGGCTGTCAGCCTGACACTGGAGAAGAGAAAAACTAAGACCTTACAGAACAGGTGAGAAATGGACACTCAGTCTAGACCACATCCCACAGTGACCTAGCAAGGGGTCTGGACAGCCACTGGAGCCAGGCCCACGCTAGTAAAACACGAGAGTCTGGGTGCTGAGGGATCATAAACATCCTGGGATTTTCTGAAGAGACTCCCTAGTAGCTGCAACCTTTCTAAACCCCTAAAAGGCAGCATAGGTATGAAAATGTTTCGGCTGACTTTCTGAAGCAGGAGGCTTGTAGTCACCATCACCACTGAGTCATCTTAACTGAGCTCATATTCCAGGTTCACTGAGGAGAGGCCGGAGGCTTTGACCAGGCTCAGGTGGCTCCACTGCACTCGCCCTCACACAGGGGGACACACAGAGCTGACCCTGAGACTGGAGTGGGAACACCAAGGTCCAGGTCTCAAGGCCATCTTGGAATTGTCCACAGACAACTCGAAAGTAAAGGGATCAAACACGAGGCTAAAAAAGGGAAAATGCCATTGGGGTAGGGTCATTTGCCTTTCCACTGCATACTCCCAACCTGCTGAACAATTTGTTTAATTTTTTTTTAAGTTGTGACATTGTCTTAGGGCTATTTCCAAGTCAATATGTATACATTTACCTTACAGTTTGCTTAATATTTTTGATGTGTTTTCCTTTACAATCAAGCTGCCACTTTTCACCATTACCAATGTTTTTTCCCCACCACACTTCCAAATTCTTTTGTAAATTATTACTCTTAATCTGCTATAAATTGGGAAAACAAACAGCTGAATTATTAGAATTGGATGTAAATGAAGAAAAAATTACTTAAAGGGAGGGAACAAGGGATCTCCTATTATAAAGTATTCAAAGGTTTGACACATTTATTGGTTCACTTATTTTCTGCTTCTCAACTTCTTGACTGTTTCAAAGGTATGCACTCCTGGCCCCACCAATCAATTCCCCACAAAAGCAGCCAGAGTGATCTCCTAAAAATGCGAAATTGATTCTGTCACACACACACACACATACCTATTTTATCCCTCACCTCTTAGAAACTTTCCATGGCTCCTCATTGGCCTCCGGATGAAATCTAGCTTCTCTGACAGGCATCCAAAGCCCCACCAGATATGGCCTCTTCCTCTGTCACCATTTTCAGATCATTATTCACATAGTGAATAGCACACTATGACCTCACCCCATCACCCCAGCTCATCTTACAGCTTTCATCTCAACCCCTTCCTCTAGAAAGCCTTCCCTGAACAAAATTGGCCCATGGTCCCATCTACTTCCCCATCCAACAACTTAGCTGAAAATATAACTGTGTAATAGCGTTATAGATTTATAGCTCCTCCATCCACTAGCTTGATTGCCTTGAGCAAATTACTTAACCTCTAAGCCTCAGTTTGTCTGTAAAATGGGGGTAATTTCACCTATCTCTAAACCTTATGGAGAGGATTGAGATGGTACATATGGAGCACTCAGCACAGCAAATGTGATCACTCTTCTTTGATTACCTGCTTTTCTCACTAGAATGCAGGTCCTATGAGGTCAAGAACCATTTCTGTGGTCACCATGGCATGAACAGCAATGCGCATGGAATCTGGAACATAACTGCTTCATTATATGCTGAATATTTGCTAAATGAATGAATGTCAGTTTCCTGCCTCAGAATCTGCCAGGTTTCCCATTTCACTGTGAGCAAATTTTCATCCATCTGCATTCTTCATCCTGCACCACCACCAGTCTCTTCATTTAACAGCTTGTCTCTGCTGCACTTAACAGCTTGTCTGAAGAAATTCCCTTCACCTTCCTTTCCCTTCATCAGGTCTGTCTTTTCAGGCCTGGGTCCTCCCCACTTCAGGAAGCTTTCCCGTGCCCACTCTTCAGGTGTTCTTGGAATGCCTACTTAGCCCTACTCACTTACTGCTCAGCTCTCCCCAGCTCCTTCCGAGCTTCACGGCTGCTCCAGGTGATGCAGGGACCTTGCCACCATGTTCTGCTGTTCCCTTCTGTGGTCCATCTGCACCCACCCCTTGACCAGAGCAACCCCATCTTCAGCCAGGAATTTTTTACCTCTTGCTCCCACCAAAGAGTCATTCCTCTTGATAATGTCCTCTTAAATATTACAGCCAGTGTTTACCTCCGAGTTCCCGGGCTTCACCACGCCTTACTTAAGGTATTGACTTTTCAGTTCATGATAAATTATTCAGCCGTGCATTTTCAGCCAAAGTCCTCCTTTCTTCAGGGCCTGTTCCCCTCCAGTCACCATCTCAGGGCAGCCTTTAAGTCTAATGACGTGTTTACAATTCATGCTCTGCCAGACATTAAAGCAAAGCAGCGCACTCAGGGATGATAAAGTGCTACTTGGAATTCTCAGCAGAGGGAAGGGCCCGACAAGAGTGCTGCTCTGTTGTTTATAGAGAATAAAGATCTCTGTCTCCATTACAAAGGATCCGTGTGCAGACGGTGGCAGAGGGGTTCTGCTTCCAAGGCAGGGTTTCTGCTGGAACTTTCTAAATCCTCCCTGAAAAGTGGCTCACCAGCTGATGGGCACAGCCAGTTCTGAGTCCAGTGAAGCCAACTCACAAGGATTTTTGGTCTCTGTACCATCAGGTTTAATGTTTGAAAATGAAAGAAAGAAGAAACCATAAATCCTCCATGAAAGGATAAAGAAAGCAAGCAAACAAGAAGCAGCATAGACTGCTTCCCCAGGATTGGGTTTTTAAGATGGAATCTTCTGGGCCTCCCTGGTGGCGCAGCGTATTGAGCGCAGTGCTGTGAAGCTATCCACAGCCTCAGCAGTGCGGGTTTGATCCCAGCCGGCCGGCAAGAATCCCACAAGGCGCGGCAGACCTCTCCTGTCTCACCTGCTGCTCCCCTCAGCAGTGTGTTTCTGTCGTCTGCCTGTTCTGCTCCCTGCTCTGTCTCTGGTGAATCCTCTCACCTTCCTGCGCCTCTGGCCTGTACCCCAGCTCTTGTATAAAAATAAATAAATCTTTAAACCTTAAAAAAAAAAAAGATGGAATCATCTTCTTATCTGCTCATCCTCCTAAGGACCCCTGCCAGCCCCTCTTCTAGTCTTTCTGTCTAATACTTGTGCAGTCCAGCACAGCTCCCTCTCTTCTTGATGTACCTGCCCCTGGCACCCCAGCTCCTCTGCTATCCTTGTGAACTCCAATCCTCCCAGGTTCCCAGCTGGAGACCTAGCTCCGATCACACACCCTGCTAAATCACATCTCAGGCCACAGCTCCAGCAGATACAAGACAGGGTCATTTATCCAGTCAAAACTGGGAGAAGAGGAATTGGAGTACTACTGCTGAGAGCCACAGGTAGGGAAGTGCTGCACCTCCCCCTGCAGTGACCTTCAGGGCTAATGGCTGTTGCCATGGTCCCTGAGGTCCGGTGTGGGCAAGGAACCATGCGCGCAGGGGGAGAACAGCAAACTCCCTAAGATGCAGAGAAGCCGAATGCCTGCCAAGAGATAACGACCACCAGAAGCCGCCACAGAGATGATTAAAAAAAGTGCTGACCACTTGGAACCTTATCTCGCTTTCTCAAGGCCCACAAACTTTATTCTGCTACAACTGTCTTTCTATAATCTTTCCTTTTTCTGGTCATTGATTGCTAATTAAAAAACATATGTAATTTGATAATTAGGATAATGCAAATGAAACATTACTAAACACTTAGAATTATTAGTTATAATTATTATAATAATAGAATTATTAGTTATAATAGAATTATTAGTTTAATAATCTTTCTATTATGTGCTTGACTTTGGTACCTTTGATATTAACTGCATTATAATATAAATTCACCTATGACAATTAATTATGAATAAACATGAGTAGGTAGTAGTAGTAGTAGTTAGTACAACAGAATATGAAGAGTTAATAGCCTGTCTACTTAGGAATGCAGCTAGGTCCAGATGTATTTTGGACATAAATCACTGCCCTGTCAATGATAAGCTAAACCTATGAGCAAGGGCCTCCCCGGTGGCGCAGCGGTTGAGTGCTGGGTTGCGAAACTGCGCGCGGCCTCTGCGGCGCCAGTTCGATCCCCGGCTGCTCCCAGGCCACCGGAGGAGGGTCCCACAAGGTGTGCAGACCTCTCCTGCCGCCCGCTGCTCCCCTCAGCAGTGTACTTCGGTCCTTCTGCCTGCTCTGCTCCCCGCTCTGGCTCTGGTGAATTCTCTCACCTTCCCGCGCTTCTGACTGTACCCAGTGCATGTATAAACAAAACAAACAAACAAACCAGCAAACAAATAAATAAAGCATGCCTCTATTAAAAATAAATAAATAAATAAATAATAAAAAAATAAATAAACCTATGAGCAAGCTGATTGCGTTGATGTTCACTGTTTCTATGCCTTTAGAAAACATATATATACTGACCACTGACTCAAATAAAGTGCACTCAGATTTACACTTTCTTGAAGTATGTCTGTTTGTCATTTCTTTAACCGAATCCCTGACCACCCTGCGCAGTCTCTCAACCCTGAGATGGCCTCATCGTCTACTGCTGTGCTGGTCCGCGGCAGGGAAGGACATTCTCCATTGCCACAGATGTAGTTGACATCTGTAACTTTATTTTCTTCATGATTACTTGATCAACTGAACTCCAGCCGAGGGCTTATTTTAATGACTATCATTAAGGGATTGTCCCCAAGAAGACCAGAATTGGGGCAAGTGACAGGACTTCCTTGGAGCCCATCAATAAAGAGCACCACAGAGGGCTTCAAAACAAACAATAACAGGTCTTCCCCTGGCGCAAGGGGTTAAGCACCGCATTATGAATCAATCCACAGCCTCTGCAGCATGAGTTCCATCCCCAGCCAGCCAGGGATCAACCCACATGGCTTGGCAGACCTCTCCTGTCTCACCTGCTGCTCCCCTCAGCAGTGTATTTCAGTCAGTCTGCCTGTTCCCCACTCTGTCTCTGGTGAATCCTCTCACCCCCCGCATCTCTGGCCTGTACCCCAGCTCTTATATGCATAAATGAAAATAGATCTTTTTAAAAAAATAACAAAAATAAACAAATAAAAACAAGGAAAACTGCATATGCAATAGAGAAAAAAAAAATAAAAATCATTGGCCTGATGGGCACTTTTGCCCATTTTTGCCCACAAAGTCTCATCTTTCCCTCCCTGTTCCATTCTCTTTCACTGAACACTGAAAGGCTACAAAAGCCCAAGACGACAAGGCTCTGTACCAGCAGTTCCCACATACTCTTCTCAGAGAAATGCTCAGCCCTGGCATTTCTGCTCTCACCATCCTCAGCCCAGCTGATCAAACAAAAGATGGCTGCCTCTTGGCTAGAGGTTGGCCCAATCAGATTCTCTCAGGAACTTGTGGCTGGGACACAAGACTGAATCTATAAGCAGTGAGGAGTGAAGGAACATAGTAGGGTGGCACTGGAGGAGGCGACACCATTTTCAGGCAGCCATGATGGGCCATGTGCAAGCAGATGGGTAAATAGTGGAACCTGGTGAGCCAAGAGGAATTAAGGAGATATGTGAGGGGACAGGGACGGGGAGAGAGAGAACAGCATTCCATGAGATTACCCTAAACCCTAGTTGAGCTTCAGTGAATGATACCCACCTTTGCTACCCAAAGATCCCTGACTTAAAGACCTTGAATCCCCACCTCCATGTTGCTCACGAGCTTGCTGAAGAAATAGTTCACCTGGAAATTCAACATAAAATAACATTTAATGAACACTACTAAGTGTCTAAGTTATGTTAAATTATGGATTAGAATATACCAGTTCTAGCTGTTCAAAACAATCCAGTGAGGTTGCTGGATTTGTAACAGCTCTGCAGCTAAGGAAAGGGATGCTCACAAGCTTAGGTAACCAGCACCAAGCCGGGTAACTACAAAGTAGCAGAGCCCAGATGTGCACCCAGTAAGACTGAATGCAAAGCCTTCGCTATCCCAGTCTTCACACTCCTCTTGCATATGAAAGGCTGTACCACCACCTGCTCTCCACCATCAATAAAATAGTAGGTTCACATTAAAGAAGTTTCCAAATAAATGAAGCACATCCTTCAAGGGAAAAGAAAGTTTTCCTTTGTCAAACATGCTATTTGGAAATCCCAAAACAAATGTGACATTTTCCTGCCTACTTAAACTGATCACTCACTGAGCCCAATTTAACATTCTCAGGATTGGTTCACTCACTCAAAAATATATGAAGGGGGCCTCCCCGGTGGCGCAGCGGCTGAGCGCTGGGTTGCGAGGCTGCCCGCAGCCTCTGCGGCACCGGTTCGATCCCCGGCTGCTCCCCGGCCACCAGAGGAGGGTCCCACATGGTGCGCAGACCTCTCCTGCCGCCCGCTGCTCCCTTCAGCAGTGTACTTCGGTCCCTCTGCCTGCTCTGCTCCCCGCTCTGGCTCTGGTGAATTCTCTCACCCTCCCGCACTTCTGACTGTACCCAGTGCTTGTATAAATAAACAAACAAACAAGCAGACAAATAAATAAATGGAACATGCCTCTATTAAAAAAAAATTAAAAAAAAATATGAAGGACCTCCTATTTACCTGGCACAATGCTAAGAACTGAGAATACAAATTCATAAAACAAGACTTGTCCTCAAGGAGTTTACCATCTTATGGGGAAATCTACAAACAAAATTCATAATCATAATCATGATGATTGTAGCTAACATTTTCCATTATCATAATCATCAGAATAAATCTGCATGGATTTGGGACAACCTCATATCATAACCAAATTTCCCGGAGTAAATTGGAAGACGATGAAGGTAGGAATGGGAAAGGATGGGACAATATTTATGTTTTTAGAGAGATAAGAAACATTAGTCAAGCTACACTGTAGAGAAGGAGAGTGAAAAGTTGGTAGGGGGGTTTTGGACGGGGAAGGTGGGAGCAGAAAACAGGAGATGCTGCCCTTCAAGGACAAATGGAAATTGTGTGTCTGTGTGTGTGTGTGTGTGTGTGTTTGAGAAGGCACAGTGACTCAGAATGCAGTACGTGACTCCAGAAATGTCACATCTCCTGTTATATGCTATATACGGCAGAAACCTGCCCAAATTAGTTGGCCTGCCCCCAAATGGCCACTGAAAACCCCAAGGGGAAGAGAAACAGGAATAATTTTAGATGTGCCTTTCCTCCACCACTCCCACACCCCTCCAACACACCCCTGTGAATATTTTCAGAGTGCCCTGGCTTGCCCTGCTTCTTTACCTCGAAGTGCAGGTCTCTCTGTCTTCTCTCAACTGTGTGCTATTTGTCTTTGTATTCCTGGTGCTGTGCTTGGAGCAGAGTGGGTGATTGTTAATGTGTTGAACCAAAAGAACTGCTTAACCGTGTGGGATGACTGTTCCCTGTGCAATGCCCTTGAGTTGAGTGAAATCAGTTGACTCACTTGTGATCTTGACATGAGTATGTCTCCCAGGTCTTAGCAAAGTCGGTGATTTTTGCCTGGTTTCCTCACAACATTAAAAATACCATGTTTAATCATCAGTCGCTGTTGTCTTCAAAAACTCTTTATATTGCCCAGCATACCCTGGGTAATCAGAGCAAATATAATGTCTTTACTGCATCTATTTGTCAGTTGGAATGCATGGCAAGCCTTCATGGAAAATTTCCTCAAGTTCACATTTCCTCTCAAATTGAATCCTTATTGATATTAACTCTTTAGTCACCATTCGCTCTCTCTCCCTCTCTCTCTCTCTTGCTCTCTCTTTCTCTCTCACACACACACACCCCCCCCACACACACACACACAAACACAGAATATTTTAAGTTACAATAGGAGGACACTTGGACTGAGAGTCAAGAAGATCTCCACTCTGGTACAGTGTTGATATTACCTGACCTTAAATAAGGAACTTGACCTCAGTTTCCTCATTTATAAAATAGAAGAGCCAACTCAAGTGTCATCCAACCACTTTTCAGAGATGAGGGAGAGCTCCGACACATGCGCACCAACACCTCCACTCACCGTGGTTGTCAGTGGGGGCGTCTGTCATTCTCACTAGGAAGTGTCTTCTAGGCATACGGAAGATTGTACTTCTTGGGTCCTTTGTGACTAGATTGGACTAGTTTAGACCCATGCAACTAATTAAAAGTGCTATGTGAAACTTTCAAACCAGGGCATTTAATTGTTAATGCAGCAATCTTCAGAGCTGTTTCTTTTTTTCTGCCATGGCATCCAGCCATGCTGGAGATGTGGCTACTCAGTTTACTTGAGTCCTGGCGTGAGGAGCGATGAGCTGAGCTCAAGCCCAACTAAGAAGACATAAAACATAAAGAAGAAAACTCCTTGTTATACAGCTGGCAAATTCTGAGGGTTGTTTTTATTGTACATAATCTGACCTATCCTGACAAATAATACACTCGCACGCACTCACATCTCAACCAGAACAACTCTGTATTTGTTTTAGACTTCTGCCTAAGATTTTGTTTTACAAGTGGATCCAATGGATAAATGTAAATTTGATGCTGAAGACTGTTCTAATAAAAAATCTGTGGCTGTATACAGATATCTAACATTCCAGCTATCTTTTTTGACTTTATTTCATTTCTGTAAGTTTTCTTAATTTGGTAGATACCTCCCAGAGAGATTTACTTTCACATAAATTTTTTTTTTTTTAGAGGCATGTTTTATTTATTTATCTGTTTGTTTGTTTTGTCTACACAAGCACTGGGTACAGTCAGAAGTGCGGGAGGGTGAGAGAATTCACCAGAGCCAGAGCGGGGAGCAGAGCAGGCAGAAGGACCGAAGCACACTGCTGAGGGGAGCAGCGGGCGGCAGGAGAGGTCTGCGCGCCATGCGGGACCCTCCTCGGTGGCCGGGGAGCAGCCGGGGATCGAACCGGCGCCACAGAGGCCGTGGGCACCTTCGCAACCCAGCACTCAACCGCTGCACCACCGGGGAGGCCCCCCACATAAAATTTTATGTCAGTTTTTGGATCTCAAAATGGTGACCCACTTTTTCTTCACCACACATACTTTCAGTTATCACAGCCATCAGAACAGACTTAACTGCCAAAACTGACAGTTCCATTGTGACAAGGTGAGACTTGTTGCAAGCTGTCCCCACATTGTCTCTGTTTCCCTGAAACACAGATAAAATATGTGCCCTCACTTTAGAGTCAGATTGTCTGAGTGTTTTAGTCAACTAGTGCCCCCTCCATGCCTGGTCAGTCTTCCATGCAAAGAAGATTTCTGACAAATTTATTGATGACTTCTTAGAAAAATCACAGTTTCATGTAATCTCAATGATTCCGTGACAGTCTAAAGCCTTCTGGAACCACCTTTTTTTAAGGCCCACTTAGACCAGAAGAGTCCTTTCACAGCAATGGCTGGCTTTAAATGAAATGGAATTTGCAAGAGAGATTAAATCCATAATTATCAATTTTTGGTGAATAATCATCAATTTAATAATCCCTTTCAATTCATTTGGTCTGGGTGAGGGTTGGAATCTCTTTTGTTAATAAAATGTTTCTAATGCAGTTGTCTCAGAGCCACAATTTGAGGAATTCTGGTCTTGATCTTTAAGCTTTTATTAAAAAAAAAAAAAACTCTATGAGTCTGAGGCTTATTTCAAATTCCTGATATACAAAAGATTTAAAACAGTCAGTTAAAAGTGCCATGGGAAAAGCGCTTGTCATTTCTAAGTATTCCTTGCTTAGGGTCAAGGCATGGGGATGAAGCAACTGGGATTTTGCCCCATCAGTAAGACCTCTAAAGAATACTGAAGGGGGAGTCTCTTACCAAATGGCACCAGTGATGCCCAAAACAGAACCCAAAGCTGGTGAGGAGCCATTGAGGAAAACCAAGAACACTAAAGGGTTGTCAACACAGAGTGATGACAAAGGTTCTGAAAATAAAGCATAAGGGAAAGGAGATGAAGTACACATAAAAGTAGCAGATCCATGCAATTAGCTGAAGGAGACATCTAGTCCTGGGACAGACACAATGATGTGACCTGAATGTCAAGTTTACTCCTTACAGGGGACTAAGTTGCCAACAGGGATAGGCCAGGCAGAGTGATTCCTGGAGTAAGGAAGATAAATTGTTTTTGAGAACTAGATACAATAACAACTGGGTTCAATTTTAATCCAAAGTGGCCAGGAGTGGGAAAAGTTAGAGGATGAATGTAACCCACAACCCAGGAGAACCAAGAGTTGAACCCAGTAAATCTAGTTGTTGTTAAGTTAAATGGTTCACTCTATGGGACGAGAAATAGGAGGTAAATTGGGGATGGTGGTAGAAACCAGAAAGGAATAGAGTGAGATGCCAGAGCAGGAGTGAAGAGAGAGGTCAAAGGCAATTGTCCTCCTTACAGTTGTGAAATTAGACTCTCACTTTTATTGGTTCCATATGGTGTGGGTGGGGGTGGCCTGGTTTGAAGACAAGTAAGGCAGGCACTGCTCTTTCACCACTGGATCACAAAGAGCATGGAGACCTTGTATCCAAGATCTCCCTTTACAGCCAGAACTCAGTTGAGGCCTATTCATCAAACTTGGCGATGGAACAACTGAGGTATCTGCTGCCAAATGTAGCACTGAGGAATTCAGATAGAGAGCTGGGATTACTTGGGCTATGTGACTTATTAGGATCATGTCTGGCAAGCAAAGATGGCTTAATAAGGAGACAAAGGATTTTGAGAACAAGGAAGGACAGCATTCTCTCCTTCTTCATCTTCCTTTCCCTCTGTAGAATGCCTTTGTTGAAACAAGGGGCCATGGCCCAGTAATTCTACTGAGGTTATGTTAATTGTGTCTCATCACAAATTTGGACACATCCTTCCTCAATTAAAAATTCTTTGTGCTCAAGGAGAAAATAATTTAGGGCTCATTATGGTTTTGTTTTTGAATCAGTTAATAGGTTGTGCTAGAGAATAGAGGAAAGAAAGCAAAACTGGGCTAGAAGACTGAGAAATTAATTCTATTCCCATTTCTGACATTCACTAGCCATCTGTCCTTGAGCAAATTATTTCACCTCCTTTTGTTTTGTTTTTTTTTTCTGGCTACCAAATACCAATAGCACTGAATACAAAGTAAATAACCAATGAATTTTTTTAGTGAATGAATGAATGCACTGATTGGTTTGAAAAGTTAATCAATCAAATGATTGATAGACCCAGATATTGAAAATCCTTGAAAGCAGACTCAGCTGTCTGGGGATAACATCATATGATTTCATGCATATTTCTTATGAGTGTCATTTTCAAATCTTGTGTTGTTACTTTTTCTAAGACCACATCACACATTGGACATGACTTTGGATTTGAAAGTTAAAAGACCAAGAGCAGATCCTGCTGCTGACACACATTAGCTGCCTGGCCGTGGACAAACCTTGTTACATACTCAGACCTCGGTTACTTCATCTATAAAAGTAAGACACTATTCACTCTCCTGATAATTTCCCAGCATTGTTGGGAGGATCAAATTAACACACAGAAAAGGACTGAAAAAGTGTAAAATGCTGTGCAAATGAGAGGGGTTACTATTTACCACCCTCCTCTTTGAATTAATTTTTAGCTAATAAGCATTTTCTTAGTGCCTCTTCTATGTCCACATTGCTATATGAGGCCTTGTGGGGGAAATGTAAGAAAAAAAACTTTATAAAAGTTCGTCTGAAGCAAGGACCAGGCTGAAATGAGTCACCTCATTCAATTCCTACTCTGGTCTGAGAGCCCCTAGACTACCAGTCACTGGCTTGGCCCCAGGTGCTGAGGAAGCAAGTATATTGTTGAGATTAGGCAGACTTAATGCTACAGATTGAGTGAGCTGAAGCCTAGAACCCAGAGTTACCATCTAAAGAGAGGGGTCTTTCATTTGGGGGAAGCCCTGCGCAGACAGGGATTGTCCTAGCCTATACACGGAGCAAAGACTAGCAGCTGCTGCTCCTTGGTTCTCTGGCCCCAGACACGCGGCCCAGCAGGCTGGGATTTGAAAGAAGCGGGCACCTGGGCACAAGCAGGCACAATCCCTAGATGTCTGGCCCTCAGGGTTAATGCCTTGGGCTTTTCAACAGAGACTTCATTTCCTTGGAAACTGTCTTCTGGACTGCCAACAGGACCTGCCTCAGGCCAAGAACTGAAGGAGAGCTACTCTTAAACAGCTCTTACTTCTCGAAGAAAAGTGGTCTTTAGAAAAAAGATGAAATGAAAGTGCTCTAGAGTCTCTCACCCACTTGAAGAACCTAAAACATTCATAGTCCTGTCACTCTACAAATAAACTCATTTTAAAAAGAAAAGACGAAAACCTATGACACAAAGCTCGTCACCTCCCTTCCCATTAGCTTCAGATTCTTTCTACAGCTCTTTTCAGCTTCAGAAATGCAGGATAAAGTATCCCTCTGACTATTTAAATCTAATTTCTTATTTGTGCTTTTGATTCTGCACTAACCCATAAATACAAATGGAGAAAAAAATGTTACAGGAACAAAAAAAAAAAATTGTTGCTTATAGCAACATCAATAAAAATTATATAAGGTAGAATTCTAGTTTTGCTAGCAAGTGTTTATTTCTTCCTTATTCTGTGCACCCATGAATATGAGAGAAAGAGTAATTCTTAAAAGCCACAGAGAATGGTAAAGGGGACATCAGCATAGGAGAGGTTTTATTACATTTTTAGAAGATCAAAAGTTACTGGAGGAACGGTTACTGATTTGGCAGGATAAAAGAGCACAGAGGAAGGCAGGAAAAAGAAATAATTTGTTGTATACAACCCTGAAAAGGTTAGGAATTCAATGGAGCCAGAACACCTAGATCAGGCATCCCATACGAATTCACTCACTTCTCCCCATGGCAGAAGACCTGAGTGCTCTTCTCTAGCAAAATTCAGAGTTGAAGTTCAAGGCTCAGAGGTATCTTGAAGGTAGAGGGCAGGAGTGATGAGGACAGGAGTAACGAGATTGTTGTAAACCAATGTTACCTCAATAAAAAAAAATTAAAAATACTAGTCTTTTAAATAGGGCCTAAGGGGTGGGAGGAGATTGGGTAAGATGCCATGCATTGTATAGTAGGAAATCTGCACACACATGTTGTTTATGTCCTGCCTGCTCTGAGTTAATTTTCCAGTGCAATGACATGTCCGGAGCAGTGCAGGAAGCTAGTGCTATCTGAAGAAGTCTCAGCAAAGGGGGATGAGCATGAGCCCAGGTATCCAGGAGAGCAGTAAGGAGCTTCGGGGGCTGGATGTCGCATCTTCCTGCAGCAGTGAAGGCCTGCTTACTGCTGAACTGTCTTTGTTCAACTCACTACAAAAAGCCAGCTGGAAATAAAATGTTAGGCAGTTTCTTCAGGGTGTTAAGCCCCATCTTCCAGATTGCCAGCTGTCTGATTAGAGCGCACCTTAAATATTCAATACCTGTCTCTATTTTATTGGCATTCAGTGGTAGCAGGAGGCCCAAACTCTGGTTTTCTGGTTACATTTTCAATCAGTGTGACCAAGTCCTCCTTTTTCACCATTGTCTTGGCCCCTGCAGACAGAACACTTATAGCCTGGCACTTTCTTAGGTGGCTCTGGAGGTTTCTTAACTAGCATTTGGGAATCACGAGCAAAATGACCAACTAGATTTCCCAATATCTTGAAGTAAAATCCATTGGTTAAGATGCACCATCACCACCCACACCAACATTCTTGCATTTGAGTGTATAAACACACACATGCACAAACACACACACATACACACACACACTTTCATGTCTTACCCTTTTATATGGAAAACCAAGATTCACCAAAGAATTGAGAAAAATATCACACTTGAAAATAAGAAATCAAAACAAACAGAAGAAAACTCACCTAACAGAGATAATGCAAGACAGAGGAAAAGATTTCCATGATGATTATCATCAGTTACATATGAAAAAAAATACATGCATTAAACACAACACGAAGACAGAAAACACTCAGAAGCCAGAAAAGAACTCTTGGAAATTAACATATATGATGGCCAAAGTTAAGCTATTACCATGAGGGAAAACTGGGTGAAGAGTACATGGGTCCTCTCATGGGTCCCATATAATTTATTGATCCTTCTATGATCTATAACTATTTTAAAGTGGAAAGAAAAAAAGACATTGCTAAGAAAATGAAAAGGCAAGTCAGAGACTTAAAGAAAATATTTGTAAACCATATATTTTATAAAAAACATATACAGAATGCATTAAGAATTCTTACAACTCAATAATAATGATAATAAATATAACACATTTAACATAAATACAAAAATAAATATATTTGATATAAATACCAAAATATTTGGACAGACATACTTCACCAAATAAGATATATAAATGACTAATATACACATGAAAAGAGGATCAATATTATTATTTATCACTGAAATACAAATTAAAACCAAAATGAAATACGACTGTACTTCCTGCCCCCCATCACACTCACATTAGACAAGGTGGAATTAAAAAGAGTGATGACACCAAGAGTTGGTAAGGATGTTGGAAAAACTGGAACTATGATAGTGGGAATGCAAAATGGTACAGCCAATGTGGAAAACAGTTTGGGGATTTCTTACAAAGTTACACATACTTGCTATGCAAACCAACAATTCTATTTCGTAATGATTAATTTTATGTGTCAATTTGGCTGGGCCATAGGGCCCAAATACTCAGTTAAATATCATTCTGGGTACTTCTGTGAGGGTGCTTTGCATCAAATGTACATTTAAGTAAATCGGCTTTGAACAAATCAGATTGCCCTCTATTATGTGGGTGGGCCTCATGCAATTAGTTGGAGGCCTAACTAGAACAAAGAGAGAATTCTCCAGCAGGCTGCCTCCTGACTTCACTGCAACATCAGCTCTTCGTAGAACTGATACAGGGTAACCCCAACATGAAATGGGTTGCCTGACTGTGGGTCCTGACCCGCACGCTTAAAAGGGACTTTGAATGAGACTCAACTTCAGGCACACAGAGAGGTTAATAAAGGGTTTATTTACAAAAAGGGGAAATGAAGAAAATAATAACCTAGAGAGAAAGAAGGAGATAAATTGGTGAATGTGTCCTATCTGTTCCACTGAGCTGGAAGGCCAGTGAAAAACCAAGCACCATGTCTGGTTATATGACAAACCTACTTAACACATCTTAACCCATCCTTAGCTCCTAGCAATCCTCCCTTGGTGGTGATGACATTATGGGATTTGTAGTCCTTGGCGTCTTAGATTTTTTTTTGGTCTGGGTGGGGGCAGAGTCCATAAAACCTGTGTTTATGGAGTTCGTTCAGGACATCCTTTCCCCCCAGCAGTTCTTCCAGAGACTGTTTTTGGACTCTTTTGTGAATCTCCCATTTGTCCATCTTTCCCATCAGATTTTGGACGAGCAGAGCCTCTACAATCATGTGGTTCAATACCTTAAGATAAATCTTTACATATATAATCCTATTGGTTTTGTTTCTATGGATTACTCTGATGAATGAAACTTCTACTTATTTTACCATGAAAAACAAAAACATGTCCCCACAAAAACTTGTACTCAAGTTTGTTCACAGCAGCATTAATCAGTTAGCAAATGAAACAACAATAACAAAAAGTATGGTATATCCTTACAATGAATATACCAACAAGGAGGAATCTCAAGAACATGTTGAGTGAAAGAAGACCAGAGACTATATTATATAAACCACATACTGTAAAATTCCATTTATATGTGGTAGAAAAGGCAAAACTAGTGACAGAAGGTAGACTGCTGTTGTCAGAGGCAACTCATTGAATTGTACACCTAAAATTGTGTGAATTTTATCACATACAAATTATACCCAAAGTTGATTTTAAAAATAACAATTTAAGAACTATCCCACTTCACAAATTGCAGGCACAGTAGTATTTACACACTACTTTTAGTATGTAAATTAAACTACTTTTGAAACCACATTACAAACATAGCCAGAAACCCATTCTTATCCTGAGATCCTCCTTCACAAGTAATTTGTAGAATCTTGAGGCCTATTTACAAGGGAGGCCCACAAACAAAGCCTGCCTGCTGGTCATTTGCAAGTGGAATCCTCTCACCCCCCACACCTCTGGACTGTACCCCAGTTCTTGTATGCATAAATAAATAAATCTTGAAAAAAAAAAGAAGAGACATTCCATAGAGCCTGTCCCACCATAGCTTCCATACACATCCCCTTCTGTCCAGCTCCCAAACACAAAAAATGAGTGCATACAGATAGCTAGGGCTGTACCGTACTGGTGATGACCACCTTACCCCAAAGTAACCAACATGTTAGTTGACTGGACACCTGACTTTGTGTGACCTTGAGCCAAGAGATGAGCAGGGTTGATCAGATTCTCTCTTGAGAACTTATTATAAGACACAAGATTGCTGACAGTGGGGAAACGGTCCTATAAATTGAAAGTAATAGCAACCATTTGCAAGTTGATGAGGAAAAGGCAGAAGCTGTTCTGCAATGGAAGGAAATCAGAACTGACAAAAAGCGGAGAGGAGAGACAAACCTGCCACCATAGAGAGGGAAATGCAGGTAGTAACCAGCTCCTTGTGTTCCTCCCAATCTCCCCTGGCGCTCAGCTGCCCTTGACTCCATGTCCTTTGAGTCTATGAAAGCTCTGTCTCCTTGCAATAAACACTATTCTTTACTTGAGTAACTCTGAATGAGTTTTGCTTTCTTGTAACCAAAGGGGCCATAACTTGAACAATTTCATATGTCTTTTTAATTGTCTCCCAACAATGCACCGACACTCCTTTAAGGGTAAGCATTGGGTTTTATTTCATTAGTATAATTCAGCTCGTAGTAATGTGACTGCATTATATAGTGGTGATGAGGTTAAATAATGAATGAAGTCATAATCTAGCTGCTGACCCCTCTACCCCCACCAGTAAAGCGAGTCACTTGTTTTGTCTATTGTACATCGATTTCTTTGTGAAAAGGGTTTTCTCTACTTGGTGGGTTTCTGGTGGAAGTAAGACTCTCAGGTTCCCACTCCCTGGACCCACTGAAGCAGGCATGGAGATCAGGATCTAGGTCAGTTAGATATTCTCATGTAGGATTCTGAATCTAAGTCACTGGATGCTGACCCCCAAAGAAAGGTTGATCAGATTTGAGAGTTGTGAATTCTGATGTTTCCCTGGCCCCTGGGCTTTCAGAGGTCTGAATGTTCAACTTTTTCTTCAATGCTAGGGTTGTTCACTACCTTCCAAAACCACCCTTTCTTATTTAAGTATTCAGAGCCATTTCTGTCACTTTCAGCCAAAGAACTCTGACACAGCTTGCTTCCCGAGAAGCCAATTTCTTCCCTGGCCCATTTAAAATAACTGGAGGAAAATAATCTTTTGTTTGGAAAGAGCAGTTATCCTTATAGCATCCTATCTTTGAAAGAAAATATTTCTATATTGATCACCACTTCACTGCTGTCTTCTTTTGTATTTGTCTCTAATCCAACCTTCTGGGGTATCTTTTATACAAGAGGTAGCACTGGTTCTGGCTCTGTTGTTTACGCTCAACCTCATCCCCGCCTTGTAAGGATGTCTGTGAGTGAAAATCATGAACATGTATCTCGAAAGGAGTTGTGTGTAGTTGGGAACCCAGGCAACAGAGGCTAACTTCATTGAGCCAAGTTAACACTTTTTCTATAACGTAAAACAGACTTCATTCCTTGGGTAAGAAAGATCTGTACTCTACCTAATAAGGCATTACCCGAGGCCTGGTGTTGCAGTAGCCAATGATGGACCCCCTCAGGCCCGTTGGATCATCACACCTCCTTAGAGAAAAGCCATGCTTAAGGCATTTGGCTTGGTTCACCCAAGACCTCAACTTTCAGGCAGCTTTTCTCCTCTCAACACTCTGACTCATTATTCTGTTTTAGTGAAGTACTTAGAATGAGAGCTTTTGGGAAGTTCTCTGTGCAATTATATAAATGAATAGGCAGATTTATTTGAAATGTTTTCAGCTTTCCTAAAAAGAAATTCTATGTTTTTTCCCCTGGCACTAATTCCGTAAAGTGGGTAACAGTTCTGGGGGGCATCCTTGCCTATCCAGGGACCTGCATTTCCAAGGCAGCCTGCAGCCCAGTCAGAGGTATTTGCTCATATTGCAATTCATTATTGAGCACTTACTGTATGTCAGGCACTGTACTGAGAGTTGGGTTTACAGTGATGAAGAAAACTAATACAGGAAATAGCAATAGATAATAACAGGAGGGTGTTTATTTAGATGTAAGAGGGCAAAAGAAGAGGCTTTCCTAGATCTCACTAGGATAAAGAGTGAGGTGAACAAGAGTCAAATAAATGGAAGAGCATAGAGAAGGTTAGAGTTAGGAAACAGCTACATGTGTTTGAGGAACAAAATGAAACAGGTAAAGGGTGGAAGGAAATGAGGTGGAAGAGGAAGAGTTTAGTGATGTAAAGCATTTGGATTATATGTTAACTATAATGAAAATAACTAATATGGTATATCCATCCAATGAAATACTACTAGGTAAATAAAAAACAACAAACTACTGATTCAGGAACAAATTTGTTTCCCCTGGTAACTACTTGGGTGTTTATAATTATGAAAACTCACTGAATGGAACACGTAATATTTGTACATCTTCTTGTAGGTAAATTACAATTTGGTATTTTAAAGTGTAAATGGAAAAATACAAGAGTTTTTAAAATAAGGGAGAAATGTGATTTAACAGATTCCTCTGACCATTTTGTGAAAGTAGGTCTTAACAAAGCTGAAGAAAAAGTAGGGTGACTATTAAGGGGGGGGTTACTATAATAGTTTAGGAAAAAGATGCTGAAAGCTTTGACTCTCAATCAAGAATAAGGGAAGCTGATGTATAGACTTTAGCTTTATCAAGGAGGTAGAAATGACAGGGTTTTGTTTATTTATTTTTGTTGTTGTTGTTTGTTTCCATAAATTTCCTTTTTTAATTTTATTTAATACATTTTTTACATCATTTTTTTTGCACAACATACGCATTTTCATCTTAGTTATATTCCTCATATAATTCATTGTATTGAGTTTTGTTTATTTTTAGAAGATGAAGAAATGAAGGCCAACACCTACATTCTGGATAGGACCAAATGGATAGTGTTGCCACTTATTGAAATGGATTCACTGACAATGAAAGAAATAGGTTTGGTTGAAACTATAGAGGAAAGTCACTCAAGAATGTGCTATGGACGTTTCTAGGCTGATGACTGTGAAGTAGAAAACTCAAGAAGGCAGTTGGATGTGTCCAGAGCTCAAATGAGAGTTCAGGAAGGTGATACACACTAGGACAGCATCAGCATGTAGATGACACCTCAGACCATGAAAACACATCATTTAGGATGCGAGTTTAGAGAAAGAACAAGGCCTAGGATGCACCATTATCTAGTCATTGGGAGAGGATCTGTGCTGTAGCAGAGACCAAGAAGTAATTGTCAGGGAAATGGAAGGGAGAAGGGGAGAAAATCAGTAATTATGGTAGATAAGGGGATGGTCTTCTGAGTTTAATGCAACTGAGAGACTAAGACAAGAACACAAACTGCCCACTGAACTTGAAGATTACCAGTAATCTTGACATGAGAAGTTTTGATGACGTGCTAAGGAAAGAGACCCAATCTGAGAATTTTGAAGAGTAATCAGAGATGAAACAGTGGAGATGATAAGTATGTGAACAACTATTTTGAGAGATTAAACTATGAAGAGAAATAGATAATGGGCAGTTGTTGGAGAGGAACCAAAGGGAGACTTTTAGGGATAAAGGAGAGTCAATTGTGTTTATGAACTGAATAGAAGAGTCCCACAGAAAAGGGAGAGAGGGTAATTTAGAGGGATAGAGGACAAGTGAGGAAGTGGGACCTTGAGAAGTTGAGAGGACAGGATTCAGAGCTAATAGAGGATCTAGGTCCAGAAGGAGCTGCGCTGGGATAGAAGCAGCACATTTTATCTCCTGTTCCTGGAGGGCAGGAGGAAAGAAGCAAAAAAAAAACACAGATGTGTACTAGGGAAGTTCTTGGTTGGTGGTTCTCATTATTCTTAGAAACAAATTGACTTGGGAAATTAGATCAGACTCAAGAGCACAGGCATAAAGTAGATGATTTGAAGGAAAAATAAAGATACACAATTTCACCCTACAGGGTAGAATAGCAAGTTTACTAGAGACATAGAGAATGCTTCATATTGCAATATGGTAAGTTAAAAAGGGCTGTTCTCACCTTGACTGTGTGATTTTCTCCAGGAAAATTCAGTTGTTCAAATACTTGCAGGTGGATGGCTGACTTCATGCAGGCTTGGAGCTTTGCCAAGTGGGTATGACAAGTGCAAAGAGTCACATGAACTGAACGATGAAATCTATGGGCCATATAATGGATGATCAACAGAAGGGGCCTGCTGACAGGAATGTGAGGTTCTGTCTCAATTTCTAGTTTCTGTATCTGTGTTTACCTTCCCTACCATCAGACTACAACCAACACACACTGCGTTTTGATCAATCCATGTCACTATTGATTCTGACTGGAGGCTAAAGGAGAGATCTAACCAGCTCACAGGCCAACTTCTGAGATTCAGCCTCAGTCTTCCTTGAGACCCAAATTCAGATTTGGCACATAGGTACTGAACTCATCTGGACCCATCAAATGCCCATAGTGAATGCTCATGTAGAGCCCCAGTTTATAGAACTGGGCTATCACCATCTGGAACTCCCTTCCCAGACCCATCCTCTAGTAAAATGGAGACCTCTGCAATTGCCTTTTGCTAATCTTACCCAGCACAGGCCTCTCTCTGCGTCTCACATTACTAGTTCTCTTAAAGGAGTATATATTGAAATATGATTAG
This sequence comes from Talpa occidentalis, assembly GCF_014898055.3. Taxonomy (NCBI): domain Eukaryota; kingdom Metazoa; phylum Chordata; class Mammalia; order Eulipotyphla; family Talpidae; genus Talpa; species Talpa occidentalis. The sequence goes on from NW_023603184.1 coordinate 27,785,666, forward strand.
TGAGAACCCAGATAATCAATACTCCATATTTTTCTAGCAGATGTAGAGTTCAGGGCTTACCCAATCTTTGACATTGGTATTTTGTTTCTCATTTAGCCACTGTTAAAAGCTGGTGGGTAGATACCTCCCTTCCTCAGGGTCTTGTGAGAAGAAGGATTAGCATCCAGGCAGTCCTGTGTCCCTGACCATAATGTCATCAGAATAGGTTCCAAAACTCACTTTGACCCCTAAGCCATCCAATAATTTGTCAGGACTCCTTATTAGCATTCATCCTAAATTCTCCATTAATTAGTCTTGTGTGCTTAATGGAATTTCCCAGACCTTCATTCCGATGCCCTCTGAAACATTACTATTACAGATTGAATTGTGTCTGCCCCTAAAGATATGTCGAAGTCATAACCATCCATATCTCTGAATGCAATCTTATTTAGTAACAGAGTATTTGAAGATATATTTAGTTAATATGAGGTCCTCCTGGTGTAGGATGGGCCCTTAATTCAATATGAATTGTAAGTAGAGGAAAGGAAGCAGAGACACAGAAGGAAGGATGCCATGTGATACCAGGGGCAGAACTGAAGTGCTGCAGCTGCTAGCCAAGGAGCCACCAGAAGCAAGGAAGAGGCAAGGAGGGAATATCTCCTAAGGTGTCAGAGTGAGCATGAACTGATGACACTTGGTATTGGGCTTACAGTTTCCATGCAACAGACTTCCAAGCTTACAAGCCACCCAGGCTGTACACTTGGTTACAGCAACCCTAGAAATGGGTACAATTACTAACATCACTAATATCATGTGATTCCCTAATACACCTGCTTTCCTGTCACACCTAAGCTTCTCTTAGCAACAGAAGTTAAGTCAGCCTGGAGGGTGGGTGGGCTTTCTTGTGGGTGGGCTTCAATCCAAGCCTAAGGTTTCCCTTGTGTTGCCTTAGGAAACCAGGCAGAGCTCAGCTCCATGGTAAGCCAGTCAGCCAAACACAAATTTGCTTGGATTTTATAGAGGGTCAACACATCTAAGTTTTAGCTCCAGGAAGGGTCTGTTTGACATGGTAGCCATGGCAACCATTCAGTTGAGGAAACACAGAGAGCTCTAGCTGGTCCAAGAGGAAAATGCCTCCTTTCTTACTTGTAGTACAAGAAAGACTTCTGAAAGGAATGAGGAATGGCTCACATGAAGCCCTCTACGGACACCCAGGGAAGATAAGACCCTTCTATGCCATGGCAATTGCATGCAACTGATGGTGGGCACAGAATGAAGAGAGCAGGGATCAGCCAATATAATGAGGCATGAATGGTGGCAAATCAGGTAGAGATGGAGGTGGAGGGAGGGCCTTACTAGTTCTATAAGCCAGAATGGTCCACAATGGAGCAAGAGACAGAAAAGGAAATGTAGTGATCACTATCTTCCAATATGCAGAAAAAAGCAAAAGAACCCTCACGGAGCAGGAAGCTGCCCTGTACCGCATTCATACGTGCAGTGCTAGTCTGGTGTCAGAGCTCTGTCTGTTTGGGTTGGAGTCAAGCAGTACAGGGAGGAACACAACATGGGGCTTGTCTCCCAGGAAGAGGCTTCCAGGGCTAGGCAGAGGGTCAAGGCCCTAGCCAAGCGGGCTGGATTTGGGTAACACTCCAGATCTGGAAGAAAATATGTGACAGAAGGCAGGGACCACGAAAGGGCCTTAGTCTCTGGATGGAGTCCACAAAGGGAGAAGCAGAAAGGTGGGGAATTCTCTAACTTGGATGCTGCACAGAAACCCAGGGCTTTTCTGGGCTCATCTAGTCCTGGGTCTGGCTCATTCAACAAATATTTATTGAACCTTTACTGTGTTCAAGTCCAATTCATGCTAGGAATACAAAGGTGAACACAATACAGATTCTTCCCTAGAGGAGTCTAGTCTAGCAGGAAAAACAGACCCATCAGCAAATAATTACCATGCAGTGTGATAAATGATGAACTGAGATATGAACTCGGTGCTTGGGGAAAGCAGAGGGGAAGACACAACCCTGCCTGGGGGACTTGGGATGGCAGAAAATATATTGCATTCCTTTTATGGTGACCTAGATAAATTATAAAATAAAAGGAAAAGTGGAATTTTATTACAGCCTCATACTCCACATCCTCAACCTCATAATTCAGACTTCACTTTATTCTTGCTGTTTCCTGTTCCCTTTGAATTACTGAGTTCAAATTAAGAATAATCACATATTGACATCATTTACTACTGTATCATTAAAACATTAATGCTTGATCAGTGTTCAGTTATTTTCTAGATGGAAAATCTCCACACCCTCAAAAGTTTGGTAGTCTCTGTCCTATACAGTCAGATGACAGAGCTGGTGACAGATGCCAAAGAAAGTTGTCAGCAGTGACTCACTTCTCAGGTTAATGAGGACCCCTTGGTGAATGCCTCCTACCTGTCATCAACACATTAGGAAGAAACATTAAAGCCACAGAAACTATACTAGATGTTATTATTTCCCTTCCCGGCAGCCTCTACTCCTGAGACACTTCTCCTGTGGCCTCTACTGATTTGGGCAGTGGACTTCAGGTCTCACCCCCTCCTGAGAGTTGACTGGTCCACTGATGGACACCTGACCCCATCTTAACTAATGGGGTTCTTTCTTTCCAGACTTTAAAACTGCCACCCAAGATATCCACTTGGTCTCTCCAGTGCACTTCAGCTGGGGTGAAGTGTACAGCAGACTGGCACTGCCACGTCTCTGTCATATCCAGTGGGACAGAAAATGGTTCTTGACAAAAAAACAGGGGTGGGAGGTGGAGCAGACCCACCTAGAGCACAAGGTGGCCCTGGGAGAAGAGAGCTGCCTTTGGTGCTGATGATATTCACTTTCTGGTGCAGGTTACCTACAGGGCCCCATCTGATTCATTCATCTTTTCCTTCAATAAAAGAGATAGAGTTAACTTACACCCTGGTCTGCCACTGAGGATCTCTCTTATTGGTATAGATTTAAGTCATGGGAAAATGGGACCATTTTACTTGCTTATGGTTTGCAGAGCTCTGGTAAGAAAGTGGGGAGATTTGCATAACAGACTCAGAGTTTGTGAGAGGAGATCCATTATCTTTTTTTTTTCCCCTTTGAGAAAAAGTTTTTATTTTTTTAATTATTTTATATATATTTTTTACATCATTGTTCATTTTTTTAATTTATTTATTTATGCATACAAGAGCTAGGGTACAGAGTGGGGAGCAGAACAGGCAGACTGACTGAAACACACTGCTGAGGGGAGCAATGGGCGAGACGGGAGAGGTCTGCTGTGCCATGTGGGTTTTCTCCCGGGCCAGCTAGGGATCAAACTGCTGCTGCAGAGGCTGCAGATTGCTTCATAGAGTGGTGCTTAATCCTTTGCGCCCCCAGGGAGGCGTCATTGTTCATTTTTAATAATATTTGCTTCCCCCACCCCCTCAGGTGTAGTCGCCATAGAATTTCCTTCACCAATGCACCTGTGCACCATCACCTCAGTCCCCTGTGCTCCTCCCTCCCTCCCTCTGATCCTTCTCCCTCCCCCTCCTACCCTGCAGGATGTGAGACCCATTATCTTTTTTTTTAATAATAAATTTTATTTTTATATTCCCCATACAATTGCAACCCCCCCATTCTGACCCCAATCCCTCCCCTCCCACCCCCACCCCCCACCCCCAAAAAGTGTCTCTGGTTCATAGTTTTTTGTTGATTTTGATTTTCACTTTCTTAAAGTTATTCATTTTCCTCGTCCCTTATTTAAGTTTTCTAGATTCCTGCTATGAGTGAGACCATCCGGTATTTTTCTTTTTCTTTCTGGCTTATTTCGCTGAGCATGATCCCTTCCAGCGCCATCCATGTTGCTGCAAATTGCATGTTTATCTTTTTTGAATGCTGAGTAATATTCCATGGTGTATATGTACCACATCTTCTTGATCCAGTCATCTATTTTTGGGCATTTGGGCTGTTTCCAAAGCTTAGCTATTGTAAACAGTGCTGCTATAAACATAGGGGTGCAGGTGCTCTTTGGAATTGATGTTTCTGTGTCCTTTGGGTAAATCCCTAGGAATGGAATTGCTGGATCCTATGGAAGCTCTATGTTTAGTAGGTCCAGAAATCTCCACACAGCTCTCCATAGTGGTTGGACCAGTTTGCACTCCCACCAACAGTGCAGGAGAGTTCCTTTTTCTCCACACCCTCGCCAACATTTGTTGTTGCTAGTTTTTTTAATATGTGCCATTCTCACTGGTGTGAGATGGTATCTCATGGTAGTTTTGATTTGCATTTCCCTGATGACAAGTGATGTTGAACATTTTTTCATATACCTGTTGGCCATTCGCATTTCCTCTTCAGAGAAGTTTCTTTTTAGCTCTTCTGCCCATTTTTTGACTGGATTATTTTCTTTGTTGTTGTTGAGTCTCATCAGCTCTTTGTAGATTTTTGTGATCAGTCCTTTATCATTAGTGTTGGGTGCAAAAATGTTCTCCCAGTTGGTGGGGTTTCTCTTTGTTTTTGTTATTGTCTCTTTTGCTGTGCAGAAGCTCTTTAATTTGATGTAGTCCCAGCTGTTTATCTTTGCCTTCACTATCACTGCTTTGGGTGATGTGTCTGTAAAGATGTCTTTGATGTGCATATCGCGTAGTGTTTCACCTATGTCTAGTTCTTTAATCCATTTTGAGTTGATTTTTGTGTATGGTGTGAGGTAGTGGTCAAGCTTCATTCTTTTGCATGTAGCGACCCAGTTTTCCCAGCACCGTTTATTGAACAGACTTTCTTTGCTCCAATGCATAATCTTTACTCCTTTGTCAAAGATTATCTTTAACCAACTTCTTTCAAATGCTTAAGAGAGTATATACTTAGACACCCTTACAAAACAGCAGTGATAGACAAAGAAATTCTCCCAATAGGTTAATAAGGACAGGTAGAACTTAGGGGGCAGTGCTGGTACACTCTTGATGAACGGAATGGACACAGGATCAGTGGGCACTAAAGTGAGGCTCCATCCAGTCTTTGTGGCCCTCCCTCTGGCCCTATTCCAAAGCCATGAGTTGACCTGAAAATGCCAGTTACTTAATGCTCTAACACAGAGGCTTAAAACAGGTGGCCTTCCCAAACCCTTGAGGACCCATAGCAGTTGAAGAGGGGCTCACATCAGCTCTATAGTAGCAATTTGAGGAAGGGCAGACCTGAGAGATTGTCATGCTCAGTGAATTACTGTTCACAGTGCAAATCAAAGTCTTGCTGTTTCCATAACAGCCTGTAAGGTGGGGACACTGGCACCTGTGATAATTGGTCCCCCAAGGTACAGCCTCCATACACTGAGGGAGAGTCTGGGTTATATGGTGAGTTTACTGGGGATCCCTTTCTCCAAGTCTTTTCTGGCTGGGGTAAAGATGGAACCCTAGGGCCTGCAGGAGCTTAGCTCCATGCCACAGCCACTGGGCTCAAACTTGACCCACCAAGGCCAGCCTTATCTCAGCAGCCAGCAACCTTGTGCCACAGTCTATATCGCGAGGGAACAATCCGGGTCCCTGAGCTGAAAATATACTGCATTTATAAAGGTGAGTGTGGCCTCGGAAGGGTTAAAATGGATTTATGATCTTCTTATTGCTCGGGCAGGAAGGGGGCAGGGGGCACGAGCATTCTACGCCTCGCCAAGGCACGCAATTCACACCCCACAACATAGATCAGAGTGCTTTGGCTTCCCAGTGCCTCGTGAGACTTAACTTCATTTCCTACTCCTGGGTTTTTGAGAAACTCTTATTTCCTTCCAACAAATCCTTCTTTTTTGCTTAAACTAGCTTGCATGATTCTGTCACTGGCAAATAAACAATCTTTGAATGAGGCAGAAGCTAAGGTTAAGAGCAGATCATTGCCAGCATCAGGGTGGAAATTTAACTTACAGAGTTAACGTAAAAGGCAAACATTTAGTCTGTTCCCATTAAGGCTGGATTGAGATAGACAGTTAATGACTAAATACTATATCTTTTGAACCAACCTCAGGCAGAGTTCAGGGTAAAAGGTAATAAGACACTGGCTGGCAGGCCTCTCCAGCACCCAACTCTGCACTGCTCTCTCCGTACCCTGTCCACACCCCCCATGCCCTCCATGCCCACATATCAGCAGCTGCTAGGAAGGTGGCACTTGGCGGGCAGCAAAGGCTATGATTAATACATGAAGAGACAAGAAAAGGGAATGGCTCAGTGAAAAATGGGTGCAGTAGCCAGCCCAGGTTGTGACATCACTTTTGACGGCAAAAACCTCAGCCAAAACAGAGCATTTTGAAAGCAATGCAATTTCATTTCACCTGGGAGAGAAGTTAGAAGAAGCCACACCTATTGGCCAAAAAATTGACTGCCCGCCCTTTAGAAACAAACCACTGGTGCAACCTCAGGATGGGGTGGGAAGGAAAGCACAGTAACAAGAAAACTGGAAGATGACGAGTAGAGGGATGCGTCGTGAACAATGTCCCCAGTGCTGTGGAAAAGGAGGCTACAAATCCACTGCCACTCTGCGCAGGGATCAACTGAGACACTGAACAAGCTCAGATCCAGGAGCAAATCTCCATGCTGCTTTTTTTTCCATTGCTGCATTCAAACATCTTTATTACAGATACTTTACCTGCAACTATTTCAAGGTGTTGGTTTCACTAGGCTCCTCCCTCTAGACGTGTTTGTGATTTAAAAAAAGAAAAGCTATGGACGCTACCCCACTCCCACCACCTTCCCCTGGATAGGGCAGTTTCGGTCTTCTTCTATCATATTGAAATATTAAGGAGCTTTCTAAAAATTTGTTCTTTTGTGCTAAATAATATTTACAAAGATGGGATTTTGTCAATTTCTTTATTTTGTCGTTTGTGAGAAGAATTTTATTTATTCACTTCTGCTCCCTCGGTCCTATTTGCTAGAAATGTTCAGGAACTGAAGCCTCAAGAACACAATAAGGTTGGGAGGAGAGGGTGCGGCATCCTAGTACACTGTCGCTGAGGACAGAGCTGGACCCAGACACCCAGCACACCACGCTTAGGGCTTGCCTTACCCACAGGCAGATGAAGAACTCAGGCTCAGGTTAGCCTTAGAGGACACAGGCCTCAGAACAGGAGGTTGTTCCTCTGCCAAAGGCAGACACATAAAGGACTAGAAGGAACCTGACATTGACCCTGGAGTTGAGGCCACACTCACACGGCCCAGCAGGTCCAAGTATGGGAAAGAGGTGTTGTCAGGACCCTGGAGGAATTAAGACAGCCTGTTGGTAAAATGAAAGAAAGTCTGATTTAATTTCTTCTCACAAATGACAAAACAAAGATGTTAACAAAATCCCATCTGTAAATACTATTTAGCACAAGAGAATAAATTTTTCAAAAGCTCCTTAATGTTTCAATCTGACAGAAGAAGACCGAAAGAACCACCAATGGAAACTGGTTAAAATAAAATCTGGGATGCAAAGAGGACTGAATGGAATTTTAAAAGATCTAATAGAAGCCAAAATAAATAAATAAATAAGTAAAATTTAATCCCCTATATGGCAGTGATTAGCAAAATTGACCTTCCCCAAAATCTAATCTGTGACGTAGAAGACAAAACTGAGAAAATTTCTAGAATTAAAAATTATGGAGAAGGGGGTAAGAACGATGAGACGGAAGGTGATATCCATGAAAACAGACTGAACATCAAATCACAACATAGTCAGTACCCAAAGCAAGAAGCTCACCCTGAGCTAGCATCTCTAGAACCACTCCAGTGACTCTTAGGCAAGAGTCGTGGCCCCACACTTTGGAGAGCTCTGCTTTGTTTCTGGACCTCCACAGGCCACGTGCCTCCCCATGTAGCAGAGTCCACAGAGCCACCCTCCACTTGTCCCACTCTGCACCCAGACTCACTTGATGTGTCTACCTCAATCCAGCCTTAATGGGAACAGACTAAATGTTTGCCTTTTACATTAGCTCTGTAAGTTACATTTCCACCCTGATGCTGGCAATGATCTGCTCTTAACCGTAGCTTCTGCCTCGTTCACAGATTGTTTAGCTGCCAGTGACAGAATCATGCAAGCTAATTTAAGCAAAAAAGAAGGATTTGTTGGAAGGAAATAAGAGTTTCTCAAAACCCCAGGAGTAGGAAATGAAGTTAAGCCTCACGAGGCACTGGGAAGCCAAAGCGCTCTGATCTATGTTGTTGGGTGTGAATTGCGTGCCTTGGCGAGGCGTAGAATGCTCGTACCCCCTTACCCCCTTCCTGCCCGAGCAATAGGAAGATCAAGGCAATAGGAAGTTCAAGGCTTTGCCCAGACAGCCTGTGTCTTTGCCCAGACAGCCTCCCAGACACATGCAGTCCTCTCCCTAGACTCAGCCTCTACGTTACCCCCTGCAACAGGCTCCGGGGCGACCAAGAGTTGCTGCTTGCTGGGCTTACAGACAGAGCTTAGCCGTGTACACTGGGATGTGTACCAGTGCGTGCAATGTGGGTCAGAGTCAAGAATGGGAAAAGGAAGAAGAAGAGAGACAGCCTGGAGGCTGGAGGCCTCTGTCTATGTCCCCTGAAACCCCGGGCTTTCAGAACTCAGAGGACATGGAGGAATCTAATTTCAAATCAGCCTTCCAGGTGCCTATGAAGGTACATTTGGGCAGATAGGAAGACCTTAATTATTTAACAGTACATTAAGAAATTTATTTTGCATGATAGTATGTTAGCATCATGTATAACTTTTCAACATTAAAGCATCTGGTATATGATCCTCCGTGTGCCCTCTTATCTTGGGTCTCACAGTTGGGGCAAAGAGGCAGAGCATGTTGGTTATGTTACTGACCTTGAGGACAGTCCTTCAGGTCACCTCTACTAAGAAAAGTAAGCTTTCAGCACTGCCTTACACAGAGCCACAGCTAGTTTCTTTCATGGAAGAAGGAAGAAAAGATTTCCCGGCAGGGCCCTTGCTATCTTTAGAACCAGGAACATCAAAACCATCTTTCACTTTCCCTTTGGGTAAAGCCCAAGAGGGGAGGGGTGCCCCATTGCTGAAGCTGTGAATTGTTGCCTGAGAGGGCAGCCATGCTGTGGACATTGGCTTCAAAACTCAATTACTGATTTCCTAAATGTCCTGGTGCCTTGCTAGTGGCATTTTGTTGCCACATGCACAATTCTGCTATAGCAAAATCCACCTCCTCATGCCCAGGAATTTTAAGAGCTTGAACTCAAAGGGCCCTGAGTAGTTTGACTAAGTACATTCCCCTGGGAATAATGCTGGGAAGAGCCGCTATTGCTATTTATGGTGAAGCCTATGTGTAGCCACTGCAGAAGCTTCTCTGAAGGGGGGTAGACTGGACTTCTGCACTCAGGGTTATTATTCACAGATTGGTCCTTGCCATGGTTAACTATGTGTCAACTAGGCTAGGATGTGGTGCCCAGTTGTTTGGTCAAATGTCTGGAGAGATAGATTTTACATGTGATTAACATTTCAATCAGTTGATGATCCTCCATAATGTGGATGAGCCTCATTCAATCATTTGAAGGTTTTAAGATATTAAAAATGAGGTTTCTCAAAGAAGGAATTTTCCTCAAAACTGCAGCATAAAAACTTGTCTGAGTTTCCAACCCGTTGTTCTGCAGAATTCAGACCTACAACATCAACTCTTGCCTGAGTCACCAGCCTGCCTGCCATACAGATTTCAGATTAGTCAAGTCCCATAATCAGTGAGCCTGTCAGGGCACAAAGGAAATCATCCTATACCCCTCTGGGTTTTTATGTGTTGACAAATAATCAAATAAACATCAGACAGACTGCTAAGAAAAAAAGCCAAAAAGAAGGGTAATAGCAACATGTATACCTCCTGTATACATGGGGGAGACCCAACATGACTGAATCACTTGCCCATGTGGCTTCAGAAGTCATCTAAAAAGCTCAGCTAAGGGCCTCCCCAGTGGCGCAGTGGTTGAGCGCTGGGTTGGAAGCTGCCCGCAGCCTCTGCAGCACCGGTTCGATCCCCGGCTGCTCCCCGGCCACAGAGGAGGGTCCCGCATGGCGCGCAGACCTCTCCTGCCGCCCGCTGCTCCCCTCAGCAGTGTACTTCGGTCCTTCTGCCTGCTCTGCTCCCCACTCTGGCTCTGGTGAATTCTCTTGCCCTCCCGTGCTTCTGACTGTACCCAGTGCTTGTATAAATAAATAAATAAAAATATTTAAAAAAATAGATAAATAAAATAAAATAAAAAGCTCAGCTAAGATAGAAGGATGCTGGTGGGAGTGGGGGAGGAGGGAAGGCAGTCAGTTGGGAGGTTACCAGGGAAGGCACAGCAGACAACAGCATGCAGGTTAAATTCTGCCTTCTTCTGGAAAAGATGTAAGATTAGGTCTTCCTGCTACATGCCCTTATAGAAATTTACATGTAAAAGTCTTTTTCAAAAATAACCTCCACCTTGCCTTTAGAGCCTCTCCCATAAAATCTATGTTTTGCCAAAAAGACATTTTTGAGTAGCAGATTTTTTTTCTTCCCTAAAAGCTAATTCTGTAAAATAAACACAATCTCTCCTTCTCTCCTTCTCTCCTCCCCACCCCTAAGTTGACCTGCTTCTTACTTCTCTACTAGCAAGACTATCCATATAGGAGATATTGGTTCTGTTACTCCATAGAACTCTGACAAATACAGTGCTCAGGCACTGCATTCTGGGAGTTGTGTTGGGAGTGTTGTTTATACCCCAAGACTGCATAGAGAGGCATCTGGCAAGAAGACACACTCAGTCAGATCAAAGCCCCAGAACCAAAGTCGGAGAGTCAGGACCATCCTCCAGGCCCACTGAGTCCTGTGTTGCAGGGACTGGAATGTTAAGCAGTGTCCTGGCATAAGGTCAGGCAGGCAGCCGGGGTCAGGGACAAGGCTACATCTGATGCTCCTGCATCCACCTCCTTCTCGGCTCACTCATTCTCGACAACATGGTCATAGGACATGGTGCAACAGATAAACTCCAGAAGTCACCCTTGATGGAGAGGGGATTTCTACTGTGCCCGGCCTGGCTCCCACTGACTGCAGGCGGAACAGGCTGAGCTTGACAGTGGCCAATTATGAAAGCTGGCAGGTGGGAAGACCTGGAGACAATGAGATTGAGCTGGATGGGGGGCTTGGTGGGATTCCCAGGGGCATCCACACAGGATAGGCTGAAGCCAGGATCAGCTTAACCCAGAGCCATCACTCTGTGGAGGACAAGGTAGAGAGCTATACCAGGATGATGAGGGGACCTCTGAAACAATTCTTGATGTCCTCATTTGGAAAGTGGGGTTAATAATATCTCAAGAGTTGTGCCTTGAGGGGCAGCATTGTTGGAAACACACACAGCTGTACACAGAGGCACACAGCTGTACACAGAGGCACACAGCTCGTGGCCAGGTAGTGTCAGTGACCCTCCTCTTCTCCCAAGAAGGACCCAGTGTCATTCCCAGGACATGCGTGGGTTCTGAGATCTTCTCTCCTTACAGGATCATTGTGAGGCCTGGTTGAGGTTGCCCATGTAGAGCATTTCACAGAGCAGGCCTTCAGTAAATGTTAGAAAAAGGAAGTCATGTGACCCTTTGTTCTTCAAGAGGAAACAGAAACAATCAGGGTGAGCGTGTTTTAACAGGCTCCAGTAACAGTGCAGAATAGAGAAGCAAACGGCAGTGGTATGACCTTCAAGTTGGCATCTACTCTGCTCTGGGACTGGTCAGCATGAGCATTGGCCTCTGGCTGACATCTTCAACCTATAATAACGTGCCACCTGTCACCCCGCTTATTAGTCGAAGGCAGTAAGTAGACACCCCCAATGACAGATGCAGCCCTGTGTGCAGACCACCAGGGCCTGAGGCTGCTTCCAAAAACAGTGTCCATCTAGAGGATGATGCCAGGCCAGCCAGTCCATTCTACAAGCTGGTAGAGTGGCCTGGGGCTCTGGACAGATGGCTCTGACCTCTTTTGTGTTGCTCATCTTGAAAGGAAGTGTCCTGTGCTTGGAGAACATCTTGCCCTTTTTAACAAACAGGTTGAGAAATCCTCCAGGATTTTAATATGCAGTGAGGAGAGGAGGTTGGTGGGTCCATTTCAGTGACAGTCCCTTCCCCATCAGCAAGAGTGGCCTGGAGCTGAATTGGAGAAGAGGGACTGGTCACTAGAGAAAATAGAGAAGAAAATAGGAAGCAATGCTCACAGCTGAGGAAATGTCTAAGGGACATTCTAGGAACAAGAGTATCCAACATGCAACTTTAAGTTATATGTCTTTATTTCTACAAATCATGAAGTTGGCTGGGCGCACAATCCACGTATGAGCTCATGTGCATATAAATTTAGAAGAGGGATGAGTTGTGTGAGTAAACATGGCAAGGACACAACACCATTGAGGATCACAGAAATCTGTGGACACAGGACTTTCCACAGTCATGGAATGGGGATTCACATCTATCTTCTTCAGGTCTCAGGGAAACGGAGATAGTAAGCTGGCATCAAATATGTACCAGGTTTAGCCCAATGATCATCTCACGGAGTGAAGTTTTCGCAAGTCTGCTCTACCTAATTTTGGGATCGAGTTTTAAGCAGACATTCCCTTTATCCAGCCTTGCCTTATTCGGTCCTTACTTTCCAAGGCAAACAGCCATGTCTAGAAATGAAGGCATCAGTCGTGGGTGCCCTGACTCTGTATTTGCAGGTGGAAAGCAGACTTGTCCCCTGAAATGTTCCCAGAAATCTAAGGGCAGCAGGCCTGAGTTGGCCACACTAGGCTTCCTGTATCTTCTAGCTCCCTTCTTTCCTGCAACAAAAAGCATAATTTGGAACTGATCTACACTCTCTTTTTTAAGATTTATTTATTACGCATACAAGAACTGGGGTGTAGACCAGAGGTGCAGGGGGTGAGAGGATTCACCAGAGACAGGTGGATCTACTGAAATATACTGCCTAGGGGAGCAGCAGGAGAGACAGGAGAGGTTTGTGCCATGTGGTATAGCTCCCTGGTTGGGGATGGAACTCTTGCAGCAGTGGCTGGTGATAGCTTGACAGTGCTGAGACTTAACTCCTTGAGTCACTAGGGAGGCCCCCTGGTCTAGACACTTACAGCCTTGCAAAGTAACTAGCAGTCAGGATGTTCCTTGAATTATCTCCGTCCCCCGCCTTGTTTCCCCAGTCCCCCACACGGAACACTCCCAGGCCTGCTACAGTGTGGGGAGCTCAGTAATTCTCCTCAGGGGGTAGTTTTCAGGGGGTAGTCATTTCTCATTTCCTATGTTCAAATTAACCAAATTAGAAGTCAAAACCTGCAAATTTGATAGTAAGAGTAACAAGGAACAGATACTGACTTCCCAGAATTTGACATTCACTCAGCTAGCCTTTTTTGCACAGACTGTCCCAAACAGCAGCCCAATCACAGCAGGTGCTATTTGTTATTTCCATTTTCGCAGATAAAGAAACTAATGAAATTCAGATTCTACTAATAGATCTCCATTACCTATCTGACATCAGGCCTATAAGCTTTCACTTTAATTTCTTTTATTTTTCTCAAAAGTCATTTATTGAATACCTACTGTGTTTACCAATATGGTGATCATTGTTATTTCTATGATAAAACTAAGCTGGAGCTGGTGGACTGAAATCATCCAGGGCTATTCCATCCATGGTGGGTCCTCACAATTGTGCCTAAGTACCGGATCTTTGAGGAACTCTGAGTTATAAACCAGTCAGTGGTCCATTTTCATTAGATTTCAACCCTAAAAAGATTTCCGGCATGTGACACAAACATTGGGAGGAAATGGGAGGTAGAAATAGACCAGGCAGCAAGAAAGCCAGGGGCTTCCAAAGTCCAGTGCATTCAATTCAAGAGAATAAAGGAATCATTCAATTTCAAGGTATAATTATGTTTCTTTTTTTAGAGAATCATTATCACACACCAAACCCCAGGCCAGATTTCACTCATCCTTTCGCCAATCACCCTCAAGGACTAGTCTGTATTTGCATTTGTAATTTTTCCCAAGACAGAACATCAAAAGCTCAGTAGAGTTGGTGTTATACTTCTACCACCTGGTCATTGGGGAGGGGGACAATAATGACCACCAGAGCCAAAGGTCTCACTCTGCCAGGGAGGCTGGCTGCAAAAGGGTGGCAGAATGAACTAGAATGCAGTCTCAAAGCGAACAACTCTCTGTAGCTCTGCAGTGCTTTCCAGATGCAAGATACGATTGTCTCTGGGGCAAGGCATGGCCAATATTCTGACAACTCAGGACGTTCAGGTTAGAGCCTGTAGCAGAGCCAGCTCTCTGTCTCCATTTCCGGCAGGAGGGACAGCTGCCCTCACACTTCAAGGTGCTGAAAGATTTGTGGCATGAGGCGGATGCTGTGAGGCTCAGTTGTGCTGCAGGTTCCCTCCTCTGTGTGCCAGCCAAGGACAGCCAATCTCCAAAGTCCTAAAAGCAGCCCTAATGGACCCAGAGGCACATGCTTCACACACACACACACATCTTCTCATTAAACCCCACCACAGCCTGATGAGAACAGGATCGCTGGCTTCCTTTTATAGATGAGAAAATAGGAACTCCGTTTCCAAGCAACCCACACAAGGTCATGGACCTCACAAGTGGCTGAGCCAGGACTGCAACTTGGGTCCATCTATCTGCCTACAAATATTTACCTATAAATGATTTATAGGTGGGTTAGCCTTTTTACTATCTTTGCTTCTACCCTAGACATAGACTTAACACAGTAACATCTCACTTTTGATACTGGGAAGTTCTCTGCTCCTCTTCCCCAGCGTCTTTGAACTATGTCCTCCTGGCCCTGCTCTTCCAGTCTCAGTGTCCAGTTCTCTCACTCACTGCAAAGACAATCTGTTTGCCCAAGTTAGGTGTTTCTCAGCCTCAAACAACTCTGTGTAATATGTAATTTCTGATGTCTTCTCATCTTTACAGGTTGGAATATGAGGGAAACAAGGACATGGTGATCTTTCATTTGAGGGTCCAGGAGGTAAGTCCTCTGTTACAGAGTCTTTGCTCTGAAACCCCCTCCGTGTACGATCCAAAAGGCACTCAGCGCCCAAGTTCTGGCCTTTACCTTCAGCTAGGATCTGACTCTGCAAGCAAGACCCCAGGAGTGAACAGGTCTCCAGCAAAGTGCTCCTCCAGACTTTTCTGAGGATCAAGAACAGGTTGCACTCTCAAGGTGAGCCCAGGATAGGTAACTCACATCAAGGTGATTGGGGCAACTTTTCAGCTGTGTAAAAGGCCCAAAATCTAAGGTCTGAGGGCAGGGGAGGCAGTGATAAAGGACAGAAAGCTGTCCTCTCTGGGAACACTTTGCTTTAAGGACAACCTCCGTGTGAACAGATTTCACAGGCATCTTCAGGAAATGGATGGTGACCAGTGCCACCCCACCGCAGGAGAGCTGCTGTCACATTGGCATTCCTAGATATTTCCATTTGAATACAGCATCAACCAGTAAAAACATCCCAAAATGTGTCACTTGCAATTATCTGAGCTCAGGGATAGAGTTCGGAAGCCCCAGGTCATAGAGGTTCTTGCCTTAGAACAGTCACCAACTGCCAATCCAGAGTCACACAGACCAGCCCCAAGCACTGGAATAAATAGTATCTCATTTAACCTTCATGAGCTCATACTGAGGTCGCTGTTAAAAGAAAACATCCCGGGACTCCCCAGTGGCGCAGTGGGTTGAGCGCAGCACTGTGAAGCTGTTTGCAGTCTCTGCAGCACGGGTTCGATTCCCAGCTGTCCGGGGACCTCCCCACATGGCGTCACAGACCTCTCCTGTCTCACCCGCTGCTCCCTTCAGCAGTGTATTTCAGTCAGTCTGCCTGTTCTGCTCCCCACTCTGTCTCTGGTGAATCCTCTTACCCTCCCGCGCTTCTGGCCTGTACCCCAGTTCTTGTATAAATAAAAAAACTTTAAAAATAAATATATAAATGAATGAATGAATGAATAAAATAAAATAAAATACAAGGTCCCTGGCAAAAGAACAGTAGCAATCTCAGAGGGTTACTGCAAGTTAAGCAAGTTACTATAGTAAAGCATATCTGGCTTCTAGTCAGTGAATACGAGGGTAAGCTATTATCATTGCTGATGCTGTGAGTATTGCTTCAAAAGACTCAGCGATTGGCCAGGGTTGCTGCCACACACAGCTTGTAAGGCAGCACCTTGGACACCAAAATCCATGACCTTTCTGTCCACTCAGCACACACAGAGACACCACACAGAGCAGGTGAAAGTCCAGGCTCTGGGACTTAGAAAGACAGATCTCAGTGTGAATTCCAGCTCTGGTGGTTACCAGCTGTGTGACCTTACACAGTCACTTTGCTGCAGGGAACTTCAGTTTGTGAATCTGTCAATGGGGTAATAAAAGCAATAATCTCCAAAGTAGTTCGGAGGATTAAGTGACATAAGCCATGAAAATTCTTCACTCCTTTAATTATCACTCTTATCAGCCACTGAAAAGGCAAGTAGACACACTTCACCAAGCAAGACTTTAAACTGACAAAAAGGCAACTAACTGCTTAGGGCTTCGGGTCACCTGCTGACACACGTTGATATACTATCCACAAGCAGTTTTTATGGTTGAGGAAGATTTTACTGAGCATTGTCTCTCTCTTCTTAAACCGACAAATACTGGCCAGAAAATACCTGAGTGTCCTGGACACTAAGAACGCCAGGAAGCTCAACAAGAGTTTCAGATGCGGCAAGTCACCTACAAGGCCCTGCAGTGACAGTCTCTCATCGCGGAGGCCCAGGGTGGGCTTTAATACTGCCACCTGCCCATGTTGCATATAGGGAATTGCCTGTCACTTCTGAGAGTCCCATGCACCCATATGTGCCTGACTGTGCCAGGCACAGGTCAGCAAGGAAGAGTGAGCAAGGTCGAAACTCAGGGATACAAGGGCTGGGCTCAATGACTTTGGCAGCTATGGCAAGAAATACACTGGCTCGCATTGTCTTTCAGCTGAGTTGCTCTACTGAGACTGCTGCATCTCCCCCTGCAGTGACCTTTAGGGCTAATGGCTTTCGCCACCGTCCCTAGGTCCAGCTGGGCAAGGAACCAGCGCGCAGGGGGAGAACAGCAAAAACCCCTGAAGACGTACCTGCTGCACCTCCCCCTGCAGTGACCTTTAGGGCTAATGGCTTTCGCCACCGTCCCTAGGTCCGGCTGGGCAAGGAACCAGCGCGCAGGGGAGAACAGCAAAAACCCCTGAAGACGTACCTGCTGCACCTCCCCCTGCAGTGACCTTTAGGGCTAATGGCTTTCGCCACCGTCCCTAGGTCCGGCTGGGCAAGGAACCAGCGCGCAGGGGGAGAACAGCAAAAACCCCTGAAGACGTACCTGCTGCACCTCCCCCTGCAGTGACCTTTAGGGCTAATGGCTTTCGCCACCGTCCCTAGGTCCGGCTGGGCAAGGAACCAGCGCGCAGGGGGAGAACAGCAAAAACCCCTGAAGACATACCTGCTGCACCTCCCCCTGCAGTGACCTTTAGGGCTAATGGCTTTCGCCAAGGTCCCTAGGTCCGGCTGGGCAAGGAACCAGCGCGCAGGGGGAGAACAGCAAAAACCCCTGAAGACATACCTGCTGCACCTCCCCCTGCAGTGACCTTTAGGGCTAATGGCTTTCGCCAAGGTCCCTAGGTCCGGCTGGGCAAGGAACCAGCGCGCAGGGGGAGAACAGCAAAATACCCTGAAGCAGGGGAAGTACAGAGAAGTTCCCTGAAAAGACAGAAGCTTATCAAAAAATAAGGACCACCAGGAACCACTACAAGAATGCTAAACAACCTTATCCCGTCTTTCTAGAACTACAAACTTTAATCCCTTATTGTCTTTCTAAACTGCCTTCTTTCTTCTATAAAGGTCATTGCTTGTTACTTAAAAAATCATATGAAATCCTTAAAACAAGGCTGACTCAAATAAAACATGACTAAACCCTGTAATAATTAAAATATAGTTTAGGTAAAAAAGTAGTTAGTAAAAAATGCGATTATATAGTTTAAAAACAAAACTAATGGTCTATCTACTTAGGAATGAGGTTGGGTCCAGATGTAGATCACCGCCCGCCCTATCGGTGATAGGCTGAGCCCATGAGCAAGCTGATTTCATTGATATTCATTGTTCCTGTGCTTTTGGAAAACATATATATACTGGTCACAAACTCAAAGAAAATTACACTCAAATTTACACTCTCTCTTGAAGTGTGTCTGTTTGTCATTTCTTTCGCCGACGCCCTGACCACCCTGCACGTTTCTCTCAACCCTGAGACGGCCTCATCGTCTACTGCTGTGCTGGTCCGCGGCATGAGACCCCCTTCACTGAGTCAGATTTTATTTTTACCATAGTTATTTTGTGGGATAAATACCAATGACTAACACATTGAGTCCCTTGTAATCAGTATAATCTTTATTGCAAATGGCAGACCCCTCAAAGCACAAAGTAGAATCCCTTCTGGAGCAGAGTGGCTCAGCCCTGGCTAG
Organism: Talpa occidentalis; assembly: GCF_014898055.3. NCBI lineage: Eukaryota > Metazoa > Chordata > Mammalia > Eulipotyphla > Talpidae > Talpa > Talpa occidentalis. The sequence continues at coordinate 27,804,102 of NW_023603184.1, forward strand.
AAACCCAGCAACCATGCAGAGCCTCCTAACAGTAAGCACTTATGTAGGACTCTGTTCCGGCGTTATTTAAAGTGTATTGTGTTTATTAACTCATTTCATCCTCACAGCAATTCTGTGAGGTTGGTAGTACTATTATTGTAACAGGGTGGTCCCCAGGAAAGGGGGAGGTTCCCTGCCCCTCCCAAGGGAGGGTGGAGCTGAGCAGGAAGAGGAGAAGCTGCAGAAGAGACTGAGGAAGGAAGCAGGATGGAGCCAGGAGACCTGGAGGAGGCGCATGGAGCCTAGAGACACGTGAAGAAGCTGCGCTTGTCTTTTGGTCGTGGACTGGGTGACACAGATGTGGGTGAGACCCGTGGGGAGGTGACAATGGCAGCTTTTATCTTGATGTTGATTTTGCTCTTTTCCTTCTGGGCTTGTCTGGTTATTTCTGACCCTTTGCTGTGGGTCCCCACTGGAAGATGCTTTAGACTTGTGGTAGGTTTTGGGGCTTTGCTCTGGGCCAATCCCATTTGGATGGACTTTTACCCACGAGGGGACGGGTAACTCTGGATGCTTCATTTAGAAACTAGACTCTTTGCCTTACCTGTATTGTTTCCTAGTTTTATTAAAGTTCCTTCCCATTAAAGTCTCCTATGTTTTGTGTTGATGCGGCGGATGGCAGAACCCATGTAGAATAGGCAGGTTTGCGGGGTTTGGGCTGCCCCTCTCCCTGTCCTATAACATTATCATCATTTAACATATGGGGAAACTGAGGCACAGAGGGAATAATAACTATCCCAAGATCCAACAACTATTTATCTGCTGAGCTATAATTTGAGCATGGGCATCCTGGTCCCGGAATCTCTGCTGGTCCCAGAATCTCTAGAAGCTACACTGACCTTCCCTGTGTGCACAGGCAAGTACTCAGGACTGAGTCCTCAGTGTTTCTAAAGGAAACTGAGGCAGCACGCAGGAGTGAAAAGGTGGGAGAGGGAGGTGTGAGTATTACATTAGAAAGTCCATGAGGCTTTGTCAGGGGCGAAAGGCTGAGTCCAGACAAAGGTGACCAACACTGAGCTCCAATCAGAGTAAATGCCTCAGCAGTAACTGCTCCCCTCAATGTACCATGGTGACCCTGGACTTGGAACAATTAAATATTTTTAGAAAAGAGTTTGGAAAGGAAGAAGAAGGAGGAGCAAACAGGGGTAAGGGAAGTGTAAGGAATGACTCTAGGTGTGTGGGGTGCAGGGTCATTCCTGGTGGAGATCCCAAATGGACTGTGATCTTGGCTCGAGTCCATCTAGAATCATGTTGACTCTTAGCCACCTAAAGGTCCAAGTTCAATTCTAAGACCACTGTGGACATTATAAAAGTTCCTAAAAGCTTCACATGAGCCTATGAAAATTATTTCACTATGACCTGAGGCGTCTATCTCTTCTGGTGTCCTCATTCCCCCACCTTAGCGACTAAGTTCAACCAACTTAGCTCTCAGCTCACAAGAGGAAGGGGAGCGGGGCCTATTGATGCTTCCCAGTCCATAGTCTATATCAGGCTTTCAATGTGACCATTTCTTGGTCCTAAGTCATGAAGGTCTAGGGAAGGAGAGTCTATTCTTCTCTCCACACCGAGATAAAGCTGACACAACTGTGCCAATAATTGCAAAGGTAGAGCACAAGGGAGAGTCAAGAAAAGAGAAATCAGCCTTTGAACCTGGCTTTGAGGGGGAGTGGCACTGCTTGGCCAGACTGGACCATAACAACCAGCCCAGGCCTAGAGGAGAAACCCTTCACAGTCAAATCATCTCCACTGTTACATTCTGCTGGTTCTGTGCATGTGTGTTGTCTTCCCCCTACCACCCCCAGCAAGTCCTTGAGCTTTTAAAGAACCTTGTCATAGGAGATGATATTTTAAACATTTATCTCAAGAAGTAACAATTAGTCACAGTGACTGATGACTTAGTTAATGAACTGGGAGAACTAGCTGGAATGTGTCAGTGAACTATGTGACTCAACATCTCTACTCATTAGCTGCCACCAAACCAAAGCAAGAGATGTGCAGGGAGGAGGACAAAAATTCAACTTCCAATCACCAGGTCCATTGCCCACATCATCTTGTGTAATCTGCACAACACTCTTAGAGGGAGCTGCTGCAGTCAGAAGAGAAAAAAGCATACGTGAATTTCTGTTGCTCTTGGAAAGGCTTTTGTGGGGGAGTTGGGTCAGCTTGGCTAATCCACATTGCCCCCGGGCCTGGCATCCTTAGCCTTGCAGGCTCAGAACACTCAACAGGTTGTGACAAAGAGTAAGGCCACTTCTCACAGACTGACTCACAGGAAAGACGCTCAAGAGCAGGTGTTAACACAGCCATGGCAATGAGAAGAGCAGCCACCCCACAGACCCTAACAGTACACTGTCTCTCTGTGGATACTAGAAGCCAGATTATTCACAAATGGTCACATGGCAAGTGTGGAATCAGAAGGGGGAGTGTCCAGTAGGGGATCCACAGTAGACTCTCTAATTCCAGTTCATCTACCAATCTCCGCTTAGGAGTCAGCTTCTACAGGAAGGTTCCCTCTCCCCACCCCTCAACCCCATACCAAAGCTGAGCCTGGCATACCGCTTCTGTACTCCCAGATCACAGGTGCTCTGGTGGTCCTGACCACATGCCAACAATCCTCACAGTCAAATGTAACAGCTCCACGTGGAGCTCCTTCGTGACAAGGAGCGTGCCTTAGCCCGACAGTGTCCCCTGCACCTGCCATATAAAGGGTGCTCAGAAAGTATTTTCTGAAGACATTAAAAAATATGAATCTTTGGGTCAAGCTTCCCTCCTCACTAGGCAGTGTGTCTGTCAATCTGGGGTTCATTCCTTTTCAGAGTGCGTGTGGATGTCCTCCTTCAGCTTAGTCTGCTAACAAGATATCTGCTGCCGGGAGTGTGTTTCCTACTAGCAAAATTATAATTACACACCAGTCTCATCTTCTCAAGACTGCACCCAGACAGCTTGGAAGGTCTGTGATTCCCAGTTACAGAGTCAGTCCCACAGGCTCCCCTGGATCACTCCACCCATGACTTCGGCTGTGTGTGCAGAGTTTAATATCTAGCTCTCAGGGGCAACCCAAAATGTCTATTGATAGGGGAGCAACTTAATAAGGCACACATCCTTGCAGTGGCATCTTACGTAGCCAACACAGTGACGTTTACAAAGCAGTCTAAATAGGCCAGGAGAATGCTCGTTCTAGGATGTGACAGGGAAAAGAAGTGGGTTAAAAACGTGTGTAGCATCAGGGCCTCCCTGGTGGCACAGGAGTTAAAGTCTCAGTGCTATCAAGCTATCTCCACCCACTGTGGCATGAGTTTAATTTCTGGCCAGGTTGCTAACCCACGTGGCGCAACAGACCTCTCCTGTTTTGCCTGCTGCTCCCCTCAGCAGTGTATTTCAGTAAATCCACATATTCTGCTCCCCACTCTGTCTGGTGAATACTCTTACCCCATGCACCTCTAACCTACACCCCAGCTCTTCTATGCAGAAATAAAAATAATAATAATTAAAATTTTTTAAAAGAATAATTTTTAAAAAGCCTTGTATAACATCATGCGATTTTAGCTATGTGAGTAAAGGGCAAAAATTATTTACGCAATTAGAAGTAGCTACTTCTATATGGTGACATAATCAGTTACTTTCTCTTTTTTCCCTATGCTTTTCCCTATCTTTAATAAGTATTATGTTGCTTTTATAGTTAAGTTTACAGTTTTTTTTTCACTTTAAGAAAAAAAATCAGAAGTAGAACATTTTCCGTTCCTCTAAAAATATATTGCAATTTAATTATATATCCTCTCATTGATTTTTTTTTTCAGGTCATAGTGAAACTGGTAAAATAGGTCTCCTCATAAACAAATAGGACTACATCAAACTAAAAAGCTTCTGCACAGTAAAAGAAGCATTGCCAAAACAAAAAGGCAACTACTGAATGGGAGAAGATATTTCAAAGCATATATTTGACAAGGGATTAATAGCCAAAATATATAAACAACTCAATGACAACAAAACAAACAAGCCATTAAAAATTGGCCGAGGATGGGGGAGGAACGTAGATGAGGTACTGGCATGGGTGATTTGGTGGCGGGTGAGTGGAACACTTGTGCATATGGACGAGTAAAAATGTAACACCAAAATTAAAATTTTAAAAATTTTAATACACATTTCACCAAAGAAGACATACAGATGGCCAATAAACACAAGAAAAGATGCTCATCATCACTTATCATTAGGGAAATGCTAATCAAAGAGCCCCAATGAGGTATCACCCCAGCCCAGTGAGACAGGCATGTGTCAAAAAATACAGAAAAAAAAAGAAGTTGATGAAGATTTGGAGAAAAGGGCACCCTTATGTATTGATAGTGGGAATATGGAAAACAGTACTGAGATGCCTTAAAAATTTAAGACCAGAGGGTCTCCCCGGTGGCGCAGCTGTTGAGCGCTGGGTTGCGAAGCTGCCCGCGGCCTCTGCAGCGCCGGTTCGATCCCCGGCTGCTCCCCGGCCACCGGAGGAGGGTCCCACATGGCGCGCAGACCTCTCCTGCCACCCGCTGCTCCCCTCAGCAGTGTACTTCGGTCCTTCTGCCTGCTCTGCTCCCCGCTCTGGCTCTGGTGAATCCTCTCACCCTCCTGCGCTTCTGACTGTACCCAGTGCTTGTATAAATAAATAAATCTTTTTAAAAAAAAAAAAATTAAGACCAGAAGTACCAGGTGCTCCAGTTGTTCCACTTCTGGGTATTTATCTGAAGAATACAAAAAACACTACTTTGAAGAGATAGATGCAGCATTATTCACAATAGTCACGACATAGAAACAATCTAAATGCCCATTGATGGATGAGTGGATAAAGAAGTGGCATATATACACACTGGAATGCTACTCAGCTACAAAAGCGAAGATAAAATCTTACCAATTGTAACTACATGCTGGACCTTGAGGGGATTATGCTAAGTGAATTACGTCAGACGGAGAAAGACAAATACTGTATGATTTCACTATTGTGGAAAATAAAGAAACAAAGCAACCAGGCCACCCCCTGGTTGACACACTGTGACCCTGTTGGTGTGGGAAATGAGTTGACCTGGGGGTAAACTTTGAGAATGCATAGGGATGGACAAATAATATGCTGCTTCCACTGAAGAACTAACTAGTTGCTGACTTCAAACACTTCAGTAAATAAGGTTTTAAACAAATCTCTTTTATGTAGCATATAGCAAATTTTGGTCTCAGCACATGACATATTTAACCATTTGAAAGTGAACAATGCAGTGGCATTTATTACATTCCCACTGTTGTATCTCTGCCATTTCTATCTAGTTCAAATCTCTTTCATCAGCCCAACAGGAAGCTTCGTACCCATAAAGCAGCTGCTCTCCATCCCCAGCCCTCTGCTGCTGACAACTATCCATTTGCACCTATCTGTGTGGATCTATTTATTTTGGACATCTCATATAAATCAAATCATACAACATGTGATCTTTTGAGTTTAGCTTCTTAGCATACTCTTCCTGTAACTCATCCACACATAGCATGTATCAGTATTTCATTTTTTCTTATAGTCAAATAATATTGCATTGTCTGGATCTACCATATTCTGCTTATCCACGTCCATTCATATACATTTGGGTGATTTCCACCTTTTGAATTTTGTGAACGGGGCTGATATGAACAGTTGTGAACATATATTTGACCCCCAGGTAATTGCAATAAACTTAAATTTTACGGTAAATATCTGTGTTTATGATATCAAAACTTCCATTCATGAGCCAACTTCTCTGTGCTCCAAATCAGGGCAAAGTCCCAGCAAGTCAGAAAAACAAAAATGGTTGCAAATTCAGAACTAGCCAACCATGAACAGGCATTGGGTTGTAGGTGGATTCCAGGCAAAATTAGCAGAAGAAAAGAGAAACATGACAAAGGAGTAATTACTACTACCCATCTCTGGGAGTGTCATTTAATTAAGCAAAATGCTGGCAACAGAATTAGCCACATCCTACCTTTTCATCTTCTTGATTATTTCTAACTGAGAGTTGGTTCCATTTGTGTGTCTCTAGTAATTCATGGCCCAGCTCTAAGCTGGACCCCCATATACATTCAGGGACAGGAGCCAACACAGCTCAACAGACTGCTGGCTCCCAGATGCTCTCATGTTCACCAATTACATTCTCCAAAACCAAAGGAATGGCCTTCTACAAGCAAGCAATAAGTAGGACTTCAGCCCAGACATAGTGATCCCCCCTTACTTACGTCTGACTACACTGGGCAGCAGGGTACAAATTAGGGGCAACAAGTCAGAGAGGAGTATAATGGGCAGGAGCTCAAATTCTGAATCCAGAGAACTACTGCCTGAAGTTGAACTCTGGCTCCATTTCTTATGAGCTGTGTTTCTTTGTGCAAGTCACAACCGCTCTTATTCTCAGTTCCCAAATGTCAAGCTGGGTATAATGAAAAGTACCAACTCATCCAGTTGCTATGAAAATTAAGGAGAAAGAAGGATACTTTGGTTTAAGAGCTCAATAAATGTTAGCTAGGGTGACACTAGTAACAAAGAGTAGTTTCAGGATTATAGCCCCTGCCAGGCAAATAACAACAGCTCCTGATCCCAGGAGGGCCTCAAGGAGGCTGACTTGAGTCTCTCTGTCTCCCTAAAGCAGCCACTTAGCCAGCCCTGGTCACACACAGCCACAAAGCCCCTCCCGGGGCTGAAGCTGATGCTGCCAGATGTGCAGAGCTCACCACTGTCCAGGAGCACACACCTGGTCACTTGCAACAGGTGCCGCCCTCACACACTGAGCAGGGCACAGTGGCTGACACTGGAACAACTCCCACAGGGAGAAGGGAGACATCTATTCTTCTGGCTTTTTGTTTTCTTTCTTAAGGAACTTAATTTGCATTTTTTAACGAAAACAGTTAAAGATATTGAGCTAATAATAGATAGCACATAAGAATGACAAAAATTGAGCACAGGAATGAGTAAAGTGTGGGAATCACTTGTTCTAGTTACTGATTCTGCATGACCCTCTGGGCCCATGACTGTGATTTACACAGTGACACCTCAATGTCATTGGATTTCTTTAACTCAGTATCAAGTTCTTCAAACAATCTTTCCCTTATTTATATTGACCCTAAGTCAGGCACTGTATGAAGTGCTGAGAGACACAAGGGTGAAGAAGGAAGGCCCTCATGCCCCCATGGAGGAGGTAGGCATGTCTACCCATGGGGCCAGAAAGGGGCAGCCAGGGAGAGTGCCTTTAGATGTTTATCTCAGCGGTTCTTCTGGACTTGGCTTTAAGGCCTCTGAAATATCTGGACTCGGAGCTGAAGAGACTCTGTCAAGAAGATTGGTCAAAACAGTTGCTGTGGGGCCAGTGCTGGACAGGCATCGGTGTGCTATCGGAGCCACATGATGATGTCATGGTAAGTGCAGTGGGTCAGCAGGTCGCCACACTCTAATTTCAGTGTCAGGACATGGTGGTATGCCTATTACAATCAAACAGTGTGGGACTGCGTGGGTGCCACGTCCCATCTGTATAGTAATGCCCTGGTCAGGTGCTAATATGGTTGTGTCACAGTGTCCTGCTATAGCTTATGGGATGTTACAGGGTCATAGTGACTTTGCTTGCAGCATGAAGTGGTGTGTGGGGTGCTGCCTCGCTCCCTGGAGTGATTCCCATCTGGTTTGCAATCAGAAATTCTTTTCACTTCAGTGCCTGAGACACTGCTATGTTTCCCTGGACAATTTCCTCCCAAGATCCCAGGGTGGCCTCTAAACATACCACCTATGACTTGTTTGGCAGAAAAGCACTTAGTGACAGTTACCTGAGAGCTCTAAAAACTACAATCCCAGCTTTGTCCAGATGTCTGCTAGGCGCTTCTGGAAGCTTGCCCTATGGAAGTCAGTCCTCAGTCCACGTCAGAGAAGGCAGAAGTACAATGCAGCACTCAGCCTGCAATCAGCAGGGAGAAATGACTCCAAAAGCACCAAGAACAACAGGCCTTGGCCAACTTCTGCCCCTATGCAGGAGAGCCCACGACTGCTTCCCCACACCTAAGTGCCACACAACCCCAGGTGGAGGCTGCCCAAATCACCTGTGCCTTCTCATTTTTCAAGAAAGGCGTGTTTTGGAGCTTAAAACATGTCAGCCCCAGCCCATGTCAGGAAGCTTTCCATCTCCAGGTGACAAAGGCTGGGGAGTCCAGATGAGACATTGTGGTCAGTTTATATTCACAGTGCTTATATTCTGGCAAAGTGTCACCTGTGAATACTGAAGTATTCACAAAGTGAATACTGAAGCCATCCTAGAGGAAATGGGGGCGAAGTTTCTGTGAGCCTCTGGGCAAAACATTTTGGTCAACAGATCAGGGGCCTCCCTGGTGGTGCAAGGGGTTGAGCACCACACTATGAAATAATCCGCAGTCTCTGCAGCATGAGTTCAATCCCCGGCCAGCCAGGGAGCAACCCACATGGTGCAGCAGACCTCTCCTGTCTCGCCCACTGCTCCCTCAGTAGTGTAATTCAGTAGATCTGCCTGTTCTGCTCCCTACTCTGTCTCTGGTGAATCCTCTCATGCCCACACATCTCTAGCCTATACCCCCCTCTTGTATGCATAAATAAATCTTTAAAAAAAAAAACAGATCAATACCTACCCTTGTTTACGTGCTTCTAATATATACAATTGCCCTTGAATAGCATAGGTTTGAACTAGTTGAATTTTCCTGTAAACTAACACGATCTATAAATACAGCAGAGTACTGTGAATATATTTTCCTTACAATTTTCTTGATAGCATGATCTTTTCTCTAACTTCCTTTATTGTTAGAATATAGTGTATAATACAGATAACTTACAAAATCTATTTTAATTGACTGAATGTTATCAGCAAGGCTTCCAGTCAACAGTAGGCTATTAAAGTTTTTGAGGAGTCAAAAGCACACACAAACTTTCAACTGTAAAACTGGTTGGTGTCGCAAGCCCACATTTTTAAAGGGGCAGCTGTATTATTGATGGTTAACAATGATCTCCAGCTCATTACTGCATGGAGCTTACCTGACACACATCTTGTCTCCACAAGACCTGCCACAGCCTTTTTCTGCTTGGAGCCAGCAGACAACACAATGCTTGAGGGCCATTTTGGACAGTGAAATCACTAACAAAAGAGCCCAAAAATGCAAAAGAAAACATGGCACTAAAGAGACTGTGATAGGAATTGTTCATAAGTGGGCCTGAGCAGGAAGGCAAAGCCTGGCTTTGTTTCACCTCAGCCAGGAGCATGAGCATGGGCAAGGCATTGTCATTCTGTGCAAGACTATAAATGACCATGAAAGCAACTGTGAGGTTTGATTTTGTGGTTACAAATAAATTGTTGTCAGTAGGCAAATTTGAAAATATAGACTCTGAGAATAATGATAATAGATGGTAAGGAACATACAGAGAGACAGTATGTCAGGAGCCATTCTAAATGCTTTACATGCATTGACTCTTTAACCCCACCCACACACAAGAGAGAAAGTGACCATGTCCCCATCTTACAGGTGAGGGAATGGGGGCAAAAACAATTTAAGTAACTTATTGAAGATCTCACAGTCAGGAAAGTGGCAAAACCAGGATGTGAGTCTATGCATCTTGCTCTAGAACCCCACACTTAGGCCATATTGCCTCTGGGTAATCTGGGCAATCTCCGCCAGTGTGATTAGTTTCTCAAAAGAATCACTTGGAAGTCAAAGACCTGAAACTCTGGCCTTTTCTCCATCATGACAGCTGGCTCATACTTTCTCATCCAGTACATGTGACGCTTTCCTGATGCTCTCCCATCTGTCATTTAGTGGCCTCCACTGAAGCTTCTACTACCAGTCTTGCTGTTATTGACAAATCCAGCTTGGCTGCCCTGCCCTCTCTTCATACCTTTGGACTACCAGACTGCCACTTTTTTATGAGACTCCTTCGAAAATGTCCTTCTCATCAGGGAGAAGGGAGTATAGCATTGTATCCTCAGGGACAAGTCATGAAAGCTAGACCCACAGTGTCCCCCCCGCCACACATGGAAGAGTTCAGGCACCTACATGGAGTGAGTGCCTGACACTCTGAGCCCTTCCCAAACTGTGCACATGCACAGAGAGGTGGATGGTGTGGCAGAATGACTGCATGTGCCATTTTGAGAGATTTGTGTGACTCTAGAAAAGTTACAAACCTCTCTCAGTTTCAACATAAAGGAGGAGTGATACTACCTGTCTTATGAGAATTGTGATAAAAGTAATAAAGTAGAAGTGATAACAGTACCTGCCTTAGAAAGTGGTTGAGAGGTTTGAAGAGGAAATCCATGTAAAAGACTTTGCACAACAGCGTGGTACCAAGAAGCGCTCAGTCATTGAGAAGCATTCTACTTTTCTTCCCACTTGTATTTCACAAGTATTAATTTTAGAGTTCTAAGCCTACCACCATTCATTTAAAAGGGCTTTTATAGTTTCTCACAAGAGTGCTAACGCTTTCAAAATCAAATCGGACCCTTGGTGCTTTGTATATGTTGCTTAAGCTCCTAAGATGGGCATATAATTGGACATTTCTACCCCCACCTCCACTATAAAGTTTTTAGAGACATTGAAGGAGTTTAGGAAGGTAGGAGTGATGTCGAAATGAAGTAGAAAATCTTTTGGGTTTTTTGAAGTCAAGCCACAAACCAGACAGAGAGAGTAAGATAATAAGCCAAGATCCTTCAGACAACATCTACAGCAACCTCTACAGCAAAATAAAGAATTCACACCAGGCCCAAAATACGAATAGTTGAGGAAAAACCATGAATACCACCAAGAAGAACATGTGGTGTTAGCAAGTGTGCAGGGGCCAGAAAGGAGAAACAAAGGATGGATGCTGTCTTGAGAGCCAGAGAACCCAAAATTTCCAACAGATTCTCCTAAAGGAAGGGGAGATAATCTGATTAAAAATAGCCATAGCCAGCAGGGTTTTCACAGGCTTTAGTTTGTGAGCATGTAATCAGAGAATGCTGGAACAGTCTTGGTCCTGTAAAACTCTTAGAACCAATAGAGGTCTGTAATGAATAGAATTACTGGCAGTAGAATCCAATTTATGTAAGACAAGGTATTAGGGAAAAAGGTAAGGAAAGTCCCTGAAAAACTGGGAGAGGGTACTAAGTCAGCAGGTATTAGAATACAAAAGGCCTTGTATTTGCATACTTTCCTTTTGTTTTGTTTTGTTTTTTGCTGGACATAATCTCTGACTTTATATATATATCTGGTTTGTTTATTTTTTTTTAATTTTTTTTATTTTTTTACATCATTGTTCATTTTTAAACAATATTTGCTTCCTCCACCCCCTCAGGTGTAGGCCCCATAGAATTTCCTTCACCAAAGCACCCGTGCACCATCACCTCAGTCCCCTGTGCTCCTCCCTTCTTCCCTCTGATCCCTCTCCTGCCTCCTCCCCTGCTTTGTGACAGTACTCTAACTCTAGTGAACTATAGAATTAGAAAGGTAGGGAAATTATCCTGGCCCACCTATAAGTGAATAGAACACCTGTGCTTGAAACATGAACAAGAAGGAAGGATTGTGTTTGATTCCCACACAAAGTTATTTTTAAAAAGGAGAATAGTGAGCAGAATAATGTCCTCACAGACAACAAAGTATGCAAGAAATAAAGAATAAAAATGCAGAAAAGCAAACGGAAGGCACAGATGGCTCCCCTGCTTATTTCTATCAAAAATTATTAAAGAAGTAATATCAACCTCACAAAAACTCTTTCAGAAAGTAGAGGAGGAGAATGGAACACTTCTAACCACATTTTATGATGGCAGAAAAACTTTGGTGCCAAAACCTTGTGAATTTTCAGCTATTACAGATCAATACACTGTGAATATAGATATAAAACTCTGGAAAATATTGCAATAAGATACTACAATATATAAAAAGAAAGGATAAAACTTCATAATCAAAGAGGATTTATCTCAGGAATGCAAGGTTGGCTGAACTTTTGAAAAGTAATCAATGTCACCATATTAACAGGAAAAAAAAGAGGAAAATCATATGATCAGTCAATGCAGAAAAATTCTTTCACAAAATTCAATATATAATAATGCTTAGAAAGACATTTCTCAGCAAACTAAGAATAGAACAATGATTCCTCTGTCTCCTTGTTGAGGTCTCTGAAGGGAAGACACTAAGACAGGATTAGATGAGCAAGAGATTTATTAGGGAAAATCCTTGTGGGAGGAAAGGAGATGGTCTGGGGGAAGATGGGAGATCGCAAAACAGATACAGATCTGACCCCAGGTGAAGGAGATGAGGAGGAAGAGAGGTGGTGTGGAAGTTTCTAAAACTCCAGTGCAGCTTTTAGGAAAGGCCAACACACTGTACTCAGTGTCACCCACCAGGGGAATCCCACATCTTCTGGAGTACATTACTACTGGGAGAAGTCTTTGAGAAGAGTGTTCTCAACACCAACCAAGTGGTGGACTTCAGAATGCAGCTGCTAGAGCTGGCAGTCATAATGCTTCCCACACTTGAAGATCTGAAAGGAATATTTTCACAATCACCAAGGTTGCTAAGGTATCTTTGAAAAACTAAAACTAACCTCACACTTAATGGTGAAACACCAAACACTTTTTCTGGATGATCTGAAATAAGTCAAGGTTGTCTACTCTTACCACTTCTACTCTATCTTCATTGTACTGATGGTCCCAGTCAATGCAAAAATAATAATAATAATAATAAAGCAGAAGCAGAAAGGCATAAAAATTATAAAGACTTAATGACTGTATATCTACCCCCAAACTAATGATTAATAAGGGAATTTTTAAAAGTTTTCAGGACACAAGGTCAATATGCAAAAAGCAATTGCATTGCTATAGACAAGCCACAAACAATTGGGAAAAAATACTATTTGCAATAGCATAAAAAAAAAACAGAAACTACTTGGAGACGTGTGTTTTAAATACATTGGCAGGGGGTGTGTAGATGAAATAAAAGTGGCCATGAGTTTATTTTATGGCTGGGTGAGGCGTGCATAAGGATCATTGCACTGGTCTGGTTTTGTGAATATTTTAATTTATTACAAAAAAAATGAATATTTGAAACTCATAGAGTGAGCCATCATTAGACTTCAGTAAAGGTAGACCTTTTGCAAAGAGAGAACTAGCAGAAAAATCCATGAAGTTCAGATGCTCACCCAAAATGTATCTTTTCTTTAGGCAGATCAGTTTTGCAGAGCTGGATTAGCTGTCAAGTATTCTATTAGGAGTGCTGTAGACCAAAAGAACTCCCACTGGCGAATCTCAGAGCCTTGACACCAGACACCACCCAGGGCACCTTCCCAGGATCAAACCATTTTCCTAAAACAGATTTTCCTAAAAGCTGGCCTAAGGCTTTCTGCCAAGCCCCCATCAGGTGGTGGCCAACTAACAGGTATGTCCAGTTGTTGGAGGTGGCCACCCGCGTAGTGAGCAGAAGGGCCTTGACCCAAGTCCCTAAGGCATGTGAAAACACATGTGTCTCGGAGGAAAACCTCTGAGTGACAGGACTTGGTGTTGAGAGCCTGGAAAGTGACCTGCGTGGAGACAGGCTTCTTCATCTCCACAGTCTGAGAATAACAAAATGGAGAGACCCTGCACAGTGAGCAGAAGGGCCTTGACCCAAGTCTTTAAGGCATGTGAAAACACATGCATGTCGGAGGAAAACCTCTGGGTGACAGGACTTGGTGTTGAGAGCCTGGAAGTGACCGCCGTACATCTCCACAGTTTGAGAATAACAAAAATAATGAGCAAACTTCCCAGGCTCTGGCTAGGGGGTGATAAGATTATGTGTGTGAGAACTAACCTCCTGGTACCCTACTGTCTGAAGTAAATAGATAATAGTAAGAAAATAGACTAATCATTCATACATGTTATCATTACATGGTATGCTTTGATGTTATACTTGCTGCAATTAAAATAGTATATAATGAGCACTAAAACAATAAAGATTTATTGCATGCTAGACATGACAGTCCTCCATGTCTGATTTCCCTCCCTGTCATGTCCCAGGTTCAGACTCACTAGAAGTCCACATCCAGTAACATACCTCGGAGACTCAGGGAGCTCAACCACCTCTCCCTCCAACAAGCCCCTACTGACCTGTCCTAACCATGGTGAAGTATCCTTCTCTAGATTTCAGTAATTCTTTTTCCACCAAAAATTCCTTGCCTGTACTGTGTACATCACATCAGTGTTATTAGGTCTGCTTCATACAAAATTGCACAATACAGAGTAACTAGTATATCTTACCATAATAACATCATATACTCATCACCTGCGGACTGTCGGTCACAGCTCAGCCCTTTGCATGCAAAGTCACAATGGTGCTGAGAAGTGTCATTCCATTCTATAGCCGAGGAAATGGAGGCAAAAGCTTTAAGTGACTTAGCCAAGCCACATGTCTTATAAACAGCAGAACTGGGATTTGAATCCAGTTCTGTCTGCTTTCAGAGCATGTTTATTTAACCATTATGCTGCATTGTCTTCTTTTTCAGCAAAGTAGGTGTTTGCTGCAGGATATGTGAATGTGAGGATACAGGCATCCTGCCCCACCTTCCACATCTCCATTATGTTCCGGTGCTAGTGTCCCCCTGCTCCATGCAGTAGAGGGGCGGAAGCATGCAGTCCACACAGCCTGGAAAAGTATAAACACGTGTGGAAGGAGGCCGCTACCCAACAAAGCATACTCCCTCCAGAATGCAGACAGGATGGGGAGTCTATAATCAGAAGAGAATGAAGAGAGCCTCTCCCCTGGGGCTCCCTTTGCAAAAGGTTGATGGCAATTGATAAGGCTACAGGGAGATGCCAATCTTACCCCTCTTAGAACCAGGTGTGGTTATTTACAGAAATGTCACTTTGCCAGGCTTCCCTCCCCATCTCTGCCAGAGGTTTGGAGACCAGCAAATATCAATTTGTTGTCTGGGGCACCTCACAATGAGCCACCCGTACACCCCACTGCCTGGAAATGAGGCTAGGGCTCTTCTCTGGCTAAGAGGTACTTCCTGTTTAGAATTTGGGGGGGGAGGGGGGAGGGAATGAGAGAGAGGGAGGGAGAGAGAGAGAGAATATGAGACACAGAATTCTCTCTTTCCAGGTTGATAGAGGTCAAATGACCTCCCTGGAGCCATATTACAAACCCCCAAGTTAATAAAATCCAGAGGCCCCATACTGTCCAGCTCATAGTAGAGGAACTAAATAGACTGCTGGACCAGAAGTCAGAAGATGTGGCAGCTGACCCCAAGTGTGCCATCTGTTAGCAATCAATAGCTGAGTTCCAATTTCCACACCTGTGAAATGGAGCTAGTCTTTTGTTGCACGCCAGACACAAAAAGATTCCGAAAAGAATAAATAAGTGATGGGGTCAAGGGATCTATACTGTTTGAGAGACTGGCGTTGTTATAGTCAGTAGTCAATGCACTCCTATAAGCCACTGTGTGGAACACATAACAGATCTCAGAGAATACTTCACACCTAGACTATCAGCACTCCCATGACCTTGCTATCAGTGGCAAGAGAAAGCCAAGATATGATATAGTTTGATTTCTCAGGGCATCTGAATTGTGGATTAAGATCATTTTGTTATAACAAGGTTTATACCCCCAAAAATCAATTTCACGATGAAATAAAACACTTTGAGGAATCAGAGGGCAGAGCTACATTTCAAACTTGCTTGAAGAACTAGCTTGAGGCTTTACCCAGAATTACTACATCTCAACTGGTTCTGCATGGAAAAATGCATGCCCCTTCCATGCTGAGGATGATACTGAAAGACCACTGCTGAGATGTCTGAGCTGGGTCATAAAGAGAGGCAGACAGAGGGACAGACTAGCAAATGATAAGGCACTGCTGCCTAATGTTTCCGCTTCTGCAGGGAACTCCATGTTGTGCCTCTGCCCACAGCATCCTGGGACAGTGACCTTACTGGGAGCTACCCCCTCTGTGCAGCTCCCCTGGACAGTCTCTCTCAGTCCTGTAAAGCAGAAGCCTGACCTATAAATGAAATAGATCTGAATCTAGATCATAGCATCCTCTCAGCCTGGCACCTACTGCTGTCCCTTTAGAGTCCACAAGACTTCATGTGCAAGAAGAGCTACATTTTACTCCCTTTCATCAGACATCACCTCCGGCCCTTTTAATCTTCCTAGGTATAGACTTGTACTTGCAAAGTTAAGCTGCCTTGGTCTAAAGAGGGTATCAGGCTGCACTGACCACTGTAGATTTCCTCTTAGCAGGAGGGAAGAAATTTTCCTTTCCCCAGGTGTTTCAAGCCCAAGGAAAAAATCCGTTAAAAAGTTGTGCAAAAAAGTAACTTAGCTTTACTTCTTTCCTTAACAGGAGATGTTTAGGGAAAAGTTCTACTTGTCTGATTTTGTATTAAAAAAAAGCATAAGCAGTAATTTTTTTTTAAAGATTTATTTATTTATTTATACAAGCACTGGGTACAGTCAGAAGCGCGGGAGGGTGAGAGGATTCACCAGAGCCAGAGCGGGGAGCAGAACAGGCAGAAGGACCAAAGTACACTGCTGAGGGGAGCAGCGGGCAGCAGGAGAGGTCTGCGCGCCATGCGGGACCCTCCTCCGGTGGCCAGGGAGCAGCCGGGGATTGAACCAGCGCTGCAGAGGCTGCGGGCAGCTTCGCAACCCAGCGCTCAACCGCTGCGCCACCGGGGAGGTCCATAAGCAGTAATTTTTATGAGCCAAAATAATAGGTAACATTCATGAACACTTAAAATTAAAATTTTATTTTAAATTCTAAGTAGTACAATTTGTACTGGTGATCTCCATGAATTAAATGACTAAACAGTCTGCACAGGATTTTTTCCCCGGGACTAAATTTCAGAGTAATGTACCCTAGATCACACAATATAGAGGAAGTGGGGACTCAATGCCCAGGTATTCTAAATCCCCAGGCTTTATTTTCCAGAATTTATTCAACATCCTTTTTAAAAAATTCATTTTCTTGGAAAAACAAAAGATGATACTTCCATGAAATGGAGGAAAAGAAATGAAGCATCAATTCTTGATACAGCATAAATGAACTTTGAAGACACTACGGTAAGTGAAGAAAATCAGGGGAAAAAGGACAAATGTTGTCTAATTTCACTTATATGAAATATCTGGGTTCAGGCTAGCAATAACCAGGGGGAGGCAAGAATGGAGAGTTTTTGTTTAATAGGTATAGTTTCTGCTTGGGGTGATGAGAAAGTTTTAGAAATAGTGGTTGTACAATTGTAGTTATACAACATCATGGGTGCCATTAATGCCACTGAATTGTATATTAAAATAGTTAAAATTGCAGATTCTATTTTATACATACACACATAGTATTATGCTTAACTGAAATTTATTTCAGTTTCTTGCAACTAAGAATCTGATTGCTACTCAGTCTAAGGTGGAACATATGCTCTAGGTCAAAATACTGACCAACAGTATCTCTTTCCATTTTAAATAGAAAAAGATATCAGAGACAAGCTGGTTGTGACTACTTCTATCATATACTACAGCAAATTTAAGAACAACTTCAGTTGCTGCCCAGGAAGCCATAGAATCAGGGGGTCCACAAAGTACAGGGTCGTATTCAGGTCAGACTCCCTGAGGTAGCTCATCCTGAAGACAATGGCTCCTTGGCATAGAGGCCCAAACTCCAACTGCTCCTACCTCTGTAGTCTGAAGGTTGGATTAGGTTGGATTCTCTGTCCTTGGTGCTGGATTACAGATGTGAATCCATTTTGGCTGCTGTTTCTGTGCTCTCCCATCCTAAACCCTCTCTCCATACTTCCTCAACTCCTCTCCACTCCCAAGCCACTCACCAGGTTTAAGCATCTCTTCTCGTCTGGAATAGGGAATGGTTTTCCAACCAAGTTTCATTCACTCTTTAAATTTTTATTGAGTATTAACTACATGCTAGTTATAGACCCCAAGGAAACAGAGACAAAACCGCTGACCCTCAAGGAGTTAACATTCCTACAAACCCCAAAATTTAGCCTTTTCCTTCACAGTCCATTCTCCACTTTAGCCAACAGAGAAATCTTTCAAAAACACAAATTGATCCTGGCCCTCCTCATATGGAAATCCCACCCCACCTCCCCAACCCCGCCAGCTCCTCATTCCCAAGGATGAAGTTCAAGTTTCAAAGCATGGCTCATGAGAGCCTTCCAAACTTAGCCCACCAAACCACATAGCCTCATCTTTGCCTTCCTCTGCTCCCAGACTCCATTTATGGTGAAAAGAGTTTGGGGCAAACAAGAAAGCATCATTTGGTGCCTGGAATTTATGGACTGAAGGCTCAGTAGGTGTGCCCAATCCCCAGTCCTCTTGGCATCCTGATGTCTAGGCTGTGGCAAAGCTGGGTCAGGTGGGTCATCAGGAATTCCTCCCTCATATTGTTCTCCAACAACAAATGTAGAAAGCATCTTTGCCCCAAGAAAGCGGGGAGGAAGAATAAACATTTAGGACTCAGGCACCATGGGAAGCAGGCTGAAGTGCCGGGTATAGGAAGCACTGCTGAGAGATGTCAGCTACCTGGCATCTGGAGACCCCATTCCAGGGAAAAGTGAGTACACTAGTTTATGCTGACTGAGGAGAGAGGAGAACATATCCAGTTTCCATGGGAAGTGCTGCCTCTTCTGGGGTCAGAGAATCAACCATCCTAGCTAACCATTGCTAAGTAACCAGGAAGGTGCCCCTTGTGTCACTTGTCAATACCACCTGTCTCACACCCCCATCACAGCACATGCCCCATCCAAGATCCCAGACACACCAGATCTCTCATTCCCAAGTACTCTGCTCTCTCCAGGCCTTCACATATGTGTCTTCTAGTGCCCGTGGCACTCTCTTTCCTGTCTATCTCAAGATTCTTTCCACAGATGGCAAAGAGAGCATTTGATAAAAGCAGGTAGCTCTATGTCATTACTTCTCTGCTGGGACCACTGACCACCCCCATACATAAATAGCATTGCATACACTGGGAAGAATGAGATTTGCTCCCCTTAGGAGTCCTGCTAAACTTTGCTTATTGCGGCCTGTTTCTCCATACACTGTTTCTGCACTAAATTATTAACTCCTCAACTGAAGGGACCATGCCTGCCATCTCTGTATTCTGCCTGTCACAGAGATCAGAAATATTTGTGGAAAATACCAAGCATTGTCCTGTCATGCAACCCTAGCACATGCTATTCTCCAGCCTGGGAATGTCCTTCCCATCAATCCAAATGACTGGCTCCTTCCTATAGTTCTGAGTTTATATTTCACCTTCTATAAATCAATATAAAATAAGTACTTTTCTACATGGCACCTAGTTTTTGCTCCACAGGACTTTTCATAATTTTTAATTTTCATATTCATGGTCTATCTCCCTTACTGGAATGTAAGTTCCATGAAACATAGAACTGTGTCCACTTTATTTACCACTGTAAAATACAGTGGTTGGGGTGGGGGAGGAGGAATATCTTAATCTGTACCCCTTTTTAAACATCCAATTCAGGGAAAGAAGTGGGCTAATGAATTGAACTTTTTCTCCCCACCCACACAGCAGTAGTTCCCCACCTTGCTACGTCATGGAATAGACTGGATGGCTTTAGACAGTGCTGAAAATGGGGTGCCAGGACCAGGCATTGTGAGTCAATGGTAGGGGATATTGCTTGGACATAGTGAGGTTCTAATATTGCCCAGGTGATTCTGATGCCAAGGCTGGGGGTCACAGTCTACAGTGGGACTTGCTCTTCCAGGATTTTAATGGCCTCATGGGGACATAATGCCAGCTCTGTCCCATGAGCTCATTGCTAGCACCTGGCAGGTTTCTCTGGCCACCTGAGCTCCTAGGAGCAGGCAACCCATGAGCTACAGTAGGTCTTGATACACCACCAAGAGGTTCCCAGTAAGCTTGGGAGACTGCCTCGGCAGAGCTGAATGTCTCCAAGAGGAGCCAGGACCATTGTTCCCCAGGGAAGCCACTAACAAAATACAAGGGCCCCCAGTGTGGGCTTTCCTTGCCTGTGCTCAAGATTTCTGTTCTCATGCTGGCTCTATCACCTCAGGCCACCAAAGTCAAACCACCCTCCAGGGGACAGCTCTCTAGCCAGGTTCTCCCTCATCCTGTAGGGAAGAATGAGACTGCAAGCCTTGTGGTTTATTCCAAATACGATCTTCATTGTTTCAGAATAAACACTCCTGAGTAAAGAAACATCACCGTGAGATCTCGATTTAGAAAGCTAGCTCGGTCAGGGCCTGTATTAGTTGAATAACATCTTCTAATTCACAAACTCTTATTACATTTCTTCAAAATACCGATCACTGAATCAAGGGCAGGAATTAGTTTTTAATGAATAAGATGCAACCCCTGCTTTCCATAAGTGAGTGGGGGAAGTAGGCTGGTTAACAGAGCATTGGAGACAAAAATGAAAACGCGAAGTGAAGGATGTGAGCAAGGTATCCCGGGAAGCTGAGAGGCCATTTCCGACGCAGTCACAGAGGACGGCAGAGCTGCCAGGTGAAGGTGCACAGGACTTCTCAAATAGGGGGTCAGTGTGAACAAAAGCTAACCGAAAAAAGCAGAGAGATAGCTTATTGAGCGAGGAGACTGTTAAGAGGAGGAAACCACAAGGTGGTGTGGAGCATAGGTGCAGGGGAAGGCGTTACACTAGCAAGTGCTAGGCAGGGCTTACTATGTGACCGAAGCTAGTCTAAGTATATTTATAGACGCACATTTATTTGTTTTTATTCATTTACTCAATTCTCATAGAAACCGAATGAGATAAGATGCTCATCCCCATTTTACAGCTGAGAAAGCTAAGTCACAGGCTGTATAAATGACCCCAAATAGCACAGCGAGTGGCGGGCTGGTTCCAGAGAACATACTCTCAGCCACCACCCTCCACTATGCTTTATGATAGACCCTTTAAGATTCAATGTTATCATGTTGGGCAAAGGACACCACTGCAGAATTTTATATCAGACAATAGTAGCATTATATATAGAGAGAGACAGAATTGAAGATTTGAGGACAGGAATAGTCATCGAAAGATTGGTTAGCAGAGGGGCCTCCCTGGTGGCACAAGGGGTTAAGGACTGCACTATGAAGTGATCCACAGCCTCTGCAGCACGAGTTCAATCCCTGGCAGGCGAGGGAGCTACCCACATGGCGCAGCAGACCTCTCCTGTCTCGCCCGCTTCTCCCCTCAGCAGTGTACTTCAGTCAGTCTGCCTGTTCTGTTCCCCACTCTGTCTCTGGTGAGTCCTCTCACCCACCCCCCACCTCTAGCCTGTACCCCAGCTCTTGTGTGCATAAATGAATAAATCTTTAGAGAGAGAGAGAGAGAGAGAGAGAGAGAGAGAGAGAGAGATTGGTTAGAAGAATAGGAGAAAGAAAAGTCTGAACCTGGTTTTTGTCCTAACAATAGAATGGAGACTTGAGAAAAGAACTTGGGGACTAATGGAAAAAGGACTTCAGAAAATGTTGGCAACTGAATTAATGGGACTTTGTGATTGATTAGAATTTGGAAAGTGGGGTTACATCAAGAATGCTGCCCAGAGTTCCAACTTGGATAGAAAATTCAGAATTTAAGAGGAGGGATAATGCTTTTGGACATGCTCAGGTTGGGGATCCTGCCATTTGGATGAAGACAGTCAAATGTGTGACTTTCACAGGGACCATCAACACCTTTGTTGGTGTCGTGTAAAAGGGAAGAGGAGTAAGAATGTGCGTGTAAAAAGAGACACACTACGGGGGGAGGGGGAGGAGGGAGTAGGATCAAAGCAAGCAGAGGTGGGAATTGTATGGGGACTACAACCAAGATGAAAATGCATGCATTGTGCAAAAATGAAAAATGATGTAAAAAATACATAAAATTAAAAAATAAGAAGAAATAGAAAAAAGGAGGGGGGTTAGAATGAATGCCACAATAGTCCCCATCGCCTGTTTCTCCTCATACTTCTGAGTGCTTTCCCACAAAATGGGCTATCAGTGTCTATCACTTATTAAACTCTCCAAGGTACTACAACATTCATTTCTGGCTGGCATTCAGCTATTTCTCTACAAAGCAGGCAAAGTTAGATTTGCACCTCTCAAGCTCTATTCATTATTCTTACTTAATTTCTCTGCAACCAGAGTTAGAGGATTTTTTAAATGTAAAGTTATTCTGATCTGAAAGACACCTTTACTTCACACCCTCATGACAGGTCAATTTAAGAATGCAAGAGGCTGAGAGCAGAACTTACAACCAAGCTCATTTCCTAGAGCTGAAACTCATTCCAGTAGGTTTGGGACCACTCCAGCAGTTTGC
The DNA here is from genome assembly GCF_014898055.3 of Talpa occidentalis. NCBI lineage: Eukaryota > Metazoa > Chordata > Mammalia > Eulipotyphla > Talpidae > Talpa > Talpa occidentalis. The sequence goes on from NW_023603184.1 coordinate 27,826,416, forward strand.
TGAAGTAGCAAAACTCCTTTGATACTGCTATAGATTCAGGTCAGGACATCTTAGCCAAAGAAAGAGCCCCAGAATGCCGGCTACCTCCTGATGTTCTCACCAGCTTTCCCCAATCTATGCAGGAGAAAAGAAAAGTGGCTCCTTTGATGGCAGGACACACCTCTGTCCATTTGTTTCATTCCTAAAGCCCTCTCCAGGAAATCCACTTCCTTCTGAGTCAAACTCCAATCAACTTAGCCACTCCATCTCTGCTCTGTCCTTCACCTTGTTAGTTTCCACCCATCACACCGGGAACTCAAATCAACATTAATCATGCTGTTGAAAGTCACAGCATCCTACTTGTACCATGAAACTCCATCACTGGTTCAGCCTGACAGCTCCCTCATTTATCTTTATTTTTAAACAGAGGTAAACTATCTCAAGGTGGTGGAAAAAGTTTATGTTCTCCTGGATGGATGTTGGGTGGAACCACCGGTAATAACCCTCCTTTCCTCTTCTGTAGGGGCCAGGAAAATGCCAAGCTAACAAATGAGGGGTCTCAACATGGGGTCCCTGGAAGTGGCTAGTACTTCTGGGAAACCATTTTAAAGATGGCTAACCCAGTTGAAAGTGAATGCCCTTTGTCCCTTCACCTTTTCTTTCTGCCTGTTGAAGTGAAGTGCCCAAACACAGGAAGATGTGGTATATATACTCGATGAAATACTACTCAGCTATTAACAAATATATAAACTCTTACATTTGTGACAACATGGATGGAACTGGAGGCAGCTAAGTGGAATAAGTCAGAAGGAGAAAGACAAATAAGCAGCTGGTGTCACTTGTGCATGGCTATATAGAGAAACTAAATGAAGGGTCAGACAAAGCCAAACTAAAAACAAGCCTAGAAATCTGACTGTAGAAGAAGGGAAGAGGGAGGAGGAAAGGCAAGAACAACTTGGGGAGGGAACACAATGGACTATAGGATGGACAGATGATGGGTGCTTGGGTGGTGGGTGTGCTGTGGAAACAATACCTGAACAGGGAGATCCTATACCTCTGAAATGCAAACAATAATGCAAAATAATGTTGCCTCAAGAAAAAAATAAATGAATGCCCTCATTGCCCTGATTTACTGCTGGGAAGCCTGAGGTCCAGAGGATGAAATGGCTTGGGCAAGATCATGAACTGTTCCATGGTAAGGCAGGGATCTGAACCCAGTTCTGCCCACACTATCCTTCATTACCTTGCTGCTTTTCTACTTCATAGCGTTTTAGAACTGAGGCTGAGACATTCTCAATTCCAAGAGAAAAAACACAGTGTGCCAAGGAGGCCTATACCTCCCAGTCTGTGATCTCTGGGCTCTTCCAGCCCCTAGTGGAGAAGTGAGGGTAGGAAGGAGAAGGTCTATGTGCCACTGGAAGTCTGAAGCCCCGGGATGTCTCCTACAACCTGAAAACATGTGCAACTGCTTAAATTAAAATCAATATGCTACTTGGCTGGAAGGGTGCGCAGTTGTTTTTGAAGCTGGGTGTATTATGTTCTAAATGTTTAATCTGGCAGAGACCATGAAAGACAAGTTCCAGGCCATTTGGAACTTATATTGCGATCAAGATGATCTGGGAGGCAGCTAAAACCAAAACAATGACAGCAATCCTAACAGAGTGGCGCAGACAAATGGATCTGTTTCTGACATGGATGCCAGGCAGCAGTTTGGGGTGAAAGAGCCTCCGCTGTTGACAGGAGAAAGGCAGTGTTGAAAGCAAAATGGTCAGCCATCAGATCTAGCTTTCTAAAGCCTGGGGAGACTTCCCAAGAATACCGGAAGAATCAATATGTCTAAGGCAGACATGTTGATCCATGGTGCAAATGGTCAAAAAAGGCAATCAGAATGATATTCGCCAAGACAGTGCTGATTGAATGCCAGTACCCTTGTAAGTCTTCATGCATATGATCTCATTCTGTCCTCACTTCAACTCTGTGAGAATGAACCTATCATCCTATCCCCATTTCAGAATGAGGAACCGAGGTACAAAGAGGTTAAGTGACTTACCCAAGTCACAATGCCAGAATGTGGCAGACCTGACTCCAACAAACAAAATCTCGAGTCACAGCAGTACTTTAAGTGTAGATTATTGCTATTATCATGTTATACTGTACATATAATTGTTATAAACTTGAACTCTGTAAGAATATATAGATGTATACATATATGTATCAGGAATATTTGTTTCCTATTGTGCTATAACAAATTACCATAAACTTAGAGTTTAAAACAATAAAACTCAGGCCTCCCTGGTGGTGGCCTCGTGGTTAAGTCTCAGCGCTATCACCACTATGGCCTGAGTTCAATCTCCAGCCAGGGAGCTAACTCATATATGGCACAGCAGACCCCTCCTGTTTCGCCTGCTGCTCCCCTTAGCAGTGTATTTCAGTAGATCCACCTGTTTGCTCCCCATTCTGTGTCTGGTGAATCCTCTCATCCCAAGAACCTCTGGTCTACACCCCAGTTCTTCTATGCATAAATAAATCTTTAAAAATAAATAAATAAAACTTATTTTTTCTAGTTATGGAGGTCAGAAGTCTAAAACCAAGATGCTATCAGGGCTGCATTCCTTCTGGAGGCTCTAGAAGAGAATGGTCTCCTTGCCCCTTCCAGCACTAGAGGCAGCTGTATTCCCTGGCTCACAGTCTCTTTCTGTGCTATCAAAGCGCATCATCCTTCCTCTGGCTCTGACACTACTTCTCCTTTGTTTTGATGCTGACTCCTTCTGGGTCCCCCTTGGAAGGGCACATCAGATCATCAAGGATCAACTCCCTATCTCAAGATCCTACAATAATCACACCTGAAAGTCCCTTCTACTGTCAGGTAATATAATCACGGTTTCCAGGGATTAAGAATATACACACACAGGGCGTCCCCAGTGGCGCAGCGGTTGAGCGCTGGGTTGTGAAGCTGCCCACAGCCTGTGCTGCACCGGTTCAATCCCCGGCTGCTCCCCGGCCACTGGAGGAGGGTCCCGCATGGCACGCAGACCTCTCCTGCCGCCCGCTGCTCCCCTCAGCAGTGTGCTTCGGTCCTCCTGCCTGCTCTGCTCCCGGCTCTGGCTCTGGTGAATTCTCTCACCCTCCCACACTTCTGACTGTACCCAGTGCATGTATAAATAAATAAATAAATCTTTAAAAAATATATATATATACACACACAAATTTATTGGAGAAAATCTGACATATTAACCACAGGTTACACAAATATAACATATACTTATTAGCAGCATATTAGCCACAAGAGGACGTTAAACCCTATACTTCCATATATATGCTTTTTTTTTTTTTTTTTAATGGATGAAATCTGAGTTCAGGAAAAGGTAACCTGGCTGAGCCTCCTGAGCAGGAGATTGGGGCCCTGGGAGGCAGCGTCTCATGTCTGCCCATGCGATTGGGATTCACTGATCTAGCCCAGCAGAGGAGGGGTAGGGAAAAGTGGTGACTCAACGGGACACATCAGTACCTTGGACCCATGAGCTTTGAGATGGCTGATGTGGGACAGCAGAGACCTGAGGAGCCCACCCCCCAAGTGGGCCAGGGAAACAGCTGCAGGGAAAATCAAAGGGCTGCTTGTCCACACAGCCCCAGGGGTGGGTCCCACCAACTCTCTCACACCTCCTTGCTCTGGCATTGGTCGCATCTCCTAAAACAGCTTTACTGTAACCAAGCTAAGCCCTAAACCTTCTGTCTGAGGGGGGGGAAAAAGAGAGCTGTGTGGTTTCCTTGAAAATTCTGTGCATCTGGTATTGTGCTGTAAAAGCCACAATGGTGCCACTAAGTTGATTCTGTTTCTTCTTGAAAACACTCCCCACACAATTCCATGCATTTTAATTTCCAATCGGCAATGCTTTGTCAAGGTAACCGTGGCGCTGCTGAGTGACAAGTCTCAGCGACTGCCTTACAGACCTTCAATTACCTCCCAACTGATCCTGTTTCAAGAGACCATCTATAAATCTGAGCTACGGCCTGTCCCCTCTCCCTCCCTGTGTTTCCTGGCTTGGCCCAGCTTCCACTGTGGGAGCTACACCAGAACGTTCCTCTGGTTTGATTTTCAGTCTCTGCTTGTCCCTTTTCCTGTAGTTCAAGAAATAAATATGGTGTATCTTTCACTCCAGCTGCACTAGGAAGGTGAATCTAGGCCACAACAAAAGGTCATAGAGGTAAGGTCAGAGGTCAGAGAAGCCAGTCTCCTTGCATGCCACGCTGCCAATTGGTTGAGAGGGAGCAAGTCACCTCCCCCCCAATCCCCACAAGTGCCATATGGGTGTGAGACTTCAGCAACTTTCCTGTCACCGCATCTTGAGCAAGTCACTTCTAGTCACCAGTTTTCTTATAAGAGTGACAGTATTCTATTGAAGCAGCTCTGAATTATACATTGAAAAAATTAATCTAAACTCTAATTGTATTAACCAAGACTATTCAAAATGAAAAGTTGACATCACTGTAAAATTTCAGGGTGGGTCAAGAATGTGATTGTTTAAACATATTTCCATTCCTTTATCCTTAGACAAATCTTTAAAAGGAAATGAGTGTGGAGAACTGACAAACAGTATATTCTATCTAGAGTCAATTTGAATTCCAGTCTTGTAAGACACAACACACCTCTTATCCTATAAGCCATGTGGCTGAGGAATTTTCTATTTTTTCTCCTTATTTTTAATTGTTATTCAAGATTGAACAGCATTTTCACTACAATAAGTGATCTTTGATGGTCATGTGCACTAAAATAAGAACATAATGAGAAAGAAATTAAGGATAATTATTATCACCATGTGAGTCTATTTTAGAAGACAGAAATTGATTTGGTCAGTTCTGAGCCAACACTTACATCTCAATCTACTTTTATTTTGAGTAAATATTACAAAAGCTTCTAAAGAACCCTTCCTCATTTTAAATATGATCTATATCCATCAAATGTCACAAATTTTCATAGGGCTTAACATATAGCAGTGCAGAAAAGAGAAACAAGAGCTACACATTAATGAAAGGGGAAAAGTCATCTAGAAAGCACCTATTGTGTATCAAGCATTGTATGAGACACTTACTATGAGACAGGTATTACCCCTTAATTTCCAATGAGGAAACACAGAGAGGTTACATAAGCAAACCAGTTCATACAGCTAATTACATGGCTGTTGGGATTCATAATATGTCTCTAAATTTCATGTTAATTGCTTTATATCATGCTATCTCTCCACCATGTTAAAGCAGGATAAATTTTCAAATAACCGCAGACAAGAGGATGTGGTACTTGAGCATAAAATCTGCAAGTGAGCCATATAAAAGATTATGACAAAGTTAAAGTTAATCATAAAACCAAGTTTCAGCGTTCAGTTCAATGTTAAGCTGAACATTTATGAGCATAATACCCTAGAAAGAGAACCCAGACTTGTAATCATATTCTCAGAATTTGGTTGTAAAAACCAGGTGAAGATTCCATTTTTTCCCCCAAATACCCAGAGGTCTTTAATGCCCATCATAAGTCTGTTTCTCATTCTTCACCTTTTTCTCCCATAAATAGCAGCACAGGCTCGACCAATACCTGACAGCAGGGTGTGTGTGGGGCGGGAGGGAGGTAGGGGACAGGATGTATCACAAATAAAGGAACTTTACAGTGAGTTATGACTAGTGCCAACAAGTAGGAAAAGTAGGGCTATTGGTCACGACTACATTTCATTCCATCACCCACGCTTGGATCACTGCCTTCCTGAGACTTAAAATACTACAAAGAGTTCAGTATTGTCAAGACTGGCCCTACACTCTTTTCTATACTAGTATGTCTTAGGTCCTATCAAAAAGTGTTAACTTTGATGAACATAAAATACATTTAAAATGAGGGGGTGGAATCACTGCATGCCATCTCTCACAAAACAGGAACTTCAAACTGATTACATATCAAGGGTTCTCAGCCTTGGCACTAATAACATTTTGAGCAGGTAATTCTTTGTAAGAATTACAAAGTGGACATGTAAACTACTGACAAATTAATTTAAAAAATAAGAATTAAAGAAGTAGAATACTCTATATTGTTCAACTCCAACTCCCTTGCCCTACTGATCCTTTAAGTTTCTGCTTAAACATCATGTCCTATGAGGGGTCTTCCCAGTACTCCTGAAGTGTGGATGACCTATTCCTGCCTATGCTCTCCCACCAAGGCACCCTGAACTTCCCCCACCAAGCATTATGTTGTAATGGCCTATTTACTTGGGAGATGCAACAGAGAACTTACATGATGTCCTGAACTATACTCTACCCTATTTGTTGCTTCCCTAGTCTAATTCCTCATTCATTGCTTTTATCCCCTCAACATCCTTGCCAAAATGTCATCAGACCCCTACCTTCACACGATCCACTATGGAGAATGCTCTACTTTCCAGACCTTCATCTGGTTGCTGGAGGGTTCACAATCTGGTTTCTGGAGGGTTCCTGATAGTAGTCCCTGATTTTCATTTTTGCAATCTCTTCTTGATCTTGGCTTTACCCCTGGGTGAAGGGAGTCACCACTTTCAGAATGACAGGTAGATGTAAGCAATTCGAAACTGTATGACACTCTCAACCCAAGCTGAACTTTACCCATGCCAGCCACCAATCTCTCCTGAGTGCTTAACTTCTTAGCCAGTCAGCTGTGCACATTCAAAAACTGCAGATCTTGCCTTCTGAATGAGAGACGTGTAATGAGAAAGACAAACATCAGGAGATGCCGTGAATAAATTAGGAGAGATAAATAAATCTCTTCCAGGCCAGGCCCAGGAGGTTGGGTTTGGGTCCCTAATCCAATCAGTAAGAAGCAGGGTATCATCTATGCAACATCTGGAATCTTCTCCTACCCAGATTCATGAATGTTCTTAATATACCAACTGGAGACAAACTCTGCGCCTTTGGGTAGTCCTAATATGTGTACCAAGACTCAAACCTGGTCATTTGTCCAACACAGGTGTTATGGACTGAATGTTTGTGTTCCCCCAAAATTCACATGTCAAAGCCCTGACACCCAGTGTGGGTATTTGGAAATGGGACCTTTAGGATGTAATCTGTGTTAGAGAAAATCTTAAGGGTAGGGCCTTGTGGTAGGAATAGTGGCCTTCTAAGAAGAGGAAATGGAGAACGATCTCCACATACCCGCAATGAGGAAAAGCTGTGTGAGGACACAGTGGAAAAGTACCTGCCCACAAAGCCAGCAGAGAGCGCTCACCAAAAACCAAATTGGTCAGGACCTTGATCATCGACATCCAGGCCTCCAGAGCTGGGAGATGAATGTCTGTTGTGAAGTTGCTGAGTCTCTGGTTTTGTGTTATGGGAGGCTGAGCAGACCGATCCAGCAGGCCCTCCAGGGGAGCTCATGCTCACAGAGGATAGATGGGAATTAAAGCGGCAAAACCACTGAGGCAACCTTCTGACCTCCAAGTTCACCTAGCTCAGGTTAGAGCAAGCCATCCTCTTCCACTCTGGCTGCTCAAGTAAACTCATTCCTCTCTCCAAAGAATGGCTATCCAGGCACCTAGATGGGCTCTTTGCACTCCCTAAAGCCAGCTTCAGAACTTCTAGCACCCAATACCCCAGGGGTCTCTGCCATTTCTCAGAAGGGAGCAGCTACATTTGCATCTGGCCAACAGCAAGCTTGCTGCTCTAGATGTAGCCTCAGGGTTTCTCCTGGAAGAAAATTTTATCTTCTCAAAGAGTGCCTGTCTCCAGTCTACTTCTGCTAAATCATCTTCTACATTGCTGCCAAAGGGGTCTTTCTAGAATACAAGTCTAATCTTATTATTTCCCTGTTTAAAGCCCTTGAATGACTGCCCATTACATTTAGGGTAAATCCAAATTCTTTTATCAAGTTCCTTTTTACTGTCACTGTTCTCTTCCTGGGGGTCATGGCTGACCACTCAGCACATGCACCCCACAATACACACGCCACACATCTGGGAATTCCCCAGAAGTCCATGTTCCCAACTACTGTCATACTCTTGCCTGAACCCCCTCTGCCTGAGAGGACCCCTCGACTCCCATCCTCATCACCTGGGGGGCCCTTACTGGTCCTTTAAGTGTCATGCCATCTTTTCAGTAAGTATTCTGCAAACTGCCCATCCCCCTTCACAGCCCCCAAGCTGAATTAGTTGTCCCTCCTCTATATTCCCACAGCATGACAAACATCACAAGCTTCTGCTTGTGTCTTTTAATCTGCTCATTGTTCCCCTCACCTCTAAGTCAGGATAATGATTAAAATTTATTTATAGCCCTCCAGCTCAGTGTAGAGCCTGGCACATAGCAGCTGCTCAATATATAAAACAATGTTTTCTGAATGAATACATGAATGAATTTACCTGTGATGATAATGAGTAATCTCTCCATTGTGTTAATTCCTGCATCCCTCATGTAGACCACAATCTCATTACTAATATACTAATATGCCTGCCTGTCCCCTTTCAAATCACAGTAAATTCCCAAATCTATGAATCTAAGAGTGCAGTGTCCAATACGGTGACTGTTAGCCACACATGATGTTAAGTTATATTTAAATTAAGTTAAAATTTGGTTCCTCACACCAGTAACTGCCATATTGGGCAGTATAGATGAATATAGAATATTTCTATCATGACAGACAGTTCTATTGGACGCTACAGTATAAGAACAGTACAGAATGTTCTATTAGACAGTGTGGAGCTAAGAGCAGAAGGAGAGCAAACTCCAGGCATATGAACTGGAGATACAGAGCAGAGAATACAAATACCTTTGCCTTCAGGGAGATCAAAATCTCACCTAGTTAATTCTGGCTCATCAGAAATTAGCCAAGCATTTCTGTCTTACCAATGGTTCTAAATATTCATTTTCATGTGTATGTAAATTATTTCTCAGTTATGATAAAGTAAACAATCATTTTTAAATTTCTTGCTCCTTAAAATTATCCTTTTTTTTTTATAATTGCCATATGGCTCACTGATTTACAAGGGTGTTAAGAGACTTAATTAATGTTTGTTTGGAGCTTTGCCTGTCAAGGTTGTTATTAGAGGATCCACGGAGAATATGTTGGTAGCAAAAATTTTGGTGGAAAACCTGAGCTTATTCAAATGGAGGCACACAAACAATGGGAAGGATTCCTTAGTCGAATTTAATTTATTACTCACCTTTATCAACTGCTTATTGAGCATGTACCATGTGTTTGACAGTAAATGACAGAAGGAAAATGAGGTTCCTGCTGGAGACTTGTCATTACTTCTTAGTGATGGAATCTGGCATCTGTCAAAATTGCTATACTAGGAATGAAGCTACAGGGAGATGAGATGGAGATATGAAGGGTCCTGGTTGGTGGCTCAGGTTATCCCTGCCTTGAGGGGGTCATTATAACCCTGACTGTTGGCTGTATGATTCTCCAAGATTCAGTTATGCCTATAGACCCAAAGGGGGTGGATCACCATCATCATCACTGTTATCATAATGATAATCACTAGCCCTTAGATAGTGTTACTATCTGCTGAGCAGAAGTCACATTTATAAATGTCCTCTATTAATCAATGATTCACTAGATGTGCTAGTGCTTCACAGTGACCTAATATTGGTATTTGAATCTGTTCCAAGCTCAGAATCAGGGTATCCTGGGGACCTGCTTTAGAAGTCCAACCTTTGTTGGGTTGCACTGACTGCTGTAGGGGACATCCATGAGCTATCTCACACCCCTTCTCTCCCTACATAATGCACACAGTTCCTAGTGCAGCTGCTGAGTTCTTTTGTTTACTCCATCTTCTAAACACACTTGATTGGTCCTGATGGACACTTGACCTGATGGATCACGAGTCTTCCCCCCTGGATATGGCAAGAGAAGGGACAGTGAGTCCCTCTCCAGTAGTGGAGGCTATGGGTAAAATTCAGAAGCTATTGTTATATATTTTCTCCATCCTTAGGAAGAGAAGCAGAAGCCAGCATGTGAAAGAGGCAGATTGTATCAGAGATCATCTCTGATCTCCTATCAGCGTGTATGATCACCCCTTCCTTGGACTCCAGGCCAATAAATTCTCCTTTGACTATAGGTTATTCAAGTTGTGTTCCTTTCGGTTGCAAGCAAAAAGGTTCTGATTAACACAGTGACCCTCAGAACCAGGTCCACACCCCGTGGCACAGAGCAAGGCTAGGCCCAACCCTCCTCACCAGTATCATCTCCTGCCACCTCCCTCTCTCAGGAGCACACTGTACTTGCTCTCTCTTCAGTATTCTTGGGACTTATTTTGCCTAGCATAATGCCCTGTGATCCATCCATGCTGTCCCAAACAGCAAGTTTTCATATTTTTTCCATAAGTGAACAGTAGTCCATTGTGTATATATACCATATTTCTTCATCTACTCTTCTGTCATTGGGTACTTAGGTTGTTTTCAAAACTTGACTATTGTATGTATTGCAACAAAGAAGCAATATTCCTTCTTTGGATAGTCACCTAAGAGTGGAATTGTTGGATCATATATCTTTTTTTTTTAAGATTTATTTATTTATGCATACAAGAGCTGGGGTACAGGCCAGAGGTATGGGGTGGGGGGTGAGAGGATTCACCAGAGACAGAATGGGGAACAGGCAGACTGACTGAAATACACTGCTGAGGGGAACAGCAGGCAGGACAGGAGAGGTCTGCTTCATTATGTGGGTTGCCCCATGGCCGGCCGGGGATAAAACTCGTGCTGCAGAGGCTGCAGGATTGCTTCGTAGTGTGGTGCTTAACCCCTTGCGCCATGAGGGAGGCCCAGTAGATCTATTTTTGGTGTTTTTAGAAACTGCCACAATGTTTTCCATAGGGGCAGGACCAATCTATACTCAACAGGAGCTGTATTTGTTTTGCTACTTCTATATTCCCAGTGACTAGCAAAGTGTCTGTCATACAGTTGGGGCCCAATAAATATTGATGGAACCACAACACTGCAGGTCTTTGAATAATGTTGCTTCCTTCAACATCATTTCATTATAATGCTGATGAGAAAAACAATTTAGGGCAACCTGAGCAAAACGATGTTATTTAAGGACATGCTTTCATAATGTGTCATTTCACTTAAAGTCATCATTTCCAAGAACGTATCAACAATGTTAAATGAGGACTTACTGTATATATAAATATCAAATAGTTATATGTACACACCTGAAGTTAATGTTATGTCAATTATATCTAAATAAAAACATATATTCCACACATGTGTGTGTCTATGGAATAAATTCATGAATCAATACATCAGGGGAAGTTGAATAATTCTGAAGAACTTTTCACTAACCACTGGGAGTTCCTGTGAGACATCGCTGGCTACAAGAGCACTTCTCAAGGTCAAGATTACTCTGTCTGCCGCATATTCAGATTCTCTTCCTTGGACAATGCGAGGCATTTAGTGATAAACTTGGCCCGGAGGGACAGCCTCTGCAAGCTCACTGCAGACGAGTTTTCTCTATCAGCAAATCTCTCCGAGCATACACCCAAGGCTAGGTTTCAGCTGCCACCAGGCAAATGCACATAAAGACATGAGATTCTGCACCGTGACTGAGGCTTGATAGACTTGGTACATACTCCTAAACTCCTTTTTACTGACTGCCTTTTACTAACTGCCCATTTTATGAACTCTTGGGACATTTCTATGGAGCACTGATCTCACACTATGACATTTTTATTCTTTCTAATTTCACTCATAGACGGTAATCTTGACTTAAAGCTCTAGGGTTGCCATGCCTGTTATCACTCATCATTGGAATCCCATCATGACACAACTGTATCAGCAGCAGCGGTAGCAACAGCCATGTCCACAGTGGCTGAGCCAGCACCACCAGCAGCCCTGTCGCCCCAGCACTGCAGAAACAACAAACTCAAGGTGGGTCAAGAACAGTAATCTCTTGAGATCCTTTTTCTTTCTCAATCATTTAAATCCATGCAAACCCTTTTTAGCAACTCCTCCCCTCTTTGTTCTGTGCCAGACATTCTTGTTACTTTCCATTGCTCTCAAGGTCACTCAAGTGGCACTGAAGACTCTTGAGGGGTCAGCAAAGAAGAGAGGGCAAAATAGGAAGAAAGGGAGGTTACAAAGAAGGGAAAGTGCTTCAATCCCTCCTCCTCTGTCCCCCACACAAGTGCTCTTTTCCACAGGTCCCAACCCCTTCCCTTCGCCCCTGAAGCCTCCTCAAGCAATTTGGCACCTGACTTCTGGCTTCTCTGGCCCTAGCCCAACCCCCAGTCCCCTGCCTTGATGGCAGTTTCTTGGGCTTTGCTGCTGACAGTTTGGAGCCCTTGGCTGGCAGCCAAGGTGCTCCACTTCTCTTCTCGTTACTTTTCTCACTGCAATTCATTTCCCTGTGATTGGAGACAACTAGAATGCCAGCAAATGGTTGGCTCAGCCCTGTTTGGCTCTTACAAAACTACAAACATGTGTGTACTACAAGTGAGCTGTTAATGAGAAAGGTTAATTACAAGGTCCCACCAAATTCTCCAATTTTTAGGGGGAAAGGATGTTCTGAGCTAATCCCATACAGGCTTTGTGGACCCCACCCCCACTCCAGACTAAAGCCATCAAGACATTGGGAAAGACAAATCCCATCACCACCAAGGGAGGGTGGCTGGGACCTGAGGGTGGAGTTGGGCAGCCAGGTTGGATATAAAAACCAAACACGTAGGCCTTGGGCTCTCTCTGGCTCGCGATGGCTCGCCTCCTGGTTTCACCGCTCCTGGCTGGCGGCCAGCTCTCAGAGGCCATTTGGGATTCCTGATCGGCGGATCGGGTAGGACTCATTTAAAACTTTGTCTCCCACTTTTCTCCCAGAGCTGTATATTTCCTCATTTCCCCTTCCCTTGTAAATAAACCTTTTATTAACCTTTCGCGTGTGCCTGCAGTGGAGCATTGATAAGTCCTTTTAAGCGCGCGGGTGAGGACCCACAGTCAGGCACCCCGTTTTGTATCGGGGTTGCTCTACAACACTTTCAGTCCTTATTTTCAGTTTACAATATGGACTAAGTCCCTTCTCCCGCAAAGATGGTCTTATAAAAAATATTTACAGGGCATCCCTGGTGGCGCAGCGGTTGAGCACAGCACTGTGAAGCTGTCCACAGCCTCTGTAGTGCCGGTTTGATCCCCACCGGCCTCAAAGCAACCCACATGGCGAACAGACCTCTCCTGTCTTGACCGCTGCTCCCCTCAGCAGTATATTTTGTCATCCTGCTGTTCTGTTCCCTGCTCTGTCTCTGGTGAATCCTCTCACCCTCCCACACATCTGGACTGTATCCCGGTTCTTATATAAATAAAATAAATCTTTTTAAAAATGTTTACATATTTCAGTTACCTATGACCCCAAACCTTCTTTTGGTGGAAGTTCAATCAATGTAAAATGGTTTTAAGCAGTAAGAACCAGCAAATATATAGCATAAGACAGGGTGAGGTAGAGAATAAAGTTGATGAGGTAAGCAGAGACCAAATAGCAAAGGCTAAAAGATCTGTACCCTATTCTGTAGACAAGTAGCAATGCTTCACATTTTTTTCTGCAGACAAATGATGATATTGTTCATATGCACACTGCCAAAAGCATACCCAGATTTACACACAATTCCCTGACTACCAGCTATAAATTCCCTCTTTTACTCCCCATGAAGGAGCACCTCGCCATGCAAATGATTTAGGGTAATGTTACTATAAAAATAAACATGTACCCACTATAATGTTCTAACAGATAAATCAGCCACAATCTTCAGGTCTTTTACTCTTATTACTAACAAGTTTCTGACAACATGCCAAGACTTTGTTTTGTTTATTGATGTGTCCCCCCTCAAAACCCATAAAAGTAATGGACACATAATAGACGCTCAATAAATATTTGTTGAATGGATGAATCTGCCTTACAACTAAAGTGACAAACCAGTGTGTTATGACACCACAGGCTGAGAACAACTGTGTTTAGAAAGCATACTGCCACAGAAGGCTCTTAAAGAAAGGGTTGACAGGATTATATGCATGTTTTTGAGCAATCACTCTGCCTGCTGTGTGAAGGATGGATACAAGAGGAAGAGCCCAGCATCAGGGAGACCAGTTAGGAAGCCGATGCAGTGATGTATGTAGGAAATAAGTTCCTGAGCCGTGACAGTGGTGATGGGACTGGAGAGGAGAGAGAAGATTCAAGAAATATTTAATATAACTGAACAAAACTTAATCAAAGACTCTCCCACCGTGTCTTTGAGCAGGATTAATTACGTAGATCTGAACTAAGGACAAGGAATGCTCATCATTCTGAAATCGCAGTGGCAAAGCCCAGCTGGCATTATATGCAAGCAGGATAGGAAGTCACCTCCCTATTATAATGTCAGCAGCACATGGAGGCTCTGCAATCCAAAAATATCTATGCCACCCACAGCCTGAAATCACACCATTAAAGCAGTATTTCCTGGTTTTAATCTTGGCCACTCCAGGTGACTTTAAAACATCTTAAAAGTGGGGAAAGGAAAGTTTATTGAGTGCAGACAATATGTACAGCATACTGTGCATACTATTATTGAATTCTAACAATTAACATGAGATTTTACTATAGTTAAGGGGAAACTGAAGCTCAGATACACACACAAGTAACTACTGGTGAAATGAGGATTTGAACCCAGGTATTTGTAATTTCTTGTTTCTTGAGGGAATCTTAACTGATACCATCATCATTATTAATATTCCCACTATTACTATGTTTTTCCTTTTACCAATATGATGGTAATTTTAAAATACTGCCTAAGGGAAGAGGTAGTGCTAGAGGCTCTGAGGTATGGTATGATATAGACACAATGGAATAAACTCGTGGATAATAAGCATGTTCAGCTTCACAGCTTTCCCTAGTACTACACTTAATGCAAGACTGGATCACTAAACATAGAGCTTCCATATGATCCAGCAATTCCACTCCTAGGTATTTACCCAAAGGACACAGAAACATCAATTCCAAAGAGCACCTGCACCCCTATGTTTATAGCAGCACTGTTTACAATAGCTAAGCTTTGGAAACAACCCAAATGCCCAAAAATAGATGACTGGATCAAGAAGATGTGGTACATATACACCATGGAATATTACTCAGCATTCAAAAAAGATAAACACATGCAATTTGCAGCAACATGGATGGCACTGGAAGGGATCACGCTCAGCGAAATAAGCCAAAATGAAAAAGAAAAATACCGGATGGTCTCACTCATAGCAGGAATCTAGAAAACTTAAATAAGGGACCAGGAAAACGAATAACTATAAGAAAGTGAAAATCAAAATCAACAAAAAACTACAAACCAGAGACACTTTTAGGGGGGCGGGGGTGGGAGGGGAGGGATTGGGGTCAGAATGGGGGGGCTGCAATTGTATGGGGAATATAAAAATAAAATTTATTATTAAAAATAAAATAAAAAAAAAAAAGACTGGATCAGGAAGTAACGAGCAACTGTCCAGAGCCATACAGACTAGAGGGGTCTGGGATTCTGAGCACCCTTATTCTGATGCACTAAGAGTCAGATCACAGCAAATGCTCCTAGGAGAAAGTCCCTGTGGTTTTGAACAAATCCAGATCAGGGAGCTGAAAATGGGGGCCAGGAGAAGTAACTTTCTCCAAATGTTTCCAGACTAATAGAAAGAAGCTAGGCAACCCTAACACTAAAAGGAATACTCCCAACATTTAAAATATACTTTTCTCCTACAGAGCTTCTCATTTTATTAATTCTATCTTGTCCCTCTCCTCCAGAAGTCAATAGCCTTCCACATCTAAGAAGTTCCACAGCTCTCAGAATTTTGCTGCATTCTTGCATCCTGACATGTATATCATCTAATAAAGCTGGATTGTAATATACTTCACCAGTAGGAGTTGCAACCAAGCCATAAATTCAAGCCTAAATATAAGTTAATTTAGTTATTTATACAAAGATGTACCCTGGCTTACTGTTTCTTAAATTTAAAATCTGTGCATTATGTTTACCAAATTAGGGTATACAATGGGAAGAGGGGTGGAAAGGAGGGAGGACCAACATCAGAAAGTGGTGAGAGAGTAGTAGGGAACCAGAGATTGGCATCTTGAGTGAGAACAGAGTAAGGTTTGGGTCAGGACCAAACAATGGATCAATTACCAGCGCTGGGTGCCAATGAGAGACAAGGGGCATCAGACCCTTGATGGATTAGATTACTCAGCTTTGTCAGAATTGACCAGGTTCAAGAGCAATAATTCATGCCAACCAACTGACATGACATTGATAAGTAAGCCAAATGCTGAGCTACTAATTTCCAGAGAAAAATGGAAGCGTTAATTGGTCTGGAAATCAGGACCACCCTGGACAAGTGCTAGAGACAAACTAACAATGTCATAATATCTGGTCTTCAATTTGTCAAGATCCTTTGAAATACTTCCAATAACAAACACATTCTATTTTCCAGTGTAGCTGTTTTGGTTAAGCTCTTTCCAGCTGGCACACTCTAAAAAAACCTTCCTGAGACTAACCTGAATTCTCACAGCAATTATATCCATACACTCATTATTTCACTCAACTAATACTTATTGATGCCTACTAGATGCCTAAAATGTGCTAGTAGTTGAGGATTAAACTGGTAAATGAGAGGTGAAGTGAGTTCCTATGAAATTGGCATTAATGTGGGGAGGCAGATCACAATGGAGAAACCAACAAAATCACTACAGAGTATGTGAGGGGTATGAAGGTACAAGTTGCTCCAAAAAAAAGGATAATGGAGGGCCTCCCCGGTGGCGTAGCGGGTTGAGCACCACACTGTGAAGCTGTCTGCAGCCTCTGCAGTGCGAGTTCGATCCCAGCCTGCCAGCAGAATTCTCCTACCTTGCCCGCTGCTCCCCTCAGCAGTGTATTTCTGTCGTATGCCTGTTCTGCTCCCTGCTCTGTCTCTGGTGAATCCTCTCAGCCTCCCATTCCTCTGGCCTGTACCCCAGCTCTTGTATAAAATTAAATAAATCTTTTAAAAAAAAAAAGGATAATGGAGAGCCTCTTTAAATAGGGTGGTAATGTGACTTTTAACCCCAGACCCGAAGGAGCCAACATAAAAAAGACAGATGAAGGTGATGGGACAAGGACCAGGATTACAGGCAGAGATAAAGCATGTACAGAGTCTGAGTTGGATAAGAATTTGGTGTGAAAGATGACAGTGTTGCTGGAGTATAATGAGCAAGGGGGGAGTGCTGTGTGAGATGAAATTGGAGAGAAGGTTGAAGACAGATCATGCAGAGCCTGTGTGCTATGATAAGAAACTTGGATTTTATTCATTTTATTTGAAGTGAAATGGGAGTCAAGGACGAACTGTAAGAAGTAGGGGGATATGACTTGAGTTGAGTATTTTAAAGATGATTCTGGCTGGTATGTGGAGAATGTACTGTGGCCTAGGTGAAGGTGGTAACAGCCTTGATAGAAGGAAGTAAATTAAACTGAGAGACATTTACATAGAATGGACAGACTTATTGATGGATTAGATGTGAGGGAGAAAGAAAAGATGAAAAATAGCTCATTGGATTCCCATACAAAGAGAAAGATAGAATATCTTCTAGAAAAGGTTTCTTCTACCACAGTCCACACATTATGCTCTCAAAATTCTGGAGACAAGTCTCTTTGTATTACTAGATATGCTCCCATAAAGAACTTTTGGATCTATTAGAATCACCTGGAAAAGGCCTAATAGAGTAACTTGGAGATCATGATCCTCCTAAAGAAATATCAGCTCAGGGCCTCCCTGGTGGCGCAGCAGTTGAGCGCCGGGCTGTGAAGCTGCCCACAGCCTCTACAGCGCCGGTTTGATCCCCGGCCTCCAGAATGGGGGGGCTGCAATTGTATGGGGAATATAAAAATAAAATTTATTATTAAAAATAAAATAAAAAAAAAAAAAGACTGGATCAGGAAGTAACGAGCAACTGTCCAGAGCCATACAGACTAGAGGCAGACCTCTCCTGCCATGCCCCCTGCTCCCCTCAGCAGTGTATTTTGTCACTCTGCCTGCTCTGCTCCCCGCTCTGCCTCTGGTGAATTCTCTCACCCTCCCGCGCTTCTGACTGTGCCCAGTGCTTGTATAAATAAATGGATAAACCTTTGGAGGAAAAAAATACCAAAAAAAGGTTAAAAAAAAAAAAAAGAAAAAGAAGTATCAGCTCAAACAGCAATGTTAAGGACTAATGCTCTCCCATTTTAACCCCCTTAGTATGGTAGACCAATGCAGTAGACTTTTAATTTACCATCTCAAATCTTCAGACCCTAAAACACATTATTAAATCCTATCCACTTATCATTATTATTGCTGTTGACATTAAAACTTTACAGGTGTCTCTGGAGAACTTTTTAAAGGACAGCCTTCAGAAGAAATTAAATTTTACCTAGAACTCTGGATACATGAGGTAATCAACTTTTTCCTGATATTTTCATTTATATGAAAATAAATTTTGTTATTCATGAACTAGAATTCAAGGAATTAACCATAAAGAGCAATTTCCAATAGTTTTTTCCTTCTTACTCAGCCATTACTGATTGCTTGCATATTATATGTCACTGTTCTCACTTGAAACCTGATAAAATTGAGACTCACAGAGGACGTGACTGGGCCAAACTCAAGAGCAATGATGGCTACTGGGATGCCTTAGAAACAAAAGTCACGTTCTTTTTCAATATGCTTTCCTGAATGTGCTTCTACTTATGATTTCCTTGGCGTTATCGCCAACCACATGGGTAAACAATAACTTTATAAGTATTAAGGAAAAAGAAGATATGTGCCAGTATAGCAAACTCAAATGTATATTGGACCCAGGGAGATGTTGCTAATTAGTGAAGAAGACCAACAAGAAGAAAAATTGGGAGTCCCAGGGACTGTGGCAATCTGGGAGTACATGCTCCTTCCAAGGAGGGCAGCGCTTCTCTCCACGTGATTGCTGCTGTAGGGACAGTGGCTGGGTGACCAGACTGCCTGCTTTATCAAAAAAGCAAGAAAGCCATTTTTCTAGGTGAACTCTCTCAAGTTTCAGGAATTTGTAACAAAGCAAATTTTAAAAAATACTGTGTGTGCCAACACTACACAAATTTCACAAAACAAGTTTGTGGGCAGAATCCACCCTACAGGCTGCCTATTTCTGACCTCTGCAGATCCTTGAAGCATTATTTATGACCTGGAAGATCATGATGTGGTTTGGCTCCGATATCTGTGATGCAGCCAGCTGATTGAATTTTTCAAGCCTTTAATAGTGAGCAGTATGAAAACCATGAGCATGCTAAAAATTCTTAGGATACACAACAGGGTGACATGATTCTGATATGACATTAAATTTAGAAAGCAAACTACAAAATGACAGCCAGGCTAGTGTTTTATATCTTCAACTGAAGGGCAGTAACAACAGTGATGACATGTCAAAAGTCATCAAGCTACACAGATTTAGGCACTGCACAGCATAAATGTCATAGCTCAGTTAAAAATTAATGGTGCCTGAGCTGTGATCACCATTCTGTACATTTTTGCATGAACATGGACAAGAATGTCAAGGAAGCATAGGCAAAGAAAATGATTTAGGTGTGTCTGTTGTGGGGTAATGGAAAATTCTTTGCTTTCCCCTTTCCTTCATGTTGATTTCTGTGGGGTAACATTTCTGAAAGTATCCTGTCCAAGAAGAATAAGAATAAAATGTAAGCTGATTAAAAATAAATAAATCATTTCAATGTACCTTCCCATTTCAATGTATGTTGAAAGACCCAAAGATGGCTTTGCTATTTACTGTTTGAGCTGGGTCACTTTCTACCCTTTTCCATTGGATATATTGAGGCCTCCACCTGCTGCCTTAGCCCCATCCCTCAACAGGTTAGGAGGAAAACCAGAGGCCCCAGCCCTATAAGGTAATCAAGAAGCATAATGCTGCCTCCCCGTGATCCCTATTAATGGATGTTTCCAGCAGCCAGGGATACTTCTATGCCTACTGAGCTACCACTATCTCTCCTGTGTCAATCAAGATGACTTCTGCTGCAAATAATAGAAAATTCAACCAAATGGCTTAAGTACCAGGAAAATGCTGATTGCCTCAAGTATCCAGAATTCTAGTAGGGCACCCCAGTGCACAATAATCAGCAACTCAATGATGTCAGCAGGGGTTCAGTTTCTTTCCATATCTCTGCCTTCCTGGGCTGTCCTCTGCAATCTCCCAGCCATCCCAGGCAGAGATACAAGCTGTCAGAGAACACATTCACTGTTCACAAACAATGAAGAAACTAGGCTGTTCACTCTATGGTTCTCTCTAAGAGGGAATTAATTTTTTCCCCCAAAAACACATATCAAAAAGAAAATACTGGATGGTCTCACTCATAGCAGGAATTTAGAAAACCCAAATAAGGGATCAGGAAAAAGACTAATTATAATAAAGTAAAAATCAAAATCAACAGGCAACTATAAACCAGAGACACACTACGGGGGGGAGAAGGGAGCAGGATCAAAACAAGAGTGGTGGGAATTTCATGGGGACTATAACCAAAATGAAAATGCATACAGTGTATAAAATGGAAAATGATATAAAAATATATAAAATGATTATAGTAAAAAAAACACATATCAGACTTCCCATATTTAGAAATGAACAAGATTGAGTCCCTTGACTATTTTAAAATTAATCCCCAGAAAATAGGATGATGGAATTATCATGAGCAACTTGGAATCATCATGTGGCTGGGGGTTGATGGGTAGCTATCGATGCTCAATGTTGTAACACACCTCATCAATTTTACCTCCAAAACAATATCTTAAATACGTCTGCCTTACTGGTTACCAAGTTGCCACAAGCTTTTACCTAGACCATAACAAAAGTCTCTTAGCTAATCTAAGAGATCCTAGCAGGCAGGAACTGTCATTGCGTGTACCCTACTCAATCAGGAAGCCAGAAAGTTAAGACAACCTGTCTAATAAAATCTAGGAGCAGGAGGTGAGAGGGATGAAGTTAGAGAGAAAAATGAGTTAGAAATGGAAGGAATCATTATGTGGGGGTTGGTCTGTGCTCCTTTGCATGTAATACTGCACCAAGATTAGACCATGAGGTATCTTGCCTTATATATGAAATATATTGTGATTCTCAGGACTAAATACTTAGTAGTCAAAAATCTCTACAGAATATATTAAATTTGGGTCTCAGAAAAAAACACCTGCTAAGGCAAAAAACAAAGCAAGGAAATAATCATTCATCCCATACATTTTTTGAGGACTTACTCAATCTGAAGCAATGTACTTGACACTGGAGATACAAAGGTGAATAAGACTGACATGATCTCTGCCCTCTCCAAACAAATAGTATAGCTGGAAAGGCAATCATTTAACAACTAATTACAGACTAATTATTTAATTGCAGTTTTGACAAATGCTATTAATACAGAAATATAGGAAATTGAGATGGGAGGTGGGAAATCAGAAAATACTTCCCCAGGGAAGGGACATTTACTGAGCAAAGTTTAACCCACAAAGGGATAAGGCAAGTATATTCAAGGCAGAGGAAACAGTGTGTACAAGGCCCCTGAGGCAGAATGAAAGAGGGAAGGACTAGAAGTCAGTGTGTCTGGAATATAGAGAATAAAGAGAAGAGAGTACAAGATGGGAAGGAGGAGGCAGGGGTGGGAGGAGAACAGTAAGCAGGTTAGACTAGCACGCCTTTTGCCCCAGCAGGCCTTTTGCAACATGTGAAATGATCAGGAACCAGATGATGAAGGCACCAGCAGTGGGGAAAAGACCATCAGAAACAGCATAGATAAGCTGCTTCCAGAATTCTGAAAGGGGGCACCCTTCGTGGTGGATGTCATTCTGATTAATCTGGCTTGTTTGTATCTAATTCAGTTTCCCACTCAGCTGTCACACCACAGTCACCATAAAGCCACAGATCTTAGTAAATGACATAGTGTTCCCTCCCCAGTGCCCTTAGGGCTGACATGGCCTGTGTGCAGGCTGGCAATTCTCCCAGATTCCTAGAACATGGGCCTCCTCCTTCACCCTCTCCCCAGCCTCCTCCTTACTCCAACATTTTGCATTCTGAACAGAAGCCCTGTCTATTCCTTCAGCCTGGGCTGTGCAGAGGGGTTAATTTGCCTGTTAATTTTCCACATGAGGTAATATGCACAATGAAGCACAAATGAGAAGCAGGACATCGACACTGTCTCCAGCTGAGAAATCAATTCATACTTTAAATTATTCTGGGTGACCTCAGTCACCACCGGGTTCCTGTTTCCATCTATCCTGATTTGTAGAAAGCTGCCCTCCTGGAGCGTGCAGCCCCCAAGAGTATCCTGGGAGGTTCTGCTGCTGCACCCCAGTGGCACACTAATGGCCCAGTAAGGAGAAGCACTAGGATTGATGGCATCCCAGGGGCAGGCAGGCGGCATGCACAACACAGCATGGGTGCCAGGCCTGTGCTATTGCTCAGCAGCAGCAGCAGCAGCAGCAGCCTGAGGTCTAACAGGCTAACACCTAGGGTCCAGAAAGCATTTCTTTTCTCCCCACCACCTGGTATCTCAGCTGATGAATTGCCTGGATCATTCATTCATTTCACTCACTTCACAAATTCATGGGGTGGGGGTGGGGTGTGTGTGTGTGTGTGTGTGTGTGTGTGTGTGTGTGTGTGTGTGTGTGAGAGAGAGAGAGAGAGAGAGAGAGAGAGAGGCAGATACTTTACTTCGGTTGGTTTGAAAGAAAGAAAAAGATCCCCATGTACCTTAACACTGGAGACTGCAGGGAGGAGGAAGCATCAAGCATCTGGTAGTCAAGTCCCAGCTCTTCCGTTTACTAGATATGTGACCTTAGGCCAGCAATACAACCTCTCTGTGGGTTGGGTTTTCACCTATGAAATGGACACAATATCTAGTTCCAAAAGTAGTCCAGAAAGCATTTCTTTTCTCCCCACCACCTGGTATCTCAGCTGATGAATTGCCTGGATCATTCATTCATTTCACTCACTTCACAAATTCATGGGGTGGGGGTGGGGTGTGTGTGTGTGTGTGTGTGTGTGTGTGTGTGTGTGTTTGAGAGAGAGAGAGAGAGAGAGAGAGAGAGAGAGAGGCAGATACTTTACTTCGGTTGGTTTGAAAGAAAGAAAAAGATCCCCATGTACCTTAACACTGGAGACTGCAGGGAGGAGGAAGCATCAAGCATCTGGTAGTCAAGTCCCAGCTCTTCCGTTTACTAGATATGTGACCTTAGGCCAGCAATACAACCTCTCTGTGGGTTGGGTTCCTCACCTATGAAATGGACACAATATCTAGTTCCAAAAGTAGTCAAAAGGGTCATACATATATATATATATATATATATATATATATATATATAAAATTCCGTTCACATGTGCTTCTTTGTCACTGCATCACACACAAAGCAGGCTGCACAGACAGAATCAGATATGGAGATTATAACTGGGGTGATCTCATATAAAACATGAAAAGGCCGCATATTGTAGGGTTTCATTTATATGAAATGTCCATAATAGGCAAATACACAGACACAGAGAGCAGACTAGTGGTTGGTGGCCAGAGGCTATGGATGATTCCATAGCCCACTTCCAGGAATGGGAAGCAACCAGAATGGGTACAAGATTTCTTTCTGGGGTGATGAAATGTCCTGAAGTTAGATTGTGGTGAAGGCTGTACAACTCTCTGAAAATACTAAAACCCCTGAATTGCATACTTTGAAGGGATGACGTTAATGGTATTAAAGCTGTTGTTTTATGTATATGTGTGTTGGGGGGGGGGTATGTGCCATGTGGCATATATAAAATTCACGTTGGAGATATCTCAAGGAGGAGATACATTCAATATAAATCAAGATGATGTGGACCGAAAAAACAAACAGTGAATTCGAACATGATTCCAGAGTAAGAGCTTCAGAAACAAGCAATGGGGCTTGCAGTTATTAATATGCAATTGATGCTTCTCAAAGAGTTGGCCCATCTCAGATTGGATGGGCCAGATTTCAAGTGTCAGAAGCCACTCGTGGCTAATGGCTGTCATACTGGAGAACAGCATTTTAAATAGAAGACTAAAAAGGAGAGGAAGAAACACCCACTAATCGAACTTCCTGGGAGCTGACCGCGCTCTCCCGCACCGCCTTATTTCCTCCTTTTGAGGAAATTGCTAAGTCATGGGTTATGCATGCAGGTAACTTTTGTAGATTCTGCTGAACAGTTTTCCACAGTGGTAGGACAAATTTACACTCCCCACAGAGGATCTGAAAGTTCAGATTATATTATATTATATTATATTATATTATATTATATTATATTATATTATATTATATTATATTATATTATATTATATTTCAGCTGCGGCTGAAAGGAGGTAAGCAAGGAGAAGGGAGCTTTGTTTGTAAGTTGAGAGACAAGAGCCTCAGGAGAGGGAATAGCTAAACTAAGAGAGAGAAATGATGATGAACAGAGGGAGGTGCCAAGGACAAAAGGGGAGGGTCCCTTAAGAAGAAGAAAGTCCCACAGGATAGAAAATATAGCTGAGTGGGGTTAGTCTCACATTGTAAAATTTCTGATGCCAAACTATAGTGTAGGTAGAGGGTCATCCCATTTATCAGCTGGGGTGAACTTGTACATGGGCATCAACAGAACTGTGTTCCCACTTGGCAGAAGCTGAGATCCCCCCTGCCGGGGCCGTAATTTAGAAAGGTGCCTGTGCCATCATCACTCAGCCTCTCCCAGTGGCCTCCTTCAACCGACTGCACCACCCCTGCCACACCCCAGCAGCAACCACAGCCCTGGCCTCTTTCTCTTTCCATCCCCTCTCCAATCCCTCTCTTGCCCCTTTTCTTTGCATCACCTAGTTCATTTTCTCTACAAATCTTTACTTCGAGGCCTCGTTCCTCTCCATCTTCATAAATAATCCAGGAGAGGCACTTTCATGTGCGTAATTAAAGTGGGTCTCTCTGAGAGAAGTCTCCTCCCTAAATCATTCATCAGGTAAGGAAACTAGGGGGAAGGGGGTGGGGAATGACGCCTCTCCTTCTCCTCCTGCATTTTCCCTTCAGACACGGAACAGGCGTGTCAGGCAGATGTGACCAGACTCTCCTGGCCTGAATGTTGGCTCTGGCCCATGACCTACCCAGTAGGCTGCCTGACTTGCAGGAAGGGGCTGCTCTCTCCAACTTCTCAAGGTATGTTTTTACAAGCTTAGATTTTTTTGAAGAGTGAAGAGTTCTGTTTTGTTTTGTTTTTAAAAGGTGGTTTTGGGGCCTCCCTGATGGTACAAGGGATTAAGTCACAGCATGTTGAAGCTATCCACAGCCACTGCAGCATGAGTTTGATCCCTGGCCAGGGAGGTGACCCACATGGTGCAGCAGAACGCTCTAATCTGCCATCTTGCCTGCTGCTAGCCTCAGCAGTGTATTTCAGTCAATCTGCTTGTTCTGTTCCCCACTCTGTCTCTGGTGAATCCTCTCTGGTGAATCCCTCACACCTCTGGCCTGTACCCTAGTTCTTGCATGCATAAATAAATAAATCTTTAAAAAAATCAAATAAAAAAGGTGGCTTTCCTAGTTATATTAACAAAACAAGACATAAGGTACATAAATAGACCAGCTCTTCAACTTCTCATGGCTGTTGTACATGAGCATCATGTACAGTGACTTTCCTTCATGACTTCCTTTGGTTATAAAGAATGTCCAGGTCAATTCAGCATGCCAGTGTAGACAGGGGTTATGAGTTTGCAAGCTCACTGCCTTGTACACCACCACTTCAGGCTCCCACCAAGCTAAGCCACAGCAATACCAGCCTGATCCTGATTTTGCATTTTCTGTCTACAGGGCCAAAAGAAGGCCCAAAACGCCAATCCCAATGCTGAGTGTGCAGGCAGGGTGGCCTCCTGCAATTTCTTCTGCCTGTTAATAAAGTCTTGGTTAGTTTTGCAGCACCAGCTTTAAAACCCTGCTAAATCACACAAGAATCCTCCCTGGGACAGTGTGAAGAAGGGGACTGGGAAGAAGCGAGGCAGCAAGGATTTTGTGGTTCAGCAAACCCAGTCATTCAGTTCTCCTAAAACTGTGACTGAAACATAGCTGGCTCTGAAAGAGACAGAGACAGACACAGAAAGAGAGAAATGGTATTCCAGGCAAATGAAACAAGATATTCAAAAACAGAGAGATGTGGAAGAATATAAAATGCTCAGGAAACCACATATAATTCTGTTTTGCAGAAGAGCAGAGTGAGAGAGATAGCAGATAATGAAGGGATAAGAAAACTGGAGTTTAGTTACAAAAGACCATGAAGGCCTTGCTGCATTTCAATTTCCTTCTGTGGACAGTGAGGAATCATGACACTGATTTTTGAGGAGAGGAGGGAAGTGGTCTGATTGGTCATTCTGGGGAAAATATTTGGATCTAAGGTGTAAAATGATCAGAGATAGACTGTGATCAGAGGAAATGACCAGAGGAGTAGAAAGAAATCTAAGAAAAGCATAATTGGTTGAACTAGTCAACTGTATGTGGAATGTGAGGGAGAGGAAGGGATCGAGGACAACTCTCAGCTCATAATAATAGAGACTGAGCATATGGTGCTTTTCACTACGATAGAGAAGCAGGTTTTAGAAGAAAGATATCTGGGCCTGGGAAAGCACAAAACCATCATTATCACCAAGAGAAGGAACAGACTCAGGACCCCATGCCTCCACATCTACCAGAAAAAGTACTACGATTGCATATGACTCCAAAGAACTACTCATCTCCCTGAGATTCATTTTCTTAGCACCAAAATGAATGTAAAAATTAAATTTGATGAGCAAAAGATTTGAGCACACACTTCACAAAAGAAGATACATAAATGGCCAATAAGACATAAAAATATGTTCAACCTCATTAGTGATCATGGAAATACAAATTAAAAACATAGTGAGATACGCACTAGGACAGCTATAATCAAAAAGATAATAACAACCAAAAAAAGATAATAACAAGATAATAATAGGATGTGGAGAAAATGGAATCTTCATACATGGATGATGAGAAGATAATGACTAATTACATTAGAATGTATTATAATAACAAAAATTTAAAAGATTGACAAAGGAATAAAACCAAGTTTTGGCAAGGAAGTAAACCAACTGGAACTCTCATATATGCTGGTGAGAATACAAAATGGAACAGACCCTTGGAACATGGTTTTACGTTTTCTGTAAGGTTAAACATACTCTTACCAATAGAAGTAGCAATTCAGGTATTTATACAAGAGAAGTGAAAACATGTCATCACAAGGTTTGTGCACCTTTATCAGTAATATCCAAAAGCTTCACACAACCTAATTGTCCATAAATTGATGAATAAACAAACTGATAATACTTAAATAAGATACTACTCTTACTTAAAAAATAAACTGATATATAGAAATACAGTGGAAGCTGGAAGACAATGAAATAATCTTCAAAATGTGGAGATAAAGTACCAGCCAGCCTAGATTCTACACTTAGCAAAATATCTCCCAAACTACAGGTAAAAGAGTCTTATTTTTAAACTAATAAATGCTGATTGTGAGGAATCTTAATGAAAACTTTAAATACTTTGAGTTGAATGATAATAAATACCTCAGTTTGCAATACCAATGGGAGACATTTGAAACTATACCACATATGTATAGATGAGAAATCTTGATTAATCTAAGCATTCATCTCAAGAGCTGGAAAAATATAACAAAATAAATAGAGAAGGAAGAAAATAATAAAGAAATAAACATACAACAGAGAGAAGTTAGAAAGTCAGTTGGTCCTTTCAAAACACTAATAACATTTATAAACCTCCATCCAACTGATCAAGAAATAAAAAGAGAAAACAGAAATAACCAAGAACAGACATAAAAGGGACATCACTGCAGATCCTGTAGCTATTTTAAAGATAATATCCATAACTCACCAAAAACGATCATTCAAATAGCCCTATAACAATTTAAGAGAATTAATTTATAATTTCAAAATTACCTGAAAAGAAATATTCAGGACAAGATAGTTTCACTGGAGAATTTATCAAAGATTTGAAGAATATTTAACACAAAAATTCTATACCATATCTCTAAAAAAATAGAAGAGGACGGAATACTTTCTGACTCTTTTTAAGAAGCCAAGATTACCCTGACACCAAAACTAGACAAAGAACACAAAAAGAAAACTACAAATAATATCCCTCATAAATACAGATATATATGTGTATATATATATATATATATATATATATATATATAGTTGTTAACAAAACATTAGGAAATAAATTCAGCAACATATAAAAAGAAGTAAACACTATAGCCAAATAGAGTTCATTCTGTGAATGCAAACCTGGTCAATATTCAAAAATAAGTCAGTGTAATCCACCATATTTATAGGAGGCCACAGAAGAAAAGTCACTTGATTATAAATAAAAATTTGTGACAGGGCCTACCTGGTGGCAAAAAAGGGTTAAGCACCGCACTAAGAAACAATCCGCGGGCCTCCCTGGTGGCACAGCAGTTGAACGCTGGGCTGTGAAGCTGCCCACAGCCTCTGCGGCACCGGTTCGATCCCTGGCTGCTCCTGCCCACCGGAGGGTCCCACATGGCAGGCAGACCTCTCCTGCCACCCACTGCTCCCCTCAGCAGTGTACTTGGTCCTTCTGCCTGCTCTGCTCCCCGCTCTGGCTCTGGTGACTTCTCTCACCCTCCCATGCTTCTGACTGTACCCCAGTGTTTGTATAAATAAATAAATAAATCTTTTTTTTTTAAAAAAGGATAAATAAAATTCTTTAAAAAAAAAAATAACAATCCGCAACTTCTGCAGCACAAGTGCAATCCCCAGCCATGGCACAACAGACCTCTCCTGACTCACCCACTGCTTCCCTCAGCAGTTTATTTCTGTCAGTCTGCCTATTCTGTTCCCCACTCTGTCTCTGGTGAATCCTCTCACCCCCCGCATCTCTGGTCTGTACCCCAGCTCTTGTATGCATAAATAAATAAATCCTAAAAAAAATTTGTGACCACTTTCATCACCTATTAATGATAGAAACTCTCATAAAAAGCTACAAGTACAGGGGAATTCCCTCAACTCAATAACATCTACCAAAAAGAAAATAATATACCATTGCCAATAAATTGGGAAAGAGTTGATCCTTGCTCCCCAAGGTTGGGAAGAAGCCAAGATGTCCACTTTCAGTATTCTTTTTATAAAAGCACTTGACTGAGGGAAGGGTGACATTCAGAAAGCTATACATACTTAACATACAAAACTTGATACTTTTGCAAATAAGCATATACTCATGAAACCATCACAATCTATGCTATAGACAAATCCATCACCTTCAAAAGTTTCCTACCATTCTCCTTACTATTTTTAATTTTTTTTATAGAGGCGTGTTTTATTTATTTATTTATTTGTTTGTTTGTTTTGTTTATACAAGCACTGGGTACAGTCAGAAGCGCAGGAGGGTGAGAGAATTCACCAGAGCCAGAGCAGGGAGCAGAGCAGGCAGAAGGACCGAAGTACACTGCTGAGGGGAGCAGCGGGCGGCAGGAGAGGTCTGCGCGCCATGTGGGACCCTCCTCCGGTGGCCGGGGAGAAGCCGGGGATGGAACCGGCGCCGCAGAGGCTGTGGGCAGCTTCGCAACCCAGCGCTCAACCGCTGCACCACCGGGGAGGCCCACTATTATTAATTTTTGTGATAAGAACACTTGATATAAGATTCACCACCAGCCCCTTAGTAAATGTTTAGTATTCAATAGTTTTGCTAACCATAAACCCTGTGTTGCACAGTAGATCTCTATGTCTTATTCATCTTGTATAACTACAACTTTTTATCCTTTGATTAATACCTCCCTGTTTTCTCCCCCACCCCTGGCAATTACTGATCTATTCTCTGCTCCTCTAAATCTGACTATTTTCAATTACTCATATAAGTGGTATTTGCCCTACATCTAAACTACTTTACCTAGCATAATACCTTACAGGTTCATCCATGGTTTCCTTCTTTTTTAAGGTCAAATAATATTCCATTGTATGTACATACCACATTTTCATTATCCATGACCTGATGATGAACATTTATGTTGCTTCTATGTCCTGGCTGTTGTGAATAAGTCTATGATGAATATGGGAGAACAGACAGCTCTTTGAGATTCTGATTGCAATTCCTGTAGGAGACAAGGGTTGGAACCTCCTATTCCACCTTCTGGTTGACATCACTCCTTTTATCATCATTCTACTAAATATAGTTTTGGAAGTCCTATCCAATCCAATGAAGTAAGGAAATGAGGAAAAGGGAAAAATAAATAAAAGTAAACAGATTGAGAAAGGAAGAAATGAAAGTGCCCCTGTTTTCAGATGCCATAATGGTTTGTAAAGAAAATCTCAAGGAATCTACAAATAAAATTCTAGAAGTAATATGTGAATCCAGCAAGGTCATGCAATGTAAGATCGATATACAAAAAGCAACAGTTTCTCTATATTTTGGAGATGAAAACATGAAATTAAAAATAAAATGTCATCTACAATCATTAACAAGTAAAATAAAGTACTTAGGTATAAGAGGTGTATAAGATTTGCATGCTGAAGACTACAAAACTATGAAAAAGATATCTTAATAAGGGCCTCCCTGGTGGCACAAGGGGTTAAGTCTCAGCACTATGAAGCTATCAGCAGCCACTGCAGCATGAGTTTGATCCCTGGCCAGGGAGGTGACCCACATGGTGCAGCAGACCTCTCCTGTCTCGTCTGCTGCTTCCCTTCACAGTGTATTTCAGTAGATCCACCTGTTCTACTCCCCACTGTCTTTGGTGAATCCTCTCACCCCCCACACCTCTGCCCTACACCCCAGCTGTTGTATGCATAAATAAGTAAATCTTTTAAAAAATAGATATCTTAATAAATGGAGAAAGCTACTGTGTTTGTGGATTAAAAACTCAACATAGTAAAGAGTCTATGTTTAGAATTTTCCAAAAAATGATACATAAGTTTAATATAGTACCTATCAAAACCCCAAGCAAGGTTTTTGAGAACACAAAAAACTCATTCTAAAATTCATATGGAAGGGCAAAGAAACTAGAATGACTAAAACAATTTTGAAAAATATGAATAAAGAGGAAAAACCATTCTACCCAATTTTAATACTTACTATATGCAGACAAAGTAATCAGGACGATGTGGTATTGTAGAGGAAAAAGCATTTAGATTGATGTGGCAGAATAAAGAACACAGAAATAGACCCATGGAAATAGACTCCATTCATTTTCAACAAAGGTAAAAAACAGGTCGAAGGAGGACGGGTGGTCTTTTCAGCAAATCATGCTGGAATAACTGGATATCTGTAGGGGAGGTAGGGATGGAGTATCTCCACCTAAACCTCACACCTTACACAGAAATAATTCCAAATGGATCACAAATCTAAAAGTAAATGTTAAACTACAAAACACTTAAAATGAAGCAAAAGAAAGTTTTCAGAACCCATGTTTTTCTTGAAGTGTGATTGAGTGAGCGATTGTAACTGAAAGAACACTACAAAATAGCCACTGCCTTCCTTCTGTTCTCCAACTTTTATGAGAGGATGTCTTTTGTAGCTCACCCTAACTGGAAACTTACCAGAAAGGAATTATGGGAAGCCACATTTCAACGTAGCCAAGTGAATACATCAAACACCAACACAGATATCATATATACATATATACATATATATGAAAAAATTATGTTGACAACATACAATATTTCAACACACTGCATGCCATACCAAAAAAATGAATTCTGTATGAATTGTATATCTAAATGTAAATAGGCAAGGCAACAAATCTCCTAGAAAAGAACGTGGAAAAATTTTTCAAGACCTTTTGTTTGCCAAATAGTTCTTAAACAGCACACGGAAACTGCTAATTACAAAGAAAAAGATTGATAATTTAACTACACTAAAATTTGGAAATTATATAAGACTGATATATTTAAAGGAAAGAAAGCAAGTCTTGGACTGATAAAATGTATTTGCAATATGCATATATAATCTACAAGAAATGCATAATGTCTCAACAACAGTAAGAAAAAGGCAGATAGTCTAACAGTAAAGGAAAATTTCCAAACCACCAATAAACATATGAAAAGATGTAGTTCAAGGAAATACCAATTAAAACCGCAATTAAATCCCAAGAACCATCCCCCAAAGCAAAGCTAAAATTTAAAAGAAAAACAGTGTCAAATATTGCCAAAGAAGTATATTAATAGTATAGCAACTGGAACTTTCAGCTTCTTTGTGGGGAGTGTAAATTTGTACTACCACTATAGAAAACTGTTCAGCAGGAGCTACAAAAGTTAACCACATTCATATCCCATGACTTAGCAATTTCGTCAAAAGGCAGAAACAATCTAAATGCCTATCAATCATATAATGGACAAACAAAAGGCAGTATAATATATAACAGAATATAGCAGTAAAAATGAATGACTCTTGCTATCTACAGTATCATAGCTAAATCTCACAATATAAAATTGAATGAAAGGGCCTCCCCAGTGGCACAGCGGGTTGAGTGCCGCACTGTGAAGCTATCCACAGCCTCTGCAGTGCAGGTTTGATTCCCAGCCGGCCAGGGAGATACCCACATGGTGCGGCAGACCTCTCCTGCCTCACCCACTGCTCCCCTCAGAAGCAACATTGGTCCGTCTGCCTGTTCTGCCCCGCGCTCTGTCTCTGGTTAATTCTCTCACCCTCCCGCGCCTCTGGCCTGTACACCAGTTCTTGTATAAATAAATAAATCTTTAAAAAAAACTGAATGAAAGAAAGTATGCACAAATTTGGGTGGGGAGTGTCGTGACAGGAACTTTGTTGCCGCTTTGCTGCGACACAACAGTCATGGAGCTGGTTTGCAAGCAAGACTCTGCTACTTGAGCAGAAGTTCTCGTGCCATTTGTTGAAAGCATACAGGCTAGTAAAAGCTGATCATGTGACAATGGTGTGAAGAATAAGGTCCGGAGGGTGGGACAGGAATGGGGGACAAAGTTTTACGAGGGGCAGAGAAGGGCACATTGTGACCATACATCAAGAGACATTTGCACCAGCAAAGTATGATGTTATCCCGAGATTGCCATGGAGATAGTCATATAATCAGGTCAACAGCAGCCTAGGCATCGCCGGGCCTGCCTTCTGATACGAACTATACTCCGTAGTCAAGGAATGCTCTGCTGTGACTTGTAGATAGCAAACAGGTCACAGTTGCCCCTGAGTGGCCAGCTCATAGGAACCCACAGGGGATGTCTTTTGGGTCATTGCTAATGTTCTATTTCTTGACCTGGCCAGTGGTTCCATGGATGTGTTTCGTTAATAAAAATTCACTGAACTCACTTAAAATGTATTTTTTAAAATATAATGTTACCTTTGAACAAAATTTGTATTAAAAAATTAAATTTGAAATAATGATGCTCAGCAAATATTAGACACAAAAGGAGCTGAGACATGCAGATAAAGATTGCCCCAGGGAGGAAGCCAAGAAATACCAACTACCCAGGGAGCCAGATGCCTGGAAATGAGGAGCTCATCTGAGGGAGTGCCAGGAACGAAGAGCAGCAGGTGTAGCCAGGGTAAAAAAAAAACAAGATATCAAACCAAGAAGAGGTGAAGCTAGATCCCTGAAATGCAGTGGCTGAAATAAGAGATCAGAAACTGAAAACATTTTAAAAGGAAGGAAGCGTTCCCAGGTGAGTATTCAAGATAGGCATTATAAAGCAATGAGATGATCTGAAATGGTGACTTGTTTAAACCATTTATCCCAGTCATTTCTAAATCTTACTGTGTGATACTTCTTAGTTCCCAGTTGACACAGGTCACCTTGTAGTCTTAGATGACAGAACTTAACTTCTGACAATTCCCAAAGGATTTCAGTAGCGGGGGAGAGATTGTCACTGTGACATACTAAATATTCAAAACCATCCTTTCTCTCTCTCCTTGGTCTTTGAAAAACCAAGAATGTTTATAATACAATAATGAAATAAAAATAAAGTCATTCATCAAGAACCCTGTATTTATTTTCTTTATGTCTGAAGGTTGTTAAATCCTAATTATTCTGAACTATTTTCATACTGCTGAGCAGCCTCCACTTATGAAGTCAGTAATTAATATTCAATTTGCCTAGAGCTTTCAGATTTGCATGTTAATTATTGATTTCTTAATCACCAGGATGGGTATTTGAGAGCTTTAGAGAACAGTGACATTTCAGTAAATGTTACAGAGTGATCATCTCTGTAGATTGGGGTTTTTAAGAAAATATTTTGCAATCTTTTATTTTCAGATTTCCTCTCCACCTGCAGTTCTGATTCTTTTCCTGAGGCACCTACTCTGACTTTGCACTGCTGATATAGATAGAATGACAAGTATGAACATGGAAAGGGATATGTTGACTTTATGGTCTCAGCCTGACCAGTGTTATTCCTCCAGCACGGGCAGAGCAAGGAAAGTTGGCAATACACAGAGTAGAGGAATGTGAGCTCATTTATATGTGGAGTCTTAAGAAACGTGAACTTACAGAAAAAGAGAACAAGTGGTGGTTGCCAGAGGTAGGAGGTGAAGGGTGCGGGGGATGGAGTGAAGGTGATAAAATTGTTCAGATTTCCAATTACTAGATAAATAAGTTCTGGAAATGTCAAGGACAGCATGGAGACTACAGTTTACAATACTCTATTGCATATTTGAAGGTTGCTATGAGACTAACTCTTAAAAGTTATCATTACAAGAAAAAGAATTACAACCATGAGGTCATGGATATTAATTAAATGTAGTATGGTGATCATTTATTTATACATGTATAGATATGCTGAAATTATATATATATAACCATTATGTTGTATACCTTACACTAACACAACATTATGTGCAAATTATATATATATATATATCAATAAAATTATGGGAAACAGACAAAAGAAGTTGGGGCTAGTTTTGGGGCAGAGGGGAAAGTAGGGGATTGTCCTGGCTATGGTGGCTGATCTAGTTGAAATATCCAGATTATCCAAAGCACAAAACTCAAAGAAACTCTACTTGGGGAACTGGAGAAACCAGAGAAAGTTGTGATGGCAGAACATTCAACTAGTGTTAAAAGAGGGTAGAGATAAGGAATGCAATGGTGTAGGAGTTCTCCAGTGAACTGTCACCTTGGAATAGCAATTCTGTAACAATAGGTTACTAATGAACACCATCCAGAGTGGGGCTGATATAACACAAATTTCATTCCTGCTGTCAGGATTGATTAATAAATGGAGTGGGCCTGAGCCTACAGAAGGAGCTGGAAAAGACAAGATGAAAGGAATGAGGCTTAACAGAAGGTTACTATGAAATTCCAGCATCCTAATTTATGCTGACTACTGCACAGATTCTATTTAGTGAGTTAATCTACTGAGATTATTTCCCAGCAAGAAATGTAACCAATAGAAAAATGTATAAATATCAAAAGCTTACATATATTGTTATGTACCAAAAAATATCTTAATGTAGTTTTCAGCAAACTTGCTCACTATTTTTCCGCCATACAAAAGGATTTAGGAAACTTAATTGAAACTAGTATCTTTTAAATTACTCAGCATGGCAAAATCTACTTTTCAAACAACTTTATGCAACACTTCAAACTGGGGCATCATCCTGCAGTAATTCAATGTATTAAGCATCTGCTACCCAAAGGACACAAAAACATTGATTCAAAAGAGCACCTATACAAACATTGATTCAAAAGAGCAATCTGTACACCTATATATATTGCAGCACTACTTACAATAGGTAAAACCTGGAAACAATCCAAATGCCCAAAAATAGATGACTGCATCAAGAAGATGTGGCCTATATACACAATGGAATATTATTCAGCAATCAAAAAAGATAAAATCATGCCATTCGCAGCAATGTGGATGGAACTAGAAGGAATTATGCTCAGTGAAATAAGTCAGAAGGAAAAACAAAAATATCAGATGGTTTCACTTATAGCAGGAATATAGGGGAACCCAATAAGATATCAGTGTAAAAAAATAACAACAATACAAAACACAAGCAAAAACAGACAATTATAATCCAGAGACATACTACAGGGAAGGAGGAGAGAGAGGGATCAGAGGGAGGGAGGGAGTAGCAGAGGGGACTGTGGTGATGGTGCACGGGTGCCTTGTGGAAGGAAATTCTATGGGGACTCAATCTGAGGGGGTGGGGGGAAGCAAATATTGCTTAAAAATGAACAATGATATAAAAACTAAAAAAAATTAATATATAAAAAAATGAAATGCAAATTCAAAAAAAAAAAGTATTAAGCATCTCAAGTGAAAGCCAGATGTTTGACTAATCACTAACTGTCACCTTAAATTCTATTCCATCCTTTTCCTGAACTATTTCTGGCCTGTGCTGAGCTCTAAGTTTGGCTTTAAGGTGGTCTAACATAGCTTGATGTATCGGTCATTTTATGATGACTCATTCGATGTTCAATCCTGACTCTCTTCTCACATACCTTGGAGTAGTATGGAGGAGTAATAATAGCTCCAATTCTTCATCCTCCTTGGATTTATTTGCTATCCTTGTGACATCTCAATTTCTCCTACTAAAAGGGCAAAGAATAGTCCCATGCACAATCTCATTGTACTCCATCTTGGGCTCAGACATGTGATCTGCTTTGCTAAAATGAATGTGAGTGGGCATGAGTAAAGAAAGGTTTTATAAAGTGCTTTTTCTGGTCTTGGCTAAAAGGCACTACATTTTTGGGTCCTTGCAGGACAACTGTCACATTTCACATGTTATAGATGTCTCGGTCATATAGTTATAGGGACAAATACTGCTATCTCACCACTTTCACCTCTCTGAGCTCTCTCTCTAGCGAGTCAACCCTTTAACAGAATCATCCTGGTATTTGGAGGGTTTCAATGATTAGAACCAAGCAATTCAGATGTTCATGTATGCACTGGTCCTTCATCAATATGATAAAAAATGAAAGGAAAACACATTCAAGTTCACAATCTTCAACACATTGAAGGAAACACAATCCCTTTCCCATCCTGGTTCCCTCTTTTCTCCCCAAAATGGTCCTTAAGCCCATATCTGTTTTCCCTAACTTACACCCAATGACCATTCCCAGGCTGGGTCCAGTACCGTTTCCCAAAGGCCCATGATGCATCACATACATCTTCTGTTACTATACTTCCAATTATCTGTAAACTCTCTGATTATAAGCCTCACTGCACTGTCAATCCCATAAATAGGGACTAAATCTTTTAATCCCTTCTCTAAATTATTCATCTCTGTATTCCCAGGGCCAACCTCACACAGGGTCTGGCACAGGCCAGACTTCAGGATTATACAGTGGTGATCAAATCACACTTGAGAGTAATTGCAGCCAGCATCTCTTACCGATTCTAGTCCAAAAATGTATGATTTGGAGACCACCCGGTACAGCTGCCAGAACCTCTTACCAATTTCCTGCTACTGGACTTCACCCATTACCCTGATCATGAACTAAATCTCCCAGGTAATTACATGATTCTAGTATTGGCCTGGACTTGTCTCACTCAGCCAACAGTCTCAACACCCTAAAGGAAATATCTGGAGAAGAGGAAAAGAGAAATATTTGAGTAAGTGCAGCCTGAATACCCATCAGAGATAGGCTGTGGAAGAATAAACATCCTCTCTCTGAAAGATGATGTGCAAGCACTCTGCTGCCTCAGCTGTGAGGCAAGTGCACGGTGCTGTCTGTGTCATGGATGATCGTTATTTCTACTGTCTGGACCACTGGAGACAGGATCCAAGACCCCACTGCATCTTTCCCATCTTTGACATTTATTATTCTATGAATTTTTGATGTTTCAATCTGTGTACTTTAGGGGGAATAGTGGTGATTACAAAAGCATACTTTCCGTTCTCCTGGGTGTGTGATAGATGGCTGGCTTCCAAGTGTGTCTGCAGCAGAGAGAAGCTGGGCATTTCAGTAGCTGGGAGCAGTTCTTCCATACAGCACTTCTGAAAGGCAGGCTAATCTTTTCAAGCTAGGAAGAGGTGGGTTTGCCTCTTCCCCGTTTCAGCAATTATCCTCAGGCTGCTCTGTTTCATACAGTTATGGAGTGGTTATTTGGGATTAGAGGAGCAATTGAATCTGTATCAAAAATAAGTTTGAGATTCCTCGCCTCCCTGACAAACGTGTTATTACTGCCTTCACAAAGGGGCATTTACCTGTCTGTCAGAAGTATACTTTGTTTTCATTTTGTGTGAAATCCTCTTTTACTTCCTAAGACTCATCTATGGAATAAAATGAATGCTTCTGACAGACATCTCCCAAGGGAAGGCACAAAGCTTCGCTCTGCCCATGTGGGTCCTGGCCTTTAAGCAGCACCATTTTGTTGATGAAATGCACTCATGGCCCCTGTGTACTTTAAAAATAGAACCCCCTGGATTGCCTCCATTTTCTAGGTCTCTGCAGCTGCCCTCATTCACATAAAATTTAAGAGATTCCTTCCCTCAACATTCTCCCTGCTTTTCTTTTTTTCCCAGAAATAGGCGCTTTGCATGGGCGGGGGAGGGTAAGAGGGGGTTGCTACAGCACTTTGACTGCTGAGTCCTTACCTAATTAAGTCCTGGGGACATGTGTCCTCTCCCTGTGCTCAAAGTTAGCAACACATCATCTTCTGGAGTCAGTCGGACAGTTTTCAGGCTACATTATCTCTTGTGCTTCATGAAAACTCCAAAAATGTGTTATCAAGGGTCAGCTCAGTATTAGTGGTAACACCTGTCTAGTGCTTTTGATTTGCAGACCACTTTCAAATTCACTACTGTTTTCAAGTTTTTTAATCATTTTACATGGCAAATACTTTCCCACTTTCCAGATCAGAAAATGAAGGGTTGGTGAGGATAAGGATTGGACCAAGGTCAAAGAACACTATGGATGGCCCAACCCAGCAATCTTGAGTAAACATCCCAGACTTCCACTGACAAATAACAAAGTATCAATTAAAGCAAAAGTCATGGGAGTGGGGCTTGGACTTGGGTGAATGCTGGGCCTGCCCACAACATCCTAGGGGATTCTAATGTGCAGGTAGGACCAAGAAGAGCTCTATTTCCTTCCCCCATCCTCCCTCCACTAGACTCCAGCCAAGTGCTGTGGATGAGAATGGAAGCCTTTTCATATAGGAAGATGTGCTGTGCGTGTGTGCATGTGTGCGGCCATGTGTTGGTGAGAGAGTATGGGAGGGGTATTTGATCGGCAAATTCAGGAACACTGAAAATTTAGGGTGCTGGGGTGCAGCTTCCTTAAGTAGCTCAGGCTCACTATGTGAAATGGTAAAGAACTGATTTTGGAGAGAGGTGTTCATACCATAGCCACAAATTTAAGACTGTCTTTGCATACACTACACTTACTTTGTTTAAGAGTTTCTTAACCCTTTCACCATTCATAGTGGGGGCCAGATAAGTCCTCACTGTGGCAGTTTTCCAGTGTACTGTAGGATGTTTGGTTGCATCCTTGGTCTCAACCCATTAATGTCAGTAGCAACTCCCTTCCCCCGACTGTGACAACTAAAAATGTCTCCAGACACACCTAAATGTCTCCGGGGGACAAAATCATACATCCCTGTTGACAACTACTGCTTTATTTCATTGTTTTTAATGTACATTTAGCTGTCTCCTGTTACCTGGAAGCTGGGTACTACCTGGTAAGGTAGGGTCCCACTTTCCTGCCAAGAACCTGTCCATTCACTCAGTCATAGGTGCTGTTCCTAAAGCAAGGAAACTCTCAATTCTCAGCCATCCAAAGCTGGGTGCTACCTGGTAAGGTAAGGTCCCACTTTCCTGCTACCAACCTGTCCATTCACTCAGCCATAGGTGCTTCCTAAAGCAAGGAAACTCTCAATTCTCAGTCATCCTTATCATAATGCAATTTTGTTGCCAGCTCCTTGCTGGTCTTCCAGAATGAGCTGAGGTTCCTCCTGGATATGTATCTGGGGCAGATGGGATTCAAGGCAAGCTCTCCCAGTTCTCTCATGGGCAGCCCAAGATGGCATTCAGCTCTAAAAGGCAATGGGCACATAGTGAAGGGACTGGACTGAGGTCCTGTATGACAAAAAGGTAAGCAAGTGGCCCCCAATATGAGACCAGGCAGAAAAGACAGAGAAAGTCCCTAATCTCCTGAGAAATGAAGTGAGGAGTCTGAGTGAAAGAACTGATTTCAGTGGCAACCAAGGAGCTCTGCATCATTAAGTAACTGTGGCTACTGATAATGGCATCAAATAGGTGAAGTCAAAACCACAATGGCTGACACATGAAAAGATGTTCAACATCACAAATCATTACGGAAACATAAGTCAAAAACCACAATTACATACCACCTCATATTCACTAGCATAGCTATTATCAAACATCTGAGTGGGTGTGGGTGTATGTACAGGAGTGTGTTGGTGAGGAAGTGCAACCTTTGTGCACTATTGGAGGGAATGTAAAACAATGTGGTCACCATGGAAAATAGTATGGCAATTCCTCAAAAAATTAAAATTATTACCATATGATCCAGCAATTCTACTTCTAAATATATACCAAAAGAATTGAAAGCAGGGTCTCAAAAAGATTTTTGCATATTCATAGCATTATTTACAATAGCCAAAAGGTGGAAACAATGCAACTGCCATAAACAGAAGAACTGAGAAACAAACGTGATATATACACACAATGCAATCCCATCCTACCTTAAAAAGGAATGAAATTTTGGTATATACTGCAACATGGATGAATCTTGAGAACATTATGCTACGTGAAATAAGCCAGTCACAAAGGACAAATCCTGTATGATTCCTCTTATATGAGGTACTTAGAATAGTCAAATTCATAGAAACCGAAAGCAGAATGGAGGTTGGCAGGGGCTGGAAGGAGAGGGAAATAAGGAGTCCTAGTTTAATGGGAATAACTTCATTTTTGCAAAATAGAAAGAATTCTGGAGATTGATTACACAACAATGTGAATGTACTTAACCCTACTGAACTACGCATTTAAAATGGATAAGATGGTAAATTTTATGTCATATGTATTTTTACCACAATTTAAAAAAGAAATAACCTTAATAGTCAAGATTGGCACCAACTCACCACAGTAGACAGCTACCATTTTGGTCAGAGTGCCTAACTCTTTGTGAAAAGCCCATAGTATAAGGTAAACAACTGCCAGTCCAAGCTTCTTAGCAAGGTACTTCCCTGCCTGGGTAGTTTCTCAAGGACAATGTGTCCTTAATAAAACCTGCAAGGTACTGCACAGCACATTTCTACATCCATTCTTTTTTTAAAAAAAATTTATTTATTCATATATACAAGAACCGGGATACAGGTCAGGAGCACGGGAGAATGAGAGGACTCACCAGAGAGAGTGAGGAACATAGCAGGCAGACTGAGTTAAATACACTTCTGAGGAGAGCAACGGGCGAAATGGGAGAGGTCTGCCGCGCCATGTGGGTTGCTCCCTGGCCTGCCAGAAATCAAACCCACGCTGCAGAGGCTGTGAACAATTTCACAGCATGGCACTCAACCACCTGCGCCACCAGAGGAGGCCCTCTACATCCATTCTTGCTAATCTGCTGTACCATCTGGGGCTGTCTGGGCGAGCCATGACACAAAGGCAACCCAAAGAGGAGAAGCTGTCAGCCTAATAGGTGCGGATTATCTCTGTCAACAGAGGGTCATAGGAGTTGGGGTCAGAGAACAGAGGAACAAAAGAACTTTGACATCTTTAGTGCTGAAGACCACAAGATCACTGAGTATCAAGGCAGGTGCTATCATTGCCACATAGTGAGGAATAAATTTTAGTTGTGACAGCAATCTTCAGTGGCTTGAAAGAATGACCTACAAGAAAGCAGATGGTCAGGAAGAAAGAACTGCCTTGGTAAAGACCCTCATTCAGACCCATCACAGTGGACAGTAAGGGGAATAAAGCATCTCCCACATAAAGCTCCACTGAACCCCAGGCAGGAGGAGCCCACTACAACTTAGTTCATTATTTCTCTGCTCAGTCTTTTTGGGACACCTTCCCCCGCCTCAAAAGCAAACCCAAGCTTCCAGGAGACCCTCCGTAATTCAAACACATTTGATGTATTCCTCAGGTGACCCTCCTGGAAGGCAGGGACAATAGACATGAGCTCTACACAGGTTTATTGCCAAAACAAACCTGTGAGGGACACAGGTGAGATGTACCTGGGGGGTTTCTGACACCTCCCAGCCATCATGAAGAGGACTACTCCAGTAAACCCAGAAAAATCTCAGGATACATAATACAAGCTTAAAGTAAGAATTTCCAGAGTGGCAAGAGATCCATAAAATAGGACTCTCTAGTAATTCCATACCTTGGTAGCGGTCCAAAGAATTAAAAAATACTAATATGAAAGGATATATGCACTCTTATGTTTATTGCAACACTATTTACAGTAGTCTAGTTATGGGAACAAAATAAGTACCCAATGACAGATAATGTGGTATATACATAGTGGAATACTATGCAACTATAAAAAATCATCTTGATATTTTCAAAAATATGAATGG
Organism: Talpa occidentalis; assembly: GCF_014898055.3. NCBI lineage: Eukaryota > Metazoa > Chordata > Mammalia > Eulipotyphla > Talpidae > Talpa > Talpa occidentalis. The sequence goes on from NW_023603184.1 coordinate 27,868,895, forward strand.
AACTGAAGAGGGTTATACAAAGTGAAATAAGTTAGATGCAAAAAAAGGAAACGCCAGTGATTTCGCTCATATGTAGAACATAAAGGAACAGACAAAACTAAACCAAAACAAACCTTTGAAATCTGAACTGCAGATCCCAGAAGGGGAGGGCTAGAGATGAAGAGTAAAAAGGATGGGGGAGAAGAGTCACAATGAACTATGGTGGAGGATTATTGGTGCTTTGGTGGTAAACATTGTATGATAACATGCACCTGAAGAGGTATAAACCTATACCCCTAAATCATACACAGTGTTGTAACAAACACTGCTGCAATAAAACATGATGGAACTTTTTTTAAAGATTTACATAATTTTTATAGTTATAAAAAAGTGTGATTTTTTAGGTGACTATTATAGTGGAGGGTACAGATGCAACAGAATAACAGTTGAGGAACTAACCTAATTCAGAGCCCAAGGAAGCAAGCATTGCCTAAACTGAGATACAAGGAATAGATGAACCATTAGATACATACTCAGTAAATCTCTCACTGGGTAGTTTTACAGAGATATGTATAAACAATATGTATAAATAATATGACTATGGCCCAAATCTAGTGCTTTGCCTTTTTCAGTAAATAAAGCTATAGTGGAACATAATCATAAAAGAAAAAATGGGCATCTCTACTCCCAGCATTGAAGCCTAGAAAACCAACACTGACCCATGCATGGCACAAGAAGTCCCCAGCTTTCAAAAGAATTATGTCCCCAACCTTTCTTCCTTCATCCAATAATACAATCTGCAATATTAATTGAGTAAGTGTGTAGAAGATACAGTTTACCCTGCTCTCCAAAAGTAGAATATTCTCCTCTTTCATAAACTAAAATGGTGTAAAGCAATTACCACTAATTTATATGGAAAACTTTTTAAGCACTCCCAGACCGAAAAAATAACCTACCAAATCATACACATAAAACCCAAAGTAACAATATAAAATAGTAAAACAGGAATAATACAGTACACACAAAACCTGTAAAAAGTATCTCTGGGGAAGGAGCTTGCTGCTGCTTGAGACGTGGGCACCTCTAGAACAGCTGCACAATGCAAATGCTGAGCCAGTGTTCACTTTCCACCTTTTATTGTAAAAATGGAAATCCTTGATTAGTGAAAACAGGTACTAACAGAGGTCATTAATAAAAGCAAAGTGCATAAAGCAGACATCTGCCTGTGAGGCCCTACATGCAGGGAGGAATCACCCAGGTGAGGATTCAGGTGGTGTAGAACTCTGATACTGGAGACATTCAGAACACCTAGTAACACAGTCACCCACTCCACAAACCCAAAAGGACAGACTTTAGCAATGAAGCAATAACTCAAAATCCATCCACTGACAACCAATGTGATCAATTTTCCCTAAATTCCCCTTCTCCCATCCTCCTTCTTCCAAGACAGCACTAGAGTGTGGATGAGTTACCCATTTGCAAAGTGATTCCTCCCGATTTTACTGCAAATTAAACATGCACATATTATAAACAAACAATAGATGCCTCTAGCGTATATATACAACTTTCAGACCCATCATAAATTCAAGAGGAGCTCTTTGCAGTTTATAGGCTCAGTACAATTTTGAATTACAGCCCTGCGTGGGATGCTAACAAGGAGACTACTCACAGGGACTTCTAGTGACTCTCTACTCTCCCATGTTGCTGCAAATTTATTCAGGGTTTTTGAGTTTGCTGAAGTCCAAGTTTCACACTAGCCTTCCCTTGCCTTATGTGCATGCCTCTTGATCTTTTATGAGATCCTCTTTCTCTAACTAGTTCAGAATTCACCCCTGCTCACCAAATCCCAGAATCCTAGGACTAGCAAAATTGTTTCCACTCATCCACAATTACTTTCCTCAAGTCTGATGAGGGGAAACTAAGACCCAGAGAGGTTGAGAAATTTAGCAGCAGGCAGCAGAGTCAAGGCGGAAATACAGGGTTCCTGACTCCCAGCTCTTCCAAACGTGTGGCGGGCTCCAGGATCCTCACGTAGATAAAAGGGTTGTGAAGGGCTCAAAATATTCAAACTCCAGGTGGTCTCCTGCTATAAAGGGCAGGAAATCAGACAAAGGAACTAAAGGATAATTGTGGAAGGCTGAGTCAGAATGCCAATACCAAAGGAAAGACTAGAGTGGACTGAGCATGCGAGCATTTTCTCACTCCTTAAGGAGGACTCAGGAAACATACAGGCACGCAGGACAATCCAGACCTAAACAACTGGCCGCAGCAGGAAGCTAGGACAGGAAGCATGGGGATTTCCAGGACTAAATGCAGAACAAGTTTGCACTTAGAATACTATTCTTTTCCATGAGATGGGTTTAGACATTTTTTGGATCTGTACCTCACACTGACCCTGGTCTGCATCTTAGAGCAAGTGACAGGGGTCATGGAAGCAGCTGTAACTGTGGGGGAGGTGGGTGACGGGAGACTCTGAGAGACTGGCTCTGACCCAACAGCAAATGGCACCCTGAAGTCTCCTGCAGGGCTCATGTGACTCTGAAAGGAGCAGTTTGCAACAACATGCTTGGATATTAGCTCTTGCCCTACCACATACAGATGAGGAGACTGTATATGGGCTCAGAGAAGCTCATTAACCAAAGATGACACAGCCAGCAGCCAGACTTCTTTCTTTCTTTTTTTTTTTATTATTTTTTTAATTTGATATATTTTACATCATGTTTCATTTTTTGCACAATGTATGCCTTTTCATCTTGGTTATAGTCCCCATACAATTCCCACCCCCCTTGTTATGATCCTACTCCCTCCTCCCCCACCCCCTGTAGTGTGTCTCTGGTTTATAGTTGCTTGTCGATTTTGATTTTTACTTTACTATAATTAGTCTTTTTCCTGGTCCCTTATTTAGGTTTTCTAAATTCCTGCTATGAGTAGCCAGACTTCTTTCTTAACTCTGGCTTTCAACTTTCACTTCAGTGCTCTTGCCAACCCACCGAGCCTCTCCTGATACCTTCTCCATGGCATTCCTGTCTTCCTACACCTCCATGTCATAGGCGACAATTTTTTTTTAATTAGCTAAACTTCATTTCTTTAGAATGTTATCAATGTTACTCCTTCAGATTATTGAGGTCAATGTCGAAACTAGAAGATCTCAAAACTTAGGGTTGAGAATTAGAGTTAATTCAGATGGTTTGACCTATGAAATTTGGCTAATTCCTATCTAGAAGAAAAAACACCAAAACAGAAAATTTGTTTTTCTATTTAGCTAGCATAAAAATCCCCAGGTGATGGACACTAGAAATGCATCACTAAAATGGATATATAAATTTCCTGTGACTTGCAGACTAAAATTGATATATAAAGTTTATGTGACTTAGGAACTTGAACTCTGAAATACATTTGTCCTTTTCTTACCAAGGTTGCACAGCTGGGAACAAAAATGACTTGTTACTGGAAGAGCAGGAATTTACCCTCCTTGCTTGAGAGGGATGGAGGGATGGGCTGAGAATTCAGTTCCAGCATCACCGCTTCTCCAGAAGTCAATTAGCCCCTACTTTACTGAGTTCCCAGTCGTTGATCTCAGTCATTGTCACAGACCAGCTGGTCTGTTTCCTGGCATGGCCGAGAAAATGCAGTTATTTCTGAAAGGGTCTGCAAGGGAAAGAAAGTAAGTTCTTGTGCAAAGGACACTGGTCAGTTCACCAAGCCACTATTCTGCTTCCCTCCTTGTTTTCTGGCTCTAGACCCATATAGCAGAATTGTGCTTTCTGGGGGGCTCATTTTGTATCACCAAGGAGAAAGTCTCAAGTTGTTTCCCAGACTTGTATGTGTTCTTTTGATTGGGACATAAATTCTTACATTATAAGCAATGTTCCTGCTGCCAAAAGCATTCATCAATAAATGATGAAAGACTGGACAAGGTAACAATTGAATTCCAAACAGCAAGGACTATTTCATGTCCAAGATACACTGTTAGTTTCTTGGCTTTCAGGATTTATGACTGGGAAAATACCAGTAATTTTTCCAAAGTGATACATTTCCTTGGAATAAATGAATGGCTAAACTTTACCTAGTTCCTTAAAATCCTAACTGAGCAGACCCCAGTCCATCACTCCTCTAGCCTGAGAACTGTGTTGTTCACCTACACTGCCTTGGGTGAGTGCCTATGTTCCTAGAAGGTGCTCTGTAGGGAAGGTCCTCTTTGCTGAAGGTCCTTTCATACTTCATACCTGAAGTATGAAACTGACTTCTGGAATGATGAAGTGTGAGGATTTCTACCAATAAGACACTTGGCAATGCCTGTGGAGCCCTGTGGGATTGAGAATTCCTATTTATAAGAGCTGATGATACACTGTTTGGTTTAAAAGAACTATAAGTCCTCTGAGCCAGCATTTTCTGCCATCTTTAAGCTTAATGATGACAGGATCAGTCCCAATGAATGTGCCGTTCTTCACAGGTGACCAGGACACTTGTGCATATGTCCATCAGTGGCACCTCTAACCCATGATCAATTGCTGTAGGGAACTCAGGAAGCTCAGTAGCAGATAACAAGGACTAGACACAGCAACACTATTTTGTTGTTTTTGCCTGTGGCAGGCTCTTCTGATATATACACCCACACTTTCACCCACTTCCAGTGCTGGTAGAATAAATGTTTATAAAGAATAAAATGTGCTTTATGGACTACAGGTTTTAATGAATACAGGAATGTGTTTACCCCCAATTTATCCTCTGCCTTTTGGCAACAAAATGTGACTGCATCTGAAGGAGATTTTCATAGTTCTATAAAGAAAGGAAGCTTATAGCATGTAAAGCTTATAGCTTTTTAAAGAAAAAAGAAAAATCTAAGGTGGAGGTAGTTTAAAAATTTTCCCATATTCCTTACAATAAAAGAAATATCCTATCCATGCTCAGGGTCTTTGAGATTTGTTGCAGGAAATCTCCCTCATATTTGATGATTCCATTTCCACAGTGTCTGAAACATTTCAGAAGCACAGTGAATGCCTTTCTTCTGGATTTCTTTTCTAGCATTATCATTATTATTGCCATTGACTGTTCGGTTTGGCAGCAGTTTTGCCTAAAGCACCAAACCATCAAAAACTCAAAGCCATCAAGGCTTTCCCTAAGTTATCAGCACATCTCGAATGATCTTATATTAACACTGTTGCATTTTTATTTCTATCAGACTGGGGATCTCCAGAGATCTGAAAAAAAAATCCCTCCACCTTTATGAACAGAAAAGCATTCCAAGGCTTCAAAGATTTCTGCCAGACAAATAAAATATTATTACCTGAGGAATTCAGACTCTAGTATTGTTTTTGCCTGATACATTAAAAAAAAAGTTCATTCTACATTGCCTACAATGAGAAATTCTACTATACTGGAATGAAGACTTAGGTATGGTGCATGGTGGGCTCTGTGATGTGGGCCAGTCAGCAGAGTTTTGCACAACCTGACTCAGAACAGGTTGTATAATGTCTTTTTCTAGGCAGGAAGTATAAGTTCTTGACTCCTTAAATTCTGTCTCCATCATCCAGTAAAGCTGAATCTCAGCTAGTTCAAATGAAGAGATTAGTTTCTAACAAAGGTAACTACATGGTCCAAGACTCATGGTATCAACAGCCCTGTATTGATATAAGCAAGACCAGGCCTTTGGTGGGGTAGGGAGCTAGGTGGTAGAGAACAGGGGCGATGGAGTACTGAAAAAGAAGAACGTGGCATTGGGGGAGATGCATAACGACAGGTGGTGGCAGTTCTTAGATTGCATCCACTACTAGCAGGACTTCAGCAAGTAAAAACTTGGGAGTGGGTGGTTCAGAAGATTTCAGCACTTCTTCACCACCAACCCCAACTGCAAACTGAGTGTACATCCCAATCACAGAGATAGAATAACATCAGATCGCAGTAATGGTGAGAAATTATAACACTAGCCAGGGCAGAGACTGAGGCAAATGCCCAGCCTGGCAACGTTTAATACTGAATAGGAAGATGCAGGACTGGGTGACTCCCTAAAGCAGATAGAGCTCATCCTTGCTGCTCTTATCATCAAGTCTCTGAGTATGCCTTCATGCTAGATCGCCCCCCTAGCCAGAGTGATGGGAACTAGTGTTAGCAATGTTCTGTTAAGAATGACTAGGGAATTTATGAGGTCCTGACCAGCAGGTTAGGGGAGCTGTATGAGTAGGTGAAAACCCTGCAGTCCCTCCCTGACCCTCTTCTACAGGGGATTCAGAAATGTAGTAGTTCAGGCTCAAATTGAGCCAAAACAGGGCATTCTGGTAATTTTTTTTAAAAGATTTATTTATTTATTTATACATGCACTGGATACAGTCAGAAGCACGGGAGGGTGAAAGAATTTACCAGAGCCAGAGGGGAGAGCAGATCAGGCAGACTGATGAAATACACTGCTGAGGGGAGCAGTGGGTGGCAGGGGAGATCTGTGCGCCATGTGGGACCCTCACCCAGCGGCTGGGAATCAAACCGGTGCTGCAGAGGCTGCGGGCAGCTTCGCAGCCCAGTGCTCAACCGCTGCACCACCAGGGGAGGCACTATTCTGGTAATTATTAAACAATGCTCTTAACCTGAATTTGAAGGAAAACAACAGGTTATATAATATCTTTTTTCTAGGCAGGAAGTATAAGTTCTTGCCTCCTTAAATGTCTGGCACAAGCTTTGTAAGGTTGGTGAGTAGGATGAATGTGTATTGCTTTGGGGGATCTTGCCCGTTGCCAGCTATGTTCCTTCAGTGTAACCAGGCAACCAGATGATCAAGACTGCAAAGGCAGGAAAAAATTGGCCAAGTTCCATAAGAAAGGTATGTTCTTGAGAAAGGTATGTTGGTGGGAGTTGGAGGAAAGGAAAGAACACTCACAATGACCATGGGCACAGAGAGTAGGGGAAAGATGTCATGATGGGAATAGGAAAGAAGACTTTTTTTCATTCGAGATTCAAGGCGCTCAGGGTTTAATGAGGGATGTGCCTCTTGTGGCCATATGGAGTCTAAAAAAGGACACATAAAATTCCTACTCTTCCCTTGTCCCACCATCATCCAACTTCTGAGATTTTTTTAATTATGATCAGAAATATAATCTCTTCAAGTCTTCCAAATAGGGAAGGTTTGAATCTAGGGAAGTAAATACAATCATCAAAAGGACTTGAGGAACAAAGATTAAGGTAGCAGCTGCTAGAGTTCAGGAAATCAACAAGTGACCACTGTCCACAACTTAAAGCAAGTGACCTGAGAGATTGCCCAGAGATGTGCGAACCTCTCATGTGCCCACCATTATGCCAGAGAATAACAATTTCCCCTTCTCTGCTATCTTCAACTTTCACTAGAGCTTGCAGAATCTAACCTAGAAACACCCTGCAGAGGCATTCCAGAAAATATACTTAGAGACTTCTCTGGAGAAGCAGGCAGATAGAATTAACATCAGACAGCCAGTACAGCCACTGAGATAGAGGTTTTGTTTATCTGTGGCATGTGGCTTACATGGTTGAACTTTGCCACTGATTCTGTGTTGAGTCTATCTCCTTCATAGACTTCCACTGAGTGTTTGCAAGATGATAGAGATTGCTACTGTGATAGGACAGGGAGAGGGGCAGCCCAAAACCCCGCAAACCTGCCTATTCTAAATGGGTTCTGCCATCCGCCGCATCAACACAAAACATATGAGACTTTAATGGGAAGGAACTTTAATAAAACTAGGAAACAATACAGGTAAGGCAAAGAGTCTAGTTTCTAAATGAATTACCCAAAGTTACCCATCCCCTCGTGGGTAAAAGTCCATCCATATGGGATCGGCCCAGAGCAAGGCCCCAAAGCCTGCCACAAGTCTAAAGCATCTTCTAGTGGGGACCCACAGAAAAGGGTCAGAAACTACCAGACAAGCCCAGAAGGAAAAGAGCAAAATCAACATCAAGATAAAAGCTGCCGGGCCTCCCCGGTGGCGCAGCGGTTGAGTGCTGGGTTGCGAAGCTGCCCGCGGCCTCTGCGGCGCCGGTTCGATCCCCGGCTGCTCCCGGCCACTGGAGGAGGGTCCCACATGGCGTGCGGACCTCTCCTGCCGCCTGCTGCTCCCCTCAGCAGTGTCCTTCGGTCCTTCTGCCTGCTCTGCTCCCCCTCTGGCTCTGGTGAATTCTCTCACCCTCCCGCGCTTCTGACTGTACCCAGTGCATGTGTAAACAAAACAAATAAATAAATAAATAAACATGCCTCTATTAAAAAAAAAAAAAAAGATAAAAGCTGCCATTGTCACCTCCCCACGGGTCTCACCCACATCTGTGTCACCCAGTCCACGACCAAAAGACAAGCGCAGTCTCTTCATGTGTCTCTAGGCTCCATGCGCCTCCTCCAGGTCTCCTGGCTCCATCCTGCTCCTTCCTCAGTCTCTTCTGCAGCTTCTTCTCTCCCTGCCCTGCTCCACCCTCCCTTGGGAGGAGTAGGGAACCTGGAACTTCCCCCTTTCCTGGGGACCACCCTGTTACACTACCTCATTTATTCACTCATTCCTCAAGATTTTTAAGTGCCGCTCTAGATGTTGGCTACACTTTATACAAGACAGGCAAGGGCCCTTCCCTCCAAGCCTTAAACTCAAATAAAAAATTGAGGCAACAGGGCCTCCACTGGTGACAGAGGCGGTTGAGCGCAGCGCTGTGAAGCTGTCTGCAGCCTCTGCAGCGCCGGTTCAATCCCGGCCGGCCGGCGAGGGTCCCACATGGCGCGCAGACCTCTCCTGTCTCACCCACTGCTCCCCTCAGCAGTGTATTTCGGTCAGCCTGCCTGTTCTGCTCCTCACTCTGTCTCTGGTGAATCCTCTCACCCTCCTGCGCATCTGGCCTGTACCCCGGTTTTTGTATAAATAAATAGATAAATCTTTTTAAAATTTTTGAGGCAACAATCTAGTGCACAAGAGGAATGAGGTAATTTCTTTTCTAACTAACAACTTTATTGAGGTCTGTTTTACATATCATAAACTTCACCCATTTTAAACACACAATTCAATGATTTTAGTAGATTTACTGAGTAGTACAACAGTCACCATAAATCATTGTCAGAGCATGTTTATCACCACAATCCACAGTAAAATCCCTCGTGTCCATCCACAGATAATCCCAGTTCCTCCTCCCAGCCCCAGCTCATCACCAATCTATGTTCTGTCTATAAATTTGCCTTCTCTCTAGACATTTCATAAAATGAAATCATACTAACAATTTCAATTTGAGAGAAACATATGATTTAAATGAATCAGAAAGATGTGAATGTAACTGGGGCAGGAAAGGGCTCACCTTTACTTTGGTTGGTAAGAGACTTTGATGAGAAAGATTAACATTTGAGCTGAAATATGGCTGCCACATAGGCAAGAGCACAAGGTAGTAGCTATGTTAATGGATAGAAAATAAACTAAATATACTGGAACACACCGAACTGTGGTTTGGAGATGATGTGAGGACTGTATTACGTACCTTCAGTAAGGGCAGGGCAGGCCACTGAGCAGGTTTTCTGATCCAGCAGACGGGGTAAAGGAGGAGTCCAGAGAGCCCTGGAGCCCTCAGTGGCTTTTCAGGCTTTTATTGGGATTAACCAGGCACACGGCAGGCAGGGGTGCTGGGGGACCGGGAGGCTGGCAGGCCTCCCAGCCCCAGCAAGTCTTCACTCTTTCTGGGCTCTCATGCCTTCTCTCGCGTTCTCTCTGCTTCTCTCACGGTTCTTTTTCTTCTCTGCTTCTGCTGGTGTCTCCATGACACTGCCCTTAAAAGCCCAGTCTTAGCCCAGGTGAATCCCATCTACCTATGCCCACACCCTACTCCAGGTACCCGCCATCAGGCATGCGTTCAGGACCACAAGTATCCATCATCTATCCTGATGGCGGGAGGGCAGAAAAGCCTGACATTTTCCTTACCCTACAGGCTAAAACCAAGCTTATCTTAAGGGATGAGAGAACAAACAAATGTCAGGATTAGAACTGCTATTACTACTATTATTGTTGTTATTATTCCTCAACCTGAGCCCAATTTGACAAATGAAAAAACTAACCAATAGGCAGGGAGACTGAAAGTTCAAGAACCTGTGCATCCTGAAAAGCTAAAAACATGAAGGTGGAGGGTGGGGAAAGGGGACAAAATCTAAAGGGCCCCATTCTCTCCAAATCCTCTTCCGGGACTTTTTCTGAAAACCCAGAGATACAAACCCTAAAAGGATTAGCTTTTACCCAGTAAAACGCACTAACAGGATGAAAATAGCATCTGCAGTTCCTGCAATTCATTGCTTACAAAGAGTTTCATGCCTGAATTCCATTCAGCAAACAATACAAGGAAATATCCTCCACTCCGCCCCAAGGCTTGCATAAGGTGATATTCATTAGTAAAGACTAAAGAAAAGTCAGGTACCACCTTATATCATTCCCTTCAATCTTTCAAAGGGACTGTTTCCACTTCTTTACCCAATCCAGAACAAGACTTTCACAGAAGCCTGCCCTTTGAGATTGAACCCAGCTGAGCCTAGCCTTTAGTGAAGACAGTGCTGGCCTTCTCGGCAAGATCATGTCAAGATGCTCCATGACTAGACACAGAAGAGTATGTTATCCATTTTCAAGAGCAAAGCCTCAGCAATCATCAGAATGGGGTTTAAATCCTGCCACAAAGCCGTGACTCAATCTCAGTGCCAATTTCCTTCTCTGTGAAGTGGGACTAATAGCAGTTCCTGCATCCCGAGGTGGTTATGAGAATTAAAGGAGAATCCATGCCATGCACTGTGCTGGGAGCTGGGGTGTGGGCACACCGGTACGGTTGAACCACAGGGTTTGGGAGAATGAACACCTGAATTTCAATTGTGCTGTGCCTTTTATTAGTTGTCTAACTTAGTCAATCCCCTCACCTGAGTTTCCTCACTGAGAAAATGGTAGTAATAGCATATATTTCCAAAGCTGTTATGTGGAGTGTAGGGTAAGTAAAGTATCAGGCTTTTCTGCCCTCCCGCCATCAGGATAGATGACGGAACCCTGTGGTCCCGAATGCATGCCTGATGGCGGGCACCTGGAGTAGGGTGTGGCCATATGTAGATGGGATTCACCTGAACTAAGAGACTGGGCTTATAAGGGCAGCATCATGGGGACGCCAGAAGAACAAACGGAAGAACCACAAGAGCAGCAGGGACCACCAGAGAACACCAGAGAGCCCGGATAGAGTGAAGACTTGCTGGGGGCTGGGAGGCCTGCCAGCCTCCCGGCCCCCCAGCACCCCTGCCTGCCATGTACCTGGTAAATCCCAATAAAAGCCTGAAAAGCCACTGAGGGTTCCAGGGCTCTTCCTTTACCCCGTCTGTCGGATCAGAAAACCTGCACTGTGTCCTTCCTGTCTCCTACATGGAGTAAATAGAATGTCATTTGGAAAGCACTTTACAAAAGGAGATATTGTTGGTCACTTAGGGGTGACTTGGGTATCTTCTCTTCCTTTCCTCATTGGGTCCCTCCTTTTTGGTCTCTTTTCCAGGTGGCACCACCTTGGAGTGAATGAAGAAAAGAGCCGAATGACAAAAGCCAGATATTAATCCTCTAATACTTTTGGTGAGAGGGAACGTTGAAGATGAAATTGATTTGGAGCACAAGCCCTGGAGAGGTACTACATTTCCACTTTCTAGGGTAATTGCAGGTTAGTAAGAAGAGGTCAGGTTGGGTATCAGATCTGTTTTCCAGCTTTTAGAAAATCCTTATCCCACTCTGTAGAGTAAATGGAAGTGATCAGGTTTTTTCTGCCCTCCTGCCACTAGCATCTATGATCGACACGTGTGTGGTCTTACACGCATGCCTGTGGCAGCACCTAGAGTATGGTGGGGGCATGCATAAGTGGGCACACCTGAGCCAGGAGACTGAGCGTATAAGGGCAATGGCAGAGGACCATGCGGCAGAGAGCAGTGAGACCAGTGGAGAGACCACAAGAGGATGCCAGGGAGCCTAAAGAGAGTGAAGATTCACTGGGGGCTGGAAGGCCTGCCAGCCTTGTGGTCCCTGTCCCCTCTGCCTACCCTGTACTCACTTGCCTCACTACAAATGGTGTAGAAAGATCATTAAAATCCTGGAAAAGCCACCAAGGACTCCAGGACACCTCCTTTATCTATCTGCCCGGGTTCATAGAAAACCTGCTCCATGCCTTCCTGGCACTACGCACTCCCTTCATACTTAAGTGATTGTGGGTGAATTACTTAACCTCTCTGAGCTTCAGTTTCTTCATCTATAAAATAGCGGTAGATATACCTAATAAGGAGAGTTGTTAGGTTTCAATATAACATAGGTAAAATACAGGGTCTAGAAAGATTAGGGGTTTAGTACGTGGCAGTTATTCCAAATTGAAAATTTTCAACCAGAAGACTCCGATAGAAACAAAGAGGAGTGTCTAAGAGGACTCTGGGGTGTCCGCGCTGGAGGACTGCATAGGTGGAGGCTGCATGACCTGAGATGGAATCCTAGCAAAAGGAACAAGTGGGGACATAGCTTTCAATTCAGTCTGGCATGTGTTGAATTTGAGACGCATGTTAGGCTTCCCAGGCCAGGGCAGGACCCCAGACAAAGGTGTATGATCTCTGTGAAACTATTGGACCTCTGGAAACCACACCAGCTGAACCATATATCCTTCTCCCTCATCAGCAGCCATGTCCACTAGCCAATGAGGCCTGCAAACACGTCAGCACATAGGTTTGAATAGTCATCACCATAAGTGCAGTCACTGAATTTCTTTCTACAAGGTGAAAAAGGCCTGCCCTGTGTCCCTAGATGTCTGCGGAGGGAGAAGCTTGTAGTAGAAGCCTGGTGACCATGACCACTGAGTGGACTCTCAGCCCAGTGCTCCTCCCTAACCTCCTCATTGTTCTATTGTGTTCACATCTTTCTCCATTTCATCTTCCCCTGCTTCTCCCTGCAGCTCCCAGTGAATACTTGATGAATCCGGGCTTAGCGAATAGGCTAAACCTTCCACTTAGAAAACAAGCCCTAGCTTTTATCTTCCTCTGTGGGCTTGGGCTTGCTAGAATCAAAGTAACATTAGCATGATTTGTTTGGATTAGCATGAAGACTTCTAATCTGCTCCTTTGCAATATTCCATATTTTAATAACTTTAATAATTACTGCTTCCTTTTTCTAATTAAGAGCTTAGAGACAGAGACCTTGGAGAGGGACCAAACCTTTGACGTTTGGTATTGCGGAAAGTGGGAAGAAACATTTGCAAAGCAGAATCAATATTCGAAAGCAGATAAGGAGCACTTGGATTTTAATTCTGCAAGCATTTATTGGGCCCCATTGTGTACAAGGTCCCAATACTACAGACATAGATATTGTAGAAGATTCTTCCATCCAGTTTGGGTTCCAATAGGATGCCTCTGGTTGCATTCTAACAAAAATAGCAAACATTTCAGAACCATGTTCTCCTGGTGATGTGCCTAATTTAGGGGGAAATCCTGACCACCTTGACTCTCCCTTACCATCCCGACTTCAAGGAGGGGCACTGGCAGCTGAGCAAAAGTATCTGTTGGGGAGTAGCTTTCAAACCATGAAAGTGGTTTCATCTCCTCAGTCCCAGCAACTGGTAAGCACTTTATGGTGTGTCTCTCCACCGAGAGTTCATCCGAAGGACCTAATCAAACCCTCGGGACCCTCAGGCTCACCTCCTGGCACTACAAGCGTGTGGAGGCACTGACAAAGGAAATCTCTCTCCTCTGAGGTTGGCAGAGGAGAACCTCAGAGGAGTTAAGTGCTATTTAAGCCAACAAGGTGCCTCTCTTGAAGAGCAGGCTGGAGCTCGGAGGGAGAGCTGAGTCTTCTGTTCCTGCTTTAACTCAGCCCAGACAGAGCCTCTACACAGTAGGTCTTTCTATTTGAAGCCCAGGTTGGGAATGAGCTCATCTGGAATCAATTTTGGGGTCCCCCACCACTTGGTTCCAGATCACCATCCTCTATCCCTCCTGGCACCTGTCTTCAAGAGTGCAGCAAATTTGGGCCTCCCCGGTGGCGCAGTGGATGAGCGCTGGGTTGCGAAGCTGCCCGCAGCCTCTGCAGCACCGGTTCGATCCCTGGCTGCTCCCCGGCCACCAGAGGAGGGTCCCACATGGCACGCCGACCTCTCCTGCCACCCGCTGCTCCCCTCAGCAGTGTACTTCGGTCCTTCTGACCCACTGGACACTGATAGGGATGCCAAAACCAGTCAAGAGATAAATTCGAGGACACATCTACTCCCTGGTCTTTTGGAGCAATTAGACAGGCAGTAACACTCATACAGTAGTACACTATGTGCTAAATCTAGGTTCAAAAAAGTCCTCATTAATTCTGACTTGGTGAAGGAAGCAAAAGCAAAAATAAATAAATGGGACTACATCAAATTTAAGAACTTCTGTACAGTGAAAGAAACTACCATTAAAACAAACAAAAAAATCCTCCTGAATGGGAAAACATACTTGCACATCACATATGTGACAAGAGGTTAATATCCAAGATATGTAGAAAACTCATACAACTCAACAACAAAAAATCAATCAAAAAAATGAAAAGATTTAAAGAGACTTCTCAAAAGAAGACATACAGATGGCCAACACACTCATGAAAAAAATGATCACTCATTAGGAAAATGCAAATAAATCAAAACCACAATGAGCTACCACACCTCACACCTGTGAGAACGGCCCATATCAAAAAGACCAGATACAAGTGTTGGTGAGGATGTGGAGAAAAAGGAACCCTCATACATGGCTAGTGGGAATGTAAATTGATTCAGTTCCTATGGAAAATATTATGGAAGTTTCTCAAAACTTTAAAAATAGATCTACCATATGATCTAGCAATCCCTCTCCTAGGTACCAGAAGAACACAAGAACAAGAATTCAAAGTGATACATGCACTCCTCTGTTCACGGCAGCACTGTTAACAAGCTATGGAAACAAACTAAGTGCCCAACAACAGATGAGTGGACCAAAAAAAGATGTGATAAACACACACAATGGAATACTACTCTGTTCTTAAGGAAAATAAACATGAAATCTTGCCATTTGTAACAATATGGATGGAATTGGAGGAGATTTTACTAAGTGAAATAAGTTAGGAGAAAGACAAATACCAGATGATTCACTCATATGTGGCATATAAAAAACAAAGTAAAGGAACAGATAAAACCAAACTCTTGAAATCTGATGGCAAAACTAAGGCGACCAAAAGGGGAAGGGATTCCAAGGGAAGGGGACTCAATGGACTGTGGTGGGAGATTATTAGAGGTGGGTGTGGTGTGATAACATACATTTGCCGAGGGGAACCTAGACCCCTAGAACACATGTTGTGTTGTAAATCATAATTACTTCAATAAGCATAATTTTTAAAATGACTCTTAAAAATGTGGTATATATATATATACACACAGTGGACTACTGCTCAGGTATTTTTGAAAAAGGAGGAAATCTTGCCATTTGTGACAACATGGATGGAACTTGAAGAGATTATGCTCAGTCAGTGAAGTCAGGAAAAAGATAACACCTTATGATTTCACTTACATGCAGAAGATAAAGAAACAAAGCAAGGACAAAACAAAACTACAACAAACCCGTGGATTCTGACAACAGAACTGAGGTTGGGGGAGAGCACAAAGGAGCAAAAGGCAGAAGGGGTTCAGTGGACTGTGATGGGGAGTTACTAGTTCTTCCATGGTGGACATGATATGGTCACACACATGTGAGGAAGTGTGAACCTGTGCTCCTAGAACATATACAGTGATATAAACCAATGTTCCCTCAATTAAAAGAAAAATTCTGACTTGGTGAGTTGGGAAGAATTTCACAAAGGAGGTGTTTGACCTGGTTCTCTGGGGATCGGGCTTTACTGGCTGGATAATAAGCAAAATGGAGCTATAGAATGAGCAAGGCAGGGAAACCTGAAAAATGCCAATTTGCTTAGAGACCACTGAGTAGCCCAGTATTGCCAAAAAGCAGGGTGCCTCCAGGGCTGACTCAGCCACAAAGCTGAAACGTATAGCATCCCTTCACAAGGCCCTGGGAGCTGTGCTAAGTTGAGTCTTTTTTTCTGTGGGTTTTGGAAAACCATCATAGCATGTTTCTCAAGAAAAGAACAATCCAATCCTTGCTCAGGTGAATGAGCTTTAGACGGTTCAATGCTCAACCCTGAAATTTGAAAGAAATTAACAACAGACCACCAGCTTGGAACCTATCGCTGCCTGCTGGGAAATGAGAGACAAAATTGGAGTAGAAAGCCAGAGGTGAGAGGGTGCAAAGATAGTCGGGAGGTTTCTGCAACTGAGCAGCAGAGGTATCACTGTGTCCATATGCCTTTGATCCCCCACCACAAGTGGAAACCCTTTGAGGGCAGGAGCTATATCTTATTCATCCTTGTGTCATTAGTGTTAATGGCAGTGACTCTTATTTTAGTAGAAGTTTTAACCTGCTGCCCTTAAGAGGACTTCAACGGAGTCTGTGTCTCCCAATTACCTGCAGTGTTTTGTGCCTGTGTACACACACGACTTTCTGTTGGAAAGGACATACAGCTCTTTCACAGGCTGGGTGAACTAAAAAAAAAAAAAAAAAAATGGTTAAGAATAACTGCTCTAGAAATTTGTCGCTTTCATAAATGTTTCTGACTCTTGGTTTCTGTTTTTATTCCTTCTCTAAGTACCAACTTCCTATTATAAAAAAGACAGGGTCAACAGCATTAAATGGGTGCTGGGAGTGTTATTACATTTTATTTGTAGTAAAAACCCAACATATAAATTCAGCAGCTGTGAGTCTAAGTTATGCTGAATCTCTGAAAGACATTTTCCCTGCCCATACCTGACCTCATTCTTCGGTAACACACACCATTTCAGAACCAACTCTCCCAGAGCTGATGCTGCCATGAGGATGTGAATCAATTTTAATTTGGATTTTAGCCTCTGCAGCAAGTGCCTTTGAAGAAGCACCTTCCTGAGAATGCCAACTTGCACCTTTCAATTATGGTCACATAATCAGGATGTAGGCTCGCCTGCCTCCCGTTCCATTTCTATGTGAGGTGGGGAAGGGAAAGACAGATACAGCATTTCTGAGCAATGGATATGCTCAACAAACATTGAAAGAGCTCATGCTGCCAAACCCTGACTGGAGAAGTCTGGGTCACTTGTGCAGGCCAGGGCAGTCTGAGAGATATGGCATGAATACCAAGCCAATGGGTTTTCTGATATCCCACTGGTTTATGGGGTCCACATAGCAGGGTATTTAAAGGTGGAAATTCTAGAATATATGTTCCCTAGCAGAAAACAGCCTCTGACCTCAAGAAAATATGCAGTCTAGTTGGAAGAAAAAACATATATATATATATTTTTTTAAAAAAAGGAATCTGGATGGTCTCACTCATAGCAGGAATCTAGAAAACTTCAATAAGGGACCAGGAAAATGAATAACTATAAGAAAGTGAAAATCAAAATCAACAAAAAACTATGAACCAGAGACACTTTTTGGGGGGAGGGGGGCGGGAGGGGAGGGATCGGGGTCAGAATGGGGGGACTGCAATTGTATGGGGAATATAAAAATAAAATTTATTAATTAAAAAAAATAAAAAAAAAAAAGGAACCTACTTGACAAAGGGACAAGAAAATGTGTACTTGGCATAAGGTCAAATATTTAGACTAGGAGATCTAAATTTGGAGAAAAGAGCTGCACTGTGTGAAGAAGGAGCATAAAAGAGGGGGCAAAGGCAAGCGGTTACCACCACATACTCCCACATTTACCTTCACAACAATTTTCCTCTAACATCTGGAGTACCCACCATGTGTCAGACACAAGCCAGGTGATTTCACATATATTACCTGCTAGACTTGACTATATACGAGGTAGGGGTTATTATTCTCATTTTATAAATGAGGAATGAAGCTCAGAAAGAGTAAATAACTTTCTTAGGACACACAGCTATTATGTGGTTGAGTAGAACTAAAACCCAGGTCTGTCTGACTCTAAAAATCACACAGAGTCCCTAAAAAGCTCAAGACAATGTGGGTGAACATTAAATGAAGTGAGAGAAGCCAGGTACAAAAGGTCATATATTCAATGCCTCCATTTGTATGAAATGTCCAGGATAAGTAAATCTATTAAGACAGAAGCCTAGTGGTTCCAGGACTTGGAGGGAGGGAGGAAGAGGGAGTAACTGCTTAATGGTGATGAATATGTCTTAGAGATATATCGATACAGAGGTAACACGACTACTGAATGTACTAAACGTCAATGAATTGCACACTTGAAAATGGTTAATCATTCATCTGCTATTATGTGCATTTTCCTCAATTCTTAAAAGCTATCAGGAGAGATAATTTGAGGAGATAAAACTGAAAATGGAAATCCCTCAGCATATTTGGGGATAGTGAGGCACGGAGCCAAGTTAAGTGGCTTGAGTCCACATTTTCTTCTCAACTCGAGTGAAGAATTTGGATAAAGGTGTGAGAATCTCTCTTTAAAGCAAGTTGTCTGCCTTTTTGTGATAGAATGTCTTCAATCATCCGCAATGCCCCTGTGAGCATTATGATACTAAGAGGGGCAAAGGCCACCCTGTTTTGGAGTCTGCTAAATTCAAAAGATGCAATAATCTATTTGATGATTTTCAAGTGACTCCACAGCCCATGAAATGGGGTCATTTCTAGGTTGCTTAGAAGCAACTTGGGATTTCTATGAATCTGAAATACATGGAATAATCTCCTAGTTAATGAGGACACCCAGCCAGCCACCCAGTATCAGCTGGGCTTTGCTCTTGGCACTGAGGGTCCAGAAATGCGCATGTGAGATCCTTTATTTGGCTTTGCTGCCTTCCATATGGAAATGGTAGGTGCAAAGGAACATATCATATCTGAAAGTGTTATAGGACAGGGAGAGGGGCAGCCCAAACCCCGCAAACCTGCCTATTCTAAATGGGTTCTGCCATCCGCCGCATTAACACACAACATATGAGACTTTAATGAGAAGGAACTTTATTAAAACTAGGAAACAATACAGGAAAGGCAAAGAGTCTAGTTTCTAAATCAAGAACCCAAAGTTACCCATCCCCTCGTGGGTAAAACTCCATCCAAATGGGACTGGCCCAGAGCAAGGCCCCAAAGCCTGCCACAAGTCTAAAGCATCTTCCAGTGGGGACCCACAGAAAAGGGTCACAAACAACCGGACAAGCCCGGAAGGAAAAGAGCAAAATCAACATCAAGATAAAAGCTGCCATTGTCACTTCCCCACAGGTCTCACCCACATCTGTGTCACCCAGTCCACGACCAAAAGACAAGCACAGTTTCTTCACGTGTCTCTAGGCTCCATGCGCCTCCTCCAGGTCTCTTTCTGGCTCCATCCTGCTCCTTCCTCAGTCTCTTCTGCAGCTTCTCCTCTTCCTGCTCAGCTCCACCCTCCCTTGGGAGGGGCAGGGAAACTCCCCCTTTCCTGGGGACCACCCTGTTACAAAAGGACCCAAACTAAACAAACAATTTCTAATTCCAGAAAGAGGGCTTGATAAGAGAGGTAGGAGGGAAGGAAAGGAACCAGAGAATTTCACTGAACCTGCGTGCTATGGAGGAAACCGAACTCAACTCATGAAGGTGAGATTTACCAAGGCCTCAGGACACACCCCAGGAAGGGGCTTCCACCCAAGCAGCAGGGAGCCTAGACCCAGGGCCTCTCAGAGCCTCATTCTCCTTTTGGGCTCTTTGGGAAATGTTTGCCTTCACTTCATGCTACTCTCAACAGTATTTGTACTGTTGACAATGGCTTCTCTTTGGAGTGTCACACAGCAAAGTAAATTCTCAAAGCCTTGAAAGCCTCCACTTTAGGAGGAAGAAGGAGGCAGTGAGCGTGAGTGGGCGCTACCACTCCCTTCCTTTTCACCCATCTCTAGCCCCTTCCTTTTTGCCCAGGCAGCTGGGCGATGATGAGTTGCTGCAGAGGACCGAGGACCTGGTTGCCCTGATGACTTTTACATCAGTTTCCTCCATAGCCCAGGCTCAGTGAAATTCTCTGCTCTCTTCTCTACCCTTCCACCTCCCAATAAACCCTTTCTGGAATTAGAAACTGGTCGTTTAGTTTGGGTCTTTTCAGATAGGATATGTTCTTTGCATTACTCAAACATGTGTATTACATGCATGTAATTGTCTTGTTTACATATACAGGATATACTGATTCATTCCTCTGCTACGTTGATTGTTTTTGTTTAAGACAATGTGGCCACTTTTCCAAGTCCACGCATATGTGTTTACTCCATCATCTGGCACCTCTGGCCTACACCCCAGTTCTACACAAAAAAATTAAAGAGTTTAAAAAAAAAATTCCCCCCACAACAACCCTAAATATTACTATCATCCCTGTTTTATAGGTGAGGATTGGAGTCTACATAAATCATCTAGTTTCATCTAGTCTTTAATGAACAGAGCCACAGCTCATGATAAGAGTTGGGGCTCAAGAGCATATACTTTTAACCACTATGGCATTCTGCCCCCCCTAAGTGGTTTTCTACATCAAATCCTTGGGCTGAGCCCAGAAGTACATAAGTGGCAGCTTTTGGAAAGCCTGAAAGATGAAGGGTCCAGGACCTAAATTGAAAGCCACAGCCTTGAGCTCTGGCCAGTGGAACCCCCTCAGTGATCCACAGGCAGTAGCACCACTGTGTCTACGAGGTTCCAATAATGTGATGAAGGAGACAGCTGGGGACTAAGGCTGAGGACATGAAGCTTTCAGCTCTGCCTTGCTGCCAAGAATCCTGCCGAGCAGTAACGCTTCAGACTCTTTCGTCTTTCAGTCCTGGTCATCTCCAAGCTTCTCTACAGGTACATAAGAGCTCACTGTGAGAATTAAGGGTGACTCTGGGGTCTAGGTCCACTCAAATCCTGACTCTACCGCTTCATAGCTATGTGACCTTGGGACCGGCTACTACACACATATGTGCTTCATTTTCCTACGTATAAAACGTTGTGTAAAAATTATAGTACCTTGGGCCTCCCCGGTGGTGCAGCGGTTGAGCGCTTGGTTGTGAAGCTGCCCGCAGCCTCTGCAGCGCCGGTTCGATCCCTGGCTGCTCCCCGGCCACCGGAGGAGGATCCCCCATGGCACGCAGACCTCTCCTGCCGCCCGCTGCTCCCCTCAGCAGTGTACTTCAGTCCTTCTGCCTGCTCTTCTCCCGGCTCTGGCTCTGGTGAATTCTCTCACCCTCCCGCGCTTCTGACTTTACCCAGTGCTTGTATAAATAAATAAATAAATCTTTAAAAAAAAAATTATAGTACCTTTCTGAGAGAACTGTCAGGGTTGATACACCAGAATTTACATAAATTACTTAAACAGTACCAGTAAATGTGAGCTATTTTTATATCAACCCCAAAGTTGGTTGGCCACTTGGGAGCAGCTGAGGCAGAGAACAGAGGAATGACAAAAGATTTGTTCTTGTTCAGGTGCCATACAAGGTGCATTCAAAGTTGGGGGTGGGGGATGGCAGCAGAGGCAATGTGTTTGCTAGGGCTGCCATAATAAGGCACCACAGACTGAGTGACTTAAACAACAGATATGTAATGCAATGACTCTCAGTTCTGAAGGCCAGAAGTCCAAGATCAATTTGTTAGCAGGGTTGGTTTCCTCTGAAGGCTATGAGAAAAGGCTCTGTTCCGGCCTCTCTCTTTGGTATAGGTGACCATCTTCTCCCTGTGTCTCTTTACATCATCTTTCCTCTGTGTGTATCATCTGTGTCTAAAATGGTCCTGCCTCTATGGAAAACAGTATGGAGATTTCTCTTAATATGAATTGGTTCCTAACTAGCCAGTGATTTGGATCACTCCTGTAAAGATGTAAGGACTTACTCATCTCATGCCTAAGCCCTTCAGAGGACTTAGTTCTAGTCACACAGCGACCCATGGGGACTCCAAAAACGTAATTTGGCAGAGCCAGAAGTAACCTCTGAGATTATCCATTTCCTGCTTTACAGATGAAGAATGAGTTACTTGGGTGAGGTCATAAAGAAATAGAAGAAGACTCCTAAATCTGCTTCCTACCAACACTGCCCTGGCTGGATGGAATAATGAATTTTGCTGACTGATCTAGTTTACTATCAAACAGATTTAAGCCATTTATATTAAATTGCGAGCTTAATCACTTTTTAATCTAACAGTCTGAAACAGCGAAGAGCCAGCCCATCATAAAAACATCCTGCAGCCTTAATTCCCCAACTACTGGCACTCTGACCAGCCTCTCATACTTATCACAAGAAGCATTAAACGTAGGTAACTTATTTTCTACACCAATGCTTTCAACAATAAGAAATAAGGAAAAGTGTAATATGTTCTTGTCACAGGAACTATTACATAAAAAAGGAAAAATGCATCAAATTTCCACATCCGTTCTCCAGACTGCAAACATGATGTTCTGTCCCAGCAGCTTCCATCTTCTCTTAGTCACCAGCTCCAGACACAAACACCTGGCCAACATCTGGGGCAGATGTCTTCTGCCACGTTGGCTTTCTCTGTCCCAGAATTTCCCGAAAAGGAAATGCCCAAACATTCCTCAGGCAAAATGTCAACAGACTGGAAATAGCAAGCTGCCCAAAAGGCTGCTAGTGACAAGTATGGCTCCTCAAGAGTCAAAGATCTAGTTCCAGATCCATCTCTGCCTCTTAGAAGAGGCAGCCCCAGGCAGATTCCTCTAACCTTCTAAAACGCAATTTCCTCATCCTTAACATGGGAGAAATAGCTGCCTGCCTCTCAGGTTGTGAGCATTAAATAAGACAATGCCTAAGAAACACATAGCGCAGTGGCTAACAGATAGTAGGGGTTTAAATTTTTTTTAATCTGAAATGTGTGGCAAATAATTCTCTTCCCTTTAAAATAAGGGGGGGGGGCCGTAAGGGTGATTTGTTCCTTTCTTTATTCATACACAAATAAGGAAGGATTTGGGAATACCATCAGGCCTTAACACAGCCCATCTTTGTTCTAATGCTGCCACCTGCTGGATGGCCAATACCATACACTGCCATTCAACGGGGTGCACTGGAATACATGGGAGCATAGCTGGGACTGTATGATAAACTTCTAGACAAATCCTTCCCTAGCACAATCCCTCATCTCTAGTCTTCAGATCTGGATCCAGAGAGCCTCTGAATTATCTGATCCTGGAGTTATAGCCAAATTTCCTGGGCAGGAGGAACTTTTCAGACAGAGGATATTTTCCCCATAGGTCACATATTCCAGCATTGGGGGCACAAGGAATGCCTTGACGTGAGCTGCATCATAAGTGAAAAACTAGTTTGTAGCCTGCAGACATATTTTGCTGAAACTACATAATCTTGACCCACACCATGTTTAATAAAATTCAAATTGCCCGGGCCTCCCCTGGTGGCTCAGCGGTTGAGCGCTGGGCTGCAAGGCTGCCCGCAGCCTCTGCAGCGCTGGTTCGATCCCGGGCCACAGGCGAGGGTCCCACATGGCGCGCAGACCTCTCCTGCCGCGCCCGCTGCTCCCCTCAGTAGTGTATCTCGTCGGTCTGCCTGCTCTGTTCCCTGTTCTGGCTCTGGTGAATTCTCTCACTCTCCCACACTTCTGACTGTACCCAGTGCTTATATAAATAAATAAATAAATCTTTTTTTTTTTTTAATTCAAATTGCCCATAATGCTTATATATCTGATTTCACATTAAAATAATATGGATTTTTCAGACTGAAAAATCTAAAGATATGGTAACACATGATGCACATTCCTTCATAACAACAATTTTCTGGAACTAAGTAGGAAATGCCTCTTTAGCCTGGGCTGACCCACTCTAACTTGACACACTCCCTACCACTCCCTACTGTCTTCCGTTGGCCTGCCTCACTTGGTAAGGTCACCGCACTGACTCCCTAACTCTGTCTTTACACAAATTGTTATCTCCCTAAATCCCAGTCACAAAACTTTGCACAGAATAAGAGTTACATAGCTAAATAGAAGTAATTGATACCTTCAACTAATAATAATAATTAGGATAGTCGTGCCCTGCATAACAATTATTCCATCACAGACTGCATATAGGAGAGCGGTCACTCTGCATAGTCTAGGTATAGTCATGGTTATCCAGGCTTGAGTAAGTAAACTATGACATTTGCAGAATGACAAAATCACTTATGGACATGTTATAACATGTATTCCCATTAAGCAATGCATGACTGTAATCACCAAAGTATTTTAGCCTGTGTCAGGAACAAAAAACAGCATTTTTTACCTAAAAGACATTTTCATCCCATTGTGCATTCAGATCTTATATCTTCACGGCATGCATGTGCTTTGTTCTCTGGGCCAAGAAATACAGAATCACTAACACATCCAATTCACAATAAATTTACTTGCAGAAATAATCTATACAAAGTGAAAGAAGCAATAGTAAAAACTTCACACAGTATGACTTCTTATTGATTTTTAAATGACAAAAAGAATCTCATTTTGTAGGTAATACTGAAAACAGCAAAATTTGAACTCAAAATTTTATGTTTAACAGAATCTTCACAGACTGTTTACTAACTGCCCCTCTGCACCTAGTACCGCAGAAAACCCAGGTCAATAACCTAGTATGTATCCTTCCACGTATTTCTCCATATATATATAATCTCACATACTCATATTGGGAGATTTTTCATTGTTTTCCTTGTAAAAATTGAATCATATATACATTTCCTGATATCTTGCTTTTCTCATTTAACAGTATCTTACAGAAATCCTCTCAAATCAGAATGGGATCATTTGTATAAAAGAAATTCTATGAGAGGGATTTCTATGAGAGGGATTGCTAAATTGAAGGAAAGATGTTTCAGTCTTTAAAAACTGCCAGATTACTTTCCAGGACAAAGAAAATTGATATTTCTTTTGGCAAAGTATGCAAGTACCTCTTTCTCTGTACCCCAGCGCTTGGCATTACTGTTTCTTGCCACCAGTCAGGTACCAGTCAAATTTCATCTCATTATTACTTCCATTTGCATTTCTCTAACTCCTAATGAATTGGGACAACTTTTCATGTGTTTGCTGGTGACAAGACTTGCTCTTCCACAAGATACCTGTTTATATGAATTGGTCATTTCTTATAGCTGTCTTTTGCTTGCCATTTGTACGAGTTCTTGGTATGTTTTCAGTACTAATCTTGTAACTGCCACCTGCATTACTATGTATTTTTTTCCAAATCAGTTTTTTGTTGATTTTGCCATACAAGAGTATGAATGTTTATATGGTTACCTTTGATTAAGCTTCTGGTTAGCAGTCTTTCCCCATCATTCCCATTCTTAGAAAATCTAGGAAGTTAGTCTTCCAGATTATCTGGCAATATAGTATTATTTAATTTTTCTATTCAGTTTTTGTATCTATCTTTATATTTGACTATACATAAGGTACAGAGCCAACTCTTTCTTACAAATAGAGAGCCAGTCTTTCAAGAACCATTCATTATAGAATGTATCCTTTTCCCACTGTATTTAACCACACACCTTTTAATACAGAAGATGCTTATATATTCCAGCATCTACTTCCAGAGTCTTTGTTTTATTCATTAATCTAGCCACCTATTCCTATGCCAATACAATATTTAATTTATAATATATTCTGATACCCTGCAAACCCTCTCTTACTGGTCTTTTTATCACATATTTTTGAGCTATCTTTGGGCATTTATTCTTCTCTATAAATTTTTATCAAAGTTATATCACCCCAAAGCCACTAGAATCCTAATAAGAATTGCATTAAATTTACGTATTAACTTTGAAAGAATTGACATTTTTATTGCTGTCTTACCATCCAGATATACAGTATATCTATTTGTTTTAATATCTTGCTTTATGACTTTCTCTACCACAAATAACTTTTAATGAGTTACCTACTTCCTATAAATTCTGCGCATCTCGTTAAATTTCTGCTTTAAAACTTGTTAACCTTTCCATTTGTGGCTGTTTATTTTTATAATCGATAAAAATTGCTGATTTTATGTATTTATCTTGCATATATCCAAATTATTTTATTAAGTCTAGAAGATTTTTACAATAACTTCCTGGATTTTTTTATGTATATAATCATATGATCAAAAGAAGAGACTGTTTTTCTCCTCTTCTCAATATATTTTGTCAATTATGTTGTTTATTCATTATATTTGAAAGGGCCTCCAGGACAAGGTTAAATAATAATGGCATGAGGTTGCATTCCTATCCAGGGAAGACTTTCCTGTCTAGTTCTTAGTATGAATTAAAATGGTGTGTTTGCATGC
This sequence comes from Talpa occidentalis, assembly GCF_014898055.3. Classification (NCBI taxonomy): domain Eukaryota; kingdom Metazoa; phylum Chordata; class Mammalia; order Eulipotyphla; family Talpidae; genus Talpa; species Talpa occidentalis. The sequence continues at coordinate 27,895,095 of NW_023603184.1, forward strand.
AATTTGCAGCAACATGGATGGCGCTGGAAGGGATCATGCTCAGCGAAATAAGCCAAAAAGAAAAAGAAAAATACCGGATGGTCTCACTCATAGCAGGAATCTAGAAAACTTAAATAAGGGACCAGGAAAATGAATATAAGAAAGTGAAAATCAAAATCAACAAAAAACTATGAACCAGAGACACTTTTTGGGGGGTGGGGGGCGGGAGGGGAAGGATTGGGGTCACAATGGGGCGTTTGCAATTGTATGGGGGAATATAAAAATAAAATTTAATATTAAAAAAAAAAAAAAGGTGATACACATCTTCAACTTGGTAAAATATTGAAAATTATTTTCCAAATTTATTGTAACAATCTCTGTATACTTTCTATTTTTGATTTACTCAGATGTTTTTGGCCTAGTTAAGACTTCTGTTAATAAATGTTTCTTCAATATCTGAAAAAAAAAAAAAAAAGAAAAGATGATGAATAAAATTAATCACAGATTCACAGAAAGAAGGATTTGGGTATATTCTGAAGTATGAGTTAAACACTAAATAGAGATTATGTGTGGGTCTATATCTAAGTTGTGGTCTAAGAACTTGGCAAATGGATTTATAGAATAAAGTGGATTTCCATCTTAAGAAGCCCATAAAAAAAAAAAAAATGGTGTGTTTGATTGAGAGTTTTTATTAGGAATACGTGCTAAGTTTACTCAAATGTCTTTTCAATGAATATGTTCAATTTATTTTCCTTTAATTTGTTGATTAATAGATTATGTTGATAGTATTGAACTATATTTTCATTTTGGAATAAACTGTTTTACTACTCTAAGTTACATTACTAGAATCTATTTGTTAATATTTTATTTAGAAATTTTGCATCTATATTCATATTTGCTCATTGTTTTTATCACCTAGTTTATAAAATATTTCAACTATCTATTCTTTAAAAATGAGAAAAAGCTCAGTCACGAACTTGCCTGACCCCATGGTCTTCATCAGTCCATAGCTTTTTAAAGACCTTTCAACCTCTTTTTTTTTAATGCATACAAGAACTGGGGTACAGACCAGAGGTGCTGGGGGGTGAGAGGATTCACCAGAGTCAGAGTGGTGAACAGAACAGGCAGATTGATTGAAGTATACTGCTGAGGGGAGCAGCTGGCGAACCAGGAGAGGTCTGCTGTGCCATGTGGGCAGCTCCCTGGCCACCGGGGGATGGAACTGCTGCAGTGGCTGCTGACAGCTTCATAGGCTGCACCCACCAGGGAGGCCTGACCTTTCAACATCTTATATGGTAAATAGTATATTCATATTTTCCATTTCAGCTTATTCCTTTGGGGGATTTATATTTTTCTAGGAAATCAACCAATTTTCTGTTTTCAAATGTTTTACCAGAGAGATGCATGTAGTGCTCGTTACAATTATTTTAATCTCTATCTTTCCAATTCTACAAACTTTTTGTCCTTTTTTCCCCTTAATCACAGACCTAGAATTTAAATTCTAGATTTTCTACTTCCAGCACCGTGCCTCACACCACTACTTCATATTTACATCCTTAGAGATTAATTAAAGCTGATCTGTAAATGTAACTCATTTTGACTGATTTGATTGAAAAGATTAGTCAATCACAGAAATTAGATTTTTACAAAGTTTAAGTTATTCTAATTTTTACTTAAAATAGCTGTCTTGGCATAAGAAGAATCAGCAATAATATGTTCATGCTTTGCAAAATCAAAATTGAATTATATTCATTTAACAAGCAGATTTGCAGTTTCCTTCATCCTGAAACTGGTTTTTGACCAGCACCAATAATTTCCATGAATAAAAGCAAGACCCTCTTTATCTAAGACTATAAATGTTATTTAATTCTTGAAAATGGTATTCAAACTAACATGAAATTTCATTCAATTTAATAAAATACTACCTAATTAGGAAGGAGTTTTACTCTTATCTCTGGAGATATATTAATATCATTAGAAAGAACATATAGTTGAGAAAGTTGCATATACATTTATAATTCTGTTCCCTTCTGAATATGAAAGACTACTTAATTAAGATTATTACTATCTTTGGGCTTCCCTGGTGGCGCAGGCGGTTGAGCACCACACTGTGAAGCTGTCCGCAGCCTCTGCAGCGTGGGTTCAATCCTGGCTGGCCAGGGAGAATCCCACATGGCGCAGCAGACCTCTCCTGTCTTGCCCGCTGCTCCCCTCAGCAGCGTATTTCAGTCAGTCTGCCTGTTCTGCTCCCCACTCTGTCTCTGGCCTGTACCCTTGTTCTTGTACAAATAAATAAATCTTTAGAAAAAAAGATTACTACTATCTTTAAAGCTTTTTCTCAATGGAAATGGTCTTCATACTAAGCTACGTATCTTCTTTGGAAAAAAATGTTTTCAAGAAACCCTGAACTTTGACAAATCCGTGAGCTCTAATTGTATCCAAAGAAGGGATTCCTTTCTCCCTACCTCATTATGTTTCTGTAGTTTACTAGAAACCCATCTTGCATGTGCTTGCTTACTTCCTCTCCCAGGGACAATTTTTTAATAAATTTGTTCAAATGCAAACTAGAGAATGAATTCAACTCTCCATGGAATTCAGGCAAAAACAAAAAAAAAGAGTGTAGGTCCTCCCCGGTGACCCAGCAGGTTGAGCACAGCACTGTGAAACTGTCTGCAGCCTCTGCAGCGTGGATTGGATTCCCCGGTCAGCCAGGGAGATTTCCACATGGTGTGGCAGACCTTTCCTGCCTCGCCTGCTGCTCCCCTCAGCTGTGTTTTAGGTCCAGCTGCCTGTCCTGCTCCCCGCTCTGTCTCTGGTGAATTCTCTCACCCTCTCACCCACTCTCTGGACTGGACCCCAGGTCTTGTAAAAATAAAATAAATCTTTAAAAAAAAATTTTAAAAAGAAAAGAAAAGAGGGTAGGACCCAGCAGGAGGATACAGAAACCTCCAGCTTGGGACATAGATGTGGACACAGATTACATCCATTTTGCTTTGTCCTCTATTATAAGTATTTTGTCTGTTCGCGTGGTTACATAATTCAATTTATCCCATAGTCTTCTGTTTCCACTCTAGCTCAGATTTCTACCTTCTTACTTTCTTATTCTGTGTCAAATCTGATCTCTGCTGAAACTGTTCTTCAAAGGCCACCTTCCATGTTATGCACCACATGTGTCCCTACACAATTCCTATGGTTGAGATCCTAAACCAGACACTAGGCACATGATCACATTTGAAATAAGATTTTTGTAGATGCAAATAGTTAAATGAAGCTACACTGGAGTAGAGTGGGCCTCTAATCCAATATGACTGGTGTAAAAAGAGGAAATCTAAGCACAGATAAGGACACAGGGGAGATGCCAGTTGATGAAAAAGCCAGCAATCAAGATGCTGCTTCTACAAACCAGGGAAAGCCAAGGTTGCCAGGAAAGCACCAGAAGCTAGAGGAGGAGCACAAAACAGATTCTTCCTCATACCTTAAGATGAAACCAATGCTGCTGACAGCTAGATCCTGAAATTTGAGACTCCAGGGCTCAGAAATAATACATTTCTGTAGAATTCTGTTGTTTAAGTCACCCAGTGTGTAATGCTCTGTTAAGGAAACCTTAGCAAATTAATATATTCCCCCTTCCAAATTTAATGGTATTTTCCCTATTCTCATCCACATTAACTTCTCACTGCAGTTGAAAACCATAACCACAGACTCCTGAAATTCTCCTACCACTGCAAAACTTCAGTCTGTTGATCTTATATTGTGTCTTCCTATTTTCATCCCTGTCCTCTCTTCCTTCACTCCTACCCCCCACAAAATGTCAGTGAGCCCAACTTTCTGTCTACAATCATTTTCATTTCAGTTACAACTTATTTTAAAGAGCTAGCTCTTACCGAGTGTATGTCAGGGATAATTCTAGGTATTTTACACATACCACCTTATTTTACCATCAGAGATTCCCTCTGAAAAATGCTATTGTTTATCCCATTTTATAGATGAGAGTTGGAGAGCTTAATTAACTTGCCCAAGGTCCCATGAAGAGTATGTGCGTCTGGCTCCAGAGCACAGATCCACTTTCACACTGCCTTTCCTCCTTCCCCCATAGAGAATAGCTCTCCCTTTGTCTTCTGGGATCTTAAAGAATCTTCTTACTTTGTTCTACTCCTCAGTCCAGAATCTAGTCTTTTATATCGCTAGAGCCATTTCCCTTCCATACTTCAAGTCTGAATTTCCTCTTGTCCAAACTGAACTCCTCCCATTGCTTCCCTAATATGCTTTGCTTCTGTATCCTATGCCGGTTCCACAATTACCTCAACTACCTCTGCTTGGATATACCTAGCACTGTTTTATAATCAGTTACCAAGTTGTTTGAATCTACTCCCAAAACATATCTAGGTTGCCTGCTCCTCTCCATTCTGCCTGTGTGAATTATCCCAACAGCTTCCTGAGGCCCCTCCACACTGCACCCTTTCCTTCCTGTAGGCCATCCTACACGCTACCACCAGCTCCTCCTAAAATGCTCATCCCATCATATTGCACTGCTGCTGCTAGGATCACTGTCTACAGACTAGGCCCAAACTCCTCACAAATGATGAGGACCCTCCCCCTCCCCTCACCCCCAAACCAGGATCTAGCTCAGTTTATCTTTCAGATCTCCTTTGTGCACCAAACAAAACATTTGGAAGTTCTAGACACACCCAGGCTTTTTTGCCACAGTTCCAATTGGCATGCCCTCTGCATCTCTAATCCTTTAAGCTCAGTGCAAATATGTCTTGCTTTAAAAACTTACTCTATCTCTTTCACTGGCTGTTGGCTAGCTCTCCCTCCTCGGAACTAGCTTCATATTTTATTTATATTTGTCTTGAATTGTTATCATTTTCCACCCTCTACATCAGTGATAGATCTACACTTCGTTTGTGCCCCACCAGACAGTGAATTCTTGGAGGACTGAGACCATAATTAGTCTTCGAATTTGCAACAGCATTTATTTTTTTTTAAAAGATTTTTTTATTTTTTATTTATTTATACAAGCACTGGGTACAGTCAGAAGCGCAGGAGGGTGAGAGAATTCACCAGAGCCAGAGCAGGACGCAGAACAGGCAGAAGGACCGAAGTACACTGCTGAGGGGAGCAGCGGGAGGCAGGAGAGGTCTGCGCGCCATGTGGGGCCCTCCTCTGGTGGCCGGGGAGCAGCTGGGGATCAAACCAGCGCTGCAGAGGCTGCGGGCAGCTTCGCAACCCAGCGCTCAACCACTGCGCCACCGGGGAGGCCCTGCAACATCATTTAACACAGTATCTAGCATATGGTGTCAATTGGCTTAATTTTTGAAATCTATATGTAAATTAATGTACTAGCCAAACTGACTTATAGCAATTGTAATTCACAGAGCTCAGAGCAGATAAACCTTGCAAGTAGACTCATCGAAACACCAGGGAACCTGGCCCAATCAAAGGCTGTCACTATGCTCAGCAATCCTGCCTTTTGTTTCTGTGGGGCACTCCAGGTAAACCATCCCAGTGGCACCAAAGCCCTTTTCTCATAATTCCCATCACACTCTAGAAGGTCAAGACATATCATTATCCTTCTTTATGTCTCATCTATAAGATGCAGGGTAGATGCCTAAACCCCTTTGTAGTGATAACAAGATAAATGGTGCCAAAATACTTTGAAATGAGCAGGTCCCATTCACCCTGTTGTTTGGTGCATTCGGTGCCTAGAGGGCACCACTAGGAGGTTCCAGTTTGTCCCTGAAGCCTGACTATTCAGCAAGACCGTGGGAAGGACTGGAGGAAAACTTCAAAGACTTGATTTACAATCCCAAGATATGGGAATGCTGAGCAATCTCAATTGACCATTCACCCGGGGGGTACAGCCAGGAAGGGACCCAGGCCTAAAGTGAAAGAAGTGCTTATCTTGTTCCTGCAGATTTGAGATTCCTGGGGTGGGAGTGGAGAGGCTTGTAAGTAAGACAAGGAAGGAGCTAAATCAGAGGATCAGAGAATTGGAGCTGGTAGAGAATTGGAGCTGGTAACCAAACCAGGTTACTTTTTCCCAAAGCAAGCAGGTCAAGAAACTACCAAAAATCCTATCTAGCTCTATTATCTTATTATTTAGTATTGTTGTTATTATTAATGTTGCTAATAAAAGCAGCTATAATTTGTTGAGTACCTGCTATCTCCTACACTTATACTTCATGATACTGTATATGATATCATTTGTCTCTCATGCTGCCCCTGGGAAGAATCATGATTATTAGGAAATACAATTCAGAAGGATAAATAATGTCCCAAGGTCACACAGTGTCTGAGTAATAATATTCTAAGACAGAGTGGAAAGTTAGAGCAAAGACACAGAGATGAGGGAAAACCAAGGTATCCACAAGGACCTGCATGCAGCTGGGTTTTCCTGGGAAATAGGACATGAAGGGGAGTTGCTCTTGTATGCCACGTTAGGCATATTTATGCTGCTGGTGATTGGGAGCCTCTAAAGAGTGTTAAGCAGGGGAGTGACACATAGGGCTTGGGTTTGGGAACTGGAGGGTGAATGAGTGGGAGAGGACAAGAAGGAAGGCAGGGACACCAGTGGGGAAACGGCAGAAGTAGTACCAGAAAGCAATGATGACCCTTTGTATCTTCTTCATCTCTTTGATGAGAGAGGAAAATAGAGTAGAGAAATACTTGGAAGATAAAATCAGCAGGTCTTGGGGGAAATACTGCATAAGGTTTCAGCTGATGACATCTCCAACCTCTTCTCCTGTGGGTCTCAGACTCACATCTCTAATGTCCTGTCACAGCCTATGAGTATTAGATCAAATTAAGCAGGAAAAACAGGAATGAACAAAATAAGATTTCTAATCACCTTCCAATTGGGACAGACAATGCCAAAAAAGCAAGAAAATTAACCTGTAGATACAAGTGCTATGCAGACAATTAAAATAAGGCAATGTGATGGGTTTGAGCACTTTCAGAATGAGTTGTCAAGGAAACCTCTGCAGCAAAATACCACTTAGGCTTCCTAAGGCGATGTGAAAATCAGGGAAAGAAGTCACTTAATGGGTTGGAAGGATCCAATTTAGGCCAGCTAGCACCAAAAGGGCAAAGTTGAAAAGAGAACAAAATAAGATGAGAGAGGTAGGCAATAACCTAATCACATAGGATTTTGGAAGTAAAGGAATTTAGATTTTATTTTAAGTACCATGGGAAACCAGGGGAAGGTTTTGATAAAGGGAGTGATCTAACTTAATTTAAGTTGCAAAGTGATCACTCTGGCGAGCTGGAAAATTTAGGCAGCTAGCAGAGTAAGTGTGAAAGCAGGTTGCTCCATTGAGAAGTGATGGAGCCATGGGGAAGGGTAAAAGAACTGAGGATCTGTTTTTGATAGATTAAATGTGTAAGGTAAAAAGAAAAGAATCAAGGATGAGTCTATTTTTTAACCCTGGGCAACAAGCAGGAGGGGGGAGACTATCGAGGGACATTTGGGGAGAAATCAAGAGCTTTGTTTTGGACATGATGAGTTTGAGATACCTATTAAAGAACCAAGGATACATGCCAAAGAGGCAGTTGGAAAACAAATCTATAATTCAGGAGAGAGTTTGACAAAGGAAATATACACTTCACAATAATCAGCCACAGGACTACATGAGATCTCTTAATGAAAAAGAAAGGGCAAAGAAGAGGCTAAGAATTGAACTGAGATACTCAAACTTTTAGAAATTAGGGCAAAGAAATTGCGATGGAAGAGTCAATGAGTGGAAATCCCCAAAGCAAAGAGAAAAAGGAAAACAAGAAAGTACAAGGGACCAAATGTGTCAAGAGCTGCCAACAGTTCCAGGTGTAAGGGCACTGACACCTGACCTTTAGATTATCCAAGATGGATCCTAGGCTGCGCTGCATTTGAAAAGAGAGCTCAAGGGAATGGTAGGGACAAAGTTCAATTTGAGCAAGTCAGAGGAAGAAATGAAGTAAGGAAAAGACTTCAGTGTTATTACAAGAAAAATCATATACTAACGATGAATGGTAAAGGATGGAATAGGACCTGAAAAGAAATGTTAAAGCCTTAAATTACTGAGGACTTTGAAGGAGATGCAACCAAGATAAGGAAAAGAGTACAACCACTGGGCCTCCCTGGTGGTGCAAGGGGTTAAGATGCAACCTATGAAGCTATCTGCAGCCACTACAGCACAAGTTCAATCCCCAGCCAGGGAGCTACCCATGTGGCGCTGCAGACCTCTCCTGACTCACCCACTGCTCCCCTCAGCAGTGTGTTTCAGTCAATCTGCCTATTCTGTTCCCCACTCTGTCTCTGGTGAATCCTCTCACCACCCACACCTCTAGCCTGTACCCCAGTTCTTGTATGCATAAATAAATTTTAAAAATCTTAAAAAAAAAAAAAAGAGAGAGAGTAACCACTGTCCAAGCTAAGGCTGGAAACCAGAAGTCACAGAGGCACCATCTGTAGAGTGTTACAGTTTTTTCCAGCAGTGTCAGCAGCCCAGAGTGAAAGCTGAGAAGACAAAGTCCCATTATCTGGAGTTAGTTTTTGATTAATGATTCAGCCAAAGGAGAGAAAGTGAGGAAATTCAGAGTGCTCCCCAGGAAGTAATTCAAGCAATCAACCCACGGCTGCACAAGGAAAAATTCCAGGACGCTATGTATAGACTGCGACACTTTTGACTCTGTGGAAGAACACACAGGGGAGGAATGAGCTTACAGGAGAGCTGGATACGAAATTGTGAGAGGTGGCACTTAAGGTGCTATAGGTCACAGGAGCCTGACAAGGTCCAGAGTTACCAAGAAACCAAACCTGGAACCACACTGGTAGTGGCTCCTCTTTGTCAGGGATATGTTGGCACCACGACTAATTCCCAGAGCGGTGCCCAACCAACCAAATACAGGACTGACAACTCCAGGGGAAATGAGCTGTGCTTTGAACCACCACAGTGTCCTGGGCTGGATTTGCAACAGCATATGTGTTCATCATGGGTGAGACATGCCTACTGAGGTGGAAGGGATCTTTTCTTTCTTGGCCTTCAGAAAAGCATACTGTGGCATTCTTACAAAACATTGCCTCCTGTGTTTCCAGTGTTCTAGCCTGGGTCTAGCATATAATCCAAAAATGTCCTGTGCTCACAAATGTGTCTCCCTTCCCGCAGATGAGGTCTTGTTTTTTGTTTTTTAATTTTTTTTAAAGATTTATTTATTTATTCATACAAGAGCTGGGGTACAAGCCAGAGACGTGGTGGGTGAGAGGATTCACCAGAGACAGAGTGGGGAACAGAACAGGCAGATTGACCGAAGTACACTGCTGAGGGGAGCAGCGGGCGAGGCAGGAGAGGTCTGCTGCACCATGTGGGTTTCTCCCTGGCTGGCCAGGAATTGAACTCGTGCTGCAGAGGCTATGGATTGCTCCATAGTGCGGTGCTTAACCCCTTACACCACCAGGGAGGCCCTGAGGTCTTGTTTTTGATCCAAATCCTCTCCAAGAGGATGAACAGCTTCCCTCAGATCTTAATGCAAATAGGCCCCAGGTAGGCTCACACATGCACAAACACACTGGCTCCTAAATGCAAAGGCAGCTTTATCTCAAGGTGGCACTCCACCATACTAGTCATTTTTTCTATTGGGTTGTGGGATTTTGGGAGTAATAAAAATAGTATACTCTAGTGCACAATTTCCTTGGCATATAGTAGGTGCTTGACAAATATTTTGGATATGAATGAGTTAATTTACTTAAGAAAAAAGAAAAACAGGGCCTCCCCGGTGGCGCAGCGGTTGAGCGCTGGGTTGTGAAGCTGCCCGCAGCCTCCACGGCGCTGGTTCGATCCCCAGATGCTCCCAGGCCACTGGAGGAGGGTCCCACATGGCGCGCAGACCTCTCCTGCCTCGCCCGCTGCTCCCCTCAGCAGTGTACTTCGGTCCTTGTGCCTGCTCTGCTCCCCGCTCTGGCTCTGGTGAATTCTCTCACCCTCCCGTGCTTCTGACTGTACCCAGTGCTTGTATAAATAAATAAATAAATAAATAAATAAATAAATAAATAAATAAATAAATAAATAAATAAATAAATATTTAAAAGGAAAAACAGAAGAGAGGCAAGACAAAAATAGGATAAAAAAGGGAAAAGGACCCCAAAAATACAGAAGGTGAGGTGAGGGGAGACAAAAGATGGGAGAAAAGAGTAAGAGAGGAAAAGAAAGAAAGAAGAAAGATAAAATTGGAACAGAGAAGTTAATAGGAAATTTGAGGAATTCAAATGAACAGACTAATGAAGTCACTGTGATCTCTACTCCATCAAAACCTAGAGTCAAACACAAAGAACAACTAATGAGAGCAGCTATAGGTTTATGTTCAATAAAACCTCCTTACTCCACATTCACTATGTAAAATGTGTAGCAATGATGACTGATAAAATGAGCAAAGTGCAAAAGTTTATAGGGGAGGGCTTCCCTGGTGGCGCCAGGGGTTAAGTCTCAGCACTATGAAGCCATTAGCAGCCACTGCAGCATGAGTTCTATTGTCGCTGGCTAGGGATCTGACCCACAAATGGCACAGCAGACCTCTCCTGTCTTGCCTGCTGCTCCCCTCAGTAGATCTGCCTGTTCTGCTCCCCACTCTGTCTCTGGTGAGTCCTCTGACCCCCCCTGCACCTCTGGCCTGTACCCCTATTCTTCAATATAAAAATAAATAAAATCTTTTTTCCCCAAGATTTATTTATTTATACAAGAGCTGGGGTACAGTCAGAGGCACGGGAGGGTGAGAGAATTCACCAGAGACAGAGTGGGGAGCAGAACAGACAGAAGGACCAAAATACACTGTTGAGGGGAGCAGCAGGAGAGGCAGGAGAGGTCTGCCGCACCATGTGGATAGCTCCCTGGCTGGCTGCAATCAAACCCGTGCTGCAGAGGCTGCAGACAGCCTCACAGTGCTGCGCGCAACCCGCTGCGCCACCAGGGAGGCCCTAAAAATAAATATAATCTTTATAAAAAAGAAAGTTTGTCAGGGACTATATGATATACTCAAAACTCAAAAATAAAGGTGTACATGTTCCCAAAAACCCATGAGATTCAGCTATCAGCTCCCAGAGCAGATCAAGGTGATATTTCAGGAGTACTAAAAATTCTAGAGTTTTAATTTTTATACTAAAGAGTTTTAGTAAGAATAGAAATGCCAAAGTGTCTCTACATATATAAAAGCATATTTATTGCACATACATATTTGTATTATACATACATATTTATTGTAAGTTACATACATATTTATTGTAAGTTTTATATATATATACACATACATATTTTATAAAGATTACAAAATGTTGGCAGTATCAGTATTATGGTGATTGATATTGTTATTATGAATGATCCTGGCCTTCATTACTATGCTATTATTGTTAATTAGGAAAAACAGAGTTTTGAAATGAGTTTTTTATGATGAAAAAATAAAAATATTGATATTTTAATGTCAACTATAAAATGTATAAAACCAATAAAAATATACACCAAAATATAAACCAATGAAAAAATATAAACCAAATATAAATCTATGTGCAGTTCTTCCTGGACTTAGGATAGGGTGACCCCCCAGTAAGTCCATAGTAAGCTGAAACTCTCTTATAGTCAAAAATGCATTTCATACACCTACCTTACTCCAATCATAGCTTAGCCTAGCCTACCTTAAACCTTACACCTGTTCAGAACACTTACATTAGCCTATAGGTAGACAAAATCATCTAACACAAGGCCTATAACTCAGTATTGAATATTTCATGCAATTTATTGAATACTGTGCTGACAATGAAAAAGTCTGCAGAGTGTCAAGTGTTTACCCTCATGATCATGTAGCTGACTGCACTCACTACCCAACATCACAACATCACTGGTTTCTACTGAACATATGTAGCTTTCACACCATTGTAAAGTGAAAAACCACTAAATAGAACCATTGTAAGTCGAGGACCATCCATAGGTAGTTTGACTAACACATCCTGTAAAGAAAAAAACTGAAATATTGGAAGTATGTGCTCCCATAAAGATCCATTTCTAATTTTCCCCCATTGCATTTTCCAAATGTTCCAAGTGAAAATGTATTATTTTCATGACGCAAACAAATTATGTTGTATTTCACTTTATTTGTACAAAAGCAAAGTTCTCTAAGCTGTAGTATTTTTAAGTGAAAAAAAAACAAAACAAGAATCGGGGGCCTCCCTGGTGGTACAGTGGGTTGAGCACAGCGCTGTGAAGCTGTCTACAGCCTCTGCAGCACAGGTTCGATTCCCAGCTGGCCAGGGAGATTCCCACATGACACAGCAGACCTCTCCTACCTCACCCACTGCTCCCCTCGGCAGTTTACTTCAGTAAATCTGCCTGTTCTGTTCCCAGCTCTGTCTCTGGTGAATCCTCTCTCCTCCCCCCCCAACCCTCACACCTTTGGCCTGCACCCCAGCTCTTGTATGCATAAATAAATAAATCTTAAAAAAAAAAAAGCAAGTATCAAAATAGTAAGAGACGAGGGTGGGAATGAGAGGAAGAGTTGCTTCTCTTATATCTCCTTTAATATCACCTGTACATGTTTTTAACATATTTTAAACATTTTTGTCATCTGCATACATGATTGTCATTGACTGAGATCCAAAAGACGTAAACTTATGCTAAAAGGCCACACAGGCGGAGATTCCTGTGGCACTGCCTTCTCCCTAGCACAAACACAGAAGGGTAGGGGTCCACTGAGCAGCCAGAAAAATGGGTGGAGGTAGTTCTCTGTGACTTCCACATCTTTCCCCACATCTGCCCCTCCCCCAAACCCTTGTAGACCATCAAGGATTGCAGTATGAGCTTCCTGAACAGACTCTCACCCCAGAGTCAGGAAACAGCGGGCCCTTTTGCAGCCAAATTATTCTCTGTCCAGATGGAACAAAATAAAACCACTTTCTAAAATTTTCTTCTAAAAGGCGAAAAAACAAAGCAATCCCTAGGAAAAGGCTTACTTTCATTCAAATACATGGGTATATCCTTATCCCTAGTAACTTTGAACCTTTTTTTTGCCCCAAACTTCTGTTTTTTTCTACTCTACTTCCACATGACTATGCCAATCCAGGAGGCAATTTGTAAGAAATGATAAGGCTCTTGTCAGAGAGAAAGGAGATCTCTCCAGATGCAAGCAAGACCATGCTTGCAAAATGAAAGGGAAGGATGGGGTCTCCCAGGTAGCGCAAGGGATTAAGATGCAGCACTATTAAGCTATCCGCAGCCTCTGCAGCATGAGTTCCACCCCCAACCAGGGAGCTACCCACATGGCACAGCAGACCTCTCCTGTCTCACCTGCTGCTCCCCTCAGCAGTGTATTTCAGTACATCTGCCTGTTCTGTTCCCCACTCTGTCTGGTGAATCTTCTCACCCACCATATCTCTATCCTGCACCCAGCTCTTATATGTATAAATAAATAATTTTTTTTAATTTTTAAAAAATAAAAGGGAGGTATAATCTTAGCAGTCTGACACGGGGAAGATGGCTTCAGACAACATAGAACTACCCTTTCCTTTGGCTGACACATTGATCAGCCAACACATAGCACAGAAAGTATCTCTGGTCTCCTGGGCAGTGTTTGCGGCACACAGGCACATGACCATGTACCCCCACCTAGTATGTTCTTCACTGATCATAGTCTTTTCCTTTTTACATATACTAAACGAATCAAAGGTTACATGGAGAAGTGGAAATCTGGCCATATTAAACATTTTTGTCTTAGAATGACTATAGTGAAAAAGGAAAGAACAACTTTATTTCAAATGCAGTGTAACAAGTAAAGTTACCATCAATTTTGGGAAAATAAACATTAGAATAATCAGAGTTGCTTCTATATTGCGTGAAGAACCAAAAACATCTGACAAGTAATATGTGCTATAAATTGAAAATGCTTTAGCCAGTTTTTCAATGAGCTCATACAAGGAACATGTGTGCATGTATCTAAATTGTTTCAGTATTTAGAATGTAAACAGAAAAACATTGCCTATTTTGGGAAAAATAAAAATATTTTTTAAAAAAACAAAAAACTTCCCATCAACAGTTGCACTATATATTCTGATACCATATCTATGAGTTCATTACAACACATGAACAATGTATAAATAATATTTAAGGTCCTAAATTCCCAGTGAGCTTTGAACCTTAGAAAAATTTTACTAAAGTCTACATGATATAATCAGTATTTTAAGCAACCTTCTACTTGCCCCCAAAGTTTTCACTATTCTAAACTATACAATGATTTAGAATAAACACACTACATAATTCAGCAGTGAAGAATCAATCCAAGTTTTATTTAAATAAGTATTTCTCATGGGAAGAAAGTTAAACATAGGCTGTGTGGTATCTATAAGATACCAGAATTTCTGGGGGGGAAAAATAAGGTCATTTTTACATTTTCCAAAACGTCTCCTTTGTTCACCATCAGTGAACATTTTTTACTATTTACTTAACTATTTCCTCAGAATAAATATAATCACACTATAAATCACACTTTTTTAAAGACTTTTTTTTCTGGAAAGATGGACAACTAACATTACTATTCTCAATTCTTACTCAAAATGGAGGTCAGTTAACATTGTCTTATCTGTATTTTCTGGTAACTCAATATTAACATCCCAACAAAATTGGGTCATCTCCCCAGCCCATTTTACTCAAGTTACAACCAAAAAAAAAAATGCTAAAATTCAAAATTATTATGTATGGGCATGCATATGTGTGTGTGTGTGTATATTATGGTAAGATTTTTTTATTTTCTTAATACTAAATAACAAACATAAACACTAAAAATCTCTACTTTAGAAGTAAGATTAGCTTGTATTTCTTAGTAATTTCCAGGCTTAAACATTTCTCTTTGTCTTGGTTTTCATTTTCACTAAAGGCACTTTAGAAATATTAATATCATAGTTGCTTTTTAAGAAAAGGGATTAATTCAATTTTGCCTGAATATATTTCATCTTATCTTTTTCTCAATCACATTTTCCCCTCTGGCTATACTCACTGAGGACTATAGTCACTGTACCTGAGTCTTCAGTATTGTTTTCTACAAGGCCCACAGCCAATCATGTCCAGGTGCTGTGAACTCCAGCATGACCATGCAGCGTGTCACAGCTCCTTTTAGCGAGAACCTGCTTCCTTCAGTCAAACTCAAATACAGAGGCTGTTCCTTCAAATGTACATTTTTCTCTTTCTCAAGAGCAAGGAGGCAGATCTGGCTGAAGAACCCAAGAAATCTCCCATTTTACCAGCCTCCTCTTAGATGGAGGCATGATTTCTAACTGTCTTAGAGGATCTTAAATGGCTGTGTGTGAGATGACCATACTCTTGAACTGTTCCTCGCTTGAAGATTTCTGTCCAATTTCTGCAGAAGTGGAATTTGGTTTAGGGCATCCCTCTGCAGCATGAGTTCCACCCCCAACCAGGGAGCTACCCACATGGCACAGCAGACCACTCCTGTCTCACCCGCTGCTCCTGTCTCAACTGCTGCTCACCCAATTTCTCCATTTCACCCCTGACATTTTCAGAAGTTGCTAAGGGCAAATAACTACATTGCCTACTGTGATTACTAGGAATATGTTTCAGTTAAAAAAAACAACCTCTTAGATTAGAAAAATCTGTTGAGAGTGATAAAACTGTCACTTATTTTTTCAGGGCTGGATCTGCCTTTTTGAGAAGTCCTCTTATCTTGTAGGCTCTCTACCCAAAACTCATCTTCAGAGTTACATGTTTTCAATTCTAGCACAGAGGGAATGGATGACAAAGGATGCTCTATTCTATGAGGACAGCTGTTTACTGCAGGGATGGCAACACCTACCGCAAGGCCAACAATGATTTCCTTGTGTGCCTCCTGCTTTCTGGAATCTGCTAGGACATATCGTTGTAACAGTATGAAGCCGTTTTAAGATCTTCATTGCAATGATCACTACATGCACTGGCTACCGCTGTCTTCATCTTGACAGGCAAACATATAAATACTTACACACCTCTTTTGGCCTTACCTTGACATTACTTTTCTAGGGGGAGATGTTATTTTGAAAAACCTTTTCTGAGCTATGTTTGAAAATGAATCCTGACTAAGACTTTTTAAATGTGTTTTTCTCTTCTTTCCTTTGTCAATAATTGACAAGAATGAAAGAGAAAAATCTTAAATCTGATTAATGTCATCTTTAGTGAGTCTGATTGTGCTTAGATCTTTCTTTCATTTTCAGAATGTTTGTTTTTAGGAGTTTTGTTCTTTTTATAAGACAAAGCATTGGAAATGCTTGAGATATTTTTCCAAATATTCAGGATATCTGAATGTATAGTAACTTCATTTTCCTTACACAGCTGAGGCATATTTTAATGATCCAAGGGAGCATCCCAGTTATTTGGTTTTTTCACTTTCTCTTATCCTTGTTCTGAATCTTCCTGCATAGCTATGAGTCTTCAAACTGATGTCCAACTGGTTACATCTGCCCATACTTAAAGTAAGAGTAGTAAACTCAACACCTCAACTTCTACGTGGTAGTAAACTCAACACCTCAACTTCTACATGGTGACTGCATACTCTGGATATTATTGGTGGTCACACAATGAGATTAGCTGGAGAAGGGAAAAATAAGTCCTTAAAAGAAAAAAAATCAGGGCCTCCCCGGTGGCGCAGCGGTTGAGCGCTGGGTTGCGAAGCTGCCCGCGGCCTCTGCGGCGCCGGTTCGATCCCCGGCTGCTCCCCGGCCACCGGAGGAGGGTTCCGCATGGCGCGCAGACCTCTCCTGCCGCCCGCTGCTCCCCTCAGCAGTGTACTTAGGTCCTTCTGCCTGCTCTGCTCCCTGCTCTGGCTCTGGTGAATTCTCTCACCCTCCCGCGCTTCTGACTGTACCCAGTGCATGTATAAACAAAACAAACAAACAAACCAGCAAACAAATAAATAAAGCATGCCTCTATAAAAAAAAAAAAAATCAATCCACAAAATATGAACAAGTGCATACCTGGGGATCAGATTGAAGATGGTGATAACTGAAAGTAAATCTGTAATATATTTTTAGTAACAGTACACTCAGTACATATTACAATAACTCCATGGCAATAAGCAGGATCTGATATGGCTAGCAACTCTATAAGATGATGCAGCTAAAATCAGTAGTGACTTGATGTACTCTAGGTAGAAATGGTTACTTTCCTACACATATGCTCCCCACACCAAGTGCAGGCTGAGCTTTGATTTTTAAACAGAAAAAAGTTTCTGTTGCCAACTTAATGAAGTTTAAAGAAGAAAGTGTTGGGCCTCCCCGGTGGCGCAGCGGTTGAGCGCTGGGTTGCGAAGCTGCCCGTCAGCCTCTGCAGCGCCGGTTCGATTCCCGGCTGCTCCCCGGCCACCAGAGGAGGGTCCCACATGGCGCGCAGACCTCTCCTGCCGCCCGCTGCTCCCCTCAGCAGTGTACTTCGGTCCTTCTGCCTGCTCTGCTCCCTGCTCTGGCTCTGGTGAATTCTCTCACCCTCCCGCGCTTCTGACTGTACCCAGTGCATGTATAAACGAAACAAACGAACAAATAAATAAATAAATAAATAAAAAACATGCCTCTATAAAAAAAAAAAAAAAAAAAAAAATAAAGAAGAAAGTGTTTCCATTTGAGAGTGATGTTTTGAGCAAGAAAGCTGAAGAAACTTCATCTGGGAACCACTGGTTTAGAAGGAAGTCATTTGAAAACAATAGACCCATTACCACTTACAAGTTAATAATTTAAGGACATGAATTTACCACTGTCTTACTTAAAGTAGGGTCAGATGTAACCAACTGGACATCAGTTTGAAGTTAAAGGCACCAGTTTATAATAACAGTAATATCTAACCAAAAACGTATCAGAAAAAAAAAAAAACAGTAATATGATGTTCTGCTAGTAAGGTACTTTCCCCTAAGAACTGTATATTATCCAGAATAGTAACTTGTACAGTATGTTTCTGTTTTCAAAATGTTTTCGTATCCCATACCAATAAATGAAAAAGGATGTTTGTGGTGTGCCAGATACAACCGTAATGTAGAACAAGGGGAAAATGCCTGGATGATTAAGTGGTGGTTGCAGACAGGATAGCTTTGTCTCTAGCACATTGTTTTATATGAAGACAAACCCCAGACTATGAAGCTGGGCTCCAATCAAAACAAAATTAATAAGGCCAACAAAACCAATTCAAAGATAAGATAGAAAAAGCACATGGAGTATGTGAATAAGACATCCACCTGCTGAACTATAGAATCACAGGGAAGGAACAAAAATAGAATCCATTCCATTGGTTAATTGAAAATGGTTGTCATTTCATCTTTAAATCTGCCACTTTGACCCATCTGGGCTGACAACAAGTAAATAGAGTTTGGTTTAGGGCATCCCGGGTAGCATAAGGGGTTAAGCTATCTGCAGCCTCTGCAGCAGGAGTTCAATCCCCAGCTAGCCAGGGAGCTACCCACATGGTGCAGCAGACCTCTCCTGTCTCACCCGCTGCTCCCCACAGCAGTGTATTTCAGTCAATCCGCCTATTCTGCTCCCCACTCTCTCTGGTGAATCCTCTCAGTTCCCATACCTCTGGCCTGTACCCCAGTTCTTATATGCATAAATAAATAAATCTTTAAATAAAAAAAATTATAAAGAGTTTGGTTTATAGAAAGAACTTAGGAAGAAGAGAGAGAAAAGCATTGCACCAACATACTCAATAAGCCACTCAGCATCTCTTCATACAAAGGTAAACAAAATTTCTTCCACAGGCAAACAAACACGACCAGTGAAATGGGATAAGTAGCCTTCCTTTAAGAGAATCCCTTTGGAGAGAAGAGCACTAGGAACTATGGTGATAGTTCATGGGTGAATTGGTGGTGGGAATTTTATAAGGCATACACCAGAGGAGAAAGCATACATTGTACAAAATATGAACAATGATGTAAAATATATATATAAATTCATTAATTAAAAAACAAGACTATCCCCTTTCTTGGACTCTTGCTCATCTATCAACCTCCTCTTTATAATTCTTTAGTCCCTACATCTGAACTTCAATCATTCATACTCACCAACCCCCTACTCCCAGACCTTGGGAACAATAACTATATTCAGTATGAATTGGTTGAGGTCAGATATTTGTCCGCAGAATTTAACCCATAGAAGCAGATGTCTGGAAGTCACCTTAAAAGGCTTTTTTTCCATATTTTTTCACCTTCTGCATCAATTCTTCTATAATAATATCCACACATAGAATCCAGCCTGAGTAAACACCTTCCCTGATTATAAATCAAGGCTTCCTGGGGCAGCCCCTTCCATTTCTGGACTTTTCATATCATTAAAAGGTTCTTGGTCATGCTATTCAAAATTAGCCCCCTAACGTTACTCCTCACTCGAGAAATAAAAAACAAGTCCTTCTCCTGGCAGCCTCTCACTTTGTCTGAAGGCAGCTGTCACCTCCCCACTGAGTCCTATGTCCCTGCAGTTCAAATATGCCCAACCACTCCCCATATGACATGATTTACAGGCTCCTAACCATCTTGCTCATCCTCTCCTGGACTTGTTGCAGTTCAATCACATCCCTCTTCAAAAGCGTTGCCAAAATGGAAAACAATATAGCAGGAATGATCTAAATATGGAAAGAAAGCCTTTGTCTATGAATATGAATAACGGAAGAATTTCTGTTGTCATGAGAGCAGGGGTTTTGCGGGGAGGGGGCCTAGGAGAAGGGTGGGGATGGGCATTCTCCATGAATAAGACACAGTCCCAAGAGTTCCCATACTATTGCCTGCCCCTAGTCCTTTCCCCCTCTTGAGAACAAAACCACACAGGGGCTCCTGGTGCTGCATGTGTGCTTGTTCGGTGGGGACCTGGTACCTCTTTTGTGAAGCTGCAGCTGAGGAGACTCTGGCGCTCACCATGGCCAACGAAAGCCCACAGGAGTCAAGACTGAGAACAGCGATCATATTAACGTGAAGGTGGAGGGTCAGGATGGTTCCGTGGTGCAGTTTAAGATTAAGAGGCATGCACTCTTAGTAAACTAATGAAAGCCTATTGCGAACGACAGGGTTTGTCGATGAGGCAGATCAGATTCTGATTTGACCGGCAACCAATGAAACAGACACACTTGCACAGTTGGAAATGGAGGACGAAGATACAATTGACGTGTTCCAACAGCAGACAGGAGGTGTCTACTAAAAAGGGAACCCACTACTTTACTCCAGAACTCTGTTCCTCCCGACCAAGAAGACATTCTCAATTAGAAAACCGCAATTTGGTTCCACCACATCCTGACTACTACAGTATAGTTTTCTCTATTCTTTCATTTTCCCCTTCCCCTTTCCTTTATTGTACATAAAGTAACTGGTGTATGTGCACAAGCATACTGCATTTTTTTTTTAACTAAATGGCCAATGGTATGTTTTGATCAACAGCAAATGGAGATGGGACGAGGGAAAAAATATTGGTTCTGCAAAAACACCCCCTTTCTCCATTAGTGGCATGCTCATTCAGCTCTTATCTTTATATTCCAGTAAGTTATTTTGCTCTCAATGTTGTTGTTGTTGTTGTTTTAAAGATTTATTTATTTATTTATTCATTCATACAAACACTGGGTACAGTCAGAAGCGCAGGAGAGTGAGAGAATTCACCAGAGCCAGAGCGGGAAGCAGAGCAGGCAGAAGGACCGAAGTACACTGCTGAGGGGAGCAGCGGGCGGCAGGAGAGGTCTGCGCGCCATGTGGGACCCTCCTCTGGTGGCCGGGGAGCAGCCGGGGATCGAACCCCTGCCGCGGATGCTCTCAATGTTTAACAAAAAAAAGAACAACATAAAAATTCTTGCATACCTTGTTCGATTGGAGAATTTTAATGTTTTTCATTTATCATTGTAAAACCAAGGACAATTTTATAACTTTTTTGTACATAGCTGTTACGTGTAGGGCAATCTGTCTTTAAGTAGGGATAAATTACTCTAAAACAAATGAATCCTAGATAGTTTTCCCTTTAAGTCAAGCATCTTGTTGTTTAAATAAACTTCTTGTTTAAAAAAAAAAAAAAAAAAAAAAAACCACACAGGGCTTTTTGATAGACAGACTTGAACTGGTCATTCCTGTTAGAGCACCTGGCTGGACTAAATGACCCACAGAAAGATGAGCTTGACCTGGCCCTTCAGCAGTTGTGAAAATCTTTTTCTTTTTAAGATTTATTTTATTTATGCATACAAGATCTGGGGTGCAAGCCAGAGGTGCTGGCGGGGGGAGCTGAGAGGATTCACCAGACACAGAGTGCAGAGCAAAACAGGCGGATCTACTGAAATATACTGTGAGGGGAGGGCCTCCCCGGTGGCGCAGCGGTTGAGCGCTGGGTTGAGAAGCTGCCCGCGGCCTCTGCAGCGCCAGTTCGATCCCCGGCTGCTCCCTGCTCCCCGGCCATGTGGGAGGAGGGTCCCACATGGTGCGCAGACCTCTCCTGCCGCCCGCTGCTCCCCTCAGCAGTGTACTTCAGTCCTTCTGCCTGCTCTGCTCCCGCTCTGGCTCTGGTGAATTCTCTCACCCTCCCACGCTTCTGACTGTACCCAGTGCCTGTATAAATAAATAAATAAAAATAAATCTTTTTTAAAAAATAGTACTTAAATAAAAAAAATAAAAAGCTCTAACAGAGCCCTATCTCCCACCTCATCCTCAGGCAGAAGTCGAGGGATCACAGGAGAGAACTTGCTATTCTAGGATTTTCTGCTAGTAGGAGTGTCCACAAGCTTGAGCTCCAGAACCGTGGAATTAAGGAAGAGGGGTGCAGTTGGGTCGGACACCCAAACTCTCTCCTACTAACCAGGACTGGTTTTCCCTGGAAGGAAGGGAGGCATTCACCTGGGTGTTCAGACTCTACCGGGGGCGTGCAGGGGACCTGAAGCAGCTGTCCCCTGGGTCTTTGCTTGCCAGTGCTGGGGCAGAGGCCACAAAGCGGAAACCCTGGGGTCAAACGCCCCAGTGCCACACCCTATCTCCAGGACCCGCCCCAGAGCCACCTCACCCCCACCCCAGTTCCAGAGCTCTGCCCTCCTCAATTCCTTACTCATCCTGCTGTCCTGCTTTTCTATCCTTGCCTGCCCATCCCTGCCTGCCTCCCTCCCTGCAGTTCCCTCTTATCCCGATGATTCCACACACCATGCAGACACCACAATTCCCTGCCTTCCAGCCTCCAGGCCCAGTAGACAGGCATAGAGCGCCCCACCATTCCTGCTAGGCTGACGAACAAAATGGCGGATGGACAAAAAGTCAAAATTGGGGGCCTCCCCGGTGGCGCAAGGGGTTAAAACGCAACCTATAAAGCTATCCACAGCCTCTGCATCACGAGTTTGATCCCCGGCCAGGGAGCTACCCACATGGCACAGCAGACCTCTCCTGTCTTGCCTGCTACTCCCCTCAGTGGTGTGTTTCAGTAGAGCTGCCTGCTCTGTTCCCTACTCTGTCTCTGGTAAATCCTCCCCCCCACCCCCACCCCCACACACTTCTGGCCTGTACCCCAGTTCTTGTATGCTTAAATAAATAAATCTTTAAAAAAAAAGTCAAAGTTGGTTTGAGCCCCTGTGGTCAGACATTTGTACCACCCATGAATGGACATTTAGAAATAATGCACGCTAACACAGAACCTAGTAGGTACCAGGCTCTGTTCTAAGTGTTATTATCACTATTGTGCCTATCTTAAAAACTGGAGGGTAGAGGCACAGAGTAGCAAGCAGTTTAAGACCAGTGGATAAAGCAGAAAGTAGTATACCCCTACAATGAAATACTATTGAGCAGCATAAAAGAACAAACTAGGGGCCTCCCTGGTGGCACAAGGGGCTAAGCACTGCACTTATGAAGCAATCCGCAGCCTCTGCAGCACAAGTTCAATCCCTGGGCCAGCCAGGGAGAAACCCACATGGTGCAGCAGACCTCTCCTGTCTCACCTACTGCTCCCCTCAGCAGTGTATTTCTGTCAATCTGCCTGTTCTGTTCCCCACTCTGTCTCTGGTGAATCCTCTCACCCCCCTGCATCTCTGGCCTGTACCCCAGCTCCTGTATACATAAATAAATAAATCTTAAAAAAAGAAAACAAAAGAACAAACTATTGTCACACTTATAATGTGAATGAATCTCAAAAAATCATGCTAAGTGTAAGATGCCAGACACAGAGAGAACATAGTGATTAATTCCATTCATATAAAATTCTAGAAAAGGCAAAACAATAGTGACAAAAAGCAAATCAGATGTGGCATGAGCCCAGAAATGGCAGGAGGAAGTTTATGGGGTGATGGAAGTGTTACAGGGCGGGCAGAGGGGCACCCCAGACCCTGTAAACCTGCCTGCTCTAAATAGGTTCTGCCATCTGCCTCATCAACACAAAACATATGAGACTTTAATGAAAAGGAACTTTAATACAATTAGGAAACAATACAGGAAAGGCAAAGAATATAGTTTCTAAATCGAGCACCCAAAGTTACCCGTCCCCTCATGGGTAAAAGTCCACCCAAGCAGGATTGGCCCAGAACAAGGCCCCAAAGCCTGCCACAAGTCTAAAGCATCTTCCAGTGGGGACCCACAGAAAAGCATCAGAAGCAACCAGAAAAGTCTGGGGGAAAAAAAGCACAATCAAAATCAAGACAAAAATCACCATTGTCACCTCCCCACAAGTCTCACCCACATCTGTGTCACCCAGTCCATGACCAAAAGGCAAGTGTAGTTTCTTCACATGTCTCTCGGCTCCATGTGCCTCCTCCAGGGCTCCTTCTGGCTCCATCCTGCTTCCTTCCTTCCCATTCTCCCCTGCTGCTGCTTCTCTCTTCACTCAGCTACACCCTCGTTTTGGGTGGGGCAGGAAACCTGGAACCTCGCCTGTTCCTGGGACCACCCTGTTACAGAAATGTTCCAAAACTTTATTGTGCTGGTGATCACGAACTTTGTACCTTTAGTCCCAATTCATCAAGGGTACACTTAAAAAAAGTGATTTTTTGTGGTATGTTTAAGTATACCTCTAAAGGCTGAAGAAAAAAAATTTTAAGAGGGATGAAGGACAAAAGAGAATCCTGGAAAACACCAAGGACAGATAGACAGAGAGGAAACAGGAAAGATGGAGAGGAGTAATCAGAGAGGTGTGAGGACTAAGAAAGATGGCACAGAAGCCCAGTGGAGAATGACTGATGCATTGTGGTGGCCAAATAAATTACTGTTGAATGAATGAATGAGCAGTGCCCAGAGGGAGGAAGGGATGGAGGAGCTGCAAGGAAGTCATGGCAATGAGAGCTATAAAGAAACCTCTACCTTTGGAGCTGGAAACAGGGAGAACAGCCACAGGAGGGGAAAAAAAGTCCCCTGGTTTTTCTCAGCTTTTGTGTTCTGACACCTTCCAGAATGAGAGAATTACAGTATGATGTGCTATCAACACATCACCTGCTCCAGAGTTCAGTCCATTATAATGCAGTTGTAAACAACAACAATGGAGGGTTGGGCCCATTTGGATTTTCCTTTTGTAAGTTCCAACCTGGATTTTCTTTCTTTTTTTTTTTAACAGATTTATTTACTTATGCATACAAGAGCTGGGGTACAGGCCAGCGGTGTGGGGTGGGGGATGGGTGGTGAGAAGATTCACCAGTGGTAGAGTGGGGAACAGAACAGGCAGATTGACTGAAATACACTGCTGAGGGGAGCAGCCAGGCGAGTCATGAGAGGTCTGCTGCGCCATGTGGGTTTCTCCCTGGCTGGCCGGGAATTGAACTCGTGCGGTTGTGGTTGCGGATAACTTCATAGGTTGCATCTTAACCCTTGCGCAACCAGGGAGGTCCCAACCTGGCTTTTCAGTTAATAAAAACACGTAATAGATTCAATTATATGAAAATATTTTTAATTCTGCTTGATTAGTGGCTTGATAAGAGAATTGATCTTTGGAGATGCATGCTCAAAGGACTCACAGAGGTAACTATCCTAGATCTGACCTCTGTGGTGTGTAGTTTCTGACACTGGTTTACGTGGGTATAATTAGCAGTGAGCTGTGGTAGTCTACAATGTTGCCCCCAGTGCAGGCTTTCCAGACTCATGGTCCGGCTTGCAGGACCTAAGTTAAAATGACTGGCGGAAGAGGGTGTTACCTGTAAGTTAAAGACTGACTAATGGTTTTAGCATGAAGTTTTAGGACTCTAACCCCGACAGATCATTAGCTTCTAGAAAATGCCCAGCCTCTGGAGGTCACGGTTATTACTACAAACCAATAAATGAATATATAAAAAAAGGGCAAATGACCTTTTTATGTGCTGGGGATATTTAAAAACTAAGCTGCAAACTTCCATGAATACAGAGTCCTGTTTATAGCATAAATCCTTTCTTAGCTTTCACAAAGCTAGAGCAGAGACCATTAGAAGAACCATACTTCACCATTAATGTTGCATTAAATTTTAACCACTGCAGTCATAGTTAAAGAGATATTTTCATTATAATCCAGTATCTTCAAGACCTTGCAATTTAACTTAGTTCAGCACTCTCTTTTGGCAAATTTATTATATTCATATTGATTCCTTACTCAAAGAATATAAATGTTTTAAGTTTGATAAAACGGAATCAGTTCTTAGGTTTATTTAAATGTTAGAAAAGACATTCTCCTCAGACATAGAGTAGCATATATTAAAGGGGAAAATATTAAGTCCCTGTCAAAAGTAAACACTGTTCTGCTTCTATTTCTTTGTTATTAAGTACAATTTATTCCAGTGAAAAATATATACAGGACCCGCCATAAACTTAGAGTGTGCAAATAGGGAAACCAAAAGCTGGAGACTGCAAAAATCATTGTTTATTTCTTTAATTTCCTACTTTATATCATCCTGGAGGAAAATGTCAATTGGCTACAAAAACAGACAAATGCAGTAATGGAGAAAACAATGAAAAGATAGACCTATTCCAGTAATAGGAGCCACTTTACTGGGATGGGGATGGGGATTCAGGTTCCCTTCTAAGGTGCAGAAAGAAAGTTGATAACCTTACATAACTGACATCAGAAAGGAGAAAATAAATGTAAGGTCCTCCAGAAAAAAAGTTTTTCAATTTTAGAAATATGTTGAACTTTAATCACCCCATATTCTCTTTTTTTTTTTTATTTATTTGTTCGTTTGTTTGTTTTTTGTTTTGTTTATACAAGCACTGGATACAGTCAGAAGCGCGGGAGGGTGAGAGAATTCACCAGAGCCAGAGAGGGGAGCAGAGCAGGCAGAAGGACCGAAGTACACTGCTGAGAGGAGCAGCGGGCAGCAGGGGAGGTCCGCGCGCCATGTGGGACCCTCCTCCGGCGGCCGGGGAGCAGCCGGGGATCGAACCGGCACCACAGAGGCAGCGGGCAGCTTCGCAACCCAGCGCTCAACCGCTGCGCCACCGGGGAGGCCCACACTCCATATTCTCATTGGCCATTAAACTGTGGCTCCTTAGTAACACTTTGCTGTGAGCTGAATTTTAAAATTAATATGCCAAATCCCTATGTCCCAATGTGATTGTGTCTGGATAAGGTCTGTAAGTGGTAAATAAGGTTATATGAGATTATAAGATTTCTCTCTCTCTACCATGTGAGGACACAGTGAGAAGGTACTATCTGCCAGCCTGGAAGGGAGCTCTCACCAGAACCTGACCATGCTAACACCTTGAGCTCAGATTTCTAGGCCCCAAAACTGGAGAAAACTAATTTTTGTTGCTTAAGTCATATAGCCTATGGGTATTTTGCTATGGCAGCCCAAGCAGACTAAGGCACATTTTGTCATAACTATGTTGTCACCCCTATGACAGGTGAACAGAGCATGCAATCAGGTGTCAGGAAAGCTGATCTGATCCTGGCTCTTTATCTTTTTCCAAGACTTGCCAATGCAGAAGACAGAAGAATTTAATTAGGTATTTTTTTAAAGATTTATTTATTTATGCATACAAGAATTGGGGTACAGGCCAGAGGTGCGGGCGGTTAGAGGATTCACCAGAGACAGAGTGGGGAACAGAACAGGCAGATTGAAATACACTGCTGAGGGGAGCAGCGGGCGAGTCAGGAGAGGTCTGCTGTGCCGTGTGAGTTGCTCCCTGGCCAGCCGGGCATCGAACTCGTGCTGCAGAGGCTGCAGATTGCTTCATAGTGCAGTGCTTAACCACTTGCGCCACCAGGGAGGCCCTAATTAGGTATTTTTACCTTCCTATAAACTGCAAAATAAAATAAACAATTTTGACTATTTCTCAATGTCAAGCAGTAAAGGCATAGGTTTCTTGAACAAACCATATGGTAAGTCTTTTCATTTCAGTCTATCTTTAACAAGTTAAAAAAGGAAGACAACTCCATAGATATGCAAGAGTAGAAGACTGATTAATTTAGTTATAATGCTTTGACTATATATCTATGGACTCCTAGGAAAATTTTTAAAATACTTATGTTATAATATTAAGCAAGAAAAAAATAAATTAAAAAGCATAACTACTCTGCTTACAACATAAAAAACTATAAGGCCAGTGTAAAAAATGAAAATAATGGTATTGGGTGGTTGAACTATGAGTCATTTTTGCAGCGCATTTTATTTACTGAAATATTGCTCAGTGTTCTTTTTTTATTATGTACCATTTTTTAAAATAAATTCAAAAGCACCTATGAGTATCTTTTGTGAAGAACTATCTTTTATTATCAAATTGTCTGTGTGTTTTATTAGTTATTGAAGATTCCAATTGTGATGAAAATTTCATTCGATTGATAGTACTGTCATTTTAAAACAGAGTCAAAAATAACTAAGTCAAAACAACCAAATGTGTCAAAAAAAAACCAAACAAACAAAAAACCAACCAAATGTTTCAATTAATGAATCTGAAAGCTCTAATTTAAATACCTTCAAAAGACAAGGTCAAGATGAATGTTGTGGTGATTATATTTGTTCATCTCTCTATAAATATGACCACTGTCGAGTGTTGCAAGGTGAACATGAGATGTAATTCTTACAAAAAGCACAGCATTTGCCCCCCATCAAAGCTGAATTCTGATCACTAAGGATGAATTGAATAACAAAGACCTCCTACCACCTGTTCATTCATTTAGTCTATTAGCATTTAAACCACTATAGGGTAGCCATTTAAGAAATGGGCTTCAGAGCCAAACTGCCTGGACTTAAATTTTACTCCATCACTTACTAGAGTTTTGATTCTGTGTATTCGTCAAAGTAAGTAAGGTTTGGGCCTTGCTGGTGGCACATGGGTTAAAATCTCACACTATCAAGGTATCATCAGCCACTGCAACCAGAGTTCCATCCCTGGCCAGGGAGCTAACCCACATGGCACAGCAGACCCCTCCTGTCTCACCTATCACTCCCCCTGCAGTGTATTTCAGTAGATCTACCTGTTCTGCTCCCCACTCTGTCTCTGGTGAATCCTCTCACCCTCCCCCCAACCCCACCCCCACACCTCTGACCTACACTCCAGTTTTTGTATGCATAAAAAAATTTTTTAAGAGAATTTTAAAAAAGCAAGGTTTGCCATGATGTCTCAGTCCATTTGGGCAGCCATAACAAAATCACAATAGACGGGGTATTATTACAGTCTTACATATATAACTCAGCAAAAGAAATATGTTGGGTGGCAGAAAGCGCCATAGCAAGAGAGTATTCCAAGATGTTGCAACATTTGTGAAAGCCCTGGAGAAGGGAAAAGCTGACTCCTCTCAGGAACCAAAAGAATGTGGCTGGAATGCAAAGATGCAGTATGAGAGGGCCCAAGAGGAAGCTGGGGAGCAGGCAGGACCCAGGGCATGAGGGGACTTGCCAGCCATGCTAAAGATCAGAGCTTTACCTCATGAGCTGTGGGAAGTACTGAATGATCAGAAGCAAAGCAGTTACATGATTTTTATATGATTATTCTAATTGCTGTGTGGAAAAAAGTATTGGAGGGAGGGAATCTAGTTAAAAAGCTATTTCATTTGTACTAATTGAGAGATGATAGTGTGTTGGCTTAGAATGTGGCAGTGGAGATGAAAAATCTGGGCAATTTTGAGATCCATTTAGGAAGCCTGAAAATTCAAACTCTTAGATATGTGTTTAAGTTAAAAAAAGAAAAAACTGGGGCCTCCCCGGTGGCACAGTGGTTGAGCGCTGGGTTGCAAAGCTGCCTGCAGCCTCTGCAGCGCCGGTTCAATCCCCGGCTGCTCCCCGACCACTGGAGGAGGGTCCCACATGGCACGCAGACCTCTCCTGCCGCCCGTTGCTCCCCTCAGCAGTGTACTTCGGTCCTTCTGCCTGCTCTGCTCCCTGCTCTGGCTCTGGTGAATTCTCTCACCCTCCCGCGCTTCTGACTGTACTCAGTGCGTGTATAAACAAATAAACAAACAAACAAATAAGTAAATAATACATGCCTCTTAAAAAAAAAAAAAAAGAAAAAGAAAAAACTTAGTGAGGTTCCAGCAAGTCCCTATTTAGAAAGAGTGGTTGGATTTACTTTGAGACAATACATCTATGTGGAGACTAAAAGGTGTTATGGCAAGGTCAAATTTTAGGCCTAAACTCTAAATCTCACATTCTGGATTGTTGGATGTGTGTGTGTGTGTGTGTGTATAAAATATTGTTGTGCATATATATTCAACAATATATGTATAATATATACATATGTATATATTATGTATATGTATATATGTATGTATATATGTATATATGTACATATGTATATATATGTATAATATATACATATATTATATACATACAAACATTTCATTTTATATAAAATATAATCGTTTCTAGATTATACCTTCATTTTTTACATGCTCATGTATAACATTAATGAAAACATTTATTCAAAATGCATCCTTAAGAAAGTGAAAAACTCTGAGATGCTCAGGCCGACGTTGAACATCAGGCTACACAGAGTAGGGTACTCAGCCCAGTTGGTTGCTTGGGAAATGATAGAAAAACTTAGAGAATGCATTTATATTACATGACTTAAATTGCACCTACAGATTTTATGCTACCTTTTCTACCTCCTCATTCCTGAGAAGAGGGACTTAGTAACAATGGAAACCATTAGTTTCCAGGGGAGCCAAACACAGACATAGCAACTGCAGAGAAAAATCATTAGCTGTCTTCATTTCCTCAACCTTCTGCATTAGCTTCTTCCTTGGCTCTAGAGAAGATCTGAATTGTGAAAGATAAGTTGTGGCTATCTGGCACTTCTGAGAAAATGCCAGTGGATGATGAAGAAAGCAGTTGGCTAGGCATTAGGAAATTGGAGTTCTAGTTCCACTTCTAGACCTGGCTTCCTGAATTGCCTTGAGTAGATAACTTGGCCTCTCTGGGTCCTGGTCTTTTAGCAATGAAATTTGGACACGATATCTGGGATCCCCAAAATTCTCCTAATTCAAAGAGAATATGAAACCGCTTACTTAACATTTCACAGGCCCCACTTCTCTAATCATTGTGAATTCATTTGATAAATGAGAACCCACTCTGTGCCAATATTACGGTAGGTATCAGGCACACACCAAAGAACAAAGCATCCTCACAGAATCAGTATTCTATAGGATCTGTACACAAACCCTGGGTCATTAGGAATAGCATCTCCTTAAAAACAGCTAAAAGGGATACTACCGAACAACACAATCAGGATGGCTAATGGTGATCCCCCCCAAAAGAGCAAGCTGTCTGTTTATGCCTTCTTTGTGCAGATGTTCAGGGAGGAACATAAGAAGAAAAATTCAAACGTCCTGTTAGTTTCACGAAGTTTTCCAAGAAGTACTCAGGAAGGTGGAAGACTATGAGAAGGAGAAGTCTAAATTTGGTGAAATAGCAAAGGCAGATAAAAGTATGTTACAATCTGGAAATGGAGCATTATGAACTAGATAAGGGAGGCAAGAAGGCCCCCAGCGGCCCTAACGGCCACCATCTGGTTCTTCCTGTTCTATTCAGAACTCTGCTCCAAGATCAAATCCATGAACCCTGATATCTCGATCACAGATGTGGCAAAGAAGCTGTGCAAGATATGGAATAACTTAAGTGACAGTGAAAAGAAGCCTTGCTACAAAAAGGTGTCGAAGCTGAAGAAGTACAAGAAGGATGTCACACGCTATAAATGGAAAGAAAAGTTTGATGGCTCCAAGAGTCCTGCTAAAGTTGCCAGGAAAAAAGTGGAAGGGGGAGGGGAAAAGGCAGAGGGCAGTGGGAGCGTGGGAGGGGTTGTTTCTCTGTTAAAAAAATAAGTTAATAGCAGGCTGTTTGTATTTTAATAAAAGATATTTGCTACATACTTATCACAGGCACCTTCTCCTTCCTCCTTATTTCTCTTCTTCTGTAAGCTGTAGTGTTTTCATGCTGCGATTTATGCATAAACTATATGTATATTTGTGTATTAAATGACATAAATGTGTGTATTAAATGACATAAATAATTCAGATGGAATTCCTGTGCTGGTGTTTGCTCATCTCAATCAGATTATAAACTTACAAAAAGTGTTCAGACCCTTGCCCAGTGCTGGCCCCAGTTCTCAGTGCACACTTGGTGAAAGGCTCTGAGTTGTGGGAGTATGTGGGAGCTGAAACCCTCTGGCCTCATTGACTTGCCCACGAAAAGCTTTTGGAGTAGGATTACGCCTACAGCTAAAATCCAACCTGCGACTTTTGCCAGGTTCCCTTTGCTGGGCCTTGCTCCTTCATTTATTCCCATCCCAAGGCGCAGGCTAGTTCAGGTCCTGTCTGAACAGCTGTCAGCTTTCCCTGACTGCCTGCAGCTCTGTCCTCAGCAGGGGGTCCCCAGCACGTTGCCTCCAAGATGGGTGGGCACATCACAGGGAATACCTTAGAAATCTATTGAAGTGTGAGAAGAAAATATTAGAAAGTATAGTTATGTGTATATACATGCTTTTTAACTTTTTATCAAAAAAACAAAATTTATGATTTATTAACATTTTTATGTGTGAATTGACATTGACACTCCCACTTGGCATGGGTGTCCAATGGCTTCTTGGCACGTACTGTACCCAGGTCACTTGAAGGGCAGTAGGTGGGCGGCTTCCACAGCAAGGAGGGGGGTCACTGAAGGTTCAGTGAGGTAGATTTACAGATTACTTTATCTGGTTTTAACTAACTTGCCCTCACACAATAAAAAAAAGTGACTTTAAAAAAACTCCTCGAAACACTACAGTGGGAATATAATGCCAATGATATAAAAAATTTGCGTGACATTTTACTGTACAACAAACACTCTCTTGAGTGTTTCCTCTCCATGAAGTTATTTAATCTTCCCTAAAACCATGTAGAGAAGGCTCTGTTTATTTCCATTTTAAACATGAGGAAACTGGGTCATGAGGAGTTTAAGGAAGTTTCTCGAGCCAAACGCAGAACTGAAGCTCACCCCAGGTAGTCTGTCTCTGTTCAGTGCTCTTAACCACAACATGGCACTCCTGAGTGCAAGGAAACAAAATGGCAAAGGGAACACATCTCTTGGCTCAGCACCCCAGATAGCTTAGGAAGCTAACAGTCTGACCACCTTGACTGTCAAACAAATTTTTATGAAATGGTCAAGAAGCTATTGAATAGCAAGTTGCACTCATCCTTATAGATGAAATTACCTTGCTATTTATGACATCTCAGGATAATAGCCAATAATAGTAAGATATGTACTAAATTGATAAATAAATTCATTGACATATATTAGTGATCTATTAATTGTCAGGTTGAAAAAGTCGACACCACTG
Organism: Talpa occidentalis; assembly: GCF_014898055.3. Taxonomy (NCBI): domain Eukaryota; kingdom Metazoa; phylum Chordata; class Mammalia; order Eulipotyphla; family Talpidae; genus Talpa; species Talpa occidentalis. The sequence goes on from NW_023603184.1 coordinate 27,927,744, forward strand.
CCCTAGAGATTAATGAAAAACTAAACAGCTTTCTATGAAGGTTCAGGAGTTGATAATTCCAAAATGGTCATTGTGGTTACTTTCTGGAAAATGAGATTGTGTGTACAAAATAGTTTTGAGACAAAGGTTGCATTATTACATCTAAAATTAAATAATGCTGGAATTTCCCAAACTACCACGAAACATTTTGAAAGGGAAATTTATTTTTTAAAATAATTTATTTTATTTATTTATGCATGCAAGAGCTGGTGTATGGGGAGGTGGCTGGTGCTGAGAGAATTCACCAGAGGCAGAGTGGGGAGCAGAACAGGTAGATCTGCTGAAATACACTGCTGAGGGGAGCAGAAAGCATGATAGGAGAGGTCTGCTGCGGCATGTAGGTTAGTTCCCTAGCCAGGGATGGAACTCCTGCCACAGTGGCTGGTGATAGCTTCATAGAGCTGAGACTTAACCCCTGTGCCACCAGGGAGGCCTTGAAAGGGAAATTTAAAGAACAAAATCTATTTCTGTTTCTACTATACCACTTGGAGTTTGCCAACCTCAAAGGGCCTAACTTCTTAGCATGGCTTTTAGGATCTTCCATGTTTGTGACCCTCTTCTGCAGCCTTCTCAATGCCCCCTGTCGCTTTTTTCTACCAGGAATCTCACTTCACTGTGTCTCTGTTGGGCTGTCAGCACTCAGGTGAGTCTTAAGCCATTGCCTGAGGCATGTAACCCACTCTGGGCCAATTGTGGACAAAAGAGCTCCTTTTTTCCTCAATGTAACATTTTCTACCAATCCACTGTGGTTCAGATGCTTTGTCCTGACAGAACCTATTTCCCTACACCCTCAGGACATTATGTAAACATCTCTCACTTCTTTTAAGATCTTGTTTTAGGGCCCTCCCTGGTGGCGCAGGTCACACTGTGAAGCTGTCCTTAGCCTCTGCAGCTTGGGCCTCTGCCTTGTGGGTTTGATCCTGGCCGGGAGGCGAGAATACCACATGATGCCGCAGACCTCTCCTGTCTCGCTGGCTGCTCCCCTCAGCAGTATATTTCTGTCAGTCTGCCTGCTCTGTTCCTTGCTCTGTCTCTGGTGATTCCTCTTACCCTCCCGCGCATCTGGCCTGTACCCCAGTTCTTATATAAAAATAAATAAATCTTTAAAAAACGATACTTGTTTTAATTATGGATAAGGCTGCCCATATGTTCATGTAAATTGTGCACCCTACACAGATGCCTGATCAAAGGTGAGCAGAGGCTGAATCCTAGCCCAACCTCTGCTATCAAGCTGAGTCACAATTCACACACTGGATAGTGCTATTTAAACTAGATTACAAGCACCCTAAAAGTATAGAACATTCTTGTTAATCTATCTGGCATAGTTCCTAGCAGCATGCCTTGTCAGAAGAAGACTCAATAAATACCAGTTGGATCGAATATCAGAGAACATTTTCAGATATAAAACTCATACATGGGTCATCATTTTTAATCTTCTTCATCCAGTTATGCAGGAAATCAGTCACCACACTGACTTTATGCTCTCTAAAGCATCTATTAAAATGTCAAGCTCCTTAGGGATAGTTAGTGGAGATTAATTTATTATAATAAATGATCCTTGCTCATTTCCATTCTCTTCATCACACTTTCTTATCTATTTTTCTGATCAACTTTCTAAGTTTTATTTATTATATTTTATCTTTCAAAAAGTCTTGTATAATTACAGTGTTCACACAGTCAATAAATTTTGAAGTTTTTGTAGTTCAATCAAATAAGACATTAAGTCTGGCTAAGAATTTAGGACTCTTCATAAAAAACAGTGCCATGCACCACAGGAATCTAATAAATGTTGATTATTAACAAAATGATGATGATGATTGGGATTAAAAACCTAAACCCTACCTACAGATAAGTAAATGAGATGATAATTGAAGTTTCTTAAATTTTAATTAAAAAATAACCTAATTATCTGTGCATGCAGAAAATTGTATCAACACCTACAAGTAAATTTTAATTTTTTCTACAGTGTCAGCTAATGTATTCCTTTGTTCACTTGTACAGGTCTGTGAAAGTTTTAAGTGATACTGTGCAAAAACCTGCCTGCTCTATAAACAGGGAAGAAGAGGAAGGACAGGAAAGGGATAAAAACTTTATTTATCTTTACAAAGAAAAGCTTTACTTTTTGGATATGTAGAAATATTGATACTATTCCAATAAAGGACATCTATAGGATTAAATATCAAAATCTCTAATGATGAGGAAATCTCGTGAAAACCATCAAATAATTAAAAAACCAATTTGAATACTTCAAATATGAAGGACTGTTATAGCAAAGTCTTTTTGTGAAATTTTAAGAGAAAGGGCCAGAGATTTTGAATAACCCAATGTAGCTGAAATTAAAAGTGGTAAATCACTGCCTCCTTCCACTGATGGTAAATTATACTTACCACCTTTCAAAAAAGTGAAAATATATTCTGTAGAAATATATTGTTTATAGTAAAGCACATTATATAGCCTCTATAGAATCAAACAAGACTTTACCTATTATGAAAGATTGCTTGGGTTTCAACCTTAGCTCCACCATTTACTAGCCTTGTGACCTTGGCGAATTACTTAACTTCTCTATTCTTGTTTCTTTGTCTGTAAAATGGAGATAATAATTTTACCCAGCTGCGAATGTAATTGTGGGTAGTAGTGAAATATTATGTATAAAATATTTAACACAGGGCCTAGAGCATTCAAAAAACTCAGTAAAAACTTGGAGAGATGTAATAAACAACTTATGAACCAAAGGAGTCAATAAAAGACCTGAAAGTGTTCAAATATTGTCTACAATGTGTCAATTATCATGCTAGTCAGTGCTCATATCATTTATTTGATTAGTTGTTTTTAAAGTATATAATATACTTCAAACTTAGGTAAAGGAACGCATCATGATTTAATGTGAAAGTGAAAAAAATTTTTTTTCAGCTATTATTTATACTCAACAAGTTCCATCCCAAGGACTCAGAGATTACCACTATAAACTTTCTTTTTGGTGGACTAAATAGGATCGTATGCTGCTAGAAATGTCTATGCCAAATATAGTATATGCATACATAGTTCTATCTTTCAGAACACATATGCTACACCTACTATACTGCACCTTGATTTTTTTTCATTTATTATAACTTGGGTTTTTTATTTCTATATCGTTGTTTAAAAATAATCTTCTTTGGGCTTTATAAGAAGTTGTAGTATAAAGTTATGTAAAATAAATAATATGAAACACAAACTACGTAATATGGACATATTATATAACCAAGGTACATTTGTCAAAAATAGCAAAACGATATTACTACATTAATATTAAGTAAATTCTGAATTTCATTCAAATTTCACTGGTTTCTCTACTAATGTACTTTTTCTGTTATATTTTCTATTCTAGTTCTGGTCCTGCTCTAAGCCAGACCACTATGCTGTCCGTAGTCCATATCAGTTCTGTTTTCCCAAATCACTATATTTTAGCAAGTGCATAGTATTATGTAGTTTGGGCATACCATAATTTTCATGGTCCTGTTCACAAATTTTTGTATCGTTCCTTGTTCCTGGTTATTGCAAACAATACTATAATGAACATTATTACATGTGTATGTTTATTCATTTTGTGACAAGATAATTTCAGAAATAGAATTGCTGGTTCAAAAAATGTGTATGTTTTGTGAGTAATTTTGACATGTATATTGTCATATTGCCTTGAAAGAAATTTACTCTGATATTTCACAAAATTTAAATATGTTCCTATTTCTCCATCGATCTAGCTAATTAGAGAGTAAAAATGCTATATTGTTGTATTATTTGCAAATTTTTATTAATGAGTAGAGAATCATTTCAGATATTTATTGACAATTCGCTTTTTACTTTTTAATGAAGTGCCAATTTATCTTCTGTAAGCATTCTTCTATCAGTTCTTCTTTTCCTTATTGGTTTTTATGATCTCTTTTATACTAAGGAAATTAGCTATTTGTCAAATTTGTACAAATATTCTTCCAGTTGATATGTTGTCTTTTGACTATATTTTTATTACTCTTTCACTATACACAAGCTAAAACATTTTAATCATCATATTTGTCTTTATACTTTTGGGTTTTGTTTTTGTTTCATAATATTATTATTATAAAACAGTTCCTTTTGTATATATTATTTCTAATCCTTATAATTATAAATATAGTTGTTACAACAAACCCTTGATATTCTCAAGGAATATTGAGAGCTCTTCAAATACCAAATTTATAAATACTATTCTGTTGCAAAGATCTTATAAAACACATCAAAAGATTAACACCATTACACCATCTTTATTTTATTGGATTCCTCCTTATTTTTGGATCTTGAAATTTGAATGTTTACAGAATCTTAAGAAGGTTAAGATGAATCATGGTCAATTTGTCTTTGGTTGCCTAAAGCTGATACTTGTGTCTCTGTCTCCAATATTTTTGCCAACCCATTTCCGTCAGTGTGAGCCTTTTTTTATGCTGTTGGAACACACTGATCTATACAACCTTTTCATTTATAAACTTCTTCAGCTCAGAAAGAGGCAAACACTTGTGTGGCAATGAATTTTTTTTTTTTTTTTTTTTTTTAGTTTATGTCAATGGAAAAATGCTACTTCAAATTCTTTTTTTTTTTTTTTTTTTTTTTTTTTTTAATTTTCTAGAGGCATGTCTTATTTATCTATTTGTTTGTTTGTTTTGGTTTATACATGCACTGGGTACAGTCAGAAGCCGGGAGGGCGAGAGAATCCACCAGAGCCAGAGCGGGGAGCAGAGCAGGCAGAAGGACCGAAGTACACTGCTGAGGGGAGCAGCGGGCGGCAGGAGAGGTCTGCGCGCCATGTGGGACCCTCCTTCAGTGGCCGGGGAGCAGCCGGGGATCGAACCGGCGCCGCAGAGGCCGCGGGCAGCTTCGCAACCCAGCGCTCAACCGCTGCGCCACCTGGGAGGCCCTACTTCAAATTCTTGAACCAACTTTTCTTTGAGGTCAAACTGGGTTGAGAGCTCCATGAATGTCTTTATTGCTTCATAAAAATGTTTGTTCTTGTTCCTAGGTTTCTCCTGGATAATATTTTTTGAACATCATGTTTTCTGTTCTTATCTTTATATCAAAAGTTAGTCCTCTCAATGTTTACTAGGTTTTCCACTCAATTGATGACTTTCCTCCAGTGGTGGAAGCACTGAAATAGTTTCTCAAATTGTTTTTCTTGTTTCCCTATTGATAGTGTCCTTCCCATCACACATCCAAGCTACTGATTAATTCTATATTTCACTCTTTAGCTTATCCAAAAAATCATCTCATGACTATATTCATCACTTTATTGACTTCTTTAATCTCATTGCTAGTAGTTGAATTCTTTTTAGAACCATTTTCCACAAAGAAAAAAATTTTTTTTTTTTTTTAGAGGCATGTTTTATTTATTTATTTGTTTGCTTGTTTATACATGCACTGGGTACAGTCAGAAGCGCGGGAGGGTGAGAGAATTCACCAGAGCGGGGAGCAGAGCAGGCAGAAGGACCGAAGTACACTGCTGAGGGGAGCAGCGGGCGGCAGGAGAGGTCTGCACGCCATGTGGGGCCCTCCTCCAGTGGCTGGGGAGCAGCCGGGGATCGAACCAGCGCCGCAGAGGCCGCGGGCAGCTTCGCAACCCAGCGCTCAACCACTGTGCTACCGGGGAGGCCCAGGAAGAGCTATTATTTTGAACACAGATAACAGATGAGTTTATTTTATTAATAAATTGAGGTACAATAAGGTCACATGTCTGTATTATGTCCAAAATTGATAACTCTGAAGATGTGTCTATTTTAATTGAACAAACTTTTTTTCTTTTCTTTTTCTTTATATGTTTTTTACATCATCATTCATTTTTAAACAATGTTTGCTTCCCTCCACCCCCTCAGGTATAGTCCCCATAGAATTTCCTTCACCAATGCACCTGAACACCATCACCTCAGTCCCCTGTGCTTCTCTCTCTCCCTCTGATCCCTCTCCCTCCTCCTCCCCCGCAGGATGTCTCTGTTTTATACTTGTCTGTTTTGAACAAACAAACTTAACCAAGTTTTTATTTACCAAAAATTATCCCAGATCATGTTAACTTGAAAAGAATTACAGTTAGTTTTTATAAATTTCCGAAAGTTTTAGGAATTTATTTTTTTTTAAGTGCTTAAATCTTAAATCAACCCAACTTAAGTTTGGTAATACTGTAGGGCAGTAAAGTTATCATATACATATATAACATGCACAGAGAGATAAACACAACATACAAACAGTAATATAGAGTTTATTGGCTTTTATTTACTATTATAGCCCAGAGTCAGGTATAGTACAAAAAACTTGTTAGTATATATAGTATATATATATATATATATATTTCAACTTCCTTTTATATTCTTTTTTTTTTAAAAGATTTTATTTATTTATGCATACAAGAACTGGGGTACAGGCCAGAGGTGTGAAGGATGAGCGGATTCACCAGAGACAGAGAGGGGAACAGAACAGGTAGACTGACTGAAATACACTGCTGAGGGGAGCAGAAGGCAAGTCAGGAGAGGTCTGCTGCACCATGTGGGTCTCCTCCCTGGCTGGGGATTGCACTCAAGCTGCAGTGGCTGCTGATAGCTTCATAGGTTGAATCTTAACCCCTTGCCACCTGGGAGGGCCCTTCCTTTTATATTCTTACTGGACTTTCCAAGTTGGTATCCTCTGAGTTTCTACTGAACAATTCAGCTTTTTACCTCTTTATTATTTGAAGATTCTTTTCCTTGTCATGGTTTTTGCTCACAGTTTCTTTTTTCCAGTTGGTTAAGTATCTGAATTTCATCTGGTTTCCTTTCATGTGCCACATTTATACCAGCATAATTCATTAAAAAATAACTGACCACCATTCATTGAACCTCCTTCCTCTGCCCCCACCCCCTACCCTCTTTGCTTTTGTTTACCTCAGTTCAGCTGTTGATATCTACTGATTTATTTTCACTTTGCTTTGTCCATTCACCTCTTTATTTTCTTATATTGCACACGCAGATTAAATTACGTAATATTTGTGTTTTTTCCCTGACTTATTTTGCTTCCCATAATCACTCAAGTAAAGCATTTCAAAGAGTTTTCAACCCATTTGTAAAGAATATAAAAATGCAACATTTTCTGGCTGACAGTAACAAGATACAAAGTTCCTGAATACAAAGTTTTCAACAAAAACTTTCCATGGTTGGTGGATGGAAGTGATAAAAACGGATATTTGCATGACCATGAGCAGCCAAAGACCTAGTACTTTTTCCATTAGGTTCTACATATTGTTGTAAATTATCTTTTCAGTTTATGATAGCCATTAAGGCAAAGTACAGAAATAACCAGAACGCTGAATCAGACATTTTAATAACTGTTTCACAAAGTATTAAAGATTTTTAAAAGCAATGAAGCCTATCAAATCGTATTCTTTTTACTAAATATTTTTGAGAGCAACGAGCGTTTTTAACACTATTAATATAACAAAGCTCATAGTTATTTTAAAGGTCTGTCCTTATCCTATCCTTTTTACATTTAAAAAATGTTTTATAATGCCATACACAGTAGGACGTGCATAAAACTTATATCCGTGTACAGACATCATGGTGGGGGTAACAGAGTGCAATCAATAAAAATTTGGAGAGCTCGGGTACAGGTAGTAACACTGTGGGTGGTAGAATCTTAGCAGGATTTTATTATCTCAGCATGGGGTAAAATCACTGTACCACCGCAAGTCTTTACGAAGGACTCCCCACCGAGTCTACATGAAGGGAGGTTTGAGGAAGGAGTAGGATTTGGGAAAAATAAGGTAAAATTTGTTTAGTATAAAACAGAGCACAATGCTTACTGCCAGAGGAAATTAAAGTACCCAAAAGATATTTAAAAGAGGATTCTAGGCTCTAACTTCAGCGCTACTCTCTGTAGCTCTCTAGTGCAGAACTTGAACCTGAAGAAAGAAGTTCCCTTAAACTTAGCAGAGGGCCTCTTGAATGGAGAGAGAGAGAGGGAGAGAGAGAGAGAGAGAGAGTGTCTGTCTGTCTGTCTGCCATCATTTCTCTGAGACAAGGACTGTTAGGCCTTGAGTTCCTCCACTCGGGCTGACAGAGGAGAGTGAGACGCGGGGAAAAGGAAAACGCAGTTTTTCTGCGCCAGGTCGTGTCTGAGGGGGGAGGCCAGGGGCCGCCCGTGGAGCTTCTCTACCAGGAAGCGTCTCGGGGTGTCTGCGGCGGGGTTGAAGGTCAGCGCGCGCCCAGCGCGGAGGGCAGTGTGGGGTGTAGGGTCACAGAAGGGGCTTCAGGCTCCGGCTTTCCCCGGCGGCCGGGGAGTCCGGAGAGCCTGAGCAGGCAAGAGGACGCTGAGGCCTGGTCCTCTCCCCGCCGGCCGAGGAAGTGACACAGCGGGACATCTAGATCCCCTATAACCAAAAGCGTCTGCACGGCCACTCTGACAATCTCGTGCCTCCTCAGGCCGAGTACGAGCTGAGGTAACCGGCCGCAACAACAGCTGCCTCGGCACCTCGGGCGCCAGGCGCCAGGCTCCGAGCCCGACGGCCCGAAATCTCGCGAGAGCGGACGCCGCCATTTTTCCATTGATTGCAGCGGGCTGGGGGAGGGGCCGACGACTCAGGCGACGGCGGCGGCGGAGCCGTGGGTCGGTGTCTGCGCGCTGGAGTCTGAGGCCCAGGCCGAGGCCTCCGCGGCTGCCGGAGCTCAGGCTGTGGACGGGATGCCTGCCCCCGCCATTCTCCTCTGAGATAAAGAGCCGCCGCCACTCTCCTCCCTCTCCCGAAAGGGCGGAGAGGAGCGGCCGGAGTCTGAGCGATGGTGCCCGGCGAGGAGAACCAACTGGTCGCGAAAGAGGTGAGGGGCCGGCGGAGGCGGGTAGGCCCGAGGCCTGCGGCGGCGGGAGGCCGCGTAGGCCGGGCCGAGGGGCCGGCTGCAGCCCCGGCTCGTGTGCGGCGGGGCTGTGGTGGGGAAGGCGGCGCGGTGAGGCCGGCGGGGGGGTGGGGGTGGGGGTGGGGGGTGGTTTATGTTGCGTGCAGGGAGCAGTTGGGAGCCCCAGCTGGAACTAGGGGTTCAGGGGAGCAAAGCTCGCCCCCTTCGCGTTCGTGGGGCTGGACAAATAAAGGAGCGAACTGGAGAGATCAGGTCCTGCACTGGGGAGAAGCTGGGCTTCTAAGTACTTATTTAATTTGTCGAGCCAAGGTAGAGAAATATTTGCAAAGAAAATTTTCGGAAGCAGTTGTTGATGGGCACGACAGGGTGACGGTGCCGCTTCTGGCGTTGACAGTCGCAGGGTGTATAGTTTTCGGGGCTTGTGAAATCGACACCCAACTTGAGAGATCTGTGGGAGGGCAGAGTTAACTGTTACTTTTTTTTTTTTTTTTGGCGAACTCCTGTGACTTGGTAGTTGCGTTGGCCTGCCTCAGTGGGGCCTACCGAGGATGGTTGAAAAGTAGTAAATGTGACTTTCATGTGAAGGTAGAGATGGGTAAACACAGCCATATGGAGAGCTGAGCTACTTTTTGTAGTCGGTGATGTGTGCTAATTTGGATGACTTCTTAAATTCTTAAAAGCAAGTGATAGGAGAAACCTTGACTTCTTGGCTTCTCTTAAATAGCAGTAGAAGATTAGTGGTAGAATCGAGCACTGGCCAGTGAATTTCAATATATTAATAGTATCTCTGTTGGCTTTATAAATATCTTCAGCGTATTCAAACGTGTATTTTTAACTGGCTGAGAATCAGGCTTATGTGTTGTATTTTGGGATGTTGATATTTGTAAGTGATGTAAATTTAAAATTTCTATTTCTTTCTTTCTGCTTTGTAGCAATTTCTTGCTACTCCAGCAAGCTCTGACACTGCAGAAGTAATTTTGAAGTTACCCATCTATGACATGTTTTTCCAACTTTATCAGATGATAGTTGTTTTGCAAAGACAGTTAAAAAAAACTCAGTTATCATGTGTGGGTATTCACCGTGCATCACCAACTCTGCAAAGCAGATAAACATGAATTAATCAGAATTCTTGCCTTCGGAGCTTTCAGAGCTGCTAAGAAAGGAACCGCTAGCACTGTATTCTTTGAACTCCAATTAGGGACTAGGCACTTTTTACTACATCAGTAATTCTTGTGCAAGGATAGGAGTGATGGGTGTTCTCAGAAAGATACAAACATGCATTTTCTTTTAGAGTACTATTGCTGGTTTTCATTATAAGAAGCAGAGAATTAGTCCTTTCATAATTGTTTGACCATTGGAAAATATAGGTGGAACGTTGCTATAAGAAAACCCAACATTAGATTTCCTTAATAATTTTATATATAGAAAACATGATATAGCTATACAACTTCCCAGAAACTTACTGTTGTGTAAAAACTGATAATGCAATATTGCTTTTATCTTTTGGCTATTAAAAAGTAAATGCTGCTGCTTTAAGGTTTACTTACTTCCTTACCTGAAGCTTCAGGCTCATCCCAGCCTTTTTTTCCTGTTCTTTTTCCGTGCGGTATGCCTTTATTTCCTATTCCCTATTCTCAGCTTCAGTATTTTCTTTTTTCTTGACTCCTTTAGTGATTCCTGGAAGCATGCACTCCAAGTCTTAAAACTCATCTTGCCATTTTTAACTAGCTAACCAGTTCTTTTTTATGACAGTATTTCTCTTCTTGAATTCTTCTTCTCTTCCTTGAATTTTCTGTTACATATGATACTTAAAATGACCCTTCCTTGGTTTTAATAATACTGTATTTTTCTGCTCTTTCCCCCTACCTGTTTATCCTTTCTGCCCACTCATTTAGTCAATGTCTTTCTCTTGTTTGTGTCTTTAATTATCACTTTTTTCCTGGTTTTTGTTATTCACTGTTTTGTCTTTTTAAGTGGGGGTTGAATTATATAGTACCAAAGTTGAGGAAGAGTTGAGTGACCATCTAGTAACTTAAACCCTTTCACTTTATAGATGAGGAAACTAGGGCCAGAGGATTGGAAATTAGTTGTTTTCAGGGTAATGAGTAAATAGCAGATAGTCAATGAGTAAATGATAGAGCTAAGACCAGAACTCATTCACTCTACTACTAGCCCTTCATTATACTCTATATTACAAGTCCCTTTATGTAACCATGTGCTCTGGCAGAATATTTTATAACTCTAGGGCCTTCCCGGTGGCGCAGCGGTTGAGCGCTGGGTTGCGAAGCTGCCCGCAGCCTCTGCGGCACCGGTTCGATCCCCGGCTGCTCCCCGGCCACCGGAGGAGGGTCCCACATGGCAGGGTCCCACATGGCGCGCAGACCTCTCCTGCCGCCCGCTGCTCCCCTCAGCAGTGTACTTCGGTCCTTCTGCCTGCTCTGCTCCCCGCTCTGGCTCGGTGAATTCTCTCACCCTCAGTGAGAGAATTGTACCCAGTGCTTGTATAAATAAATAAATAAATCTTAAAAAAAAAAAAAAAAGAATATTTTATAACTCTAGGTACATTTACTATGTGTAAATAAGTTGAGAATTAAAAAATGATTTGCTTTCGTTTCAGTGGCTAATTATCAACAGAGTAGAGGGTTTGTTGTTATTTTTTTTTGAAGGCCCTTTGTATGGGTAGAACCTCTGACTCCTTTTAGATTTACACTTTGGGTAGGTCTGTACACTTATTATGTGTGTGTGCAGTTGTTGAATGATTTCTGTTCCCTGAAACTCAAGGATGAGTGTAACCTAGGCGGCTGCTGAAGAAGGCAGCTTAGTGAAGTACAATGGTTGACAAACTACAACCCATGGGCCAAGTCCAGCCTGTGGCCTGTTTTTGTATGGCCCATGAGTTAAAAGTGATTTTTGCATTTTCAAATTGTTGAAAAAAAATCAAAATTTTGAGTAATATTTTGTGACACATGAAATTTCACTTTTTATAAATAAAGTTATGTTGGAACTCAGCTATTCTCATTTATTTAGTATTGTCTATAACTACAGCAGAATTGAGTAGTTGCTACTGATACTGCATGCAGGATAAATTTGAAACTACTTAGCTTAATAGTCAAGGCCTAGTACAGTTGATTCTGGCTACAACTTACCCTTTCAGCTTATCTCTTCTCCTATGAAGCAAGTTTTAATGCAGCCAAACAGGTTTCTCTCTAACTTGCTTTCGCTTCTATATGTGCTAGATCCCCTTTCCTACTTCTTTCTACCTGTGCAGAACCTCAGTAACATTTTCCTCTAAGTATCTCATATCCTGTTTATTCTAAAAAGACTTTGATCATCTTAGGGATTTCTCTTTTTTAGAAGACATTTTTATGTGAATATCACTCATTTAGCATGAAGTAAAATAGTGCTTTGTGATAGTCTATTATGTCCTCAAACAGTAATGTATATTTTGCATATTATTTGTTATGAATTACAGCAGAGATTTTTGTGTTTCTTTCTGTACACACACGTGTATATATACTTATATATACACACACACTTATATATATATAAAATCAGTCTAGGACTATGTCCTTGGAGCAGATAGTCAGTCATACTCTGATGCGGTTACAGGTTTATAGGAAACTTAGAATTCTGATGATCCCATTTGGTTGTTTCCCACGGTATCATTGGCAAGTTATTTTCCAACCTTTGCTTGAAAATCTTTATGACTTAATCTTTTTTTTTTTTTTTAAGAGGCATGCTTTATTTATTTGTTTGCTGGTTTGTTTGTTTGTTTTGTTTATACATGCACTGAGTACAGTCAGAAGCGCGGGAGGGTGAGAGAATTCACCAGAGCCAGAGCGGGGAGCAGAGCAGGCAGAAGGACCAAAGTACACCGCTGAGGGGAGCAGTGGGCGGCAGGAGAGGTCTGCGCGCCATGTGGGACCCTCCTCCGGTGGCCGGGGAGCAGCCGGGGATCGAACCGGTGCCTCAGAGGCCGTGGGCAGCTTCGCAACCCAGCGCTCAACCCCTGCGCCACCGGGGAGGCCCGAGATTTTTATTTTTTATTCTTATTTTTTTTAAAGATTTATTTATTTATTTATTTATTTATTTATTTATTTATTTATTTATTTATACATACATACATACATACATACATACATACATACATACATACATACAAGCACTGGGTACAGTCAGAAGCAAAGGAGGGTGAGAGAATTCACCAGAGCCAGAGCAGGGAACAGAACAGGCAGGCCGACGAAATACACTGTTGAGAGGAGCAGTGGGCGGCAGGAGAGATTTGTCGCACCATGTGGGACCCTCCCCGGTGGCCGGGCATTGAACCCGTGCTGCAGAGGCTGCGGGCAGCTTTGCAGCCCAGCACTCAACTGCTGCGCCACCAGGGGAGGCCCAAGATTTATTTATTTTTATTCAAGAACTGGGGTACAGACAGGCCAGAGGCATGGGAGGGTGAGAGGATTCACAAGAGACAGAGTGGGGAGCAGAACAGGCAGAAGGACCGAAATACACTGCCGAGGGGAGCAGTGGGCGAGGCAGGAGAGGTCTGCCATGCCATGTGGGATTCTCCCTGGCCGGCTGGGAATCGAACCCACACTGCAGAGGCTGCAGACAGCTTCACAGCGCTGCGCTCAACCTGCTGCGCCACTGGGGAGGCCCTGGAAAATAGAAATTTTAAATAATTTGCCTTACGATAGTTTTTTCCCATTGTTGAAGCTGGAATAAATTGGAGGACCAACCCACCCTCCCCGTTCCCCCACTATCTACAGTTTGAGCAATCTTAGTTCTTTGTTTCACACTTATTCTCTTTTAGATATAATCTAGTGTTCTTCGTATTCTTCCTAAATTGTTGTACCCAGAGAAGAGCAAAGAAAGGAGGCCTGTTCATTACAGTTAACAACAAAGCTTTTCACTTCATTTATTCACATTTTGTCTTTCAGTTGTTACATATATAGATATTGGATTTGAGATATCTTACTTTAAATATTTTCCAATTTTTCTTTATTGCTTTGCTTTTATTGTTTCCTTATAAGGACTTGTGAGGTTAATATTTATTGAGTACTCACTGTGCATATTATAGTATTCTATATAAGAAAATTTAGAATAGAAAAAACTCATTTCTTAAGTATTTTATAGAATAGCTGAGGATAAGGTACATGTTTACTAATTAATGCTTTTAAAATAACACTTTCACTGCTATACTTAAAGCAGTGTCTAAAGCGTAAATAAATGCAGAGAAGATAGAAAAATGAAAGGAAAATATTATGGAAGTAGTGTTTACTGCCTACAATGGAAACCATTGAGATCAGTGTTTTTTTCCTGCCTTTCCTTTGTAGGCAGTAAACACTACTTCATCTGAAATTTATGATAGTGGTAATAACCAATATCTCTTGAACATTTATTATGTGTCAGATAGTATTATATGTGCTGTGTGTATTAACTCATTTGAGCTTCACAACAGCCTCACAGGGCCAGTGATCTTCCAAAACATTGAAACAACTTGTTTATCCTCACTATTATCTGGTTTCTTATAAAGTCCATCAATATCCATTATGGAGCTTGTCAAATCAATATTCTTTTAATTATTTCTCCTAATTACTTGAAATGTGCTGCAGTGGTTATTCTTTTTTCAGTGGTTCTTTAAAAATTAATTAGCCTTTTTTCCTAAATTTGGGTTGTTGACTCTCCATTATGAGGAAGAAGCAAGTATATTAAGTAACATAAATTGGAGTGTTTCATAAAAGTCATAGATTCCAAATGTCTTCAGCAATTCTCTTTAAAAAACTGAATGCAGAGTTGCATATGATTCCAATTTTGTCAAGGAAAAAAAAATGAACAATTTAGGGTTATAGTTACTGAAAAGTTAAAAGGAATATTCTGATTTTAAACAGTTGCTGTTTCTAGATATGTGGATTATTGAGCTATATTTAGATTGTCATCTTTACGTTTTTCAACAATGTACATTACTTAAAAAAATCTAGATAAGGGGCCTCCCTGTGGAGCAGGCGGTTGAGCTTAGTGCTGTGAAGCTGTCGGCAGACTCTGCGGTGCCAGTTGGATCCCACCGTGGAGCAACCCACATGGCATGGCAGACCTCTCCTTCCTTGCCCACTGCTCCCCTCAGCAGTGTGTTTCAGTCAGTCTGTCTGTTCTGTTCCCTACTCTGTCTCTGGTGAATCCTCTCACCCCCCACACATCTGGCCTGTACCTTGGTTCTTGTATAAAGTGAAAAAAAAATTAAAAAAAAAATCTAGATGAACTGACTAGTTTTGAGGTAGTTATTTATATAGTGTTATGGTGTCATTTTTGATGCATATGGTTTTTATCTTTCCTCTACATTCCCGCACAATGATGTGATCTATTTGCATGGCTTCAGCATTTGATTGTAATTTACATATTTATATCTTTAGCCTTACCTATCTTCTAATTCAGACTTTTACCCTGAATATTGGATATCTCTATTTGGTTGTATTTAAGACCCACAAATTATATATAGGTGATAGCGAGGTCATTTCTTTTCTTTCCTCTACTGTTCCTCACATCCTCCACCCAACATAATTCTTCGTGTTCTCTTCCAGTTAATGGTACCACCGTATATTCATTTGTTTAAAGTGCAACATTTTTTGTTTTTTTATTTTTTAAATCTTTTTTTTTTTTTTTAAGGTTTTTTATTTGTATAAGAACCGGGGTAAAGGCCAGATGCGCAGGAGGGTGAGAGGATTCACTAAAAACAGAGTGGGGAACAGAACAGGCAGATTGATGAAATACACTGCTGAGGGGAACAGCAGGTGAGGCAGGAGAGATCTGCTGTGCCATGTGGGTTGCTCCACGGCGGGATTGAACTAGCACCAGAGAGGCAGCCAACAGTTTCACAGTGCTGCGCTCAACCACCTGCGCCACCAGGGAGACCCGAAACATTTTTTAAACTCCTTTTTCCTTTTTATCATAATTGGCTATTTCATCACTTGGAAAATATTTCTTGAACCCTTACCTTCTGTCCCTGGCTCTATTTTCTCCTTCAAATGTAGCCCTTCTAAATGGTTTCTGCTTCTAGACTCCTCTTTTCCTAGCTATCCTCCCCACAACGCTAGAGTTGCTTCTGAAACAGATGCTTTAAAGTTTATCATTATTATTATTAGTATCTGATTGCAAATTGAATAATAGGTACTTCTTATAAAACTCTGTGCGAGGTACTATGCTAAACAGTTTACATTAAGGCAGTGATTATTTTTCTATGTCTTTTTTTTTTTTTTTAAAGATTTATTTTATTTATACAAGAACCAGGGTATAGGCCAGATGCGCGGGAGGGTGAGAGCATTCATGAGAGACAGAGTAGGGGCAGAACAGGCAGATCTGCTGAAATACACTGCTGAGGGGAGCAGTGGGCAAGACAGGAGAGGTCTGCCATGCCATGTGGGTTGCTCCGTGGCTGGCTGGGATCGAATTGGCACTGCAGAGGCTGTGGACAGCTTCACAGTGCTGCGCTCAACTGCCTGCGCCACCAGGGAGGCCCTCGATGTCTGTTTTGTAGATAAAGTAAGGCTTAAAGAGCTTAAGTGATTTGCTCACAATTGTATAGCTGTTTGATTTTAAATCAGTGTGGCCTTAACCTGTAGGAAAGTCATTCTTAATATCACCACAATTGATGTTTTAAATTTTTAACAAAGCTGTATATACATTTATTTAAAAGAATTAAATAGCTCTGCAGGACTACCTACCAAAGCTGGAGTGTCTCTGCAGATTTTCCCTCCTCTTTGTTTCAGGCTTTCTTCATATTTATCTCCATATCTCAAAATAGAAAGCTTATAGTATTCTTTATTTTTCAATTTAAAGAATTATCTGCTGACTTCTGTCAATGGAAGATACAGTTCACTACTGTCTCAAATCACATACGTGGTTCTCTGTACCATCTAATCCTCTAAATATTGTCGTTTTGCAAGTTGTTGGATACATGTCAATATTCAAAGTTTATATCAGTGTCACTGTAAATTATTCATAGTTGAACTGTCATGGTGTATTGTGATTTTCTTTCATGTTCAACATTTCCCCTCAAATTAAAAAATGTTTTTGCTTAGTTTTCTTTGTACTTCACCATCATCACCAAATGATTCTCAACTGGGGATAACCCAGAGGACCTTTGGGAATGTTGGGTGGGTGGAGGGAGGACAAGGCAGTATGCTACTGGATATCTAGTGGATAGAAGCCAGCTGTGCTGCCAAACATCATCCTACACTGCACAGGATAACCTCCCACAACAAAGAATTATGTGGCCCCAAGTGTCAATAGTGCCACTGTTGAGAAACCCTAAACCAGTCCAAACTCTCAAGTGTATAAATCTCCTCTTACTGTGTTCAAGCCTACCAACTTTTTGTTTGAATTTTCTTGAGTTACAGCTGTTGTTTTAGATTTGTCTTAACTCATTTTAGTGATTCCCCTCAGGTTTTTCTTATTTGGAGCTCGTGGTTCTGTATTTGGTATGTCTTTTTGCTTCCTTTCTCATTTTGGACGACTAACTTTTAATTGCTTTCTGGACTGGATATAATTTTTTGATAGATGCCTGAAAGTGACACATGACTGTAATTGCTGAATATTTTGAGACTATGCAGATATCCTGTTTCTGTTTAAACTTCGGTCCACTAATGTTTTTTGAGCATTTTTGTGCTTTCTGACACTACCTAATGCTTTGGCATACTTCCCCCTTCCCCATTGAAAAAACTGTATCAAAAATAGGGGGTTACCAAAAACTAGCATTTCAGTTTTTTTTTTTTTTAAGATTTATTTATTTATACAAGAACCGGGGTACTGGCCAGATGTGCAGGAGGGTGAATGGATTCACCAGAGACAGAGCGGGGAACAGAACAGGCAGACTGACTGAAATACACTGCTGAGGGGAGCAGTGGGTGAGACAGGAGAGGTCTGCCATGCCATGTGGGCTACTCCTTGGCCCGCGGGGATCGAACCGGCACTGCATAGGCTGCGGACAGCTTCAAAGCTCTGTGCTCAACTGCCTGCGCCACTAGGGAGGCTTGAGCATTTCAGTATTTAAATACCTTTTATAAATTAAAGTTCAGGATGATATCTACTTTCAAAACTGATTAAGTGGTGTTAAGGAACTTCAGTTCAGAAAACGTGCTTAGGTGTCATGATATGAAGAAGTATGTTGTTTTATGATTTATTAGATTTTAAAGTGTTCTTTCTAGGTATTGCTGGCTTAAATCCTAATTTTTTACATCCTCCATTATAAAAAAGTCTTTGGCACAGATGACTGTGTTTGGCAAATGATTGACAAAAAATCTTTTACATCAAGATTTTTAAAAGCCAGACATTTTTCCTGAGTCTGGTTTTCTGTTGGTATAATGGAAAAAGGGATGGATATAAGTGAGGTGTTTGTAAGCAGAAATCTCCTTTCTGCCCGGTAGCATACTTCTATTTACTTTGTTTTAGGTTTGGGTGCAGTAGTAGTTGGCCTTTTTTTTTTTTTTTTCTTAATGAAACTAAACTGAACCGTGCATATGAAAGTAACCATGAATGTTTTCATTTACACAAAATTGTTGCTACAACTCTGTTGAGAGATACTGGTTTAATGAAAATTGCTAAGATATATGTATTGAATTTTGATGTTTTTTTAAAACTATGCTCTTAAAGTTCTGTCCATCCACTCTTTCATTCTACAAGAGAAATGCAGCTTAGTTCTAGATTCTGGTTAATCTATTGGAAGAGGCAAATGTGAGGAAACAGTTATATATAGTAGGGAGATAAAATGGGACCATATAACAGGGAGCCACCAGTTTTATTTATTTTTTTTATTTTTATTTTTAAAATTTTATTTATTTATACATACATACATACATACATACATACATACATACATACATACATACAAGCACTGGGTACAGTCAGAAGCACGGGAGGGTGAGAGAATTCACCAGAGCCAGAGCGGGGAGCAGAGCAGTAAGAAGGACCGAAGTACACTGCTGAGGGGAGCAGCGGGCGGCAGGAGAGTCTGTGCGCCATGTGGGACCCTCCTCCAGTGGCCGGGGAGCAGCCGGGGATCGAACCGGTGCTGCAGAGGCTGTGGGCAGCTTCGCAACCCAGCGCTCAACCCGCTGTGCCACCGGGGAGGCCCTCCACCAGTTTTATTGAGGGGATCCTGTGAGAATGTAACATTTGAAGTAGACTACAAAGGATTGTTACAGAGCAACCCCATATAAAACGGGTTGCCTGACTATGGGTCCTCACCCACATGCTTAAAGGGAACTTATTAATGCTAAACTGCGGGTACACACAAAAGTTTGATAAAAGGCTTATTTACAAGGGAAGCGGGAATGGGGAAATGAATAACTCAGGGAGAAAAAGAGGGTGATAAGCTTGTAAATGTGTCCTACCCCTTCTGCTGACCCGGAATCCCTATGACCCACTAAGCTGGTGAAAAACCATGCGCTGTCAGGTCAAGAGAGCGACCCCAGCCACGTGGCTGGTTACATATTCAAACAGAGAATCTGCCTGCTTAACTCCTCCCTCAGGTCCTTGCAACCCTCCCTTTGGGGATCATGGGATTTGTAGTTCCCAGTGTCTTGATGGAGTGGGGGTGGAGTCCACAAAGCCTGTACAGAGTTTACTCAGGACATCCTTTCCCCCTAACAGGATGACTTGATTGCCAGGTAAAGAAGGAGGTTAAGAATGAGTAGAATTTAAAACACAAAAGTTTGTAATGGATTTTAGTAAGTGGCAAAAGTTTAGTGTAGCTGCGTGGGGTTCCTGGGTGCCTGGGCCAGTTAAGTGAGAGAGAAGATAGTTTTGTCAGGTTGTATCTCAAAACTGAAGGCTTTGTATGCCTATAAGGAGTTTAGATTTTTATTGTGTACACATTAGGGGGCAGGACTTTTTTTTTCCCCCACAGAAAAAGATTTTTAAAAATAATTGTTATAAAGTTTACTTGCTGAACTTATTCACTAGACATTTTAACTTGCATGAATTTTTATGTCCCTACATTAATATTAAAAATTTACACACATAAAAATGAGGGAAGGGGGAACTTAGTAAGACCCTATTCTCTCACCTATTATTTTGTTTGTTTTTTGGTGATCATATATTAGGTACTTTGTTTTTGTTTTTTTAAGAATGAATTGTTTCCCATCATATTACATCTTAGGCACATTCTTCACCTATGACTTGTGCTGGCAGGATATCCTTAGGCATAATTATTACATTTTGATATATAGATAACACTCCAGTAGGTGTCTTCAAATAGGAACATTAGCTAGACCTCATTTGCCACTGGGAAAGTGTTAGTAGCTGCGCTCTGGGAGTGTAGCTCTGTTCTGAAAAATTGAGCAACTTCTCACACTTGGTGCTGTAAAGGAAGTTTGCTAGTGAGAAGTTCATTCTACTTCTGATTTTCACTGACAGCCACAGTGCAGAGCTTGTAATGATGTGATTTCCTTACCTTTTCTGTATAAAGAAAATTCTTGTGAATGACTTGTAGCTGGTTGAGTCCTGAGTGCTTTACCACTGATTTGTTTGCATGCATTTGTCTTGGTAGCAGCCATAGTATAGAGAACTCCTTTTCGCCCTTCCTTTTGGATGAAGCGCAGCAGGCTAGAGGTGGCACTGGTAGTAGAGAGTGTTGATTCTAGTGGTGTGACAGTAGCGGTCATAGCAGCAGGAACGACATATTTTCAATTGGGCTTAATGAGTCTTCCAATTTTCCAAATAAAATTATACTGTTACAGGGCAGGGAGAGGGGCATCCCAGGACCCCCAAACCTGCCCACTTTAAACAGGTTCTTGCCATCTGCTGCATCAAGACAAAACATGTAAGACTTTAATGGAAAGGAACGTTAATACAATTAGTGTGCAGCAAAGACAAAAGAATACAGTTTCCAAATCCAGCAGTAGAAGTTACCCATGCCCTCGAAGTTACCCATTCCCTGGAAGGTAAATGCCCAGCCAAACAGGGTTGGCTCAAAGCAGGGCCACTGAAACCTGGAAGCCTGTTACAAGTCTAAGGCACCTTCTGGTGGGGACCCATAGGATAGAGGCACATGGGGCCCAGCACATCTGGGACAGAAGGAGCAAAATCAGGAAAAAGCTGTTTTTATTAACCTCCCCATGGGGCCCACGTCTGTTTCAACCAGTCCAAGACCAAGAAGAAAATGCAGTTTCTTCACATGTCTCTTTGCTCCATGTGCCTCCTCTAGGTTTCTTCCTTGCATCTAATCATTCTTCCTTCCTCTCCCAGTCTTCTCTCCAGCTTCTTCTCCCTGCTCAGCTCCTCCCTGCCTTGGGTGGGGCAGGGAACCTGGAACCTCCCCTTTTCCAGGGGACCACCCTGTTACAGTTTCAGATATTGGAAAAGCTTGATAGAGACCTTTTCCAGAAAAGTCAGATTTACTGAGGCATAATTTATATACAATAGAACTTGCCCTTTAAAGGCACACAGTTTAATGAAATTTGGCAAACTTTTAGTTATTTACCGCCACACCACAATCAAGATACAGAATATCTCCACCTAAAAAAGTTTTCTCATGCCCCTAGTAGTCGTTTCCTTCCCCTACCTCCAGACCCTGCACCTGCTAATCTATTTTCTGTCCTCATATTTCCTTTCTAGAATATCATTTTAATGGATTTGTGTAGTATGTAGCATTTTATATCTGACTTCTTTCATCTAGTGTAAACTATGAGAGTCATCTAAGTCCTTGCAGGTATCACTAGTCTTCCTTATTTATTTATTTATTTTTTATTTTTATTTTTTTTTAAAGATTTATTTATTTATTTATACAAGCACTGGGTACAGTCAGAAGCGCGGGAGGGCGAGAGAATTCACCAGAGCCAGAGCGGGGAGCAGAACAGGCAGAATGATGAAGTACACTGCTGAGGGGAGCAGCGGGCGGCAGGAGAGGTCTGCGCGCCATGTGGGACCCTCCTCTGGTGGCCGGGGAGCAGCTGGGGATCGAACCAGCATTGCAGAGGTTGTGGGCAGCTCCACAACCCAGCGCTCAACCGCTGCGCCACGGGGGAGGCCCACTAGTCTTCCTTTTTAATTCCTGAATGCCGCAATTTGTCTATCCAGTTACCAGCAGACGGATATTCAGGTTGTTTCCAGTTTTTTTTGACTCACAGTAAAGCTCTTACAGATATTTGTGTGAACTTTTTAGGGTGGTCATATGTCTTCATATGTTAAACTTTGTAAGAAACTGCCGAACTCTTTTCTAAAATGACTGCACTGTTTTGCATTCCAGTGAGCAATGTATGAGTATTTATTTGCGCTGCACCCTTGTTGGTACTTGGCAAAAGTCAGTTTCTTTTAGTTTTTTAACCATTCTGGTAGTGTGTAGTGATATCTCTTTGTGGTTTAATTTGCATTTCTCTAATGACTAATGATGTAGAACATCTTTTCATGTGTTTGAGGTTTCCTAATAAGCCTGATCTAGAAAACTTACTTTATACAAGCATTACATGATTACAGTTTTACTAGGTACTGATAGGAGAGAGAGAAGAAAAGGAGTTTGTTTTACATGAGAAAACACTGATGATTATGGTAATTGTAAGCATTTTGGTAGGCTATTTGAGGAAGGGTTTATGTATAGTTAGCTGGTTTGATGAAAAGGACAGTGGTTTGGGAATCAGTCAGTTCAGTGGTTTGACTTTTTTTATTGTTTAATTATACCTTTTTCTTCTTTCATTTGGAATGAGGGAGTTGGAATTGACAAAGTACAATTTTTTATGTAAATTATAAATCTACATGAATTTTAGTTAGTAGGGTTTTTTCTTTCGCTATTCTTTTAGTCATAGGATTTTAAACTTTGTGAGGTTTTTTTTTTTTGTTGTTGGTGGGACCCTTGCCAGTGGCCGGGGATCGAACTGGCACTGCAGAGGCTGCGGGCAGCCTCACAACCCAGCGCTCAACCGCTGTGCCACCAGGGGAGGCCCTAAACTTTGTGTTTTAATCAGAAAAAAAAAGTTGAAGATTTTTTTCCTTTTGGTGAATCTAATTGCCCCCCAAAAGACAATCTATTTGAAATTTTAAATACTATAAATTATGTTTTATTATAGTTGAGGATTATGTTTTTCTTAAATCTTTTATAAGGATAATTGCTGGTAGTTTTATAGTAATGTCTTTAGTGTGATGTTATTATAACTTATCGGGCATTTTCAGGATATTCTCTTTTGTTTTTAGAAAAACTGTTAACCCTGAGAGTGCGAGCTCAGTGGCTTGCATAGGATTGCATTAGCTAAAGAAAAAAAGTAACACATTGACCTGAGGATTCTAGCCTAGATGGTTTGCCCCTGCAGTACATAGTTCTTTGCATTATAGGTCATTCCAGTAGGAAATAGTCTTTAAATAGATTTATAGAACCTTAACATTTTTTCAGCTCTTTAATTTTATGTTCAGAGTATTATAGGAATGTAATATTCTTAGATTAAAATGATTGTCTTTGCTTCTAGTAAAAAAAGTAGGACAGTAGATAATATAAACAAGCTTCTTTGATTTAGTAATAATGCAACAGAACATTCAAGACCTGTAAACAAGTCAGTTGTTTTCACAAGCTGAGTCACTACTTGTCAACAACTGCCTACTCATGGAAGAAAATTTAACGGCAATCAAAAATAAAGATACAGGAATAGTAAAAGGAATATTTCTCCTCTTGAGACTAGTGTTAGTTTCTAAGTTTAGATACCTACAGTGTATTATTGGTGGATCACCCATTATCAGTAGTAGGAAAACTATTAAAAGGAGTAAGACAGAAGTGGGAGGAGTATTAAGCATAGAAGAGGAAAAAGAATGCCATTATAATTATAATGCAACAAGTATGTTAACATTATATAGTCATCTTAAAACCTGTATTTCTTAAGAGACCTGTGTTCATATGTGACTTTAGGCAAGTCATTTCAGGTTTCTGTATTTCTTTTCGTTCCTCTGTGAAATAAATACCTTGATCTGATGTCCAAAGGTCCATCCAGGTTTAAATATAATTCTGTGCCATACGTGATGAATTATCTTATTGATTGACTGTTAATATTCTTTTAAATTGCTGAAACTTGCCATTGTTTTCTACTAATCCAATGAATGTTTTTTTTGAAAGATTTATTTATTTATGCATACAAGAAATGGGGTACAGGCCAGAGGTGTGGTGGGTGAGAGGATTCACCAGAGACAGAGTGGAGAACAGAACAGGCAGATTGAATGAAATATACTGCTGAGGGGAGCAGTGGGCAAGTCAGCAGAGGTCTGCTGTGCTATGTGGGTAGCTCCCTGGCCAGGGATCAAACTTGTGCTGCAGTGACTGCGGATAGCCTCAGAAGTTGCATCTTAACCCCTTGCTTCACCAGGGAGGCCCTAATCCAAAGAATGTTTGTTTTTTATTTATTTATTTATTTATTAAGATTTATTATTTATTTATACAAGCACTGGGCACAGTCAGAAGTGCGGGAGGGCGAGAGAATTCACCAGAGCCAGAGCGGGGAGCAGAGCAGGCAGAAGGACCCAAGTACACTGCTGAGGGGAACAGTGGGCAGCAGGAGAGGTCTGCGCGCCATGTGGGACCCTCCTCTGGTGGCCGGGGAGCAGCCCGCCATGTGGGACCCTCCTCCGGTGGCCGGGGAACAGCGGGGATTGAACCGCCGCTGCAGAGGCTGCGGGCAGCTTTGCAACCCAGAGCTCAACTGCTGCGCCACGTAATTTTTTGTAAATAAAAATAAGTTACATAGGATCCAAAGAGTTTTATGTTTTGAGTTTTCTAATTATAAGAAGGTGTTCAGGAAGCTTGTTTTGTAGGTATTTTGGAAGAAAATAGAATACAGTTATCTGTGAAGACCCTGATACTAGAGCATTGAGGGGTAGTTATGAAAAAAGTTTTTAAAAATTCTGTATATTATGGATATTAACCCTTTGTCATATATATATTTCCAGATATTTTCTTCCATGCCATGGGTTATCTTGGTTCTGTTGATAATATCTTTTGATACACAAAGTTTTGAATTATGATCAAGTGCATTTTATCTATTTTTCCTTTTGTTGTCTCTGATTTTGCTATCATATTCTAGAAATCATTGCCAAATTCAGTGTCACAAAGCTTTTCTCCTATGTTTTCTTCTAAGAGTTTTATAGTTTTAGCTGTTACATTTAGGTCATTACCCCATTTTGAGTTAATTTTTTGCTATTCATTTCTGATTGCATAAATAGAAATAAGTACTTTAAGACTAAAGTTTCAACACTGAGTAAAAATTTTACTGCTGGAGAGGCAACTTGATTTGGTATAGAGGAGTGGAGGTGAGGATAAGACTCAAGACTCAGAAAGGGGGAAATGGTAAGTTTTTAAAGACTAATTTCTAATCCATATTAGATAAGCAGATTCTCTCCATGCCTCTGATTACCTGATAATATGGTCAGTTATTATATATGCACTATATAGTCACTATCAGACTTTTCCAGAAAGTTCTCTTCTTTTCATGATGTATATAATTAAGGTACCACATCATTATGGTGTTACATAATTATGGTACTTTAATAATTGCTTAGAAATAAGGTATGCATCACTCACCAGGCTAGGTGGCTAGATCAGAATTTATCACCGTCCCTCTAGGACCACTTTTTTTTCTGCAAATACTACATTTTTTGTTTGTGAGAGGTTACCAAAATAAAATTTTCTGTAATAAAAACAGGAAGACAGAAGAGGAAAAATCCTTTCATTCTTCATGTCTTTTATTTCAGTTCTAAGGGCTTCAAGATTTTTTTTTTTAATAAAAAAATTGTATTTACTTAGAAGCATTCAGAATGTCAACAATACAGCTGCAACTTTTTTTTGCAATTGAAGAGTGGTATTCAGTTAACAGAACAACAATTATTTCGTATAAGCTGCATCAGAGACAGCTGAAGATGAAAAACTACCATCCCCATATATAACTAATTTGTGCTGTGCACCAACAAGAACCTGCTTTAAATTTCCATGCCAATTTACAACCCCCATACTGTACCAGGCAAGGTTAGTGGCTATTGAAAATACCACCAGGACAGGGCTATCTAAAGACACATTTGGTAGTGTGTTAACTATACAAAAAAAGACACTGTACAGTTTAAAAACAAATCTCAATTTTTTTCTTTAAAAGGAGTAAGTTGTGTACAGGGGGATTAAATGCTTTATAGACAAGAAAAAAAAAACTGCGCTAGAACCAACTTATTCATCATCATCATCCTCTTCATCTTCATCATCTTCGTCTTCCTCCTCTTCCTCATCCTCTTCATCTTCCTCATCTTCCTCCTCTTCCTTCTTTTTCTTGCTCTTTTCCGCCTTGACGACCCCTTTTTGGCCGCATCAGACTTTCCTTTTGCTCGGTGTGCAGCAATATCCTTTTCGTATTTTTCCTTCAATTTAGCAGCCTTCTTTTCATAGGGCTGCTTGTCATCTGCAGCGGTGTTATTCCACATCTCTCCCAGCTTCTTTGCAACATCACCAATGGATAGACCAGGATGTTCTCCTTCGATTTTTGGGCGATACTCGGAACAAAACAAGAAAAAGGCAGAAGGAGGCCTCTTGGGTGCATTGGGATCCTTGAACTTCTTTTTTGTTTCCCCTTTAGGGGGGGATATAAGTTTTCATTTCTCTTTCATAACAGGCCTTATCCGCCTTTGCCATGTCTTTCTTCAAACTTTTCTTTTTCTTTAGCAGACATGGTCTTCCACCTCTCTGAGCACTTCTTAGAAAACTCTGAGAAGTTGACTGAAGCATCTGGGTGCTGCTTCTTGTGCTCCTCTCAGCAAGTTTGCACAAAAATGCATATGATAACATTTTGCCTCTCGGCTTCTTAGGATCACCCTTGTCCATGTTTAATTACTTCTCCTCAGTGAGGCACAGAGTCACCCAGTGCCTGTCCAGCTCTCACTTGCCCTGGTGCTGTCTCTATGGAGCTCAATGTACTGCAATGGCTGTGAGAGCGGGAGCCAGACGCAGCCTCACTTTCTCCGCTCTGTAACATTATTCTCAAGATTTTTTTTTTTTTTAAAGATTTATTTATTTAGGGCCTCCCAGTGGTGCAGTGGTTGAGCTCTGGGTTGCGAAGCTGCCCGCAGCCTCTGCAGCGCAGGTTCGATCCCCGGCTGCTCCCCAGCCACCGGAGGAGGGTCCCGCATGGCATGCAGACCTCTCCTGCCACCCGCTGCTCCCCTCAGCAGTGTGCTATGGTCCCTCTGCCTGCTCTGCTCCCCGCTCTGGCTCTGGTGAATTCTGTCACCCTCCTGCGCTTCTGACTGTACCCAGTGCTTGTATAAATAAATAAATAAATAAATAAAATTAAAAAAAAAAATATTTATTTATTTATACAAGCACTGGGTACAGTCAGAGGCACGGGAGGGTGAGAGAATTCACCAGAGCCAGAGCAGAGAGTAGAACAGGCAGAGTGATGAAGTACACTGCTGCGGGGAGCAGCGGGTAGCAGGAGAGGTCTGCGTGCCATGTGGGACCCTCGCCCAGTGGCTGGGGATCGAACTGGCGCTGCAGAGGCTGCGGGCAGCCTCGTAACCCTGTGCTTAACTGCTGCACCACCGGGGAGGCCCTCATGATACCTTTTTCGTGATACTTTTAAATACCTGCTAATTGCTCACATCTTCTCATAATTTCAAAGTTCTTTCGTGTTTCGTGAAGTGTGTTAACCATTTATTTCATAATGTGACTGATAGATCCAATATTGAAACTTTTATGTGTGTCAACTGCTATATGTTATTTACTGACTCTCACTCATGAGGACTTTTTCTTTATGTATTTAGTGGTTTTTAAAAAACAATTTTGAGCTGTTCATTTTTATGAAATTAACTTTTATGGAAGTTATTTGAGTTTTGATATATAGGTGGGTGGGTTCTTCTAGGAAAAAAATTATTTCTTCCAGGTACCTTGGAACACTGCTGTTACAGAACTGTTTTCAATGGAAGTCTTGGTTTGGAATTTTTCATACCATCAGAGTGCAAATTGGAACTGTATCATGAGGGCCAACTTGTGGCTATGTTAGCAAATGACCAGGGACTCCAAACTGTTAAAGGTGTACACTCTAAAGTGGGGGTCCCGCCATTCACATGCATAAAAGCTAAGGAACCATGTGTGAAAGATCTTTAATAGAATTAATGCGCACAGAGAGAGAAGAGAGGAAAGGATATTCCTAACAAAATTACAAAAATTACCTATCTCCATGGCTGCAAATTCCCAGCCAGTTATGTTTGGCATGAAGTGGGGTCACTGAGGCCTGAGCCTGCCACAAACCTAAGGGTGCCTTCTTCCAATGAACTACAATAATGAGGTTAGACAGTTTCCAAAGAGCTGGAATAGGTGAGACACAAAATTCAAAATGTACCACATAATCCAGCCTTAAGTCAAGGTAACAGCTGCTGTTATCTCTGCGAAGGACCATTTTGGACTACATTTTAAGCTTCTCTGATATAATTCTTTGAAGCTTCCTCCGGGTTATTGAAATATTTTATTCCTTATAATTGCTTGTATAATATTCATGGTATGAATGTACCAGAGTTACACTATTTAGGTGTTGAGGACATGCGAAGTATTTAGTTTTGGGCTATTTTTAATAAAACTGCTAAAAAAAAATCATGTATAGGTTTTTGTGTGACCATAATTCTTCATTTCATTTTGTTAAATGTTAAAGCATGCAGTAGCTGGGTTGTATGGTAGTTGCAAATTTAGTTTTTTAAGAACTTTCTAACGTGTTTTCTAGAGTAGCTCTACTGTTTTACATTCCCACCTGGAAGGTATGCATTCTTGCCAGCATTGGGTGGTGTCTTCTTAATTTTAAACACTGATAGGTGTGTGATAGTATATTATTGTGGCTTTAATTTGTATTTCCCTAGTGACCAGTGATCTTGAACATCTTTTATGTGTTTAGTTACCATCTGTTTATGATCTTTGCCAAATGCTTTTGTGATTTTTGGCCTATGTTCTATTGGATTATTTGCTTTTTAAAATCATTTGATTTTCAAAGTTCTTTATATAGTGTAGATACTACTAGTCTTTTGTTCATATGAATTTTGAAATATTTTCTGCCATTCTGCCGCTTGTCTTTCCTCCTCAACAGGGTCTTTGCACGTAGACATTTTTAATATTGATGATGTCCTATTTATCAATATTTTCTTGTATTAATCATGCTTTTGATGTTAAATTTGAGAATTGGCCCACTGAGAATTGAACCGGTGCTGCATAGGCTGTGAACAGCCTCACAGCACTGCACTCAACCTGCTGTGCCACTGGGGAGGCCCCTCCCTTGAATTGCTTTTGCACTTAGAAATCAGTTGCGTGTATTTATTTGTATGGATCTCTATTAATGTTCCAATGATCTGTATGTCTCTCCCACTACTAATACTGCACACTCTTAATTACTATGGGTATATAATGTCTGAATTTGGTTGGACTGAGGCCTCCCACTTTACTCTTTTAACTGCTCCAGCACCTTTATATTTCAAGATAAATTTTAGAATAATCTTGTCTGTATCTTAAAAATCTTCCTGGAATTTTGATATGAATTTCTTTAAAATTGTGTGTGTATTTGAGAAGAATTGGCATATCTACTATATTGAATCTTTCACTGTAAGAACACATATGCCTCTCCATTTGTAATTACATCTTCTATTATCCCACTGTTATCTGAGTATACATATGATATGGTATGATTTCATTTCTTTTGAATTTGTTGAAGTTTACTTGGTATCCTAGGCTATGGTCTGTTTGGGCTTGTGTTCCATGGGCATTTGAAAAGAATGTATATTTTGTCCTTGTTGGTTGGAATGTTTTATAAATGTTGATTAGATCCTGTTGTTTGATGGCATTATTGAATTTTTCTATGTCTTTGATGATTTTCTTTATAGCTGTTTTAGCAATTGTTGCTAACATTTGTCCTTTTTTTTTTTAATAGAGGCATGTTTTATTTATTTATTTATTTATTTATTTGTTTGTTTGTTTATACATGCACTGGGTACAGTCAGAAGCGCGGGAGGGTGAGAGAATTCACCAGAGCCAGAGGGGGGAGCAGAGCAGGCAGAAGGACCAAAGTACACTGCTGAGGGGAGCAGTGGGCGGCAGGAGAGGTCTGCGCGCCATGTGGGACCCTCCTCTGGTGGCCGGGGAGCAGCCGGGGCAGCTTCGCAACCCAGGGCTCAACCGCTGCGCCACCGGGGAGGCCCTAACATTTGTCCTTTTATCACTATGTTAATGTCTGTCTGATAATTTTCTTTGTTCTGAAGTCTTCTTTATTTGACACTAATTTTAAAAATTCCCGGTTTCTTTCTGATTAATGATTGCATGGTATATTTTCCATCCTTTAACTTTCATATAAGGTATTCTACATGAAATATATGTTATATATAATTTGTGTAAAATATTCTATATATATGTAATTTTTGATGATATGTGTAATGTATCATTGTGTATCTGTGTATGTGTAGTAAATTCAGGCCATGTTTTTTAATCCTGCCAATATCTGTCTTTTAATTGTTTTTAGACTGTTTGTTTTTAATGTAATGATAAATGTTTTAGAGCTTTAATCTGTCATTTTTAAAAACATGCTAAGTACTTTATATACATTTATAACTTTACCAAGCAGTCTTTTTTTTTTCTTTTTTAAATTTTTTTTTATAGAGGCATGTTTTTATTTATTTATTTATTTATTTGGTTGTTTGTTTATACATGCACTGGGTACAGTCAGAAGCACGGGAGGGTGAGAGAATTCACCAGAGCCAGAGTGGGAAACAGCAGAGCCAGAGTGGGAGAGCAGAACAGGCAGAAAGACCGAAGTACACTGCTGAGTGGAGCAGCGGGCGGCAGGAGAGGTCTGCGCGCCATGTGGGACCCTCCTCCGGTGGCCGGGGAGCAGCCGGGGATCAAACCGGCGCTACAGAGGCCGCGGGCAGCTTCGCAACCCAGCGCTCAACCGCTGCGCCGCCACCGGGGAGGCCCACCAAGCAGTCTTTTAATTTTTACTTCAACTGTCAAACATTTAATAAAATCTCAATGAGATATGGAAAGTGTATTGTTCTTAGCCAAATTTGTTTGCTGTGTTCTTCCTTTCTGATGTTCTTAGGTGGTTTTTTAATCATTTCCTTTTTACTTAGAGAACTTATTTTAGCTAGCTCTACCATAGATAAATTCTTTTATTTTTCCTTCATCAGAGAACATCTTGAATCCTGCTTGATTACTGAAACAATTCCTGGATCACTCTTGAAGGACAACTTTTTGGATATAGGATTTTGGGTTAATAATTATTTTCTGCAAACATTTGAAGACTATTTTGCAACTTCTGGTCTCTGATTTCTGATAAGAAAAGTTATCTGATCTTTTGTTCATTTTGTTTGTCTTTTTTTTGTCTCTGTATCTTATTTAGTTTCTAATGCCATCTTCAAGCTCGTTAGTCTTTTCTTTCAGTGGTAATTATCTGTTAATTCCACCCATTGTGTATTTCATCTCAGATATACTTTCTATCTCTAGAAATTTGAGTTGCATTTTAAAAATATCTACCATGTTCTCCCTTAACATTCACTCCACAACCTTTTTGTAATGTTAAATATTGTTTATGGCCTTGCCTGCTACTCTATATCACTTCTGGTTGGATTTTCACTGATTTTTCTTCTCACTGTGGGTCAAGGTTTTCTATTTTTTTGCATGCTAGACATAGCAAATTTTATCTTCATGAGTGCTGTGTATTTTTTATTCCTCAGCTCTGTTCTCAGGTATAGTTAATTTATTTTTAAAAGTTTGATCCTTTTGAAGCAGATTTTTCAGTTTTGTAATATTAACAAGAGTGTGCTTTAGAGGGAACCTAATTTGGTTCCATTGTTGAGACAATACTCTTTCGAGTAACATTACCTGATGCCCTTAATATTATGAGGGTTTTTTGTTTTTTGTTGTTGTTTGCCTTTCCTATTCTGCTGGTGAGCTCTAGGGATTTTTGCTGTGGTTCTTCCCCTGTCTCAGGTAGTTTCTTCACAAGCATATTTTGATAAATATTCAGCTGAATACTCAAGGAAGACCTCTGTACAACTCTCTTGTATTTGCTATTTACCCGGCTTCTTTCTAATATTTTGCTCTGTAATTTTTTAGCTGAATTGGCCCTCTTGAACCTTCAAACTCATCTCTTTATTCAGGGAGCTTGGTGGTCTCTAAATTGTGTTCACCCTCCCTCACTGCAACCTGGAAGGTGATTTATTTTGTTTGTATCTGCTTTCACAGGCATTGTTATGCGTTGCTTGTTTAATATTTGAATACTCTTGTTTCGTATATTTGTCTGTTTTGTAGTTTTTTAAGGTAGGGCAGGTAAGGTAAGTCTGATCTGCTATTTCATCTATACTCACAGTGGACCTTATTGGAGATAGACAACAAACAAGTAAAATACAAATACATCATAAACAAATACATTAGGTGACTGTAAGTACTATGGAGATACCTAAAGCAAGGAAGGCAGATGAAGACTACCAAGAGGATTAATTTAAAATAGGATGGTGAGAACACCACATTAAGATACTGACTTATACCCGTTGTCTTTTGCTATGTAGAAATCTGCCCTAAAACATACTGACTTTTGTTCAGGGATGTACAGTTTGGTCAAGGCTGGTCGGGGATACCTTGTTTCTGTTCTGTTGTCATCCTAGACAGCTAAAACACTGGGGCCTGGAATCTTTTGAATACTTCTTCACTAGCTTGTGTGGTTATTGATGCTTGTTGCCAGTTGGGATCTCATTTAGGCTGTAGCTGGAACATCTTCCCATGTGGCTGCTTGGCTCCAGCAGGCCATGGTAGCCAGGTTCCAAATGTGAGTATCTTAGAGAGAGCCAGGTACAAGCTATATTCTTTCCTAACTCAGCCTGTTGTAGTCACAGGAAGTGACACAGGTTGGCCCATGTTAAAGGGGCTGCAGTCTGACTCCTGTTCTTACTGGAAGACAGATCAAAGAATTTGTGGGCACATTTTAAAGCCACCATATTGATATTTGAGCAGAGGTGGGGATATCCGGGAAAGCATATTTGAGGTGTAGTGTATAGAAATGCAAAGAGTCTGAGGTTGTAGATGCCTGATGGTTTCGTTTCCACTGTACAATGTCAGCTCCTTGAGAACAAGGGCTTTTTCACTGCTGTTTTCTCAGCACCTGCAACAGTATTTTACAGATAGTTGCAGTTCAGCTCTTATTTGCAAGTCAACCTTTTGACAACATGTATTAGAAACCTTAAATATGACTACATCTCCTACCATCCAATAATTCTTTGGGAAATTATTTTCAGGAAAAAAATTGTACAAATACATAAAACTATGAAAATTTGAAGTTGCCTACTTGTCTATTAATAGCAGATTAGTTAAATAAATTGTGGTCTCTATAATGGAACACTGCAGTTTTAAAGTAAATGTTTTGGCACAGAAAGAAGAGTAAGTGTTGTGGGATAGGGATCAGAATTTAAATAATGGTGTACAGAATGATC
The DNA here is from genome assembly GCF_014898055.3 of Talpa occidentalis. Lineage (NCBI taxonomy): Eukaryota > Metazoa > Chordata > Mammalia > Eulipotyphla > Talpidae > Talpa > Talpa occidentalis. Next base: position 27,961,112 of record NW_023603184.1, read on the forward strand.
CTCTATAGTTAATAATTAATAAATCTCCTAGAGTATAATGAATGTGTCGGATGGAGAGGGATCTGATCATATATACACAAATTGTTAATAATTACCATAGAGGTTATTTTATTTTTATTTTCTTATATTGTTCATTTTTGTACAATAATTGGCTATCCCCTCTCTTGTAGTCCCCATAGTTCTGCCACCATATCACCTGTGAACAACCATCACCATATTCTCGTGTTCTTCCCTCCCTTATTGCCTTCCCTCCTTTCCCTTGAGTTATGCCTCAAATCTATGGTCAGCTTGTTAGTTTTGACCTTTTGTTCGGTTTCAATATAGTCTGCATATAAATGATACCATCTGATATTTATCTTTTTCCTTCTGACTTATTTTGGCTAGCATAAACCCTTCCAGCTCCATTCATGTTGCCGCAGAAGGCATGAGTTTGCCTTTTTTGATCACTGAGAATATTCCATTGTGTAAATATATCACAACTTTTTAGTCCATTCATCTATTTTGGGGCATTTGGGTTGTTCCCATATCTTGTTTCATTTCAAGTTAGTGTTTTTGTGTCCTTTGGGTAGGTTCCTAGGAGTGGCATTGCTGGATCATATGGTAGATCCATTTTTAGTGTTCTGAGGAGCCTTTCCCCACAGCTTTCCATAAAATGGTGGCTGGACCATTTTACATTCCCACCAGCAGTAAGAGGGTTCCTTTATCTCCACATCTTCTCCAGCATTTGTTGTTTCCAGTTTTTTTTAAATGTGGTTTTGATTGTATTTCCCTGATAATTAGTGATGTTGAACATTTTTTCATTTCTCTTGGCCATTTGGATTTCTTCTTTAGTGAAGTATCTTTTTATTTCTTTTACCCATTTTTTGATTGGGCCATAGGGGTTATGTAAGAGATGCTTTTCAAAAAAATTGTACCCTTAAATATTGCTATTTATATGTTTCTATTGTAAAAACAAGCAATGTGATGCTACTATGAGTGATGAGCACCTTTTAAGGCTATATTGCTCTTTTTATTAATTAAAAGGATGGAGGAAAAAATTTGTATAAAAACATGAAATTATGTACAATAAGGATAGTGATTAAAATAAGCTTGTCTCATAATAAGGAAAAGGTTTATATTAAGAGAAAAAGTTGTAGGAGGTAATATTATCTGCCATACGAAAAATCCAAATTTATAAACTAGCAAAATCAGGTTTCTTTGCAGAGTTTCTTTATGGACTCAAAATGTCATGACATGGAAAGAGAACAACAAATGTTGTATGATCTCTCTTATATATGGATTCCATAAAAACTGAACTCATAGAAACAGAACAGACTGGTAGTTGTCAAAGTTTTGGGCATGTGAAGTGCAGCATAATGACTATAGCTAACAGTACTATATCATATATTTCAAAATTACTAAGAGAGTAGATCTTAAAAGATACTATCACAATGAAAAAAGTTTTATAACTGATACAAGCATATCAATGATTTGATATACACATATATCAGTCACTATGGTGTATACCTTAAGCTAATACAATATATTTTAATTATATCCCAGTAAAAACTGGATATAATTACATGACTTAGAACATTTGATTTATACACAGATCTTATGCTATCAGTCTTTGTTACAGATGTGGTTGTTTTTCATGTTGTTATTTGTCATTATAGCACAGGTTTTCAGTAACCTTACATGTGTAACTGAGACAAAAGAATTACAAGGGTAATTTATGTATAATAATCCTAGATCATGTAATAATATTTTATTAACACACTTTTGTTTGCAAAAATGTCTTAGGTTTATAGTACTCATTTCACTGTCTTCACCTCTTTATTTTAAAGGAATAATTTGTAATTAATTTTGTTCTTATATACCATAGGATGTGTTTTGGAGATGCAGACAAAATATCTTTGATGAAATGAAGAAGAAATTTTTACAGGTAGACTGCTGATGTAATTGCTTTAGTGTGATAATCAGCAGAGCAAGTAACAACAGCATGTTAGTATTTTTATTTAATAACAAGGCATGTCTTAAGTTTTATGCTTGTTTGTTTTATTTCTATCTGATTTTAATAATAAAAGTCATCTTAAGTAAATACATGTTTAATTATCTCTTGTTTTTAACAAGTGAATGAGAAGGAAAACTGTAGACTAAAACCATGGAACCCTTTGTTTTGACTTTCTGTTGTGGTGGTATTTTTTACAGATATATTTATTTTCTGGAATATTAATAGTGCTGGAATTGAATAATTAATAATTTACAGTCAAACCCAAAAATCTATTTGAAGATTTAAATATAACTATTACCTTCCTGACAACCTGTATATACTACAAACCTAAACTTTCATGTGATGTATCATTCATGTATAATATACCATTATATTTACATATTACCTCATTTTCTTGAGGTCTGTTTAATACCAAGTTTTTTTTCTCCAAAGTTTTTCCTTTAATCTCTCCTGTCCTGCCCCAAGTGATCTGTAGCAAGGGACCACTTAAAAAAAGATCATGTAACATTAGAGCTTGCTGGGATGGGGTGGTGTTGGAATAGAGTAGAGGGAGTAACTTAAAAATAAAGTACCTTTTTTTTATATATGTTAGGACCTCCCATCACTAACCAAGGAATTGTCACTTGTTAAAGTAAAAATGCATTGCCTGGATGAGACTAGTAGTAGTAGATAAAAGGTGCTCACGTTTGTGTGTATTTTTTAAGTTTGCTACCATAACTTTATTCTTTGTAATAACATTGGGAGGAAGACAGTCTCAAGAGAAAGTGGGTTCCTTTATAGTGTTTTAAAATTCTTTGTCTTAATTTTTTTCTCAGGAGACTCTAAATCTTGGTAACTTTGTTATTAAATTGTTTTCTACATGGTAATGCCATTATGAATACATAGCACAGGATATTTACCTTGTTTTGTGTTTTTTAATAAGAAACACCTAGGAAGTATTTATTTATGAAATGATGAGGTTAACTTCCGAAAACTCAGAATTGAACTTAGAACTTTTTTTTTTAAACATTTAATATTTATTTATACAAACACTGGGTACAGTCAGAACCGCAGGAGGGTGAGAGAATTCACCAGAGCCAGAGCGGGGAACAGAACAGGCAAACCGATGAAATACACTGCTGAGGTGAGCAGCGGGCGCAGCAGGAGAGGTCTGCGCGCCATGTGGGACCCTTGCTGGTGGCTGGGGATCGAACCGGCGCTGCAGAGGCTGCGGGCAGCCTCACAGCCCAGCGTTCAACCGCTGCACCACCGGGGAGGCCCTGAATTTAGAACTATTAGGAATGCCAGGTAAAGGAGGCAAAATGACTTAAAATGCAAGCATGCCTTTGGCGGGGTCTGAGATTCCTTAAAACAGTTATTGTTTCTATAACTTCTATATATTTCTGTCATTCAGCCTATCTTTGGAAGAAAATGACTTCAGTGTTTTTAGCCCATTGTGTTTTACCCTTTTGTAAACAAGAAAGTGATTTACTCTTTTTTACTTTACTTTTTTCATGGATTCTTTCTTGGAACTTTGCTAGGAAATCTGAATTTGTTTATACAATGAGCATAGACAGAGAGAACACTCTTTTTTAGCATAGTGTTACTATAACTGCTGTTGACTTTGCCTTATCTCACAAATGTAGTATTGCTATAAATTGTCCACAGAATAAATAGTTTTAATTTATACTTTATGCCTTTTGCTGTAATTGGCTAGTTTTCTCTTTTGGAGAACATTGTACACTTCTAATAGCTCACTCATATTAAGTGTTTCCCTAAAGTGGAACATGTGGACCTCCCTTGTGGCCTAAGGTGTTAAAAGTCTCATTGCAACCACTGCTACTGCCTGAGTTCAATCCCCAGCAAGGGAACTAACCTACAAGGCATGCAGACCTCTCCTGTCTCTCCTGCTACTCACCTCAGCAGTGTATTCCAGTCGATCTCTCTGTTCTGCTCCCCATTCTTCTCTGGTTAATCCTCTCACCCCCCACACCTCTGGCCTGTACGCCAATTCTTTTGTACAAAAATGAAATAAATGGAACATGTATTTAGGCTTTTCTAAAACTTGTACTTGTTATCCCTTGCTCATCGTGGAACTTTTTTGACTCAAAACTTATGCTTCCTGGGCCTCCCTGGTGGCGCAAGGGGTTAAGCACTGCACTGTGAAGCTGTCCGCAGCCTCTGCAACAGGAGTTCGATCCCTGGCTGGCCAGGAGTAACCCAGATGGTGCAGCAGGCCTCTCCTGTCTCTCTTGCTGCTCCCCTCAGCAGTGTGTTTCAGTCAGTTTGCCTGTTCTGCTTCCCACTCTGTCTCTGGTGAATCCTTTTACCCCCTGCATCTCTGGCCTGTGCCCCAGCTCTTGTATGCATAAATAAATAAATCTTTAAAAAAAAAAAGCAACCATGCTTCCCTTCCTAAATTATGATGAGCACCAACATCACTACATCCTTCCCAGCTAGAACTTATGTGTGCTTAAATATATTTCAGTGTTATTTTTGTTATCTGTTGCGGTGGAATGGCCTATCCCAAAACTTAGTGGCTTAAAACAGCTACTAGTTTGTTGCTCACAGTTTTTTTTTTTTTTTTTTTGTCAAATAAAACTTTATTTGGATAGAATGTCTAGGAAGGCATTTCTCACATAGCATGCACCCCAGTGCTTTACTGAGTGGCTACTTTCTTTTTATGGATTATTAGGGCTTCTTTACAGCATGTGGTCCCAGGAGAGCTGAAATTCTTTTCATGGTGGCTGGCTTATAAATGGGAACATTCTAAGTGGTACAAAATCAGAAGCTGCTGATTTCTTAGGGTCCTACCTTAAAGCATAACAGTATCACTTATGTCACATTCCATTGGTTCTAGTCGGTTGTAAGACCAGCCCAGATTCATAGGAAGAGGAAAAAAGAAGTGGGGAAAAAGAATAGCAAAGAAATCTCTAATCTTTAAATCACCTCAAGAAAATGTTGCTTTGGGGCCTCCCTGGTGGTGCAGCAGGTTGAGTGCAGCGTTGTGAGGCTGTCCATAGCCTCTGCAGCGCAGGTTCGATTCCTGGCCAGTCAGGGAGAGTCCCACATGGCGCGGCAGACCTCTCCTGTGGCGTCCGTGTATTTCAATCGTCTGCCTGTTCTGCTCCCTGCTCTGTCTCTGGTGAATCCTCTCACCCTCCCACGCCTCTGGCTTGTATCCCAGCTCTTATATAAAAATAAATAAAAATCTTAAAAAAAAAAAAAAAGAAAATGTTGCTTTGTGTTTTTTGGTGAATAAATAGAATCAGTCAGAGGTAGAGCTCAAAGAAATTAAAAGGAAAGTTAGCTGCTTATATTTCCAAATTCTAAGAAATACCTTTGTAAGTTTAATTTTTTTTAAATCTGCATGTTTAAATTAGTATGTAGAGTTGTTTTTTTCCTTCCTGAAAAACTGTTATGAAATTATTGGTACATCTTATTGATGATGATATGTTAGAATTGAAAACTTTTTTCTTACTAATTTCTAAACAGGGCAAGGTTTGACAGGAAAAGTTCAGCTAATTGGGATTACTGCTGCAATAGTGATACAAAAAATTTAGATGCAGTCCATGCATCTGAGCCACATATAAACTTAAATTAGAAATAATGGACCAGGTATAAATAATGGGATTTATAGATGCTAAGAGTTTTTAAAAACAGAAGTTTTGTTTGCTTATTTAAGTTATCCTGTAATTGAATTCAAGAGTAAGCCATGATTGGCCCAGAAATTCTACTTAAATAGGAATCTTAAGGAGACTTGAAAATGCTTAAAGCCTTATGTAGATGTTCGTTATATATCTATTTTAAAGTAATTAAAATCTGGCTTATAAAAGTCATTAAAATAGAATTGATAAAAGAAGTCATTATTGATCCATGCAATAAAATACTATTCAGTTGTTGAAATGATGGGTTTGAAATAATCTGGCAGGGAAAGATTTTATTGACGTTTGTAAGTAAAGAAAAAAGTCACAATACAGCATGTGTATTCTAACCCATTGTTTGTATTTAAAGAGGGAAAACGCATGCATATGTGTATATGAAAAATATTTGGAAGAATATTCACCAAAAGGTTAATAGTTATCTGTGCATTATGGTTTTACAGATGACTTCCATTTTTTTTCTTTGTATGTTTGTATTCTAAAAAAAATTTGGAGCCTCCCTGGTAGCGCAAGGGGTTAAGACGCAGCACTATGAAGCAGCCACTGCTGGATGACTTTGATCCCTTGGCAGGGAAGTGACCCACATTCTCCTGACTCGGTCCACTGCTCCCCTCAGCAGTGTATTTCATTAGATCTGCCTGCTCTGCTCCCTATTCTGTCTGGTGAATCCTCTCATCCCCTGCACCTCTGACCTGTACTCCAGTAATCTTGTATGCATAAATAAAGAAATCTTAAAACAAAATTTGGAACAAAAATTTTTACTGTGATGCACAGAAAACTTGTTTTTGAATGGAATAAAAGGCATACATAAGATTAAATTTTGTTTATAATAGTACATTTAGTCTCTGGACAAGATTCCATTTGGGGGTAGTAAAAATCTGGCCATTATTATATTTTATACCTGGAAAACTTGAATCCACCTCTGAATTATGCTATTGAAATTAAAAAGCAGGTCTTTTGTAGTTGAAATTTATTTTGAGTTGCTCACTTTTTTATTGTAAACCAAAGTTTTAATAAAGGTGGATTTTATGTTTCTCAATTTGGGATTAAAATGTGAAAACAGTCCCCTGTTGTGCTAATATAACATCTTTAGTTATACATAACATCTGTTTTCTTTCAAAGAATTAGATTAGTAGAGTTCTTTTTTTGTGATCCTGTTATTTCATAGAAATGTATTTCTCCTTTCATTTTTAAATGTGCTGTTATTGGTAATTAAATACTTTGATTTGTCTGAAATGTAGTGCTGACTAATCTTTTTAAAGCATTATACTTCTTTTGTAGAAAGTTGTTTCTGTTCTAAAATAAACGGGTTAACTTGTATTTAAATAGTCTCCTGCAAATCCCAAATTATGTATAACATACAAAGTTTATTATTAATTATATTATTCCACCAAACAAGCAAAAACACTTTGCCCCTTAATCCTGTCTTCAATACTAGTCAGTAATAATTATTACTTAAAAATGCAGAGAAGCAACAAATGGTTAGGGCCGATATTATTATAAAAAAGAAGGAAAGAAATTCTTGCATGTGACACCAGTTTGTGTATATTTCTGTAGCGCCTTTTATGAGTTGGTGAGAGCTCCCCCAGTTAGATCACTGATGCATTAACTTTGTAGGAAAGCAATGTTTACATAATCAGATTTATATATTAAAATCGTGTTCTAGATTGAAGGAGGGTAATATTGGAAGAAGTTAACACTCAGGAAGCTATTGCCATCATCTTCATGTAAGATTCTGACTAATACAGGTAGAAATAAAAAGGGAAGGGCCTCCTTGGTGGTGCAGCAGGTTGAAGGCAGCACTGTGAAGCTGACTGCAGCCTCTGCAACACAGGTTCGATTCCTGGCCGGCCAGGGAGATACCCACATGGTGTGGCAGACCTCTCTTGCCACTCCTGCTGCTACTCTCAGCAGTGTCTTTGGTCCATCTGCCTGTTCTGCTTCCCACTCTGTCTCTGGTGAGTCCTCTCACCCTTCCCAGACCTCTGGCCTGTACCCCAGTTCTTGTATAAATAAAAATAAATCTGGAAAAAAAAAAGGAAATAAAAAGGGGAGATAGTTCAAAAGGTATCATGTAGGTAGAAATGATTGACTTTGGTGGTTTTACGAGGGAAAGAAGAGGGAAAGGGGCCTCCCTGGTGGTGCAAGGGGTTAAGCACAGTACTGTGAAGCAGTCCGCAGGCTCTGCAGCATGAGTTTGATCCCCGGCCGGCCAGGGAGCAACCCACATGGTGCAGCAGACCACTCCTGTCTTGCCTGCTGTTCCCCTCAGCAGTGTATTTCAGTCACTCTGCCTGTTCTGTTGCCCACTCTGTCTCTGGTGAATCCTCTCACCACCCCTGCACCTCTGGCATGTACCCCAGTTCTTGTATGCATAAATAAATAAATCTTAAAAAAAAAAGAAGAGGGAAAGGATGAGGCAGTCACTCAGCTCTGGTTTCAGCAGCAGATGGACATTCTACCATTCACTGAGTTGGTAGAAGGAAGGAAAAAACTTCCACTAGAATATCTGATGACGCCTACTACCCTGTGGAAAATGGAAAAGGAAATCCATGTCTTTCAATAGCTTGCAGGTTAGCTTCTTTGAGAAAAATCTGTAAAAATTTTTGTCTTGCTAATTACTGAGCTAGCTGAAAAAGAAGGAAGGAGAATTTGTGACTTATTTCCTTCTACATTGGCAATTGGAAAGTTCTTTTTCCCTCACTTTGGATAAACTAGTCAACTCTTAATATATTGATAAAAGGGCTTTTTTGATGTTTGTTTTATGGTTGCATCAATATAAAAGGCAGTAGGCCTGGCTATCTATGTCCTACAGCTATGAATTTTATAATCTTAGACAATACTCACTGCATTTTTGCACATTTTCCTCTTTGTTTCTTTCGGGAACCTAGAAATGCTTGATTTGACTGAGCTAGCATGGCAATGACTTACTTTTAAGGACCTGGTTTTGTTATTTTCAATTGACAGTTGCTTAAGTCTTAATATTTTCATGGCTTGTTGACCATAGATTTGCAACCTTAAAAGGTGAGAGCAAATACCTGTAAGACTGTTGATTCTTAAATATATCCCAGTTTTTCCAAAAGAAAGATATGGGGCCTTATGACATATGCATTAGAATATGTTGTCAATCTAACAAAAAGTAATGCCAGCACAAAGAAAATAATATTTTGTGTTTTTACTATTTAATCATAGAAAATATGACTAATTATAGTTTTGTTTTCCTTTAAAGATAAATAATTTTATTTTAAATTTCAGATAGAAAATGCTGCTGAAGAACCTAGAGTCTTATGTATAATACAAGATACTACTAATTCAAAGACAGTGAATGAACGGATCACTTTAAACTTACCAGCTTCTACTCCACTCAGAAAGCTCTTTGAAGATGTGGCCAACAAAGTAGGCTACATAAATGGAACCTTTGATTTGGTGTGGGGCAATGGAATCAATACTGCTGATATGGTAAAAATCTAGACTTAAAGTATATTCTCCTGAGCTACTATTAATATAGTATAGTTATAATGTTGCTGATATTAATGAGTATATTAACTCCTAGAACCTTTCTTAATATCATTAGCAAGACTGTAACAATTACATTTAGAGCAACTCCATGTACAACTCAATAATTAGATCCCTCTTCATTCTGGATTCTACATCTGCTTATCCTAAAGTTTGTATAATGTAATTTCTTCAGTTTTTTTAATTCATGTAAGATGACTATCATAATATCAACTACAGAAAATTTTGCAGTGTTTGCTGAATAAAATGATTGTCACTTTTTTAAAATTAAAAAACAGGATATAAAATCATGTAATTTAATACCTAATTTTTAGAAAAGAAGAAAAAAATGTATATAGAAGGAAAAAGAAGTGGAAGGATATACACCACTTACCGTACAGTTAGGCTCCTGATCAGGAAGATTGGTGGTACCATTACTTATGGCATTCACAGTCCAGTTGTATAGATAAGGTGTGTCATCAAATAAGTACACAAACACGTTTTAAGGACTGTATTAGAAATTTGGTATGAGTGCAAAGAGGAGATGTTGATTAGTTTTGCTTTTAGAAGTGGTAAAGGAGACTGTTGAGTTGGGTCTATTCTGCAGTATTAGGAGAATACTCCAAACAGTTTTAAATTTTTGTTTCCTTAATTCATATTAGCTCTGCATACTGTTGTTAAAATATTTTCAGTCATCTTAAATCATAGTACTCATGTCACTTTCCAGTTCAGAAACTTTAGTGAGTACTCATTGTCCTCTCATTAAAAACCTTATTTTCTAGGTTAGCATTCAAAGCAAGGTACAATTCGTCCTTTGAATCTTTGTACTCTTTTCTCCCAGATACTGGACTAATTAATTTTCCCACAACAAATTCCCCATACTTTTCCATCTTCATGTTTTGCTTATATTACCTCTTCCTGTTCTGTGCTGCTATTGCTCTTAAGTTTTCCAGGAAAATACCTATAATGGTAAATGAGCCAGATATATGTGTCCCCATGTTAGGAGGGCATAGTTTTAATTTAACCAATTAATTGATTTAGAAAAATCAAGTGTTGCTTTGCCTTTTTTTCATATTCCATAATACATTTGTGTTTTTAAAAATACAAAATTAATGTCTTAAGTTAGGCAACTTTTTACTTCTGAAATTGACGGGTAAATTTGATAGTCCAACAAGATTAAAGAGAAACAATATTTAATCTGAAATTTTGAATATTCTATTGTATATCACTGTGTAATCTCTTATGTTGCCTCTTTCATTTTAAAGGGTAGTTTTATGCTCTCCTTTATCTCTACCCAAGTTCAAAGTATTTTTACTAGTAAGAAACCTAATTTGATGTTTGCACATACCACTTTAAAAATAATCTCTTTCTCTTTGTTCTCCTGTTGCACTTTTTACCCTGCTGTGTCACTTATCATAGTCTCCTTTATTATAGTTCTTATTCACTTCTGGTTTTGGTAGAATGTAAGACTTTTGATGACTGGAACTTCATAGTATTAACTTTATATCTCCCACCCCCCTCCCCAGGCATTCAAAAAGTATTTGTTAAATTAACATCTACAATATCTTAAAATATCTATCAGAATTACCTATTCTTCTTTCTTTACTTAGAACTTTCTGAAGTACTCAATTTCTGAATATATATATATATATATATATATATATATTGCTACTGTTCATTTCTACAGGTATACTCTCCCACCTTCTTAGTGACAATGTTGATGTATGCATCTCTTAAAAATCTCCATTTAGCTAACCACTACCTTGTACACACAGATGTTTATTAAAGTAAAACTTTTGTGTTCAGGTTTTATCATCTGATCTTTATATGTCTCAGTTTTTTCTATGGGATGAAATGTTCCCATAGACACCTTTTCTCTTTCCATGCAGCTTCTTTCAGCTTTAGTTTTAGGTTTTCTATGTCTATTTTTCTCATGAATTTCTAGATGTGAGCCAAAATTAAGAGATAGGTCATATAAGTTTGTAATTCTATTTCCTTGACACCTAACTTGCACTTATTATGTGACTGGTATTGTTTTAAAACTTGGCTCTATACAAATATCTCATTTAATCCTTATAACCACTTTATGATGTAGGTGCTATTACAGTTTCATATTGTGGGTAAGGAAGCTGAGTAATGGAGAAGTGAAATAACTTGCCCAAAGTCACTCAAATAGCAAGTGACAGAATCTTAAAAATTTTTTTATTCTTAATATTTGTTCTTTCATATATTAATTTCCAGAGAAATAAAGGTGTTTCCATAAAATAAGTCCTTCTAAGGAGATATTTCTTACATCTTTGAAATGTTACAGTTTTAAAATAGAAGAATAGAGTGTTCACCCCATCCCTCAGTTTTCTCAATAGTAGACTGGAGTGTGGAGGTGAATAGGTTATGGATCATAGAGAATTCCATCTCTCAACTAAAGTGTATCAGGTTGAGAGTTAAGATTAAAATTGCCATAGCAATAAAAGGTGTAAAGACTAAGTTTCAGAAATGTTTAATTTTCAATTTAGTGATCACTCTATTCCTTCAGGTCCTCTGCATCCTGGGAATGGACTTGATATACATGTCACGTGTCCTAGAGACAGTTTTTATAAAGGGATATTTCTGATGGTGCACAGTTAGTTATATTACATAATTATTTTGGTTGAATTGCTTATTCTGTTGCTTATATGGCAATTCTTATTATTTATCAATGCATGTTTTTTAGTCTTTAGTTATATAAAAATTATATAATTGAATTACTATGTAAGTAACTTATAAAGTTATATTTAGTTATAGTGCATATGTTATATGAGTATCTTAATTTTCATGAAAATCCAATAAATGCTATATTTGCATACAGTTTAGAAACCATAGAAACACAAATATATAAAATTCTTTTTGTGTATACTACTTAGCCTTGCCTTTTGTTCAGTTTTATAGATGTGAAAATGGACATCTGGAATAACTTGTCAGTACAGCCATCCCAGTTCATGAATAGATGAGTTAATTCCTAATCTGGATTACAGAAATACTAGAATCTTTATTTAAAAACAAACAAAAAAGTTTGAGCCAGTAAATGTAGATACGTGTTCATGTATATATTACTGATTTTGTTGTTACAATTAATGTTTCTTGTAATCTGAGTTATTTTATTTTATGCCCACAGGCTCCACTGGATCATACCAGTGACAAGTCTCTTCTTGATACTAATTTTGAGCCAGGAAAGAAGAACTTTCTGCATTTAACAGATAAAGATGGTGAACAGCCTCAAATACTGCTGGTAAACTATTTGGAAACCAAATTCATAATTTTACCACTTGGGAAGTAATTTTCCAGGAAGGAAGAGAGATATATTTTGTAATTTATGTAATTGTAATTATGTAATTTGGTGTTTATCCCAATTCTGTTTATCACTAGTGGTCTTATAGATCATCTAATCCAGTTAACTCCTAATTTCAGGGGCATTCCCCATAGAGAATTTTTGTCTTTTAAAGGGGTGGGCATGTATTAGTTAAGAAGCTACTTTGAAATACTTTTGTCCTAATTAGATGTTATCGAAGGCAAATCTTTTCTGAGGTTACACATGTGGGATGAGACTACTTTGTAGAGGACCTGGGTTGGAAAAGATTAAGAATACCTGACCTGGTTTACCTTGCTGTTCGAGCTAAGGAAATTAAATCTTAGGGAGTTTATAGACTTTTTCAGAATTCCTCTCTTCAATGAAACTTTCCTCAGGAAAAAAAACTTCTTTCAGTTACTTTTCATTTAGAGGTCTATTGTGATTTAGAATGCCTCTCAACAATAAACAATAATTAAACTCAGATTATCCATACTGGGGGAATGCCAGAATAAATCTCATCATTTTTTTTTTCATATCATGAGAAGATTTTGCTTAGTCTGAGTGTCATTGGAACTTAAATTAGGAATTAATTTCAGGAACTCTGATTCACTTTTATTTTTAAAAACAGTAAATATTCTGCTCTTATCTTAATTGCTTGTGCTGCTTTTATATCCCTTTTCCATATCTTCCTCATTTCAATTGAGAGCTTCTAATAATAGGAAACTATCCATCTATTCCAACAATTATCAAGTATCCCCTACTAATCAGGCCTACTTGACAAAAATGATGTAAAAATGAATGATAAACTTATCAGGAAGTTCACATTTGGTATACTTGATTTGTTAGTACCCAAAATCTCCCAAATAAACACAATTTGAAAAAGAATCAAAGAAAATTGAGAATGTAAGAACTTTAAAGGATATAGGAGCGTCTTTCTAATAAGTGTTTTTGTATTGGGCAACTTTCAAGCCTTCCTACAGGAAATGGTGACTGAAAATCATGGAAGTAACAGTAATGGCCTGGTCTTTTTTCCATCTCAGCAATTACTATAACTTTTTTAAAAAAAGTTAAACAACATCTGCCATTCATTAAATTCTGGTTGAATTGCATTTTAGGAGGATTCCAGTGCTGGGGATGACAATGTTCATGACAGATTTATAGGTCCACTTCCAAGAGAAGGTTCTGTGGGCTCTACCAGTGATTATGTCAGCCAAAGCTACTCCTATTCATCTATTTTAAATAAATCAGAAACCGGTAAGATGTAATATTATTATTATTGTATTTTCATAAAGTCATAGGCCTTAGATCCAGAATAACTTGGGTATCTTAAGCCTGATTTCATTTTATGGATTTGAAAACTGAGACCCAGAGCAAGATCACTATTTAGCAGAAGTGAAGTTAGAACTAGGATGTGTATTCCCTTCAACCCATTGTTGTTTTACTCTATGGTTTTGGGATTTTTTTTCCCCCTCACTATTTTAGAGTAAACAGTATTGTGTTTTGAAGGAAAACTTTCTTTTTGTAATTTTCTCAACTTAACCTTAAAGTTTTTTTTTTTTTTTTTTTTTTATAGAGGCATGTTTTTTTATTTATTTGTTTGTTTGTTTGTTTGTTTTGTTTATACATGCACTGGGTACAGTCAGAAGCGCGGGAGGGTGAGAGAATTCACCAGAGCCAGAGCAGGGAGCAGAGCAGGCAGAAGAACCGAAGTACACTGCTGAGGGGAGCAGCGGGCGGCAGGAGAGGTCTGCGTGCCATGTGGGACCCTCCTCCGGTGGCCGGGGAGCAGCCGGGGATCGAACCGGCGCCGCAGAGGCCGCGGGCAGCCTCGCAACCCAGCTCTCAACCGCTGCGCCACCGGGGAGGCCCTTAACCTTAAAGTTTTGAAGTTGACTTTGTCTGGAAAGGAATGCTTCTGTTTCCTACTTTTGGATTAGAATAGACTATAGGAGATATTTCAATTTTTTTTTTTTTTTTAATTTTTTTTTTTTTGGTGGGACTCTCGCCGGTGGCCGGGGATCAAACTGGCGCTGCAGAGGCTGCGGGCAGCCTCACAACCCAGCGCTCAACCGCTGCGCCACCAGGGGAGGCCCGGCGATATTTCAGTTTTGAAGTTGATGGGTCAGGACTATTTTATTAGACTTCTCTGTGTTGTCTTTTAGTTTTAGTCACATGTTTGTAATTAGTCATGTAATTTAAAAATTCATATTAGTTTTTTCCCAAACATGTTTAAACCTAGATTTTTAAAAATTTTCAGTGTATTAAGCTGGTGAAATTGTTTTATATATGCAAATATACTTCATTAACATATATAATGTTAATTGCCTAAATATATAATCTGAATACTTTTTACAGAATCACTTTATATTACTATAAAACTTTGCAGTAGAGAGAAAGAAAACTGAAGAGTTATATTGCAGGTTTTGTTTTGATGTGATCGGTAATCTTTAAAAATAGTTTCCTCATAGCTAATAGTTTGTGCAAGATTAATGGTGTGTATTTTCTGGAAATATGGGATCATTTATATCAATAGAACTTTTTACAGCAAACTACCGAGGATAAAAGAGAATCTAATTATTTTCTATTTTAGGTAATAGGGGTTAATAAAGCTGTTTCTCATTACACTATTTAGAGTAGTGACTTTCAGATTTCTAGGTTTTAAAAATCATTTCTGGATACTTGTTTAAATGTAGATTGGCATTATTGCCCATAATACTGATTTAATTACTCTGGAGTAGACTGGTAAATTTCATTCTATTTATTTATTTTTGAGATTTGTTTTTATTTATGCATACAAGAGTTGGGGTACGGGCCAGAGATGCAGGGGATGTGAGCATTCACCAGAGACAGAGTGGGGAACAGAACAGGCGGACTGACCGCTATACACTGCCGAGGGGAGCAGCGGGCGAGCCAGTAGAGGTCTGCTGCGCCATGTGGGCTGTTCCCTGGCCGGCCGGGGGTGGAACTCTGTGCTGCAGAAGCTGGGATTGCCTCGCAGCGCGGTGTTCAACCCCTGGTGCCACCAGGGAAGCCCAAATTTCATTTTATTTTAAGTGGTGTATACCCTAGATTATTCTGAGGTAGTTGGAATAATTTGAAAAAGTTTCATATTTAACAAGTTAGGATTCCTGAATTATTTCCTTTTATATTATGACCACCAGTTCAGTCCTTCTTGCACAAAGTATTTACAGAACTCCTACTTTGCATTGTGTACTATATGACTCTCTGATATCAGTCTTTAAATTCCTAGAGGCTAAAAGTGTATTTGTTAAAAAAGTTTCTCATTGTTGTAGAGTTTCTCATTGTTGAAGACAATATTGCTAATGGAAACTACTTTAGGGATTTTACTTTTTTGTGTTTTATTTTCCCCAAATGTATATTTGTAAAGATAGGGGGATTGTATTTTGCAATGCTATTAAGTAGTATTTTAATGTAGAATTTTAAATAGCTGATAAAGTATTTTTATGATTAGGAATTTAAACTATATTACTGATACTTTGGTGAACATTCTTGTATATTTATTTTATTTTTGTCTCTGAGAATTTCCTCAGGGTAAGTTCCCAGAAATTGGATTGAGAAGTTGAAATTTACTTACAAATACTTAAAGATATTTGATATATTATGTAATCATAGTCTTCATTCCCAGTTATTTTTCCTCACCTACCTATACGGCATTTCTTTTTCCTACCCATAAATTTTCCTCCAGTATTCTGAAATTGCCTTTCTGAATTAGTTTATAAACATCTGGAGGAATTGTGCTTCAAAAATTGTTAGTGACTATTTGCATTTTTCTTCAGAAATTAATGTAAATCTTCACACTATGCTAACCATGTTTCCATGAATGTTTTCATTGGAAATATTCTCATGATATTATTACCTCATTTCTCCATAATACAGGACTAAACATATTCTTCCACGTCTCTCTTGCTTACCAGGTCCCTTTGATCGCTAGCTGCTGTTGATAGGAGATGTTCTGTTGATAGGAGATGTTGTTGGGGGGGGGGGGCTAAATTTTGATGGATAACAAGTGGACTCTTAAGTGATTGGGAATTATGTGACTAGAGTGTTCATTACTTAAATCCATGTTATCTGTCCTTGGCAAGTTTCTTTACCAATTACTTCATCTACTCTAGGAGTTGACCTTTTGCATTCTACTTCATGTGGCTTATTTGGTTCTGTTCAAGATTTCTTTTTGCATACGCCCTCTATAGCATGGCATACATTCTCATATTCTTCTCCTTTACTGGTTTATAATTGGGAGACTGAATCAGCTGTTTCAGATATAAACCCGCTTGATAATAGTTGTCATTTGAAGTTTGTTGACTTAGAGAATACATAATTACAAAATAATTCTATTACTTCAGTAGCACTTTTATTAGTCTCACTAAAATCTAAATGCTGTAGGAAAATAGTAGTACACTTAAGTGAGACACCATTTATTCTATTGTAAATATGGCATTAAATCAAATATAGACTACAGGGCCTCCCCTGTGGCACAGCGGTTGAGTGCTGGGTTGTGAGGCTGCCTGCAGCCTCTGCAGCGCCGGTTTGGTCCCCGGCCACCGGCGAGGACCACCACATGGCTTGCAAACTTCTCCTGCCACGCCCGCTGCTCCCCTCAGCAGTGTACTGCTCCCAGCTCTGGCTCTGGTGAATTCTCTCACCCTCCTGTGCTTCTGACTGTGCCCAGTGCTTGTATAAATGAATAAATAAATTAAAAAAAAATCAAATGTAGACTACCATAGGTTTCTCTCTCTTTTTTAATTGTAATAAAGCATTGGCAAAAATTGTTACAACTTTTCTTTCTTTTAAACCCCTTCCTTTTATCACTCTTTGTTTTTATGTACAGGTAAGGGAAACAAGGTCACATAGAATTGACACATAATTTGTTTTTAGATACACAAAGTACAATAGTAATATTCATTTACTTTTTAAGATTACTAGAAAGAGTGGTTGTCCTTGTGCCAGACTGAGGTGGAACTGGGGAAGGAGAAGAGAATGCTTAGGTGGCCTAGCGGAGGAGAGAACAATCTGTCCTTTGGGCCAGTGCATTCTTGTTTATGGGAAAGAGTCGGTTTATATAAACTAAGAATGAATACTAATGATTTGCATTATTAGTAATCAAGCCAGATGTCATATAGTTCTGTGTTACTGGTTAAGTTTTATACCTTTATTCCCTCTGTGCACCCGATACTGTGATAAGTAGTAGAATGGAGAAATAAATCAGATTTACCCCTCACCTCATAGCTTGATGGGGAAGACATAAATAAAAAAGGTAATTGCAGAACAATGAGATGAAGGTTCTGATATGGATTTTGGATGGTATGAGGGAATTAGTAGACAACTCAGAGTTGAAGGTGGTTAGGAATTGAAGGAGTATATAAACACACATATACAGTGTTTACAGTGTTCTTAAAATAAAGATGAAATGCATTAGGAATCAAATATTAAGTAAGTCTTAGTCCAACGTGAAAGGCAAATAACTACTTGGTCTCTTGTTATAATCATACAAGTGTGGATAATGTGGGATCTGTTCCTCTTTTCCACAGCTGACCAACCTTCATCATGCATATTTGTTGGGCCATTGCTCACCTCCTTTGGGAACATAGTAATCCACCAAGGCTACTACAGTTTCTCAAGATATTTTTTATAATTGTTAGAAAATTCAAAACATTTTACAAAGCTTTAGTGGACATCTCCCATATCTATTGAGAAAAAATTTAGGTTTTCTTTGAGAACACCAAGTCATTCATTATTAAGTTGGAGTAAATAAGTTTATTGAACAAGGTGTTCATCACATTTTGCTCAAATAATGAGGTATAACTGAAATAAAAATATTTATTTTGTTTATATGTGTATTTCATATACTGGACTTACCCTACTTTAATGGAGAAATTTCAGAAATGTTCTCAACAATGGCAACTATTTAAATGTGTAAAGCTAAGTACTTTTAATCATTCACTTGCATTTTCAGTTCATGTAAATTTCTCCTTCCCCTATCCCCTTTCATTGTTTGTCCTTACTTCTTTATTTACTTTGTAGTCTCTCTGCATAGCACTCTGATCTATAGAATCTCATTGTTTATGGTCTTGTTAAAATAGTAGAAGTTACTCTTAATATGTAATAATGAATTTATCTTGTTATTAATTCTTGGTAGAAATTGGTTTATAGGACCTGATGATTGGCGTAATACAAGCTTCCTATATTGGGGATGCATGGTATTTAAAATGAACCCGTTTATACTTTACATTTTAATCCATAACTTACAGATTTGAGGAACAAAGATAATTTTTATATTAATAAAATGTATGCAATATTAAACATGCTTTTAAATTTTCATGAAGTATTATATATCCCATGTACTTTAGGGCATATAACAAAATAACCTGACTTTATCTTAGAAATAAGGTTTATGCAGTGTACATATTAGGAAAAAAATGTCTTACATGCTGCTGAAAAAAATTGAAATAATTTTCAACCAAGTTACTTTAACCTCTCAATATCTACTTGTATTAAGTTCTTACTAACTTACTATTTTTTAATGTAAATACTGATTTATGTGTATTTGTGTTTTCTTTTTAAAGGATATGTGGGATTAGTAAACCAAGCAATGACTTGCTATTTGAATAGCCTTTTGCAGACACTTTTTATGACTCCAGAATTTAGGAATGCATTGTATAAGTGAGTATTCAAAAAAATCTTGTAAATAAAACTGACTTAGGAATGAAGGTATAATTTCTGACTAATAAAATCTAACCATATTGCACTTTTTGGTAATTTCGGGGCATTTCTCACTTTAGAAGACAGCACCTTCTTGTATAGTATGTAAGAATCTTAAAAGAGAGGTTGATTTATAAAAAATTGTGAGAGAGAATCAGAAGTACATAGATATATCATAGGATAAAATTTGTAAGGTTTACATTTAGGATAAATTAACAGATTTTAACTTCCCTTGCTTATAACTTTAACGCCCTTTTGAATAAGTATGTTACTTGCTTAAGATAATCTGACTATGTAAACCATATTCTCTTTTTCCTTCACTTTTCAATTTAAGAAACAAAGTTGTCATTTAAACTTCTCTGTGTGTGTGTGTGTGTGTGTGTGTGTGCGTGTGTGTGTGTTTCTAAAAGACTGTCATCAGATGTCTAAAAATGCTCTATGGAGGAAGTCCATATTTAAATAAATTCTAAAGTCAGACATTGTAATGAGCATACTATTAAAAGACATTTAATATACCCTTACCCTTTATTTTTGAAAGACATTTTGAAGTAAAATAAATTGATTTTCCCCCTTTTATTATCTTTGAGTAATATCTTTGAAATTATTATAAATAGGAGTTAGAGTATTGAATAATGAGGTGAATTGATGGACTCTGGAGCCCAAAACTAGAACAAACTGATCAGTTCAGGGTAAAATGCCTGCTTTGGGAAGTAGTGCATCATAAGGGGATCCCAGGAATAGGATTAACCATGAATTCTGATACCCTGAAAATAGTCTGTAAATTCATAGCACTGTGGAGAGGAATAAGCACATAGTTACTAGGGCTCTTCATTCAGCAACCATACGTTGGATGCTATATAATAAGCACTCTTAGGCCTGGAGATTATAGTCATGGATAAGACATAGCTCGCTTGTATAAGTGAGCTCATTGACACAGTTGTGTGTGTATGTGTGCATGTGCATGCGCACGGGCCTGCCATGAAGAAAATAAAGCAGGGTAATGCAGGAAGAGTAACTGTCAGGCAGTGAGGTGGGTAATCAGGAAGGGTCTCTCTGAGGAAATAATCTCTGAGTTGTAGACCTCACAGGGGCCAGTCCTGTGAAAATTTGGGGAAAGAAATTTTAAGGCACAAGTGCAGCTTTGCCTTTGAGGAACAAAAAAACTTCATTGTAACTGGAGTCCAATGAATAAGGAGATGGAGTGAGAGAGTTAAAGAGGAAGGCCTGATGCCTTAGAGATTGTGAAAAAAGAATGACGTCTGCTGTAGATGGGGAAACAAAGCCTGAGAGTACTGATGATGTTTCATAACTTAGAACTAAGAAAGGGCTGCTCCTTAAAAAGATTGGACCTCCCTGGACTACAGACAGAGTAACTCTTAAGTGTGAAGGGTTCTTTTTGTTACTTTTCCCTCTTTAGATGGATTAAGCACATTGTTTTAGGACAATTTATATATTGACTTGTGGGATTGCTTTGAAAGTAGGGTGCTGTGGCATAGTTAAAGCAGGCATGGATGGAAGAGGGTGAGAATGAAGATGGTGGCAGTGGTTAAGATACTAAAGATTATAAATTGATAGGGCTTAATGATAAACTGATTTAGAAGTAAAGGAAAGGGAAAAATCTAATATGGCATCCAGATTTCTAACTTAGGTAACTGGAAAACAGCAAGTACCAGCAGGATTTAAAACTTTTTAAGTTATTTCTACCAGGACTAAAGGTCAGGTGAGAATTCAGTTTTATATTACAGTGATTCCTCCTCATTAGTGAATTTCCCTTGGAAGAATTTGAAGCATTTAAAATTTTGTCTTCAGTGTTTCTTCATAGCTGCTTATAGAATTTTAGATGCTTTGATGTAAATTATAAATCCCTCTGCTAAAGAAAATATGAGTAACTCTTTTAGTCTCACAAATGTCAGTAGAATGCATTTCACTTTTTTTCTAATCAAAACTTCCCTGTAAACATCTATATGTTTTATCAGTCCTTTGTTTTAACCCTCTTGTCTTCTATATTTAATCCCTAGCTCTCTTCTTGATTGTGTAAAAAAGAGGGACAGGATCACAGAACTGCAGCTTTTAAGTCCTAAATTAAGAAAAGTATTGAAACTTGAACAGAAGGTCACACCATAATTAAGGAAAAACTATGGGGACTACACCTGAGAAAAGAAAGCAAAATTGTACAAAAATATAACTATGATGTAAAATATATATAAATAAATTATAATAATAAAAAATTAAGGGAAAAAAAGGCCATTAGTATATTTGTGTGCTGCAGCAGAAAAAATTAATGCTCTCGCCTCTTTTTGAAACTATGAAAGGAGTAAGGAAATGTAATAATTTTTTTTTAAGATTTATTTATTTATGCATACAAGAGCTGGAGTATAGGCCAGAGATGCAGGGGGGTGAGAGGATCCACCAGAGACAGAGCGGGGAACAGAACAGGCAGACTAGCTGAAATACATTGCTGAGGGGAGCAACGGGCAAGACAGGAGAGGTTTGCCTCGCCATGTGGGTTTCTGCCTGGCCAGCTGGGGATTAAACTTGTGCCACAGAGGCTGTGGATTGCTTCATAGTGAGTTGCTTAACCCCTTGCACCACCAGGGAAGCCCTCGAAAGTAATAATCTTATTGCCAATTTAAGATATAAGGAATCACTAATATTGTCCTTATTTAATATTTTGTCTTTGGTATTTTATTGAATATAAAATTAGTGTAAGGGCTTTTGTTGGTACGTAACCAACTTTAGTCCTACAATCTTATTTTTTTCCATGACATCTTAAGTTCTTCAATTGTAAATTTGCTTATTTTTGTAGCAGGCCCTGAAACTAGGGCTGTACTGTTATGAAAGGAAAAATCTTATCTGAATTATTTTATTTTATTATACTTCTTCCCTTTTAAAAACTTTTTATTATTTAAAATTGCAAACATTTTAATAACAGAAAAGTAGTATAATACATTTTTTGTACCATCACTCAGCTTTGAATATTACCAACTCATAATCACACTTTTTACTTATAACCCTCCAATCTAATTATTTGGAAGCACATCCCCTGCGTATTACCTATATATATTATATCTCAGGTCAGTACTCTTTTTTTTTTTTTTTTTTTTTTAAAGCAACTGTTCAAAACAGGATCCAAGCAAGATGTGTGTATATGGCAGCTGCTTGATGAAATTCTTGATCTGTTTAATCTGTTTTCAATCCCCTCTCTCTTCCACCTCCTTACCGTTTATTCCTTGAAAATACTATATTGAAAACTGATGTTAATTGCCCTGTGGTTTTCTGCAGTTTAGGTTCTGATACTTGATTGCCAGTGTCTTTTAATGTCATTCTTCTGTTCACTGAATGTTTTTGAGAATTAACACAGTTGATGAGAGTTAGTTTTGACAATTACTTTTAAATTAACTTTGCCTTCCATTCATGTTGTATTCTTAATGCTTTTCTTGTTAGAGTTTAAATTTCATCCAGATATATAAATTGAGAAAGACTAATGTTTCATTAGATTTTAATAGCTTGTGTTAATATCTAAACTCTGTAGTACCTCGAGTAAAGATCTTAACATTTTTATGTTATTAAATGTTTTAATAATCAAATGTATTACATATAATTTTCAGACATTTTATTTCAACAGGTGGGAATTTGAAGAATCTGAAGAAGATCCAGTGACAAGTATACCATTTCAACTTCAAAGACTTTTTGTTTTGTTACAAACTAGCAAAAAGAGAGCAATTGAAACCACAGATGTTACAAGGAGCTTTGGATGGGACAGTAGTGAAGGTATTATTCTCTTGTAAAGATAAATATTTCTAATATCCAAAGGAATTCTGGCACACAATATTATAAACAAATAACACATTAACGACTGAGCTAGCTTTACCTTAAACCTTCACATTGCTTTTTGCTGGGATTTAAAAATAACTATTTTTAAAATTTAAGCTCTGAGAGATAAACTTTTTTTTTTTTTTTTTTTTTATAGAGGCATGTTTTATTTATTTATTTGTTTGTTTGTTTGTTCGTTCGTTTTTTTTGTTTATACATGCACTGGGTACAGTCAGAAGCGCGGGAGGGTGAGAGAATTCACCAGAGCCAGAGCGGGGAGCAGAGCAGGCAGACAAACGAAGCACACTGCTGAGGAGAGCAGCGGGCGGCAGGAGAGGTCTGCGCGCCATGTGGGACCCTCCTCTGGTGACCGGGGAGCAGCCGGGGATCGAACCAGCGCCGCAGAGGTCGCCGGCAGGTTCGCAACCCAGCGCTCAACCGCTGTGCCACAGGGGAGGCCCGAGAGATAAACTTTTGATTAATGAAAACTTCCTTATAAGTCTACTCTTTTTATATACTTAAGCTAAAATTTTAATTTTGGATCTTAGACTTTTGATAGTGAAAAATAACAAAAATGGCAGATAATATAACAGCAGAAAACCATTATTTGTAAAATGCAAACATTTCTTGATTTTCTTCCTTTTGATTGCCAGTCGTGATTACACTATATTGTGCTTTTTTAAAATTTAGCGTTATTGTGTAGGCTTTTCCAAGTTTCTCATAATTTGCTTTTAAACAAATTAATGTTTTATTACACTAAATTTATTGCCTTTTTAATTAAACTCTGTCTTAAAAATAGCTTGGCAGCAGCATGATGTACAAGAACTGTGCAGAGTCATGTTTGATGCTTTGGAACAGAAATGGAAACAAACAGAACAGGTAATTCATTTCTGTCAAGTTGAGGAAATTGTTTTCTAATCACTCTTTACCCTAAAGTGACTTTTGTTCTTTTGGAATGTTTTATATCTTGGACATTAGTCCAGTTGATAAAGTACTTTCAATTCCGTATGAGGAATTGAAAGTACTAGGTTCTCACTTGGCCATTAACTGAGTTATAAAGTTTCTTATTAAACCACTCTTAGTATGTCAGATTCCTTTTATTAAATAAGAAATTGGACTGGGACCTAGACAGTTTCTTTTCAGCTCTAAAATATATATAATTCACAGACATACACATATATTCTTTAACACATTTAAAGTATATGTTTTGACCAGTGAGGCATATTCACATGCTTTTGACATTTAGAATCTTTATTAATTTGACCCTGTTCTTATCTAATGGAAGGAAGAAAAGTTTGAAGTGGGAGAGAACATTAAGAATGTCATTGAATGGGAGTAAGGCCAAACTGGATGGTGCTTAGAACTCAGTTAGAATACACTGAATGTAGGGAAGAGGGTCATAGGGATGAAGAAGGGTAAGTATCTGGAAGGTCACCTGAAGGGTTTGATGTCTGATTGGAATTATTATAATGGCTTTGACCATAGTTTTTCAAACATACATTGCATTAAGATCAGCTGGAGCATTCCTTCTATGTATCCAAGGTTTGGTACAAGAATCTTAAGGCAAACATTCTCTTGGAGAGTTCTTACTTAGGGAGTTACCTATCTTCTTTGGGCAGTTGGCTGTGTTCGGGAACTAGAGGAGAGGTCCATTCTTTTAGGTAAAGATACTCTGAAGAAGATGGACTTTAAGATATATTTTTGAATTTTCTATACTTTAAAAGATTTTATTTATCAACATTATGTATATTACTGAAAGTTAAAAAGTTTTATTTGCACCTTGGGCTACCGAATAAGATTTTAGAAGTAAGACTATATTATTGTAAGTATGATAATAGGCATATGTAAAATTATAAAAATAGCTAGCTATTTAGCTATATAATTATTAATGTGCCTAAAGTGACAGATTCGCATATATTCTCATCCCAAAGAAAGGATGCTATGAAGCTTAATAGTACAATAAATTTGCCAACTGATTTCAACAAAATATTTTAATACTGGGGTCTTAGCGATACGGAATTGAAATAATTTTTGTGCATTGATTTTTAGTGTTAATCTAGTTTTATTGAATTTTGGTTGACTTTTATCAAACCTTGATTATTTTTCCTAGAGAATTTTACATAAATCTTAAAGCTTTGTAAACTTCAATACTAGAAATCAATATCCTTTTGAAATTCAATTGTGTTTTCATACAATTTTAAAAATTATTTTTAAGAAACGCTTTTTAAAAATGTAAATGTTCTTATTTCTAGGCTGATCTTATAAATGAACTATATCAAGGCAAGCTGAAGGACTATGTGAGATGTCTGGAATGTGGTTATGAGGGATGGAGAATCGACACATATCTTGATATTCCATTGGTCATCCGACCTTATGGGTCCAACCAAGCATTTACTAGTGTGGTGTGTACCTTTCAGCTGACTGCTTGTGTATCCACACACAGAATACATAATAGCACAGTGGTATATTATCTGTCATAACGTAAGTATCATCCTAGATACACCTTCTTGGGTTGTTAGTCATACCTGCACTTCAACTAGCAAGATCTAGAAGATTTTTGAGCCTTCAGTGAGTCCTAATAGTGCATGTATTAGAAGAAAAGTGAATGCAAGTGTACTGCTTCATCGCTCAGTATTTTGTTCTTCTGATAGGTGACTAGATTATTTCACTTTATCTTTATTTAATAAATACTATTTTTGTGACTGTTTTTGCAGTGGAAAGTACTTTTGGGGGAAGGACTTTGTTTTGTTCCCTACACTTCTAAAATTGGGAAAATAACCTTTAGTTTTTATGACAAACAGAGGCCATATTTTTAAAAAGAACATCCCTATTCTAAAATTTAAATCAAAAGAATACATATGTAAACATGGATAGTTTGAAGAATCAGAACTATACACAATTAGGTTCGTTATTTATATACTGACTATTTAATTGGCAGATTACCTAGCATTTTCTCCTTCCTCTTCTTGCTATGCATTTTTAATTGCTTTTTGAAAATTTTTGTTGCATTGTCATTACGTATATGTGTTTAACTACTTACACATAAGAGGAGAGTCATCAGTTATGTTGATACTTAAAATTAGAGTGTTTAGAAACTTTTTTTTATTATGAGTCAAGGGAAACTTTCACATCTAAGACATCTAAAAAAGAATTTCATAATGATGTCATTTTGGGTCTAATTAAATGTTGAGGAAGCTAGTTCTATTTGTGTTGTTATTTTGGAATCTTCTGATCAAGTTTTCAGCAAATACAATTGCTTAGCTAAATCTTTTTTTATTCCCCTGCCAAATTGCTACCATTTTCTTAAGTAGTAAATTATAGATACTGCAATGGAATAACTTGGAGTATATTTTTGTAGAAATGAAAAAAGGGGCATTTCCAAATGGAATTCTCCAAAAGTATCATTCTCAACAGAGAATGATAAACGGATGGAAGTAATGATAGTAGTGATACTTCAAAGGGAATTAGAAGTTACAGCTATAAAGCAGTATATAAGCAATTTTATAATGCACATGCGCTAATAGGCCTTGCAGAAGGGAACTTAAAACTTATTAGACTTTGCTGGAATCATTTGAGGGAAATTATAGCAGGTAAAACTACCCAAGATAGGGGTTCTAAGGAGGATACTACCTTCACAGAACTTTAGGTAGAGGTAAGAGAGGTAAGTGATTTCCTATTATTTTCTGAATTCAAAACCTACAATCTTTGTTCTTAATCCACAGAAATCATCACACAGGATCTAAAACTAGGTTTATATCACTGTTTGCCATTGTGTATTTTGTCAATTCTATATGCTTAGAAAGAATTTGGTATAATTGTAGATTGTAAAAATATAGTTAAAAGCATTTTGAAATCGGATTCAAACAATATATAATTTAGCCTTAATTTGAACTCTTTTAAATTGATTTTCCCACTTTATAAATGAACTCTGGTATTTTTGTCTTATTGGATATATGTACAAATAGACTGATATTAACAAAACAGATAAAATTTATATACATGTGCATACAACACATGCAGCATTGATGGTTATACTTGCTGTTTATTGTATGTTTTGTGTAGTGGGCCACAATATTATGGTGTGTGTATCTTGATATTTAATTTCAGTAATTAAGTATGAGGTTCTGTTAAGGGTTACAGTTACTTTTTCTTTAACCTTCCTCTGGAACATCCAGTTTCTGGAACTGGTTTATTTTCATATTTGAATAAATTAACCTGAGAATAATATTTAAGATTAAAAATGAATGGAATTACCACTTAGCTAATTTATGATAACACCTGTAATTTGTGTTCATTTTTGGTATGACTGATATACTTTAAAAAAAAAATATTTATTTATTTATACAAGTCCTGGATACAGTCAGAAGCACGGGAGGGTAAGAGAATTCACCAGAGCCAGAGTTGGGAGCAGAAAAGGCAGACTGACGAAGTACACTGCTGAGGGGAACATTGGGCGTGGCAGGAAGTCTGCGCGCCATGTGGGACCCTCGCCAGCAGCTGGGGATTGAACCGGTGCTGCAGAGGCTACAGGCAGCTTCGCAGCCCCGTGCTCAACTGTAGTGCCACCAGGGAGGCCCGATAAACTTTTTTTTTAAAGATTTATTTATTTATGCATACAAGAGCTGGGTTACAGGCCAGAGATACAGGGGTGAGAGGATCCATAAGAGACAGAGCGGGGAACAGAACAGGCAGATTGACTGAAATACACTGCTGAGGGGAGCAGCGGGTGAGACAGGAGAGGTCTGCCTCACCATTTCTCCCTGGCCCGCCTTGGGATTGAACTCATGCTGCAGAGGCTGCGGATTGCTTCATAGTGAAGTGCCCAACCCCTTGCGCCACCAGGCCCAACTGATAGACTTTTTTTTTTTTTTAAAGATTTATTTATTTATTTATTTTTAATTTATACAATAGCTGGGGTACAGGCCAGAGGTGTGGGAGGGTGAGAGTATTCACCAGAGACAGAGCAGGGAGCAGAACAGGCAGACAGACTGAAAGCACTGCTGAGGGTAGCAGTGGACAAGGCAGGAGAGATCTGCTGGGCCATGTGGGAATCTACCCGGCCAGCCGAGAATCAAACCCGTGCTGCAGAGGATTTGGACAGCCTCACAGCGTTGCGCTCAACCCGCTGCGCCACCGGGGAGACCCCCCAACTGATAGACTTTTTAAATGAGTGCTAGGGAT
Source organism: Talpa occidentalis (assembly GCF_014898055.3). Taxonomy (NCBI): domain Eukaryota; kingdom Metazoa; phylum Chordata; class Mammalia; order Eulipotyphla; family Talpidae; genus Talpa; species Talpa occidentalis. The sequence continues at coordinate 27,989,280 of NW_023603184.1, forward strand.
TACCACAATTGAAAGATTTTCATCACCATATTTTCATTATTGAATTACTTGTAAATTATTATAGCTATAATGTTTATTATATTCCTGATCCTCATTTTACCTAGCCAAGTAGGGAATTAGTATTTAAGGGTTCTCTGCCATTCTTTCTCAGATGGAGTTCAATTCTACTCTCCATTGAGATTTAATGGATGTAAGAGAGATGTCTTCTTTGCTTAAATACATTTGGGAAATGTGTAACTATAATTCTCTCTGGAAAGTTCACAGTTCATACTTTATTTTGAATTGCCTAAAGATTTTTCTGGTAGACAAATTTGTTTAACTATATTTAACCTAGCATTTCTTTTTTGTGGGACATCTATTATGTTTCTTAGGATTCTGAGAAACATATTTTGGGAAGTTCTGTATTGGATTAAGGTGATTTAAGTAATCTTTCTACTTTGTTACATTAACATTTCCATTCTTGTAGTGTTGTTTGACATATTTTGTTATTAATCCTGAAAAAATTATAGCGACTGAAACATTGTATTAGTCGTATAAAAATTTTGTTGTTAGCAAACAAAATTAAGAATAAATAAAATTTAATATTTTAATTTCTTAATGAAATTATGAAGGTAATTAGAACCTTTTAGATATTAGAGCTGTATGTACAGAATCAATCTCTGAATTCATAATCAAAGAAACTAAATCTATTTGCACACACATTTGAGAATGTATTATGGTCAGGAGATTATTCTCAGTACATTCAAGTCTTACATAAAATTTCAAAATATAGTTTTTATTGATGAATTATGAAAGCATATTTCCTAAATCAAAAATGATTTAGCCTTATATGTTTAAAATAACTAGGGAATTTCATTTCTGTTTTGTAGTACAATTTTAAACATGATTGTCTTTTGTCATATGTTTATTGAGTTGCCATTTTCTATTAGAATATTATTAGGTAAGTACATTTAAATATCTGTTAAGAAAAAGTATGTTGTACGATCTGAAATTGGGTTTAGTTATATAATTCCGTCAGTGTTTTTGGAAAGATTAGGTTATGTAAAAGACTCTTGTTCTCTAAGTAAACATAACTTAATTATTATTTTAAAGTTTTGAATGGTAAATTGTTAAATTCATAAGTATTTATGAGATAAGTACAAGTGTTTAGTATACATCAGTTCATATCATTAGTTCTGTCCTTAAGTGATTTGGACATTCTTAAATGGCTGACTCAGCCATGTAACTTATTTACATGGCAAAATAGTCCAAATTTGTTCAAATATGTAAACATCACACAAGGAAAAATCCCTCCCGCAGAATCTACTCTCATTTTTCTAGGATTGTGTATGATTGGACATAGTAGGAAATAGTTTAAAAAGTGGGGACTTCTGCTTTCAGGAAAATGGAGTAGATGTACATTGCCCTATTCTTCCTGTAAAACAACTGAAAATCTTGAACATTACATATAAAATAAGCATAAGAAGACTCTGAAAGTGGAGAAAAGGCATAAAGACTAGGGACCTCAGGACTCAAGGAATGATATGGGGTGAGTTCCCTGGGCTTTCTTTTTGCCTAATATATCCCAGACTTTGGTGCGGAAGAAGCTGGCAGCTTGGAAACAGCAAAAAGGCATGGTCTAAAAAGCCTCTTTCTCTAGACAAAAGACCAGGAAAGGTTAGCCTAGCAAGGCAGAAGATTTTTAAACAGTAAAACTGTTTAAAAGAAAGACTAAAAGAAATTACAGAAAGACAGTAATTTCCATCTCATCATTTTAACTTAGACTGAGTGGGGAGCCTAGACTAGTACCTTTATTAGGTGATAACAAGACTCTCCACTCCCTAAGTCCCCCTCCCCCTCAGCCAGGGTGGTTTTAAAGAAGACTGAATAGGGAGTTAGGAATTTAATCTCTGCCAGGCAGTAACAAAACTCACTGCCATGTCTTTTTCCCTGGTTCATAGTCATTAGAGAGAACTCTGATACACTGGCCTTCCACTCCCACCTGATAGTAAAGAGGTCCTACTTTTTTCCCCCACTGGAGTGATGTGAGAGGAGCCTTAGTGGAAAAACAGGACATCTGTGGTGTCATTGGAGATAATAAGGGGAGTAGTAATGAAATACTGCTGTACCTCACAGCCAAGGTAATACCAGCAGAGGCCTACTGACCAGCCAGAATCCCTACTCTTGCCAGCAAGTCATGAGGAACCCTACCTCACCTTAGGTGTCAACAGAGGCCAAGTGGGAAATCTGGACCTCTACTCCCACTGACAATAATGAGGCAGGAATCTTTTCCTCAGCGTGAATAGTGTCAGAATAAGGCAGCTAAGCTAGAAGATTAAAATGGGGTCCAAAATTGCATAAAAATCTCTCAGAATGTCCAGATTTCGAAAATCACCAGGGAAATTTCATTTTGACTGAAATAGGCAGCAGTAGACGCAGACACTGAACTGAGAGATGTTAGAATTATCTAATGTTTTATATCAGCCATTGTAGAAGTACTTAAGTGAGATACCCCAAACAATTGAAACCAATGAGAAAATAGAAAATCTCAAGGGTTTAGAATTACAAAGATAGAACTATAAAAATTGCTCAGTCAAAACAGCAGAGAGAGTACAGACTGGATATCCTAGAAGTCCTCAGGGACCTGTAGGACTATACCAAGATATCTAATATTTGTGTCTTTGGAGTCCTCGAAGGAGAGGAAAATCTACTCAGAGATACACTGTCTTAAAACTTAGCACAGTATGGGCCTCCCCTGGTGGCGCAGCAGTTGAGCGCTGGGTTGCGAGGCTGCCCACAGCTTCTGCAGCACCAGTTCGATCCCTGGCCACTGGCGAGAGTCCCACAAAAAAAAAAAAAGAAAAAAAAGAAAAAACCCTTAGCACAGTGGGAAAAGAGGTATAAATATCACAGACCCAAGATGCTGATTGAACCTAAAACAGAATCAATCAGAAGAACTCTATATCAATTCCAGTTGCAGTCAGGTGCTGCTTAAACATGGGATATATTCTCAGAAATGTGTTGTTAGGTGGTTTCATCACTGTGCTGTGCCAGTGTCAAAGAGTGTAACTACATATACCTGGACAGGATAGGCTATTGGGACAATTGTAGTATGTGTGGTCTTTATTTTTTATTTTATTTTTTTTAAAGCTTTATTTATGCATACAAGAGCTGGGGTACGGGCTAGAGATGCGGGAAGGTGAGAGGATCCACCAGAGACAGAGTGGGGAACAGAACAGGCAGAGTGACTGAAATACACTGCTGAGGGGAGCAGCGGGCGAGACAGGAGAGGTCAGCCTCACCATGTGGGTTTCTCCCTGGCCTGCCTTGGGATTGAACTCATGCTGCAGAGGCTGCAGATTGCTTCATAGTGAGGTGCTTAACCCTTTGCGCCACCAGGGAGACCCATGTGTGGTCTTTAAACTACATATTTCTGTGTAGCTAAGCTTCTGAAAAGTAAAGAAAGAAAATATCTTGAAACAGCAAGTGAGAAAAGCCACCTTTTCCTTTGGGAAAAAAGCACTCTGCTTTCTCATGAACCAGAAGCAAGTGGCATATTTTTTAAATGTTGAAAGAAAAGAACTGATAACTATAGTCTTATATTCAGTGGACATATTCTTCAGGAATGAAGGCAACACTAGGACATTCTTGATAAGGAAACATTAAGGAAATTTTCAACAGATTTATGCTTAAAAAAAGGCTAAAGAAAGTTCTCTAAGGAGAAAGGGGATGGTGAAAGGAAAGTATTTTGGAACATAAGGAATGAAGAAAGAACATGTTAAGCAAAAATTTTAGGTAAATAAATTAGGCTTTTATTTTCCTCCTGAGTTGTTAAATGTTAGGTTTGATGGTTGTACTAAAATTAGAGTGGTGTCTGATACAGGTTTAAATGTACTAGAGGAATTATTTAAGGCTATTTGTATTATAAATGGAAGAGGGCAAAGAGGCCTGCAGGGAGGTAAGGTTTCTGTACATTACTCAGTGAGAAAGGATGACACCGGTAGGCTGATAGTTAAGTGTAAATGATGTAATATTAGAGCATCCATTGAGAAAGAGATACACTCAAAAACATTATAGATAAAACAGTTTTTTTTTTTTTTTAAAATAGAGGCATGTTTTTATTTATTTATTTGTTTGTTTGTTTGTTTGTTTGTTTGTTTATACATGCACTGGGTACAGTCAGAAGCGCGGGAGGGTGAGAGAATTCACCAGAGCCAGAGCAGGACGCAGAACAGGCAGAAGGACCGAGGTACACTGCTGAGGGGAGCAGCGGGCGGCAGGAGAGGTCTGCGCACCATGTGGGACCCTCCTCCGGTGTCCGGGGAGCAGCTGGGGATCGAACCGGCGCCGCAGAGGCCGCGGGCAGCTTCGCAACCCAGCGCTCAACCACTGCGCCACCGGGGAGGCCCTAGATAAAAGTTTTAAAATATGTTCAAACCACAGGAAAGCAGAAGAAAGAAAACAAAAAAAAAATATATTAAATAACAGCCTTACATGTAAATGGTTACATGTAAATGGTTTAAGTATACCAACTAAAGGGCAGAAATCAGTATATTAGAGTCAAAAAGATATGACCTAAATAGTACGTAATCTATAAGAAACAGTATATTGCTATAGGCAGATTGAAAGTAAAAGGGAGGAAAATGATTTATCATATAAACATTAAGAGAAATGAGGCATATCTATATTAATATCAGAGAAAGTACACTTTAGAGGGCCTCCCTGGTGGCGCAGCAGTTGAGCGCTGGGTTGCGAAGCTGCCAGCAGCTTCTGCAGCGCTGGTTCTATCCCCGGCTGCTCCCCGGCCACCGGAGGAGGGTCCCACATGGCGCGCAGACCTCTCCTACCGCCCGCTGCTCCCCTCAGCAGTGTACTGCGGTCCTTCTGCCTGCTCTGCGTCCTGCTCTGGCTCTGGTGAATTCTCTCACCCTCCCGCACTTCTGACTGTACCCAGTGCTTGTATAAATAAATAAATAAATCTTTAAAAAAAAATACACTTTAGAACAAAGAAAATTACTAGAGTCAGGGGCATTATATAATGATAAAAGGGTTAATCCATCAAGACGATAGCAATCCTAAATATGTATATACCAAATAACAGAGCTGCAAAATATATGAAGAAAGCTGTCAGAACTGAATGGAGAAATTGATAAATCTGTGATTTTGGTTGGGGACTTGACATTCTATCTCAATAATTGGTAGGTAGACCCACTAAGCAGAAATTAGCAGATACCGAATTCAACACCATCAGGCAACAGATTTTTACATACTGTAAATGTCTGTTAGAGACATAACTAGCAGAGCACACATTCTTTCCAGGTGCCCATGGACTTGAATAGACCATTCACTGGACCATAAAACAAACCTCAAAATATTTAGAAGAACTAAAATTATAGAGTGTTTCCAACCATAGTAGGATCAAATTGGAACTCTAACAGAGATAACAAAATCCAACAAAGACTTAAAAAGTATACAGCATACTTCTAAATAATGCATGGGTCAAAGAGGAAGTCTTGGGAAATTAAAAAAAAAAACTGAATGAAAATGAAAACATCAAAAATTCTGAGACCTACTTAAAGCAATATTCAGAAAGAAACTTATAGCATTAAATACTGACATTTAATAAAATGTTTACAGTGGTAACAAAAAAGGAGGAAGTTACAAATAAGTTATCTTAGCGTCTATCTAATCTGGAAAAAGACGAGCTAAAGAAAACATCAGAAAAGAACATACAAAAAAAATACATAAATCAATGAGATTAAAAACATAATCAACAGAGAAAAATCAGTAAATCAGAGCTAATGAATAAAATTGACAATCTTATAGCAGGACTGATTTAAAAAAAGGCAGAGATTACCAATGTTAGGTATAAAATACCAGTACAAACCTTGCAAATATCAAAAGGATAGTAAGAGACTACAACAAACAACTCTATACATATACATTTTAGAACTTAGTTGAAATAAACCAGTACCTTGAAAAACAGGTAAATAATTTGAATAGCCCTGTAACTGCTATTCTTACTAAATTCATTGTTAAAAATCTCTCAAAAAAATTTTCAAGCCTGAATAATTTCACTGCAGACTGATAGGAAAATATTTTGCAGCAATGAATGCCAATAAAAAATCAGAGGATTCCCAGTTTTATTCCTGATACTTAACCAGAGACAGTTTAAAAAACCAAAAACTATTGACTAATCCAATATCCTTAATGCATGTAATATGAGAAAGTCCTTACTAATGTTAACAGAGTCAAGCAATAAATAAAAAGAATTACATGCCCCGACCAAGTAAAGTTTATTCCAGGAATTCAAGGATGGTTAATATTAAAAACTTAATGAGTGTAAAGGGGGAAAAAAATCACTATATTATTCCATATTAACAAGTTAAAGTATAACATTCCTGTGATCACATCAGTTGACTCAGAAAAAGCAAATGACAAAATTCAATATCCATTCGTGGTTAAACCTCTCAGGAAACTAGAAATAGAGGGTGATTTTCTCAAGTTAATGAAGAACATATTTAAAATAACCTATAGCTAATATTTTTTTTCCATAGTGAAAGATTTAATGCTTTCCCCCTAGAAAGTCAAGATTATCTAGGCAAGGAGACCTGCTCTCACCACTCTTATTCATAGTACTGGAAAATAACCAACACAATAAGACAAATAGAGGAAATTAAAAGCATACCAATTGAAGAAATAAAAATTTTCCACCTTTGTATTTTTAGATAGCATTTTTTAAAAGGTGGAAACAGCTACCAGAAAACAAAAAAACAACAACCTAGAACTAATGAGTTTATAGCAAAGTAGCGAGATATAAGATAAATATACAAAATCAGTTATATTTCAAAAATACTAGCAAACAACATGTGGAAAGTGATATTAAAAACACAGTGCCATTTACAGTTATAATAAAATAAAACCCTTAGGTATAAATCCAACAGAATATTTACTACACCTATAAAATGTAAACACTGAAGAGAATATTTAAATAAATGAGGAGAGAAACATACTGTACTCATTAATTAGAAGATTCAACATAGTGAGGGTGCCCTTCTCCTTCAAATGACATTGTTTTATTGCATTCTTCTCAAAATCTGGCAAGATATTGGACAATGCACACAAATTCATTCTACAATTTAGAAGGCAAAGGAACTAGAAAGTCTATAATAGAAACAAGAATTTTGAAAAAGAAATATACAGGGAGAATTCAGTCTACCCAACTACAGGTCTTACTGTGTAGCCACAGTACTAAACACTGTGTGGCATCAGTGGAGGGGTAGACAGATCAATGTTACAGAATAGAAAACCTTGAAATAGATCTAGACCAATATGTCCAACTAAATTTTGAGAAATACGTAACAGCAGTTCAGTGGAGAAAAGGATGGTACTTTCAACAAGTGATTTTGGAATAACTGACCATCTGTTTGCACAAAAATTAATTATTGTGAATCTTAGACCTAATACAAAAATCAAAATGGATCATAGATTTAAATATAAAATGTAAAATTATAAACTTATAGAAAAAACATAGGGGAAAAAAATCCAGATCTAAGATTAGGCATTGAGTTCTTATATACCAAAGGTATTATCCACAAAGAAAAATCGACGAGTTGGAAGTCATGGAAATTATAAAATTTGCTTTTTGAGGGTCCATGTGAAGATGATCAAAGGAGAAACTTACAGACAGGCAGAACATATTTGCAAACTACACATCAGATAAGATTAATAATATCTAGAATATTGACAAAATTGAACATTGACAGAATATTGACAAAAGAGAACATTTCATTGAAGAGATGTACAGATTCAGATAAATACAGGAAACGATGTTCAACATCACTAAAAAAATACAAATTCAAACCACAACGGAGATATTACTATATGTATTGAATGGCTAAAATAAAAAATGACAGCACAAAAGTATGGTGACAGTGGAGAAACTGAATTACTCATATGTTCACTGTGGGAATATGAAATACATATTTTTTTATAAAACTAAACATGCAAGTACCATAGACTCCAGCAATTCCACTTTAGGTTGCTCATCGTAGAGATGCATCAGACTTATATTCACACAAAAACTTGTAGATGAATGTTCATTTAACCTTATTTTTAATATCCAAAAGTTTGAATAAGCCTAGATATCCTTATATAAATGAATGGTTTGACAAATTCTAGAATAAACTATAGAATAATTGATTAATAAAAAGAAACAAACAATGCATACAAAATCTTGCATGAATCTCCAGGGAACTATGCAGACTAACAAACTCATCTCAAAAGATTACATATGATAGGATTCTATTTGCATTTCATTTTTGCTATGATAAACTTTGTAACTGGGGACAGATTACTGTGAGAGTATAGATTTGATGGGGCAAGGAGGTGGTTAGGTAGGTGACTGTGGCTTTAAAAGGGTAACAAAACATCCTTGTGTTGTCAAAATTGTGTAGTCTCTTGACTTGTATGGGTGAACGTGTATAGTTGATAAAATTATATAGAATTTAATGTACTCACACAAGTTACTAAACCAGGAAAATCTCAAGTGTATGTTTTCCAATTGGAAAAAAATGGGCTATAAACTCACTAGTTCTAGGTTGTTGTTTTTTTGTTTTCTGGTAGATGTTTCCATCTTTTAAAAAATGCTATCTAAAAATACAAAGGTGGAAAATTTTTATTTCTTCAATTGGTATGCTTTTTTATTTCCTCTATTTGTCTTATTGTGTTGGTTATGATTTCCAGTACTATGAATAAGAGTGGTGAGAGCAGATCTCCTTGCCTAGATAATCGTGACTTTCTAGGGGGAAAGCATTAAATCTTTCACTATGGAAAAAACATAGTATACAAGGATTCTCTCTATTATCTATTGTTGTATATGTGAATCTACAATTATTAAAAAAGTTGCAGTTAACAAAATTGAATGCCTTAGGTAAAAGTATCTAGAGACCTTTTCGTATTTAAATGAAAAACAACTTAAAAGTTAATAACATGGTGGGCCTCCCCAGTGGTGCAGCAGTTGAGCCCTGGGTTGCGAAGCTGCCCGCAGCCTCTGCAGCGCCAGTTCGATCCCCGGCCACTGGGCGAGGCTCCCACATGGTGCACAGACCTCTCCTGCCGCACGCTGCTCCCCTCAGCAGTGTACTTCATCAGTCTGCCTGCTCTGCTCCCCACTCTGGCTCTGGTGAATCCTCTCACCCTGCCGCGCTTCTGACTGTACCCAGTGCTTGTATAAATAAATAAATCAATCTTAAAAAAAAAATAGTTAATAACATGGGAAAGACAGTTGAATTTATTTGTAAGAAATACATGTTGCTACAAGTCAGTAGAATTACAATATAGCTAAGGACATCAAAGTCAGGAAATAGTTATCTTTTTTTGTTCAATTTGAAAAAATAAAGTATTTTAACACATTTCTCCATTCAAAATAAAAGTCATTGGATGATGAAGAAATAATATTACATATAGATTAAGAGTTAAGAAAGATTTGTGGACATAACATTTGGTCATAACATTGATCTGAATCTAGATTTTTCTGCATTAACTATAAAATTGTCATAACCGGTATTTTTATTTGGGAACTAAGGAAAGAATCTTTATATTCTATTCTGAACTCTGAAAATTACAGTCTTAAAAATGTACAAAATAACATTTTTGTATGATATATGAGCAAAGGATAATTAAGCTTTAGAAAATAAATCTATCATCTTCACTCTGGAATGATGAAAACAGTCAACTCAAAGCAAATTTGGAAGCATGCTATATGAGTATTTTAATCCAGTCAACAGGACAACTCTGGATAAGCAGTATGACTTTATGTGTGTGGTAAATTACCACACACTAATAATATAATATTGTGGTCCATTTTATGATTCCTAACTTATTTTTAATTGCTAAAATGTAGTTTTGTCTGATATTTACATTATATATTTCATTAAATGAAGATAAATATACATAAACACATCATTTATATAGTTTGTTAGGTGGATGAAGCTAATTTCTATAACTGACTAATCATTTATAATTATTCAAGTGACAACTTGCTAAAAAACTAAAATTAAGAAGCTATAGAAAATTATTAATACAGCTTTTACTGGCTTCTGGGGCTAAAGGATAACGGTGGCTACCTGAATTTTCATATTTCCATACATCTCCCAAATCATAGACAAAAAGGAATACTAATGAAGCCCAGCTATCTTCTGCTCAGCTAGGAAACAGGATACCATGAAGCTTCAAATATCCTATTAAGAAGCAAAATAATAACCAAGTTCAAACAGAGCTTCCACTGCCCTTGTAAGTAAGTCTGCATATATGGAGAGTTTGGAGTGGGAAGCTTTAGAGAATCTGAAACAGGTGAGGTGATGGAAAGACTTTTAAAAAGCAAAGACAAAATCACCATCACTCCCCCCACCCCAAAAAAGTACAGTGGTATGTGCCACAACAGTGAACATAAACTTAGGGACCTGTAGTTTACAGCACCAGCTACAGAGAAGGAATTTTGCAGTAAGCAGGATTGAAAGTGGCACACTTGGAAAAATATTTCTTTTTGGGAAGAAGAAGAAGAGGTTATGGTGATCACAGCAGTGAAAAACAAGAAGAGAAAAATCAAGTGTCATGCAAAATGAACTGTCCTCTCATTACTCATTAAGAAACTACATTCACAAAAAGTGTTATTCTTAATGCTGCCAACAAAATGATTAGAGGAGAGGGAAAAAAATCAGACTTACCCAGTACCACTGTTGGAAGTAAACAAAGTTTTTTAAAGCTTTCGGCCAATGAAAATCTCACCGTGCAGAAACAACACACGCTCAGGAAAATAACCATAAAGTAGGAGACTCTGACACACTAAACTACTTAAACAAGCAAAACAAAACCTGGCCAAAATTTAAGGAGAAAAATGGATAAACAACAAGATATACAATGAGTTAATCTGCATCAAGAAAGAAATTGAAGAAAAAGACAAAGCTGTTTTACAAAGAGTACAAGATGCTTGAGAGAATAGATTGAAATGAAAATTTGAACATGGAATGAAAATGAGGTAAAGAAGTAATAAGGATCACAGAGAAACTGATTGAAAGGGAAGACTGGCAAAGGAGGTCCAAAATAATTGGAATGTGTAAAAACACATTTTTTCCTGTTATGTTTTTGCGCAATTTGATTTTTAATTCTTGAAACAGGCTTTCGCGGGAAAAAAGTCATTTTCTAAATGTATCCTTTCCTATGACTGCAAATAAATTCATCGTTCATTTGGGAAACCATCCAGTTATATCCCCCTTTACCATTTGGTGTTTTGATGTGTTTGAGACCAAAATAGGATAAATTTAGAAACATTTTCAATGTTTTCAATTTTTTTCTCATGTTAAAAATGAGCTGTATTAAACAATATGTAGATAGCTATTTTACAACTACGGCCATCTTGCCAGATAAAAAGCTCCATTTATCTTTTGAGAAGCAACTTGTTCTGCAGGAAAAGAAAATTATTTGAAGATTGTCTTAATGATTCCATTTCTTTTTATGTAGTAAATATTGTCAGTTGTACTGAAAACCATGTGTGAAGAAGATATTAGATGAAATTTAAAATTGTACAATTTAATCTTAATGTGTACTAACTAAAAAATATTTAGTTGTGAAAAAAATCAGTAATTAAAAATTAAAATAAAATTTTTGTGCTCATGAATTCCTCAGCGGTATTCATACTAGGTTTCTTCTGTTTGGAGGCTCTTCGGAGGACAAAGTAGTACATAGTTTCACTATGAATAATCCAAGTGCTCTCATCCATTTTCAAATGAAGCAGTATCTGACATGCAGTGCGAAGGTTGTGCAATATTTTCTATTTTTATGGCCAGTGCTGTGGTGGATTACTAACTCTTACAAAAAGATTGAGTGATGCATGTAACTGCATTTCTAATAAATATGAAATTCCCTTTTAATCTAAGGACAGGATTTTTATTAGAGTGCTTAGTCAAACACTATAATGTAAAGTCAATAAAAATAGAAATGATTGTGTTGTGCAACACTGGGACAGGCAAATTTCATACAAAATGAAATAGTTATTCCTTTTTGGGTCATTTTTATAATAATGTTAATTTTTTCCCTTTTTGCATTTTGAGGTCCTAATTTTCTAACCATTCTGCTTATAAGTATTTTGACAGTTGTGTTTTTATATTCAGGGCTTTGCCATTAACAGATATTTTTAAATAATTATTAAATATATTTTTTTTTTTCTGACTAGGAAGAAGCATTGCATGCATTCATTCAGCCAGAGATTCTGGATGGCCCAAATCAATATTTTTGTGAACGTTGCAAAAAGAAGTGTGATGCACGGAAGGTAGAAAACATGTAGAAATTAATGCTTAATTCTCTGAGATAATATTCTGTATTCAATAGCTCCTTTTTTTTTTTTTTTAAGGGTCTTCGGTTTTTGCATTTCCCTTATCTGCTGACCTTACAATTGAAAAGGTTTGATTTTGATTACACAACCATGCATAGGATTAAACTGAATGATAGAATGACATTTCCTGAGGAGCTAGATATGAGTACATTTATTGATGTTGAAGATGAGGTAAATACTGTATTTTCTTGTTAAAAGGTGTTTTTCGTTAATCCATTTTGGTCAGTCATTTTTAAAACACTGTGTTAACACTGATGTTGTTTAGACTGTCTTAATGAAAGGTTCCCCCCCCCCCGCCCCCCCCCCTCCCCCCCCCGTAGAATTCTAAAGTTGGTTTCACCTTCGCTTTTCCTTGAACCAAACTTTTTTGAAGAGAGGAAGACTATATATTAGATACAGTCCCTACAAGAAAGTTTTTGGCAAAATGTTGGTGCTTATTATATATTGCTTGGTTAATTAGAAAACTACTGTGCAATCTCTTAAACATACCTAGAACCTACATCTTAGTGAAGAATTCTCAAACTGTTTAAATAAAAACATTTGCATACAAAATGTTAAAGGAAAAATGGGAAAGTTGTTTGGGGATTTCTGAGAAGTAGAATTTTTCAAATTAAATATGCATGAATAGGATTTAAAAATCATAAATGCATGGAAAGGTATTATTTGCTGTTAAATTTCTTTCTCCTGTACACTAGACTTTTAAGGACAGATAACGTGTCTTGTTTTTCTTTCTACTTGTCTATAATATCTATCACAATGATAGATTGAATTAAACTTTTTGTTCAAAAAAAAAGAAATAATATTCTTTTGGGATTTGAGAACAAAAGTAGGTCACTTCAGAACTTATGTTTCTCTGCATGTATAGGTTTTGCTGAAAGAAATGGTAATTTTGTATTGTTACTTTGCAACTGTAAACATAATGGGGTTTAGTAAAATTCTGAATCACTAAGTGTATTAGAACTTTAAGGTCGTTAATAGAACTGTTTTTAAAATAAGCTTTTTGTTTAATTGTACTTACTTAATGTCTCACTTTTAAAAAGAAAAGAAATTGAAAGTAAAATAGGTATTTTTATTAATGTGTCTTAAATTATGAAAAAAATAGCGGCATATAGATAAAAAGTTTTACTGAGTTCTTATTTTCCTTTTAGTTAACTTATAAAACAATTGTTTTATTAAGAAATCTCCTCAGACTGAAAGCTGCACTGACAGTGGAGCAGAAAATGAAGGCAGTTGTCACAGTGATCAAATGAGCAATGATTTCTCCAATGATGATGGTGTTGATGAAGGGATCTGCCTTGAAAGCAATAGTGGAACTGAAAAGATTACAAAACCTGGACTTGAAAAGGTACTTTATAGCTTTTGGTTGAAAGAATACAGTAATCTCTGAGCTTCTATATAAATCTCTAGCTAATGTGGCTGATAAAGTTCTCTTTAAAAGAGTTTTAATTTTTGAAAATTGGCTTTTTGAAGATTTGTTTTATGCATTTGTATGTGATCATAAACTTTAGTAAAGAATTGTTTACAGAAAAGGAAACTGTTAACTAACATTTATTGAGAGATATAATTTGAGTTTCATACTTCAAGTGATTATATAAGTGAGAGATGTCAAATCAGTAAATCTGTTTCACAGATAGTACATAAATGCATTAGAAGTTGTTCCAACTCATATCCTTCAGCTCTTTTGTAAAGGAAAAAAATAAAAGTGTTCTTTGTGAATTTTTTTGTTCTAACTGTGCATATCAGAACAGTCTAAAATCTATTATTTTCTCTTTACAAGATTGAATAGGTTTATGTTTCAGATATGAGTGGTTACAAAGAGGTTTAATTAAGATGTGAAGGAATACACTGAATGAATTTTATGAAACTGGTATGTGAAATAATATAACTTGCCATTTTAATTATCTTAGAGGACAGGTGACCTATAAACATTTTAATTCATATATGTTAATAGAGAATAGGAAATATACAAATATAACCTTTGTGTTTTTTCCCTTTTGAGTTATTTTTATTTTTCCTCCCTTAGAATTCCTTGATCTATGAGCTCTTCTCCGTTATGGTTCATTCAGGGAGTGCTGCTGGTGGTCATTATTATGCTTGTATAAAGTCATTCAGTGATGAGCAGTGGTACAGCTTCAATGATCAACATGTCAGCAGGGTAAGGTTATTTGTATGAAAGACAGAAGTTTAGGGGTGTTTCTGTTCAATAGTGGAGTTTATTAAAGTGAGAAACTATCTGGCGAGCATTTTAAGACCCATACCAAATTAGTCATTGTTTTTTGTTGTAAATGTCTTGATTTATTTCATATTATCATTTGTTTTGTCTTATTTGATATTTGCTGAGTCTTTGCAGAGATAGACTCCCAATTTTCTTCTTGCCTTTGTCTTTATGTGGGCTTTTTAGGAACCCTAGAACTGACTGGCTACTGATTATGATTCATTTTTGTGAATTGATATCTGTGGTGGCCCATTATCCCTGAGGTTAAAAATTGAGTTACGTATTCACATAGAGTTATGGTGTTACAGATTTTACAAAAATCTAAAATAATGCAACAACTTTCAGATAACACAAGAGGACATTAAGAAAACACATGGTGGATCTTCAGGCAGCAGAGGGTATTACTCCAGTGCTTTTGCAAGGTAAATTAATTCCTAATTTTTAGTGTTTATAAGTTAGAAATAGTTATAGTTTTTAGCATTTTCAATCGTTAAAAAGATTTAATCCAGGGGTCAGCAAACTATAACCCATTGGTCAAATCCAACATGCTTCCAGTTTTTGGAACACTACCATAACTCATTTATTTCATTGTTGTGTGATTATCTTTTCCCACTACGATATGGCCAACAAAGCCCAAGACTTTACTGTCTGGCCCTTTCCAGGAAATATTTGCTGGCTTCTGATTTAACTATGGAAATCATTCTAAGACACAAGTTTTTTGAAAGACCTAACTGGTTTACCAAGAGGAGATACGGATTTTCTCATACATATATCATTAAAAACAAAGAATGCCTTTTTTTTTTCTGGGATGTCTTAAATTTTTTTTTCTGGGATGTCATGTAACTGTTCAAGAGCAGTTACATGAGTTTCTAATTGGCTGAAGCAACAGTGAACTATTTTTTAAATAAATATTTGATGCTAGGAAAAGTAATCTTTGCAATCTACTTTTTGTCTCCATTAATCTTTTTCCTATTTCTCTTAGCTCCACAAATGCATATATGCTGATATATAGAATGAAGGATCCAGCAAGAAATGCAAGTATGTAAACATCTTTTATTTTAGTCTGTATAATAAACTAATTTCTTTTGCAAGTTTTTGCAAATCCACATAACGACTTTTAAATGATAGGACTATTGAGATTTTTATGCCTGGAAGAATTAATTATAAAGACTATTATGAGATGATACAACTGGTAAAAATACGTGGGAAAAGTTGATCTATTTTTCAGTACACTTAGAAAACTTACTCTACATTAAATAAATTGAATATTTATTCACAGTAAGATTGTATTTTATGTAATTTGGTGAGAGTGATACCCCCAGATCTGTGTAGCAGTCATAAATTACCTGCTGCATGCCCCACAGCAAGTTATTTAATTTTCCTATCTTACTTTCCATATCTGTAAAATGAGAACAATTATAGTATTTTATAGGTTTGTTATAAAAATTAAACAAGGTAACATTGTAAGCATTTATTTTTTGTTACATGCTTTTTGGGTATTTTAGTATGTAACTGCTTTGAACAAGGTTACTAGGTAATGTAAACCTCTGTATTAGCTACTCTAGAAATGTTCTTAAGAACTAAAATTAAGTATCTTTGCTTATCTGCTTACAAATCAATACAGTTTTATGAATCAAGTGTGCATTTTTAATTATTTTCATTTTATTTTATAATTTTTTTAAAATAACTTTTTTTTTTAAGATTTATTTATTTTTTTTTTTTTAAAGATTTATTTTGTTTTATTTATTTATTTATTTATTTATTTATACAAGCAGTGGGTACAGTCAGAAGCGCGGGAGGGTGAGAGAATTCACCAGAGCCAGAGCGGGGAGCAGAGCAGGCAGAGGGACCGAAGTACACTGCTGAGGGGAGCAGCGGGCGGCAGGAGAGGTCTGTGCGCCATGTGGGACCCTCCTCGGTGGCCGGGGAGCAGCCGGGAATCGAACCGGTGGTGTAGAGGCTGCGGGCAGCTTCGCAACCCAGCGCTCAACCGCTGCGCCACCGGGGAGGCCCCTATTTTTTTTATTTATACAAGCACTGGGTACAGTCAGAAGCGCGGGAGGGTGAGAGAATTCACCAGAGTCAGAGCGGGGAGCAGAGCAGGCAGAAGGACTGCTGAGGGGAGCAGCGGGCGGCAGGAGAGATCTGCACGCCATGTGGGACCCTCCTCCAGGGCCGGGGAGCAGCCGGGGATTGAACCGGTGCTGCAGAGGCTGGGGGCAGCTTCGCAATCCAGCGCTCAACCGCTGCGCCACTGGGGATGCCCTATATTTTCATTTCATTGGGAATCTACACAGTTGTCCTATATTCAAACCACCTAGGTTTTTTTTTTTTAATTTTCTTTTGTAATTATTGTAGTCATGATTAGTCTTGCTAACTTTGATTCTTTGACAGTATTCCAAATAGGTAGTGGAATGTATATATGTGTATATGTGGTAATAAAGATTTATTCTCAGGTGATAATGTTTGCTCATATCCTTTTCATAATTAAAATAGTGTTATCCCTGTTTGATTTTAATATATTTTCTTTGTTTAGAAACTACTTTTTAATAAGTAAATCTGTTTCAATTTGTGTAAGATTTGGTTTATGTTTTTGTAAACCCTCATTAGATTGTGATTCAGTTGCTGCAGAGGTATGCCAATGTCTGTCATATAGTTGCTGTTCAATAACTTACTCTGGAATTAATGGGAAAAAAAAGAAATATTATAAAAAGATGTTATTTCAAAAAAGAGATTTGAGAGTAGAAGTAATTATTCTTACTTTACAGGTAAAGTAAAGAAACCTACCCCAAAGAGTAACTTGAATAAGGTCATAGCTAACTGGAGGCATAGTCAGGATTATAGTTCATGTATTCTCTGTGACACCCAACATGCCAGGTATTTCCAGTGGTGCAATAACTGGGCTTCCTTTTATCAACTCCTCCAACTCTAGTTTTGTGATGAAACACCAGAGGGCACTGTATGTATGATAGATAATATTTTTAAAATTAGAGCTATTTCTGAAAACAGGATTTTTATCTCCCACAGAGGAATGATTTCCTCTCTATTATGTTGTTGTTCTTAATGCCTAGTGATCAGTGACTTTTTATTAGTTAGGTCATAATCTCATTGTCACTTTGAATACTTTTGAGTTACATATAAAATGTTTTTATTAGAAGACAACTGAAAGACTTCTTTGAGAACAAAAGAAAGATAATTGTATTAGTGAATAACAAGCTAATGAATAGCATTTGTAATGTTTGTGTTTATTACAGTAACAACAGTTACTACGTACATTTCATTATGTCCCCTGTAGGTGTTATTACTAAGCTGATAATACCAAGGTCTGGAGAAGTAAACTTGCCCATGGTCACACAATTTCATGGTGATAGCATGATATGAAATGAGAAATTATTTTATTTCCAAGTTTAAGAGAGATGTTCATCCTGAAAATCTTAGTCTATATACCAGTGTTGTCTTGGAACCAAGAGCTAGTATGGATAGATACAACTTTCTAAAATATGAGATGTACCACCTGTCATTATCAGCTACCTCTTCACTCTTGTTTGGGAGAAGCTTATGTTCCAAGTTGTGAGATTGATATAATTGAGATGTTTTGATAGAAGCTATTAAGTAACAATATGAACTGTGGGAACATAGTGGAACAAAATAAAAGCTCAATTTCAGTGATGCTGTATTAACCTGTTTTTATTGTTACTAGAATTTCTGGAAGTAGATGAATATCCAGAACATATTAAAAATTTGGTGCAGAGAGAGAGGGAATTGGAAGAACAAGAAAAGAGACAACGAGAAATTGAGCGCAATACATGCAAGGTCAGATTTCCTAATTTTACTTTTGATTAAAAAGTACAATTGGAGTTTAACTGCAGTTTTCATAACTAATTGGGTTGATTCTGTCAACAGTTGTTTTATCATAATCATTAAGCAGTATAACTAAATATGTGTGTATATACTTAGGTAAAATGTGATCTTATTTTGTATATAACAAGGCAATAATACAGTGATAATACTAAGTTCTAGTGAGGTTACACTGAGATGGATATTGTCACATTCTGTTTGTTACAAGAAAAATAAATTAGCCGAGCATTTCAGCATGGACATTCAATGAGGTTTATAAAGATCTTTGAGCAAAGTCATATTTATATAATTCTTTTAAGGAAACATTACCTAATGAAATAATCGCAGACGCTGTAAAAATTTTCACCATGAGGACATTCATCATGGTACTTTCCAAACTAAAGAAATATTAGAAATGACCTGAATATATTTTAGTAGAGAAATGACTACATAGATTGTGATACATTCTTATATAGAAACATGTTAAAATTAATGTTTTTAAATTTAAACTTTTTAATGACATAGCTACTGTCATTTATTAAGTTAGAAAAGAGGTATGAACATGATCCCAATTATGTTTATAAAGATTGTAATATTTTGACTATTTGGAAAAATGCTGTTTGTAAAAGAATTGAGCTTTGACATTTGACCTGCTGAGATGATTTGACAATGATATTTCACATTTTCTAGATAAAATTATTCTGTTTGCATCCTGTGAAGCAAGTAATGATGGAAAATAAATTGGAGGTTCATAAGGATAAGACGTTAAAGGAAGCAGTAGAAATGGCTTATAAGGTATGCTTATTATATTGTTAGCATTGAATTATTGACATCTCAGTTAATATTACATATTTCTCCCAAAGTTGTTTTTATAGTCAATTAGTCAATAGTAGTAGAAGTACTTGCAGTAACTTTGTTTAGATCTTAAACAGTGCAGTTTACATCTATGTAGTTTATTTTGACAACTTTCTCATTTGAAAGCCAGTTAAGCTTTCTAGAATTCAGAATTTGAATTAGAAATCAAAATATTTATTAATTCTTAACATTCATTTAGCAGATATTTATTGAGTGTCTGCTATATGAGGCACTAGAGACACTAGAATGACAAGACAACATGAGGTGTTAGAGATACGAGAGTGAACAAAACTTGCACACTGCACTGCTGGACTATATAATCCACTGGGAAAACACAGACAAAAAAATTACTTTAACATCACAATTTGCAAGTATTTTATTGTTTAGATGCTATAAACTAAATCAGTAGTGTTTTAAGCTTTTCCTGAGACTTCAACTATCCTGCAAAAGAAATTCAAGAGGAATATTAGCATGTGTGAAAATTGAGATAAGGACGTGGTTGGTATGATCAGGAAAAAAGGGGCATTGTAGATTGTCCTGAGTGGAGTAGAGTAACATAAAAATAAATTAGATATTTTTTAAGAATAGTAGTATTCATTTTATTCTGAGGGTGATGAAAAGTTATTAGTTGCTTTTGAAAGATAAACAGAAAGGAAAGCATCCTTTAGCCAGATTGTTCTAAATCTCTTCTACATTTTGACAAATTAGGTTTTTTTGCCCTTTTATATACACATTAATAACATTTGATTGAGGGGCCTCCCCGGTGGCACAGCGGTTGAGCGCTGGGTTGCGAAGCTGCCCGCGGCCTCTGCGGTGCCGGTTCGATCCCCAGCTGCTCCCCGGCCACCGGAGGAGGGTCCCACATGGTGCGCAGACCTCTCCTGCCGCCCCCTGCTCCCCTCAGTGGTGTACTTCGGTCCTTCTGCCTGCTCTGCTCCCCGCTCTGGCTCTGGTGAATTCTCTCACCCTCCCGTGCTTCTGACTGTACCCAGTGCATGCATAAACAAAACAAACAAACAAACAAATAAAATAAATAAAACATGCCTCTATTAAAAAAAAAAAAACATTTGATTGAAAAAATAATTACCCCAAGAAAAATTGTTTTTCAGAGTGTAATCCAGCATAGCCTGCACCAGAATTACATTCCTATTAAAAACTAATTCCTTCAGGGCCTCCCTGGTGGTGCAACGGTTGAGCGCTGGGTTGCGAAGCTGCCCGCAGCCTCTGCAGCGCCAATTCGATGCCTGGCTGCCCTCCGGCCACCCGAGGAGGGTACCACATGGCGCGCAGACCTCTCCTGCCGCCTGCTGCTCCCCTCAGCAGTGTACTTCGGTCCTTCTGCCTGCTCTGATCCCCGCTCTGGCTCTGGTGAATTCTCTCACCCTCCCGCGCTTCTGACTATACCCAGTGTTTATATAAATAAATAAAAATAAATCTTAAAAAAAAAAAAAAAGACAAAACTAATTCCTTCAAATCTGAATGTTTATGTTATACATTTTCGAGAATGGGAATATGTATATTATAATTTTTTAAAATTTATTTATTTGTGCATATAAGAGCTGGGGTGTAGGCCAGAGGTGCGGGGGGACATGAGGATTCACTAGAGACAGAGTGGGGAGCAGAACAGGCAGATCTACTGAAATACACTGCTGAGGGGAGCAGTGGGCAAGATGGGAGAGGTATGCTGTGCCATGTGGGTTAGCTCCCAGACTGGGGATCAAACTCATGCTGCAGGGGCTGCCAATAGCTTGATAGTGCTGATACTCTAACCCCTGTGCCATCAGGGAGGCCCTAGGGATATGCATTTTAAATAAGTATCTCAGGTGATTTTTAGGTATACTAAAATTTGAGAACCTCTCATATTATGTACCTGGTCTTTCATAGCACTTACCAGTATTGAAATTTTGTATTTATTGTGTGACTATCTTAATTCATGTCACTGTCTGCCACTAAACTTTAAGTACTTGCAAAGGAGAAGAGTAAGGAGTATTTTGGGTTTTTTTTTTCATGATTGCATTTCCAATATTTTGCCTGGCATTATAGGAAAGCTGAAATTAGATGGGTATGTGAATTAGTAAATGAATGAACAAACAGTAAAATGGATGAGTAGCTCTTGATTCACTTCATTAAACTAAAAATCCTTTAAGCGTAATGGTAAACTGCAAATGTCATCTTTACAAAAGTATAGAAATCAAATTAGGCTAAAATGGAGAAAACATCTTACGGTCAGTCAGTGATAATAGTAAGGTTAGTTTCTATTTTATCAGTTGTTCCTTGCAGGAAGATAAAATATTGTCATCAAAATAGGAAGTAAAAGTTCACAAACATGGGAAGTAAAATAGAAAAGAAAAATAAATCAGTCTTAGGTACCAAAAATTGAGAGTGGAGGTGGAGTAAAGATCAGTGGAAACACACCAAGGCTTACATGTTTTATTCTTTAAAATCATTATCATAAATCCTAAATAAATACTAAATATTTCTAAGCAGTCCTGTGTTGCATCCAGTATCTCATCTACTGTTCACTTGGGCTAGAGGGAAATTTTATGGTAGAAATGCCAATGTTCTGAACTGTAGCTATTCTGGAGGCTAATATTGAAAAGGGTATGGTCTAAAGAGTAATTGGGCAGTGCTTGGGAGACACAGAAGCTACAACCTTTTTGATGTTTTATGAGGCATATTCTAGTTGGTTGTTTTCTCCTTATGTTTCCAGTTTAGTAATTATAGAGCACTAGTCAGTACAGGATTGGCAGTCCATCTAAAGTTTTAGAATTTTTTTAAAAGCCAGAAATGTCTAAAATACTAGCATACAGGTTGTATGATTTGAGGGAGAATGAGATATGGTTATTTAAGAGAGCATTTAAGTGTACCTTTAACTTTGATGTACTTGATCTGTTAATGCTAATCATAAATATATTGATTTTATTGTTTGTTAGGACTTATAGTTAGTACAATTACAAATCACATGAAAATTTTTTTTTCTTTTTTCTGGGGGGGTCATTTCCTTTTAGATGATGGATTTAGAAGAGGTAATACCCATGGATTGCTGTCGCCTTATTAAATATGATGAGTTTCATGATTATCTAGAGCGATCCTATGAAGGAGAAGAAGATACGCCAATGGGACTTTTACTAGGTGGAGTCAAGTCAACATACATGTTTGATCTGCTATTGGAGACAAGAAAACCTGATCAAGTTTTCCAGTCTTACAAACCTGGAGGTAAGGAATTCTATGGTATTTTGTATTCTACTGGACTTAAATTTTTCATAAGAAAATTATGGGGATTTAATTAAAAATTTTTGTTGTATGTTCTTAAATTTTAATTGAAAATTTTAATTTGTTCTTAAATGTACAGTGATTCTGACAGGTTAGGAAATAGTCAACAACAATCTTGGAATTAATTTCTGGATTACTTGTAGAGAACTAGACATAAATTTTTAAAAATACAACAAAACTTCTAGCTTATAGTATTCATTGAGATTTTTCTACTCTTGTAGTGAATCATACATCTATCCTCCTCTCTTTCCTCCTTCTCCCTCCCTAACTCTCTCTCTCTTTTTTTTTTTTTTTTTTTAAAGATTTACTTATTCATGCATACAAGAACGGGAGTATAGGCCAGATATGCAGGAGGGTGAGAAGATTCACCAGAGACAGAGCGGTGGACAGAACAGGCAGACTGACTGAAATACACTGCTGAGGGGAGCAGTGGGCAAGACAGGAGAGGTCTGCTGCGCCATGTGGGCATCTCCACTGCCGGCCGGGATAGAACCTGCACTACAGAGGCTGCGGACAGCTTCACAGGGCTGCATTCAACCACCTGCGCCACCAGGGAGGCCCATCCCTCCCTAACTCTTATGATAGAGAAGACTCTGGTTCCCAAAACAGCATATTCCCCAAAAGTCTCAGAAATAGTCTATTTTGCAGGGTTTCCTTGAAGAGATGGTTTCATAGCAGCATCACTGCCAATATTTTTTCTTTTTCTCCATTCATTTCTGCAGGTCCCCAGGACTTCAGCCATTTCTCTTTTCATTAGATCTAGTACATTCCTCAATATCTTGAGGGTTTTTTCCTTTGAAATTGATCTGGAAAGCAAAATACTAGCTTTACCCAAAATAGTCCTAAAAGGCAGTTATTTGCAGGGCCTCCCTGGTGGCGCAGGGGTTAAAGACAGCACTATCAAGCTATGGTCAGTCACTGCAGCACCCACATGGCTCAGCAGACCTCTCCCGTCTCGCCTGCTGCTCCCCTCAGCAGTGTATTTCAGTAGATCTGCCTGTTCTGTTCCCCACTCTGTCTCTGGTGATCCTCTCACCCCCTGCACCTCTGCCTACACTCCAGCTCACTCCAGCTCTTGTATGCATAAATAAATAAATCCCTTAAAAAAAAAAAAGTCATTTGCATGGTCTTTCTCATGTCCAAAGTTTTCTAGTAATCTCTATGAAGGAGAACATCGAAATGTTAATAACTTCACAACATTCTTACCATTCTTCTCTTGACCCTAACTCCCTTACCTCACAGCTCATTAATCACAGTTCATACTTACATTCTTTACTTTATTCCTAAAAATTGAACTTAGAAAACTTTTCCTGTCATTTCAAATTCTGTTCCTGTATGGATCTAGCATCATAATATTAGAAAATGATACCTAGCATCATAATATTAGAAAAATGTTGTCTTTGATGACTATTAGAAACATGTTAAAGATGCATTGCTAGTGTGAAATACATTTTATAAAATAACCTCCAGTTTTATTTCTCTGTTTTCAAATGTGACAGAAGTGATGGTGAAAGTTCATGTTGTTGATTTGAAAGCAGAATCTGTAGCTGCCCCTATCACTGTTCGAGCTTACTTAAACCAAACAGTTACAGAGTTCAAACAACTTATTTCAAAGGTAAGTTTTAAAATTGTGCAGTGAATATTTTTGCAGGCCTGCTCTGTACAAGGTACTATGCGATAGTTAGTAAAATATGGAGCCAGTATTTATCTCAAGCATCAGTATTTATAGCAAGAAGACTACTAGTTAGGAGAGAAGGATACTTCAAAGAGAAGAAGTAGATCACACTATGGATATAAGAATGTGTGAAGCTAGTACACAGAACATATGTGTTTGGCTGGATCATTGTTAAAATACATGCCTAGAAATATAAGTTCAGTTTATTTCATGAGGTTTTTAAATGGTAACAAAAACTCAAGTTATATTTGATGTAAGCAGTAGGAAGTGGATTTTTTTTTATTTTTCTAAATATAGCAGTGGTATGATGAGAGCTTTTCTATAGAAGGGTAAGTCTGGCAACACTAGTGTTTCAAATGTATTGACAAAAGGAGTCAGAAATGTAGAAGAGAAGGTTGCTGAAATAATTCAGCTGAAGTATATATGTGTATGACCAGACATGAGAGAAACTGTAGACTATAAGAATGAATATTAAATAGAATCTGTAGGAGTTATAACTAGTAGATGTTGGGATAAGGCAGAAGCACAGGTGACCAAGGTATTTTGAACTTGAGTAAACATAAATCTGGTGATATATTAATTAATAGAAGAGTGTGGTGGGGGAAATTTGACAGAGAAGGTAATGAATTAAATATTGACTGCATTGTCTGAGTTAGTGATAAAGCACAGACTCATTCAGAATTTTTGGGCTCGAAAAATAAGGTGATTAAAACAGTAAAATTTCCTTGAACAAAAAGACTACTCCAGAGAAATTGTTATTATCCTTTTGAGGGTCCTGTACTATATAGAACATTGAACACACAAACAAAATTTTGTATTGTTCCTAACCCTCAAGCTAAAATCCCTAGGTATCATGAAAATTATTCACTAATCCCAAGGCAAAAAGTTTCAGTCCAGTTTCTGTCATTCATCTGTGGGAGTTTTTTTCTTTTATCTGGGATTTTTAATGCCTGTTTTAAAAGAGTTGTTGTGAATGTTAATAAGACAAATAATTGCTTTGTGGAAAAAATTGTTCCCAGTATTTTATGAAAGTTCATTTATGATAATGATGTTAAAAAGAATGACTTAACTTTTGCCAAACTGATAATTGGAGGAAACAGATATTGTGAAATAGTATTTTATGATTAATTTACTCATTAAAAAAGACTACATAGTGGAATTGTTCTATATTATAGTTTAATTTAGATTATGAGCACCAAGGTAGAATACAAAAGAAACAGGTAACATTCTCTTCCTTGTAGAAGGTAATAATCTTATTGCTGAAAAATATGTTTATAGAGGATAAAGGCAGTCACAAAACATTGTATCAGCAAATACAGTATTTAAACTATAATTAGGCTGCTTAAAAATTAGTTATCATTAGTTGTATTGTTTTAAAAACAATTTTTTATGTAAATTACTTTTATCTACTCCTTTCATGTGAAATTTATAACATGACACCAAAAATTAAGCACATGGGTTTCAGAGTATCAGAAAATTTTAATTCTAATTTAATCTCACTTTATGTAGCAGAAAATTGGCTTAGTAAAAGTATAAACTACAATTTATTAAAGAACCCATCAAAAGTTAAGACATCAAACAGGAATTGGGTTTAGCATCTGCTCTCAAAGATCAGCACTCAATTTCTTTGGAATCAAATTACCTCATTTACTTTGTGCATTTGAGAGAAATAGAATTTTTAGTGAAAAATGACCACCTTTAAAATAGTTCCAGAGCATAGATTGTTCTCCTCATTTGCAGTACAATTAATGGATAGGACTAATTATACTCCCATAGATTCTTCAAAAACGTGTAAACCGCTACTCAGATGATTTTTCTCTGAATTTTCTTTCTGCTGTTTTTGAGAATTCAGCAGTGTCTTATTTTCTCACATATCCAAGTCAAGCAGAATTTTTCTTAAAACAGTTTTTTATAATTATTTTTATTGTAGGCCATCCATTTACCTGCTGAAACCATGAGAATAGTTCTAGAACGCTGCTGCAATGATTTGCGTCTTCTCACTGTGCCCAGTAAAACCCTGAAAGCGGAAGGTTTTTTTAGAAGTAACAAGGTGCGTGTCTTATTTTTTCATTACTATTTTCTTTGCTGATAATAATAAATGAAACAAACTTTAATATTATTAGCCTGACCTCTAGAGCTATACTCTGTAACTTAAATTTTAAATCCTCACATCTTCCCGATAATTACCTTCCTTTGTAGTCAGTTCATATTAGACTTCTTTCTGTCCTCGGAATCAATCTTGCTATTTCTCCTCTTTGCCTTGTTTATGAGCTACCTCCACCCTGAGAGTTTTTCTCTTTATCTCCACACATTCTCTCAAGCCCCAGATTACTCCTGCCTCTTTGGCGAAAGCTTCATAACTATTTCTAGCCACTGTGATTATGTCCTTGGAATTTTGTTCATACTTGGATTTCTCCCCCAAAAGCAATAATTCATGGTAAAATCCAGAGGCTTGCCTAGTAGAGAAAAAAAATTATAATCTTGGCTTCATGCAACGTCGTTCCTTTGCATACTCATTTATCTCTTTTGGAAAACAAAGTTTTTGTTGCTCTTCATGTCTTTTATCTCTTGATAGCCTGCGTTCCATTATTATTTTTTGTATATGTTTGTTTCTAACACCATTTTGTTTTACTCTAAATAAATTGTATCTAAAAGTTTCCTTGTTTGCCATCTTTAATTAACTTTTCTACTTACTCATCTTAGTACAGTCTAGTCTTTTGTGTCACTTAGCATTTTTAGCATCTTATTTATCCTCATGTTTACCTGTAT
This sequence comes from Talpa occidentalis, assembly GCF_014898055.3. Lineage (NCBI taxonomy): Eukaryota > Metazoa > Chordata > Mammalia > Eulipotyphla > Talpidae > Talpa > Talpa occidentalis. Next base: position 28,016,274 of record NW_023603184.1, read on the forward strand.
CCTGATATTTTTGTGTGGTATTTCTACGTGTTATATTAAAATCTCTAATCCACCCTCACACTATTTTCAGGTAACACACTAAGTGTTATCTAACTGTGGGAGCTTGTATTATTATGTGCCTCAACTCTTCTGTGTCTTTGCCTTGATTATTTTTTGCTTTGACTGTTCTGTGCCTCTTAGTGTGCAGAAACAGGGAAAGTTGATAAGGAACCTCTCAGGGCAAAAGTCCTGGTGTGAGAATCCATACCTGCTGAAAAACAGCATGTGTAGAAACAGGGAAAGTTTAAGATAGGGAACCTCTCAGGACAAAAGTCCTGGCATGAGGGTCTATACATGCTGAAAACAGCATGTGCAGAAACAGCAATAGGTGTTATGGCTAGAGTAGCATGAACACTGAGACTTTCCTTGGCTTTCTCCTTATTTCTCAGCCTTGGCTGGTGCAGCTGGTTACGCATCACCTATATACTTGTGCATTCTCCTTTGGCCCACTTGCTTCTTTGATCTTTTTATTTTGTGATTCTAAATAAAAACAAGACTGCTGTTGGAGCTGGACTGCACTTTCTTGGTGTAGTCCCTCTAGGCTTCTCATTGTTCTGGACATGGACTCTGAGTAATCCATTTTCATCCCACCACCACACGTCATAACGAGACATCTAACTTTATAGTTTTCTTTAGATTGTCAGCAGATACTTCTGATTTGTAATATTTATTGAATATAATAATTTTTATACAAAGTTTAACATGCCAAATTTGTGTATATATGTATTTCATTAAAAAGATAATATAGAAAATTTCAAATATATACAAAAGTGAATAGTATCTTGAATCTCCATGTCCCCATCACCAAGCTTCTACAATTATCAAGTCTTTTTTACATTTACATTTAACTAGCTGCTCTCCCCAGATTATTTGCAGAGCATTCCCAGCATCATATTACTACATCTATAAATAATTTGAATGTATATCTCTAAAACATGATAACCACAATAAAATTATTCAGAATTAACAGAAATGCCTTGATATCGCTCAATATCTATTCAGTATTCTTTCCTGATTATTTAATAAAATTTTTTTCCCATAGTATTTGTCTTTAAATCAGGATCCAAATAAAGTCCATAATTCATGTCTTATATCTCTTTTAATCTATGTGTACTTTATTTGTTTTCCTTGCAACTTATTTGCTACAGAATTAAGTAATTTGTCCATTATAGATTTTTTTCTATAATTTGGATTTTGGTACTGCATTCCAAAGATATTTTTATACATATTGTTCTTTGTCTTACACATGTCCTCTGTTTATATTCATGCAAAACTTTGGTTTCCTAAAGAACAACATGTTGAATGCAAAATCTTTCTGAAATGAACAAACCCCTGAACAAGCTCTGTGTGTGTGTGTTTTCTCCATCTATCTTAGCATAATTTTAAGGTTAATTTAAAAAGACATATGAACCTAATACTTTAGCTTCCATAAACAATGCCCATGTCTTTCAGAAACTTTATTATCCCAAATTTTATGACTGTGTACCTTCTTATATTGATGTGGTAGTGTTCTTCTAATGAATGATTTTCATTAAAATTAATGATCTAATACAACTCTTTGACTTACTACTTAGGTGTTTGTTGAAAGTTCTGAGACTTTGGATTACCAGATCACCTTTACAGACTCCCATTTATGGAAACTCCTAGATCGGCATGCAAATACAATCAGATTATTTGTTTTGTTGCCTGAACAGTCCCCTGGATCTTATTCCAAAAGGACAGCATATCAGAAAGCTGGGGGTGATTCTGGTAATGTGGATGATGACTGTGAAAGAGTCAAAGGACCTGCAGGGAGCCTGAAGTCTGTGGAAGCTATTTTAGAAGAAAGCACTGAAAAACTCAAAAGCTTGTCACTACAACAGCAGCAGGATGGCGATAATGGGGACAGCAGCAAAAGTACTGAGACTAGTGACTTTGAAAATATCGAATCACCTCTCAATGAAAGGGACTCTTCAGCATCAGTGGATAATAGAGAACTTGAACAGCATATTCAGACTTCTGATCCAGAAAATTTTCAATCTGAAGAACGATCAGACTCAGATGTGAATAATGACAGGAGTACAAGTTCAGTGGACAGCGATATTCTTAGCTCCAGTCATAGCAGTGATACTTTGTGCAATGCAGATAATGCCCAGATCCCTTTGGCTAATGGACTTGACTCTCATAGTATCACGAGTAGTAGAAGAACTAAAGCAAATGAAGGCATAAAAGAGACATGGGATACAGCAGAAGAAGACTCTGGAACTGATAGTGAATATGATGAGAGTGGCAAGAGTAGGGGAGAAATACAATACATGTATTTCAGAGCAGAACCCTATGCTGCAGATGAAGGTTCTGGGGAAGGACATAAATGTATGTACTTTAAAAGAAAAGGTTCCTTGAAACAGTTTTTCTTGCAGTTTATCTAAATTTTTAGTTAAGAAAAGAATCAACTAAGAGTTATATTCTTTATTCTAACACTACCGTAACTTCCTGGATTATATTATTTTCTGTTGCTCTTGCTTTCATTTTTGATGGTTACAGTGAACAGTGTTCTTAGACCTATGCAATATATTAGACTTTTTACAGTAATTTTGCCAGAACTCTAGTGATGTAAGCTTAAAAAGGAGAGAATTAAGAATTCATTTAAAAGAAATGAATCATGATAAAAGTACTAAGTAAAGAAATTGAAAAATAGTTTAAAAAGTAAATAATCTTTGCACCCTGGCTCCCAAAACAAATGAAAAGCCAGACGCTTTAGAAAATTTGTTATGCAAGTCCCAGGAAAATTTTTAATTTGTGCATCCCCATCTCCTCCCTTTCCTCCATCCTCCAGTGCAAACAATTTCCTTCTCATTCTCCAAAAAGTCTATAACTAATTGGTAGAGACAAAAAATGGAAGGGTTTTTTTTTTAGTAAACATTTTGAAGTAAGCAAAGTATAAACTTTCAATATATAAGACTTTCAATATGTAAGACTTTAAAAAATATTAAAAAAAAAATAAAATAACTTTCCTTAAATCTCAGACTAAAACCAGCTGTCCCAGTAGCCTAATGGAGAAGTCTTTGGCCTCCTAAATCTCAGACTAAAACCAGTGAAACATTAGCAGGACAACCAAATTCAAGATCTAAAAATTTTCTTTAAGTATAAAAGGGAATTAGCTAGGGTGTGGGCCAGATGTCGGCGGGTGGTGAGAAGGTGGTCCATAGACAGAATGGGGAGCAGAACAGGCGGATTGACAAATACACTACTGAGGGGAGCAGCAGGCAAGACAATAGTGGTCTGCTGCGCCATGTGGGTTGCTCCCTGGCCAGGGATCTAACTCATTCTACAGTGGCTGCATATAGTTTCATAGTGCTGAGATTTAACCCCTTATGCCACCAGGAAGGCCCATATTTTGCTTTTCAAAGCACTTGTTTCTTCTCACATGAAGCTTCCTTGAAGTTAATAAAGCAAATATTGATGTCCACATTTGACAGATAAGAAAACTGAAGCTCAGAAAGAATGAATAACTTATCCAAATAGTACATACTAGTAAGTAGTGAAATCACTACTAGAATTTTAATTCTTCTAATAAATGCTCCAATTACTTTTGTGTGTCCCACTCTAACCTCCCTTCACCTGCCCACCCAGTTAATATTTTCTGAATGCTACGTAGTCCTTAGAGGTAAAGATGACTAAGATACAGACTTAAAGTTTCTCCTAGTGAGGAGAAGACATATAGTCACTATAAAAGTTAAGTGCTGTGATGGTGGTTGTCTCAAAATTCGGTCTTTTAAAGAAAGTTGTAAAAATAATGAAATCATTAGTAAAAATACAGAAATTTTTATTTTTAACAAGTTAGTTCTATGTAACACTGGAACCATGTGATAGCCATACACATACCTCACAGATAAACTCAAGTGGGAAAATGTAGAATGGGGGGCTAAAAAAAAGAGAAAGAAAGTCTACTGTAGTACTACTTTAAAATCTTACCAAGTTCTTATTTCATAAAGTGAATTAATTTCCATTATCTCATTCAGTTCTCTCAGCAGCCATGTAAAATATATTTGATACTTTTTACTGATGAAGAAGAAACTGGCTCAAATAGGTTAAATAATTTGCCTGAAGTCCCAGACCTAGTAGATCAGTGCTAGGATCAAATTTGGGTATTTTGATTATAAGCCTAGTATGAATTCCTTCATCTTTCACCCGCTAGCTGCTACCATTGTTTATTACTTTCCTCATGTCATAGTTAAGGAAAAATAGCCAGTATTCTTACCATTCTCCACCCTTGATGGGTATTGGATAAATTAAAGGTAGTTCTTCTTTAGGAAAAAGATAGGGAACGTCTTTTATGTGGTTTGTTTTAGAATGATGTTACTAAAATTTGACTGAATAATAGTATCAACTTTAAGAAGAATTCAGTGGGAATACTTAGAATTATAGTATGAGGGAGTCTCATTTCCATCATAAATGGTTAATGAGAAATTTATAAAGGAGATTGTTAGCTACTTTAATATTTTTGGAAATTCACAATGGACTAATTTTCTAGCATTCATTGAGAGAGATAGTAAGCATGGTGATAACAAGAAACCATTTACCACAATGTAGGCTTTCAGAACCACACAAACAGTGAAAACTGGAAAATGCCTTTTCATGTTTAGGAAATTGGCTTAGACATAGAGATGTAGGAATGCTAGTCAGCAACCAGGTATTTCAGGTGTCTGTACTAAGAGGGTTCATCATAGTTCCTTGGTGATCTGAAAGTAGGTGCCTGGGAAATATGTGGATGATGAGTTATCATACAGATTCTTCGAGTGATGAAATGGCAAGATATAATATGTAAATAAAGAATTTGACATCTGAATAATGAAATACTATATACAGTATAGGCAATTCATTTAGATAATAACTGAATTTATTGTAAAATGGTGATCGTTAGCCTTTATAATCCAGCAATTGTTTCAGGGAATAACTAGAGATCTTTCTTTAAAAGTAGTGTCCAGGTCTGATCTAGTTGAGTCTGTAGGCACTCAGGTATAAATAGGAGGGCCAAGGTAATAAGATTGTTAGTGCATTTGCACTGAAATTTCTTTGTACAATTTGGTTACTGCACTTAAGAAATACGTTTTAAAAAAGGAAAGAAGGAGAAACCCCCTGAATATAATTTTGAGGTTACATGGTAAAGAGACTGAAATCTTCACTTTGAAGAAGTAGATAGGAAAATGGTATGCTGGTAATCTTAGAAAACTATTAAAAATTATGCCAATAAATTAAGCTAACACTTTTTGCCAGGGGTATGTTAAACATTTTACGTGTAGTGACCCAAAAACATAAGCTATAAATACTGTTACCTCCATTTTGTAAGAGATCATTGAAGTACATAGACATCAGTAAGTCATATATCTATATTATAATATACAGGAAGGAGCCAGGAATTTATTCAGGCCAAGACATCTAACTGTATAACCATTTGGTTTTAATTGCCATATCAGACTATATTAATAACCAACAAACATTTGTATCTCCCTGTGATGACATTACTAGGAGTTATGAGAGAAACTGGAATGACAATAATAGCTTGTATTGGAGTAATGGTTTAGAATTTACTACACTTGTCATAACAATAATGAGTGACAGTAATAAGTTGTAATGAACTCACTAGAAAACTGAAACTAAGATTTGATAACTATAGCCAGTTTTTAGACTAAATTGGCAAAATTGAAATCCAGCGATAGGCTTCTTATTTCTAATCAAGTAATTTTTTCCTTGTACCTTTCTCTCAAGAAATTGGGTACCTTGCTCGAGAGCATAAATAGAAGCTTGTTTGCCAAAAGCTTGGATTATTAACATTTAGGGGTATCCCTTAGAGCTTAGAAATTGACAATTTAAACAAAGGAAATGCTGCCTCAAAAAATAGTAAAAAAGTTCATCATCCTGTTTATATTTTCTTTTAATTTGTACGTGTCATATTTTCTATAATGAAACTATATTTTATAGCAAAGAATGAAGTAAATGAACATTAATTTATGAAAATACACTCAGGAAAATTCATCAAGCTAAGAATTGCTGTGACCTGAAAACCTAAACTAAGAATGTTTTAGGATCTCATTCTTGATCTTCGATATAAATAGAAATTCAAGGCCTACTCTAGAAGGAGCTTTAGGGCTACCTAAGGACTATAGGCCTGAGCCAACCTGGCAGTAATGCCTTACTGTAAGAGACAACTGAGTTACAGTTTTGTTCTGTACTAGAATAGGAAGAGTAGAGTAGATAGAAATATTCTAAAAGTATCCTCATGAGTGGCTTATAAAATGATGGACCAAAGATTAAAATAATAATTGGGGGGAGGAGGGAACTCATCAAAGATAATCCTGGGGGCCTCCCTGGTGGCACAAGGGGTTAAACACTGCACTATGAAGCAATCTGCAGCCTCTGCAGCTTAGTTGGATCCTTGGCTGGCCAGGGAGCAACCCACACGGCGCAGCAGACCTCTCCTGACTCGCCCACTGCTCCCCTCAGCAGTGTATTTCAGTCTGCCTGTTCTGTTCCCACTCTAACTCTGGTGAATCCTTTGACCCCTTCCCTCATCTCTGGCCCATACCCAGCTCTTGTATGCATAAATAAATAAATCTTTTTTAAGATAATCCTATTATGATGCCAGTAGCTTATAGATTGAAACTTAGATAAGATGGGAGTTTCTGATCCATTTAGATATGGTTCTTATTCTATTAGCCATATGTTAAAACAGGTATTCATGCGTTGGTCTTGAAATTTTTTTCTGGTAGAAATCTCAGTACTAGATTTACTAACAATTTTTGAGATAATTACTAATATAGTAATTATATATAATTATACTTTTATATATATAATTATATATATATAATTATACTTATATATATAATTTATATAGTATAAATTTATATAGTATAAATTTATTTATATAGTATAAATTTATTTATACTGTATAGTATAAAAATTTTATATAGTATAAATTTATATAGTATAAATTTATAATTTATATATTTATACTTTTTTACTATATATAATTACTATATTAGTAATTATCTCACTGTATTAAAAGCATGATAAAAATCTCATCAAATTCACACTGCAGAACTATGAGATGGTAGTATCTTCATTTTTCAAATGAAGAATTGGAGGTAAGGAGGTTGATGGGTTTGTTCTGTGTCACTCAGCTAGTAAGGAAGTAGAGGAGGTAGGGTTGGGCCAGCTAGAGCCTGTCTATGGTGGTATAGATAGAAATGTGTGTATTTTAGAAGCATTCATTGAAATTTGGTTTTGGATTCAGCTGTCAAAATATTTCAGGACATTTAAAGTTGTCGGGTTTATACCTGTTTTATCTATTTTATACTTTTTTTTGTCCATTCAATGTAGTATATAAGCTAAGTCTAATAACTGAAAGGGAAGACTTTTCCTGTTTTGTAGTATAGTAAAAATTACATGATGTTCTTTCTTTATATTCTAAGCAATTTCACATTTTTCTTTTTTTGTGCTTAGGGTTGATGGTGCATGTTGATAAAAGAATTACCCTGGCTGCTTTCAAACAACATTTGGAGCCCTTTGTTGGAGTTTTGTCTTCTCATTTCAAAGTCTTTCGAGTGTATGCCAGCAATCAGGAGTTTGAGAGCGTCCGATTGAATGAGACACTTTCATCATTTTCAGATGACAATAAGGTTGATTAAAATAATTGTGAATAATTAAAGTCTTTTAAATGATAGATTTGAGAACATCTTGTACTACTTACAAGTAAGGTGAAATAGATACTCTTAAAATAAGGTTAAATTTTTTTTGGTGTTTAGTGGTGGTTTTTGTTTTTGTTCATTCATCTAACAAGCATTTGCTAAATGTTAACTGTGTGTCAGTTACTGTTCTAGGTGCTGGGGAATCAGAGGTAAATGATACTGTTGTTCTCAAAGAACCCATAATCTAGAGAATTTTGGAAAACTAAACAGTGGGGTGAGAATCAGTAATTTATTTTGCTGAGACAATACATTTCAAACAAATGTTTTTAATTTGTAGATCACAATTAGACTGGGGAGAGCACTTAAAAAAGGAGAATACAGAGTGAAAGTGTACCAGATTCTAGTCAATGAACAAGAGGTAAGTAATATACTTAACAGTTAAGGTCACTTTTGCTTATTGAAAATATACAGTGCAGAGATTTCATTACAGGTCATTTTCTTTTATCTCTCTAAAGCAGTGTTTGGCAAATATTTTAGTTTTGCAGGCTATGCTGCCTTGTAGCACAAAAGCAGACACAGATAACAGAGAAACCTGTGAAAAGTACGTCCCCAAAAAAGCAGTCATTGGATGAATGTCGCCCTCAGACCACATTTTGTTGTCTACCTGTTCTATAGTGTGGTTAGAATTGCCAGAATGAAGAAAAACTTTTCTACTTTTAAAAGGGTATTTGTGTTTGCTTTATGATCATAGGATACTATAGGTTGGCCTATAAACTATATAGGTACTTTTGTGTTCAGTCATTTTAATAATTAAAAAGCATTTATCAGGTGTTTGCTATGTACTCTAAGTGCTTGTAAATATTAGCTCCTATAATCCTTGTCATTTAACTCTTCTCTAATAAAAGTAATATTTATTTGCCTAAAGGCTGTACACTTACAAATGGTAGATTTAGGCTCTGTGCAGACTATAGTTTTTTAGGGAGTGATCAATAAAATATTTTAGTTCCTGTGATATAAATGGCTTGTAGCAAATACCTAGATGTATGAGGCAAAGACTATTTTTACAGTGTTTGTATCTTATTGAGGACCTATACATATGTGAAAGCCAAATGGCAAATAAGGTAATAAATTTTTCATAAAATGCCTGTATTCATTAAGCAGACATTTTATCAGGCACTCATCATCTCTTCTCTGTGTGATTAATTACAGTCATTTTACCTTACGTGTTTCTTCTAAGTTTGGGTTAGTGGGTACTGTCTCTCTTTTGAGGTAATTAATGAATATATTTGAAGAACTAGCATGCATTTCCCTCAATTTAGCCCAAAAAAGTGCTCTTAAACATACTTAAAAATTGTGATCATTTTATTACAAGAAGGGAAATATGAATGTGACCTTATTTAATCTTATTTAATAGTTCTGTGAGGGAAGGTACTGTCCCCCAGTTTACAGGTGAGAAAACCAAGGCACATTATGTTAAGTAACCTTGCCCCTTACCAGCAGCATTAGAAAGTAGAAGAGCCAGGATATTTTTTTTTTTTTAAGATTTATTTTTATTTATACAAGAGCTGGGGTACAGGCGAGAGTTGCGGGAGGGTGAGAGGAGTCACCCGAGACAGAGCAGGGAGCAGAGCAGGGAGACAACCGAAATACACTGCTGAGGACAGCAGTGGGCGAGTCAGGAGAGGTCTGCTCACCATGCGGGATTCTCTCTGGCTGGCCGGAATCAAACCGGTGCTGTGGAGCCTGCGGACAGCTTCACAGCACAGCGCCACCGTGGAGGCCCCAGGGTTTCAACCTAGGAAGTTAGATTCCTGAACTCAGGCCCCTAATTGTCATACTATAAAATGCAATTAAAGTATCTTATTCTTTTAATGTGTGATTAAAGCACTAATTGTTCATGTTCTATTCCTAGCCGTGCAAGTTTCTGCTAGATGCTGTGTTTGCTAAAGGAATGACTGTGCGGCAATCAAAAGAGGAATTAATTCCTCTACTCAGGGAACAGTGTGGTCTAGAGCTCAGTACTGACAGGTAAATTTATATTACCGTGTCATCAGTGACATGAAGAAAGACTGTGCCATCAGTTGATATGGACTGGTATGATTTTTCTACAACTAGAAGAATTAAAAATTTCTGCACTATTCAGAATTTTAGTAAGGCAGATTAATTTAATGAAAGGAAGTAAAAGTATTGAAGTTGTATTTGAATATCCTCCCAGTCAAACACTAAATTGGAAGTACTAGGAATTTTCATTAGATTTTCCTAAAATTATAATGAATGGTCAGTTGACTTTTGTATTGAACATAGTTTGTTTTTCCTTGATACCAGATTCATGTCTTTTTTTTTACATTAAAAATTTCAAATTATAATAGTTGAAAATGCCTGTCACATTTGTAGGTTTCGTCTAAGGAAAAAAACATGGAAGAATCCTGGCACTGTCTTTTTGGATTATCATATTTATGAAGAAGATATTAATATTTCCAGTAACTGGGAAGTTTTCCTTGAAGTTCTTGATGGTAATATCAATATTTTGGTGAGGAAATAGCAGTTAGAAATGCTGTAGATCTAATAATAGAAGCCTATAGTTTTTTATTAAATAGTGAGATTTTCGTTTTTTCCTCTGGGTGCTCTTTTTGCTTAACTTTTTTTTCTTTAAGTTTGATTTTAATTTCCCCTTACTAAGAGGTTACAATTTCAAAGTGGTACTTCTAATACTTTTTATAGAAAATTCTGCTAACATTTCCCTAGTTATGTTTCTTATTTAGTTTCCTTTTTCATTATGACTTATTTTGTTTTGAGGATGTGGTATTGGTAATTTATCAGAGATTTTGAAAACAACTATGAGTTTTCTAGGCTGTCACAACAAAGTACCACAATGAGGTTAACTTAAACAACGGGATTCTTGTCTCACAGTTCTAGAGGCCAGAAGTTGAGTTCAAGGTATCAACAGGGTGCTTTCCCCTGAGGACTGAGAGAGAAGTTTTTCCATGTTTCTCCTAGCTGCTCATGGTTCTTCAGCAATCTTTGTTGTTCCTTGGTTAAACCCTGCCTTCAGTTTCCTGCTATGTTTTCCCTTAGGGCTTGTCTACCTGTGTCCAAATTTCCCCATTTTATAAGGACACAACTGGATTAGGGCCTACTCTAATAATCTCATTTTAACTTGATTACCATTTAATCACTCTGTTTCCAAAAAAGGTCACATTCTGAGGTATTGGGGCTTAGTTCTTCGTTTTGTCTTTTTTGAAGACAATTCAACTTTTAACAGTGACCTAGAAGAGAAGTTTATTTGTTCAACAATTTGGCAAACTTTTGTTTTTAATTATGAACAATGCTATATTCAAAGTACTGTTTTTTGATGGAGTTAGTGGAAAAAAAGTTAACTTTTGGGTGATCATATCAGGAAAAACAACTAGTTATTTTTTTGTGTGACTTTAGTGTTGCTTAGAAAGGTTTTTATTTTCCTTTTTTCCCCACTGAAATTGAAAAAAAATGTTCTGAATGTTTTCACATAAGATTATGATAATATTCAGAGAGTTCAATAATACTAACATTTCACCTATTTCAGGTCTAATTTGGCTTAAATTTCAATGGTTGAAATTCTGATGATTTGACAAATTAACTAGGAAGACAAAGAACAACCAAGACACCATTTATAATGGTGTGTAGGCAAGTGCTCCAGGTCGTAATTCCTTCTTTAGGTATCTGGGGCCTTAGAGGATAAACACTGTGTCTGGGTTGGCCAGGAAGGGATCATGAAAAGGTATAGAAATTACCATTATAAGGAAGAATTCAGTATGTATTGTCAGGGATAGGTTAGCCAGAAAATGTTACTGGGTGCATGGTGCCTGCATTGGTATCCTTTCAGTATACATTTTAGCTCAAAATAGTTGAGTAAGAAATGCCATGTGGTTAAATCCAAGAAACTTTTATTGACCTGCAATACACCATGCACTGCTTATCCCTGGTGCTACAAAAATTAACTAACTCTAGGTAATCATTCTATGGGAGAATCAGAACTGCTGACATACAATGCCAAAATGATAGGTACTGACAACCAAATCAGTACAATTTGCTCCTGTATAAACCAGTGAGAAAGGTGACAACTGAGCTGGGTTTTGAAGAATCAGTACGTTTGGGAGTACATGGGAAGGATTAATCATAGCTTCCATGAAAAGAAGAAGATAGTGATGATTTGATTGTAATTTTACCTTGTGGTGTGGTAATCAAGAGAGAATCCATTATTGGACATCCAGAAAGAGAGTAGTTGTTTGGTAAAGCTGTGTATGACTGCAGTCAGGAGAGAATGGAATAAGAAGTACTTGGTTGAAGAAGAACTTGCTAGAATTAGGAAATTGTCTTCTGAGACGAGAGGCAAGAGAACAAATATTTCATTCTCAAAAGTCCTTGGGATAATTGGTTTCCTTAGTCCCAATTTTAAGAATAATACTTGAAGTAAGTCTTTTTGTTTAGTCAGGCAATCAGTACAAGAAAAATGAAATAAAAACCTTGGAGAGGATATAGAGTGACGGCCTAATCTTGTGTGTGTGTATATCCGCATATAGGGGTGGAAAAGATGAAATCTATGTCACAGCTTTCAGTTTTGTCAAGACGGTGGAGGCCTTCAGAAATGAAGTTGGATCCCTTCCAGGAGGTTGTACTAGAGAGCAGTAGTGTTGATGAGTTGAGAGAGAAGGTAAGTTCATTTTAACAGAATGAACTAATATACCTTTTTTTTTGCTATAGTGCATAAGAGGTATACTAGGAATGCCAGACATTCGTTCAGTGACTTTCTTTCTTTATTTCTGTCATACCTGTGCCAAAGTCTTGTTGTTTCTTAGTGCTCCTGATGCTTTGAAAAATTATGTTGGTTTCTGGTCTTTCATAAATGGACCCTCACTTTCTTTGCCCTGAATCAACTTTGTCCTAAATAGTTAGGATTAGTTAGAAATTACTAGAGTAAATTGCCTTGTATATTTAAAAAATCAAATGAAGAAGAATTGAATAGAAAATCCAGGTAAAGGTCTCCTTTGCATATTGCATTTTAAAGTGGAAATTACAAGAATCTCTGGGAAAAGGGTGAATCTATGGTACTAGGACAATTTGCTATTTTGGAAAAATATTTCTGTATTTTGTGCCAAACACAAAAATTAACTATATTGAATTTATTGAAATGTATAATGATAAATACACTGAAAACATTTTAATAATATTGGAGAAAGATATTTTTAAGCCTAATGCCAGAAATCACACAGAAAATAGAGACAGCATAAATCTTTCAATCATCTGCATAGACAACAAAATTTAAAAAATAACCTGTAAATAACTGAAAAGTTTTTTAAATATGTGAAACCTTTATCACACTTGATGTCCATAATTCATAAAGAACTACTATGTTAATGAAAAAAAAGATAGTCTAATTTTAAAATAGGCCAAAACACAAATAGGCAATTCATAGAAGAAATGCAAGTTAAAACAGTAAAAGTATTTTTTTACCTTTAAATTAATGAAGAGAGGGAGTGGGGTGGGGTGGCGGGAAATAAATTAATGAAGATTTAGAAAATCAAAAAATACCTGGAGCTGTCAAGGTTTGGGGAAAGCAAACAAAGTATACCTTTCATAAGTGGTTAAATAAAATTTTTTCAGGATTCAATTTGATTGAATATCAGCATTTCAGTTATGTAATTCTACTTTTAAGAATTCAGTATTTAGAAAGATTTGCAAAAAATAGCTGACGATATCATGGAGGTATATAGTGTTGCGTTGTAACTGGGAAAAATTAAAAACAGTCTCGATATGAAATAAAATATATGTATTGTTCAGCTGTTGAAGAAAATGAGGTCACTCAGTACTTTTATATATAGTCTCTAAATTTACTTGTTCATAAATGTAATTTTATGTGCTGTAGAAATGCATGTATTTAATTTATATAAGTATAGGAAAAGCTCTTGAAGGAATATACTAAATTGTTGTTTCTGGGACAGCTTGCGTTTACAGGGTTGATGAAGGATTTCCACTTTTGGGGATTTTTTTCTGATTTTTTTTTTTTTTAAAGATTTATTTTTTTTATTTATTTATACAAGCACTGGGTACAGTCAGAAGCGCGGGAGGGTGAGAGAACTCACCAGAGCCAGAGCGGGGAGCAGAGCAGGCAGAAGGACTGAAGTACACTGCTGAGGGGAGCAGCGGGCGGCAGGAGAGGTCTGCGCGCCATGTGGGACCCTCCTCTGGTGACCGGGGAGCAGCCGGGGCTTGAACCGGCGCTGCAGAGGCTGCGGGCAGCTTCATAACCCAGCGCTCAACCGCTGCGCCACCAGGGAGGCCCTTTTTTTCTGATTTTTTAAATCAAAAACATATTACTTTGTTTAAAAAAGTCTTAAATCTAAAGAGGTAGAAGGAAAATAACTTTCTAAGCAAATTTATTTATTTGTTTATTTTAAGATTTATTTATTTATGCATATAAGAATTGGGTACAGGCCAGAGTTGGGGGTGAGAGGATTCACCAGAGACAGAGTGGGGAGCAGAACAGGCAGACTGACTGAAATACACTGCTGAGGGGAGCAGCGGGCGAGACAGGAGAGGGCTGCTGCACCATGTGGGTTACCTCCCTGGTCAGGGATTGAACTTGTGCCACAGTGGCTGTGGGTAGCCTCACAGTGCTGAGTCTTCACCCTTGTGCCACCAGGGAGGGCCCTAAGCAAATTTATTTTAAAAATAATCTCATGTGAAATATTTCCTTTTACAGCTTTGTGAAATCAGTGGAATTCCTTTGGAAGACATTGAATTTGCCAAGGTAAAGCCCTGAAAGTGTTTGCATCTGGGTAATAGTGCTTGATACAAGTGTAGCCAGTAACATAATTTATTCATTCATTCTTTTCTCCTTAGGGTAGAGGAAATTTTCCCTGTGATATTTCTGTCCTTGATATTCATCAGGATTTAGACTGGAACCCTAAAGTTTCTACCCTGAATGTCTGGCCTCTTTATATCTGTGATGATGGTGCAGTCATATTTTATAGGTAAAAGTCACAATGTTTTTGTTATTTCTAGGGATGTAACATTTTTGTTGTGTATAAATATCTTGTTTTTATTATTATTGTTATGATATAGATCAGCCCAGAGCAGCTTCTGCTGAACCACATGTTATATTTTGAAATTTTCTAATAGCCACCTATTAAAAAGTAGAAATAAACAGGTAAAATTAACTTTAACAAAATATTTCAAACCCAATATATCCAAAATATTATCATTATAAGATGTAGCAGTAAATAATAAAAATCACTTATATTTTACATTCTTGTGCTAAGTTTTAGAAATACTGTATTTATATTATACTTCCAACAAATCTCAGTTTTGACCAGGCACATTTCAGCTCTTAACGGGCTCATGTGTCTAGTGACTATGATATTGGACAGTGCAGATACAGAGAAAAAAGAATAATCGTTGGCGCCTGGTAGATTTAGCCGTGTATTTACCTGGCTGCTCATCTGTTCAATGGCAACGGTGATATCAACCCAGCAAAATTTTATGAGAATTAGAGCAATTGCATTTAAAATAACTGTTATAAATAGTTGTCCATAAATGACAGCAGTTGTTATACTAATAATAATGTGGAAGTTATTTTATGCCATTTTTAAAAGTGAGAAATACATTAGTATAATAAACACATTGACTCTAGGACATCTTAGTGTGTGAGATTATTTAACTTCTCCAGTGACAGGCAGATTTCATTTCTTACTGACGAGCATTATAGAATTCAAGCATAAATTACTGGAGGCAGGTAACTATACTGGTCTAATATGTCATTAATATCTTAAATGTAGGGATAAAACAGAAGAATTAATGGAGTTGACAGACGAGCAAAGAAATGAACTTATGAAAAAAGAAAGCAGTCGACTTCAGAAGACAGGACATCGTGTGACCTACTCACCTCGGAAAGAGAAAGCACTAAAAATATATCTGGATGGAGCACCAAATAAAGATCTGACTCAAGACTGACTCTGCTAGTGTAGCATTTTCCCTGGGGAACTTTTGGTTTTAATTAAACGGTTCACTACTACTGTGTAGTGCCATTATGGCCGGACATGGTTAGGGGTAACCCAGTGACACCAGCACTGATTGGGACTGCCCTTCACCAATCAGAAGCTCAGTGCCCAATGGGCCACTGTTTTGACTTGGAATCATGTTGTGCACTATAGTCAAATGTACTGTAAAGTGAAAAGGGATGTGCAAAAATACAAAAACAAAAAACAAGCAAAACCTGCTACTAGAAAAGGGGAGAGGGGCATGAGAACACTTCTTTTATTGTGGACAAATGTGCACATAGCCGCTAGTAAAACTAGCCTCAAACAGGATGCTCATAGCTTAATAATAAAAGCTGTGCAAAGGCCATGAATGAATGAATTTTCTGTTTATTTCACTGATACACACATTACCTCATTGACAATTGGGAAGTAAATGCAACGTGTGTTGACTCTTGGAAAGCAGCATAAAGAACTGAAGAAAGAAATTCTTAGAACCAGCCGTAACCCAGTAAAGAATTGTGAAGTTGTGTTTTTAATTTGTTTCATTTTTTGCTAAGTATTAAGAACATTATTCTAAAATATCAAGATGTTTCCCTTTAACCGCTCCAAGCAGGTGGCAGCTCAAATTGCTGCGATATTGTAATTATAACTGATTGTACTTAAGTTATGGATGTAGAGAATATGTTTCACTCATTCATTCAGCATGTAAATAAAATTGATCCTATTGAGTTATCATAATTGCAGTTCAACTATTTCCCATGGTTATTCTTTTTCACGTATCATCCAATGATGTACATTTGTGTACATTGAAAAGTGTAAGTCTATGTAAATGTAGTCCTCAGTGAGGTTCCTCAGTGCTGGGTCCCATACGATTGTATTTGCCCTTGTTAATGAGGTTTTTCTGTTCAGCAGCTTCAGTTTTTTTCTCTTTGTACATTTAATTTTGAAGATTTACTTCAAGTTTGAATCTTCTAGAATCCTTATTAAGTCCCACTTTAATTTTTGGAGTTGATTTGTAGCTACATGTAGTTTAACTTTGGGGAAACATCTTAACATCGTGTTGAATAAACTTGCTAGTAAGTCAGGTCATGGCACAACTGATATAGTGAACATGATTTCATCGCAAAGTCTATAAAAATTGGCAAGTTTTTGCTTTGCTAAATACAATTATTCAGTGAACACAATTCTACGTAAATTTTGAAAATGCCATCTAATTTATAAATCAATAAAAAGATTTTGGTAAAACTTTTTCATGCCAGATGCTGTTTACAACAATGAACATGCCAATAAAAAATTTGTTCATTCTGTCGTGTTATTTTAGTCATTAAACTTTTGTGGATGAAGAATATGGGTTAACAATAGATTTGTTTTCTTTCAGTATAACATCTTGTACATTGATTAATTATCTCATTTCTATGACAAGGTATGTTTATAGTAAAGTTCTCATAAGAGATGAAAAGATGTTAATAATTAACTTTGGAGGATCCTGTCACCGTTTCAAAATCAGATTTTTACCCCTTTTTTCTTTTAAGAAAATATAAGTAGAAAATAGTATTACCAGATTTTGACTGCAATTAGATCATAATGATTATTAGTTCTATAATATCTTAAAAGCCTCTTGAAATCCTCAAGGGAAGAAAATCTTTTCTAAGATATTTTTCTTGCTAATTTTTATTCCTTGTAAACTCTGTAGCATTCCACTAAATTTGAAATACTGTTCTAAGTTTGCATTTAATAGAATTGGTGTATTCTCAGGAAAACTTGAAGCATTTGTGATGAATCCTTCGAATTACTTGGATTTTCTGATGTAACTTGACAACTGTTTGATTCTGATGCAGGCCTGCTTAGTTGGGCAATAGGGTCTAATCAGGTTTCTGCTTTCCTGGACTGACTCTGGCACAAAGGAGGCAAAAAAAAAGGGGGCCTTGGTATGGTTTGGTTTGGAATCGTGTTCCTGTAAGAGTAAATGGCAAAATTCTTCGCAAGCACCTCATTCTGTGCCTTCTGCCCTGTTTCTGCTTCTACTTACAGGCATGTTACAAATAACCAGGAGTAGAGAAAAAATACTTTATTATAAAAAAGAACAAATTAAAGCTTGTTTTTCAGGGCCTGATAAGGTGAAAACAGTGTTGCACTTTAATATTTCAGTTTAAAAGGGATGGTGAACTTTGTAAAATGGGTTTGTGGAATGGGAATGGATTGTGGAATTTTCCGTGAGGGAGCTGGTGTGTGTCAACCTCGCTCAGATTTAAAGAATCGAGTGATCACCTTTAAACCAAGAGACAGAACACCGTGGCTCACGTGCCTTGTATGGTTTGGTTTGGGTTATTGTTCCTGTAAGAGTAAATGGCAAAATTCTCAAGCACCTCATTTTGTGCCCTCTGCCCTATTTTGTGTTTGCTGCTTCTACTTGCAGGCAGGTTTCAAATCCCAATGGCAGAGATGCCTGTGATCACTCATGACTTCTGAGCTGAGGCAGGCCACATGCACTAAATTGTGACCTTGCTCTCCAAGGTCCCACCAAGGTTTTAAATCATTTTTACCAGGGGGCAGATAGGTTTGTGTCAATCAGTCACTCCCTGTGAGAAACAAGTACCTGCATTTATGGGCAGTTGTGGAAGACGAGGGGTGATCAGTCCAAAGAAACAAAAGCTATGCTTTTAGGACCATGCCTTGTTTAGCTAGTCGGTTCAGAAGTTGGCTATTTGGGAGATCTGCTTCTCAAACTAAGGAGGTAGAATATGGGATAGGAGTCATGATGAGATAGAACAGTGAGTGAAGAACCCACTGAGGGTTTCAGATGCTCTATAATGGAATAGGATGCCTTAAAATTCTGAGACAATGGTGAACTAATGCCAAAACTAGAAAATAGTCAAGTAAATTCGGTTGCTAATACTGCCACAATTGTATTGTGGCTCATCCCTTGGGTGAGAGTACAAACCTACAAAGTGGTTTAATAGAAATGCGCGCACAACATCAGAGCGTTGCAGTGTTGTTATTGAAAGTGACCTGTGAATGTATGGAATACAATAAAGTCATCTGGTTCATAGGCCAGTGTTTCCAATTGGCCAACTGTAGTCCCTCTGAATTGTGTCCCTTTGTTCAGTGTTAAGAATAACCAACTCGGGCTTCCCCTGGTGGCGCATCAGTTGAGCGCTGGGTTGCGAAGCTGCCTGCAGCCTCTGCAGCGCTGGTTCAATCCCAGGCTGCTCCCCGACCACTGGAGGAGGGTCCCACATGGCGCGCGGACCTCTCCTGCCGCCCGCTGCTCCCCTCAGCGGTGTACTTCGTTACTCTGCCTGTTCTCTCTGCTCTGGCTCTGGTGAATTCTCTCACCCTCCCACGTTTCTGACTGTACCCAGTGCTTGTATCAATCAATCAATCAATCTTTAAAAAAAAAAAAGAATAACCAACTCATTATTACAACTTGCAAATTATAGTCTAGCGTACATAGAATGGAAGCTAATCTGAATCAAACAATTCTGTGTAATTTTGGAATACCAATAATTTTGTTGCTAGCAGTCAAAAGTCTTCTCAGACCATAAATCCCTAAATACAAAATTGTGTGCATGTGTAACTTTCTAGAGGACTAGAAAATCAGGCACATAGAGCAATTTGTGCCCCAAATAAAGTCACCTATGTTAATGTACATGAAATCAGAAGCTGCTGCTTCTGTGCAATTCATTTGGGGAAGAGAGGGATTATGGTCATTTGATTCGATAGGTGCTAATTTTCAAAACTTGGCCTTCAGATTGTTTCAGAAACAAGAATCCTTGGCAAAATGAAGAGTGCCTCAAAGTATGTGTGACTAGTAGAACAGAAAAGAGCCATGACTAGGTGGCCTCATTATTCCCTCCCCAGCATCTGCCTCCTGCCACCAGCTCATCAGTGCAGCGGAAACAGCTTCTGATTGGTCAGAGCCTGAGAATGCACGAGACCGGAAATGATTGGTGGAACTACAGCCTTGCCTGAAAGGTGAGGACATCTTTCTTTTCTCCCAACCTGCCCCTACCCCCAGTACAGTGGACCCACTTGGTATTCAGTTTAATAAGTGACAATTAAAGCATATCAGCTTGTTGAGATACAAATATGTAATGGTTCTCTTTCCAGTAATTATGCCAACTGTCCTGTACAATGCAGTTTCCCCCTGGAAGTGCACGCATACTCTCAGAAGCTATAACCTTAGTCACTTTGGATTGTTTCAACAATCATGTTAACATTTCAGCCATTAGATTCAAGTTTCTCCCCCATGCCTCCCCGCCCCCATGCACACACTGTCCATAGATGGGAAGGAAGGCAAGGACGTTATTCTCCCTCCCTCCTTTTCTTGCAACAGCTCAAAGGATAGTGAAACAGGTAAGAAAGAGGGGAAAACTCCAGGTTGTCATGGTGAGTATCACCTGGTCACTATTGAGCTTCTAGACTTGACAGTAGATGCCCTTCAGGTCACAGCATTGGCCATCTCTTAGGCAACGACTGTC
This sequence comes from Talpa occidentalis, assembly GCF_014898055.3. Classification (NCBI taxonomy): domain Eukaryota; kingdom Metazoa; phylum Chordata; class Mammalia; order Eulipotyphla; family Talpidae; genus Talpa; species Talpa occidentalis. Next base: position 28,036,476 of record NW_023603184.1, read on the forward strand.
GTTTCCAACCTGCTGGCAAGAGACAGTCCTCTAAAATGAGTCACTTCTTCCATACCTATGTCTCTGGGGGTGAGGGTATTAAAATCTTTGCCCCTTTTTCCTGGCTAGTACAACCAGCCATCTCTTCCTGGTGTTTCTTCTTCTATACTTGGTAGGTTGGTAACAGTCCATGTCTCCTACAGCTTCTGCACAGCCATCACTGAGGTATCAGCGCTTCCATACAAATTTTGAGGTTTTTAAGTTTTTGTGAAAGTTCCCCTATAGGTTTTAGCATCTAGCTCCCCCTCATGGGAGATCCAGAAGAAGAATAACGGGTCATCCAAATACTGCGATTTTCCAAAATTACCCCCTCCCAGTCTTCGTTATATAGGTCACCTATGCTGCTGCTGCTGGCATGTGCCTCTCAGGAAGCCCTGTATGAAGGTCTCTAGCTCCACAGCTGTTGATCCTCTGAACTTGGAAACCTAGGTTATCTACCAAAAAGTATTTCAAAATAATCCTGTTGCATTTCCTGACTATCTGGAGGAGATCCAGAGAACATACAAATGCCTAATTCCCCTTTTCTCAGCCCATCCTCTTCGTACAGCAAGCTGCTCATGTCTCTCTCCACCTCTGCCATCCCACCCCCACTCCAAAACCAGACTAATGAGGCTGGAAAAACCAGGAAGAGAAAAAGGAGGTACTGAACAGGAAGAGGGAATGTTCTGGGAGTCGGCAGGAGCTGTTTGTGTCCCATCCTCTCTTTCCATTCATTCTGAAACCTGTGGGTTGGCAGGCCAGCCATTCTTGTAAGTGTGAAGGTCAGGGAATAGACTCAGAGGCTGCACCACACCTGCTAACACTGCACTTTCTAATCTTTTACTTTTTCCAGAACTGTGCCTTGGGGTGGTAAAGTGAGTGGAGTGGGACTCATAAAGCCATTCTTTATTCCCCTTGACTGGTCATCTTGCAAGTAGCTCCTGTATTGGAAATGCTTCTGGCTTCAAATAACAGAAGGCTAACAGCAACTTTATAAAAATACTGGTGGTTTCTTTTAAAAGGAGTCCAGATATGGTTGACAGCAGGACTTGTTACTTCCTCAATGTCACGGAGGACTCAGACATCCTTCTGTGGTGGCAGAATAATGATCCCCAAAAGATGTTCACACCTTGTACCTTCATCCTGTGAAAATTTACCCTACACTGTAAAAAAAGGACTAAAGATGTGACTAAGGATAAGGACTTTGATATGGGAATATTATTCTGGATTATCTAGGAGGGTCCAATCTGATCACATGAGTTCTTAAAAGTGGAACACCTTTTCCAATTGCGAAGAACCAGAAAGATGGCACGCTTAAAAAAGAACTCAACCTGTAACTGCTGTCTTTGAAGATGAGAAGCAGCCAAGAGCTGAGGAATGAGAAGAACCTCTTGGCACTAAAAAAAAAAAAAAAGCAGGGAATTGATTTCTTCCCCAGAACTTCCAGAGAAGGCAGCCCTGCTAACACCCAGGAGCATTGCTCATGATCATGGGGTCTCAAGATGGCTGTCACAGAGCCAAACAGCACAGCGCAAACCCCTGTGCTCAGAGGTGAGCAACAAGAAGTGATGGACGGCAGCAGCTTTCATTCTCTGTGCCTCTTTGGTCACTCTGGGAAAGAGACCCTTCCCAGAAACTCTAGCAGCCTTCCCCATACAAGTCCTGGACCAGAACTGGGTCTTGTGGCCATCCTAGTAGCAAAATTCTAGCCTTAAGTCTCCTGGTTTGGTGGGTAAATGGAAAGGGGTGGGAACAGGTGTTGAGCAGCCAAAACTATTGGAACATCTGGTACACCTAAGCCCTGCACTCCCAGGTCCCAAGGCCAGCCCCCGCTCCCAGGCTTGGTGACACAGTCTGCCCTGAGCACCACATGTGCGCCCAGACTCCCAAGGTTTGCCCTCAGACCACAGCAGGCCACCCCTCTGTATGTTAGGCCGACTTATTCCCCACCATGTGCACAGGTTCCAGGTTTGCCTCAGCAACCCAGCTGCCATCTTGTCCCTACAGCTCTCGATCGCTCTCGAATACCTCCTGCCCCCCATCCCTGTTTCACTCCCTTGTGTAAATAAATACGCTCTGTTGTTTCTCCCCACATGGTCTATTTTGAGTGGTGTCCTGCAGATATAATTGTGAGGTCGAGGACCCACCAGCTAACTAGGTCACCCCCTTCTCCCCCCCTGAGTTTTGCTAGCTTTCAAAATAACAATATCCTCCATGGCTTCCTTGGCAGGAACTGTGGATTCCAGAGCAGCAAAGACAATAAGATTCAAGTATCAAAATCTCACCTAAGCCTGACCACGTTCCATTTAGAATGGTGAGTACAGTAGACATATCAGCTTCTCTCTGAGGATTTCTGCCAAGTATTTTGCAAAGCCTCTCATGTTCTTATATTTTTGTGCCCATGATGACAAATTTTATCTCATTTAACATTATCTCCCTGGCACCTAATAGTAATAATAGGGCCTGACATAAATAGGTGCTCAATAAATTTTTTATTAAATGAAATAATTTTCAGCCTCTTCTCCAAATGCTTGTTCAAATTTGTCTTGACTTGAAGCTTCCCCTATATGCCACCCCTCCTTCTATTCTCTCCCTCCCTCCTGTCCGTGCCTCAGAATGTCTCTTCCTCTATCTCTTCCTCTGGCCTCCTGACAAACTGCCATCTTCAGGTCTGGTTTCCATGCAGCTCTCCCAGGCTGAGTTTCCTGTGCAGCTCCCATGACCTGGGTTCACTGCTTTTTGCTCTGTTGGTGTTTGGCTTAGTGTATCTCTGTCACTAGACTGTGCCTTCAGGGGCGGGGCCCTGTCTGGATCGACTTGACATAATCACAGCTTCTGGTTCTGAGCAGCCTTTCCATAAATATCTGTTGACTCATATGATGTAGAGCGATCCTAATGATTTTTGACACTGAGTAGGGAACAACCCTATATTTGATCTTTTCATTATCACTATATCCTGAGCTCACTATACTAGATACTGAATTTTTTTTTTTTTTACTTCTATCAGTCTTTTTAAGCCTCTATTTTTTCATCATTATATGAGGAAAATATTCTTGAATTCAATGAAGACTCAATGAGTTAATATAAGTAGTTTATCAATACCGGAGTCTCCACTCAGCTAGCTGATCTTAATATATAGTAACTTTATAGCCTAAATAGTCTACTGCGTTATGGCTCAGAACTGGATATGATTAAAGAAGACTTCCGTGAAAAGGGTCATACTCACTCAGAAAACAGTGAAGCATTGATCCCCAAATGGTTAACATTTCTAAAATATTTTGATGCTAAAGAAGTGTGCTTCAGTTGTCTGGAAAATTTACTTAGATGGAAGAGAGGGTTGTTTTTTTTTTTTTTTTTTTTTTTGACAAAGTAGGTAATTTTATTTTTTCTGGCTGAAAGGGTTTTATATTTATTCAACATCAAAAGGAAAAAATGTCCAAGAACTGCAATAGTTTAAGTGATTTATGCTTAATTTTTAAATGCAACATATATGTTTATACATAATTTAAAACTCAATGAAAGCATGCTTATACAATCATGGGCAGCTTTAAAATTTAATAACTCTGGATGAATACATGATGGAGTCAATCCCTGGCACCTGGGAATATCATCTATGGAACAGCACAGTCCAGTGCTCTCAGTTTGAATATTACAACCATATTTCACAGAGCCTTGCTTGCTCTGATTTTCCCCATGTGGTTGATAACAGTCTTCAGACCACTTGCTGGTAAGTAAGTCTGCAAATTTCATTTCTAATCTTTACCCTACAATTACGTAAGTGCTGTTTCTAGCAAGCTCATGTACATAATGCTCCAGGCACATACTTTCTGAGGTAACTTCCATGGAGGACAGGGTCAAACCCTTGAATGCTGCCATTTCTAACAGTAGAAGTTTAATCTTACAGGGACTCGTGAACTAGTGTGACCTTAATTCCAGATACGCCTCAAAAAAAGAAAAATTCCATCCTTCCTTATTTAGAGGTTACTTCTGGTGGCACTGAGGCTGGTGAGGAATAGTGAAGAGAGAACTGAACTTGGAGTCACACCTTGGTGAAATCCTGCTCTGGTCTTCACTAGCTGTGTGACTTGGGCTAGCAACTTGAGGTCTCTGAGCCTCAGAGATCCTCACCAGGCTGTGGTGAGAGCTTGAATCAGTCATGGACAGGAAACTGCTGCTCTGGCACAGAGGTAGGAGCTGAGCGACTGGTGGAAAGGATGGATGCATGTACCAAGCAGAACAGTACATCTGCAGCAGCTGAAGGCACAGCTCGCTAGGCCTGGGAAGAACTGCCTGGAAACTTTGTTGCATTTTCCCCAGGTTTATGTTTGCAAAGCAGGGCACTCTTCTCATGTATGAGACTCAACATGATCCCAAAACCCACTATGGGGAAATTCTGCATCCTCTTCCCTCCCTGCATTCTCTTCTCCAGGCAATGGAACAAAAGGAAATGTGCCATCTGCTAAGCAGTATAGGCAAAGTGCTAATACTTGGCCCAGTTTAGCAGCCCTGCTCTGCCTTCACCCTCCCACACCCCTGTGTGCCCCCAGGCACCAGGACTGTGATGTGTGGGGTACGGTCTGGGAGAGTTGGATGGGCACAGAGCATCTCAATTTGCTTCAAGCCAGAGGGGGTATAGTACTGGGAAGAGACCATGGAAAAAGCCTGGTGAACTCGCCCTTGGAGGACACAGCTGGGGAAATAAATTAGCTGCTTCTATTGCACATCTACCCGCAGAAGAGCCCGCCTCTAAATCTCTTCTTCTTCCAGCAGCCTGGAGGCCGCGCCGGGCTCCCCGAGCACCATTTCCATGGACAGGCTCCTCTCCAGGTCCTCCAGCTCCTGGCGCACCTCCTCAATGAAGCCCCCATCTTCGTACTCATCGGGGACCTCCCTGGGCACCAGGCTGTCTCCGTCCTCGTCACGGCTCCCGACAAAGGCTGGCTTGCACACGTACACCAGGTTGTGGCTGGGGAGAGACGGGACTGGGCTCAGTCAAGGACTGTGTCTCCCCATGGAGGCAAACTGGGCTTTAAGCAGGGGGCATGGGGTGCAGGCCTGAAGCATAAGCACTGTCAGTCTCTAAGCACTGTCAGCCACTTCCTCTAACATCCAACAGAGCCTTAGCTTCATGTCCGCATCCTACCTTAAAGGAGATGGCTGAGGGAGGGTCAGTTCTGGAGCATGTGTTATAGTTGAGGGGCGCCCTCCTCCCCATCTGCAGGCCTGACTTCCCGTGACTGTCTCTCCAGCCCAGCATTCCAGGCACAGTCCCTGAGGACGCCGGGTCTGAAGCCCCCTGCCCATCCAGGTCTCCAGGCAGGAACAGCCCTGACCATAAGGTGAAACCTAACTCCCCATCTGCTGAGACTGGGGGGAGCTTTGGGACTCATGGGACCCACGGGGAGTTCTGTCTGTCTGCCCAGTCACCTGGATCCTGCGGGGGCAGAGGGCTGAGCGGTGGTCGCTGAGAGGTTCAGTACAATATGCTTGCAGTGATCGGCCAAGTCACAGCCCTGATGCTGCGCACTGTCTCAGTGGCTAGGGATGCCACGGGCATTGTCTCCATCCTGCTTTCCTGCCACTGCCCTGATTTCCCTCCCGCCTCTGTGCCTGCTCGGTCGCCTCCGCCAGCTTCTTCTCTGCTTGGCCCTGGGTTCCCTCCACATGCTCCCTGGGACACTCCAGTGGACACTCATGAGGCATCTGCACCCCTGGCCATACCTCCTGATCCCCAGTCCTACATCCTGACTGCTAGTGGACCCTCCATCCCAGCGACGTGAGGCTATCTCAAATTCAACCTCTTCTAAGCTGAATGTACATCTCCCCCTACTCCTGCTCCCGAGTCCTGACTGGGTGGCACTTCATGGGATCTTCTCCCCTACAGGGCGGGCAGGTGAGTCCTCACCTGTGAGGCTGGCAGAGGAGGCCACTGGCACATGGGCATCGGTCCAAAGCTCCCTCAGGCTCTAGCTCCCAGGTGATGAGATCCAGAAGCCGACTGGCGGGGTCATGGCACAGCTCGCCCTCCACGGGCAGCGGTGTGCACACAGGAAACAATAGACCTGCGAATGGCCAAGAGTCACCCCTGTGTGACTCTTGTCATGTAGGCAGGTACCAGGGAAGGGAGCAGAGAAAAGAGGTGCAGCCTCCCACAGGTGGAATGAGAGGTAGCAAAATGGCAGCATGGGCTCAGGAGGGAGTGAACCAGGCGGGCTGGAGCAGTTAGGGAGGACTGCCTGGAAGAAGTGGTTTGTGCTGGGTTTTGAGGTCAAAGGCCTGGGGAAATTAAGGAGATCAGTGTAGGTGCACAGCAACAACAAAGGCCTGGGGCTAGGCACAGTGGGAGAAATTGAGGGAGTGAGGGTCCCAAAGAGCCAAGGAGTGGTAGACAAAGAGGAAAAAACAGCAGGAGCTGACAAGGGCCTTGGCAGGCAGACTGACAAGTCTAACTGAAGTGAGAGACCAGGAGGGACTGGAGCTCCCAGAGGAGGGATACCTGGAGGGCCATCTTGAAGAAACCTGCTGGGGCAGCAGGGGCTGGGGGAACTAGGAAGGTGGGGGAGGCAGAGGGAATGCTTTTCAGAAGCACCTGTGGGAGGGAGCCCGGGCCATCCTCAGCAGGGAGAAGAGACCATTCACAGGAGTCAGGACTGAGGTCAGGGCCTCCCTTGTGGCCTAGAGAAGGTGGAGTGGGGTTGGAAAGGGGCTGCTGGGGTCCCACCCATCTGGGGGTGGCCCTCCTTCCCTGGACCTGTGCAGCCTGAAGGAATTTGACTATTTGAGGCATCAGCAGGGTAGGGGTAGAGAGAGACGGACAGACCGAGTGACTTCCGCCCCAGACAGGGCTGAGATACCTGAGTGAGCATTTAGGAGTCTGCCCAGGATGGGGGACCCTAAAAAATAGTCTGGTTGACATGAATAGGGCCCCAGGAGGCCAGTACGGTAGAGCTGGCCCTGCATCCAGCAGGGAGCCACCCACCTCTCTGGAAGGCACAGCACAGCCCGGGTTGGCAGTCCCTCTGGTTGTCGCAGATGGTCCCATTGCCGCCTTTGGTGGCTGTTTTCGTGCAGTGACCCCAGACGCAGAGCTGATCCCCACAGCACTCGCTGTCCCGAGTGCAGAGCTGCGGAGAGGCGGGAGACACCCTAGCCCCCCAGCTCACAGGTCCCAGAGAGCCCAGCGAGTCCCCGCCCCCCACCCCTGCCTGGGAGGTGTGGAGACACAGGGCGCTAATCTCCGTCCCCGACTGCAGAGAGCTGGAAACTGAGACCCGAGGTTGCTGGCTTCCAGTGGGAGGCAAGAAGTGAGGGGATACTGGGCTTGGTAGGATGTGAAGGGGGAGAACCCTGAGAAACGGCATCGGGGGAGTCTTGCTTCTGAGTCTTCCTACCCAACTGGAGATTTTACAAAGGACGGTGGCCCGGCCGTGCTCAGCGATGGCCCCGGGTGGGGCAGGCCGGCTAGTAAGACGCCCTCTGCTGTCTCAACTGTCGTCTTGCTGTGTGTGCTCTTTTTTTTTTTTTTTAATAGAGGCATTTTTTTTTTAATTAATTAATTTGTTTGTTTGTATTTGTTTATACAAGCACTGGGTACAGTCAGAAGCGTGGGAGGGTGAGAGAATTCACCAGAGCCAGAGCAGGGAGCAGAACAGGCAGAAGGACCGAAGTACACTGCTGAGGGGAGCAGCGGGCGGCAGGAGAGGTCTGCGCGCCATGTGGGACCCTCCTCCGGTGGCCGGGGAGCAGCCGGGGATCGAACCGGCACCGCAGAGGCCGCGGGCAGCTTCGCAACCCAGCGCTCAACCGCTGCGCCACCGGGGAGGCCTTGTATGTGCTCTTAATGTTGAGGACGGACTAAGGAAAGTCTGTAAGCCCATCTGGCTGGGTCCAAACATCTGTCTGGTGGAGGAAGTGCCCTCGCCCCTGGCTTCACGCTTCCCTGTGGAGTGTCCCTCAGGGATGTTCTCAGGCCTCCTCCTGGCCCATGCTCTGCCTTTTCCCTTTGGGAAGATCAGGAGCAAGATCTGGGGGACAAGGGGTGCAGGCCAGGAAGGGGAGAGGCTACACTCTTCCTTGCTGGGAGGCTGCAGCGGTCACTGGCCATGTCTCCCGGCCTGGTCTTGCCCAGAGGAAGCGATAGGAAGCAGGCCTCTGCCTTTGTGCTCCCTCCCCTTCTCTGCCAGGTGCGGGGCCAGGGCCAAGGGGCGGTGGGGTGGCAGCAGGCCTGAGGAGGGATTCCCAGGAGAGCTTCTCTCGAGTCAGCTCCCCTGGGTGTCATGCAGAGGCTCTTCCCAGCATGGACAAAGTAGCTCCCTGAAGGGGCTTCTGGAGCCAACTGGGAGCCCCAGATCCCCTTTTCTGGGCCCCCATGGCCTGCTGTGGCAGCCCAGAAGTGCGGGCACACTCACCGCCTGCTGCTCCCGGCACTGCTGGCAGGTGTACTCGAAGCTGGCAAACTGGCAGTACCTGGCGGGCCCACAGTCCTCATCGATGATGCACTCCTGGGAGGGAAGAGCAAGCGCTTCATCAGTGAAGGCAGATCATCAAACCCACAGTGTCCTGGAAGGGCAGGCCCCATTTCATCCCGCAGTCTCCCACGGGCTGAGGGTGCTCAGGAAGGCTCCCCAGTCTCCCCCACACCCAAGTCCTGCCAGCTCCCGTTGTTCAGCATCTCCACTCCTCCGGGCCAGGCCTCACCCACACAGCCTCCAGGAGGCCACACCCAGTTCACACAATCGCTGCCTGTGTGCAGGGCTCCCTGGCACTCACCCGGGGTGGGAGCACAGAGATGTGGGCCCAGTCGGCATTGCAGAGCAGATGGATTTAATAAAAAGAGCTAATGAGTTCCAGGCTGCTGCAGCTGCAGAGCAGGGGCTGGCAGCCAGGCCCCCGGGGGCCCTGCTGAAGGGAAAGGGCCACAAAGACATGCAACTGGTGGCCCCAGTCCTGCCTGGCAGGGAGCCTTCCTCAGGGCCCCGGGTCTGGGGTCCAGGCCTGCCAGGCAAAGGCAGCTCCCACCTTCCACAGAAGGAGGGGGTTTGCCGCTGGCACTGGGCCGTGTGGCTGCCAGCTTTACGGCTAGAGAAATGGGGAGTCAGTCTCCATCCACCAGAGTCCTGGGTCCCGAAGAGCGAGGACATGGGACGTGACCATTATTGTCAGGAGAGAGCTCTCAGCTCTGCACCCACCGTCAGGGTCAGACATGGTGTAGGGTAAATAAAAGGTATCAGGTGGGGCCTCCCCTGGTGGCGCAGCGGTTGAGCGCTGGGCTGAGAAGCTGCCTGCGGCCTCTGCAGCACCAATTCGATCCCCGGCCGCCAGGGAGGGTCCCACATGGCGCGCAGACCTCTCCTGCCGCCCGCTGCTCCCCTCAGCAGTGTACTTCGGTCCTTCTGCCTGTTCTGCTCCCCGCTCTGGCTCTGGTGAATTCTCTCACCCTCCCGCGCTTCTGACTGTACCCAGTGATTGCATAAATAAATAAATAAACAAACAAACAAACAAACAAATAAATAAATAAATCTTTTAAAAAAAGTATCAGGCTTTTCTGCCCTCCCACCATCAGGATAGATGACGGATCCCTGCGGTCCTGAATGCATGCCTGATGGCGGGCACCTGGAGTAGGGTGTGGGCATAGGTAGATGGGATTCACCTGGGCTCACACTGTGCTTATAAGGGCGGCGTCACGGGGACGCCAGCAGGATGAGAGGGCGAAATGAGCAGAGAAGCAGAGGCCACGAGAGAAGGCCGGAGAGCCCAGAGGAGTGAAGACTTGCTGGGGGCTGGGAGACCCTGCCTGCTGTGTGCCTGGTCAATCCCTATAAAAGCCTGCAAAATACACTGAGGGCTCCAGGACTCCTCCTTCACCCCGTCTGCTCAGGTCATAGAGATCCTGCCCTGAGCCTTCTGTCCACGGCACATGGGGACTGGCGACTTCAGAGGGAAAGAAGGGCAGGAGAAGTGGGGAAGTCAAGACAAGGACAATCACTGATGGTTCCCTCGTGCCACCACCGCCATGGACTCCTCACGCCCTGTCTTCCTCAGGATCTTCCCAGGAGACGGCAGGTAGGAACCCCTTCCCCGTGCTGCCGACAGGGAAATGGCTCAGAGAGGCCAAGGTTGTAGTGCTAGTTCCGAGTAGAGGGACTCGTTCACCACCCCTGGGGAGACCCAGGGGTCCAGATGCAGTTCAGAGGCATGTGGATGAGAAAACTAAAGCAGGAACTCTGGGTCCCAAAGAACCTTCTAAAAGGGTATGGAGAAGGGAAAGTCCAGGGCATGCTCATCCTGAAGGCGGATGTGAAGCCAGCCCTAGGAAGACCTGGGTGGGCAGCCTCAGTGAGCTGGGCTGGTCCCCACTTCTGCTCTGTGAACAGAGACTAATGGGTGTGGACAGGGAGACTGGGAACTGGGCCTTCCTTCTAGGGGCCCTGCGGCCAGGGAGTGAGTGCAGCCTGGGGCTAGGCAGGGGCCCTGAGCAGACAGCCTAGAATATGGGGCTCTGTCCCTGGAAAGTGGATCCTCTGGTTGAGGGTGGTGTGTGCTCTGACCAGCATGGCAGGCTGGAGGGGATGGACATATAGCCCTGTTGCAACTCCAGCCTGTGACCGATGTCCTGCCTATCACCCTTTGGAGCAGAGGTCCTACTCTGTTTACCAAGCAAGGCACACCCTACCCGGAAGACCATCGGGCCCTCTGCACACCACCTTCCTGCATCTCCTCTGAAGGGTAATGGGGAGGAGGCCCAAGTCTTCGGCTAACATTGTCAACAGGTTCTTAGGATCTGCAACTTTAAGTGAACAACAAACAGGGAAACCAATTTTACCATGGCTAATTGATATAAACAGGAGCCAAGGTCCTATTTCTGGTCACAGAAAATACCACCGAACTTCTAGATAAAGACCCAAAGCACTTCTAAATATTCAATAATTTGTATTCATTCATTCATTTTCCAACCTGCTTATTCCACTTCGGGGTCTCAGATGGTTGGAGCCTATCCCAGCAGCTCAGGACTCAAGGCAGAATGCAACCCTGGACGGGATGGGACACCCTTCCACGGCAGGACACACACACCTACTCACTCTGCCTGGGACAGTGGAGACACACGCCAGTGCACCTGACACCAATACCTTTGGGAGGTGGGAGGAAACCAGAGAACCTAGAGAAAACCAACATGCCCGCAGACAGTGGCCCAACCCAGTGACTTTGCTCACTGACAGTAGAGCAGAGTGGCACTGGATGAAGCAAGGGTATTCGAGCGCCTGCTGCCCAAGTCACTGCCACGAGCCAGGCCCTGTGTGCACCTGCACCAGCAGCTCCAGAGGAGACGGGGCTGACACCAAAAGAATTAAAGAGCAATTTAGCTGTTTATTGTCCTTTCTCAAAAAGTATTACAGCAGAGCACACTGCCTACCAGTCAGGAAAGCGACCTACAATTGCTCTTCTCTGTACCTAGTGGCTCTGCCCCCCACATGGCTCTACCCGCTGCTCCAAAGGCCGTGGCAAAGAGCGGCAGCTCAGCAAGGGGACTTCTGTAGAGTAAATTAATTAATTCTTTTTTTTTATGCTTCTGGCCTCTGTGACTATCTTGGTTTCCTTATTTGGTGGGATCGTGGGCGCAGGGCACGAGTACCTGACTGGGGACACCTGGGCATGTGTAAGTGTGCACACCTGAACCTAGAGGTGGGGACAAAAGCAGCGGCAGCAGTGGCAGTGAGAGGACAAGTGGTGTGACTACAGACGAGGTGAGATCAAGAGACAACACAAGAGAAAGAACCCAGAGAAAGAGCGCGAAGATTCACTGAGGGCTGGGAGGCTTGTTGCTGCCAGCCGCCCAAGCCCTGGCTCTCCTGCCAGACCCCTGCCTTGCCAACCTACAAGGTTGCCCCACACCACCTCCCTCTCAAAAAGCTGTGTTTCTATTCCCAGCAACCCTAAAATGCCTACATGACACCACTGCTGTTTTTCTGGGTGAGAAAATCAAGACTTAGGGTGGAAGGGCCACCCAAGTTAGGGCTGTGTTGGGGGTTGGGCACTGGTTCTGTTTGACCCCAGAGCCTCTAATGGCCTGGAAAGTCCATGGGCCTGTAAGCAAACCACAAGGCACTCTTTGTCTTGGCTACCACGCCCTCCTAGACACAGACTCAACTCAGTTTAGCAGGAAGTGTCCTGCTATTTCTTCCCAAGCAGAATAGCAAGAGAATAAATGGGGAGGGCTAGTAGGCACAAGCCCCCTCTCTGAATCTGGCTGTATATGGAAGCACTGGGATGCCAATGTGAACATGAGAAGGTCCCTACCCTCAAGGAATTTATAACTTAACTGAAAACAAACAAAAAAGGCAATCCGATAGAAAGAGAGATAAGGGCAGGAAGAGATAATAGAGAGTAACAGAAATTGTTTTGCCTCTTCACACGAAAAAGATGTTCAGCCTCTCCAATAATCAAGAAAATGCAACTCACCCGAGCAGGATATCATGCTTTCACTTAGAATGGAAACAATTTAATAGGTGCTAATATATGTGGTAGGCGCAGGTCTGGCCTCCAGATGTCCATATCCTGCTGGCTGGAACCTGTGGACAACACTTGTTACGCGGCCAGGGGAGACAAGGTTGCTAATCACTGCCCTGGTGAGAACGAGAGTAGCCTGGATTATCCGGGTGCAACCAGTATGATTGTAAGGGGCTCGGAAAATGGAGCGGGGCGGGGGGTGGGGGCGGCGCAGAAGAAGGGTCAGTGTCAGAGGCCACGAGAAAGCCCACCCTGGTCACGGGTCTTGGCTGGCTTGGGAGATGGGAGGGCAGAATCTCTCAGCGCCTCCAGAAGGCAGGCAGCACAATTTGATTTCAGCTCTTTAAGACTTGTGTGGGACTTCTGACTCCAGCACTGTAAGATGTTAAAAACTGTTTTAAAACCACGTGATGTTAAGTTATCACAGCAGCAATAGGAAACCAATAGAAGATGCAATGCTGGCAGGGATTTAAGGAAATGGGCATTGCCAGATCCTCTGGGACTCTAAAATGAAATAGAGGGTTTTGGCAGACAGTAGATCTGCAACTATCACATATTTAATTGCATATATCACTTCCAGGGGACCCTCAGAAACGCTTGCCCTAAGTGCAAATATCTGAAGACAGAGGTGTTTAAGCCTACAGTGTTATATTATTTGTGATCCAGAAATAGTGGGAAGTCCAATAAGCGGAAACAGATTAAATGATTGTACAGTCATTTCAGGGGAAATGCCACGTGGCAAACCTGAAAAAGAATGAGAGAGCTGTTTGCTTTGTGATGTCCACAACACAACTGTAATAGAAACAGTAAGTGGGGGCATGGGAGAACCCCACTTTTGCAATGCAGGATGACAATATGCAAGACAAGTGTTTGTGCCCAACAGCATCTGACTCACGGGGGGCCTGTAGCAGATATTGCTCAATGGATGGAACCACTTGTAGCTACTGAGACGAACAAACTAACCGAATGTTGACCACGAGCAATGTCTTCAGAACTGATGCAAAACACATGCACATTCCATTAATTTGGCTTCTCATTTCCCAAGAATTCCGTAGACTTGCAATTTTCACTGTACACTTCCTCTTCCAGATCTTAAATTAAAAAAATATGAGTTTAGCCCCTTTCAGCAAGCATCTCTGTGGTTCTGGAGTTTACAATCTTCAGCAGGAAAAGTGCACATTTGTCCAGAGGACTAGCTTCCCTTTCCTAAACTGGCGCCTCCATATGACAAAGCATTCCTGCAAAGCCACAGTGAAGTAATTTATTTCATTTCTAGGTATGGAAAAATCTGAAGCATGAGATCTTGCCAAAACAGTTTTGAAAAATCTAAATCCACTAAAGCTACTGGGTTCCTATGCTGATGTATTTCTGCTACTTACAAGAGCTCTGGAGGGTTAATCCAGCCTGTCTCTCCTGAAGAAAGCTCGGTATTTTGCTCTAAGAATCTGTCTGTTGTGGATGTGTGTTCCCAGCAATCCCTAGAAATGCTTTTTAAGAACTGTGATCATAATGGAAACCTTGGGCCTCCAAAGTGTGAAGAAACCCTAGAGGCCCCAAGAGCACAAACTTTGAATACTGACTGGGTGATTTAATTGCAATGTCACCTTAGGTTATTGATTCAACCTCTACAGAAAAATGACGTTGGGAACACGGCCTGCTGCACAGGGTGTTGTCAGTGCTCTATGAATGGTAGCCATGGCAACAGAAAGCTGTGCAGCCTCAGTCCATCCAGTGGATGGAGCTTTCTCCCTCCCAAAAGCCCCTTCCCAGAAGCACCCCTGCCAGGAGGCCAGCTTGAGAGCAGAAAGACAGGTCTAAACACAGGTCTCCACCTCTGATCTCTACTCCTCAACACTTGGGGAGTTCACATCTGACTTGTCTCCACTCAGAGCATCAGAGGCCTGTACTTCAATAGGAATAGTTTCTGGGGCAGAGGAGCCACTTATTGTCTGGAGACCAGGTATTTGATCAGCAGGGTGGTGAGTTTTGGGTCTCTCCTGAGGACCCCTTAGTACCAGAAGGTAGGATCGCACCTTTCTCATGTTAAAGTCCTGAGGAACCAGTCAGGTCCTCCCACCTTGAACAGCTGTGAGGACAGGATGTGGGTTGATGCCCTGCCTCCACTCCCCCCAAGCAGTCAGACCCAGAGCTGTGAGATCCATGGTTTCATTCTCTTCAATAATTCCAGTTTTACTTTATCTGTGCTCCAGGGTTATGCTCACCTTTGGGCTGATGTCTTAAAGAAGCTCAGCACCCTGAGGGACCTGAGCTGAGGAGGTGAACTCGGAAGTAAGGGGCAAGGAGGAGAGAGAGAAAACCCCAGCTGCCTCCCTGTGCAAGGGGCAATGAAGTTCTGGGCTTGAGGTACCTCTCAGGCCCAGCAGACTGGAAGAGGGACTCCACACTGCACTGATATGAAATTAAAGATGCACACCAGTGCAGAATATGGGGGCTGCAGGGCCCCAGGGAGCAGGTAGGTGGGATGCCACCCTGAGCTCCCACCCTCCAGAGCCTGCAAAGCGACCACTGGTACCCTGACATGGAGCCCTGGCCCCGCAGGGCCACCACGCCCACCACTTGGCACAGTTCTCCTTGATGTGGGTTTTAATATGCTCATTGCATATCATAGGAAAGTGAGACTGAGGTGGAGGATCTGCCCAAAGCCGGCAGCTTAGAGGTGAAGAGGGGAGTCCAGAACAGGCGGTCTAGCCCCAAGCCCAGGCTCCCTTCATGACCTCCTGGGAAAACGGTCATATTTCTCTTCCTTCCATCACAGCTTACAGCTTAACAGGAACTGCCTGGGACAGGAACCCGGCTCCAGGCATCCCTGAGACAGAAGGCAGGACCTTTGGGCCCAGAGCACAGCTCCTGGGAGTCTGGGCCTCAGAGTCCCTTCTGACCTGATGACAAAAGTCAGCTCATCCCTAGTCCCAGCCACACCCCATCTGGCCCCATCTCTCCCTCCCAGTCTGGTGGGGAAGTCTGACGTCCTAGAAGTCAGCCATCAGGACTGAAGCCACTCCCAGGATCTGTCTTTGTTGTCCCGAGGACGGAGTTATATTTAGAAAGCTCTGGCCAGAGGCCCCCACATCACTCTGCTCAGATGGGGGAGTTGAAGGGGATGGGGGGAGAAATGGGGCTGATGGGGACACTGGAGACTTTATCTGGCAGTCTCCCCACCCCCCTCCACCCCCACAGGAATGCCCTCCAGTCTCCCCCAACTCCTGTGCTTCCTCGTTACCGAGAAATAGTGGAAAATGGCAAAGGAGTTGTGCTGCATCTTTGATTTTCCAGTTCAGAGCTGATCAGAGGAGAGAGGCTCTGAGGAGGCAGAAGTCCAAAGCAGGGGCAGCGAGGGGGGTATAGGGGTGGGGGGACATCACACGGGAGGAATGGTTGCCTTGGCCTCTGGGTATGGGGCCAGTAGGGCGTGGCTTCTTCATGGCCCTTTTTTCTCACACTGCCTGGGGGCTCAAGAATCCACATATTCTCTGATTTTGAGGCCAGAGGAAGAGGCTACCGGTGAGTGGGGCCTCGAGGGTCTCCTCTCAGCCTGAGTCTCGGGAAGGAAGATTCAGGGGAACATAGGGGCACATGGAAACACAAGCAGGGGCGCCTCCACCAACAGACTGCTGCTGCAGCTGGAGGAGAGGGGCAGTGTGCACTGACATTCAGAAGACACCTACTGTGTGTCTGCACCTGCTAGGGCTGGAATGGGGTCTGATCCCCACAGCACTGGGTGAAGTCAGCTGCCCACTTCACACCCCCCAGCACATAGGCAAGTCTCCGGCATTCGGCGAGAGTCCAGGAAAGAGTGAGCCGGTGGGAATCTCTATTCTGCAGGTCAGGAAATGGAGACTTAGGGCCTAAGGTCATGGCTGGAGTTTGAAAAGATGTAAACCCAGGCCCATTAGAACCCCCAAGCCAGGGATTTTTATCAGCACACTTTCTTGCCTCCACATGATCACTTAGGGCTTGAACTGAGGCCCCTCCCCTCAAATCCTAAGTTGAAAGCCAACTCCACACCCTGGGCATGTGACCTTGTTTGCAAATAAGAAAATCAGTGGGAGAAGCTCCATTTTACAGGCGAGGAGGCTGAGAGGGTGAGACAGTGATGGCAGAGGCTATGACCATCATCACACGGTGCACCCTCGCCCAACAGCCTGGGCGCTTCCGACACAGAAGCAGATGCACGCAGAGGGAAGACAGCGGGAAGAGCCACCGGCAAGCCAAGGAGACAGGCTGGAGCAGCAACTCAACTCGCGGTCCTCCAAAGGCACCAACGCTGCTGAGACCTTCGTTTTGGACTCCTAGCTCCAAAGCCGTGACACAACAGGTTTCTGCTGAATTGCCTGAGTTGTGGTACTGTGTTACTGGAGCCTTAGGAATCTAATACACACCCCAACCAGCCCAGAGCCTCATCTCCACCTCCCAAGCTGGGTGACCTTGGGCAAATTACTGAGCCTCTCTGTGCTTCAGTTCCCTTCTCTCTAAAATGTGGGGCCTCACACGGTTGTTGGACAGGTTAAAAGAGATAACAGGGCCTCCCTGGTGGTGCAGGGGGTTAAACAGCGCACTATGAAGCAATCTGCAGCCTCTGCAGCACGAGTTTGATCCCTGGCAGGCCAGGGAGCTACCCACATGGCGCAGTAGACCTGACTCAGCCGCTGCTCCCCTCAGCAGTGTATTTCAGTCAGTCTGTCTGTCCTGTTCCCCACTCTGTCTCTGGTGAATCCTCTCACCACCACTCCCTCACATCTCTGGCCTGTACCCCAGCTCTTGTATGCATAAATAAATAAATCTTAAAAAAAAATAAAAGAGATAGCATATACACTAGTTTAGAGCACTGCCTGCTCCCCAGGTTTTAGGCCTGGGGCACACCTCTATCTGCACTGCCTCACCCACGGAAGGTTGGGTGACCTTCTGAGCTTACACCTAGGACAGTAGATCAGATCTCATTCGGTTAAAGAAAACATTCTCGACTGAAAAGCTCAGAATGTCAGGTGGAGCCACGACTCTCCATCTTCATCTGCTGCACCCCAGAGCCCTCTGCTAAGGAGGATGATAGTGGAAGGAAAAAGTCACACAGAGCTGCAAGGAGGCCAGGATTGTCTCTCCGACCAAGAGGGAGGAGCGAGCATGCAAGAGTTGAGGAAAAAAAGGGAATATGAGTTCATTGCCCTGGGTGCAATGTCATCCATCATCATGTCATCCTCACTGTCCTCCAAAATCAGAGGGAGAAGCTCCATTTTACAGGTGAGGAAGCTGAGACAGTGAGATAAATTCACGTGCAAAGTCCTGGTAACAAGTGCCAGGCCAGCGCTCAAGCCAAGGGGTTTCACTTAAGCCCAACCTGGTGTCCTATGGAGAGAAAGGCAGACCCTGGGGAGGGGGCTCAGGCAGACGCAGGGAGTCTCTGGGGGAAATAAGGGGCTCCTGGCTCTGCCACCGTGGGAGGGCAGGGTCCCCTCCCCCTCATGCAAGGTGCCCGGAAGATTAGGAGAGGTGCCAAGGGGGAGGGGCAGGCAGCCTCCCTTCATTCTTGGGGATTTCCAAGTCAGATTTTCCTGTTCCTGAGAGTCCTTTTTTGACTTTAAAACCAGGTCCATGGGCCTCCCCGGTGGCGCAGCGGTTGAGCGCTGGGTTGCGAAGCTGCCCGCGGCCTCTGCGGCGCCGGTTCGATCCCCGGCTGCTCCCCGGCCACTGGAGGAGGGTCCCACATGGCGCGCAGACCTCTCCTGCCGCCCGCTGCTCCCCTCAGCAGTGTACTTCGGTCCTTCTGCCTGCTCTGCTCCCTGCTCTGGATCTGGTGAATTCTCTCACCCTCCCGCGCTTCTGACTGTACCCAGTGCGTGTATAAATAAATAAATAAATATTAAAAAAAAAAAAAAAACAGGTCAAACACAGGAGCCAATAAAATTCACATTTGTCTCCAGCTCTGCAGGGCACCCCCAGCCTCTTCTGGACTCTGTGCTGGAAACTTTCAGACAGCTCAGGGAGGGTGGAGGCCCCAAACCTCACCAAGGGCTCTTGTCTGACCCACCAGGCAGAGATTGCCCTATGGAAAATCCCAGGCAGCAGCCAGGAGCAAATGCCAGCTATTATTATCTTCAAGTCCCCATGTCTTCTAAATCCTACATCTCCTGGGGCTGCCCCTGCCAATTCTTTCTTCCCCAAGTCTTGCAGCAACACAACGGGAAAAATCCACCCTGACTGGGCTCAGCATACCAGGTGCTCTTTTTAGCCTGGGGTCTTAAGTATAAATAATCCTGTGGCTCTCCCTTTCCTCCTACCCCCCACCCAGCATATACAACCCCCAGGCCCCCTGGAAGCCTCCTTTCTCCACCAGCCCACTGGGGAGCTAAGGGCATCACACCCCCAGTCTCCACGGATGGAAAGAGGGTGCTCCAGACAAACACTCATTCCTCCTACAGGGATCCTGTGCGGCTGCCAGGCCACAGAGACGGTTAAGCCACACTCAGAATTCCCCAACACATTCTTTTAGACTGAGTGGTATTTCCTCTGGAGAACTTGCATCCATATCTAATTCCCAAGGAAACTTCCTCGTGAGCCTGAGTTGTTGCCCCTGAGTTGTTCCCAGAAGCCGTGGAGGGCGCCTGTTCCACTTTCCCCAGCACACATTTCTAGGGTCTTTGGGCCTGTGCTTCCCCATACTCCATTCCAAAGCCAGGCAGTGGGGTGGAACCACTGATCCCCCCAGGGTGCTTTCCAGACACGCCTGAACAGTTAGCACTCCAGGCAGGTACCTGCCGATGCGGGCCTCTGGTGCCCGACGGAACTTGGGGGTATGGAAGCACCAAAAATGTTATGACAGCCCCTCCTGGTACCCCAGGATGAAGGGCCCAGTCCTGACCCCATGCAGTATCTCCTTGCCTGGGGTTGGATGAGACTCCTTAGTTTGGGGATTTCAAAAAGGATTGAATTAACAACAACAACAGAATTAACAACAGAATTAATTACAACAACAGAATTGTGGAATTAACAACAACAGAATTAACAACAACAACAGCAAAATACATATACATAGGAAGCCTAGTGAAATCTGAATTTCAGATAAGTAACGTCTTAGTACAGTATTTCCTAAGTGCTGCAAAGGGCAGACCTTGACCGACTATTCTCTTAGTATTGAGCAGGGTGTTGTGTGTTTTGTCTGCCAACTCCATCCACAAGGGAACACTCCACAGGTGTGCTTCTTGGAAGACAGAGTGGAGTTGGCTTTGGGCAGGAAGAGGACAAAAATAAGGGGCCTCTAGCCACAGGAAGAGGCGTGGCATTAAAGACATCCATGAAGATAAGCCGAGAGGCCCACACTTGACCTTCAGGCCTTGGTGAGAACAGAAGACCCCTCGGAGTCTGCTGTCCACCAGGGGCTCTGGGCACAGAGGCAGCTTCTAAGTTTGCAGAAAGGTCACTGGATTCCCTCTGCTGATCATGATTCCAACAACGAAATAGTCCTATTGACTGATGCTTTACCATGTTTCCTGTGTGGTGGAGCTATCCTGATTCCGAAGCATGCGTTCATACGTTCATATCACCTTCACAGCAATCTACTGGGAGAGATTCCTCTTCAGGAATCTTTCTTTTATTCCTTTCTATTTCACAGATGAGGAAACTGAGGCACAAAAGCTTAAGTAACTTGTCCAAAGTCACACAGCTAGGGAGTGGAGGGAACAGGGATGTCAACCCAGACCTGTGGTCTCCTACACCAGGTCAGACAGAAAATGGGGGCCAGGATCCAGAGTCTGCCCAGGCTGGGGACCCCCCAGGGCTTTGCCATTCTGAGACAGCCCTGCTGTCTGCCTGCAAACATTTCTCTGTGGGGCAAAAGAACAGCAATGGAAGTAGGGGTCGGAGTCCCTAGAAAAGGTACAAATTGCTCCCATCCCAGAGGGGTGTGGGCCACCCCACCTGGGGCTCCATCTGCCAGCAGCCCTCATGCCAGGGAAGTGGAGGCTGGTTGGGCTGGGCCTTGTTAGGAGCCGCCCCTCTCAGCCTTGCTACTTCAGGACCCACAGATCCTGCAGATGCTGCAAGCCCTGCAGTGCTCCCAGCCCTTGCACGCAGCACAGAAGGCCCCGGGCCTGGTCAACCTGAAGCCCCACAAGGGACTCTGAGAAAACTGCCTCTGGCCTTGGGCAGAGAGCCAAATGCTCACCAGGTTCCCAGGAACTGAATCTGGACTGGGTCCCAAGAGGACATTGAGTGCCAGAGAGAAACAAAGCCAGCTTACTCCTTTTTGCTCCTGAGCACTGTCTGCGAGGGCCAGGAAGTTGGGGGAAAGGAGCTCACGGGAGTGAGGCCACCTCCCAGGCAGGGGAGGGCCTATCTGCCCTCACAGGTGGCCCCACTGCTCTCTGCCGAGGTCACCGCCTTTCTTAGCACGATTGTGGCAGCAAAGAGACTGTTGTGCAGCCACCAGGTCCTCTCCTTCACCAGGCTCCTTGTTGCACCCCAAGTTATCTTCCTAAAATACAAACCTGACGATATTCATCCCTAATTATAATTGTTCTGTTGATAGCTCCAGCAGAGGGGCCCTGAGATTGGAGTAATCCTATCCAACTCCTAAAGGAAGAGACAGGCTGTCTCCAGGCCCTGGGAGGGCTGACCGCTTCTGTGATAGTGGCATCATAAAGCAATGTGACAAGGGGTAGAGTGAGTGAAAAAACAAGTGTGCCCCCCGCTGACATGGGAGGGGGCGCCTGAGTTCTGTCGCTGGCGAGCACTCTGCTTTGGCTGCAGCGGGTGGCTCCTGGACTGCCCTCAATGCCAGTGACCTCTCTTGGCTTGAATTCTCTCTTTCCCCACAACCTTCAGACAACCTGCCTGGCTCCCCCAGGGCCCTGACACCAGGTAGGTCCTGAGTAGGGTCCCAACACTCTTCCCATAGGAGAGAGATGTCCCTCACTCCTGCAAATTAATGACCTGGCATTTTGGCTTATGCATTGGCGAGGCCTGAAAGTAGTTAGCAAGAGGACTGACAATGTCCAGAATCTGGATCTGCGGGGTTCAAGGGTGCTGGATTCACTCAATGATGTGAGTTCCATGAGACCTTCACCCTGAGGACACTCTACCTTGTTACTGTTTTTCCACCTTCCCTCCCAACAAACTCTGCGTGGCAAACAGAGGCCTTCATGGCCAGTTCCCAACCTGCTTTCCAGTCTGATTTCCTAACATGCCCCCTGCCCCAAGACCTAATTTTGGTCCCTTCTTCTAGAATGCCTTCAGCTCCCTGGTCTGCCAATTCATCTTTAAGAAACAGCACAAATATCTTCTCAGTGAACACTTTCCTGACTCTCCCCATTGGGTAGCTAGTGCCTGAATCCTTGGTGCTCACTAAGCTATATCCACCCCAGTGAGAGCTGGGTGAAGAGAGGAATACATTTGGGTTCCAAGGACTGACAGATATTTATAAGACTTGCAAAGACTCCCACAGTGAAAGTCAAGATTCAGGGTATGGGGTGAGAGGGGCTTCATGTACCCCAGTTGGCTTTTCTCTCTGAGGGTGACCCCATCCAACAGTAGCCAAGGTGACTCAAGGCTAGCCGGTCATTGGTGTTTCTAGGTAACCTAGTACGAGAAATGTCTCAGTCACCAAAGCCCCCTGAGCCCTTTAATTGAGTCACTGGCTTCTCACCAGACACCTGCAGAACCTTGGTTGAATTCTTTAAGTTTTTTATAAATCCTGGATATTAATCCCTTGTCAGTTGTTAATGTGTGAATATATTCTCCCATTCAGTAGGATGTCCTTTTAATTTCTTTGCTGTGTAAAAGCCTTTTAATTTGAGGTAACCCCAACTATTTATTTTTGCTTTTATTTCCCTTGCCATAGAGGTCCAGTCTTCAAGACTCTATCATTGTTGTCATGGAATGTGCCGTGTTTTCATCTATATCGTTTATTCTTGCAGGTAGTATGTCTAAGTCTTTAATCCATTTTGAATTTGTCTTTAGTGTAAGAGAAAATTCTTTTCTCTGTGGCCTTCCTGTTTTCCTAACCCCATTTATTAAAGAGACCCTGTTTTCCCCACTGGTCACAGCTGCTTTACCATAGATTAGGTATTGACATGCACATGGATTTATTTATGGACTTTTGATTCTGTTCCTCTGGCCCATGTATCAGTGCCATATTGCTTTAAATGCTATTGCTTTATCGTAAAGTTTGAAGTCAGGTAACAGGAAGCCTCCATTTCTTTCCTTTTTTTTTTTTACAATTTCTTTTACTAGTCAAGGTCTTTTGTGGTTCCATATAAATTTCAATGTTTTTTCTTCAAATACCTTGAAAAACATTTTGGTATTTCCATGAGGATTGCATTAAACTTTCTTATCACTTGAGACAGGATAGCCGTTGTGATTACATTGATTCTCCCTGTCCTCATGTCACTAACTGGTTCCTGCTGTCCTTCTCACTCTGACCCTCTTCCTTCTGATATTCTTGGCTGCTCTCCAGGCCCAACAGGTTTGATGCCATTTTCCTCAGCTGGGCGATTCCCTTCACTGTTGGGAGCAGACCTAGTATTCCTGGAGTCCATGTGGTTTTCCATAGAACATCAGTCCTTGTGAAGTTGCATCTCTGGGATTGGTGACTAGAGGTGCCTCCTGTGGTCCTGGTGGGTCTCTGAGGAAGAGGCCATCCTCCAGTCCCAGCCTGGACTGCATAGTGTTGGACGGGAAGTCTATGGTGAGGTCTCTATGCTTCCTCTTTGAACATAAATGCTCTGGGCAATGAAGGGTGGGCATTGGAAGATTGCTTCTGGGGAGAACTAGCAGGTATTCCAGGTTGTACTGTGTCTGAGAAGCCAAGTGAAAGGGCCTGGAAGGAGATACAGGTGGATACACATTTGGGGAATTATGACCAGCCCCCCTGGGGACAGAAGGACCCGGACTGTTCTGCCAGATCTCCTAGGAGATGCCCTGGAAGTCAGGCAGAAGGTCTACGGAAAGGCAGACTCTGACTCCTGCTTCTCACAAACCTTCAGGCACTGATCCTCAGAGCAGCATCTGCTTTACACCTTCCGGCCTCCCATCCAGACTCATCCATCTCAGAAAAATCTCTATCATCCTCCTCTTTCTCCATTTCTAGTTTAGGGTTCAAACATCTTTGTCGTACATCTTCACCTGTACCCTGCATTCCTTCACCGCTGGTCCTGCCAGGCCTTGGCCACCTTATGTGGTGCTGGTAACCAGAAGCAGAGCGCCTCTCTGTGTGGGCATCTGCCTCACGCATTTCACACTCAGCCTTCCAGGGCAGCAGAGCAGTTGCTACGGTGACGTCCTGGCCCTTTCATGTGTCCGTGGTGAGGGGAGACCGTGGCCAGTGCCAGAGGGCCACAGCCAGGATGATGCTACTAGGGACCATGGCGTGCAGGGCTTTGCGGGAATCTCTCTCCTCAGAAATCCCCCTGTACAGGCCCTGGTGATGTAAGGATTTCAAACACAGCAGTCAATGGGATTAAACTAGTCACATCCATTTCATTCATCTGCGCCCAGTTAAGCCTGGTATTGTCCAGATGATTGCACATGTCCTTCACCAGAGGAAAACAATAATGTAGGAGACAGAGAGAAGAATAGAGTGGGCCTCAGGGGTAGGGTGTGAGTGTCTGCTTACTCTTTTTAGAAATTACAAGTTATGTAGGTTCTGAGAATGTTCTGACTACCCAGTCAGGTTTGAGTTCACCCAGGATTGTCTCTCCATCACTGGGGATGGCTAGCATTTCTCCAGTCACTCGGTTGGTTTCTTGTTTACTCTTTTCATATAAGACAGCGAGGTGACTTGACGTAGCCCAACTCCTTCACAGTTTTCCCTTTGCCTTGGGAAGAAAGTGATGCATGTGTGTCGTCCCTACATACTCTTAAACATGGACCTATACAAGGTCAAACAGCAGATCTGGGACCACCTGTGCAACTCTACATCTGAGATGGACCATAACCCCAGCATTTTCAAGACCGACCCCCCCACCCTCCACCTCCACCCCGCCAAAAGTTGGTGACCAGAATTTGTTCATGCTCCAGCTTCCTGAGAATAGCTTTTCACAGTCCTTAGGATTCAGACCACCTGGCACCACTCAGGGAAACTGTGGGTTAAGTCCATCTTCAGTGGCGAGGCTTCCATTCCAGCGAAGGCCACAGATAGACTCCTGCTGTGAGGTGAGGCCATGTCTCCATCTGAATGACTATGAATGACTGAGAGGCCCCAGCATGTGCACTGCCACTGACCTTTCATAAAACACGAATCTTCACCTTTTTTGCACCATGAACTCCTATGGCACTTAGTGTAGTTTATGGACCCCCTTCTCAGAATAATGCATTTAGATGAACAAAAGAAAACACACAACATTACAAAGAAAGTGATTGCTCAGAAACACAGTTATCACAATATTTTGAGGTAGTGTTTTATGGACTTATTGACTCACACACTGAATACTATGATCTCATGGTGAGTCTGACAACTAAATTTTTAAGTAGTGATGAAAGGGAATGTTATTTCAAAACATGTGCTAAAACAGTAAGACAAAACTATCTGTGATTGCTATTGTTTTTTTTTTTTTTTTTTAGAGAGGCATGTTTTATTATTTATTTTGTTTGTTTGTTTGTTTTGTTTATACATGCACTGGGTACAGTCAGAAGCGCGGGAGGGTGAGAGAATTCACCAGAGCCAGAGCGGGGAGCAGAGCAGGCAGAAGGACCGAAGTACACTGCTGAGGGGAGCAGCGGGCGGCAGGAGAGGTCTGCGCGCCATGTGGGATCCTCCGCCGGTGGCCGGGAAGCAGCCGGGGATCGAACCGGCGCCGCAGAGGCCGCGGGCAGCTTCGCAACCCAGCACTCAACCGCTGCGCCACTGGGGAGGCCCGTGATTGCTATTGTTAACACATGTGCTGCTAATAATAGCATTAGTTGCTTCCACTGAAGATAGTAGGGAAAATAAAGGTATGTTTTCTATCCCATGCATTCTATCTGGGTTGAGAAGGTGATTCCAATGGACACCCAAAGTTACTCACCCTCCTTTAAAAAAACATTTCAAAAAAAAAAAAAAACCTTTAAAGCAAAACAAACGAAAAGTTGTTTCTGAGCAGAAAAATAGTTACTCCAAGTCACTGCCAGGGCCGCTGATCTTCGCCCTGGGCCTTGAGTGAGCGTGCAAGCCCCTCAGCTCTGGCCCCCTTCCTGCCCTTGGCAGCAATTCTTTCTCTCCTCCCAACACTGCCCACAAAGCTCTACCACAGCGAGGACTGAAAAGGGGGCTTGTGGAATTGTTGAAGCTTTCAAGTTGAACCACTTATGTTAATGAGCCTGGAAAGGCCTTAATATGTTTCAGTTGTGGAAAAACAGATGCTTTGACCTCATTTTGCTCATAAGTGCCTGTGTCTTGCTTGGCTTCACCTTCATGGGATGGCAGGGGAGGTGGAAAACTCCAGCTCCCAGGGGAAGTCACATGCAGTGGCCTGGGCACACCTGAGTATCCTGCCCCACTGTAGGGTAAGGTAAAAAGTGTCAGGCTTTTCTGCCCTCCCACCATTAGGATAGATGATGGAACCCTGTGGTCCTGAACGCATGCCTGATGGCAGGCACCTGGAGTAGGGGGTGGGCCTAGGTAAATGGGATTCACCTGGGCTGAGACTGGGCTTTTAAGGGCAGCGTCACGGAGACGCCAGCAGAGAGAAGAACCACAAGGAGAGCTGAGAAACAAAGACCACCAGAGAAGGCCGGAGAGCAAGAAGGAGTGAAGACTTGCTGGGGGCTGGGAGGCCTGCCAGCCTCCCGGCCCCCCAGCACTCCTGCCTGCCGTGTGCCTGGTAAACCCCAATAAAAGCCTGCAAAGCCACCCGAGGATTCCAGGACTGTCCTTTACCCCGTCTGCTGGAATCACAGAAAACCTGCCCTGTGTCATTCCTGCTGCTACACCCACCCCCTGGAGCCACCACCGTCACCACAGCCCCAGGGCTGCAGGCTGAGGGTGGGCACCGAGGAACCCAGCCACACCAGCCCCCTACACGAGCACGTCCCAAGCCTGCTTCCTTCCTCTATTCTCCTTGCTGGGCAAGCCCAGGTAAGTCATTTAATATCACAGGGCCTCCATTTTCCTCATTTGTCAAAAGGGGGAGATAAAACCCAAGCAATGGTGTTGCCAGAAGTTCAAGGGTGACAAGTGTGTCCACATATGGCACAGGCCAGACGTTCCGTTACTAACAGTGACCTTCCCGCTACGAGGCAGTGGTGTAGCTAGGCGTCTGGGCTTTGGGGTGAGGCAGGCTTGTTTCCAAACCCTAGCTCTGACACTTACTAGCTGTGGAACCTTGACAAGCTGCTCTCTGCTTCCTTTAAGATGGGACTAGTGCTCAGCTTTACGTGGGTTTCGTAAGAGTGAAGGAAATCAGCTAATGTGAAACGGTCACGCAGTACCTGGCACGTAGTAGGAGCACAATAAATATTAGTTCTATTTCCTCTTTTTCACTCCCCCACATCCTGGTAAACTACTGGCCAGAGGGGAGCAGCTCTGCTCAAGGGGGGCATTGAGGGTGGCCACTGGGGTCTCTGTTGCACAGTGTGTGTTCCCTGTGGGATGAAAGTCCTTGCAGACATGGCGGAGGCAACAGGGCACGGGAGTGACAGGAACAGTCAAATCCTGGGGAAATGTGTGAGACTGAGCTCAGTGGCTGACCAGCTGGAGCCGCGGGGGACCCACCAGCTGGGGTGCAGGCCCTCCTCCATCTTTGAGCCAGGATGTCTCTCTGTGCTTACCACTGCTCACAGGGGGGCGCGGGGCGGGGGTGTCCCTCTGTCTTTTGTGCCTGCTTGCTCTTCTGGGAGGCCCTGAATGATGAGACTATAGCAAATTCAGTGATTATATTTTCCACATCGCATCACTGAAATGCGTCAGTGGCCAAGCACCTCAGCTACGGCACATGCCACCCACTTAAAATGCTCCTCTCCAGTGGCAGCCAGTCTGATGCCCGATAACAGGGAGAGCCAAAGGAAGAGGGTGAGAGATTCCTCAGCTTCCTAACCACGCTCCCTGATGGTCCCACTGATCCCAAGGGCGCTGCCATCCCAGGAGGGAAAGAGCCCTGTGTTTACTGCCAAATGGCTGTTGTTTGCGATGTTAGTTTCTCATTTTGGGTGTGGGAGGGTTTTGCTCAATGACTTTTTTTTTTTTAAGATTTATTTTTATTTATACAAGCACTGGGTACAGTCAGAAGCGCGGGAGGGTGAGAGAATTCACCAGAGCAGGCAGAAGGACCGAAGTACACTGCTGAGGGGAGCAGCAGGCACCATGTGGAACCCTCCTCCAGTGGCCGGGGAGCAGCCGGGGATCGAACCAGCGCTGCAGAGGCTGCGGGCAGCTTCGCAACCCAGTGCTCAACCGCTGCGCCACCAGGGAGGCCCTCAATGACTCTTGATATAAATAATAGGAACATAATCAGGTGATAGAAAGTTGGCTATAACCACGTCAAAACCACCCAGAACTATGGCTGCAAACAGCCACGGCTTGTTCCATCAGAAATACAGCTTTTTATTGAAAAGGAAAAAAATTTACTTCTGGCTTCATATTCCACTTCTAACATTTGACCATCTCCCATGACATTGGGAATTGAACTTCCTTAGACGCCAGTGTCCTCATTTGTAAAATAAATCTACTCTTTGTTACAAGGATTAGAAAATAAAACATGTAAGAACATCTGGTATACAGGTCAACAGTCGGTGATCTCTAATGAGATGAATGAATGAAGGCAAGAAAAACATGCAGAAGGTTATTTGTAAAAAAAAAAAATAAAACTCATTTGCACACTTGCAGCCCTTCGATGAATCTTATCTTCAAAAACTTCTGCTCCTGTCTATATTCCCCAGTGTACTCTGGTCACACAGTTGGCATCATTAAATGTGTCCACCCAACGACAACCATGTCAGTGCAGAGTTGCACAGAACAGATCAAGCGCCTGCCTTCTGCTCTCTGCTGGGGATGGGGCCAAGAAGAGAGGTTTTGTCCCTGAACTGGGAGGCCAGCTCTGCTTATCCTGTTTGGGTCATGACTGAATCCCCAGAGAGCATTGCACCTGTCCCTGGGGATTGCCCCCACCCTGCCCCGTTCTGGCTCTGTCCTGGCTCTCCCCACAGGAAGCCCTTCCACTGGTGGGAATGAAAAAATTGCCCCTAAAAATTCTCTCCTTGGGGACCAGGAACCCCCCTGAAGACTGTGATTCTCCTAGGAAACCACAGTGAGAATTTCATAAGGGAGGATGTGGAGAGGGGATTCCTAATGGTCTAGAAAATCACATCTTTGGATCCAGAGGTGAATTTCCAGGATGCAGCCCAAGTCTGAGTACCCCCAGCCCGGGCAGTTTTCAGCTTGTGGGCTAGAGGTAGGAGGATGGTGTATGAGAACTGCTGATTACTGACATTATTCACACCACAAGTCTCCCTACCCCCATGAAAGGGAGGCTGCCACACCTCAGAGACAAACACTGGGACCTACATTGGGAGGCACTGCCTTGTCCAAGGGCAGCAGAGATCAAGAATTTCCATACAGCCCTTTAGCTCAAAGAGGGCTGTTGAGTCCCCAAGTGCCCTCTCTCAAGGAAACTGAGAGATGAAAAAATGTTCTACCTTGTGCTCTGCTGGTGGGAACATACAATGTGCAAGACAGTTTGTGATTCCTCAAAGAAAATACAGAATTATGATAGGATCCAGCAACTCCATTTATGGTATATACCCCAAAGAACAGAAATCAGGGCCTCTGCCCAGTCGTGTAATAGCAGCAAAACTCACAATAGCCAAGAGGTAGAGACAACTCAAGGGCCCACTGATGGATGAATGGAAACTAAATGGAATATTTTCAGACTTAAAAAGGAGAAATTCTGACACTTGGTACAACACGGGTGAACTTTGAGGACACCATGTTAAGTAAAAATAAGTCTGACACAGAAAGACAAATACTGTCTGATTCCATAGACATGAGGCACCTATAAAGTAGTCAGGTTCATCGAGCAGCAAGTAGAGGATGCTTGCCAGGGGTGGGGAGGGAGATTGTGGGGCCACTGCTTCATGGGTAGAGAGGTTCAATTTGCAAGACAGCCTTCTGAGATAGGCTGTCCGTCAATGTGACACACATAACAACACTGAACTGTGCTCTTAAAATGGGTTGGGATGATAATTAAATGAGGGAATGATGGAAAATGTGACCCCCTTTTTTTTTGCACAGAAGAACTGGGGTATAGGCCAGAAGTGTGGGACAGGGGGTGAGAGGATTCATCAGAGACAGAGTGGGGAGCAGAAAAGGGGGATCTACTGAAATACACTGCTGAGGGGAGCAGCGGGTGAGACAGGAGAGGTCTGCTGCACCATGTGGGTCAGCTCCCTAGCCAGGGATTGAACTCAGTCTGTAGCAGTGATAGTGCCAAGACTTAACCCTTAAGGCACCAGGGAGGCCCCTGTTGTGACCTTTGATGCCATTTTTAAAAGGCAAACTAAATGGATCCCATGAGCTTTGAGTTTTCAGAATGAAGCTAAAGGATAAGGAAGAGCAGGACCATGTATGGTACAGGCAGGAGGTGAAGGCCCACAGTGAACGTTGTCTGGGCTGATCTGTAAGGATCCTCAG
This sequence comes from Talpa occidentalis, assembly GCF_014898055.3. NCBI lineage: Eukaryota > Metazoa > Chordata > Mammalia > Eulipotyphla > Talpidae > Talpa > Talpa occidentalis. The sequence continues at coordinate 28,066,609 of NW_023603184.1, forward strand.
GACCTAATAGCAGTGGGCAGCCAGACACCTGCACGGGGAGTACTTCAGTCCCTCACAGACTTAGAAACCACAGAAGCAGTTTGTTCTGCAGCCACCACCTAATGAGATTTCAAGTTCAATCACTGTCACTTATCTGGCCTGCTTACTGCCACTAAGCAAAAGCAGAGTGTTTCATTCTAAGAGTTTCCAGATTGCAAATCCTGAAGCCAGGCCTTCTGCAAGACACAAGTTTTGCTGCCCAAAAGGGACTCAGACTTGAAGCTTTAGCAGACAAGCAAAATCCTGTCCCCACCAAGGTCCACCATCCAAACCACACCTCCCTGGCTCTTTCCTTGGGGGATTGCACAGGGCCTCAATACACTGTGCATACAGTACAGGGCACATGAAAGCACTTCAGATGCATGATATATTCCTAATTCAGCATGTGTTTCTATTTCTTTGACTGTCAAAGCCCTTCCTGATCTAATTCTTGCCTCTCCCCAGCTATATCTGCTGCCCCCCAAATATATCTCCAGCTCTGGCATCCTCAACTATGTAGTGGTAGTCAAACACGTCCTTGTTTTCCCAGGCTTCTTTGACTTTGAATACTTCTCCAAGGAATGTCTTTCCTCTCCATAACTGAGAATTCCTAGTCATTGTTCAAAATACAGCTCAACTGTCACCTCTTCCAGGAAGGCGGCCAAGACTTTTGAAGGGTCTGAGACTTGACTTGCAAGGCAACGAGTGAGCCTTCCATAGTTTCATGGACAAGATGAGACTCCTGGTTCAGAGATAAAGGACTTAATTTGCCGACGCCCCAGATACAGCCCGAGCCTCACGTTGGCATCAGTCTCCCTGGCCAGATTGGGGAAGCAATGTGGAGGTGTGCCCAGGTGAGTGCTGTGTGTGCAGTGGGTCACAGCTGAGGAACGCCAAGCATGGAGAACCTGAATCTTTCCTCATGGACTGCAAGCAAGCCTGCCCTCTGCCAAGGAGGAAGAGCTGTCTCTGTGTCCCAAGGCTGCTTGCTATGCCTTGACAAGATAGTCTGGAACAAGCAGGCAATGAGTGCCTCTGCTTAAAAAAGAAGCAGAAATGACAGAGACTATGGGTTGTCTCACAGCAAAGTCTTCCTTGGCTTCCTGATCTGAGGCCCACACAGTGCTCCCTAGGAATTATGAATCCATGTTGTAATGATCTGATAATTGTTTTTTTATCACATTAAAAAATTTCATTCTTAAGTGAGGTAACATTGGTTTATATTATTGTTGTCACTTTGGAAGTATAGCCCTCCCGCGCCCAGGTGTCACCCCCATAGTGCCCCCTCCATCAGATCACCCACAGCCCTTTTGGCTCCCTTCTCTCATTGGTCTCAACATGCCCCAGCTGCTCGCCCCCGAATGCCTTGGTTCTGTAGTCAGCTTTCAGGGGCTCATTTTCTTAGCTTGTCTTTTTCTAACTCTTTGTTTGGTTTCTCTATATTCTGCACATGAGTGATACACATCGGGATCTATCTTTCTCCTTCTGACTTATTTGTAATACTTTGGTATTAGCTGCGTGGTCTCTGATGTTAGGGACTGTCTGACATTTCTCTGCCAGACACAGAGTAACTGCTCAATGAATGTGCAGATAAATGAGTAAGTTGAGTAACTAATGCGGGGGATTTTGATAGCCATGTTGGAGTGTCATCAAATGATAGTAAAAGGCTAATATATATTGACCACTTATTCCTGCTTATTTTTTTTTAAAGATATATTTTTATTTATATAAGCACTGGGTACAGTCAGAAGCGTGGGAGGGTGAGAGAATTCACCAGAGCCAGAGCGGGGAGCAGAGCAGGCAGAAGGACCGAAGTACACTGCTGAGGGGAGCAGCGGGCGGCAGGAGAGGTCTGCGCGCCATGTGGGACCCTCCTCCAGTGGCCAGGGAGCAGCCGGGGATCGAACTGGCGCTGCAGAAGCTGCGGGCAGCTTAGCAGCCCAGCACGCAACTGCTGCACCACTGGGGAGGCCCTATTCCTGCTTATTCTTGTGTACTAGGCTCGGTGTGGTGTTTTTGACATGGATTATTTTTTCTTTAATTTTTGTATCCTTATGACTATATTATATAGATGGTGCTTCTCTGAATCCCACTGTGTATATAAGACCACAATTAAAGAATTTAATCAGTCACGAGGTTCATAAGCAATAGAGCAACGCTGTGAACTGGATCTGCCTGTGCCCACGCCCTTAGCCACCCCACTCATGTCCTCCTCCCACAAGGCATCTAAGCATTTGTTTGGGGTGCTGGTAGAGGTGTGGGGAGAAGCAGGGTGCCTGTTTTCTTGTGTGTTTTGGTTTTATAGGGCGGAGGTGGTAACCCCATGTCCCCATCACCTACTCCCTGGTGTGACTCACAGCCTTTAGCCACCTACTGGAACGTCACACCTTCTTAATCTGCTCTGCACCAGGGCAGACAGCCTGGAATGCAAAAATGACTTTTCTCTTTGAATAAAGGAGGAAAAGTGGAGATAAACTTGTGGAGCTGTTTGTTCCAACTTTTAATTCTCAAACAGCCTGCTCTCTTGGCCTTAATAATCCAAGAAATAAAAACAAAAAGATACAAATGGTCACCCACTGTCATGCCCACTATAGGTGACAGCTGGTGAAGCAGGCTCAGAAATGCAAAGTAAAATTAGTACATCTTTTCAGGAGGAAAATTTGGCAGTATCTCTCTAAATTTTAGAATTACCTTTGACCTGGTAATTTAATTTCTAGGATTTACAAGATGAAAATACTTGCAAAACTGCCCAGAAATATAGACATATTTACAACAAAATTGTAAAGAATTCACCAGCTTTTTTAAAACATTAAAAATACATAGAAACCTATAAAGGAAAAGTCTCTGCAAATTTCAGTTCCTTCAGAGATATCTACGATTAATGATTTAGTAGATATTTTGCCAAGCTTTTTAAGGCTAAGTGTTTTCCAAAAGTGAAGTATATTGTATATATAAACACATATTTCATATATGTACTGTTCTGCAATTGCTTGTTTTCCTACTTCATATTTTACAGCAGACCTATATCTATACCAATTTATATGACACCTACATTAAACTCATTTATTAACCTCATAGTACTTTGATTTTGAATGTGGAATATTCATATTCTATGAATTCCTTTTGAAGGATAATTAGGTTGAGGAGAGAAGAACTTAATTTAGTTAGGGGTTATGCTAAAAAATAAATGACTGCTTAAAAACTGCTCACCTAAACGTCAAGGAATTGGGGAAGGGAATCTTATATTTACAACAACACAAACCAATGTTACTGCAATTAAAATATAAATAGGTAATAAATAAAATTAAAAAAATCCCTCGCCTTCATCAACTTTATTTGGGATTGTTTATTCATTTCTCACAATGATCCAGAATTCTTAGATGTTCACTATAATTTTGTCCTACTGGGTTAAGGCATAAGGGCCATACAGAGGGCCAGAAATCACAGTTGACTCAAAATATAAATCTAAACACAAAAAGGTACCCAAATGTCTGGTCACAGGATGGTGGAACTGCAGGACTATGTCATTACTCTCAGAGCTCCAAGTCTGTTGTTGTCCACAGAAACGGGTACACAGACGCACATCCTGCCCACCTGGGCCCCGTCTGGGAACCTGTCAGCACCTGTCCATCACCTATTCTCTTGCATGACAGCCCACCCTCCCTTCTGTTGCCATCTCCATCATCCAAACCCAGCACCTATGACTCGCAAGCATGAGAACAGTGGGGTGAGTCAACCCTGCGTCAGGAGCACAGAGCTTCTGGCAAAGCGCGTGACTCAGAGGGTGAGGCAGGCGCTGGAGAACATAGCCCACGGCTGCCGCTACTTGTGTCAATAGGAAGAGGCCTGTGGAGGCCTTACACGCACCCTCCGCTTCCAGGCAAACTCTGTTCTTCGTGCAGTAGGCTTATGGGAACCAGGAGGGAACCAGTTCGAACCCAGTTTTGATTACCTGCCATAATAACGAGGACTTACAATAAGAGTTTTACTGCCTGAACTTACTAGTTCTCACCTGGTTATGTATGGGAGTTGGGAGATTATCAGCCCCATTTGATAAAGGACAGGGCTGGCCAGGGCCAGGGGTAGGGTTTGAAGTCAGGTGAGTCTCACACCTGGTTTGGACTTCCTCCTTGTCTGGAGACTGACAGGGAAGGACTAGATTTTTTTTTTTTAAGATTTATTTTTATGCATGCAAGAGCTGGGGTACAGGTCAGAGATGTGGGGGGGTGAGAGGATCCACCAGAGACAGAGTGGGGAGCAGAACAGGCAGACTGACTGAAACACACTGCTGAGGGGAGAAGCAGGCGAGAGAGGAGAGGTCTGCTGCGCCATGTGAGTTGCTCCCTGGCCGGCCAGGGATCAAACTCATACTGCAGAGGCTGTGGATTGCTTCATAGTGTGGTGCTTAATCCCCTGTGCCACCAGGGAGGCCCAGGGTCTAGATTTCCTTGGAAGTGGCCACCAAACTTCCCTCAGCAGGGCTTTCCAAGGGACAAGGCCTTTGGGCACTGACTGTGTTTTCCTAATAGGTCCATGGCCTATTTGAAGGCATTTCCATTCAGATAAACCCATGACTTGTCATCATGGTGCCCTCTTCAATTTCCTTAAATAGACAGATTCCAGCACCAGAAATCAGGGCACAGGGAGCAAACAAAATGGTGCCCCAACTGTGTTTATCCTGTGATGAGACAAGTTGGGGCAAGGAAGCCCCTGAGACTGATGGAGAAGGAGGTCATTCCACACCCTTTCTCCTCCTGCACCCTTGTTGGGTCCCTCTGGCCTTTGAAGTGATAGGATGTTCACTATTCTATGGGAAGCAGACAAATCTTTCAGAAATTCAGCCATGGCTTCCCACCTCAATTCCCCTAGACTTTAACACAAGTAACAAAGTATCCTTACAACAAACATTTGGTATATATTTATTGTAGAGAATTCCATTGTCCTTGTCCTGATGTGCTGTCAAAAGGTACTGTCCATTCTGGTCATATCCAGGGCAAGGACATCACTGACTCATGCAAGTTGCTATTCTCTGGTTGTTCTCAGTAGTGAAATTTGTCTACCTGTTTGTCACTGAAGCCTTGACCAATACCTTGGAGTTGGTTATAAATGACTGAACCTGCAGGTTCAGAAGAAAGATGTTCATCTAGAAAAATAAATAAACCTACTTTTTAAAATAACTTATTCTGGGCCTCCCCTGGTGGCGCAGGCAGTTGAGCGCCACGCTGTGAAGCTGTGCGCAGCTTCTGCAGTGCTGGTTCGATCCCGGCCGACCGGCGAGGGTCCCACATGGTGAGCAGACCTCTCCTGTCTCGCCCACTGCTCCCCTCAGCAGTGTATTTCGTCAGTCTGCCTGTTCTGTTCCCCGCTCTGTCTCCAGTGAATCCTCTCACCCTCCTGCACATCTGGCCTGTACCCCGGTTTTTGTATAAATAAATCTTTAAAAAAATAAAATAACTTATTTTAACATGAAACTAGAATAGACAACAAATGCATGGTGGGCTAAGCTTTGTGGCTGTGAGCTGTGTTTTCAATAGAGTATGTGTCCCTTTGAAATGGCACCTTGGTTAATTGGGCCCGATCCATCATATTTGGGGACACAGTGCTACATATAAAAGCTGCTCTTTTGTGCACAATGGCTTGTCTGCTCTTGTATCTCCCAACTGCTTTCTTCTTAACCCCCTGCACAAAAGTAGCACAGCATCAGTCCAATCCCAGCCAGTGAAGAGACAGGCTGGGGGCTCAGCACAAAAGCCTCAGGGAGCTGTCAGCCCTCATCAGCCTCACCAGTACGCTGGCTCGGGTGCAATAACAAACCTCGATGTCCTTTCAGATTTGAATGTAAAAACAGACCAATACCTTGCACACACTGTGCTAAATTTTCTAGACAGGCATATAGTATTACTGTCTGTAACTTTCCATGAGCCTCCTCGGGTTACCATACATATTAATACACACAATGGCATGTGAGGAAAGGAAAATTCCGGGTGTTGGTGATGATTGTTAATTGAATTCATCTGGGAATTTTAAATTCTGAAAATTTAGTCCTTGCTTACAGTATTTTAAAGTTATGACCAGCATACGATTTTGTCCTTTGAATGGCAACTCTCCTGTTTCCCTTTAAGAGCAAGTTTCTTCAGTATGTAATGCAGTGCAGAGCCAGTTGTAAAAATTAGTCAATCACAAAACCATGGAATGGGACAGTGTGACAATGTTTGACCTTTTGCGTTCCTTTGATGTCTGTGAAGACAAATAGTCTTTACAGTTTCCTTCTTGGAAAAGTAGAGCAAATGTGTCTGTAAAGATAATTCTTGAGCCCCAGCTCAGTTGGTGCAGATAAAGGTAAGCCAAGAGCAATATGGGGAGTTGAATGGGAAATTCTGTGAGCATCTGAAACTAGATCTCATGTCTCTGACTCTTGGCAAGCCACACTGACAACCAGTGTTTCTGTCAGAAGGTAACACACTGCCATTTCTGCCACAGGATGTTCCTTTCCCAGCTGACACGAAAAGTCCCCAGTCTGCTGTCTAAAGACCTGTAGGATCTCCCAGGCCCTGGCAGGACAAGTATCAGATAGCCCAGCTCTCCTTCTAACTAATCAGATTGGAATTGGTTCTCACAGAGAAACCCAATAAGTCTCGAGCAGGAATCATGGAAACACTTGGTTGAGTCTCTACCTTCCGAGATTCCTAGATCATCTCTCCCCATTAACTCTCTGTATCCTTAGTGTGTGTAAGCAGGGCTCAGATTATGCCCTTCACAAGGAACCACGTGCATGTCTCCATCACATGGTGGACAAGGACTGTGTAGGCAGGCATGGAGACTCGGCCTCCCAGCTGAGCCAAAGCATGGACAAGTGTTAGTACACGGGCTCAGGCACACTCAGGAGAGCAGCATAAACCTGTTGGCTGCCACACACAAATGCAGGCTGCTGCTCCCTGACCAAGCACACTCTTGGCATACTTTGACTCTTGTCTCTCACCTGCCAGCATGGTCAGAGTCTCGATCCCCTGCCACAGGCCTCAGACCTGACATAGTCACTTCACTCTGGGCAGTGAAGGGGGAGCATGGCATGAGCCTGTTGCAGGCCACATATGCACCAGGGCCTCTAGCAGGTGCAGGAGGGCTCACCGCCAGGGCTGCTACATCTAGACTCTGGGAAGTTCCCAGGGGTCAAGGTGTATAATACACTTTTTTTTTTGGGGGGTGAGAACAAAGGCTTTTTTTCTCCCCTAATTCATAGTCCTAAGAGTTCTACTTCCCCACCCTTACTATTCAGTAGCCCCTGCTCAGGCCCTCCTCCTCATGGGGCCCGCCTCCTCACGGATACTCTAAAGCTGCTCCCTCCTATATTCTCAGACTGTCTGTTTTTGTTACGCTTTGCTCCCTTGCTACCTTTGAACGTGGTCTCTCTTCTTGATCTTAATCAAACCTCCAAGTTTCACAGGCTGTGGATGGAGAGTTTGGACAGATGACCTTGTTTGAAGGCGGGAATCCCAGGTGACCACTCATAAGGGGTACACTCATGCTTCCAGCCTATAGCTCTTTCCATGCCCCACACCTTCTACTGCCACCGGGGTCCCTTGAACGGTCACCATCATGACACACAGCTGATTGGACCTTCCCTGCCCCCCAGCCTACAGGAAACTTCTGAGTATGTGCCAAACACCAACAACCTACCACATCAGCGCCATCTCCCTAACTATCAGGGTTAGCAAGGTTCTCTCTCTGGGATAAGGCCAAAAGAGATGAGGAAAAACATCCCCCCTGAAGGTGGGGGACACATACTGCACCTCTGAGGGAAGAACTTGTAGCTGGCAGTTCGCATATGGTGCCTGGGGCAGAAAGGTTGGTGCTGCAGTCCCCCAAGGGGATGCATTTGTATTCTGACCTCATTGTGTGGCAGGCACCTGGCCCTCCTCCCCAGGCATCTGCAGTAGCTGCCTTTTTGAGAAGATGAAGTACAAGGGAGTCACCTCTGGGACCCCATGACTCCCACTGGGCACCAGATCTGCACCCATGTTTTCCCTCTGTGAAATGATGCCCCTCCCAACTTTAGGACTCTATAATTCTATAAGACCACCCCGAATCTGAACTAGGCAGCAGGCAGCAGGTATGACCATAGCGGGACAGAAAGGGAAGCCTTGAGAGGAGGCAACTTTCCTTAGGCCGCTAGGTTGCACTTGAGGTTTTCTTGCATTCAAACTATCTGATCTGGGCTGAGATTCTAAAAGGTATGCACAATGCCTCAGGCTTTAGGGGATTGCACAGCCTCATGTACCAGGTTCTCAGTCAATGTCCCTGGTACCAACTTGTTCCCTTTCAAGGCCGCAGAGCCATACAAATGGTAACTGGATCTAACCTCTGTGTTTCTGATACGAAGTACATGGAGGTATAATCTGACTGCATCAGTCAGTCAGGAATATAGAAACTGGAGAATCTTGGTAGAAATGAGGCAGTTGAGGCACATGAGAGTCAGTTCCCTCCTGCCCAAGGTCTAAAGTCTGGGTCACCCTAGACAGGTGCGTGTGCCTTGGGCTATCAGCAAAGGGGTAAGGACAACTCACGTGGTTCCTTTTGCCTTCTTCGTCTCCCACGGATGTAATGACTGTCTCTGAAAAGACCATTTGTCCAGTCTGGTTGTTGGTGACCTATTGTAGAGCAAGAAGGGTAAATGAGAAATAAAAGGAATTAGGAGGAAATCACACAAGTTTTGTTTAATTTAATTTTTGAAACCTGGGTTATCCAGCAAAGTGAAAGGAATGCCTGCTCCCTCCTCGCTGAGTCCCACCAGCAGCACTCTGATGGGCAGCACCCCTCCATGTGGTGAGAGGAGAGACTATGGAGTCCCCAGTGGGTAGCTATGGAGGACAAGGTGGTGCATAGAAAACCCTCAGCACAGAGCCTGCCACCTAGCAAAAACTCACCATTAGCTATTTTTATCATTTTTCAGCTCATCATGTGAAACCCATTGTCAACTTTCTTTTCCATGATGACAGGTCTGGGAGTCTAGGCGCATGTCTTTCATGAGAAGCAAGCAGTTTTAGTGACAGTCCTGATTCTAGTGGATTTTGTTTCATCAAGTGCTTGAATCCAGTGGGAGATTTGGTCCAACAATCCTCTATCTCTTCTCTGCCTCCGATTCTGTAATCAGGAGCAGGTGTCTCAAAGCTGAGCCTGAGAATTCAGACACAGTACCCAGGTTGTTCATGAGCCCCATCAGAGGTGAAAACATGTGGACTGATGCAGAACAGAAAGGACTGTGGTTCAGAGCTGTGTTCTTTGAGCCTTAGCTGCAAACAGTCATCTAGGATGTAATCTGGAACAGTTCATTTCTTTTCTCTGATTCATAATTTCCTCACTTGTAGGTCATCTTTAAAAGTTCCTGACAACTCTAGTATCTCAGGAACCTACACCCAGACATTTGCAACCATGGATCAACCATGGATCTCAGCCTCATTTGCAACCATGGATCACGACCCAGTTCTGAGGCAGTAAGGATCACATCTTCATCAACATAATTAAAATTTTTATCTATATAATTCATCTCCTCAGCACAGCACAGAGATATTGTTTCAATCCTCTATACCATATTTTTATAGGATTAACCAATGCTATATTTAAAAGAACTCTAAAGTATTATACATACTCTTTGCAGACCTTCTCAGAGCCTTTACCATACTAATGTACACCTTTATATCTCTAGGAGGACAAATAGATGCAAAGTTTTCAAATATATTTCATCACTCCAAGTGCTCCATGGAACCCACTTGAAAACTACTGTGCTGAGCTGCTAATGTAATGTTATTACAGCAAAGTAGTAATAAGATCAACTTGCTTCTGCACAGCACTTTTTAGTTGAGAATAAACTCTCATATACTCTAGATCATTTGACCCTCATAAGACGGTAGTGTAGATGTTGCTAACCCTACTTCATAATATGGTTAGTGAGGGTCATACATTTAAATAATTTTGCAAAATCACACTCACTACTGGTAGGATGCACATTTGGTATTCCGACACCTTTGAGGAGCAACTGTGAGCAGCAGCCAAACCTGCTGGCTAATTCTTGTCAGAAAAGATGACTTAATATTGGTTTTGACAAGAATAAGAAAATCACTTCTGAAACAATCTCAGTCTTCAGATCAATAACACCAGGGTGTTCTGTTCAGCAGGTGACTCACTCATTTACCCCGGGGAGGGTGGATGGGTAGAGAAGAGAGCCTCTGAAGCTGGGCCCATCAGCATGCACTGGGAGAAAGGCCACGCAAAGGCTATTTCTCCTCAAGGTGATGGTTCATGAAAATTGGCAGGCGTAGACGTGCTATTACTCCAGTCAGCTCATTACGTGAGTGCTGGACTGACAGGAAGCCTCGTAGGTGAGAGCTGCCATGGCCTTGCATACAGGAGCTGAGACGAGACCAGCGGTCAAGCTCCTTTGTGCTCACAATAGAATGTCAACACTATAGCCCTTCGTGAACACGTGCACAGCAGATTCACTTTGAGAAAACACAGAAACTTCCATGGTTTGCTCTCAAAATGGTGCCAAAATTCCACTGGAGAAAACTCATAGTCAGGAAGGTTAAGGCTCTGTTTCTTTAGATTTGCCATGTTTTCTTCCTCAACTCAGATTAGGGACAAACATGCTTGCTTCTCATGCAAGATACTAGACTGAGAGACACCTAGAGATGTTGTAGGGCAGGAAAAACTTTGCTACAGAAGTTTGAATGGAAAACCAGAAAAAGAATGAATGTTTCCTCTGTGACAATAGAGGCTATCCCTTCTGAAAATGTCACATTTGAGTTCCTTTTAAGGGCCAGTGAAGATCTATTTATGTAACACGGTGTGTATTTCAACACTCCATGGAAGCACACATGAAACTTGGAGATGAATCTCCCAAATTCAATACCAGGAAAGGATCTCTTTAGATATTGGTTTGCTTCCTTATTTCCAAGTGATAAAAATCCCTCAACATTCCTTTGCAATTGGCCTGGCAGAAAGCTTGGAGTTCAATTTATTGCTAAATTACAAAAGCAATTTAGGTTTTTGATACACATCTTTTCCCTTTAAACAGTTCCCTCACATCCTTTGGCTTTTACCATCCTCATCTGTGCTTTGGCTTGTGTATCAAACATGTAAATAAGTCCTTAGTTCGCTAGTGGGGCTGGGCGCTACAGAAAGGAGGACATGCCAACCAGGACCGCCCTTACCTTGTGAATTTCTTGGTGTACGTGGATGGTATTATTTCCAACTTTCGTCTCCGTGTTGGTCTCATTGTGATAGCTGGGAGGTAAGTTTGCCAGGTTCACTTCCGATGATGTTTTGGCAGCAGCTTCTTCTGCCTCCATCTATTAAATCAATGAACTTAATGAGTAAAATAGTTTTCTCTTAACATAAATCAGAGTCCATTGGAAATAAGAACCACTTCTCTTTTCTTCTGCAATGACAAATAATAATGGTAAAGTTAGGTATTCTTCATTGAGCACTCCCTTGGACAAAACATTGTACTAAATATTTTACATACATGATAGCCTCTGATCGCAAACCTCCCTCTGAGTGTTGAAGGTTCCCATTCTACAAAAGGGCAAACTGCTTCAGAGAGATGGGATAATAACCCAAGACTCTCAGGGAAGGGCAGAGTTAGGATCTGAATGCCTTCCCATTGAATAATCTTGGCCCCCATACAAATGCTGATAGGGTCACGCCCATCTCCCTATGGACTAATTCCTAGTCATCTGCATTCAGTTCCCTTACAAGCCAGCAGCCAACTCTCTCTCTCTGATGGTATTTTCTTTTTTTAAAGATTTGTTTTATTTCTTTATGCATACAAGAACTGGAGTGTAGGCCAGTGGTGGGGGGACAAAAGAATTCACCAGAGACAGAGTGGGGAGCAGAACAGATGGAGCTACTGAAATACGCTGCTGAGGGGAGCAGCGGGTAAGACAGGAGAGGTCTGCTGCACCATGTAGGTTAGCTCCCTGGCCAGGGATTAAACTCTTGCCCCAGTGGCTGGCATAGCTTAATAGCGCTGACTTTAACCCTTGTGCCAGGGAGGTCCTCTGAGGGTATTTTCTAGCTGCAAAAAGATGCTCAGTCTGTACAGGTCTCAAGTGCTAGGGAGTTAACATACCAGGGACAATCCCTGAATACTGAAGGACTGGGTGTGGGGGTAAGCTTCCTCTCCCCTCAATGGGACGGTCTCTCTGAGGATCCCCAGAGGGTCCTAGTTGCCCCTAGAAGTAACGTGCTCATCAGTACAGCCTTTTTTGCCTTGTTCCTGGTCCATCTCACTTCCTCCTAGTGTTTCTGGGAACAATTCCCAAATAATCAATTTGTTCCAAATCTGTGTCACAGGGTCTGGGGTGGGGGGTGGGGCACCCAAACTAAGCCTTAAGACTAAGGCTGTCTTAGTTTCCTGTGTCCTTGCAGGTTAAGGACACAGCTATGTCTTCCCTACCCTACCTCTTGGGTATAAGAGGGACCTTTGTACTGTAGAAAGACACTGGACTAGTTTCTGGGGACCCCTTCTTCTGGCTCTTCTTGCATATGTGTCCTTCTCTGGTGTCAGGCTTTGGAGGCTACTATCCACAAATCCTCCAGTCTCTTGAGCCTCCATGACATCTTTACCAGACAGTCAGCATGTCTACACCCAGTTTCCCCTGTCAGATTTTTCACCCCACCCTGCTCTCGATGAGCAGGCAGTTAGCAACATGAACCACTCACAGCTCTCTGGACTCAAAAGGAGGTCACATCATGGCCTGCTTGAGCCAATAAGGTACTCTCTCTAGGAATTTAAAATGAGAAGCATGAAAAAAAGTTCTGGCTGGTGGCTAGCAATTTTCTAATAATGTGTCTTTGACTGGACTATTTTTATTTCTTAAGACTAATCCTCAAAAAGATTTTCCCATGAAAAATAATCACTGTCTTCTGTCCCCTTACAAATTAGATGAGGCCCCTTCTTTTCTGCCTCTTCCAACCAGTTTGGGGAAAGAATTCCCATGTTTTAATGTAGAACTTAAAACACTCACTCAGAAGTATGAAGAAAGCCTGGTAGGCACAAAGGTTCAAATAATCAACTGAGGACTTGGTCAGTGACTATTGTGTTTGACCCTGAGACAATTGCTGCAATATATAAAACTTGATCACTGGCTTGATAATAACAACAGTAATAATAACAACAATAACAGTAGCCCCCATGTTGGGCATCAGCTGTGTCTGAGCCCTTACACCAAAACCTTCCATGTCTCCTAGAATGTTCACAGCACCCCAGTAGAGGAAGGTGTTATGACCTCCTTTTGCAGATGAAGCAAAGGAGACTGTGAAAGGTGAAGGGACCTGCCTGAGGTCACCACGCTATTAGTACATGGCAAAGCTGGGATTAGAATTCAGGTCAGTCTAACTCCAAATTATGAGCTCTCTGCTTCCCCATGGGATTCTGCACCCCTGGAGCAGCCTATGCTTTCACTGGGGTGGGGGACAGGAAAGTCCCACACAAACCATTTTCAGGATGATTATGACCCTCTCTAGAAGCAAGTCTGGGCTCCACAGAACAGACAAGAAAGGTTTTCAGAAGGAGGAGGTGGCAGGATGGGGCTGGTCTCAGAGAATGTGGTGTATATCAGTAGACAGGAGAGCAGAGAGGACAGTCATGGCAGCCTGGACAAGAATGGGAGTGCATTGTAGGCTGGGGCAGAGGGTGCATGCAGGGCACCAGAGGCAGTGATCAGAAGAACTGAATGTGCCTGTCAGGAGAAGGATCACCGAGCAGGTTCAGGGGGGCCATTCTAAAGCAGAGGGTACTGGCCCGGTTCTCAGCCAGGAGAGTACAGCAGAGTCACACACACCCAAAATATTTTAAAAATTAAAAAAAAATCTATTATCTCTCTCTCTATCCCTATACCTATATGCATACATCTCTATCTGTAGCTATCTCTATGGCTGTATTTATTACCATATCATCTGAATCCCTGCCCAGACCTGCCAAGCTAGAATTTCTGGGGGTGGGACCTGATATCCATGAACCTCTCAGGTGATTCTGAGGTATTCCCTTTCCACCATTTGCTCCAAGAACATCTGCTGCATGGACTGGAGAGAGCAGCATATTCTGAAGACTAGCTGGGAAATACAGTTGACCCTCGAGTACAGTGGGAACAGCAAGGGTCCACTTACAGCAGATCTTTTTTAGCCTCAGTTCTGCACCCACAGATTCAACCAACCCCAAAGCTGACTGGTTAAATCCTTAGCTGTATGGGGAGGCCAGCCATAGGTTGGAAGTGGAATTTTGAAAGCAATGAGGGTCTGCACCCCTCACCCCATGTTGTTCAAGGCCCAACTGTAATGTAGGGTCTAAAGAATGAAGCGAGCAGGGGACTGGGCTGAATCAGATCTACAAATAGAAATTATATCTGGGGAGGGGCCTTCCAATGAGAATCACTCCTCATATCTCTGTGCGCTGGCCACTGCATTAGGCAAGAGGTTGCCCAGCTTGTCTGCACTGTACAAAGTGCCAGGTTTCTGGAGTCAGGTGAGGTGGGGCAAGTCCTGGATCTGGCATGAAGCAGACGTGGAACCAAGGGCAAGAGACTGTATGTGTCTAAACTTCAGCCTCTTGTTTGTCAGGTGGGAATGATCCTACTTTGTTCAAAGGATCATGAAATCGAACTGCTCGGTACGGTTCCTGCCACCCAGCAAATATGTAATATATTGCTATTTCATAATATTGTCCCTTAAGAGAGCAGTTTTAGAAGTACTGGCTTGCCAGGGAATGTTTGGGTACTCGTGGAAGGAGCAGATAGTAGATGTCATGTGTTTGAAGAGTTTGCCAAAAAATGGAGAAGAAATGGAAGGGAGCTGGGATAGGAGGCAGGAAGGGCAAGGAACATTTTTGTGTTGTTTGTTTTTTGGTAAGCAAGAGATCCTGGTGTGTTTCGTGATAGGAAATACACAGCTGGGAAAGTGTAGGAGATTGGTGATGCTAGAAGAAGGGAATCTTCTAATGCTTTTTAAATTCCCATCAGAGTCTAAATCTTCCACTTTGGCATTTAAATAGCAATAGACAAATCATCCAGTCTAGAGTTTGCTTTGCTTTGAGCAGATAGCCTTTTTCTAGAGCCTTGTCCCTCTCAGCCAGTAGTTATTTCAGTAGGCTGAGCTAATTTCTTTAATGGCACCATGGACTAGAAGTGCAGTTTACAATGGAAATTTCAACCACAACTATTACTTTCACTAGCAAGAGAAACTTAAGCCTGAAGCCATAGGAGTTATTTCATAGAGGAGGAATGTGAATGTTTAAAAATGGCATTTATGGTTGGTTGGATCTGTGGGTCTATTAAAGGGGCATGGTAGGAGAAAATGGAGAAATAAATCCAGGCTTGGTATTGGGGTTCTTCTTAGGAACAGGTGAGAGGATAAGAACATTCTAAAACAGGCCAGCTACAGATGTGGCAATGAGTGGGTGTGGAGAGGGGAGGGAGGGAAGGAAGTAGTTTTTTCCTTAAAATACATTGTCTGTAACGTATAGAATCATAAAACCAAATTGAACCATTTAAAGATTTACTTCCCCCAATAATGGCCCAAGTAGAGTTAACTTTGTCTTTTTTCCTGAAGCAAAATCAACAGCTTAAATCAGCTGGAATATTTAAAATGTCAGGAAGTTGCTTGAAAGCAGATTCATGATGCAACTATGTAAACAAGCAACGCATCTGGCCTTGTGATTTTTGGGCTTTCCCTGGGACAGCAAGTACATAGCGACTATCTGTGTTTGTGAGATTGAAGGAGTGCTCGGCTTCTAAAAAAATTAATACTATTAGTCACAATCCATTGAGACTCTCTATAGGAGACACTAGTGGTTCTTTGTTATTATTGATACTGCTATTATTAATATTATGATCATGATAATCATTATTTTTTATTATATAATGTCCTGTATTCCTCAGAATCCCCTCCTAAGGGGAAGACTTGCATTACACCTATTTTACAACATCATTTTAGGTGACCAGGTAACATGCTATGTTTGCATCCTCTCATTTCATGCTCCTCTTCACCCTAAGGGTAGATGTTTTTCCATTTCCAACCCTGAATCCCACCAACAGAAAGTGGCAGGACTGGGGTGGGAGGAAGGAAAGTTGGCCCCAAGCAAGGATCTCTCTCAACCTGCTCCCACGCCCTGAGAGGAGACTCTCTGGGAAACAACTACTGGGCAGCGCAGAGTTGACTGTCAACCTCTCCCTGGGGGCCAACTTCAGCCAGTCTACCTGCACAAGCCAGGCAGAGTTCCACTTGGAGGGAGGAAGCCGGGCACAGCCAAACTGGACACCTGTACTCCAGGGAGGACACTGCTGCGTGGGTCCCACTGAGCCCTAAACTGCTCTGACCAGAGAAGCCTGAGGAGTTCCCTGCTACTCCCCCATCCCGCTCTCCAGGAGCTACCCTCAGCGCCCCACGCTGCCTGGGCACAGTCCCACTGAATGAAACATGGCAGCTACCTTGCCAGTCTCCCTGGGAATCCCGGAGGCAACACTGAGGTGCCCAGATAAGGAAGGCAGATAACCTGCCCTGGAAACAGAAGGGTCACAAGCACAGTTTCTTTTGAAGAGGTAAAGTTAAGAGGCCTTGGGGCCTGTCTGACTCCTCTCCTCCTTTAATTGTTGCATATCGTGATTCTTGTGCTGTCTCGAGGATGTCCAGGTATAGGCAGCCGTACAACCGCCTCCTATCCCAGCGTGTCTTTCACTGCTAACTCCATCAGCTCAACTGTTGTTGGCAGGGAGGGGAAATAGCCTCAAAATACACAGACTAGAGCCAGCACTGGAGGCTTTGCCCAAAGGGGCTTTCAAGTTGACAGAGACGTGGAGATGGCTCATCTACAGGCCTTTCGTTGACTCCTTCGCTGGCACAGCTGGCTTCTCTCCAAAGACAGGGTGTAGCTAGAGCTGGTTTCAACCATCATCATGCCCACCCACCCCAGGGACCAGGGATAGTGCCACATCTGGACTGAGGGAGCTGAGCCAGCTTCACCTCCTGCCAGGCATCCCTGGCAATGTTTAGGTGGGCACCACTGAGGACAGAACAGGATTCATCCACAACGCCTGGACTTGGAGGTGATGGGATAAAGCAGCTGTGCAAAGCTATGCAAGGTATCTGGTATTTGATAATAATAGCTGCTATCTACCACACACCTATTTTACATCAGGTACTCAAAGCATTTAATTCTCACAGGAAACTGAGTTACAAGATGTTAAGGGATTTCCCCAATGTCGCTATGACTGTGAGTGGCAGGGGAGGACTTTGAACCCGGACTGACTCCAGAGTACTCTAGGAATGAAGATGGGACAGCCGCTCAGGTTGGCCCCTCCGCCTCTCACTCACCACTCTGATCATTCTCCCTGGGATTCGGGATTCTGATTTGCCTTCTCTGCTTCCACATGGAATTTGGGAAGCCCTCACAGACTGCTAGCAAAGTTCAAGGTTCTTTGTCTCTTTGTCCCCATGCAGCAGGCATCCTAACTCTATCTTGGGAGGATGGCACAAGTTCAAAGTCCAAGGAACAAGCTAGAACTTGAGCTGCCTGAAGTTTCCTGTGCTTCTTAGCAAAACTGCTGGCAAACCAGAGGCCTTGCAAGCATCCCTTACACTACGGGAAGGCTAATGCACACTTGCAGGTGGTTGTAGGGTGTGGTGGGCAGCCTGCAAGGCAGGTGGTGACTCTGGTTGGTGGTGGACAGGCTCAGATCCAGTTTGGCAGGAAGACAGAACCATGTGCGAGTGGGGATCACCCTGAGCTGCCTCCAGATCACTCCCATGCTGCCCGAGGACGCTGGCCAGCGCTTGGAGCCGGGGTTCCCTCCAGCCTCCCTAGTCCCCAGTCTCGCGCTTCCAGGGCCCCCAGGGCTCACCAACCTCCTCCACGGCACTGCGCAGTTTGTGCTGCGTGTCCTCCATCAGTTCCTCAACCTCGCGGAACATCTCGTTGAGGGTGGCCTCCTCCTGCGGGTAGCTGAGAGCCGGGCCAGGCCCGATAGGAGCCGAGGTCGTCGTGGGAGCCGGCGCAGGGGCCGTGGGGACCGCCGCGGCCAGCAGCAGGCACAGCAGGGTGCCCCGGAGTCGCTGCATCGCTGCTCTGCGCCCTCCGCCGCCTGCGTCCGGGAACGCGGTCAGAGGCGCGCAGACCACCCCCTGCCTGCCCAGCGGACCAGCCCTGGGTATGAAGCGCCCCTCCGCGCGGAGCCCCTCCTCCCCGCACCCACCCCTGGTTGAGAAGAAATACAATCCCCTCTGGACTCAGCAGCTCCTCCAGACTGAGCAGCACCCCCTCGCTGCGTCCCGCGGGTACCGACCCCCTCGGAAGCCCCACCCTTAGCCTGGAGCACAGGCCGAGCTCCACCACGGTCCCCTCATTGGAGCAAAGGACCCGCCTACGCTAATAATGCGCACCCCCCACCACCTCTGCTCAGTCCCAGGTTCGAGCCTGCCCCCTCCTCCACCAGATCAGAGTGCAGCCTGATCCTGCCCAGCCCCAACCCTATCCCAGCCCCCAACCCGGCGCCGGAGCGCAGGCCCGCACCCTCCCCTCGGATGGGAACCCAGTGCGCCTCCGGCCCCTCACCCATTAGCTGAGCCAACCCCCAACCCCGCAGCCACCCTCCCCGTCTGCCGAGCTGCCCCGGGGCTGGACCTGCCTGCTGGGCTTGGTCTGGAGGCCGCCTTCGGGCTGCGGGAGCTGGCGCGGGCCGCGGGAGCTGGGAGCACGGATGCCGCAGCGCTGGTACCCGGCGATCCCGCAGCGCGCCCCGCCCGCCCCGCTAGCCAGGCCCCGCCCCGCGGGAGGGGCTGAGCCCCAGCCGCCGCCATTGGCCGGCTTGGCCAGCGGCGATCTCACGCCCCAGACCTGCCTCGCTGCCTCCCCAGCGACTCCACAGGAAGCCGGCCCCGTCCCTGCACCCCGCTCCTCCAGGCGCACGGTCCATTGTCATCTCTGGCCTGGATTCTTGCAACCGTTTGCGGGAGGGGAGAGGGTCTTCCCGCACCCCACCTTCCTCTCTCCAAGCCATGCTGCACCCAGCATGTAGTCCTGCAGGATAAAACCCCAGCCCTTCGCCTGCCATCCAGGCCTGTCGCTGGGTGGGCTTGATGTACCCGCCGTGGCTGATGCACTCCAGCCATGAAAACTCACTTGTGGCTCCTGGAACAAGACCCTGGAATGGCAGGCAACAAGCTCCTGGAGGGCGGCTCAGCAGAGTGGTTAAGGCCAGACAGTCACACCCAGACTGCCTGGTGCGATCCCAGCTCTGCTCCTTAGCCCTTTGCCAATCTGGCCAATTTAGCAGATTTGTCTGCGTCCCAGCTATTCCAAGCGTGACACGGAGGCTGCCGTAGTAAGCCCCCTGCACGGGAGGGCAGTGGCTGCCTGTGCAACGCGTCAGCTGTAATGACAGTGGAGTTCTGTCCTGTCCACAGCAGTCTCCCAGTACCTAGAATGGGGCACTCACTGTTTTTTTTTTTTTAAACATTTTTAAAAATAAGTGCATGTCTAGAACAGAGAGTACTCATACAGTTTCTGAATAAATGAGTGTTTTTTGGGTCCTCCTATTTCCTCACATTACTCTTTCTGTCGTGACCATCCCTCCTCCTCTCTGCCTGGCTCACTCCTCCCAACCTATCCCTAGTCTCCCCCTTCTGTCCTCTAGGTCACCTGACTTCCCACCATCTGCCTGGTGACCCACCGCTTCATCCCCAGAGAATGGAGATCGTGGGAGGCAGGGTCTGACTTGTTCATCTTTGTGTCCTGAGACCTCAGTTATAATAAACATTTGGTCCCTAAGAAATGGAAGGACTGATCATTATATCAATAGCTATTGATATAACCAGGTATCCACACCCTTACTGAGCACTCACTGTATACCAGGAATAAGCACTGTGAATTCTTGAACGACATCTGACAGTGGGGCTAGTTTTATTTCCCTTTTACACATAAGTAGACTTGGCTAAGATCCATAGCTAGTAAGTGGGATTTGAACCTAGGAATCTAGCACCAGAGCCTTCCCCCTTCACTGCCCAGCTCCTCTACTATATATCTGACTGGGGCATGTGGGAGCTGAGTTGGGAGTAGGGGACAATGGTTTCTGTAGGTGACCACTGAGAAAACATGTTTGGGGAGGGAGTGCAGGATATGCCGCACCAAGACATTCTGCTTAGGCAGATTGATTATTTTGAGCTGAAGGCACTTGAAGGCAGCAGATTCGAGAAGGGCTTTGCAATCTCCCCTTTTCTACCTTAAAACAGACCATAAAATGTCCCATGGGAGAGATGCCTTCCCTGGAAGAGAAGAGTATCCTTATCACCAGATACTGGAAGGAATGCCAAAGGGATCTGTGCAAACACACTTACTAAGATAACCCTTATCTCCCGCCAGTGTCCACCCCCACTCCCACATCTCTCTCAGGCACGTCCTCGTAATTTATTGTCCCTAGCCCAACCTCCTTGCCTTGCCCCTTCTTCACAATTTATCTTTTGTCTAAAAGGTTTATTAGCTTTTTGTCTTGGTCACTTCCTCAGATATTTATTTTCTGGTGAAGGCACCCACGTACATGTAAAATGTTAATAAAATATGTGTGCTCCTCTCTTCTTCAATTTGTGTTATGTTAGTTTAATTCTCAGGCCCAGCTAGAGACCCTAGGAGGGTGGAGGAAAAAGTTGTTCCTTCCCTACAGGAACCATGGCCATGGCCACTTTGTTACGTTCATACATCCGAGTCCACTGCAGAATGTCCATCAGAATCATAACTGGGGCTTTCTTGACATTGACACTGTGCCTACCTCGACTCTGTATGGGAGGGCTTAGAGACTCAGGGAAGTTAGGCCATCTGCCCAGAGCCAGCCAGCAGGGATGGGGCCTCCTGGAAGTAGACTTTGTGCTCTGATGCTCTCTGTGACTGCTTTTCTTTGCAAAACTCTCTGATCACTGTTAACTATCGTGACATGGCTTCTAACCATGTTCTTTTCAACTTTTGGGCTTCTGGGCAGGGGCCTTCTGAGAATCCAGGGAGAGCCCTCTCTTTGCCAGCACCCCCTGGATAGTTGCTAAGCCTGACTCAGCTATTCACCAGTTTTGGGGGATGATTGAGCCCATGCAAGGAACCTGGAGCTGACTCTCCAGATAACGCCCTTGCCACTTCAGGCACCTCATTAGGAAGACGCTAAAGCAGAGCTGTAAGCTGCTTCCAGGAGGCACAGTAGGGCCAGGCCCAAAGTTGAATGGAGTATATTTACTGAGCAACGTGCTCTCCCTGCTGCCACACTGCGACTTAAAAGACTGGAAATTTCCCAGAATAAGACTGATTTTGTTAGAGACATTTTGGGTTTGTTTGTATTTTTTAGGGTATTAGACACACTGTCTGGAAATACTTAAAATTCTAAGTTCTCATCTTAAACTGGAAGGGATCTATGGAGTCATAAATGGGGGTCCTACTTCATGGTTGGGGAAGTGGCTGCAGAGTTGTTGTAAGCTGCTGAAATTCACCTAGAAAGCTGGCACCTGCACAGCAGTCTCACCTCTAGCTCTCTGCCCTCAAGAAACTCATAACCGTGTGCATGAGGAGACATGGAGAAAGAGGTTGATTGGAGCACTGTTTACAATAGCAAAAATGTAAAAATGAGATCTTAGTCTTTCTGAGCTGGAGAATGGACACACTGGGACTTGTACAAGCAATAGAACACAGCAGTTAAAGTAATGAGCAACATTTCTAGGCAACACTATGGATAAATCTTAAAAAACACAGAGTGGAGTGGAAAAGGCAATTTGTAAGATGCTATGTGCGGGATGCTGTTCGTGCTTATTAAAAAAACACAAAACAACAGTATATATATTTTTATGGATGCTGTAAGTATAGTAACAGATACAAAAATGTGCAGGCTGCCTGGAGTAGAAGGTGGGGGGAAGAGATGGGAAACTTCTCAGTATTTGTAACATTTTCTTTCTTTGAGGAAGAGAGCCTACCAGTAGGGAGGAGTTCTAAAGAAAAGTGTCCAAATATTCACATCTGTTCAATCATCACAGTTGATTAATTGCATGTGGGTATGTGGGTGTGTTTGTGTATTATTTTCAGTATATTTGAAACAGTTTATGAATAAAGTGAAACCAAAAAAAGCAAAATGAAGCCCCTCTTTGCCCTCATCTCCTACTACCTGCAGATAAAACAGAACAAAAAACCTCTTATGGCCTGATTTCCCTTAGATATATTCTGGACACCAAAGCCCAGCCGGGGTAACCTCCCTTCCAGGGAGATGAGAGGCGGGGTGGAGGGTCCACACCAGGCCTGGGCAGAGGGGCATTGCTCTTAATAAAGGCCCTTCTGTCTGCTTGGATGGCTAGAAGCTTTCCTCCTGGCATGGGTGGAACCCTGCAATAACTCTGGGTAGTAGAGGGGGCTTATCTGTCAGTTGCCCCTTACTCTCCCAGGGAAGGAACAGTAGGTAAACAAGGGGTCTCAGATACACAGGGAGTATCCAGGCATTGCATCCACGTAGGGAACTATTATGCACTGATTTTGAAAACTTTAAATTTCAAATTAGCAGGATTAGGACCTCCATGGTGGTGCAAGGGGTTAAGACACAACCTATGAAGCTATCTGCAGCCACTGCAGCACGAGTTTGATCCCCAGCCAGGGAGCTACCCACATGGCACAGCAGACCTCTCCTGACCGGCCCACTGCTCCCTTCAGCAGTGTATTTCAGTCAAACTGCTCCCCACTCTGTCTCTGGTGAATCCTCTCCTCCCCTCACACTTCTGGCCTGTACCCCAGTTGTTGTATGCATAAATAAATAAATCTTTAGGAAAAAAAACCAAATTAGCAGGATTAGTACATATTTCTCTCTTCTTTCCCTTACATCTTAAATAGGGTATACTTGAAAAATACACTTGAATATACTTGAAATATATACTTGAAAAATAATGTGAAGAGTGACTCCGAGAGAAAGTATCCGCATGTCTATTTAGAATCTTCTTTCCCTGCCAGAATGCATGCCACGTGAGGTTGCACAGGACACCTGTCCCTATGACAACCTCCAGTCCAGCCCAGCACCTGTAGAAAGTTAGCACTTAGTTAGGATAAGCAGAACCAACGTGGATGGGGTCCCCACCCACAAGGAACCTACCACGTATGAAGAAACAGAGAAGTCAGCAGATATTGCAAAGACAGTAAACCAGTAAGGAAAACAGGCCACTGAAGGAAAGGAGGTTGAAAAACATAACGGAAGTGGACTCTGTAGCATGTCCATGAGGAGTGTCTGTTGCTGGTCCAGGTAACAGCGCTGGTGGGACTGTGAGACCATATGGTGTTCAAAAGGGTGACCTACGCCCCCCACCCCATGTGTCTGAATTAGGGAGATACACCTGGCTAAAAGTTGGCCTGTCATGTTCTTTCCTGAATTTTGAGATTAAAGACACTATTCATTAGCTTAAGAACAGAAGCCAGCATGGGGGGAAGTGGGGTGGGGGGAGAGAGGTTGAGATTGAAGGAGAGAGACACTTGGAGAGGGAGATTCTATGAACCCAAGAGGGTGTGGGAGGAAGTGAGTGGAGGCTTGTTCTGTGATATCATTCTGGTTCTTGGTTCCAGTCTTTCATGAGTCTGTCTGAGACCCAGCTGCACCCTCTGCCCTTTAACACCATGAGATATTTGGGGATTCTCCTCATAGGCTTCCTGAATTGTTTGAGCTAGGTTAGTGACTTTCCATTACTGGCTACCAAACTGCCTTACATATCTGGGACAGGGCTGACTGTTTTTCTATTTTCTTTTTGAAGATTTATTTATTTATGCATACAAGAACTGGGGTACAGGTCAGAGGTGTGGAGGGTGAGAGGATTCCCCAGAGACAGAGTGGGGAACAGAACAGGCAGATTGACTGAAATACACTGCTGAGGAGAGCAGCAGGCAAGTCAGGAGAGGTCTGCTGCACCATGTGGGTAGGTCCCTGGCGGGGGATCGAACTCATGCTGCAGTGGCTGTGGACAGTTTCATAGGTTGTGTCTTATCCCCTTGCGCCACCAGGGAGGCCCCAGGACTGCCAGTTTTTAACTGGCAATCCTCTCTAAGGAAGGTTTGCACTAGAGGGGGTTACTCTTCCTCTCATGAGTGAGAAACACAGGGCCACCGAGGCTGCTGGGCAGGGAATTGTCAGCCTCCTCCCCTTCCTTAGTGACCCCCAACCCATAGTGTCGGCCACTAATTCCATCCAGGCTGGCCAGGTCCAGTCTGTAACTTGTGATTGTACTGAAGAACCCAGTGCCAAGATTTTTCTGAATGGAAACTCCATCTGGCTTTGGAAAGAGTGTTCAAGTGGATTCAGGTTTCCATGAGTAATAGCCACTGGATGTCCAAAGCACACATTGAATTTGCCAAGTTTCCGTGGGTGGGTGAACAAAAGACACCCAGAGGATTGTATCACCTTCAGAACACAGCACAGGGGGATGAACCCTGAGCCCTTGTCTTGCCTGTCAATTTAACAGGTGGATGTGTGTGCTCTGCCCCATCTTGTGTGTGTTCTGAAGCGGAGGATGACCGAGGAGCCGGCGCCGGAAGAATTCATGTTACTAGGAAGTTGTGGGGAAGAATGTCTAGAAATGTGGTTCTACCTAGTGACCCCACTGCCTGGGGACAGAGAGAGAATCCCCAAGAGACTTGCTGAACCGTGCAGGGGCTGGGCCCCTCTGGGCATGCTGATTCACAGTAGGGATTATGTAAGTTAAAACTTGTGTAGAACTTTACATTAACATGACTGAAATTAATATATATATATATATAAATTATCTCCAAATTAAAAAATAATGGTGGGCGTGGGGAGAGGTATAAAGTAGCTTGTCCAAAATCTGAGCCAGGGATTCAAGCAGGTGCGTGGAACTCCTGGATCCAGACTTTGAAAGACTCGACCATCAGCTGCTCATGAGCCCATAGCATCTGGGCAGGTGGAGGCGCTGTCTGTGGTCAGCAGTGTCAGACATGGCAGCCAGCAGTGGACATCGTGGCTTTGCTACCTTCTGGATTTCTAATCTTGGATAAGCTAATTATCTCTGTAAGTGTTAGTTTTCTCATCTTTAAAAGTCTCCTTTATTAAACGAGAGCAATAAAAGCTGATTGTCAGGAACAAATCCTTGCAGGGAGACAGTTTGGAGCCTGGGCACTGGGCCCATCCAGCTCTACTTTACTCTCCAGCAGGCCCACTTTGACAAGTCTCTCCACACCAGTGTGCCCGTTTGTTCAGCTGTATGAGCAGGACAGGAACTGCAGCCGCCTGGTGAGACTCTTATCTGGCTCACAGGACATCGCTCCATAAAGCAGTCAGCAAAGCGCCTGGCCTGTAGCAATGCAGTAATGATCGGTGGTGTTAGCTGTGAGGTTACTGTCATCCTCAGCATCGTCACTAGGCTCAGCCCACAAAACTCTTGCAAAGTGATCAGGGAACAGAGCTCCCTTTGTGTACGCTCAACTGGGCTCAGGGAAAGGCAGGGCAGGGGGTGGGTGTGGAGGGGAAGCTTCCACAGCAAATTTACTTAGACCACGAAGGCTTCTGGAGGGTCTTGGTGCAGGCAGCTCTTTGCTGTTTATGAAGCAAACCTCTGATCTGTAATCAGTGCTGAGCGCTGCCAGCACAGCTGGGTCAGAAGTTCATGCAACAAGCACTCATCCATCCTGCCAGCCCTGCTGTGGCTCATGCATCACTCACACTGTGTACCCCTTTACTGCTCTCACCAGGCTCTCCCTTCCTGCCACAGGATCACCAGTCTTCTGCTGGATTGTGAGCGAGGGTCAAAGTCCCATGATTAACAAGGGAAAGACCTCCCAAGATAGGAGTTATTGGAATAGATAATGTTAAATTATGTGTTTTCATTTTTATTCATTTTATTCACTGTCATGTGCTGTCTGTTTCTTCTTGATTTAAGCAAATCCTTGTAGTGGGTCTGTTTGCCTAATATCTCTGCAAGAAAATGCTAGTTTGCATGTTTTGGAAATTCATCCCACTGACCCTGAGGCTGGCCAGCACTGCTGAGCCTCCCTTGCCAGCATCCACCATCTTCTCAGTTCTCAAACATTAACAAGCACAGAAAGAGCTGGGGATGAGGGAGTGGGTGTTAAACAGAAGCTTCTGGATGGAACCTTAGACCCTTGTTGCATCTCTAACAAGTTCCTTGGTGATCCTGAGCCTGTCAGTTCAGGGATCAAAACCAAGAACCTCTATTTGTGATTGTTGAGGAAATACCAAGCTTCAGTGATCATTATTAAACCCTTACCACCCATTCCTTATCTATAGTAGTACCTAAAACAGGGTTACTCACAAAGATGAAATAAACTGATCCACATAAAGTGCTTCTCATCATTCCTGGTCCTAGCTTCTCAGTAAGTCTCAGTAAGCTTTCATTATCATCGTCAACAGAGAAAAATCGTGACAAGGGAAATGTCATGCAAGAGAGAGACACCTCACTGAATTGTGTGGTAGCAATGGGGTAGCTCCCTGAGCGCAGGGACCACATCTTACACCCTATAATACACTCCCAGTATGCTGCCTGGAATGTGGAGGCGCTTGCGAAGTATTTAAGGATGAATGGCATGAAAAATCTCTAAGATGAATGAAACTGTCATAGTACATTCCTATGGAAAGATTGTAGCAAAGTATATCCAATATGGATCCATTTTGGTAGACAGAAAAAGAGGCACTGGATGTATAAGAGCAAGTGTTTGGTTATATAACCAGAAGTAAAAGGTGGGGAGCATACCATACCATAGATGGTGCTGAATAGGGAGCCTGTCAGTATTTATTTTATTGCAGATCTCTGTATGGTTGCTATTTGTGTGCTTTTCTTATCCCATGTGCTGGGTGCATCTCTTGACTTACCTTACTCATACCTGTTTACCTAGCACCTGCGCTTGGGCATGTTTAGTGAGGGTTTAATAAGAACATATTAAAGAACTTATTTTGTAACAATTTACTAAGTTAGGGTTGGGTACATTGCTGCTGGATTGAGAAGCTAATTATTGCTTCCCACCTACACGAGGAGTTTGCACTTGTTCAGGATCATACAGTTCCTTTAAATGTTTGCATTTTAAATCTAAGTGAAACATTACATTATTAAATAGACTACCTGACCTACCCTATACCCCTCAGCATCTCAGGTACCGTGATCCTTAGAGGGGGTGGAGGGGGTAGAAATATTAGCTAAAAGAATGAACAATGCAAATGCAGCAGGGTGAAGCCCACGGTTTCCCAGTAGTTACTGTTCAATGATAGGAGGGAGAGACCGATATATCCCTGGGAGCAGTGAACTTTTCTCAGGACATCCGTCAGGGGTTTTTGCTGACGACGTGGGATTCAGAATGGTGTTTGACATGTGCAGAATCTTAATTATGTGTCTCAGGTATCAAATGTATCTAGTTCTGTATGTACAGCACATTGATTCATTCAATGACTATTTAGAGGCTTACAATGCACCTGCTCTTCCGGCTGGCCCTGAGGATATCAAAGTGATGCAG
Source organism: Talpa occidentalis (assembly GCF_014898055.3). Taxonomy (NCBI): domain Eukaryota; kingdom Metazoa; phylum Chordata; class Mammalia; order Eulipotyphla; family Talpidae; genus Talpa; species Talpa occidentalis. The sequence continues at coordinate 28,094,144 of NW_023603184.1, forward strand.
CAGCATTCTCTTCTGAAGGAACAGTTTCTTGAATTCACTTTTCTTTTTCTTCAATACCTAAGAGCCTTCTCCTCTATTTAAAGTTTTTAAAGTATTTTCCACTAAGCCTAGAATAAACTCAACTCTGAGTTTTTAAAAATTTATATATATTTTACATCGTTCATTTTTGTACAATGTTTGCTTTCTTTTCTCAGGTGTCGTCCCCATAGAATTCCCACCACCAGTGCACCCGTGCACCAGCACCACAGTCCCCTGTGCTCCTCCCTCCCCACCTCTGCAGAATGTCTCTGGCTTATAGTTGTCTGTTTTTATTTTGTTGTGTTGTGTTTTTTATTTTTATTATTTTTTTCCCTGATGCCTTATTTGATTCCCCTGTATTTCTCCTGTAAGTGAAACCATCATATATTTTTCTTTTTCCTTCTGGCTTATTTCACTGAGCATAATTCCTTCTACCTCCACCCATGTTGCTGTGAATGGCATGAGTTTATCTTTTTTGATTGCTCTAGAAAGCTAGTCCTTCTCTTCCCTGATTTCCCCTCAGATTGGTGGGGTATCCACTTGCCTTTCCTAATTCATGGGGGCTTTGTGAGGATGGTGCCAGCAGTGTTGCTATTTGAAGAGAACCTGGATCTAAGTCAGAGAAAACAGGACCTGCTTTTTGGGACTTAGATGTAAAACGAGAGCATTAAGCAGCATTTAAAAGCACTTCCCCTCCTCGGGCCTTAGCTTTCTCTCCTACGAAATCAGGCAGCAGGACCAGAGTGATGGTTTTCAAACTCTGCTCCAGAAAGTCATTCACTGAGAGAGGTTCCTCTAACCCCTCATCTGCAACCAGGGAAGTTGTATAATTTTTAAAATGTCCCTTCATTTTACATGTTTGGCTTCAATGTCAAGTTTTCTTTTTTTTTTTTTTTAAAGATTTATTTATTTATGCATACAAGAGCTGGGGTACAGGCCAGAGATGAGGGGGGTGAGAGGATTCACCAGAGACAGAGCTGGGAGCAGAACAGGCAGATTGAAATACACATACTGCTGAGGGGGGCGGGCGAGACAGGAGATCTGCCAGGCCATGTGGGTTGCTCCCTGGCCAGCCGGGTGTTGAACTCGTGCTGCAGAGGCTGCGGGTCTGCTTCATAGTGTGGTGCTTAACCTTTTGCGCCACCAGGGAGGCCCATCAATGTCAAGTTTTCTTCCCTCTCTCTGAATAAAAATAATCCTGGAGCTAAAACAAAAATCATCTGTACTGAAAAATCTTTGAAAAATCATCTGTACTGTTCTTCTGGCTCTGGATTTCGCGTCCACACATGTGTGGACCCATGTGCTGTTTGCTTAACACATCATGTGCATTCCTCTTGCAAGTATTATGTGTGCATGAGGGTCTCTGGAAATCTTTAGTAGAGGAGATCTGGCAATGAGTCTGTAGTCTGGTTGACTTTTATTTTTAAGTGTGCATTCAGAGATGACTATTTTCCATAGCAGCATGTCTGAGTCTGTATAACCTTTGGCAGCTTATGGCTGAGTAAGAAGTTCAACCAGCAGTCCAGGGAAATCCTTTGCTTCAAGTGCTGAAATAGGTTTGAGATGCAGATATGAGGAGGGGTGACAAGGGAGAGACGGGTTGTGGGACCAGCGCCACCTTGTGGTTCCCACAGGCATTTTCCTGAGCAGGGCTTGCCTGGTGATCTGCTCCTCAATGATTGATTACTTGCAACGGGAGATTCTAAAACCTCTGGGAAGGGATCCAGATCTTGCCGAGACCACAGCTCAGGTGGGAGCCCACGTCCCTGTCTGACTCAGGAGCCATGCTGTGAAAGCCACTGCCCTGCTGAGGTCCGTGAAACCTACGGGGTCTGTGTGTGGTTGTTGGGGAGCTGTGGATATCATGGTGGGACAGAATCTGGATCTGGAAGCGGAGGGTAGAACCAGAGAGGAGACAGACAGGACAAACTTCACAATGACCATGGCTGAGGCCCTGCTGGGAAGAAAGGAGACCTGGAAGTAGGCAGGGAGAGGGCAAGCTCGTAGTCCGACACTCAGTGAAGACACAGGAAGAGGAATCGGCCCCTTCCCTCAACCCTGACCCCCTTCCAAGGCCCTCACTGCGCCCTCCAGCTCTGCATGGCTCTCCCTCCCCTCCCACCCCACGGGGCTGCTGGGCAGATAAAAGAGCAATAAGAGGCCTAGCTTGCGCCTCATGGAAAGTCCTCAAAAGTCCACATGTCCTTCCTCACCCTCTCCCACTCTGCAGACCAGTTGGCAGACGACAGCGGAGGCAGTGCTGCCACAGACACAGCACATGTCACTCAGGAGAACATTCCCAGTTGCCTCAGTCCACAAAGCAAGAAGACGCAGGGGAGGCTACTTCTAACTCTATGTAGTATTTCACCTCCTGTACCAATGTTTCATCACTTCAAGATGCATATAATACAAAACCCAGCAATGATGTTATTTTACATTCTGTTCTGTACCAGGCCTCTAAATCTGTGTGTACCTCACACGAGCTGTAACCTTCCATTGCCTCTTGGTGTCAAGCAGTTTTGGGGACCTTCAAGCCCCGGCCCTAGTGAGATCTGGAACTACTTGTGTCACTAAGTCACCTTGTAGCCTGTGACCCCTGCAAGTTGCTGCTATGAAAAGGGGGACTGGATGCTGACCTCTGAGGTTCCTTCTTGGAGAGAAGTTTCTTGACTTTAATATGAGGCCGGCTACCTGCCCTGTCACCCTCCTGGTTGATAAGAGGCTCGGCAGGGAGTCATCATGGAGAGCTCGATACCCAGCAGTGCCTTATGAATGAGAGGAAGGTCAGTCAGTCCTGTCTCCCAACCCCTGCTTCCTGAGGATCACCAGAGGCTGTCCTGACAGGGTCCAAAGACTTACCCAGAGCTGGAGGTGCCATAGCCACTGCAACTCCAAGGAGAAGATCGCCAGGCTCTTCCGAGGGGCCTCATCCCTCTTCCCTGGGCCTGGGAATCTTTTGGGAAGAAACCTGCAGGAGTGCCCCTGATTTGGAGCTAGGCAGAGATGCAGGCTCCTCCAGCACCCTGACTGAAGCCTCTGGTTGTGCTGTGGAGAGAGCTGTGAGGCCAAAGTCTGCACAGGAGACCCATTAGCCCAAAAGCCTGTGTGGTTCAGCCAGGTGTCTAAGCCTCCCCAGGGGTCCATTCCACTGAGCTCTCCCACTGGGAGAATCAAGAATCTATTCAGTTCAAGAAGCCCCGATTAGCTTTGCACTTCTTCACACAGCTCCCGGGCAGGGGGCACTGTCCCAGTGTATAAACATCTCCATGTTCCATCACTTTCTGGACTTCGGGACCCAGACTGGTTGAGTGGGAACTGATGGTCACCAGCCCCTGCAGTTTACTGATGGGGAAACTGAGGCCCAGAGAGGCGGTAGCTACCAGGTTAAAGAGCTGGTCATTGGTAGAGCTACTGACCCATCTGTCAGGGGTAGCCATGGATAAAACCAGCCCCTACTGGATGGGTGGGAGGTGCAGAAAACAAGGCCTGGGTGAGCTGGACCTTCCACCCCTTCAGCCTCAGCCCAGCTGCTTCAGCTCCAGCATCCACCCCTACATACACCCTCTACCTTCTGGTCCCTTCACTTCCCCAGGGGATCACTCTCCTCCTCACTCAGGGCTTGGCACCCAGGCTGCTCTCTCTGTTGCAAACTCCTTTCCCATTTCTTCTTTATGTGAAAACAACTCTTCTTACCCTCAGACACCAGCCCAGACATTATATCCTTTGCTCTGCTTCCTACAGTGATCCTCTCCTCCACCCCCATTACGACCTCCACCAAGCTTGTGACTGGGTTTCCCCCCTATCCAGGGACTGGCACAGTGTGAATGAGGTCCTGGATTCTGGAAAATTTCTACTTCAGACTCACACAGGCTGGAGCTGCCTCCTGTCTCCCTTCCCCAGCGCTGGCCACCTCACCCATTTCTCTTCATATCAATAAGTGCCCTTATCCTGCAAGAAGGGAGCTGACTCCAATGTTGTGCCCATGTCAGGGCTAGGCAAGTGACCAGGCATTTTCCTATGCATGCCAGGTGGGGTTGGGGGGTCTGGATGGCCCCTGTCACTTAGCAGTGACCACTCCTCCCTTCCCAATGGCTAATGTGCACTCACAGGCACTATGCAAGGTGCCCAGGAGGTGGCGCCAAAGTGCCGCCAGCATGTTTCCATGGCCTGGGCTTCCCTCTGTACCACAGGCCCAGTCTACCTTGGGTTCTGTTGCTGTGATCTGTGTCCTGCTCTGCAACAGCTATGGAGCCACAGACTCCTTGATGGTGAAGGCCATGGAGGCTCCGTTCATTGCCACTGCCCTGTACTCAGTGAGGGCTGAGCACTGAGTCAACTTGGTACCCCAGCCTCGGCCCAGGGCCTGGCATGGCACTGACTGTGCCACGGCAATTGAGGGGCAGGGTGCCATGCAAGAACTGACAAAGTCCTGTGCACTGGACTTTGGGGTTCCCCATAGTCACAATGATAGCAGTGTCCTTGGATTAGAGGTTGGGAGCTGGTGGGCTATCATTAAGAGCTGCTGTGCCTAGAATAGGTTTATGTGACATTAACCCTCAGAGTCCTAATCCTTGGGGTGACCAGATGGAACCAAGAGGGAGGTACCCCTGAGCTAGTCGTCTCAGCAACAAGAGGCCTCAATTATTGTATAATTATTATTTTCTATATATGTTAGACGTAAATAGGATTAGAAAGAATTTATCTGGGCCTATACTTTCCAATATGGTAACCACTTGCCACAGGTGACTATTTAAATAAATTAAAATAGAATACAACAAAAACCCAGGTCCTTAGTGACATAGCCACACTTCAGCTAGGGGCACAACATGGGCACACACGGCTAGTGCCTGCTGTATTGGACAGTGGAGAAATGAACATTCCCATCACTGTAGAAGGTTCTGTTGGATAGCACTGATCTAGAGCTAGCTCTAACCTCTTCTGGATAGGGTGTGCTTTAGAACTTCAGAAAGCTTGCTCACTGCCTTTCATGGCTGTGGTTACAAGGATAAGAAGTGGAGTGAGTCAGAGGGTCTAGGATCCAACTCTGACTACCATTTTCTTGCTCTCTCAGCTTCTGCTTTCTCATCTATGAAATGCAGAGAAGGCTGCCGAGCTCCCACAGTCACTGGGAGGATTTAGTGTGGTAGGGTAGATGAGTCACCTGCCGTGGTGGCTGGCAAGCCATTTTATAGCCTGATCATCCCCCACCCGGCTTCACCTTCTTGCATCTACTCACCCACAAGCTCTTATCTCTGGCTATACTGAGTCCAGACCTGTGTCTGGTTCCACAGCTTACTCAAAGGGAGTGCAGGGCTTGATTCTTGCCTAGAAGGAGATTGCAATCTAGGTGGGAGGGGAGATAAGAACCATGAAGCAACCTGAAAACAATTCTTAGGCGACACCCAGGGCCATCGGGAAAGGTATTTGAGGGCTGGGAGGTTTATCAGAGAAAGTCTCCTCCAGGGAGGGGTGAGAGCAGAACTGGTCTGGAAGCTGTCTGGGGGTTTCGCAGTACACATCTTCGCCCGAAAGCATTTTTACTGCACAATTAATTGGCTGCAAGACAATTTTGTTTAAGAGTAAAAGAACTGGGCCTCCCCTGGTGGTGCAGGCAAGGTTGAGCACCACACTGTGAAGCTGTCCACACCTCTGCAGTGCGGGTTCGATCCTGGCCGGCCGGGGAGAATCCCACATGGCGTAGCAGACCTCTTTTGTCTCGCCTGCTGCTCCCCTCACCAGTGGGTTTCAGTCAGTCTGCCTGTTCTGCTCCCCGCTCTGTCTCCAGTGAATCCTCTCACCCTCCTGCGCATCTGGCCTGTACCCCAGTTCTTGTATAAATAAAAAATAAATCTTAAAAAAAAAAGAGTAAAAGAATGGCTGACAGTTTAGTTTCATTTCTTCATTGACAAATCAGTCATTGCCTTCGGCTGACTTGAATGTTTTTAAGTTAGTTGCTGGTTTGGTTTCATTTTTCTGTTGATGAAATAAGAAACCAAGTCTGCAAGCTGACATGTTATCATTTTCTGGTATTATAATATCCGATCCGGCTTTATATACTCTCTGGTTTCACACTTCTGGTTGGTTTGACACCAAAAAATATCAGAGGAAAATTTGTGTAGTTCTATGAAGAGACAAAAGACTTGGAAGAAAAATACTTATGTAGGGCCCACAAAAGAAAGTCAATTGTGTGTGTGTGTGTGTGTGTGTGTGTGTGGTGTGCCACACATCCACCACATTTGTAAACATATTCCAATATTTTGTATTTTTCTAAATTTATTCATATTTGAATATTTTGTGTTTTATCTTTTAAATTTTGTTATTAATGGTTCATGTTTCATCAGGTCCTTTTGAACGGCTCTTTCTCTCCTTTTCTCTTTTTCCCCAAAAGAAAATGTTGTGGGGTTTTTTTGCTCCTATTGCCATGAATCTACGCACACGAGAAAAGTCATATTTCCCTGTGTCCTTTCCAATGTCCCTCTTTTCTTTTCTCGTTCTTTTCTCTTTACGGCAAAACTCCGCCATGGCCAGTTGATTCTGCAGCAAACCCGGGTGCGCGCACCTGGCCGGGCTGCCCGGGGCCTGGCACGGGACGGTGGTGGCGGTGCAGAGCGGGCAGTGCTGGGGCCTCGGGGCAGCATGGACAGAGGCGGGCTCCGAGCTGGGTGAGCTGCCGCGTGGAGAGGTTTTCGCGGAGTGAGACACCCAAGGGGGTTTACTCAGACTATCACTGGGCTCTTGGAGGCCAGGCTGGGTTGCCTGAGCGTGATGAAGCAGGCGGCTGCCAGGCCTGTGGGGCCTTGAGCTGAGCAGTAGGCAGAAGGCAGGGGGAGGGTCCGGGAGAGAGCTCTTGATGTCAGGGTGACCCTCAGCGACATGTGACACCAGAGACCTTTTCCCCAGAACGGTTAACATGCCATGAGTTCAAATTGTTGGATGCTGACATGGAAACCAGAACGGCCCTCAGCTGGCCTGTGCACAAGTCCACATGTGGTTGGGGTGGGCGGTGGGTAGGCACCAATAAGAAACAGAAGGAGGAAATGCACTTACAGCATATCAACACCCTAGCCCAGCTCTTGCTGTAGTTGAGAAACAGAACAGGATGAGGGTTGAGAGTGGAGGTAGCAGTGAGCAGAGCAAGGAAACATCTACAGAGAGAGCTAGATATTTTTGAGAAGCAGGGCTGAGGGCAAAATCATCAGGATTCTCCCCCCCACCATGTGCACCTGCACACACACTCACACATACACACACACACTTTACATATGCATGCTAATTGTATTCAGAAACCCTCAAGGAAACATGCGTCCACACATTGTGCAAATGCACATGTATACCCATATACAGGCACACGTCAACACACAAGTGTATATTAATAAGCTTTTCGGTAACCCTGCCTCTGGAGCTGGGGAGAAGAGGGGTTACAGTAATCAAGCCAAAAGCGTCTGCCTTCTCTGGGCACTGTTGTCTGTTTCTGATGGAGGCTTCTCCAGGCTTTGCTTGTAAACACTATTTATTTTGGAAAGTAACTTATCTGTTTTCAAATAAAAAGTTGGGACATGCAGTATTGGATTTCCCTGATCTGACATTGACCTAGAAAAATATGCTGGCAGGAACAGAAAATGTGATGCCCCACTGTGCTGGCAGGCACAAGTGAGTTTCACTCTTTTTGGCTTTGATTGCAAAGGTTAAGATACAAGTGAGAGGGGGCCAGTGCTGCCTCCCTATCTGAGCAGCCCTCTTCCTGCAGAAATTGGGGCGGGGGGAAGCAGAGATCTGTGTTTGGGAGCTTTCTACAGGCCTGTGTGCTCATGGCCTTGGAGAGTGGGCTGGGAGGGGAAATCAGAGGGATTTTGGAGGGGCAGCTTGTCATAGGGGCTAGTGACAGGCCAGCATTTGGAGAGGGAGTAGCTCCAGGATGTGCAAACTATGTATGGGGCCCAGCTATGGGAGTCCCCAGAGGTGTCACCAGAGAAATGGGTAATGCACTTTCCACTCTGGGTGAGGTTTAAAGTTATTTCCTATTTCTTGGAGGAGAAAGACTTCCAGAAAGTAGTTTTCAGGCTCAGCTCCAGGTGAAGGTCAGGGACTGCTACCTGGGGCCTGGACATTAATTAGGATGGATGGGGGTGGGGAGCAGGGAGCAGACCCAGGGAGCAGGGTCTCATGGTGGGAGCAGAAGCACCCATGATCTCCTTGAGGACTCTTGTGTCCTGGTTTGATTGGCATCAAAGAAAACTGAAGAAGTTACATGTCACCCATTGCCCCAGCTGGGCCAAAGAATCCCTCAGCTTAATTCTGTGCTTGTTAAGACCAGGGTTGACATTCCGCTCACCTGCCTTCTGGCCTCTTGTGAGGATGAAATGAGATCAGAAATGTAATGTGCCCAGCGAGGGCTGGCCACACAGTAAGTGCTCAAATAAATCTGAAATCATATCCTGGCTTCACCACACACCAACTGTGTGATGCCCAGAATGCAGATAATAATAGTCTACCCCCAGAGGAGTAACTATTGGGGAGTAAATGAATTATGTTTAAAGCACTTTGAACGTGCCTGACACTTAATAAGCATGATGATTCCTTGCTATTTTAAGTATTAGTCTAAATCTTTTATAAATTCATTCACTTAGTGAGTATTTATTGAGGGGTTACTATGTGCTGAATACTGTGTAGGCACTGAGAATACAATAAACAAGAGAAGAAATCCTGTGGTAGGTAGAATGGTGTCTCCTTCCCCCGCCCCACATGATATCCACATCCTAATCCCAGAATGAGTATGTTTGTTATGTTCCTGGTAACCAGAGGGTCGGGAGATTGTCTCTGATTACTGGGTGGCCTGGTGTAATTGGGAGGGTTCTTCGAAGTTGCAGAGGGATGCGGGAGAGGTAGGTTGGAGGACACGTGACAATGGAGAAGAGGTCAGAGTGATTGACCGCTGGCTTTGAAGACAGAAGCTGCTGTAAGCATGGGTGGCCTCTAGAAGCTGGAAAAGGCCAGGAAACACATTCTCCCTGGACCCTCCAGAAAAAAGACTGCAGCTCCAGCCTTAACTGTAACCCAGAGACGTACGACCTCCAGAACTATAGGATAATAAATCTATGTTGTCTCAAGCCACTAGCTTTGTGGGAATTTGTTATAACAGCAATAGGATACTAACGCAAATGCTTCCCCATGGAGCTTGCATTCTTGTAGGGGGAGATAGATAAATAGGGAAACATAAAATGCATGGTGTGTGGGATGGGGCATTTGCTTCTCTTGCCCTGGGTGTGATGGAGCCAGGATGCTGAGCACAGATGTTGCAGTGGGAAGCAGGGGTTGGATCAGTCTGCATGGAACTTGTAAGTCAGTTGTACCCCAACTGTGGGTACCCTCCCTCCTCGTGGCCCTCTGTGTGCACATGGCTGAAGGGTAGGGACTGCTCTGTCTAACACACATAGCTAAGGCTCATGCACTCCTGAGCTGGGGAGGGGGCAAGTATGCAGTGTCTGGTCCAGGAATTGGTGAGACTGCTTCCAGAAGTCTGGGGCAATTAGCGTGTTCCCCAGATGCCCGAGGGTGGGGAGATGAGATCTTGTGATTGGTCGGAACAAGTCAGGAGTGAAAGCCAAGGCCGGTCAGCCTCCTCTGTGAGAATCTCTCTGGGTTTCTGTAATTACAAGCTCTTGATTGAGCATAATAAGGTGCACTGAGAATCTTCCCATTATGAGGCTGTAAAACAGCACTTGGGCTTGGCTTTCATCTTGCCTGGCTGCTTCCCGAAGCCTTCCTCTTTCATCTTCACAGCCTTTAATTGGTAGGTCTGAGCCCAGAGAACTACCTCAGGAGGTGGCTGAGGCCTGGGTGGATCTCCACCCCCGCCACCCCTCCTTACTCAAGTCAGTGAAGTTTCTTTCTGCTCCACCCCTTTGCTTAAAGTGAAAGAGGCAAGGAGAGCTTGAAGCGCCACAGCCAGGTGGGGTCTGCTTCTTGGGCTGCAGCTCAGAGATGCTGAATGGATGATGCCTTGCAGCTCATGTTCAGGAACTGAGGTTGTGCACTGTTCAAGGGCACTACAACTAAGGGAATCACATGGAGACTCACACTAATTTATGTGAGGGCACATGGATAGCACAGAGATGCTGGGTTTCCACTTGGGTAGCAGGGAAAGCCATCTCTGAGCTAAATTCACAGTGGTACTATGTATGCGCCTGCATCCCGCCTTGCCTGTGCTCCAGCTGCCTTTCGTGATCTGCCTCCTTGTGCGCTTTAATGCCCAATCCCCAGGAGCTCCAGTCTTTGAACCTGACATGGTTGCCTCACCTGGGGCAGGGACAGCAGCAGGAAGGTGTTTAAGGGTGGGAGGAGAATGGCACTGAGTGTACTCTGTGGTTGTGCATGTCAGGGCAGGACTGGACACAGAGCAGGTTTTCTAGGATCCCATGCAGACCAGGTAAAGGAGGAGTCAGAGTCCTCAGTGACTTCTGCAGGTCTTTTATTGGGATTTACCAGGCATCCAGGCATATGGCAGGCAAGGGTGCTGGGGGGCCGGGAGGCTGGCAGGCCTCCCAGCCCCCAGCAAGTCTTCACTCTATCTGGGCTTGTTGTAGAGCAACCCCGATACAAAACGGGGTGCCTGACTGTGGGTCCTCACCTGCGCGCTTAAAAGGACTTATCAATGCTCTACTGCAGGCACACGCGAAAGGTTAATAAAAGGTTTATTTACAAGGGAAGGGGAAATGAGGAAATGTACAGCTCAGGGAGAAAAGTGGGAGACAAAGTTTTAAATGAGTCCTACCCGATCCGCCGATCAGGAATCCCAAATGGCCTGAGAGCTGGCCGCCAGCCAGGAGCTGTGAAGCCAGGAGGCGAGCGACAGCCAGCCCCCCAAGGCCCACGTGTTTGGTTTTTATACCCAACCTGGCTGCTTAACTCCACCCTCAGGTCCCAGCCACCTTCCCTTTGGTGGTGAAGGGATTTGTCTTTCCCAGTGTCTTGATGGCTTTAGTCTGGACTGGGAGTGGAGTCCTCAAAGCCTGTATGGGATTAGCTCAGAACATCATTTCTCCCTAACAGGCTCTCCGGAGTTCTCTGCTTCTCTGTCGGCTTCTGCTGCTTCTTTCCCGGCTTCTCTTTCAGCTTCTTCTGGCATCCCTGTGACGCCGCCCTTAAAAAGCAGTCTTAGCGCAGGTGTACCCACTCCAGGTGCCCGCCATCAGGCATGCATTCGGGACCACAGGGTTCCCTCATCCATCCTGATGGCGGGAGGGCAGAAAAGCCTGATACATTTTACCTTACCCTACAGTGCACATGGAGCCAGCGAAGCTGCTTAGATTATGCAGAGATAAACTAGCTTGGGCTTTCCTTTTTAACAAGTAGGCAGGGCATCTTTTCCCAATTTGCATGAACATGCTCTATGAGCCACCTAGGTAGTCTTCTTTGCTACTACTGATTTGTATGGTGAGGCCTCACCCTCTGTCCCTGGGGAAGGTTGCAGTTCTCTAGTAGCTTCAGGCCTGCTTCCAGGGTCAGACTTGACCATAACTCATCTGATCTCTTCATCTTGGGCCTGGACCCAGACTGTGCCCCAACCTAGTGTACATGGGGAGTAAACTCACTGTGTGCAGCCGACCTGCCCTCTGATTCCTCAGCCAGGGGCAAAGGCAGTGTCTGCAGGGCCACAGGCAAACAGAGAATGCAGTTGAAAAAACATTGGTGAAACAGGGAAGGAGGAGATGAAGTGTTCGCTGGGACAGCCGTTCTGGAGAGCAGAGTTGGCAATATGGATGCACAGCCTTTGACACAGTGATCTTCCCTTGGGGACTTGTGCTTAAAAGAAAGTCAAGGCTGCAGGTTTTGCCAGAAGAATGCTTGTTGAAGCATTGTTTGGTAGCAACAGTTGAAAGAATCCAAAGGTCCATCCAGAGGAATGACCCATCCCAGGCGGCCCTGGCCCTGGCAAACATCCCCAGAAAGCCATCCAAATGTTTGAAAGATGGACAATGGCTTATTTTAAAAGGCTAGCAACTGTTTTTAAAGTTATGAGATGTTTGTACTCCCCAATCAAAACTTATCAAACAAATTCACCTAGCCTTTTAGACATTGTCTTTAACAGTTTGTCTTAATTTGAATTTTCCCAGAAGTTCTGAGATAAAAATCCGAGTGCAGGTAGTTTGTGAGGTGATTCCAGGAAATGCTGGTAGAGGTTCAGGGAAATGAAAAAAGGAAGGAGAAAAAGCTGGAAAGGGGTGATTTGTCAAGCCAGTTACTGCTGGGATAACCAAGTTTAACTCCAAGAGGGAATGGGGGTGGAGGTGGAGTGGGGTGGTGTTTATGTGTGTGTGTGTGTTTATGTGTGTGGGGGGGTAGTTCCTGGAAAGGGTGTACAAGGAGCCTCTTTTGAGGAACAAGGGGGCTGAGATATTTCTGCACCACTTAGCTGCCCATCAGTCATTGGCTGTGGCTGCTCCTGGGGGTGCAGTTTCACCTCACTTCCTGCCTGACCTATGTGTGCCCAGAGAAATTTCTGAGGCCAAGTCCCAGGGGCTGTTGGCATACAAGGAAATGGTGAATGCTGAAGCATATGGTAGGGCACTGGGAGTCTGACATGTTCTTGGTTTTGTATGTTTTTTCAGATTCTTTTCTCTAGCAATTGAACTTATGTGTGGCAACTCAATTTACAGAGAGTTCATTTTGAGAATTTCTCCCTTGATTTCTTAGTCACAGTGTAGTAATTATTAGCATCAATATTTCTACATTTTCATTTTATATCTTAAAAAATAACTCAGTAAGTTAATAAAAGCAGGAAAAAAAAAAGACAGTGAAAAAAGAAATGGAAATCCAGAGAGGTTAAGTAACTTGTTCAAGGACACGCAGCCATGATGTTGCAAAGCTTGACAGTGTGGCTCTGGAGTATTTGCCCAGCAATGCCCGGGAGACCTCTAGATATGTGCTTTCAGCTGAACATGGCACATAACAGGGAATTGAAGGGTGTCAGAAATATTGCTCAAAAATGTAGATTTTTCGGGGCCTCACCGGTGGCGCAGTGGTTGAGCGCTGGGTTGCGAGGCTGCCCGCGGCCTCTGCGGCACCGGTTCGATCCCCGGCTGCTCCCCGGCCACTGGAGGAGGGTCCCACATGGCGCGCAGACCTCTCCTGCCTCACCCGCTGCTCCCCTCAGCAGTGTACCTCGGTCCTTCTGCCTGTTCTGCTCCCCGCTCTGGCTCTGGTGAATCCTCTCACCCTCCCGCGCTTCTGACTGTACCCAATGCTTGTATAAACAAAACAAACAAACAAATAAATAAAACATGCCTCTATAAAAAAATTTAAAAAAAAATGTAGATTTTTCAAATTTGAATGTCTCAACACTTGGGTGGTACAGAATGTTCATGGCTATAGCAGGCACAAATTTTAATCTATCAACTCAGTTGGAATAGAAATCTATGTTTCATATTTTCCATTGTCTAAAGTGACTTATATTTTAAGATACATCTCCCTGAATGAAGAAAGTTATTCTAAGTCAGAGAGGGGGACCGCCTTGACCTTGTCCCCAGGCTAATGAGGGTGCTGATGATATTGGGGGGAAACTCCCTGGGAGGATGTTCTACACTGAGAAGGCCTCTTTGCTGTTTGTTGGGGTTACTTGGGTACACTGTACCCCTGGTCAGTCCTCTTTGGGGACACTGGCTGAGCAGTACTGGGAGCCGCTCAGCCGAAGGGGCATTGCCCTAATGCCTGACCACACTGAAAGCAAAGGCCCAGTTTCCCTGTTTTCTGAGATGGATTCCTACATATGCCCGCTTTCATATCCCCCCACCACACCCCCGCACAAATGATTGGATGTTGCGCCTGGAAGGGGGGAGTACTAAATAGGCCCCACTCACCCCTTGCTCTCTCTCCTCTAGTTCTCCTCCTGTCAAAGAAGCCTGTCACTTATTTTTTTTTTAAGAGTAAGGAAAAAAAGCCCTCTGTTCTCATGGCTGTTTACATCCATTTCCAGTATTTTATCCATCCCAGATTAATTTCTATTTTCACTGTTCCAGTTGTTCATTGCTGCATAAAAAATTGCCCCAAAACTTTGCGGTATAACACATTTTATTTTGTTTAGGATTGCCAGATAAAATACAACAGATATTATAAGTACTGTTAATGTTTTATCTTTTAAAAAAAAAAAAAAAGATTTATTTATTTATTTATGCAGAGCCGGGGTACAGGCCAGATGTGTGAGAGGGTGAGAGGATTCACCAGAGACAGAGCGGGGAACAGAACAGGCAGACTGACTGAAATACACTGCTGAGGGGAGCAGTGGGCAAGACAGGAGAGGTCTGCCATGCCATGAGGGACCCTCGCCTGCCAGCCAGCCGGGTTCGAACCAGCACTGCAGAGGCTGCGGACAGCTTCACAGTGCGGCGCTCAACGGCCTGCCCCACCAGGGAAGGCCCCTAAATGGTTTATCTTTAAAATTAAAAACAAATAAAATTTATCTTTCAATACTCTGCGAATAAAAATTTAACCCCAGTTAAATTTGGATTTTAGACCAACGATGTGTAATTTTTTAGTGCAAATCCTGTGTAATATTTTGGACATACTTTAATAACTAAAAAATTCACTCTTGCTCTGAAATACAAACTTAAGTGAATGCCTGTGGTTTCATTTGCTCTGTCTAGCAACCCTATTTGATCATGGTATTGTGGGTCAGGTGTCTGAGAAGGGTTTGGCAGAGCTAAAGTAGCCACTTCCTGCTGGGTTTTCATGTCTGGTACCTGGCTGCTCCCTGGCCTTGGTCTTCTGCTGTCCTCCCAGGAAGTCTCAACCTCCAGGGCTTTGCCACAGAGTTAAGGAGTCTCAGAGAATGGCATCTTCAGGGAAGTCAGACTTTTTTTACACAGAGGCTCTGGGTTCTCACTCCAGGAGCAGGAAACAGAAGCTGCCAGTCTCCTAAGACTGGGGCCTGGTGACTGGCACAGTGTCATTTTTGCTGGATTCCATTGGTCCAGCAGCCACAGAGCCCACCCGGCAGGAGGCCACACAGACCCAGCTCTTAATGGGAGCAGAGACAAAGAGTTTGCAGACGTCTTTAATCTATCACACCCACTAGGAAGGAATAGATTTTCTGCCACCCCAAAGTTTGAACAGCATCTGTGTTCTCTCTTACATCATCTCTTTTCTGAAGCAATGACAGCAGCTCGGGTAACTGCTGTCTGATGGGGAGAAAGGTCCTGGAAAAAGAGAACATTCAGAGGGGTAGGGGAATCTTGATTGATTTTTCAAAATGTCAGTCCTCTTTGCAGCTCACAAACTGGGTAGGATTGAATACTATATAGTGATCCAGAAAGATATTCATAAAATGCTAAGTATAAAAATCAGGGCATAAAATGTGTTTACACGTTTTCTGTTTTTCTTAAAACATTACTATATAAATTTTGGGTAGCTATATGCAAAGTTATTAGCAGTAGTTTAAAAGGGAGGGTTCTGGAACATTTTAATTTTTCTGCTATGTGCAATGAAAATATGTTGCTTTTATTTTAGTAAGGAGTTTATCACAAAATAAAACAAAAGAGAATCCACTGTCCTCTGAATTACTAACCAGTTTGATCTTTGTACATATTCTCTTGTGCATCTAGCATGTAGCAGTTATAGTTCTAGCCCCTGGGAATTCTCCCATGCACAAGCCAGACCAGGTCTTCCCTGGGGCCTTTGGGGAAAGCAAGGCCCCTGCTGACACCTTGATTTTGGACTTGTAGCCTTCAGAACCTGAGAGAATGAATTTCTGTTGTTTGAAGTCACCCAGGTTACGATGGTATGTTACCTCGGCCGAGGGGGGAAATAATGCAGCACCTCAATTCCTTGAACTTTATTAACCAGTGATGTAGATTTCCACTTTGGAAATAGGCAGTTTAATCGCCCCTCACTGTACACAGGGGAAACTGAGATTCTGTGAAGATCGGCAGCTGGCCCCAGGCCCCGTGAAATAGAGCTTCTAGAACAAAGCCTGGACTCACTCTGGCCTCTCTGTCCCTAGTGTTTGACTTTCTCCATGATGTCGACAGACAGCTGCATCCTGTAGGCCTGTGTTTCCAGTGCTTTCTATTAAATCTCATGCATCTGTTTCCAAGGTCATATTGCTCCCTTTCTGTCTATCATCCTACGGTGACAGAGAAACCCCCTCTGGGGGCCTCTCCATGGCAGGAGCTCCCCTGCTGCCTGGCTAAAGAGGAGGGAAGAATCCTTGCATCAGGTCCTGTCCTATTCCTGCCTCTTGACAGGCAGATGAGTCCACCCTGGGAGGAATAGGACTCAGACAGCTGCCTCCGGCTATGCTCACTTGCATGTATCTGCAACTGCTGATGGGCCCTCCACCTTATTTCGTGGAGGCCAGGCTGTGCCCTCCGTGGCCTATAGGCTCTTCTGAGCAGGAAAGGAGGGCCCTGCCATTGCTTTCCTTTCTTTAAACAACTTCCTCCTGCTTTTAAAATTAATACATGCTTTTCTGGGACAACAGAAAAGACAATGAAAGAAGAAAACACGTGTGTTCCCCCATAGGGTAACTTGCAGCATGGCAACTGACTCCCTGAGCGTGAGGACAGGGTGAGGATGTCCAAACAGAAGCCACCGGCTTTCTGTAACCTAGACTCGAAGGTGATAGTCCATTGTTTGCAGCCTGGTCTATTCACAGAAGTCGTCACTAGGTGCAGCCCACGGCCATGGGCAGGGAATGAACACCAGGAGGCAGGGATCGTGGATTGTTGGGGACCATTTATAAGGCCACTACAATGTCCTTCTTGTTTGTTTTCTGTTTTCCTTATGAATTTGGTGGCAAATCTTTATCTGACGAGGCAGGGGCTCCTTTCTAGAGTCTAGATTCCACTGAGTCAGCGCCTCTCTGTGGGTGGGAACTGCTGCTCGTGGTGTGCCCAATCTTTTGAAAACTCCATAGGTCATTCTAACAGGAGCCAGTGTTGAAGTCAATGGCAAGACAAAATATTAGTGACTCTTTCCCATATGGATCTCAACTGTGCATAATTCTTGAAAGAATGTTTTCTTCCTCAAATTCAGACAGTTCCTGACTTAGGATGGTTCCATTTATGGCTTTCAGTGGGAGAGCATGCTCATTCAATAGATAACGTACTCCCAGTTTTGAATTGTTATCTTTTCCCCAAGGAGTGCTGCAGGTAAGATGATCTTTTGTGACATTGGGTGGTAGCAGTTCCCCCTACCACTCCATCACTGGCGGTAAACTGTCTTCAGTAAATTGCATCAGGAATTTAATACTTTATTATAAAATAGGCTTTTGTGTTACGTGCTTTTGTCCAGCTGTAGGCTAATGGAGGTATTCTGAGCAGGCTTACGGTTACTTGGGCTATATGTACTGTGATGTTCAGTAGGTTAAGTGTAGAATGTGTATTTTTTTGCCTTACGACATTTTCAATTTTCAATGGGGTTGTTAGGAATAACCCCATTCCCAATGACCCTATTGTAAATCCAGGAAGATCTCTTGTCTTGAACACAAGTGTGGACTCAGTTCCCACAGTGGAGTGGCCATTTCTGTCTCTTTACTCTTGGGGAGCTGTGTTTGAGGGTCCCTTTACAGGCAGAGTCCCATAGTCTGGCCTGGCAATTATGGCCTTTACTTCTGGGGGCTGCTGTAGCCTGTGTTTGGGCTGGAAGTTCAGGCTGCCTTTCTGTGTGTTTGGCTCCACAGCAGCCCTGACATCAATCCTGCAGTCCAGAGAACATTTTTAGATGCAAGTTTGCTGGTGTGGGGACTTTATGAGAACAGGAATCCCTGGCTGTGAAATTGCTGGCATTTCATGATGTGAGAGAAGATTTACAAGCTCTATGCTGCTCTGGGCTTTAAATACAGGCTGAGTACTTGTGCAATCCAGTCTGGGAGGCATTCTGAGGGGTGGCAGGTGGGAGGGGAAAGCTGGGACTCCTGGTCTCATTCATGCACCTATGGGAGCCTCAGCTGAAGTTTTTCTTTAGCCACTTCCACCTTCAGGGGAGGGGTCATCAGGTGGTCACTAATGAACAAAAGGGCAAGTAGTGTTCTGTGAAATCTTGGACTTAGAGTGGAAGTAATTTCAAAGGTCACGCCTTCCTGAGCATTGTCCTTCCTAGGAGGGCATTTTGCTTCTGCTTCATATCCATCTCTTCCATCCAATCCAGAGACACCATCCTATTACCCTATTTAACATTTTTGCATATCCCTGTCTCTACTGAATATCTAGTTGGTTTTTTGCTATTTTGGTGATGGCTTATCTTCGCTACAAGGGTGAGAGCTCCCTGTCCCAGAGAATGAATGAATGAAAGGTTGTCAGGAATCTTTCAGAGTGCAGAACTTACCGTCTCAGGCCAGCTGGACTAGGTCTGGTTCTTGACAAGTTGGCACTTCCCCCACTGGCTGTCACTCACCCTTCGGGGCCTTCCTTCTCGCCCTCACGCTTCAGGTCACCCTGAACAAGCCCACTCCTCTTCCCCATTGGAGCTGCCCAGAGATTTGAAAATGGTGGCTACCCACATATTTGCAAGACAAGGGTCACCCTCTGGCCGCCTCTCATGTATCCGTGCCCTCCAAGCCACTTTCCTCCCAAGAGTTCTTGTGGGCCACAGCCCATGAGCACATTAGGTTAATTCCTTTGAGACCCTAAGTCCTGGCAGTGTGCAGACCTCCCCAGTGGACATTTAGGTTTTTTCTTCATGCTCAGATGTTTTAGCTAGAAAGGGTCAGAGAATCAACGCTTTTAACATCTCATATACTTATCCCCACCTTTTCTAGTGTGCAGCAGCCAAAAGTAGGGATCCCTCAATCCCAGAGGCGAAATGTCTCTGCTGACTGTGTGCCCCCACACCTCTCAGACAGGGAGGGAGACAGAGTGCATGGTGTGATCCCCCTGACAGAGGAGAAGGGGGCCGGTTCCTCTCTCCTTCAAGGACAGTGATTTCCCTGGGAGAGGGGCAGAGAAGTGGGGGGCTCAGACCCCTAGAGGGTGCTGCCAGAGTCTGAGATGAAGGGGACATATCATTTGAAAGTGAATGTACAATATTCTTATTAGTCTCACAATCTAACCTATAAGCCAAAGTTCAACAGATTTTTCTTCCCTGGCAAGGAGAGAAAACAGTGTGCCAACCTCTTTAGAGGAGAGAGTTTATAAGGTTGAAAAGTTGGTCTCTGCAGCTGCCCAGCTTTGCAAGCTCAGGGTAGCCCCACAGACAGAAGGCCAGCTGGATCTGTGGCTCCTCACCACTCCTCTCCAGCTGGCCGCTGGGGCCTCTCTGACCCCAGTGCGGGACTTCAGCATACAACAGGGAAGATCTCTGCTTTGCCTCCTTAAACGGGTGCTCTGAGCAGCCCAGGAGAGGAACCGCAGAGAGGGCCTTAATAAGCCAGCAGGTGCCCAGGACTGGAAGGACTGGTGGCTGCCTCGGGGCATCTGGCCCACATCAGTCACTGCTCTGACCTGGGGCCAGATCTTTTAAGATGATTCTGAAGTCTGAACAGGTGTGAGTCTGTGAAGTGTATAAGATTTTGTGATATTATTTTGCAGATGACAGAGGAGGGAGGAACACAGATCACTTAGACACACTGCTTGATGATCATTCATTATTTTTTAAAAAGATTTATTTATCTATGCATACAAGAACTGAGGTACAGGCCAGAGGTGTGGGGGGTGGTGAGAGGATTCACCAGAGACAGAGTGGGGAACAGAACAGGTGGATTGACTGAAATACACTGCTGAGAGGAGCAGCGGGTGAGACAAGAGAGGTCTGCTTTGCCATGTGGGTAGCTCCCTGACTAGGGATTGAATTCATGCTGCAGTGGCTGTGGACAGCTTCATAGGTTGCGTCTTAACCCCTTGCGCCACCAGGGAGGCCCTGATCGTTCATTATTTATTTATTCACTCACTCACTCACTCATTCAATGTGTGTTTTGGGCCCGCCAGAAAAGTCAATTGTAGGGCCTCCCCGTGGCGCAGCGGTTGAGCGCTGGGTTGCGAAGCTGCCCACAGCCTCTGCAGCGCCGGTTCGATCCCCGGCTGCTCCCCGGTCACCAGAGGAGGGTCCCGCATGGCGCGCAGACCTCTCCTGCCGCCCGCTGCTCCCCTCAGCAGTGTACTTCGGTCCTTCTGCCTGCTCTGCTCCCCGCTCTGGCTCTGGTGAATTCTCTCACCCTCCTGCACTTCTGACTGTACCCAGTGCTTGTATAAATAAATAAATAAATAAATAGATAAATAGATAAATAAATAAATAAATCTTACCCCCCCAAAATACCTTAAAAAAAAAGTCAATTGTATATAAATGCTGTTTAATGTTGAAAAGATTTTTTTAAATAATCAAGTATAAAAATTAAGATTTGTAGAAAAGTCCACCTTCCATCAATTTCTAACCTAAAAAAATAACCTAAGTTGTCTTTCATTGCAAGTATATATATTTTAGTGCCATGCTGAAAATAATCACGTCTAGACACATTTTTAAGGAAAGTGTAGAGGGGAAGGGAATTGGGGTGCCAGCTTTATTAAAGAAAGGAACAGAGTAGGTCTCATCATCTGTGGAACCTGGTAGGGCTGCTGGGACTCAGCTGACACTATCCTTTATAGAGAAAAGATGACTTGCAATCTACACCTGTCACATACACACAACAAATAAAAACAGAAAAGGCAGGTGGCTGGGGGCTTATGAAGGTCTGAATCTGCTGTCCCAGGGAAGAAAACAACCCTCTTCTGTGTCTGTGGCCCCATGAGTATGGGAGGTATCTGTTCTGGCAGGTGAACACTAGGTTTGGGGAGTGCATGGGCATCCTTTCTAGCACCAGCCACCCCCTGATGTCCAGAACTCTGAGACTGCCCATCCTCCCACTGCTCCTCTGGCTGACACAAGGCCTGGCCCCCACACAGGTGGAGTCAGAATGCTTGTGGAAGATAGTTACTGCCATCACCACTACCAGCAGAGTGTTGGGCACGGGCTGCACACCTTGGTAATCCGTCAGCTTCACCCGTCTAGGTGCCAGCCTCTCGGTGCCACAGACTCCCTGCTTCCAACATGGACACTTGCACAGTGATGAACCCTGGGCAGCTTATAGCAGCCACTGTTGTGTAAACAATGAGAGGTTCAGAGTGTTCCAAGGGCCCTGCCGCTGTTCCAGAAGGTTTGCAACGTTGGGCCTGTGAAATCTGAGGACCGAACAGTGATGAGAACAGGAGCACACTGTGCCCGCCACCCTGGTGCCAGGGGTGAGCGCCACCCCTGCACGCCATGTACCCTGGCTTTGCAGCTCCATGTTCCACTCACTTTAGGCCAAGGTCTGTGGTTTCACCCTCTGGTAACCTTTATAGCTTTAAGCATTGTTCTGAGGGCCACCGTGCCTCCTCTGGTCTATTTCAGTCAGAGCCTAGTCAAGAGGGAAGGGCTCCAGCAGTGGTGCCATGTGACCTGAAGGTGCAGCTGGGGCCTCTGAGGCAGGTGTCTGAGCTGCTGGGCCTTGGCTGTAGCAGCGCTGGGCTCCGGTGCCAAGGCCAGCTGCGTCTGGAATGGCCGGGTGCTCTTGGAGCTGACACTCCTAACTTGTTAAGACTCAATTCCACCATCTCTAAATTGGGGATTAAAAGTACCTAGTATAGGGGGTTGTAGTTCAATTTGAGCTCTATGTCAAGGACCACAGCCCCCAGCCTGCCATAGCATCTGTGCTCAGTTCATGGGGGTCCTCCTCCCGCACTGGGTTCCTCCCGGGGTGGGCTGTCTGCACCTGCATCCTGGTTCCTGCCTTCTCCTGCGGTGCTGGGCTCCACACTGGGGCTACTTCTCAGACTTGTCTGCTTGTTGTTTAGGTGTCCAGAACCTTCTACCTCCTTTGGTGCCAGAGGGAACAGGGGCTCCTCAGGACTCGCTTTCCACCCAGTCCCTATGTGGCTTCAGCTCCAGTGTCTCAGAATGTCTCCCAGGCCCAGGCACATCACTGCCTAGAAGTAACTATTCTGGGGTCCAGCCTCTCTCAATGTTTGTATCCACCAGTGCTGGGGGTCCCGGCGCTATAACTAAAAACAATTGCAGGAACCCTCCGTGCTTGCTCTAGACACACACAGGGCCCTTTCGACCTGGGGCCCTTCAGCCACTGGCTCGGAAGTACCATTTTGGAAGATAGGTCACATGCGTCCAAGGTCACAGGATCTTTGCTCCTACCCTTCCTCTGGCCCCCCACCACACACACTCTAGTCTCTCTCTTTATCTTCCTGCTTCTCGGCCCATGAAATTCCTCACTCCAGTATCTTGTTGTACTTGTTTGCCTTGTTTTCATTTCATTTATCCCACAGCTTTTGGGTAAGCTGTCTTTGATCCTTTTGCAAGGAAACTTCATTTGAGTAAAGCTGTCTAGAAGCACTTTGAACCGTTCACTTGGGTTGCCCAGTTAACTAATTGCTGTGTGGGCCTCAGAATCAAACTTCTCTGGTGACCTCTGTTTATTGACGTGTTTCTAGTGATTACAATAGGTTAACATGTACTGTTACCATTGAGTATTGGACTCCCGTCAGAATAAAACCCAGAAGTCAGTCAGAGGAAGAGGGCTGCCTGCTGCTGAGTAGCATCAATCCTGATTTTGTTTTTATGTGTTTATTGAGTAAACTTGCTCACAGAGTCAACATCGCAGATCAACGGATATATGTGATATTTAATTATAAAATTGCATGCCATATAAAATTTGTGGAATGCATTTATACAAATTCTTTTAAAATGCTTTTCTATAATGGGTAATGGTAGATTGTCAACATAGGCTACAATGTACCAGAGGTCTCTGACCTTTCAATGTCTTCATTAATGTCAGAATGCAAAGTAAGTCACCAATGAGACCGTCCCACTGTCATTTGGGGACTCTGACTTGTGGTTCTACCCACTTCTGTGTCCTCAGAGTCCCCTTGTCCAGCTGAGGGGTGAGAGGCGTGAGGAGCCTGTACCAGGGGACTCTGTGGCCAGGCCCATAAGTGAGTTTGTATGGGTCAGGCCTTCTTGAGGAAACCCTCACTTCTGCTTACAGCCAAGGCCGGGATCAGTTGCATGGTTGCAATTGAGGGGGACAGAATAGACAGAGATTTGAAGATACTTCACTGGTGGCTTTGAACATGGAGGAAGTGGTTACAAAGCAAGGAAAACACCCGAACGCAAGGAAAGGAAGTGTGTCCAGTGAGAAGAGGTGACTATTGGTGAGGAGGGACAGTTTCACCTGTAAATATACAAATTTACCCAAGTGTGAGCTCCCTCCAAGAGGTTAGAGTAGGCAGAACAATGGCCTCTGAAGATGTCCACGTCCCAGTCCCCAGAACTTGTGAAGGGGCTACCTTACATGCAAAAGGGACTTTGCAGATGTGATTAAGAATCTTGAGGTAGGAGATTTTCTTAGATGATATGGGTGGGCCCAGTGTAATCATGAGGGTCTTTAAAGGTGGAAGAGGGGCACAGAATAGACAGAGATTTGAAGATGCTATACCAGTGGATTTAAACATGGAGGAAGTGGCTACAGAGCAAGGAATACAGGCAGTTTCTAGAAGCTGCAAAAGCAACGTCTCCCCTAGAAAGAAGGCAGCCCTGTAGACATCCTGATTTTAGTCCTGTGAAACCCATTTCAGGCTCCCAAGCTCCAGGACTACAAGATAATACAATTCTATTGTTTTAAGCCTCTAACTTTGTGGCAAGTGGTTACAGGGCCATAGGCACCGAGTTCATTCTACCTTGTATCCCTGCTGTGTGCCTGATCCAGAGTGGGTTCACACATTTTCACATGGGGTTCAGCAAAACAGACCTGTGGAGGAGGAACTGAAATCTCCATGGACGGTGGCCTGGGTTCTAACAGTTGGGAGACTAATGACATAGAACCAAGATAAGGGTTGGAACTAGTCTTCCAAAAAGGAGGCAGGGGTGGCCTGGAAGCAGCAGAATAAGAAGGCTGCCTTTTGGTATCTTCTCAGATATTGTCGAAGGCAGGGTGGAAGGTGTAGTGGTGGAAACTTAAGAGTTCAGGCTCTGGAGTCAGGCTAGGGTTCACAATCTGACCTCACACCCCTTCCTGTTACCTAGCTGCAGGTGGTTCTTTATTACTGCTGTTAACAAGCTACCTGAAACTTAGTGATGTCTAAGAACCATTGTGTTCTGCTTGTGCGTTCTACGTGTTGGTCAGCACACAGGAGGGATAGCGTGTCTCTGGTCTGTGATTTCTGGGCCTCAAGGGGGCATATTTGAAGCCTGGGGATGACTCACTAGCTGGCACTAGAATCATCAGGGGTTTGATGAGGACTGGCTGTCAGCTGGGCCCTCAGCTTGGATGCCTGTCTGTGGCCTCTCTGCGTGTCCTGGATTCCCCACAGCGTGGCAGCCTTACGTGGAAGTACTGCATTTCAGAGACTCGTGCTCCAGCTCCTGAGGCTTCTGTAAAAGCTTCTGATGCTTTTACAACTTATCTCAGAAGTCATTGGTTTCCTTTCTAATGCATTCTGTGAGTTTCCAGCCCAATCACAGGCCCACCCAGATCCAAAATGGGAACTAGATTCTGCTCCTAGATGGAGGTGTGGTAAGGTCTAGAGAAGCTTATCAAATGGCAGATGTCATTGCAGCCACCTCTGGAAAATATAGTTAGGCACATTTGGCAATTTCTTTCCCTTTTCTCCTCAGCAGGAAGACAGTGGTAATAACTAACAACTCTCTTCTGGGTTAAGGCATCTGAAACCTTTAGTGCAGTGCCTGGCATGTGGAACTATTGTAAGTATCTTGACAAAGCAGAGACTAGAGCAGTTCTCTCTCATGATTTTACCCATAGGGCCTTGCACAGTGCCTGGCATTAAATGGAGGTCAACTGTCAGTGTACCAGTTAGTTATTGCTGTGTAACAGACCAGCTGGAAACTTAAAACAACAAGCATCATGGTTCTTTGGGTCAGCAATTCAGGCTGGGCTCAGCTCAGTGGCTCTTCTGATGATTTTACTGGGATTGTGCCTATGACCGCAGTCAAGGGCAGTCAATGAAGGTCAGGTGACCCAAGATGGCCACACATCTGGTACTTAGAGCTGACTGTCAGCTGGGGTCCAGCCTCTCCTGCATGTGCCCTTTCCAGTGAGCTAGCGCAGCCCTGTTTGCATCTTGGACTCAGAGGTCCAACCGCCGCCAAAAGAACAAGTCCTAATTCCCATGTGCTTCTGATGCCTCTGCTTGTAGCTCACTTGCTAATTTGCCTTTGGCCAGGGCAGGAGACACAGCCAAGCCTTGATTCAAAGCATGGAGAAACAAACTCCACCTCTTGAAGGGAGGGCTGGCAAAGTCACATGGCCAGGAGGAATTATTGCACCATCTCGGCATATGATCTACCACAGTCAATACTGAGATGCAAAATAGAGTTTGGAAGGGGTTGGGCGCTCAATAGCTTGAGAAGAAGTGGCAGGGAGAAGTGCTATGTGCACGTGGTGGTTAATCCACACGTGAATGACGCTGTTGTCAGTGAAGGATTTCATTTCTCCTTCTACCCCAAACCACAGGGCAACATATCATCTCACGTGACAGAATACCCAGAAGCAGGGCGCTGTCCAGTTTGGCTGGAATGGCGACTCAACACAGCCGTCTGTGACAGTGCCATTCCATCTGCTCTCTGTCCTCCACAGGGAGGTGACTGCAGCAATTCCCAGAGTCACATCAGCCACATGTAGAAGGAAGAGTAGAAGCTCTTCTCAGAATCCAGCCCAGCACTCTTTACCCTCTAGTTCTTGGCCAGATTTGGGCCAAGAGAATGGGATGACCATGGTTGGTTGTATTAGTTTTCTGTGGACGCCATGACAAAGGACCCCACCCTGGGTGGCTTAGAGCAACGGAAAGGTATGCTCTCACAGTTCTGGAGGCTAGAAGTCCAAAATCAAGTTTCTGTCAGGATTATGCTCCCTTTGTAACCTGTAGGGGAATTCTCCCTTGCCTCTTGCAAGCTTCAGGTGCTTTGCCTGAACCAGGCCTTGGCATTCCCTGGCTGGAGATACATCACTCCAGCCTGAAGACAGAGCGTCTTCACAGGTCTTCTCCCTCTGTCTCCACATTATCTTCTCTCTGCACATGTCTGTCTGTTCAAATTTCCCTCTTTTATAAGAACACCATCATAGTGGATTAAGGCTTACCTTAATGGTCTCATTTTCATATGATTAGCTCTATAAAGACCTTATTTTCCAACAAGGCCCCTTTCTAAGAGTGTAGAGGTTGGACATCAACACATCTTTTGGGGGGACTCTATGCCCACCATTGACTTACACTAATTATCTACTGTGGAGAGGGGGCCAGCGTGACCCCCACAGCTCTCAAATGAATGAATGAGCACGGGATGTGGGGCCTCCCCTGGAGCCACGGGATAGCTTCATGGTGAGATTTGAAGAGTAATTTTAGCTGTAGAACTCATTGAGGATATTAGGGCACTGGTGCCTACTGCTTATGACAGATTTTTGGTCGCAGTTATGATTTATCTCTGGTTGCGTCTTTAGTCAGGAACGTCACCCCTCAAGGAGAACAAATGTTCCTCTGGGACATTTTAACAAACCACACATGACAAGGTTTCCAGGAATGAATCGTGGTGGAAAAGTCCAGCCTCTTTATACAGACAGTCAGTAAACACCCAGGAGCACCCCCCTCGTACACACAAACCACCGTCCCCAGGGCAACAGCAGGACCACAGCTGGCTGCCTAGCAACAGCAACACCTCTCTCCCAACTTCCTTCCCCTCTGCTGCAAGGGGCCTGAGGGTAGGACGTAGGATTTCCCTGGGGAGGGACAGGGCTCTCCTGGGATCCTGCTTGCGGAGCTTATCAAAGTTGCCTTGTTGTTTTAGGATATGTTTAAGTCTACCCTTTCCCGCACCACAGGCTTAGAAACAAACCTACAACTTGCATGCACTACTGAAAGCCCTGAGTAACAGCTAATTCCAGACTAGGGCTTGCCAGCATCACAGAGTCAGCACTAAATTGCTCATCTTTCTCCGTGGAGGAGGTGGGGGAAGCGGGGCGGATGGGGAGAAGTGGGTGGAGTTGGGGCGTCCGCGTGCCCCCGGTTGGGTACAGAGATACAAATCAAAGTCTCCTTCCGATGACCTAGTAAGCAGAAGTTCAACCCAGTAGATCCTTTTAAAATACTCTCTCCACGGGGCTAGCACTTTTTACTCTACGTTTTTGTTTAGGAAGGACTTGTTTTTTGACTAGTGAAAGGGGAAGCGCAGTGGAGACCAAGAAGTTGATTTGTAGCCTGAACCCTTTGAAGAGGTCAGACCCCTGTGAACGTGGGCGTCAGTGGTAGAGAAAAAGGGTACAGAGATGGAAAAGAGGATCCCCAGAGCAGGAACACGACACTTTCTGTCCTTGCGCCCATAGCTGTCTGTGCTACCAGAAAGAAGTGATTTCTTTTTCGGCAGCAGCAGCACCTGCCTGGGGCTGCAGACCTCGTAGGGAATGGTGTCACCATCGGCCCAGGTACCAGGCCCCTCTGTACACCTCCCTTGTCCTCAGTCCCTGCCAACAAGTCATGACTTTTCTGCTTTCTCAGTATTGTGCCAGTTTTTTCTTCTTTCCCACCATTGTGACACACGTTGGTACTCTTTCTGTGCCCATCCCTCTGTGGATAATTCATTCTCCATTCTGCCAAGATGATCCTGCACTGCTCATCTGATCTGCCACTCTGGGGCAGGCCATGTTCTGTTTGTCCCTGCAAATCCACTCCACCTAGGACTTGGCCCTGGGTAGCTGACCTGCGCGGACATGACAGTGGCCTCCCTTGGCTTCTGGCTGGCTTGGGTCAATGGGAAGCACCAGCAGGAGATCAAAAGAGGAGGAAAATGAGGTGGGGGTGTCTTCATGCCCTTACTGTGGTGTCACCCCAACTAAAGGCCACAGTGTCTCTCAAAGTGACCTTGACCTGATTCTGTGCAACTGTGCCTCACTCTCTACCCCTTCCTGTCTAACAGCCTGATGCTAATTGCTCCAGATATAGCTTATCATATGCCTTGTAGCTTTGCCACATGCTCCCTGAGCTTAGTAAATTGCCCCTTCATTTAACACTCTTCAAATTATCCTAATTTGAGTGCATTATCTCTGCAGAGTCCCTAAAAAATTCAATTCTCCTATTCAAAACTCTCAAAGGTGCCCAGCAACCTTCAAACCAAAGTCCAGATTGCTGGCCTGGGCATGCAAGGTCCCATCTTGTCCAGTCCCCCATTTTCCTTTTTAGTCTAGTTCTTGCCGTAACCTTCATTTGCCCTTGAAACTGATTGTAACGAGTGGTTTGCATTCATCTTCAGACACTTGCACCTCTGAGAGCGCTATTCTATGCCTGAGCTGCCTCTCTCAGGTCATATTTTAAGCCCTAATACAAAGATACTATACACCCAGGACAGTGGTAAACTCATGGTGAATAGATCATGAGGATTTTGAGACCCTCACACTTTTCTTCCACATTCAATGCCATGCAAAGGCGTGCTTATGGATACATGTGAATTGATGCTTACGTAAAGGATTTTACGCTGATGTAAACCCCTGTACTAAACTGTTTTCTGGGGACATTTGGCAAGGGGCCAGTGAGGAGGCTTCAAAGAACAAACCAGTACAAAGTTGTATAATCCTGATTAAAACTTGGGAGGAACAGTGGCAGCTTCACCCGGAGGGATCAGGCTGTCTTTGCTGATCCCTGGATGAATCACTGTGGAAAAAATAGAGATAAGGCATTCTGACGTGCCAGATACATAATTAGTAGGAAAATCCTTCCCTCCAGGACCTTCTCATTCAAGACACTTCCCTGCTGTGAGCTCCCTCAGGAGGATGCCCTGATGAACATTGGGGTGGGATTGGGGTCAGTGCAGCCTGGTCCTTTGGGGAGATTACCTGGAGCCATATAGCTGAGTCTGTCTCACCTGGAGCCAGGGCAGCAGGCCTGCCAGAGAGAGGGCCAGAGGGCCTGGCATGCTTTGGGCCTGAAATGCTTTAGGTGGACAGCTAATAGCAGTTCTTCCTTTACTCTAGGTCTGGCTGTTGAAAATTTTCTGTAAAGCACGTAAGAAACTGGCTAGGTATCCCTCTGGGAAGGGGGTACTAAGGAAGAGACTAGCTTTTTTGCTTTCTATCTTTCTGTTAAATAGCATATGGAGGATTATTTTTGAGAAATGACAAAGAAGTTATTGCATCAGTGAGATCTGGGGCCAAATAGGGTTTACTTTTTTAAAAAGCTCAGTTTTTAATATTAAAAACTATATAAAAGTTATTAAAAAAATCAATGCAATTTACTGTACATCTGAGTTTCCCAAAATAGGCCTGAGTTTAGATATTTTGTCCCCTTGGTCTCACACACCATAGGAACATCCCAGAAATTCTGACGGCTTGTTGGAATCTAAATTTCCTTACCTACATGGAAGGAATAGCAAATGTTCAATCAGGCCTCTGTTCCTGATTTCTAGTATAGAAGATATATTCAGAATTTTCAGGTCTAATAAGAGATTCACTTTTTTCTCTGAGAATACCCTTCCCAGGTGCCCTTAATAATAATAATAATAGGGCCTCCCCTGGTGGTGCAGCGGTTGAGCGCTGGGTTGCAAAGCTGCCCACAGCCTCTGCTGCGCTGGTTCAATCCTCGGCCACCAGCGAGGGTCCCACATGGCGCACAGACCTCTCCTGCCACCCGCTGCTCCCCTCAGCAGTGTATTTCGTCATTCTGCCTGTTCTGTTCCCTGCTCTGGCTCTGGTGAATTCTCTCATCCTCCTGCACTTCTGACTGTACCCAGTGCTTGTATAAATAAATAAATCTTAAAAAATATAATAATACATTAATGTTTCAGGAATCTGAGCGTGCAAATGTGCCTTTATAAACTTGCGTGAGTCTGCAGACCAATGGAATCGAATAGAAAATCCAGAAATAAACCCACAGATTTATGGTCAACTAATCTTTGACAAAGGAGCAAAGACTATGCATTGGAGCAAAGAAAGTTTGTTCAATAAATGGTGCTGGGAAAACTGGGTCGCTACATGCAAAAGAATGAAACTTGACCACTACCTCACACCATACACAAAAATCAACTCAAAATGGATTAAAGAACTAGACATAAGACCTGAAACCATAAAATACATAGCAGGAAATATAGGTGAAACGCTACGTGATATGCACATCAAAGACATCTTTACAGACACATCACCCAAAGCAGTGATAGTGAAGGCAAAGATAAACAGCTGGGACTACATCAAATTAAAGAGCTTCTGCACAGCAAAAGAGACAATAACAAAAACAAAGAGAAACCCCACCGACTGGGAGAGCATTTTTGCACACAACACTAATGATAAAGGACTGATCACAAAAATCTGCAAAGAGCTGATGAGACTCAACAACAACAAAGAAAATAATCCAGTCAAAAAATGGGCAGAAGAGCTAAAAAAGAAACTTCTCTGAAGAGGAAATGCAAATGGCCAACAGACATATGAAAAAATGTTCAACATCACTTGTCATCAGGGAAATGCAAATCAAAACTACCATGAGATACCATCTTACCCCAGTGAGAATGGCACATATTAAAAAAAACTAGCAGCAACAAATGTTGGCGAGGGTGTGGAGAAAAAGGAACTCTCCTGCACTGCTGGTGGGAGTGCAAACTGGTCCAACCACTATGGAGAGCTGTGTGGAGATTTCTGGACCTACTAAACATCGAGCTTCCATAGGATCCAGCAATTCCACTCCTACGTATTTACCCAAAGGACACAGAAACATCAATTCCAAAGAGCACCTGCACCCCTATGTTTATAGCAGCACTGTTTACAATAGCTAAGCTTTGGAAACAACCCAAATGCCCAAAAATAGATGACTGGATCAAGAGGATGTGGTACATATACACCATGGAATATTACTCAGCATTCAAAAAAGATAAACACATGCAATTTGCAGCAACATGGATGGCGCTGGAAGGGATCATGCTCAGCGAAATAAGCCAGAAAGAAAAGGAAAAATATCGGATGGTCTCACTCATAGCAGGAATCTAGAAAACCTAAATAAGGGACCAGGAAAATGAATAACTATAAGAAAGTGAAAATCAAAGTCAACAAAAAACTATGAACCAGAGACACTTTATGGGGGGTGGGGGCGGGGAGGGGAGGGATTGGGGTCAAAATAAGGGGGTTGCAATTGTATGCGAATATAAAAATAAAATTTATTTTAAAAAATAAAAAAAATAAACTTGTGTGAGTCTGTCAATTCCTACCCTTAAAAACCTAGTTCAGTAGGCACTAGGAACATTTGGGGACCCCTATTCTGTACTGACACAGAGGATCATTCCCTGACTTGTCCCCAGTTATAGAGCCTGCCTCAGTCTGGGCTATTGGTTTCTATTCCTGTTCTAAATCTTATCTTTTTCTGTGGAGCTTCATCTTACTCCTCCTTAGCAACAACAGATTCTCTTAAAGCAGAGGCAAGACATTCCAACGATGACATAGTTGGAGATTCTGGATCAAGATTCTTTTGGGCAAATCTATTATCATGTTTTTTTATAAGCCAATAAATTTCCCTTTCTATTAAAGAATATTCCAGTTGCCCCGGCCCCCCAATGTAAAGCTTTGTAAACAATATACTATGTTGAGGGCAGTCCTGGGTCATCTGCCCCAGGGCCTAATGCAGGTCATAAAACCTCCTGTTCCTGCTTGTTCCAGGCTGCCCTAAGGAGCTGTCACATCTAGATTCCAGAGAAGCCCTGCTCAAGTCCTTGCCCTGTCTGATGGCTGGACTAAGCCCCTACCCTTAGACTTACTGTTGCTTGATAACAGCCTTGCATGTCCTTGACCAGATTAGTTTGGGGACCACCATGAAGTGAAGCTGAGGTCTGATGAGTAATGGGCACAACTATAGGGAGCTGCAATAGCAGACACCAAGGCAATGAGGCAGGAGCTGGCAGTTCCTATAAGTGAGATAAGAAAAAAACAAAGGCTAGATTGATTTCTCAACAAAAGTTTTTCTTGAAGCATCTGTATGAGAGCAGCAGTTCCAAATCTGTGGCCACCTTCCCTACAACTACAATTGTGCACAAAGAAAGCAAGAGAAAGTGCAACTTCTTGGAAAACCATTTATTATTCAGTGAAGGTAATCACATGATAACCTATGACCCCATGATTCTGTTTTTAAGGTATCTATTCTTAAGAAATAAACGCAAATCTGCATTAGATTTATATACTGGGAATGCTCACTGAAGCATTGCTTATAACAGTTAAAACTTGTAAACAACCCACATATTCATCATCAGCAGTGTGTATGAATAAATATGGCATAGTCACACAGTGGAATACTATACAGCTATGAAACTGGTTGCATTATAGCCATACACAACTACATGGATGATCTCATAAACATAACTGAACAAAAGAAGTTAGACATACAAGAAACCCCTGACATACAATTCCATTCATGGAACGCCCCAAACAGGCAAAAAAAAAAAAACCAAAAAAACTATTTCTTTAGGAATGCAAACTTAGGTTGTACAGCTAAAAGGAAGTAGAGGCTGTAACAGGCTAGGGAAAGCAGAAAGGGACATACAAGGGGCTTCAGAGTGCTGGCAATGTTTCTTAAACAGAATGATGTGTTCATGTGCATTTACTTTAGAGTTGTTAATGAGAATGTCCCATGCACTTTTTAGTGTATGTGCTAATATTCATCATTTTAAGAACGGAAAAGGGAGAAGACTGTTTTGGGATAAGCTTAAAGGGGGGCCTCATCCTCCGATATTCTCTGCTTCTGAATCTGCTGGCATGCTCACAGGAGGGGATATCCGTGATGGCCCACCTGTTCCTGCCCTGCTCCTGGATCACCCGTCCCCTGGGAGTTAGCCTCAAGGCCTCAAGTACTGCCAGAAACAACCTCATCCTTGACTAAGCCTGACTCAGCCCCTGACTGCAGCTCCAGGCTCTTGCACTCCCAAGGATATAATTGAGCGTGCTCTGTGGGGAGACAGGCTGTAATGAATTTCCTAGGATGGAAACTGAGTGGAAATCAAAATAGTTGTGCCAGATTGTCGGTGTGCATCTTAGCTCAGGAGTAGCTCTGAAGAGCCTCACCCAGCTGGTGCCTGGCTTGGACATTGGCTTTCCTGCTGCGTTCCCCTTTCTCCTACCCATTCTTTCTCCCTCCACCACCTCTTTTCTCACTTCCTCCTCCCCCTGCAAGCCAGTTCTCTGAGTGAGATGAGGTGGGGGGAGGGGGTAACATTTACTTGGTCACCTTCTCACAGGACCACATCTGAGCACAGCACCCGCAGGAGCCTGGAGCGAGCAGGCACCAGTGACCCTCTGACAGGTGGCCTCTTGCTGCTCTGAGCTGGGTGGTCCTGAGGTTGAGACTAAACACATGGCAGCCCCTGAGGGGAGCCCTGCAGTGAGTCTCCGTTGGAGCCTTCAGGAGTTTTGTTCAAGGCACATGAGACCCCTCTTGGGGGCTCAGAGAGTGGTGAGGCCGAACCTGGAAAGGTCTTGGGCTCGCCAGTGCTTCTACCTGATGCCTTGCCGTGCAAATAGATGCTTCCATCTGCCGCTCCCGCCTTTGTCCTCAGCAAGACAGGGACAGCAACCCTGCACTCATTTCCTTCACTAGCAATTTGTAGATGTTCAAAGGCTCCTATGTGGTCAGGGGCATCTGGGGGAGGTGGTTGGCCTGCTGAAGATGTCCAGCAATGGATTTCTTGATCCATCCACCCTGATCCAGGGCGTGCATGATCAAAGGCACAGGAGGGTAAAAGGGAATGGATGGCTTGGTCACTGCCCCTTTGCCCACTCATTGCCTACCTCCCTCCCTTTGGCCTTAGAGATCACTGTTTCTAGACCTGGGGATACAAAAGCTCAGATCAGGGGCCCTCTCCTCAGATAAAGTGATTAATCCAAACATGCTCGGAGAGACTGAAGCTTAGAGGAAGGTCAGAGCAGCCTAGGCAGGCGACAGTAAAAGGCAGGGATGTAGGGACAGCAGAAGGAAGTCAAGAAGGAACCTCCATCACTGACTGCAAGTAGGAGCCTCAGTTTGTGGTGCAATGAAATCACCGTATATGGCTCGGGAGGAAATTTTCTGCAAGGAGCTGCATGCAAATAGGTCACCAAGTAATGGCAAAAATATGCAGCCAAATGGAGGTGCCTCAGCCGAGTGTCTGTCTCCAAGAACTAACTAAACTCCAGGAAGCTATAAGGACTCAGGGCTTCATGCCACAGAGAATGGAAGATGAGAGGTGCTCCTCTGCCTCCCTGCCCAGCCTCCCGCCTGCCCCACCAAGGCCCACCCTGGGTCTGACCAGCATCCTTGTTCCCTGCTGCTGGGATTAGACAGGGACTCAGAGATTGCCTGAGATACTTTCTGGTGACTAATGCAGTACTTGAACAGGAAACAGACTGGAAAGGACTTAGGAGAAACTATAAATAGCCCATGTCCTAAAAAAACTAACTTGGGAAGAAATGGAATTAGCACACTGGGAGGAGAACAAGATCACAGGCTCCAAGAAAGGCTAGGACTTCTCCTGGGAAATGAGCTTTTCTCCCTGATGGAGTTCCAGCTGCCCTGGTAGGAGTCATCTCCACATGGTGTGCTGCTCTGCCCTGGGGCTGATCAGCCAGTCCAGCCTGCCTGCCATGTGGAGCTCTGCATTGTCTGTGGTGCTGGGGATCAAGTCTCAGAGGATCATTTGAGGGTGTAGCTCATCTGATCCTCTGAGCTCACAGGGGTGCCAGCCCCTCCCTGCCACAGCCTCTTGGGCCACATCCTTTGCGTTACACAGCCCTGTAACGCAGCCCTCCCCATTCAGAAGGATGGATGATCTGTGAATGGTAACGTGCTAAGGGAACTATATAGCCACTGTGATGCTTGATCCATACACGGAATATATGAACAGAGAAAAAAATTCTAGGGTTCTGCTCTAAAAATAATTTCT
Organism: Talpa occidentalis; assembly: GCF_014898055.3. Classification (NCBI taxonomy): domain Eukaryota; kingdom Metazoa; phylum Chordata; class Mammalia; order Eulipotyphla; family Talpidae; genus Talpa; species Talpa occidentalis. The sequence goes on from NW_023603184.1 coordinate 28,129,055, forward strand.
AGATTCCAGGAAAGGGTTTTGTTTTTTAAAAAAGTTTAACCAAATTATGTTCTTCAGAATATCTTTCTGGTGCTTTAGCTCTGTCTCTGTCTATCTCTCTCTCCTCTCTCTCTCTCTCTTGCGCGTACACGCGTGTGCATATGTGTGTGTGTGTGTGTGTGTGTACAGGGGCCACTGAGGCTTGGAGCTCAAGGACTGAATGTCTCACTGTTGCAGAGAACTGAAGCTGTGACTTGTGAGGAATACATGTGAGGGACATTCTACTTCTCCCATCCCCCTGGCTATAGCCGTCCTCTGCCATCTTGAAGCCCATGAGGGGAGGGATAAGAGGAGAGATTGTGGTTGGAGAACCAAGCTTGGATTGAATGAAAAGTCAATCAGCTGCAGATCAAATATCAGCCAGGCTACTCATTTGCTGAATACCTTGGAGTATATATTCAACTTCACTCACAATGTTTTTTTTAAAAAATAGGTTTGAGAGGTTGATTGAGTGGAGTGGACTTCAAACATTTTTTTTTTGATTTTTCAAAGCTGCATACCATATTTTCAAAGGACATAACAGGAGAGCAGAGCTGCCCTGATTAAGGTGGGGACTTCAGGCTTACACACCCCAAGCCCTTATGGGAGCAGCTGAGGAGGCACCACCAGCTCCCAGGGCTTCACAGAGCAGCATGTGAAAGGCAAGAGCATTTGCTCAGTTCACTGGCCACGCAGAGAAGGTCCTCCCCACGACCCCTTTCCTTCCTCCCTCCAGCCACGTGGAATCTGGGAACTTCAAATAATAAAAAGTAATATTGACCAAAGAGGTCAGTCAAGATAGAATTTATACCTACACGCCCCAACAAACTTCTTATTTCGTTTCTATTGAGGTAACATTGGTTTACAACACTAAATGATTTAGGGGCACAGGCTCACCTCTCCTCAGGTGGGTGTCACCACACCACACTCACCATCAAAGCACCCACAGTCCTTCACCCTAGACCATTGCCATCCTCCTTCTCCTTCTAGTAGCCTCAATTTTTTTTAAAGATTTATTTATTTGTTTGTTTGTTTGTTTGTTTATTTATTTATTTATTTATTCAAGCTCTGGGTACAGTCAGAAGCGCAGGAGGGTGAGAGAATTCACCAGAGCCAGAGCGGGGAGCAGAGCAGGCAGAAGGACCGAAGTACACTGCTGAGGGGAGCAGCGGGCGGCAGGAGAGGTCTGCGTGCCCTGTGGGATCCTCCTCCAGGGCCGGGGAGCATCCGGGGCTTGAACTGGCGCTGCAGAGTCTGCGGGCATCTTCGCAACCCAGTGCTCAACCGCTGCGCCACCGGGGAGGGCCATAGTAGCCTCAATTCTGCAGTCATATTTCTAGGGTTTGTTTTTGGTTTAGTTTTGTCAGTTTTGTTTCTCTGTAGTCTACATATCAGTGAAATCACCCAGCATTTGTCTTTCTCATTCTGACTTATTTCACTTAGCATACGCCCTTCAGTTCTGTACATGCCCTGCGAATGTTTGAATATCCTTAATATACTTGTGGGATATTGGGGCATATCCATTGCTAAAACAGCCGCAGCATTTAGATGTGTGTTCATGACCCAAGTTTTCCTGAGGAAGCCCCCTCCTATCCCCTCAGCTCCAGTCTCTCCTCAGCCCAATCTGTCTGACTAGACTTCTGCTCTGTTTCTCACTTTTCCCCGTGAATAGGGAGGCTCCTAGGCCTCACCTGGCTGAGATTCTTAGGTCTTGCCATCTTCTCCCATCTTTCCTCTTTTAGGTCAAACCTGTTCCTGAATGCAAAGTACTTCCTCTTGGAAACAGGTTTTAAACAGGAAATCTCCCTAGATGTGAGAGGCTGCTGCTGCTGCCTACCTATGTCCTTGCTAAATGCCAGCGACTCTTCCAGGCAGAGTCTCACCTGCCTGCCCAGGAGCCAGGTCCACTGGCAGCCAGTCGACGCCCAGGATAGCCCCTGGCCCCATAGTCCTGCCTCAGCACGCCTTGTGGCTAAGCCAACGGGTAGTGACAGGGAGCTTGTGGAGGCTTCCAATGCTGACTGGGGTTTGGCTTGCTTTGGTACCTCATTCCTTTTGGGGGGCAAACTGGACTTGCCATTAATGAAACCCATACCCCAGAGAACCTGGGGGAGACATGGCTTCATAAGACTCTTCCCAGAGCTGTCATTAAAGAGAGGAGTTCTGGAAAACTGGAAGTGGACAGAAGGATCTAAAAGTGAAGTCAGAATCCAGGGTTTCTTCCTGACTGAGGTAATGCTCCAGCAATGCTCCTTATTTAATGGGCAGCTCACCTGATCCTCTGTGCTCTCAGGAGTGCCGGCTCCGCCTTGCAGAGGCGTCTCCAGGCCCACAGTCACACCCTGTATACGCACAGCCCTTTACTCCTCTCCATTCACCAGTGTGGATGATCTTTGAACAGGATCTTACAAAGCAAGCATAAAAAAGGGAACTGTAGCCACTGTAATGCATGATCCATACATAGAATAGTCGAACAGAGAAAAGAAAATTTCTGAGGTTTTGCTCTAAAAATAATTTCTAGACTCTGGAAAAGTATTTTTTTTTTTAAGAAAAAATGTTTGCCCAAATTATGTTCTTCAGAACATCTGTCTTTGGTCATTAGCTGAGTTCCTCTCCTAGGCTACAGAGTTACTGTGGCTTTTCTGTACCCATCATAGAATGTATCTCAGTAGCTGATCTCAGGATTCAGCTCCAAAACCCACCTCAAAGGACAGAGCCAGTGCCTCCCCCTTCAGAGAAACCTACAGCTGTGAAAGTCTGCCCTTCTTTTCTTTCCCCCAAGGACAAACCAGATCAGTTTGGAAAGACTACTCTCATGGACCCAGGATGCAGGCCTTGGGAAAGAGAGGACTGGCCAATAGCCTCCAACATCACCAGCCTTTCTCTGCCTCTCTCTGCTCCCCCCACACTGCTCGGTCCTCCATTCCATCTCTTAGATACTTAATGAATGTTAGCCAACTCCAGTCTGTACCAGGTAAGCACCTACTGTGTGCCAGATACAAGAGATATAGAAGAGAGCAAGGCAGGTACTTAAGAGATCCTTAAAAAAACCTCTGTTGTTATCTGTATGACTTGGTAGTCAAATGCTTGTTTTACATCATGGTTGTTCTATTGACTTGTTTATGTGTGACTTGTTTATGTGGTATATGTGACTTCTCATTCCTGAACTTTGATTTTCTTAACTGTAATGTGGTTGACATGGAATTATAATAATAATTAAGTAAATCAGTGCATGTAAATTTAGTTTATATAGTGAATGCTGTATAGATTGCTGAAATATTCTATTCGTAATCTATTTCAAAATGTCTGTAATGAGATAATTAAGCTATTTCTTTAAAAACTTTGAAACAGATTCAGCCTTGTTTAATTATAATAAAGGTGAAGTCTCCTTTAACCACTAAAAAAAAAAAACACAAAAAAACCCTCTATTGTAATCTTTTTATAATATATCAATATTATAATGATTTGTCTCTATAAAAGGTGTTAGGAGATAAATAACTTCCACTGCTAGGCATTGAGGGACCAGATCTCAAGGACTTCTATATACTTAAAAACAGAACAGCCTGCTGGTGACTGGAACAAAAAAATCAAAACCAGATCCTGTGAAAAGGTGTCTTCATTTAATCTCGGCTAATTGGTTTGCTGAAAATGTACCACTTCTCTAGGGAAGGTGAGCTCTAAAATGGAAGTTGTGTGTCTGATATGCCTTTGCTCCTGACTGTGGAAGGCAGCAGACATACCAGCAAGGTCCCGCAGAGCAGCGATAGTGGGGTGTCATCGGGTACCACCACGTGCCTCTCTGCTTAGAGGGGTTTAGGCTGGGAGGCATTGTGGTTTCACTGTGTTTGCCAGGTCCTCCCTAATGGGGGGGAGGTGAGGAAGGGTTACCTAAAGTGCCAGTTAGGAAGTAATGGAGCACCCTGATGGGGAGGAACTGCTGTGTTGGAGCAGTACCTGTCACAGTGGGATTAAAGAGGTAGAAATTTTGTCATCCCTGAATGGCTCACACCTCGGTCATCCATTTGAACAAACTGCTTTTCATTTCCTGCTGGCTCAGCTCTGCTCACATCCGGTGATAGCTTTTTCAGATGCTCTTTGCCCTTCACTGAAATTCTTTTAAGAATGATGCCCTGGGGTTCACGGCCACATCCCCCACAAAAGGAAACCCGATGAGATGGAGAGCTTGGATGGGAAGACACAGTACCAGAAAATATGAGAATTTCTCTCAAATCAATAACATAAATTTAATGAAATGCCAGTAAAAAGTTCAATAAGGATTTTCCTAGATCTTTACATGTGATTCTAAAATTCATATGAAAGAAAGTCAGAGGAGAGTTTGAATAATATCAAAGAAGAAAAAGGAGGAGAGATAAGCCCTGCCATTTATTAAGACCTATTATAAAACCACCAATCTGAAGGAATTAGCTCAGGAATGGATGAATGCAATAAAGCAGAGAGCCCAGCTAAATGCTGACTTGTTTCTGGATGCCTGATATAGGACAAAGGTGACATTAATAAGGAAAGGACAGACCACTCAATAAACAGCGTTGGGTGATTGGCTGTCCATATGGAAAAGATACATTCAAGATGGAATGCAAAAAAAGAAGGAAGGGGGAGAGGCAAGACTATTGGAAGAGAATGTAAATCTGTAAATCTAAGAGAATATGTGTATGACATTGGGATAAGGAAATATTTTTTTTATAATAAATTTTATTTTTATATTCCCCATACAATTGCAACCCCCTTATTTTGACCCCAATCTCTCCCCTCCCTGCTCCCCACTCCCCATAGAGTGTCTCTGGTTCATAGTTTTTTGTTGATTTTGATTTTCACTTTCTTATAGTTATTCATTTTCCTGGTCCCTTATTTAGGTTTTCTAGATTCCTGCTATGAGTGAGACCATCCGGTATTTTTCTTTTTCTTTCTGGCTTATTTCGCTGAGCATGATCCCTTCCAGCGCCATCCATGTTGCTGCAAATTGCATGTGTTTATCTTTTTTGAATGCTGAGTAATATTCCATGGTGTATATGTACCACATCTTCTTGATCCAGTCATCTATTTTTGGGCATTTGGGTTGTTTCCAAAGCTTAGCTATTGTAAACAGTGCTGCTATAAACATAGGGGTGCAGGTGTTCTTTGGAATTGATGTTTCTGTGTCCTTTGGGTAAATACCTAGGAGTGGAATTGCTGGATCCTATGGAAGCTCTATGTTTAGTAGGTCCAGACATCTCCACACAGCTCTCCATAGTGGTTGGACCAGTTTGCACTCCCACCAACAGTGCAGAAGAGTTGGTAAGGAAATATTTTTTAAAGAAGAGTATAACAACAATAAGCCCCAGACCATAAAGGAAATAATAGATTCACCTATGTTAAGATGACAACTTTTGTTTAAGAAAAAACCACAATAAGCCAAATAAAAGTGTTAATCCAGAATATATAAGGAACCTCTTCAATCATTAAGGGAAAGGCTACCCCATAGAATAATGAACAAAGGGTAAGGATTGGAAATTCACAACTAAATGACGCCCAGTGTCCAATAAACAAAGAGGCTTCAACGCTACAACAGTTGAAGCCACGGTGTGGTGTCATTTGGCCCCAGCTTGGCAAGACTTTCACAGCCTGACAGGACAACAGTGTACATAGTACCTTCTGGCTGAACAGCTCTGAGAGTGAAGTGCAAAATGAATCTCCCCTGTGACCCAGCAACACCAATGCTAGATGTCCAGGAAACACTCCCTAAATGTACACAGGAGACAGACAAAGCTGTGTTAGTGATATCAATTATAATTGCAAAAGAAGGACATGTTTATTAGCAGGGGGATTGAGTAAATAAAACATGGTGTTTTCACTTAGTGGAATGCTATTCAACCGTCAAAAAAAATCAACTTATCTTCATGAATAAATGTCAAATATCAACATGAATACACCTGAAAAATCTATTAAGGGTAAAAGCAGGGCCTCCCTGGTGGCCTAGGGTTTAAGTCTCAGTGCTGTCACAGCTATGGCCTGAGTTCTATCCCCAGACAGGGAGGTAACTCACATGTGGCACAGCAGACCTCTCCTGTCTTGCCTGCTGCTCCCCTCAGCAGTGTATTTCAGTAGATCTGCTTGTTCTGCTCACCACTCTGTCTCTGGAGGATCCTCTCACCCCCTGGCCTACACCCCAGTTCTAATAAAAACAAATTTTAAAAAAGGGGGAAAAGCAAATTACAACTTAATATATATAATGTGAATCTATGTCAAGTTAATATGTTTAAAAGCATGAAAAATAGTGCAAAACATTGTTTAGAAATATATGCCTATAGAAATATATGCCTATGTAGTAAAAATATAAAGGCGTACACATTAGAATGATACACTAAATTCATGAGCAAAGGAAACAAATCGCTTTAGACTACAGAGCCTGCATTCGGCATAATATTTGTACTTAACAATAAAAGTAGAAAAGGAACTGAAGCAAGTATGGAACAATGGCAGGACATGTCAAAGCATTATGGTTGGGATCATGGATGTTTATACTTTGTTTCTTTATTTTTGAAATATTAGGGGGAAAAATCCCACATCTCTGGGATTCCCCCAAATACATGGTTATATTTTGGGGGAAATAAGGTAGAAATGTTTTAGCCTTTTTATGTCTTGCAGTTTTCCTAGAGATTGCACCTCTTTTAACATACTTCTCACACAATGCCATTGAAGGACTTCACAATCTTTCTTTTAATACCAGCTAAGTGCCATGCATGAAGGAACCCAAAATAAGCAAGGTCCACCCCTCCCTCAATCACTTGCAGGCTATTATAAAAGACAGACAAGAAAGCTGTGTTTAAAAATGTTTGGAAAGCACAATAGGTGGCCATTCAGCCAAGGGTGTGGGTAGAGAGAAAGCAATGAGTTGTGTCTTGGAGAAGAATTTGCAATCCATGGAATAACATCTGTTTTATGGGGCTCAAGGCAGCATCCAGATTGGACCCAAACTTCAGGCGGCTCCTCCCAGCCATGGTGAGGGTGGGAACACCAAAGGCAGGGTAACTGCTGAGGAGGCCATTGAAAGTGTTTAAACGAGAGGTGATAAGAACCTCAACTACAACTCAGTGATCCTGGTTATAGTTTGCTGGTAAAACTGAAAATTAACTGAAGATAGGGTTAAGGGCTTCACTGGGCTGTGTTTATCTCTGTGTACCCCACAGCCCAATGTGCCTTACAGATGTGCCCTGCGTATGATAGGAGCTCAGGGAAGCTTGGTGGAAGGCAGGAGGAAGGAAGTCAGCACCCCCCAGACCCTCCTTCTGTTACAGATAAGAAAGCAGAACCCTGGGGGAGAGTGAGTTTTCAAGGACATCACTAACCAAACTTACTGTCTCAAAAAGGGGCAAAGAGCCCACGGCCGCTGCTGATACATTTATAAGCACATAGGCTTTTAAAGACAAAGCCTCGACAGGTACAGTTCTGTTACAAGGAATCCTCCGAAAAAGCTGTGCTCGTTATAAGGAAGTGAATTCTCTTCCCCTCCGGTGTCAAAAGAGTTCTGTGAAAACAAACCAAATTCTCTAAATGAATAATACAAAACAATAGCCCTGGTCCAAGCCACAGGCTCTATTCAGGTGACTTTGTAAACATCTGATTGTGTACTGTTGGCTTTGTGGGCCTGGCCAGCCAGGCAGTAGTGAGAAATTCACAAGTCTTTTGTTCTGCCACCAAGCGGCAATTGATGCTCCACCCCAACGCGGTCAACTTGCAGCCACCTGAGCAAAATTCTCCTTTAGAGACTGCATACAAAGCAAAACTAGTTCCAAAGTCCAAAGATACTCACACAGGTATGAATATCTCTGCACCCATCTGCTCTGTGATTCTTGTCTCAGAGGGAAACCCATGCCAGGATTGTTCAAGGCCCCAGCTCCTCCAGCCTCCTGACCTCTGGCTCTATCAGGTGAGGAATCTGGCCCTCTTGACACTTCAACTTCTCACTCTCACCTGGCACTTTCTTCCAGCATCTAAACGTGCTTAAGGCTTTCAGCCTAAAAATGAAAACACAAGAAACACCCTTTGTGTTTCCTCTTTCCCTTTTCTGTCCTCTCTCAGCCTTAGGAGAGGAATTATCTACCCTCACTCTCTCCCAACCTCACCTCCCATGCATTTCCTAGCTGATCCGCTTAGGATTCATCTGTGTATGAATGAAGGGGGGCGGGAAGGAAAGGGAGGGAAAAGAAGGGGAGAGAGAGAGATGGGAAGGGCTGGAAGGGGGGAGAAGAGGGAGGGAGATAGAGGCTTTTGTTTAATGTGTCTTCCCGTGCAAACCTAGTGACTGTCCTAGGAGTTTTGCACGGATATGAAATCCTGGCAGCCTCGCTGTGAAGTAAGGTGCTATTGCAATTTACATTTCATCGAGGAGGAAACAGAGACGCCAAGCAGCAGTGGAGAATTTGCCCTGGGTGACATCAAATTGGAATTTGGGCAAAGGCACTCGGGCTCCAGAGTCTGATTGTTCTCATACTTTGTACCCACACAAAATGCCTGGAAGGCAAAAATCCACAAAAAATTGCTGTGGACCTGTCCTGTTCATTTGCCCATTTACTCGCTCCCGTGTTCATTATTTGACCCAAACAATCTGCCCCAAAGAGGGAGGCAGCCCAGTGATGCTGGCGAGAGAAGCCTGGGCGGGCAGGAGGCTGGGGGAGCGCAGAGGGAGCGGCCCATTCTGTTAGATTCCCAGACCTGTGCACTGGGGTCACCTGAAATCTTCCAAAACTCCGAGTGCCAGTGGGCTCCCACCTCCAGATACTATGACTTAATTAGGGGAATTTTATAAGTTCCACAGGTACTTATCAACAGATGACAGGATAAAGAAAGGATGAAATATGTAGTCAACGAAATACTACTCAGTTATTTAAAAAGATGAAGTAATGCCTTTTGGGATGAAACGGACAGATCTTCATGTGATCACGTGAATTAAGTCAGAAAGTGAAAGACAATTACTGGATGGTTTGTTCATTTGCGGAATATAAATAACCAAAGGAAACGAATTGACAGAATAATGAGAATAATTCTCAGACTTTGCGAAAAATCGTTACCAGAGAGGATGGAGGAGGAGAGCATGGGGAGGTGATGGGCTTGGGGCATTGGAGAGTTGGTGGAGGAGGAGCGAGGCATGTCTACATCTGGAGGAATGACGTTGTACTCCCCAAATTGTAGAGTTATAAAAATAAGTGAAAAATCAGTAAAATTGGAGAGAAAAATAAAAGTTTCCCAGGTGGTTCTGATGTTGAGTGAAATTTGGGAAACACTAGAATAATGAGTATGGAGTTTGGCTTGCAAGTAACATGGACCCAAACTTGCTTTAATAAAAGAAAAGTAGAGGGATGGGGCTGAAGGGCCTGCATTGGCTCACATTAAATAGAGAGACAGAGGCTCTCTGGCTTCTGGGAGGATGTGACCGAGGTCTAAAAAGATGTCTCAAGGCTGAGATTTTCCTCTGTCCCAGGGACAGCTTCATTCTCAGGCTATCCTTGGTTGCAAGATGCAATAGTTCCAGAACCTTCGTTCTTCACATCCAGTGCAAAGAAGAGGTCAGATTTTCTTGTAACTCAAATAAAACCCCAGAATTGCATTTCACTGACTGACTTGGGTTGGACCAATTATGGGGGCCAGCGAGGTAGAAACTGCTGATTGGCTCAGTCTAGGTCCAGTTGTTATAGGACAGGGAGAGGGGCAGCCCAAGCCCCGCAAACCTGCCTATTCTAAATGGGTTCTGCCATCCGCCGCATCAACACAAAACATAGGAGACTTTAATGAAAAGGAACTTTAGTAAAACTAGGAAACAATACAGGTAAGGCAAAGAGTCTAGTTTCTAAATGAAGCACCCAAAGTTACCTGTCCCCTCGTGGGTAAAAGTCCATCCAAATGGGATTGGCCCAGAACAAGGCCCCAAAGCCTGCCACAAGTCTAAAGCATCTTCCAGTGGGGACCCACAGAAAAGGGTCACAAACAACCGGACAAGCCCGGAAGGAAAAGAGCAGAATCAACATCAAGATAAAAGCTGCCATGGTCACCTCCCCACGGGTCTCACCCACATCTGTGTCACCTAGTCCACGACCAAAAGACAAGTGCAGTTTCTTCACGTGTCTCTAGGCTCCATGCGCCTCTTCCAGGTCTCCTGGCTCCATCCTGCTTCCTTCCTTCCTCAGTCTCTTCTCCAGCTTCTCCTCTTCCTGCTCAGCTCCACCCTCCCTTGGGTGGGGCAGGGAACCTCCCCCTTTCCTGAGGACCACCCTGTTGCACAGTGTCCCATCTGGAGCTGGGAACTGGAGGGAGCATCACCTAGAAGCCCATCCGTGGTGGAGAGTGGAGGATTTGTGACAGGTCCTGGTATGTTCTGGCAGTTGAGGGTGAGAAGGCTGTCAGTGCTGGATAAGGTGAGGCTAACAAGATTAACTGCATTTTCTGAAAGATAGATATTTGAGTAGGAGAATGACACAATCACTTTTGTATTTTAAGACTAGACCTCTCCCAGAAGGGGTGAATAAAAAGTTACTGTAGTTGTGGAGAGAGGAGATAGTGGTGACCTGAACTGAGATAGTGGCAGTGGGGTTGATGGAGAGAGGGCATTCCAGAGAGGCTTTTGAGCTATGTTGACAGGACTGTCACCTAGTTGGAAACAAAAATGATTTAGAAAAAGAGAGCAACGTGGAGGACTAAATGTTCTTGTCGGGGAAATTGGGGGGTAGGCCCACTATTGGTGAGGTTAAGAGTATAAGTCGCTAAGAGAGTTTGGACAATTCCGTTTGGACATGTTGAATTTGAGATGTCCCTGAGGTCATCTGGGAATCCCAGTGGGTAAATGAACACATGCTTCTAGAATTCAGGGAAGAGCTTGCAGTAGCCCATGTCCACCTGACAGCTGAAGCAGGGGCAATGGATGGGGAGGGACATGGAGAGAGAGGAACAGGAAGAGTAGTCACCAGCACAGGAGGGTGGTGTGGCCAGGGAGACAGGATTGTGGCCTTTTGGAAACAAAGGACAGTGAGTTTCAAGGAGGAGAAATGGTCCCTGCCATTATACCCACCAAAAAATGATGACAGCTGGAATAAAAATTGATTTTCACATTGGGGACAGGGGGGCTGTCACCCCAACAAAAGCCAGATTATAGGATCTAGGGACAGTGAGTCTGGAGGAGGCAGGCAGGCCAAGCATGATGTTTAGTGATGAGAAAGTTAGGGCAGTGGCTCAGGGAGTGTGTCAAATCATGTTTATATGTTTGTTTTGTAGTGTTTTGTTTTAAATTGTTTCCTTCTGAAAGTTTGGCTTGTTCTATGAGAGATGTTTGGCCAAGCTATCAGGGGAAAAATTCAACGTGAGAGAAAGACTGAAGACAAAGTGATGTTTCCACAGAGACGGAAAGGAGACTGGTGGTTGCCAGGGGCTGGGGGAGAGGGGTGTGGAGACTATTGTCCTAATTGGGTGTGGGGCTTCCTTTTGGGGTGATAAGAATGTTCTGGAATCAGAGAGAGGTGATGGTTGCACAACATATGAATTTACTAAATGTCACTGAGTTTTACACTTTGAAATGAGTAGAAGAGTAGATTTTTGTGTGTATTTTTACACACATGCAGTGATTTTACATACGGAGTTTGAAGGGTTTTGTGTGGATCACTTCACTTAATCCTCACAACAATTTTATGACAACCCTTTGTGAACTAATATCCGCATTTTACATGAGAGAAAATGGAGGTTCAGAGAAATGAATTAATTTACCCAAGGTCAGCTGGCTAGATCTGATATTCAAATCCTTGTGGATTTAACTACAAAGTCTAAACTCAACCCTCCCCTCAAACTGCCTCCATAGCCTCGCCGTTTCACGGGCACATGTACGGATAACATGAATAAAGCCATGTATCTCTGGGGGATGAAATTATATGTATCCTTTATATTTTTTTTTTGATTGGGTATAGCTTTGATTTAAAAAATAGTTAAGCCTATTTTTTAATAAGGAAGAGAAAAACTTTGGAGGTACAGCACTTCTCTGAAAGAGAATGTTCTAGGAGTGTAAGAACAGCTAGAGAAGATGTGAAACTTCACAGGACAAAGGTGAATGTTTGCAGAATGTGAAGGAGCATGAACCAAGGCAATAAGGAAGACTTCTCATGGTGGAGACATGGAGCATGGCCTGAAAGGGAATTACGAGTATCAATGAATGGAACAGAAGTGGCATCCTTTGGGAGGGGAACAGCAGTTGCAAAGCCCTGAGGCTAGAAGTGATGGAGGTAGAAGGGGAGTGATGAGAGACAGGTGGATTCTTGGGTGATGTCCTCTCTTTCCTGGGCCTCTCCTTACCCCTCTCCCATGTTCCTCTCCTTCTACCCTGCCCTGAATGAACCACGCACCCTAAATTTTCTTTTGCTGCATGCTGTCCAAGCTCAGCCACATTCTTGTCCTAAGACATTCCCCTGAATCCTCAGGGAAACTGCAAACCTCGAGGGTTGGCCTCTGGGGCATTCTTAGAAGGCTGCTTTGGCCATGCCTTTCTGCTTTGTCCTGAGATCCTGTGACTCTTGGGCACAAACCCAGAGCAGCCCTCACTCAATCGCTTCTTTGATAGTCTCCCTGTTGGACTGTCAGGGATTGTTGGCCAGTGGGAGGGTGCTGAGTGGTGAACCATACATAGAAACAACTGTTGCATTTCTTTCTGCCAGAAGTCAAGTTTTTTTTCATCCATGCATCCACATAGAGAGATCCCACCCCTTCACTTGAGACATAAACCAGTTGGCCTGATGCAGCTTGCCTGACATTCTGCTGGTCTGCAGTTTATTCCCTCTTGTCAATGTTTTTTACATCTTTTGGGGGATGGCCTATTCATTTTTCACCAAGACTTTGGCAAGTCTTAAGCATTGAAAATCAATATGTATATGAGTTTTTCCTACTTCTGATAAGTATACATCACATGTGCAGTACTTTTATAATGAGATATGTGCTTGCGGTAAGTTTCAGAGTGAAGAAGTGACAGGAGGTTTAGCGCAGGAGCAGAGTTTGAATCCTAGTTATGTCAGTTACTAGGAGACAGTATTTAACCTTCTTTATCTTTGGTTTCTCCAAGTGTGATGGTTAATTTTATATGTCAACTTGTCTGAGTCACAAGGTGTCCAGATACTTAGTTAAATATTATTCCTGGGTGTGCCTATTTCTGGATTAGATTGGCATTGGAATCAGAAGACTCAGTAAAGCAGATGGCCCTTCCCGACGCGAACAGAACTTGTGCATTCTATTGAGGGCTGGAATGACTAGAAGGCAGAGGAGAGAATTCACTCTCAATCTGACCAATTCAGGGGCACATTGGTCCTCCCCTGCCGTGGACGGGACTCACACCACTGGATCCACTGATTCTCAGGCTTTTGGACCTGGACTGGAACTACACTGCTCGCTTTCCTGTGTCTCCAGCTTACAGAGGGCAGATCCTGGGACTTCTGAGTCTCCATAATCTTGTAAGTAAATGCCTTGTAATAAATCTATATCTCTAAATCTATCTATCCATTGATCTATTGTCTATTGGTTCTGCTTCCCTGGAGAACCCTAATATCCCCAGTGTAAAATGGGGTTCATCATATCAATTAGTACTTTTCAGAAATAGTGCCAAGTCTTAAGCATTGAAAATCAATATGTATATGAGATAGAATTAATAATAATTAGATATTAATAGAATTAATAGAATTAATAATAATTAGATAGAATTAATAATAATTAGATGACGAGCCCATCACAGGCCCACACATACTTGAGAAATACAGTTTTATTTTCCTATTGTATAGTTAGGGTTTGCTCAGGGAAGCAGGAGTTTGTTGTAGAATAAGGGCTTATTATAGGAAGCAGAGTTGTGATTGTAGGAGCTGAGAGGAGGCCTATAGGAAGCTGTCACCTGGGTGGCTACTGGTGGCCCTGGTTGGCAGAGTTGGCAGGTCAGAAGAAAACTTGGGTGTGAGTGGGAGAAACCAAGAACAAACTGGAACTCGGGCACCTTGAACCCTTGAGGAGAAGCTAGAGTGGGAATCTCATCACCTCCAACCTCGACCGTGAGATGACCTATAGAATCAGCTCGCACCTTCCCTGGCTCGCACCTTCCCTGCCTGCACGCAGCAGCATTGGAGGAGGAACATCTGTGTGAGCAGGTGGAGGCCTGACTGCTGCCTCCTACCAACCACACCCATGAGTGGCAGCGGTGCCCTGTGCCCTCACTGATCTTCCAAGCATGTGGCCTGTTGTCACTTCCACCTTCCTAAATGTCCCTATAGCTAGTCCTAACTGGAACCATCTAGGAATTATAGGAAACCCGGTTTCTACTTTAATAAGTTACTGCAGTACAAAGCCACCACCTTAAAACTTTAAAAAGGAGGAAAACATTATTATAATTAGTCTTTTTCCTCGTCCCTTATTTAGGTTTTCTAAATTCCTGCTATGAGTGAGATCATCCAGTTTTTTTCTTTTTCTTTCTGGCTTATTTCACTGAGCATGATCCCTTCCAGCGCCATCCATGTTGCTGCAAATTGCATGAGTTTATCTTTTTTGATTGCTGAGGGATTAGGGTCAAAATAAGAGGGGTGGGAATTATATGGGGACTATAACCAAGATGAAAATGCATATTGTGGAAAAATGATGTAAAAAATACATAAAATTAAAAAAAAAAAGGAGTAAAGCAGCTAAGATTTAAGCAGAGCCAACAACCTTCATGCACGTCATCTCATCTGAACTGTACACGGTTCTCACAAAGTGAGGGGTGTTATCTCTGTCACTTGCAGGCTCAGTCACACCATTAGGGAGAATGGAGGTTGGAGCCCAGGTTGTTGGAACCTGAGGGTTTTCCACCAGAGTCACCTGTGAAGCTGGTTAAGGCTTTTTCTATCTGGGGACTCCTGTTCCATCCCAGTAATACTCTGGGTGCAACCCCACTCATCTGAAAAGGGGGAGAACAGCCCACCCCTTCTGGACCTTTCAGAGGTTGGGCTCGTGCCATCTAAGGCTACTCTAAGAGAAAGATTTGGAGAAGCAATTGGGCAGGAGTTGAATTGTACTTAAAATGTGTTTGCTACAAAATGCACTGAGCTTATTTTAGAAATACTTGATAGGGCGTGGTATGTGGGTGGGGTGGGAGTGGAAAATGGACAGTCAGAGAGGAGGCCAAGAAGTGAAAAGCAGAATTTCTCCCTGAGAGTTCATCTGGACCTGGGTCTTGGCCATGGTCTAGCCTCTTTGCAGAAACAGTGGGTAGGTGGTCCAGACGCCTGGATTTATAGATTGTGTTTAAAAAGTTTCCTCCTTGGTTCCTCCAACAAACATTTGCTGACACCTCCCATGTGTTGGGTGCTGTTTAAGCAACGCACCCTTAGGATACAAGGTGGTGCCACTCCTGTGCTCATCTCAAGGGATGTAGGGTTGGTGGGGACTCAGAGAACTGACCCTACTCTCCCAGGCTGGGCTTCCCCAGACACGCATCCTGAGATAAGAATGGGAGTGCAAGTAGTTTATTTGGGAGTCATGGCGGAAGCACCAGTAAGGGGTTAGGGAAGTGTAACAGGAAAGTGCGGGGAGGGAAGCCAATAGGTGACTGTGTGGGCACCTGTGGACTCTCTGGGACAGAGAGAGAGAGATCCAACTTACCTCCAAGGTATTTTACCTGAAGGGTGAGACAGTTAGTGTAGGTATCCACCAACTCTTGCCCACCCTTGCTTGAAGGTTGCTCCAGGGGTGGTAAATGTCCGGTACTCTGGCCTGCCCTGTGCATTGTCTGAGCTTGCCGCTGAAGCTAGAGGAAGCTGACAGGCAGGGAGTCATCAGTGCTTGCAACAGGAAGCCACTGGCATAAGATGGAAACCACAACAGCATCTGCTATACCTACCCAACATAAGCTGCTGATCCGCCTCCCTCCTAACCTACTCACTGTCATCCAGGCATCTGCCTCTCTCCCATGCAGTCTGCGTGTCTCAGGAAGCTGAGCCCTCCTCAGCGCTAGGAGGGCCACTGACTGGCATGGCCTATCAGCGCATTCCAAGCCTCTGTCTATGGCCTGGGTTCAAGTGGATTCAACAGTGGACCTCAGAACTCCTGCTTGAAATGCTAAGTCAGAAACATTCTTTTAGATGAGGTAGCTTGTGGCAATCAGAGCTATAGGCACTGGCTACAGTGAGGAAAACCAGCCTGAAGGCACAGCCAACACAGAGGAGGGCAGTGCCAAGAGAAATGCAAGAAAGGCAGCTAATGCTTTTAGTTCTGGACTCTGGTCATAGCCGCAGTTTCCTCTCCTATTATAGTCACGTCTGCTCCGTCACATGTACTGGTAGCCCCGACTCTGTGGAGAGACAGAACTTCTCTCCCTATCTCTATGCCGGTTCTGGAGAAATCTGCTGGGGCAATATGTGTGTCTGTTGGACTCTGCTAGGGCCATATGCGTGTCTGTTGGACCAGCCACCCCTGGGGCCCTGTGGTTCACCAGGTTTGGGAGCTGGGCCCAGTCTTGCAGCCAGGAGGGTGGGGGCTTTCCCCAAGTAAGAGGGGCTGGGGGAGCTAACCAAGGAGTGCCTACCCCTGTAAAAACATTAGGGACTGTAGGCCTTTTATCTGGGTTTGGCCTCCTTCTCTAGCTCCATCTTGATTTATTTCTATGCTTTATCACTGCAGCACCTTCGGAGTCCAGAATAGTGCAAGGAACGTGGTGGGCACTCCATAAATGCTCAACAGATGAAGGAAGGAAGCCCTTACCGTTCCCGGCACCCTGTCTGACTTCTCCTTTTAGTCACTCTCTATCCGGAGTGCTCCCATGCTCCTCCCCACCTGCCCCTTGACAGTTATTCCTCTCTCACAGCTCAGCTAAAGGGGCATCTCCCCTGCGACTATTTCCTATTTGCTCCCCTCAATGCCCAGGAGATGGCCGCTCTCCCTCTGTCCCACAGCACCTTGGGTAGACCCCGGGAGCATTATATTGGGAACTGTGAAGAGCGCCGACTCCGGAGTCAGCTAGTTGGATTCCCTCTGCCAGGTGCTGGCTCCTGGGAGACCTCGGGCAACTGACTTCTCTGGATTCCATTTTCTTATCTTTAATGTGTGGATGACAATAGTGTCCATCTAAAAATGTGATTGAGAGGAAACGTACCCACAGATTGAATACCGAAGTGGCCATGTCCCTGACCTAGAGTTGCTCACGAAACTGATGCCTCTTACAAACTCCAATTTTCTTTTTTTTTAATACTTTTTTTTTTTTAAAGATTTGTTTATTTATTTATTTATACAAGCACTGGGTACAGTCAGAAGCGCGGGAGGGTGAGAGAATTCACCAGAGCCAGAGCGGGGAGCAGAGCAGGCAGAAGGACCGAAGTACACTGCTGAGGGGAGCAGCGGGTGAGGCAGGAGAGGTCTGCGCGCCCTGTGGGACCCTCCTCCGGTGGCCAGGGATCGAACCAGCGCTGCAGAGTCTGCGGGCAGCTTTGCAACCCAGCACTCAACCGCTGCGCCACCAGGGAGGTCCCAAACTCCAATTTTTTATGCACTTATTGGTGTCAGTCCCAAATTTATTTTATTAAGAAACCCTTATATAGAATTTATTTACATAGAATAGATAAGTACCCTTCTCTGTATGTATTGCCCTACTACTATGCTATTACTGTTCCTCTACTACACGTGAGGAACCTGCTGCCCAGAGAGGTTAAGTCACTTGCCTAAGGTCACACAGCTGATAATTGTCAGAGCTGGGATTCAAACTCAGGCTCCTTGACTTCATAGTGTTTGCTACTATTTGATTGTGACATCTTTTAGAGTAACTGCACCGTACATATTTGCGGGGCAGAGATTTGATGGCTAGACAGACAGATGAACTTGAGTGAGTCCCTCCATGAACTGGAACAGAAAAGAGTACTCCATCCTTGCCCCTAGTCAGCTGCTCTTTGGAGGATTTGAGAGTTGACTCCCTAGCTCCATTCGGTTACAGCAGCATGTTCTAGAATGGGCTTGGCATGGCCAAGAATCTTCCTGAGCTGGAGGTATGATCCAGCAAGCCTCAACGATGAAGTGGATTTTATGGCACTGATTAGTCTCTTGGGCCCTTAAGGTCTTGAGTCCTAGCCCTGTTTCTGGGGCTGGGGTCAGACCACTTTCATGACTGAATCTCTCTCCCTCTCTCTGCGCATACATACTCTGTCTCTATTTTCTCTGGTGGGTATGTCAGCTCCTGCCTGTAGCCTCAGCTCTCCAGCACCAACTTTCCCACCAGTGCTGACAAGACACACACATTTTCCAAGTGCAGTGGAATCTCTGAGGACTTTACTTATTTCCCCAGGTGTCATTCTTCTCCCCACGACCCCCATACCCGCATTTCAAAATGTCTCTGGAAAATCCACTGAAAGTATAGTAGACCTGATGAGTTCCTGGTGACCTTGGATACCAGTATATATCTTATCCATGAAAAAATAGTGCATTCTGAGGCCTATCAGGATGATAACAGTGGGAACAAGGCCCCAGTGATCTTGCTTCTCACACCCCCCTGAGTCTAAGGGAGGTAAAAATGTTTCCACTTCCTGGCTTAGAAAGTCCTTCTCCAAAGATAGCTCTCAGGGCGGCCTGTGGCCAATCAGCCTTTTCTCATCATTTTACAAGGTCACTCTGTATAGATACCAGCCTTCCTCTTCCTTCTGAAAGACCAGAGTCCTCTGATAGCAGTTTGGGAAGGAAGCTGGTGAGAACCATGCTCACCATTTCTCCCCTTCCTGGGGTATATAAACATGAGGAAGAGGTCCAAAGGCATGGGCCCTTTTTCTCATTGGGGTTTGGGGGGGACTCACAGGTGATAATTCTCCCCATCATTCAAATGCTGTGAGAGGCACCGGGCTTCCCTATAGAAAATCTCTGCATCAGAAACCCATGTAGTTCAACTCTGACCTTTCTGAATGCAAATTGTTCATCTGGAAATAAAAGGAAGCCAGGCACAACACCCCCACAGCCCTCTCGGAACACCATCAGGTCGGGGAGCAATGGGGATGGAACTCACAGGCTGCAGCTCTCTCGGGGGAGGCACGCATGGTGCTGTCAAGACCCATTGCTTCCTGTCTGAGCCGGAGATATTTTGGTGGATGAATCTGGGCCTTCCTTTCCTCCCTCCCTCTGATGCTAATGTGGCCATCTGCGTCTCCCAGACAACCTTCACAAGCGCATACTCACCATCCTAGAAGAGTAGGCTGAGGAAGGGATTGCAATTATATATAGAATATTGAGTGGCTGCATAAGAGGTTGAGTTTGCCTGGCTTGCCAAGAGCAGAGCAGGGGCCTTGATGCCTGGGACCCATTCCCATACTCTGGAATGCTCACAAGTGCCCTCCCTTTTCTGGAGCTCCATTTATTATTTTATTTCTTTAATCTACTAAGCAAAGGACTTAGATCATAACTCCCCTAAAGTCTGCTCAAATGTTGCATGAACTTTTCTTTGAAGAGCTTAGTTGTATAAACTCCCAGCCACAGTCTGGGTCCAGTGGGATATCCCATGGTCACTGCTTTGTCCAGAGGAGAGGGAGTTGTGATTTCCTGTCCCCATTCCTCTCCATCCCCTGGGAGATGGCCAACAGGGTAGTTTGTGTGAGCCACTAGGGTCTCTACTAACTCAAGAGGTCCCTCCATGTGGGAAGCCCTGATCAGCAATCAGGTAACCCTAGATGGAAGATAAACTCACCCCTTGGTCCTCATACCCACCTAGGAAGGGACTCCTACTTGAGCCCCCTGAGTTAAAAAGGTTGGGTTTTGGGAATAGGGTTGGAAAGAGGAGTCAAAGGTCGTGGGAATGTGTAGATTACTTTTAGTTTTTGAGCCACTGGAACTTCTAGGCTGAGGAGTCCTATCTCTGAAAAACCTGGTTGGCTCCCAGTGTTCCTGAAGTAGTGTTAAATTTGTTTAATTTGAAGAAGCTTGTTCTATAGGTAAGGTAGTGGGAATTCTAAAACATAAATAATAAAGGCTACAGCTACCATAGTACCATGTACGTCTGATATTCACCAGCTGCATTGTGTATTACACAAGCCCCGGAACCACACCCAACTCACAGGGACATTTGTGAAATGAAAGATTCTGTCTCCATCACCCTCCCTAACATTGGTGTCTCAGACCCAGACCAGAAGCAAGATCCCTTGTGTCTGAAGCTCCTCTCGATCTCTGCTTTCCTTTGTCAGTCTGTAAATAAAGCAGGGCCATACTAGTCTTGTCCTCTCTCCCTGACAGTGCCCAGGCCAGAGTTCAACAGAGTCAGATGTCCAGGTGATACTTTCAGGGAAAGCCCTGGCCCATCTAGGGCTCTAGAAGCATGGGCAGGGCTATGCAGGCTCCAGTGCACAGTGGCTAGGCAAGCAGATTCCAGAATCCGATAGCTCTGGCTCAAATCCAGACTCTGATACTTATTAACTATGGGAAGTTGACAAGTCATTTCACTTCATGGAGTCTCTATTTCCACGTCTATCAAAGGAGATGGTAATAAAAATATACACCCTGCAGGCTCATTATCATGATTAGGCGATATGATAGGACACAACGGGCATCACAGGCAGGATTCCAGCAGAGTGGGGAGCTGCCCCTCTGAGACTCACTGCTGGCTGCCTGGCAAATTGAAAAGGGATGGCCTTTGCCAAAAGTTCATTTGTAGGAAGTTGATTGAACTGTGAGTCTGCTAAAAGAGCTGCCAAATAGGAGAAACTCTTGGAAAACACAAAGCACCTGGTAAGGAGTAGAAAAAAAAAAAAAAAAGGCTCAGGGCTGATGGGGGCAACTTCTATTACTCCTTGTGTGGAAAAGGGAAGGTAGTCTCTCCAGAAGGTGGTCTGGTGCTGTAGAAATTCTAGCAGCATTGAGCCACTGTTTTATCACTGCCCAAGCCTGTCTGTCCTCTTCCTTCTCGTCAGCTCAGTTCCAGGAACATTTACTAATACCTGCATTGGGCCAAGCAGTGATGGGCCCTGGACCCCAGCGGTAAGACCCTGCTCCTGCTCAGGTGATCCCTGTTGTATAATCACTGCTAGCAGGGCAGTCTGCCCCAGGTGTTTGCAAAGTTCCATCACACCCCTCTGCAGGTCCCACGCCATTCCGTTGTATTTTCTGTGACCAGTGATTTTCTGTGATCAGAGTCTGGAACTGTGAGGTTATAGACAGGCCCAGAAAGTGGGCAGAGATTAAGGCAACCATTTGACAGCCAAGAGAAGAGGGTGTGTAGGGAATTTGACTAATACAACATAGGTGGTCTGCACCAAATTCCCTTTTCCCACCAGCTGTACTCTAAGCAAGACCCGGCCGGGTAAGGGGAAGCGTACCAGCTAGAGTCTAGCTAGTCCAGGGTGGTCCAGAAGCAAAGCAAGGAGGGAGGTCCCCAGTCGGTACTGGAGGAGCTATGCTGTTCCCTTAAATCCAAAAGGGGGGCGCTGAGCCTTGCTTTCCAGCTACCTAAGCCATGGAGCTTAAGGTCCAACCCTTGCCTCTCCCTGGCAGTAGGGTACCGGCACTGCGGGTGTGGGGGTGTGCGCGCGGGGGTGGTGTTGCGGGGGAGGGCTCATCTCACACCGCACCCCGCCCCATCGGCCCTCCGTGGTCTCAGACCTGCGCTGATCTGGGTGGGGGCGCCAGGCCGCGCGTCCTCCGGGGCCGGCTGCTGCCCACGTGCGCCCGCGCGCGCCGCGGTGACAGCTGGCCCCCCGGGGCGGGGCTGCCGCGGAGCGAGGGTGGGCTCCGCGCGGTGCTGCCATTGGCCTCGGGCTTCGGGCCGGGGGTGGGGCCGCGCCCCCGGCTGCCCGGCCATTGGCTTCGCCGCCCGTGGGGGCGGATCCCAGCCCTGCAGGCGGCGCGGCGTTGGGCTGCAGGGGATCGCCGGGCAAGCCTGCGCGCGGCCCCTGCTCCCCACAGCTCCGCAGGCTGCCGTGGGTCCTGCCCCTGCTGTGGGTCCTGCCCGCGGCCCGAGGAGAAGGCAGGAGCGGCCCGAGGCCCGGCTGCGGCGGGGCTCTTGGTAAGGCGGGGTCGGCTCGGGGTGCTGGGGAGGGCAGGCGAGCGGGGGCCGTGCCAGCCCAGGCGGGACTCTTGCGCCCCGGCCCGCGCCCGGGAGGGTCAGGTGCGGCGCGGCATCTCCCGCCTTAAACCCACCCGGCCTGGCTCTGGGCGAGCAGGTGGCGCTAACCCAGGAGCCCGGGCTGCCCGGATCATTTTAGAACGCAATGAAGCTTCCCACCCCTACTCCCAACTCGCCTTACTCCGCCCCCCAATTCCCAAAGACGGCAATTCTAAGCCCAGAAAATCCCCAACGTCTACACGGAGTGGGCGCGACGCGCCTGCAGCATTGCCTGCCACCAGGGCAGAAGATCATTCCCAAACTTTGCTTCCCACCATCTGGACTCCGCACCGTTCCCGAGCTTCCCCAGCTCTTCACTAGGCAGCCCCCCAGCTCCGTCCCCCCGTCCTGTTCCCCTCCCTCCTTAACAACAGGAAGTTCAGTTGAGCCAAATGTCAGTGGCCTGGCCTCTTGGGGCTGGGACCCGGGCCCTGGTGGGGACCCGATGGCCCAGGCGCGGCCCTGCCCCTGCTCACTGCATATCCGGGACGCACCCCCCTGGGGTGTCTGCTGAGACAGACTTGCGGACTGGCGCGCCCTGAGAAGTGAGGTCTTGAGCGCAGCGCAGCCTCTGCTTACACTGACCTGGCTTCCAGGCCGGAGCAGGTGGGGTTAACTTTATCTTACACCAGCCTCTGGGCAGAATGGGGAAGGGCCTTTGCTGGATGGGGAAGAGGCGTGTTGAAACCAGAGTAAACGTGTGTCTCCTTCCACATTGTTTATTCTGAAGCCTGGGTTCTTAAAGCTGAAAGAACTTTTTTTGGAAGCCGGTGGGACTCCTCTGGACCTGTGGCAGCGTGCAGACCCTCCTACTGCCAGTCTCCCCTGCTCACTACAGTCTTCTGTGGTTTTCATGAAGGGTGAAGTCACTAATCTGCCCCTTCTGGGCAGGTCCTGCGGGAAGAAAGCCAGCGGCGGGTTGGTCCTCTGACGTTTGCGTGCCTGGGTGCCTTGGCACCTGCACCCGCTCTGTTACGGTCCCCTTCCCATGAGAAGTGGACCCAGTCAGTGGACCTTCAGTCTCCAGGGCAACCTCACCCAATGTTCTGAAGACTCTAAAGAACCCCCCTTCAGGCAGAGAGAAGACAGATTTATTAAGTGCCTACTGTGGGGACAGGTCCTGCCATGTGGCACTTTTGCGGCCAGTTTTACAAGTACCTTCCAAAAACTCTTGAGAGTTTTGCCCTCTACATTTTAGAGAGGACAAGAGAGACTCAGGGATGGTAAGAGCACAAGGTCACTCAGAAAGTGGCTGGGCCAGAATTTGAACTTGGCTCTGTCAGGTCCTGTCTTGCTTCCCAGTGGTTCTAGAAAGTGGTGATCATGGCCTTATATCATGCTGACCAGAGGCTCCTGGCTTCCAAAATGAATTTGTCCAAAGAGTTGGGAAATGCTTCTTTGGGATAGCACTGAAATCACCCCGGTTAGCTCTGCAAACCCCTTGCTCACTTTGTCCTTCCGTCAGGGGTGGTTGTGCTGTGATGAGGAGGAAGTGACTACTGGTGTGTGGATGTTACAGGTTGAGGGCAGGGTGAGTAGAGGAAACCTGTATCTGCCATTGACTTGGTTTCACCTCAACAAGTTGGCTTCTGGAATGGTCTAGGAGGGCCATTTTGTAGAAATAACTTCTATGTTAGGATTGATTCTAGTTTTATTTATACTTGAGGGGGGGCGGGGAAGCAGTTGTTTTCTCTCCCAGTAATAGCTGTAAGGTTATCGTGGTGCATAGTCCGAGCACACCTTTATAAAGTTACACCTCTGGCATTACTTTTTTCTCTGCCTCCCTCCTTCTTCAGACCCAAGGCTGAGTTTCTACTCATTCCTCTCTTCTCAAAGAAAGTCATGGTTATTCTATTCTCAGCCATTTACATTTTAATATAAATCAGCTTAAGGACTAAGTTCTGATTGTAGCTGTGGTCATTAGAGACCCATTTCCTGGAGCAGCTGCCTACGAACGGGGTGTGTCTCTGTTCTGGACCCGAACAGGGTGTGTCTCTGTTCTGTACCCGCTGTTCACATCCTCATATCATTTTGCCTCCCAGTCGTGGGCCTGATGCTCACTCCCTGTTACTGAAGGATAGCTTTAACTCTGGTGGGGTAGGGGAGAGTGCATGAAGATTTGGGCTGAGCATTGTCTCCTGGGGATAAGGGTCTTGTTTAGAAAACCCAGGGAATGGAGGAGTACTGTCGTCCATCGTGCTGGGATTTTTCATACTTTATATCATTAGAACCCCACATTAGTTCTCTGAAGTAGGAGGTGCGATTATTCCTATTTTACAGATGAGGAAACTGAGACTCAGGAAAGTTAAAACTTGCCCCCTGCACCTAGCTAGCAAGCAGCGCCATTAGGATTCTGGCTCAGTCTGTATGAGTGAGGCCTGCATGGTAAACCAAACGCAAGGGAAGGAGAAAAACCCTGTAGCCTTCTCGGAATTCTGGAGGCTTGGTGTACACAGCTCCCCTGCTGTTCTTACTGTTCCCCACTTCAGACTGTAATTACTTATAGACTTGTCTTCCATGCCATTATGAAATGGCACTGAAAACACTCGTAAACGTGATCATCCTCGCAAATCCTCTTTGCCCTTTGCCCTGTATTCCCTTCACATTTTATCCTAGTCTTCATAAGGTATCTACCACAATGTCTTGCAGTCTTCTATTTTAAAATATCATGAGCATTTTCAAACACAAAAATAGAATCATGTGATGAGTCCCATATACTCATTATCCAACTTCAGCAGTCAGCAAGATAATGCCATCTTTCCCCTTCCCTTCTGTTCTTTCCTCCTGAAGTATTTTAAAGCGAATCTCTGATATCATGTCATTTTGCCCCTATATAACCCAGTATATATCTATTTTCAGAGAACATTCTCTTTCTTAACTAAGTGCCATTATTGCATTTAACAGAATTTGCAGTAATTCTTCGGTCACATCAGTTCATATTCAGGTTTCCTTAACTGAGAAATAACCTTCATCGCTGGTTTGTTCAAATCCAGATCGCAACAGTGTGTGTGCTGCATTTGACTGTCGGTCCTTTTATGCCTGTTTTAAGCTAGAAGGCCCCCCTCCCCTGCAACCAGCTGTTTTACTCTCCCTTTTAAGCACCTCTCTCCCCTGCTGGACGGAAGGCCCTTGTGACAGGAGCTGGCTTGCGTGCTGGCTTGACACAGCGCTGTGTCTGGGATGGGGCAGAGGCACAGAGTGCATCTGTCCAATTGTGTCATAGCCACTCGGGAAATGTATTTTGAATGAATGAGCCCTGTTGTGGGTTTTTGTGATTGGCTATGCCTGTGTTAGATAAGAGGTTTTCAAAAACGATGACTTGCTCGCGTGTGGACGTTTCCTCGGCAAGCGTCAGTCTGTAAACATCCTGAAAGAATAGAACTTTTGGCTGTGCTCAGCGGCTCTGGTTGGTGCTGGGGAATCCAGACAGCCACGCTTGTGCCCTGATCACCAACCGGCCTCCCAGATCACATGTGGGCTTGATAGGGACTGACATCATTTCTGCCTGAACTTTGAATCCTGATTCATTCAGCCGTCGGGGATGGCCGTGTTGTGACCCGGGAGCTCCGTGTTTACGCTGAGTGCAGGCTGCACACACCCGCGTCCCTCTTTCTGGGCAGGTCATTATTTTATGCCTTCCCGAGCATTCTCTCCCTTGCCTTCTCCCTTGTAAATTGTGGGACCTTCTCAAATCATTCTTCATGGGCCACTGGCGGGTTGTGTCGGGAAATGAGCACGTATGACCTCCCAGCTTCTTGCATGAATGTGTGGTGAGGAGATAATATCCTCCCGGCACCTTCGTGGGCGTCCTAATGAAGAAGACAGAGGTGATGAGAGAAGGAACAGGTGTGCTCGCTCCCCTTGATGATGCGCGGCGCACCTGCTTCCTGGGCAGACTCCAGAAGGTCTGCCCCACCCAGCAGGGCCCCTCTGCTAGCAGCCCCTCAAATGGGCTTCCTTCCTCCCCACCCCCCGGCCCCCAACATTTACATGAACTCTTTCTGGATCGTAGTGGACTTTTCTCCTTTATCTTTTACTCTCAGTATTTCTCCCCAATTTTTATACTGAAAGCATTTTATTTTTCTGAAGGAAAATCCAAATATTTGTTTTTTTATTTTCTCTTAAAAAGGAGACAATTTCCTTCAGCTGATTTGGATGGGTAGATGTAAAGGCAGGAAGGGCCAGAGCAGGATCTCTATGACCTGAGCAGACGGGGTGAAGGAGGAGTCCTGGAGCCCTCAGTGGCTTTTTCAAGCTTTTATTGGGATTTACCAGGTACATGGCAGGCAGAGGTACAGGGTGGGGGAACTGGGGGGCGGTGGCCAGGAGGCTGGCAGGCCTGCCCACCCCCAGCAAATCTTCACTCTCTCTGGGTTCTCCAGCCTTCTCTCGTGTTCTCTCTGCTTCTCTCGTGGTTCTGCTGGCATCCCCGTGACGCCAACCTTATAAGCCCAGTATGAGCCCAGGTGAATCCCATCTACCTATGCCCACACCCGACTCCAGGTGCCCGCCATCAGGCATGCATTAGGGACCGCAAGGATCCATCATCTCTCCTGATGGCGGGAGGGCAGAAAAGCCCGATATCATTTACTTACCCTACAGTAGACAAAATTTTATGTGCATTTGCAACAGCTTGTTTATAAGGAGTAGGCCCCAGAGCCACTGGGATTTTGATAATTTTATGACATTATTCTAAAGAACATATCTGGGCTCCCTAAGAGAAAATTAAAATTAAAAAGCTTAGAGGTCGGGCAGCTCATATATTCGTGGAGCGCTGCCCTGTCTCCTGTTCTACCTCCTCCCTTTTCTTCCTGAGAATTTCATTTTGGTCTCCCGCAGATGAAATCATTCTAATGGTAGTCTCCTGATTTTGATATTCTTTAATTCAGGGAGGATGAGATAGCAGAGGAATACAAAATGATATAGTGCGCTAAGACAAGGCAGGGGACACAGCTTCAGGCTCCTGTGGCCTGTCTTGTTCCCTTGGGAAAGTGCCTGATAGTCAAATTCCGTGTTCACTTCAGGGCGCCCTGACCCCTCCCTCTAGATTCTGTTTCCCTGCTGGTGTCCTCCCAGAGATACAAACAAGGCTGGTCTGGGCTGATAAGTCTCCCCCTCTCTAAAGCACTGGTCAGCTGCTCTTAGAGACCCCAAGCTGCAGGCTGATCAGGGACCTGGGCCTACTGCTCGCAAACCAACCTTCCGCTGCAGGGTTGGGTCCCCCTGGGGTCTGATTTTTAGGAGGCTCTGCTTCTTCATCAGCTGTTGTAGAGGTGCCTATCGATGTGTCCCAAATAAAGAGGCTTTTCGTGAATGCCAGGGGTGGCCTCTTTTCTTAAATGTAATGGCACTATCCATCCACACACCCGATTGTGCGCAGTTCATTTCAGGAAATCTGTCCTGTCCCTGGTGACCAGTGTATGTCAAGGTGCTGGGCTTCTTAGGGTTGGGGTTCTGGTGCACACTATCTGTGCTCGTGTTTCTTCTCCCTGGGGTTCAGGGTGATTTCCCACCCTAAATCCCCTCGTCCCCTTGGCTAACCAGACACCATGTTTCACTTGCATTCCTTCCAAGGCTGCATTTCTTTCTGGGGAATCTGAGGTAAAGGCGAGGCCAAGAACAGGGACTCCTTCCTTGCCAGTTTGGGGTACAGGTTTTTCTCCTTTCCGCTCAATGAGAGATGTCCAGTGCAGATGTCTGCCCTGCAGGCCTCAGAGGAGACTGGCCAGGAGTTGGGTGTCGGCCCCTAGTCCCCAAGCTGCCACAACAGCAGGTTGATGGGACATTTGCAGGCCCAAGCTTCTGACACACCCAGTTCAGAAGCCCAGCTGTGCCAGAGACAGTGGGAGTCTAAGAACATCCCGTTCTGGCCTTGCCACTGGACTATCAACGTGTTAAGAAGTGGATATGACTTTTTTGCTCTCCTGACTCTGCATGGCTGGCCTTGGCTACTTATCTGAGTACAGACTGTATCTGGTAAAGATTTGCAGGATCTCGGGGTTTAATTTGTGCCAGTGCCAGGAGGATGAGGTATAGAGGGGGATAAAGACGTGCCTGGGGGAAAACAAATCACTTAGCTCTCTTGGTCACTGAGAGCTGATCCCTGGAACAGAGTGGGTCCAGGGTTTCTACCTGGGGCCTGGCAGAGCTGCTGACCCATTTGAGAGATAGCTGGTCATCCCGGGGGGAGTGGAATGGAGGGGTCAGAGTGCAGTGTGCAGAGCTAGGACTGCTGTCAGCCACTCTGCTATCATAGCAGCTGGGTTTTTGCAAAGGTGATAAATGCAGGATAACCTGCTTGGAGGAGGGAAGTCTGCTAGCCACATGGAAGGGAAACCAGGACAGAAGAATAAGCTGGGGGGATCTGGATAGTCTCTTTCCCCAGGAAAAGGATTCAGTCAATATCTTTCTCAGGGAATGTCTTATGGACTTGTATATTATGTCGGGGTCTTGGAGACCCCGGGATCCACACTAGAAGAGCTAATCTGCCATCTGTCTGTTGCTGTAGCACTTTACTAAGGAAGGAGACTCTGGATGAAGTCTGAGGCCTCTTCTGGTTTCCAGGCTTGCTACAGCCAGGCATTCAGGAGTCCCTTGGTCCAGAGTCCCACATCCAGCTTGGGTGTGTCTGTTGTCTTGTACCTAACATCTTGGACTCTCTTAAAAAGAAG
This sequence comes from Talpa occidentalis, assembly GCF_014898055.3. Lineage (NCBI taxonomy): Eukaryota > Metazoa > Chordata > Mammalia > Eulipotyphla > Talpidae > Talpa > Talpa occidentalis. The sequence goes on from NW_023603184.1 coordinate 28,157,837, forward strand.
TCACCCAGGGCCTCCCCTGGTGGCGCAGTGGTTGAGCGCTGGGTTGCGAGGCTGCCCGCAGCCTCTGCAGCGCCAGTTCGATCCCCAGCCGCTGGCGAGGGTCCCACCAAAAAAAAAAAAAAAAAACCAACAAAAAAACAAGTCACCCACAGGTGCAGATATCGAAGACAGCACATCTCCCACACACAGCTGCATGGTACTCAGCCCCCTCTCCAGCACAGGAGATGTTCCTCAGCGCCCTCTTACACGCATGCATGCGCACACACACGGTATTCACCTTATACACACACACACACACACACACACACACACACACAGTAAAATATTCACTCAGTACAAGGGATTCAGTGAAAAGTAAATCTCCCCTCTCCCCTGTCTTCCAGGTCTCAGTTTCTTCCCCAGTGGCATCTGCTGTTCCTATGGATCTTGCAGACACAGTCTAGGCATAGTTTTGCCCCTGTTTGCTCCTTGAACCTGCTGGGCAGTTCTGCAATTATTTGAATTAGCCAAAACGTGTATCTTGCCCCTCCACCCTACTCTGCTACTTCTCCCCTTTAGGAAACTCCTTGTGTTAGATTTGTGGGTACAGAGTCTGAGCACTGAGGATAAACCTCATGTGCATGTTCTGGATACAGTAATAATAGGCACAAACGATTGTGCCAAGACAGCCCTGGGATCGAGGCCTGTCCTCAGACAAGTCAATGAACCCTCATATTTTAGTCTATAAAGGGGGAGATAATTATACCTATCTCAAAAGATTGATACAGAGATGAAATTAAAATCTTTGTGGTGCACCTCATACTGCAGGCATGCAAAAATGCTTTTTTCTCCCACTTGTCAGGAGTGACCTTTTTTCAAAATGAATGAAACTAGAAAGGAATTATCTGAATGGTTCCTGGAAACACTCTTGGTGGGTTCTTGAACTTTTATTTCTCTGCAGAAGGCAGCCAGTTCTCCATTTTCCACCAAGTTGATCTCTTGCCCCTCAACTCCTCCTGCTCGTGGGGTACCCGCCCAGCCTCCATCCTTCCAGCCTCTCAACACCACCTCCTGCTCTATCGCTCCATCCCCTCACTCCTGGTGCTGCTGGCTGCCTGGAGAGGGCTCTAGGCTGTTTACGGCTGCTCTCTGGGGTGTTTATGTTGTAATCTCTTCAGAAGCTTCTAGCAGATGTCTGTTTATTGCTGAAACTTCATCTTTATCTTCAGCCTGAGAGAAGAGAGTGACTATTTTTAAAGGTCTTTAATTGGCATAGCTGTACAATACAGCCCAGATTGCTTCCAAGTTTCATTCTTCATCACTTTACTCTCTCCCATATTAAAACCTTTCAGATCCAGGGCAAGAGACCTTATATGTCCTGGTTTTAAAGTGGCACTTAAATTTGGCAGGCAGTTGTAGCCATTTAAAAAGGTAGGTCAAGTTTCATTTTTTTTGCATGTGGTGGTCCAGTTTTCCCAGCACCATTTATTGCACAAACTGTTCGTGTTCCATTGCATATTCTTTGCTCCTTTGTCAAAGATTAGTTGTTCATAAAAGTGTGGCTTTATTAGGGCCTCCCCTGGTGGTGCAGCAGCTGAGCGCTGGGTTGTGAGGCTGCCCGCAACCTCTGCAGAGCCAGTTCGATCCCCGGCCACCAGCGAGGGTCCCACTAAAAAAAAAAAAAAAAGTGTGGCTTTATTTCTGGGCTCTCTATTTGGTTCCATTGGTCTGTGTGTCTGTTTTTGTTCCAATACCAAACTGTTTTAATTATTATGGCTTTGTAGTATAGCTTGAAGTTTGGAAGTGTGATACCTCCTTTCTCCTTCATTTTCATCAGTAGGGCTTTGGCTATTCGTGGTTTTTTGTGGTTCCATATGAATTTCATCAGTATTTGTTCTATGTCTTTGAAGAATGTCATTGAGATTTTTATTGGAATAGCATTGAATCTGTATATTGCTTTTGGGAGGATGGACATTTTAATAATGTTAATTCTTTCAATCCATGAGCAGGGGATGTCTTTCCATTTCTTTGTGTCTTCTTCAATTTCTTTTAACAGTGTTTTATAATTTTCTTCGTATAGGTCTTTCACCTCTTTTGTTAGTTTTTTTTCCCGAGTATTTGATTTTTTTTGTTTCAATTATAAAAGGGATGGTTTTCTTGATTTCTTCTTCAGATTGTTTGTATATAGGAAGACTACTGATTTTTCCCAAATGCTCCAAAATAGTCACTGGATCAAGAAGATGTGGCATATATACACAATGGAATATTATTCAGCAATCAAAAAAGATAAACTCATGCCATTTGCAGCAGCGTGGATGGAGCTAGAAGGAATTATGCTCAGTGAAATAAGCCAGAAGGAAAAAGAAAACTATTGGATGGTTTCACTTATGACAGGAATATAGGGGAACCCAATGACATCAGTGTAAAAAAAAATAATAACAGTACAAAACACAACAAAGCAAAAACAGACAATTATAAATCAGAGATATCCTGCGGGGAGGAGGAGGGAGAGGGATCAGAGGGAGGGAGGGAGGAGCACAGGGGACTGTGGTGATGGTGCACGGGTGCCTTGGGGAAGGCAACTCTATGGGGACTCAATATGAGGGGGTGGGGGGAAGCAAATATTGTTTAAAAATAAAAAAAATTTAAAAAAAAGAATAAAACTATTGTAGATTACCCAAAGAACATGTAATCCAAAAAATAAATTTCTTTTGGCTTTAAAAAAATAATAAAAAGGTAGGTCAGGGGAGAGAAGCCAGCCAGCTGACCATCTCTTTCCGGCTGAAACAGATGGTGTGAATGAGAGCAGCATTTCGTGTCCACAGAAAACACTTTTCTCCACCTTTGCCCCTGCCTTCCACCCACATGCTGCCTGCTGATGGGGAGCTTTAGCATTTCCTTTCCCTTTGGACTCAGGTAGGGAGTGGAACCAAGGTCGTTTCAAATGACACTGACCACCCTGGAGGGAGAACAAGGCAGAGACCATGAGTCACAGAACCTTGGGATGTCAGATTGGAAGGTCCCTCTGGAATCATCTAGTTCTCCTCCTGCCACCTTGTCACCTGCGGGGAAACTGAGGCCCAGCAGCTTCTTGATGCTGGACAGAGGCCCAGGAGGCAGGGTGCCTTGCTCTGGGTCGCCCAGCCAGATCACAGTCAAGTCTCCTCCACCCACCACTCCTGCCAGGCTGTGATTCTGTGGTCAGTCTCAGGTGGCTTTCCTGGCAGTTGGCCTTCCCTTTCTGAAGGACAGAACCTCACCCCCTATCCAGTAGCTCTCACAATTTTTGAATTTGGGATATATGCACTTGTAGTGCTGCCTTACACAATCCTTGGTGCAAGATCTTTCCTTACCAAAAATACCTCCCCCAGAGCCATAGGGCCTAAAATTTCCACCTTTGTTTTCCAGCCCTTGTCCCCAGAGGTCCTTTGTTTGAAAAATACAGAATTTAACTGGAAAGGACAACATGTTAATAGAGATTAGTTTATCTCTGGTTAGCTGTCAGCTAAGCTAAACCTTAAGAGAATGGAGGATGAGTCAGCTGGGAATAGGAGGAGGAGAGAACCAGAAAGGACTGTAAATAGGGTGCTGTCAGGACAGGCTTGGAATATCATGACCAAGACTCCTTAGCTCACAGCATGCAGCTGCCCTGCTGTGCTGGTGGTGCTGTGATGAGTGACAGGAGCCGAGTGCTCCGACTCGCAGAGGGAGGTGCATTAGACAGTCTCACTGATGCCTGCACATTAGGATAGAGTATGGAATGTGATTTGGGAGCTACACAGTGTGTGTGTGTGTGTGTGGGGGGAGCCAGGGGGGACTTCCTGGAGGAGGCAGCACTTGGTGGTTGAGATAGGTAGGATTCCCACAGGCAGAGATGGACAGAAGTATAGCACAAACATTTGCAGAAAAGTGAGGGTGCCGTGTGGGATAAACATAAAACCATGACTGGGTCAGGCCAACCCTGAGTGCTGGAGCTTAGGCTGTGGCCCTGACCCTACAGGCAGTGGGGCAACATTAGAGAGGAATGGTTAGAACTATCCTGCAGGCAGATCAGCTTATGCAGGATGAGCCTGTGGGAAGTTGGGGTGGTGGATCTGCTAGGAGGTCTACACTGCCTTCCATACATTGGGCATGTACACTGACCAGATGCTGGGGAGCTGGGGGTGGTGGAAGTTAAGCCTGCGCCCAAGTAAGGTCTTTGTCCTGAGATTTTGCCCCCCAGTTTTCTGTGCAAAAGCAGTCAGAATGGGCAACCCCGTTTTTCTGTTTATATAAGGAGGAAACACCATTTTGGAACGCCTTAGTTAGATCCTAGAATATCGGACATTGCTTATTTTCTTTTTCTTTTTTTTTTTTTTTTTTAAAAAAGATTGATTTATTTATCTATACAGGCACTGGTCACAGTCAGAAGCGCAGGAGGGTGAGAGGACTCAACAGAGCCAGAGCGGGGAGCAGAGCAGGCAGAAGGACCAAAGCACACTGCTGAGGGGAGCAGCGGGTGGCAGGAGAGGTCTGCGCACCATGCGGGACCCCCCTCTGGTGGCCGGGGAGCAGCCGGGGATCGAACCGGCACCGCAGAGGCCGCAGGCAGCCTCACAACCCAGCGCTCAACCGCTGCGCCACCAGTGGAGGCCCACATTGCTTATTTTCTGTGCCACCCCACACACCTGCTCTGAGCTTTGGTGGCTCTGTACTCTGTAGAAAATTGTACCTGCCCCACTTTTCACCACATTACTCTGGGGTTAACCCTCCTGTATGTAATGCTGATCATTCCCCTTCCAGAAGGTCAGTTTAAGGAGAATGAGCTGGGCAATTGTGTGTGCTGAGCCTTGTGGGGATGGGCATCCATGGGCCAGGTGCAGGAGTTATCCACTTGCATGCAGGTGAGGCAGCCACGCTGGGATGGGGACTAGAGTCCAGGTGACTAACTCCTCCAAAGGAGCAGCCTTTGCTAGAATCACTTCCGCAGGCTTTGGTGCTCGTGGAGCATTGTGGGTGCTCATCTGAAAGGATTACTTTTCTTCTGTGGTTGCACAGTCACCTGCACATCTTCTCAAGGTGAGTGCTGCCCTGGGTTTCTGAGTGAGCTTTCAACTTGGGCATCTAGGACTGGACTGAATGTTGCCAGGTAGCTGGAACTTGTGAGGGGGTTCGGTGACCCCCTGGCCTTTCCTAGCCTCTGGACATCTTCGCCATGGGAGGAGACAACAACTGAGCTCAACTTCCATTTGCTTCAGTATTAACCTGGCAGGTGGGAGGCACAGCAAACTGGTGTACCTACGGCTTTGACATTTGAGCTGGGCTCCTGACACCTGTTCTCTGCTATAGAGGTCTAGAAACAACGCGCTTTATGTGGTGGAGTAAATTGCTCCTACAAGCAGCAAAAGGCATGGGTTTAGTGCCCCTGGGGGCAATAGATGGGGGTGGGGGTGGGGCACTGAAACAGCTCTTGCCTGTCTTTGCTCTTGTAGCTTTACTCTTACCAACATGGGTAACGTGTTGATTCATTGATTGATTGATCAGATGATGGTTCAATCCATTCATTCTCCCAGCCCAGGCTTCTGGAGTTCTTGCTATTTGAAACATGTTGTCACAGACTGACCATGGTTTGCAGAGTCACTGTAAAAGCCTGGGCGAACCACTTACTTTCTCTCAGCCTCAAGCCTATGTTTTATCCAATGCTATCTCACGAGGTGCTGTGAGGATTAAATGGGGCGTTGTGCACAGCACAGCTGTCGTGGTGCCTGGCACAATGGAGACACAGAGGTGACCTCTTCTCCCCTCGGGTACATTCTCAAATTGGCCCCCAGGGGTCTTAGAGCACAAATATGGGAGGGTCCTCTCTGCCTCAGGCCCCCCCATTCAGTTCAGTTCCCTAAGTGGCTCTTCCTCTCAAGGGGTGACCTTGTGAGTGCATGGCGCTGTCAAAGCACCTGTGTGAGCAGCAGGGGAAAATAGGATGCTCGTCTCTTCATTGTGAGGTCTTCTCATTCAGACCTCGGAACTGCAGGGCTCTCCCATTGGGTGCTGGATTTCCCCACCATGGTGGGCCAGCCTGGGGTGGCCTTAGAGATGACTGGCTCCATGTTTGTAGGGCCCCTCCTGTCGCTTTCTCGGTGGCTGCTGTCGTTGCTGCCACTTGGTCTCAGTTCTTCCTCCCTGAAGCCATAAATAGCCCGCTCTCTCCTCCACATGACAGCTCTTCAGATACTGCTGTGAAAGTCAAATCTGTGATGCCGTGGATTGTAAGATGTGCCGTTATCGTGTATGTCTTTTAGTTAAACTGCAGAATGCTGTTTTGTCATCACTGAAAGGTTTTATACTTACTGAAAGGACTGTTTTTGACTGTAGACATAAGTTTTTATTCCCTATCACTCTTTTGTGGAAAATAGATAGGTTAAGGCAAGTCTACAACTTCTTCACTTTCAGAATCCACTTCTTCTGAATCACTTTCATTCAGTCATCAATGTGCAGCTATGGGGTTTTTGGTTTTTTGGGGGCACATAATTGTATTTGGATAAAGGGGTAATGTATTTCTTCATTTCCGTTGCATCTGGATTTTTTTTCCTAGCTCATGATGTTTTCTTGATTTTTATCAGGAAATGAGTGGAAGGTTTTTAGTCAACAGCAGGACTCACATTCCTTCCTCATATGGCCCTTAAATGTTTTGGCTCCTGAAATGTTGAGGGTTACAGTTTTCTACATACAGCACCGGGATGAGAGTCACATTTCCATAGGACAGTGACAACTATGCCACAGCTGTCTCCTGGCTGGGAGGTTGTTAGATGTTCAGGGATTATCAGATACATTTCTGCTTTCAGACATTTTCTACTGAAAATATTGTACATCTTCTAATTAATGAAATGTAACATTTGAAGACAGCCCTCTTTTCCCTCCCGAATCTCTTCAGTTTAACAGCCCATGCTGTTGAGTCAGGTCTTTTTATTTCCCCTGTGGTTCTCCTCTGAACAAACTCCTGTTTGTTCATAGCTTTTTAATACAATAAGGGCAATGCTCAGACCATATATGGTTTTCATCTCATGGTGTGACCACAACAGAGGAAGGAGCTATCCCCTCCCTAATTCTGGTCATTCTGCTCCTCTTCATGCAGCCTGAGATTGCATCAGCTTTTCTGGCAGCGACACCACACTATTGACTCACTGACATTACTGCTGACCAGATCTTTTTAACATGTGTTGTTGTTAAACATCTTCTCTCTGTCTAAACATGTGTGACTTTAGAATTTTAATCCAAAATCTCTAGTTTTGTTCCCATATGATTCAGAATAAACACTGAGGTTAAAGTTCAACTTTAGTGAGAGTCAGTGCAACTCTGTTCTGTTGGGCTTGTTCCAGATCTTAACTCAGGAATGCCTTTCATAGCATCGCCTGAGTGACTGATAAAAGGCCTCTCAGGGAGAGCTCTTTGCACCCTGATGGGACCTCCCTTCCAGTGACATCAGACCTTTACTTTGGGGAACCAGCCTTCAAACTGCCCCTTGCCTAAGTCTCTCTCCTTCTGCTTCTTTGACCGGACACCTCCTTGACTCTGCATGTGCCAAATCGACTGCAGTTCTCCCTCTTCCATCAAGCACCCTATCAGAGTGAGACATTAACACTCCTCGACAACACATGTTCTCTTGGCGCCTAGTGGGCTCAAGGCTGCTTTCAGGTGTCCCGGGCTGTTCCACAGAGATGCAGTGGCAACTACAGCAGTCTCATCAGCACAAGTTCCTGGTGTTCTGGGGCGTAACATTTTGCACCATGGGACTTGAGTCGTAGAAAGTATCTAAATATTCTTTCTTTCTTTTCTTCTTTTTTTTTGGGGGGGGGGAATGGAATCAAGCTTCTTCCCATCTCCATTCCCTCTCTCATCTCTTGTTGGATCTGCACTTGTCAGTCTAAAGATAGTTCTTTTCCCTGGGGCCACCATATTTTGAGTAGGAGCTGAGTCCAATTTCCTGGGGCTCCTTTATAGGTTGAGCAGCCTCAGCTCTCCTGGGGTTGCCTCCTCTAGTTGACACTCTGGGACAGGCCCCGCAGCCCTGTCTCAGGGGTTTCTTTGTTGTGCAGCCTCCTTCTGGGGAAGGGAAGTGGGCTTTCTCACAACTCACCTTGTTGGGGGTTTCTTGCACAGCCCCAGGACTTCTGCTTTGTGACACGCGCAGTTATGGTGAGCCAAGCTCTGGTGTATGGGCTTTGTGAATGTTCAACACTAAATTCTTTTTTTTTTCCAAAGATTTATTTATTTATGCATATGCGAACTGGGGTGTAGGCCAGAGGTGGGGAGGGAGGTTGAGAGGATTCACCAGAGAGAGAGTAGGGAGCAGAACAGGTGGATCTACTGAAATACACAGCTGAGGGGTGCAGTAGGCGAGACAGGACAGGTCTGCTGTGCCATGTGGGTCAGCTCCCTGGCTGGGATTGATGCCACAGTGGCTGGAGATAACTGGATGGCACTGAGACTTTTCCCGCACTATCTGGGAAGTCCCTTTAACCACTTAATTATTGCATCAACTCCAAGAGGTAAATTTTGTTAGGTTCTACTTACCAATGAGGAAATGGAGGTGCTGGGGCCTAATGGACTTGCTCAAGATTTCACAGCCAAGGGTAGGGAGGTGGGAATTAGAATCTAGTTGGTTGGCCCCCAGAGCCCAGCTCTCAATCAAGGTGGCCAGCTGCCAGTTTCCTGAAAGATCCCCCCCTCCCCCAACCCCTCCCTCCTCTAGTCCCTCCCTCCTCCTGCTCACTCCCTTCTCAATTGCAGAGCTCGATTGCTTTGCAGAGTCTGAATCATTTACGTCCTCAGTCTCAGGACTAGAGCCCTGCTATTCAAACCATTTGCAGTCTGTTTTTGTAGTGTCAGGCACCAAATTCCCCTTCCTGGTCTCTCATATTAAGAGGAAATGATTGCTTTTCCTCAGAGCTTCTATGCCCTCTGGGTCACTAACACAGTCAACCATTGTCATGGAGATTAGGTTAGTCGTGTTTCTGTTTCTCCAGTGCTTCCTCTGTCTCCTGGAAGATGAAATGACAGTCTTGCACTCAAGGGGCTCCCAGCACTGTCGTGGTGGTGGGTCCCCACTTGCTCCCCACCACCAGAGCCCTTATCTGGCTGCCAGGATCAGGATTCAGTGTACCCAGGAGTGTTTGCAGTGATTTTAGCTTCACACTTCAGTTCTTCTCTAGGAGTTCCCTGTGTTCTCCTAGATCTCTCCTTCTCTTGGCTTTGTGGACTTCCCACACTGATGTACATCTCTTTGGTTATGTAGAGATAATCTATCTCCCTTTCCTATTCTAAGTCCATCCCTTTACAAGATGAAAGCCAGACACAGGGAAAGGCCCGGACCTGGCAATCTGCTGTCAGCTATACGTATTTGCATATATATACATAAATGTCGCCAGGAGACACAAGCCACTAGTAGTGTTCACCTGGTTCAGAGGTGCGCACACTGGGCAGAGGGGGGCAGATGCAGGAGGGACACATTTCCTCTAGAATTCTGTGTTTTTATTTTTATTTTATTTATTTTTAAAAAAGATTTATTTATTTACTTATACAAGCACTGGGTACAGTCAGAAGCGCGGGAGGGTGAGAGAATTCACCAGAGCCAGAGCGGGGAACAGAACAGGCAGACTGACAAAGTACACTGCTGAGGGGAGCAGCGGGCGGCAGGAGAGGTCTGCGCACCATGTGGGACCCTCGCCCGGTGGCTGGGAATTGAACTGGCGCTGGAGAGGCTGTGGGCAGCTTCGCAACCCAGCGCTCAACCGCTGCGCCACCGGGGAGGCCCTGTTTTGATTTTTAAAGCCAGTGAATACTTTCCAATTCAAATTTTTTTTTTATAAAGCATGGTTGGGAAATTGTGGAAAGATGATTCACCAGGATGAGCCAGAGCTCTGCCTCCTTCTGCCACCTGGGCCTCAGTTCTTGGTGTCTTGGTGTGGTGTGGTCCAGACGAGTCACAGCCCACTTACTCTGCAGGGGAGCCTGCCCAGAGCCTGCCCATGCTGGCACACAGAGGGTCTATGGTGAACAACCTCCCCTTGCGTCCGTGTCTCTCATCTCTCCCAAGTTCAGAAGTAACTTGCCATTTGCTACCTTTCGTTGTAACCTCACTTTACTTTTTACTTAAGAGTTGGTGCTCAGCAGACACACCTGGGCCTCGACTTGAGTGTTGGTTTTCTGTTGTGAAGCACTTAGCCATGGCCCTTCTCCTCTGCTGAACTCTTGTATTTGAGGAAGTTGAAACCCTGAATGCCTGGGCTGGCGGGAAGAACCACACACTTTCCTTTTCCAGACCGGCCGGAGGTTACACCTCATTTCTTTTCCAGTCACACCTGTGCTCAGCGCAGGGGCGTGCGATTAGAATGCATCTAACGCCCTTTGAAAACACAAGCCCACGACTAGGTTTGCAGATAACCAAGGTCAGAGCAGGTCTGCAGAAAAAATTCAGGGTGTTAGGAGAAGCCGGTACAGGTGCCGATAATTGAGGAAGTGACCTGATTAGCAAGGTGACTTGTTTACCTTGGATAGTTAATCAAGCAGCTTTTATTGAGCACCTACTGTAAGCTGTAGGCCCTGTGTCACGGGGATGACAATATAGTTGAAACTCAGTTTGTCCTCCCGAAATGTTTACAGGGAAAATGAGACATACTTATGTAAAATGAAAAATGAATAGGAGATTCCCGTACCAGTTCAGCTCAGTCATAGATGGTAAGTCACAAGGTAGTTCATGATTAATTTCCCGGTGGCTGGAGAGGGCCTGAAAAGCTTCCTGGAGGAGGGGGAGAAGGAGGTGGCAGGACATTTGATCTGAACCTTGAATGGTAAGTGAAGTGCAGACTGATAAGTGAGAGGAAGGAAGAGCATCTTTGTGGATGGCAAGGTGTAAGGCCAGGAATGGCCACAGTGCAGGTTTTCTGATCCCATGCAGACCGGGTAAAGGAGGAGTCAGAGTCCATAGTGAGTTTTTTGCAGGTCTTTTATTGGGGTTCACCAGGCATATGGCAGGCAGGGGTGCTGGCTGGGAGGCTGGCAGGCCTGCCAGCCCCCAGCAAGTCTTCACTCTATCTGGGCTCTCTAGCGTTCGTTCTACTGCTTCTCGGCTTCTCTTTCGGCTTCTGCTTTGTCTTCTACTGCTGCTACTGGTGTCCCTGTGACGCCGCCCTTAAAAGCACAGTCTTAGCCCAGGCGAATCCCATCTACCTATGCCCACACCCTACTCCAGGTGCCCGCCATCAGGCATGCGTTCAGGACTTCAAGGATCCATCATCTATCCTGATGGTGGAAGGGCAGAAAAGCCTGACATTTTTTTACCCTACACAAGGCCTGGGAGAATGGGAAATCGCCTGCTTTGAAGGTAGAGGGAGATGAGGCTGGGGCTGGGAAGATGCAAAGCACCTTAGATAGGACAAAGAAAGATTTTGGTTGTGTAAGTTCAGAGCAGGGGTGGGAGGATGAGCGCCTAGGATCTCATAGGGCACCTCGTGATTGTTAGGTAGGGTGGGCAAGAATGGTTTTTGAGTTTCAGACATTTTAATCTAGATCTTGTCAGCCCGTCTTCGGAAAATGTTCTCAGGAGCATAAGGCAGGCTGGAAGCATGCTCGCCATCCCCATACCATTGTTCCATTTGCATGGTTTCTTCTTAGACATTTAAAATGTCTACACAGCCAGAATATGGCAGAGCCAGGAGTCAAGGATCCTTCCACCTCTAATATTGACCTACCTTGTAAAATGAAGAACAGTTATTCTGTGCGTGAACTGTCATGTAAATATACTTTGACAAAGAGGATCTTACTTCAGTCTCCTTTGGAGTGAGTATCCCCGTGGAGTCTGGGGAAGTAAGAGGTGTGGCCAACTTTCAGGACAGACCAGGGGCAGTGTCAGGGCAGGACGGTGGGTCAGGAGTAAAGAACTGCCTGTGGGTGGAAGAGAGATACCCCCGGCCCATCCCAGGAAGCCCTGGTCTAGAGGCCCAGGTTTACCATCCTCTCCCTTCGCCCCAAGCCTTCTCATTTTGCCTTTGCCCACTTCCTGAATAGGATTGGCAGGAGATCATGTGACCTACAGACCTTCTTACAGTTCTGCTTTTATCTTCCTCCCTCCACCAGGTCCTGTTATTTCCTCCAAAAAGCACATGATGAGGGGCATGAACTGAGCTCATCGTCAGAGTTGCTTAAATCCTTTCATTCCCATGTTCCCTTCTCCATGTGTTCGAGGCCTGGGCTGGGACTATGCCTTTGGCTGGGTTGGGACTGGAGACTTGCGAAGACCTCTGGAACAACGCCAGAGCCCAGAGAACCCTGGGGGAACCTGTAATTGAAGTGGAGGGGGCTGGCATCCCTCGCTTCACTCAAGAGAGGGGCACCAGGTCAGAATGCAGAGGGCTTACTTGCACCCGCGCGGGAAGCAGAGACTGTTGGGGGAGGGGCACTTTCTTTCTAGGAGGGAAACAGGTGATCCTTCCATCGAAGGTGGAACTAAACCCAGGACTCAATGAGGAACTTTGATCCAGAATGATCAAACTCCAGCTTTGTCCCTTAAGTGGAGGAATCCTCTATTTAGTTCAGCTTAGCAGGAAGTTATTGAGAAAGCACCCACACAGTCCTTCAAGGTGAGGAATATGAAGTCCAGTGAGACAGGAACCCTGCCATGGGGAGCTCACGTCCCACAGCCTGGTCTTACACATGCTCCTTCTCCTTCCTGGGAGCTACAGATGCTGGGGTGGAGGTGGTGATATTTATGTGCACATGATAGCATTCAGGGCCCTGCATGGAGGTACTTGGCCTACAGTCTGGACCTGGGGTGGTCAGCATGGCAACATGGGCTTGGGGGCTGGCAGAACTACTCAGCTGTGCCTGCTGTGGGGTGAAGGACTTGTTGGGCCTTCCTTGTCATGGTTCTTGATTCCTTCCGTGATTGTTGTGTGACCGAAGCAGCAGACACAGGAGCATCTCTGGGTTGTGTGTGTGAGAAAGATCCCAGCTAGAATGGCTCCCGGGACAGTGGTTCAGGCAGCTGACCCCTCCTTCAGAACCCCTTTCTCTCTTCCTCCAGTCTAGTCTGTCTCTGCTGCCACTCTGTGCCCATCTACCTGGGTCACTCCTGCCTCCAGCTCCTTGCTCTGATATTTCTAGTCTGCAGTACTTTCCCTTCTCCATCCTTATCCTCCAGGGCCTACACTCAGCCCTGCCTACAGCTTGCTAAACTCTCTCAGCCAAAACTCCTCCTCTTCTCTCCATATGCCTCCCCGGCAGAGAGCCAGCAGCCCCCGGCCACATTTGCATGTCATGTAATGTGCTTGGAGCACTTACCATGCAGCAGGCTGCAGAGCAGAGACTAGGGCCTAGGAGAAGGTCTGGCCTGGGTGTCTGACTCTTACGAGCTGTGTGATTTTGGGTGCGGGCTTGGATGACTCTGAGTCTCAGTTTTCTCATCAGAACTTGGGGATGCGGTGCCTACTTTACAGGGGAGTTGTAAGGATCTGATGAAGCAGCCTGTGCAGTTCCTGGCGCGTAGTAAATGGCTAGTATGGAAGTCCTGGTTACTCTCCGACATGTATTCATGCATTTAATCCCCATTGTGGCTCTGTAAGTTAGAGGCAATTTTGTTTTTGTTCTTATATGAACGTTCCGAGGGGAGCAAATGAGCCTCAGAACCAAAATGACTTGCCCAAGCTCTCAACGCATGTGCGGGAGGTTGGCATTCAAGCCCCGCGCTGGCTGCCCTGAGGCAGTGCTCTACCTTCTGCTGCCTCTGCTTCCCAGGTTCAGGCTCCTGTTTGCACTGCCTTTCGGCTTTCTTCACAGTTCTCACCAGGGCACTCAGCAGGTGCTTATTGAGTGTTCCTTCTTGCCTGGTTTCAGGGGAACCGGGCTGTGGAGGTAGGAAATGGGTGTTCCATTACCTTTTAGATTTCTAGCTGGGCTGGCCCATCTGGGATCCCCGCCAGCACACTGCCCTCCACTCTAACACCAGGCAGTGCCTGGCAGCCTGGCACCTCATAGCTCCAGCCAGGGAGGAGTGAACCCAATCAGACCTCAAGGGGAAATTAGGCAGTTCTTTCTAACTGATTAAGTTATTTTTTTTGAATAGCACAACATAAAGATATGAAAAGAAAAAAGAAAAGTAAGGGAAATACCTGCTTGGATAATCCCCCATTACTGGGACAGCCATGGCCTGGACCTGGCTGTTAGAAAACAAAGAGGAAAGCTGTGGACTGGTGGGTGGGCCTGGGTAGTGTGATGGGTGAGGCCCCATGGAACAGCTTCCTGAACTTCCCTATACCCACAGGGCAGCCTGGGCCCTGCCAAGAACTGCTGCTCTTCTTCTCCTTTTTTTTTTTTTTTTTTAAAGATTTATTTATTTATTTATGTATTTATACACGCACTGGGTACAGTCAGAAGCGCAGGAGGGTGAGAGAATTCACTAGAGCCAGAGCAGGGAGCAGAGCAGGCAGAAGGACCTAAGTACACTGCTGAGGGGGGCAGCGGGTGGCAGGAGAGGTCTGCGCACCATGTGGGACCCTCCTCCGGTGGCCGGAGAGCAGCCGGAGATCGAACAGGCACTGCAGAGGCTGCGGGCAGCTTTGCAACCCAGCGCTCAACCGCTGCACCAGCGGGGAGGCCCTGCTCTTCTTCTTTTAATTGAGGTAACATTAACTTACAGCACAGTGTAGGTTCCAAGGTTACTCACAGCACACACACTGTCAACCTGTTGGCCCCTTCTAGCCAATTCCTCTTTCCCTCCTTCCCCTCTGGAAACCTCCATTCTGTTGTCACAGTCTGAGGGTTGTCTTTATTTTCCATTAATGAGTAAAGTCATACAGTATTTGTCTTTTCTTCTGACTTGTTTCACTTGGCATAATACTCTTAAGGCCTATCTTTGTTCCTGCAAAAGGCAAGATTTTGTCTTTTTAAAGGCTGTATAATATTCCATGGCTGGGCCTATAACATATCTTTATCTGTTCTTTCATCATTTGCACTTGTGTTGTTTGCAAATCTTAGCTATTGTGAATGGCAATGCAGTGAACACAGGGGTGCATATATCTTTTCAAGTTAGTATTTTCATAGTCTCTGGCTAAATACCCAAAAGTAGGAATACTGAATAGCATGGTAGTTCTATTTTTAATTTTTTGAGGATCCTCCATACTGTTTTCCATAGTGACGGTACCGGTTTACATTTCCACCAGCCATTTATGAGGGTTCCTTTTACTCCAACATACATTATTTCTTGACTCTTTAATCATAGCCATTCTAACTAGTGTGAAGTGAAATCTCCTTATGGTGTTGAGATTTGTATTTCCCTAATGATAAGCAACGGAGAGCATCTTTTTTATATATTTTGGCCATCTGTGTGTCATCTTTGGTGAAATGTCTTTGATCCTCTGCCCATTTTTTAAATTGGATTTTATGGGTTTTGTTGTTGAGTGGTTTGAGTTGTTTAAATACTTTGCATATTAACCCTTTGTCTGACACAATTTGCAAACACCTTTCTCCCATTCATAGGCTGCCTTTTCATTTTAATTATGGCTTCCTTCCCTGTGCGGAAACTTTTTAGTTGGATGTTGTCCCATTTGTTTATATTCCCTTTTGCTTCTCTTGCTGCTGGAGGCAAATCCACTAAGACCGACGATGTCAGAGAACTTCTTACCTGTGTTTTCTTTTTGTATTTTTATGGTTTTAAGTCTTTCACCCATTTTGATTTTAGTATACGGTATACCATAGTGGTTTAATTTCATCATATTATATGTGACTGAAGGACTGTTCTTCTTGACACTGTGGTCAGTCCGGGTGATTTTCACATCATTTCAGATTATGGTTTTACCAGGCAAACCATGTTTGATTTGCCAGCAAATTTGGAAGCTACCTCTTCCTTCTCCAGATGAGGCTCCTTTTCGACCAGCTGATGTTTGTCTCTGCATAGACCTTATTCATTGACTATTTAGTTCATGCCTGTGCAGACCTTGTGTTGGGTCCTGGAGATGACTGTGAGCTTGTGAGTGTTTAAGCAATGTCTGAAGCTTCTGAATTCAGAGAGGTGAACAGTATGTTTGAATTCTTTGTTTTTTGCTACTAGGTCAGAGATTTGTTTCCTTATTTCTAAAAACCCTTGAAAATACATCTGAAGGTAGAGCTGCTTTTCCTGGAGGGAATTAAGAGTTTGCTATTAAAAGGCCTAAAGGTAGAGGAATAGAGGTCTTTGGATACTGGCCCGGAAGCCCGTGAGAAAATGAGACATTGTTTAGCACAGTACTCTGTTGGGCATTGTAGTTGTTCTTATTAAGTCAGAGTTTCTTGGGAAAGGTGCTTGAAAGGAAACAAAAAAGACCAGCCAAAAAAGTCTCCATGGGGGACCACCCTGGTGGCGCAGGAGGTTGAGCTCAGCGCTGTGAAGCTGTCCGTAGCCTCTGCAGTGTGGGTTCGATCCCTGCCGGTGGGAGAGATACCCAAGACCTCTCCTGTCTTGCCTGCTGCTCATCTCAGCAGTGTATTTCAGTCAGTCTTCCTGTTCTGTTCTCCTCTCTGTCTCTGGTGAATCCTCTCACCCTCCTGCACCTCTGGCCTATACCTCGGGTCTTGTATAATTAAATAAATCTTTGAAATAAAAAAAAAAAAAGAGTCTCCATGGGATTCTGGCAGGCCTATCCTGGTTAAATCCCACAGATAAATGCCATCACATTGGAGATTACTAATGTCCAGAGAAAGAAAGTTGCCCAAGAATTCATTATGGGTTTCCAAGAGGCTGCCCGGCCCTTCCTGTCTGTGCCTTTGGGCAGCTCTTCCTCTGGGAAGCTGTCTCTGAATAAGGGGTGCAGAGCCTATTGAGATGAGGGGGCAGTGGCCCATTGCAGCTCCCTTGGGCAGACTGAGCACAGGTGTGAATTGCCACAGGTGTGTCCATGCAAGGAGGAACCTGGGCTCTGTCATCACAATGTGGAGGAGGTACCACAACGGATCAGCTATTGATGACTCTGAGCCTCAGTTTTGTCATGGGAAAATGGCTTGGTTGAGCATTCAGCTCCTAGGTTTGTGCTGAAGGTTAGATGTGATCATACTTGTGAGAACGTCTGACCCAGCGCTCAGGGCACACTGAAGGGCCCAGATAAGGTCATTTCTCTTCCGTTACCCACTCTCCTTCCTCCTCTAAAAAGGTTGTTTTAAGTAGCACTCTAGATTTTTCCTGCACCACTTGAAGTCAGTCTCCTTTTTCCTCTTCCTCTTCACTAATGCTCACATAAAGGAGTTCCCAAGTCCTGGGTTCCCAGCCAGAGACTGCCGGACTGGGCTGTTCACTCTGATTCCAGCATCTTCCTTTCCCAGGAAGGTCCTAGGGCCAGGGGCTTGCCACAGCCTCCTCTCACTTCTGTTTGTAGAGATGGCTTGTGCACATGTTTGCTTTTCCCTGACTGCCCAGGTCTCACTGAGAGTGCGCAGCCAGCTTTTCTACCTGGGCAGGATTTAGTGATGATAAAGCAGCTGATTGTTGAATGCTGTTGCTCGTAGGACACTTGGTTTCCAGTGGCACGAACCCAACTGGAATGAGCTTAAGCAAAATGGGATGCCTTGGAAGGTTCTAGGGAGGGCTAAAAGACTCAAAGATAGTGCTGCAGAATCCAGCTCCAGGAGAGTGGGTGACCTTTAACAACTCCAGACTAGCATCCCTTGCTCAGTGGCTGATGTCTCTGGCAGCTTCCAGATGATTCCACACAGGTCTCCACCTGAGGACTAGGTCTTCCCTGGGATTTTTCAAATGAAACTTAACCCTGATGAGAGCATGTGCACACTCTTTATAGATAAGAGTGTGGCCATGGAGGAAAAATACTCTGATCAAGCTATCTTGAGCCCATGCCCTTTGCAACGGGTTGTGGGAGACAGGGTAGAATCTGTTATAGGAATAAAGAGAAAAGTATGCTAGTAATATTAATAATTAGAACAATTTGCACTCATTTTATTGAGTGCTTATTTTGTGCCAGGCATTCTCATCAGTTCTTTACCTATGAAGAGTTCTTTACCTACAACTCTTTCAATCTTCACAGTCAATCCCATTTTACATATGAAGAAGCATATACTGTGAGGTTGAGCTCGCTGCCCAAGGTCACATAGCTAGCTAGTGGGAGAGCTGGCATGGAACCCAAGCAGAGGATTCCAGATGTGTTATTAGTCACCTGCAGAGGATAGCAGCAGATGTTGTCTCCAGGTACTTAGTCTGCACTCCACACTGGGCTCTGAGTCCTTCAAAGTGCTATATCATTTTATCTGCAAAACAGCCCTGTGGAGGAGGTACTCACATTGTCCCCATTTTTTGAGAAAAAACTGAGGATCTGGGAGATTCTGTGACTTGCCTAGACTGCCAGACTAATTTAAAGTAATGGAGCTGAGATAGGAACCAAGATTTGCCTGATCCCAGGACCTGGCATCCTGACCATTCTGCTGGTGGCTTTGGCATTCAGACACTTACTCCAGAGAGATCGGCTTCAGCTTTGAGCCTTCATCCTGTGTCTGGGGGGTGCCAGAGAGAGGAGGCGGGAAGGTGGGGTAGGCGTGGATACCTCTGCTTGGCACACACAGCTGGGGCTGGCTTAGTGTTTCTGTGCTGATCTTGGGTTGTCTCACACTAACTTGCACCTCAGGGTATTTGAACAGCCTCCAGTGCGTCTATGCTCTTCAGTCCTCCATTCAGAAAATACTGACAGAGTGCCTAGTGGGTGACAGGGCTGCTTCCAAGTGCTAGGGGTCCCTCAGTGAAGACCCTGCCTCTATGGAGCTAGCCTTTCAGGTGGCAGAGAGGGAGGTCCCCCTCTCGTGTCCCTTGGCTCCATTAGATCACTGATGCTCACTAGGAACTTTTCCTGAACCTCCCAAGTCAGGTCTATGGGAGCCAGGAGAGGTCATGCTTCTTTGTGTGGGGCTGGCAGGATGGCAAGTCCTAGAGGAGACATCGTGTCTTCGTTCTGATTGGTTAAAAAAGGAAAACATTGTGTTGGGAGCCAGCATGGTCATGGACTCAGGCAGCTTGACCACAAGTCCCACCTTGCTGTGGTCATTGCTGACTGAGTCTCCAGGTGAGGTCCCTGCTGTGCCATGCCTCAGTTTCCCTCTCTGTGGCAGACTGCACTATTTGCCTCATGGGGTTGCTAGGAGGATTTTCTGATACTGCATGCTAACCACTCACTGCAGTGCCGACAAGAGGGTTAATTTCCTTTCATCCTTTAACTGCAGGCTAGTTTATAGGTGTGCCTGAAAGACAGGGCCCATGTAAGAGGGCAAGTAGAAGGCCCTTGGTGAAGAAATCACCAATTAGGTCAAGATCCTCATTTTACAGATAAGGAACTTGAGGCCTTTCAAGGGCTTGAAAACCTAGTTTAGTGGAGTTAAAGGGAACTTGAAGTGTGTTTGGCTGTTGGGCTGACTGAGGGTACAAGTTGACCTCAGAGTGGTGGATCACAGTGTGCTCAGGCTTGTGTGGGAATCAGACTAATTGTTGGCCTTTGTAGTCTGGTCCAGAAACACCCACCTCCACCTGCCATGAAGACCACCCATACCAAACCTGAGAACCTGTTGCCCCTGTTTTCCTGCTGCTAGACTCAGCAGTGTCTCAGGGAAGGTAAGGGGCTTTCAATCTGAGATCCAGAGAACCTGGGGAGGCCTAGAGACCTGCACCACAACGTCCAGCTTCTTCAGGCACTACATCCAGAAGCTTCTTTTGAGAAGCAGGGGCCAGAGAATTGGAGGTTTCAGCTTCTCTGACTTCTGGCACAAGGCAGCAACACAGAGCCTAAAACTCAGGCTGATAGAATGTGACCTAAGCGGGCCAGCCTGTTTGTCAGCTGCCATGGGCCAGAGGGGTGTGGCTTGATAATAATGATGATGACGACGACGAGGATGATGGCAGCTTCTGCCCTGGTGGCTGCCCTCAGATCTTGCCAGGCTGCTTGCAGGCTGTGCAGGCCCATTGCTGCTGTGCTGAGGTAACTCTCACCCAGTGTGGTAGGATGTAAATCCTGCCTGGCTGGGGCCTTGGTATGGGCCTTCTGCTTTCCTTCTGCCTTCCTGTCTGTGAGGAGGCAATGAGACATAGCATGTCTAGCTTCTAACAGTGCTTGTTCCAGGCATGGCCTGGCTCAGCAAACAATAGCTTCTCTCCCATGAATTGTCTGAGAATTCTGAACAGGGAGCCCCATCCCCCAGCTCTGAAGGCAGATCGTTGTGTGCTGGAGAGAACACGTGAGTAAGTTTATGTGGGCAGGTAGGCCTCAGCCCTGTTGAGCAATGTGTGTGTACGTTCAAGGCTTATGGCATGGCCTCTTGTAGATCTCAAATTTCACATCTGTGTTAGTTTTTGTCCTCTTGAGGTTACCTCTTGGACATTTGAAAGATTTTTTTAAATGTAAAGTAAATCCTTACAAGTGTTTTGTGACTCTAGCTCCATTTTCCAAACAGGTGGAAAATGGGCATTTTCTGCCCAAGATGGTAGATGTAATCAGATCATTTGGATGGTTATTGGAGGCCAAAGCAATAATTTATTTAGGAAGCTCAGCCATGACCAGATGGTCCATTTTTATAACTTCTTAGTGTACTTAGCATTTTTGACCTTCTCTCCTTAGGATATCTGACAGCTTTTCTATTGGTTACTTACCAAATTTTCTACCAACTTGATTTACTTTCATCATGTCTTAAGCTTAGAAATGTTGGCATTGCCTGTTTTTACTAAAGCAACTAATAAAATATTCTTCTCCAGACCCATCTTACTTTCTTGGCAACCTTCGTGTAGAGACGTGATCAGCTCTCAGGGTGCCCAGGCTGTGGCAGGCAACAGAATGTGTGTAACCACTACACTCTTTCTTTCTTCATATATGAAACTTGGATGATGCAGGGAAATACTCCGTCCCTTTCCTCTTGTCGGGTGAAGTGCACAGGCACTGCAGGGCAAAGTGCACGAGCCAGGGGGACTTGTGGGCTGGGGGGAGATGTGAGGCTGGAATGTAAGATAAGGTAACTGACATTGATTTCCGGCTCTTGTTTTTAAAGGAACATGGCGACCCGTTCGTGGCTCGTCCTGGAAGGAGGTGACTGTGGTCATTGTGATGCCTAAAAATCAAGTGAGTAAGTCACAGCGGTGGATCACTTTTCTCCCACTGGGTCACTCGGGGGTGGGGGTGGGGGTGGGGATAGGGATGGGGGTGCTGGCTTCAGGCTTTGTCAAGTGTAGACATGCTAGCATCTTCTTCAAGCTCAGATGAATAGAACCCCATTTTAAGAAATAATGGCAGGTGGTCATCGTGGCCCTCCTTCAGCCCTCTGTTTTTGTCTACAAGCTCCAAGGTGGCACAGCCCTCCCAGCATGGGAGGGAGACAGGGGTCAAAACTGAAAGGTGGTTGGGGACATGAAAGGCCTGTGTAGCTTTGGGACGTTTGGGTGGGCAGGTGGGAGCTCTGTTCCCTCTTCCCTTAAGCCAGACCCGCAGCTCAGCTGTCCTGACTCTGGCCCCAGCTCTGCTGATGTTTCTGTCTCCTGCCATCCAGATCTGTGCCAAACCAGGGATCTGGCCAGGCAGCTTCTGCAGGGAGTGATTCACATTGCTGTGGACCATTTGGCCATAATTTGACATTGTGTCTGTAGCATCTTCACTGCCTAATTTCCATTCTGAGAAGGGCAACCCTGCTTACATCTTCCTGTAGATTCAGCAGGTCCACGGAGACTGAGTGTCTGGCAGGCTTGCCGCAGGCAGACGGCGAGGATGGCTTGGTGTTGTGTAGCTGCCCTCATGAACTGTCCTAAGAATCACTGCTCTCCTTGGCCCCTCCCATCTGCCCCCAGAGACCTTCCTCCAGGCCATCACTGTTGGCTCTTGAGGGCCCTCAGCCCTACTTGCCAGTCCCTTTTCTACTTTCATCTCTGCCCTGGCTTTAGTGGGCCAGAGCTCCACATCCAGATATGCTGATCGCCCTGAGAAGCATCCCAGGCAAAGTTGGTGCCTCCTTATCCTCTGCACACCCACAGCGCTCTGTTCACACCTCAGGGACATTACCAGCTGTGGTCTAGTCTGCTCCTTTGTCCATCTCAGCCACCATCTGTGGGAACTTCTAGGGCAGGAACTGTGCTCCACCTTCCTGTCTGAGCCTTGCAGTGCCATCCAGTGACGCAGTTCCAGGTACAAGGTGGGGGTCAGCAGCTGTTGTTGACTCAGGAGTTCAAACCCTGAAGTTTCATCAGGAGTATATAACGCATGAACCTATATCACAGTGCCTCATGGCAGGGGCAGATAGGGGTAGGTGAGGATTGGGGGAGGGGAGGGAGTAGGGTGTCATGGGAGCTGGGTGCTCCTTGGGAGGGGTAGGCAGGACATCCCCATTGATTTTATAGCTGTCGACCAACTTGCCCCAGGCTGGAGGCTAGTCAGGATCAGGACCCATGTCTCCTGGGACCCAGTCTGGTCTGGTTTCTATAATGCCAGATTTTATAATTAGAGAGAACTGGAGAGATTATTTAGTGAGCAAGGCCCTCATTACCAGACAGGGAAACTGAGACCTGAACTGAAGATACTTTCTCAAGGTTGCCAAGTGGAGAACTGGAACACAGGCCCTGGCTTTCCAGTCTGGCATTGTTTCCATGCTCCCACTGCTTCCCTTCTGCATACAGCCGTCAGAGAACATTTGGGACATCAATCTGCATTTACAGGAGCGTGAAGAATTTACAGAATGTTCCAAGTTAGAGGCAAGGTAAAGCTGAGGAAACCTGGGCCTGCCTCCAGGAGCTTGCCTGAAGGTGTGAGCTGCAGGGGCTGGTGGGGGCAGAGGGAAGCAGGAAGAGAGTGGATGGTGAGGGGGAGCATCAGGCCCTAAGCCAAGAGGCTGGAGCTGGATGGAAGCCCAGGTGGAGGAACAGCAGGCAGGTAGGTCTGGTATTTAGAGCCTGGCCTGGTGGGCTCCAAAGACTCACTGGGGTGAGGAGTCCATGTTGAGATTCATGGACAGCAGGATGAAGGGGTTGATTGGATCAAGGGGAAGCAACTGAAGCTGCTCCAATTGTTCTGATTGTGGGCAAAGAGATCCTGATTAGTCTGCTCTGGCCTGAGAATCTCCCTCACTTCCTGGAGTCATCCACACAGGAGGCTTGGGCACTGGACAGCAAATCTCATCCTTGCCTGAAACGTGCATTTATGACTGGCTCTTTCCTCTTGTACTCGAATGAATGCTTGTTTTGTTTTCTTTGGGATTGACATTTTAGTTGTTTTTTTCCCCCTCCTGGGTCTTCAGTCAGTCAAAGCTTGAGATGGGGCCAGGTGTGCTGGCCTTCTTGCCCTTTATATTCTGTCCCTTCTTGCAACTTCCTGGGCACACAGACTAGGAGACTGGTACAACGGCAGGCTCTGCCCCACTGGCAGGGTAAAACCTCCAATTCAGCCAAATTACAGAGAATGTGATGTTTGCCAAATAGGTACCTTGGATCATGATCCAAAATATGACCAGGGTATAAACTTCTCTAGGGAAGGGAAAGTGTTATATCTTTACTGTTTACACCTTAGATTTACACTGCATCTAAGATTTTGTAAAGGTCATGTCATCTTCATAAGGCAGGTTGATTTGCTCCCATTTCACAGGTGAGAAATTTGACCTGCACAGGCAAATATAGCTGCCCAAGCGCCGAGCTGGGACACATCCAGGCCTCCTGTTGATAAATCCCATGATCTTTCTACTCTACTAAACTCCAACCATATGTAAATCCCCAGAGGACCTGGGACTTAGAGGCGCTCAATAAATATTTGTTGAGTGAGTGAACTTTGGCTATTTCTTTCTGTTTTCTTCTTCTTTTAATTAATTCATTTTTTGGGGGGACCACTCTTAACCATAAATGGTTGGCTGTTTGGCAGCTAAAGGAACGCTACTCTGTGAAGTATTTGAATGTCTTGCTACGATAAGGAGCCAGTGCATTCTCTTCTCACCCAGCCTCACCTCCAGGAACTGGGTCATGCACACTGAATAATTAATTCCTTGAGTCTTTTACTCAGAGCTTCTTTTTCCTGATGATGAGATGCTCTGTCAAACACCGATCTCTGAAAGGTCCCTGGCAGAGGCGGGGCCTGTTGTTTGTTGTCAGAAACCTTCCGATGACCCACCTAATTGCCTGCACCGAGGACTCTTGGTGGAACCAGGTCAGGCTTGCAGCGGTGTATTGGGTCTCCTCCTGCACTCTTCCCCTGTCATCTCCTCTGGTCCAAGGAAGGAGGATAGTTGTGGGTTTACCTTAGATGTTTAGGGTTCTGTGGGGATAGGAAGACTCACCTCTCCCTTCTCACTGACCTCTGAACTCCCCAAGATTTTGTGGCAAGGAGTGGGGAAAGAATAAGTGGACCATGTCAGGTTGGGAAGGAATGCATGGGGTATAGGATCGGGGAGGCAGTTATCAAAATATCTTTTGGGCCTGCTTGTTCCTAAGTGACACGTGGGTCATGTTGCTTAGAATCTGCAGGGGATCCAGATGACCTCATTAGAACAACCTAATTAGACTTGAGGTCAACAGAGTAGAGTGGAAAAAAGAGTGGGCTGAGACCAAAGACCCACGTTCTAGGGCAGTTGATCACTGCTTATCTGTACAGTCTTGTGCCAGCCCCAGAGCTCCACCTGCCCTCAGATTTCTTATTAAGGAAATAAGGGAGACAAAGAGGGCTGGGTAGCATCTTAAAGGCGCCTCCTAGCCTTCTCAGTGACTTCAGTGACCGCTCTGTCCTCAGATTAGCACCATCTTCTCCAAGTGACCGCCTCCTCACATGGCTGGAGTTTGCTGGTGTACGCACTTTTTCCTGACCTTTGTTGCTTTGCCACTTCTCCCCTACCCCCCCCCCGAGGCATGCCAGTGTGCAGATAAGAAGTGCCTGTTGCTGCCCTAGTCTTCTGCCAAGCAACATGGGAAAGCATCTGATGTTCTGAAAGAACACCGGGATCCTAGTTGTGCGTATCGGTATAGGAAGGGAGTGGGGGACATCCTTGAATGGAAAGAACCAACCCAGATGATTAGGTTTGTTGTAGTAGCCAAGCTCTTGAGGATCCAGCATGCCTGGACTCTGGTGAGCTGTTTGACTAGAGGGTAGTAGATATGTCCTTAAGAATAGGACCCCAGAACTACCCTCCTCTCCGCTAGCCAGGCTTCATGGGCAGGAATGACCAGACAGTCTGGAGTAATCAAGGTCCCAGTGTTGGCAGATGGCTGCCCAGTGGGAGCTAAGAGATGCTCATATAGACAATAAGAAAGGGGAAGGGACCGTAGAGTGTTAAAGCTGGAAGAATTCACAGATCATCTAACCTAGTTCTCCTCCCTTATGAGTTATGACACTGAGGCCTGGAGACATGGCTTAGCCAGATCCATTAAAGCCAACTGGTGCAAGAACTGAGAGAGAAGCCAGGTCTCCTGACCCCCCAGTCAGCATAACAGTCTTATGAAGTGGCTCTTTCCTCACTACTATGTTGCTGCCTCGCATGGGTCCAACCACCACACTTGCTCCTTCTCTATTTGACCTTGAGCTTGATTGTTTCAGGTGTTACAGATCTCCATTGCCCCCACCTCATTGTTTATTGAGACCTAATAAAAACATGGGTGCATGGGAACATCATGGAGAGGTCAAGGCTACTGCCTTGGTGCAGGCTGTTTGACTGCACTTAGTAACTTAATGCTGTTAAGTCAGCATTTTTCTGTTTTATTGTGTATCTTGGGGTGAAAGATAGATTTCCTATCTTAATTTAAGACAGAAAATGAAGGCTATGGTTGCCCAGACTCAGTAGTTACAGCATCTTGTGGATTTGTCATTTAGATAAAAATCACCTTTGTGACTAAGCAGGTCTGAGAATCCCAAGCTGAGAGCATGAGTGGAATGCTGTCCACCCGGCCTCTTACTCTGAGAGAGGGCACTTTGGGATAGAGGCTCGCCACCCATCTCTGGGTTGATGGCACATCAACCAGAAGGGAATTGATTCATTCATTTGTTTCTTTAGGGACTCCATCTGACTCAGCATTTCCTCCTCAGCTCAAAGAAATGTGCCTTGAGCTTTCAGTTAGGCTGGCATTAAGTATATAAATATATATATTACCTTATTTCCCCCTCATGTAATCCTCTGAATGGTGGGCATGGCAATTTGTTGCACTGAGGAGAAAATGAAGGCAAGTTAGTTAAATACCTTGTGCATGTCCCACAAGGCTCAGATACAAGATGTCTGGCACCAAAGCTTTTCTCGTTCCACATGTCACAGGACTGCTCTGCACAGAGAAGGGAGAATTGGGGCTAAGTGGGCAGGCCATTGATTGAAGCACCAAGCATTGATTATGAGGCTTCCAAGTGCCAGGCCCTGGACTTGATTGAGAGGATGCAAAGGAGAGGAAGACCTATTCCCTTTATTGCCAGGAGCTCATGGTGTGGTCTGTGTACAGAGTCACAGTCGCAGTCTCAGCATTGTCATAGAGACAACCACTGCTCTGGAAGCACTCAGGCGCGAACACCATGCAGGGATCACTGCACAAGGAGATGCTATGGGACTTGGGTATTGGAGGATGGGTAGGAGAGTGCCAGGAAGAGAAGGAGGCAGAGGGTTCTCCAGGTGAAGGTGTCTGGAAGTAAGGAGGAGTTCTGTGCATGTTTTCTTCTTAGCTGAGGGTAGAGGAACAAACATTCAGTTGAGAGATAAGCTGGGGAGGGAGGAGGGGTTTGGAACCAGACTGCTGATGGCATTGTATAACCCTTGTTAATTACGTGAGAGTCATTGAAAGAAATGCCAAAAGGACCAGCAAAGATTCTCCAGGCATGAATTCCCCAGGATCTGTGGTAGCTTCCCCATAGGAACGGACATGGGGTTTGTTTCCAGGTAGCGTGTGTCCATCTTCTGTGTTCCGTGTCTCACGTGCCAGTGGAGGTGTTTACAGATGGGGCTAAGGCTTCGGGGAGGGACCAGCCTTGCTGACAGCTCATGTTTAGAATGTCTCAGATTCTTCTTGCCAAATAAGCTGATAGCAAATGCCCTTGTGAGTTCATGGGCAGACTTGCTCTCCAGGGACTGTTTTGCATTCCAGACAGGGCCACATAATAATTCTGTAGGAGCTGGGGGTGTAGGGTGAAAAGGCTGCTTAAAAATAAAGACCAACTAAAATAAGTCACTGTTTTTGAGGATAATATTTATAAGGCCAGAGTATCCAGGATGTAGATTATTTACCATGAGGCTGAGCCAGAATCTTTCAACATATCAGCTTTTAATAATGGGAAGAGGACGGATGAATGAGAGCCCACCAGCAACTCTTATCTCTTCCTCTTTAACGAGCTCTTTGCTGAGGTCTGCCCCAGGAAATCAGTTTTGGAAATGGAGCTTTGGGCCGCTCGTGTACTCCATGGAGAGGAGGGGACGTGGAGCCCGTGGCTCTTGATCTCCTATCACAGTCCATCTTTGGTAGTCCCCGGGTTTTACTCATTTATGAGGACAGAGAACATTCTTTCTGGACAGTTGCTGCTTAATTTAGTATGTTTTTAGAACATAAGTCCAAACACCAAGAAAAGAGGTCAGCATTTTCATTCAGCCAATACTAATTTATTATGTTGAAATGTCGGGAGACTGTCTCCCTCACCTCTACAGGAAATCCACGAGCCCGTCACGCCTCCTCCAGTCCGCTCTCTGGGCCTGCTGTCAAGAGGGACATTTGACTCACTGATGGGGAATGGTCATGGCGATTGCTCGTTCTGCAGTGCTTGTCCAGCATCTCTGAGCTCGCAGGAGCACGGCCTTTTAGTGTTGCCATTTTGCCCTCAACGCCACCCCTGTGGCTGTTACCAAAAGGCACATGTTACAGGACTTTCAACCTTGATTCTTGGACCCTAGTCCTGGGAGGTTAAGTACAACCTGTCAAGCCAATAATCTGCAAAATCTACTCAGCAGCTAAGTATATTAGGGACTGGCTCTCCCCTATTATCAGAGAGACCTTTCTGTATTTACTGGCTCGGATCTTAATTGGTTTTAAAGAGCCTTGGGGAAAATAATTCTCCGACTTCCTTCACAATAAGGAAGTGACCCAAACTCCTTCAGTCTCTCACTTCTGCCCAGACATCTGGACTGCATCCTGATAACTGTGTTTGGCATGGACAGAAACCCCCTGGTGAAGTGAAGACCTCTTTTCTCAGTGGTTTCACCCTGCCAGTGTCCAGCCCACTTGTTCCCGAGGTTGCATCTGAAAACTGCTAAGCTGTGGTCATTTAGCACATTTCCTGCCACCTGGTAATCAGTGTCCATGCGGTAAAAGGATGAACAGATAACTAAGCAGCAAGCAAATCCTCCCACTTTCCAGCAGAAGCAGAAAGAAGTAACCGGGTCTCAGACTGAATTGCCTGTGTGCTGTCCAGGATCTGGCGTGCACTCCAGGAATGATCCTTTGATCCTTGGTGCAAAGGGAGTTAACCCCCTCCCAGCTCCCAGGCTGGGATCTGGAGGGAGGACCAGATGGTCTTTGATCCACTTCCAGAAATGAGACTTCTCAAGATGATAAGTCCTGTTTTCTGGGCTTAAAACAAACATACCAGCAAACAACAGTAACAATAAACCTCCCTCTGGGAATGGCAGACCCCCTGAAAAGTGGGGCAGAGTCCATGTGCCTGCTACCCCAGCTTGCCCACCTGGTTGAACGTCCGGGCATGCACTCATCTCCCCCAAACCAAACTCCTTGCTTTGTCATTCTGCTTCTCTGAACATAGGAGATTTTACATTTAAATCACAGATCACTGCTTCCCAAGTGTGTTGACATGTCGGCAGCCTTTGAATAGTCCATTAGGCTTATCTGACTCAGGTAGGGCTCACCTGCCCATGCAGGTGCACACACCTGCTCATAAAGGCTGCATGTGGTTATAGGGCCTTATGTAGAGATTGGGGTGAGGGGTGTGGCTAGCAGGACTTCTGTCTGGGTGGGGGACTTAATGGAAGGAATGAGTAAATGTCTCCCCTTCCCCTACCCTGGCACATCCACAAGAGGCCAAGGGACCGCTGAGATCCAGGGAGGTATTTACATTGCTAAGAACATTAATGACAATATAAACAACAAAGCCCGTATAATTACATATCATATCAGGAAATTAATCCTGAAATTGAAGGTCTGTAATTCAAATGAAAAAATTTATGGAAATCTTTTAAGTGAACTCTAAAGGTGGTGCAGTCTAAGCTGTTCCATCCCTCCTGAAACAGGTTTCTACTGGTGGATGTTCATTCAACAAGCCTACCTACCTACTGGAGCAGACGCTACGCTGGCACTGAAATTATAAACACGGAAATCAGTAACTTGTTAGTGAGTGACTTCATCAAAAAGAGGCATAGTACAAGTTGAGTTACCTCAATCTTCAGTATTGGTTGAAGACCACCTGCATCCTTAGACTGCGCCGAGTACTCTGGGAAACAGGAAACAAACGGCATGGGCCTGTTCTTTAAGAAGTCTTATAGAGTTGGCCCTTGAACAACTTGGGGTTAGGACACCCACTCTCCTTCTACTCCACCCCTTCGCCCCCGGCAGTTTCACATTGGATTATAACTTAGAGTCAGCCCTCTGTCAACATGGGTTCTGTATCCAAGAATTCTATCAGCCAGCATGGGATGATGTTGATTGAATGTGTGCATGTGGAATCCATGTATAAGTGGACCCACACTGTTCAAGCCCATGTTGTTCAAGGCTCAACTGTGTTGTCCAGACAATATCAATGCTCAGAAAACATGTTGGCACAAATGAAGTGCCAAATGGCCTGGCCTATGCCCTGTATGACCCCATGTTCTAATCATTTGTCTCCCCGACTCCCCACCCCATTCACCGGACAGTAATCTCTGGGAAAGTGGGGAGACAGAGCTTGTTCACTGGGCATTCACAATGGAGGTTCCCAGGAAATGGAATGAATAGAGTTGAATGTGGTTAGTGATTCCCAAACTTGGCTGATCCACAGAATTCCTGGGGAGTTAAAAACGTTTTCTTCTTGGACTTCAGGCTGCAGAGACCCTATTTTGGCATGGGCTCAGGATCTTGTATTTTTGGACAGTTCCTGGTAAATCTGCTGTAGAGGTGGTGATCACTGGCATGGCCTCCAGGAGTTCAAAGAATGTGTGGGAAAGAGAGGTCAGTAAGGGATGGGGGAAGGTTTACACCTGAAGAATCCAGCTCATCCCCTAAGATCTAGCTCTGCTGCCACTCTTCTCTCCAGGTTGTTTGTCACTCTGTCTTGTGTCTGTGCCCACATGTCTTGATGTCCCCTCTACTGCAGCCCTTACCAATAATTGTCACTCAAAGTTGATCCCCTAAATAGACAGCTATATAGGAGGTGGTGCATAGGAGGTCTGGAGTTAGGCCCTGACTCTGCTTCAGAGGATGCGTGAGATTTAAACAGGGGTAAAAGGGGAGGCAGAGACCACATGTGGAGCTCTGAAGAGACTAGCATACTTGAGGCAGCCCTAGGGAAGCCCTAATACCTCTGGGAATTGAGCCTAATAAGGAAATATGGGCTGCATTATGATGGGGGGGGGTGGGTGGAGAAGGCTGATGAGCCCAGCAGGAGAGTTTGGACTTAAACAGTGGAATGTAGAGAGCCCTAAAGCCCTGTGAACAGGGAGCAATGGTACTGGTGAGATGGGGAACAGAAGATGGGATGTGAGACTAGTTGAGAGTTTCCTAGAGCATTTCTGGAGCTAATTAAAGACAAAAGGCTTTCACAATTCATATTATCACATAACCTGAATTTTGTGGCTGCTTTTGATTAGATTTTACCCACAAGTAGTGGTTACGGAGTATCTACCATCCTCAGAGGCACAGGTGCCAGACACTGGGGTGTGTGACCTCTAGTACCAGAGAGCTCACAGTTGGGTGAGACTGGCAGACCCACAAGAAGACAAATACAACAGTATACGTGAGACCATCCTTAGGGCCTCCACAGGGTACAGTGTGGGGAAAGAGGGCAAGGAGGGAGCTAAGGAGAGGCTTCAAAGAAGATCTGTGCAACCAGGAATACTGCCCAGGCACACATGATTGCATTTCATTCTCACATAACCCAATGGGGTCAGCACTGTCATTATCCTCATTTTATGGATGAGGAAACTAAGGTTCAAAGAGGTTAGATAACTCATCACCTCACACACCTAGTAAGTGGTGGGTGAGTCTGCCTGATTCCAGAGTCCACACTGGGACCCCTGACACTCTGCCACCTTTAATGTTTCAGTGTAATTGATGACTGGATCTCACCAACTGACCAGAGTCTGGATGGGCAGGTATTCTAGACAGAGGGACCATAAACAATGGCCTGGGGTAGGGGGAGGTATGAAAGAGTAGAGTTTACCAGGGCCTGGCAGATGGCTCAGTCAATACAGAGTACAAGGGGTTGGGCAGCTTGGAGAGAAGCCAAAGGACGAATCGGGGGTGGTTTTGCTTTGCTCTATTAGATATAGGTTGCTCTACAATCTACAATCTAAAGTGTGTGCTGCTGAAGGATTTGAAACAGGAACAAGCCTGGCCAAGTATGCATTTTTGACATAGAGATCTCTCTGGCAGCTGTTTGAGGAAAGGGCTGGTGACCTGGAAGGAGGTGATAGGGATGCAGGAAAAGCATTTAATGACTTTTGGGTGAAAGCGGGGAGCAAGAACTGGACAGTGGATGGGGCCATTGAGGAGACAGGACTTGGGAACTGGCCAGCTCTATGGGATGAGGGAAAGTGGCCAGAGAAGGTGATTCCAAGGTGACTTGAAAGTGTGGTGCGGATGGTGCCCTGCACTCAGGCTGTGAGTGCACAGGAGGAGCATGTGGGGGTGGGAGGTGAACTGACCATGTGTGAGGTCTCAGGGGAGATGTGTAATCAGCAGCTGAAATACAGGAATACAGGTCGGAATGCAGCAGGGATGGTTGGGTGGGTCAACAGGAGGTGAACGCTGGTTGAACTATGGTGGTGTTCAGATTTCTGACAAGAGGGTAAACATCAGAACTTTGACTTGCAGCAGAAATTGGGGGACATCTAGAGAAAGTGAATATGCAGAGACTGAAAATGGGGAGCAACTGTGAATAAGATGATCTGAGAAATGATGATTGGATTAGGCAACGGAGTTGGTGACAGCCTTGGGAACGGGTACCTGGGCGGGGCCGTGTGTGAGAGTGGAGGGAGACAGGGTGGGCTGAGGGCAATGGAGATGAGGGAGTAGAGATAGCTGGGGTACTAGCCTGGAACCTAGGCTGTGAAGGGAGGATGTGGGAGTGCCATTTTGTTTTCTCCACTAAAAGCAAATAGAAATCTAACTCTGGTTGAATTTGTGCCAACTTTTGAGACAGACTTCACAATGATAAATTCACAAACTTGTCAGGTGATGAATTTTTTCTTCTTTCTTTCTTTCTTTCTTGCTTGCTTGCTTGCTTGCTTTTCTTTCTTTCTTTCTTTTCTTTCTTTTCTTTCATGTGGTCACTTGGCACAATTATTCAAAACAGGGCATTTTGGACATGGCTGTGAGCTTCTGGGGCAGGGTCTGCGCTGAGGTTGTCCATGCCCTGGGTGTGGCCCTGTGCACTGAAAGCAGGCATCCTCGAAAATCCTTTTTAAGTTCACTTTGCCATGACTTCTACGCCTCCTCCCCAACATCCCTCTCTATCCTCCAGACTAATTACTAGGATTCAAGTCCCTGAGGCCTATTTTCAGCAAGTCGGGAGATGTAGTGCCATCCAGATACAAAGGTGCACCTGGGGAGTTCCTTCAAGGGCGTGCTGAGCAAAGATGCCATGGAAAACATGCTTTCAGCTGTCCCACCTCAGCAAGAGGTAGATTAAGGGGAAAATATGCCACCTTTGTCATCTCTCAAAATGCACCACTTTCTGCCTTGGTTTGGTTTGGCCTGGCATGTCTTGGGGTGTTGGGCGTTATCCCCAGGGCAGTGTGCTGGAACCACACTTAATGAGCACATCTGTGGGGCCGCCGTGTGAGAGGCACCCTCCTTTGATTTTCACAGGGACTCTGTTGTTTATGACTTGCTCTAGGGAGTGCTTACTTACTCAGAAGTCAGTGTTCACCACACCACACCACACACACCACACCACACCACACCAGCTGCAGGGACTCAGAAACTTGCAGTGGGGGTGCAGAGTGGGGAGGAGGGGATGGGGGAGCCACTACTGAAACCAAAGAAAGGTGCTCATCTGTCCATCTTATTGTCTTATTCCATTGTCAAGTAGAGAAGGAATGTGTTTTTTCAACGTAAGGTATTTATTTATTTATTTTATTTATTTTTCTTTAAATTTTATTTTTATATTCCCCATACAATTACAACCCCCTTATTTTGACCCCAATCCCTCCTTTCCCCGCCCCCCACCCCCCATAGAGTGTCTCTGGTTCATAGTTGTTAACATAAGGTATTTATATCTCTATCTCTGTGGGGTGGGGGGAGTTGCTTAAGTAGAGGGGCAGAGAGGAGCAGGAAGTCTTTCTGGGCTCCAGCAACTTTTCCAGGATAATTTGGTCCTGATAGCAGGTAGGATATAAAATGACACAACTGGTTGTCTTAGAACTTGGTCAACAACCACAGTGGTCGTGAGTGGGATGTTAATTCCTTCTTACTGAGAAGGGAACGCTGTCGAAACAGGCAAGTGTGACAGGGCCACCTCGCTTGTGCTTTACCTACTCTGTTAGTAAGGTGATGTTTTCTGCCTAACAGATAAACCCTTGATTCTCAGTGACTTCACATACCTCTAGTTTATTTCTCACCTACAAAAAGTCCACATATTCCTGGTCCTAGAGGACTCTCCTCCAAGCAGGCATCCAGCGGGTCTGGCCTTTCTTCTCTTGGCTTTGCCATCTTCAGCACGTGGTTTTCAAGGCTGCTGTGCTCTGGCAGAAGTGGAAGGGGTGGCGG
The DNA here is from genome assembly GCF_014898055.3 of Talpa occidentalis. NCBI lineage: Eukaryota > Metazoa > Chordata > Mammalia > Eulipotyphla > Talpidae > Talpa > Talpa occidentalis. The sequence goes on from NW_023603184.1 coordinate 28,191,693, forward strand.
AGATCACCCATGGAAGGTTCTTAAGGGTGGGACTGAGAAGTGGTGTACATCTCTTCTTCTCACATTCCACTACCTTGAACTTGGTCACTTGAGCTCCCACAGCTGCAAAGAAGGGCCCAGGAGGAACGAGCAGGCCGGCGTGTATCTACTAGACCCACCAAGGCTTGAAAAGTCTCCTCTTAGCTGTTTTTATTGGCATGTTAGCCACTGTCCTCATCTGATAGAGCAAGACCTTTTCCTTACCCCAGACTTCAGCATTTGGAATCAGATGAAAGAAGGGAGTATCGTGAGTTAAAGGGTCTGGAGCTGGGAACATGGCCCCTGTTTTGGTGTGTGAGGCAGTGCTTGTGCCTCTGGCCCCGCCTACTTTGTGTGGGTGCGGTATGGGTGTGCTGGTTAAGGACGTGAGCTCTGATCTCTGGCTATGGTACTTTAAGTTATAGGTTCTCCACTTCTGGCCACATGACCGTGGGCAAATGGCAAACTTTCCTAATTCTTTGACAAATGGGGATAATAATAGTATCTAACAATGCTTTAGTTTGTTACAATGATTAACTTCTTTAATAAATATAAAGCTTTGGACTCATTGACTGGGATGTTATAGATGCTCATGAAATGTCAATGATTATTATGTCTCCAAGGGTTGAAACATCATTTTTTCATTCACTTGGCATAGGCCATATAGAGAGGGTCTTTTGCTAGGAGCCGGAAGTAGGGAAGTAAAACATTAATTTCAATACAGAAGGACTAACTATAATGGAAGATACAGGATACTGTGGGAGGGATCCAACCCATTTTGGGAAGGTTGGGATCAGTGAGGTGGGGCGTGTCTAGAAGAGAGGGGCCTCAAAAGAAGACTAGGACTTAGTGGAGGTAAAGATGAGCTCACATTCACACAGGTATGGTACATGATGTATCACACATTGCTTTTTAATGGGGAAGTTTTTTTGCATTACAATAGGATTCTTCTGACATCAAAAGGATTCATCCCAGGGAGCCTGAAATTAATGTTAGTCAATGAAAAATATGCCAAGTCCTGATTCTGAGTAACAGAAGTCTCATCTGACTGCATAGCTGTTGTTACCACTCATTCAGGCCTGCTGTACAGATCTGATGATCTGGACTTATCCACAGGGAGCTTTTAGAGAACCTATACACACCTCGAAGAATGCTCCCTGCTTTCAAGTAACTGTTGTCTGCTGGTACACAGTCTAGGGGCCATCGGAACACAGGTGCTTACCTGGGGCGTATGGTTGACCCTGGGGCCTGAGGCCATGGGGTTGGTCCCCAACCTTCTGATAATGTTAAAAGAAATTTCACAGGTGTCATGGGGGTTGGGAGTATGGGGAAGGGGCTGTCAGTGGTGGTCACTTAGGGAAGGCAGAACAAAAGATACATTTGGAACTTGGCAAAGTGGAGCTTCCACAGGTTTCCTGGGGTCAAATGAGATTTGAAAGGAAGAATAAGATAGACCTAGATGACTTACCAAAAAAAAAAAAAAAAAGATTAAAAATTTATTTGGGTCAAATAAAAAATAGTAAGTTCCCTGCATTAGTCTAATGGCTTATTTTGCTTACTACATTTTCACTCAAAAGCATTTTAGAAAATGAGCTTCATTCTTAATTAGGTCACAACATTTTTTACTCTGGTCCTGGGCAGCTCCCACTGTTAGGTAGTGGTTGTGATATTTTATTCATCATGTGCATTTTAATTTTTTTTTATTGTGGAAAACATATATTTTGAAAAATTACCATTTTAATCATTTTTAAGCATAATTGACTGGCATTAAGCCCATTCACATTATTGTATAAAGATCACCACCATCCAGCCCCAGAAATTTTTTGGCATCTTGGATTGAAAGTCTGTACCCATTAAACAGTCACTCCCCATTCCCATCCCCCCCAGGCCCTGGTAACCAGACTCTACTTTCTAGTTGCTTATTCTAGGTACCTTCCACTATTAGTTTTGAGATAGGCTGGACTCCTGGGAATTCAAATTTAGAGTTCGGTTTTCTGGGCACCCAATGTGCAATCATGATGAATCAGGGCACGTGCAGAACAGGCTGCTAAACTCTTGTTGGTAAGGTGGGTTCATTGTGTGTGTGGAGGTGTATGTTACTTAGTCAACGCCTGGCTCATAACCAGGTACCCAGATTTCCTTCTTGGGTTCACTGGCAAGGGATCCCACAGGCACAGCTGAGGTTGGGTCAAAGATAACATCTTCCCCATCCCCCTGCATGTCTCTTTGGAAAGGGACCTGCCTCCCCAGACTTGAGGGCCGGTGGTGCAGAGAGCAGCGCTGTAGAAGGCACACAGCCTTGGAGGGCTTATTCCTAACCTAGGAAAATGTAAGCCAGTCATTAAGTAGGCACCATGCCAGGGTTTCTTGTAGGATGGTCCTTTCTATTCTGGAGAAAAATAGCACTGATAGTGTGGGAGCGCCCAGGGGACCAAGCTCTCAGTAGCCCTGCAGAAGTTAAGCTACAGAAGCCAATCTCCGGCTGCTGAGACCAGCATTCTAGGCAGGGAGAGGACTCCTGGGCTTGGAAGGAGGGAGTTATGAAGTCTGTACATGCTTCTGGTAGAAAATTTGGGAAATACAGAAAAACCTGAAGCTAAAAATAAAAATCCTCTGAATTAGCACTATACACACACACTTGCTGTTAGTGTTTATTTTCCTTCTCCTAGAGATACTACTTTATGGAGTTGGAATCCGATTGAGACCCTGCATTTGTCCCCTGCTCTTTCACTCTCCATTAGGGCATAGGCATTTCCCTGTGGATTAAATGTCTTTATAAATATTTTTAAAGGTCTGCCCGGTACTTTATTATTCGGTTGCACCACAGCTTATGAAACCACACCCTATTGTTGACATTTGTAGATTCTTGGAGCCTGAGAGAACTTCAGAGACTATAGAACTTGAATCATTTAATTTACATGGTGTTTTAGCAAAGGCAGAGGTGTTATTTTCATCTACATGGCTTATGGATGGGCAGCTCAGCACGGATTTGGAAGCAAGATGGAACTGGACTCTTCGCATAGCATCCCGACTCCATACCTGTGGGACAGTGAGGTTACCAACCCCTGTAAATCCTTCCCCTCTGTGACCAAGCAAGGGTGGTTCAATGAGATCATAGATGTGGGGGGTTGGGTCAGGGCACAGGTACCCTGTGAGCAGTGTGACTGTAAGTGCCTCATGTGGATGATGAGAAGGGCAGGCCCTGTCTCCTCATGCCTAGGCCAGAGTTCTGCCCACCTCAAAAGCATTGCTCCTCCTGGAGAGCCTTCAGGGAGGCCTAGCAGTGTAAGCAGAGATGTGGAGTTCTGGCTAGAAACCATGATAGAAGAAGATTTTAAATGTGTGTATACATGCATGTATACACACACATGTGCGCACACATGCATACACATGTCACATACAATAGCAAAGACACATGGCAAATTTATTCTTGCATTCTAGGAAAATGAGATGGGCAAGTTTTGGAATTAATTTTTTTTCAAGACCCTTGTTTCTTAGAGTCAAGAGGGAGAAACAGTCTATCCTTCCCCACAGCCTTGGGAGGATTCTGTAGGATGATGCAAGTGAAAGAGCCGGGTCTCCTTCCCGGCGCGGTGACTGGTTAGCATATACGTCTCTGCCTCATGGCGGCGTGTGGCGGAGGGGGACAGCAGAGAGAAGGGGTCGTCTCAGGATCTATTACTGGGAGTGATTCCCAGAGGAAGCAGATGGGAGTGAGGAAGCAGGAATGTGAGAGGTCATTTCAAGTCAGACCAGTGGGGTGAACTTTCTACTGGACAAGAGTGGGGAGAGGGCTGGGGCTGGGAGGAAAAGGGCCAAGTGACCCTGGGCTCTCAGCGGCGAGGCAGCATAGAAAGCCAGGACCCGTGTTCCCTGGAGACTGTCCCCAGAGCTCTCTGTCTAGGACAGTACAGACAGGCCATGTCTGGGCCCTGCGGCAGGATGGAACTTGGTTGTGTTTTCATCAGCTTCTCCTGCTAGGGCTCCAGAGGGTGTGCAGAGGAGACCATACCACTGGGTTTACCCATGTGGAAGGGACTTTAACTTCCATGGGTAATCTCTAGGGCTAATGCCAGGCACAGGGATCAGCCTTTGGAGAGGCAGGATGGCTGTCCCTGGGCAACCTTAAAGATGACTTGATCTTGCTGAGGCTCTTCCAGGTAGAGGAGGTAACGTGCTCTCCATTGGAGATGTGAGCAAGGGAAGTCTGGGGTCTCCTGGCTGGAAGAAGGATGCAGGGAGGACTAGGCGGCCCTCAGTTCATTCCACCTCTGGGAGTGGCCCCTTTGGTTCAAGTTAGTTGCTGCGGGCCCCGGAAGATGGAAAGTCCGACGTCCTTGGACTGGGTGAGAAGATGGGGTCTGCGGCATCCCCTGTGCTGGCCTGTGTAATTTGTGGGGAAGGCATTTCACACTGCCCAGGCCCTGGCTGGCACCCGCCCCATCTCAGGGGTGGGATCCAGATAGCCGTGACTGAGCGTCTTCTGTGTGTGAGGCATGGAACTGGGGCCTTCTGTCCTGCCTGCCAGATTGTGGGGGTGAACACTCTATTTCATTATGGAGAAACTTGGCGATTGCCCCTCGGTGAGGTGCACCTGGGAAGTGTTTGAATGGGCGACTTGGCATTGTCAATGCAAGGGGATTTGGCTTTTTATTATATTTACTTTGAAGTAAACACAAGGCTCATGTGTGTGAGCCCTGAGGGTGGCTTGGGGGTTGAGCTTTTCTCCTGGGCCCAACTGCTGCTTTGTAGGAAGGGTCTGCCCAGTGTCTCTCCTTACGTTTTTGTAGATTTCATCATTGATCCACTACATGGTCATGCTGTGATGGGGATGAGAGGAGAAGGTGTGAGAGCCCTAAATTCACGTGCACTAGTGACTCTTGGGCCAGGAGGCCCCTTCTCTCACTTAGACAAGGACTGAGGAGCTCTGCCCAGACCCTGAACTTGTCTCCCAAGTGCCACGGGCCAAGCCCATTATCAGTGCCGTCTCCAGCAATCCGAAGCTCTGAGTTTTAATTTGTAGCAGCCAGAAGCAGGGAAAGAGAATGCTTTGTGACTCATGAAGTCACATAGGCAGGGGAGCAGAAGAACCACAAATAAGGGACTCTAGTTGGCAAAAATCAAATTGCTTCAAAGCTATTCTTGGAAACTAAAGCATCACATCTTGTTTCTTCCCAGAAAACACTGAAACTTTTCATATTTCTGGGTAGTTGGTTTTATTTATATTTCATATCAAACTCAGAAAAGGCAACAACTGGGTGGTAGTTGACAGAAAGACTTTTAAAAGACCTACCACCCAAGATCCTCTGATTTAACCAATCCTTCACCTTTGGGAGAAAGATATCCCTCAAAAGTCTTACACCCTAGTTTCTGGAAGAAAGGCTTAAAGTTCAGACACAGACTCATGGAGTTCTTCTTAAGTTAGCCTTTCTCACTCATGACCAAAACTACCTCGTACGAGTTACCCACTTTATTTATATATACAGGAAGCTGAAAAGTCATAAGGTGATTTGTCCAAGGCTGTCAATCTAAGAAATGGGTTTAAAGCCAGATCTTCTGGGCCTATGGCCTCTGGTTTTAGTGGCCTACTGGTCCACTGTGTTCCTCTTATTCTTCCTGTTGGTCTGATTACGTTTGGGCCATCAGAAGAATAAGCACTGGCTCTCAGATGGCTTCCAGGTGCTAAGCACATTGTAGACATGACGGAATTTATTCCTTACAGCTCCATGAAGCATTGCTCATTTTGCAGATAGATGAGATCACTTGCTAAGTCACACGACTAGCAGTAAGGACCCGGTTCACCCCGCCTCTTGCCAGGCCCTGACTCCTCTGTTGTTCTGTGAGGAAAACTATCCCTCGTGGTTGTTGCAAGCATTTTTAAGGCCCTTGACTTAAATGGGAAAGCTGGTTTTAGAGGTTGAGACTAGTCCATTAGACCTAGGCAGGCAGGTCTGAGCCTGGTACAGGCTGCTGGGGCTCTGTCCAAGGCAGCTTATCTTCTCCTGTCTAGCCATCCCCTCCACCTCCCTTATCTCACCCTAGATAAGGGCCCGTTCTTGGAGCTCCCACGCCCACCCAGCACCCTCAGAACCACCTTTGGCTCTTTCTACTGGAGTCCTCAGATTAAGTTGTTCATTTTTCTTTGGGGGGAGGAGGGGAGGCCGCTGGGGTTGGAAGGAGACAGGTTCTTCCAGTTTGTAAATTATTCCTGGGAGTCAGGTCTGGCTTGATACCTTTAAGCAGTTCACCATTTTAGACAAGGAAGTATTGGAAACTTGGGAGCTGATTTACAAAACTATTTTTCATACTGGCGCAGTCTGGACCCAGTGTGATAGAAGCAGCCTGCCTCTCCGGCTCCCAGGACCTCCCAGGACCAGGCTCTGCCCTCTGGCCTGCATCTTGTCCTTCACAACATCCCTGTGAGACGCTGTATCACCGTCTCTTACAAAGGAAATGACTGAGGCTCAGAACCCAGGGACTTGTGGGAGGACACGTGGGCAACGAGGGGCCGTGCTGAGATTTGGATCCCGGTATTCCAAAAGCCTCATGGTTTTCTCTGCACACCTGCCCATCTGCGGAAATCACTGTGCCATGAAACTGAAGCCGAGTAGCTTTGTATTTGTTCATCAGCCCCTGCATCCTTTGTTCAACTCAAGGCACGGAAGTGGTTCCGAAGACAGATAAAGACTGAGGATGTTAATAGGCTCTGAAAAGCACATGTCCTGCTCTGTTTACGCTCTCTGGGTGGCAGGCCTTGCACATGGGGGAGAGTTGAGCCACAGTGGGAGGCAGTGTTTATGTGAGTGATGCCAGAGTGAGAACCAGGGACATTAAAGGAGCCGAGAGCTCATCTGTGAGGGAAGCCATGTCTTACCCATCAGCTTCCCAAGTTTGTTAAATTTGTTGAGTTGCAGAGACTAGAGCAGACAGGTAAGTTCTCTCAAGGACTCCTGTGGAGGCATGGGGCTTGGCTAGGCCCAGAGCAGGGATGACTGTTCTTCCTTTAGTTGAGGTGGTGCCAGGTGTGCTCGGAGAAAGACGGAAGGGAGGAAGGGGTCTCTTCTCTTGCTCACTTCTTAGTCTCTGTGGGTCCGCATCTGGAGAGCTGGTTTGCCCCAGCAGACAGCTCCATACAGGCGTAGCCTGGCCAGGCCTCCATACAGCATTCATGTGTGCGCTTGCTTTTCCTACTGGCTTTCCAGCTTCTTACCTCATTGCTGCCTGGGCTGCCCCGTTGCTGCCTCCTTCTCCTGCCCACCCTCTGCTATCTCATCTTTCTAAGACTTCTCTCACCCTACCCCTCCTTCCCCTGCACCCCATGACCCACTAGAGCAGCCAGCCTTTTTCTTTGGCCTGGGGCAGACAGGCCCCACAATCCACCTTGGACAACCCACCACATCTGGTCATGAGTCCTGAAGTCCTGACACCTTGAACCAGCTGTGATTCTGCCATACACTCCCACCTTTGTATGGTGTTTCCTTTGCCTGGAACATCCATTCCCCTGTATTTTGAAATTCACCTTGTTTATCAGGTTGTAGCATTTTTGGCAATTCGTCTTGTGGTTTCTCTGGACTTCTGCAGGTCCTGTTGGACTCTGCCTGCTCTGAGCTTGCATGAACTTTGTTCATACCTACAAGCACTTGCCCTGTAGAATACCCTTTATGGGCCCATCTTTTTTGCTAGGCCCCTAGCACCTAGGGTGATGCATGACTCTTGCTAAGGCACCATTGTTGCTAAGTGTTCAGGACATTGTTCAGGACGAAGATAAACACCATTCTTTGCTTTTAGCATGATAAGGCTGGTCTGCAGTCCGAATGCACTCATGATAGCATTCCCATCTGCGAGTGGGAGAGCCACCCAACCCAAGGGCTTTGTCCCTGTGTGTTGGCTGACTTCCTGCTGCCAGGAGTCTGTGGGGGACACCTCCATATGCTGTATCCTGCTGTGTACAGACCCCTTCAAGACCTCCTGACAGCTGGGCCAGCCTCAGCTCCTCCATACTTGTCTTCTTGCACTAGCTTTGGATTCCAGGGCAGGGGGAGAACTAGTGCCTTGGAAAATCAGTTCTAATTTATTTTTGTTCCTTTGAAACTTAAATGACTCCTAAGAAATGCCTGAGGTTAGAGTGGCACAGAGAGAAAGGACAATGCCAAAACGCAGGCAAGCTATTTTTGTGATGTGAATGAATACCCATCGCGTTTTTCCTTCCATCAGGCTGAGCACTTGTTCCAAATAGCTCACAGCTTAGGCTGACAAAGCACAGGCTCCTGTATGCTGGGAGGAGACCCATGTGTCTCTCTGTCTTTCTGCCTGAGGTGGATCTATGCTTCCGGTAGACACTGGCAATAGAGAAAAGCTTTGGAAACTTGCCATTTGTCCTCAGTTTAGGAGCAAGACCTCGCCCTCTAGTCACTAACAAAGAGTGAGTTTAAAATTTGACCTCTAAGGATAGGTGAGGTGGTCTTGAAGCCGAGGGAGAAATGTGCCTTGATTTTGGGGGTTGTCCATTGATGTAATGCAATTAGGGTACATACATTATCAGTTAACCAGTTTGCAGAGTCAAGAATCGTAAGTTTTCTAAGATGCTCTATCTTCTAGAACTGTTGGACTCAGGGCAAGATCGGCCAGGTGATGTTCATGCTAGCCAAGGTGTAACGTTAAATGATCTGGGTTCTTTTCAGTCAACAGAGAGGAGTAGGGTGCTGAGGAGGACCTTTGTAAGTAGGGCAGCACTGGCAGTTAGAAAGTATGCGTGTACATTCTGAAAGTTATTCACTCCCCACCCTTACCCTCATTGCTACGGCGCTCACATCTGCCACCTCCTACCTTTGCAGGTGTGACGTTCCCCCAGGTCCTTCATGGTGTTCTCCTCCATCCTCTTCACACCATTGCTCCACGTGGCTCCTGAACATGGGGGAAAACGAGGACGAGAAGCAGGCCCAGGCTGGGCAGGTTTTCGAGAACTTCGTCCAGGCTTCCACCTGTAAAGGCACCCTCCAGGCTTTCAACATCCTCACACGGCACCTGGACCTGGACCCTCTGGACCACAGAAACTTTTATTCCAAGCTCAAGGCCAAGGTGACTACCTGGAAGGCCAAGGCTCTGTGGTACAAATTGGACAAGCGTGGATCCCACAAAGAGTACAACCGGGGGAAGTCATGTCTGAACACCAAGGTAGGGAACGGGGACATTATTTTACCATGCTTCTTATGGGGAGGCTAGGAAGTGGGCACCATTTTGCCATCCTAGGGTTCTTGAAAGCCATGGGTGTGTTTTACCCGTTTAGCTCAGTTGAAGGTTTCATTTGTCTGTACTTGTGTAGCTATCCTGGTTGGGAGTTTTCATGGTGGCCCCAGCAGCTCTTCTTGTGCCCTCTCCAAGGCAAAGTTGAGGGAATGAAGCAAATGCTTGCCATTACCTTACTTCTACTGTTACTACCACTGTTATTACTTCTAGTAGCTACTGTTCTGTGATCAGCTTCTAGACTGTTTGTGTACATGGTCTTCCTGGACATCTGCAGTAGTCCTTTGAGCCATTTAAGAAATGTGGAAACAAGCCTGTTTTCTTGTGCAAGGTCACACAACTAGGTGACCTTGCTCTAATTCTAGGACTTCAACCCTAAATTCCGTGGAGGCACATGCATTGAGATTTGTGTTCCTCCGAACATTTTAGAAGGTCCCTCCCAGCTTTCAATTGACTAGTGTGTCTTGGGTCCTTGTTGCCTTTTTTTCCTTCTCTCTTTCTCTCCTCCTCACACCTCTGCATTCTCCACTTTCTCAGGATGCCTTTCCCTGCTCAAGACACACTTGTCATTAACCCTCGACAAGCTGATGGCTTACCCCATTGTTTGGCCATAGGCAACATCAGTGAGCATGGGGCTGACCTGCACATCACGTATCTGATGTCTCTGAAATGCCTACCACCAAACAGGCAGTTAGAAGTCAAGACTTCCTGGCTGACCTTTAGGGGCTGTCAGCCCTAGGCCCTGGTCCAGACTGTATGTTTAGGTTAAAAGTGATCGTGCTGTATTTAGACCTCACAGGAGGTAGCTCAGCCAGAGCCCTTGGAATTCTAGTCAGTGCCAATCCCAGACAAGAGGATTGAACTCTCCATGGCGATTAGGACTGTTGTGTTTTTGTTTTGGTGATGAGGAGTGGTTGCGTCCACCGTGGGAGATGGCTGCTTTCCCCTGCCCTAGGGGAGACAGCTGCCAAGCTCCTCAGAGCCTGGGGCTCCCCTCCTCTACAGGGTATAGGGAGAATATTCCATCGGGCCAAACAGACTGATGGCTCCAGCCCAGAACATACTCGTCATCCAAGCGGGGCTGCTGGTCACCTGCCAACTCCAGCATCCTGCCGAGAAGATAAAAATGTTAAAGAAAAGGGGAGAAAGAGGTGGGACCAGCATCCTGGGTACCATGCCCACCCAGCACCTCCCTTTCTAGTTGCTACTTCGGGGTTCATAGTTCACTGGGAAAATCCTCAGACATAAAGAAGAGGAAGTTTTTAGCTTACGAAGTGTCACCATCCTCAGCAACTGTCTGTGTGGGCCTTGCTCTCTCAAAGGTCCCCTAGACGTCGGGTGGCCAGCTCAATGTGTTTTCTCAAGCACTGCTTTAAGAGTGCTTTTTTTATTAGGACATGCCATTGCCCCATACACCCAACAGTTTCTAGCTGTTTAGGGGACTCTCCCTAGTGATGTGAAGACAGAGCTTCAGAGAGAGCCAGCCAGCAAGGAGGTGGCCAACACGAAGATGTCCTTCTTTTGTTAAAGATCACCAGCCGATTGCCTAGCCTACCTGGCCAGCCCCTATTTTATAAGCTTTGATGATTTGAATAGAAAAGCCATCACATCTTGTGGTTAGCAGTCTCATTTGGTGCCTGAGATATAAAGAGAGAAACAAAACTTATGTCTTAAGTGGTGCTGAGTAAGAGTGATTCTTGCCCATGGATTTTTATGCCTTTCTTATGAGGAAGAACAAAGACATTTCAGATGTGTGCTGGGCAAACTCATAAAAGCTACCTGCAGAGTGGAAGGTATCTCTGAAATGCAATCTACAACTATAACTGTTAGACCATTTTAGCTGCAGATTTCAGAACCCAACTCAAACTAATCTAAACAGAACAGGAGAATCACTAATTGGTAGAAACAGAAATATCCAGACACTCAAAGTCTCCCATCTCTCTCCGTCGTCTATCTCTGGGATCTTGGGCTCTGTGTTGGTTCCATCCTTCCCTCCTGCAAACAGATTTTCTCCTCCTTGGTATTCTCTAGTTTGTACCTTTGTAGCTCCATGGCCCAAAAGGCTAGAATCTTACTCTTTCTGCTCAATATTGACCAAAAAAAATCTCAGGGGAGGATTTTGATTGGCCCACTGCTGAATCAATCCTGTGACCAAAGATAGGGGAACTGGCTACTGTCCTTTCAGGCATCACATGATTAGTGTGAGAGAGGAGCAGGTCCCCAAGGACATGAAGGTGTGAGACAGATAAACAACTGGTGTTGACAGTAAATGTTTATTTGCATTGTGGTTACAGTATAGGTCCTCTTCATGTTGGATTCACACTGATGCTTAATGTACATCTCCCAAAGCCTAGTTCTGGTACTCCTTGCTATCAGCTAAACAGAACACAAAGAATGGTTCCTTCCTCCCCACTCCTACAGGAATGTCTTGCTCACACACTCCTTTAGGTACCCTTTGGTGTAGTAGTTTATTCTGATCATTAGCCAAGCAAGAAATGCTGGGCATTTAGTGTACATGTGGCTGATCATTAATGCTAAGACGGATTACACAGGTATGTCAGGTACAAGGCAAAGAGCCAAACTCCTGATTACTCACAGGGAGAGCAGGAATAAATGAACTGCAGCCAGAACCCCCACCTTTGCACTTTGGATACCCCACCTTTGGACACATCTCAGCCCTATCTGGAATGAATGGGCTTCAGCATTTCACATATTAACCCCTACCCTATGCTAAGTATACGCTGCTCCCTTCATGATAGCAGTGAGGGTGTGTGTGTATGTGTGTGTGCCTCTATGTTTATGTTGGTCACTGGTGGCAGCGAGGAGGTTGATGGTTGATAACCAGGATATATCTGAAGCACAAGACCCTGGTGGAGGTGCCAGGGGACAGGGAGAAAGACCTATAAAGTTCCTAGAACAGTGGTTTTAGCACCAGTTGCATGACCTCACATGGGACCATTGTTTATTATTGATTATTATTTATGAGGGTTTTGTCAGGCACTCGATAATTCTTTCCTTGGGTGTGGTCTGTTTGGATAAGAATGGAGTAAGCCAGAGATCAAGCCAAATTAACTCTTTCAGGAACTGATACTGCCTCTGCAATAGTGTTATGTCCAAATTGCTTGCCATAGCCGATTGAGTAATGTTCCTGGCGAAAACAACCCAGAAGAAAATGCAATATGTAATATAGTATTGAAATTGCCATCATCACAAAATGGAGACTGGTCATTTATTTTTTATGTATCTTTAATGCTAGACCGTTGAGAGACTAATGAGAGACTGTTGCATGCAAGTCTCTGCATTTACTAGGTGACCCACAAGATGCCTAGAAGCTGAAGGCAGTGGGTGGCACTGCCAGGATTTGGTCTCTGTTGGTTTGCTTGTTTGTTTGTTTGTTTGTTCATTCAAAAGCTGTCTTTAGTGCCCTAGACCTTACTATGCATTTGGCAGAGAAGATGATTTAAAAGATGACTAAGAAGTGTTTCTCACTTGAGCTTTCTGTAGAGGAGACAGAAATGTCATTGTTTTTGTATTTATTCACTTGTTGAATCATTCATGAGGTGAACAATTATTGAGTAGCTGTTTTGTGCCAGGTACTTGCCTAGGCACCTTTCAGTTACTTAATAGCTCAGCAGCCTTGGACAAGTTGTTTAAGTCTCTGATCCTCAGTAGTGTTCTCTGTGAACTGAGGACAAAAATGGCACTTCCTCATGGAGTTTCCATGATTAAATAAGCTTATCTTTGCAAAGTGTCTAATGCTGGTTAGTACATAATAAATGTTCAGTAAACATTTGGCCATCATTGTCATTAATATCGTAAGTGCTATGGGAGAGGTATATATACTGTTCTGCAACAACATAGAAAAACAAATAACTAAGTGTGATTAGAGCAGTCTGGGAATGCTTCCTGGAAGAGGAGATATGATTGGAGCTTGATAGAGGAGAAGTTTGCCTTGCAGACCTAAGGGAATAGTTTAGAGGGAACACAAGCAGAGAGATATGTTCTAAGAAGAATGTGTTGCTTGCGTAAGGGGAATGAAGATGCATATGGGAGAGAGGAAGGTGAGGGCAGAATGGACGGATGGCAGGAAATCAGAGAGAAAGCCCTCCCACAGTCAGGTGACTGGAGGATCATTGATGACCTGTCCCTTGATTCCTAGTCTGGGGCTTTACTACCGCCCTCCAGCGTTGCTCAATAATCACAGGTAACCAGCTTCTACTCTAAAGCATTTGTACATCATTGCCATAAGAACATGTTTGTAGGAAATGACTCATGGACTCTTGTCACCACCTGAAATGGAGCCAACCTACATTACGAAAATGCTTGGATAATCTTGTTAGAAGGAAATACCTGTGTTTTGTGAGCATCCAGGAAGGTCACCACACACCTTTTACTCCCAAATGTGACCACTGCCAATAGTTTGTGCTGTGGCTCCCCAGTGGTGGATAGCCCAGGGTGAGGTTGGGGGTAATGCTTGCAGCCCAAGTCAACATGGAGTTCCTGAACTTCATAAGCAGAGCACAGTGGGAGGTAGGGAGGTAGGGGGAGAGGGTGGGAAGGGTGATGCTGGGAGGGGTAGAGCTGGGAGCGGAAGGCTGCTATCTCTGGCACAGATAAGCCTATCTGACATTCCGGACCTCTGAAATCACCCCCCATGGGCCTCAAAGCCAGGCTGGCTGGGGCATGTCAAGGGTTGCTTTGCCTAATATGGCATAACCCATAGAGCAGAGGATGGTCGTTGGGGGTGAAATTCTGTACTAGTTGAACAGAAAAGCTTTGAGGAACTCTAGATCTGTATAACTTACCTTGGGCACCTAGCATTGCTACTTTAGACAAGCTGGCAAGCCTGGCTTACCAATTGAGCCATGTTAATTGCTACATGTGTCCCCAAAGCTCCACATGGAGTATGGGGTGGGGGGTACACATTATATTTGAACTTCAGTAAATTCAATTCCCCACAATATTAAAGTAAGATGAAATATCCTGGGTTTTGGCTGTCTTCATAGAAAGTGGCTAATCCAGGTTCACAGCAGTTCATTAAATAAATACATTTTATAAATAAAGACTTGTTTTTGCCTGTTTAAGAAAAAACTAATTTGATATCTTTCAGTTAAAAAAAATGCATTGTCATTATAAAAATATAATTCAAGCAAACTACACCATGAAAAGAAGTCTCTTTTCTCCAGGCTTCTTGACCTCCTGTTTGGAGTCACCATTGTACAGTCTCTCTTGGATGTCCTTCCTGAAAGGCTTTGCATTTCGTTTAATTTCTTAATGGAAGATCTTTTTATCAATTTGTTGGGCACCCTGCTTTTTCCACTCAAAAATATATCTTGGAGATTGTTTATTTCAGCATAAAAAAAGGGATCAAATAATAAAATAAAATAATAATAAAATATTTTCATGGTTTTTGGTAATACTTTTATACATATTTTTTACATAATTGTTCATTTTTGTACAATGTTTGATTTCTCCTCCTAGGTGTAGTCCCCGTAGAATCCCCACCATCAAGTCACCTGTGAACCATCACCATAGCTTCTTGTGCTCTTCCCGCCCGTTTTAATCCTCCCTCCTCGTCCCCTGCTGAATGTTTCCAATTTATAGTTTCCTGCTAGTGTTTTTCATGATTTTTTTAAGGTTTCCCATTTTATATCTAGATGACGATTCATTTGACTGCTTAGCTTATTTCTGGCATATTGCTTTTAGACAGTGTTGCTGTATATTTCTCATATTGCTTTGCATATACATGAAAGCGTATCTTGTGGGATAGCTTGTGGCTAGAAATAGAGGATTTCTGAGTCAAAGATTGTGTACCTTGCATTGAAAATATTACAGACCTGGTCAAATTCTCCTCTCTGGAAGTTCTTCCAGTGGGTGCTCCCACCCATGGTACAGGACAGGAAGAGTTCTTCTTTAAAAGGGATCTACCAGGCCAGGGTGGTTCCCACTAGAATTTCCTTGGCTTTGCTGAATGGCATTGGAGTTGACCCCCTGTGGGTCTTGGAGTCTGGGTGGGGTGGCTTTGAATGGGGCCTCTGAGTGAAGAACAGCACTATGGTAGGCATGGCTGCCGCCCTTGTAACAATCACAATCACAACAATTTAATTACTGTTACCACCCAACACTTGCATAGTGCTTTGTAATTGAAACAAATACACATGGTTTCATTAAGAAGTTTGTTTTATCAGTAAAAGATAAATGCTCTTTAAAAGAACCAATGCCAATGTATACATTCCTCTTCAAAATGTTATCAAATGAAGGGAGCTTTTATAGCTCTGTCCATGGAGCTGTATTGTTTGTGCTGAGCTGGGGCCTCTTTCTGATTTCGTGAACTTGTTCTCTTTATGAATCTGGTTAAGCCAGCATCACCTCTCCCAGGGAGTCCTCCCTGACCTCTTCTACTTGCTCCTTCCCTTAATTCATCCTCAGTTGGGTTTGGTGCCTATTGTGGGCTTCCACATTGGTCCCACTGATATTTTGCTGATTGATGTCCTTTATAGATTGCTTATTGGGGGTCTCTCTTTCTCACACACTGAGGTCAGGGACCATGTCTGACTCATCCCTGGATCTCAGGTACCAGCATAGGGCTTAGCACAGGGAAGGTGCTCAGGGACTAGATGAATGAACTCTATAGCTCAAGAGGTTTCTTTTTGGAACTGCACAAATAAGGTACTACAACATATATAGTTTTCCTTTCCAGAGCTATCCTGGGTGAGGATTGGTATTTCTAAGTCTTGATAGTGAGTTTGCAGAAGCCAATAACAGCCAATCCTTTTATTTTCTTATTTAAACATCTGTCCAAATTTGCATCTGAGCTTCGCTCTCTGGTTATCCTTTCCCTGTAGCGTGGGGATGATGAGCTCGGTCTTGTCTAGGCCTTGACTAGCATCTGGCTGCTTGTGGAGCTAGAATAATGATTGATGCATAGTTGGTATTTGTTACAGCCTGAGTTCTTCAAAAGCAGATCCTTACAAGGTGTTTGGAATGCAAGCTGTTTATTAGCGATCAATACTTATGAAAGGAATGGGGGAGGAAACAGGATGGATCAGAAGTCAAACTGTACAAGAGAACCAAATACCCTGTAGATTCAAGCAATTAGATCTTTTCTACTTGGGTTTTCACAAATGAGATTTGCTAGAGACAAGGGTAGAAGGCTACACAGACCTCAGTTTTGATATAGGATGGTCTGCCTACCCAGCTGCCAGTTCTCTTTAAAACATGTTTAACATATAAACCAATAAAAATAGTGCACTATGTAGCATATGTAGTTATAAAAGTGTATATTTAAGGGGGAGTAAGTTGTGCATAAAATAGTGTAGGATATTTGTGTGTTCACAGGCACACACATGTGTTTACCTGATTATATGTAACATTACATTAAAAACTATTTACCTTTAACATCTATGAATCTTCTTGAGGAATAAACCAAATAACTTCAGGACCTGCCAATTCCTTTAGCTGTGTGGAACATATTTTGCTGCACCCTGGAGTTCTCTACACCCCGCTTCTTGCATCATAGTCTTAAGAGATAGAAATACACCATAGCAAACGCTTACCCAATTACTGTCCACGGGAACTCAGCAGTGGGAAGACTTTTATTGTAAGTCCTTTTTCCAGGAAGAGCTGTCTAATCTGAGGAACATACTTGGGGAAATTCCTTCATGTGCAAATCTACAGAATGAGTCCAGGGAGGTTTCCCTCCCCTTCACCCAAGGAGTTTGCGTGTTGATATTAGCTCTGCAACTGTTCATTGCGCTCTCTGGCTTTAAGAAACTGATCTCTTCCATCTGTTCCTTCCCTCCACTCCTGATCTGTGTTTTCTTATTGTGAGATAGATATATCTATATAGATATAGACATCTATAGACATAGATGTCTACATAGATATAGCATAACATTTGTCATTTCACCCTTTTAGGTAGAAAATTCAGCAACATTAGTAACATTCAGTGCTACACGACCATTACCATTTTTTACTTCCAAATTGTTCATTATCCCAAACTCTGTACCCTTAAGAATACATCCCATCCCTCCACCCATGGCCCCTCTTGTCTCTGTTCTACTTTCTGTCTCTATACAGTTTCCTATTCTAGGCATTTCATATAATTAGAATCATATGATAATTTGTCTCTTTGCATCTGGTATATTTCATTTAACATAATCCTCTCAAGGTTCATCTGTATAGTAGCCTGTGTCAGAACTTCCTTCCTTTTTTTTTTCTTTTTTTTTATACTATTTTTTTTTATTTTTACATCATTGTTCATTTTTAAACAGTATTTGCCTCTTTTTTCAATTTAAAAATATTTAACCCAATTTATCAAAACTTTTCAACATGCAGTCACTATAAAAGTTATTAATAAGATATTCTACATTTTTGTACTAGGCCTTGAAAGCCGATGTATGTGTTAGTCTATTGGCCCACCTCCATTTGAATGCTAAATTGTTATCAGAAATATTTAATCTGTGTTTAAATTCCATAAATCAGGCCTCCCTGGTGGCCTAGGGGTTAAGTCTCAGTGCTATCACTGCTAAGGCCTGAGTTTGATCCCCAGCCAGGGAGCTAACCCACATATGGCACAGCAGACCCCTCCTGTTTCACCCCTTGCTCCCCTCAGCAGTGTATCTCAGTAGACCTGCCTGTTCTGCTGCCCACTCTGTCTCTGGTGACTCCTCTCACCCCCTTACACCTCTGACCTTCATCCCAGTTCTTCTAAGCAAAAAATAAATAAATACATAAATAAATAAACCTCAAAATAGAAAAAGTAGATATATAGATTTAAGTCATTCAATCTTAGTTTTCTAGTAAGTGAAATGAGTAGGAGTTTTTTAATTGTGGTAAAATATACACAACATAAAATTGATCATTTCAGCCACTTTCAAGTCTGCTGTTCAGCAGCATTAAGCACATTCACATGGTTGTGCAAACATCACACCATCCATCTCTCCAAACCTTTTCATCTCCCTAAACTGAAATCACATAACCCACTTGACAGTAACTCCCCACTCTCCCCAGCCCCCAGCACCAGCAAACACCCTTCTCCTTTCTGTTCCCATGAATTTGACCATTCTGGGCACTTAATATAAGTGGACTTGTACAGTGTTTGTCATTTCATGACTGATTTCTTTCACTTAGCCTCTTATCCTCAAGGATCATCCATGCTGTGGTGTGTGTCAGTATTTCCTTCCTTTTTAAGTCTAAATAAAATAGCCCATTGTGTATGTGCCATGTATCCTTCTCTGTACACTCGCTGATGGACGAATGGGGGTTGTTTCCACCTTTTGGCTATTTGGATAATGCCTCAGTGAACACTGGGGTACAAGCATCAGTTCAAGTTCCTGTTTTCAGTTCTTTCAGGTCCTTACCTAGGTGTAGATTTGTTAAATCATCTGGTAATTCTGTATTTAGCTTTCTGGGGAACCCCACCCTCAATATATTTCCACTTACTCTTATTTTTTATTTTTATTTTTATTTTTTTAAAAGACTTATTTATTTATACATGAACCGGGGTATAGGCCGGATGTGTGGGAGGGTGAGAGGATTCACCACAGAATGGGGAACAGAATCAGCAGATTGACTGAAATACACTGCTGAGGGGAGCAGCAGGCGAGACAGGAGAGGTCTGCCATGCCATGTGAGTTTCTCGCTGGCCTGCCAGGACTGAATCCGCACTGCAGAGGCTGTGGACACCTTCACAGCACTGCGCTCAACTGCCTGCACCACTAGGGAGGCCTCTACTCTTATTTTTTAAATTGTTCTTCCTAAGTTTCATTTCTCACTATTATTAAATCATTCAAAAAATCATTTCGAGTGTCTGCTACATGCCAGACACCAGGGATGCAGCAGTACATGGAATATCCCTCTTGGAGTTTGCACTCTTCTCAGTAAAAGACAGACAGTAAATAAACAGGTGTGGCCTGAGTGTACGTACATGCTCGTGTGTGTGTGTGTTGGTGGGTGGTGATAAGTGGAACAGAGAATAAAGATGCAAAAGCAGGGTGAGAGAAATGTGGGTGTCCGGAGCACAGGTGGGCTGCTATTTCCTGCAGGATGTGCTGGGGGACCTTCTATAGAAGGTGACATTTGAGCAGAGGCCTGAAATGCGTCCATGAGCATGTTCTTAGAGGGAAGAGAATTCTAGACAAAGGAAACAGCAGCAGGTGCGGCACAGCTGACATAGGGGTGTGCTCAGTCTGTTCTCAAAGAAGTGAGGAGGCAGATGGACTGGAGGGAGTCAGGCACCCATGGTAAGAGATTAGCCAGGGTCAAGTGGGCCATGAAACCATTGGAAGAACTTGGCCTTTACTCCAAGGTTTTTGAGCAAAAATTCACATGATCAAACTTCCTCATGGAAAAAATTTCGAAATCTTAGAGATGAAAAATAAAACAAAGGAAGGCTAAAGTCTCATCTGCAACAGTCACCTCAGGCCTAAGGAATTTATTGCATCCTGTCCTGTTTTAGAGAAGCTGCCTGCTCTTTCACCATAGACAGCAGTTAGGGACAGGCTGAATCCAGACTTGTAGTCAAGATAAGGACAGACCTGATCATTCTCATACAAAATTTTCTTGGAAGGAAGAAGATCACCCCGAATGCCCATAACATGTATCACTACCCAAGAGGGCATGTATTCATTCACTTACTTATGCACTCACTCATTCAGTGATTCCTATCAACGTGCCCATTTTTGTATCTCTTCACCGAGAGAAGGCTGAAGAGGAGACCCTGATATTTGTGTTGCTTTCTGTCTAGTCAAAAAAGGACAGAAACAAACAATGGTAATTTTACACTGTCATCCTAAGAAGGATGTGAATGGAGCATTGTGACAGAGAGAACTGGCGGAGTGGAGTTGGTTATAGACAGGATGCCAGGGAGGTGGACATCTAGGCTGACACCTACAGTGAGGAGCAGTCAGCTCAGCAAAGAGCTGGTTGGTCAGAGAGGGCAAGTGCAAAGGCCCTGAGATGGGAAAATTTGGCCTGTGGGAAGAAGAAGTAAGCCCCCCAAGAGAAGGCCAGAGTGGAGTGAGCAAAGGGGAGGGGTGAGAGGTGAGGCTGGGGCGTGGGATGGCAGGAGGCAGGTCCCTGAAGGTCCTTTCATGGGGCCCTTTGTAACAGGTTCAGATTTTATTCTAAAAACTCTCTCTGAGCAGTGCTCCACTGCTTACTCAGCGGTACGACTTTGCCTCTTCGAGTCTGTTTCTTCATGTTCAAAATGGGACTAATGACACTCAGAGTTACTGTCTCACAGGGCTGTAGTGAAGGTTGCTTGTATAGGAAATGAATTTAACATAACTGGTAACTGTTAATTACCTCCTCCTCCTTGAAACTATTTGTGGCACAATTTTTTTGATCCATTGTTTAAGGTCATCCATCTTCACATGCTTTGCCCTTTTCCATGGTCCATACATAGTGTCCTCCGCGGGCTTATCTCAGATGGTTTTTGGTTCTGCCGGCTGTGCTTTCTCAGGGGAAATCTTAGCCGCACTCAACTAGCAACCCCCCTGAAGCTGACTCTCTATGTCTGTGTCACTGTACCTCGTGAGCCCCAAAACCCCTTTCGGTAACTCAGGGACATCTTCAGGTTCCCTCTCAGCTACCTTTAAACCACATTCATCATCTTCTTCCTGCAACCTGTGTCTCTTCCTCTATGGCTTCAATTTCTGAAGGTTCCAAACCCTCAGTCGCCTTGAACTCCCATCTCATTTCTGCCCCCACATCTGATGCACTGGTGTGTCCTGTTAGCTTGCGATTTTATTCATATCCACCCCCTCTCTTCATTCCCACTGTTCCACTTGATGAAGCAGTGATCTCTCACCCAAGAGATTGCAGTCACTGGTCTCTGAAATCTCTTGACTCTCCTCCTGTGCAGCCCAGTGACCCACCCCTGCAGAGTCATCCTTCACACCCAGGTCTGCCTGTCCATCTCTGCTCAAGTCACTGACTCCCTGTGCCTGCTGTACACCCCATTCCCGACCCTTCTGGACTGGTGTCCTGTCTGATGGACCTGTGTCCTACTCATAACTTGTTTCCCAGAACTCACTTCACACAGGCCTACACTGGCCACACTCCTGCTGCTCTCTGCCTCTCCTCCACTCTCTGGCCAGTGTTCACAGAGCTTCTAGCCTCCAACCTCATTAACACCCTTTCCTGGAGGCCCTCACCCTTGGCGGCTCCAGCAACTTCCACCTCCCACCGCCACCTCTGCAACCCCTTCCAGCACCCGCAGCTGCTCCCCCTAACTCTGATGTACAATGTTCCTCTCTGACCAGAACTCAAAGCCCCTGCTTCTCTCACTGGGCCACTCTCACAAAACCTGCCGCCAACCCAGATTTTCATGTCCAGATAGTTCCTCTGTTTCTCACCCATCTGTCAGCCTAAGCTCCTCTTCCCCTTCCTGGGCCTTGGGACTTGTCTTTATGATCATGCTTACACCATCTCAATGCCCTGAGTCCACCTTCGGGGAGCTGACTCTAGCCCTGCCCTGTCCTCCAGGGCCTCCTGTACTGACAGCAGCAGAACCCCAGTTGCACTCTCAGTACCTGGTTATGACAGCTTAATGCTGAGCAACTTTGTGTGGCAAGGATTGTCTTTATGAAAGTCCAGCCAGTTTCCTGTTCTGTGGAAGCTTCAACAGTGGTTGTTCCCATCCCACATCTTCCTCTCTACCCCTTCAGGTCCTTCCCTTTAAACTGCCATCATCCCCCTTCCACAGAAACCAATGGCTATTAGCTGTTTCTTCCTCCCTTCTCAACCAAACTCCTGGTGAAGATGATCTGTCTTCCTTGCTACAAAGGCTTCACCTTCCTCTTATTCCCAACTCATTATAACCTGGCTTCATCCCCACTGTGCCAGTAGAATTCTGGGTGCCCCCGAGTCAGCCAAGACCTTCGCAATTATCACGCCTCTTCTGCTTGGCCACTTTCCCACATAGCGGGTCACCATCGCCTGAACCTCTTCTCCCTAGAGAGATACTAGTCATGACCTCTAAGCCCTGGTTCTCGAGGCCAGTGGAGTGGGGAGGTTGTGGGCTGTGAACTTCTGCAAGGGATTGCAAACCTGAGTTTTCACAGGCCCAAACTCTTCCCTTGTTTCTATATTTTCTTGGCAGGAAGATTTTCCATAAAGAGCTCATCACTGACCTCTCTGCAGTTGCCCAGCTTGTGCACAGGTGCCTGTGGCATTGATTTACAATCCCCTCATTAGAGGCCGAGGGGCCTCTAATGTGTTTTCCCTCTGGGCTCCAGCTCATGTTGAACAATGTACCATTAGAAATTAGTGAAGCACCACGATATTATAAAGTTTCTGCTTACAAAGCAATTTTGCACCCAACATCTCATTGGGCACAGTAACTGGAAGGGAGTAAGGGCTGGAGTTATCATCTCTATAGTTGGAGAAACAGGCTTAATTGGGATAAAGGTCTTCCAGGAATTTTGCAGGGATAAATGAAAGAATACAAAAGCAGGGTCCCAGAATTTTGTGTCCAGTTGACTGACCTTTGTTTGAGGACATCAGTGCATACAGTGACTGGGAAAGATATGAAATCTTCCAAACCACCCCATCTCTTCACCTCTCAGTGTTGCTGTGAAGTATGCAAAGGATGAAGGATGCAGTGGACTCAGGCACTATTCTTTATTTTCAAAAGAAATCTTAATTAAATATTTGAGGTGAGTAATATTTCTTCCTATCCATGAATTTACTATTTGAGAACTTCATCCTGAGTTCATTAGAGGTTCCCAGTTAATGTCCTGATATCATGAAGCTGTGTGATGAATTTGTAGTTTGAAATTTGAGGCTAAGGACAGCCCTTGGAGCTTTATATCAGCACCAGCATCCAATTTATTTTGTTTCATTTACATAGATTCACAATAGGATTTCCATTAAAATCATTTTTTAACAATTTGTTTTACAATCTCTCCAATATCAGTGACTCAGAAATTCCAACATGTAGTAAGTAGATGTGTCTAACTTGATTTAAAATTCAACTTTAAAACAAATTTTTAAATTTGCATTTTCTGTCGACATCTTTGACGTCTTTTCATATGAGTATTTGCTGTCGTGTGTGTGTGTGTGTGTGTGTGTGTGTGTGTGTGTGTGTGTGTGTGTGTGAGAGAGAGAGAGAGAGAGAGAGAGAGAGAGAGAGAGAGACAGATCGATCTTCTATGAACTTGGATGGGGGGGGTGAAATCTTTTTTTTTATTAACATCTAACCGAAATGTAGCTTTTCTCCCAGCCATGAATGTCAGTAGCAAATTTCCATTAGGAGTCCCTATGACCTTGTCGCCAATAGTAACCAAAGCTATTTTCACTCATCCTTATAGTTGTTGCAGATATCTCAATCTATGGTTTACACTTACTACTATTTGGAAATATATAAAGTACTCGATATTACTAAAATATTGTTAGATGTGTTAAATGTGTGTTCTGTACATTTATAGTCTGAGACGGTATCTGGCGGTTTCACCAGCCTACCAAAGTAACCTGTGGCATAAAATGTTTATGGTCCCCTGGTCTGATGTAGCAGAGCTGGCTGGCCTCTAGAGTCAAGGGCAGTCTGGGACCTGCCTGTGTGGGGCAGGCCATGGAGAATGCTGATAAGAGCCTGTGAGGGACCCTGGTCAAGTATCTACTCCAGTGACCCTGGGCCCATTACTATAGTGGCTTGAATTGTGAGTTTCTCATCTGGAAACCAGCAATATTAAAATAATTTTTGCCAGTTTTCTAGCACATAGAAATTCCAAAGACGTAAATGCCTTTCTCTCTTCCTCCCCATTGTGTCGGGTCTGCTCTTGTGTGCTAGAGAGGTTTTAGCAGATGGCCTCACTAAGCTTTCTCTGAAATATGTTGTGTTTCTGTGTCTTTCTTTTAATTAAGGCCAAACCAGTTGGGATCAGAGCTAGTCTCTCCTCTCCTGAATCAGCACTGAGAATCAGAGGGCCTCAGACCTTTCCTGGCCTTTCTGCTGTCCACCTTGACTTTCCCTGGCTCACCTCCAGGCTGAACTCATGGGCTGGGAATGCGTAGGCTGACCTGCTCCCTGGAGTGCCTGTGAAATGGCTTTGGTATAACATGCTCTAAGAACAGTCCCTACCATAGTGTCTGGAATAGCTGATAGCAAACCTGGGAAACCCATTAATCATTGTCCTCAATGGCTCTGAAGACCCACGTCCACACTCCTGCTTCTCCATCTGTTATTTCAAGCCGATGTTCTTAGATGGGAAAATGTAACCTATTGTCTTGGTGAGAAGGTGCTAAAGTGACGGAATGCTTCTTAGCACAGGAAGCTAGAAGTATGGGGGGAAGTGGCTCCATGCCATCAAGAAACCATATCCTGCTCTTTTTTTTTTTTTTTTTTAATTAAGCTCTCAATCAAAAACGGTTTTGTGGTCACTGGGTTCAGATAACATACACCGTGGTCTTGTTTTTCAGTTTAACTGAATCAATGTAAGTTCCAGGGTTCCAAGGACCCTGGAACCATGTTCTATTCCAACTCCATTTTCAGAGAAGGTAAAAAGATTTGGCTTGCCTAGATGATCACTGCTCTGTTGTTAACGTGACTGCTCGAGGCTCAGCGGGTAGACAGCCATGTACAGAACAGTCAGGGCAGAGGATCATCCATATTTTTCATTTCCTTCTCCCTATCCCAGCCCCGACATGCAGCCTGCACTCCAGCTCAAGCCCAGAATCTAACCACTTCTGCTCCCTGTAGATCTGGGAGAAAATTGAGAATGTGGGAGTAAATTGTTCTGAGACTGAGCCGAGCCGAGCCAAGAGGGATTGGTGGTGTATCTTATGTCTTCAGTATCACCGATGGGATGCTGACTGGGGCCTGGGGAGGTGAGAGGGACATCTTGCCCTAGGATGTAGGAGTGGTAGGTGTGTCAAGGGCTCACTGCCCTCAAGGTGCTCACTTTTTCATGCCAAGAAGTGAGATGGAGTGTGGGTATGATGCCTGAAAGCATGGCCTTTGAGGTCAGGCCAACTTGTGGTTGTATCTCACTTATCTCAATGATAGCGATGTGGCCTTTGACATAATTAAACTTCTCTGCCCAGTTTCCTCAATTGTGACATGGGGATGATTGTAGGACTTGAATAAATTAGCACTTAATAGTTCCTGACTCTTGGTCAGTATTACTATTGATCAGAGTAAGAGAGTGGGGTTCTTATAGTTCTGAATAATGGGGTTCTTTATCCCTTGGCTGTCTCCCTGCCTTGTGAGCTGCTCCTGGTTCACCTTTCTGCTCGTGGTTAAGTTCAGGGGCCTGTGTCCCAGGGGAGGGCTCTACCACAGGCCCTTCCCACTGGGCACACTGCCCATCGAGACTGCAGAGCCACTGTTCACTGGCCTCTGAAATACTAGCTGATAACAAGAGGTCTACGGAGGGGAGGGGAAGTCTCTAGTCTCTCCAAGGGACAGCTAACTCCTGAGCATCCTATCCTGTAGTCTGTCCAAGAGACTATCTGACACTTGGGCTTTGTTATGAGATTATCTAGGCTCCACAAGATTTCATAAATAGGTTTCAGACATCGTATTAGACTAAGATCATCCGGGCTTTCCATATATTCTCTGATACAAAAATGAGCTCGGGGGAATGACTACAAGGATCCCACACCTCAATCTGTGAGCAGGATATGTTGGGTGGAGTTTCACTGGGTGGTTAATAACAACAGGGGTGACTTACCCACACTAGGTGCTACAGTTCTGAATTGCAGTTGCCTAGGATCCCTCCAGTTAGCTGGATCTTCTGACTCTCTCTGCCTTAGTTTAGCCAGCAGGAGTGGAGCGGGTAGGGGGAAGAGGAAGTAAGGTTTCACATGGCCTAGAAAGTTATAAAGAGGCTGGTGGCCAAAAGAAGGGCCCCTTGCGTGCCTCCCCAGGGCTCACCCTGCCTCCAGGAAGTGTTCATAAAGGGCTTAGAGCAATGATTAGTTCTCATTCAACAGACACATATATTTAGGGTCATGATGGCAGTGTTCCAAGTGCTGCAGGCGGAGCAGCCAGCTCTCAATAAGTGGCCGCAGCTGGAGGAAACACCATTCCTGTTGCTCGGTGTTGGAGGGGACCACACAGAACTATTCTATACTCTTCGGGTTCTGAGAGAAATGGACAGGCCCATCCCTCTTGTCCTAAGCCTCATTCTTTCTTTCAGTCCAGATGACAGTCCCGCCATCCATGAGCCACGCTGCTGTGTCAGCCGGGGCGGGAATCTAGCAACCTCCATGAGTGTAGATGTTACTGGTCCCATTTCATGGATGAGGAGGCTGAGGCTGGATAAGAGCAGGGTCCCGAGTGGATTAGCACTGCCGTTCTTAGTTCCCAGTCCTGCTCCAGGTCTCGATGTTCTTTGCATTGCGCAACTCAGCTTTCCCAGCCAAACATCCGTGCTCACATGCAGGGTCGGCAACAGGAAAAACGCTAGGAACTCTGGAGGCCTGGAGAAAGCCAGGGTAACCCCTTCTACTCTGGCATGGTTTCTTCAACTGCTTCAAATCAAACTCCAACCCTGCCTGCAATCACGTTTTCAAAATGCCACCAAAGACTGAAATTCCATGCCGCCTTCACTGTATACCAGATACCTCCCAGGCACATTGTGGGTGCTTCACAAAGGAGTTCTGGAACTAGAAGATGGGTCCAGTTGCTCTGGATGGGGCCCCAGTTCCTGGAGCTGGTAGGAGTTTCCTGTGCTCCCAACTTAGGAGGGAGATGGAAGCCTTGGAGCCAGCTGCAAGGGGAAGCTCTCCCTTATGTGAGGAACTGGGGCCTACGCTTTTGCTGAAAACTGTGGGAAGCAGTGGAGAGCTCTCAGTGCTTAAGAAGTGGGTTTTAAAAAACAAACAAGACCTTGCCTATGCAGGGATGAAGCGGAGGTTAGACAGGCTGTTTTGTTTTATTTTGTTTATTTTTTGTTTTTTGGCTTAGTTGAATACCATAGAAGGAACTCTGTAAGTGGGCTTTAGTCCCTTTGAAATTAGATTCATAAGCTTGTCTAAAGAACAATGTGTTCTCTGTATAAAGAGTAAATTTAATACTATCATTTGTAAAAATAAAAAAGCTATATCATTCGTAAATCCCTTTTCATATACACTGTGTGTGTGCACTCATACTATAGGTAACCTTTTCTTTAAGATTATTGTATTAAGGCCTCCCTGGTGGCCCAAGGGGTTAAGTACCACACCATGAAGCAGTCCACAGCCTCTGCAGCTTGAGTTCAATCCCTGGCCAGCCAGGGAGCAACCTGCATGGCGAGGCAGACCTCTCCTGTCTCGCCCGCTGCTCCCCTCAGCAGTGTACTTCAGTTAATCTGCCTGTTCTGTTCCCCACTCTGTCTGGTGGATCCTTTCGCCACCCCCGCCCCTGCATCTCTGGCCTGTACCCCAGCTCTTGTATGCATAAATAAATCTTTAAAAAATAATATGTCCACAACATTTAAAAAAAAAGATTATTACATTAAGTGCACATACAACACACCTACGTTTCCTCCTGTCTCCTCTGTAGTGGAAGAACACAGATTGGCTTTTGGTCTCTGGGCCTCAGTTTGCCCACATGCAGAATGAGGATGGCAGCTCCTGTAGAACCAGGAGCTGGGGGCTCCTGTTCCACTATTAGGGGAGATGGTACAAGGACATATTCCCCTCGCAAGCTCAGGTGCCTAGTGGAAGTGTGAAGAGTAGGGGCTGAGTTGCCCTTGAAAGTGCTGGGCAGTTAGAGGTGCCCACTGCAGGTTCCCCGAACCCTGAACATCAGCGAAAGGGAGGAGCTCTTCTGGAGCATGGAAATACTGTGTGAGCACTGGGATTTGCCTCTTTCTGACAAGGGGCAGAAGACACTCAGGCCCTAGGGCTTGTGGGCACTATGTACTATGCTGCCCTCTTAGGCCTGCTTCTCAAGGAGATCTGACGGGTCCCTAGCCCACCAGCCGCTCTGAATGCTGCTGAGTTTCTCCACAGGGGTTCTGAGAGAACCCGACTCAGTGGCCGACTTTGCCTCTTCCCCAGAACCCGAACCCCGCTCCTCCTGCCTCCATCAGCTCCCGCTGGTCCATTTTGCTCTCTGCCCACTGTGGGGTCTGTCTACCCCCTCTTTCCTTTCTGTTGGTCCTCCTCTGTCCTCTGCCTGCTCCACTTGTCCTTCCTGAATCTTCCTTCTTCTCTTCAATCCCATGAGCTGTTTGGTTTTTAATCGTAAAGGGTTTTTTGTTTCTTGTCGCTTATGTAAAACATTAATTAGTTTACCGGTTTCATATTCAAGGTGGGCGGAGGGATCATCTCTGAGTTTTCATCTGGAATTATGTGTTACGGTGACTTTTTTTCCCTTTGAGAGTTAGGGCGCACCCGCCCCCTCTGTGGTGGAGCTGTGTCTCCATCATGCTGAGGAGAGCGACACTCCTTGCCAGGCCAGGGCTGTAGTGGCCAAAGGATGGGATCAATGGAGTCCAGACAGCAGCAAGCCCCTGGCCCCTCATTTGAATGGCCCCAAAGATGTGTCGATCCTTGCTGAATGGTCTCAGGCAAGGGCCTAGATTTTTTCTGGATCTGACTCAAGATTGACTCAAATGCTGTGGTTTTGAGGTCTTTGTTTCAGCAGTTTCTTGAGCTGGTATGGGCCTGGTGTCAGCAGCCGCTGGTAGAGGTGACTGTCTGGGTGTTTCCCAGATGGGGATGAGCTGTCTGTCTTGTTCCTAGTCTCAATGCCTCTGTTCCCAGAGCCAGAGCCGGGCGGCGGCCTCCCTGAAAGCCTCAGCAGCTCCCCATTGTTGGAGAGGCTGGGCTTGCCAGGGCCTCCTCCCCTGGGCCCTGGTGTCCTCTCCACTTCTCCTTCCAGAAGGAGATGCCTTTCATCGCTTCACAGCCTCACCCCTCGGGGTGGTGGGTTGGTGGTGGGAGGACAGTTCTCAGAGGGGAAAGAGAAAGCTTGAATTGCCCTTGTAGACACATTGTCTACTACACCTCCTGACCATTGTTCAGAAC
The DNA here is from genome assembly GCF_014898055.3 of Talpa occidentalis. Classification (NCBI taxonomy): domain Eukaryota; kingdom Metazoa; phylum Chordata; class Mammalia; order Eulipotyphla; family Talpidae; genus Talpa; species Talpa occidentalis. The sequence goes on from NW_023603184.1 coordinate 28,220,916, forward strand.
TGCCTTTTGTTCCTGTCTCTATCCACTTATAAAACCTGGTGAGCTCCATCAATCTGTGCTGTCCTGTGCAGGAGCCATGAGCCACATGGCGAAGGCACTTGACATTGAAAAGTGCAAATTGAGATGTGCTATACGTGCAGAACGCATCTGCTATGGACGGCTTAAGTATGAAAAAAGATTATACACTATCTCCTTCCTGCTTTTTATATTGGTAACTTGCTGAAATGGTAATATGTTGGATATTAAATAAATTTTTTTTAAAGATTTATTTATGCATATAAGAACTGGGGTACAGACCAGAGGTGCAGGGGGGAGAGGATTCACCAGAGACAGAGTGGGGAGCAGACCAGGCAGATCTACTGAAATACACTGCTGAGGGAGCAGCAGACGAGAGAGGAAAGGTCTGCTGCACCATGTAGGTTAGCTCCCTGGCGAGGGATCGAACTCATGCTGCAATGGCTGGTGATTGCTTCATATTGCTATGTCTTTAACTCCTGTGCTACCAGGGAAACCCAATAATAAAATGCTTTTTAAATTAATTTACCTTTTTTTATTTTCTCCCTCCAAAATGTGGCCACTAGAAATTTTTTAATTACAAGCGTGGCTCCCATTCTCTTTCCATTATAGTGGTTGTTAACTGGTGGTGGTTTTGCCACCCTGAACATTCAGCAATGTTTAAGGACATTATCAATTGTTGTGCTCAGAGGAGAGATGGGTGCTACTGTCATCTGATTATGTCAAGCAACCTGCAAGTCACAGGGCAGCCCCTACAACAATGATCCTGTTCAGTACTCCCGTCAGGAGGACCAGAGCTGAGAAACCTGTTCTATTAGCAACACTGATTCTTTCTCATTTTGAATAATCTAGTCTTTTATACTCAATGACTCTAAAGTTGGAAGGCAGGTTACTTGACATGTCAGAGGTTCCATTTCTTCATCTGTAACGTGGCTGCAATCATGTGTATTTTATAGATCTCTCATGAGGATGGAATGAGACTGACATGTGTCTGCCTGATAGAATGGGCCTCCGCTAAGTGGAGGTGACTGTTATAATTAAACATCTGTTCCTCTTCCTCTGTGGGCTCTCTGAATCAGCTGTTGGGACCCGTACATGCCTTCTGGACTTTCTATGAGTATCTGACACTCAGCAAATTGAAAACGAAATTCATCATCTAAGTCTTCCTCTCCCACGCACTAAATTTATTCTTCCTGACTTTCATCTCAGTGCAGAGTGGTCCCACCCTCCCACTCTGAAAATCTGAGTCAGTCTCACTTCCTCCATCTAAACTCCTTCGCCCAAATGTGTAATCTCTTAACATTTGTGGAGTGTGTCTCCTTGACGTCCCTTTCCACGTCTACGTAGTGGGCGCTCTCCATCCAGCCTGAGTGCGCTTCCTTCCGGGTCCCTGTCTCTGCTCTTGCCCGCTCCCTCTCGGTGTGTGACTGGGGAGCTCCATCTTGCTCAGGATCCTTCAGTGTCTTTTTTCCCATAAAGTGGGAGTAGCTGTGGGCAGAAAATGTGACCTGTCCATCTCTATTTCCTTATCATCCAACATGATGCCTAGAAAAAAAAGATGTTCCTTGAGTATTTTCTCGGCGAATGATGGTGTCCTCTACTGGGTTCATGGGCAGCATCAGGTACTACAGGGAGCTAGGGCGGTAGTTTTCAAAAGCTGTATTATCCTTTTTAAATTCAGCAGAGCTTAAGCCATGTCCTCACCTACCTCATCACCCCATTGTCCACCTGGTATTTACGCTAAGGAAGCAATTTGTTCCCCTGGTGGTGGCAGGAACTCTCCCACTGCAGCATCACAGCCCTGTGCCATGCAGCTGTATGCTGGACGGAAGTCATGCCTTCCATATGTGGACTTCCGCAGCCAGCCATTCTGCTGGCCCAGGCCTGCCTCCAGAGAGCAGGTGCTCTGGGTGCCCAGGCATGCCTTCCTCTTGGTGGCAGAAAAAATCTCCAAGCAGCTTCCAGCAGGCAGTGAAGAAAAGCTTTCCAGAAATGTGCCCTTAAAGATGCTCTGATAAAGAAGACATAACGTGTTCTTTGGCAGCGTGTAGACATCTATCATGCTGTAATCAGGGGTGGGCAGGATGGTGTAGGATTGGAGTCTCCCTGTGTCTAGACACTGTGATCTGTTCACTGTTCTGAAAACATTTTAATTACAAACCACTTTATAGAGTAAGGTGACCCACTGGAAAGTTATCAAGAGCTTCCTCACAAGTTTGTTCACTAATTTTGCATTAGCTGCAAGTAGAGTCAAAACTACCTTGCATTGTGAGAATGACTCCTGGCTTGGAAGATGTATGTGAGGTTCTGGAAGGAACTCTGCCTTCTCTTGTTATCTGTGAAGGCATAAAGCTCCCTTACTGGGGAAGACAAAGGCAATCAGTAAACACATTGGGGTTTGTCTCTCAACCTGGTGATCTAGCTCAGACTCCAGGACTTTCCTATACAGTGGATCCTTTTGGGGGGGTCATGGCATGCACCCCACCCCCAGAGATGGATCAAGGAGCAACTGGCCAAATGAATTTTCCTTTGTGAAACTTTGGATTTGCTGTTCCCTCTAACTGGCTTTATGACATCTAAAGTTGGAGCTTTGCTAGTTCAGGTAAAATGAGAAAATCCCCACCTTTAGACCACTTTGAGTCCTTTCTTTCTCCCTCAAACCTATGATTTGAAAAGAATTGTGTCACTGACCATCAGCATTTCTAATCAGCCACAGATTATCTGTGTTCACACTAAATTGATATAATCCCAGCAAAATTAAACTTGTGTGGTAATGATTAGCGTGGGGCCCAGGGTTAGACAGAGCTGGGTTTGAAACTTGCCTCTGTTTCTTACCAGATCAGTGTCTGAGCTGCTGGACCTTAACTTCAGTTAATTTCTGCCTCATTTAAGATAATATGTGTAAAGTCTCAATCGACTATGCCCCTTTAGTTAGCATCATATGCCCTGATTTGAGACAAAGATATGATTTGATTTATTCAATTGGCGAATATTTCCTGGCATCTCATATGGGTAAGAGATTATTTTGGCTTCTGGCAATACAACATGGATAAAGGAGGCAAGGCCCCACTTTGATGGAGCTTGTATTCTGGAGATAGAGATACCCAGTTAACAAATAAGAACGAGATTCAGGGTTGTGATAAGCACTTTGCAGAAAATAGACATGGGAATATGGTAGAGTAAATGGAGTGGGAAGAAGGTACCTCCAAGGAGTGTGACGTTTGTCCTGAGAGACCTGATTGGTGAGAAGGAGCCTCTGTGCACAGACCTGGGGGCCGGGTGTCCTAGGAAGCAAGAGCAAAGGGGAGCCCATCAGACTTCTGGCCTACTGGTTAAAGATGTGGGTTTTGCAGCCAGAGACCTGGGTTTGAATTCTAACTACTTTAGCTAGGCCTGTGGGCATGAGTTGTGAAGGAAGGACCAGAGAGGTGGCTATTATAATTGCAATGTGGGGACTCCTGCATGACTGAGCTCGCTGGCATTATGAAAGCCTTACTAAACTAAGCAACTAAAACTAAGATACAAAGTTATGAAAATAAACTAGTCTATTTCTGGATGATGGATTGTTTATCTCAGTACTACTCCTTCCCCCCACCCCCTAACATACACACATAGATTAAAACTGCCCTGAGATTTTTAAGATTTAATTATATTTAGACTCAGTACCATCTCCCCAAAAGGATTTTTCCCCTGTTTCTCCTAAAGGAATGTGAGATTCCTCCACGCCCTTTTTAGAGGTCTTGGAAAGGACTTCTGCTTTCCTAAGGGAGGAGAAGGAGGCAGACACCTGACTGGTTGGACTCAGGGGCTCCCCTGGATGAGAAGCTCCGTGCTGATGACCCTCTGACACAAAAATGCCAACCCCAGAGTCCAGGAGATGAGAATTCACAGGTCCACAGGAAGGAAGACCATTGATGGGGGAGGAAATGATGCTAAAAGAAGTAAATACATTGTAATTTGTCATGCCAAATGGAAAGACTAGGATATGCCAACTCATGCATATAAGTTCTACCTTGAAAAAAGAAAGAACTTGAACAAATATTGAACTCAAGCAAATGATATGCAGTCTGAAGTATTTGGGAGGAAAGATACTAATTCTGTAATTTAGTTGAAATGCCTCCCCAAAAAAGGTAAACTGATGAACGGGTTGAGAGATGGATGTGTGAAAAAGCAAGAAGATAACATCTAATTACAAAATGCAAGTGGTAAGTTTTTGGATGCTCAGTAAAATTCATTCAACTTTTTTATATGTTTGAAAACATTTATAAGAAAATGCTACCCCAAAATACTGTTAAGCTACTAGATTGTAAACAGAAACACACACACACACACACACACAAATGAAAAAATACCCAAGTAGATGCTAGAAATATTTATAAACATGTAAAATACTGTTTGGAAAGTTAGATGTTAATATGAAGGAAAATAATAAAGCTAGGCCTTTCTAGCTGTCTAGAAGACTCTTCAGCAACAGAATCTTCTTTTTCCTTTTGTGTTAGAATCTTTTAATACATTTTGTATAGAAAATGTGTGTGTGTGTATTTGTGCTTTTTCCCCAAAGGGGAAAAATGTTCCAGGCAGAGGACAAAGCAAGTGAAAAATGCCTTGTGTGTGTTTAGTCGTAAAGCATTATGACTGGGGTGCAGGGAGTGGTTGGAGAGAGTGTCAGTTGCTGAGACAGAAGGGAATTAGGAGGGCAAGGCCCTGGAGGGTCTTCAGCTTGTGATAAGATCTGACTTAAGCTCTGCATGCTATGTGAGCTGTTGGGGAGAATGGTCTGTAAGGGGACAGGGTAGAAGCTGGGGTAGGAGAGGGAGGATGGTGGCTTGGATCAAGGTGACAGCATAGATTAGGTGAAAACTGGATGGATCTCTGGATATATTCTGTTTGGGTAGATTGGCTGTGAGGTGAGAGGAAAGCAGTGCAGGTTGATTCCACATAATCGGTCCAGGTAACTGGAAAAGGGAAGCGTGGACATGCATTTACCTTGATGGCAGTGACTGGGAGAAGAACCCATGGTTGAAACATTTGGTTATGTGACCAGTGAGATGCTAATAGAGCAAATGGGATTGTCAGTGGGCAGTTGCTTATAAGTGCCTGGTAGTTTCAGGATTGGGGATAATTTTGAGCATCATCAGCATGGAGATATTTATGATCTAATAAGTAATATATATTTGGTCTTTATCCCCATTTCTGATGCAGAGCTCCTAAAACCCTTGGAATTTGCTATGAGAGCAAAAAAGGGCATCTTTTATTATGTTAATGAGTTGGCTTTGGCCAAACCTAAGGATGGGGGCTGGTTGCCAGGAGAACCAACCTCTTGATTAGAGGTTTGAAACTCTCAGTGCCACTGCAGATCCCCTGGGATGGAAAAAAAGGGCTGGAAGTTGAATCGGTCACCAGTGAGCAATGAGTTCATCAATCAGGTTTGTGTCACAAAGCTACCATTAAAACCCCAAAGGCGGGCCTCCCTGGTGGCGCAAGGGGTTAAGCACCACACTATGAAGCAATCTGCAGCCTTTGTAGCACGAGTTCGATGCCTGGCCGGCCAGGAAGCAACCCACATGGTGCAGCAGACCTCTCCTGACTCACCCGCTGCTCCTCTCAGCAGTGTATTTAAGTCAGTCTGCCTGTTCTGTTCCCCGCTCTGCTTCTGATGAATCCTCTCACCCCCCGCATCTCTCATCCCCCCATCTCTGGCCTGTGCCCCAGCTCTTGTATGCATAAATAAATAAATCTTAAAAAAAAACCAAAAAAACAAAAAACATAGGCCAGGTTTGGAGAGGTTCTGGGCTGTTGAAATGGAGACTTGGGGGGACTAGCATGCTTGGAGAACATGGAAGCCCAGAGCACTTTCCCTATACCTTGCCCTGTGCTGCTTTTCACCTGGCAGTTCCTGAGTTCTATCCTTTGGAATAAACCAGTAATCTACTAAGCAAAATGTTTGTCTCTGAGTCCTGTCAGTCGCTCTAGCAAATTAGTCACACCCGAGAAGGACATCAGGGGAAAGTGGATTTATAGCCAGTCTATAAGAACTGGGGTTGCAATTGGTCTTTGAAGTGGGATTTGGGGGTAAGAGGGTCAGTAATTCTAGTTATATAAAGCAATTTAAAGACATGGAAGCAGATGATATAAAATAAAGGTCAAGAACAATGGAAGAGACTTGAGACTAAGCCCCAGGCATTTCCAGGCTAGACCCAGGAAAGGGCAAAGGTGCCTGAGCATTTGTCAGTGTGGAGGGAGGAGAGTCAAGATTCAGGACCCTTTCAAATGCTGTCACGGCGGGTTCTCCCCGACTAGTTCCCTGTTCTCGCTTCTTACCTTCTTATATTGCTCTGGAACCAGCTGTCTTAGACTTGTGCTTTCATTCTCTTCCACACCCATGAAAAAGCTGAAAGGGGCGAACATGCAAACCCTTTGGTCTGACTTCCCAGACTGTCCACCATCTGGCTCCCTCCTCCTCTGCTGCCTGGTTGCGCCTTCCCTGCCATTCCTTGGCAACATGCTCTCTTCCGCTCTGTTGGGCTCCCCATGCCCTCCAACCCCCTGTACCCCAGTGGCCTGCCGTGTCTTCCATGTCCAGCTTCTCAGCCTTAGTTCTCTGCTTACAGGCCATTTTCTGGAAGGACCCTCCCTTGACCAAAGTCACCAATCTATTCCTTCCATAGATTTCTACAGTTTCTGAGATTTGGGAACACGAATCTTCCCTTGCATCTTGTACAATCCCATGGAGGGACCTCACTGGCTCTTACTTATCTTCAGTAAGGAGAAAGCATGTTCATACTCCACCTCATCACACATGCCAACAAGACCTAGAAGAACGAATGTAAGGTGGTGATTTCAGAAGTTCTGGAATCAGAAGTTAGGCTCTCATCCTTATTCCATGACCAATAGCAACGCACATGCCTAATTGAGGGTTTTTATAGGAATGAAACAAGATGCACTTCTTCTGCAGTGCTTATAAGTCCTTGCATGTTAGAAGCAGGCAGTGGTGTGTGGCTCTGGTTTTGATTATGGCTCTTCTGAATATTATTATTGCTCTTCTGAATATTGCCCTTCCTAATAGGGGATGTACTGGCACTGTTGGGTGGGATGGAGTTTACACTATTGATAGAGCATTTTGCAGCCTGAAATGTGTCCTGGCCTCGTCAGCTACTGTCCTCCCAGCTGGCAGGAAGCTGGGCTGGGGCCAATTCTGGCTGCAGGGATCTCGTACCTTATTTGGGAAGATGCCTGAACTACAGAGCACCAAGGGGCAGCGGTGACTGTACTTATAACCTCCAAACCAGGAGCCCGTATGACCATCCCTATGAGGCCAAGGGGCAGAATGTTTGCAAATGCAACTGTCCTCCACAGGCCAGACCCTGTGGTCACTGGTTACAGCTAGTCCTAAGAAGAGAGCTCCAACTGGGAGGGGACAGAGAGGAATGAAATGTTTGTTGGAGAAATTTGTGTTATGTTTTTGAAAGGAGGAAAGGAGAACAGGATATCTCTTTCCATTTCCTTTTTGCAAATTTCTGAGTGTATGGCTGTTATTCAGGAATAAGTGGGTGTGGCTGACCCACAGGAGAGTGTCAGGCCTGGGCAGGGTCTTATCAGATTAGATGAAATTTAGCTCATGGCCCAGAGGGACCTTGAGGTCCCCATAAACAGTCTGACCCCCTTCTCAGAGACTACTCTGTGGCTCCATGCCTAGGTGGCTGGTGCAAAACCCTCTTACTAGCATGTGGGTAGCACCTTGGATTTAAAAACTCTCAAGCCTGCGATTCTTGAAGCAAGCTGTTTTCACTCATGGTTACCCAATAACAGGCCCTTCCTGCCTGGGTTCAAATAAGTAGTTGATTTAAGACCAACCCTGGACTGGCCTGTGGGTCCACAAGCCTGCAGCACTGCTGCCAATGCAGAGGCTGCACCACATCTAACCTCACTGGCATGGCCTCGCTGGCACTCTGCCAGGGCCACCGCTCTACAGAGGCACCCGGGAAGGCTTGCACTGTCGGTGCCCAAACTCCTGCTGGAGTGGCCCCTGCTAGAGTGGCTTCCCAGGACTTTTACAGGCTGGGCTCTAGTTCTAGTTCCATCTGGCTGTAAACTTCTCCCCTAGGGAAGCACATGAACTGTGAATGAGGACATGCTGGGCCTGCTGTACGGGGTCTGTGCACTCAGCCTGAATCCCAGCTTCCTCAGGAGGCCGCGGTGCGCTCGGTGGAAGGAAGGAGTGAAGCGTCACCCCTCTGATCCTGAACACACTCTGAGGTCAGGCTTTCCTGCCAGACAAGCAGTTCAGAGTGCAGGCTTGGACCCAGAGAATTGGGCTCAGATCCAAATTTGACCACTTACGCCTATGTGACCAACCTTAGAGAAATTTCTTGCCTTCTTTTCCTTTGTTTCTTGGTTCAAACGTGGAGAAAATAAGCAGTGGAACAGTTTGCTTCATTTCTCTGTCTCAGTCTTGTTATAAAGTGGAGATGATGATAAAGTTTACTTCAGTGGGCAGTTGGGAGAGTAAAATACATAAAGTGAATAGCAAAGACTGGCAAGTAAAAGTGCTGGGCAAGATACAGTTTAGATGCTCTCACCATCCTTTGCAAAGAGGCACATAGTCCAGCAAAACAAGATGGTGAAGGGCAGACTCCATTCAGCCTGCAGCCTCCAAGTGCAGCCTTTCTGTACCCCATCTCGCTGGCGTATCTGCAACACAGAGCTCCCAAGGAAACTCAGAAATGGAAATCAGGCCTGCAAACTGCTGACCTCTGGCTTAGCCCTGGTCCCCTCTGAAGCTCTCTCTGGGGACTCCCTTTGGGTTTCTTGGTGCAGGGCAGCACACACACTCGTGGGGTGGAGCTCCACCATGTCATCAAGAAGTGAGCGTGCCTGTGGGGCTCCTCTGGGATGGCACAGGGGTCCTGGGTGAGCTGGGGCTGCCCCAGTCCTGTGCCCTGACTGTGAGTCCCCTGGTCCCTTGTCCCACCCTTTGATAAATAAAGGGCTGATTTTTCCATGTGGTGTTTGTCTCTCCTCTCTGAGATCATGGAGGCTAAGTACTGCCAAGCTTATCTATACAATGGACTTCCTGCTGATGTTGGATCTGTCCCGTCCCCACTGGATAATAAATTTGTGTCGCCTGAGCACACAGATCTGCTGACATCCGTGACGTTGGTCGCCTTGGCAGACCCCAGCTCCCCAGCTTGGGTGGGAATCTGCAGACATAAACCCTGTGCCATAAACTGAACATCCCTGTTATAAGCCGAGAGCCAGAACTGGGTGGCCTGCAAGGGTGCAGGAAGTTCATTCATCCATCCACTGGTTATTGAGGCATCCTGTGTGCCACATACTGGGCTCTGAGTATCCCAGAATGCAGAGAATGGGGGACAGCTTTGGGGAAGCACTCCTGTTGACCTGGGAATCTTATGTAGATTGTTATAACACTCACAGCTTCACTGAGGCACTAAGGACAGAGCCCTTAGGAGAAGCTAGAGTCTCATTTGGGGTTTCAAGATGGCCTCAGGGCTGTGTTTTAATTAAAAGTTTACCTTAGAAACAAGTCCTGACCGATGATAGTCCGGATGGGTCTGGGAAAAGGAGGACTCCTTTGTTGAGTTTATCAGAATCCTTTGCATCTGAGGTCTGTTTGCACCACGCCCAGTGTCCAGAGATCCACTGCGGGCATGCCGGGGAGCCGCTTCTCTCCAGCTCCTCTGCCCAGGCATGTAGCAGTCGTGGTTTTCGGCCTTTTGTCAGAACTCCGAGTTCCCATGTTAATCATAACAAGTGTGTTCCGAGAGGAACTGGCCTGGCCTCTGCCAACAACCCTTCTCTACTGTCTTGATAACATCTGCACCAAATTTTCTCCCTTTATATAATTAGGCCTGTTGGTATTTGCTTTGACTTTAGATTATGGTATGACTGGCGTCTCTGAAATTTCAGTCCCCAAGTATGTGCCGGGACCCAGGGTGGTGGGAAAACTGAGCTTTTGCCAACAGGATTTCAGGTTTAGCTGGGACGGTCAGAAACACTACACCAGCTACTGTTCGCAAGAAAAATGCACAGCAGCCCCCAGCTGATGGAAAAGGCATCCCCTGCCTGGCCTTGCGAATAGTTCATTGTCAGGCCTAGTGGATGGAAGGATGCAGGAGGGTTCCCTGCCTTCCTGTCCTGCCCTTCACCCCCCATCCTCTCAACCCCCACTCCTTCCCTGGCCCTGGAGTGACAGAACTCAGCAAACAGGAAAAGATGCACTAACTGCAAAGAAATTCAGTGAATTCAGACTTAACCCCAAGGCAACCTCACAAGTGTGGGTTTGGATCTTGCTTTGAAATGCCCGTCATGGTCTAGCTATGTCCGAGCCAGACAAGCTGTTTGGGGTGTGAGATAAGGAACAGAGCTGGACTTGGGGGAGTTAGTTCTCTCTGGTGGGCTCCAACCAGAAGGAAGCAAGGGAGCTTGCTCGCCAGCTCCCCGAGGTCTCTCTGGAGTGAGTAGTATCTCAGTGATGACTTCATTTCCCTTAACTGGATTTCCACAAAACTCCCTGGAAGGTTCCAGCCGTAAGCCACACTGATTGTGGTGTGGGAGCTTCTGATATGCTCGTTTGCACTTTCCCTTTGGGACCCTTGCGGCCCCAAATGAGTGATAACTAGATGATGGAATATTTGCTAGGGGAAGAGAATGCATTTTTTAAAGATAAGGTTTGATCCCGAGCAGAGGAAAGTTTCTGCATGCCTCTGCATTTGAGCAGTGAGGTATGTGTGCAAGTCTCCTCCCCTGTTGACTTGATGGGGTGCCCCCCCCCCCACCCCTGAGTGAACTTGAACTCTTGCCTTGGGAAGCTGCTTCAGGGGCTACCTGGGAGAAGGGCAGGATGCTGCACAGGAGTCTCTGCCTCTCAGCCAGACCATCATTTCCCTCTTTTAGGTACTATCGGTGCTCCTCACTCGATTTCATTTGAGTACAGGGGCCTTTGCCCCAGTGCAAGTAGCTGGCTGGGTCATTGTGTGTCTTCCCTTCTCTTCTAATAGGCTATTCTAGTGTCCTTGAGGAAGACCCCTTGTCTCATTCAACATTGTGGTTTCCATTGAGTCCTTCTGTGGACTTCCATAGAGTTCTGTTTGGTCGCCTCTCACCGCCATGGACCCAGCACCCACAGGACCAAGGCCATACTCTTGCCTTTAAGACGTTCAGGATCTGGATCCAAACTGATTCTCCTTTCTTGTCTCTCTTTCTCTTTGAATGGACAATCCCCTCTGCGTAAATATTCTGTCTTCTTGTTACTCCTGGCAAACTGAAAACAGTACAGGCTCTGGGGTGAACTACTTGGGTTTAAATCCTGGTTTTGTCCTTTCCAATCTGTGAAATGGGATTGATAATTCTTATTTCCTCTTAGGTTTGTTGTGAGAATTAAGAGCTAAAACACAGAGAACACTTAAACTCTGTGTCTGGCATTTAGTAGGTGCTCAGCAAATGGAGGCTCTGGTGGTGGTGATGATGATGATTATAATTTTTTTGTCTTAAGTTTTTTCCAGTTTAGCAGGCAGGATTAGTTTTCCCCTTTTTATGTTCCAAGTAGAACTAACTATGTAGAATTCTAGTCATTTATTTTACAAATCTGAATTTGCCACTAGACGGAGAGTTCCTAGAAAACAGGAACTTAGTCTCAGCAATAACAATAACATCTAGGTCAGTGTGTGTCCATCTCAGTACTATATGCTTTTTCCCCTCGTACAACTCTTTTATTAAGATACACCATACATAGCTAATCTTCACCTCTTTTTTTTTTTAAAGATTTATCTGTTTATGCATACAAGAGCTGGGGTACAGGCCAGAGATGAGGGGGGTGGGTGAGAGGATTCACCAGAGACAGAGTGGGGAACAGAACAGGCAGATTGACCAAAGTACACAGCTGAGGGGAGCAACGGGCGAGCCAGGAGAGGTCTGCTACGCCATGTGGGTTGCTCCCTGGCTGGCCAAGGATCGAACTTGTGCTACAGAGGCTGCAGACTGCTTCATAGTGCGCTGCTTCACCCCTTGCACCATCAGGAAGGCCCAATCTTCACCTCTTAAAGTGAACAATTCATTGGTTTTAGTATGTTCGTGAAATTAGTCAACCACCACTATCTAATTTCAGAACACTTTATTGTCGTAGAAGGAAATCCTGTAACTGTTAGCACTCCCTCCCCAATCCTCTCTCCCCCATTCCCTGCAATCACTAATCTGCTTTCTAGCATGGGTTTGCCTATTTTGGACATTTCATGTAAATGAATTATGCAATATATGTCCTGATTTCTTTTGTTGAGCACAATGTTTTCAAGGTTCACGCATATATCAGCTCTTCTTTCCTTTTCATAGTTGAATAATATTCCTTCCTATGGATAAATCACATTTTGGTTATTCATTCATTAATGAACATTTGGGTGCTTTCATTTGGGGGGCTATTATGGATAATACCACCATGAACATTCTTGTACATACTTTGGAGTAGACTGCCAAACTGCTTCAACTATCTGCAGCAGTTTGCATTCCCATCAGCCATGGGTGTGGTTCCCAATTTCTCCACATCCTCACTAGCACTGGTTTTTGTCTATGTTTCTTATTATGCCACCCTAGTAGGTGTAAAGAGGCATCTCATTGTGGCTTTCACTTGCATTTCCTGTATAGCTAATGGTGTTGAGCATTTTTGCGTGTGCTTAGTGGTCACATGTTTATTTCCTATGAAGAAATGAAATAAGAAGAAATGTCTGTTCAGAGCATTGACCCATTCTTTGGATTGGGTTGTCTTTTCATTGCTAATTTTAAAATTCTTTATATATTTTGGACACTCATCCCTTATCAGATACATGATATGCAGGAATTTTCTCCCATTTGTGGGTTGTCTTTTCACTTTCTTTAAGGTAGCTTTTGAAGCACAAATGTTTTAAATTTTGATCAAGACAGTTTATTTATTGTTGCTTTTGTTGCTGGTGCTTATGCAAGGCACAAAGATGTGCCATAGTTTTTTAAAAACAATCTGATTTTCAACAACCTTACAAGGAAAGAGTAGAAGATCCACTTTACAGATAAGGAAACTAAGGAGCCAAATGCTGAGCTTGGATTTAAGCCCAGTTCAGTCTGACTCTGAACCTCATACTTTTCTTACTATGTCTCCCTCACCCCCACCTCACCTGAGTCCCTTTAACTCTATGACCCTCACAGGACTAGCCACCATGCCTGGTATGTAGTAGGCAGTAAACCAACAAAAGATGGATGAATGACAGGCCCAGACAGGTGTCAGTTGGCACTTGCTGGTTGATTTGGTGCATGATGGTTTGCTCCACCCACTGCTAGGGTTGTTGAGTCAGATAGTTTTTTTTTTTTTCCAAAGCTGTGGCACATCTTTGTGACCTTGCAATGATTTCTTAGGTATGACACCCAAAGCACGAGCAACAAAGCAGCAACTGATAACCACTGACTAGGGGGTTGTGTCTACAACACTAGATGACACTCAGCTTCTCCCTCCTCTCTCACCTTTACAGTGTCTCATCATTGGAGGAGGACCCTGTGGTTTGCGCACTGCCATTGAACTTGCTTACCTGGGGGCCAAAGTGGTCGTGGTAGAGAAGAGGGATACCTTCTCCCGCAACAATGTGCTGCACCTCTGGCCATTCACCATCCATGACCTGCGAGGCCTGGGAGCCAAGAAGTTCTATGGGAAATTCTGTGCTGGCTCCATCGATCACATCAGTGAGTAGCGCCAACAGTGGCACCCCATGTGGGGTGGGGCTGACTCTGGAGATATCTCCCCACATTGAGGAGTCCTCAGGATGGTCCACCTTGTGAGTCTCTGGGGGGCTACACATCCAGCTGGCAGGCATTTAGTGAAGGCCTTTTTAGCACCTGACTCCAAGCCATGTCCCCTGAGGCCGTAGCAAGTTTGAGGGGGTCAGGTGCCCCATGTTTTGTTCACTGTTATTTCTCCTGGGTTAAAAGAGTGCCTGACACATAGTAGATGCTCAATAAATTTCCACTGAGTGAATGAATGAAAGATGGGAAACAGGCAGAGGTAAGTCATGTAGCTGGCCCTCTCAGAACTCACCGAAATTTTGTCAGTAATGAAGTGTGCTTTCGTAGAGTCTGTCACCCTAGTTAGAATTCAGAGGCAGGCCAGGCTCTCAGCGCCTCTGAGGCAGAGTTTGGGCCTTGTGTTACCAGTTCTGACTACCCATGGTAGGTTTTAGAACAGAAAATGACACTGCTGACAGATCTGCTCCAAGTTTCCTAGAGTTTCAGAAGGAGAGAAGCATCTCTGTGGGGGGTCATGTAGATGGGTGAGGGAGTTGGGGGAAATCGAGAGTGGTCATAAGCCATCCCTGGTCCTGAGGTTGGGCGAGGTGAGCTCCCAGGCCCTTCTGCTCCGACACTACTGGAGTCTGGGTCTCTCCAGGCAACATGTGTCCGATGGGATTGGGAGAGCAGCAACTTTATACTGAGGAGGTCTTTAACTGCCTTATATATATTGCAGCCATGACCCCTAAAAGCCAGGAAGGCTAATGCCATGGGGAAAATTCAAGTGTTTGAAGAAATTTGGATCCAAAAACTGTCTTGTCCCTTTTCTGTGGGACTTGGGTCAAATTCTTTACGTTCTTCAAGCCCTGTTTTGTCTCCCATAAATATGACTAATACCTGCCTACCAGGATTGCTGAGTGGATTAAATGATGTCAAGTTTCTAATGTGCCTAGGGATGTGCCTGATGGTAGTAGGTACTCAGGAAATGCTTTGCATACAATGTTGTACAGTGAACGAGAAGCAGCCAGGGTCCCCAGAATTCAGAACTTATCGCTGCAGTCTCTCAACCCATGGGTGGGGGAAGGGAGCTCTGAGAGCCAAGTTCTTATGGACAAGAACTGATGGGAAAAGTGTGTGGAGTTTAGGCAGGAATGACTGGAGAGAATTATCAGCCACACAGGGTATAATTTAGCCAGATGCAGAGGAACTTACTAGCAGTGGCCGCACGGTTTATTCCTGCTTTGGGATGAGAAAATTCCAGAAGTCCATTGGGAAGGAATTTGAATTTGTGCAGAAAGTTGCAATGTCAGCTTTTAGAATATTTCTACCAACCACAGAAGAGTGTATGCTGGTTACTGATGTAGGATGACAACATTGAGCACATTCCCGTCAAGCCCTCCCGAGAGGCAGACCTGGGCACCAAGTGCCCTGGAGAGGGTCCTGGGGTGGCTGGGCTGCCTTCCCAGCCAGGAGGCCCTCTCTGCACCATTATTGGGGCTCCCTCTCATTTAACTCCTAGTCCTTGGAAATATCTGTGTGCACAATCTCTGGCAGAACTCTGGAGGTGAGATTCAAGCATTCAGAGGATCATTATCAAGGACAGTTCCAATACCTGTGATAAAGGGAGTCAGGGGAGATTTATTGAGCACCTGCTATGTCTAGAAACCAGACAGATGAAGCCTTGAAACCAAGAGGTGAGGCTGGGCCCCCACTGGGAGGACTGTGTCCGTGCAGGAGGTACACTGGTTTCTTTAAGCCCCAGCTGATTGGCTTCCTTTCAGACCAACCATCATCTCCAGCACCAGCTGTGCTCTGATCCTCCACATTGCTCAACAGTTCTCCACTTGCCCTGTGTCAGCATCCGCCTCCAGTTCCCACCGCGCCTGTTCCCAACCTCCACCACAGCCTCCTTGTTCTCAGCAGATGGCCTCCCTCCTCCTCCGCTCCTCTCACCTCCACCCAAGTGCCACTCCTTCTCTCACCCTCTGCCAGAGGCACAGTTGGCCTCTTCTCTGTCTAGTTCCTTCCCTCATAGTCACCTGCCTTTACTAGTCTTCATCTTTCCTCCCCCACACTGCCCCTCTGTCATTGCCCATCACTTTATTGCAAAGTATTTATTCTAGACAGAAGAAAGGTAGGCTTTGTATTTTCCATTCACACCTCCTCCCATTGCAGTCTGATTTCTTACCCGCCATCTTGCTAAAGAGATTTTCACCAAGGTCTCCAAAAGCTTCCTAACACCCAAGTGCCCTGGCTTCTTGTAGGCTTTATATTCCTTCATCTCCCCATGGGCTTTGGTATTTGGTATTCCTGGGCTCCAGGACTGCTGCCCAGGCCCTTCCTGCCACTCCCATGCCCCCAAGCACTGCACCCTGCCCCACTGTATTTACCTGTGTCTCCTCCTCTAGATAGTGTGTCCCATATCTCTTAGGCCACCAGGGAACCTCACCCCCTGGAGGTGCGCAAACATGTTAAATGAACAAACCCCACTAAAGACAGATGGAACCACAGAAAGTTTCATCCTTTCACTTTGCAGTCAAATATTTGGAGGCATACCCATTTGTGCAGAATGGCAGGAGACAGGGAAATGAGGTGCCACTCGTTGGGAAAGTTTAGGAAGTAGGAAGGAGGTAGAGGACCATGAGTCAGCTTTGTGGGGAGTGTTCCCCACTCTGCCCCTTACTTTGGATGGATGACTGAGAGCTTAGGCATAGTCTCCCACATAATAAGCCATTTGATCACTAACTTAACTCATGACCCTTCCCTTGCCTTCCTCCTTCCATGTTTATCGTATCAAACCCACATCCCACCTCAGGAAAGAGGCAGCAAAAAAGGGAGCCTCTATCAGTATAGCATTATCTAACAACTAGAGCACGGTCTCAGAATCAGACACATCTGGGGCCACATCTAACTTTGCTATTGTGTGACCTTGAACAGTTCACTTAGTCTCAAAATTTCTGATTTATTAAATGAGATTGTCCCAAAGGGTAACTGTGTTAAATTTAAAAAAACAGACTATGTGGCATGTAATTAGTTCTCAATAACAATCACTGTGTATAATAATATGATTATTATTATGTATAATAATCATATTATTATACCCATGGTCACTGAGCAGTGATTATATAGTATTCCTTGTTATCAGGCATTGCTACTGAGAGTTTCTCTCTCTTCCTCCTTCTTCCTAACAGGCATTCGTCAGTTGCAGCTCATCCTATTCAAGGTAGCTCTGATGTTGGGAGTTGAAATCCATGTGAATGTGGAGTTTGTGAAGGTTATAGAGCCTCCTGAAGATCAAGAAAATCAAAGTACAGTATAACTTTCCTTTATGTCTAGAAATGGGATGTTGCAGAATGCAAAGAACATATGCAGCTCTCAGAGGATGTTTCTCTAAGAGGTATCCTTAGTAGGAGCTGTTTGGCATAATTCCATCAAAGGATATTTGACCTTTGTTGACCATCACTTTAGATCTGTTTCTCAGCTCCCAAGGGATTTATTAAGTCATTAAGCCTGTAATTTGATTAACCCATCACTAGGAGATGGTTCTTTAACCAATGATGTCTAATCAGTCAGCAGAACAGAAGACATAACTTTGGTTGGTTGATGAAGTTCATTCACATGCTCTTCAAGCTGTATGTGAGCACACATGGATAGGTAGATATACTTGTAGCCAGATGATCGCTTAAAATCCAGGAAAGAAAGTGAAGCTTCTAGAACAAAGGTGAGATATGATTTGATATGTTATATTTCAAAAATTTTTTGAAGTGCAATTAATGAATGCATAAAATTCACCCAGTGCATGTTTTAGTTAATTTTTCTTTTTTCCTCTCAGTACATTTGTATAAATCTTGATCTTTTACACATACTACAGTCATGGAGTTTGTTCATGATGCCGTTGCCACTAACTTATTCATAAAATCTTCTCTCTGGATAGGGCTTTCAGTTTAGGCCCAAGTCGTTTCATGTGCAGGTTGCAGTTTTGATTTCTCCTGTCCTCTGCCCAGAATATTTGAGAATTTAGGAGAGGTGTTGGCTGGTTTGGTAACAGCACAGCTTCCCTATTTGACTTTCAGAGACCTGTGTGTGTTTACTTTTCCTGAACCTCTGGTGGATGATACTCCTAATTATGAGTGGCCAGTGTGGTTTCACCCCAAAATGGTCTCATAAAAGGGCTATGTACTGTGCAATCGAACATTTTGAAGCAGGAATTTAGACAGGTTTTATGATGCCCTGCACATTTTTGGGGCCTGTTTAGCAATGGGAGGGCACTGAGGAATGTGGAGGAATATGAAGAGAACATGGTAGAATTCATTGAGAAAAATAAGGTTTGAGAATCATTGAGGAAAGATTCCCAGTCTTTATAGAAACCAGTAAAACCAGGCATGGAGTTGGCGTGCTGGTTGACCCATCCTGGGATGAATTAGTAGTAAAGCCAGACAGGCTCCAGATTAGAGCTGTGAATCAGCACTGCTCCAGGCCCTCTTCTGTAGGGTCCATCTGGGGCCTGTGCACCTGGTAGTATTGTCCATGTCTCATAGCCAACACAGCTGGGGTATGATCACTTTCTTCACCCACCTCTCATTTGCCAATTCATCTCATTTTTCTAGAAATCGGCTGGCGGGCAGAATTTCTTCCTGCAGACCACTCTCTCTCAGAGTTTGAATTTGATGTCATCATTGGTGCCGATGGCCGCCGGAACACACTGGAAGGTGAAGACTCTTTGGGTCTGAGAAAGGGGGAACAGGAGTAGGATCTGAACAACTTGGGACCAGACCAGCAGACTAGAGCAGGGTTTCTCAACATTGGCACCTTTGAGGTTTGGGGCCAGATAATTCTGTCATGGCAGCCACCCTGTGCATTGTAGGATGTTCAATAGCATCCCTGGCCTCTGCCCACTAAACAGCAGTTGCAGCCCCAGTTATGACATGTTGCCAAATGTCCCCTGGGGGAGGAGATCACCCCCATTTGAATATATAGACTAGAGAACAATTTCAGACCATTTTTACAAAGATTTAATGGAGACTTAAAGGAGGAGGGGGTATTGAGAATAAACCCAAGGTTTTCAGTCAAAGGGATTTTTGACAAAGATGTTGGGAATCAGCATGGGGTTCCAGTATGTGCTGAGCAAATGTGAGGGGAATCCCCAAAGGTGGCTGCATAGAAAGACCATGTCCAGCAAATCTGTTTGTGTGGGGAGGGACTTGGGTTAAGCAAAGTAAACAGTGTCTGGGGCAGAGTGAAAATTCAGACTACGTGCTAAGAAGAAAGGGCGTTAGAAGAACATGGTTCCAGTGGAATGTGACTGCCTGCCTTCAAGTCTCTGTGTCATTTATAATAAGAGCTATATATTTGGTCTTCATTCCTTTTTTGGCCCAGAGGTCCCAAAACCTTTGGAATTTCTTGAGAAATAAGAGCAATGAGAACATCATTTTGTTATGTTTGTTTTTCCGTGTTATATTGGTCTCTTGTCCTTGGTTTTTGAAATTGCTTCAGAGCCATAAAGGTGAAATATTATTGTTGCCTTGTGACTCTTAGCGAACCGGTCCCGCATTTACACTTAGACACTTAGACAGTTTAGAAATTAAGTTGAATAGTAGGACACCCAGCTGGTGTCCAAGAATTGCTTGTCGGTAATTGCTTTTTTGGAAAACAGAAAAAAAAAAGCCACATTGTAATTGGGTGCAGAATTTTTAGTGACATTTAACATCAAATTTTATGTCGACCATTAAAAGCTGTAACTTCTCCAAGGAATTACTGTACTAAGTTGCAAATCAGAATTCCATCTATTCATTATACATTTATTGAATGTGTCCTCAGTGCCAGTCACTGGGGATTGGAGATAGAATATTTGTTAAAAATCTCTATTCCATAGCAATTCAGTCTCATAGTCCTACTTCTCAAAGGGTGAAAAAAACATGAAAAATGTAACAAAGCCGTTTTAATCGCATAGATTTACAGTGTACTGGGTCTTTCCTGAGTTCCTAGCAACAATACCCAACACATCTTCAATACTATGAGCCCCGCTGGAAAAAATTGAATTAGTATTTTGTCTGTCAAAGCCTAACCAGGGTAATTTCCTTATAGGTTTTAGGGAAAAGGAGGAAGTCCCACTGACTTTGGAAGGTCTCTGATGACATGTTTCTTCCCAATTACAAAACTTGACATTTCTGCCTGTCCCTGTTTCTTTAGAGATCAGGATTTCTTGTTTCGCTGACCTGTGGGGTGTCTGAGAATAGCTTTCTCAGTGATCACTTTCAGTTTTCCCACCAAATCCAGAAGAAAGACCCACTTTCCCGCTTTTCTTCATGCAGGGTTCAGAAGAAAAGAATTCCGTGGGAAGCTGGCCATTGCAATCACTGCCAACTTCATAAACAGAAACAGCACAGCTGAGGCCAAGGTGGAAGAGATTAGTGGTGTGGCTTTCATCTTCAATCAGAAGTTTTTTCAGGACCTTAAAGAAGAAACAGGTGGGACCTTCACCTTTCTCCAAACCAGGCGATTGCCCATGTTCCTAAAGTGTTCTGAGGAGCAGCTGGCTTTCCCAGATCTTGGACCCGGGAGATACACTCTGATACAGCAGAAGCAGAAGTTTCTTCTTAGGATTACCATGGGCAGGATTCCTTCAAGGGCAAGAGGGATGCTTAAGGGAAAGTTCTGGATATTGTACATGAAAACGTTTTGCACATATTATACATTAACATTTTGTGTCCATCTTAGCCTATTAATAATATTGTTAACTAGAAATGTGTGTGGTCACTCACCTGGGCCTAGCTAAGCTCCCCAAAGACTTTCCCCCAATATTACGACTGGACCAGGTTCCAGGTACATTTTGTGATGGCAAGATGCCCTTCAGCAAAAAACATAAGGAAACTTAAAAATAGAGATTTATTATATACAAGACCTCAAATTATACAGCACGCCTGGGCCACAGTGAGGTTGCCAGTAGATAGGAAGGGGGTAGGGAGGAGAAGTGGTTAAGTGTGAGCATACTGGACTGAGGTGGGCTTTTATTGGGCTGACGGTGAGGACCATTCTCAGGCTGACTTTTCTTGATGACTTTAAGTCTTAAGAGTAGGAATTTAAAACTTGGGAAAAGAGACAAAGAGGAAAAAGGAAAAACAAGTCAGTCCCAATTGACCAGTTATCTAACTCCACTAAGATCATCCCTCAAAAGGATCCTGAGTGGGGGAGGCAGCCTGGCTCCTGTTTGGCCCTGTAGCTGACCGAGTGTTAGCCCTCTTTGCTATAATGCCGCGGCCATCAGAGCTTCAGCCAGGCATTAAAAAAAAAAAATTGTCAGTTCTGAGACTTGTAACCCACATTCATTTACTCTGGAGACATTAGCTGAGCACCCTTATGTACAGTACTCCGTACCACGTACCCTGGGATACAAAGTCAGGGTTGAGATGGTCGCCTCCCATAGTGACTGCTGTGCAGCAAGGAGTCATCCTCACAGGATGGCCCGTCTACACAGAGGTCAGTGAGATTCAGGGAGTCCTCTGAGGAGGGAGCGAATAGCCTATGTGTTGTCCCCATAGAAGCTGGGGTGCACTATGCGGTGTGCCAGCTGCCCTTCCCCATGAGTGATGTCCAGAGAGCATGACACTCACTCAGGGCATCCTTTGGCTACCAGCAGTTGGTCTTGATTCAATGCCTACTATGGTAGGAGACCCCTAATAAGCAAAAAAACAAGTAGCAAGTCAGGTAGTCATGAGGATTCTTGGAGAAACATAAAGCAGGTGAGGGGGACAGGGGATGAAATGCCTGCCCCTAGTTTAGTAAATTCCAGATTTTTCCTTTCTTCTAACCCGATTTAAAAATACACATATGTCACCTTGAAAAGACAGTGTAACAATAATATTAAATAAAATCTTTATAGTAAAAATAACTCATCCACACCCAGCATCACCTAGCACAGGAATAGTCCTCTTTTCTGGTACATCCCTTTTTGGTGATTTTTCACCGGCACCCTCTCTCTTACATGGCTCCAGTTCTCATCTGAGTGCCAGTAGCTTAGTTATTCTGCTTTTCTCATTAGCATCACATTTTAAATATTGGCCATTTCACCATCTCATACCCCTGATAATGTTTGGAGGGCTGCCACGTGGGCATTAAATGAACGCATGGCCACTGCCTAGGCGTGCCACTGGGGACTGGCGACAATAGTGGGTCACATGTTTCTGTATTGTCTTCTAGCTAAGAATAGTTTTAATATTTTTTAATGGCTAAAGGAAAATCAAAAGGAGAATATTTTGTGACAAATGAAAATTGGGAAACATGAAATTCATATTTCATTGTCTCTTCTCCCCCTCCCCAAACCAGATTTCTTGAGCCCCAGCCATGCCCTTTGCCTAGGACCACTCTGACCTTGAGTAGTTGTGGCACACATCCAGTGGCCCACAACGCCCCAAATGTCTACTCTCGGCCCTTCACAGAAAAAGTTTGCTCTGATTTAGACCTGTCAGTTACTTACTGTTACAGGTAAAACTGCCTCTGTTGGATTACTTCTTGAAGACAGTTTTCTAGGAACGGGATCAGTTACCGAGCAGGCTCTGCCTCTGGCTGATCACAGTAACGTGTGTCCATTGAATGACCCTTTGGGTTTCACCATTGTTGCATTTTTTTTTTAAATACTTTCCTTCCAGCATATTATATCCTTCTAGATGATTTAAAATTCTCCAACTCTCTCTTCCCCTCAAAAACCAAGAAAATAAATACTTAAGTCACCAAATATAAATCATGGCAGGATATTGAGTGTGTTTTCCCAAATGTTTCAATGAGCTTCCTTTAAACTCTGCTGTGGTCGTCACCTTTGGTCATTGTTTCGCAACAGTGCCCCTCACACAGTGACAGAGATGAATTTCCTCTAATTCTCTGGGGGGCCCTCTGCTTCGAAGCCTGTTTCCTATTTAATGGTAATAAAAGGGGTTCCTGTGGTTACCCAGCACGCCTCTGTGTTGACTGCTGGTAAGTTGCTATGTTTTTGTTCCTTGCCCCACAAAGTTCAGCCAGCAGGTCTTAAACTTGAACGTGAATCAGAATCACCTGGAGGCCTTGTTAAAGCCCAGGTTCCTGGCCATACCCCCAGTTTCCCATTTAGTATGACTCAGGGAGGGAGGGGCGGGGCTTAAAATTTGCATTTTTGATCATTTCTCATGTGATTTGCTGCTGCTGACTGTGGAATCCACCTTTGAAAACAACTAAGCTAAACTATCTTCCCAGGCATTGTTTAAAATGCAGAAACCTAGTCTATACAGAGTTTTGCAGGTGGTGGAGAATGCAGGAAGATACCACGCAGCCCTTAACCTGAGTTTTTCCTCCCATGGAATCTGGGATTTTACACACAATAAGGCAATGCTGAAAACATTCTTAGTCTGGGGAATTCATGTGTGTCTCCATGCATCGCTGGCTTGGAGAGCTTGGTGGGTGGGACTTGAGTGAGATAGGCCTGTTACCCTGGGGCAGCACTCTGCCTTTCTGCAGTGCTCACTGAACTCTAACCTGGAAACACTGGCCCACAACCCCAAACAACTTTACAATTTTTTTTAAAGTTTTATTTTTTTTTAAATGCATACAAGAACTGGGGTGTAGGCCAGAAATGCAGGGGGTGAGAGCATTCACCAGAGACAGAGTGGGGAACAGAACAGGCAGATCTACTTACTAAAATACACTGCGGAGGGGAGCAGGGAGTGAGACAGAAGAGGTCTGCTGCACCAACTGGGGCCCCTGCCACCTTTCCTCCCAGGCTGGGGATTGAACTCTTGCAGCAGTGGCTGATGATAGCTTGATAGCACTGAGACTTTAACCCTTGCACCACCAGGGAGGCCCACAACTTTACAATTTTTAAAAGTAGTGCCTTAAATCTGTAGTGCATAAATCTATCAAGTCAGCATCTTGTACCTCTGAAACATATTGAAACATTATATCTCAATTTAAAAAAAAATGTGGTGGGCCTCCCTAGTGGAGCAGGCGGTTGAGGGCTGTGCTGTGAAACTGTCTACAGCCTCTGCAGCACGGGTTCGATCCCGGCCAACTGGCGATAACCCCACATGGTGAAGCAGAACTCTCCTGTCTCGCCCACTGCTCCCCTTAGCATTGTATTTCTTCAGTCTGCCTGTTCTGTTCCCCACTCTGTCTCCAGTGAATAGTCTTACCCTCCCGTGTATCTGGCCTGTACCCTGGTTCTTGTGTAAAAATAAATAAATCTTTAAAAAAAATAAAATAAAAACTTAAAAAAATGCCTTTGTAGGACTGGAAAAGCTAGCTGGGTTGACTTGGGTAAATTCTAGCAGTTGGTTTTATCTCTGCCAGACTTGTATGTCTGAGAGACTTACCCTCCCATGAATATGCTGCAGGTGAATTGTGAGACCTATAATGAGGCACGGTAGAGTTCCTGGCACAGTGCGGGCACTGAGGAAGTAGCACTGACTCCCTGGTGCTTCTCTTTTCAGGGATTGATCTTGAGAACATTGTTTACTACAAGGACTCCACCCACTATTTTGTCATGACCGCCAAGAAGCAGAGCCTGCTCGACAAAGGTGTCATCATTAATGTACGTGTCTCTCAGCTGTGGTTTCCTAGCTGACTTTCGTTTGTGACCTGGCAGCACCTGCACATGTGGGCACAGCTGTCGTCCTGCCAGGAACTGAGCAAGGAGGGAGCGGCAAGGGACCCCTGCCACCTCCTTCCCTCTTATTGGCTAAAGGTCCCCTCTTCCCGTAATTACACTGTGCTGTTTCTGCAGAGAGCTGGGTGTTGGGGGGCTGGGGAGAGGGAGAGTAAGCCTCACCCAGCTGGTTGTCTTTACCCCCAGAGATCAGCGAGTCTTTTCCTTCCCAACATCTCATTCAGCCATTTCTGGGAGGTCATTGTCACTTGGAGGCCAGTGAGGGCCCCCTGTTCAGGTGGGTCACATGGCCACCCTCACTTGGCCTCTTGCCATATATGGGGGGAAAGCTCTTTACTCTTATAGTCAAAAAGACTCATGATATCTTGGCTCTGCTGTGCATGACCTCAGGACTGTTATTCTGAACCTCAGTCCTCTTATCTGCAGTATAGGAAAAATAGTTTCTTTTTGAAGGGGTTATTCAGAGGAATAAATTCAAAACACATATTCAGAGCACCTAGTGAGTTTGTAGCTTCTCTCTGGAATGTTTCTGCCTGTTTGGACCCAGTGTTTTGGTTCCGTGGGTCTCCTGGCTTCTGCTTCCTGCCTTAGCATCGTTCATACTTCGAGAGCAAAGAGGGTTGGGAGGAAGGAAAACATGGAGTGGTGGGGCCTGGGCTGGAAGTTTCTCCGGTTGGGTTTTCAGCCCTTCCAAACTTCTGTTCCTAACACTGCTGCTGCTGCCACTGTAGCTTCAAGATAAGGATCATGCTGACTGAGGTCAGTGTGCACTTTGGGAGGTGGCCATGGCCCAGGCAGCATGGTGACCATTCATTGCTGCTTGTCAGAGAAGAATGTGCCTATCTTCGCACCAGCTTGTCCTGGCAGCCAGCCAGATGGTGTTAGTAACCTAGCCCTCACTGGGCCTCCTCCACTGGTCAGGTCTTTGCTGAGAGCCTGTGTTGCTGGATGGACTATGATTGGGGGGAGGGGTGCAAGGGTGGGATGGAGCTGACTGAGCAGTCACCTGATGTGTGAGCAGTGGCCTTTAACACTCAGGGCCCCACCACTGACTGGATCAATGGTGCAGTGGCCCCTTCTTCCTGCTCCACTGACATCCTTCCCAAAGTTGCCTCCTCTCTCTGGGGATACCTGAGGCAATAGTGAAGGACTGTTGGGCATCCAGAGGTGCACGTGCAGTGGGCATCTTTGCAGAGGAGGGACATGGGAAGCTCTTGTCAGCCCACACCTGGGATGGCCAGCAAAGTCTGACTTGTGCTTCCTGTTTACCAAGTACTCCAGCCTTCTGGGATGCTAAGGTTCCATCGGGTCACCCCAGAACATTGTCTAGGCAGCAAAATGCTCATGGCAAGTTGATTCCTTGGCAGTTGTCAAAGCCCCTCTGTACTCCTGTCTCAGGCTCTCTGTCATGACACAGGTTGACAAAAATGACCATCTCTGCTCCCGTCATGACTGTGGAGGAGCTGGGCCCTTGGTTGTCCTTACAAAAGGCTTCCTTCTCCCTTAGATATTCTGGGAGCATCCTCCAAGATGGTGC
Organism: Talpa occidentalis; assembly: GCF_014898055.3. Lineage (NCBI taxonomy): Eukaryota > Metazoa > Chordata > Mammalia > Eulipotyphla > Talpidae > Talpa > Talpa occidentalis. The sequence continues at coordinate 28,246,853 of NW_023603184.1, forward strand.
TGCGGGGCCTCTCTGTATAAGCCAGGAACTCTAGTGCAGCCATGAGAAGCCATAGGCTGGACATGAGAAATGGGGCCCCATTTGATTCAAGAGCTATGACCCGAACCTCCTTATGTCCCACCAAGCTCTATAGCATTTGCATAAACCAGGAGCTGGCTGACCCACCTGGCTTGAGCCACTTAACTTTTTGTTCCTCTCTAGTCCTGGAGGAATGGCAAGTCTCTCTGTTTTCCTCTCTCTCTATGGGTCAGCATCTTTTAGCTACGCATGGAAGGTACTGAGATGTTTTTTGAATGACTGACTGACCTCTGGAGAGAGATTTATCTGCTTCTCTAGCTATTCCTCTTGATCTCTGGCCTTCTTTCTGTGGTTACTGTAGGGGCAGTAAAATCTATCCTCAAAAAGCCATGGTGCCTCTGGGCTCTTACCCGTGTCTATCTTTCTCTCCCTACCATTGAGGGTGACCCTTACCCCGGGAACCCTGCCTCTGTTGGCCCACACACATGCAGGGTAGGATTTCTGGAGCAACAGACCTGGTCTAACCAGGAGGGAATGAGCACCACTGCTAGGTGTTGGAGTAGATGCAATCATACCTGGCTTTTTTTTTTTTCAAGATTTATGCATACAAGAGCTGGGGTGTAGGCCAGAGGTGTAGGGGGTAGGGGAGAGAGGGGTGAGAGGATTCACCAGAGACAGAGTGGGGAGCAGAACAGGTAGATCTGCTGAAATACACTGCTGAGGGGAGCAGCAGGAGAGACAGGAGAGGTCTGATGCACCATATGTGGGTCAGCTCACTGGCTGGGGATCGAACTCATGCTGTAGTGGCTGCTGATAGCTTCATAGTGCTGAGACTTAACCCCTTGCGCCACCAGGGAGCCCTCTTGATGCAGAGTCTGCCCTTATTTAAAGCATCTCACATGTCTGACCTTCTCTTCCCGTCTATAGTCTCTTTCCAGCTCCGTATTTGGGCTATTTTTCCAATTAGATTACTTCTCAGTTTTGCTGCACCGCTCTTCATTGTCCCACCTTTCTGTTTAGGATCCAGCTTCTCTTCAGGATTTCAGGCCTGTGGAAAATGTGGCCCACATCCATCCCTGTCTTTATCTCAATTTAGGACCAGTTCCAGTGGGTTGGCCCACTTCACTTAGTGTTCCATTTCCACTTTTTTCCTTCTAGTTCTCACCCCTCCTAAGTTCTGCTTTCTCTGCCATCTACACAGCCATCACTCGTCTGGAACTTCCCACCACATAAGGCTTCTTGGCTCCTCCCAGCAGCCTCAGGCCAGGTGGGCAATCTCCACAGCTGGGAGCCTGCCCCCTTTTCTAGGTCCCTGCACTCCCGCTTGGGGCATGAGCAGCAGGCGCTGCCTCCATCGAACGGGACAGGGTTCACATTCACTGTCACCTGGGCCACCTCGGGGCTTGCTGTGAAGAGAGGGTGTTTTTGAAATTCTCTATTCACTTTTCCCATCTCCTTTCCATACCTTCTGGGGAAGGAAGTGATAGGTGATTCCAGGAGCAGGTGTGCAAGTCTTAGAATTGACGGAACGAGGTATTTGTAGTCATGACTTTTGGGGAAATTGACAGAGTAGGTCACTTCACTTGCAGATGCGACTGTGCCTTCTAAGGCCTTTGTAAATGTGCTTTCTGGCATCGTGGTTGCATTTCACCATCTGCTGTATTTTGTGCCATCACAAATTAGTGGGGACAGGAATTCACTTTCACTGAGCACTTCCCGTGTGTCCCATGTAGGGCCAGGATTCTGCTCTCACATGGTTCTGTGAAGTAGATTTTATTATTCTCATTTTACAAGTGAGAAAACTGAGACTTGGGTGCAGCATTGCCTACATCTGTGTGGTCAGTGAACAGCAGAGGCAGACTTTGACTTGTTGCTCTTGGGGACCCAAAGCCTTTCTTCATGTTACACACTCATCCCTCTCTCACTGGCCTTTGCACCCCCAACCTCTCTGCAGTTTTGTGTCACTTTTGGCGAAAGATGTTTTTTTCAAATCTGATACACCAGTTTGACTCTGAGAGACCCACGATGGTTCATCACCAGTGTCCTCCGGGATGGATGTCCCGGACCTCCAAGGTCAGGGGTCTCTGTCCCTACCAGGAAGGTGTGAGCATTAACAGTCTTGAGATTAAAACAAGCCACCCGGGTAGCCCCCCTCAGTCTATAGAGAAAAGGTTATCGACTTCAGAGAGGAAGTTTGAGATTTGTGCCAAGTGCATGTTTCTCTTCTGGTCTCATTTGACTATTAAACACAGCATTATCTAGATCACCTTAGCTTAGCTTAATCCATCATGAAGTCACTTTTCCACTTGCTCTTTTGTCTTTGAATTTGACTGAAGGTTATCATGAGAACCAGCTATGTGAACTACTATTCCACATTTGTGGCGAGACTGTTTTTGAGAGTGCTGCTTTTTACAATACAATATTCTCTGTCGAAATTCCTATGTGAGGCAATTCTTTTAGATTCTTGTGCCAGGAAAAAAAAAAAAAAATGCCTCCCCAATGGAATGTCTATGCTTCCTTCTTTCTGATAAGGAAAGTCTGTAATATATCACATTTCCCTTTTGCCTTTGGGTGCCAGGAAGCTCAAACTGATGCTTAATCACAACTCTGCTAATCCTCATAGATAGCAGATTTGGTTCCTCTTTTTTCATTGGCCCTCATCTTTTTCTGTTTTGATTAGTCTTACTCCTCAAACCCATTCCAAGTCCTTTTGCAAAGTGGGCATGAATACTTTGGGAGTGGGAAGTAGGTTGCCCCACTATGCTCCGTTTTCTCCCCCCAGGACTACATCGACACAGAGGCACTGCTGTGTGCAGATAATGTGAACCAGGACAACCTGCTTGCCTACGCCCGAGAAGCAGCAGACTTCGCCACCAATTATCAGCTGCCATCTTTAGACTTTGCCATGAACCATTATGGGCAGCCAGACGTGGCCATGTTCGACTTCACCTCCATGTACGCCTCAGAGAACGCAGCCCTGGTGCGCGAGCGTCAGTCACACCAGCTGCTCGTGGCCCTGGTGGGCGACAGCTTGCTCGAGGTACTGCCTGCATCGAGAACCCTCTGGCTCCAGATAGGAGACTGGTACCTGCATTTGTAATGGCTGGCAGCATCTGCTGTCACGTAGCATGGGAAGGATAGGCTCATAGCCAGCTGGCAGGCTTGTGCCAAGCCCATCATAGTCTCAGACCTGCCCTTCCTCTAAGTTCAGAGGAGCCAGTCCTAACTCTGAGTAGGCAGGAGAACTTTCCCTTCCACCTCTGGGTGGTTCTGGGCTGAACTGTCTGTTGAAATACAAAATTAGGTGGGCCATCCTTCTCAGGACAAGAAGACCCTCAGCTGGGCCATGACTTTGTCTTCATGTGAGTGACTGTGCAGCCTCAACATGCAGATCAAATAGGATATGAGAAAGTGAGCCCCAAAGTCCAGTTTTTGCCCATGGCCTCCCTGCTCAAAATTCTTCCCGGAAAATCTACAAATGGAAGGATCCTTATATTAAATGAATGCTTTCAGAAGGGATAAATATTTTTCTTTAATGTAAGCACTAACCAAAAAGTGTTTATGCATTTCTCCCAAGTAAGAGTTAAATTACAAACCCTGTGGTAGGTGCCTGTGGAACAGTTTAGCAAGATCCTGGCTTGGTGAACTGTCCTTCCTCACCATTTTTCCTGTCACCTCAGCCCTCTGGGTTAGATACTCAGCACACATGCCTTCTGTCCTGGTCCCTCTCCTCAACTTTCTCTCTCCCCAGTTCTGCCATCAGGCTCCATCATTTTCTGGCCACCATGTCTTTGCCCACACCACTTCTGAATGGATCCAGATCAGACTCCTATCTATTCATTAAAGTCCGCATAAGTGCAGTTCTCTTATGAAGCATTGCCTGGCTTCCATCTCCCTCCCCCCAGGGTGGGAATCTGCCTCTGCCTTTTTTGGACTCAAAAGCAGAGTTGCTATTCCTGTCAATGCACCCTCTCCATATGACCTTGCGCTGCAACTATTTGTGTTTGTGGTGCATCCTAGTGAACTGCCCCCATTGCTTCCCTGCCACTGCCCATTCCCCCTTCCCCGAGTGCCTTGCAGGGCCTGGCAATCAGCGATGCTGGATAGCATGGCACAGCAGGCTGGAGGTTATCAGAATTGAGCGTGATTTCAGGTGCTTCCTTTTGCAGCCGTTTTGGCCCATGGGCACAGGCTGTGCCCGAGGTTTCCTGGCAGCCTTTGACACAGCGTGGATGGTAAAGAGCTGGCACCAGGGCACTCCACCCCTGAAACTTCTGGCTGAAAGGTGAGATTAAAAGCAAGCTCTTTGCTGGGGGCAGGGCTGGGTAAAAAGTTTAAGCAGGAGAGGGTGAGACTAGCTGGCAGGTGCCTCCTGAATGAGCCTGGAGTCTCTGTCTCCCTCATCTGCCATCGCACATGTGGCCTGATTTGATCATCAGGCTCTCCAAGGAAGTTTTCTGCATCATGATTTATACCTCTTTCAGTGACTTAGGTCCTGTATGCCAGAGAAATATTCATCAGGGGTGCCCTAAAGTTGGGGTTCCCACACTGCTCGGTCACCCAGGAGTCCAATGTTTATTTAAGAGAGGCTTCCTCTGCAGCGTTGCACATTTGCTGTCTCAACTCCACCTCGCAGGCCTCTTCCCCTGCTGAGCTCTTGGACTTCCTCCCAGACCCCTCCTGCTGGCCACGTGGCGGTGACTGCTGGTGGACTGGGAGAAGCTGGAGCTGGAGGGTGGGGTCAGGCCTTTGCTAGTCTTGGGTGTGGAGGCCTGTGGTCATGGGGGACAGGCCACAGGAGGCTATGTGGCTGAGAGGTGGTTACAGCAAAACCACAGGTCACCATGCTGCCAGCTCAGCATCCCTGTTTTCTTCCTGGACTCCCAGACTCCCACCTCCTTGTAGCCCCTCCAGCCTCCCCTACTTTGCAGATCTCAAAAGCCACAAGGGTCAGACATTGCAGGGAAGGGTTATACAAACATACCCAGGAAGCCCTTGAGAGCAGGCAAATGGGGGTGGAATGGGAGGGTGGGGACAAAGGGCTGAGGAGGCCAGAACAGTCTCTCACCTCTGGGCTCTGTGTCCCGCCAGAGAAAGTCTCTACCGGCTGTTACCTCAGACGACCCCAGAAAATATCAACAAGAACTTTGAACAGTACACGTTGGATCCGGGGACCCGGTACCCAAACCTCAACTCAAACTGTGTCAGGCCCCATCAGGTAAGTGCTTCCCAGAGGCTCCTTCAGGCTCACCCTACGCTGAGCAGTGGGAAGGGCAGGTCACCTAAAGCCTTGGCACATCCCTGGGGCCCATGCCACCAGTGACTCCTGGCCCAAAGCTGGGACCAGTTCCTCCTCTAGGAGAGCCACAGGTGTCTAATGGCCAAATATCGAGTCCTTTCTACCCTCGCTCCTAGAGCACACTGTTTCTCCCATTAAGTCTGTTGAAATTAAGTCAGGGTCACCCATTCCCCAGCCTCTTCTGTCAGTAGCACAAACGTGGTGAATCTTTAAAACTAGCCTGGCATTTTCACATTGGAGGCCCCCACATTGTATAGTTGCAACCCATGGCTCTGTCTCAGGTTGCCCAGCTTCCCTTGCAAAAGTCACGTTTTCCTGCGAAGAGGAGAAAGGTGCTGACATTGACCAGGAGGTGGGAGGGGTTCAGAGGCCCCAAGACTAGGTTGTGGGGGAGCACAGTGGGCAGCTGTGTGGTCTCTTCTGGCGTAGGTGCAGCACTTGTATGTCACCAAGGAGCTGGAACAATTCCCTCTTGAGAGAATGGGCTCGTTGAGAAGATCCGTCAACCTCTCCAGGCGGGGTAAGTGCCCTCTGGGACCCTGCCAGGCTACTAGCAGGGGCTTTGCAGAGAGAAGGCCTTCCAGGTGGTTTGAGGCACCTTTGTGACTTTGTGCCTCAGTTTCCTCCCTTGTGAACCAGGACAAGAACGGCACCTGCAGGAGAGTTGTGAGGATTAGAGGAGTTAATACACATCCTGCGCTTAGCACAGGAGAGCAACATGCAGGGCGATTTCACTGGAACTTGCTTTTGCTTTTCCTGTGAGCATTGTCTCCCTGGCTAGATAACAAGCTCCTTGTTCTTCCTTCTTTTCCTGATTTTCCACGGCCTGACAGACAGCACTGGGCACAAGACCGAGCTCAGTGGCAGAGCCAAGGGACAAGTGATTGTCAGCCTCTGGCTTTGTTTGGTCACTGTCCTGCTTAAGCAGCTCTCTGGCTGCCATTGCTGCCCAGACCTTGCCTCCCTCCATCTCTGAGCAAACTCAGTCTGACCACCCTCTGCTTCTCCCTTTCAAACTACATGCCCCACTGCCGCCCATCATAAATCATGTCACACAAGCGCGGCAGGTCTTTCTAGATTCTTTGCCATGATACAGTCTTTTGTGTTTTCCCGGAATGTCTTTTTCTGCCTGATGAATTCCTAAACATTTTTCATGACACGTATCAAATATACCTCCTTTGGGGCTCTTTCTTTGGAGAGTCCCCTGCCCTTTGGGCTCCAGACAAACCCCCTCACATGCTCCCATTGCAGCATCGTGCATCACCAGCTTCCATGATGTCCTCCTAAAACGTGAGCATAGTTGGATTAGTCTACAGCCTCCTTACCTCCAAGGCCCTACCCTTTACCCAGGGCCTGGCCAGACTGGGCCTTGGCAACTGCTGTAGGAGAGCAGTTTTAATCAGTTTTCTCTTTTCGCACCTGGTTTGACAGACCACCTCAGGGGGCTGCACCCATGAGACAGCCCCAGTCTTTATGCTGCTCCTTCTGATCCCCTACTACAGTGGCAGTTGGAGGGGATCCCCCAGGAGTTGCCTGAGCTGTTCACAGAGCACTTCATCTCTGTCTGTCTCCCCTTCCACAGAGTCGGACATCCGGCCCAACAAGCTTCTAACCTGGTGCCAGCAGCAGACCGAGGGCTACCAGCATGTCAACATCACCGACCTGACCACGTCCTGGCGGAGTGGCCTGGCCCTCTGTGCTATCATCCATCGCTTCCGGCCTGAACTTATGTGAGTCTGGGCTCCGGCTGGACCAGCCAAGACCCTCACAGTCCAAGGAAGCCCCAGAGATAAAGGAAGGCCGTTCTGTAGATGCAGAACCTGGGCCAATATTTCTCTTTGTATATTTTTAGTCTGAGTTTCTCCTTAAGTTTTCCTTTTCCCATTGTACTGATTGCTCTGTCAACATTTTGGATCTGTGCCCCTAGTATTTGAGAGGTAGAAGAGCCCCGGGCTCAGCAATTGCACTTGGCACCCCCTCCTCTCCCCTTGGGTCACCACCCTTGGGGGACTGAACAGTCACCACATGGAGCCCTACCCTCAAAGAGGAACGATGAAGACTTTATAGCCAGAATAATTAGATTGGAGACCCAAATCTGCTAGCTGCCTTGTCTTTTCTGGGTTTGTTTCTTCATCTGTACATTGGGACTAATAGCAGGGCATTTGCGCAATGAGGTTATGTTTGTGTCAGCACCTTGTGATATTGAAAGAAAGCCCAAACGATGGAAAGGAAACTCACCCAGGGGTTGTCACTGGTACATTTGGGAAGCGAGGTTGCCTTGAGAAGGGAATGGGGCTCTCAATTTTTATGTTGTATGTTATACATAACTGGATTTTTAATAGTTGCAATTAAAATGGGGGGGAGACAAGATACATTTTTAAGAGAAAATAAGCTAGCCCAATTTTTCAGAGCTTTAAGTCATTTTCTGATTGGTTCAGCTCAGGCCTAAAAATGATTCACTAAATCTGATTTTTTGGCCTCTCCCCAAGTGAGAAGGACAGGGTTAGCATCTTCCCAGAGGGTAGAGAGTGAGATGGGGGGCCAGGGCTGGAGAACTGCTCCTTTGCCTCCTTTCAGCACTGAAGAGTGTAACCCAGAGTGCTTCTAATGAGGTGAAATTTGCTCAGGTCTTTACACCTCAGTCTCCTATCCCTGAACTTCACCTTGCTTTGATCCTCTAGCAACTTTGACTCTTTGAATGAAGATGATGCTGTGGAGAACAACCAGCTGGCATTTGACGTAGCTGAGCGTGAATTTGGCATCCCCCCAGTGACCACAGGCAAAGAGATGGCATCCGTCCAGGAGCCCGACAAGCTCAGCATGGTCATGTACCTCTCCAAGTTCTATGAGCTCTTCCGGGGCACCCCGCTGAGGCCTGTGGGTAAGCACCTGCTTTTGGATGGGATTTGCCCCCTGAGAGCCCTGTGCCCACTCTGCCCTGTGTCCATGTTTGGCTGAACTTCACACTGGTGTCCTCTGTTCTGGGGCTGACCCGTGCCTTCCCTTTGGCTTGGAGGCAAAAGGGTGGAGTTCACTCACCCAGGCCTGTGGGTATAAGTGGGTCTGCTCTTGTTGCGGTCACCGGGAGGTCATGGTAGGGCATCAGTCCCTACTCAAGCCATTTATGTATTTAGTTCAGGGTAAGGGAATCACTTTGGAGAAATAGTTTTGCAAATACCCGCGGAGCCCTTGGGTAGAAGTCACCAATCCAAATTTTCTACTTTTGTTTTCTAACAGATTCTTGGGGCAAAAACTATAGAGAAAACGCTGACCTTGGCTTGGCTAAATCATCCTTTTCTCATAATTATCTCAATCTCACGTTTCCAAGGAAAAGGACTCCACGAGTAAGTTTCTAACTGGTTTTTGTTTTACTTCTCTTTGCCTATGGATGAGGCGAAGGGAGGAGAGGATTACATGGTTTCGCTTTGTTTATACTGATAAATTATACAGATCAAGGGCTTACAGAAGACTGACTGCTTTTGGAAGTGCCCCCTGGCATTGTGTAGCTTGCTTCAATGATTCAAAGCAGTCATAGGACGGGCACGGCAGAGAGCAGAGAGGAGACACTGGGGAGTATTTTTTAAAAGTAAATCAGATTTACTGGGGGGAGGAAGAGATGATTTCTCACTGTGTTAAGTCATTTAGATTAGGAACATGATCGCCATGTAGTGGCAGAGGTATGGGGTGAAGCTACTGTTGGGACACAGGGACATTCCCCCACCCCCCTGGGTTCTTCTGAGCTTGGATGAATGATCAAATTATCACCAGAGAGATTAGTGGAAGAAAAAGTCAAAATTTAATAACATACATGTAGAGAATCTACACAACTGTAAAATCTGAAGTAAACTAGGGCAAACCCAGGGTGTGCAGCCTATGTGAAGGGACCTGAAGCTTCCAGGAGAGACAGGGGCTGACTTCACAGGGCAGGAAGGGGATGGCTTCTCTGAGAGTAAAGAGATGAGTTTCTTGGGTAGGAAGGACACCTTCATTGCAGCCTGCACCTGCTGGTACCCTCCAAACCACATTCTTCCAGGCCATAGAAAGGGTACCTGTGATGGCTTCTTCAGTTAGGAAAAAGGTGAACACTTAGGGAGTGGCAGGCTCTTTTGTGATTAAAGGATGGACAATTGGACTAAGACAAGGACAAGTGTTTCTAGCTACCAGGACCTTCATTGCTCTTAACTCAAAATAATCTGCATTCTTTAAGTCAGGATAACAGTTTCTCCCAAGGCCCACAGAGCCTTATTGACCTTAGTTCCACATACCAAGATGACACATATTAGGAAAAGGCCTTTTCTGGGAAAACCTGTGTGGCCTTTTGGGGGGAGGCTGATTCCACATTACATTGACATACTCTGTTCCACTCTTTTTTTTTTTTTTTCCATTAATCCAATAATTGCATCCTACTGTATGCCAACTCTAGGGCTGAATTTTTTATTTGTTTTTGATAAGGGGGAGCAAATACACAGAGATGAATCATATATAGTTCCCAAACCTTGCAGATTGATGGCACCCTAGTGCTATAGTAATTTCTTTCATAGCGCCCCTAGATCAAAAGAAATATCAAACTGTTCCTTTATTAAGCATGGAAGTCCAAATAGCTTGACAGGGTTATTTGCAAAGTGGATGACAGATGTCACCAAGTTTCCCTAGAAAATTTAAAGTACCTGGGGACTCTTCTGTGAGTAATTATAGTGCCACAGGGTGCCTAAGAAACATGAGCCTAATGAGCAATTGCTTTATTATTTGAATGGCGTCTCCATGGACGATGTAATACAAAATCACTTGCTTAATGTGTTCATTTAACAGAGAAACATGTGGAGGCCCAGAGATGTTAGCTGGCCATCCACCCCCAGAGCCTCTCCCCTCACTCAGCACAGGGCTGCGGGCTCTGCTTGTGTCTCAATCTCTCTAGGTTGCAGACAGTCTCTTAACCACCCTGCCTTGTCCTGCACCCCTCCGCCCAGGGCGGGGCTGAGCCCGGTGGCCTCCTTTCTTCCCCTCGCTCTGTGAGCTATGGTCACTTTTTCCACTGAGGGCTACATTCCCTGGAATGTTGCAGCAGTTGTTGTGCTAACTCCAGGAACGGATACTTAACGCTCTGCCACACCCTGTCCAAGGAAGGAACAGACTAAGGAGGCTGGGGCTGGGGAAGGAAGGTGTTCGGGCTAGGTTTTCAGTAGAGCAGCCAAAAGGCTGGGCAAAACCCAGCTGCTCTGGCCCCTCCATTCCTGAGCTGCCCCATGCCAAGGCTCTATGTGAGTCCTGCATCGCCCACCCAGTGCCCACTGTGCAAAAGCCATGTTCTGGAGGCCAGTGGTCAGCTTGTTCTACCCCAGCCCAGCCATTATCCCCCTGAATCCCAAAGCCTGCTGTTTCGGCTGCCCCTTCCCAAACAAGCCAGCTCAGACTTCTGGAAGCTCTGTGAGCCACACATTTACCACCCATCTCTGTTCACAGGGTTTCTCCCATCACTTAGCCCATGACTGGGAACTGCAGAGGGAACTTGGGAGGAGTGTTTAAACCTCACCACACCTCTGTTGACAGAGTGACCAAATCGGAACAACCTGGCTAGCTCTGGCTCAGGAGGTAGGGATGGGCAAAAGTGAGTACTCAGGAAGGCCAGTTGGACCCCTCCCCCTCAAGGACTGTGGGAGTCCTCGCTCCAGTCCCTCTGGCTGCCAGGAACTCAGTGGCACTGGGGGCTCTGCCGTGCCCACCCTGGCCAACGAGGACCCATGGTCAGTCTCCTCCAGGGTGTGCCCTTCGGCTGCTCATCTTGAGAGGGGTTAAAACCCACAGATCTGCTCCCTCCCCCAGCATCTAATATTTGTCCTGCTCTTCAGATTGGTAGAGAGAGTTAGGGCCTGGCCTGGGCATTATTTATCCTTCTCTTTTCCCTCAAACCCGTCACATGCTTCCTCTGGGTGGGTCAGTGGGTGAGGAAAGCCACACAGCTGGGAAGTAATTTGTGCCTTCACTTGAGCCCATGGCTCCTGGCTGTTCTGCCCTTGAAGAGGAACAGGGCTCTCCTGTCAGTTCAGAGGCCATCTTTCCATATAGCACGGCTACCGCCCAGCTGGACAGGCCATTGCCTGCAGCCATCAGGTTCTTGCTATGACCTGCATCTAAGTTTCGCTAGCGTTAGGCTACACCCTCTAACTAAAGATAAAGTTTGCTTCAGGCTAAAATCACCTGAGCTCAGACAGTAAGGCAACATGGTTACCTTGTGCTGATGGAATACTTAATTGGATTAGCAGTTGTCTTTTGATTCTTTTAATGGACAAATCACTTTGTTTAGTAAATGTCTTTTGGTATATAGAACCTATCAAATCATTGGGAAATCATGACAAGAAAGTGTCCTTTCTGCGGGTGAAAGTGCTAGAGAAGTAAATAAGAAAAGAAAGTGGATTGTTTTATTTTTAAACATTTATTTATGCATACAAGAGCTAGGGTGTAGAGTAGAACAGGCAGATCTACTGAAATACAGTGCTGAGGGGAGCTGGGAGCGAGACAGAAGAGGTCTGCTGTGCCATGTGGGTTACCTCCCTGGCTGGCCAGGGAATTGAACTCATGCTGCAGTGGCTGGCAATAGCTTGATAGCTCTGTCTTTAACCCCTGCACCACCATGGAAAAGTGAATTTTTTTTTCTCATGTTGACTGGCACAATAAGTATTTTCTCCCCTTGTTCCCCAACTTTTTATAAAAGGAGATGGGGTTACTGAGGCAATTTTGGCTCCCAAATAAGAGATATACAGATTAGAAGCAATTAGATAAATCTCCAGATTTGCTTTCTGTCATTTGCTTTAACCTAACGCTTAGCTGGCAATCAGTGTTTCCATGAGCGAACCATAGGAAGGCTAGAGACTGTCTGGGTCTCTATGTCGCCAGCCTTTTCACATAGACTGCATTTTATTGACCCATGTCTCACGGGTCGGGCTGCATCAGAACAGCTGAAGTTGCTCTCACCACGACCTGCATTCCTGCAGGAGGCCTGGGGTCTTCCTAGCTGCTGCTACCAGGCACACTCCCCCCAAGGCTGTCTTCTGTGAGCCTGTGACCAACATATTGGCTTGGGTCAGTACAGGCTTTGATTGTTGAAAAAGTCAAACCACTGCAGTGAAGCGCAAAAGACAGAGTAAGAGGCGCTGCTCTTTGAGGGAAGCCAAGTCCTCATTTAAGGTGGAAACAAAACACAGCAGGAAGTCCCGAGATGGTGCAAGCTCTGTTTGTTGGGTAGGACATCCTGTACTTGAATTCAGAGGCTCCAGTCCCAGGGCCAGAGCAGCTTTCACAGCCTGGGGACCCAGACAGCCCAGCCTCTAAGACCCAACATTGTTGCAAATAAGGTCATCTGTTTCTCTTGGTGTGTGCCCAGGCTTTTGGATTGAAACCATTTCCATTCACAGAATAATGATTTATTGGAAGCAGAGAAAAATGCTGAAAGGAAGGCAGGGTCCTTTGATCTGCTGTGTTGCTGCCCCGCAAGGGAAGGGTCACATTTTTGAACAAATATCAATGACTAAACTGCAATTGGTCTTGTCTTAGAAAATAAAAATGGTGCTGGTAAATATGGGTGGAGGCAGGGATGATAGAGAGTTTAAGGGCAGGGAAAGATGTACTTCCGCTCTGTGCTGGGGTTCCGAAAGTTATTGTTCAGAGGTAAAGCCAAGCAGGAGGTTAAAAAAAAAACAAACCCACCTTTGATTGTGCAAGATGAGCATGTATGGGGCTGACCAGCTGGACCCTGGGTGTGAGGGGAGAGGGTGGTCTGCAGCCTTTTCTGCTGCATCTTAAGTGGAACAAAGGCTGGGATTTATCTGGGCTTGCTACCCATACCCAGAGCCCTTCCTTCTGTGTAGGAAGCTCCCAACAGGAAGGATACATGGTTCATGGCAATGGCTCCATGATCCTCAGAACTTGACATCTGGAAAAGACCTCAGCTAAGAACTGGGGGGTAGAGGAAACTAACCCATGTTCAGGACAGGCTAAATCTGCAGGGAGCACAAGAGGTGCTAAATCCAGCCCCCAGCCCATATCCCAGCCAGCAGCTGAGCTTCACCCCTGCCTCCTCACACGTTGCCTCGAGGAGACAACATGACAGCAATGTGCCCAGCCTGACAGCCATGTGCCCTTGGGTGGCCCATGCGGGGGTAAATGCAATGGGTTTGGGTGGAACAGGGTTCTGTGGATTTAAATGTCCAGATTCAGGAATTAGAAAGTAGACTGTACGTGATTACCAGTAGGCAACCATGTAATTTATTATCTAAACCAGGATACTTCTGAAAGTGAGAGGCTGGAAGGGAGTGGCACAATAAGTTATGCTGGAGGGAAAAAAAAAACAACAGTAAATCGAATGCTCCTGCACACATTGTCTGTACGGGCACCAGGTTCTCAAACCATATCCAGTTTCTTTGAAGTTAGTAAATATCCTTGACTGGTGGCTGCACTGATGACTAAAATGACAGAAGGAATTTGCCATTCAACCCTGGGACGGTTGATAGGAATCCAGAGAATCCCTGCCTGGCTTGGCAGCGAGCCAGTGGAGAAACCTGTGGGAGGTGGTCTCCATAAGGCTGAGGGCCATCAACATCTGGCAGTGACCACTCTGAGCCCAAAGTCAAGTTGACGATGGAGACAGTGTCTGCTCTGTCCAGGCTGCAGGGATTCTTTGCGTTTTGGGATGTGACTGTCACCCCATGTGGAGTCAGGCTCCCTACACCGGGCCTGAACATGACACTGGAATAGCCACCGTCACGGTCAGAGCTGTTTGTCTGTGCCTGTCTCCTGGGCTGGCAGCTGTTTGCAGACAGGGGTGCGTCCCCCGTGCTGGCGTAGGGCCAGCCTCTGGGCTCAGGGCTATTAATGGAGCTGCCACCCTTGACGGCTCTGACCTCACCTTGCTTTCCATCATTGCAGCTGGACAGCCAGACCCAAGAGAATGACATGAACAAACGAAGGCGGAAAGGCTTCAACAACCTGGATGAGGTGGGTGACAGCACTGCTTGAAACAGGCCCACTCCCATTGTCTGACCACCAGGGGCCACAGTCCTGCCCACAGCAGCCTCCCTGGCCCTTCTCCCTGTCCTCTCTCATGAACCACTGGCTTCCAAGCCTGGCTGGATGGAAAAACAGCCGGGGTTCTGGTCCTCGCTCCACTACTTACTAGCTATGTAACCTTCAGAAACACAGCCCCCCAGGGCGTGCGGCTCCTAACTGTTAAATACGGATGATACACTTGAATTTTAAAAATACAGGCTTTTTAAAGATTAAATAAGATGATGCATGCCTTGCTGGCATGGTACCTGCACACGTGTTAATCAGTGTGTAATAAGAGTGGTAAGAGCAAAGAGCCACCCGCAGTCCCACTTGCTGGTCACAGTTTCTACCTTTGTGGAGTCTGTAAGGGAACTAGCCCAGTGCCCACAAGTGCCACCTTCTGGTGAAAGAAGAAAAAGTATGGCTACTTTGTCAAAACCAAGGAGGACTCCCTCTCTCCAGCTACTGAAAAATTGATCAACTGAAAAAGAGAGTATCAGTTCCTGCTTCCCCAGGCAGGTTGTTAAAGAGACCCGAGACACACATTTCATTCCAAAAAACTTTGAACCCCACAAAAGCAAGCGTAGATACTGTAAGTGAGCCACAGACAGCAGCTCAGCTTTCACTAGCCTTCCGGGGGATAACTAATTATGAAATGAGTGACAAGGATAATTTGTCCTTGGATAAAAAAAAGGATATACTACATTCATGTCTGAGTTATAGGACTTAGAAAAGACTTCTGCCTATATGCTTGAATCATTTTATAATTGCATATTTTTATGACGTTACTGTTCATGTCTGTGACTTGCTTCACATGGAAGCCTTGCTGGGTCTCACAACACTGAACTTGGATGAGGTGGGTGACGTAAAGCCATGAGGTCTACCATGATAGAGTGGGCAGGAGCTGAGCTTTACCCCATTTTCTGGCATGGTCAAAGGGAAGCTCTGATGAGAGAAACTGGAATTAGGTTCACTTAAAATGTACACAGACTCGTTTTATTCAAATGAGTTCAGATCACCCTTGTCCAAATCTTTTCTAGAAACTCATTAGGTGATCCCTTCAAGCACTGGTACTCCTTGTCTCGTGGCTCTAGTGTAAGCAGGAAGCCAACAAATAGGGAGATGATTTGGAAGAGGAAGTGAAGGCTGATTAACAGGACTGGAGAGATGGCCAAGGCCCCTGGGTATTGTTTCTTGCCTTTAGTGCTGGTGAATTTTCTCCTGCCTCCACCCAAGAAGCTTCCCTGTGATACATTCTGTGTCTGGTGGAAGTCTTCTGTGGCTTATTTGAGGGTGTTATTTCTCCTGTTGCTGTTGATAATAGCACAAGAATTAGACCGTGAGAAACCTGGTTTGCACCTGCCCTTCTAAGATGGCTCTGGATTGTTTTCTGTGCCAACTATTTTACTTCCAGTCATTCCTGCTACTCAAAGTGTAGGTCGGGAACTAGCACAGTAGTATCTCCTGGCAGCTGGCTGGCCACACAGAGTCTCGGGGCCACCCCATACCACCTGAATCTAAATCTGCCTTTAAAGGAGACCCCAGTGACTCATATGACATTAAGTCTGAGACATGCTGATCAGAGGGACCCACTGCCCTGGCTGACTTTGATCTTGTACAACAGTGACCACCGCAGTTACCTGCCTCTTTTCTCCAAAGCTGAGGTTGCGCTACAGAGTTACATTTCACACTTTGAAGTAGGGAGTGACTCTTTGTGTTTGCCCCACACTTCAGAGTGGCTATGCATTCGAGGTGCCCCATAAGCTGTTGGGGAGCTTTTTTTAAAAAAAAAAAATAGACAATAGCTTCCCTCTTCCAATGAATTTCTTCCAAGTGAACACATCTTGGGTGTCCTTCCAATGAGAGTCAGGTTGACCATCTGACATGACACTTACCGCCCTACTCTGGGCCTATGCGAGCAGATTCTGTGGTTAAGAGGCACAGACAGCCAATGAACACCAGTAATTTCCAAAGTTTTATTTTTATCAGATGAGCTAAAGAAACCTTACGTGGAACTTTGCTTAATGAAATAACCTGACCAAGTGACCCCTGCAGCATCTCAGCAGTCATAAGGCTGGATATCAGATTTGCTGAAATAAAACAGTGATAAAAACATGTCACTCCTCTGGCACCTTCTCAAAAATCCATAACCATGATGTAATCATGAGAAAACATCAGACCAATTTGGATTAAGGAACTTTGTACAAAATAACTCACCCATCCCCTTCAAAAGTGTCCAGGCCATGAAAGACAAAGGGAGATGGAGACATGATAACAGAAGGGAGGAGACAAGGAAGCCTGGGACTCAATGCAGCGTGGGGTCCTGTGTTAAATCCTGGAGCCAGAAATGGACATTAGTGGAGAAACTGGTGCCGCCAGGTCTATGTAGTGTGGCTAGAATTCTTGTCCCAGTATTGACATCTTGGTTTTGATAGAAGTGTCATGATTATTCTACATGTTAGCATTAGGTACAGCCAGGTAAAGGGTAAGCAGGAAGGGTCTGGACTATGTAATTTTATATAAATCTGAAATTATTTCAAAATCAAAGTTTTCTTTTTTTAAAGAGATAGCAACACAGAGCAGGACTGCTTGAGGGTGGGATTGGATGAGAAGAGGAGGGACAAAGAAGAGCAGAGTGTGTGCTGCCTGCTGACACTGCCCTCCCCACCCTTCCTGCACCCCTTACTCTCTGCCTCATGATAGGGCATGTGATATTTTGAAAATTATTTTGTTAATCACTTCATTATTGCATTTTGATTTTTGCAACAACCATGGGAAATGGGTTAGCAACCTCATTTTACAGCTGAGAAAACTTCTGAGCTGTGCATGCCAAGGTCACTGGGCTGGGAAGTGAAAGCCCTGTATGGCTTCCAAGCCTGAGTGTGCCCCCCACCCAAGTCCTTGGGGAGGCTCGCCCCTCCTGTGAGCACCATCTCCTCTGGGGAGCATCAGCTGCTTCTGACTCACGTCCTCAGGCCGCAGGGGGCACCCCTCTTTAGAAAGCTGGGCTCTGTATCCTGAGCCTCCAAACCCCTTCCCTGATATCTGGGTTCCACGATCTAAAAACCAATGCTCTGATTGGGCCTTTGCAGACTTCAACCTTTTCCAGCCGGAGCTTGGGCTCCAATCAAGAGGGCGGAGGCAGCAAAGATGGTAGAAATCAGAACAAAGTCAAGTCCATGGCAAATCAACTACTGGCCAAGTTTGAGGAGAACTCACGGAATCCCTCTCTGCAGAAGCAGGTGAGTCTATCAAATGCTCACTGGGCTTGCCTTTGTGGTGCCCAGAACCAGCTGAGAAGTCAGCAGAAAATTCGAGGCTAGTGACAGATTTGGCATGCCAGCCAGGCCTGGCGAACATGGGCTTGAACTCCTAGCTAAGGAGTCAGCAGCCATTTCTAAAGGGGGCCAGATAGCATGTATTTTAGGCTCTGGGGTTATCCAATCTCTCTTGTATCTGTTCAGCTCTGCCCGAAAGCAGCCATAGACAACACTTACAGGAGTCAGTAAGTGACAGGAGTCAGTAACAGCAGGTCATATTTGGCCCATGGACCAGTTTGCTGATGCCTGCTCTGCACAGGGGAAGAGCCCTTTCCCTGCTTGGGTTTTGCTTTGCAGCCATCTTTGAGATGGGAGCGCCTTAGGGAGCCTCCAGTGTGCCGGCTGCCTGGGAGAGCACTAAGTCCATGGTGGCATCTGTCCCAACCAGCAGAAGCTGGGCTGCAGGCATGGAGACCAGCCTCCCAGGTCTTCTCAGGCAGCCCCTCTTCAGCTCTCTTGCATCAGGCAGGCTGGTTGGTGTCTGACAGGGTCACTCTGAGCCTAGAGGAGGGTCAAATGCTGTGTCTCAGGCTGCAGACCAAGCTGACTTTGGACTCTGACTTGGGGGAGTCTGTGCTGCGTGATTCAGTTTGTACCCGGAATTCCTTTGAAATGCTGCTGTCACATTTAAAAAGCTTGGGATATGGAGTTCCATTTTCCTTTAGAGAATACCTGTCACATGACAGGGCCAGACTCTTGGTTAACTGGAGGCAGACAATTCTTGGTCTTGAGGAAGAAGCACATGCATGCCCCTCCTCGATGAACTGACTTCCCTGGGTGATTTTATTAGAAGGGGGCCATTTTCCCCACACTTGTAATTCTCTGAATTTTCCCCCCAAAGGCCCATTCTGGAGGCTTGACCCTTTTTCATGCTCAGAGGTCAAGGAGGACTTTCTTCTCTGAGTGGATGCCACATCCCTGTCCCCTAGTGGGCATGAAGCAACCCATTGCCAGGAGGACTCCAGGGTTGGCCACTCGGGCCTGCTTGGATGCTGGCAGTGGCTGCCCAAGGCCTGGGTCTGAGCCAAAAGCATGGCCTCCCTGGGAGTCACACATTGCCCAAGAGTTGGGGACTCTGGAACTTGCTGTTCACTTGGACAGAGAGCCCGGACTCAAGTTTTCTGGCAGGACCTGGCTCGCAGGAGCTCAGCCCAGTGGTCTCTCTGCACCTGCAAAATCTGTCTCCCTCCCTCTCTCCCTCTCCTCCTTCCAAGTGTCTCTGAGTCTGACTCATCTTTTCCTTCATGTTTCCTGCGCTGCTTTCTTGGACTCACCTTTCTCCTCCCAGGAACGTCACGTCTCAGGGATAGGTAAGCCCGTCCTGCGCGCTTCCTCTGACCCTCCTGTTAACTCTCGCTGCCCCAAGCCAGAGGAGCTCACACCCCAGCCCATCACCTCCTCTGAAAAGGCAGGTAGGGCTCCTTCCAGTGGACGCTGTCTTGGTGAGGCCAGAGGGAACTTGGTTCTGAGGGGTGGGGTCAGTGGCTCTCTCCACACCCCGAGTAGGGCTGATGATAGGATCTCTGGGAAGGCAGACACAACTTGAGGTCGCCACCTTTCTAGGTAAGACTCACCAAGCTTACGACATCTTGAAATCCATGCATGGATCCCTCAGCCTGTCAGGGGTATTGACTGGCCTGCTACTAGCAGGCTTTAGGTATCTATTTGCTTGGGAGAAAACGGACCACACCATGTGGTATTTTGTGGGATGTTACTGGGACTTAGCTTTGAATGGAAAAGTGGCCGTGATGGTGGAATGGGCTCAGGAGGCCCATGTGCTACACGCCACTCACAGGAAGAGGCTGGCAAATCGTGGAGGCCTCCCTGGGGCACAGTCGGCATGAAGGCAGGGGGGCTGCCTGAAGCCATGGCCTCAGGATTTTTTCTGGCTTTCATCTCTGGGCTTGGAATTTGAATAGAATCACTGCTAGTGCCCATAATACTCAAGGATGTCTAATCAGCATCAGGAATTTTGCATTGTTTCCGGACTTTGGAGGCTGAGTGAGATCCATGCAGATATAGTGCAGTGATTTTATGTTTATTCATATAAGAATTACCTGTAGAACATTTTTTAAAATACCATTATTTGGTGTCCACCCCCAATTAAATCAGCATCCCTAGGAGTTAAGTACCCTAGGTGATTTCCGTGTGCTGCGGGGATTGAGAACCTCTGAGGTGGTCCAAGTTCTGATTGGTGGGTCTGGGGTGAGGCCCAAGGCTCTTAAGGAGGATGTGGGTGATTCTAATGCAGATGGTGGCACCTCCACACTCGAGGTTGGTTTGGAATCTTACAGGAGGTGGCACCCACCATGCCCTTTGTTTCTGGTCCTCATGGGGGTCCCTCAAGGTGGGGGATCTGTGAAAGGGCCACAGTGGGGAAGGAGGCCTGATTTTCCTTCTCTCCCAGTTCTCCCCGGTGGTGGTGACGGGGCATGTGCTCCGAGAGCTAAATCAAGTGTCTGCTGGTGGCGAGCGCCCAGGCAGGCCCTGGAGAGCCAGAACCAAGTCTGACCTGCAGCTAACTGGGCCAGAACATCCTGCTGGCCTGCCTCCCACCTGCCAGGGGGCTCTGGCCCTTTCTGGGGTGCTGCGACGGCTGCAGCAAGTGGAGGAAAAGATTCTCCAGGTGAAAGCCTCACTCTGGGCCCTGCCTGTCTGCCCATGTCTGGGGTGTCTCCCTGTCCCCCTCTCTCTCCTCCTGCCCAGGGTGGGTTCCTTTCCTTACTGTCCACTCCCTGTCTCCTGTCCTGTCCTGTCCTGACTGTCTCCATCCCCCCCAGGTGACCATCGGTCCCTATCACTGTCTCTTTTTTCTGTTTTCTTTCTCTTCTCGACTGCAGAAGAAAGCTCAGAATTTGGCCAACAGGGAATTTCACACAAAGAACATTAAGGAGAAGGCAGCTCACCTGGCCTCTATGTTTGGACATGGGGAGTTCCCACAGGTAAACACAGGGATTTCAGTGGCCCCAGGGGTTCAGATATTGGGCATCTAATGAGATGACCATGAATCACTCTCTGGAGCTTGACTTCCTCCTTCCTCCTTTGATAGCACAGGGAGCTGTGCATTTTCTATGTCATGAAAGAATTCAAATTGCCATCTAAAAGAGACCCAAATGGGAACATTTGAAATAAGTAGATAAATCATGAAAAAATGAAAAATCAAAGTCAGAAAAATAATCTTGGGTCAAAGGAAAGTGTTGCTGAGAGAAACACCTGCTGGTAGACCTAGACTTTGGAGTAGCTCCTGAGCTGCCTAGGAGCCCATACAAAGAGGGAAAGCTGGCCAGTTATAAGGATCACAGTGGCTTGACAGTAAACTCACTGCCCAGGATGACCCAAGGGACCATGGAGAGACCTCCCTGTGACCCTGACTCCCTGTGGCACTGAATGACGAGGGTGATCCCATGCCTTAGCCCATGCTCTGCTTTCCCAAAAGGCAATGTTGAGCCAAGAAAAATGGCTTTGCCTTAGAATAGGAACTACTGCCTCCTCCATCCAGGTACTTATTCAGAAACTTGCTGAAAAGAAGAGCATGTGCTCAGAGGGAGGTCATAGTTGATAATGAGTGCTCCCTTGTTTGCAGCGAGTCTAGTCTCTAGAACATGCCTCCTCTGATATTGTCATGGAAAATCTCCAGCCCCGTGTTCCCAGCTACTTGGTAGAGTCATAGACATGGGAGGGACACTTTGCCTTTCATTTTTAGGGTTTCCAAGGGTTATCCACAGACTGGCTATTGCCTGTGGCTGCAGAGGACCCTGCTGTGGCCATCTGTTTCCTATAGCTCAGGACTCTCCTTTCCTAAGCTTGTAGCTGCTACTTCATACCAAGCCCAGAGTGTGAGCTGCAGGAGTTGGCACTGATGTCTGCAGCAGAAGAAGGCAGGAACAGGAATAGCTATTTTGGTAGGCCAAGGGAGCTGGAATAACTAGCAGAAAGCAGGATAACCAGGAGCCTGATAGTCTGCTGGGCTCCGAAGTAGATGTGCTGTTCTGTCCTGAGACACGGCCTGGATATCTTTTCCCTCCTTGAATGCATAAGCATAGGGGCTGCACGGTCAAGGGGTGCGCCCCACTGCATTGCCCTGAGATAATCATGGTTTCTTCTATTTCTGTTCTGTGCAGAATAAACTTCTCTCTAAAGGCCTGTCTCATCCTCATTCTCCGTCTTCTTCCTGCCTTCCATCTCCTGATCCAGCTGCTCCTTCCTCTCCAACGACCGCTGACTCTGTTTCTCCTGCCAGAAAGGTAGTTGTCCTGAGCGATTAGCTTCTCCCGCCCCCTGCATGTTCTGAGATGCTCTTGTGTTCTGCTCAGCCTGCTCAGATAAACATCTGGAGCTTGGCTTGGCTGGGATGGAAACGTGTAAGATGTTTTACTATCGTCCTAGATTTGGTTTTGTTTTTGTTTGGAGCAAGTGCCCTAGTGGAACAGGCAGCACACAAAAATGTGTCCAATGATGCTTGTTCATCCAGCAAGCATTAATTGGGCACCCACATAGGCCAACTGTGTTTAGATGCTGAGAAAACAAAGAGGAATTTCCTGACTACAGTTTAGATGGGAAAATACACATTAGCGTAGAAATGAGGAACTTTTTACCATATGAAATTGCCAGTATTTGGTTTGTTTTGACTTAACTAAATGCAAGTTTCACGTGGTGATTCTGACAAAATATGATCCATTAATTCTATAAGAGGTTTAAAGGATGAGATTGTAGGAACCAGGGCTTGGGGGTTGGAGGGAGGCCTGGGAAGGAATCACAGGGAGGCAGTATGGGAGCCAAGTGCTAAGAGTTATATGGGAGGGATTGCTGGACAGAAGTGTAAGAGAAAGGGGTTTTAGAAAGGAACTCAGGTGTACCCAGGCAGGCAGACAGGACTTGCCTAAAATGGAAGGCAGGATTTTGGTATGACTTCAATTTAGGAATAAACTATTCACCAGAGTACAGAGAGCAAGGGTGAACCTGAGCCCACTCTTTCCACATTCAGGAATTTCATTTATCCTCTTAGAAAGCCACTGAGGGATCTGTGCTGTGTTCCAGAAGGGTGAGCTGCATAGAAGTGCAGAGGTTGGCTGGGAGTGGGGAGAAGGTGGAGTTGTACCTTTGGTTAAACAGATAATGCAAAGCACTCACATGCAATTATTAAATGTGGGTTCTGGGACACTCTGCATGTGTTCCACTTGTCCTGCTACTGACCTTGCCAAATGATGCCACCAGGCTGGAAAGGGGCCGTTTCTGCGGGAAGCTTAGACTCCCCAGTGGCTGAATCTGAAAGTAGAGGTGAAAGCCACTTCATTAGCTGGTGATCTTGGGAATAGCTTTGGAGCCTCTTCCCCACAGATGGAGCTCCTCCACAAATGGCTAGTCTGTGCAGCTCATGTCTGTGCTCAGTCTCAGCATGAGGTGCTGGAAGGGCCCTGTCAGAGTTCCCGCTCATTTGCATCCTCACTGTTAAACCACAAACCAGCTTCCAACTGTTGCATTAGTGGAAAATTCGGAACTGCCACTGGGCGTGTAGTTGGAGGGCTCACTCCTAATGACCCCCTACCATGGGGAGAGAGGCCCTAGTCCTCAAGGAAGGAGTGAGGAATCTTATCAGCCCCACCCTGTCCCAGCTCCCCAGCACAGGCATGTCATATTCCTGGAAGGGCAGCAGGAGCGGCACAGAGAAACAAACATTTCCAGTTCTCAAGGCCACTGAAAATAGCCACAGCCAAGATGCCCAGCACCTTGCTCCAGGTCAGCCAGTGGTTAGCTGTTAAGCCCTGGGTCTCTTGACCTGTCTGGGCCTCCATTTACTCATCAACAAGGGAATAATTTCCAACTCATGTGATAGTGAACTGTTTGGGTAGAAAATGGCATTTTTGTCATCACCAAAATTTCAGGGGAGCCTTTTTGCCCAGTTCAGGAGAGGAGTCTTCCAGGAATGGGAAAATGGGGACTTTGCACTGTGAATAAAGGTCATTAGTTCCCTTGCCAGACTGATGGGAGGGGCAAGAACACCTGGGCACAGACAAGCAGTGGCACCTGGGCGCATGCTTTACTTTTCTCCTATCCCTCCTGGGCTGGCCAGCCCTTCAGGGTGGAGCTAGTCAAGGTCAAGGTTGGAAGGCTTTGCTTCCATTCTCAGGGTGGCCTGACTTGGTCACTGCCCTCTCAGAGTGGACAGCAGAACTAGGGCAAGGAAAGCCACCACACCTCCCAAGTTCCCTGATATCCTTTCCAGTAGGTTCGATTCCTGTTGGTGATGACAAGAGACAGTAGGGTCTGGCAGAGACACTTCTTGTCAGTGAGCATGTCCCCCAGGCACAGCATCATTGCACCTTAAGAGCTGCTTCTCCACCGGGCTCTTCAAGCAGCTTTAAGTCAACGTTATTCGCTAAGCCAATGGCTGAACATTCATCCATTCATTCAACGGATATTTGATTGACAGCTCCATGTCAGGCACTTTAGACTCTGGGCACATGCATGAGTGAACAGTTATGTTCCTGCCCTGAGGAGGCTTGCATCACAGGGGAAAATAAACAGTCAACAATAAGGGGAAATAAACAGTCAACAATGATATTAAAGTGATTACATGGAAGAAAGACTATATTTCCTAAGGAAAAATTAGAACAGGTGGCAAGATTCTGGCATGCAATTTAAAATGGGATGGGGGTGAGGGTGTTCTTCCTGAAAAAGTGCAAACTGAGCAGAAGCAGAGCCACAGAATAGAAAACAAAGATAGAGGGAACCCCAAACAAAGCCTGGTGCCCAGGACTCCTGGCTCTGGCCCAGTGTTCCCTCCTCTGCTTCCCAGAGGCTACGCGTGAATGGAGGTCTTGTCTGAGTGCCCAGCCCAGAGGCCGTGTCCATGGAGAGCCCCACTCACAGGAACAGGAGGGACTGCAAGTGGGATGATTGGGAGTAGCCAACTCCACTTCCTCTGGCCCCCAGCTCTATAGCTTTGTTCTTTGTTTCTCCTGGGTTGTGGTAGAATCCCCCCAACCCCTAAGAAACCTCCTGTCCCATGTATTCTTAACCCATCTCCCAAGCCAGCCTCGGCCATTGGATGATGGTGTAATTAGGCTGCCTTAATAGGGTCTAGCATTTCACTAGGAACTGGTGGGCTTTTTATACTGTGGCTGGGAATGACTGGGGAGCTCTTAGATATGGCTCTGGACATGCCACTTATTATCTCTGTGCCTTAATTTCCCCATTTGAAAAAAAAAAAACACCTAGGCTGGACTTGGCACTCACAGGCCCCTCCAGATCTTACTGTCAGGCCACTGTGGACAGTTGGAGATGGAGTGGTGAGTTTCTAACATCAAGTTGTGTTGGAAAGGATGATGCCAGATCTACCATCATGTCCCCTCCTCAGCTCCCCTCCCTGCCTGGTCCCACCCCTACATGGGTTCAATGCTGGGCTTTGCACATGCAAAAGCTGGTCTCCACTGAGGAGGCAGCTGGCTGCCCCTTACAGCATATGACAACCTGGCAACAAACAACTTCATTCAGTCCAGGAGGCACTCAGCAAGCATCTCCTGGGGCCTCAGTGCTTCTTCCTAATAGATTATGGATACTCTGTTTGCCCAGTGACCCAAGTTGGACTCAATTCAGGGAAGCTAGGGGAAGAAGAATGTCCTTCGAAACTCATGCTTATTGGCAACCTTCTGGCAGGCAACGTGTCTGTTCCTACCCTAGAACTCTGCTCCTCGATTCCAAGGATCCAGGGATACTTGCCACATTGTAGGAACAGATTTAGTGAAACTGGTCCTGAGGAGCACATGTTACAGGATGCACACTGGGTCACCAGCTTTGAGAGATGCAACTGGGGCTCTGCCTACAGACCACGCCTGCCTGCACTCTCCAATTGGCATTCCACTTTGAAGTCCAGAGTGATGCTGCTGTGGTTTTGGTTAGAGGGAATTCGAGGTCCTCTCATTTAGCGTCTAGATGCTTAAGAGACTCTTATCTTTAAGAACTTGGACTATGAGATCAGGTCTAGTCTTATCTCCCCAGCACCTTTTGACTCATCCATCCCATCAAGCCAGTCCTGCTGCAGTGGTGTCAGCCTCCTAGCAACCATTACGTAACTTTATTCTTCAAGATGGGAGGTCACTGCTGTCTTGACCTAGGTGTGCCCAGTAATCATTTACCAAGGCTGGTGAGCTCTTGCAAGAACAAAATGGTGGCTGAATGTTTGCACAGCTGAGCCTACAAGGGATGGCCTCACTGGGCTGGGACTGTGGTTTAGTCCTCCTGGGTCAGAAGAGCATTGTGTATTGCAAAAGGTGTTTTTTTTTTTTTTGTACCCTTTGGGCATTTGCTTAAGAACTGGAATTGCTGGGTTTACTATAGAAATTTGCATATTAGAGAAAGCTGAGTAGTCTTGGCTGTGCAGTCCGCTTGTGTTTCATCTGATCTCAAGGCCACCCTAACCTCATTGTCCCTCTCTCTGGCCCTGGGATAGAGCTAGGCAGCTCTTTGGAAGCATCCTGTGCGTGTTCCAGCCTGGAGGATTTAAATTGGCAGAGTGCTGGTGTGTCTCAGGGAGGTGAGCATTATAGGGAGAAGAGTATGTGCTTGGGGTCACACTTGGACTCAGAGCAACAATTTACTGTGTGACCTTTGACAAGTTAGTAGGTCCCTCAGCGCCTTAGTTTTCCTAACCTGTAAAATGGAGAGGATAACAGCTACTCCTGAAGGTGGTTGGAATATACAGTGACCTCACGAGATCCTATCACTGCTGCTGCCCCAATTAAAAAGAAGGGAGGAGCAAAGAAAGAAGAATCTGAGGCGTCTGATGATGCCATGGGTTTTGGTCTTTTTGACTAAACCTTGTTTGTAACATGTTCAATAAAAAGCTGACCTCTTTAAAAAAAAAAAAGAAAGAAAGAAAGAAAAGAAAATGCCTGAAGCATCCAGTAAATATGCTCCCCTCCAGTGGAGGAAAATTCTAGAAAACACTCGTTTATCTAAAATACATGTTACTTCTTCTCTTTCTTTTTTTTCTTTTTTAGAGTTAATGTTTCATTTATTTATTTCCTTGTATCCTTGTTAATTTTTGGATAGTTATTTGATTTCTCCCCTCCAGTGTGGTCCCTGTAGTTATCCACCACCACAGTAACCCATGGCCCATCACCACCATCAAGAAGACGTGCTATATGCATGCAATGGAACACTACCCAGCCCTCAAAAAAAATATAAACTCATACTATTTGTGGCAGCATGGATAGTGCTGGAAGGGATTATGCTAAGAGACACAAGTCAGGAGAAAAAAGATGATTCCTCTCTTTCTAAAGGCAAAGATGTTATTTTCAGTTTCCATTTCTATATCAAACACGTAGGAGAGTATAGCCTCGAGGAGTTAGAGCATCCCTGAACCCCACCTGTGCCATGGGTAGGGGATTATAAGAGCCACCTCCCAGGGCCCTGAGGGCTAAATGCCTATGATCAGCAGCACAGAGCCTGGCACCCAAGGGCTGCTTGAGCAGCCCTAGAATCCTTCCTTTACTTCAACTCTGAGTATTATTTCTGGACCCCCACAAAAAACATGGTTTCAAGCGTGGCCTGTGCTTTCCTTTGCCCTTAGCCGGTAGCTGAGGGCCCAAGTCCCCCATTCTGTCCCCTGATGTGTCTCACCAGGGGCCTTCTCAGTGAGCAAGGATCTGGCCCATGGGGGACCAGGAGACTCCCATCAGCCCTACTTGTGGAACCCTCCCCTTCCAGAGAGCCCTCAGCTCTGAGGCCCAGAAGCACTGCTCTTGTCCCTGCCTGACCCCTCAGGCCTCATGGTGCTCACAGCAAGGCTTGTGGTCACAGGTGGCCCCGCTCTGGAGAAACAGAGCCTGGATATCTGGTATTCTTGGCTGAGTTCCAAGCCCAGGGAGGAAAGTTCCCATTGTTAGGACACAAATGGTCCCAGGAGCCTGCTTCCTCCTTCACTCAGAGCATGTGCCCTGTGCCAGGAGTGTAGAAATGAGGAAGGCAGGGCCATCACGTCACAGACCCGAGGGGAGATGAGCCAGCTCAGTGCAGGGGGACAAGGGCTTCAACATCCAGGCAGGAACTGGTGTCCTCTGAGCCAGGAGAGGCAGTATTGCCTGGGCGTCCCTGTGTGTGGGTGTCTAGCAGTCTTCTGACACCTGGCCACAGTGCTGTGACAACAGTGACGTCACTGTGTTTGAATCTGGGCTGACTTGGGAGAGAAGTGGTGTGCTCCTTCTGGGAGGGCCCCAATTCTGCAGGCCTGCAGAGTGGTGATGGATCCCATTTTATAGACGAGGAGGCTGAGGCTCACAGAAGGGAATTCTTGTATGTGAGGTTAATCTGATGTGATGTGAGATGATGTAATGTGAAGTGCCCAGCCATTCCAACTTGTTCTAACTAATTAACTGAAAAATAATTAGAATGTGAAAGGAGGAAAAATAGTGAGACATACCTGAATTCCTCAAAATTACAAGAATATTTTAAGATACATAAAAGCAGTCCTGTAGTCCTTCAAAAGGACCAACTTTTAAAAACTAGCAACTGGAAGATTCCCATTTTTGGCCACATCATCAGATGGCCCAACTTTTGTTTGGACAGATAATTCCCAGACAAAATGTAAGCTCTACTCTTGTACAGCCCTCCCTAGGAACATACACAGCTTGCCTTTCAATACATAAATCTCGTTGAGAACCTCTGGACTTTTCTCTGAGCTCATTACCAGGATGAGTCTTCTGGTAGCTTCTATATTGGTTGAGAATCTCTTGCTTAGGATCCCCAGAGCCAAACTTTCCCTGAATGACTAAAACAGGGATCCTCAAAGTGTGGTTCATGGGCAGACAGTGGCCTGTGACCCACTGAGCACAGCAAGTACATATTAGACCCCTGTAGAGCTACTTGACATTGCCATACCTCCAAGTGCGGGATCATTTTTATTGTGTCTGGAAGTATCAGGCCACAACAGATTGGAGAATTAAAAAAAAAAAAAAGCAAAACCCTGCCATTCACCTCTGATAGTTTGAGGAGCATGGAATTAGCACAAGTCTAGCTGGCAATGTCCTCATTTTTAGGGAGCCAATAGGGCACCCTGTTGTCAGGAAACAAAAGGGCAGTAACCATGAACCCCAGGACACATCTGCCTTTACACTGTCTTTGGGGGTGTGCTTCCAGAGCACCTTTTCATCCCTTCAGACAAGTTCTACATCATCTGGTCTCTTTTTGACCTCTTAGGAAGTCCTGGTCCACTCTTGGTATTGGCCTGTGGTGATTGCGGGATGGTTCCTGTCTGACCAAGAAGGTCATATGGAAGAGAGTCAATGCTACTTTTCCTTAAGGGTCCTCTCATTTAGCTATGCTTAAGAAATCACCATCATGATGTGGGAATGTAGATGCAAATGGAGAAAGGGTTTTTGGCCGTAATGATAGGCAAGATATGGTCTTCATCCTGGATCTCATAGTTAGGTGACTTGGAGAGTGTCCTGTGCTGGTAGAACTGAGCAGGCCTCTACTGCAGAGCTGTATCTTGGCAGCACCCCTAACCCCAGCAACCTCAATGGCATGCTTGGGTAATTGCTCCCTAAGCCAGGATTGCACAGAAGCTCCGTAGCACAAAGTGCTTATTAGCTAAGTGGTTAATAAGGTCTCATTAGGGACTTGTATTTAAAACCCTAGAAAGTAGCCTCAATCTTTGCTAACTCAAGGGAGGCAATAATTGCGCGTGGGTCTCATGGCATCACTGTTACCTTTCTGGGAGAGCACCACAGAGCCAGTTCACACACTGGGCTGGTGGAGACAGTCACACATGGACAGTGTGGGCGGGCAGGCAAGTCTGACCTCCTGTGCCTCCCTCCCCTCTGTATTTTGATATAAACTCAGGAAGTGCTTGATATTCTACAGCCCCTGTCTGAGGAGGCTGTGATGGGGGCCGCTGCAAGGAGCGGGCCATCAGGCAAACAATGGTTATTGTCCTGATCTGCTGTACCTGAACCTTTCTTAGAAGCAGGAGTCAAGTTTCTTGGCATTCATGAAATGGATCTGAAAAATGGCAGAGTGTGTTTGAAAGCAGAATCCTAACCTCTCCCAGGTTTGGGGGCGGTGGGCTAGAGTGGAGTGAGTACCTGGCCCAGAAGCTCAGGCTCCTAGAACATGGCAGGCTTTGCAAGGTCAGAGGAGATCCCATCTGTCTGAGTCATGGGGTCACACTCACCCAGCAGGTCCGTGGCCATATTCTCCATAGCCCCAGCATCTTCAGATGCAGCCCAGAGAGACTGTTCCAAAGTTGCTGTTCGGGTTGCGGCTTTCCAAATGAGACAGGAAGCCAGGGCCCCCCTGCACCTGTCCTTCTTCCCAACTGCTTCCTATCCCTTTCTTTCCCCTCTGCACCCCCTCTAGTGCCTGTGCTTTTGCTGGGATCTGATGCGCTGGCCTCAGCTTTGGACACTGCTACCGAGGGTTGGGGAGCTGCAGGAGCTACTGCCAACTGCTTGGCCATCCCTGACCTTCTACTACACATCTGAGGTTTTCACACAGGGTTAGATGTGGGCTTCCAGGTACAGACATGGGTTTAGGTTGAAGGTGTTGCTGCCCCCTAGCCCTTGTGCAGGTCTCTGTTATTTGTCACAGTGGCCATAACCTGCGTGGAGTCCCTTCAGCCTAAATCACCGACTTCTTTGGCCATATCCGTAAAGTGGATTAAGAGACTCGCTCCCTCCCTCCAGGGTTTTGGAATCAGGAACTGTGCTGACAGCATCTCATACTGTGCTTGTTTGCTTCCCTGAAGAGGAGACTGCAGCCTCCCTGGGGTGGTCTTTCAGAGCTGGTGCGGAAGAGGGTGCACATTGGGGTCTGTCTGTGCATCAGATTTGTACTGTGCCGTGTCTGTCTAGGCTGTCCACTGCCACCCCTGCCCTAGCTCCTTGACTTGTGGGCAGGGACCCAGCATTCGTAGGTAGGCACTGGCTGTCATGCCCTCATGAGCATGGCCCCCGCCCCCCATCAGGCAGTGATCCCTGAGGCCCACATGTACTGCTGCTCCCAACTCTGAGCTCCAGGACCCTCAGGGCACTGCCTTCTGCAGCTCCACCCTGATCCCCTGCCTTCCCAGCTAGGCCGCATTTACTGCCATCCCAATCACCACTTAGGCTGACAAGGTGCCAGTGTGATCCTGGCCTGGAGGGACTCAGGTCAGACCTGGCCCTTGCCTCCTAGGGACACAGGAGCTGCAGGACAGGCTGGAGCCTGCTGAGTTCAAAGGAAAGAGGGAGGGAGGAGTCATATTCATCTTAACCCAGCCCTGCTAAGTGCCAGGCACTTAGACACACATTCTCTCACTCAGTTCTTGCCACAAATCCATGAGGCAAGCACTATTATCCTCATTTTCCTAATTGAGGAAACTGAGCTCAGAGATTAGGGGTTTCATCCTGGGTTCCAGAACTGGTTAGTAGGAGAGTGGGGTCGTAAACCTCTCTGCAGGCCTGTGGGGAGCAGCAGCTGACAGCCCTCCAAGAGGGGGTAGGTATCCAGAGGAGGGCACTGCAGATGAGTTGGTGGTGAGGGCTGCATTCCTTGCTGTCTCCTTTGCTGGGTTCTCTGGCTTTTAGACTTTGAGAAGCTACAGTGACACAGGTGTGAATCAGAGTGGCCTTTCGGTGGTTAGCAGGCCCACAGCATGGGTTCCCTAACTCCTGAGGAGAGAGGGCCTATAAAGGCACAGGGTGGGGTCAGGAGACCCCAGGAGGTGCCTGCATCTTGCATTAATTTACTAGGCAACGTTGGAGAGATCCCTTCCTCTCTCTGGGGTTCACTAACCTGTTCGGTGATAAGAGAAACTAGGAAATCCTGAAGGCCTGGCACCCGGGATGGAGGAGTTTTCTCCCCCACCCAGGGTCCCACTTGTTTCCTGTTCTCTCCAGTGTGCCAACTGGTTCTGCCTCGCCTAGCATGTGGGATGCTATTTGCTGTGGATGAGATGCCCTCTCGCACTTCCTGCCTGTTGCTGATTCCTTCTCAGAGCTAACTGGCCTCTCCCTTTGTCTCTGTCTCCTCTGCCTCTGCTCTTGGGTAGCTGACGGTAGGGAAAGTGTCCAGCGGAATAGGGGCTGCAGCTGAAGTCCTGGTCAATCTGTACATGAATGATCACAGACCTAAGGCCCAGGCCACCTCTCCAGACCTGGTAAGGATGCACACCCCTCAGCCTTCACCCACAGACACTGGCTCTGACCTCCCAGGGAGGGCCTACAGGGTTGTGCAGAGGACACAGTGGCCCTTCAATGCTCCCCCTTCATGGGGACCCGCAGGTGCGGTGATCACTTTCAGGAGTCTGCATTTCCTTAAAGATAAACCTTGCTCAGTCTCTCTCCCACTACTCCAACCCCCAGAGCCCCGCGGGTCTTTTCACAAGGCAAAACTGTCTGGGGCTCTGGAGAACTCAGAGAGAAGACCCGGTGAGGCTGTCCACATAACATAGTTAGCCATCCCTGGGGTCCACCCTGCATAGCCTTTTGCATCAGATTGAGAGTTCGGGTCAGGAAGAAATCATCCTTTCCTTTGAGGTCTCCCCTTTTCCAAACCAGGCCACTCACTATCATCCCCGCTGATTTAAGCTGATGATATTTTGGTTTCCTTCTGGCACATTCTCTGGAATAACTCAGGTGTGACCCTGTCCTGCCCTTCACCCTCCCCCCTTTCTTTAGGGATCTGACTGGCAGCCTGGTGGGCTGGAGGACACAGCCTCTCCCTTTCCTGCAGTTTTCTGAAAGGTTTTGATGCCACAAGCTTTCCTTGCCTGCTCTGCATCACTACAGGGGTCAAGTGATATAAAACACTCTTCCAGTGACCTCACTCTTGACCCATCCTGGGACAGATAAGAAGAGACTGTCCCTGGGAAAGCCTGCCTGTGGGGAGGCCCACTCAGTCAGACCAGAAGAATCACTCAGTTACAATAGCAGCAGTCCCCCCAGGCTGGGGTCTGTGTCTAAGTGTTCTCCACCCTCCCTCCACTTTGGTGCCTGCAGTGACACAGTAGCTGGAGCCCACAGGTTCCCTTAATTCAGGTTGGAATTTCTAAAAGCCTAGACCTGGCGTGTGAAAATGTCATATAAGCCCTAATATGCTGCCTTTGTCTCCCGATGCCCTGTGTCCCCAGGAATCCATGCGAAAGACATTTCCCATGAACCTGGGAGGCAGCGACACCTGTTACTTCTGCAAGAAGCGCGTGTACGTGATGGAGCGGCTGAGCGCAGAGGGCCACTTCTTCCACCGAGAGTGTTTCCGCTGCAGCCTCTGTGCCACCTCCTTGCGCCTGGCAGCCTATGCCTTTGATGGCGATGAAGGTAACCCCCCAGGGGCCAGCCTGGGCTCCTGTCCCTCTGGAGGCTTTGGGAGGCCCAGCACTTCCCAGGGAATACACTGTCATCTGGAAAACTGTTCAGGGAGCAGGGGGTCTAGTTAGGGGGAGGCGGCCTGTGGTGGGCACGGCTCCTGAGGAAAGGGGAGCTGTTGGCTCCCGGCTATTCCCTAGAGGGCACCTACTATGTGCCAAGTGCTTGATGTGCATTTTCTCATGCAGCTTCTCTACCACCTGTTGCCCCTGTCACTGAGGAAATCAACCTGGTAACCTATATAATGTGCCCGACACCACACTTGGCAATAGAGTCGATAAGTGATGTCATATTAACGTTAGCGTTTATTAGGTACATATTATGAAACTAGCCATAGCAGTAACATCCCTCTGCTAAGTGCCTTACAAGAGATCATCAAAGAAGGAATTGCAGTGGATGGTGTGAGTGATTGTTTTCCAAGTTTCAACACTTGACATTTGCACTGTTGTGTATAACAAGAGCAGTATAGCACGGTGCCCATGATTACATAGTCAAACTAAGCTGCCTGGGTTCAAATCCAAACTGTTCCCCTTACTAGCTATATAACCTTAGGCCCATCACCTAGCCTCTCGCTCCCTCAGTTTCCTCGTCTATAAAATGAAGATGCTACAGGTACTTAGCACATAAAGTTGTTGGGAGGACCAGTGAAATGCTTCAAGCATAACATTTAGGATAATGCCTAGTACATTTGGAGTCCCAGCTAAGTTGTTACTGTTTTATCATTATCATCGTCACTGTGGTACTGTTGAAACTGAGCCAAGAAGGCACCCAGTAGTCCTGGGCAGTGGCCAGTGACCACTGCATGTCTCACCTGAGTCTTTTCCTCCCCATCACTGCCACCATCTGTTCTGAGTCTTCTGCTCCCAAGGTTTCCAGAGAGCAAGAGGAGATAGAAACAGTGTTGGTATTCAGAGCTCTCCATTTTGCTGCCTGGCCACTGGCCTTGGAGGCGGCTTACATGGCTTACATCCGCTTTGGGGATTATCCAAAGGTTTTGGCCCCATCCTGAGGATCTCCCCACCAGCCTGCCTCAGCTTATTGCCACTTCCTTTAAGGCAGGTGACAAACAATTTCCCAAACCATCCTGGTCTTCTTTCCATTATTGGCATGTTCTGACCTAAACAGTGGCAGGCCCTTGGCTTGTGTCTGCTGTGTCTCCGCTTTACAGGAGAAAAACCTTCATGCGTGCATGCGTGTGTCTTTCTTTGACAGGCAAGTTTTACTGCAAGCCTCATTTCATCCACTGTAAAACCAGTAGTAAGCAACGGAAGAGACGGGCAGAGCTAAAGCAACAAAGAGAGGTACGTTCTGTCTCTAAAACGCAGGTGGAGAGGGAAGGCCCCGCCCAAGACTTGCAAGGGTTCTCCAAGGTTTCTGGGTCTAGAGGGATCGAGACTCCCCTCTCTGCCCCCTGGCGTGGAGACCCCCTTTGCCTCTGTCTGTTCAGCAGCCTCGGAGTGTCCCATTCCAGGTGAGTGACGGTGCTGCTCTCGTGGGAAAGCCCAGAGAGCTTTCCCAAATGCCACAGATGGGATTACGTGCTCAGCCACGAAAATGCCAGGAGCTCACTTTGCCCCCAGGCACTATTGGCAAGGGTACCTGAAACGTGATCCATCTGTGTGATTTCCATGTCCTGTCCCTGCCACTTGGATGTCTGCAAAGACTGGTCTTCTGAATTTATGAGGGTGTCTGAGACGGCTCCCTCTGGCAGCACTTAGCAAATCCCTTCTCCACAGCTTAATTAATCACCCTCCACCCACAAAGACCCTCAACTTAAGGCTTTTCTCGGCTTACACAAGTGATATGAGTTCAGTGCAGAAAAAATGGGTAAATGAAAGTGATAAAGAAGGAAATTTAAAGCCACCCATCCTCACTTATCCCGAGGAAACCATAATTAACATTTTATGAATTTTGTATATTTTCTTACCAACTTTTCTATGTGGCTATATTTTAACCTAATTGGAATCCCATCACCACAATTTCATATGCTTATTTTCACTAGCAGTTTTCATGACATTAAAATTTTTTTCAGAGCATAACTTCTGGTACCTATAAAAGATGGCTAAGAACTTGAGCCCCCTACTTGTTGGACATTTTCATTTCATACTTTTACCTTATATTTTTACAGTACCTGTTTTCAGATGCCCAGCTTTATCCATATTTCAAATTATTTACTTAGACACTAGCAGAAGAAACAGGGTTGCTGAATCAAAGGACATGTGTTTTGGAGGCTCATGAAACCTGTGCCCAGTTTGTCCCCCAGGAAAGTCATATCCATATTCAGCTCCCCTTTAGCAGTGCTAAGAGACCATTTGGGGGGTACTATTGCAAAATGCAGCATCTTTCAAGTTAGGTATTTATCAACTCTGCATCAGTAGAGGAGTCTTCTGTATGAACCATGCACTGAATGTCATCTCTTCGATCTATTCCTCAGGAGGGGGATGCATGGAAAGAGCAAGAAGCCCCTCGACGAGACACTCCCAAGGAAAGTTCTTGCGCAGTAGCCGCCATTGGCACACCTGAAGGCAGCCCCCCAGGTATCACCACTTCCTTCTTTAGGAAGGCGCTCTGCTGGCCTCTCAGGCTGCCCCGGAGCCTGCTTAACTGGATTCAGGGACTCCTGCGTGCCACTGGTCTCCATATCAGGGACAATGCTTACAACTACTGCTACACATACGAGCTCCTGAGCCTCGGGCTGCCCCTCCTCTGGGCGCTCTCCGAGGTCCTGGCCTCCATGTACCAGGAGTCAGAGGAGTCCCTGGAGAGCATCCGTGTTTGGGTGCTCCAGTACCTCCCGGTCAAGCCCCGCTGAGGCGAGGCTGCCCCAAAGTGCCGTACCATTTCCCGAGTAGAGGTATTAGTTAGTGAGGGTGCTGGCCAGGACGCCTGGCGTTCTTTACCCAATTAGCTCATATCCAAAGAGTCCTGCGCTGGCCACCTGCCCTGGCCTTGCCAGGGTGCGCATCAGCACTCAGTGCTGGGGCCAGCAGAACATGAAGGATTTTTTTTAATAGTTTTCTACTTTTTTATACCAAAGTGAGCCATATTCTGGGTTTACATTTCAATTTTTTATAAGCCAAGAAATAATTTTTTCCCTGTGTCAGTTTTTCTAAGCACGGGTTTGGTGTGCATAACAAACCCCCTCCACACCGTGGAGCCCCTGCCTGAATGTTTTTGATGTTGGCCTTTATACAAACAAAATGATTGTGCCCCCTCCCAGGCCATTGCCTTTCCACTTCCATTTTTGTGCCCAGATGCTACTTGACCACAGGGGACAATTTTTTGTAGTATGTAATTTTAGAAGAACGGAGTAGGGGGACAGAGGAGAATTAAACCTACAAAAGCACATGGCAGTGTTTAGTTAACTGTTATCTTTGCTCCCTTGTTTTGAAATCAAATAGTAGCTCAAACATTCTGAGCCCCATACCAAGTCACAGCCAAATGACAGAACCACGGGCTTTCAACCAGATTGCTGCAGACATACATTTTCTCTTCCCACTAATGAGTGCTCAGCAAAAGCACCCTGGCACTGGATGACAGAGCACTCCATCAAGCTGATGCAAGGCTGAAGAGGAGCTAAGTCCGTAGGTGGTGTGGGCCAGAGCTATCACCCCCTGGGTTCCATCCCATTCAGGCCTCCAGCCACTCCAAGGCTGTAATGGTCAGATTGAGGGAGAATCTGCCTTTCGTTTTATGTCCTTGGAGTCTGAGGGTGTTTGTTAGCACTTCAGGGAAATATAGCTGAGAAGCATGGTCTGCCAGTGAGCATTGCTTGCAGGCATCCTGGCTGCTTGGCCACTCAACAGCCATGCATATTTGGCCAAAACAGTCAGAAACAATTTATGTTCACAGTGTCCTAGCAAAAGAATGTATGTGACCTCCAGAGGAAAGCTCCCCTGTGTCTTGCCTGGCAAGGGAATCTGGGAGTGGAAGCTGTTTGCTGACTGATGCAAAATAAATATATCCTAGTAAGGGCAAAACCAGGTAGGCATTGACCCACCTGCATTCTTCACTCTGGGCGTCTGGAGGAGGCTCAGCTCCCCGTCCACTTTGCCTGAACATGCACAGCTGCTAGGTCTGGTTGAATAGTGGAGAGGCCAATGGGACAGATCTTTACCCTGCTCCGCCTACCGAGAGCTGAGGCCTGGAGTCAGCTCTATGCCATGGAGGTCTCCTCCAATAAGGATGGAGGCTGCTATGGGTTAGGAGCCCCAGGTCTTGGGAGCTTTGAGATGACAAATTTCTAAAGGGTAGGAAGAAGAGGAGAGGCCTTTCTCCAAATACTTCCCTAAAGTCTTGGGTAAAAAAGGGACATGGCCAAGGCCAAGTTCCTGAGAAACGTTGCCTCTGTCCTTGCGGTACTCTCCTCTGTCCAATGACTTGCCTGGTGTTTTCCCCGTTTTTTTTTTTTTTGCTGGGATTTTAATGTTCAGCATAGTGGGAGGAATCCTCCATTCGCTTTATGTTTGATTCTAGAAAGTAAGTCCTCAAGGTCATGAAGTGAACACGGGCAAAGCCATGTTATTGTCATTGTCACCAGCTCAGGGTGGGGTGGGCTTAGAGGCTTTATGGAATGCTCCAAGAAACCAGGCTGAGACCTCTGAGAATGTCATTTATGGTTGCAGAGACTGGTTTGAATTACTCTTGATGAGACAGGGCGTGCCTGTCAGAAGCCTGAAATGTTTGTATATTCTGGGACCTTGAACCTTCTTGGTAGGTCGCACCAAGGGCCCCACCCGGGTGGATCCCCACCGGGGTGAATGCCTCTAAGTCTCCACAACATAATCCAAAATAACATGAGACATGAGTCAAATCGATTGGGTCTGAGAAGGTGTGGTGGGGGGCAGGACATCCTATGGACACAAGCTGCTGTGGAGTCCAGGGATGTTGGCATATGCAAACGGCCTGGGGCTCTGTCTTACACCTAAGCAACTGGTCTCTACCAGAAAGGTTCACTTGTCCTCAACCTGCAGTGACTTGTGTGGGGAAGTTTCCCGTTATCAAATTGTTGCCTGATTTTCAACTCCCCCGCCTTCTCCAGTTGTCAGTTGTTTTCCTTCTTTCCCCAAACTAAATTCTTTTTTCTATCTCTCTCTCTCTCTCTCCAACCTTGCACCGTGGCCACCAGTTCATTTCAGTCTTCCAGTGCTACACCCACTTCTTGGCTGACACACTTCTGCTCTGAGGTGACTTGTTCTCTTGCCAATTTTCAGAGAGTGGTACTAACCCCTAACCCGCTTCCCCACCTGGTCTGTTCTCCCCCCTGGGGTAATGGTCATGCTGTGAATGTCTTGCATACTAATGGACTGATTCGGTGGCATGGTTGGTTAGCAGGTGGGTGGTGTTCCTACAAGAGCCGTATCTGATTCTGCTTACCTCTGAGCCAGCCACCGGGTCCACACCAGGTGCACGCCCCACCTCCTCCTGCTCCCCCGTGGCCTGTGTGGTGCATGCTTTTCCCGTCGCACTTATGAAGCCAGCTACCTTCCTGGGAGGGTTAATGATGATTGTGAGACAGTACCCTTGAGAGGTCTCTGTCAGCTTTGAAAACAACTACTCTTTTATCTAGCAACTTCTAAAAATCACATGCACAGGAGTGTCTGCTTAAGTTGCTTCAAATAGAAATCTTATTGATTGATCATGGTGGGATTTTAAAATAATGCTCCCAGACTTCATCCCAAGCTTGACCCGTGCTCTGTATCTGAATATATAATCAGTTTTTCTAGCAACTCCTTTCTCTGCCGCAGAGACCCAAGGGTTTCACTGTGGCTTTTCTTAGCTCTCTTGGCTCCCAAAGCTCCAGATGATGCAGAAGCTCGACTAGAGCAGGCATCGCCACAGGCTAGGGAGGCCTCTGAAAGATGATTTGATTCAGTCCCAGGCCTGGAGCAGTGGGTTTCCATACCCCATGGCTATAAACACATTCTTGCTATTCTGGAGCCACGGACCAAGTGCTCTTAGAGAGAAT
Organism: Talpa occidentalis; assembly: GCF_014898055.3. NCBI lineage: Eukaryota > Metazoa > Chordata > Mammalia > Eulipotyphla > Talpidae > Talpa > Talpa occidentalis. The sequence goes on from NW_023603184.1 coordinate 28,285,841, forward strand.
CTACACCCCTGCAGTGGGGCTCCTGTAGACTAGGCCGTGGGTCTCAGGCTGCAGTTGGTGTCTGTCCTGCATGCGACACAGAGCCAGGCTGCCCTCTCGGCCTGGCTGCCAGCCCTGCATGCTGCATTGCTTGCTGCATCGGTGCAGATCCTAGCCACTGCCAAGTCATTGCTCTTGTCTTATCTTCTCTTGCAGAGTCTCCCTCCCTTTATAGAATGTCAACCAAAGAGTGCCCTCCTCCCCTGTCAGTCTTCTCACTAGCTAGTCTCCGCATTTCAGCACTGCGCATGTTTGTGACCTTTAGTAGTCATTTCCAGTGCCACCCCGAACCCTGTATTTTGCACACAGCAAACAATGTTTAGCTTTATTTATGGTATTTGATGCTGTAAATGAAAATAAATATGGTTCTTTATAAAGCGCATTGTTTCCTCTCTTCTTTGGTGTGGAAGCTTCTCCAAACCTCCAACACAGGGCCTGGTTTAGGGGGTCAGACTTCCCTAAACTGCTGGCGGGACTTGCACTTGTGGTAAGCTGGATCTCTCTGGGGCTGCGCTGGGCACTCTGAAATGAAATATTACCCAGGGGTAATATTTGGAAAATAACCCCAATGCTCCTGGGCCAGGCTTTGGGGTCTCTTTCTTGTAAACTCGTGGCACTTTTCTGCTCTAGATGCTCATAGCTGGGTGAGGGTCAGTGGTACCTCAGCTCTCAGGGACAGAGTGTCCTGTAACACTCCCCCACCTCCCGCCCCTCAAACCTTGGACCTGTAGGAGGCCTTATTTTAGGAACCTTGCACTTACTCAGGTTCCAACTAACAAAGTTTGCTCTTGAATGTTCTGTGCCCATCTAGCTGAGTGGTGAATGAAAGGTAAGGTAGAAGGGCTGGACATGGGTTTCAGGAAGGCAGTGAGCATGGCAGGCGTGCTCACCCAGATGGAGAGCCTATTGTGATCCTAGGAGACCCCCTGCCCCCAAAGGCTAGGCTTCCTCATGCCTTTATCCACAGGGCTCTGCCCACAGGACCTCTCTGAGGATGGGTATGGAAGGCTCTGGTCCAACTCCAGACTGTCTTTAAGGGAAAGATTTAGAGTTCCACTCAGCTGGATTGCATAGTGCCAAAGATGTCTGGTCCTCGGCCTCCTAAGGGTGGCTGCAGGAGCAGGCTAGGTGTAGACGGCTTCCCCCACCACTAATGAAAACTCAGCTGGGAACTTCACACATGCCCTTGCACCTCCAAAGGGACATTTCTGAGGCCCTGGGTCTCTGGGTCCACATGCTGATGCCTGAGCTGCCTTCAGAGCTGCCTCCAAGTCATGATCAACTGTCTATTCTTACCTCGAAAGGAAGAGTGCTAGGGACTAAAGTCAGGAGCTGGATTGGACATATGCCTCATGCCTTTATTCATTCATCTCTTCAACAAGTATTTGTTGAATGCCTACCATGGCCTAGGCATGGTATCTAGGCCATGGTAGCATCCTAGAGCTGTAGCAGTGAACCACACAAAGTCCTTGCCCTTCCCTGCGTCTTGGAGTGTATGAATCTTAGTGTTGTCTGTTTGCTTTGTTTATTTGTGCATATTAATCAACTGATATTTGAGTGTCTTCTGTGTGCTGGGAATAGCAGGGAATGAGCTTATAGTTTGGTTTCAATTTTTGAAGTCAAGCTGGGTTACGGCAACATCTTCCAAAGAGTGGCAGTAGAAATCACTAACTCCAAGACATGCTTTGTGAATGAAAGATTTCATAGTTGCAAAGTCTGAGAAGTGTTTTCATCTAATTATGCCAGTCCTCCCAATCTTTGGAAATCCTCAAGATTCCTTATCAAGTTAAAGTCTCTGAGGGGTTGTCCAGTAAAGCAGCTTATTTCACTTTGTTCAAATGGGCTTTCCCATTCCTATTTGAAGTAGGGTTTTCTTTGTTTGGGAACAGTTTTTGTTTTGCATATTATATTTTCCGTAAGTGTTTGGTACAATATTCTTTAATCTGGAGAGACAGGACTAAAGACTTAAAATCAAAAAAGTAAAATGACAACTTTAAATACGAAATAGAACTAATTGTTTATTAGACCATCGCTGATTGACCTAAGCTTTAAAACCTCCAACAGACAAATTTTCACAGGAAAAGCCGCATACAAATCTGACTACATACGTATTTTAACACATAACAAAAATGAAAGTACTCAGTAGACAGTCAAGTCTGGGGAAATATATGTAGTAGATAGGGAAACTCACTGCTTTGACATTGTAAAGATTCGTGCCAAGCAGGGGTTGCCAGGCACCTGACTTAGTGTAGGTGGGCAGTTCATATTTGTTGATCAAAGACCCAATAACGAATGATCCCAATAACAAGGCTGCACAGTTCACACTCAAGCACTTTTTAAAAGCAAACTCTAAAAAGAAAAAGTAAGCATTAACAATATGTTCTTACTTGACTTTCAAAGGAATATAAATTAATTATGCAGTCCAGCCTGACTTGGTTAAGGGAAAAAGGGAAATAGATTGTAGGGGGGGAAATGAACTTCATCACTAGTATTGAGTAAAAAGTAAATGGGGACAGTCTTTTCTGGAAAGCAATATGTCAACAATTACTAAGATCCACAAAATGAGCCCTGACCTCCTGACTAGTAACCCCTGCCAGGGAACCATCCTAAAGAAATAACTCAGCAAAGGAAGCACATCTTCATGCAACCTGAATATTAAGTAGAGTAACTGGGTCAGTTGCAGTGGGTAGGCCCTTCTCCTTTGTTTCTGTGAACTCCTTCACTTTTGCAGCTTTTTCTTTAATTCCTTAAGCCAAAGAAGTGATTGCCTCTTTCACTGCCCCAGGACCAGCTATTATTGATTGAGCAACTTCTGTGGGTCTGTCTCTGGGTCAAGCTCTGAATATGCAGTATCTCACCTCTGCAGGCAACCTCGAGATGGTACTGGCATTACGGGAGTCTCTGATATGAGAGGAGATAATCTAGAACAGCATCTTCAACTATGCAGAACAGAGAGTAACATGGGGCAAGCCTAAGAGTCAGATGCCTCTTGGGAGCCTTGGGCATGGGAAGGCCCTGGACCTGCCTTTGACCTCAGCTCTTCATGATGACTCAGTGGTCTTGGAAAATCCTGTGAACTGGGTTGAATAAGGCCTTTGGCATAGGGTTTTGTGAAGATAGAATAGGTGAGTGTGCTGGTGAGGCACTCAGGATAGCAAGAATGCTGTTGCTGAGTTCTAAGTAGAACTTTCCTGGTTTTGTGTGGCAGGAGTGCCTCAAGGGAGACATTTTTTGGCATTCCAGAACATTTAGGGCTAAAGTTTCTGCTAACTGACTTTATGTTGGGGACTCAACAGAGGTCTCAATCTTTGTCTCAAGTTTTCTGATCCCCCAGCTCTCTTGACACCTTCCTTTAGAAGAGCCCTTAGCTCCACAGTCCCCCTTGGCTCCCGCCACCTGCCAACAGGACTTCCATTTTGCTTTAGTGAATGCTTGAGTCTTAGCAAAGTGGGAGCACAGCATCCTGCTCTGTCTCGACTGTCTTCTAGGTATCTCCACTGGAGGTCTGCTGAGCTTCTCCAACTCAAGCCTCCAACTCCTGGTCGTCCCCTGAAATACTCTATTCTTGACTTTCCCAGTCACAGGAAATGGCAGTTCCATTTTCTTGTTCAGCCCAAAGCCTTGGAGTCATTCTTGACTCTTCCTTCTTTGGTCCTGCCTCCAGGCCCTCACTGAATTCCAAGTTCAGCCAGAATCTGTCCACTTCTCCCCACCTCATACTACATCCCAGGCCTCAGCTGCTGTCATCTGCTCCTGGGTGACCGCAGTGGCCTTGTATGGGGTCTCTCTACTTCTCCTTTTTTCCAATCAACCCTGGTTCAACATAATAGCTGGAGTAATCCTTTTAGAACTTAAGCCTGATCTCTCTGCTCAGAACTCTCTAGCAACTCCCCAGCTTACACAGTAGACTCAGACAGCTCTGTCTGGTCTGGCCTCTGTCATGAACCTACTTTCCTTCCACTCCATCACATTATGTCCCAGCCACACTGGTCTCCTCCAGCACCAGGTAATCTCTATCTCAGCGCCTAGGCACTGGCCATGGCCTCTGGCAGGAAAGCCTCCCCAGTCTCCACATGGCTGACCCTACCCTTTGTTCAAGTCTTTGTCCCCAGTCTCTTTCCCAGGGCGGTAGATCTTAAACTCTGTGACCCAGCTCCTCTGATCCCCCTGGATCGCCCAACTGGATGGTTTTTCCCTAGAATTTATCACCTCCAACCATGTTGTATAATTAACATTAACACTTATTATGTGTGTTGTTTATTTATGTCTTCCCCTTTCTAGAACATCAGCTCCTCGAGGGCAGGGATCTTTGTCTCTTTTAATCACTTCTGTAAGGCCAACAGGGAGCAAAATGGTTACCAATCCTGGACCCTCAGTGCATATTTATAGAATAAATAAAGGAAGGACAGGACCTTCTGGCTTGGACCTCTTGTTGGGGGAGCTGCAGCCACCTTGGGCTGGGGAATGTCTTGCTGGCATCAGTTAGGGTTCAGGCAGGAGAACCTGGAAAAAAAGAATGCCATTGTTGTCCTGATGCCTTTGCAGAGCACTTTGATCAACCAGAAGAAAGGAGTTTTAATTTCACTTGAACTTTTTCATTCTAAGGGGTATAATTTCCACAGCATCGCTGGCCAAGCTGGAGGGACTTGGGCAGGGGGTGGGGTGGGGGCCTCTCAGGAGGCTGGCCGTCCCATCGGGATCCCTGCAGTGTCAGACCCAGGTCATGGATCACACACATTCTTCTCATCCCTGGGTCCTGCCCCAGGAATCTGGGTGGCAGCTTTGAGCCTAGAGGTGAGGTAGGGAACAATCAGTGGAGGATTGGGCTGAGGCCCCAAACCAAGGACAGGAGTTGGCTCAGTTTGCCTTTGGCCTCCTAAATCCACTTATCTTGCAAATGCCTGTAACTGAGCCCAAGAGGGCAGCAGGGGGACCCGCTCTGCCTCCCTGACAAGGAACCTGTGGAGACCTAGAAGTACAAAGGAGATCACAAACCCTGAAGTGTTCTCCCCTTCAATCCCTTTGTTCAGTGAGACAAGGCTGTGCCCAAAGCTGGGGCTCAGACCTGGCCTGACAGTCCTTCTGTGGCAAGGGAAGGGGAAAGAAAGCACTAAGGGCCCAAGGACTAAGGCCCCAACCTGCTGCGGTTGGCAGAAGAGTCCCCGTTTCTGCTGTCTGGTTATGCTACCCTGTTAGGAAGGTCTCCGTGCCACTTGCCCTCGGGCCCTACTGGAGGAGACTCCTGTCCCTGTGAGCCTGTGCCTGGCCTTCGCAGGGTGTCTGGCCTGGGTCCAGCCAAGGCTCTGTGGAAATGGCAGTTTGGAACCGGTCGGCTCTGCTGGGGGCTGTGGAGAAGGAGCAGCTGCGCCCTCCTTTGGGCTGTCTTTTCGTTTACTTGAGCTGGTCTCTCCATGCCGCCTGCCGCAGGGCTCAGACAGGGTCCTTGGAGTAACTGAGGACCACCCTATTCAGGGACCTGAGCAGGGACCCGAGCTGCAAGGCCCTCCGTCAGCATACTCATTTCCCGAGGATCCCGGAACTGGCTCTGTCATTAGGCACCTGAGCCTTTATCTTGTAAAGGGACATGCACTTCTCGCAGAGACAAATATTCCTCCTAGAGCAATTGTGACATCCCCTGACAGTGTACAGAGGGAATATCTGACAAAGGCCCTTCCCAGGACCATTCCCATCCCACTAAGGGCTTGTCATTGTCCCTTCACTTGCCACATGTCACCTTGCAGGGGGCTGGGGAGACTGTTCTGTGCTTAATATTCTGGACCTTTTTTTTTTTGCCTATTTGCTTTCAAATTTATTCCCACCCTCCCATGCTCTGTTCTGTTTTAGAGAGGTGTACTGCTTGCAAACTACTTTTCTCAGACTTCCTTGCAACTGACTTTGTGTTAGGCTTGACCATCTGGCTGCATAGTGAGGGAGTGAGAGCGGATCCCAGGGAGAAGACATTTCTCCCTTCTCTCCACATCTTGAGTGGGGACTGTCTCCTCCGTGGCACTCACCATTCCAGGTGACCCCAGCCCTCTGGACCCATAACGCTTTATTCCTCGTCTCACAGCTTCCTGCTACTGCTCGTCTGTGGGTTGCCTACAACCACTGCTGGTTTGTCAGCTCATCCACCACCGTTGTTATTGGTTTATTTTACTCATCTTCCTCTGGTTTCGCTTTCCTCTGTTGAACTGCCTGACTTGGGTTCTGTTTTCCAAACTGAATCCTGATCAACATAGTTTCACTGATTTAAAAGTATCATCTTCAGAAACCGTGGTGGCCAAGACAGCAGAGAGTTCTTCTAAACCCAGATCCAGAAATGTCTCTGGCAGTTAAGAACTATGTGACCTTGAACAAGAGTGATAACTCCTCTTAGCCTCTGTTTCCAGCCTATAAAATAGGGTTAATAACAATATTCAGGAGAGTATGTTGCTGTGTTGTCTCCCTTGGGTTCTGGGGGAGAGTAGAAGGGTCTGCAGAATTGAGAAGAAAACAGAAACAACTTCCCTGGCATAACCAGGACATGGCTTCTCACCTGGACACTGGCCAGGGAAAGACCTTGGGACTTGGCTGCTGAGGGTGGCGTGGGAAGACAGACATTTCCCCGACACTGCCTCGCTCTACCTCTGGGGTCTCATCCTTCACGAGGGAACAGGTGTCTGGCTGGAGTGCTGAGAGGCAGAGATGCTTTGCTCTGAGCAGAAATGCTTTCTCACTGTGGCCAGTGATGGCTGCCCTGGGAGGTGCTGGGTCTTTCTTACCCTACTCCTAACCTGGCACCTCCTCTCCTGGCAGACCCCCGCTGAAGTCCTGCATTCTCCCTAAGCATAGATGACTTCAGGAAAATCTAGGGTGAATAGAAGCCGGGCCTGGGGGAGATGAGTGTACTGCTGTCCCCCACCTGGGACTGGCCACCAACAGCTGTGTCCCTGCAGCAGCTGAGCTTGCTAACTTCCTGGCTGGACTCCAGCTTCTTCAACTCAGTTTGGTCATCACCTCAAATGCCATCATCCTACATATTGAGATTTTAAAAGATCAAAATTTATGAAGTCTAAGATGATAGAAATGACTCTTTTGCAAGACCAAACTCCAAAAACATAATTCTGGCAAAAAAAAAATCTTTAAAAATTTCTTTAAAGATATTTATTTATATTGCAAAAATCTGTTTATACAATTTACATCAAGAAATGTAAAAACACGATGTAACACTTTGTAGGCCACTTTTACACACCATTAGGAAATTTTATTTCATGAAGGTAAAGGTACAGAATGGACAGCTCTTCATTTAGTGTGGAGGTTTCAGCATGTTTATGTACACGCAGAGTGCTGCACACAGTCAATGTGGTGAAAATGCACTTTCATGGAGTCAAATTTGAAAAAAATGCATAAAGCAATTAGAATTCTCTTAAGTCTTTATACAACTTATACCTTCAGTACTGGAAATGATGGAAAGTTGGAACATAAAAGCATAACAAATGGTAAAATATATTGCTGATAATTTAAAATACTAGTGGGAAAAAAGCTAAAAAAAAAACTAATATAATTGGTTTAAAGAGAATTCAACATAATAAGAGAATTTAAGAGAATTCAACATAATAAAAAAAGTGCACATCACGGAGAGATTGTGGGTAATTGCTCAGAGGAAGTCCATAAGGGTTGGCCAATATTAACTATATTTGAAGCCCTACATCTTGAAGACACAGCTCCCTTTTTTTTCTTAATTTTAGGGCATGACTCTCCTTGGATAATACATACATTATATTTTACGTGGCCCTGCTCTTTTTGAAATTCTCCTGTAATTTGGTACACCTGCATGAACACATAAGCTCCCCCATCTTCTGTGCTGTGCTTCCATGTTGTTTTGAGTATGCAAAGCCGTGCTGCGTGCATTTGTATTCAGACCACAGACTTGGCAGAACCAGTACAGCGGTGTATCACAAAACATCTTCTTGTCTTACCATGCACATCATTATTTTCAAATCAATCAATCTGCTGGATTTTTTTCTTCAGATAAATGAGGCTTCAGGTAAATGTGGCATTTTTCATAATAAACCTCTAGAATTTCATCAGTCAAGAGGAATGCTAATACAAACAAATGACACATCTTTAAACTGAAGTTTTCATCTTTGCTCTATTGCATGACAAATCCACTCATCTTAATTTTCCATCAAATGCATTGTGCTCAATGGAAAAGCCAAACTTCATTGGAAATATCTTGAAATTCACTTTCAGAAGCCTTGATCTCACCTAATTCTAATTCCTTATGTCTTTATGACTTGGGAATTCAGTTAAATCCATTTTCTTCAGCCATGTCCACCAGACTTACAAATAATCATTTATAAAATGCTTTCCCTATTCTGGTCATTAATACATAAATGGGAAGATAAGTTTTAGAATTTGTTAATCCAACAGGGGCATGAATTTTATATATTTGATAAAAAAAAACAGAGGGGATAGTTTTTTGTTTTTTTTTAAAGATTTATTTATTTATTTATACAAGCACTGGGTACAGTCAGAAGCGCGGGAGGGTGAGAGAATTCACCAGAGCCAGAGCTGGGAGCAGAGCAGGCAGAAGGCCCGAAGTACACTGCTGAGGGGAGCAGCGGGCGGCAGGAGAGGTCTGCGCGCCATGTGGGACCCTCCTCTGATGGCCGGGGAGCAGCCGGGGATCGAACCGGCGCTGCAGAGGCCGCGGGCAGCTTTGCAACCCAGTGTTCAACCGCTGCGCCACCAGGTAGGCCCAGAGGGGATAGTTTTGAAAGGTCCAGCCATTATCCAAAATGAGGGCTGTGCACATTCTTTAAGGTTTAGCAGAATATAAGAAGTCATTCTCCTTCAACAGCCAAATCCCTAGCCAATAGTTCGCCATTTAATGTGTTAATAACACTGGAGTAACCTCTGTATCAATAAGGGCCTTTGGTCAGAAGGTCACTGAGCTTGCTGAACTCCTTTTATTCTCTGGCAGGTGTTTTCTGAAAGTGAGCTATGTGTGAAAGGGCAGAAGTAATGCACAATTGAATAATTTGGTGGAGGAGATTTCTTGTATTTTTCAACGTGTTTTCACTTCTGCCTTTTAGGTTTCAAGGTTTCAACAGGTGAGATTTCGATTTTCCTGGTTGTGATTTTGAAATTTTTTACGTTAGGGATTTTGATCTCTCAGAATCTCAATGTGCGAGGTTGCACCTTTCAGGATTCCATGGTCACAGCTTCTACTTGGGCAGTAGCAATGGTAGCCTGTCCTCTCAGGTGGTTAGAGGTGATGGATGTAGCACCTGACCACTCATCAGTGAGTCAGTGTTGATTTTGTTATTGCATTTACATTAGCTTCCGTGACTATTGCTGGTGTGTGTTTATGGCTATGGGTCCTTAGGGAAATAAAGATGTGTCTGGAAGTGGAAGCTTGAGTGGAGAAATTTTCTCCAGAGGTGGCACTGATCCCCCAGAGACTCAGATATGGCCTGTGGTGTGGGCCTGAGGCAGAAGGAATGAAGGAAATGTCCCTTTGGGGCTTTTAGTATATGTTTGGGGGGTATAGGAAGCTCCAGCTTCTTTTACATGTAGTCACCCCTTCTAGCCCCCCCATATCCCTCCCAGCTCCTGCACCAGTGTCTGGGTTCTGCTGTAAGAGATGCTGGCCCTGTCCCTGTGGTACTGAGGGACCCTCAGTCAGCCTTGTATTCCCACTCCACTTGCCCAGGGAGCCAGCCAGAGCCCTAATTCTGTTCCAACCTCACCTCTGCTGGCAAGGTCAAAACTCTCTGGAAGGAGAAGAAAAGCAGACCCCTGGGGTGTTCCTTGAGGGCTGGGCCCTGTAGAGTTGGGCCCAGGGTCTGTGTCACTGAAGCTAGTGCAGTCCCTTCACTGCCTGCAGCTGAGCCTTCCTGCCCGGCTGCCCTGACTCCTGCCCTTTGCTCTTCTCCTTATGTGCTCGTCTGTCAGGGCTCCTCCAGGTCATCACAGCTGCTGTCTCCCTCTCCCCTCCTCATGAGTCCTCCAACCACTTTCCACCTGATGATATCAGGCCCCAGCTTCCAGCCCTTCCGTGCTTGTTCCTGGAGGGAAATCCACTCTTTACACCTTGCCTACAAGGCCCTTTTGTAGGATGTCAGTACAGTCATTCCAAGTGGGTTTCTTTTACTACCCCCTGCTCTCCAGCCACCTCTGTTCCCATGCAGATGGCAGTGCTTTCCCACTGCTGTTGTTTTCCAGAGCCCCCACCCCCACCCCCCAATGCCCCTCGCCTTTCTCTGCTCAAATCCTATTCATTCTCAAGCCTGGTTAAGAAGGTGCCTTTGACCCAAAACATTTGCTGAATGGAAGTCAGATCTTATCTTGGTCTTTTAGTGGTCCCCTCATAATGTAGATATTTCGAACATGTCTTATCTGCCCTGTGGGACAGAAAGAGATTGAGGCAGAGACCAAGGCTGATTCATCCAGTCTCCTGGACCAGTCAGTACATACAGCATCAGTTGTCTACACAGGTATCTGCTCACTGCTCTCAGGCACACACACCCATGCTCAGAAGCAGTACAGAGCTGGTTGCTTCTCCAGTGATTCTACGGAACAAGCCTCCCAAACCCCATTGTCTTACAGCACGTACTGCTCATGAGTGTGCAGGTTCGCTGGTTGCCTCTGCCTCAGGCTGCAGGCCCAAGGGTGGACTAGACCCCCATGGGATTGGCTGGGCTGGGCTCCAGGCCATGGGTGAGCTTCAGATCTGTCCCAGGTGCCCACAGTTGGGGACCTAGGCTGAAGGAGAGCAGCTTTCTGGGACAAACTCTTCTCACAGCAAACTAGCAGGAATGTGGGGGGACATGCCAAACAGCAAGGCCATGGAAAGCTATCCCTCATGTCCTGTCCACTAATTCCCACTGGCCAAAGCAGGTCAGTTGGGCAGGGAAGCATACCCCTCCCTCCATTCTAGCAGGAAGGACTACAAGGTCACAGGACAAAGTCCAACTCTGTTAGGGGAGGGAGTGACGATCTCGGGACATTCCAGCCCAAATTCCCATATGCCGGCATCCATTGGTGGTTCTATTCTATTTACAGACATGCGGCCTGGTCTCCTTCCTCTGACGAAACATACGACTAAATGCTGGTGCCTTAACCTCTCTGTGGTCCAGTTTTCTCAGCAGCAAAATGGGAATAATAATACTTTTCCCACAAGGTTGTGAAGGTTAAATAGCATTAATATATGTTAGACATTTGAACACTTCTTGGTAAGAGGATTCAATAAAACTAAGCTGCTACTATCACACTATTCTCCTCAGTAGCCCAGAGCCAGTTATAACTCCTGTCTGCGGCCCCCTCCCATGGAGATGCGAGTGTGTATGTACCCCCAGGCTGGCCTCCCATACCTCAGAGGCTGCAGACTGGTGGCCTGCTGACTGCCTGCTGTGCACGTAGAACTGTGTTATCGGACCTGTGCAATATTTTAAAATGTGAGGCCTTTGACACAAAAAAATCAAATGTTCTTGAGTTATCTTCACAGATGGTAAATATAGTCAGGGAGGAGATACCATCTCCCAGAAAGAATGTGTGGGGTGAAAAGGTAAGAGTTCCCACACAGACGGTTGAAGAATCAGCCTCTAGGGGTGGGCAGAAGAGCAGATGGCTGAGCTAGAACAGCCAGGGAAGGAGGGAGAGGAGGTGCTGGGAGCGGGGCATGGCAGGAGGGACAGCAAGAGGTGATGGTGGCTGGGGCTAGGGTGGGAGAGAAGGTGGGGAGAGGTGTCAGGATTCCTGATGTATTTTGAAGGCAGCGCCAACATAATTGGCTCTGCATGAAAAGAGAAAGAACTAGACAAGCCAAGGATGCCACTACAGGGTTTGACCTGGAGGCCACAGTTGCCTTTTGTCAGAATGGGGAGGTCTGTGGATGCATCAGGGCCGGGGAGAGACGGAGATGAAGCATGAGTTTGATGTATCTAGTGGCCACTGACCAGTGAGATGCCCAGTGAGCCAGGAGCCCTGTAAATCTAGATTCAGGGCAATGCCCAGACTGGAGCAGTAAATGTGGGAGACATTATTTTTGAGGGCCATGGCTTAAAGCCCTGAGCCCTGGGGAGGTCATGCGAGTATGAATGTAGATGAGAGAGAAGAGGTTCAGAGTCTAAGCCCTGGACCTCCCTGTGTCCTGGGGTCAGGACTGGTGTCCTGGGGTCAGAATTGGTGAAGGAAACAAGAGGAGGATCCGCCAGTGAGGAGCAGGGAGCTGGGCTCTGCTGTCCTGAAAGTTGAGAGGGGGCTCTTTCTAGATGGAGGTGATCAGCTGGGTCAAATGCTGCTGGTATGTCAAGTAAGAGGAGAACTGAGTTTCCGCTGGACTTAGCAACATGTTGGACGTTGTGATTTTTGACAAGAGAAGTTCAGAGGCTGACAGGAGACACTCTGAACACGTCATGCCCTGCTTTGGGATTAAATGGGTGATGGGTATGCTCTGCTCTACACACAAGAGGTGTGTTCTCAATGCAGGACATCTGGTGGGATAAGTGGGAATCCAGCTGTAGTGCAGAGCACGAGATGGCCAGTCTTGGCGTGTCTGAGAAGACCCCTGGCCTGCCGCCCTGCCCCTGCCAGCATCCTACCAAAGCCTCTGGAGGGGGAGCAAGTGCCCTGCAGGACCCACTCCTTCCCACCATCTCTTCTAGTCCCTCTTCTCCTCTCAGCAGATCAGCCGACCTCCCCTAAGAAGCCCAAGAGCATCTCTGAGCCAGAGCCTGATGATGTAGATGGTGGAGTCACCTCCCCTCTGCCCTCTGAGTGGACATCAGTGAGGATCGGCCCTGGGGAGGACATGGTCGGGCAGGATGTGCTGGCTGTGTGTGTCCTGGTCACCAGTGACAACAGCAGGTATGTGCAGCTGCAGGATGGGGTTGGGGCATGGGGGCAGCATTCAGGATCTGGTCTTCGTGTACCTGCTTGCACTGCAACTTCTCTCTGCATTCACTTCCTCATTTGTAAAATGGGGACAATCCCAGTGCCCATCACACAGGATCAAAGAATTAACATGTAGAACAATGTCCAGCACAAAATGTCCTCTAAGTATTCAACCTGCTGTCTTCTCAAAGGGTGGAAAGTCGCTGGCCCCACTGTCTTGTTCCCAGAAGGTCATTGTCATGGAAGCTGCTGGAAAGGCTCTCAAGAGGTGTCAGCTGTCATAGTAAGATGAAATATATGACTGTGGGAAAGTTAGGCTAGAGGCAAGGATGTGAAACTGTGAAGTCTGGTGCCCTCAAGGAGTGTTTCTCAGAGTGTCGTCCCCACCACCAGTGTGAGGAGCATGTGGAGCACCCACCAGGAGGGCAGACTCCGTGTCGCCTCCACACACACTGATTTCCTTCAGGTCAATCCACAGCAAGTACCGTGTGCCCATTAGGTAGTCTAAGGACATGGCAGTGACTAACACAGGACAAAGGCCTTGCTTGCACAGGGCTTAAACCTGAGGGGGGGAGTCATGTACTATCGAAACACTAACAAGGATATAAAATAATGATACTTCAAAAAAAGAAAAGAAACAATTTGAGTAGATGGCCCATAAACCAGTAAAGAGCTAACAGGAAGAGAAATAAATAGGGTGCATGACAGAGAGTGACTGGTCAGCTACTGAAGAAAGGGCCCTGCACCTGCTCTCAATTCCCACAGACATGCAGAGCAACAAACCACTGCAAAAGTTAGGGAACAGCCCCCACTTCCACATGGGATCCTGTGCGCCGAGGTATGAGCTGGGCTCAGCAGGGCAGCTCTTCTGGTTCAGGTGACTGTGTGCTCTGTCAGCAGGGGCTGCTTCTAGATCCTGCTAGCTCCCAGCAAGTCATGCCAAGGGTGTTGGGCTGTGGGTTTTCATCCTCCGACAGGCAGCCTGTGCTTATTCCTAGGGGCCTGTGATCCTCAGAGAAAGTGAAATTGTGTGATGTCTTTTGAGGTCTTGGCTGCAAAGGGCTATTCCCTACATATCCAAATAGTCACAGCAAGTCATGAGACCAGCCCAGTGACAGGGAACATAGCCCACCTTCTGTGAGGGCACCACAAAATCCCACTGCAGAGGACTGTGGACCCATAAGACTATTAGGACCATTCTTTGCAAACAGTATACCCCAGCCTCCCTGAGAAGGTGACATTAAGCTGAGAATTGATCGACAAGAAGAGACAGCCATGTGACAACTGGGAAAAGGGAAATCCAGCCCTCTGGGTGCTGGTGAGCTTGATGTCTCAGAGGTAACAGAAGGACAATGTGGCTGGCATTCAATGAGGGAAGAAGATATTGTGCCAGAAAGTAAGGCAGGAGTCAGCTTAGTAAGATGCAGAGAGGAGTTTTCATTTTATTCTAGCCATAACTCAGTGTCATTAGAGAATTTTTAAGCCAGACAGTAATATCCCATTTAGAATGTTCAAAGAGCAGCCTTGGTGTGGATAATGGATGGGACAGGTGGGTGGGAGTGGAGGTGGGGAGCCCAGGGGGAGCCTGTGGCTCAGGTAGGAGATGAGAGGCTTGGATCAGAGCTGTGAGCAGTGGAGATGAATCTGCCAATGGGCTGAAAGTAAGGGAGAGAGAATTCAAGGGCCACTCCCAGATTTTAACTTGAGGGGCTAGAGTCACTTTTAGAGTTGCTTGCAATGAAGAAGACTTCAGGGAAGATACTGGTTTGTAGAGAAAATCAAGAGTTCTTTTTGAATAGTAGTGTGGGGCAAGAATAGAGAAAATAAGGGAGGAAGCCCCAAACAAGAGCCCCAGGGCATTTGAACATTCTGTGGGCTGGCAGAGAAGCAGTTAGCAAGCCCATGGAAGGAGGGAAGCCATGCTCTCCCCTGGGCATAATAGGTGGCCACTCCTGGGATGCCATGGCCAGCCAGTCTTGGGCATTCTCCCGGGCAGAGTCCACTGAAGGGCACAGAGGAATGAGGGGCAGCAACCCAATGGGAAGAAGCATGCTGGGTTTATATAGAGAGCAGCAGGGGGGGAGGTGTGTGTGTGTGTGTGTGTGTGTGTGTGTGTGTGTAAAAACATCACCCCAGACAGGTTTGTGCTTTCCCACCAGGGGTTTGCTCATGTTTCTTCACTGCCTGACACACCTGCTGCCTCTTCCCTGCCCTTGAATTCCTGCTGCCCACTTGAGGCCCAGGTTAAATACTAACCTCTTGCCCTCCTAGGTGCTCTTTCCTATTCCCCATGCATTCCCAGGGAGGAAGGCTATACTGAGAAGCTTTAGGATCAGAACCTGAGTGAGGAGCCATTTTACTCCTGAGCACCTGAGTCAAGCTCAGAAATGGGTGAAGGTGTACAGTCCAGCCTTCCCAGGCTACGCCAGCATGCATCCTCTGGGCCTCTTCTTCCTGTTCTGCTCCGTCTCTCCCTGAGCCCATTTGTGAGGGTTTCCATAAGTACCACAGACTATCCTCTTGTTTCACTATCCATCTTCAACAGCAGGATTTATTTTCTCACAGTTCTGGATGCAGAGTCCCAGATCAAGGTCTCAGCAGGGCTGATTCCTTCTGAGGACCAGGAGGGAAGGATCTGCCCAAGGTCCCTCTTTTCAGCTTGCAGGCAGCCATCTTCATGTCCATGTGATCCTCTTCTGTGTCTGTGTCCAGATATTTTATTCTTGTAAGGGCCCCAGTCTGAATGGATTAGAAGCTACCTTAATAGCCTCATTGTAACTCAGTTGCCTTTTCAAAGACTCTATCTCTAAATGCAGTCAGATTCTGAGATACTAAGGTTGTGAATTGATATGAATTTGAGGGAGCACAGTAACAGTATAGCTCATAACAAATCACTAAATCACTCCCCTTGCCCAGGGTCCCATGGTCTGCTGGAGGCAGCCATGGACAGGATGCAGTTTGGGAAAGGATTGCAGGGCCCCTCACTCACCCACTCTCTCCTTCCTCCTTCCAGCTCTGACACAGAGTCCATCTGTGGTGACAGTGAGGACTCCAGTGCAGAGCCCTGTGAGGAGAGACCCCGGCAGCTGGAGCCCTCGCCCCTACCACTGGAGCCCTCACCCCAACCGAGGCTGTTCTCCCGGCACAGCTCCCTGAGGGAGGCCCCCACCAGGACAGACTCTCCATCGTGCCCAGAGGAGTCCAAAGCGGTCCATGGTGAGCAGAGAGCCTGCCTGGGCAGGAGCCTGGTTTGCTTGATCCTGGGACATGGGGATGGAGCAGAGACCCCCAAGGCCAGTTTTCCGTACTGGAGGATCAGGTGACAGTATGTCTAGCCTCAGGCCCAGAGGTGGTGGGGCTGGGACTTTTAGGGACAGGGGCACAAGAAAGGATGAGGGGGCTGAATCCAGGCCATCTTCTCTATAAGAAGCTTTGTAATCTCAAGTGAGAAGGTGGCAGAGAGGCCTGGCCGGCTGTTGTGTCACAGGGAGGCAGAGATAACAGCATGCATCACCATCTTCCTCCGGTCAGGTCAGTCTCTTCCTGCTCCTTTGTCTCTCCTTCTGGCCCCTCTGGCATCCATCGCCCGCAGGGGAGGGAGGTGGTTCAGCTGCTGTTGTATCACATGCCCTGTTGGCAACACAGGCTTGGTGCTTGGTGGGGGATGGGGAGAGGGCCAAGGGGCAGCCCTGAGCCATTCCCCATGCTTGGGCTCATGAGGGGCACTAAAACTTTTACTTACACAATAATAAATGCACTGGGAACCTATAATTGCTGCAGCATTTCCCATATAATGCCCTGTGAGTAGTAGCAAGCTGAGCAAACAGACGGAGTGTTCTCCTCAGGTCTTTCCTCACAGGTAAGCAGTGTAGCAAGGAGCTGTAAGCCTCCCCACCAGAGGAGTTGTCTGCAACTCAGCTTGTTTTTAATAAACATGGCCTGAGTTGAGTATTTTGATTTAGTCAACAGCAACTGTGACTTCTGGGTGGGAAGAAACAGGCTCACAGAAACAGCTGCCATGGGATCCAGCAATCTCAGCAGCCCTGTGAGAGCCCGGGCACAGCTTGTCCTGCACCACCCTCTGGTGGTCCAGAGCAGAATTTCCACCTGTGAACATTTCACAGGAAGACCAGGGCTGGAGCCAGAATGCTGGACTCTTGACTTAGCCAACCATGTAAGCCTTTTTTTTTAAAAAGGGCATGTTGTTATCACAACACTTTTGTTAAGTATCAATCGTGGTGCCAGCATAAAAGTTTGATAAATGCAGTAGTCTGTAGAGTTCTGTGCTGGGCCACCTGGGCCTAGCCTGCCTTTGTCTGGTCTTTGCTTAGCCTAAGTATGCCCAGCCATCTCCCAAGCTCCAGCTCCCGCTTCCTCTTTACAGATACTAATCTTGCCTACCTCTCATATTTTTCCTCCATTTCTCCTCTCTCCTCAATTTCCAGGGGGATTTTAGGCAACTTATAAGAGAGACATAATACAGAATTGTATGTCTAGATGCATGAAAAACAAAGCCTCAAGATGGAGGCTAACAAAACCCGGTTCAGGAGATGTGGCCACCATGAGGCAAACCATAGTCCTAAACAGTTACTCTAGTTGACCATGAGCTTAATTGTGGATTTTCTAGCACCCGAAGTGGACAGGGAATCATAATTATTGTTGTCACTGTTCATGAGGAAAATATGGTGGTTCCTTATGCTTTACTGTATGGAAAATATGCTTTACTGTCACATAGGGGGTATTTTGAGTAGTATTAGATCTCGTCTTGAACAACAGTTCCATAGAAAATGCAGCTGTGATTTTCTTGAGGCAGGTTCATGCAGCATTCTGGCTGGCAGGTGAGGGCATAGCAGGGGTCAGTGCCAGCGGTCTCCAGCAGAGTTGGGGCAGGGACAAGAGAATGGGCTGTGTGACCAAAGCATTTGTTCATGACCATTTAGCTAAGTTCTAGAATTAAATATAGCATAGACAGAGGCGTGGATAGACTGCCTGACTTCTCAGCCATTACCTGTCTATTTCATCTTCATCTGTCATGGTTTTGGTGAAGGCCAGGCACACCCCATTGTGAGGTTAAGATCTCTGGTACAGTCAAAGTGCTGAGATTGGTGCTTCCGGTTATGGTGAGCTCATCACTTTACCGGATAAGGTCAAGTTGACGTCACATACATAGGATAGAGTTTTGTTAATCACAGTTCTCACCTGGATAAATGGCTCAGAGCTGAGCAGAGGGAATGTTGGACAACATCGGGGCATTTTCTAAAGGACCCCTGGTTGGTGCCTGCATGGTCACAGAGCACTATTCACTATCACTAAAAGGGGAAAATCACCCAAACTTCCATCAGCAGGTAACTGGCAGGTAGATAACAGGTTGTGGTATATACGTACTATGGAATATTATTCATCCTTTAAAAGGAAGGAAATTCTGGAAGCTGCCAGTACCGCCAGACCTCCCGCGCCACTCAGCCCTGGTGAACCCCACCTTGTTTTTTGATATTGCTGTTCAACAACCAACACTCGGATCGCATCTCTCTGGAGCTCTTTGCAGACAAAGTTTGAAAGACAGAAGAAACCTTTCATACTCTGAGAACTGGGGAGGAAGGATATGGCCACAGAGTTGCCTGCTTTCACAAAATTATTCCAGGATTTATGTGCCAGGTTGGTGTCCTCACACGCCATAATGGTGCTGGCAGCCAGTCTGTCTCTGGGAGAAAGATAATGATAAGAACTTCCCCCTGAAGCATGCAGGAGCTGCATCTTGTCCATGGCGAATGATGGACCCAACACAATTGCTTCCATTTTATCATCTGCACTGGCAAGACTGAGTGGTTGGATGCACGCATGTGGTCTTCGGCAAGGTGAAGGAGGGCATGACTACTGTAGAAGCCACGGAGCTCTTTGGGTCCAAAAATGGTAAAACCAGCAAGAAGATCAGATCACCATTGCTGACTGTGGGCAAATCTCATAAATTTGACTTGTGTTTCATCTTAACCACCAGAACATTCCTTCCGTAGCTCAGGAGAGCACCCCTGTATTCCCATCTGCTCGAAATATCCTATAATCTCTGTGCTCTCCCGTCTTCGGGCTCTATATTTTCCTTATCCCCTTCCAAGTCTAGCTGGATTGCAGAGTTAAGTTGGTGATTATGAAATAAACAATAATTATGTGTCCTTAAAATAAAAGGAAGGAAATTTTGTTACATGCTAGAACATGGATATCCTTAAAGTCATTGTGTGAAACGAAATAAGTCAGACACAAAAAGACAAATAAATGAGTTTTCTAGAGTGGCCATACTCACAAAGGCAGAAAGCAGAGTAGTGGCTCCAGGCGCTGCACAGGGGAGTAGGAGGACATGTTGGACGGACGGGTGCAGAGGGATGAGGAGGAAGGCCCAGAGGTGAGTGGTGGTGAGGATTGAACAATACCACGAATGCACGTAATGCCCTTGAACTCTACACCTTTAAAATGGTCAAAATGGGCATGTTTATGTTGCATTCATTTTACTACAATTTGCAAAAAGTTCTGGAACTCCATAAGTTCATCAAGGAACACATCACCTCCACAAAGTTCTCTGACATAGAGCATGCCCAAAGGGTGGTGTGAGAGAGAACGTAAGCCCTAGGCTGTCGGGACCTCAGAAGATTCTTCCCCGAAACACCAAGTCCACTCATTATTAGGCTTCTTGCTTGAAACATAGGTCCCCACCTTCAGGAACTCAGATCTGGTGGGTCTAGGGCAGAGCCAGGTGTCTGCGTTGTGTGTCAGTGTCCAGGGGCTTCCACATAGGAGGGTGCGTCATCCACAGTGGGGATCATGGAAGAGCAGCTGCTGAGGGCTTGCAGGGTGCAATGGTTATAAAACACACACCTGAGCAACTGAGTGATTCAATCGGGGGCACTGAATTCTTGGACATAAACCAATCAGAGCAGGGGGGCCAATCTGTCCCCAGATTATTCTGGTTTAGAAAAATTGGTCTTTATCCCATTTGTTTCTGGCAATAATTTGATAGTAAGATGACCCAGTGGCCTATGGAGGACAATGATAGTTTGTAACAATAAATGGTATCATGAGCACCACAGGGCACAAGACTTAGCCCTGACCCGTCTCCAGTGGGTCAGGCCCTAAGATCTCCAAAAGTGTTTCCTTAAAGTAAAAGGAAAGAAACAAATGGAAATAAAATATGAGCTAAGAGAAAGCAAGCAGTCCCGCTTTGCACTGTGCGAAATTCCTGGCTCAAATCATCATTCCCCACCCTACTGATCGTGTTGTGCTAAAGATTTGTGCAGGTGCATCCTATAAGCACAGCAATGGACAATCTCTTCGGTGTTTTAGCCATTTCTAGTAAGATCCATTCCAGAAAAAAGCTGAGTAGAAGCAATTAGACCTGTAAGCACTCCTCTGTGGTTCTGGAAAAATGTCTCTGTTAGGTGATAAGATTAACTTTGGTCAGCAGTTGTAGCTGTACTTGAAGCCTGCCTGTACCTTGTAGCCTGCCGCGGGGAGGTGGGACACTGTGTCCTGCACCTGTCCACACAGGAGCCCTGAAGCCCATGGAATTGATAGTGGGAGCAGGCTGGCAGGACTGGGAACCCACAAGAGGAATGCATCTCCAAATGGAGAAGGAAGGGAGGGAGCCGGGGATCTTGTCTGAGGAAAGGCAGCCTCCAGGTAGTAGGGACACCCACTCCAGGGCCTGGTGGGCCGCAGCTGATGCCCAGCCCGCAAGACTCTTGCAGGGAGTGGAATCCAGTACTTCTTCACAGAGAGAGGGAAGGCTGGGCTGGCTGACTGCATTCAACCATTCCTACCCCCTCCTCCCACACCCAACTCATCCCTGTGGGCTTTCTCTCCCCACCACCCCCCCAGGCCTCCTTGTCCCACCGATGTGAAAATTCACCCCATTCTCTCAGCTGTGACAGAAGCATCGGGCCCCTCAGCTTGGGCTGAATCTGAGACCCCTGCATGGGGGCAGGGCACATGTGCGTCCTGCTGTCTACTCTCATGCCCTACAAGGCAATGATTGCTGTTTTCTTGTGCATACACTGTTCATTTTGCTCAGCTACTTCTCAAGGCCCAGCTAGATAGAGGGTCTCCCCTATGGGTGTGCTGCATCCTGGAAATGTGTTCGTTGGAGCCAGGTCAAGAGGTGGGGTCATGGCGATGGGCTGTCCAGAGATTCAGTTAAAACTGGTTCCGAAAGGGCTTTAAGGGCTTGGTGGAGAAGCGGGTGACAGGGTCAAGCTTTTTGCAGCTTCCGCATTCCAGAGCAGCCCTAGTTTTATCTGTTACGTGGGATACTGACGTGTGACCAGCTTGGAAGAACTGCTGTGGTGGAAAGGAGCACACGTGTGCATTTACAAGCATGTGCGAACAGGGCGTGTGTGTTCTGTACACATGCAGCGGGTCCTCAAGTAATGTCACTTTCTTCAGCATCGTTTCATTATAACATTGACAAGGAAACAATCCCAGCCAGCCCTGAATGATATAACGAACGTTATTCAAGGACGCGTTTCACTGAACGCTGCAGTTTCCAAAAAACTACAGATGAGGAGAAGTGAGGATTTAATATGTAAACATGTGTGCCAATGACAGAGGAGTTAGAATGAAGGGCTTCATTCGAGGCATTCTCTGAAAGAGGCAGTGCCTGTCCCAAAGAAGGTTGTCAATTCGTGTTCGATAGATGAATGGATCAGAAGTTGGAGGTGAGTGTTGTGGGAATAGAAAGTTGCAGTCTGAGGGAGGGAAGGGGCTCAGTGACTTATGATCATTAAGTGATTGGCTTTTGGTAAATGGGCCATGGGAGAAAGCTCCCTATTTCTTCTACATGTTTAACAGACTCTTCCTCCCTCCGCATCTTCCCTTCCTTTTTGTGTTCTCCACCACAGCTCTGCAACGGGCCAATAGCATTCAGTCGCCAACTTCTAGCATATACCAGAGCTGGAGAAGAAAATTCCAGTCCAGTGAGTCACAAGCTCTCTGGGGTGGGGTTGGGATGGGTAGGAGTTTGCTGGTTCATTCTCAGGGGCAGCTGTTCTCATTCCTTACATGTCCCCTCTGACCTGGCCTCTTGCATATGAGGGGCAAGGAAAGAAATACAAAGTTGACTCTGTTTCTGCTGCTGACCAGAGGAAGCATTTTACAAGGGATTTGGGACCCTCCCTTCCCCCTCAGCTCCCCACTCCCAAATCTTGGAGTCTTAGAACTCTATAATTGTACCTGGAAGGGATTTTAGCAATCATTGGTTCCAAGCTTTTTTAGACACAGATGAGGAAACTATGACCCAGGGACTCTGTTTGTTTTGACTCAGTACACTGGGGGTTGGAAGGTAGAGAAGGCAGGGGTATCAGCTCAATGACCTCAGCAATCAGGAGCAAAGCAATGAAGGAAAACACACACACACACACACACACACACACACACACACACCCCACCCCCACCCCCGCTGGTGGTAAGTGCCAAAGCAGAAGACTCCCACTAGGGGGTGCTGTGACCACTCACTCATTTGATCAGCATCCCAGGTCTGGCCATTTTAGGCCAAGTTGCTGGTGCCACGTGGGTTGCAGACAAGGGATTCCCTCCCCAGTCCTGAGATGCTTAGAGGAGGGCAGGGACGCTTCACCTGATTCCAAGTTCATTGCTGTCTTCAACCTCCTCCCATCCCTTCCCTCCTTCATTGCTTTGCTCATGATTGCGGAGGTCATTAAGCTGTAGGAAAGGCGGGCCAGGAAAGCTTTGGGTTAGACGAGTTAACCCAAAGTGTGTGTGTGTGTGTGTGTGTGCATTTTTCACAAAGTGTTGCTGCATTTGGAATGGACTAGCCTAGTTGACTTCTAACTTCTGAGTCAACACTAATCCTAGACAGTGAGTCATTCTCCCAGCAACCCCAGACTCTTGGCCCCTCTCTCTGGTCAGGCTGGGACAATGGGCACCTCTGGAGCTAGACCAGGCCTGCACATCTGGAGACAACCTTAAATGACTCTTGAATCATCTTGTAGCCTCAGGCAGTGAGTGTAAGAAGGGAATGACTATTTCCTGAAGGTCTGGGTCTGGCCTATTCCACTGCTCACCTCACTCTCCACAACTCCTCTCCAAGTCACCAGAGTTCTGATTCTATGGGTACGTCCCTTGGGGGTACAGATTCCATCCAGTGCTTCCAGCAAACTCTACTGAATGCCACCTGTGCAAAGGTTTACCTTATCCTCAGCAGGCTCCCAGCCTGGGGTGAGACAGCAGGGTCAGGGATGCTGGAAAAGCCGCAGGAGAAGAGTCTGCTAACCAGACACTAGCAGGGATGCACCTGGGGACCCCAGCAGCATCTTTAGCTGTCCCAGAAATATCGGGAATGTTTCTAATCCAGAAGGTCCTTTGGTATAGGTAGAAGCTGGCTTGAGGCAGGCCTTGAGTTTGAATCATTTCTGTAGTCCTAATGCCTAGCCAGGTGTGTGCTGGCTCAGAGGAGGCCTGAGCCCTTGCTCACCAAGTGAATGAATGAATGAATGAACAAATAATAACCGAAACACCCAGGAACAAGGGGCTGGACTGAGTGCAGGAATAAACGGAGACAGAGTGGAGGCCCATAGGCCACTGCCTCTAGAGGGCGATCTAAGACTTTAGAAGGATTTGAATGTTACCTAAATGCCGAATTCTGGGAAGCTGCATCCTGGAATCACAGTTTTTGTGAAAATCCCCAGAGCTGAAAGTCACCATCTTTTTGCCCATCTTTATTTTCTCCAAGGGAAAATCCCACTGGGCAAGGATGGTGCAGCATAGGACATAGTATACAGGGCACTATCTCCTGTCCAGTCATTTCTCATCAAGGCTGGTTCTGGCCCCAACCCCCAGGTGGGGTCCTGTGACTACCCTAGGGTGCCTCGCATAGCTGGGATCAAGGATAAAGGCTATCATTGCCAGAGGGCCCAGAATAAAAGGCAGCTGACGCAGGGGGAACGGGGCTGTCAGCCAGGCCCCAGTCTGCTCAGCAACCCCATTTGCACAGAGGGACTCGAAGCACCAATGATGCCTATGACTGAGGCTCCTGCAGAGGGCAGGGCAGCTCTGGCTGGGCCATACCAAGATTTTAAGGAAAACAAGAAGGGGCTGGAACTGAAGGGTGTGAGCTGATGAGCAAGGAGTCCCTGGGCCCACAAGGTAGAGACATCCTGGTGGTGTGGGGGTGGGGTGGGGGGGTGCATGTGCACCAGCTCCAGAACAGGATGGGGGTCCAGTAGTGTCTTTATTGGACACCACTTGTATGCATAGGAGGAGGGGATTAGGATGGCGTTAATATTTAGGTAGCAGTTAACATTTATTTTATATCCTGCACCAAGCACCTCTTTTTATTCCTCCTCTCTCCCTTAAAACAGCACTAGACTTCCCATTTTTCAGATGAGGAACTGAGGAGTTAAGAAACTTGCTCACTGTCAGGCAGCTGGCGTGGGTATAAAAGAGGGGCGGTTCCAGGCATCCCTTTACCATCCTCTGAGGGAAGGCAAGCAGCAGCCTCAGGCGGGGGGCATTTCCCTTCTCCCCTCTGCTGGTTCTGGCCTCACCTTCCCCTTCCAGGTAGTGCCCCTCAGCCCCCCACTTCTCCCCAGTTCAATCAGAAGACCATGCAAGTGGAGAGAGCCCTCGCCAGCAGGGGAGGGGGTGAGCATCAGAGAACAGAGGAGAGAGGGGCATTCCAGGCTTCGATCACAGGCCCAAGGCTTCCCTGTCAGGCTGGGTTCCCAGGTGCCCCCCACCCTGTGTCACAAGGTTCCCCAGAGCTACTTGGGGAACAAAAAGGTAGTCTGTTGAGCTGAGGGGACTTTGAGACAAGTTCAGAGTTTGATTCAGGAGGTGGCAGAAAGAGGAGAGAGGGAATGAGGGGGCGAGGAAGAGGAGGAGAGGAATTTGGCAGGAATTTGGCAAGCTGAGGGCAGGAAGCAAGGCAACGGACTCACAAGTTTTGCCTTTTTAGGCTCGAGCCATCTCATTGTGGGCTGAGATGGGGCTCGGATAACAGACAGGCTGGCCAGCGGCCGCCTCTGTGTCAGCTCCTGGCAGCCAGCGGCCTTTCACCCCCCAGCTCCTTCCTGCCCACCCCCGCATCTGTTCCCTGCGTTACCTTTTCCCTCTGAAGCTCTCTGGAGGGCTTCCCATCAGGAGCTTGCAGGCTGGCTGTGGGTGGTGGCCGTCCTGTCAGCGCCCGGGCCCGGATGCAGGCTCTGACTAGCCTGTGTGTGCCGGAGCACGCGGGACCACGTCCTTGCTGACACCCCCCAGCTGTGGCCCCTGTGCAAGTGGGGCTGAAGGAGCTCTTCTTGGGGTGGGGCTTGGGACTAGACTGGTCAGGGTGGGTCCCAGAGGAGAAATGTGCTGCAGAAAGCTTTGGGGAAAGTAAAAGCTCATGCTGAGTTAGGAAGTGCTCCAAAATCTGAAGGCTGGACCCCGAGAATGGGTCAGCTGAGCGGCCAGAAGTGGGAAGCTGGACAGTCAGACAGGAGCTCCTGGTTGGAGACAAGAAAGGGCTCTGCTTGGTGTCCAGGAAACGGCTGCTGCATGCAGTGTGGGTTCATGGAGCACTGGCTGGGCTGAAGGGTTGGACACTGAAAGGGTCAATTTGAAAGGGAGCATGGCATTTTCCTGATGCCTTCTGAGGACAGAGCATCTGATACGGTCCAATATGAAGACAGAATACTTGAGATTTTAGATTTGAGGTCATTTCTTTAATTTTTTTTTTTGGAAAAAATTTGAAAGGGAGCATGGCATTTTTCTTATGTCCTCTGAGGGCAGAGCATCTGACACGGTCCAATATGAAGACAGAATGCTTGAGATTGTAGATTTGGGGTCACAAGGTGGGGGTGTATCATGCACACACATGTGCACTCAGGAGAGCGGTAGAGGCACAGAGAATGAGGTTGGCCTCACAGGCGACAGCATTCAGAATTCTGCTGCACTTGCACCGATTGCTTTCAGGCCCCATGGTTCAGCCTCAGGCGTGTGCTCAGAGCCCCAGCCACACTCCTTTCTCCTGTAACTCTGAGCACGCACCCTGCATCCCATTTGATCCTTGACCAAGAGAGCTTGGCAAGTGTCCGTCTCCATATGCTTCAAATGATTCGATGTTCACTGTAACCTCCCTCCCTTGTGTTCTCTTCAAAATCTCAAATTAACCACCTTGTCTGAGAGCCCCTTGGCACACACAAGAAGGAAGAGCCATTTCATTAGCAGTGATTCCTGTCTGTCCGTGCCCACAGCTAATGGTCCGGCATCTCGTGGGAAGACACCAGACAGTTTATTGACTAAGTGATTTAAGGCAGCCCCAGCCCCCAGCCACAATAGCTTCAGGGGAAGCTTGAGGGGGAGAGTCCACTCCCAGGAAGCACCCTGGCGACTCCCTGTTGCCGCTCTTGAGTCTGTTCTCACGTGAGCATGTGACATGATGGTTCTTAGACTTTCCACACCGGGACCTTCTTAACCTCACAGAGGAGCCTGCCCCTCCCATGCGCTGTCCATTAAGTCCTGAGTTGTGGGCGCTGGGGCCTGTGACTCAGTCCCCAGCCCCTCAGGTTGTATTTACAGAGTTGGAGCTTCATTAAAACCGCCTCTATTCATGATTGAGTAAGACAATAACAGCTCTGTCATCAAGAATGTGTTCTTTCCTTGGTAGATTTGACAACAAATCTAGAACCAGAGTACAACAAAAGAGCCACGTCCTCTCCAAAGGAAACTTCTTCTCTTTCTTCACACTCACAGTCTTTGCCTTCGTCCTCGCCACCATCATCTTCAGCCAGCGTCTCAGCGAGTCCTCGGGCTGGCTCCTCCATGCCTCCAGTAAGTGGCTCTAGGGGCCCTGCACAGGAATTGGGGCGGGGGGAGTGGATTTCTAGATCATCCCAAGTACAAAGTCAGGGTCAGAGGGGTACTCTGTCAAGAGCCCACCCCAGGTCTGCCGTCATGTATCCCTCTTGTGAAAGCTCCTCCTATTCCTTCTCAGCCCTCCCCCTCGCCAAGGACACAACTACTCACTCACTGAGCACACTTTAGGGGGCATGGACTGTGGGCTGCAGAGATGCTGGGACATAGGCCCTGCTCTTGGGAACTTCACAGGGGATATTGCAAATGGCAGGTGCAGAATGGCGGGTTCTGTGCCTTTGGTAACAGAACAAAGACAATATATCTTGGAACAACATGCCCCTTGAATAGAAAATGGTGTCACTGAGATATGTGCCGCTGGACTCTTCCCTTTGATAGAATTTATTGAGTCTCCATTACCTGCGAGCCCCTGTTCAGGGCTCTGGGAAGTAGGGCATACATGCCAGGAAAAGTACAAGTTTCTGGGCCTCCCTGGTGGCACAAGGAGTTAAGCACCACACGATGAAGCAATCCACAGCCTCTGCAGCACGAGTTCGATCCCCAGCTGGGGAGAAACCCACATGGCGTGGCAGACCTCTCCTGCCTCACCCGCTGCTCCCCTCAGCACTGTATTTCAGTCAGTCTGCCTGTTTCTGTTCTCCACTCTGCCTCTGGTGGATATTCTCACCCCCTGCATCTCTGGCTTGTACCTTGGCTCTTATATGCATAAATAAATAAATCTTTAAAAAAAAAGTACAAGTTTCTGAGAGCTCCCATCCCGGAACCTGCCCCTCAGACATCAGAGCTCTTAACGTGGCATGGCCACTCTTTCCAGAGCCCACCTATGTTCTTCTGTTACCAACTGCCAAGTTCCTGCAGTCTGGAAATAGCTACTCTCTCAAGGATGTAAGGCAGGGAAGATCCTTAAGGCCATATTTCTGCCACAACCCAGCACCCACTCAGGGCAACTCTCTCTCCTTACCTTAACAGCCTTCAAGGGAGAAGATTCCGTCTCTTGGTTGTTGGGGCACTTACCACATATGGGTAGAATGTGCTCATTAGTAGGGACCATGGTTGAACCCTGCATGACTGGCTACCCCCCATGAGGGCCAGGCCATGCCTGTCCTCGCTCACCCACAAGCTTGTCAATGTCTGTCCCTTCCTTTCTGGCTTCCTACACACCTAACCAGGACCCAAAAAAGCCTTTGATCAGTGTTGAGATGGGGGCTCCGGATGAATCCTGGCAGGTCCCTAGGCAGCCACTGGGGATCTTTGAAATCATTCTAGGCAGAATTCTTTTTGACTTTGGGTATCTAAGATCTCGAGAGGAAGGGGATGGATGAACTGAGCAGTGCCTTTCCCATATAAATAAATAGAAATGTAAATAAATGCTGGAAATTTCTAATATCTGTCCTTGGTTGCCTTTCCCCATCCAGGCAACAGCTTACAGCTCACCCTCACCAGTCTCAAGAGAACATTTCAGCCTTTCTACTCCAACCTTCTTGAGGCAAACCAGACCCCAAGGAGCATCTGAGGAAATTCCCCTGTATATGCCTCATGGTCAAGTGTTGGAGCAAGCAGAATCCCACCTGCTTAAGCCTAGGGGAGACAACCTTGAAAGTTCTACTCCACCCAACCCTGCAAAGATGGCTTCTGATGGGTATCAGGAAGAAGAGATGCTTCTTGGGGACACCAGAACCATCCAGAATGCCCCACACCCCATTAGGAAGGACAGGTGTTTACCAGACCAAGAGCTGTCTTCCAGGCATGGGGAGAGCCTGGACTCAGGAGGCTTGAGTGCCAGACCCAGGAGGGGAGCCACGCATGGGCCAGAACCAGGAGAGAGGCAGAAGTCGAGCTTAAAGAAGTTAGTCCTCACTCCCGAGCAGAAGACTAATTTGCTGGATTGGAATGACTCAATCCCTGAGAGCTTGCACTTGGAAGCTGGCGCACAATTTTCTCAGAAAGTTGCTCAGAATGGTACAGGAGGCTGGGTGCTGAAACCAGTCAGCCCCTTACAGCTCCCCGCAGCAGTGAGAGAGCCCTTGCCAGCCCAGGGAGAAGCCCCTGGGAAGACAGGGGCCCCGGCTGAGCAGGCTCCATGGGAGCAAACTGTGACGCCACCCAAATCCCCCTTGCGGGTCATAGCAGATGTCTTAAGGAGGACTCTGCTCAACTCTGAAGGCGGGAGGAAGGCCTCCGCCACGCCAAAATCAAAGACTTTGCCCACCAGCCAGTCACACGCTTGCACTCGCTCACTCAGCGTTCGGAACCCCAGTTCCAGTAAAGACTGGAACCGACAGTTCCCAGGAAGAGACGCAGTGAGCAGGGCCTCAGCCTTCTTCTCCTGGGGCACCCGGACTGCCAGGGCTGACCAACCTTTAGAGCCCAGCCCTCCCGACCTTGCCCTCTGCACCCAGAGCTTACCCAACCAGGCATCCAAGACGTCTGCTTTCATCTCTCCATCCTGCAGCAGGATCGAAGATGTCCCCTCTCTCATGGAGAAAGTGAGTTTGCAAGAGATCTATCCAGATGCCTCCAGGGTTCCAAAGAGAACTAGCTCGCTCGCATCGTCCCTTAGACTCGAGGAAAAATCTTATGAGAGTTTCTTCCAAGAATCCAGGCACAAAAAGGGCCTCTGTAGCAGCTCCCAGGGCAACATGCTGCCCTTGGACAACATGCAACCCCCAGAGAAGCAGGGGCAGCGCCTTGGCACCCACCTGGAGCGGAGGGACCATCCCTCTCCAGAGGGAGATGCAGGTAAGTGGCTCCTTCCTAACAAAAGCCTACAGTTCATGCTGGGCAATTAGTGATCCTCAGATTAGCACATGGGTCTCTTTCCCTTGGCTTTGCTTCTGAAATTAAATGCCGCTGAAAACAGGAAAACATCCATTTGAAATTTTTGAAAAAATTGAATTTCAAATTATGTTCTAGAAAGTTTTGGATAAGATAAATCAGCCATAATCATAATTCCACCATTTTCCTATTCACGGTCCATATATGAATTTTTTTTTTATAAAGATAATGAATTTTTTTTTTAAGATTTATTTATTTATTTATTTATTTATACAAGCACTGGGTGCAGTCAGAAGCGCAGGAGGGTGAAGGAATTCACCAGAGCCCAAGCGGGGAGCAGAGCAGGCAGAAGGACCGAAGTACACTGCTGAGGGGAGCAGCGGGTGGCAGGAGAGGTCTGCTCACCATGCGGGACCCTCCTCCGGTGCCCGGGGAGCAGCCGGGGATCGAACCGGCACTGCAGAGGCTGCGGGCAGCTTCACAACCCAGCGCTCAACCGCTGCGCCACCGGGGAGGCCCCATATATGAATTTAAGTTGTACATAAAATTGTATGTAGTCTCCCCCCTTGTCTGCAGGTGCTACATTCCCAGCCGCCTCCCCCTCCCCATGGATTCCTGAAACTACAAATCCACAGACCCTGTAAATATCATATATGTTCCTAGACATACATACACCCATGATAAAGTTTAATTTATAAATTAGGCACAATAAGAGATTAATAACAACAAGCAATAATAAAATAGAACAACCATTATAACATACTGTGATAAAAGTTATGTGACTATGGTCTCTTTCAAAAAAAATCTCATTGTGCATAATAATTTCGGCAAGTGAAACCGCAGATAAGGGGATGCTACTGTCTCTTTTAAAAACAACACATCACAGACATACCAATTCACAAGGCCTACATGCAGGTGATTTAATGGCTGTTGAAATTTTATCTAGTGGATATGTTACTACTATTTAGTGAATTTTTCTCATTGTTTAACTTAGATGTCTGTATAAATTCTATATGTGAATATATTTCTATTTTCTATACAGTACTGAATGGCCATTTTATGCATAGAACTTTTTCTTTCAATTAGTTTTTCAGGATAGGCTCCAAGAAATGGGATTCTGGAGGAAAGATGTGAATATTTTTAAGATTTTTCACTTACACTGACAAAATGCTTTGTAAAAGGGAGCAAGCAGCATATGTGAAGGATTTGTAGGCTCCAACCGCATGTTACAAATTTCAGTTACAATAAGGGAAAGGTTCCAGTTTCCATTCCTCCACAAACACACCAGATACCTTTTCTAGCACATTTGACATGATATTTTTGAGGTCAAAAAATGGTGCCTCTTTAAACTCTTTTTAAAGATTTATTTATTTATGCATACAAGAACTGGGGTATAGGCCAGAGGTGTGGGGGCAGTGAGAGGATTCGCCAGAGACAGAATAGAAAACAGCATGGGCAGATACACTGCTGAGGGGAGTAGCAGACGAGTCAGGAGAGGTCTGCTGCACCATGTGGGTATCTCCCTGGCTGGCCAGGGATGGAACTCATGCTGCAGAGGCTGCGGACAGCTTCACAGTGCTGTGTTTAACCTCTTGTGCCACCAGGGAGGCCCTGTCCTTTTTTTTTTTTTTTAGCACTAACTTAAAGATAATTGGGTACCAATGGAAACTTTTTTTTCCTATATTTAAATCTGATTATAATTTTAATTATAAAATAGTATAGTCAAGAATCAGATTAACCCAAGAAAGTGAAAATATGTAGAAAATAAATAATAACATGTGTGCTCTCACCTGCTCTCCTCCTGGCCAGAATTTTGGCATACATCTTTAGAGACAGTTTAGTGAGACATTCACATGGGTTCTTTTATTACTGTCAATACTTGTTTGATTGCTTTAAACAATGTGACTCTACTGTCCCTATTGTTGGGCCACTTTGTTTTTCTTTATTTTTTTCAGCCTTTATTTTGGAACTTCGCAAGTAAAAAATTATTTTTCTTCTTTGCTGCCTTCATCAAAGAGCTATATAGATTAACAAAGAGTTTATTTTCAGTCAAGTTGGGGATAAGCAGAACAGGCTGGAGCAGAACTATCATATCACAACATAAACTTTAACATGTTGTTTAATTTCTGATGGGTGATACATTCATGGTGCTCAACAGAAGTGGATAAAAAAGGCCCACAATAGATAGTCCTCTTCCCTTCCCTATCCCATAGCTATCAGGTCTATTCCCCAGCACAGATCCCATGATCAGTTTTTTTTTTTTAAATAATTTTTTAAATTTATATCTCATATCATTGTGTATTCCCCATAAAATTCCCACTACCAGTTCACCCATGAACCATCACCATAGTCCCTTGTGCTCTTCTCTCCCCTGTTTTTATCCCTTTTCCTCCCCCTCCCTTGCAGAATGTCTCTTATTTATGGTTGCCTGCTAGATTTTTTTTATTGCTTTCTTTGCTCCCCCATCCCTTATTTGGTTCCCCTCTCTTCCTCCTTAAGTGAAACTATCGGATACTTCTCTTTTTCCTTCTGAGCATGATCCCTTGTTTATTTCATTGAGCATGATCCCGCCTAGCTCCATCCATGTTGCTGCAAATAGCATGAGTTTATCTTTTTTGATTGCTGAATAATAGTCCATTGTGTGTATATGCCATGTCCTCTTGATACAGTCATCTATTTGGGGGCATCCATGATCAGTTTCTTAGGCATCCTTCCAGACAGAATTTACATATTCTCTCTTTCCTACACAAATGGTAGCATCCTAGCATATTGGATACACTTTTTTCTTTGCTTTGTTTTTGAAGACTGTTCCATAATACAACAAAGAGCTTTCTCCTTTGTTTTATAGCTGCAAGGTACTCCATGTATAGATGTGTCATAATTCATGCAGGCATTCATCTATGATGGAAAGTGGATTTCAAATCTTTCATTGCCGCAAACAGTGGTGCAATAATTAATTGAGAGCTTAGGCCACTTAGCATATGTTTTAATTTATCTGTTGGATAAATTCCTAGAATGAAAATGCAGGAATGAAGGTTGCTTACATTTGGATTGGGAGCTTCGGTAGGCATCACCAAAAATCTCTCCCTTGAAGTAGTGCCAGTGTGAGAGTGACATTTCTACACTTAAACTGACTGGTATTTTAGTCAACTTTTTTTTTTAACCTTTGCCAATCTGATAGATGATTGAGCAGCTTTTTATATGCTGAGTTGTGTATATTTCCTCTTCTGTCATCTACTCTTTCTGTCCTTGTCCAGTTTTTGTGAAGCTGTTGGTATTTTTCTTAGTGAAGGATTTGGATTCTTTATTAAAAGGGAAATTTAGCCCTTTTTGTGACACAAATTACAAGTATTTTTCTGGTTTTTTGTGTTTAACTTTGTTTATGGTGGCTTTTGACATATAAAGTTCTTATTTTTACATGGGAGTTATGAGCAATTTTTCATTTTATGGTTTCTTTGACTTTATAGCATAGTTCAGAAAGAACTCCTTTCAAGTTTATAAAAGAATTTTCTTGTACTTTCTTTTAATCTTCTTGTTTGTTATAAATTTTTTGACATTAAAATATTTATATCAAGGAATTGTCCTTCTGAAAATGTAAGCTGTGGTTCCAAACTAATTTTTTTTTTTTTCATTAGCTTCCTGGTTAGCCTAAAATAATTGAGTGAATAATCCATTTTTCCTCTCTTAAATGTCATCTTTATCATATATCAAATTTCTGTAATTGGACTGATTTCTGCACCATATATTTTATTCTATTGAGTTGTCTGTGTTATATTAGTACCACAATGGTTTAATTATTTACACAATTATAGATTTTAATTTGTTTTACTATCTAGTAGGAAAATGATTATAATTGATTTTTGATCTCTTTCAAAACTTACCTGGCTCTTCCTGCTTCTGCATTATGACAAATGACCTTAACTACAGCTCTTTCAGATGCAAAAAAAAAAAAAAATCCTGGAAATACTTCTAATAAGATTGAGTTAAGTTTACAAACTCACTTGGCAATAATTTACAAACTTGTGATATGAATTACCTTTTCCTACCTTTTCTGTGACCTTCAGGAATATTCTAAACTTTAGGTCATACAGATCTCACATATTTATTCTTAAGTTTATTACCAGATATGTTAAATTGTATTGTTATTGTGAATAAGATCTTCTCCATTTATCTCCCTACTATTGTTTGTGTATGTGAAGGTTACTGAGTTCTGCATCATAATTTTGTACTTATCCATTTTATTGACATCCGGGTCCTTTCCAAACATATAATTATAGCATCCGCAAGTGGTGATAATTCTACCTCCTACTTTATGTGGCATGCCTCTAATTTATTATGTTTCCTTAGTGTCTTTGGTTTCCAGAATCTCCAGATCAATATTTTTTTTTAATATTTTTAATAGTTGTTTTTTTTTTTTTTAATAGAGGCATGCTTTATTTATTTATTTGTTTGTTTGTTTGGTTGGTTGGTTGGTTATATATGCACTGAGTACAGTCAGAAGCGCGGGAGGGTGAGAGAATTCACCAGAGCCAGAGCAGGGAGCAGAGCAGGCAGAAGGACCGAAGTACACTGCTGAGGGGAGCAGCGGGCGGCAGGAGAGGTCTGCGCGCCATGTGGGACCCTCCTCCAGTGGCCGGGGAGCAGCCGGGGATCGAACCAGCGCTGCAGAGGCTGCGGGCAGCTTCGCAACCCAGCGCTCAACCGCTGCGCCACCAGGGAGGCCCTCCAGAGCAATATTAATGAGAGTAGTGTTAATGATTTCCTAATTACATCCTAGCTTTGATGAGAATGCATCTCATTAATGAGAATGATGTTTTCCCATTTAAGCATGATGCTTAAGTGGTTGACCCAGGTATAGTTTATCATTTTGAGTTAATTACCATCTTATTAAAAGTATTTTATTACTATTTTATTAAAAGTAATTTAACAATAAACATCTTGAATTTATCAAACATCATTTATCATTCAGATGAATGGATGATCTTTCCTCCTTAGTTTGATTAATATTATGAATTATGTAATAGATTTACTGATATTG
Organism: Talpa occidentalis; assembly: GCF_014898055.3. Classification (NCBI taxonomy): domain Eukaryota; kingdom Metazoa; phylum Chordata; class Mammalia; order Eulipotyphla; family Talpidae; genus Talpa; species Talpa occidentalis. The sequence continues at coordinate 28,320,426 of NW_023603184.1, forward strand.
AACCATCCTTGGATTGCTGAAGTAAATACCATTGGTTATTTTTATTATTTTATAAAGTTTATAACAAATGTTATATTATTAATAAAATAATAGCACAGTAATCAAAGGTATATTCAAATTTATGATCATTTAAATAGGAGTCAGCTGAAAATTTAATTTTTCTTGTTTCTACATATAACTTTCTACATTAATAGTATACATAAACTTCTCAGTCTTGAAATTGTGCTAAATTTACCGACGCTCATTTTATACAATTTTTATGCTGTTTATTATTCTTGTATATAATTAAAGAAGGCACCCTGAGAACTTATCTTTTTATTTTTGCATACTTTTTCTTCTGCAGTATAACATAGATACAATTAAGTGCACAAATAATGAATTTCTGCTAAGTGCACTTTTGTGTAATCACTTCTGAGATCAAGATATAGAACATTTCCAAGCACCCAAAAGCCTTGAAGATACATGTGCCACACAACAAAATGTTTACTCTCTGACTTTATCATCTTAGATTACTTTTGCAGTTCTTTTGCTGTATACAAATTGAATCAACCAGTTTTAGAATAGGCAAAATTCTAAGAGGGTCCCACGCTTCCTGCCCCCTGGTGTGTTTGCCCTGTATAATCTTACCCCCTTCACTATAATGGGAATGTGAATATGATGGATTTCCCTGAGGTGATTAAGTAACAGTATTTTGCTAATGTACTTTAGTCCTAAACCAATAGAAAGCCATGTTCTTCCTGGCCTTGAAGAAGTAAATTGTGTGGCACATGATGGATTATTAACACATTTTCTAGCCCTTCTCATCTCTCCAGTAGATGAAGGGTCAGGTGGGAAAGTTCCAAACTTATAATCACAGCAGTAACCAGCCCCCATCCAGGAATCCACCAAGAGTCATGTTATTAGATCAGAAGATACGCCTGCCACCCAGGAAAGTTTTAGAAGATCTGTATCAGGAAATAAGACTAAAGTTCAAATATTAATGGGAGCAGGTGACAGGGGCCAATACATACATTTCATATTATTTCATATCTTACATTAAACAGTCAGTTATCTCTTAAGATAGTTAAAAAACATGAAAAAAATTATATTTACCATTTCTGGAGTACTTCATTCTATCTGGTTTATTCCTTTGGCTATAGAACTTCTTTTAACATTTTATGTATATATCGGTTAATGACAAATATCATAGCTTTTTTGTTTCCTTTTAAAAATCTTTATTTTTGCTTCATTTTGAAGGAATCATTTTACTGGATATAGAATTATAAATTGACAGATTATTTTTCTTTCAACATTTTTATGATGTTCCATTAGCTCTTAGCTTATTTAGTTTCTAGCATGTCAATGAGAATCTTTATCTTTGTTTCTCTACATTCAGTTACCATTTTTCTTTGTATGCTTTCAAGATTTTATCTATATATCCTTTTGGGGATTTTATTATCTGAGCCTTGTTATGATTTTCTCTGTGTTTACCCTACTTGTGGCTTGTTACATTTCTCAGAACCGTGGTTTTAAAATTTCACTAAATTTGGAGGATTTTCAGCAATAATACATCAACTTTTTGTGCTTCTGTCTCTCTCTGTCTCCTTCTGGCACTAGTCACATATATTTTAGAACACTTGATATTGTCCCACAGGTCACTGAGGTTCTATTCATTTTTTGGTCTTTTTTTCTTTGTGTTTCATTTTGTGTAGTTTTATTGCTATTTTTCCCTTTCCCTGAATATTTTCCTCTGTAGTATTTAATCTGACCCACTTCACCAGTGAAATTTTCATTTCAGGTTTTGTATTTTGTATTTTTAATCTATGTAGGTTATATTTGGTTCTTTTTTTCTATCTTTTACATCTGCCCTCATTCTGTTCATGTTTTCTTTTTAAATTGAGCACAGTTACAATAGCTATTTTAAAATCCTTGTCTTAATTCCATCACTTTTGTCATTTTTGACCCTGCTTTTATTGATTGATTTTTCTCTTGATTATAAAATTCATTATCCTACTCTTTTACATATCCAGTAACTGCTTACTGGCTGCTACATTTTGTAAATATTATGTCATAGGGTATCTAGATTTGCTTTCTTCATAAAAGAATGTTAAATAAGCAGTAAAGAATATTGGCAGGCCGTTAATGTGCAGATCTTTTTGTTTTTTCCAAGACTTGTTTTTAAGCTAATTTATCCTATTACTCCTCTGTGATCTATAATCTCCCAGCAACTATTATCCAACCTCATGCATTTCTCTGTGCATCTATAGTTTTTCTAATTAGCTCCCTTCTTTCCAATACTTCCCCTGACACATTCCAACTACCTCAGTCCTCTCAGTCCTCTGTGAACTCTTGTATTTTTCAATCAATAAATCTGCTATTCTGTTTAGGTTATTCTTACCTGCACTGTGATTTGGAAGGTGCCTCTAGGCAGAAAGCTTCTGTGATAGTAGGACTTTACTTCATTTGCTTCTGCTCTCATCTGTGTCACAGTTCTATACTGCCTGTTGCCCAGTGTCTGGAAATATCTGCTTCATATATTTTGTCCAGACTTCTTGTGCTTTGTGGTGGGAGATCAATCCCAGAATCAGTAACTCCATTATAGCCAGAGTGGAACAATTCAGCCAAATTTTCCAAACTTTGCAAATTAAAAGCAAACTCCTAGAATGAATGTTTCTTTTTTTTTTTTTAAATTTTTTTTAATAGAGGCATGTTTTATTTATTTATTTATTTGTTTGTTTGTTTTGTTTATACATACACTGGGTACAGTCAGAAGTGTCGGAGGGTGAGAGAATTCACCAGAGCCAGAGCAGGGAGCAGAGCAGGCAGAAGGACCGAAATACACTGCTGAGGGGAGCAGCGGGCGGCAGGAGAGGTCTGCGCGCCATGTGGGACCCTCCTCCTCCGGTGGCCGGGGAGCAGCAGGGGATCGAACCTGCACCCGCATAGCTTCGCAACCCAGCGCTCAACCGCTGCGCCACCGGGGAGGCCCCTAGAATGAATGTTTCTATGATGGAAAAGAGTGAAAGGGAAGAGATTCAGGGACAACTATATAACATTATGTAACTTTGCCAGAAGTTTAAGGAATGTATAATATTTAGAAATATTTTCTCCTCGATTTCAAAATGAAATTCAATGGGAATATTGAATTTATTTTGGAGAATTACTGGAAAAAATTTCAACTTTAGGTTATTCTTCTTCCATAAGTTGAAGTTAAATCAGTTTTATAAATACAGGCATCCTCAGCTATTTGATAGTTTGAATTATGCCACTTTTTTTTACAAAAAACCTATATTAGTACCTGTTTTCACTGACCAAAAGAAATCCAAAGAGGACTTCTATTTTTACAACAAAAGCCAAAAAGCAAAAGTAGCATTTAAGGTTTTTTGTAATGAATTGTTACAGAGGCCACCGGCATCCCGAGAAGAGTGGCCCCTCCACGTTACTTCCCTAGGAACTACTTGGTACAGGCTATGTGCTTATGATACCATTTCCGCTTTTACTACATGTTAGTGTTATTTTAGGCTTTATGTATTATTTGGTATGATGTGGTAGGTTATTTTTGGGTCTGGGAATGCTCAAAAATGTTTTTACATAAATTAAGAATAATGGCTTCTTCGCTTTATGCCATTTTGGCTTACAAAAGTTGTCATTTAAAAGGCACACTTTGGATATGGGGGACACGTTGTATTGCAGTATTATTCATTAGGATGAATGATAATAATGAGGTAGTTGCCTGCTGCTGGTGGCAATATTTATTGAAGCACCCACAATAAACTAAGCACCAGAAATTCAGGAAATAAAGTTAGTTCTCCAAGTTTACACACTAAGTGACTACGAAGCGACTGACTTACTCAGTACTCAGTGGTAATTTAGTGGCTGCAACTGGGATACAATCTCAGCTCACTGCTAACAATGACTTTTTCCATTATTATCCTGCTCTCTAGTTCTCTCTTCACCTGAGCTTCCCCATCTGGCAAATTAAAGCGGAAAACAGTTAACTCCCTCCCCAGAGAGCCTGTGTTATTATATAGATGTTTTGCATTATTTTGCTTTGAATAGCAGCATATGTAAATGTGCTCCTGGAGGTGAAAATTACCCTTATTTTTTTTTAAGCTGGCCTCTCCCACCGGGGTGAATAGTTGAAAATTCTGGGGAGGAAAAAGCAGACTGGAGAGGCTGTTAGCCAGCTTGGAGTTGCTTCTCCTCCTTCCTCCCCACCCAACACATATGTCTATTCAGATATAAGCAGCCACAGCAGAGTAAGTAAAGATTACTAGATTCCCTGCCCTGGAGTCCTAGCTTGTTCTGATACTCAGTGTCCAGAGTGGGTTAATCCAGATCTTAATCATTAAGCCTGCATCAGGTTGATGTGTTTGGGCAGGTGTTCTTGCTGAGAAGAATAAAAGCCTCCTGTGGCACCTGGAAGACTTTATCACACATGGTCCCCAGCCAGATCACAGAGATTCTAGTTAACATGGGCACTTTGCTGCCTCCGACCATCTACCTCTTGTTCAGAGGCTGGCATAGCCCTCCTGTTGGGCTCTCCTGTGGGCCCTGCATTGTTGAGCCCTCTCTATCTTAAACTGCCTTTCCTGGCATTTGAATCATCACTTCGATGATGTGATAATATCTGCAAGTTGGGAAAATAAAAGTGGCATTTGTTTAGCCATAATTAATGAAATATTTATGTTGCATGAGACTATGTGATAAAACCTTAGGCTTAGAGTCCTTTTGCTTCTGATTACATTTGGGATTTTTTTTTCTATGACCAGACATTCTGACGCCAGCTCTTTTACACTGAGCAGATGTCATGTAGTAAAAATGGGTGCCAGATGCTGTGAGCCGCAGAAGGGCGATTTGTTTAAGAGCTGGCTCTGACTTTTTTGCATTCAATTACTCTGCAGTACGAACCTTACACAAGCATTTAGGTAACTCAGCTAACTTCAAACATGCATTTTAATAATAGATTTCATCTCTGAATGCGTTCTAAGCTACACACCATATAAATGGTGTTTAAGGAATTAATTGATTTCTGCATAATACCTTTTTTAAAAAATATGAAAAGAGAGCTGCAAAGCTCTTGGCAGGGACCCAGAAATGTAATTAACATGGAAGGCCAAATTTTCAGTTGCCCTTAGGTACTGCCTCCTCATGCTCATGGCAGGTGCAGTGAGGGGCCAGCAGGGAAGAAGGGAATTGGGTAAGCAGGGAGGAGGGAGAGGCAGCTTTGGGGGTGAAGCAAGAAAAGAAGCTAAGAGTTCAGTGAGTTTTCTTTTCCCATTTCAGGTCCCAGGCACATCCCCGTCAGATTGCAGGTGACAGGGACTGACTCTTCAACCTCCTCCTCTTCTGCAGATGAAGAATTTGATCCTCAGCCTAGCTTGCGGTCAAAGGTAACAACACTTGGCAAACCAAAAAGGGCCTTGGCTTGTGGGGGCCGTTTACCATCCAGATTTCAGACCCAATGTGGGCTCCAGCTGTGGTGGTTTCATTAGGAGGATCACTTTTCATTGCATCTGACAGCAACTGCTTTTTTTTTTTTTTTTTTTTTTACCTGGAACACCCCAGGAATTATTTTATTTTTTCACTTTTAGAAGCTTGTCTTTCTCAGAGTCTCAGATTGGGGAGAAAAAAAAAACAGACATATTTACTTGAAACCATTTGGCGACTGCCGTTCCTAAAGTGGGTTTAATATGTGGTCCAACAAGCAAACCATCGAAAAAAATCACAACAAGCAGATGCATATTTCCCAGGGGGGTAGCACAGCTTCATTTAAGAAGCACTAGAGGCAGATTGCATGGAAAATGTTATGTTTATTCTAATCAGAAATATGAAATGAACCATGCATTTGCATCTAGATGTGAGGGTCCCTACCGTGGAAGGGACTAGCTATGTGCTGGCTGGGGAGATGGCAGGCCTCCTCTTTGCTTTACTACCATTAGTATTTCTGGAGAACACTTCCAACCCTTCCTGGACCCATAGAATAAAAAATGTACACACTGTTATATGTCTTTCAATGTATCTGTCACATACACAGAGACATACATTTTTCCACCAAATCTCATCTTTCTTTTCTTTATCCACCAGGGCTTGGGGCATTTTCACTGGGGCTGGGGAACTGAATGGCTGGACCTCAAATGCCTCCCGGTAGAGAGAGAAGCAGCTCACTGCTCTGGCAGTGTTTATTTTTTGGAGCAGCGAGGATCCAAGGAGAAAGGGAGAGAAGCAAGTTTATTTACTTAGACTCAACTTTTCCATATCTGGCATTAGGAGCTTTGGCGTCATCTCAAGTCACTCAGGGGTTCTAGCTCCCCAAGGCCCAGCTTGGAACAAGTCAGGAGGGGGCTGGCACATGGCATGACAGTGTAGGGTGTGTGAGAGAGACAGAGAGAGATGGGGGAGGGAGAGGGAGAAAGGGAAGAAGACAGATCGAGGATGAGCGGAGAATAATATGTATGGATTTCTAATTCCTAACTGTGGGGTGTCTGTAGTTAGTTGGGTGCTCAATATAAATGCATTCTGTTTTGTTCATTTCTGGTGTTCCTTATTGTCCCTCCCAACCCCTTTAGTGAGCCTGAGTTAAATCTGTATTCAAATGAGGCAGAGGCCCCAGCATCAGCCACCCCACACTTGCGGAGAACGAGTATAGTGGTGCAAATACATGGAAATAGCCGGACAGTGCTGTAGGGCAAGACTTGCAAATTGCTCCTTGGCCCCTTCTGGCCCAAAACAGAGGCAGCCATCACTTAAGCTCACAGGGTGAGAGTTTTCTGCTTCTCCGGGCTTCGACATGGCTTGCTGTCATGAAGGGGAAGCTGGCCATGGGGTTACTTCTTTTTTTTTTTAAGATTTATTTATTTTTATACAAGAGCTGGGGTACAGGCCAGAGGCGCGGGAGGGTGAGAGGATTCACAGAGACAGAGCAGGGAGCAGAACAGGCAGACGACAGAAATACACTGCTGAGGGGAGCAGCAGGCGCAACAGGAGAGGTCTGCCGCACCATGTGGGAGTCTCACTGGCCGCCCGGGATTGAACCCGCGCTGCAGAGGCTGTGGAGAGCTTCAAAGCGCAGTGCTCAACCCTCTGTGCCAGCGGGGAGGCCCCATGAGGTTACTTCTTTAGGACTTCCCAAGGCCTCGTGATATAAGAACGAGGGAAATTTTTTTCCATCTGCTTTTGTTGTTGTTTTTTTAATCTCTTCCGGCCCTTACTGGCGTGTCCCCAGCCATGTCACACTGGGCCCAGGTCAGCCCAAATGAACCTTGTGCAGGAACCCAGTGACAGGCTGGATACTCTCTTCCCTCTGTTTTGCCCTCCCTGCAGCCACCTGTCCTCCCCAAGGAATGCTGCATCTGAGAGCTTGGGCGGGTGACTTGTCCTCATCCTGCCAGATCTCTCCCTTTCTCTGTCCTTTCACGTCTTCTTCCTTAGCCTTGAGCCTCTTTCCTTTGCTCTCTGAGTCCTCATCACCATGGAGGCTGTAAGAACAGTGCCTGGTGCTTCTTAAGGCTATCAGAGCATTTGTCCACAAAGCAACCTTCTTTCCTATGTCAGCATCTTTTAATAAGAGGTGGTAAATGACTTTCTTTTCTTTTCTTGGTTCTCTTTTGCTGGCTCTTGATAAAGCAGCTGGAGTTCAGCAGCTCTGCTGCCGGGAAGTACTAGGATGGCATGATGCGGGGGAGGCAGCTGCCCTGACATGGTGTCAAGTGGTCTGAAGTTGAGGGGAAACTGACTTTTTTCTAAAGCAGGGATGGCACAAGGAAAGATGGTTTAGACTAGATCAAAAAGGGGGTTTTGGATCCAGCACACCTGGGCTTCATTCCTGTTTCTATTTATTACTAATTGTGTCATGGCCAAGCTGTTTAACTTCTCTGAGCCTTGGTATTTCTTATCAAATAAGTGTAATTTGAGGAACAAAGGGATGATATATGTGACGCAATCAGTACAGTGTCTGGCACAGGCACTTCATAAGTGCTGGGGTGTGTGATGTAGGTTAGTACACTGGAAACTCAGCGGGTATTTGTCAAACAAATGAGCTGACTTGCCATACAGATCAAGTTTGATAATTTCTGAATGGTAACTACCAGGGATCGCCACCTTTTTCTGGTGTCTAAAACTTGTAAGGGACGCTACCAGGATGCAGACATCTATTTTAAATCCTCCATTTTTGAATGCTCTGAGTTTGATAAGCTGGAGCACACACAGATCCTGGTGACTAATGATGTGTTTGCACACGCAAAGGGAAGTCAGGGAGGGAAGCGGTCTTATGCCTGCCTCAAGCCAAGAAACACTTTCACTTGCATTATTTAGATACCTTCCTCTATTCTCAGGTTGGATTAGGCAATGGTGTCACTCTTAAAGACTATTTAATGTGGTTAAATGCTTTTTTTTTTTTTCAAATTGCTATCGTGTTTGTGTTTCTCCCAGACCCATCATGCCTTGGCACTTGGCACTTATATAGAGTATAATTCTTTTTTTTTTAATGCTACCTCGCCTACCCCTAGAATATAATTCTTATATTATTCCTCCTTTAAACCAAATCAATGCTATCTAAAGTCACTCCAACCTACACACCTATATATACACCCGCTACACATGCATTCCCAATCTGGTACCTACTAGCCACAAGTGGTTATTTAAATCCATTAAAATAAAATTTAAAATTCAATTGCTTATTCATACTAGCTTCATTTAAAGTGGCCATGGGAGGCTAGTGGCTTCCACATTTGAAATAATATAGATACAGAATACACCAAAACAGAGGACTTATTGGATGTCATGGTTCTAGAAGCTAAGCAGTGACTAGGAATCATTGGGCGGAGAGGGCAGAGTCCATGACAGTGTTTTGTAAATATCAACCACATTTTTCTCAGACCTGTGTTTTCTTTTCCATTGATTTTAGCAGGAGAGTAATACACTCAGAAGAAGGAGGAAACTGGAAAAAGCAACAAAACAACTGGTTAAACAAGAAGAATTGAAAAGACTTTATAAAGCTCAGGTCAGAAAGCAAGGGATGAGTGTGAGTTGGCTGGGTCCCGGGAATCTAAAAGTTCTTTGGAAGTCTGTATGGTGTTGGGAAGGTGGGCTCAGGGAAAGTCAGTCTCTCTTCTCTGGCTAATCAGAATGTACCTCTTCTAAAGGCCTCGCTTATCCCTGCTGGGATGCCAGGGCCTGGAGAGCCTAAATGTGGAGCTGGTCCACCCCCAGCCTCCTGTCCATCCAGAAACATGCATCCTGCAACGCAAACCTGGAATAACAGCCAACGCTTGGCCTTGGGGACTCTCCAGGCCCCAGATGGCCACAGAGCAGGGGTCCCAGTATTGCTCTCTGTAAAAATACAACCTGCTCCCAAATTCTTAACAGTGTCTTGCTAAAACAGCAACTACTAGCAGCAGTCTTCTTCCAAGATGAGCTGAAAACTTAAGTATCCAGTATTCTGATACAGATTTCCTGGGATAATTTGACCCAAGTTGATCTGCCCACCTTTGCCACAGACAGGCAAAATAAAGCAGAAAGGCAAGGCATTCTCCCTTTCCTGTGGGCCACAGATCCAACCTTAAAGGATAGTAGGGTTTTAGGACAAAAGAACTTAGAATGACCACTCATATTCCTCCAGTGTGCTCTGCTATCCCTCTCTCCAGTTGTTCCTTTCATCTGTCCGTGCAAGTCAGGCATGGACTGGAAGTTAAATGAGGCCCTAATTCCATAAGACTGATATTTTTATAAGAAGAGAAAAGAGAAGAGAGAGCCATCTTCCTCTCTGTGTACACACAAAAATTAGACCAGGTGTGGATACAGCAAGACTTCCTTCTAGCTCATGCCTGCTTCACCCACCACAGTGACTGGCTTGAGAGCCACCCCCAGTCACCTAGTAGACAGGGAGAATTCCCAGAAACTTCCCTCTGTCCACTTTCAACTTCTGAAACAGGTTTCCATGGCACATTTTAACTTTTTCTTGTACGAGCAAGATAAGTCCTCATGATATATTAATAGATTGGCTAACTCAGCAATTTTCCCCTCCTATTTTCACGCCATGGTGGATGGTGGTTACAGAGGATTACAGTGGCTTGTTGAGTCCTCATCTTCTAACACCATGACAGCCCTTTCTAATGTTGGAAATTTTCATTCTCGGTTTCTAAAGAATGACAGTCAGAGAAAACAAATATGTTTTCTCACAGACTTGAAGGCTGGAAGTACAAAATCAAGGTGCCCTTAAGGGTAGGTTTCTAATGAGGCCTCACGTTCTAACTTATATACACAGCTGCTTTCTTGCTGTGTCCTCGCTTGGCCTATTTTTTGTGTACAAGAAAGAAAGAGAAATGGCTCTGGTGTCGTTTTCTCTTCTTATAAGGACATCAGTCTTATGGGATTAGGACTTCATTTAACCTTAATTACTTATTTAAAGACCCTCTCTAAATATAGTCACTTTGGGGCTTAGGGCTTCAACATAGGAGGGGTATGTGTGTACACACACTTTAGCCCACAATGACTGCCAGCCAGAATTGCACAGTAATCGGTACTATAGTCAGTTTCTCTTCCTTCAGCAATTCTATATGATGCCAACAAGAGATGGATTTATTTATTTATTTTTTTAAAGTGGGTCTTGGTTTTTTTTTTTTTTTTAAGATTTATTTATTTATTTATACAAGCACTGGGTACAGTCAGAAGCAAGGGAAGGTGAGAGAATTCACCAGAGCCAGAGCGGGGAGCAGAGCAGGCAGAAGGACCGAAGTACACTGCTGAGAGGAGCAGCGGGTGGCAGGAGAGGTCTGCGCGCCATGTGGGACCCTCCTCCGGTGGTCGGGGAGCAGCCGGGGATCGAACCAGCGCTGCAGAGGCTACGGGCAGCTTCTCAAGCAAGCGCTCAACCGCTGCGCCACCAAGGAGGCCCAACAAGAGATGGATTTATAATGATCATATTATCTTTAAAAGAGAGAGAAGAAGAGGGCATGAAGTTATAAGTCATTTTAGATAGAATTTCCATATTTCTCAGATTTTGTGTTTGAGACTTACACAATTTTAGCTGGGACAAGAACAGCCAGCCAGGTGACTGCTCAGACCCTGCACCTACTCAGGCCTTACTCCTTCCCCACCCCCCCCACCCCAATCTAGGGGAGACTTAGAAAGAGACTGAGTTAAGGAGGAAAAGGAGTGAAACAGCGCTGGCGTAAGGCAAAGGAAGAAGAACACATACGTTCTACCTGCCCAAGCAGCTGCTGGCCCTGGAATAGACCTGGTCAGCCAGGTGCAAAGTCTTCCAGGAGAGGTGACTTTCAGTAGCGTGGTGTTTGAAGGCAGAGAAAATTGGTGGGGGTGAGAAAACTGTATTTAGCAAAGGCTTCCCCCTACTTTTCCTCCTAATATACCCAAGAGAGAAGTTGCTAGTAGGAAAATGTGTAAATGCAAACCCACCCATAACCATGGCCATAATAGGTGGCTCTGGTGAGTCTAGGAAGGTGTGAAGTTGTCTCTAAATGAATTAAGGCCTACGTGTCTTGTCTTAATAACCTCTTTGCAACAAATGCCTGTGGGCTTTTAGTTCATGGTCTGATGAAAGAATAGGCACCGTTCGTAGCTGAGATGAAGAGCAGCACACCCCAAGAAAGGAACACCCAGCCCCAGAACTGGCCCAGGCCCCCATGTGAAATCAACTCTTGGGAGGTATCAGCTGGCTCTTCCTGGGGAAATGGAATGTGAGCATGCTTAGTATTTTCCCAGGAGCCCCTGACTTAGTCTGAGAGGTGGCTGCAGCTCCAGTCCCTGTGCCACGACCACAGTCAGAGGCTGGGCTGTGGGGAATCCAGGGGTGCTCTGCCTTCCTTGCCCACAGCCTGTGCTGAGAGCATGCCTGTGTGGCTGGTCTGGCCAAAGAGCTTGTGCTGAGGTCTACTTGGGGGCAGATTGAGCTCACACACACAGTCCTTGCCTTAGGTTTTCGTACTCTAGAAGGGAGATGCCAAGGTCTAGTTGTTTGGGAATTCAGAGGTTCCTCACCCTGTCAACTAAGAGGTAACACCACAAGGGCATTTCCTCTTAGAAAGTTAGTGGCAGAATCAGCCCCACACATGACTCTTGAGAGTCCCCATATGATATGCGATCCTGGTGTTGCAGGCCATCCAGAGGCAACTGGAGGAGGTGGAGGAGCGGCAGAGGGCTTCCGAGATCCAGGGCGTGAGGCTGGAGAAAGCGCTGAGAGGAGAAGCAGGTAAGCATACTGCAGAGAGGATGCAGTGGGCTTGGACCTGCATCTGTGGTCTGATAATAGTGCTGGCTGGTCAAACCATCAGGGGGAAACAGAGACATCTGGTTCCCTGCTGTGGCTCTATCAGCATGGACCTGTGGTGCGAACCCACAGCAGCCTCGCACTTTCAAAATCTACTGGATGGTTCCATTAGAAATTCTGAGGGGTATTGGCCCTTCCAGTGACCGTGTAGCTGAGTTTCTGGTTTGTCCAGCTTTCTTCTACTGGTGGGTGTTCTTTGAAATTCAAGTATTAGGATGAATTCATAAGAAATATTTAGGCATTCAAGGCTATAATACAATGACTCAAAGCCACAGAGCCAAAATATTGGTTTCCTCCTTTATTTGCTATGTGACCTAGGGCCACGTACATGTTTTAAACCTTTATAAATGTTTGTTTTATCCTTAAATGAGATTAATGGTGGTTCCTATCTTATAGAACCTCTATAAAGAACAAGGAAGGAATTATATTTGAAGCTTAATTTTAACACACTGCCTGGTACAAGATAAAAAAAAATAAATGGGAACTATTCTTCCAGTAGCTTTAGATTCTTAGATCCAAACAGGGTTCATCTGGTGAAGGCCTGCCACATACTGGACATGACTTCACTGTGTCTGTAACAATAAGAGAACACAGCTTCTGCCTTTGAGAAGGTTGTGGTCCTTTTAGAGATATCGACATGTAAATGAATCAATCGTAACCCAGGTGAACACATGCTGCCATAGGGAGAAGCACTGGGTGGAATGGGAACAGGTCAGGAGGCCCTAACTGGTCTGGGAAGGAGGTGTGGCGAGGCTCATCACCTGGACAGGGCAAGTGATTAAAATAAGAACTGGAAGTTCTTAGAGGAGTGAAGTGGTAAGAGATTGTTCAGGCAGAGGGAACAGCAAAGGTCAAGTGTGAAACAGCAGAGGGAACACTTGCAAAGGTCAAGTATGAAAAGATGTGAAATACCTTGACAAATGAGGAGTCAAAGAGGGATCTTCAGGTGAGAGATGACCTAGAGAAATCAGCATTTGGAGACTGCCCATCAGTGGTGTGGCCAGGGAATTGGAGAGCTCCTTAGAGTTTGGGGGTGAGGGACAATTGCCTCTTTGGCTTTCTAATATGATGTATTTAGCCTTCTATATTTGGGGTAGAAAGAATGAAAAACCAAACTCTGAACACACATATCTCTGTGTATGATCATGTAATCACCACATTATTTATTAAACAACACATTGAAAAGCCAGGATATTTTAAGTCTTTTAAAATATCTATAATTCGAGAGTGATGCTACTAGCGGGGCCGACCCAAATTTAGGGAGGCCCAAACTCATACAGTCAAGCAGGTGAAATTGTGATGGCTTCTCCCAAGCCTGCCTCCATCCATCCCAGTGAGGGCCTACCTGGCGAGTGTGTCCCTGGGACAACATTGGAGTCTGACTTCACCCCTCTGTGCCTCAGTTTCCTGGTCTCTAAAGTGGCAGTGATCATACTTGGCTGTGTGATGAGAAAAATGTAAGTGAAAGCCCTAGCACAGTGCCTGCCACAGGGTAGATGGATAAATAAATATGTGACACTTTTCTTACTGAAATACTAAAATACTGTGCAATTCCTTGCAAAGATAACCCAAATGCTCTGCTCAGAAGCAGGCTTCGTACAAAAATGGAAACTGCTTCTTGCTCCCGGAAGTGAGTATGGATACCTACTTTTGCAGCTGCTGTTGGGATTTTCAACACAATGAGCTGCCCTTGTTTGATGTGTGGTCATCTTCCCAATCAAGAAGGCTTGTGCTTATCTTCACGAGTCTGCTGATTTCAGTGAGAGCATGAGAAATGAAAAGGATGAACCAGCAAAGCTGGGGCATGTTTCTGTTGGCTGGGAAGGCAATGTGGTATGGTGGGGTAAGTAGAGTTATAGGCATCAAAGAACCCTGTGTTCCAGTTCTAGCCCATGGCTTTTAGGCTGTGCTTCTGGAAAAATGACTTCACCTCAGTTCTTTCTCTGAAGATGGAGCAAATAGCCCCCATAGTACCAGAGTTTAGGGTAGTACTGACTCTTTGTACTCTGATAACGTGGGGATTGTCATTTTGAGAATTAAGGGTAATGGTAGGCAAAGTGTTTTCCAGAGCACCGACCATATTGTAGGCAATCAATAAAAGCCACCTGGTATTATTTTACAAAATATTATTAACTCTCCACACATATGCTTATAAAGAATTGATACTATTTATTACTGCTTGAAATTTAAATGATAGAAATCAAATTTTGAAAGCTTCGAAAAATCAACCTCACTCCGAAATGTAAAGAAAGGCTATTTTGAATTAGCTAAAGAAACTCAGCCAGCTTGTGGTGTTTGCAAAGGTGTGCTAACCCAGCTGAAGATGAATCCCATTTATCCCCTTTATGTCCTCGGTAATTTAATTCCCCTGTGAGGTTTATGGGCCTTGTTTTCCTTGACTGTCCTTGGGGAAGTGACAGATGCACATCAACAAGAGGTTAGAGACGAGAAGAGTCAAGTCATGGAGAGTGGCCCCAAAGGAAACCAAATGGAAGCTCTGTAAACCAGGCATCAAAATTAATACACTCTAACTTGTAATAACATTTGTGCAATAATAATATTCCTATGTGGCTGAATATCCTATTCAGCCCCTTTAAGAGATTGCCCTGGTGCTTAATGAATGACCAATGCTTATTAGGTTAAGTTGTATTTGAGCTGGCCTGAGCTGCTCTGGTTCAAGTGATTTAATGGGAATTATTTAATAGGTATTATTAAGATAATTAGAAAATGATCACAGTTAGGCAATAATATTGAGCTATAAAGGTTGTGAATAACCAAATTTAGAGACAGGCCTGAAAACATGAGTAGTCTGCGACAGTTATGCAAGTCTCCTCTAATAATTATGTGAGCCAGTCTGAAAGGGTCTTTTGTTCCTAGGAGTTATTCATTAGGCGGGCATTGAATTAGAGGAACATGCGGGGGTGCAGGACAGAGGGCAGTGATGGCTGATGAGCAAAATGAGGCTTTGATGAGCTCCTAATTGTCGTGACAACAATTCCTGCTTTCTTTTTCCCCAACAGTCAGAAATAAGCTCCCCACCTCCACGAAGGGTTTTTCCCCATTTTGTCAAAGAAAAGGGAAACAAAGAAAAGCAAAACCCTAACAACCCACCCCAGATGACAAGTCATTATATTCTGTGTGTGTGTGATGTGTGTGTGTGCGCGCGTGCAGGCGTGTATGTAGGATGGATGGATGGACATCCTTGACAAAGGGAATGGATTCCTGGGGTGATCTTCGCTGCCCAGAGTAAAGGACCAGGCTTTGCAGTGACCTGATTACCCCAGGCCTCACCCTCTGTGAGGTCAAGCCAAGCTTTGTCAGCCACTTAGCTTCCTCCTCACAATTTTCTTCTGGTTGGTTGGCTGGTCAGTGTGGTGGTTGGTGTTATGTGTTGGGGCTATGGAATTCCCTGATTTGGCCAGAGACCACAGTTCAAATTAAGATGATGTGGTAACAGAATCTCGGCTTTCTTTCAATACCTAAGGAAAGGTGAAATCTGATGAAAACTGAGGAGCAACTTCAAATAGAGAAAGCCTTTGTCTCCAGGGAAGGTGTGTGTGACTTAGTCTTCCCATATAGCCTTACAAACTTTGGGGAAGGTTTGCTAATTGGATGTCTTCATTGAGTTCCCCGCTCCCTACTCTTTTTTTTTTTTTTTTCTAAGCAACTCCTTGCATTCTCCTACACTAAGATAGAAGGGTTTACAATTACAAAGGTCAGGTACTTGAGGGGGCCAGCAGATGGCAGCATATGCATACTGTATGACAAGAGAATGCACAAAGCCTAGCCAGGAAGAGGGAAGTAGTTTGGCTTCTACTCTGTGGTTTTCATCTGGAGTGCTGCTGAGAAACAGGAGGAATAATAATTTCCTGCATAACATGACAATGTGGTGTCCTGAAAAAATACAGTGATTAGAGTCTGACATTTCTGAGTCTGAATCCCCATGCCATTCATAGAGAATGGCCAGGAATAAAAAGTCTCCAAAATTGCTGGCTAAAACAAGTAATGAGCTTGAGTTGATTTGCCACCATTCTGTACTCCAACTGGAGTCAGTCGTACCTGAGTTTGAATTCCAATGTGATGATTATACAATTACCTCCCTGCCAAAAATTTCTTATCTGTAAAGTGGTAGTAATAGTACCAACCTCATAGAGAGGGTATGAAGAAAAGACTTAAATAGTATTAGTAAAGCACTTTTTAAAAAGACTGGCATATAATAGGTGTTCCAAAAATTAAATACTTCTCCTTTTTTATATTGTTATTTTTATAAAACACAGCTAGATGGTCAGTAATTTCTCAGGTTGTATTATTTAGTTGGTCATTCATTCACATTAATTTATAACTATACTCCTTGCAACAGAGTTAAGCTAGTTTCTATAAATATGTATAATATATGAATTTCCCCAGTCTAGTTCATATGAGGAGCTCAATGTAGACTCATACTGTTACCAAAAACAAACCAGGGGAAAAAAAGCACAGTAAAACAGTTCAAAATGAGAATAAAACTCTGTGGTTCTGAAGTATGCCTCTCTGACAGCCTTCCACAATTTGGGAATAGATTTCATGGAATGAATGTTCTTTAGGTAATCTTCCATAATTATTTGTTCCCTGCATGTACTGAAAGGCAATGAGTTGAAGACTATTCCTGCTTGTCAGCCACAACAGGGATTAGGTGCTGTGGCCTTAGGGTCAGCAGAGCAGGGGAACAATTGAGAAGCTTCTGACCCTATGAGAGCCTGATTATTTGAATACAGGGTATCCATAAAACTGAAAGCATAAAAAATATTATTTTGTCACATAATATAATGGAATATTGTCCGGAAGAATTCCAATCTCACAGAGGATGGCCAGGGGTAACAAGACTTCAAAATTGATGGATAAGCTTGAGTTAGCTTGCTATCACTCTATAGGTGCTAAAAGTAACCAGTAAAACTGAGTGCATCAGAGCAAGGAAGTTCATTATCCACAGCACAATAGCAGAAGCAACAGGACTAGAAGCAACACTGTAGGTGAGATTGGCATTCTCAACCTAAATAAGCCTTGGGTTCCTTCCATTGTATGGATTCAAGGATCACTGAGACTCAAAGTATCCTGGAGCTCTGCTTTGTACAAAAAAACAAATGACCATGAGAGCACCAGAAATACATTTTATATCATAAGTTAGTACATAGAAATGTATAATTAAATATTTCAAGAAATAATATTTAATAGTATTAAATTATAATTAAATTGTAGTCAATAAAATTATGTTTTATACAATTAAATTATAATGAATCATAATTAAAATAATATTTAATTACTACTTAATTACAAATATAAAAGAATGGCACTTCCTATTCTGCCTCATATTTAGTGCTTATTATGACCCTTAAAATTAATTTCATAATCCTCAGGTTTGAAAAACACTGTCATAATGATTTAACCTGGAAAAATACTTAAAACGAAATAACTAAATGTTGCCCTAGTCAAAGATACAGAATCAGTTCATAAAAAAGTGTGGAGCAGCAGGATGGTGGACTAGTTACTATAAGAACCCATTCAGTAGAATAACTGTACCTTTTAAAACATTTCTATTCCCTAGAAAGTGAGACAAATTTCTCAGGACCAAGAAAAAGCTAGAGAAGAAAGAGAAGAAGAAAAATAAGAAGAAACTTACATGGTTTAGAGAGTAAGTCAGCACAAAAACAGAAATCCAGGGTTGCCTTGGGGATAAATATCAGTAGTTTTAGAGCCTAAATCTTGGGCTTAAGAAAAAGCAGGGGAGCTAATGTTGATTCCCAGGTTAAGCCGCATGTCTAGCTTCCTAAAAAACAATTTCAGAGCCACTAAGAAAGATACTGTGCCTCAGTTTAGGTTCTTAGGATTCAGACAGATTAAGGTCAGTAAATTATGAACTTATAATATTTTTTAAATCACCCAAAACACCAAAAAAGTGAGCCACCAAGAATTGAGTCAGGAAAATCAACAAATTTATAAATGGCCAAAAATTTCAGACATACCAAGTGTTAAATATAAAATATACTATGTCTACGTGTGAGAGATTTAAATTTAAAGAAATAGAAGATTGCATACAAGAATGAGCAAGCAGAAAAACACTATAAAAGTGAACAGGCAACACCATCTTAACTTTAACCAACCATAATCATCATCAAACTTAACATCATGTGCTTTCTGTTATGATGTACTAAGAAAGACACATCTTCAACCAGAACTACTTAATTTGAACTTAACCATAATGATATAATCTGATAAATCCAAACTTAAAAGTAATCTGCAAAATAAATATAAATATTAATGTCATTAAAGGGCAGTGAGGGGGAGGGGGACCTAAGAAACTGCTATAGGTGAAAGGAGACTGTGGAAACTTAATAGCATGCATTTGAAAAGTTTTAAATTTTTTTTCAAATAAAAAGTTGAGTGGGAAAATAATTAGGGATTTAAAAAATAATCCAATAAATAGTTTTGACATAATAAGTATTTTCCTTGAAACGAAGAACTCAGTGAGCATACCAACAGCAATTTAGACACAGTAAGAGAGAGGATTAGTAAATTGGATAATATATCTGAAAAGATTAGCCTTGTGGGGCCTCCCCTCGTGGCGCAGTGCTTGAGCGCTGGGCTGCAAAGATGCCGCAGCCTCTGCAGCACCGGTTCGATCCCCAGCCACCGGAGAGGGTTCCACATGGCGCGCAGACCTCTCCTGCCATGCCTGCTGCTTCCCTCAGCAGTGTACTTCGTCTGTCTGCCTGTTCTGTTCCCCACTATGGCTCTGGTAAATTCTCTCACCTTCCTGCTCTTCTGACTGTACCCAGTGCTTGTATGAATAAGTAAATAAATCTTTAAAAAAAATTAGCCATGTGTAACACAGAAATAGAAGGAAATGGAAAATATGAAAGAGTAGTTCTTAGACACAGAAGATAGAGCAAGAACTGACATATATTCAGCTGGTTTCCCAGAGGAGTGAACAGAGGATAGTAAGGTTGGGTATTGTTTGAACCAAAGGCATGCTAAATAAGTGTTAGCTATTTTCTTCCAAAATGGATGAAAGATATGACTCTATAGATACATAGAGCCCAAGATATAGAAATCAGGATAAAATTAACAAAAATTCAAATTAGATAAGTGAAAATATTGGGCTCCAAAGGCATAGAGGTGAACTTAAAGTAGAAAAAGATAAAGGTAATTCACTTAAAAAGAGCAAATTGTATATTAATAACCCTCTTCTTAACAGTAATAATGGATGTTAGAAGACAGGGGAATAATAGTTTCAAACAGCTGAAAGAAAATAACTCTCAAGGTACAGCAACGAACCCAGAAAAAAGTATTTCATGAACAAGTATACATTACATAATTATTCAGACAAAAAATCCTTATCTATCTACAAATAAAATTCTAGAATATACTTTAAGAAAAATAAATAAACACAAAAAGTGACCTGAAATAATGCAAGAAGAAATGGTGTATAAAAATTAATAAATATGTGAAGTAAATAAAAAAAACATTTTCAATATAAACTAACATGGATTTTTTAAGATAAAAATAAAATACCAGACTAAAATAAATGTTGAGAAAAGGGCATTAAAATCAAAGTGTCCCAGATTCCTTATATTGTTCAAAAGGAGGCTAAGATATTGATTAAGCTTAAACATTGTAAAGGTCATATAAATATTTACTAAATTTTAAGTTTTATAACCTAAAGATGTAAATAAAGAACCCCCAAATCAGTCAAGGAAAATAGGGAAAGGAAAAAAGAATCAATTAGACAAAAATCCCTACTCAATTTTAAAATAAAAATGCATAGAAAAAATTATTAAAAGATAACACAAAGAAAGATGGTAGAGATAAGTCTAAATATTTCAATAATTATTCAAATTATGATTTACAAAAATTGGCCATATGAGTATAGAAAGCAAATCTGAAAAAATCTGTATTATACAGGAAACATTCTACATTGCAATGCAACTAATTTAGAAATCAATAACCAAAGACATTTTTTAATGTCTTTGGAAATCTAAAATACACTTCAAAAAAATCAAATAGGTGTTTTGAAAATACTTGAAAAGTTTAAATATACTAAATATGCAAACAGTACATCAAAACTCATGGGATACAGTGATATTGGTGCTTAGAAGTATTGCATAAAATGCTTTTCTTAGAAAAGAAGACCCAAAAATGAGTTAAGTGTCCAATTTTATTTAGAAAATGGAAAACCAAAATTAACTAAAGGATGTATTGTATTGTAAACCAGTGTTGCCTTGATAAAAGATGATACATTAAAAATTTTAACATAAAGAAGATGATAAATACATGAGTGTAAATAAATGAAACAGAATAAAGAAAGATAGAGAGGTTCAAACAAGTCAAATGTTGTTTTCTAAAAAGACTAATGAAAGACTAGAGGGAATTCCCTTAAATTGAAAAGAAGAAATAAATATATTAGAAATGAAAAGAGCAGACATAACCACGATACAGTAAAAAAGATAAAAGGATATAATGAACATTTAATTGAATTAATTTAAAATTTTGGCAATCTAAGGGTGATTTAACAATCATTACGTTAGCCAATTAAAAGGGAAAACCATATGTCTTTGCAATAAAAGAAGAAAATACTATTTGATGAAATCCAACACTCATTTGGGATAAAAACTTTTAGCAAAAGGAATCACACAGGATAGAACTTTCTAAAACCCTACAGTCAACATCTTTGGTAAATGGTAAAAGTTTAGAAGCATTTCTTTTAAAATCAGTAATAAAATAAGGATGCCTCCAACCACCTCTTCTACTCAACATTTTATAGGAAATCCTTAGCAGTATAATGAGACAAGGTAAAGATGACGTTAAGTTTAGAAAGGAAGAAACAAAATTTTATTGTTGCCCTAGGATAGAATTCTCCATGTTGAAAACCTGAAAAAGTGTACAGAAAAATCATTTAAAATAATAAGTCTATATCATGGTGATGTATACAATCAATAATATTTCTAAATCTCAGCATCAAACAGTAGGAAATGAAATAACAAAAAAGGTACCACCTACATTGCATAAAAACATAAATTATGTAGGAATAAATATAACACAAAAGGTACATAACCATTATGGAAACCCATTTCAGTACTTCACCATCAATATCAAAAGACCCAAACTACCTCACCTATATGAAAACTTAATGTAAGTCAGCATTAGCACTACAGATCATAGAAAATAAGTGATTCTGGGACAACTGCTTTTCTAAATGAGATAAAATGAAATTTAGCCTTACCATACATGCTACTAACAAATCAAGTTCATAAAGATTAAGGATTTTAATATAAAAAATGAAACTTGAAAAGTTAAGAGAAATTCTTTCATCTTTAGGTTGGTAGTCAGTAGACACAATAAAGGGAATAAAAAGATAACTCACTCATTTGGAGAACATATTTGCAACAGATATAACTAAAAAAGAATCAGTATTTCAAAATGAGTAAAGAATTTTTGCAAACCAATAAGAAATAGGCAAACAAGCCAAAATAAAAATAGGCAAGTGATATAATATACATCACATGGAAAAATACTAAATAGTTGATAAACATATGGAAAAAACACTCACCTCATAGTAATTAAGAAAATGTAAGTGAAGACTATAATAAGACATGATCTTAAGCTATTATTAAAACCTATAGAAACTGGTAAACTAAATATTTGATGACAAACAGGTGAGCTCTTACTCAACGTTAGTGGGAATATAAACAATCACAACTCTTTGGAAAACTGTCTGGCTTATGCACGCCTTCCTTTACTACTCATAATTTCATCCCTAAGTGTATATTCCAGAGAAACTCTTTCTACATGGACCAGTAAACATATACAAGAATGGTGAGAGCAGCAGCAGCATAACAAATCACTTGAACAGCCCAGATATCCATTAACAGGGAGGGGGATAAATTGTGGCAGAGTTAACTGTGGTGTGTACAGGTGAATATCATCTGTACAGCAGTGAAAATCAACGAGCAACACAGATCCCTTCTAGAAAAATGATATAGAATTTGAAAGAAGCAAGTTGCAGGAGGCTACATACAATCTAATACCATTTCAATAAAATTGAAAAACAAAAAAAAAAACCCAAAACTTTTGTTTACCATAATATGTAGTTTATTTTTTATTTTTTAAAAGATTTATTTATTTATGCATACAAGAACTGGGGTACAGACCAGAGGTGCAGAAGGTGAGAGGATTCACCAGAGACAGAATGGGGAGCGGAACAGGCAGACTGACTGAAATACACTGCTGAGGGGAGCAGCGGGCGAGTCAGGAGAGGTCTGCCTCGCCATGTGGGTAGCTCCCTGGCTGGGGATTGAACTCATGCTGCAGTGGCTGTGGATAGTTTCATAGGTTGCGTCTTCATCATAATAGGTAGTTTAAAGTTTAAAAAGCAAAACTAAAATCTAAAAGGTGGCTTTAAAAAAAGGATTAGAATTTTTGTATCAATATTTCAGCCATACCCTCTGAGTCCAGAATAGAATGGCAAGCTAACTTGTAGCATCCTGGGTTTGTCAAGACTGAATCAGGCCAGACCCATGGTGCAGTTTTCTGTTTTATCAGCATTACATGTGAGAAGCCTGTGAGAGGTTGAGGTACCCAGAGCTCTGGGCATTGAAGATCTGGCTAGAGGTTTAAATGAAGTAGGTTTGGGGTGAGCAGAGGAACTAAGAGCTGACCAGAAGCCAGAGAACAAAAGGCAGGGGCTGAAGCCCAGCCAGCCTGGAGGAGCCGCCCTGCACAGTGATATTAATGCTGTGGTTGCTCTCATGTCCATTTCATGCCCCAAGCCATCAGTGAGGATACTGAGTGTTTTGACAGAATTGCAGCAAACAGCAAATTGGAACTTCTCACAGATTCTAAGGAGGTGGAAAAACTTACATCTAAAGAACAAGATAGTTGTGAATGAGAGAGCAAAATAAGACCCAATTTGAAAAAAAAAAAACAACAAAAAAAAACCCTGCACTATCAGAGAAGTGTTCAGCATTACCAACATGAGAAAATGGTTAAAAAGTCATGATTTTAGAGTCTGCTTATTTATTCTCTGTTGCTATTCATTGAGAAGAAAAATGCTCACAAGTCCTGGTTACTCCAACAAAAATGTTACCAGGCTATGTTGTGGTTTGAATTTGATCGTGGGGAGTTATTGAAGAGTTTCAGCAGGGAGTGACAAAATTTGCTTTGCCATTTTGAGACCTCACATAGGCAAAAGTGGGCCAATTTAAATGATTACATTAATAAAAAGGTTGTTTTGTGTTGAGTTTTCCTTACTCCATGTTAGCTGAGTAAGTGGAATCCTTGCATTTATCTAGGAAAGAGCATGATACGAGAGGACAGGAGCGCATGAAATCAATGGTGGACACCAGCATAGGTGGTGGCAAGGGGGTGGTAATGGGTTAGTCCAAGTCACAGGCAGAGTCTGCTTACCTGACCACACCATTCTAGTTGCCTTACGGTTCCCAGGGGTAGTAGTCACACCCCTGCCTGGAAGGGACTGTGGTTCAACAGCACCCATTGGACCAGATGTGGCTAAGCAATCTGTAGGCATGGAGAACTCAAGTCCTTCCCAAGCTAGTACTGATGATCCAGCCATAGACATTTTCATTTACATGGGGTTGAAAAAGTGAATAATTATTGAAGATTTTTATTAATGTCAAGTGAACTTAGAAGATAAAGACTAGCCAAGTATAATTAAGTTAGGAATGATACTTTAACTGAATTTTAAAGGTGAACAGCGACTAATCCATATGGAGATTAGAACTAGATGCTAGAAGAAAGGACAGCATAGTGATAATGATGGTATAGTTCATTAATATTTACTATGTGCTGAGCACTGTGCTGAGCACATTACATGCATCATCTTATTTAGGCCCCATGACCAATTACTAGGCAGGTATTGCCAGATTTCACAAGAGGAGACAGAAATGGCTACTTGCTCAGGGTTACACATTTGTAAGTGGTAGATTGCTCTATTATACAACTATAAGGGGGACAGTGCTGATCTAGACTTCATCAGACCCACAAGGAGGTTCTTACATGGGTGACAGTGAATTGATGGCAGTTATGGAGCAACAATGTCTCCGTACATTGTTGGGGTTGAGAAAACCCTGAGGCTGACCCAGGTGCAGTCCACCTATACCCAATGCTTTGGGAAGGCAGTTTCCTTAGAAACCTGTGCATGAGTTCATGTTCCAACATCCCTAAAAGTGATTTTGATGACGAGGAAATGGTCTTTAAAAATGAACTGAAACCTATAAATTTGCAAATTATTCAATTGAAAACAGAAAATGAAATGAAATGATTCAGTTCAACCTGTGTTTTCTGTTGCATATAGCATCAGTAGAAATCAGTGAAGCTGCAGAGGGAATTCTCTAATGAACCAGATTAAGAAGGACACATATGAAAGATTGAAAAAGAGACACGTAATCCAGGATAAAAGTTTGGCTAGAACCAGTGGGTATAATGCAGCAAAGAGGCTGAATCTGAAAAACAACAACAAAAAATCCTCTTAAAGACAGCAAAATAGTGCCTTTAAAGCTGTTTCTTTTGGATTGAGGACAAGGAATGAATAGGCCCAGTGCGGAGACAGATGGTGTTATGTTACATGATGAAGAAAGACACGATTTTCAATTCTTAGTTTTCCTGTTTTCTTTACCAAGGAAAATGGTCCTCAACCTAGAAATGTTAAACAAATATCTAGAAAAGGAAATTGGACCTGGATGAGAAATCTAGGGAGCAGTAAGTTCAGATTTCTGAGCTCAAGTGAAAGATGATACGTAACGTAGTATTTGGCATGTGGCATTACTCGATCAGAACTTGTTGAATCAGCCAAATTAACCCCCTAGTGTTGAAATAACTTGCAATTACACCATGTCTTTGAAAACTCAGGAAGAACCAGGAACCAAAAAACTAGAAATGAATACATTTTCTACCCTCACATGGGGAAAAAAAAATGAATTCTGGTCCCTGTCAAATTCTAAAGAGGATTACAAAAGAAATTATGAATATTTAGAAAGAAATTAAAAGTTTTAAATGAACCACTAGTATTTACTGAGAAGCTGTGGAAAATAAATGTCAGTTTATTTTCTGAACGGCGTTACGAGGTTTGTGTTACCCCATGGACAGGGCTGACATTGTGAAGCTTGATTTCAGGAAAATATTTTGTTATCAAAGTTTCCTGTAATAGCCTCATAGATAAGTATAGAAGCATGGGCTGGATAATTGGGTACATGTAGAGTCCGTAAAATAGGCTCACCCAAAGGCTGAGAAAAGTTCCCCAGTGGGTCAGATGTCTGTGTTCTTGGTCCGGTCCCATCTGACATTTTATTTTTCAAAATTTCATAAGGATTATTGAAGGATTCCACAGATACCCCTACTCTGGGAGAGATGGATTAGATGGATAAAATTTTTTAAATATTTCCCCTTTATAACTGAAAATAAAGTCTCAATGATAGACAAATATTAGATAATCAAGGTGAAAATTCAAACCTGGGAAGGAGTCTGACAGATTTTACTCTGAGAAAGCTGATCCAATAAACACAAATATGAATTTAGTTTATATAAGTGGGAACAGTGAGTTATTGACATTAAGAATCCAATTATTCTTAATAGGAGGGACTTCTAGTTCTAAGTTGTACTGACCTAAAGATATGCTAATTCCTAGAAGGAAATGGAGGATTTAATCTCTTCATTTCAAAAGAATGTACTGCATAGACACAAATGCCAGGTACCCATTGTTAAATCTCCTTGATATGGCTCCTTTGTCATCGATGAGTCTGGAAACTCTGGCTGTACCTTCAGGGAGCAAATTCCTGCAATAGAGCCTGAGAAGATGATTTTGCCCCCTAGATCAAGGGCAGAGTCACCAGAAAAGTTTATGTTTATTATCTTTTTTTAAAAAAATGTTTTTTAAAGATTTATTTATTTATGCATCCAAGAACTGGGGTACAGACCAGAGGTGCAGAGGGTGAGAGGATTCACCAGAGACAGAGTGGGGAACAGAACAAGCAGACTGACTGAAATACACTGCTGAGGGGAGCAGAGGGCGAGTAAGGAGAGGTCTGCCTCGCCATGTGGGTAGCTCCCTGGCTGGGGATCAAACTTGTGCTGCGGTGGCTGCGGATAGCTTCATAGGTTGACTTCTAACCCCTTGTGCCACCAGGGAGGCCCATATGTTTATATCTTGATGGAACAAAATAAACAAGATGATATTTAACAAGATACAAATAAAACTTTAAACTAGGTTAAGAAAAAGATCAGTTGCACAAATAGCTAATGAAGTCATCAAACCTGAAAAGACTAGTCGTGTGGAAAAACCAGATACATTTGCAAGTTAGTGAGAGCCCAGTAAAGATAGGAACGCAGCAATTTCAGGCCACAGGGTGAAGGTGCAATGGTGTCTCCACTCTGGGTTGCTGGCATTTTATTTGAGTAATTTATAACTTACTTTCTTCCCTCCTCTCTCTCCTCTTTAATCTTCCCTGCATGAAACTCCACCAGGCATTCTCCTCCTCACCCACCTTTACTGTCCCTTTGTGTCCTACAGCAGAAAGTACAAGAGCCTCAGAATGACGCTCAGGGGCCACTGTGAGTCAAACCTCATACATTCCCAGGCCTCACTCTCTACCCACACACCCCTGCCCAGTTTCTGTCTCCACTACCTTCTTTGTCTTTGTCCACATTATTCCCTCTTCTTGGAAATGTTCTCACCCATCCTCACTAATTCTTGTCTTCAGTTGAAGCACTACCTCAGAAAACCCAACCTATGTTCTGGGCAAGCTATTTACCTTCTATGCCTATGAGAAGGCGGGAGGAAGTCACGACAAGGAGGTGTGGTGTACTAGCAGTGAAAAGCATTGGCTTAGAGTAAGGCTTGCTTGAATTCAAGCCCTGGCCCTCCCACTTACTCACTGAGCTTGGGCGTGTTACTTTCTTCATCTGTCAAGTGGTGATAATAAGGAAATCCACTGTGAGTTTATTGTAAGGATTAAAAGAGATGCCACTTAAAAGGCACATAGTCCATCAACTGGCATGTAACTGGTACAGAATAAACAGTAGCTCATTATTATGCTTCTATTTCCTGTGTAGAAGGAAGTTATTGTCTAACTGGTAATGAAAAAGAGTCTCCAAGAGGTTAAAGAACTTACTCAAGGTCATTAGTATTTTCTGTCTGCACTGTTTCCCCCTCATAGGACGCTCCAGCATAAATCCCTCTGGAATAGTCATCATTTTGGCAATACAGCCTGTGTTTTACTAGAAAGGGCTGTGACATAATAAAAAGTCACTTCCATGTTGCCACTTCTCAAACATGCCCTAAACATTTTACCATCTAAACATGTAACCTCTAACATTGAGTATCCCAAGGCAGCATCAATTTTTTCATGGTGATTCTTCTGTTTAATTTAAGCTATAAGAATATATGGCTATATCTTTTTGCTTGAGAATCAAAACTGATTTTTTTTCATCGTTTCGCTTTGCTTTCTACAAAAACCCAAAATCCCATCACTATTCCTCTACGACCAAATGTGGTATGACTACCCTGATCATGAAGGGGCTCACACCCCAGCTGGGCACTCAGAGGGCATTTGATTTGTGAGGGGGGACAGGAGGTGAAGGAGATAATAAGCAGCAGGTGGAAACACATAGAAGTTTTATGGGGGATGTTCAACTAGGCAGGAAAAGGGTCATTTATGGCAGGACATTACCAAGGGTATAAGACCCTTGGAACTGAAGTTTTTCTGCCCGAAATGTCCAAGAGGAGCGCCCCCAGAGCATGCACAGGTGGGTTTTATTTGTCATGTCCGTGACCTCAGGGCATCAACAGGCCATCAGGGGGCTGCCGCCCGCCGAGCCCTTTTTGCTACAAACACGGCCTGCTAAAGCAGCTTCTACGCAGCTTGATCATGGGGAGAGAAACGCCAATCTAACCCATTTGCTGTTGATTTCTTAAGCAGATTCAGGCACACAGGATGAAGCACAGCTTATGCAGGAATGGTTTAAGTTGGTTCTGGAGAAGAATAAATTAATGCGCTATGAGTCGGAGCTACTGATCATGTAAGTAAAGCAACACTGATAACAATGAGTCCTAAAAGCATAAGGGGGTGGCTCCCCCTCCTAGGTTGAAGTCCCAGAATTTTTTCTCCTTGTGCATACAGAATTGTGATTGAGGTAAATTGATATTTGATGTCTTGCATATCATGCTGGCATTAGTGCAGCGAAGCTTCAGTTGTCTGTTTTCTCTGTGGAGTCCTGTGGCTAAAATAGATTTCACGGAATGGGGCTGGAGCTGGAGGGAGTTCAGATGAGTTATTACCAATCCATCCCTGTCCCCCAGGCCAGGGGTGACCCACCTACAGTGACACACCTGCAATGGGGAAGCACGTGACTGAGTTCTGCGTGTGGGTCATGGGAAAGGTTTGGTGACATTGCCTGCAGGGCTGCAGATGGAAGGACTGAGATCTGTCTGACTGTCCTCTTGGAATGAGAGGTTGCAGCCTGGATGGGAAATAAAGCAGACCTGGATCTTAGCACATGCTGAGAGAATAGAAGTCCTCTATACTATCACCACTCTGGAGGGAAAGGAAGGAATAGTTAACATAAACCCACCAAGTGCCACAAGTTCTACTGGGTACTTTCACTTATGTTGACTGTCCATTTTCACTCCAACCCTGAGGTGATTTGGGGAGTCTTTGAAGGAGCTCATAAATTCTCTTCTTTTCTGCTGGGTTCTCCTATTTCTGGGAAATGAGATAACCAAGTGAATAGAGGGAATGTCAAAATATCACCTTTATTTTTTTTTAAAGATTTATTTATTTATTCAAGCACTGGGGTACAGGCCAGAGGCTTGGGAGGGTGAGAGGATGAACCAGAGACAGAGCAGGGAGCAGAACAGGCAGAAGGACCGAAGTACACTGCTAAGGGGAGCAGTGGGCGAGACAGGAGAGGTCTGCCGTGCCATGTGGGTATCTCCCTGGCTGTCCAGGAATTGAACCGGTGCTGCAGAGGCTGCGGACAGCTTCAGAGTGCTGCACTCAACCCACTGTGCCACCGGGGAGGCCCCAATAATCACCTTTATTACTGATAATAACTAGCATGGCTAAACATGGGAGCCCAAGTGGACTTGCTAATTGTTTCCTAGAGCTGGAGTAGCTTGTTTACAACAACAGCTATTTATTCTCTCCAGTTCTGGAAGACAGAAATCTGAAATCAACGTGTCAAGAGGGTGATGCTCCCTCCAGAGGTTCCAGCAGAGAGTCCTTCCTTGCTTCCTCCAGCTTCTGGTGGCTCTAGGCCTCCCGTGGCTGGTGGCTGCATCGTTCTAATCTCTGCCTCTGCCTTCACAGTTTTCTCTGTGTCTCTGACTTCTTTTGTGTCTTATAAGGATAATACTTGTCACTGGGTTTAGGCCCCTCTAGGGTAATCCAAAATGTTCTCATCTCAAGGTCCTTAATTATATCTACAAAGATTCTTTTTTCAAATAAGAGCCCAGGGGTTAGTTCATAGACAAATCCTTTCTTGAGGTGGCGGAGGGAGGATCACCAGTCAACCTACATTTACCTAGTCCCAGAATTAGACATTCTTACCTACCTAATCACAAAGGATAGTGGACCCACTTACTTCTCAGGGACAAAGATTTTACCCTCAACTAATGGTTCTCAACTGTGGGTAGTTTCACCTCCACAGGGATATTCAGTAATGTTTGGAGATATTTTTGGCTGTCACTGCTGGGAGGTGCTATTAGTGAGTATAGGCCAGGAGTACTACTGAGTGTTCTACAGATCACAGGACATTCTCCTGCCCGCTCCACAAAGGAGTATCCAGTCTAAACTGTCAGTGGGGGTCAGGTTGAGAGATTTTGCCCTAGTAGACAGGACAAGGCTCACAGTAACAGCGATCACATATTTGCTGCGGGCAAGCTCATTCCAGGAGAGGAAAGGTGTGAGCTGAGCTCACCTAATCATTTCTTCCCAAATGGATCTCCCCTGGGGCGGTCATAAATAAAGATGAAAACTGGGGGAGGAAGCCAGGCCTTATTCTTAGCTTCTCTGAAATGGAAGGTAATGCCAGGAATAGGAAGGAAGGGGTCATCTGTAGTATATATTTGTTCGATCACTATTTTTCAAGTTGATGCACAGGCTGAGACTCAGAGCAACTAAGTCATTTATCCCCGTCCACCTGATAGAGAAGTCCTTTTTTACACAACCTTACCATCTGTCTTCGGACCAGGTCTGAATTATAAAGTACATTCAACAAAAATATAAGAAGCAGATTCCTTGTGCTAGAGCTGAGTGCTGTAGAAATAAAGATGAATTAAGTCTCCGCACCTCCTCAGATTGCATGGTTTTCAAGGGAGACAGACATGCATGACATAGAGATGGACGTAACGTGACAGCATCAGAACACATGGCAGTGCTCCACCGGGCTAGGAGCAGTTGTGGGGAGCCTACCTGAGTTTACCTTCTGCTCAGTTTCTGTGGCTTCCCAGTTAGTGTACCGCAGTAACTGGCCCTCTTTTCCAAAAGGGCCAAAGAGGAGAGCTGGGTCCTATGAACTAGACATAGGCAGATAGAACTCTACTAAAGGGTAGGTTTTAGATTAGAGAAAGATCTAGATGAAAAAGGAGACATGTCTTGGATTGATGTGTCAATTCATGTCCTTTGAGAAGCAGATACCAAGACAGAATTAGAAGTACAAGGGATTTATTGGGGGAAACTCCTGGGAGGGGTACAGGGGAATGGGAGGAATATGGGGTATGTCTTCTACCCCAGAGCTGTTCTGATACCTGTGAAAGGAGACTGTGGAGGAAAGGGGGTTCTCAGGGGGAGCCTCAAACTGCAGTGCAGCCTGAGAAAGTCTCAGCTAGGCCAAAGGGGCCAGTGGAGCAGTGATGGCTTGCAGAGAGTTCAAGGTTGGACAAGAAGGGCCTTCTTGACACATATACCACTGTGTTCAGTCATTGGCAGGTCTGCCAGGAAACAGCCTGGCTTTAGCATGACATTGGGTGGATTCTGCAGCAGTAGTCAGCTCCAGACAGTCCTTAGAATGTTCTCTTAAAGGGGCAGTGCAACTTTTTTGGCTACAACAGCAGGGCAAAAGAAGTCCAGTGTCAACAACAAAAGGCAAATATTGAGCAAGGCAGGAATCCCAATCCAAGCAGTAGTAGAAGGAGTAAAAATGCAGACAGCAACAACAAGATACAGGAAAGTGACCCCAACACATGCAGACAATGGGGGAAGCTGGAAGGGAAGGCCCCACCATTTCAGGCCCAAATTCTCATCCTCACCTTCTTTAATGTGGAGTAAACATGTAAACATTACTTTCTTTGTAAACATGCTTGACCTCAAAATTTCCTTTTTTTGGTTTCTGTGATGTTGCATTTCTTGTTCTGTCCTTGTAAACGTTTGCTTGCTTTTTCCCTGACTCTACTTCTAATTTGGCTGCTATATACAGGTGTTCCCAACTTGCTATCTGTGTTCCTCATTCCCTAAAAACAATATAGCAATGTTCCCAGAGCTTTGGGGAACCTGAAAAATAAGCTAGCATGTGGCGAGCTTACACATGCCCCAGGAGATACATGGGATATCTCCCGGCACTGAAATTTCAAGAAAGTTCCAGAACTGACCTTCATCAAGAACTAATTTCACTTCTTGACTTTGTTCTTCCTATCAGTGGTCCCACTGTGTCCCTGGACTCGGCTTGATGACTCCAAAACCTCATCTATTTTTGTTTCCATGATCCTACAACCAGAGCGTAAATTGAGTTGTGTTGCCTCCACTTGGACAAAAAGTCCAGTGCCTGTTTCCTCCACCTCTTTTTCTTGCTCACCACAATCAGAGGTTTGGGAGTCATTAGCAAAGATACTTGAAGTCATGTTGCCCCCAAAAGACAGATGAGTTTCAGATTGTGATCATGTCTCCCTGAACTGTTCTAGTCTCTTCTTCACCATGCATCCCCTGAGTGTCTTCACTATGCATCCCCCTGAGTGTCTTGCAGAGGTCTTTAGAGAGCACATCACACGTCTGGCTGCTCCCCATCATCTCCTGAGTCCAGCATATCTCAGTGATCCTTCTAGGCACCTGCAGGACCCCAGCAGCATCAACCCTTTCTGCTTAGAGATATTTCATGATGTCAGTATTGATAAGGAAAAAAGAATGTAGTAACTACTGTCAAGGAAGCTATTCATCCATGTGTCTAAACAAATCTCTAATTTACAAAGTTTGAACATTTTTTCATCCCCAGGGCCCAAGAACTAGAATTAGAAGATCATCAAAGCCGACTGGAGCAGAAATTAAGAGAGAAATTGCTCAAGGAGGGTGAGTGTGATAATATATTTTGGGACCTTGTTAAAGACATTTTTCCCCAGAAATACTCTTGAGCAGAAAATGTTGAAATGGGAGCGTGGAGTGCGCTCCCTGCCTCACACAACCAACCTGGCAGTTGGAGTGCAGAGCCAGCCTGCCTGTGCTCACCTCCAGCACAGCCAGCCCCTAGTTATCGTCTTCCCCTGTTAATGAGAGCAGCATTTTGCTCCATCCCAAGTGCAAATAGGAAAAAAATCATTTATTCACACATCCATTCACTTAGCCATTCATTTAACAAATATCTGTTGAGAATCTAGCGTGGACAGGTATATGGTAAAAAACACCCCTCCCACATGATCTCATGGGGAGACCATCACTTAGACCAGTAATTAGAGTACCAGCAGATGAGGGCATGATGCTTTGGGAACTCGGGAAGCCGTGCCTACTTCTGCCAGGCACTAGATATGGTCAAAGAATCATTCCTTCCCAATAAAAGCTGGCCTGGGGTAACAAATTATTTCCACCACATAGTGGAAATAAACTCAATTGACCTCATATACTGATTTGCACATTCATTGACTCCTGCCTGCTAGGCACAAGCACTGTTTTGTGCCTGTGTGTTTTGGGGGCCAGATCCCCACATGGCATCCCTACATTTAGACCTAGGTCTAAAAGAACAAGTGAAATCATTTCTTTAAGCCTCATGAGCCAACATTGCACCTACCTGTGGGGTTGCCTGATACAGACCAAGTACTTGGTAAAATCGGAGACATCACCATTGCGATCATTGTTATTTAGGTATCTTATCCTCATTTTACAGAGTAGATAACTGAGTCTCAGAGAATTTAAAAAGTATGCTCAAGGAAATGACAGGGCTGGCTAAGTAACAGATCTCACAGACCCAGGTCCCCTTTCATTTCCATATAGTAGTGATTTATAAATTGTTTCTTTATAGCAATAAAATTCTCTTTCTAACAAAATCTTAAAGAGCTGCACTACAGAGGAGAAATAACAGTGGTGTATATATTATATTTTAGTTGTTGAAAGGGGCTCAGATGGGTCTAGCGATGACAAGATGATATAGAGAGAGTTATTTTTCTATGTTGGTTATAAACAAGCATTCTAATTTATATCGCTCATGGAGATCAAATGAACAAACCATAGTGTATAACTAATGTCAGATTTATACATCTGATAAAACATTTAATAATAAAACATCTTTTTCAGGATGGGGAATAAATACCACCAAAGACTATTAGCTACCTTTGCATTTTCTTTTAGTTCTTGCTAAGAGCAAAGGTCATATATTTTCTCACCCCTCTCAAGGGTACCAAAGTTGGGGGGAGCAGTAGCGTCTTCATTTTCAGCTTGTCTTCCACAAAAAAAATAAACGAATTATCCCTCTCTGGTAAACTTAGTCTGATGCAATAATTTAAATAGTCCCTGCAGGAAATGCTCAGTCTCTTTGGGATGTAAATGTTCAGTCTTGCAGATCCCCCATCCCCACTCACCCTTCCTTCTGCTTTTTCTCCTGAGGTAGCTGCCAGGTAATGGGGAGAGGCAGGTTTATGTCACCTGGAGACATTAGCAATCCGTCTGGGTTGCTTTGACTCATTGTGTCTGATCATTGTCATCATCATCACCACCATCATCCTCAACATCATTGTCTGACACTCTCTGCTGGCATAATCCGGAGCCTGGCCATTCTCTCCTAAGCTTGGAGCCCAGTGGAATTCCCTGGCTCACTCAGTTCACCTAGCACTTCCTCCATTCAGTTTGGCCAAATAGCATACCAGTCAGTATCCACTGTGGGGCCACTTCCCTCCTCATGGTTGGGGAATCCCCTCGCAAGCCCTTTGACAGCTCTGGGACAGATGGATTCATCCAGGCTGTGTCCATGGCACACACAGTAGGTCAGAATCTGGGGTCACACTCAGATCCTCTTCTTAGTTCAACCATAAAGTGCTGCCTTGTGTTTATACACAGGGCACCCTTTACCTGGCTTTCCCCTGGAGTTCCAAGCCAGGGACAGGGCCAGAGTCCTTGGGCCCCGGTGTTCCCATGAAATGATAGGGCATTTCTTGCCCCCTTGGGCCTTCCACGTCCCAGAATGGAGTGACCAGAACAGAACACAGGGCTCTGACCCTCTGCTACTCCTGCCTCTTTCCTCTCCCTCTGTAAAAATATTCTCAAGGTGCAAAAGGGATGGGATGGCTTCAAGGCCCTTTTGCTTTACATTCCACCTTCCTGTCTGCATCTGCAGAGATGAGCCTGATGTGAGAGATGGTGTCTTCTCTGCTGCAGGATCAGCTCGCTGCCTAGCCCCTGTGTGCTAACTGGTAGGGTGTCTTCCTGGAATTTAAAATTTAAAAAGTCCTCTCTTAAGGCAATAATCTGGTTGGCGAGACTTGACTTTGCTTTTAAAATCCTACTCTAATGTCAGAAAGCCCTGACTACCTGTTTCTTACTTTTCACCTTCCTTTAACAGTCTTACCTCCCCCAGGCAATCAGATGCCTGGAGCCAATTAGGAACCAAGTCCTGTATTCAGAAACACAGCAAGAAAAGCTAGTCACAGTCACCTGTTGATCAGTCATAGCCTCAGAGCTTCTGCCTGATCTCTATTCAAAGGGCTGCAATTTCCTCAGCCACAAATAAAGAAAGGATTCTCACTGTGGACATACTAGCCACTGTGGCTATGATATGCTTCAAAACCTGTCTCACAGATTTCTTTGCTGTAGTTTAGATATCTAGTTTTTATTTTTTATTTTATTTTATTTTTTATTTATTTATACAAGCACTGGGTACAGTCAGAAGCTTGGGAGGGTGAGAGAATTCACCAGAGCCAGAGCAGGGAGCAGAGCAGGCAGAAGGACCGAAGTACACTGCTGAGGGGAGCAGCGGGCGGCAGGAGAGGTCTGCGCGCCATGTGGGACCCTCCTCTGGTGGCGGGGAGCAGCTGGGGATCGAACCAGCACAGCAGAGGCTGCGGGCAGCTTCGCAACCCAGCGCTCTACCGCTGTGCCACGGGGGAGGTCCAGTTTAGATATATTTTTGAGAAATAGCTTTTTGTGTGTTTTGTTGGTTTCTTTTTGGCAGGGAGAAAAGATTGGGGACTTGGTAGGACTTGGTGTGCATTAACTTCTTATTCTCACAAAGGGGTTTTCTCATCACTGTTCAAATATTCTCAAGGTGAAAGCTGAGCTGACAGTCACACAAAGCACCCACATTTCTCACCTGTGGCTTTGAGGGCAGTCACCCAGTGTTAAATCCATTGCCTTGTTCTCTCCATAGAAATTAAAGGGCAGAACAAGTCCAAAACAATCAAGAATGCCCATGCCAGGAGCTCTCCTGGGGCCGACTTTTACCTGAGGTTCAGTGTTTTTCTCTTTTTCTTTAGAGAGCCAAAAAGATGAGAATGATCTAAATGAGGAGCAAGAAATATTCTCCAAGATGATGCAAGTGATTGAGCAAAGGGACAAACTCGTAGATTCCTTAGAGGAACAACGCATCAAAGAAAAGGCTGAAGACCAACACTTTGAAAGCTTCATATTCTCCAGGGGCTACGGGCTGAGCAGGACCTGAGTGGGACATGAGCTGCCCAGGGGCCCCTCTGTTGAAGTCATCCGAGGTGTCCCTGGGGCTGAGTGTCCCTCACATATTTCCTTCTTTTGCAGGATTTGTCATACCTGGAACTTGAGCTATTCCATACTGTACTATTGTTTAAAAAAATTAAAATTCTCTCATAGGTACCAAGATCTTGCCAGAGTTTCTAAAGAAAATACAAAGACTTTTGGAATTGACAGGTAACTTCTGCAGGTTTCTGAGACTGGAAGTGACTGGGGGAAATAACCAGCATCGGTTTCCCTAAAAAGTGACTCCTGCTGCTTTATCATTTATCTTCCCAATTCATTGAGTTACACCTCTTAAGATTTTTAAGAACCTGCCTTTTCATTAATATAGCCATATTTGCCTTTTTTTTGCATGGATGACCAGTTTCCAAATGTCAGAAAGAAGCAGCCGAAGTTTAAAGATTAGGTTAATATTTAAATGGTGTTTACAGACAAAGAAGAGAAACCTTGAGATTAGTGATTACATAAAGCAAATAATTCAAATAGCAGGTGTTAATTCAATCCAGGGTGAATTTAATTTACCAGGTGTATGTTTAAGCCTTAATATAATATGCAGAAGCAATGAGAGTTTAATAGAACATTTGAGCCTTAATTATATTTTTTAAAGAAGAGAAGAAAGAAGGACTTTAACTTCTTACCAGCAGGATGGTTAATTTTCACCAAAAATGGTTGGCTTCAAAAAGCTTTTTGTTCTCAGAGCACGCTCCATATGGCTTCTGGAACATAATGGAAAGGTTTTTAAGGAAATAATTTTGAAGTGCTTTTATGGAACTGTTGGCCATTGCAAAAAAGAGAAACTCTTCCATTTGTTGATAAAATATTGGTGAGGTTGGTGCTGCTACTAAAAATGAACACACTGTATCGTATCACACTGTGAGGAAGGCTTCCCCACGGTGGTCTCCTTGGGTCCAAACAGAACTTTCTCTGACACTCAATGAAGGGATTTCCCAGGAATTCTATGGGACAAGGACAAAACCAGCTTGAACATCAAGATGGAGCTGAGTGTTATGACCCCATCATGAAATCCCAAAGTGGGCGATGCATATTTGAGGTCATGTTTAATGTGGGAGAAAGCTGGAAGATGGAGTTCCTGCACTGCCATGGGATCCCTGGGACGTTTTTACAGTTCTTATGGAGAATCAGTGGAAAAGATTTTCGATGGTGTTCTCACGCCATAAAGTATTTGTTTCCCCTCACCTGGATTCTTTGATGATTCAGTCTGTTTTTGACAAGAAGAAGACTGAAGAATACTCTGTTGTATATTTGACTTCTCTCGTTTCTACAAGTATTCCATGTATCATTAAACCAAAGCTGCTTTGCAAAAGTTGGCCCTGACTGGATACCTATGTCTAGCCAACGGACAAGCCAGAAATTAGAAGTGTAACTGTAACTGGATTTCCAGTCAACCAGCCTGTGCAGTGGCACATGGCACCCTTCTAGGGTATACCCATGGCACCCTTCTAGGGTATACCCAGTTCACAAGGTTGTAGTTCTTTTTTCTTTTTCATTCTTTCTTGTTTTTTACCAATCATGTCTTCTAATGCCTGAATTCTAGTATTAGGAAATATGTGCAAGCATCTATCGATCGATCTATGAAAACTGTGCTACTTACAGTTAGTTATTTAACTATTTTTTATTTATTTGTATTTTTGGTAGAAATTGCTAACATGATTTCCTTATAATTCTGGCTTCCCTGTGTTATAATTTGGAGAAGACCTAGTAACACTAAGGTATTGGTATATAAGCTATTTAATATACAAATAACCCAGATGTTTGGTGTTATATAGTATTAAAGATTTATGTAGATAGAATAATATTTTCAACCATCAGGAGTGTTAACTCATTTTAAGAAAAAGTTCTCTAACTTCAGTTTTCATTCTAGAATATGCACAGATATTCAAGCTCTATCTTTTCTGTCATACAAAAGTATACTATTTGATACCTGCATACATTTAACAGCTGATGCTCAAGTGTACCATGTTTGAGTTGTTTTGTGCAAAAGAATTAATTGCCACTTATTTTAATTTGTTCTTTCTGTCAAAAAGATTCTCCCAAGAGGATCAAGAAAGAGGGTGGTTCTTGGCCATAGTATTCGGTTAATAGACAAGAAAAGCAATTTGTTCACTTTCTCTTCCAAAGACTATGTTCTGGGGTTTAAAGCTTAGTCTTATCTAACCAAGTTAAAACAAACTTCATATTTAACAGTCTTCTGCTTATACTG
Organism: Talpa occidentalis; assembly: GCF_014898055.3. Taxonomy (NCBI): domain Eukaryota; kingdom Metazoa; phylum Chordata; class Mammalia; order Eulipotyphla; family Talpidae; genus Talpa; species Talpa occidentalis. The sequence continues at coordinate 28,358,854 of NW_023603184.1, forward strand.
GCTTTCAGTTTTACCAGCACATGAAAGCTCTCCCAATGATCAGAAATGTTGTGGCTATTGAACTGTTTGAATGAGTCTGTTCCTTATTCACAATAGTGTCTGAGAACCTTAAGATGTAAAATATTATACATTTTGAAGAATAGTTGTGATCAAGAGTGAAAAATGTAGGACGTTGAGACAAGGAGCCCCGGCCTCAGGTCATATCTCCCAGTCAATCCCACACAATTCCTAGTTTAAACCAAGCAGCTCATAATAGTTGTAAATTCAGAATTTTACAGGAGTTGGATTAAGAGGAATGCCTTAAGCTTATTCTCCCAAACCATTCATTTGTTTATTTGTTTAACAAGCAGTTGTGAATGCCGAAGCGGTTCTGCACGCCTGTGCTAGGTGCTGGGATACAGAAAGAATATTCCTCCACTCTACTCACAAATACAAAGATGAACAAGTACCACTGCCAAATAAATACAAAGTTAAAATAGTACTTTATTATATCCATCAACCTACCCTACTCATATTTTCATCAAATATAAAGACTTCCATCCCCCACAATTGCGGTGCTTCTCAAGCAATAAAAATAAGTGTGTTTCTAAAACTGTGAAAAATAATATCAGGTTGTACTGTTTCATTTAAACCTTGGCTTTGGCAGTGCTAGGCTGCTTGGAATCAATCAATGCTGAGATGCAGCATGTTAATTACAGCTGAGAAAGGAAGTGGCAGGTGTTTCCAACTCTGATGAGCTGCAATGAAATTGATGTTTTCTGAGTTCTGGAGGCAAATGACAATTCAGCAATGTCTGTCTTCCCAGGAAGCAGATTTACAGGTTTTTCCTTCCAAACTGAAAATGGCAGCCTGTCCCACCCAGGTGGTTGATCAGAGAACTGCCTCAGCAGGCAGAGGTGGCAGGGGGCAGCTGGGGCTGCCACAGTGCTGGAGAGAGTGGCAGGCGTTGGATGTGGGGAGCTCAAATGTGGGAGTTTATCGTAATAAGAAGGTTCACGCACAGGAGAGCGTGTACTATTTCACCTACTGTTTATCTTCTAACCTCACTGCTGAGTGGCTTGTCAAAGATTAATTTGCTCCAACAATCGGGAACTATTCATGTGGATTGAAATGTGTTACACGTGGACTGCTATAAATACTGAAATGAACCAAAAATAAACGGTTTTGTGTCGAAGGAATCAAAACATTTTCATATGAGCTTGGCCTGGCACCTCTGAGGGCAGCGTCCATTTCATTTTATTTCTTTTCAGCCAAAGGACCTGAGTAAAGCTTGGATTTCATGTGAGAGTCTGGGAGTGAACGTTGGTGGCTTTAATCCACTGCAGCACCTGGAAGGACTTAACCTGACCAGCAAATGGGATTCGAATGGGAGGAGTGAAGTCGACTCACCTCAGGTGTATTCTCTCAACAAAGAAGGCTATTCTCAGGGCAGGGGCGGGGGAGCCCTGGGGCCTAGCCTCATTTCACCTCCATTTCTCTTAACCTCTTGCTGGGACAGCCTGGCTTTAGATTTCACACACTCAACAGGACCCCCCACCCCCTTCCTGGCCAGAACTGGCCTCTTCCTTCAGTTTCCACTCTCTCAGGACCTGGTCTGTTTTGTTTCTTCTGTTCTTAATGCCAGCACACGCACATTTGTGAAATGAGGGCGCAGAAGCCAGAATTGCCACATCGGGTTAGTACAATGGTCAGCCCCTACCTCCCCAAGTTGTCTCTATTGTTCCAAAGTTTTATCTGCTGGTGGAATATTTGAAGTGATCCTCCTTTTCCATTAAATATTAACTATAGAAACTGCAGGGGAGAGTTGTTTTGTTGAGGGAGGGTTGGCCTGCTTTCTGGCGCTGGGGGCTGGTTCTTTAAGGAACAGTTGCTGGGCTCCTCTGACCTGCTGGCACAGTCTTTAGCAGCTGCAACTCACAGTCCTTCAGCCTTTAGGGCATGCTTGGTGATTTCCTGTCAACTTCTCTCCCAGCTCATTTCTAGAAATTAAAATAACAACAATAACAACAAAGCCCAAAGCTGTCCCAGCTCTCCAAGGAGGCCTCTCCCTGAGGATGGTAATGGATACTGTGAATCCATTTCGCCTCCCCTGCCAGGTGCTGGAATATGCTTTGTGAGTTATTCCACTTCATCCTGAAAGCAAATCCTCAAGGTGAACACTACGCGATTTTGAGATGATATGACGGAGACAGAGCAATTCAGGAGCCTGCCTGGTAGTGCAGGTACACAGGGGTGAAGCAGACTGGACCCGGGTATGTCAGCCCCTCGAGCCCACAACCCCAAACTTGAACTTTGCGCTTGCCTGCCCTTCCCTTCCTCATCTAGATGGGTTCCCAATGCCACCCTCCCTACACACCAGTGCCCAGCCCTGCCGGGGGAAATCTGGGGATAGAAGCCAAAGCTTTGAAGTGCTTTGTATTTCCTCCTAAGCTGCACCTATAATATACTTGGGCATGAAAACAGTTGTTTAGAACAGTTAAATGACTTGACCTCCATCACCACTCACAGATATCGCCCAATAACCATGATACTCTAGGAAAACACACTCTCTTTCCTGGGCGATCACATTCCCTGACGGTGCCATGGACTCCAGGGGGGCTTTTATGCCCAAATTTGGGGACCATGGCACTACATGCATAATCAAACCCCAAGCCCAAAGGGTAGGGAAGCAAGAAAAAAGGCCAAGGAGATAGGAGAGAAAGGGGATCAAGAGGGGAGCAACAGATAGTGAGATGGCTTTTGTAGGCTCCTAGGGAGACAGCACAGAGGTGGGGGGAGGGGAGGAACAGGTTGGAGGAGAGCAGGACAGAGTCACTGGAAAGTGGCTCTTCTGAGAAAGAAACAACCTGGTGCTGGGCAGCAGCTCCAAAGACACCCGTGTCACAGGAATCAGTAACCCCCCCCTAATAACAGACCGTGTTTCCATAACAGTTTGCAGGAAGCTCGCTTGTGTGTGTGTGTGTGGGGGGGGGAGGTATGGGTAGTCCCCAAACTATAAGTGTGTGATTTGAAAACAAGAAAAAAAAAGTATAATCGTCCTAAACACAGTAACCTGAGCTGAGAGTTACTAATCCAGGGGCCTGATTCCAGTCCTGTCGCTGCTCACTCGATGACAATGAACAAACTCAGTTGTGCCTCTCTGTTGTGCCTCAGCGTCTTCATCTGTGAAGACAATCCCTTCCCCGCTTCTTGTAAGAATCAGTCTGCTGTACATAGGCTCCAATTTTAAAATGGGAATAGCGAGACTATAACTTTGTCATCAGAATGGCCATAGGGAGTCTCAAACCATCTGAATCCAAATAGCAGAAAGAGAATACAGCACTTCAAATCTCAGCAGAATGAGTAAGAATGGGTCCTTCCCACAACAGAAGACAAAAGCATAAACCAGGCCAGGAAGCACAATTCTCAGAGCTTTGTCACTTTCCTTTCGGGACCCTCCCTCTGAACTGACCTCTGCTGACCTATTGTCCAGCCTTCTGCAGGCCTTGACCAGAGGTTCTTCAAGTAGACCCTGAAAACACCATCTGACCCTGGTGATTTGGTTCCATCTCACTGTTAGATGTAATACTTCTAACCTGCCTCCCTGAAAGGAAACATCCAAAGTATAAATAGCCTTATTATTGCCCCAATAAAGATGGAAGCAGAGACCCTAGCTTCTCCATGTCACACGGGTCTGGAGGTGGGTGTAGCAGGAAGGTGGGCTGTAACTGTCACAAGGGAGACCTCTGATCACTGACCTGGGAAGGAGCCTGGGTGACTCTGGAAGTAATTCTGGTGATCTAGGACATGGACCACCACACACCAAGAAAATCATTGGGACCCCAGCTATTCTTGCCTGGCTGGGCTGAAGTGGTTGACAACCTTGCCTTTTTCTCCTTCAAAGCTCTGCCCAGCTGCAGATTCTCTAGTGTTCTCCATCCCTCTGCTAGGTGACTCCAGTCACAGCCACTGATTTTACAACTTCGCCTCTTCCTGTAGTTGGCTCGCAGCTAGCATGCTCAGGTAAGGCAGTTCCTCTACTTATGTCTGCGCTTCACTGTTAGGTCTAGAAGGACAGGTAAGCAAGTAACTTGTTTCAAAGAACTTGGGACACATCCCCTCCTGGCTGGATTAGAGGCTCTGTGAGTGGCACCATCCTGTGGGACCCTCAGAAACATCCCTAATCTCAGCCCAACATGACATACACCAAAGTCAGAGTCCTTGAGCTTCCTCTGTCCCATGTCTTCCCTGCCCACCAACAAAAGTCCTTGATTGCCCACTCCAGCCCTGCATCTGGGGTGTTAATCCAGACAAGAGGCCCATGAGGGGCATGTTCACTGGCAGCCTGACCATCAAAGGCCACTGTTAATATCCTAGCATTTCCAAGGGGCCAAGCAGTGAGAATTGTCACTTAAGGCGCTCACTCCAGAGTCATTTTGTCTCTTACACATTCTTTATATCTGGAGAGCACACCTTACTTTCCATGATCAAAAAGGTCCCCAAGAGATTCCAAGTGCACTCCCAATCCCAACCCCAAGCCCTGCGTCTTTGATGTGGTCAATTTTGATTATTGATTGGGCTCCAGCCCTTTGTTAAGCCCTCCTTGTGATGTGCAGGGACCTCCCTTTTTGTCCTTTCGAACAAATGTCTATTAGTTTCCTAGGGCTGCTGTAATAAAGTATCATAAACTGGGGGCTTAAAATAACAGAAATGTATTCTCTCACAGTGCTGGAGGCTAGAGGCTAGAAGTCCAAAATGAAGGTGCCTGGAGGCATTGCTTCCCCCGCCCCCAGCTTGGGGCAGCAGAGGTTGGGGGGCCGGGAGCGTGAGGGTATTTGCTTGCCTTTCCAACTACTGGTAGCCCCAGCCCTCCAGCCCCTCTTCTTTGGGTGTGTCTTTATCAGCTTTGCTGTGTGTATGTCTGTTCCAAGTTTTCCTCTCCTCCTAAGGACACTGGCTCTTCTAAACCCAGTGCCCACCCTACTCCAGTGTGACCTCCAGTGTGTCCCCAAATAAAGTCACATTCTGAGGTCCTGGGAATTAGGACTTCCACATATCCTTTTTAGGGGACAGCATTCAACTGCAAACAGCATTCACATTTGGGGAATGTGAAAATGAGTCCACTGAAAGCATCTTTCAGTGGGAGTTTCACCTTATTTTGATTTGAGATGCTCAGTTTACCTCCATCCTGGGTTTTTAACCTGCACAACAAAAAAGCAGCACAGCAAAATAAAAAGAAACAGAATACAAAAGACAAGTTGCCTTAAATATGACAGGAAATGATGATCAATATTTGAATGGAGCACACAGACCCCAATTTTCTCTCCGTTATTTTATTAGTTGCAGTTAGTTTTTGCTATTCTTTCAATGGTTACCTTAGAGGCTACATCATGAGTCACTGATTTATCAAAGTACAATATAAATTTTACTTTTTACCAGGCTAAGCCTTAACTCCCTTTACTCCCTCCCAATTTAAACACTTTTGTTTAAGTGCATTTCACTTATGTATTTCCATTTGTATTTGATCTTTATCCCTCCCAGTGGCACCAGAGTCATCATCTGGGATGACTTTTCTTTTGTCCTTCATTTTCGTATTTCCTTTTGTTTGGGTCTGTTAGTCACATTTTTTCTCAGTGGCAATTTTTACTAAGCATGTCTTATTTTCTCTTTGTTTATTACAGTGGAGTCTTTTGGAAACTCAAACCAGAGCCTTATTGGGAGCTTCCCTCCAGCCCTCATAAATTTGATAGTGCCTAAGCTTTTGTCTGCGTAGGCTGACGGCTGCCTGTTCAACCTCTCAGCTTTTCAGATGCTTCCTCTGACGGTGGCAGATGCCCCAAGAGGGAAAAATAGTCCCAGGGAATGGGCTTATCTTCCCAGGCTTCCTTCTTTTTTTAAGATTTATTTTATTTATGCATACTAGAACTGGGGTACAGGCCAGAGGTGCCGGGGGCGGGGGAGGTGAGAGGATCCACCAAAGACAGAGTGGGGAGCAGAACAGGTGGATTGACTGAAATACACTGCGGAGGGGAGTAGTGGGAGAGACAGAAGAGGTCCACTGTGCCATGTGGTTTAGCTCCCTGGCTGGGGATCGAGCTCCAGCTGCAGTGGCTGTGAATAGCTTCAGAGTGCTGTGACTTAACCCCTTGCACCACCAGGGAGGCCCTTTAGGTTTCCTTCTTCTCCAACATCTTGACCTTCTGATTTTCATTAGCTTTCCACTGTTCTCAGCAGATTTATTTTATTTTTTTTCACCAACTTTTCCAGTTGTTCAGTGGGTGGATAGGTAACCTTTGTTACATAACCTGATGATACAAGAAGCTGAATAGCTAAATAATAGCCACCAAATAGTCCCATCTGTTAGGGAAATTTCTAGAAACTCATGTAAACTTTGCTTACATCCCATTGGTCAACGTTTAGTCCTGTGATTGTATCCACCTGGAAAATATAGTCTTTATTCTGAGATGACATAATCTTAGCTAAAAATTGTGACTTCTGTGGATATTTGGAAAACCAGATCCGAAGGGTTATGGTATTAGCCTCTTGGTTACTGGTTATGTAATCTGAAGCAAGTTATTTAAACTCTCCAAATTTCAAATTATTCATCTGTAAAATGTGGTGATGATAATATCATTTATGAATCTAAAGTGAGATATGAATAACCAATTTTGTTTAGCTAAGATTTGTTATCTGCTATAGCCTGAGCTAAGCAGTAATTTCATTCCATCTGTGTTAGTCATCCCAACAATATTTTGAGGCAAGTCTTTCTTTGTTTTCATTATAAAGAGAACACTGAGGCACAAAGAGATTAAGTAACTTGCACAAGATTATACCAACATCTGGCTGCAGAAATGTGATTAGATCCCATACCCTTCAACCTACACAATCCTGCCTTGTGAATCACAAAGCTGGACTGTTGAAATTCCTGAACAAAGATGACAGGCCCAGGATAGCAACACTGCTGAGTGGCTGAGAGCAGCATATATTAAGTAGGAAAATGATTGTCTAAGGGAAGGTGTGGGGCAGAACTAATCTATGCATTTTTGAGTGATGTGTGCCACCAGGTTGTTGGTGAAGGAAACCATGGGGATAACAGCATGTGGTCCCCTTGGCTTCATTTTTAAAATTATTTTGTGATAAATTTATACTTTTTTAATTGAAGTATAATATATAAACAGAATGTTGCTCAGATTACTAAGTGCACCTGTCATGAATTTTCAAAACAAATATACACCCATGTAACCAGTGTCTCCCTCATGCCTTCAACCTCTGCAACCCAAAGTTAATTATGATCTTGACTTCTAAAATCATAGGTTATTACTTTAGCCTATTTTTGAATTTTATATGAACAGAATATAGTATATGCTATTTTTGTGTTTGGGTTTTTTACTCAACATCATATTGTGAGGTACATTTCTATTGCTGCTTGTAACTGCAAATTATTCATCTCACATTACAGTGTAATATGTATAATATCCCATTGTGTGACTATCACTATTTATTGACTCAACTGTTAATAAGCATTTGAATGATGCTGCCATGAAATTTCTAGAACACATATCTGAGTGCACAAATATACTTGTTTTGGGGGGCATGCCTAGAATTAAAGTTGTTGATCAAAAGTTATGAGGGGTGTTAAGCTTTACTAGGTACTGCTGTGGCTTTGCTTTACCGATGATGGAAATGAAAGCATAGCAAGGACAGAAATTTGCCCAAGGTCACTTAGCTACTGAGCCAGGAAACGAACCTGTACGCTACAGGTTTGGCTTTGAAGGACAGACAGAACCAGAGATTTGGCAGAGTCTCACAGCAACATACATTTAACTTATAAGATGTCCTTATCATTAACCCTTATATAAGATGAGACCAATGACCAAGCATGAAAGGGGTAACTGATGGGTGGGGCCAAAATTGTCAGCACCACTATAGATTAGAAGGGGGTGAATCTGAATCTTATCAAAGGACAGTATGAAGTATGAGTCCCTGATTATGCAAGATTTAGATTTAGTGTTCTTAAACACCAGGCCCTGTGAAAGGCACTTTCCCGTATGTTATCTCATTTAATTTTCCAAACAAAAAACCAAATTAATTCATATCCATAAGGACTATAAAAGCTTAATTTCAAAAGAAAACATAAAAACTCTGCAAACAAACCAGAGCCATTAAGAACTGTGCTTTCTATTTATAATAGCTAAGCTATGGAAACAACCCAAATGCCCAAAAATAGATGACTGGATTAAGAAGATGTGGTACATATACACCATGGAATATTACTCAGCATTCAAAAAAGATAAACTCATGCAATCTGCAGCAATATGGATGGAGCTGGAAGGGATCATGCTCAGCGAAATAAGCCAGAAAGAAAAAGAAAAATACCGGATGGTCTTACTCATAGCAGGAATTTAGAAAACCTCAATAAGGGACCAGGAAAAAGACTAATTGCAATAAAGTAAAAATCAAAATCAACAAGCAACTATAGACCAGAGACACACTACAGTGGGGGCCGGGGGGAGGAGAAGAGGGATTAGGGTCAGAAAAAGGGGGTGGGAATTGTATGGGGAATATAACCAAGATGAAAATGCATACATTATACAAAAATGAAAAATGATGTAAGAATTATATAAAATAAAATAATACATAAAAAATAAAATAATTGGATCAAGAAAAAAGAAAAAAAGAACTGTGCTTTTCAGATGAGCCATGGAAAGAACCCATCCTGATATACCAGTCATTTGTAAGATAAAATTAGAAAACATTGGGAAAATAAAATGAAAATTTTAAAAATGTAAGCCTTCACTTTTTACTGTTAAATTAAACAAATATAGAATTGCATTGCTAAATTGCCTGAAAAGTTTCCAAACACTCTCAGTTTTTACCTTATATTATAGAAACCATTTAAAAAACCAATTTGCAGATCACTATTGACTTTTAGGCTACTCTTTGAGTAGCACTGATTTATCACCCATCCCCCTTGGCCTTTCAAGAGACTGGTAACAGTGGCACAAGGCTTTGAGTAACAAAACATCTGCATTAAATTAAGACCCTGGAACTCACATACATATAGGTTACTGTCTACATTAACAGGAATTTACCAGTCTCCTGTCATTTTCAATATAACTTCCATCCAAACAAAAAAACCTTACATAGAAAGATAAAAATTACAACTAACTTTTTTTCAGTTTCAGGAACTTCCCCGCACATCTCACTGAAAAGAACATAAAACTCTTTAACTTCTCAATAAATAGCATTAAAAAGATTACTCCCAAACACATTAAACTTAGCCTTGACTCTACCTATCCTAAACTATTATATCCCAGGCCCCCATTAATCTAGCATCACCCCCATAGAAAAACTTGTCTTAAATAAGATTCCAGAACCCTTTAAACTATCTCCACATTGACCTCCCCAGTACAGGAGAATACTAAGATTTTGCCAAGGCAGGTGCTCTTGTTGTCTAGTGAACTCAGTTTGCTTATTTTGTTACTATTTCCTGGTAGCCAGAATTCAACAATCCAGACTTTCCTTTGTTTGCTGCTCCTTGCAGTCTTGCTCAGGGCCTTTCAAACTTCAAACTTTTGTGTGTATAAAAATTGCCGAAGAGAGTTGTACATGCAAAAGTATGCATGAGCAATTTAAGAGATCTCCATATACAGTTTTTTTTATAGTGATGTCAACACTTCTTTTTTTTTAAAAAAAGATTTATTTATTTATGCATGCATGCATGAAAGCACTGGGTACAGTCAGAAGCGCGGGAGGGTAAGAGAATTCATCAGAGCCAGAGCAGGGAGCAGAATAGGCAGAAGGACCGATGTACACTGCTGAGGGGAGCAGCGGGGGGCAGGAGAGGTCTGCGAGCCATGTGGGACCCTCGCCTGGCAGCCGGGGATCGAACCGGAGCTGCAGAGGCTGCGGGCAACTTCGCAGCCCAGCACTCAACAGCTGAGTCACTGGGGAGGCACTCCATATATAGTTTTGACCACATCATATATAGAATCTACATCTGTATACAGATATCAACAATTGATGAAGAATAGAATGTTGGAGCTGGAAGTGGTTTTAGGTGTATGATTTACATCAAAATCACCTGATGTAGTCTCCGTAAAAAAATACCTATCAGATGTTCTGAATTAGAATTTCTAGAGATGGCAACTGTGAATGTCTATAACAACCCCAAAGAGATTGTGATGCACAATCAGGTATAAGAACTATTATTCTATTGTACCGCTTCATTTTGTAGAAAAGAAATACTCAGAAAAAGGAGTAAATTTGCCCAATATTGTACAACTACCAAAATGTGAACTGCAAACTGCATATCTCCTGATTCCCTGACAAGAGTTCCCAGGGCTGGAGATCAGATCTTGGAAATGCCCTTGTATATCCGATATTCTGGACAAGAATGATTCATGATGTAATCAAAACACAGTTCTATTTTGGCTTCTCGCTAAGATTTATCAGGCCGGTTGTTGTAATCTTACCCTGCTCCTTGGTGAAAATCCTAGCAGGCATTATTACTTCTTTGCTTTCTGTTAGGAAGGAGGTGCCCCACCTTTGTAAATTATAATTCACCAAAAAAGTAAAATTATGACCCTTAAGCAAAGAAAATGTGAACAAATACTCTGTTGAGAATCTATTGACTATCTTGCTTGTTAAATTTTTGTTCTCAGGAATTGTTGCTTGTCAGTTTACTGATTAGCTCAAGTAAAGACAGATGGGTATTGAGAGGCTTTAGGAGCTGTGTCCTAGGACAGAAGCCCAGCTGGCGCTCCCTGGAACTCAAGTGGGCACTGGGAAGAGATTCAGGTCCAGGCAGCTACTCCCCAGGCTTTTCATTACTCAGACCGCATGGCTTCAGAGCACACTTCTTTGCTCCCTTCTTTTGTTTCTCTGCTCATCAGTATGCCTGTAGCTCAAAATGGACACCCCAGCTCCGAGTCTACATGATCATCACTAAATACTCAACTTCTGGCAACAGCGACTCTAGTTTCCTTCAGATTTTTGGCTGAGACTATTTGACTGGCTGCCCTCCAGTTAATCATGAGTCCTTTCTGGGTCAGGTGATCGCCCAGGGCCAATTAGTTGTAGCTGAAAAAACACAATTGTCAAGGGGGTGGGGTGAGGAGGAAGAGCAGGGGGTAAAGTCATGAGAACTTCAAGTGGGCAAGCAAAATAAAATTCCCTTTTAATCATTTCCAGCACGAGCCCTTGAAACATTTGTGTCACTCTGTTACTTTTATTTAGACCGGATGACTTTTTTTTGGCAAGGGTTGAGGTGGGGGGTGGGTGGGGGGAGAGGGCATGGAGAGGGTGTCTAACAAGAGCCCAGGTTGTACCTTCCCATGTATGTTACCACGACTTGTAACTTTTGTACAAGCCTTTGAGCTGCTAGATAGAAGGGTGTCTCCTAAGAATAAAGAGCCTCTGCCCGGTGCTCGGGAACTGGCTTTCGTGGGGACACACGTGGGCCTAATAATTGCACAGGTAGAAATGCAGGGGAAGCGAGAGCTTCTCCCCAAGCAGCCAGCAGACCCCAAGAGACAGTGAGGCAGGTGAGTTAGGGTCAGCCATTCAGCCTGCTTGTGTGTGCCAGGATCTGCGAGGGTGCAGGGTTGGCGCAAAGGAGGCTTCCAGGTAGGAGAGTCGGGGTCACACACACGTACACACACAAGGCCTCACGTCCTGCGAGAGGCAGATTTGGGGCGCCCTCCCCTGCTCTGGGCAGCCCAGGGCCGCAGGCCTGCTCCAGGCGAGGGCCTGAGCGCACAGCTCCTCGCAGCGCGGAGGGCGGCGCGAGGGAGGGAGAGAGGGAAGGGAAAGGCGAGCGTGAGCTGCCTCAAATGCTTGGAATAATTCCGCTTCCGTTTGGAAAGCCGCAGCCTCAGTCCCGCCGCGCCCGCCGCGTCCGCCCAGCTCCAGCTCCAGCTCCGCGTCCGACCGGCCCGGGCTGCCCGCTCCCCGCCATGGCCACCTCTCCGCAGAAGTCGCCCTCCGCCCCCAAATCCCCCACCCCCAAGTCGCCCCCGTCCCGGAAGAAAGATGACTCCTTCTTGGGGAAACTCGGGGGGACGCTGGCCCGGAGGAAGAAAGCCAAGGAGGGTGAGTGCGCCGGGCCTGGCGCGCGGCGGGGAGCGGGGCCGGCCGAGGGGCTGGGGCGCGGGCGGGCGCGCGCCGCGGGCGCCGGGCGCGCGGGGGCGCGCGGGGGCGCGTGCGCACGCGTCTTGGGAATGCGGTGCGGGGACCGTCCCCGCGGGGGTTCGCCGCCGGGGCTGCAGTCAGGCCCGGGCGGCGGGGCCGGCGCCCCCGCGAGGCCCCCATTGGGTCGCTGATGGCGCCGCGTGGCCAGAGGGCCGGGGCCGCGGCGGCCTCCTGTAGGCCCAGGGCCCGCCTTCTCCGTGCCCGCAGGCTGGCATTCCCGGAGTTTCTGCGGCAACTTTTCTGGGCTCCGTCTCAGTCTCACTGTTTGCATTCGTTGGTCTTTGAAATCAGGCCTTTTCCTAGACCTGCTGGACTCCTGATTGTGGTGTTTGGGTCTTTTGTGCGGCTGCAGGGCCCAGTAGGCCCTATTAACTGGAAGATCGCAGATGTTTGTTGAATGAATGAGTGACGAGCTGGCCGTGCTGGAGTTCCAGCAGTAGGAAGTGATAAACTCTTGCCGAAGATGAGACACACTTAGCATCATGCGCTGTGACCCTTCTGGGTATCAGCTGTTGCGGACTTGCAAAAAAAAATTTCTCACGAGGGTGAATTGAGGTTATCCTATTTTTTTTTTTTTTTTTTTGCAGGGACAGATTATACATGTAAATATTTTGTCCCATAGGCAGATTTTGTTTCCTGGTTTTTGGTTTGAAAAATGAGGTGACAGTTCTGAAAAAGCACTACTGATACATGTGTAGGTACAGATTGCTTGGGAAAAATGTTTTTCATAAGCGGTTCAGTGGTTTGGGAACAACTCTTTTGAATGCTGTGATGCTGAGATGTAAACTAAGTTTTATGTTCTTGATTTATCTTCGAGTGTAACAAGAATTTCAATGTTGAGAATGACCAGACTTGACAGGCCTAGACGTCTGTTCTCTATATTGAAGTGAGAAGAGGCCAAACACATCCCCAAACATGGTTTCCTCCAATTTGGTTATTTCTAAAGCATTGTCTGAATAGTGTGTAGTTGGTAGTAAATCATGAAGTCCTGGCTTGGAAAGTCCATTTCTAGACTTCCCTGTCAGCTGTTCCCTACAGTATTCCTGATATGGGCCTCTGCACATCTCAAAACTTCTGAAGCTCATGACTTATTAGGAGAGCTCACCTGCCCCTTTGCCAGCTCTTTAGAAAACTTTACTGACTGTGGAAGTACAGAGTTGGTCTCTCTGTTGACCAGCCTTTTCATAGACGAGTGACATTAACCTTTTCCCAGTGAAGTAGCCTCTTTCCTGGAGTTGTCTCCTTTATCCACTCAAACATACTCTTCTACCTGCTGATCCTCATAGAAATGACTGGATCTTCAGTGTCAGAGAAAACAGCACTGCAGAAAACAGCAGGTGAACTTGGCATTTTGAAAATAACTTAGTGAAGAGACAATTTATGGTGGTGTGGGTAGGGCTAAGGGAAACCCAGAAGGGAATAGTGAGGCACGTAGGGACTAGCAACAGACAGGAACTGTAACTGTAGAGGATGCGGCCACTGTCAGAAATGTGGAGCTGAAACAGACTGTAGCACCAGAGACTGCATGCGCTCTCTCTGCCCATCTCTTGCTTGTGCTTCTCATCGACTGGACTCAGGGCGAAGTCGCCAGGCTAGGGGGATCTGGGTGCTGCAATATGTAGGGGTCAGCTCCCTTAGGGCACAAGCAGTACAGAGACTAGGTCATGGTGGCGAGTGGGGAGAAGTGGAGAATAACTAACAGAGCTTAGTAACAGTCCATTTTAGCCAAACCAGGTTAGAACGGGGCTATGACTGCCTTTGTTCAAACATAGACCTCATGTTTTATTAATGCAGCTGAAGCTGCTTTTCCTTTGTGTGCCAGCTTCATCACACTGTCATCTCTCATTGAACCCACTATCAGCTTACTCAAAGACACTTTATGTTTGTTGCCTCGAATACACCCCTTCTCTATCTCAGATTTACTCAATTGGGTTTTTGAAACCAAGTATGGGATCGTATTTTTATCCTTGCTAGACTTAATTGTTCAGTCCTAATTTTATCACTCAGTCTGTTAACTACAGGGGATGTAAAAGGGTGAAGGAAGAACACGTGCTGCTTCTAAGGGAGTTGTCCTCATCAGCTCCAGCTGCGTGGGGTGGCTGCAGAAGCCCAGTGAAAGAAGGTAGAGGCTTGGTCTGAGATGACCTGTTCTTGGTGAGCTGCTGTGTCTTGGGGATGCAGGCTTCACCTGTCAGGGGCCCACTGCCCATCACTTCACTAACAAGGGTAGGTCTTGCTCTGGATCCTGCATAAACTTGCAGCTCTGTGCTTTGCAGAAACTCCTTTTACTTTCCCGCTAGTGTTCTAGACCCTCCCATTCTTTTTGATTCCTCAGGATCACGGATGTTGGTCTGTCCACAACTCCTCTCAGTGCTTCAGTGTAAAATTCTGATGACAAAGCTTCCCATCCATTCATTCATTACCTCCTGTCCTTCTGCAGGGCACGAAGATTGGAAAGGCACAATGCATGTTGGGGTATTTAGGTTGATGATTTTGTGTAAAAATGTCTTTCTAACAATACTTATTGCATACATCATAGAATCAATCTAAGTTTCATAGAAACACACTAATCATCACACCTGTGTTTTCATAAGAAAAAGAAGCATTAGAGAGGCAAGAGAGGATAGAGGTTGACAGTATGCTTTTAAGGACCAGACACATTTGGGTTTGATTTCAGGTTTGGCCCCTTATTACTGTTGTGACTTAGGACAAGTTTCCTCATCCTTCAACGTCTCTGGTTTTTCATTGGCAAAATGGGAATAAAAACTACTTCCTTACAAGGAAGGTTGGGCAGCGTAAAGGACATAAAGTATTTGATACACTTGGCACAAATAATGGTAGCTATTAACATTTGCAGCTTCATTTTAGATCGTCTTTAAAATTTGAAAGAACCTTTTCATTATGGACTGCAGAAGATTCTACAGGTTCTGTAAAGAGCCTAAAATCTTATAATTTCATGGAGACCCACTTGACCCTTTTGGAAATGAGGGGTCTTTGTTAGTTAGATGCACTTACTTCCAATACTTCATCATTTGAAAGTATATGGGCTCATTCTCATATGTGAGAGGTAAGTGACTTATTTTTCTATGTGGATCACTTTCGTGCTTCTATTCCTCATGCACACAGTACACACCCTCCCTGAGGTTCTGAGACCAGCCTGCCGGAGCCTGCTTGCCAAAGAGCCACTTTCCATCCTTGTCCCTGGAGAACTGTCCTCACACCTGCCCATTCCAGGGACACCATCTTGAATTGTCCATGGAAGTCACCCCAAACTAGGTCAGCAGCAGTGGTCATCCCTATCATTTACCCCTTTAAGTTACTACACTTCACAGTTTCATATTTTGTCCAGGTCTAAAGCGTCCAATGAGGGTTTTCACATAATTCTGACAGTAGTACTAATCCTTTTCCCCTTGGTTTTCATTGGCTGTCGAGGTTGGAAATCTCCAACACCGCACTGCTGAGCAGTCCTTTCTTCCTTATCAACTGGTATTCCCATTTTCCAAAGGGTTTCCTTTAAAACTTCATCACACAAGCTCTTCCCTGGCCTTGAGATAAAACATTGCAGCAGACCTCTCCTGTCTCTCCCACTGCTCCCTTTAGCAGTGTAGTTCAATTAATTCACCTGTTCTGCTCCCTGTTCTCTCTGGTGAATCCTCTCACCCCCTGCACCTGTGGCCTACACCCAAGTTCTACACACACACACACCCCTCCCCCCATCCAGCACATGTTGCCCAGCTGTTCAAATGCTGAGTGTTCCTCTTTGGTATGATTTGATTATTTTTTGGATATAGGAATGCTTAACAAAAAATGCATAGAAATTAATGTAGTAACATCCCCAGACCTAAAAAAAAATTAGCCCACAAGATCATGTCAATTAGGCGCATCCTACTTTCCAGCAGCAGGGAAAACCTGTACCAAGCATGAGCTTGTTCAGATTCTCTTCATTCCTACCCACATCCACGCCTTTCCTCTTAAGCTCCTTTTCTGTCCACTTGCCAAGGAGGTCCCTTCTATCCTTTCCTCAGAAAGCTATTCATTTCTGCCTCCTCTCAGACTTGGCATCGCCATCTATCCTTTCTCCATACCCCTAGTCTTTTTCATACTGCTCTGTCCTTCTAATAGTTTGTGAACATGCTTGAGTCTTTTCCATTTGCAAAAAATTTGATGCTGGTTTCCTCTTAATTTACTCACCAGAGGTCTTCACAGAATTGTCTTATCTCCCAGTCATCTAATTCACTATACCCATTCATTTGTTGAGTGCCTATAAAGCACCAGACATTATACTAGGTGATAGGGATATGGCAGGGGAGAAAAACAGACACAAGTCCCTGCCTTCCTAGAACTTACATTCTAATAGGGGAGACATTCTTTTTTTATTTATTTTTTTAAAGATTTATTTATACAAGAACCCGGGTACAGGCCAGAGGCACAGGAGGGTGAGAGGATTCACCAGAGACAGAGCGGGGAGCAGAACAGGCAGACTGACGAAATACACTGCTGAGGGGAGCAGCAGGTGAGACAGGAGAGGTCTGCCGCTTCATGTGGGACCCTCGGCGGCCGGCCAGGATCGAACCGGCACTGTAGAGGCTGCGGACAGCTTCACAGCACAGTGCTCTACCACCTGCGCCACCAGGAGAGGCCCAGGGGAGACATTCTTCACAAAAATTATTGGTAAATTATGTCTGTTTTGTTAGAGTAGTGTTATAGAGTGAAGTGAAGCAGGAAACAGAGTTTTGTAAGATGAGGATGGTTGGCAACTACCAGATTGCTAGTGAAAACCTCACTGAGAAGGGTACATCTGAGGGAAGACCTGAAGGAAGAGAGGGAGGCAGCCATATGTATATCCTAAAGAAGAACAAGGCAGGCTGAGAGAAATGGGAAATTCAGAGTCCCTGGAGCCACAGTGAGCCAGCAAGAAGGTTACTTGCTGGAGCAGAGGGTGAGCACAATTGTGGCAGTTAGTAAGGTCCCAGGGTAATTAGAGTTTGGGCAGGTTGCATAGGGCACTGGAGGCCATTGTCAGATGAGTTTTCACTGAGATGGAACTGTTTGAAGGGTTTTGCAAAGAGAAATACAGGTTTCTCCAGTTATCCAGGTTTCACCCCATTGGTATAATCTGGTAGGTTATTTTTATGGTCTGAAATGTTCAACATTTCCCCATATAAATTAATGGTAATAGCATTCCAAGGCCTCCCAAATAACTGACCAAACCATACCAAATAGGAACAATCACCTTTGGGATAGTGGGGGAAACCTGTAATTTGTTTTAACAGGATCACTCTGGTGATATTAAAAGGCTGAGGGGGCAGGGTGGAAACAAGGAGATGAGTTAATGATCCAGGTGAGACGAGGTGGTGCTCTGGAGCTGAGTGGTAGCAGTAGAGGGATTGAGCATTGACTTCTGGATATAGTTTGAGGATAGCGCAGACAGGACTTACAGAAGAATTAGATGGGCAATGAGAGTGGAATTAAGATGACTTTAAGGTTTGGGGATTGAACTGAGAAGATGTTAACTGAGATGTAGAATTCTGCAGGAAGAGCTGGTCTGGGGGGAAAGTATAGGAGTTGAGTTTTGGACCTGTTCAGTTAGAGGTGGACTTCTTAGTGGTGATGTTGGACTTGGACTTCTTAGTGGTGATGTTGAGTTCACAGTTGGTTCTAGGGGAGGGTGTGGGAGGCATTGGCCTGTGGTTATATTTGAAGCCATGAAACTGACTGGCATCATCAAGGCAAGGAGCATGGATAGATGCAGAGGAGGCCCAAGGGCTAAACCCAGGAGTCTTCCAACTTTAGAAATGAGGAGCTGAGGAGAGAGCAGGGAGAGAAAGCAGAAGGAGTGAACAATGTGCTAGGAGAAAAGCTGGCAGAGTGGAGTCACAGGAGTACACTGGAGAATCCATTCTGTCTCCACTGGCTGAGGTTTCCAAAACCTACTGTTTCCTCTCCAATCCTATTCCACATGGGCTCTTGGTAACTTTTGATGTATTCTACTTTCTCTATTCCCTAAAATTACCTCTTCCCTTGACCTGTCCACACTAAATTTGTTTCCAGTTCTTACATCTCTTTTTTAGACTCCTTGTCTGTTTAAATTTCAGTAACATTTCCTGGGATTCTGACTCCCCTGCTTTGCCTGTTCATGGCTTCAAAGACCATTTGCCCACTGATGATTCTCAAGCCCATATCTCCAACTCAGAACTTCAATCAGGTCCTGGATGTGTCATAGGATCTTCAAACTCAGGATGCCCGCAATGGAATCATTCTGCTGGAATCAAATCTGCTTCCATTCTTCCACCATACCACCAATGCCACCAGCTGCCTAAGGCTGAGATTGCCTAAGGTTGCAGTCGTCCTGTTCCAGAGCTCAGCAACTTTTTATTTAAGGGCCAGATAGTAGATATTTAAGACTAGGCTGCCCTTGAGGCCTTTACTCAGCTCTGCTTGCCCCGGAAGATAGTTGAATTGAAGGTGTGTCTGTGTTCCAATAAGACTTTATTCTGAACTCTGAAATTTGAATTTCACGCAATTGTCATGTATCACAAATATTCTTCCTTTGCTCCTTTTCAGTCATTTGAAAATGTGAAAAGCATTCTTAGCACTTGGGTTGTACAAAAATAGATGGTAGGCTGGATATGGCTATTGCTCTCAGCTCCATTTCTTCTCTAACATCCCATTATTTCTTATGAAGTCCTGCAGATTCTACCTTCTAAATATCGTTACTTTAATTCAGGCCTCATAAGTGCCCTGCCATCTTTGAGATTGTTTATTTTTTAAATTTTCAGTATTTTCTACCTAAAATGCTACAGTATGACACCTTTCTAGTCTCCTTATTTTTGGCCTTTTTTGTGTTCAGTCCACCCTATCCTACCATTCTTTTTTGTTTGTTTTAAAAAAGATAACATGCCACAAGACAAAACTTTCATCATGGCATTCAAGCCACTCATAGCTGCTGGTTAGGCTACCTTTTTGGTCTAGTCTACTTTCTTTCTCTTTCAAGAAACCACACCGAAACATGCTTCATTCCTTAAACACATCATATTCTTTCACATGTTTTAACCTTTGTGCATGTTATTCTGTATGTCAGAAACCAGCTTCTTCCCTTTCTACAACAAACACCTTTTTCAGTTGTTAAGACCCAACACAGAATATCCCTTTCTGCGTGACTTCCCCAAGAGGAGTGAGTGCTTCCCCAAGAGGAGTGAGTGCTTCCTTCTTTGTGGTGCCATCACTGCCCCTGTCCCTACCTCTGTTGTAGCACGTTGCATTGCCACCATTCATGGGTGTGCAGGACACACGGAGGTGAGCCCTCGTGCCTGACATGATACTTAACATATAATGTTGGAATTTCTGTGGAATGAACTTCCCCATATTTGCCTTGGTGAACATAGCCCACCGCTAACTGGTTGTGTAACATTAGACAAATCTCTTTCCCCTTACCATTTCTAACATCAGGGGATTAGGCTAAATAACCTCCTATAGCCCTGGCAGCTCCTGTATTCTGTGATTTCTGAGCTCTCATTTCACCAGGCTTCTTTCAAATTCAGTTTTATTGTCTGTGTAGGGTGGTCTGGGAATGACATCATCACAAAGACCTCTTTCTTTCCTCTACTAATGAAGGCACCTCTGTGTCGGGAGGAAGAGATAGAAACCAGGATAAGTGGGCCCTGGCCCAAGGACACCTCCATATTAGGAATCAGTCTCCTTGTCTCATGGAATATCTCTGTTTGGTTAACAAGCACAGTTCATAATTATGTTTTAGCCATTAGTACAGAAGAGATGAAATTCTCATGTAAACATTTGTGAGCATCTAAAATCTCTGCTCACTGTCATGGAAAAAGAACACATTGGAGGAAAGCTAAAAAATTCAGTAATAAAATACTTTTTGAAATACTTTGAAAGATAAAAATGCATTTAAAAAAGAGCTAAGCATCCTGTGGAGTTTTCAGTACGTTCTGCAGACTATCATCAGTAGGACATCCCAACGAGGACCTTGCTGAGGACCAGCACGCCCAGGTTAGAGAGACCACCGCATCCCTTCCCTTCCCGCCTCCTGTCATCCCCAGGTGGGCTGGACTTTGTTCTGCTCACAGTTGCATCCCTGGTACCTGGCATAGCACTAAACAGCTGCTCTGCAGAATAGTTGTTAACTATCTGCCAGAATCATCACTGGCGTCTCATTCCCCCTGAGGGAGTGCCCATGTTATTTCAAACTCTGCTTTAGCCTGGGTGAGTCTTCTCATGCCCTGATCATATCCAGACCTCAGCTTCTGGCCCTATGTGCATACCTGTGTGTGCCCACGTGTGTATGCATGTGTTTGTGTATGTGAAGACAATATCACTTAGCCCCATCAGTTGACAAACACACCAAGGCACCCAAGACCAGAAGTTTGGGTCCTAGAATCTGTGGGCACTTTCTGTGCAGTGGCTGCGTCGAGCCCACACAAAGGTCACTGGTCCCAGGTGGTGACAAGGCCAAGTATAGAGGCCAGGGTTTTTTGTTCTCATCCAAAAAAGCCTGCTTTGCATTTAATCATGTTAGGGTACTTAAATGAAAAAAAGTCTGAGGTGAAAGAACCTGTTGCAAAGTTTGGGGGGAGACAAACAATGTGCAGGCCAAAATTCTAGAAGACATTCAGAATTCCCTTTAATTCCCTGAAGTTTGCCCCACACCCCATTCCCTGCCTATCCCTTCTTGCCCATCTCAGCTTCATTTTCACACTGAATGCGGAGCTCAAGAAACCTGAAAACTAGCCCAAGGCAGGGCTGCTGCTCAGCAAGACTGCTCCATCATGACAATTCTGCCTGCCAAGAAAAAGAATCTTCTAACAGGAGAGGGAGGCTCGATGCTGTACCTTTGCTGAACTTGGCCTCCCACCTGTTCATTTAACTGCTCCATTTCAGGCCTGGGGCAGATGTTTGCCTGGTGGCTGTCACTGTAGGAACCTCCACAAATCTCGTTCTTCTAGCATTCACTCAGTGATGATGCTGTTTGGCTGCAGCATATCAACTTGCCAAAACCTTAGTAACCAACTCTCACTAGTGTCATCGTTGTCCCTTCCAACCATTCTTAGGGAAATACTAAGCCAGGGGTGGTAACAGTGAATCTAATCAGTTTCAGTAGAAATTTTCTTAAGTACTGTATCCTCTTTTGGTGGAAAGAATAATAAATCAATTTGCAGCTGATAGTTTTCAATAAAAGGTTTTTCTCTGTTATAAAATTAACCTATACTTATAGGATTTATGGGAAAATAGAAAGAAAATATTAGTGCAGAGTTTCAACTCCCAAAGGCAATCATTTAGAATTTCGGCTTTTCCTTTCTACTTCATCACATGTATTTTTTTTCATTTTTATAATTGTGAGTATGCCATGTGTATTATACACATAAATGTTCTCTATTTTTCAATTATTTTAATTCAAGACTGCGTAGGTTTCTTATCTCAAACAATGTGTTGTACCGCACCCATCATCAAATGTCCAGTCACCATCCATCGCCCACCAGTTGACTCCCTGTACCTGTTTCATGTCCCCACCTCCTCCCCCTCTGGTCACCATCATTATGTTATCAGAATCTAAGTGTTTGCTTTCGTTTTTGCTTTGTTAGTTTATATTACACAAGGGCATGGAATCATGCCTCCCTCTGACTTATTTTTGCTTAGCATATAATCCCTTCAAGGTCCATTCATATTGTTGCACATGGTAAGATTGCATCTTTTTTATAGCTGAATAGTATTCCTGTGTGTGTGTGTGTGTATGTATGTATGTGTGGCAGTCACACATTCTTTATCCATTCATCCACTAATGGTGATAGGCATTGGATTGTTTTCATATCTTGGCTGTTGTAAAGAGTACTTCAGTGAACATAGGAGTTCATGTATCTTCTTAAGTTGGTGTTTTCTTGTTCTTCAGCTAAATACCCAAAAGTGGAATTCCTGCATCATATGCTAGTTCTATTGTATTTTTAATTTTTTGTGAAACTTCCATACTATCTTTCATAGTGGCTATGCCAATTTACATTCCCACAGCAGTGCATGAGGATTCCTTTTTCACCACATCCACACTAGCACTTATTGTCTTGACTTTTTGATAATAGCCATGGAACCTGGTATGAGGTGAAATTTCATTGTAGTTTTAATTCTCATTTCCTAATGATAAGCCACATAGAATATCTTTTTATAAGTCTGTTGGCCATCTGAATGCCTTTGGTGACTCTTCTGCTAGTTTATTTGCACATAGAAAGCAACAGATTTTTTTGGTTATTAATTTTGTATCCTGTCACGTTACTGGTTTATTATTTTTCATTTCTTATAATGAAAATATTTTCCATGTTCTTGCAAATTTTATTAAATATACTTTTTATAGGGGCATAGAATATCCCATTAAGTGAATGACCCTAATGTTTACTTGACCATTTCTTTGGGCCTCTTTTTTCTTTTTCTTCTAGAAATAAAGCTGTCTAAATCTTTTTCTCTGTATTTAGAATAATTTCCTTTGGATGGAACCTCAGAAATACAATTACAGGCTCAAAGGGTAGTAATTGGTTTGCTCAACACCAATAGTTTATAATTGATAACCACAGAATATGATTGCTTTGGGTCTGGGTGGTCTCCCTGGTAAACTGTTTGAAAGTAAAATGAACATTGTCAGGCTGAAAATTTCTCTTTGCTCTTGGCTAGCAGGATAGGTCATGTAGCGGGTAGGGTGGTGTGGGGTGGGGGCACAGATGGGAGGGGAGAGCCCATTTCCAGCCTGACCAGCAGTGTGTTCAAAGTAAGCTCTAGTACAGGCAGGTCTTAATCTGAACAATCTCTTATGGCCATCCTTTCATCCATCTTTGATCTGGTATATCATTCTAGTGCCTCCTCTTCTAACAACAGCCACAGTGGGCTGCCTTCTGCCAGAGCCTAGGGAGTCCGAGTCAGCACCCTGTGTCCCACTCTGCGTCATTACCACTCTGGGTACATGTGGGACGCAGTGGAGGTTTGGTCAAGAAATCTGCCGTTCCCTTATCACTTCCTGCCAACTTCCCAGCATCTGAATTCTTGAACTTGCAAGTGAATAGGTTAAATGCTATAGCAAACATATTTGGATTCACAGGGTTGAGGAACTTTTAGGAGACACAGTGCTTCAAGCTGGCTCTTAAAGCCAGAGGAAGAACCTCTCAGCTCCTAGCACCACCAGGCTGACAAGCGAAGCGACAGGACTTGGGAGCCTTCTAAGTTTCAGTTGGAATTTGACTGTGGGCTGGGCCGATGCCCCAGGGGCTGAGTTTCCTCAACTTACATTAGTTGTTAGTAATCAGGTGTCTCATTTCATCTTCTAAAGATGGATCTGAGCCAGTTGGAACATGTAATGATCACACCCAGCACCGCAGGGAGTATTTCTGGGGAGTCACTCATGGAGGCAGACGCCCTCCCTGGGTGTGATGTGTTGAGGGCATTTATTTCGTGGTTGAATCATACCCCTGGTCCTTCACTCATTCCTCTATCTCTATTAAAATCCAGAGACAGCTCCCTCTTTTAAGCTGTGAAAAATACAACCTGACATTGATATTCATCATGAAAATGCAGCAGATCTCCTGGGGATGATGATGTTGAACTATGAAGGGGCAAGACGGCTGGGCTGTTTCTGCTCCCTCACTGCCATAAACCCAGGCGACAGAGCTCCCCAGTGCATCAGGGGGCTCAGTGGAGCAGGCTCTACACTTGTTCTTTTTTTTTTTTAAAGATTTATGTATGCACACAAGAACTCGGGTACAGGTTAGAGATTTGGGGGGAGGTGAGAGGATTCACCAGAGACAGAATGGGGAACAGAACAGGCAGATTGAGTGAAATACACTGCTGAGGGGATCAGCGGTCGAGACAGGAGAGATCTACTGTGCCATGTGGGTAGCTCCCTGGCTGGGGATTGAACTCATGCTGCAGAGGCTGTGGATAACTTCACTGTGCTGTGCTTAACCCCTTGCCCCACCAGGGAGGCCCCTCTACACTACACTTGTTCTTTCCAGGATGCATTCTTCAGTAGCATAATTAATCTGACAGTCACAATATTACATTGAATTTTCAATTTAAAACAATCACTCCTAAGCACTTTTTGTCTTGACCAACTTGGCTTTGACTGTGGGGCATGCTGGGAGCCCTTGGTGGAAAGGGGAAATGAGAGAGTTCAGGAAGTGGGGGGTGTCTGTTATCCCAATGACCAAGTTTAGGGGGCAGGCCACTCACTCCAGGTCAGTTGAGGTGGGCGCTGAGGCCGCAGGGTACAAAGATTTAGTCAGTGAGACTCACCCAAATTCAGGTAGGGCCTCTCTGCTTCAGGGTTCTAGGGACTGTAACTGGTAGAAATTAGCAGGCAAGTCAGGATTCTAACTGGGTAGGTGAGGGACAGGGGCAGGATACAGTCTACATGTGGACTCAGCCTCACTGTCCCAATAGAGCAAAAGCTGTCAATACTCACAGAGGAAGCCTGGGGCTTGCCTCACTCACCACACCCCCAACACTCTGGGCTTGGAAATAAACTTTCCTCTCTGTGGGGAGGGATTTTCCTATTTGCCATAAGGCTGAGCTATCCCTGGCTCCTAGCCCTGGTGGGGTAGACCTGCATATGACAGGTAGTTAATGACATCTGGGGGAAGTAGGAGCAGCAAGAACTCACAGTTTTGATGCTATTTGGAAAACAGAGGAGGGTAACAATTCCATTTTTGAAGCAATTCAGGATACAGGCAAGTCCAAAACAGCCCCTTGCAAGGAGTAGCAACTGCCTCTGGGCTGAGGGTGACAAGCATGGCCTCTCTGGGTGGGCTTAGCAGCTCCCCCAGCATACACCCAGATGCCTGGAGAGCAGAATGATCCCTCCACCTGCATTTCCTCCCTGCCTGTCATTACTGTAAATTACAAGGCTTTCATGATGATTATGGGAAGACAGATTGATCTGTTCCTTCTGATTGTCTCTATGCTGAGCTTGGCTGGGGTGATGGGCACCCAGATTTCACACCTTGTAATGGCCCTGCCAGGGCTGGATGTTAGCACAATTGGGACCTGACACTTTAGTTAATCTGAGACATTGTGTCTTGTAGATCAAAGTTCAGAATTGCTTAAATTGGTGTTGGAGTAGGTGGGAAACAAGAGTCCAGGACCATGAATTGGATAGGTAGCAATTGTCATTCAAATTGTAAGACCTGAATGTCAACCTTTCAAATGATATGACATCAATTTAAGTAATGTGGGTTCAAGGAATGTGGGTTCTTGGGTAACCCAGCCCTTTCAGTACTATTTATCTTAAGTAGTGTCATTTGTGGTCTTGTCCTTATGTATAGGGACAAAAGGCACCAGAATGACCAACCCTGATCTATCTTTGGGGTCAGACAGTTGGTATCAGTTTTCATGGGAGCACCAATGACATTTGTATCTCCTACCTGGGTGTGCTGGTAATTCCCCAAGCTACACTTCCAGCCATGACCTCTTACCTGAGCTCCCGTGTGTCATGATACTGCCACTTGCACATAGAGAGGAACTGGATTTTAACACTACGTAGTTCCCAAAGGCTTTTGATGAGGTGGGAATGTGCTCTGATTTCAAATGGCACCAAGTCCAGAGGAGAGTGTTCTGAGCCATAGGGAGGAATGGGCATTTTTAGGTATATATGAATATATATTGCAACTTGATTGAGATACAATTCACCCATTTAAATGGTATAATTCAATCGTGTTTAATATAGTCACAGTTGTGCAACTTTTGACACAATCTGTTTTAGAACATTTCATTAACCCCAAAAGAAACCCTGTGTTCATTAGCAATCAAACCTCCTTCACCCTCATCCCCTTCTTTTACCCCCAAGTAACCAATGATATATATTCTATCTCTCTAGATTTGATTTTTCTGGACATTTCATATAAATAGGATCATTCAACATGTGGTCTTTTATAACTGACTTTTTTCACTGTATCAGTACATCATTTTATGATTGTAAAATAGTCTGTCTCATGGCTAGAATGCATTCCCTTTATCCATTCACCAGTTGATGGACATTTGGATTGTTTAGACTTACTGGTGCTAATGAAGTATGTGCCCATGACTTTTCATGTACAAGTTTTTGTATGGATATATGTTTTCATTTCCCTTTTTTAAAAAGCAAGATGTGGCATTGCTGGGTCATTTTGAAAAACTGCCAGACTGTTCCAAAACCTTTTCAAAGGCTGCATGGCTTCACATTCCCACTAGCAGTGTAGGAGGGCTGCAGTTTCTCCATCTCCTCACCAACACTTATTATTTTCTGGTGGTTTTTTTTTTTTTTTTTTTTTTTTTTTTTATTATAGCCATCATAGTGGGTCCGAAGTATATCTTGTTGGCATTTCCCTGACGGTTAATGATGTTGAGCATCTTTTCATGTGTCTTTCAGCCATTTGTAGATCTTTTTGGGAATTGTTTTTCTAAGTTTCATAGAGTGCACATCTCCATTTTGAGCATTAAGAGTGATTTGGCTGCTAACCTAATAAGGTACCTATCGAGGAAGTCTCATCTGCATACATGCTCCATCTTGTATTGATTTCATCTTGCAGAATGACTGTATTTGTGAAATATTTCCTGTTAAGCAAAGTATCACAATCCTGTTATACCACTAGCTTTCAATCTTCAATTGGAAATTATTTGGCTGGAATAAAATATGAACCCAAAGTTTTAAAAAAGAAAAAAATCATGCGAGAGGAATACCAGAAATGATTTAAAATTTTTGATGGTATACCATTGCATTTCAAATACTGCTACTATTACTAACAAAAGTACATCAGGAGCAAGCACTTATATGGTGATGTTATGGGCTAGACAATGTAGGAGATGCTTTGCGTTATCACAGATGTTTGCTCATTTGACCTTCCTAACAACCCCTTGAAATAGATATTATTAGCATCATTGCCCTTTACATATGAAGTGAAGCCTAGAGAAGCCAGGTAATTTGCTCAAAGTCAAAGCTAGTATACCAGTTAAGGTAACCCTGGCTGCTATAACAAATAAGCCTCAAATATTCTAAAGCTTAACATAATAAAAGTTTTTTTCCAGCTAATAGCAGAACCTAGCTGCATCCTGATTGCCTTCCACATGGTCATTCAGGGATCCAGTGCTTCTATCTATGGATTCTATCTATCCCGTGCTTCTATCTTCCTCCAATTTCTGCGAGTCCTTACCAGTCATCCTTTGGGTAAGAAAGGGAGGAAGACTGTAGTGGGAAGTTTTTATGGTTCAGGAGTACTCAAGAGGCATATCACTTTTGTCCACTTATCACTGGCCCAGACTTAGTTTTGTGGCCACACTCAAGAAACAAAGTTTAGTTGTCTGCCCAGAGGAAAAGAAAATGAATTTTGGCAAATTCATGCATTATTTTCCCATTGCTAGCAAGTGGAAGATGTGGGATTTGAATCCGGGGCAGTCTGGCTCCAGTAACTTGCTCTTTTTTTTTTTTTTAATAGAGGCATGTTTGTTTGTTTATTTATTTGTTTGTTTGTTTGTTTTTTTGTTTTTATACAAGCACTGGGTACAGTCAGATGCAGGGGAGGGTGAGAGAATTCACCAGAGCCAGAGTGGGGAGCAGAGCAGGCAGAAGGACCGAAGTACACTGCTGAGGGGAGCAGCGGGCAGCAGGAGAGGTCTGCGCGCCATGTGGGACCCTCCTCTGGTGGCCGGGGAGCAGCCGGGGATCGAACCGGCGCCTCAGAGGCTGCGGGCAGCTTCACAACCCAGCGCTCAACCGCTGCGCCACCGGGGAGGCCCTCCAGTAACTTGCTCTTAACCAGCACATATGACCACTTCATTGCCATCAGTGGATCCAAATACGAGAAAAATGTGAAGCGTTGCACATGTTTTACCTCAGTTTTCTTCCTCCATGTAGCTGTATTTGGCTGTCTGAATGCAGTGCCTTGGACTTCTGTCAAAATACTATCAGAAAAGAATAACAAGAACTAATATTGTTTGCCCTGTACCTGGCACTTCTATGCACTTTCCATGCTCCATTTCACTTAATCCTCACAATGACCGCATGAGATACAGAATTATCATTATTATCATTTTCCAGGTGAGGAAGCTACAGGTTAGAGCTAAGGTATCTCTGGGCTTGGAATGCCCTCACAGGAAACCAAGTACTAGGTGGTAGTTGAGGGGAAGAAGAGAGAAGAAGATGAGCAAACCAAAGCCACCAAAGAGATATTTCAAAACCCAGGCAAAGCTTGTGGGAATCCTGTGACTATATTAAAAACCAATGAATTACACCATTTAAATGGGTGAATGATATCTCAATAAAGTTGCAATATATAAATATGTATACTAATATATAATTTAAAATGCCCACTGCTCTCGTGAAACAAATCAGCATCTACAAGTCACTTATGAGACTATCCAGAAAATGTCAAACACTCACTGGATATTTGATGATAACATTCAGGTTTCATTGTTCACTTACAGGGTAAGGAGAATGGTGGTGTGGTTTTGAGAAAAAAGAAAAAAGTGCTTATCTTCTCAAGATACGTACTGAAATGGGTGTGGCCAACAGGACAGAATGTCCAGGGTTTGCATCACATGATGCAGTGTGGGGTGGAGGTGGAGCGGGGACAGAGGTGTCCCACGTGCCCATGCTTGTGCAGTGATGCCGATGAATGCTGTGTCCTGGGCACAGGTACCTTGAGGTTAAGTTTGAAGTTTTCCATGATAATTATAATTTAAAAAGAAGACTTTAATGAATGGAATCCCCTCCCCCCTCCCCCACCACATGGTAAGCAAAGTAAGAGGGGTGGTTTCCAAACACAGAATATCTGCTGTGAACAGCGGAGCAGCCTGGCCTCTTTTGTGAAGCAGGTCCTTGGGGCTCCCGGGAGCCACTGCGGGTTTTTAATTCTGACTCTGAGATACTCCTGCAGGCAGCCCTTAGTGCCTGGAGAATTGGGCTTCTGAAGGTTAGCCCGGGGTGTCTCTAAAAAGCAGAAGCACAGATTTCCTGGGTGAGAGGACAACAGGCCAAAGTTGGGGCTCTGCCCTGGCCCGATGGCCCAACACAGGCTGGTGGCACAGCCTGTGCCCAGTTTCTGGTTGAAGATGCAGCGCTGCCCTGGGCCTCAGCTGCACTTTAATTAAACAGGGAAATCCATCAAAGGCTCTGCCTCCTTGGCCAGCCAGTTCTGAGTCCCAGGTGAAGCCGCCTCTCGGCTGGCTATCCGCCAGGAGAAAGGTGGGCCACAGGCCCTCCCAAGTCCTTGCCTAAAATCAACAGCCAGCACTCAGCAGCCCGGCTTTGGGCCCAATGCAAATTAAGTCTGGCATTTGGAAATGGTATTAAATGTCTTAAATCAATATTCTAGAGGCAGGATCAGAACAATTAAAACCCTGATTTCCACCTCAGATTGTTGGGAGTATATGAATATAAGTTTTGCAGTTCACTTTTAAAACTCAGTCGGCTGAGAAAATCAGGGTGGGCTTGGCGATGCTCTGAGCATAGTTTATTGCAGCCTCTGACCTAGTCCCGTTTTTACATGGAAACAACAGGTCTGACACCTAGAGATTTTACTATGTCCCTGTAGTGACCCCCCTGGGTCCTGTGATCTCTATTTTTGCAGATGAGGAAACAGAGGCTCAGAGAGGTCAGCCCATGGACTCTTAGCTACTGAGTGGTTGAGCAGGAGTTTGAATCCATTTCTTCATCCTAAAGTCCAGTGCTTCCCCCCACCCAACACAATAATTTCTATTTTTCACTTACCAATAATAGAATTTAACAATAATGAATAAGTGGTAACAATAGTAACTTTCATAGTTTACAGCTTCTCTGATCTTAAAAGATATTGGCAGTTTTTTATTCATTGAGAGGCAACCTGGTCAGGGGTCTCTGGGTTGGGCCCCCCCAGACTGCCTGCTGTCCTCTCCCTCACTGCTCCTCGACCAGGCAGGCACAAGGGCATCACTCCCACTGGGCCCCAGATTTCTCATCTGCAAGATGGGATGTTACTCGTACTCACTTCACGGAGCTGTCAGGAAAATCAAAGCAATTGGAATTTGCAAAGGATTTAAGTAGGGCCCGAACATGAAAAAATGTTCAAATTCTCTTGTTAAGAAACCACAAAATCATAACCTCACATCAGTGAGAATGACCTGTATCAGTAAGACTGGAACAATATGTGTTGGTGAAGTTTCTTCAAAAAAGAACTTTTTGTCACTGTTGGTGAGAATGTAAATTGGTGCAGCCTCTATGGGAAATTTATGGTGATTCCTAAAAATTGAAAATAGAAATACCACAGGATCTGGCATTATCACTCCTAGATATCAATATTTACTCAAAATATATGAAAGTACTAATTCAAAAAGATATATGTACCCTGTGTACAAAGCAGCGATTATTCACAATAGCTAAGACATGGAAACAACACAAATGCCTCTGGACAGAAGACTGAGTAAAGGAGATATGGGGGATATATATATACTCAATAGAATACTGAGCTATTATAAATGTGGAGAACATGTGTGAGATAGATCTCTATATATTCAGTGAAATACTAAGCTGTTTTAAAAAATGAAGTCTTGTCTTTCGTGACAACTTGGATGGAAGTTGAAGTGATTATGCTAAGTAACATAAGTCAAATGAAAGACAATTATAGGATAATTTCTCTTATATGTGGAAAAAACAGCTAAAGCAAATCCTCTAACAAATCACAGCACAAATAACCCTTAGACTCTGAAAAATAAAGTGGTTACTAGAGGAGGAGCATAAGGATGCCTGGGAAGGGATGCTATGGAGTGTCAGTTTTCATGGTAAGGGAGGTGAGGATTAGA
The DNA here is from genome assembly GCF_014898055.3 of Talpa occidentalis. Taxonomy (NCBI): domain Eukaryota; kingdom Metazoa; phylum Chordata; class Mammalia; order Eulipotyphla; family Talpidae; genus Talpa; species Talpa occidentalis. The sequence continues at coordinate 28,389,820 of NW_023603184.1, forward strand.
CTCACATAGAGGTGACAGTGCACCCCCAAAATGCATATAGTTCTGTAAATCAATAACATTTTATTAAATAAAATAGTCTGACCCTCAGTGGCCATACCATGAACTTGAGCCCTGACAGCTACTGTCAAAGCCATAGAGAAAGAGTCATGGCTTTGCCTTCATGGGAGACACTGCTTATGATTCTCCAGTTGATAGTATCTCTTCTATTTTTATTAGACTAGCTGAAAATCATTGGTTTAAAAAAAAAATTCAAGGAGGCCAGAAATATAAACTGAAAAGTAAGGACCCCCTTCTACTTTCCCATTCTGAGGCTTTAAAGATTGTAGTGCAGGCTATTTATAACAATAGTGTATAATGACATAATGACAGTATAGGGTCGGAATGTTCTGTTGGAATGCCATTATAATGCTCAGCAGTTTCTATTTTTCTACTTAATTTGTCTGAAGTATCTTATCTTTCATATTAACTATCTTGAGCATTTAAAAGTGAGGGCTTACCTCATTTTAAAAACAACTTTGTGCATTGTGTGAATGTGCCAGATGTAGCTAACCAATTCCCTGTCAGTGGGCATTTGTTTTTTGGTAAGATTTTCCTGCTCCAACCAATGCTGCATTAAACTTGCTTGCAAACAAGACATGCTGTACCTTGTTTACCTGTGCAATACATTCTTGGAGGTGGAATTTGTAAGTTAAAATTTTGTCAAGTTTGAGTTGGGTTGGATATTACCAAATTGCTTTCCAAAAAAGGAAGGCAATCATCTACCCAATTTAAAAAAATTTATTTCTGGTTAAAAATTAGGGTTGAAAAGCGAGGGTAGAAATGGAAAGTTAGACTGAGCCCTATTTTATTGGAAATGCCTTTCCTTGGTCACAAATTTTTAGACATGAAATGGTCAGGCTCTTATCCTCAGTGTTTAGTGCAAAGTGTTCTGAACTTCAAGGCAAAAATGTTGTGTGCTCTTAGCTGTCTTCTCTACTCCCAGGCCTCCTGCCTCTCTTTTCTGAGGGCAGGACTGTTGTTTCTGCCCTTTAACTTTCAAGTAAACATTTACAGATTTCACACTCTTTGAAACAGATGGTCTTCCGTGCACAGGACCTAGGTTTCTCACAGCAGAGAATCACAGAAGAGTGTCCCAGGCCATGCGGATGTCTAAGCCAGCATCTTGCTGAATGTCCCACAGCCCAGTGTAGGCCTCCCTGTCTTCCTGGAATTCCTCCAGTTCTGGAAACAGCTGGGTGCTTCCTGTGTCCTTCCTTCTGCCTCCAGTTCCTTTGGGAGGGGGAGATGAGACTTGTTAACAGACTCACTTCCTTTTAGGGATGACTGTTCCACCAGCCCCCGCCATCAGAAGCAGAAAACCTAGTGACTAAGATAAATGGTTCCCAGCGCTCCAGCAAGGAGGGGAGCAGAATGACTCACGAGCCCATACATCCTTCGGTTACATTCCAAGAGCTGCTTCTTTGGGACTTAGTTCACTCCCTGAGAGCAACACCCTGACCAGGCTGGGGAGAAAGGCCAGTGACTATTTGCTGGCCTGGATGAGGGGACTGTCTGAAAACAAGTCTTGAATTTTTCTTTCTGCTGTGTCTTTTGACGAGGTGGATGACCCTGGCTCCGCCTGGGAACAGGAAACAGTGCATTTGAGCTCTCATGAGGCTCCTGGTCTAGCCTCTAGGGACCCATGTCCTGTGCCTTGCCCAGAAACCTTGGAAACAGACGTAATAACCTGCTGATTCTAGGGAAAATACTTCATTTTTTTGAACCTTAGTTCTCCCATCTGCAAAATGGGGGTGAAAAGCGCTTAGTACCAGCTTCCAGGCCTGTTAATAATTTGCTGCTTCATGTCAAGTGCTCATCACAGACTCTAGCATACTAATCTGACTTGTATTGTTGCTATATCTTTCGCTCCTCTTAACCCATTTTGCAAATAAAAAAATCAGAAATTACGGACTTTCACTCTGGCCCATGACTTATGATAATAATATGAACATTTAGAGAGATCTTACTGTGTTTCTAAACTTTATGTATCTTTTGTCATTTAAACCTGCCAAATCCTGTAAGTAGCCATACAAAAGGTTCTATTCTTCTCCTTTTATGCAAGAATAATCCCAGGCAGAGAGAGATTGAGCCACCCACTCATGATTAGAAAATGGTAGAACCTGGATTCAAACCTAGTTGGTGGACTCTGGAAATCTGTTTTCCTTACCACTTTCAACCTGCCTCTCTTCATTTCTATACAATTCTTTAGAAAAGTTTTCCAAAGATATAGCTGTCGAGTGATACTTCTCTCTTTTTATTTACACACACACACACACACACACACAGTGTCTTTTTTTAATATCGCAATCTAGCCTTATTAAAAAAAAATTGGAAAATAGTCAGGGAAGATAAAAGTATTATCTACAGTACTATCACTTAAACCAGTGACCTAGAACAGTGGCCAGTTCTTTTTTTATTTCCAATCTTTTGTGGACTATGATGTCCTACTGTGTCTAGACTACCATGTGACCAGTGTAATGTGTAGCTGTCCACCAGAGTTTGACAGCATTCAAGCAGGCCTGAACTCTGCTTAACTAGACAATTCTATAGGGTGTGCATGTGGATGTAGCAGTGCTATCAAAATGCTAAAAGTGTCAAGTGCATACTGTAAAACTATTTTCTTGCCTTGTCCTGGTGGATAAATGCACAGGCTGGTGCTGGTCTGTGCATTGCACTCTAAGTAGTACTGCCCCAGACATGCTCTGTTTATATTTTGACATACTTATTTCCAGTATTATTCTTTTTGTTGTTTATCTTTAGTCTCTACATGTTTCTTTTTTTCTCACTCCAATTCCATTACATTGTTACTGTACACAATTCTTGGGTATAATCTTTAATGAATATAAGAGTGATATTCCATCTGGAAGGTGTTACTTAGATTTCCAGCCTAATGCCTTAATGGTGGAGCCTAAATAGGTTCCCAGTTATTTGCCATGATAAAAATACAAAGGCAAGCAGTTTAAGTATAAATATTTTTCCATCTTTTAATATGAGTTCCATGGAGTAGATTTCCTAGAATGAAATTACAGGTCCAAACAATACATATACAGCCTTTTAAATGTCTTGATGGATATTACCCACTTATTTTCTAATATACATGCTCCAATATATGCTTCTAATAGTAGTCAACGAGAGGACCTGTTTAACTGTGTCTTTCCCGGGCCTCCCCTGTGGCGCAGCGGTTGAGCGCTGGATTGCAAAGCTGCTCGCAGCCTCTGCAGCTCCAGTTCGATCCCCGGCTGCTCCCCGGCCACCAGAGGAGGGTCCCACATGGCGCGCAGACCTCTCCTGCCGCCCGCTGCTCCCCTCAGCAGTGTACTTCGGTCCTTCTGCCTTCTCTGCTCCCCGCTCAGGCTCTGGTGAATTCTCTTACCCTCCCGAGCTTCTGACTGTACCCAGTGCTTGTATAAATAGATAAATAAAGAAATCTTAAAAAAAAACCAACAAAAAAACCCTGTCTTTCCCACATTCATTATTTAATTAATGGGAGCAACCTTGTTTTTATTTGAATTTCTTTGACATTAGTGAAGTTGAATATTTTCCACTACATTGCCATTTATATTTTCTCATTTGCTTTATACTTAGTTGGTCACTGGAATAAAATTTTAATACTTTGCACATATTTCAAACTATATCAGATTGTAAGCCAAATAAATCCACTCAAACTCTATCGATGTATAGCATCTTTGTTATCTAACTTCTTCCCCTTTTCTCTGCTGCGGGAGGTGTGGGGGATACTTTTTATATAACTTCATGGTCCTCATCTTAAGAAAAATCATATGATTCATACCAAATACTATGCATCAAAAACATAACAAGTGTGTGAGACTGCTATGGCCTGAATGTTTATATCCCCCCCTCCCCCGCAAAAAAAATTCATGTTGAAATCTAGGACCTTTGGGAGGTAATTTGGGGGAGATCAGTGCCTTTATAAGAGAGGCTTCAGAGAGATTCCTTGCCCTTTCCACCCATGAAGTTGCAGTGAGGGTGCTGGCTATGACCAGGAAGCAGGCCCTCAGCAGACAAAATTGTGCTGGCCACTTCACTTTCCAGCTTTTAGAACTTTAAGAAATGAGTTTCTCCTGTCGATCAGGCAATCAAACTATGGTGTTTTGTGAGTAACCCAAATAGGGACCTTGAACATTTCTAAAGATTTTTGATTGTTTTTTCTCTTTCCCTCTTTTTTCCTCTCTCTCTCTCTCTCTCTCTCTCTCTCTCTCTCTCTCTCTCGTGTGTGACTGGGGTCTAACTTATATTTTTTAAACTACTGATCCATTGGCATTTGTGACATATTTTTGTGAATTACAAAGAAGACTAGGAAGACTTTTTTAAATCTAGATGATTTTAGGATATTTTGCCATTTCTGTACTGTGTGCCTTATTAACAGTGTGGGTAAAGTAAGGCCTGAGGAGTTGACAAGGGCAGTTTGAGCTGGAGTCCAGCACTAAATGTAGACATATGGTTCCTTTACAGGGATTTGTTGTGGACTTGCTTACACTTCAGTAACATTAGAGGAGGTGTTTATTAGAAAGAAAATGATTTCTTAAGAGTATAATGATTTGAAAGGGTACTCAAGTCCACCCTTTCAAAGCATGGTGATGGAGAGAGCAGAGGTATTGAAACTAGGGTGCTCCAGTGCTGATCAGTTCTCATCTTTAAAAGCCTTGGGTCCCCTCCTTGGGTTGGTTGTTAATTTTAAGCAACACAAAAGACCCTCATTGGAACCTATATTCACTTGATAGGCAAGTAGTTAGAGCTAGTTAAAATATGTTAAGTCAACTTAGAATAAAAGTTATCTAATTTTATATTTAGGAAAGCTGTTAATTAGCATCTACCAACAAAACCAAGTACACTATTTTCAAATTAGTTTGGGGAAAGCTGGCTAAAGGAACTTCTTTTCTTACCATCAAAGCTTAATATGCTCTCTGAATTTCCAAAGCCAGGGGCAACATGAGACATGGTGTACAGCTTCTCCAAAACCTTTTTAGCCTATATGATCCTGCCTTTTTTTCAAGAAATACCTACTAACTTATTGCAAAAATGCTGTGCAGTCCCCCACATTCAATGGGAAATGCTGGAACCAGCCCAGCGTGTGCCATGTTGGTGTTTACATTGATCACGAATCTTTAGAAAGTGGGGTCATTGTACTGAAGTCTAGAATCATCTAGAAAATGGGAACCATAGCCCCCATTTTATAATGGTTGGTTCTTGAAATAGATTTATTTACAAAGCAACACTTCTTTCTGTGCAGTGGCACACCAGTAACCATTGGGGAGCAATCGCAGTGGGAAACAGTGATTACAGGTCAGTCTGATAACACTAAATGTGTTTCTTCCTCTTAATAAAAGAAACCATCATGACAGCCTGAAAGTGAAGACATTTCAGGTCATTTAGGTCAGAGGGGCAGACAGCATGGTAGTTAAGGAGAGTAGGAAAGCCTGCATGAAATTCAGACTTTGCCACCTAATTGGTTGTGTGCTTTGGGCAGTTAGTCAACACATCAAAATTTGCAAGTCCCCCAGCTGTAGAATGAGGAAAATAACTTCACCACTAAGGTTGACGTAGGAATTAAAAATGCATGTAAAATGCTCAGAACCTCATGTATCTGGTGAGGTCCTGGTGGGAAATGGTTGGCACATTCTCCTGGGTGATTGAAGAGAGTAATGAGGAGACCTTTACAGAGGTTGTGGGTGGGGTTGAAGGAAACCAGGGGTGGAATTGCACCCTAGGGCTGATAACCACAAGAACAATTACAAAGACCTTTAGGGGGTGGGGTATTGGCCTACAGCCGGGATGAAAGTTGTAGCTTTAAGAGAAGAATAAAACACTCACTGCCAACTCATGGCCTGGCAGGGAGTGAGCCAGAGAGTAAACATCCTGACCTCATCCATTGGCCAAACCAAACCATGGTAGAGCATGGATTTGGAGTGGCAAAGGGAGAGCACCAATCATTAGGGCTCAGTAAATGTCAACCCATTTTGATGGGTGCTGTGCAATTAATTTCCATTTTTTTCCTTGATCACAAGAAATTCTACAGGATTGCTCCTGCTTACTATCTGTATAACCTATAGAGAGTTAAAAATTATTTAACATCATAGGGCTTTAGCCTTTTCTGCGAGGGGAAGATGACTAGTACTCACCTTACAAGAAGGAGTATGAGTTAATACATGTCAAGCACACAAACAGTGCCTGGTACACAGTTAGTTCTTGGTCAGTGTGAAGCCTAGAGCTGTATCCCTTCTTCACAGTTTCAGAGATGTCAACTGTAGGATCTGCAAATATATACAGATAGACCTAAGAAGGAGCTAATTTTCCTCTTGGGTGTGGCCCTATATTTGAAAGTTTAATCCTCTCTGATCTTGTGATTCAGTTGTTGAGTCCCCACTCTGAACCTCAACTCAATCCCAGAAATCTGAGCACATTTTTCTGATACTTATGGTAACGTTCTGTTACGCGCTTGGCACAACTGAGAAAGCGTTTCTCAATCCCTCTCTATAACCTGTGGTTAGCTCTGCCCATTAAATCTTTCTGTTAAAGCACATGTCATCAACCCGAGCACATGTCTCAACTGCCTGCCTCCTTGCAGAGGCCCGGGAGGGGTAGCTGTAAGGTCCTGTTCACTTTTCTCGGTCTTCTCCCCCGCTCCCCCTCACTCCTCTCAAGATGTCACATTAAAGCTCCTAGTCTACCCTGCCTTCTACTTTACCAGCCTTGCCACTGCCCCCAACCTTTTTTATAACCATAATAGTGGGAGGAGAGAGGAATCCTCTATTTTTTTTTTTTTTTTTTCATTCTTCCCACAAGCAGCCTGAATCCTTGGTTTTGCTATCACTGGGATGGGTATCATGTGCTCTGGACAGTCCCCTGGCAAGTAGTGGGACCCTGCTCAGCACTCCAGGGGGCTGATCCTGGAGGCTTTTGCAGGAGATGACAGGAGAGCTCCTTGCCTTCCTAGTGCCCAACAGGGCACCGAGCATTTTCTCTGCGTGCTTGAGGAGTTCTGATGTGGTAGGACCCAGACAGTGTTAAGCCAAATACTTAAAGTGTGTGTTTAACATTTATGTAGAAAGGATGGGGAAAAACAATATTTATGTAAACAAAGCAAGTAAGTCTGTTTCTTTATTTTCAAAACGAAGTACATGTGTCTATTTCATGTGATTTTTCTAAACTAAGCAACATCTTAGAAAATATAGTAAAGGACTTAAAGTTTAGTTACTTAAATACATCACTTACTCCCACTAAACAGCTCTAAGATCTAGAGTTCATTTGGCTTCAAAATTTCAGCTCACCTGGGCCTGCTGACTTAGGGTTTCTGTCCGCTGGTTAGCTTTGGGGTAGTTGGGACGGCCTCTAGTTATACCTTGCAGCTTGCACATTTGGCGGTGCAAACATATTCATCCAAAACAGCTTTCTAAGAGGACTCTGCCCCCACCCCCCAATCTTTTCCCACCAAGTGCACTATCTTCTTTGGCAGAGCTGGCCCAATTTATACTTTATTAGTTACGGAGGAAGCAGTGTATAGAAACCTGAGTTGACTGGTACCCTATTTCCAATTTTTTCCAGGGATCTTTTAGCATTTCTTATAAGCATGCATCCCAGGCAGCTGCCTCCCCATTTCATATGGCTCTCTTTTTTTAATCATTGGGCAATGAGTACATAGGAGGCTTGCCAGGACCTCACTTATGGCCTATGCATAGTGGGTTTATTCATTTGCTCAGCAAACACTGGGGATTATGCCAGCCTGGATATCACTGGGTCTTGGGGTAGCAGGTTAGATCAGACTGTTCTGAGACATCAGTGGTTGGGGTGAAGTGCCAAGGATTTGGGGAAATCAACCTGTTATAGGGATGCTGCAACAGCAGTGTAGTTCTCTGGGGATGTCAAGGAGGGTGACAGGACCCTAGGAAAAGGGTCCAGCCCTATAGGGATACAAGAGTATGCTCAGTCTGGATGACTGGTGAAGGGAAGGGGGAAAGAAAGCCCCTCGTGCTTGAGCCCAATACAAGGCCTTGAAGCTGCAGCATGAGATTGCTTTTGTATCCTAAGGCTTCTGCAGTGAGGCTGTCCCTCTGTGGGCATGGGGATGGCAGCTGGCCAGGACCTTGTGCCACTAATTAGGTGGGTCTGGAAAGGCCGCTGAGAGTGAATTTGGCCCTTTTTGGCACAGTGTGGGTGGCCCTACTCGTTTGCAGCTGTGGAGTCACCAGGAGCCCTGGTTGGATGCTTTGGGCCATTGGCAGAGCTCAGAGCCTCTTTGGTCCTGACACCTAACCCTGGCCATCCTCTTTTTTGTTTTTTAATGAGCCATTGTCTGAAGTCTCTGAAGAAGACTCTGGAAGGCCTAGAGAAGACCCTGTAATGCAATTGACATGGTTCTCACACGGTCCATATGGGAAGATTAATGAAAATCACTCACATGTGCCTAGTTTTACGGTTTACAAAGGAAGGAATTTGGGCTATGTCAACTACCAGCTGGGTATCTATGTACAAACAACATCCAGCCTCTTAGCCTCAGTTTCCTCATTTATAAAGTAAGAGTGATGAAGCCTTGTTCTTCTAATGCCTTCTTCGTTCGGGAATAGGCTTTTTCCTCTGGCAAGCAGGAAAGCGCAGGGGGCACATGGGGACACAAAGAACGTGGGACTTGGACAGATCTGAAGAGTGTAAAATTTTTGACTTTAGTCGCAGGCTAGCAGGTAAGGAAAGGCATTGTCTTCAAGTTGCCTGCAAGTGTACAGTCAGCTTTCAGTGGACATTAGCATTGCTTTGTTGAATGCAGATCATGTTGTATGTTTTCCCCGATTGCAAAGGTAACATGTGCTTGTAGGGAGGAAATTAAAATATCCAGTATAAAGACAAATATTAAACTAGTCTTTTTTACTGTTCACATTTTAATGTTTTCTTGTTGTTGACAAAGCTAGTATTTTAATAATAAACTTAGAATCAAATTGTATATTCAGTTATGAGCCCCAAAATTTTTCAATGTAATTTATACATATAAATTTTTTAGCTTTGTTTTTACAAAATTAAAATCATACTGTGTATTAGTCAGGGTTGTCCAGAAAAGCAGAACCCTTAGGGGAGATACATCCATACACACACGTATGTTTATATATATATATACATGAAGAGGCATATACAGATCTTTATGCACATATATGTTAAGATATATACAAACTTACATTTGTATGAAAATACTTAGTTTAAGGATTTGGCTCATGTGGGAGCTGGCAAGTCTAAAACCTATAGGCAAACCAATAAGCTGGAATCTCCAGCAGGGGTTCGTCTTGAGGCAGAATTCTTTCTTCTCTGGCAAATCTCTTAAGGCCTTTAGCTTACTGGATGAAGTCCACCCCCATTACAGAAGGCAGTCTCCTTCACTTAAAGTCAACTGACTACAGATGCTAACTACAGCTACAAGATACCTTCACAGCAACATCCTGCAGTTTACATGACTTTCAGCCAAGACTAATATTACACACAAAACTGAACATCACATATAATGAACCCCAATTTTGTGTTTTGATTTTTTTTTCATTTTGCATGTCATGAACATTTTTCTATAGCATCCAAACATTTTTTAAGAACTTGATATTTAATGACTAGGTAATAGCACATTTATGGGGCTGAAGGTCTAATCCAATCTGAATGAAAACTTCAGTTTCCATACAGTTCCAGAATCTTCCTTCTTCGGACCGGTTTTGTCCCATGACTCAGGCCCCTGCAGTGGAATAGGGGGAGCAGCAGTAGATCTGGTGGGGTCTTGCCTTCTTTCTCTCATTTCTCCTCCTGTTTCACCTGTGGCCAGGGCAGGAAGGAGTATGATGAGAGAGGACAAAAGTCTTCAATATTGGTGCCATTGTTATAATATTCTTCTGATTATTGCTGGCTTGCTGGGCTCCATATTTGGTTCTTCAGAGGCTCTGCAGGGAATTTTTAAAGAGTTCTTCAATGTGGTTAGCTTGCTTGGGATTTCAGTCTCTGGAATCCATTATGCAATTGCCTCCCCTGTCATACATTAAAATAATGGCACTCTGAAGCTGCTATTGCCCATAGAAAAACATGGTGCCATCTGTTTAAGTTTCTCAGAAATGCCAATAAAGTGGACTGAGAATTCTGATGCTTATAAGGTGTATTCTGATTATTAGATATAGAAAAATCAATGCCTTTGGAGGTTGGAGCCACTTTTTTTTTTTTCTTTTTAAAGGTTTATTTCTGAAGCCTCAATTCTGCCTGAGATATCAGGAAAAATAGTGCATAGGTCTCGTTTCCAGCCATTGGAGGTAGAACTGATGTGAAAAGCCAGAAAAATGGTGTTATTCTGTGGAGTTGAAGCACAGAGGAGATAACCATGAAGAGATATTTTTAAGGGTTTCATTTAAAACATGCTGGGCGAATCAAAAGTTTTTTTCTGACCAGCTTTTAAAGTTGTTTCCTGAAATCGGGAAACTGGATGTTTACTTTGGGGGTTTAGAGGAGAGTATATTGCTTAGGACCCAGTTACAGGTCACCATTCCCATTTTTTTCTCCTCTTGGCTGCTGCTACAAACACCCTCCCAGGTGATCAGCACCACAGAGGATAGTAGTTTGACACACTCAGCATGTGGAAATGTTAGCTTCTCCCTGCATTCTCTTGAAGACCCTCAGCGAAGGGCAAGGCTTGGCCCAAGAGGCTTGAGGTCCAACACATGGCTTCACTGTGATTGATGCCCTGGGCCTTTTGGCACCTACTTCATCTAGTAGAGAACAGATCTTCCAGCCCTGTAATCCACACTGCCTTCCACTGCTGGGATAAGTCTTCCTAAAACAGAGGTTTTTCTTCTACTCATGAACCTTCTAGATCGCCCCATCCTTAGAAAGGTTATAAATTCCTCAGTTCAGCTTTTAAGCTCCCAAGTCTGTTTCCAACTTGGTTTTATTTTCCTGTCTCCTAATATGCCTCTTCAGTAATCTGATGGTCTTCCACACATGTCCAGCCAATACTAGTGCCTTTGCTTGTGCATTAGTATGGGCCCCTCCCAGTCTGGCCCCCCTAGTTGAACCCAGCTACTGTAGCCCCCTCTGAGCTCTCATCTAGCCCTGCAGCCCTTCCTGTCACAGCAGTGAACCCTGGATCATGTGCTTCCTGGTGTATCTGATTGTTTCATGTTTTAGATTGGTTTCTCCAGCTTGATTAGAAATTCTTGGTTTGCAGTGACCATGTCCTCTCCTTGTGTGTAGCCCTTCTGGCCAAGCATCCAGACCAAGTTGTTATGCTCACTGATTGGGGCATGGTAACCTGGTCAGCAGGACTGTGCCCCTGTCTCACTGTACTCCCCAACAGGGGCCGGTTGATAGCAGGACCCTGTGTTTTCATCCTTGCACCTCCCAGCTGGGCTGTCTCTCTGGTGGAGAGTTGGGAGAGTGATTCCTTAAGAAGCTTGAATGTAGAGTGTGTCCTATGGCCTGGCTCTGTGAACTTGACTCTATCACATGACTTCCTCATTTTTATAACTCAGCTTTATTCATTTACTAAATGTATTGAGTGCCTGCTATGTACTAAATTTACTGAGCATCTACTATGTGCCAAGCCCTATTTTAGAAGTTGGAGAAATAGCAGTGAATAGCATAGACTAGTCTCTGATTTCATAGACTAAATACAATATGAGAAATAACGAGAATTTAGATAGTGATGACTTGGTGGGAAGAGGTGGTCACTTCAGATGCAATGGCTAGGGAAAGCCTCCCTGAGGGTGGGATATTTGAACCGAGATCCAAACAGTGACGCAGAGCCAGCTACATGATGATGTTTGGCCCCGGAAAGAGGGCAACAGGTATAGCCCCAGGAATTCAGGGACCTGAATGGGGCCAACATGGCTGAAATATGGAGGTCAAGGGGGGCTGGCAGGAGAGGGGGCAGAGAGACTAGATTCCACTACCCTCACAGGGCCATGAGAGGGCTGTTATTCCTGAGGACATATGGGAAGCCATTAGAGGATTTAACAGGCAAATGACCTGATTTGGGACATTGAAGAATGTCTGCATCATTGAACATTAATGACAATTAAGTAACATAATGTAGGAAAATGCTTACTGTGTCCCTGTCACATAGCAAGAGTTTGATAAGTATAATTATTTTCATGTTTTGGAGGAAAAACTTTCCCCTATAGTTTGACCTTGAAAGATGTTTTTGATGGGAACCCCAAAAATGTCTATGACCTAAACCCTAGAGACTGTAAATATGTTACCTGACAGACAAAGGAGAATTAAGGATGCAAATCAGCTGATTTAAAGTAGGGAAAGTATTCCAGATTATCTAAGTGAGTAATGACAAGAATCCTTAAATGTGCAAGAAGGAGATGTGACCTTGGAGGAAGGTCAGAGGGAAGCAACATTACTACATGGACTCTGTGGCCACAAACCAAGAAAAGCAGGTAGCCACTGAAGGTGGTTTCTCCCCTCCAAGGGGAGGGGCGCCTCTACAAGGGAGTGCAGCTCTGCCAACATATTGATTTTATCCCAGTGAAACTCATTTCAACTTGTAACTGCCAGACTTGGGATAGTAAATCCATGTTGTTTGAAGCTACTAATATGTGGCAATTTGTTACACCACCTTCAGAAAACAAACACAAGGAATCTGAGTCAATTAATCTAAACTTCAGTTTAGTACACTCCAGTATGACCTTTGAGCTATGAATATTTGTATCTCTCTTTAATTCACTATATTGATTGGCACCGCTAGGTGCCCCACTCCATAAGCTAGCACTGGTGCTTAGGAAAGTGGGCCATCTAGGAGATATGCTGGTGTTTTCTGTAGCCTCTAGGGGTACCAAATGCCACAGGCGCCTCTAGGTGGCACATGGTAGCCTCTCTAGCTCAGTGGTGAAATGTGCCCTGCTTTTCATTGATCCTGGAAGGCAGGGGAAGCTACAGAGAGCATGACAAAATACTGAAGGGCAGTCCCCTCCGGCTGGGTAACCCAGGCACAAGGACTGCAGGGAGACAGCCTTGTGTGAGCCTTGGGTCCTGCCCCAAGTTCCTCCATCCACCTTCCTCAGTCTTCAGGGCACAGCCCCAGTGTCGGAGCACAGGCCAGCTCTGGGGCCCACAGAAGGCACTCCCTCTGAGAGCCGGCCTCTCCCTGGCGAGGGCCAGGGGCTAGTCTGCTCCATTATCGGACCGTGGTTATTTTCCCTGTAAGGTCAGGTCCTGTATGTGGAGGCGGATGGGCAGCTCTGGAGGCAGGCCCCCCGGGCACGCGTGTAGGAGCTCAGCCATGCCCGTGGTGTGATTGGTTGGAGCTGGTTTCAAAGGGTTCCTACACAAGGGCTTGTCTTTATCCTTTTAGGGAAGTTCTTTCTCTCTGGTCGCTTCTCCTGGTTAGAGACAGTGTTAGGAAGTCTCAGCAGTGGGGCTCAGTGCCTCTCCTGGTCCATCCTTCCCTCTGCAGCTGCCAGCAGTTCACTCTAAATCAGAGTTTCCAACTCTGACCTAATCCCCCCTCCATTGGAAAACTGCCAAGGGCCTCTCCTCCTATTTCTCTATGTAAGGCTGATTTTTTAGATATGAAAAATAAGTATAAAACTTTTTTTTTCCAATTAAATACCATGATGTAAAACTGCAAGTCTGGAGGCAACAACGAGTCATGAAGCATTGGGACTCTGGCATTGGCAGACCTGACGTTGAATCTAGGCTCCTCCACTTATTCAGCCAGTTATCTAGCCCTGTGCCTCACTTTCCTCATCGGTAAAGAGGCAGTGCTGGCTACCTGCTATAGGTCATTGTGGAGATCAAGTGTGATAAGCTAGATACAATACTTAGCAGAGATCCCGGCCTACGTAAATGCTCCAAAAATGTGGGCTGTTGTCACAAGAGTATAAACTAATTTTCTAAGTTCTCATTTATAACATTAGCTATCATATAGTTTATCAATTGCAATAGTTTAACAGTTGAATGAACCCAGATTTTTTAAAAATTATTTTTGAGCCATTTTAAATTTATAGAAAATTATTTATAGAAAGAGTAGAATGTCCCATGCTACCCACACCTCGTTTCTCCCACTGTTAACACCTCACATCAGGGTGGCACATCTGTTGTTGCTCATCAACCAGTATTGATAGGGAATCATTAATGAAGGTCTTTACTTTACTCCAGTTTCCTTAGTTTTTACCTAATAATGCCCCTTTTCTGTCCCAGGATCCTAGGCAGAATAGCATATTAAATGTAGCTGTCACATCTCCTTTGGCTCCTTATAGCTGTGACAAATTCTCAGATTTTCCTTGATCTTGATGACAGTTTTCCAGCAGACTGGTATTTTGTAGGCTGCCTCTCTATTGGAATTTGTTTGATGTTTTTTCATGGTTAGATTGGAGATGCACACAGCAACTTGTGTCAGTCAGTGGATCACGAATGGCTACTACAGTTTTCTCTTAGCCTCAGCATCTGTGAAATTAGTATCAAATGTCTGTGGGAAGCCTCAGTACAGTTTGGAAAATTACAGATGTAGAAGACTCCCACCTCCCCCTCCACATTCCCCAAATAGGTCTGGGCTTTGGGGTGTATTGATTCCTCTATCTGGAATATCTTCCCTCCTTTCTCTGCCTGTTTCCTGGTCTCTAAGAAAAGACTCGAAGATTCAATTTAACTTTACCTTCTCCCTGATGACTTTGTCATAGGAAAGTCATAGGAGACTGGCATTGACCCCAGGTTTCCCACATAACTTGGTACCTCTTCTTGTATTGTCTTTCTTGGGTCATGGGTCTGCCTCTTCCTATGGGCTGGAAGCTTCCTGAGAGCAGGGACTCAATCATAACCCTCTACTCTTCATGGCCATCACGGGACCTGGCATGTGGTAGGTGCTTCAGAGACTCTGACAGTAGAGACAGATGCTGATTTTGTATGAGCCTCCACAGGCACATGCTGCCTGCCCTAAGACTGTGAGGTGTCCCAGTGGGTGAGGGCTGCCAGTGGGAAGCTCATGGTGTATCTTTTAAAGCCCCTTTCTCCCTGCCCCAGAGGGTGTGAGCACATGGCGTGAATATGGAAAGGGCCACCAGGGGGCTCCAGGAAGCAATTCACCAGCCCCAGTGAGGGGAAGGCTCAGCCCCAAGCCTTAGGTCCCGCTGAGTCCACAAAGAAAGTGTGTCAAAAGAGAGGTCTGTTTTGCTATTAATGTGCCAGGCTATGTAGCAAGGACACGATGTACCAACATGCTCTGAAAACATGTGTGGGCCCCGATGGTCCCTATCTCCCAGAGGTTTCTGCCTGCAGAAAACAGGACAAAAGATACCAATAGCCAAGAAATAATATTTGCAGGAGCAAGTGGTCCTGCTATAGCCAAGAACAGACCTTCCCTTTATTCAGATTCCCCAAATTCTTCTTCCACTCTGTTAGTAGTTCTCCTGGAATCAGAAACTCTTCGTGGATATTCCTAAAGCCAAGATTTGATCAATATTCCTAAAGCTGCAGCCAAATTTGATCTTGGGGCTTTTCAAAAAGTCTGTGAGCAGAGGGTGAGGTGGGTGGGGAAGCTGAGTTAATTTGAGGTAGTGAAGCTTGAATTAGAAATTGCTCTCTGGGGTCAGTAACATTTATTATTTTGTTCTTATGGCTGATATTATTAACAGTAATAGCAATAGCCTTCATGTACTGGGTACCCATGCCATGCCAGGCATTGGGCATGGATGTCTGCCTGTGCTGTGTCATTGGGCATACAAGGGGTAACTGGGCAGCATAATCCCTGTTCATTCTGCTGCACAGATATTAGCTCCATTTCACAATGAGGAAACAGAGGTTCAGGCATGAGAGATTTGTCAAGGCTGGAAATCAAATCGCCTCACTTTAACACCTGAACTTTTGTCAGTCACCAACATTTACCCTAAAAGGACCATCACAAAACTTGTCTGCATCCCTCAGGGAAGGGAAAGGATTATCACAGGAGATACAAATGTAGAGTCATTTCAAGTAAATCCCTTGTTATTAATAATTTTTTTAAATGATAGCTCTTATTGTTCTGGGACTACAATCTTCCTAGCATCCACAATAGACACATGAAAATCTAGAGGGGCCAGCTGGTAGAATTCAATACTGTGTGTATTAAGAAGACTCTTAGAGTTTACTTAAAAAATAAAGAAGGAACCACCAAACTCACTTTTTTAAGAGGCAGAAGCCTCTTCCTCTCCTTCCTCCTTCTTGGACCTGGGTAGTGCTCTCCTACACTTTCACACACAGGCCTTCGGTGCAGTTGTGACCAGGTGAGAAGCGCTGTGGGCCAGCTCCAGGAAATGGGCAACTGGGTTCTCTGTCCCTCAGGCTCTCTTGTCACCATTTCTGGATTCAATGCTGAACAGCAGAGCCTCAGAACCAGATGTGGAGAACACCAGAGCCCCCAGCTGAAAGATAGACACAGCTTTCCTAAACAGGAACGCATTTGTAACCGGAGAGCAAAGCAATTTCTGGAAAACACCATGATGAAGGGAGGATGTTTGCAGCCTTCTGGACTTTTGTCCCAGGCGTAGTCTAAGTATCTTTAGGAGCCTCTAAGTTTCTCAGGACCCGGGTGCACCATGCCCTTCCTTGGCGGGTGCCCCGGAAATCTGCCAGCCACAGGGCGTCCGTGCCTGGCAAGTGCCTGGAAAGTTCCCTTCACTGCTCCAGGACTCGCCCTGTGCCAGCACTAAACTATTAATTATTTTTCTTTGTCAAACCTTTGTCAGCAACTTCATCTCAAAAGAAATGGTTTATTTTCCCTTTGGCAGTATTTGTGACTCTAGTAAATAAGAGATAATTACACTCCAGTTTGAAAATGAAAACACAAAAAAGCTAGAGATGCCAGTGAGGACTTATTTACATTTTACAGCAGTCCACTGCCTTCGTCAAAGTTTCGACTGACTTAGTTTGCTAAGTCTCATGCAGACTCTGAGGGTGTGAGTGGTTTAAAGGTTAAATTTTTATTTTAAGAGGCCTGAAACTCCTTCTCTGTTGCCTCAAGTTAATATTAAATAATGCTTCAAATTCTTTCGTATTTTAGCACCTCTGGAGGACTTTCAGACTCTATAGCTGCAATTAAGATGGGAACATTAAGGAATGGTGAGATTAAATGAGAGAACAGATCAGAAAGCACTGGAGCTGTTTTTATGGCACTGTGTTCTTTCTTTGTGCATAACGCTCTGAGTCTACAGAGGGGAGAATGATGTTCTTGTCTTGTGGTTGCTGAGAATTTAATTTTATGTTTTGTTCCCTAGTTTGTGCTTAGAAAGTGACAAGACAGTCAAATGAGCCCTTACACACACTGGATCTTCTTCTCATCCCAAGTGGAAGGAACTGTGGAAAGTGATGTTTAACATGGTGTTAGATTCTCAATGTGGTTGTCCCAGCCTGTGGACTGGACGGGAGTTCAGGGGCTGCTGACATGCGTGCCCTTGCTGCATGGTGACGAAACTCACTGGTAGGCCTGGAGGAAGCTGGCAAAACTTTGCCATTTGAAAGTTTAGAGCAAAAGGTTACATCTTCCAGTTGTGTTGGAGGGTCTTGTTCTTTATGGAATGTAAGGCTGTACACTGGAACCCACCTGGGCACTGACAGGCAGACTTAGGCCTCACCTTTCACTCACATTCTACCCCCAGCCTCTCCCCCTGGATGAAGGTTACCAAGGGCACTAGGGCAGCCTTGAGGACATTAGGACATGGGCAGAGAGTTGAGTTCTGAGAAATGAACTGCAGGTTGTATTGCACAGATGGACATTTGGGCACTGGAAATTTGCATGTGCTCCCAAATGACACTCTTGAAGTCCTGGGGGCTAAAGCAGAATGAGAACTTGAAGCCAGCATGACAGAGTGGGAATCCAGCGATGTGTGAGTGCTTACTCTATACTCAGCTTTTTTACAGGTCTTTCGCTTCTGTGAATCATAGAGGAAAGGTATATTTCGACAACCCTTCACTTCAGACATACCAACCACTTTGACTACTAAGTGTTCCCACCGGTCACCCCAGATTTGCTTTGATAAGCAGGCAACACTCCCTGATGTCATCAATACTTAAATTTATTTGGAGGGATGAGGAGAGTTTTAGCCAATAAGAAGCTATGGCCAGTGTTTACTCTCCAGGGGAATCAGCCTTTACATCATCTGAACCTAAGACATTTTCCAATGACCATATATATTATCACATATCTTAATTTGAGGCATGGATGTTAGAATAATTTCATTTTGAAATATGGTGGTAGTAAAATTTAGCATTAACATGAGCAGTCAATAATTCATACTTTTATTAGCTGTGATATCAAAGGGATAGCGTTCGGCTCCCACCAGTCAGGGGAGAAAAAGAGAGAGGAGATTTAGTGTTTTGCAGATAGAACTTTTTCAGCCCAATTTAATTTTTTTCTTAAAGAAGAAGCTTTGTAAGAGCTGACGAGACTCAACAAAAACAAAGAAAATAATCCAGTCAAAAAATGGGCAGAAGAGCTAAAAAGAAACTTCTCCAAAGAGGAAATACAAATGGACAACAGGCATATGAAAAAATGTTCAACATCACTTGCAATCAGGGAAATGCAAATCAAAACTATAATGAGATACCATCTCACACCAGTGAGAATGGCACATATTAAAAAAAAAAACTAGCAGCAACAAATGCTGGCGAGGATGTGGAGAAAAAGGAACTCTCCTGCATTGCTGGTGGGAGTGCAAACTGGTCCAACCACTATGGAGAGCTGTGTGGAGATTTCTTGACCTACTAAACATAGAGCTTCCATATGATCCAGCAATTCCACTCCTAGGTATTTACCCAAAGGACATAGAAACATCAATTTCAAAGAGCACCTGCACCCCTATGTTTATAGCAGCACTGTTTACAATAGCTAAGCTTTGGAAACAACCCAAATGCCCCAAAACAGATGACTGGATCAAGAAGATGTGGTACATATACACCATGGAATATTACTCAGCAATCAAAAAAGATAAACACATGCAGTTTGCAGCAACATGGATGGAGCTGGAAGGGATCATGCTCAGCGAAATAAGCCAGAAAGAAAAAGAAAAATACTGGATGGTCTCATTCATAGCAGGAATCTAGAAAACCTAAATAAGGGTCCAGGAATGTAACAAATGTGTTACGCTGATGGAAAATTATAACAAGGAAAACAACCGGGTTGAATGGGGGGGGATATGGAACTATGTACTTTGTCTTCAATTTTTCTGTAATTCTAAACCTAAACTGGTCTAAAAATAAAGTTAATTAATTTTTAAAAATTGAAAAAAAAAAAAAAGGGAACCAGGAAAAAGAATAACTATAAGAAAGAAAAAAGCAAAATCAACAACTATGAACCAAAGACACTCTATGGGCGGTGGTGGGGGAAAGGAGGGATGGGACAAAATAAGGGGGTTGCAATTGTATAGGGAATATAAAAATAAAATTAGAAAAAAAAAGAAGACGCTTTGTAATTGACTTGTTTGGTCTCTGAAATTCACAAGAGTTCTGTAGCTCCCTGTGAAGAGACTCAGGCTTTTCTCACGTAGCTGTTGGTGCTTATCTATGCATGCCGCATTAGGGGCAGAAAGTTTGAAAACTTAGAGAACTGTCTATAATCTCCATTTGTTTCTCTTTTCAACATTTTTTTAAAGATTTATTAATACAAGAGCTGGGGTACAGGCCAGAGGTGTGGGGGGTGAGAGGATTCACCAGAGACAGATTAGGGAACAGAACAGGCAGGTCGACCAAAGTACACTGCTGAGGGGAGCAGCGGGCGAGACAGGAGAGGTCTGCTGTGACATGTGGGTAGCTCCCTGGCTGGCCGGGAATCAAACTCATTCTTCTGTGGCTGCAGACAGTTTCATACGTTGTGTCTTAACCCCTTGCACCACCAGGGAGGCCCCTCTTTTCAACATCTTCATGCCATGGTGAACTGGCTGTTTTGTTTTGACAAAGAGGTCTATAGTAGAATGAATGAGGGGGAATTTTCTCCTTTGGTAGAATGGATTGGCTAACTTATGTGACTAGCCTTAGAAAAATGTTCATCTGTAGAATAATCTTGGCCATTGTGAACATAAATATCTTAGCCACTTTTTATCAGGCAAATGGAGCTTGTGTTTCACATTAATCTGAGGTGGCGTGAGGGTTGGATGAAGCGACTCTTCAGAAGGCAGTGTCTACACATCCTCATCTTGCTTCGAGTTCCACTGCAGAAGGCGGTGTTAGAATTGTCCAGGGTTGTAGAGCAGACCCTTTGGATGAAAATGCTGTGTGATATGAACCTCGCCAAGGACTAATGGATCATTTACAGGAAATAAGAAGTTAAAGAGGAGGATGAGTCAGGAGACTTCAAAGCGAACCCGTTTCCACAGAACTTAAATAATGAATACCAGAACTAAAGATTTCACAGACAGCTTATCCCACTCTCTGGGAGCTGGGGTGTTTGCTCAGTTCTGGCACTGTCTGCTCTGATGGTGGGTCCTCACTGTTTCAGGGAGGGAGAGGTGATGGGGGAAGGCAGAAGAGGGGAGAAAAAGAAGGGAGCAAACTGAAAGGAAAGAGATTTTGGGAAAAAAGGGAGAGGAAGGAAGATGGGTGGATGGATGGAGGAAGGAAAGGAGGACAAACATTTTGCACAAATGTATTTTGCATGCAAGTGTCCTGGTATATCTGACATGTGGGTCTCTGTTTAGCGATTAATAAAGTCAAAATAAAATTGTGTACCTCTTAAATGCTGATGAATCATTTTGAGATCATAGACAAGGGGCTTAAAGGAGTTTTGTTTTGCAACTTATGATGGAGAACTGTGTTTGAGAAAACCAAGGGCTAGTTCAGGTTATAAGCACAGCAAAGGTCTGCACATTAGGGAAATTTGTGTATCATTGATAGACTGATAAGGGAGATTTATGAATATTACAGAAGTGTCTTGATCCAGTAATTCCAATTTTAGTAGTTTACTCTTAAGCAGTTAGATGAGAGTGGAAAACCTATAGATAATAGCCTGTCAATATTTGTGAAAATCTTGAAATAAAAAAAGTCTTGGTTGACCACTGTGAGGTAGATGTCTAATAAGAGACCAAGTAAATTATATAATGTAAAATATGTCGTATACTTATACACTGTAGTTCATTAGAAATGCAATGCAGTTCTATATTGTTGGCATGCAATGATAATTTTTACAGTTAATTATTAAAAAATTTTCCCAAAAGTTTTATAGATAGATAGATAGATGGATAGATGGATGGATAGATAGATAGATAGATAGATAGATAGATAGATAGATAGATAGATAGATATGCTTACATGTGTACTGATCGAAGTCTGGAAATGGTTACCTAAAGTGTTAACAGGGATTACATCTGGAAGGTAGGGTTTACAGTGATTTAAATTTTTCTGTCTGCATTTTCTAATTTATTTTCTCTGATGATGAATATGTATTACTTGCCTAATATTAAAAAAAATGGGTAGGAGAGGAGGATTTTGTGCTCTGAGAAAGGATTTATTTAAGCTCTTTTTCCATAGAGAAGGGCCCAAGTTGAGTGTATGTTTACAGAGCCCCTCCCAATGTTGAGAGGGGAAAAAAAAATTCCCAAATATTAAAATCCTGTTTTTGGTTCTTTTACGCTTCAGGGCCCCCTGGTGCCAAGTCTTCTCCTGTGACAGCC
Organism: Talpa occidentalis; assembly: GCF_014898055.3. NCBI lineage: Eukaryota > Metazoa > Chordata > Mammalia > Eulipotyphla > Talpidae > Talpa > Talpa occidentalis. The sequence goes on from NW_023603184.1 coordinate 28,411,467, forward strand.
ACTGACACACCCCTCCTAGCTGGGCAGCTCTGGGCAAGGGGCAGCAAGCCCCTCTGGCCAGGTGCTGCCCTTTCCTCTGGATTAGAGACACCCCGCTACCAGGTTCTGACAAGAAATGACAATAGGCCACCCAAGGCCACCTGCGGTGTTTTCGAAGCTGGAGTAGGATGGGGAGGAGAAATGATTTCTTTATAAACCCCAAAAGCAAGTTATTAGAAAGTTCCTGTCAGCACACCCCTTTGAGCCCTCTGAGGAAAAGCAGGAACTGAATTTCTGCCCCCTGCTTCAATTCTCAGGAATTTTCCAAGGAAATCAGCGTGGGCCCCATATGTGTCCAGAGGGGGAGCATGGGCCACCTACCTGAGCTTTCATTTTCTAGGATGCATGTTCCCTGTGTGTGGCTGGGTAACATGGGTTTTGGTCTCTTGGTTTGGGCTTATTGAGGGTAGTCCGGTGGGCCCTGACCACAGGCTTCTGAGGTCTCCCCTCTGGTCCTTTCCATCTGCTTGGGACCACGGTCACCTCTGAGACCAGCTTCCCAGTTTTGTCTTGTGTTCTCTTTGTTGGATCCAGCTGGTCTCATCCCTGGGGCAGGATGGATGTGGGAGGAGGGTGAAGACAGTTGGGATTCTTTAGCTGGTGGGTTGTTGGCCTGGAGCATAGCCAAGCTTCTTAGCCATCCCTACCACAGCCTCCCCCGCCCCTAGTTCACAATTGGGACATCAGATCCAGTTTTGACTTGAACCAGAGCCAGCATGATGATTGCTTACATCTCTCCAAGGCAACTGGACTTCATCGGAGCCCAATTTCATCTTTATCCTGCCACCCACTGACTTTGTGACCCAAGCAGATCACTTAGCCTCTCTGACCCTCTATTTCCTCATCTGTAAGATTTCAGCTTTATTTGCGGTGGAAAACTAAATGCTGAAACATAGGAAAGTGCCTCTTGCACAAGATATCATTATTATTACTGTTGTGATGACTGACATTTATGGAACAATACTTTGTACCAGGCACGCTTATAAACACTTCACATGTAGTCATTTACTTAATCCTCACCGTGGTCTATGAGGTAGGTACTAACTAATCCTATTTACAGATAGGGAAATTGAACCAGGCTGTGACCAAGGAGTTCTTTTTTTTTTTTTAATTGTGATAAATACATGTAACATAAAATATACCACCTGAACCATGTTTAAGCATATGGTCACTAGTGTTAAATACTTCACATTGTGGTGCAACCAAATTCCAGAAATCTTCATCTTGCATCACTAAAACTCTATATCCTTTAGACAACAACTCCCCAGTATTACCTCCCCTCACCCTGGGGTATCATTCTACTTTCTGTCCCTATGAATTGGACTATTCTAAATAGTGATAAAAGTTGAACCATGTTGTATTTGTCTTTATATGACTGACATGTTTCATTGTAATGTCCTCAAGGTTTATCCATGTTGTAGTGTGTGTCAGAATTTTCCTTTTTAAAGGCTAAATGATACTCCATTGTAATTTATAGCTCACGTTTTGTTCATTCATCTGTCAATGAACATTTTGGGTTGCTTCAATCTTTTGGCTACCGTAAATAATGCTGCTATGAACATAGGTGTATTTTCTTGAGTACCTACTTTAAATTGTTTTGGGCATATACCCAGAACTGGAATTGCTGGATCAGACAATAGTTTTACTTTTAACTTTTTGAGGCACTGTCATACTGTTTTCTCTAGCTGCTATACCATTTTATATTCCTTTTACTAGTATACAAGAGTTCCAGTTTCTCCATGTCCTTGTCAATGCTTATTTTCTCTTTCTTAGATAGCCATCCCAATGGGTATGAGATGGTATCTCAGTGTGCTTTTGATTTGCCTATCCCTAATTATTAGTGACTTGAGCATCTTTTCATGCACTCATTGACCATCTGTGTATCTTTTTTGGAGAAATACCTATTCAGCACTTTGACCACTTTTCAATCAGGTTGTTTTGTTTTTGTTGAGTTGTAGAAACTATATATTCTGGATATTAACCCCTTATCAGATATACAATTTGCAAATATTTTCTCCCTTTCCATGCGTTGTGTTTCCACTCTGTTGATTATGTCCTTGGAAGCACAGAAGTTTTATATTTCGATGTAGCCCGCTTGATCTAATTTTACTTTCATTGTCTGTGCTTTGGTATCATAGCCAAACCAAGAGTTCTTTTGGGGTGATCTGTAGTTGAGGGAATAAGGAAATTCTACCCATTTTGTGTGGAACATAAAACATGAAGACAGAAGCCACCACTCTGTGGGGTGTTGAGCAGTACAGAGAGATTTACTAAAAGAGATAAGAAAAGGTAACTATGGGAAGGCAATTTGGGATTGGATCTCAGCCCAAAATCAAGAGAAAAAGAGCCTAAGAATACTATATTACCAGATACTATTTGAGGCAGGAAAAAGAGTCCTAAAGGACTGAGAGCCAGAAAGTCTAAATAAGAATAAAAAAGAAGGAGATGATGGGGAAATGATGACCCCTTACAATCTAAGGGGAAGACGGGTAAAGGTGGGGAAGACATTATGGGGTTGAAATTTAAGCAGAGAAGTTGATAATTTCTCCTGATTGGGGAAAAGGGAGGCTTACGGATGATGACAAAATGGGTTTTGTAAGGCAAAGGAGAAAAAAGCAGGACAAGGAAGAAGCTGAGACTGCTAATTAAGAGGGAGGGAGAGCTTTTCAGAGACCCAAGGAAATGACTGTGGAGCTAAATTCTTAGTCCCTTTCAGCCTTCTCTGTAAGGGGTTCCAGTGACAAAGAATCGGGCACAGCCAGAGAAGGCGAGACAACAGTAGGAATGGGAGCGCTAAAGAGCATGCAAAGAAATATCTGAAGCCCATGCACATCCTTTGGTTTCTGTTATTTATTTTGAAAATGGAGAGAACTGCATCATGGCCAGAAAACCCTGCCCACAATTGCTGCTACAAGCCCTTGAGAGGTGGGGAAAGTCTAAATGTCCAAGGAAAGCAGATTTAAGACAGCAGTAGCATCACCTGAGAGCCTTCCACAAGCCAGGAGGAAGTTGAGCTGGAAAAAACATGGTGCTGGCCGTCCAGAGCCCTGTCTGGTGCAACCTGGCTTTGCCATGATTAAACCCAACTGCATTAGTTCTTCCCATCTTCTGCTGAAAAACAAAGACTGCCCTTAGTTGATCTTAGTTTCAGAGAGGCAAATAGTCCTATCAGAATGATCTCAAGTGTTAGGGATTTATCTCAAGAATGCATATTGACAAGAATGCTGAAAAAAAAACAGAAGGCTAGAGACTAAGTGGCTATCACGTGAAAACTGGACCTTAAGGAGGAAGGAACTAGAAGGGTGCTCAGAACCCAAGGCAGCAGGAGAGGCCTCAGAGGTAGCAGTAGTTCATTTGTTTTGCTGCTGATGGCATCTTGACCCTTCTTCCAGATCTTCTCTCCCTATCTTTGCTTCTACTAACCCATAATCTTGTTCTGTGGGCTCAGATCTAAACCCAAGATGTACTCTTAGTGAATGATGAATAACAATGATACCTAACATTTATTAAGCACTACTGTTATCTGTACATTGTTTATAGGTCCTCAATCACTTAATCTTACCAGCTATCATTACTCCCAGTATACTGACGAAAAAACTGAGGCCCAGTAAAGCAATTTGATCCTGGCCACACAGTAAGTGTCTTAACCAGCGTTTATGTCTAGACAGTAGACTCCAGAGACTGTGCTCTTCACACCACCCTCCTGGCTCCCAGCAGGAATAGAAGGCCTTAGCTGCCAGAGAGCTTAAATTCCTGTCTCTTTCATTGGTCCACCAGGCAGCTGTCTGTTCATATCCACCTGTTTAGGACTTGTTTTATTTTGTTGTATTTTTCAGTGTGTACCAACTCTAAGAGGTGGCACTGCTGTGAATTTACTTATTGTTGTAGCTTGATGAACTCAGGTGCTCGCCATTATGGATTGCTTACCATGGGGTGGGCAGGGTGATGGGCTGGCAAGAAGTGCAACCAAGGATCTGAGTCAATTACAAAGGGAGATACAGATGTACAAAGCCAGGCCTCATAAGAGATGGAGACATTTCAGCCCTGAATAGACATTTGGGCAAAGACGTGGAACTAGTTGTCAGTTTCGGGATGGTGGCCACTGCGCCAAGAGATGAATGAACTTCCTAGAGCGAATGTACAGCGTGGTGACTGTGTACACTTACCAGATTCTTTGTGCAGATGAATCTCAACAGAATTTCCTCCCTTTAATCTGCCTTTTAAAATTGCCTACCTTTATGGTAATTGCACAAAAGTTTTTGTTGCAATGGACTTCACATGGCCTTAGGATACTCACCAGAGACTATCTCAGTTGCCCTCCTGGGGAGATGAAACAGCCCAGGCTGTGCGTCACGGACAGACGTGGTGATCGTGGCAGGCAGTTACACATCCAGCTCTCGTTGGCAATGCTCTAGTTGTAATGCTTTTGGTCACTTATGTAATTTTTAGGAAGCAATGACTTAAATCCTCCAACTGGAATTGTACAAACATAGTTTGTACATGGCCACTCCTTTATTCTTAAAGCAAAACCCAAAAGGATGTGTACCAAAAATAGGAGTAGATCAAAAATTTTTCTGATTATAGTAGTCTCCTCAAGCACCACGCGCCCGAACTCTGGGCTCCTTATCTGTTTTGCCTCTTATGCTTTCAGCTATCTGAGGTCAACCTAGATCCAAAAATATTACATACGAGAGACCACATTTATATAACTTTTATTACCATGTATTTTTTTAATTATTCTATTGTTAATTTTTTACCATGGCTAATTTATAAATTTAACTTTATCATAGGTATGTATGCATATGGAAAAACGTAGTATATATAGGTCCTGTGCTATTCAGGGTTTCAAGCATTCACTGCAGTTCTTAGAACATTTCCCCCATGGATAAGGGGGGCTATTGTATTTCTCAGTCTGTACCAGCTTGGATGAGAACAGGTCATTTGGATGGGAACAGGTCAGGAGCATTCTTGAGTGCAAGATCTGTTGATAGAATTGAAAGCCTTACTAGACAGCTGTGCAGGCAGATGCTGCTGCTTTCGGCTGACATTTCCCTGCCTCGGAGGGTGTTCCAGGGCCGGGCTTTGACTCACCGTCATCAACTTCAGTACTCTGATGTGTTTTGCCGAGCCCTCTTTTTTAGTTTTCTTAAGCTTTTTTTAAAATTAAAATTATTCCATATTTACATTTCTAGTCACATGATCATAGTTCTTAATAACTTCATAGAATCCCATTGAGGTGCTGTACCAGATTTACTTAATGTGTCTCTCCATGGTTGGATATTTAAATCAATCCAACTTTGGTTCTTAATAATAGACTACTAGGAACCTGGTTCACTTTGCTCACTTTTCTTTCTTTGTGTCTTTCGAGTGTTTCCTTGGAAATATAGTCCCAGGGAGGAATTAAGGATTAAAAGGTCTTATAGCTTGTGTTCCATGTTTTCAAGCAGTCTACAGAAACACTGAAGTCAGTGGCCCCAGCAGTGGCTGAGTAGGCCCCTACCCTTCACCCCAAGCCTGCCAGTATTGTTTTTTAAGTATATAGTTATTCTGAATCCCGTTTTTAATTATTCATGAGACTGAACACCCTCCCCTGTTGGTTTGTCTGTACATTCCCTGTTGCATGATGCCTGGTACAGGGTTATCACTTATTCATTCATGTTCCTTTTCCTTCCCCTCTTTAACTGTTAAATGGTGTCTCATCACTGATGACGATCATGTTTATTTCGCAACATATATAAACATGTATTGTTTATATACAATGTACATGACATGTGTAAACATAAATACATAAACATGTATTTATATGCAATGTACATTACATTACTATTTGGGAATTCAAGTATGTATCCATTGCATTTATCATAATTTAAAGCTTTCTTTTGCCCCTTTGTATTGATTTTGTTGCTTTTTATTAAGGTGACTTTAAATAGATTAAAAATATTTGAATCTACTACTTTGAGTCTTATAAATTTAGATTTTCAATAGTCATGAATTTCTCTACTAGCTGGGATAAATGCAGTATCTTTTTAAGTTCTCTGTTTAATTAGTTCATTTATTAGTTTGGAAGGTATCATCATATTTGGTGAGTAAGAGATATAATCTACTTTTTTTCACATTGGTACCAGATTGTTCCACTAGCATTTCTTAAATGGTGATTTCTGTATCCATTATTGTGTCCTTAATTCTTTTTCATTTTGTTTGCTGCTTAAATCCATCTCGGGAATCACTCTTTTATTAGGGCCTTATTCCTGGCTTTGATTCAGCAAAATTCAGTTTTGCTATAGATCATTTTATAATATATCCTTAAATTTGATTATTACATCCTCCTCCAATCTTCCTGTATTATTATGTATTTATTTTTTCTTATTAATTTTGCCCATGATTTATCACATTCTAGAGTATGCTTGCAGGAATTTAATTGTTCTTATGTTAATGTGTGTGTTCGATTTTTATAGACTAATGTTACTGATAGTACTCTAAATTTCCTAAATCGAAGGAAAGACTATAACTATGTTGAGCTATTTCTTTATTTTTCCCCACTGTGATCTTATAATTTATATTTCACTAGATACTTTATTTACCTGCCTAGGTAAATTCTTAAATATTTTTTTCAGCATTGCATTATAGCCCCATTCCCTGCCTTTTCTGGCTTTACATCATTGGTATGCTCTTGGTTGATCTTACATTTTCTGTTTACACTATTGTATCCTCTGCAAAAAGTGATATTTTTCTCTCATTTCCTATAGTCTTTCTCTATTTCTTTTCCATCTTATCCTGCAACATTTTCTCCTATTACCTGCAACTGGCTTTCTGAGAAGGGCATCTTAGGCTTCTGCCTGTGTTTGCAAAGCCCAGCCTCTAGCACTGAACAATCCACTAAGGTAGCTCTGGTGACTCATGGCTATTTACATTTTATTTAAATAAATTAAAAACTTAAAAATTCAGTTTCTTAGTCACACTAGCCACATTTAAGTGCTCAATACCCACATGTGATTAGCTGCTACTGTACAGGATAGCACAGAGAGTATTTTCATCATTGAAGAAAGCATTTATGGACCACTCTAATCTAGAATCTCCACATTAAAAGCCATGTTGAAGCTCATAGTTAAAACTGTGTCTTTTATCTTAAGACTAAATCTCTTCCTACTTCTAAAAGTTCTTATAAATCTATAGAGTTAATATTGAATGTTATGAAGGCATTCTCAGTATCCAGCAAAATACTCACTAATTTATAAAGTTTTTTTCTATCAAAGTGTTAAACTATCCCAACAGTTTCCTGGGTAGTTCTAGTCTATCTTTTAAAGATAGCTCATTAATTATGATTTATTAGACTATATTCTTGACTATGACAGTGGTATTACTCATCGTGTGTGTTTGTGTATTGTCTCCACTAGGTGTTTTAAATTTTTAGATCAAGATGTCATTCATTCCTAGTAAGAGTTATATAACAGCAATCTTATTCATAGTTTGAAACTCTTTATGTAACTCTTGAAAATCTGGACATTTCTCCTGAGAATCCATTTGGGATTTCTTTCAAAAGAGAATTTTCCCCAACAGTTCCTCTGACATGAGTCTTTTCTGTTTCAGATTTTTTTATTCAGTGTAATTAATTCAACAGACACCACTGAATGTAAAACACTAGGAAAAATGCTGAATATCAAGATGAACACATTGACCATCTAAAAGAATGTGACTTTTCATACCCCGGTTATGGGATCCTCCAGGGTTCTCTCCTTTCCTTTCCCCTGCTGCACTCCCCCACATGAATCACCAGGTCATTCTCTGCACATACCCCTCCCCAATACATTGTCCTCACTACCTCTTCACACTGAGTTTCTCTTGCAGAAAATGCCCCTTTCCTCTTTACCTCTTATTCACCCTGAGGACCCGCCCAAAATTCCCGTCTGTATGATTTTTCCCTGAGTGATTCCCTCTGCTCTCATCTTAATGAATTCCTTTGAGTGTGTCATTCTTTTGGCAAGTAACTGTTCACAGCCTTGTCATATTTTTAATTATCTTCTGTGTTATTATGTCCATCTCATATTTCTAATATCCCTGTAGAGGTGGGACTTGAAGATTTCAGGTCTCCCATTTCTTTTGTTTAGCAGAGTCCAGTACATAATGCTGAGTATGTAGCAGACATTAAGAATGTGAAAGTATGGGGCAAGGGTGGTTTGATGTGTGTGTGTGGGGGGGGGGGTGGAGAATAAAATAAATCTTAAAATTCTTTTTTTAAAAAAAGATTTATTTATGCATACAAGAGCTGGGGTGTAGGCCAGAAGTGTGGGGGTGAGGATTCATCAGAGACAGAGTTGGGAGAAGAACAGGCAGATATACCGAAATATACTGCTGAGGGGAGCAGTGGGTCAGACAGGAGAGGTTTGCTGCACCATGGGGGTTAGCTCCCTGGCCAGGGATCAAACTCAGGCTGTAGCAGTGATAGTGCTGAGACTTAAACCTTAGGCCACCAGGGAGGTCCTAAAATTCCTTCGGGAGGAAAAAAATAGATTTTTTTTTAAATGCGAAAGAATTCAATAAAGAACAATGTTCATCTTCCAAGTTCCTTAATTCAGTCACTCATTACCATTTGTTCAACAGATAGCTATGAAGCTCTGCCCCTGTGCTAGGCTTGGAGACACAACCAGAATAAACTGTTCCCTATAGTTTTAAGGTGTTCACTTTCTAATGGGGGAGATTAATATTAAATAAACAAATATGTAATTTTACATTGTACTAAGTGCTTGAAAGGAAAGACAAGGATATGGATAAAGTTAGCCTGAGTAGCTGTGCAGGGCTTGGTCAGATTAGGAAGTGTCATTTCAGCTGAAAGCTAAAGGATGGTTCATTAGCCAAGTGAAACCTAGTGAAGAGGCCAGACAGATGGAACAGCATGTGCAAAGGCCGTGAGTTGTGAAAGAGCATAGTGGGTTTGAGAAACAACCAAAGATTGTGTGACTGGAGCATAGTGAATAAGGGGTTGAGGCAGATCAAGATCTAAAGGACCCCTGTGATCTAGGGTTGGATATTTTGATTTTGAACAATTTGATATATATTTTAAGAAATTTCTCTAAGCCAATATACATGCCTAGTACTGTTCCAGTAATGTATACTATCTTATTTAATTCTGAGGACATTCATCTGATGTAGAACTTTTTAAAAAAATTTTATTTTTGCGTAGAAGACCTGGGGTGTAGGCCAGAGGTGCAGGGAGGTGAGAGGATTCACCAGAGACAGAGTAGGAAGCAGATCAGGTGGATTTACTGAAACACACTGTTAAGGGGTGCAGCGGGCGAGACAAGAAAGGTCTGCTGTGCCATGTGGGTTAGCTCCCTGGCTGGGGATCAAACTCAGGCTGTAGTGGAGATAGCACTGAGAATTAACCCCTAGGCTACCAGGGAGACCCCTGAAGTAGGTACTCTTAACATGCCCATTTTCCATTTGAAGAAACTAAAGATCCAGAGGTGTTAAACACCTGGCCTGGTGTTACATGTGTGTGAAGGGACCTGCGATAAGCAGGTATCTTGAGCCTCCAGAAAGAAACTCTGACCACCAGGTGGCCTTGCAACAAGACTACATGTTCATTGTGTGGCTGGTGGAGTTGGACAAGTGTAGGAGCAACAGATACTTCAGGGGTCTCTTTCAGCAGTCAAGGTAAGAGGTCATAGCTTGGACCAGGAGGTACTATGTAATTGAAAAGAAATTGATTTTCTGCTATGGGGGAAAGGGAAAAAACACTTTAAAGGAATAATGAATAATAAAAAATAATGAAAACAATAAATACATAATATATAAATATGTATTATTTATATATTTATGTATAAGTATGTGTTTTATTTAGACTCTTAAAAAGGGCTTTGAAGTCTCATTTTAAAGAATTTACAAAAGAAGCAAAGTAATAAGTAAAATAGCAGCATGAAAAGAAACAAAAATAGGGTGAGAAAAACCGGACTAATAAAGCAAGTTTTTTGGATTTAATCACTACAGTAGAAAGGAAGTGAGAATGGAAATGAAATTATTTATAAGAGAATTGTGACCTTTGGAATATTATTTATAACTGCTTGCAAAACCAAACTGAAACAGTTAAAAGAGTGAGGTAATAAGAGTGATCGACAGTGTATCTAGCATAAGGAAAGCTGCCCTGAGATCAGTTGTCTTTCATGCAGTCACTCTTCTTTCTTCTCTCTCCTTCCCCTGCCTGTTGAAGTCTGTCCAGTCTTCATGATCCTGTTCAAATCCCCTCCTAAAACAGAAAAATATAACCACTGAATACATGATTATCTTAGTCCAAACCAGCAATTACTAGCAGAAAAGATGGGTTTGTAGTAGTGGAAGTGAAGGTCACATCATGTTCAACCTTCTCTGTCGAGGACAGCAGGAGTGCATTTAATCTGCCTTAGAAATGTTTTCTACCACAATAGACGCATTGTTAAAAAGCACATTTTGAACCCGACAGGCATAACAATTATCTAGAAACTTCTATCATTGGATCAGCAAGAGGGCTGAATAAAATTAGAAGGAAGCATCTGTGGGTCAATTTAGGATCTAAGCTTTTAGGTGAAAACTTCAACTGTAGCTGCCCTGTTACCAATTTTATTTTCTTGAGAAAAGGTAAAGATGATAGACATAAATTACCATCAAGTTCTCAAACTGGAATGCTAAGACACCTGTTGCTGCTTTCCAGCCAGCAGAACTCTGCCCAGTCTCAGTGCATGGCTCAGAAGCATCTAGGATGATGAGAGCAGGAGATAGTAGCACTGCAGGTGAGACTGCCAGTCCCAGCCACATTCCCATCTTCTCCCTTCTCCTGGGAGAAGTCTCCCCGGCTATGCAAAACTTACCACCTGGTACAGGGCTCACTACCAACCTAAGGGGCCTCCCTTAGTGAGTGGAGTGAGCAACCCTTTTAAATGATGCCAAGTGCTTTCTAGGAGGAGCTTGAGACATTTGCATAGTGATGGCAGAAGGTGAGCAATGATATTGGACAAAGAAAGAGTTTCAAGCCTGTGCAGTAGGCATTATCAGATTGTAAGTGTAACTAGATGCTGATGCTAGGCCATTCAATCATTGATTCATGCACTAATGCATTCATTGCAACATTATCGGATGTTGGATCCTATGAACTGGGATGGCCAAGGCAAATTCTCAAGGAACTTTCTTTGAAAAATCAGCCAGCCCCATGTTCACTAATGTTGGCAAGTCTAGATATTACATGCGGCGTCCCTGGCATAGCATCTGGCACAATTTGATACTCAGCAAACCTGGGTGGTCCTCTCATCACCATCACTGTCAAAGACTGTGAGATCCTTGAGGACAGATGGGTTGTTCAAGCATTGCGGAATTCCTGGGTTGACAGAGATTTGGGTGCAGAGGCAGACATGAATCTACATTGACCCACTGGCTAATTGAGTGAATATATTTAGAGCACCTACTCCACATGGACACCTTTAGAAGGTATGAACAAAGTTTCTGGACTTAACCTCTATCCTAAAAATGAGTTAGGGCATAAATTAATAAGGTTGTAAATTGAAAAGCCAGTGCAGAACTAGCAGTTGTTAAATGCGAAGTGAATAAAAACAGAAGGAAATCAGGACTTCGGTAGAAGAATAAATTTTGTCGATTGACAGAGAGAGCATGACATGTACTAATCCAGAATCTAATCCAGTTCAGAGTCTTTAAATAAAGTGCTAAGTCTTTTATGTTTTAGCAATGGAGAGAATAAACCCCTCTCCAAGACATGAATTTGCAGGTTTTCGCCCTTAGCTGTGTGATGGCAAATATCTGACAGCCAGCTCTACAGAAAAAGTGATGTGTATGAATGTATGTATAAATTCAAATTTTTCTTACATAGCACACACCTCACAAATAATATAATAGCCAGTACACTTGCTTATAAACTCCATGAGCCAACTGACTCTCACAGAAGGTTTTTTTTTTTTTTGAGTTCACATGTGGTTGCAACCCAATCATGATCTGATGAGTGGAATGTCATCGTAATCCACTCTTTCCCAATAAATTTATCGTCAATAGAAATCTAATATATGATCTATGTGATCTGCTAAGCTCTTTCACACATTTATGTATGTTACATTCATTAAACTGAAACCTTTTTTCAGCTTCAGCACTAAGTCTGTCACAACGTATTCATTCACCAAGGACAGGAGCACCTTCTTTGCCGAATCAATGGTTTTTCAAATACTGGAAGAGTATTTTCTTTTTCATCTTTTCATTCAAAAAGCATTGCTCCCCACTCCCACCCCATTCAAACTTTCCTTCCCAAGGTAAACTCTGATCAGAAAATATGAAGCCCAATAAGAGATTTTGAGAGGGAGGAAGAAAGGGTGACTCCATTTTTACATAACTTTTATTGCAGCATGTTATTGTGATTAATATTTTACTGTGCCTGATTTATAAATTAAACTTCATCATAGATGTGTACATGCCAGACAAAACCGTAGACTATATAGGGTATGGAGCTACATATATTTTCAGGCATCCACTGAGGGTCTTGAAATGTGGCCTCTACAGAGAACTGTAGATGTGACTCACTTTTAGGTTTAATCTCTTTGTTGACGTTTCTCCTCTCACTTCCTTAAATCTAGATAATCAGCAAAACAGAAACCAAGCCCTGGTTTGCAAAGTTTGCTGATTTCCAAGTGTAAATACCCCCACCATGACAAATTTTGTTGATAACCTTGAACATGGAGTTGGGAAGAGAGATAATAGCTTACCATTATGTAGTATTTCTAACCCCTACATACTATAAAGGTAAATCATCTCAAGAGCATAGGTAATAAGTGAAGAGTTTTGAGTATGTGTTACCCCTTGTTTCAAAGCATAATTTTATTTACTGATAACTTTAAATTAAATTTGTATTTTAAATTTAATTTAACATTTCAGTTTAAATTTAAGATTTCAGTTTAAATTAAAATGGCTATTTTTATTTATTTATTTATTTATTTAGAATAAATTTTATTTTTATATTCCCCATACAATTGCACCCCCCTTATTTTGACCCCAATCCCTCCCCTCCCGCCCCACAGTCCCCATAGAGTGTCTCTGGTTCATAGTTTTTTGTTGATTTTGATTTTCACTTTCTTATAGTTATTCATTTTCCTGGTCCCTTATTTAAGTTTTCTAGATTCCTGCTATGAGTGAGACCATCTGGTATTTTTCTTTTTCTTTCTGGCTTATTTCGCTGAGCATGATCCTTCCAGCACCATCCATGTTGCTGCAAATTGCATGTGTTTATCTTTTTTGAATGCTGAGTAATATTCCATGGTGGATATGAACCACATCTTCTTGATCCAGTCATCTATTTTTGGGCATTTGGGTTGTTTCCAAAGCTTAGCTATTGTAAGTAGTGCTGCTATAAACATAGGGGTGCAGGTGCTCTTTGGAATTGATGTTTCTGTGTCCTTTGGGTAAATTCCTAGGGGTGGAATTGCTGGATCCTATGGAAGCTCTATGTTTAGTAGGTCCAGAAATCTCCACACAGCTCTCCATAGTGGTTGGACCAGTTTGCACTCCCACCAGCAGTGCAGGAGAGTTCCTTTTTCTCCACACCCTCGCCAACATTTGTTGTTGCTAGTTTTTTTAATATGTGCCATTCTCACTGGTGTAAGATGGTATCTCACGGTAGTTTTGATTTGCATTTCCCTGATTACAAGTGATGTTGAACATTTTTTCATATGCCTGTTGGCCAAAATGGCTATTTTAAAAAACAGGCTCCATGAATTTCTGAAAATGTAATCATGGGGAGCTGGCTGGAGCTGACTCCATCATACCCACAGTCCAAATGAGGGTACAAGTCTCTTTGGGTGATGTGCTCCGCACCTTTCTGCATCTTGCCCCTTCCAGACTTACAGGTCCCGGTAGTACATGTTGCCCCTGGCAGCATGTTGCCCTGGGCAGTTGAACTGGCACACAAAGGCTCATTTCTTCCCTGAATCTGATGGCAGGCCTGGAGTGCTCTCTCCTCAGTCTCATTACTTACCCCAATCGTGATGTTCCATGACACCCTTTATAACGGTATATTTCAATTAATACCTGTATTTCACACTTAATACCATGATACCTTTCTTTAAAATTAAAAACAAAGAAGGAACTGTGTGTGGTTAGTTCACAGGATGCTGTCAGAGCAGTCGCCCTAAAGTGTTCTTCAAAAGCTCCCTGATGACCCCTCTCCTAAAAGAAATCCAAATCTGCCTGACTGGTTGAAGTTTGTGGCCTTTTCTTTTCTCAACCACACCACAAGACCAGAGAGACACAATTCCTAATAAGCACAAACTTTTATCAGCAAAGCAAGCTTTTATTGAGAAATTTGACAAACAGCTCCCCCTGGCTCCTCCCTCATCCTTATTTTCCTTTCTTAAGCAATAACCCTTTCACACAGATGTGGAAAAACTGCCAAGTGGGAGGTGGGAATAACCTGCCTGCTGCTGCGTCCCAGGGCTCATTCACAGCAGTTGGTGTTTGCACCAGTTGGTAAATAGCTAGTTCCAGGGCCTCCTGTGATCTGGCCGCAGTAGCACTTCCAGACCCGCTTCCATATCAGACCTGACTGTGCCAGGATGCTGCCCTTTAAGTACTTTGCCTACCCCCTGCCTGCCTCCTGCCAGTCACATGACCGCAAAACCAAATACCCTGCGGGCTCAGCCTTTGCCTCCAGATCCCAGCCAGAAGGCACAGGCCCTCCTCTGGCCTGTGGGATCCATTTTGTTTTGAAATGAAAACTCGGGCACTTGGAATCAGCCTGGGGCTCCAGAATCCAACGCCCACTCTGATGTGCCTACCCTGCCTTTCCACTCCTTGGCTGCTTCCCACTCGATAACCTCCGGTTCCTAGAGGGGCATCTCAGTTCCTTTAAAGCCCCTGCATACTCTCTCCTCACTAATAGGCCCCCACCCATGCTGGGCCCTTTCCTCTGTTACTGTCCATACCCGCCCTCTGGCTTCCCACACCTTAGCATCCTGTGTCCAGATGACCCTTAGGTCAATGTCCCCCCAGGACCCACCTTGTTCTCTGCCTACTTCCCTCAATCTGTGCTGCCATCATTGCTTAGTCACAGCCCCTCACTTGCCTTTAGGGATTTTTTTTTTCTCATCTTCTGTCACAGGTTCTAAACCTAAACACTCATCCCAAACCAGCAGTTGCTGGAAATCCCAACTTAACCTGCTCTGGCTACAGCCAGCCCTGGTCTTCCTACAGATTAGGGCACAAGTTTACATTGGGGTCACTTGTCCATTGGAGTGAAGTCATAAATGAGATGGAACCTGTTTCTCCAAAGGGAAAATTCTCTCCGAAGAGGTATAATGTGATCAAGAACCAATCATTGAATCATAGTAAAGTCATTTTTCAGTTAACATGAAATTTTTCCTACTTAGCTTTAGGTTGTGAAATTATTACTACCATGGAGCAATGATTAAATCATAGTGGTGGTTTTTTTCTCATTTTCTTTCTTGCCTGTCACTTTAAAAATATTGCTCACAGATGTTCAAGAATTTATATTAAAAATGAATTCCAATAGAAGGGCTATTAATGAAATTAGTCATCCTGATTCACTAACTTTTTAAAAAAAAAATAACGTGCACATTTAGGACAAGAGTGTTTTCCAGTTGTCATTTCATGAGATAAATGTGTTGGGGAATGAAGAGTATAAATAGATGTGATTGTCATTTTATATAATTGAAGATGAATGCTGAATTTTGGGAGCTGTAGTAGAATTGAGTCGGGGTTCAAACTTGCCTTGAAAGAGATTTATGACTGTGGGATATGAAGCTTTGTCTCCCGGGACTCTCCTGGTGACTATTAACTCCTTCTGCTCATTACTCGGCTGCATGTGGGAGAGGCAGCTTGCAAGGTGGATGGGGAAGAAATGAAGGACCTAGTGGTTTGTTTGATAAATCAGTAAAACAAAACCAAACAAAAAACAACTACTTCATCCGGGGCTGTGGAATTTAAAGTGGTTTAACAAACTGAGAGCCACATTTTATCATGTATATATCATGCCAACTGGCTTTCCCTTTTGTGTGTTGTTTTTCTGTTTATATTTTTTAAAGGGGAATGAGGAGTATTTCTAGCATATTTGGGTTTAGACGTTATCGTTGAAGCCAGGCAGAGCCCTTGTATTTGAGCTTGTTTGCTATGTTGACCTCTGAGAACCTTTTTCCAGAAAGTGGACTGCTTGGGTCTTCCCTGTGGTTATGAGGGCTGGAAAGGAGGTCTGTGATGTAGCTTTGAAACTGGGAGATGCTTCCCTAATGGAATATTGTCAGGCGTGGTTTAAAAATTAAAAAGTGTATTCAATTGAATTGTTTTGATGGTTTTCATTCCTATAGTGGTTGCTGGGGAAGGCTGGAGTTCTTCATGACAAACTTGAATAAAAGACTCTAGGTCAAATGCTGAATTCCTTCTGCAGGTGGAAAGGCAACACCTTATAAGGGAGGCCAAGTCTCATTTTTGTGATGACCTTACCCATCTGAAACTTTCCTGGAATCTCTTATCGTTAGCTCCCCACCCAAAGGATGAAAAACACCATCTGATTTCCAGTTTTCCCATCTCTTATTTGAGTTTGCAACTTTCTTGAATAACAGATGGCCAGAAAATGTGTAAGCCCAAATAAAAGCAAAGCATGGGCTTCACAGTTTCTCCACTGGTATCAGTTGCATTTTGAAATTAAAATTATGTAAATGATCCCTTGGCTTTAACTCGGAGAAACAGAAATGAAGGAAACAACCCCCAAACTGAGCGTATTGTAGTTTGGGTTGTGTGTAGAGCTTTTTTTTTTTTTTCCCCTAAAGCTTTTAATGTTTCCTTTTAAAGAGAAAGAAGAGAAGAGGCATCTGGCAGGAGCATTTTGCAAGTCGCTCATTGACAAGCTCGCAGTTTCACTAGCAGCCAGCCTAGAATGTTAGGGCTGCCAGAGACCTTGGAGTTGAGTTCCTTGTTGTAATTGACTTGAAGAGGGAGGAAAAGATTCTGGAGTCAAAGACTAGGAGGCCTCTCGGGTTTGGGATCTTTCTTGCCTCAAGGAGTTAAAAGTCTGGGCCTGAGCGCCATCAACCAGATGGTCTTTAACAGTAACATGGTTCATATTGTTTAGATTATCCTGTTGCAAGTACCGTGCCTCGTTTACCTTTTATGGAATAAAGTGTGGAAAATTGACCACAGATGTAAGTAACCAAGAATGACGGGGAAGCTGTTGTTACCAGGCCTCCTCTTTTCTCTCCAACACGCCTGATCCTGCAGATAAAAATAAAGAGAGAAATGGGAAGCAGGCTGAGAAATAGCTTGCCTTCCCTTCGTGGCTGAGTCTGGATGCCCTGAGTGCTCTGTTCTATGTTTCCGTAAATCCATAGTTGGCCTCTGGAATCATGTGCAGGCTGCCCTCTAATTCTGATGTTCCAAGTGCCCTCCAGTTAAAATAGTATACCTTGTAAGCAGTTTTTCCATCCTGTTTTGCAAGGCACGAGGGCAAGGCTAACGTACTGACATGGAACCGTTTTGCAGCCCTCTGTTCCCTGAAGGAGAGAACCGAGTGGCATTTGCAGGCTGAGGCTCACAGATGCGTTCTGCATTCCCGTTACTTTGATTGCTATCTCAGCAGCAGGTTGGGCCACATTAATTACAAGTAGGCCCTCTTCATTCCTGAGAATATGTTTCTGGGCTTTGCAAGAGAGTTGACTACCCAGAACGGGCCCGTCGTAGAAAGGAGCCTGTTGAGACAGGCCTCTGCTTTCCTTTATGACATGCTTTTTGGGATTATAAAGGCATTTATGCCTTTTTAAGCCCTCAGAGGAATATTCTCCAACCAAAGTAATAAAGGAGGTTTAATAAAGTCCTTTGTTTTTACTCCCTCCCTCTGTTCTTCCTCCCTGGTGAGCGCCCCTGCCTGGCCCCCAACGACTTCTTCCTCTTCCTTCTCAGGGGCACTGGCTGCCTTTTTGCCTGTGGCTGGAACCATAATCAGGTGACCCCTGACTTCCGCTTGTAAGTTTGCCAAAGGATGAGAGAACCCCAGGTACAGATAACAGTGGGGGGCTCTGGGCCTCTGGAAAATGGACACCACTTCTCAGAATGAACTGCCTTGATGTGGAGCCCAGCATGAGAGCAGCCCAGACCCTGTTCATATGCATCTTCTGTCTTTTCATTCTCATCCATTCTCATGCCCTGTCTTCTGTCAGAGCCCTCTGCTAATCCCTTCCACCAGGCTGGTGCACGCTCTCCCCCTCTCTCTGGACTTGTAGCTCTATTGGCAAAAATTCCCAGCATTGGTCATTCTTAACCCATTCCTCACACCCTTTCCCAGGGCACTGGGCCTGCCTCTGGGACACTGCTTGCTTTCCAAGCTTCCCTGGTTTTTTACACACACACACACACACACACACACACACACACGAGCGCGCGTGCACACGCATGCACACAACTACACACACACTTCTAGTTCACTGTCCTCCAGATCCTTTTGAAACCTCCCTTCCTTTTAAGCTCAGGTGCCTGACTAGCCCACTTCCACCTGTTACAAGTCTCTAGGTGCATCTTGTTCCT
This sequence comes from Talpa occidentalis, assembly GCF_014898055.3. NCBI lineage: Eukaryota > Metazoa > Chordata > Mammalia > Eulipotyphla > Talpidae > Talpa > Talpa occidentalis. The sequence continues at coordinate 28,430,052 of NW_023603184.1, forward strand.
CACCAAGGACTTCTGTGCTTGTAGCTACCTCATACTCCTCCTTCCCTCATGAACTCAGCAGCTTCCCCACTGACCTGTCCACTAGCCATATAGTTCCTCCACCTTCTCTGCCTCCATGACTGGCCTGTCAACTCTACCATGTGACTGCTCACCTGGCTTATGTCTGGAACCCTGAACACTGCCCTGCCTGACCACCCCCTTCCATTTCACCATTTCTTCTCTGTAATTCCCATGAAGACATGGTCTTCAAGCTTCACCTCCTGTCCCTCTTTCTCCCAGGCCCTCTGTCCCATTGGAGACAATCAGTTAATCTACTAAAATGATTGGGGACACACCCCTGACTTCTAACGTAACCCCAAACCACAGTGCCACTCTCCTACTGCTTCTTAGTCAGCTTTTTTTCTGCCCTTATTCACCCAATAGCTAGAAAATTCATTCATAGCTCACTTTTCTGCCTCTGTTCATACATCAAACAGCAGATTGGTTTCTGCTGCCGTTGCAGTTGCTCCAGCAGAGCTTGCCTGTGACCTCTCAATTTCCAGTTGTTCTTTCTTCATCTTACATGATCTCTCCTTGACTGCCAGCTTCTTGGAACGATTCCTCTTCCTCAGCTGTGACAGGTATCTCTCAGACTCCCCTTTCTCTGAATACTTGTTCATATTTCCAACAGATTCTCGCTTTTCTTTCAGCTGCTTGAAAGTCATTAGTCCGTAAGTTCCCATCCTCTGCCCCGTCTCCTCCCGCTCCTTGCTCCGGTGACATGAGAAGAAGTGGAAAGGGTTGGCCATATGAAAAGGCCATTTCTGAAAACACCCTTTCACCTAACACAGATGGGCATGCAGCAGATGACCGCAGATGACTGATGGTGCTTGACAGTCTACTTCTGAGATGATGGGCAAGAGTCCCAGGACTGTGAAGTGTTCATTTTGGTGGTGGCAGCAAGTGTTGGTGCCCATGGGCTCTGGATGGGCAAGCCCGTGGCATTATTGCGGAGGGTTTGAGCTGCCATGTTGGGTGGTCAAATTCTCATAGGTCGTCAGGGATGATGGATGAGTAGTTCCTAGAATCTGGAGAAAAACTGTCATTTCAAAAGCTGGGTTGTGCAGTGGAAATCGTTCCGGTTTGGAGTTAGACTTTATCTTTTGAATCCCATTCTCCTCTTACCACTTGTGTAACTTTGGGCAATTGACTTCTCTCCTGACTATATCTCAGTATTTTCATTTATAAATAGATAGTAGTATCTTCATCTTCTAAGGATTAGGATAATGCACATATTTGGAAGATGTTATTGTTTGCTAGACTTAATTCAATGGGATGATTGAACTGATAAAGTGATACTCTTCTTAGGTAAGCCTGTCAAATCACCAAAAGTTACTTGAGAACCTGTTTTCTGGCAGTAACCTCAGTCTAGAAAGAGAATAAACAGAACTGGTCACTGTTCTCTGACTGTTGAAACCACACACAACACAGAGCCCATTTAGCAACAAGCCCTCATCCAGGTCTCCATAATGCTGGGTAGCAGAAATTCTAGAGATAGAAGATCAGTTTGAGCCAGAGTAGATAGGACAAGTGACCTGGAAGATGTGGGGCAGGAAGGACTTTGGATAGACACTTGTAGGAACCAGAACCTGATCTAAAAGTTTGGAAGATTTTGAGAGAAAGGGTGGAAATGCAAACTATTTCAAAAGGAAAAACTATTATAAGAATTAATGACAATGGCAGTCTTTACCAGGAGATAGTATCAGATTCCACAGGTAAAGACCCACAAGACGGCCTCCCCCTATCCACACACACACCCTTTAGACACCAATCTCAAGTCTAAGTTGTTACCTGTGCTTCTGCCCCATAGACTGGAGGCTTCCATGACCCCCCCTCTCCTTGTGTTTGATTAATTCCCTGGAGTGGCTCACAGGACTAAGGAAAAACTTTACTTACTACTAGAATGCTGGGTTTATTGGGGCTCTAACCCAGGAATAAGGAAGAGAGGCATAGAGCAAAGTAGGTATACAGGGAGGGCCACAGAGCTTGCATGCCCTCTCCGAGCACCTCCATGCATTTACCAACTGGAAGCCAACTGCAAGTTCCCTCTTTGGGGTTTTCATGGAGACTTCATTACTCAGTCATGATTGATTAACTCGTTGGTCATTGGTAATTCATCTCATTCTTCAGTCCCTCTCTCCTCCAGGAGATCCAGGATGAGGCTAAGTTTCAACCCTCTAATAACTCATTGGTCCCCTTGGCAACCAACCCCCACCCATCTTTAGGAGCTTTTCAAAACTCACCCCATGGACGTAAACTCTGGTGTGGCTGAAAGGAGCTTGGTATGAATATAAGAGGACGCATTTATTGTTTCGTCACTTAGGAAATTCCTATGGTTTTAGGACCTCCATGCTAGAAATGAGGACAAAGATCAATATATTTTTTTCTTTTTACAAATCATAATATCATAGTGATAAAAGCAAAAAATAACTTAAAAGTTACTTGTACGGTTTATAGAGAAACATAACCAAGAAACTGACAAAACTAAATCAGAACAAACCCTAACAATGACTGTAGAATTGAGGCTAGTTGAGGGGCAGTGTGAGAGTGGGAGCAATGGGGGACGTGCCCAGTGGTCTATAGTGGAGGATTTTTTTTTTTTAAGATTTTATTTATTTATACAAGCACTGGGTACAGTCAGAAGCACGGGAGGGTGAGAGAATTCACCAGAGCCAGAGCCGGGAACAGAACAGGCAGACTGACGAAATATACAGCTGAGGGGTGCAGCGGGTAGCAGGAGAGGTCTGCGCGCCATGTGGGACCCTCGCTGGCGGCCAGGGATCAAACCGGCACTGCAGAGGCTGCAGGCAGCTCAGCAGCCCAGTGCTCAACGACGGCGCCAACAGGGAAGGCCCTGTAGTGGAGGATTATAGGCATTTTAGTGTCAGGCATGGTGTGACAAGCATATGAGGAATGTGTGAACCTGTTTCCATACATTGCATCTAGTGTTGTAAACCAACATTATCACAATTAAAAAAAAAAAAAAAAAGCATCAGCACCATGCTTGGCATCCAGGTCTCCTTCAGGAAAGAGGCCATTCATCTGCTGTGAGGAAGACAAGCAGGGAGACTTGGAAGCTGAAGTACAAACGGAGTTGGGCAGCCTGAGCGGGGAACCTGCTACAGAGGCGAAAAGAAAATACGAGGAAGAGATGGTAGCAGATAGCGTGCTCTCTGCTTTCCCTTCAGTCACTGACCTTAGACTCTGCTAAATTATTCACTGTTTCTTCATCAATATCCAGTCATCAAACCTAGTTCATTTCCAACCTAGTCATTCATTCATCTCTTCAACAAATACCTGCTGTGGGCCACTTTGTGTCCAGCTGGATGCCACAGAATTTACTTATGTTATCCCGAACCCTTGGAATTTTTTTTTTTTCCAAAAAGAAGCTGGTCCTTCTAGTAGTATCACCAAAAATTACTTGAGAACCTCTTTTCTGGCAGTAACATCAGTCTAGGAAGAGAATAAACAGATTGATTAAGCAGGTTGATTTATTTGCTCAAACCGAAGGTTTGAATCTGCCCTACTTCTCACAGCTGGGGAGACCAATGCTTAATCATAGCTTGTTAGATCAAACCCTGGATACAGACCAGGATGAGGAGAAAGAGGAGAGAAGTTCAGGGTTAGGGATTGGCCAGTTCAGAGGCAGAATGGGGTTTGCCCCAATCTAGAATGACTCGTATTTTTAGGAGAACATCATAACCCAGGCAAGAGAAGTTACATGAGCAGGACTTAGATGGAGAGGGAACAGGTTTGGGGATATGGCAGAGCACACCCCTCTAGTTCTGATCCCAGGGCACTGTATGAACAGTAAGTAATACTTTGGGAGTCCTTGTTCTGACTTCTGAACTACACATGTCCTTTGTACTCTTGTCTCTAGGGGAGTAGGATCACTTCTTGACCAGCAGTTCTGCTGCTGATATTTTTCCAAAACTACTTGGTGGGAGCGATGGAATGAGGGCCCGGCTGCCTCTGTAGGAAGGACCCTCTCACTGTATTTTTCTATGACCTTCACCCCTTTGGATTTAGCTTCCAGGCTTCCATTTTTGGAGGTGTTTGAAGCGTGAATGAATTAACCAGTGTTGGTCTTAGCTAGGGCATGAAGTAGATATCTGATCTAACTCACCCTTCACCCCCTTCTTTTGGAACAGTGGTGCCCAAGCTCAAGAGGCTGGCCTAGGAGGCCAGGTTTTAGGCCAGGTTTGGGGCCAGGTTTGAATCTCTGACCCATAATAATCAATTCATGTCACTCTCTTGCCGTTATCTTTGATCATTTTCCTAATTCCATACCCCAGCCAGTAGACGTTCTTATGTTGGCCCCATACAACCTCTTCTGCCTCCTTTCCTGTCCTTCCCTTGTTGACTCTGTTCCAGCTCCACTGGCTTCTTTTTTTTTTTTAAAGATTTATTTATTTTTATACAAGAACTGGGGTACAGGCCAAATATGTGAGGGATGAGAGGATTCACCAGAGACAGAGTGGGGAACAGAACAGGCAGACGGACTGAAATCCACTGCTGAGGGGAGCAGCGGGCGAGGCTGGAGAGGTCTGCTGCACCATGTGGGTATCTCCCTGGCTGGCCGGGAATCGAAACCACACTGCAGAGGCTGCGGACAGCTTCACAGCACTGTGCTCAACCCCCTGCGTCACTGGGGAGGCCCTCCACTGGCTTCTTGTTCCTTTCACATGCCAAATAAATTTCCATCCAAACCCTTTCACTATTTCCTCTTTTTGAATATTCTTTGCCATATATTTGGATTTTATGACTCCCTTCACTCAAATCCATGTTCAGATTTCCACTCCCCAGCCCCCAGATCCATGACCATGTTTTTAAAAATAGCACTTCCTGTTTTCCTTTATACCATTACCCTGCTCTCATTTTCCTTATAACCTACCATCGCTGACATAACATATATTTGCTTGCCTTTCATTGTCTCTGTCCTTCATTAGATTGCAAAGTCCCTGTGAGCAGTTGACCCTGCTTGCAGTCTCCACAGCACTTAGAGTAGTTCTTAACACACCATATATGCTCAAGTAATAGTTACGGAGTGAATGACCTGTACCCAGCTTCTCTCTCAGTTGTAATGACTTTCTTGATCGTTGATGGGTTCTGGCCCTGTGGCATCAGGCTTGAGACTGACATGTATGTTTATCACATGTAAGCACAGGAAGCTGCTCAAGGTCAAAAGAGGAGCAGAGAGGAGAGTTCAGGTGTCTGCCTAAGGAACACTTGGAGGCTGTTCTCCTTGGCGGGGTTTGTGTTGCTATGCTCCTGGACTTATGTAGGTACCTGAATTTGTTTTCTCTAATTGTATAACTATTGATCACAAACATAGCAGCTTAATCAAACCCCATTTATCATCTCATCCTTCTATAGGATGGAAAGGTTGGCTGAACTGGATTCTTCAAGGTAGAAATCAAGGTAGAAATTCAGGTATAGTCTGGGTTCTTTCTTACCTGAGGCTCTAGGGAAGAATTTGTTTCCTAGCAAATTTGGTTTGTTGCAACCTTCAATTTCTTGCAGTTGTGGAACCAAGGTCCATATTTCCTTGCTGCCTCTAGGCTGGCTGCCCCAAGCTCCTCGAGGCCCTTCTCAGCATCTTCCGACCACATCAGCAGCAGAGACTCTCACACACACAGACTCCCTCCCACATTCTCTGACTTCCTCTAATGCACTCAGCAAGGGAAAACTGTGCTTTTATTTATTTACTTTTTTTTTAATAAATAATAAATTTTATTTTTATATTCCCCATACAATTGCAGCCCCCCCATTCTGACCCCAATCCCTCCCCTCCCGCCTCCGCCCCCCTAAAAGTGTCTCTGGTTCATAGTTTTTTGTTGATTTTGATTTTCACTTTCTTATAGTTATTCATTTTCCTGGTCCCTTATTTAAGTTTTCTAGATTCCTGCTATGAGTGAGACCATCCGGTATTTTTCTTTTTCTTTTTGGCTTATTTCGCTGAGCATGATCCCTTCCAGTGCCATCCATGTTGCTGCAAATTGCATGTGTTTATCTTTTTTGAATGCTGAGTAATATTCCATGGTATATATGTACCACATCTTCTTGATCCAGTCATCTAGTTTTGGGCATTTGGGTTGTTTCCAAAGCTTAGCTATTGTAAACAGTGCTGCTATAAGCATAGGGGTGCAGGTGCTCTTTGAAATTGATGTTTCTATGTCCTTTGGGTAAATACCTAGGAGTGGAATTGCTGGATCATATGGAAGTAGGTCCAGAAATCTCCACACAGCTCTCCATAGTGGTTGGACCAGTTTGCACTCCCACCAGCAGTGCAGGAGAGTTCCTTTTTCTCCACACCCTCGCCAACATTTGTTGTTGCTAGTTTTTTTAATATGTGCCATTCTCACTGGTGTAAGATGGTATCTCATGGTAGTTTTGATTTGCATTTCCCTGATTACAAGTGATGTTGAACATTTTTTCATATGCCTGTTGGCCATTTGCATTTCCTCTTCAGAGAAGTTTCTTTTTAGCTCTTCTGCCCATTTTTTGACTGGATTATTTTCTTTGTTGTTGTTGAGTCTCATCAGCTCTTTGCAGATTTTTGTGATCAGTCCTTTATCATTAGTGTTGTGTGCAAAAATGTTCTCCCAGTTGGTGGGGTTTCTCTTTGTTTTTGTTATTGTCTCTTTTGCTGTGCAGAAGCTCTTTAATTTGATGTAGTCCCAGGTGTTTATCTTTGTCTTCACTATCACTGCTTTGGGTGATGTGTCTGTAAAGATGTCTTTGATGTGCAAATCACGTAGTGTTTCGCCTATATTTCCTTCTATATATTTTATGGTTTCAGGTCTTATGTCTAGTTCTTTAATCCATTTTGAGTTGATTTTTGTGTATGGTGTGAGGTAGTGGTCAAGCTTCATTCTTTTGCATGTAGCGACCCAGTTTTCCCAGCACCATTTATTGAACAAACTTTCTTTGCTCCAATGCATAGTCTTTGCTCCTTTGTCAAAGATTAATTGACCATAAATCTGTGGGTTTATTTCTGGATTTTCTATTCGATTCCATTGGTCTGTATGTCTGTTCTTGTTCCAATACCATGCAGTTTTGATGATTATGGCTTTTCAGTAAAGTGGCAGGATACAGACGGGAAAACTGTGCTTTTAAAGGGTTCCTGTGATTAGGTTAGCATACGGGGTTGGGGGTACACCTCATGATTCATTTTAAAAAATCAACTAACTACTAATCTTAATTACATCTGAAAAATCCCTTTTGCCTTGACCTTGAAACCCAACATAGACAAGGTATGCTATCTCATCATATTCGTATTCGTAGTCCTGTAATTAGGATACAAAATCATGAGGAATCATTTCAGGGTTCTGCCTACCCACAGTATTTATTCTTTTAATCTCCTTTAATTAATTAACTTGGGAAAAAGAGGAAGAAGGGGTAGCTGTTTGCAACTAAAGCGCAATGGCCTGACTCCATACAGACCTAGCCTAAGGGAGTGGAGTGAGGGCTGTGGTTCATAAACTTTGTCTTCCTGACCTCCACTAAATTGTACTTCTTTATTTTTCCTCTGGAATAGAGTTCAGAATATAGAGATGTGAGAGATTAGACCATCTGTCATACTTCATATGCCAAAAATAATGAAAATAGCCCCTTGCCTCTGAAATCTCTGCTAGGAAACTTTGTTTTTTAATGCTTTTCCTTGTGGATCCCTCTCCAAATGAGATCATTGGTGATCCTGAGCCTTTTCCCATGACTTAATAGACAAGAAGAAGACCGCCCAACTAAGTCTCACAGAATACATTTGGGGGTAATTGGCTTAAAGCCTACAGACTCTTGTTGAAATGAGTGGTTTTGGTTAATCCACGCCATGAAGCTGGAAAGCTATTATGTATGTATATTTTTGTCCTGAGGTATTATAAAGAAATTCCACATAGAAGGGAATAAACTATGGTTTGGAGATGAAAAAAATTTTTTAAGAAAAATGCAAGACGTAAACCCTGTTTTCTACTGTAAATCAGAGCAAGTTTTAAAGTCTTTTGTGACTCAGAGAGAGGTCACCAGCCAAATCTGCTGAGGGAGGCAGGATGAAACAAAAACAGCTACATTTTTATGATTTTTCCCCTGCTGCTGTTAGCTCTTCCATTTGCCCGATGTAATACAATTTTCCAGAATGTTGTAGGAAATTGGAGATAGGGAATTGCTCTCCAATTCGCTGCCTAGCTTAAAAAAATGTATAGTAGTAGATGGGTGTCAAAAATAGCATGAGCTAAGTCAGGAGGAATTGAGAGTGGAAGCATACTCTGGAAAATTGCCAGCAGGTTGAGGTATTTATTGTAAGATTATAGAGTCAGAGACTCAGAGTTGGAGGGGTCCCACTACCCCACTGTCTAGTTCAACCTTTATTTGCTGCACGGACCGACTCAAAAGTGTGTAGAGGGCCTCCCTCGTGGCACAGGGGGTTAAGCACCACACTATGAAGCTGTCCGCAGCCTCTTCAGCATGAATGCGGTCCCCGGCTGGCCGGGGAGACACCCACATGGCGTGGCCGACCTCTCCTGTCACACTCGCTGCTCCCCTCAGCAGTGTCCTTCAGTCAATCTACCTGTTCTGTTCCCCGCTCTGTCTCTGGTGAATCCTCTCACCCCCCGCATCTCTGGCCTGTACCCCAGCTCTTGTATGTATAAATAAATAAATCTTAAAAAAAAAAAGTGTGGAGACAGGAGGTCATCTGTTGTGCTTGACCCTACACTCTAAAGTGGGTGAGAAGAAATAAGGAGACAGCACCTAGGAATGAAGATGCAGAGTCTTGGACCTTGGGCAATACCTGTGCTGCAGCTGGGGACCTGGACAAGCTTCTTTACTCTGTTGAGCTTCAGTGTCTGTGGGAGATCACAGTACCTAGTTTGCAGCACTGTTATAGAATTAAAACATAAAATGCATGTGTGAGCTTTGTAAGCCAAGAAGCAAATATAAGTTCGCATGTGAGATTAGTGCTCATGGTAGGAGGCAATGGCGATGCTAACCCAGATGGTGATGGCCAGAAGAAATGGTACATGGAACCCAAGACAGGCACCGGACATGCAGGGAAAGACATTGTGTTTTAACATAACACCAGAAACTTGAAGCTGCTTTTAATGGGGAAGAGGGGAGCGTCTGTACTGTGGCGCAGAAACCTCAGGCCCTTTACAGATAGGCCCCCTGCTCAGATGTGCATAAGTGTGCTGGTGGAGCGCTCATCAGGGCAGCCTAAGAGCAGACGCCTCATGAGCTGCTCACCGGGATCCCTGAGAACCCAGACCCTCTGCTAGAGACTGAGAACCTGAGGGGAAACTGAGGGGTCAAGAGCCTGGAGGGCTCTTCATGGGGGTGGGGGTGCCACGCCCCCTGCAAGCAAGAAGGAAAGTTTCTAAAAATCTTAGGACAATTTGGGAAGCTGTGTTAGGTGATTCATGATGCTTATTGACTTCTTAAATCACTCGTCACAAACTCTTCCTCTCCTGGGCAACGCTCCTCTCCTTGCAGATATAGGACTCAGAAGATAGAAAGTGGAACGTTCGATTTTGGCATTTGTCAAAGGACCAGGTTAAGTGTGTTCATTCATTTCTTTTTATTTTATATAATTCTTACATCATTTTTTATTTTTGCACAATGTATACATTTTCATTTTGGTTATATTCCCCATACAATTGCACCCCCCTTATTTTGACCCTAATCCTTCCTTCCCCCCCCCCTTAGTGTGTCTCTGGTTTATAGTTACTTAATTGAATTTGATTTTTGCTTTGTATTAATAAGTCTTTTTCCTGGTCCGTTATTTAAGTTTTCTAGATTCCTGCTATGAGTGAGACCATCCAGTATTTTTCTTTTTCTTTCTGGCTTATTTCGCTGAGCATGATCCCTTCCAGCTCCATCCATGTTGCTGCAAATGGCATGAGTTTATCTTTTTTGATTGCTGAGTAATATTCCATTGTGTATATGTACCACATCTTGATCCAGTCATCTATTTTTGGGCATTTGGGTTGTTTCCATAGCTTAGCTATTGTAAATAGTGCTGCTATAAACATAAGGGTGCAGGTGCCCTTTTGAATTAATGTTCATTCATTTCTTGATTTAGCAAGCACTTATTGATGCCTGCTCTTGCTGAGCTTTATTCTAGGCCCCAGGGATTCAGAGCAGCTTCCTGGTGGGGGCCAGGTGGGAGCACATAGATGCTTGGATGGAAGCTAATGGAGCATAATGTTTGCTTTCCCCCATTGGTGCCCTCAGCCAACAGTGATTTCCTAGTCTTAACATTGCAGATTCCTGTCACCGAGCCCTTGCTTCTGGACCTGTTTCCTCTCCTCTACCTTCAGGTTCTAGGTTGAACCCTGCTTCCCCTCCAAATCCTCACCGAGTCTCATTTGTGAGTTACCACTTGCTTGTGCTCTGTGCCCCGAGGTTACTGTCTCATTCCTTTTTGCCTTGTCCTTTTAAGCATGATTCAATGGTCCTTTGACTCCATGGATGCCTGCAGAGCTGAACCTAGAGGTTACCCTTCCAGCACTGTGTGGTAGCTGTAGGGAGGCAGGTTTGACTTTCCTGCTGTCTGGCTTCTCTGCTCATGCTTTCCCCATAGCGTGGGGGTAAGTCAGTGGACATGGCAAGAGTGGAATCCAGGTTGTTCATGGAGACATGCAGTAGCGCATTGGGCAGAGTTGGTGAGAGGTGGGTCAGTAGAAAATAGAGGTGGCATTATGAGGTATACCAGATAGTACCACAAGCCAATATTCAAGGCCAAAAAGAAATGGGTCACCTCTAACAAAGGCATGGGTGACCAGGAACAGGCAACTCAGCCTATTATCACCCAGTGCTTGCAGTGACTGAACCGATTTTCATATATAACAACACTCATCCCAGTACATAGTTTCTGACATTCTGGTTCTGACACGCCTGAAGAAAGCCATAGGTTGCAGCCACATAGGTGAACTTGACAGATTTGAGACCTTATCTCTGGCCCAGGGGGAAAGAAAGCAGCTGAAATAGGCTTGGAGCAGGAGACAAAGTGCAGGATTTTGAGAGTAAAAGCAGCCAGATTGCTGCGACCTGTGCAGTGTCTGTCCAGGGTGGAATAGTCCTGCAGACAGTGGGTAGAGCTGGGGGCCTGTCCTCCAAGGAAGGGGCTGGCAAAGATACCAAGTAGGCTGTGGTCAAGGGGAGGGCTCCCCTTCTTGAAGGGAACTAGACTTTTAACCTTTGTGTGCAGAGAGACAGCTTAGTGTTTGGGTCTGGGAAAAGCTAACTCTGCAATTGCAGCCAGGATCCTGGATTTATCACTCAAGATCCCTACAAATTCAGATCATGTAACTTGAGTATGGTTCAATAAAAGGTTTATTTAGAAGACGTGAGCTAAATACTCTCCAGCCTGGGCCTAGTAACTGTGGGGAGCTTTTACCATGCCTGTACCTGACTATTGAATTCCAGAGATGGAAAAAGTGGACTGAGAAGGGCCACCCAACACATGCAACCTGTGACCTTTAATCATGATGATTCCACAGTCAGGGTATTGGGAAATAAAGACCCCCTCTACCCACAAAGCCCTCTTCATCCTCTCTTGGACTTCTCGGGAGCACACGCCCCATTAATCTAACTTAAGCTGATGACAGAATGACAAACATGCCAATAGATGTAGCCATTCTTGGGCAGGATACAGGAAGAGATGGGCCTGGAAAGGCAAACAGTGCTCTTGTAATGTAACTATTCCTAGATCATTCTGGTGGAACTGACCTTCCTGATGTCCTGTCTGGCCCAGTAAGTTTGGGCTCTAAGTCAGGTGAGGCTGAGGCTCAGGCTAAAAATCTCTGTTGCTTCAAGCTGACAGGAGCTGAGAAAAGCAGAACCTGGCACTGTACCTTTAAGATAACAGCCTGTTCCATACATACGGGCGCCATATGTACTCAATTGTCCCGACAGGCTCCATTTCAAATATTCTAGCCCATTTTGCCCATAAGAATACTGGCACTTGTCAAATCACATGTTCCAATTTTTGATTCAGAAAATATGGTCACTGTATCCCTATACCACAACAAATGCCAGATGGTTTAAAGAGCTAATTTTTTTAATGGTATACTTATCCCAATTGTTGAGAAAAGACAATTTTCTGACTATTGAAGCAATTGAAGAAATTATCAGTGACAAGTTTGATGGGTTCAATTATTTTTTTTTAAAAAAACACCTTTTTTTTTCTGCACAAAGAAAATCAAAACTTTAAAGGTAAAAAGAGAAGCAACAGATTAGAAAAATAGTTGCCATAAACATAACAGCTTAAACTTAATACTCAGATACTTTATGGGAGTTTTTTATCCTTAAAGAATACACCCAAGACTTCATGGACAGATGGGCAAAGAATATGAGTAGGGGGGCCTCCCTGGTGGCACAAGGGGTTGGGGCACAACCTAAGAGGCTATCCACAACCACTGCAGCATGAGTTCCATCCCCAGCCAGCCAGGGAGCAGCCCACATGGCACAGCAGACCTCTCCTGTGTCGCCCGCTGCTCCCCTCAGCAGTGTACTTCGGCCAATCCGCCTGTTCTGTTCCCCACTCTGTCTCTGGTCAATCCTCTCACCCCCTCCATGCCTCTGGCCTGTACCCCAGTTCTTAAATGCATAAATGGATAAATCTTTTAAAAAATATATATGAGCAGGTAATTTGCACAAGAGAAATATTCATTGTAAACAAATCCCAGGGAGGTAATTAAATAAATTCAAGTTAAAACAATTATAAGTTACCATATCAAACCTACTACATTATCAGAAATCGATAAATAAAGCAAAAAATAAAGCATTTAACATGGCAGGGCTTTGTAGAGACAGATACACTTATCCATTATAAATAATCTGATTTTTCCTCCTAGAGAACAGTGTGATCAAAAGCCTTCACTCTGACCCTCTTTTGGAAATATCTCCCAATGACATGACATTTGAAATACGTACATGCTAATCTGTTAAAAACAAAGGTAGGAGGAGGGAGCAAGTTCATTGTGCAAATGTGAAATTTGCAAATAGCTTGCCCCAGATACATCCTGTAGATGCAACCAATGTATAGCTGAGTGGTGATCTCCAGTATACCTTGTGCCCCAGCAGAAGAGAGGGATCACAGTGCACTGCACTGCTGAACCCCAAGTCTTATGGACAGTGTCCTAGTCCGTTTGCATGCATTGACTTCCTTGAGAAAATCCAGGTCCTGCTGGTACCTTGCTGCCTGGAACAGTGGTTCCCAAAAAGGTTAAAAGTATGTATTCATATCCCCTCACAGTGTTCATGGGATTCATTTCAGTTTCTGTGTGATCTCAAGTAAAGCACTTAGCACCTGAGTTTTCATAGCAAGCCAGGACAGGAGCGTGAAGCTTGCTTGAGTGCTCTGAGTTTAGTCACTACATTTGAAAGTGGTGCCAAATTTTTGAAGCTTTTTAAAAGATAGGAAAAAAGAATGAATGAAAGAATAGGAAAGAAAGAAACCTCACAGGGTTTTAGTTATCCCCAAAAAGACCACTCCCGGTGTCTGGGAATGAGCACAAATTGTGAAGTCAGCAGGCCACTGAGCAGACCCCTAATGGATACCTTAACCTGCTCTCTTCCTCTTGTGGAAAATGTTAATGATGACATCCACCTCTAGGGGTGCTTGGGAGTTAAAATTAAATAATTGCATCAAGCACGCAAATGAATGTCTGGTACTAAGTAAACCTTCAGTAAGCAGGAGATCTCTTTCCTTAGCCAACTGGGTGTCTTGCTCCATTTATAATGTACATAGATGTTGTAACTGAGTCACATGGACAGGCTGCAGTCTGAGTCACCTACCCCCAACAGGAATAGCCAGAAGCAGAGAATGACTTGCCATTGGTCATATTTAGAACACTACTTATAATGAATAGGGAAGGCTGAGAGGGATAGGACTTGGATCTGACTCTTCCTCAGGGATTAGACTACGCTCAGATTGCTGGTTCACATGCTAACAGTGAAGATGCAGACTAGACAGTCTCTGATCAGTCCTGAAAAATCAACAGCAACTAAAGGGGTTTCTCAGTGGATAATGGAGCATAGCAGCAGGAATTTGGGAGGATGATGCTCAGATGTGAAGAGAAAAAAAAACCAGCACAGGGCATTATACTTGGCAAGGATCTGGGATGGGGTGCTAAGTAGACTCTTGGACAAAGATGCATCAACAGGCACTGAGGCAGAAGGTCAATGAATGAATGTGCGTCATGAATTGGGACTCTTTCCATTTCTGAGATGAGGCACTGTATTGGGGCCAAATGTTGAGCCCAAGACAGCTGCAGCTAACACTGAATCCTGGAAACTGAGGCAGAACTCAGTTATGGAAGAGGCTCAGATGGTCCTAGTCATGGGGATGGGCAGGGTGCAGCAGCTGGGGCCAGAGTGGGCCAGACACTGTCCATCTTGGAAGGTGGACACTGGCTGCCAGTTGGTTAAAATTTTACTCATCTTCACAGATGTCAGTGGACATTGCTCCAGTGTTCTTCAGCGGTCACACAAAAGGTTCCTTTCTCCCGCTTCTGCCTTCTCTCTCTTCTCTCTGTATCCTATCTAAAGCAATGTGGGTGACATTTAGCTAAGAAACTTCATTAGAATGTTGTTGACAGGAGGGAGCTATACATAATGGGATACTATATTGAATGTCGTGATTTTAATTTGGGTTTAGTCATGATATTTAATTTATTTTGAAATCTCAACTCTCAGTAATTTTTGTTTATCAAAAAACCCCCATAAATTTAAAACAATCACAAAGCATTGTTTAAGGTCCCCTCTTCCAAGCAGCCTTCCCTGGTTTTCTGTTGATGGGCTCCCTCATTGACTCATGCTGCTCTTTTACTCATGACACAGATTCTGGCTCTCCATTGTTCTTTCCTCCAATCCATCCACTATACTTCCCAGCTGGACCAGTAGTTCTCTTTGGGTGCAATCCCTCTCACCCATGCAGATTAGGCAATGTCAGGAGACATTTTTGGATGTCATGGTTGAGGGATCAATGCCCTTGACATTTAGTGGGTACAGGCCAGGGTTACTACTGTATACCTACAGTGCATAGGACAGCCCGCACAACAATGAAAGATCCAGACCAAAACATCAATAGTGCCTCTGTTGAGAATCCCTGGGCTAGATTATAAGCATATTAGGCACTGACGTGATGTCTCAAGATTCTGGCAAAATAATAATCACCACTGGGAACTAACATTTATCAAACTCTTACTGTGTACCAGGCATTGTTCCAAACACTTTCTACATATTAACTCATTTAACCTTTTTCACTGGGAATTATTGTTATCCTGTTTTACAGATGGGAGACCTGAAACAAGAGGAGACTAAGTAGCTTGCCCAGGGTCACACAGCAGGCAACTGGTGAAGCCACTCATTCGTAGTATGAATTGTAATAATAGTAGCAGTAGAATTTTTTTCATTTGTGCTAAGCCAAGAGCTTTGTACTTATTGGCTTATTCCATCTTTGCCATGCCCCTGTGGAATAAATGTTCTGCAATGCCCATTCAGATATGCAGAAACTGGGACTTGATAGATCTCCCCTTGGAACTATGAATGTGTCAGTCTCTCCATTGCATGTAATCCTAAGAAGGCAAGGACTTTGCTGCTTTCTTGCTCTTCAGTAGCGACCTAATGATCAGTGCAGGGGCTGGCAATAGTGCACACTTTGTAAGTGGCTAAATGGGCAGGGTGAAGAATGGCAGGGTGTTGGGTGCCCATGGGTACCGCTGTGGAGGCCCAGGCTGACTTGGCAGATATGCCACATTTTCTCTGCCCTGCTGCTTTCCTGTGGTTTCTTCCTTCCCTGACTCTCAAGCTGCCCTATGAATGGATCTTCTTGTCCCCCTATAGAATCCAAAAGGTGGCAGAGACTGGCTGAGAGCATCTTATAGCTGGCCTCTCTGGAGGCTTATCAAAACAAGCAAGAGCTTCTGGTTGTTTGCAACAGCTAAAGAAATTGTCTGTATTAAACCCCAGATTTTCAAGCACTTTTGAAAATCTTTACAACCTGCTCTCAGAGGAGAGATGAACTTTCTGGTAGCTGATGCGCATGCCCCTACCTAATGAAATCTGATGACACATGAGGCTAGGTAGAGATACTTTTCTTTTTTCCTTTGACATCTGGATATTTTCAGAACTTAGCTAATTTTATCCTATTTACATCAAACATGCAGGTAACTCTAGACTTTTATATCTGTATTATTTCTGGGGAGGTATAATAAAATTATGAATGACAGTAATTGACATTACATGCTCTAATTAAATTTCCTTTGCTGTGAATCAAAACCTTTTAGTCCAAGTCCTGCAGTGCTATTTCCAGACTTCTCTTTTACATACTCTGATATGTTAAGCAGCAGGTATGACATAAATACATTTTTAGAATTCTAAGTCCCATAGATTAAATGAGTTAATGTGTGCAAGGTCAACTTAATACCAGCCACATAATAATTATTAATCAAAAAAGTTAGCTGATTATGCATACTTTATGCCTTTTGAGAGGTTGGCTGTTTGAGGAATATGATGCTTCTTAAATGATAATCATACAGCTGGCAGTTATGAAAGGGTCCCTTTTTCAAATGAGCTTGGGTAGCATAGTAATTGCATCCCAAAATTTCTCCTTCTAGGTCTTTTAGATGGTCTACAGGGGAAAGTACCCCAGATAATCTGCTTGTACCCCAGCTCTCAAAGCAACAACACCACTCATCAGTAATGGGGAGCTGACAGCCTTCTGGAGAGGAGGGTCTGAGTACCAGTGCCTTGGGCAACACCCCTGTGGCAATTCTAGGTATCAGACTTCTCCTGGGCTTTGGAGTGTCCTGGAGCACCTCTGCAGCCCTGCCTCCTAGCACCATCCACATTCTGGTCTTTGGAATCAGCGGGAAGTAGAACCCCCTTTTAGTTTATGGTTGTAGTGCCTCCTTTCAGCCCACAGCTTTTCCCTAGGACTGACTCTCAGCAAGATCATCTTTATCTGTTGTTTAGGTTTCTTCCCACCTGTGGGGCAGAATGACTTTGGCATTGGTCCTGGTGGACTGACCACAGCAGTGGGCTTTCCTCCCTAGTCCCACATGTTGGGATCCTGGGTCTCTGCAGAGGCACCCCACTCTGGCACAGATGAACTGGTCCCAGTGCCAGTGTCAGGTCACCTCCCTGATTCATCTGCAAATGAAACAGGTGCCCTGTACAGGGCCTGCTTCCCCAGCAGGCTTTGCATTAAACCAACCATCCAGCAATCCCAAATGACCACAGTGAATACTTGAATATTTATTCAAATACAAGAAAATTCTTATCTTTTCCTTAATGCATGCCTACAAGTTCATGCCTGGAAATGTGCATGTAGATATGCAGACACACTAACATTTTCAGTAACGACTATGGGTTCAGTTCGCTCTCCTGGAAGAACAGGTTCCACCACACCTGAGCAATGGCTTTAGGGCCCAGCATGGTCTTTCTGTGTGAGGGGCTGCCTGGGGTCACCCAGCCATGCCCACCACTTGCCTCTGCCTAAGGAGATACTTAGGACCTTGAGTCTGTGGGTGCACTAAGAAATATCGGCCATAAAATTCACTACTCAGTGGCCCCAAAATTGACCCCTTGAAAGTACCCAGCCCGGGCCCGGCTCTACGGGTAACTCAAGGCATGTACCCCGACTGAGAGAAACAAGCAGGCAGGCCAGACTTCCAGTTGCTGAGAGGCAGAATCCTGCTCGCTTTGCAGCAGGTCTACGAGTCTCATGTGGCATCATATTAAATTATATAGGCAGCCACTTGTTCTCAACTGATGCGCCGAGCTGAGAGTTGTCTGAAGCAGGCAGCATTCTCCTAGGAAACAGTTGAAAAGATCCTAAAGCGCTGCGGGCCTTCAGGCCTCTGAGGATCCGCCTCAGTCCAGAGGGGTATGGATCACTGTGGGGAGAGGGCAGCCCTGGGCAGAAGATACCATGATTGTGACTGAAATTATAGAACATGGGCTGCGGGGCACTTTGCCCTAAAGGTAGGTCAGAGCCTGGGCAGAGGTGGAGATGCTGCAGTGGGAGGGGGGATTCTCTTTTGGGGGTACCCTGGTCAACTGCAGGCTTGTCTCTCATGTGGACTTCTGAGATGATAGGTGCCCTCCTCCTCTTGCTTGTGAAGGTTTTTTAATATCAGCCTGACCTGTCTTAGCCGAGCTCTGTTGTGGGAGAGTGCTATGGAAGGGCGGGAGTGTGCGTGTGTGTGTGTGTGTGTGTGTGTGTGAGAGAGAGAGAGATAGAGAGAGAGAGATGATGATGTGGGGAAGATGATTGTGAAATAAAGGGGTTGAAAGATCTGGGAAAGCGAAGTCCTAGCTAATTTTATAGGTGGCTGTCCTATGCACCTACATAGTGGTAAATAGTAGCTTGCGTTCTAAAAGCGTAGAAAGAAGCTTTTGGCCTCTGTGAGCGATTAGCCTGCTAAATGCTTTTCCTGAGTCCTAACTGTCAGCTCTACTACATTGCTGGAATAAAGAGGGTGTTGTCATTCTCATTAGTTGCAGTAATATGAAAAGGACAAATCTCTTATTTCAAGAGCTCATAATCCATCATGCCTAATGGACCTTTCCAGTGCCCTCCCCGCCAAGAGTTCGAAATAGATAAAGACAGGACCTGAAATGGGTTTGAGGGCTGTGCATGCAAGTTCTTAGCAAGATTTGCCACTCAGGTTCCACCCAGGTTAAAGGTCTGAAAATTCACATTTGGGTTTATGACGGGGCTGAGATACCTTCCCATGGATTTTGACAGGTGAAAGGTTACGTCAGTGTGGACTCCTTGATTCAGTTCGAAGAGGCCACAGTGAATAATGGTGGCCACAAGCAGCAACTTGTCAGGGAAACTGTCTGCCCCCTGGGATCTGCAGTGTTTTGACCAGATTAGCAGCTTACCCTACGCAGCCCTTCGCTTGTCTCTTTGGCACCCCCTGGAAGACACTCGTGTGAAAGGGTCTCAGCCAGAAAGAATAGCACGCGGGGATGCAGGAAGCGGGAGATTTTGAGGGATCAAGAGGTTACAATTGACCCTTGACCACTCCATACAGAGCTGGTGTTGCCCTTCAATTGACGGGCATGATGGATGGAGCTGACACAGGAGGAAGGAAAATGCTGCTAGAAAGAGAAAAGTGATATTTCATTGTTTCACTAAGATCTCTGGAGACTAATGCAGGTGAATATCTTCGCTAGTGCTTACCAGTTCTTTGTATAAATTGCCATTTACAGCATTTTATTAACTGAGGGGCTTTGATAGACTTTAATTATGGATTTTTATAATGAAATCATTATGTATTAAGAATATTAAACCATGCTTGCCACATTAGTTACATTTCTTTTCCCAGAGCAACCTTATTCTTAGTCGTTTGGTCTGTCTGCTTCCTTATTTTATAAAACAAGCCTGCAGAAACCTAGCTTCTGCTCCTCTCACCCAGAATCAGTATCTAAGTACCATGAAAACCAGAAAAGCAAGAACTTTTTGCTATGGAAAACTTCTAATAATCACAAAAGTGGATAGAAAGTGTAGCTGACCCCCAACAAACCCCTCACTCACTATAATGGCGATAACCCCAGATCTAGTTGGTTTACACCTCCCATCTGACCCTCACCCCATGCTGTAAGTTTCTTTAGAAATAAACCTGATATAACATTTCAGAATATATATTTCATTAATAGATTTTAAGGATTCTTTTTCAAATACAAAGATATCATTTATAGACAAAAATTAGTAATTCCTTGATACCTTCAGCTATTTAATCTCATCATTTGATTGCTTTATATGTTTTTGCCCATGCATTGCAATTGGTTGATATTCTTTCAAGTCTTGTTTCTTTCCTGGAATAAATTTATCAAGGAAATGTATAGAAATTCCCACATTCTTGATCTGCTGTTTCTTGATGGCGTCATGTAATATGTTTTATACGTGACTCACTCCTGATGTCCCCCAATAAGTAAATAGATCTAGGTTTGATGGCGGGTGTCTCTTTGGGAGTGGGAGGAAGGGAGACAATTCATCTGCTGTGTCCCTCCTAGAGAGGAGACATGGGTGATCATCACCTACAGGTGTGAATTCTTCAGGGCTTTCCAAGTGGCTATATTCTGATTCAGTCCATTGACATGTATTATACGATGAACTTTTTCTTAAGAAGTATTTGGTCAGCCACAGGTACAGTTTGATTTTGAAAGCTAGGATAAATGTTAGGTCCTCTCCCTTTATCAGTTTTCAAAATGAGTGCCTCTCCTACTGTCCTCTAGAGATGCTATACATTGTTTTTCTAGTGATAGTTAATTCATGGATTTAAGTGTATTTTTTATGTTTAAATCCATTGCAGTTAATTATCCTTTTTTAAAAAAAAATATTTATTTATACAAGCATTGGGTATAGTCAGAAGCACAGAAGGGTGAGAGAATTCACCAGAGCCAGAGCGGGGAACAGAACAGACAGACTGACAAAATACATTGCTAAGGGGAGCAGCGGGCGTGGCAGGAGAGGTCTGAGCGCCATGTGGGACCCTCGCTGGCAGCTGGGGATCGAACCGGCGCTGCAGAGGCTGCGGGCAGCTTCGCAGCCCAGCACTCAACCACTGCACCACCAGGGGAGGCCCTAATTATCCTTATTGATGCTCAAACTTTAATCTATTTGGCCAGTAGGAGCCTCTTTGATATGACCTTACCTTGTTGAAATTCATAGCTTATTGGTTTCTGACCATAAGATGTTTCCAGGCTTCATGGCATATATTTTCTGCTTCAGATAGGGATTTTGTTGTTTCTCCAAAGAGCCCCTGATTTCTTTCCTTTTATTATTATTATTATTTATTTATGCACACAAGAGCTGGGGTACAGGCCAGAGGTGGGGGGTAAGAGGATTCACCAGAGACAGAGTGGGAAGCAGAACAGGCAGACTGAGTGAAATACACTGCTGAGGGGAGCAGTGGGCGAGTCAGGAGAGGTCTGCTGCGCCATGTGGGTAGCTCCCTGGCCAGGGATCGAACTCATGCTGCAGAGGCTATGGATAGCTTCATAGGCTGCATCTTAACCCCTTGCACCACGAGGGAGGCCTGAGCCCCTGATTTCTTATAGTGGAAAATGGCATTACATTTTAGAGGCCACAATCCAGTGCCATGGGTATTGAGCACTTTTTTTTTTTTCCACATCTTAAAATTTATCCCAACCACAGTCATCACTCTCTATAGTCCCACAGCCCATTGAAACCACTGTGGCCACCACCCTGCCGCCTTCACCTTCCCTCAAGTATCCACCTCCCAGTTCCCATAACACCCATATATGTCCTTCTGTGTTGTCAAGCATTTCATGAACCGTTTTCTCACTTCCTCTTTCTCCATCTTGTCCTTTCTCATCTGTTTGAAACCCAGAACAAAGGAGTAGAGCATAATTTCTTCAGGTCTCCTCCAACTTCAACTTCATGTCTGAGCTCTTGGCTTGTCCATGTCATTCTTGTCTCATTAGATCATCTCTGAGCAGCCCCTCTGTCTTCTGCAGTGCATGTCTGAGTTGCTAGGTACAGGTCAGGAAGAGGTGGGAGAGGGTAGACTCAGAGTGACTGACCACTTACTAAGGCATGTGCTGCTATGCTGGGCATTTTATATGTGTTATGTCATCACAGCTTCATTACAAACCTGTGAGCCAAATATTATGATTCCCATTTCAGAGGGGAAGAAATGTTCTATTAGAGTGAGAGCTGGTATTCACCCAAGCTCTACCTTGCTGCATAGTCCAGGCCAGTCAGATCCCCTTATTACAGTGGTCTTCATCCCAGGAAGACTTCTATATAGACGGACCCATAGGGAACCTTTTCCGACCATCCTGCAAACTCAAGAAACTCTATTTTACTTACCCTTAAGTGGCTCCCATTGCTTTCAGGATTAAATCCACGCTTTGTACATTCTGGACCTTGGTTTCACTCTCTGAACACCCCACAGTAAGAATGTATTACTCTCTATAAGTCTTCTCCAAGATATGTCTGTTCTCCTGTCTCCCTAGCTTTTACATCCCCACTACCTCTTCACCTGGTGAACTCCTGTTTTTCCTTTAAGAAGCAAATGCAGCATCTCCTTTGAGAAGCCCTCCCTGATTTCCACCTCCTTTGGCTCCCACAGGGTACTTAGCTGTACTCTAGGGCTGGATTTTACTCATCCTGATCCCAGGACCCAGCACAGGAAAAGTTGCTCAGCAGGGCCGTTGACTGCATATTTATATAAATGAATGAGTGTGGTATCAGCTATCCCATGCCTCCTAACATCTGCAAAATGTTATCTTCTCTGAAATGGTCTTTACAGTTTCTTGTGGTCTCTGTCACTCTTTGCTTCTGTTGTGCATGTTTATTTTTGTCAACAAGTTAAATTATGCTCTGGGCTTGGGAGACGCAACTGGAATGAGGCCCCCAAAGCATAGCCTTGCATGTAGTCAGGACTCAATAATTATCCACAGAATTGAATCAAATAGGAGGTTGTACAAAAGGAAGCTACAGTGGAAGTGTTGGGCATGCAATCAGCAGAATGCCAGACAGACAGTTAAAGCATCTTCGATTTACTACAATTTCTTTTAATAGGTCTCTGTACAGATTTGCTGTCAACATGGATTGTTGGCTTAGAAAAAGAGCGGGGAGCTGTAATGGCTCTTGAGATGCAGGATGACTAGCAGCAGCATTTTGACACTTCAAGTGTGATGGTCCTCACATTTCCCCTGTGGGACAGGGCTCAATCATTCATGCTAAGAGGGTCTAAGGGATAAGCAAAAATGCCTCCATCTAAATGCCACCCTCTTTTCCCCCATGTCAGAACCAGCATGTTTGCCTTCTCTGCTTTCTGCTTTGTTCCCTCCAGTTCATTATCCTTATCCTTTTCCTCTTGAAGCTTAGACTCGCCCAAGATTGTCTGGCTCTGATGTGGAAGGTGGGGCTGTTTATTTTGTTTCTCGGACTTGGCTGGAAGCAGAGGACTGTGCATGGGCCAGTGTCACCATACTATTCATCCATTCAGTAAATACCCATTAAGCATCGATTATGTGTCAGGTGCTGGCAGAGCAGTGATGGCAAGGCCTTCGTCCTCTTGGAACATTCAAAATAATGGACGAGACAGATGTTCTAGAGATATGCACACAGGTGTATAATTACCATCAGTGGTGAGATGGAGAGAAAAATAGACATAACAGGTCTGGTACTGCCTTCTCCATGAAGCCCTTCTTGACCATCCCAGCAGTGCAAGTCTGACCTGGTGCTCTCTTGTCACCTGGAGCTCTGTTCATCAAAGCTCTGGATATACATGACTGGACTCCTAGGGCAAGGTTTTGTTCCTTCCTCAAATAGTGTGTGCATACAGCGGGTGCTCTATCAGCATTTAAGAGGGAATGAGTACATTCAATGGTCCTCATTTCTTTAGGTGAACGATGCATAGATATCCCCCAGGACCATGACCGTAACCATGATGGAGTAATGAACATGTTATGAAACTTCAGCTCTGTCCCCAGGAAGAAGGCGTCTCTATCCCCGAAAGGTGGTGGAGGATGAAAGAATGAACAGAAGCACCTTGGCACAGGGCCTAGCTTGGGCCACATCCCTTCTCCTACCCCCAGAATTTTCCTCAAGGCGAAAGCTGCCTGCCCATCCCTTATTTCCTGACATTCTCAGACCACCCTAAGCAAGGGCAGGGACAGGACTCTTATCCTGCTCATCTCTGACTCCCTGGCTTGTCAGAGTTGGGACTAAGGAAAGGCTTCTATTTGAATGGCACCAGCTTAGTGTCCACATGAAGAACAGGACTCTGCAGCCCATCCATTCTCATTTGCTTCTTCCTTGGAAAGAAAGTGTATGTTCTCCTCCCAGATTGGTTCTGTACTCTCTTAACTCCCACCCTGTGTCCTGGGAAGAGAGGAGGGAGGTTCCTGGCATCTGATTTCCCCAGTGAACATAGATGCTCTTGCCCTGCACATTGCCACCCCCAGGGACCTCTGCTCAGCCCAGCTATGTAGACAGTTGGGTGCACATAACAGATTCCCACCTTAACCTAACACCTCAGTTTTTCTGTCCTAGGACTCTGCCTTCTGAAACCCTCCTTCCCAGCCTATACCCAGGAAGTGAGGAAGGCGCTTCCTGAGAGTCACCCCAACTAGTGGGGAAGGCTTCTGGACATAGTTCTGGTCTACACAGCTCCTCAGAGAGCCCCCAGAAGGGGTGAGTCTCACTTGCCACAGGCAACCAGCTCAGTAACATATGTCCCTTCCTTGGCTTTTCCTAGGTCTCTGTCACTCTCCTTGCTTCCTCACCCCTTCCCCTGGGCATTCTCCCCACTTTCAAGCCACTCCAATCTGAGACCTTAGGAAAGGAGACCAGTTAAGCTCCTAGACTCATGTTCTAGAGAACTTGTCGGAAGTCACTTACACTTTCTGAACTTAAGCTGCTTCATGACAGAGAAGCCTGTGTTGAGTCTCCCACAGGGGTGTGCACCCAGTTCCCCAGAGACACCGTGTTGCCACCTGAGTGCCCACTCACCCTTCATAGCTGGGGAATGACTCAACCATGCAGATTCAGCCACCACCGCCCACCCCCCACCACCACCACTGGAAACCACCTAAATGTCCAACCGATATGGTGCAGTGTGTCCCTTCAGCAGGGATTGAGGAAGGCTTTTAAGTGTTTTTTTTTTTTATGGCATAAGAAACATACGTGACATGATAAAAGCAGCCTGCAGAACCATGTGTACCTAGCACATTAGTATGTGTGTACAAAACATAGAAAAGCTGGTAACAGAATTTATCACTAAGCCAACCCTTAGTTTTTTTGTATTTTCAAAGTTCTCTTAAATTAGCATATTTTACTTTTCTAGCTAGAAATAAATCAAGCCATCATTTAAAATGTACGAAAAGCTGGCTCAAAGGTCACCGTCTTTATAGTCTGTCTTCAGAGAGGCTGAGATTCCATAGTGTGGCCAGGCAACCTCAAGGGCTCAGCATAGGCAAGATTCTTCCCCCATAAACTCTCTTCTGGTTTTATGTGGGAATGCAGAAGTGACTGTGTTCTAGATGTTTTCATGTAAAAACAAAAACAAAATCTGTTACATAAAACTGAGTCAACAGAGTGTAGTTAAGAATGTGAACTCTGGGCCCTCCTGGCCTTGGATTAAATCTGGGCTGCTCCGTCTAGCTATGTGTCCTTGGTCAGGTTACATAACCTCTCTGGGCCTCATTTTTGTCTTCTGTAAAATGAGGATAATAACAGTACCTAGCTATTCTATTGTTGGAAAGCTTAATGAGCTAATAGATGTATTAACGTTTGTGCCACATGTCAGTGGTTGGTACAAGGGAGTATGGTGTTTTCTTATCATCAGTGTTTGCAAGAGAATTTCCACACACTGTGCCCCTTCAGACAAATCCAGAGTTTGCCCACCAGTGAGCTGGTCTAATCAGAGCACGGAATGCCCTAATCACTCACCCACCACACCCAGAACTCTTGTATCCACAGAGGCCACTGCCTGGGGACCTAAGTGGACTAGTGGTTGATATGGTGCTTTTGTAACAGCCTTGAGCCACCACAAAAATAAATGGCTGTTCAGGATTAATAACTAAGAAACATCTAGACATGAAGGGCAAAGAGCCACAGGGAAAATGAGGAAAGGAAACGATTCAGGCGATACGTAAAGACAAAGCAGGTGAGATGCTGAGGCTGCACCAGGTAGCGAGGACCCTCCTGACCCTCCTGTGGCCTCTGCATCTCCAATACCCTCCTCTGTTGCTCACTGCCCCACCCTGGAAGAGCTCTCTGTCCTCAGGACTGGGTGCAGAATTATGTGGGGGCCTAATGTTATATTGCCCTGTGTGTCCCCTCCAGGCACCCCTAAGCTCTTATTATGTGCCTAGCACTCTGATGGGCTCTGTGGACCACCACAGGTAGCTGCTCTTCATGAACGTGCTGACCCCAGTAGGGAAGTACTTGATTATCTTTGTTTCTATAGCTCCTGGCCCAGTCCCTGTCCATATGTGTTTATGAATGAAAGAGTTAATAACTAAATCTGCGCTGGCTTTTCTGGGCAGCTCATTGAACCCACACTTCCCATGTAATTAGCATACAGATCAAGTTCTATGGTCTCCCCAAGGCTCTTATTAGAGCTTTATGGGCTTGTGGAAATGCAGATGTACATGCATTCACAACAACTTGGCATTTATGTCATAAACACCCAGGATGGAGCAGCTACAACACCTTATCCTTAAGTAAGAGCAGACCTTTAAAACCAAGAAGTGGATGTGCTTCTTACTCTAAAGAAATAATGGAGCTTAGCTTGGAAAAGACAAAGAACAGTGATATATTGTTCCCTTGGACCTTCTGTGCCCATGTGGTGTTTAAAATAAATTCCCATGGTTTACTTGAGACCTCCACCAATGTTTCTATTCAGATGGTTTTGATGGCCCAAAGCCAGCCAATGGTGCATCCATCTCTCTCCTTGCTTAGTGGTTATTGGAGGGCAGCTGAATCACGTGCTTGGCTGAACAATGAATAAATGCCCCAGGGCCATTTGCTTGGCAGCCTGCCAGCTGTGCAGAGGCTATAAAACTGACCAAAACAAAGACTTTGGTGGAAACACTAAGACTGAAGACTATAGATCCCCGTCAGTTCCCATAAAATCATCAGCCTCTAAGTTCCCTTTGTTGGCTGTGATCCAAGGGCCGGATGTCAGACCCTGGTGACCAAACAGCTGTGTCAAGCAGAGAGAAATGTGGTGAGAGCCTGCCAGTCTGTGGAGGCCACCAAGACTGGCTGCCATGTTTACCTGATGCTTTATATTATGGCCACTGGAACCGGTTTCCTTTTAGTTAAAATTTAAAATGCTCTAGTTTAAAGGCTAGAATAAGGGACACTGGGATATTGTTGCTGCTGCTTCTTTTTTCATTTGGCAATCTCACTTAGAAGAAAAGTGAACCCACATGTTGTAGGCAAGAGTGTGTATTAAGAACAGAACCCATGCTCTTAACCAAGAAAGCTGTAGTACAAGCCCCAGCAATCTGACTGGGGCTACCAGAGGGGAAGCAGGGGAGGGAGCACAGTGGATTATGTTGGTAAAGTATGGGTGCTTGGGTGGTGGGTGTGGTGTGGTGTGGTAACAACACCTGAAGGGGGAGATCCTATACTTCCAAAAATACAAACACTGTTGTAAAGCATGATTACCTCAATTTAAAAACAAAAGGTGTTGTAGACAGAATCGTAGTATAATGGTTCCTCCAAAATGTCCAGATCCCAATCTCTGGAATCTGTGAATGAGTTACTTTACATCAACAATGGGAAGTTAAGGTTGCAAGTGGAATTTTGGTTTCTTATCTGTGGACCCTAAAACAGTAGATTGTCCTGGATACAGCACCCAGTGTAATCATAGAGTACTTAAAAAATGGAAGAGGGAGGTAAAGAGGTCAGAGGAATACAAAGTGAGAATGATTCAATCCTCCCTCCCCGTTGTTGGCTATGAGGTTGAAGGAAGGGCACCACAAGCCAAGGAAAGCAGATGGCCTCTAGAAGCCAGAAAGGGATTAATCCCTAGAGCCTCTGTAATGGAACATAACCCTATAGAACTGTGAGGATAAGAAGTCTGTGTTGTTTCAAGCCACCAAGTGGGTGGTGATTTGTCACTACAGCAAAAGAAACTAAGACAAAAGACCGCACCTGGATTATGCATAGGTAAAATTTCCAAAGGAGATTGTTAGACCGCTGCACCGTCAGTGGTGATGGTTGTACTAGCACAACATGCCCCTTGTTGGGGAAGCAGAGTGATGCTGCCTGGCAGCCTTCAGTTACGACGAAGAGCTGTCTTTTCATCTCAGCCCTGGAAACAAACAAAAAGTGCACTTTCTTCTTGAAAACATGGGTTCTTGCTTGGAAGTGAGTACAGCTTGTACTGTGTATGGCACTGAAACAGTCTCTGCTTTCCTGTGATTCTATAGGGCTTAGCAAATGTTGCGTAAGTCCCTATGGTCTCCTTGGTGATGGAAGAAATATATATGTGTCTCATAAAATCATGGATTTCCTCCCAGGGAATACTATTTGGTTTTAAAAAAGCAAATTTGGGCTGATTTTTTAATATATTATTTTTTCCAATCATTTCATTTTTAATTACAAGGTAATATATAGTTCCTGTGTACCCTAAACCCAGTTTCCATTCTTATTTACACCTCAGCATTAGTGTGGTTCACTTGTAACTATTTGTTACAATACAATTACAGTGTTGAAATATTATTGTTAACTAAGGTCCACAGTTTATTTAGTTTTTAAATTTCTTTAGATTTCTTTAGTTTTTACCTCCTGTGCTTTTTCTGTGCCGGGGTCCCATGGAGGAAATCACTTTCCATCTAGCTATTAATTCTCCTTCGGTTCCTCTTGGCAGTGACAGTCTCAGACTTTCCTTGGGTTTGATGACCTTGACAGTTTTGAGGAAGACTGGTCAGATATGTTTTGGGATATCACTCTATTGGAATTTGATGTTTTTCATGACTAGGCTAGGGTTATGGGTTTTGGAAGGCAGATCTCAGCAGTAAGTGATTTTCATCATATCACATCAAATTGCCCGACTATGATGTTGATCTTACTAGGGTCAGTGCCAGATTTTTCTACTGTAAAACTACTCTTATTCCACCCCCTTCCATACTGAACTCTTTGAAAAACAGTTACTATGCATAGCCCACATGTAAGGGGTTAGGGAGAGGGTTATGCCCCCTCTCTTTGAGGGCATAGACTCTACATAAATTACTTGGAATTCTGCAAAGGTCTCTTCCATTTATTAATATACTCAATCATTTATATCACTGTGGATACTTATTTTGTGCTTTGAGTTATAATGTAATGTGACTTTACTTACTTTGTTGCTCAAATGGTTCTAGTTCCTTACTTCCTGATTTCAGACTCATCTTTTAGATTTCCTCTCCAGTCCAAGAATCAGCCACTTTTCCAAGGAACCCTGGTTCCTTTTATTAAGAATGGTTGTAGACACAAAGATCTGGGTACCAGATATGTTCATTGGAATGTCATTTCTTTTAGCTGCTCTCAGTTAATACAACAAGGAAAGATGTGTGTACATTAGATCAGGTATAACACCTATCTCCAAATATTTCTACATGTACCTATCTTTTTTTTTTTTCTAAAGTTTTTGTTTTTTTTTTTTAAAGAGGCACATATTTTATTTATTTATTTGTTTGTTTGTTTATACATGCACTGGGTACAGTCAGAAGGGCGGGAGGGTGAGAGAATTCACCAGAGCCAGAGCAGGGAGCAGAGCAGGCAGAAGGACCGGAGTACACTGCTGAGGGGAGCAGCGGGCGGCAGGAGAGGTCTGCGCGCCATGTGGGACCCTCCTCCGGTGGGCGGGGAGCGGAGCAGCTTGGGATCGAACCGGCGCCGCAGAGGCCGCGGGGAGCTTCGCAACCCAGCGCTCAACCGCTGCGCCAGCAGGGAGGCCCTCTACATGTACCTATCTTTATATTAAGCTAAACATGAGTTCTTACGGATGTCTTCTACTCTAATGACTTATTACCACATGGGTCATCCTAGCTTTCCCCCCTTGCTTATCTGTAACCTCCAACTCCACCATGCATATCACCACCATCCATTACTTCATTGTTCAGTTCCAGTGTATAGTTGGCCCTCCATATACGTGGCTCCCACATCTGTCAATTTAACCAATCATTACCTTTGATTAGTTGAATCATGAAGTCAACCATGTTGAATAGGAAAAAAAGAGTAAAAGAACCCACACTGTTCAAACTCGTGTTCTTCAAGAGTCAACTGTGTTTTCTCCCAGTCTGTGGTTTGTCTTTTCATTCTCTTAACAATATCTTCCAAAGAGTAGAAATTTTAATGAAGTCTAACTTTTCAATTTTTCTCTCAGGGATTGGTCCTTTCGGTGTTAAATATAAAAACTCATTCTCAAACCCTAGATCACATAGATTTGCTCCTGTGTTTGTTGTAGAAATTTTATACTACTGTGTTTTATTCTTAGGTTTGTAATCATTCTGGGTTAAATTTTGTAAAAAGTTTATCATCTGTGGATCTGTGTCTAGATTCATTTTTTGCATATGGGTCTTTAATTGTTCTATCACCATTTATCGATAAAACTATCCTGTCTGCATTGAATTGCCTTTGCCCCTTTGTCAAAAATCAGCTGACTGATTTTGTGGGCAGATATTTGTTTCTGGGTTCTCTTCTCTGTTCCACTGATCTCTGTGCCTGGACATTCTCTTTATACCCCTCATACACACACACCCACACTTTCTCTCTCTGACTCCCTCCTAGTGTTCTTTGAACCCCTGCACATGTTCTGGAGTATAGGAGATGTCTGCAGCTATACTGTTGCTCATGGAGAAAAGGAAAGGGAAATCACCATTCACTGCAGACCTACTGCTTTCATCCCTAATCCTGGTATACCCCCATCCGTGAGGGAGTTCAAGCTCCAAATCCCAAAAAACACCAAATTAACTGGCTTAAACAATAAAAAAACATAATACATCTCTTGTAACAAAACACATGAAGCCGGGGATGGTCACTTAATAGTATCAATAAGAGCCCTTTCTTTCTTTCTTTTAGGTCAACCTTAGCATATTAGTAGTTTCTTGGGGTAAACTTAATTCATGGCTACAAAATCGGTGCAGCAAATCCAGACATAACTCCCTGATGCAATAAAGATTAGAAGGAGAAAAATACTTTCTCTTCCTTGGGCTTCTCTTCAAATTGGAGGAAAGTTTTTTCTAGAAACTTCTAGAAATTTCTTCACAGAATTTTATATGACAAGGCTTGAACTCATCACTGATAAAAAAAAAACAAGACTATCATTATTTGTTTGATAATCTGTCAGGACCTCACCTAGAGGCATGGAGGGAAGGGTCTATACTGGAACAAAATGTGAGTTCTTTCAGCAGGGAAAAATAGTAAAATGTTGATTAGGAAATCTGCAGTGTCAGCTACACCCTTGTTTTATCAAGAATTGTTTCATACAGAATTTCCAAGAGGTTAAGCCTCTTACATAAGGTCCCACTGCTGATAAAAATAGAAGTAGGGTTCAAATCCAACACTTTCAAACTCCAAAGCCCATCCGCCTACTTTTTCTGTGGTGCAGCTAAAGCCAGAGTCAGCCTGCATTTCCAGAAAAGCCAAAGCCCCTTTCTCCTGGCGAGCACTTCAGGACTGCTCTTCTGCTTTCTCAAGCCCGACCTTTGGCTGGGCATTTAATCTGTTTATTAAGTTATGACTAATGGCGCTGCAAGACACTGAGGGCTGTACATTCAGACCTAGTTTTAGATGGTTAGGGGAGGTTTAAGGGATAAACATAATATTCATATTCCATGCTGAGAAAATTCAATTGCAGCTCTTTTCTCTTCTGGAGCACAGGGATTGGTGGGATTGGCGGGATTGGCGAGGGGCTTCTGCTGGGTCCTGCTTTGGCTTAATAGAAATGAAACCTCCAGAGCAGGCGGGCTGTTTGGGAAAGTGGCCACTAATGCAGCCCCATGGGGCGGGGGTCCAGGCCTGAACAGGGCAGTTTGCATATTCACTTTTACAAACAGTTGGCTCCGAGTCAGCAGTTAATGGGATGGGAATGATGTTCCTGTACTGAGTGATTTCCTGAAAAAAACATTTGCAATTGCAAACATATCTCTGCCTTTCTGCTCTGGTTTGTTATGTCTCTGAGAGTGAATTAAAGAGGCAGGGAGGGTGGAGAGGAGTGTTTCTGACTGGGGATTTTTCATCTGAAAACATTTTTAACAATAATCTACACAGAGAAAGAAGTTCCCGTACAGCTCCACCTTTAGGAGGTCTGGCTGAAAACACTACATTCCTGAGGGTATAAATATCCCTGTATTCACAAATTGGCTCTGGTTGTAAATGGTCCCAGGACAGAGACGATTGTTCTTTCCTTACAATATGTAAGGTGGAAATGATATCCCCAAAATGTATGTGTGGGGAGATGTGAAGTATGCCTGAAGCTCAGGTCAGGCCCAGGCTGGAGCTTTAATGTGGATATCAGCAGCACTTAGATCTATGGGCTCACCTAGGTCAATACCTCCCAGGTGAGTTCCCGGTGATGATGGAAGTTTTCTGCATCTGTGCTGTATAGTATGGTACCTTCTAATGACATGTGGGCCATCGAGCACTTGAAATGTGATCTGAATTTTTCATTCATTTCAATTTAAATATGTGCTATGGCTAATGGCTATCTTACTAAACAGTGTAGATCTGGGGAGATATAGATTGAGGAGAGAAGGCCCTAGGCAGGAGCTAGTTTTTTCACTGGCCTGTAATCCCAGCCTGGTACCTACATTTAAATGTGACTTTACTTCCAGTGCTTTGCATAATGATGCTTGTTAAGTAGTAGAAATCTTCTTTGCGAGAAATAGCCTGGATAAGAAAGCAACATGCCAGCTAGGGGAAATATAGAAGAAATTATGGAAGTCTCAGGAAGCATTTGATTTTTGCTATAAAGCAAATACAGTCCTATACTTTGAGTCATTTAAGCCTTGAAGGTGTCAATCTTAAGTTGTTTTGTTTTATGGAGGAGAATTATGTGTTGGTGGGTATCTGTGAATTTAGAGATTTAAGACAGTGACTGTCAAGGGCCCACAGCAACAGGCCTAAATACCAGCTTCATAATGTGAGTTGTGTCTCTTTAGGGTAGAGTGTGTTTCACTTTCTTTGTTAGGCAATCCCATTCCCTGTCCAACTGCAACCATCAGTGAGTTTGCTAATATGAAAGAACTCTTTGTAAGTGGCTGCCTGGTGCTTAAGAGTTCTTGCAAGTATATGCTGGCAATTGGTGAGGCCAGAGTCAGTGAAAAAAAATAAAATGGAAAGATGGGACATTGCTTTCCCTAAAGTTGATTGCAACTGTCATATTAGCTCTTAAGAAACTTGGTGATCAATGTCTTCAGAGAAAATGGTCTTTCTGTGCTTAATTGATGGAAAGTAATTATCCAGATTGGAACTGAATAGAGGTAAGGGGATTTAAGTCACTGCTTTCAGTGAGGTAATCCAAGGTCAGCTCTCAGCAAGTGTCCAACAACACACCACTGGTTTTGTGATACGATTTTTTAAGTCTTCCTGTTGGGGGCGGGTGCATGGAAGAAAGTGGGCTGTAAGTCTTTAATGGCCATTGACCTCTTACTTTTCTTAAAGAAAGTGCCCTTGTAGATTTGAGGGTTTGAAAACTGTAAAAGAATTTGCTGGGCATCAGTCGAGCTCCTCATGGTCAGCTGAGGAACCGGGCCTGGAAGGGCGAGGTAACCCCAGCATCAGTAGCTCCTCAGAGCTGAAAGGACAGAATCAGAGCCAGGGAGGATGTGGGGCTGGGGTGTTCTCCAGCAGGGGCTGAGGGAAGAAGGAAAGAGGTACTGTTCAGAACAATTCTCAGGGAAACCAGGAGGCAAAAGGCAGAGTCTTAAAACGCCAGTGCCCATCTCACTCCTATGATTATTTCTGAGAGGAGGCATATTTCTGTGCCATTGAGAATACCCCACCTCTCCTGAGAGGGGTGTGAGTTAACATTTGAAAGAGGTGACATGAAAGGTCCTTTAAGCAAGAAGAGGCAAGGACTCAATTGCAGGCTGAGTAACCTAACCTTAGTGTTATGGAGCCTCGCTTCACCTCACCCTGCCCCCAACACACAGCCTTATCCCACCCTCCCATCTGCCACACACATCACCACCCCACCCCCTACACACATTCCTACCCAACCACCCCCTATTCCTCCTCACATCCCCCCCACTCCCCCGTCAGTGGGCTGCAAGTGACTCTGCCTTCCTTCTCCTCACAGTCTCGGAGCTCCAGGAGGAGGGCATGAACGCCATCAACCTGCCCCTCAACCCGATCCCGTTCGAGCTGGACCCTGAGGACACCATGCTGGGTAAGTGGGTCTCTTGTCTCTCGGGGCAGCCTCCTGCCACCCAGCAGAACCGCCCCCACTGATTGCCTTTTCTTTTTAAAGAGGAGAATGAAGTTCGAACAATGGTGGATCCAAACTCGCGCAGTGACCCCAAACTCCAAGAACTGATGAAGGTAAGAAGAAACTGGGAGGCATCAGGGACCTCCCAGACTCGGCAGGCATCACTGCAGAGGGGATGAAAAATCACATCACTCCCTGCCTGCAGGTCAGGGGGCGGACAGCTAAAATGTGGGACATGACAAATGCCAGCAAAATGGTGTGGACTGAGCGTAAGTGCTGAAAACGCTGGCGGAAATGAGCTCACATTTGCAGGAACTTACCATTCACACCTTCTAGGACCATGGAAGGTACCCTGTGAAGTGGGATTTTGTTTCACCCCCATTTTACAGATGAGTAAACTGTGTAAAAGTGATTTACTTATGCTAAGTGGCAATGTTCTGTGTGATTCCATTTACATGAAATTGTCAAAAAAGCAAAACGCTAGTGGTTGCCTCAAAGCCAGTGGTCATGGGGGAGGGGAGGGGAGCGCAAAGGCACCAAAGGAAGCCTCTGGGTGAGAGAACCATTGTCCATCTTGACAGTGGTGGTTACACAACTGTGCAATGACCAAAACTCAAACTGGATAGTTAAAATTGGACTTTGTCGCATCTAAATAACTTAGTAAGCATTAACTTGTGCAGGCTGAGTTTCTTTCCTGATAAATGAAGCTAATGTCCCCTGCCCTCAGGGCTGTTATGTGGATTACTAAAATGAGACACCACATGGGACCCCTCTGCTCGGTACCTGCCACACAGTAGGCCCTCAGGTAATGGCAGCCTACTAAGATGTGGACAAGAAGAGTGCACTGGCCCCATGGAGAGGCACCTTAGTGGCAGGAGACAACATGTGCTTGAGAGTGAGGCAGAAAAGGGTTCAATTCCTCCTTCCTCGAGGCAGCTCCGTGACCTTGCACAAATTGTTCACAGCTGAATTTGATTCCCCTCCTGAACTCAATGACAATCATCTGACCAAGTGTCATAATGAGAGTGCAATATTTATTAGTAATTATTAAGATCCATTTTTGCTGAGTGTTGAGCCCTTGCCATATGCAGTTCTTTTCTACCACCTAATGTGGGAGATGTTTTTATCCTCACTTTTAAAGGTGGGAAATCAGGCTCAGATCAGATAACTAGCTGGTCTTACATTCATAGACCCCAGAGGTACAATACCCAGGTCCCTAGATGACAGGAACACAGGTTCACAGACCTCAATGGTGCACAAGTTGATCAGTGGCTAAATCAGGGATTTTCACACCAGTCTGGCATGCCAAAGCCCATCCTCACGCCCACCTGGTATTCTTTGTGAGCATTGTCTGCCATTAGGGTAAGGAATGGTAGAGGGGGCAGCAGGGGCTAGGGACACTGGGGCTTACACTTGAAAATGAACAGGCCTGTAGGAGCCGTACTCACAGCTCTGTCCACATACCAGGGTTTGCGGCTAGTTCTGCCGTATTCAAAATGTGAAGTTCTAAGGTCTGTCCAGGACAACAAAGATGGCTTATAAGAAAACACCCCATGACTCTTACTCTCATTCCCTTTCGCTCTCTTCAAGGTATTAATTGACTGGATTAATGATGTCTTGGTTGGAGAGAGAATCATTGTGAAAGACCTGGCTGAAGATTTGTATGATGGACAAGTCCTGCAGAAGCTGTTCGGTAAGAGGAGGCTTGACTGTTGCAGAGGATGTCTTTATTCGGTGGGCGGATAGGTCTCTTCTAGTTAGAAGTTGTGCTGTTTTCAGGTATTCCAGTTCACCTGGGATGGAGGACAGATAGGCAGAGTGTGGTTGGTATCTGTTATACCAGACTTAATCACAGAGGGAGCAACCGAGGGTCATCCAACCAGTAGAGCAAAGACTTCACGGTAGGACTAAAAACATGCCTTTTCCTCTCTTCAAAAAATTGTGCATTCATGTACACACCTTTGTAGCTCTATTTACGTGTGTGTGTGTGTGTACCTGTCACCTATGGACAGGTGCATGTGTGTGTCCCTCTCCAGGTTGGGGGAAAGTATGTAGGAGCATGTGCCTCTGAGGTCCGGCCTCTGTGCAAGTGTCCATGTGTGTCCCTGCCTTGGTGCACAGCTATTCATACAAGCATTTATGGACGGGCTGGAGAGAAAGAATTCAGAGGTGATCTGAGTGTTGCAAGGCTGAATTCAGCTTGATGATTTTGCACTTCCCTTCACTGTACCCAATTTGATCACTCATCCGAACCTTTCCCTAAGTTCTGGCTCTCATTCTGAGCTGCTCCCTTGGCACCTCAACCTGTGCACACTACACAGAGAGCTCATCTACTCCCCTAAAGAAGTGTTTCCCCCAACCGCACAGAAGCCCTTCTCCTATACCATCTATGGGGTGAAGGGTTCTCCAAGGCCCATTTCTTCTTGCTCAAAATCCTCTTGAATCCATCCTCCCTGCCTTTTTACTTGTCTGAACTATTAAAACCAATTTAAACTCACCTCTTTGCTCCCCATCTTAGCTACTCAAAACCATTCCCTACTCAGCCAACAGAGGAAGCTTTTCTAACCCCCAGTCTAATCTTGCCAGTACTTGCATATAACTCAGTGGCAAGCCCCCTCCCCCCGCAACCTGTGGGACAAAGTCCAGCCCATTAGTACAGCATTCCAAGCATTTCATCACCTGACCCCCAGCCGTCTTTTCAGCCTCACCTCCAGCCACTCCCACACGTGGCTCGGGCATGTGGATTGCTTAGAGGAGTGCCTGGCACAGTGAGTGCCTAGTAAATCTCTCTCATTGCTCTCATTGCCGATTTTATTTCTGTGTATACCATTGCTATTACATATGCTGTGCATGTCAGCACCACGATGCTTTTACCCATGTTATTCCATCTGCCTCTAAGGCCGGTCTTCTTCCTTTACCCGCAATTGCTCATCCTTCCAATCTCTAGAATCAATTAAAGGTGCCTCCCTCTTATAACACAATCATAAACGTAGACGTGATAGTCCTGTTCTCTTCTGTGTTATGATTCACATATGTGCAATATACATGCCTTATTTAGGACATCCCATGTTGTTTGTAGCCTCTTGTGGATGTGGGCTTCTCAGAGGCAGAAACCAGGTCTTTTTCTCCACTGCTGGCAGGTTACCTCGCACGTCATCTGGTATGTTGAACGACTCATTTATAAAAGCTAGTAATGTATAGGAAGCGAAACTGATTCGGTTCTCAAACATCAGTATTAAAGAGTGTTACTACCTAAATGCTTGTAAATGCAACTGAACAGTGAAGAAATGCAAGACCTCGGGCACAGGTAGGTATGGGAAAGCCCTGGCACTCAGGGAGCTTCCCTCCTAGTAATGGCAGCTTTCTCTTTCTGCAGCCAATTTCCAGTCAGGATCTCAAACTATCCCAAAATGTTCTACACTGGACTTTGAAAGCAAGGGTGGAATGTGGCTGTGGGTAATGGAACATGTTCGTGAAGGAATCTTGCCTCTGGAATAGTGACAGACTGTCCAGCATCACCTCTAAGTGGGCTGTAGCTACGGTACCCCAGATGCGATTATCTCAGCTCTCCTCCCTATGCTGGGAAGGTGCTGATGACAGATTGGTTGAGAAGAGAGGCATCACAGTTTAGACTCACTGTGGGCCTAAGATGCACACACACATCCAGAGCCACAGCAGGATACGCAGTGCATACAACCAGTTTGCAGTTGAAAATGTGCAGCAAGAGCTCCTTAGAGGGATCCGTCTGGAGATATTTTTGGGTGTCCCCTCTGATCTTGCGTTCCCCTCTGGCTATTTTTCTATCTTCCTTCTTTCCAAGCCAACTTTCTCAAAAGAATGTTTGGCACTCACTCGATCTGCTTCTACCACCACTAATCATTCCCTTCTGAGGTACAGGCTGGAGGCCAACCACATCCATCCACCCACTCTTTCTACCAGGGGTCAGTTTTGACCTCCTCTTAGGTGTACTGCAGCAGCAGCTGACTCTACTGACCGTCTCACCCCCATCCCCCAGCCAGGGGGTTCCTGTTATCTCTTGCTGCCCTGCTTCGCTTGCCTGTGACGCCCACTTCTGTCTTCATCACTCCTGTAATAGTTGGGATTTGTTAGTCATCCTTCCTTGGCCCTCTGTTTTTTTTCTACCCCTACAGTTTCAACCATTACCTACATGATAATCACTCTCAGATCTGTATCTCTGAGCAGATCTCTCTGAAGCTGTCCAGTTATCTTTTGACTACATTCCACACATCTCCATCTGATGTCATATGAGCCCCTTATAACCAACCTGACCTGCTTATCTTCCTGCTGCTTACCAAATCCATTGTTTTCCACCTCGATGAATGGTATTACAACCAGGTAGCAGTGACTCATGTTCGAAAGTAGGAGCCACCCTAGATTGCTCTTCAGCCCTCATATTCAGTTACAAACCCTGACAGCTGTACTCCCAATCAGTTAGCATGTGAGACGCACCGAGACAAGCACCTGACTCCCTGGGCCAGGGCGGTGGGGCTGCTGCCATGATCCTGCTGCCCCCTTAGCTCAGAAACTCATTTTTCTTAGTTTCTTTGGCTCCAAAATCCTTTTCTCTATGTCATGCTGTTTCCTGCCCCAGTAGCATGCTGAAGTCCTCCCAAATCTCTATTTTGCACTATTTGTCATACACTTTAAAGCCACAGGCCATTTGTCACACTTTCAGAGTTGTAACCATAGGACAGAGAGCGCCTGTCTACCCAGCTTCCCTAGCTTCCTCTAGAATTAACATCTTACCAAAACTAAGAAATTAACCTTAGTGCCGTGTAATCTAAATTACAGAATTTAGACTTTTCCAGTTTTTACCTCCACATACCTCTTTGGGTCCAGGATAGACTCTAGACACTCCACTGTGTTGTCTCGACTCCTTAACATCCTCCATCCGTGAGAGTTTGACTGTCATTCATGACCTTAGCACTTTTGAAGAGGACTAACAAGTTATTTTGTAGTGTCATCCCCAAAAGGAAGATAGAAAAAGAGCCAGAGGGGAACAGAAGATCAGACGGGGCACCCAAAAAATATCTCTAGACTGATCCCATCAAGGAGCTCTTGCTACATATTTTCAACTGCAAACTGGTTTGTGTGTACTGCCTGTGGCACCTTAACCTCATGATTAGATTAAGGCTCTACACTTGGGGGAGGAATACTGCAGAAATGTGTCCTTTCCAGCATGTCATCACGGAGAGCATGTGATGTTAACATGACTTGTTATTGGCGATGTAAGCTTGACCCTTTAAGATAGTACCTACCAAATTTCTTCACTGTAAAGTTACTGTTTTTCTCTTTGTAATTAACTTACAACAAGGGTGACACTTTCACTATGCAAATACCTTATTTCTCAAATTTCTCCAACTAATTTTAATCAGAATATATGATATAGTTATTACTGTGATGTTCTAGTAGAGCTTTTTTAGTTTGCTTATTCTGCTGCATTTGTTAACTGGAATTCTTCTGTAAGGAAAAGTCCAGAGCTCGCCATTTACTTACTGATCCAGCTGGGTACTCACTATACAAGGTAGGTTGTAAAGCAATCCTATCATTGTTCGCTTTTTGCTCATTTACTTCCAGCTTTGACCACAGGGCACTCTCAAGTTAGTTCTGGGTACTTTAGCACAGATAATCAAACACCTATATGCCTAGTACAGTGCTAACACCTCATTGCCCTGTGATTAATCAGGGGTGATCAGTTCCAGAAATACAGCTTCAAACTGTACTGTGGCCTCGCACAGAGGAAGAGGAGAGGGCTGTTTGGGATCATTAAGCTTACTATGAAATACTTGGCTTAGAAGAAGCTAGAAATGGGGAAGAAGCTCACATCTCGGGATGTAGGTTATGGGTCTATGGTGATGACGTGGTGGGGCAGGGTCTCAGAATCTAGAAGTGAGCAAGATGCTGGAGCAGGGATCTCTTGGCAAAAGACTGTGTGTGTTTTGTTGTTAGGGTGACAGCCTAAACAGGTGGGCAGCCCTGACGTGAGAGGTGCATGTGACTGAAAAGCATTGGCTGGGTGTCCTGCCATCAGAAGCCCTGTGAGGGCTGTGTCATACCTGATTCTCCTTGCCGTGGCCAGATGCTACTTGCTTGGCAACGGTGTTGTCCCGCTTGCCCTTCAGAATCCCAGACAGGTCTGGGAGATCGTTCTGGGAATGCCTCCCCCAGTCTTTCTTTTCTAACCACCCAGCCCTGTTGCACCTGTTCTCTGGCTCCCCACTCACCCTGGCTGCAAGTCAGGTTTACCTGGAAGCAGATAGCGATTTCTTCTACCCAAAGCCTTGTCTCAACGAGGGAGGTAGATCTTAGAAAGTATAGATAATCAAGCAGAGAGTGGAAAGGGGCAGGGAAATGTACATTAGTAAGGATGGCAACTCTCTGTGGCCAGAAACCAGCAGACAGAGCACTTCAAAATCATTGTTTTCCGACACAGGGTGGCTGGGGCATGCACTCTGTGGCTCCTGTCACCATCACTGTGTGGTTAAGGATCCCCTATGTAGGAACTACCTCCGGATTGTACTCCTGGCAGAGAAACCCAGGGGCAGAGATGGACAGAGCCTCGGGCCAGACATGGGACTGTCACTGTGCTCGGAGCAGTCTGCAGAACAGAGGTGGGCCAGGGAGGCTGGAGGGCATAGCAGCTGCTCCCTCTGGCCCTACTGTTTCTCTGTACTATTGGTGGTGCTCACAGGGAAAAATCAGATGCTAGCCACTTTCATGAGGCCCCCTCCCATTCCCACAGAATGTCAGCCCTATGTATATCTTACAAAAACTCCCTACCTTCCAAAATGAAAAGGAAGTTTCTTCCCCTCCCCATGCAAAAGATTTACCCAATTTCTTATGCACAGATTAACCATTTCTCAGGGTGCCTGATAGAAACCACATCCTCCCCTCCTGGATAGGGGTACTCTTAGCCTGTGGCACCAACAAATTAGTCACAGAATAGTCCAGAGTGGGGACTCATTTATCAGCCTTTGTTACACACTTGCATCCAAGATCATCTTGCTTTATTCATATCCACACTACATAGTCCTAGACCTGACTGTGAGACAGAAGATAAAGGGTTCAAGAAATGCCTTCATAAGAGAATCATTTCATTTGAACACGGGCCACTGCCTGTTTCTTATTGAGGTTTCCTGACTTGGGATAACTATGAGTTTCCTTATGGTATGTTTTATTCGATTGATAATTATCTTTAAACACGGGCCTGTATAGGAACAGAAAACACCTGTTTTGAGGGATGAAAATCATGAGGTTATAGGGTCTTCCTTTTGGCTTTCACAATAGCATATGGTTGAAACAGGATATCTTCTTTAGGCATGAGGCCAAGAAGGGTCCCTTGGGCATAAAAGTTCTACAGGAGAGGTTTTTGTTTGGGGGTGTCTTTCCCCCAGTACACCCTAACATTAGCTTAATCTTGACCAATAATATTCACTAACCAATAATCATTTTGATTTGCTATATGCTAACAGCTGAATTTAAGTATGTAAGTAAATAGGTCATAGTGCTGCCTTCAGGTAACTCACAACCTAATAGTGCAATGGCCTGCAGAATATCAAGCAGGAATTAGAGAAAGGCATCTTGAAAGAGGGCTCATTTCAACGAAGAGTTGGAAGGAGAATTTCAACCAGATGAAGGAGAACATTCTGGTCAGCACAATGAGAAAGTTGCTGGTAAGCTCCTGTGGACTTTGGTGTGAATGTGATATAGAGACAAGGACGATGTGAGTAGTGTGTATGACGACCAAGAACACCAACACCGGATCTTGGCTTATCCAATAATGGAAAGCAGAGCTCCTTAGAGAATGGGCAGTGACTACGAGGGGGGCGAGGCAGAGAAGGGATGATCCTAGAGCATCTTGCAGTAGCAAAGAGAGGTGATGAGGAAAAATATCTATGAGGCAACATGTTGAAAGTGTTCAGAATCATCCTGAAAGAGCTCCCACTGGTCAAAGATGGATAATTTGTGCAAAAAAAAACTAACAGTAGTATTGGTTTATAACCCACAGTGTAAAATAAGGATCCGTAAGTCCATATTAATGTAAATAACTAAATAAAAGACAAGAGAGACCGTTCCTTTAAAATAATTCCAGGGCCTCCCTGGTGGCGCAAGGGGTTAAGCACCACACTATGAAGCAATCCAGACCTCTCCTGCTCACCTGCTGCTCCCCTCAGTAGTGTATTTCAGTCAGTCTGCCTGTTCTGTTCCCCACTCTGTCTCTGGTGAGTCCTCTTACCCCCCGCAACTCTGGCCTGTACCCCAGCTCTTATATGCATAAATAAATCTTTAAAAAAAATAATTTTAAATAATGTATGTAGTTACAATCCCTTCAAGGAGGTGAAGGTTAACACCTCACCCCTAGAGGGGACTACACTCAGTGAATGCCTCCAAGTGATTAATGGAAGGCAGGTAGCTTCAGAGTGGAGAAACCTGGTACAGAGACTACTTTGGCGCAGTGATCAAGGTTCACATCACCAGTGATAAGCCTTGCGAATATTAAGTACTCTTGACTTGATGTGATGAAAGAACATTTCATCTATGTCATCTTCCGCCCCCAAACCCATAACCCTGTCTGAGACAAACAGGGGAAAAAAAGAAAAAACAGCACTCCTCAAAATTGTCATAGTCATGAAAAAATAAGTCTAAAAACTATACCAAATAGAACAGACTAAGGAGACAAAATGAGTAGGTGTGTATCTTGGACACAGATTTAAAAAAAAGAAAAAAAGGACAGGAAAAAACTAGTGACACCCAAATAAAATAGAGCTTAGTAAAGTCACTGGACAAACATACCACAATGGGTTTACGATGGGTGA
Source organism: Talpa occidentalis (assembly GCF_014898055.3). NCBI lineage: Eukaryota > Metazoa > Chordata > Mammalia > Eulipotyphla > Talpidae > Talpa > Talpa occidentalis. The sequence goes on from NW_023603184.1 coordinate 28,472,842, forward strand.
AACTTGCGCCACCAGGGTATTCAGGAACTGTCTTTTCATGTTTCCCTACCTCTCAAAACTATTCTAAAATAGGAATCTTATTTAAAGAAAGATGATGAATCCATATTACAGAAGACAAAGTATTTTAGACTATCCATGAGCAGTGGATACTGTGGATCCTACAGTGGATAACTACATACATAATGAGCAAAGCAATGTATGATGAGAAATGGACTTTAAGAAGGGGTAATCTAGGAACAAACAGTAGGAGAGTTGTTTAGAGGCAGTAGAGGAAACTCCAGCAGACTATCTCCTGTGAGATAATGATGGCCTTGAACTAGAGGAGTGGCAAGTATGGATGGGGAAAAGCTTTAAGAAACCTAGTTATATTGGGCCTCCCCTGGTGGTGAGTGCTGAGCTGCGAAGCTGCCACAGCCTCTGCAGCACAGGTTCAAAGCTTTAAGTAAACCTAGTTATATCGGGCCTCCCCTGGTGGTGCAGCGGTTGAGCGCTGGGCTGCGAAGCTGCCCGCAGCTTCTGCAGCGCCAGTTCGATCCCCTGCTCACCGGTGAGGGTCCCACCTGGTGCGCAGGCCGGTTCGGTCCCCGGCCGCCGCCGGCGCCGGTTCGGTCCCCGGCCGCCGCTGGCGCCGGTTCGGTCCCCGGCCGCCGCCGGCGCCGGTTCGTGTATTTCTTCGTCAGTCTGCCTGTTCTGTTCCCTGTACATACCCAGTGCTTGTATAAATAAATCCAATAAAATTATAAAAAGAAATCTAGTTAGGGAAGTAATAAAAAGTGAGCTAAAGTAAACATGGAGTGACTCTAAATGGTGGGTATTGAATGGGACTGCACAGTGAATCCCAAAAGGAACAGCATCTTAAAGTTTCAAAATCAGTATTATGAGAGTTGTTTGCCCACCCCAAATAACTCCCAAAATAAAATTATCTGACTCAAATCACCAAACACATAAAAGCCACAATGAGCAAGCATTAACAGAATAAGCCAGATTCATAAATGTGACAAAAATTTGCAACTGATGAGTTGTGTAGAATATATGTGTATTATGTCAATATCCAGACAATATATACTATGAAAACTGTAGACTATCAAAATGCTATTCAAAATACAATAGTTTACAAAATCAACTTACAAGTAGCTGTTGTATTTTTTTATATATCAAGAATGGACTAGAAAAAAATTCCAGTCACTTGAAATAAATAGGAATTAAACTATGGAGGTGAAGGACTTGCACAGTGAAAGTTACAGGATATATCATCTAAAAGATTTAGATCATGACATGGAACAATATTCCATGCTCATGGATAGACTCAATATTATTTAAAATGACTATTCTAGCAAAAGCAAAGTACACATTAAGTGTGATCCCTATCAAAATGCTAACATTCTTCAAAGAAATTGAACAGTTTTTAAGTTATATGGAATCACAGACATCCTCAAATAGCAAAAACAATTCTGAGAAAAAAGGAGGTATCATGCTACCTGATTTTAAGCTATATACTATAAAGCAACAGACCTAAAATCATTATGGTATTAGACTAGAAATAGTTACTCAGTTGCACAGAATCAAAAGCCCAGAAATAGTTCCACATACATAACAATACTTAATTCATGATAAAGGAGCCACAGCCATACAAAGAGGAAAGTACATCACTCTAACTCTATGCACAAAAAAATTCTAATTGGAGTAAAGATTTATTTTTTTATTAAAATTTTATTTTTATATTCCCCATACAATTGCAACCCCCTTATTTTGACCCCAATCCCTCCTTTCCCTGCCCCTCATTGTTTGTGTCTCTGGTTCATAGTTGTTTGTTGATTTTGATTTTTTCTTTCTTATAACTATTCTTTTTCCTGGTCCCTTATTTAGGTTTTCTAGATTCCTGCTATGAACGAGACCATCCGGTATTTTTCTTTCTCTTTCTGGCTTATTTCGCTGAGCATGATCCCTTCCAGTGGAGTAAAGATTTAGATACAGAACCTGCAGCAACAAAATATACAGAATAAAACATTGCCAGTACATTTCATGACATTAATGATAAAGTTTTTGGAGACTCGCCCCCTATAGCTAGGAAAATAAGCAATTGGGAATACCTCAAGTTAAAAAGGGTTTTCACGGCAAAAAAAAATGTATATATATATATGATTTAAAAGACAGCCAGCTGAATAGGAGATATTACACAACTGACAAGGGTTTAAGGATATATAAAAACTTAGTTTAACAAACCACCCAATTAATAAGTGGGAGGCATATCTGAACAGCCAGGTCACCAAAGAAGATATCCAGGTCAAAAGATACATGAAAAATGTTCATTATCACTTTCCCCCTTAGTAAAACAGGTCAAAATCACAATGTCCTTTGAGAGCAAGGGAACAGAGGGGAAATGCTGCAACAATTAGCATATAATAACAATTAGCAAAATGGCAATAAATTCATAGCTGTTAATAATCACCTTAAAGATAAATGAACTAAATTCTCCAGTCAAAAGACAGAAGATGTATGGATAAAACAGTACTAATCTAAATATTACCTTAGGAGATATACTTCAGATTTTAGGACACAGACTAAAGTTAAGGGATGGAAAAAGTTATTCCATGAAAATGACAATATGGAGCTGGTATAATCATACCTATATCTGACAAAATAGACCTTAAAACAAAATGTAATAAAACAAAGGGCATTAGGTAATGATAAAGGGATCAACAGAAGAGGATATAACAGTTGGTAATATATTTAAGTGCATAAATATTTACAACAAAACTAAAGGTAGAAATTGACCACACTACAGTAATTGTTGGGGACTTTAATAACCCACTTACATCAATGGACAGATTGCCCACACAAGGAACGTTAGCAAGGATTCATCAACCTTAACATAATAGAGCAGATGATCTTATCATATGCAAAACATTCCATTCAAAAGCAGTGAAGTACACATATTTTTCAAGTACACAAGGACCATTCTACAGAATGTGTCACATTAAGCCACAAAACAAGTCTCAATAAATTTAAGATTGGAATCATACCACCCATCTTTCAGAACACAATTGTATAAAAGTAGAAATCGATTATAAGAAGAAAATTGGAAAATCATAAATATGTTGAGCTTAAACAACATAATGCTAAACAACCAATGGATCAGTGAAGAAATCAAAGACAAAATCAAAAAATACTTTAAGACAAAATGGAATCTCAACATACTAAAAACTATAGGACACAACAAATTGTGCCCAAAATTAAGTTCACTACAATATAGGACTAATTCAAGAAACAGCACTACAAAAAGGACAAGTGAAGCCCAATATTAATAAGAGGAAGGAAATAAGTATTAGAGTGGAAATAGAAACTAAAAAGGCAATAGAAAAGATTAAAAAGTAAATGCTCATTTTTTTAAAAGATAAAACTGACACTTAGGTAGACTTACCAAGAAAAAAAAAATTCAATTAAATAAAACAAAAATATTCAATTAAATAAAACCAGAAATGAAAAAGAAATTAGAGTTGATACACAAATTCACAGGATCACAAAAGGCTACTAAAAATAATTATGCCAACAAATTGGACAACCCAGAAGAAATAAATTCCTCTAAACCCACTCTTACAAGACTGAATCAGGAATAGACAATCTGAATAGAATAATTGCTAGTAAGAAGAAAGTTCAGGACTTAATGGCCTATTTGAGGACTTCTACCAAACTTTCAAAGAAGATACACCACCTGTTCATCTCAAACTCTTTCAAAACATTGATGTGGAGGAAATGCTGTCAAAATGATTTTACAAGGGCAGCATCACCCTGATGCCAAACTAGACTAATCACAAAAACTGATAATTATAGGCTAATATCCCTAATGAACATAGAGGCAAAAATCCTCTGCAAATTACTAGCAAACTGAATTTAACAATAAATACAACAATTATGTTAAAAAGACCATACGCCTTGATTGAGTGGGAATTTTTCCAAGGTTGCAAGATGGTTCAACATTTGCAAAACAATGATATACCACATCAAGAAAGTAGAGTATGAAAATCATGATTATAGCAATAGATTCACCATTGACAATTTTAAAGTAGGTACTGACAGAAAATTCATCCTATTGACAGACAACATAAGCTCAGGATATGTATTTTATCTTCCTTATGATTTTCTTAACATAATTTCTCTACTTTTCTAAAAATATAGTATATAAAACATGTAACATAAAATATATGTGTTAATCAACTTTTATCTGTAAGGCTTCCAGGTGATAGCAGTAATTAAGTTTTTTTTGGGGGGGTCAAAAGCTATACATGAATTTTTCAACTATATGGGAGGTGCAGAAGATATTGGTGTCTACACCCATGTTGATTAAGGATCAATGGTACTAAGCATAAATTTAACCAAGGATGTGAAAGACCTACACAATGAAAACTATGGGGCATTCATGAAATAAACTGAAGGCAAAAGAAATTGAAAGATATTCTGTGCTTATGAATTGGAAAAATTAATATTGTTAAAAAGTTCACTCTACTCACAGCACTCTACAGATTTTATGCAATCCCTATCAAAATTCCAATGACTTTCTTTCCACATAAATAGATCAATCCTAAAATTCAATAAAATATCCCATATAATAAGCAAAGCAAATTGAAAAAGAACAAAGCTGACAATACCATGCTCCCTGGTTTCAAACTATTACAATGCTGTATTAATCAAAACAGTATGGTACTAACATAAAAACAGACATAGATCAATGGAATGCTGTAGAGAAACCAGAAATAAACCCACACACATTATCAATTTATGACAGTACCAAGATATAAGGTAGAGAAAGAACAATAAATGGTGTCAATAAATGATGTAAGGAAAACTGGACAGCCAAATGCAAAAAAATGAAACTGAATATCTTATACCATGCAATCAACTGAAAAAGGATTAAAAACTTGAATATAAGACCTAAAGTAACAAAACTCTTAGGATCCAGTAAGCTCCTTGATATCAATCTTAGTGATATTTTTGGCTCTGATTCTAAAACCAAGGAAAACAAAAATGAAAATAAACAAATGGAACTGTATCAAGCTAAAACGTTTCTACACCGTGAAAAAGAAAATATCGACAAAATGAAAAGGCAACCTACTGGAAGAGAGGCTATTCACAAATCATGTATCAGATAAACAGTTAATATCCAAAATATAGAGCACTCATACAACTTAACTAAAACTAGTCTGGTTTAAAAATGGATCTGAACATTTTTCCGAAGAAATCAAATGACTGAGACATGAAAAGGTATTCAACATCAATAATCATCAGGGAAATCACATCTGTCAGAATGACTGTCATTAAAAAAAAAAAAGACATGTTGGTGAAGAAGTGGAGAAAAGGTAGCCCTTGTATATTGTTGATGGGAATGTTAATTGATGCAGTCATTATTAAAAAACAGTATTTTTCCTGAAAAAAAAATTAAAAATACAACTATATGATCCAACTATTCCACTTTTGAGTACTTATCTGAAGAAAATCAAATCAGTAATTTGGAAAAATATATGCATCCCTATGTTAATTGCAGAATTATTTCCAATAGCCAAGATATAAAAACCACCTAAGTGTCCATTGACAGATGAATGGATAAAGATGTTTAGATAGATGAATGGATAAAGATGTGTAGACTCATGCATTACTTAATGTCATTTTAGTCGGCAATGGATGGCACATACTATGGTGGTCCATATAAGCTGTAACATCTGACTTCTGTGTGTATTAGGCTGTGTCATCCAAGTTTGTGTAGTTATCCTCTATGACTTTCACATGACAAAAATCACTTAACAGAATCACCTAATGACATTTTGCTCAAAATACATCACTGTTATTAAATGATGTGTATCTATGTATGTAGTGGAATACTATGCAACCATAAAAAGGAAACCTTACAATGCCATGGATGGACCTTGAGGGTATTATAGTAAGTGAAATAAGTGAGACAGGGAAAAACAAATACCTTGTGGTTTCACTTATGTATAGAATCTTACAAACTAAACAAATAAAAGTAGTCTTAGATTCAGAGATTAGACTGGTGCTTACCAAAAAGGAAAGGTGTTGGGAGATGAGTGTAATAGATGAATAGGATCTAGAGATATACATTTTCAGTTTTAAAAATAAGTAAGTCATGGAGATACAGGGTACAGCCTGAGGTTCATGGACAATAACACAGTATTGCAAATTTGAAAAATTGCTAAAAATAAATGGGAAATCCTTATTGTGGTGACATTCTGCATTGTGCGGGAATATCAAATTACTATATTATACTCCAGAAAACTAATACAATGTATGTCAATTATACTTCAATTTTTAAAAGACAAAGATTGTTAGGCTAACAACAAAACAAAATATTGCTGTATACAAGGCATTCCTTGTATATTCAATACATGAGAATACAGAAAAGTTGAAAGAAAAAGTAGAAAGTTTTATAGATAGACTAATGCTAACGCAGAGAAGGCTGGAAAAACTATTTTAGTATCAGACAAGGTAAAATGCATTTACTACAGAATCTCTGCATATCAATGAAACTGAAGTTACTAGAAAAATACAGACCTTTTAATACAATTCTGTGCATCAAATATATAAAATTCAAAAAGGGCAATCAGATACACAAAGAACTTAATTATGCCATCGCAGATTTTACATGTCTTTCTTAATAAAACATTAAGTAAAAAGTTCATTAAGGATAAAGAAGATTTTAACAACAGTTAACTGGCAACACTCCTAAAGAGAATTCTCATTCTTTTGACTGTACATGGAACACTTACAAAAATTTGACTGTGTCCAAAAAGAAAATCTCAACAGCTACATAGACTGTATGCTCTGACCGTGATGCAATTTAAAAAAAAAAAAAGAACTTTTAACTAACCTTCCCTATATATTTGGAAACAATTTTTTTTCATAACTCAGGAATCACTAGAATTTGTATTTTAATTTTTTGAAGGGTGGTTATATCAATAGAGATATTATGGCAATTGTATTAGAGCAGTTCTTCTACCAAACTAATTGAGTTTAGGCTGCCCTGTCTTGCTATTCCAGAACTTTTTGAAATTCCAGAACTTGTTTCATTGTTTAAAAATAATCTCTCCATAAGTACATGTGGATGCTAATTTCAAAAACAGATTCACAAAATCTTTCCTACCTGAGAAAATTTTCTAAATAATATATTTCAAAATCATGTCTACTACTTTATAGCAAGTTAAATAATGACAAATAATTTATAGAATGATGGAAACAAGGGAGAAACAATTTCCTGGAAGAATAAAATTTCAGCAAAAGAAAGTTTTCATAGAGCTAGCTAAATTAGCCTAATAAAGAACCTAAAAGGAAAACTAGGAGGCTTGAAAGCAGAAATTATCTTAAATCCTTCATAACAGTGAGTGAAATTACTATTTATGTGCACATCTCAAAATTTTGACTATTTTAAAAATATAGGGTAGGAATAGCAGAAAAGATTCCTCAAAGAATTTTTTATATTAAAATGTCAGAAAAAAACTGAAATAAATAAGATTATAAGGTAGAGATAACAGTGTTATTTATACCTAGAGAATCTAAAGACTAAAACAATAATAAAACTAATTAGGAGATTTGGTTAAATGACTGTATTCAAAAAGAAAATCTGTAGAGCATTAGCTTTGCTTCTTAACAGCAGTAATTGGACACACACAAACACCCCATAGAGGATGTTTATTGCAACTTTTTTACAAATAGGAAAAATGTAGCTGTAACCTGAGGGAAATGGTTGAATAAGTTAGAAGTCCAATAATATGCAATTTTCAAAACAAGTGAATTATATCCTTATGTATTATATCCCTTATGTACATATCCTTATGTATGTATCCTATATCCTTATGTATAGAAAAATACTCATGAAATATGTTTGAGTAGAAAAAAATTATCAGAAAAATGTATATGCTATAATCTCATTTTCACTGAGAAAGAGCAGGAAGATTCACTAAATCTGTTAATCAGGTTCACTTCAAGATATTATCTCTACTTATATCCACTTAATACCAATGTGAGTACCTACAATAAAATATCCTGCAACGAAAGTAAAAGCAAGAAGATAAACCCAAAGCATAACAAAGTGGGGAAAAAGTAAAACATCATCTTTTGTTAAAAAAAATCATAGTGCAAAAGGAAAAAAGCAAACCCATAAAATCTCTTATCTTGAATGAGCAATGCCAGATGCTAAAAAAACAGATTTTTTAAATTTTAGAAAGAATGCATTATAATTTTGGTATCATGGATTACTTAAAAATATTGGTGGAAGCAGAAATTCAGTAGTAATGTGTAAAATCCAGTTTTTAAAAGTGAAAACCAAAGAAAGGCAGTGCAAGAAAAAGTTATTGACCTAGAAAACAGACTTGGAGACCTAAGCCATTCACTCTAAGAAAGCTAGTGGCAGCAGGTCTTAAACATGAAAATTCATAGACAATGATGTAATGCAACAGAACTAGCAAAAAAAGTGGCTCTCACACCCTGCTCCTCCCTCTTCCTTCGCCAGCCCACTCCTCTAACAGTCATCACTAATCTAGCACAGCTCTCTTCCTCCGAGCCAAGCTAAAGCTTTAGAAGTTCCCCTAACCTGGCACTTCAGGGAGCCTCTGCCAGGGGCATAGCTGCAGTGTAAGATAAAAACAACTTCTCATGTACTTCTCCATAAGAAGACCCAAGATAAGGATTCACAGTCTGAAAGTGGCAAAGATACACAAGGTCTCTTTAAAGTTTAACATTCAAGAAGATGTTTAGATATAAGGAGCTTGTTAAACTCCTGAACTTTAGAAATAAGGGATGATGGCTTCAAGCCATCATAGACAAGAATAGCTTGAAGTCATCCTTTCGAAGTGCTGCAAAGAATTCTTAGATCCACAGAATTTGGAGAAACTCTCCAGTGGATAATCTTATTTTAAAGAAGATTTGGATAAGCTGGAACTACTCAAAACTAAAATAAATTATGGAAGCAATAGGGAGGGCATTGATATATTGTGAAATTTAATTTGTATGGCAGCCCTTAAAAAATGAGGAGAAAAGACATCTTCAACATGTGTCAGAGTGTCAGCTCTGTCAGTCCTGAGTGAGCCATGGGAGTGGATTAGGGGGATCTAGGGACTAGCCATTAGAGAATCCAGAGTTATTCTCTATACTAAAGATATGAATTTAGACTAAAAAATGATTAAACTGTATTTTGCCTTTAAGTATTAAGGGGCTATGCTATTGCCTATAAGAAGTGGTGGTTTTAAAACACAGCATTACACAAGTGCCTCTCAAAAAGAAAAGAGCACTTCAATTAAACTGTTACCCAATGCTTTCTTACTGCTTAGAGGGACTTTTATAAAGTGTTCTTAAAGGCTTGTTAGTGACCACATTATAAAGAGATACGATCAAGTGATAACTCTTACATCTTCCACCCGCCAGAAGGACTTGTAGAAGGTCATCAATTTTATAACACAACAGAATTTCGGGGATGTGTTTAAAAAAAAAAGTGATGAATTGGGAAATATCAAGTAAGTTACCTTCCAGGTGGGTTTCGAAGGGAAGAAGCTCTTAGAACAGAAAAATATGATTCTGCTTGGCACCTATTATATTACAAGAATGTACAAAATGCCTTCAGGAAGGACTGACTTAGTGCTCTGGGCAAGCATAGAAGGCTCTCCAGTTAGGACACAGAGGTGTCCCTGGAGAAGGCAGAATTGAACGGAAGAGGGGTAACGCCACAGTGATGGAAAACACAAAACACAGGCTGAGTTAATTGCTCCCTTCTATGGTTCTAGGATCTTATAAATTGGGGAATCAAGGCACCATCACATGATTTTCACAATACTGGTGCCACCAGTGCCACCATCAGACAGGGAGAGCAGTGTTCCCTCACATAGTAGGTGCTCAACATATATTTGTTGAATGAGGGAGGGAGTAAATATGTAAATGTATGTGAATATGTGTGAGGGAATGAATGAATGAGTCATGTGGCTGAAGGTAACAGCTGTACTCTCTTTTGTACCACCCCAGAGAAACTTGAGAGCGAGAAGCTGAACGTTGCTGAGGTCACCCAGTCAGAGATTGCGCAGAAGCAAAAGCTGCAGACAGTCCTGGAGAAGATCAATGAAACCCTCAAACTCCCTCCCAGGAGCATCAAGTGGAACGTGGACTGTGAGTGTGACAAAGGAAAATGGAACTGTTAAATGATCCCACCATGGGGGTTCCCCCGGAAGACATCCAGTAAACTGGGCAGCCCTCGTGGGTGCAAACCTATTGATTTCTGAGCAAGGCATGCCCTTAGAGAACTTACACATACACACCACTGGGAAAGGTAACAACATGTCAGAGTCCAGTGTGCTATTCTGTAAGATTTTCTGTGCAAACCTCACCTGAGATTGGATGGGAAAGGAAACTTCCATTTATCTGAGTCCCAACACAACCTATTCAGACAGCTGTAGTCTCCAGCTTGGAGAGTCCTAGGGTGGTGGGGATCCTCAGGGGCATACAAGTAAGAAGCAGGGAGCAAGGCCTTGACTCTGTTCCAAACTCCAGGCCCTACCTCTCATCTCATTTTCCAGAAGAAGCAGAGGTATGACTCAGATTGTAGGCATGGAACAGAATTTTAAAATTCAGCCTTCACACCTATTATAACCCAGATCTCAGAAAGTATAAACCATTCATGCTTTTACTTCTTTGAGAGCCTAAGTGTCTAATACAGACTTAACAAGTCCATATCAGAATCAATATGAAATCAGCAGGTCATGTGAATCCAGTACCAACAGCACATTTCCTTTTGGGAGTTCAAGGTGATTTCGTTCTTTGTAATAGATAAAAATGACCTTAGATTGTGTTTTAAGTGTAAGGGGTTAAGTACTATGCCTATGACATCCACCTTAGACAACTTAAATCAACAGGAACTCTGCCATCAAAAACACAATACTGGGCTTCCCCAGTGGCTCAGCAGGTTGAGTGCAGTGCTGTGAAGCTGTCCACAGCCTGTGCAGTGCAGGTTCGATTCCCGGCCCGCTAGGGAGATTCCCAAATGGCACAGCAGACCTCTCCTGATCGCCCCTCAGCAGTGTATTTTGGTCCATCTGCCTGTTCTGCTCCCCACTCTCTCTCTTGTGAATCCTCTCACCCTCCCACGCCTCTGGCCTGTACCCCAGCTCTTGCATAAAAATAAATCTTAAAAACAAAAAAAACAAACAAACAAAAAACACAATACCTCTCAAACTTGGGAAAGAAAAAGGAACCTTCACCTCTCAACTTAGAGAGTTGGCAGCTGCCAGTCACACCCTCCTCAGCAAGTTTCTAGCATCTGACTTGGGAATCATGTGGCCAAGTACCCCCTTCAGCATAATTGCACCTTTGCTTGCAGAGTAAAGCAAGTTGCCCTGCACGGTGGCCAGCTCTCGGAATGGGCACTACTTGCCAAGCACAGGGAGATTCCTGAGGCAGGAGGAGGGGCCCTAGGTGCTATTCTGTGTGCCAGGAATGCTGAGAAGCCTTCAGTGGGGGAGGGGGATATGGCTAGCTCACTAATTTGGGAAATGCATCTGTATTTTGGAAATTCACAGTAGTCATAAGCATTAAAATCCTCTGATATGACCCCTGCTTGGTTTCCTTTGGTCCTATTTCCTACTCCTTTGAATGTGACCATCTCCACGAATACCTCTAAATTATTGAAAGGTGTTTTACCTTTCAACTGATCAGGGAACCCAATTTGGGAAGGCTGAGATCACAGAGTGAAATGTTTTAAAGTCACATCAGAGCCAGTATCTTCTGTGGCTTTGAATGACTTGTTTGGTTCATGTTTACTTTCCCTTCTTACAGGAAATGTATAAAATCATCCCTCATATTACCACTCTTGACTATTTTCATTTTTTGCCCATTTTTGCTGTCCATATCAATGCGTATTCTTACTTGATGAAGGCATATACACTCTTTTTTGTTGCTTTTTCTTGTATCATATCTATTCTCTGAAGTCCCTGGGGTCTTTGGTGTTATGATTTTTGATCACTGCTTCTATTTCGTGGGGTAGATTATCCCAGAGGTAACTTAGCCCTATGTTGATGCTGATTCTTTTTAAAATCTTTTCCAGCCTGTTGCTAATCTCAGATAGTGCCAACTTGAAGGTACTACCTCGGTTGTGTCTCTTTTTGCTTCTCTTGAATTACTTCTAGAACCGAGAAGAATTACTGTGTCTGAGGGAATAATTATCTCGGTGGCTAGCTCCCTGCGGCCTGTTTACAAGTTCCAGTGGTTTCTTCCACAAGGAATGTGGCAGGCACAACTCCTGGGGCAAAACAGCCCCTCCTCTCTGCTATCTTCCTGGCTGTTTCTGAGACTGTTATCTTTCCATTCAGGATAAAGGTGGCAGGGAGAGTTGCTGAATTAAGTCACAATAATTTATATTATTGAAAATTTAGAAAATAAATGAAATTATTAATATCTAACATATTCATGGTGCTTACTGTATGCCTTGTACTCTTCTAAATGACTTACATATTTGGAGCTTGTAATCCTCACTCAACCAGCCAAGTAAGAATTCTGTTACTCCATTTTACACATGAGAAAATCGAGGATAAGGAACACAGAGTGAAAGCTTGGTGAGGGCAAGAATTTTTATCTCCCAGAATCTGGAAAAGTGGTTGGCACATACTAGGCACAATAATGTCTGCGGAAGGAGTGTCCTTGTCCAAGGCCACGCAGGTGGTGAATGATGGAGGTGGGGATGAGACCCAGAGAGTTCAATTATACAGCCTGTACGCCAAGCCTATGTGCTTGGCCCCATGAGCCATGCACCCAGAGACAGGCATTCTCAGCCTTACTATGTGTCCCAGCATATGTGTGTGTGTGTGTGTGTGTGTGTGTGTGTGTAAGAGATAAGTAAACGTGCATATACTCTATTTTTTACAAGAATGAGATCTATCTGTATATGTTGTTTAGAAAACTTAAAATATCTAATGATCTTTAAAGGTTTATGTCATTTTTTAATATTAATGTGACAGTATATGGTTGTGTTACAATTTATTTCACTGATGAATTTTGAGATTGCTTTTCACTTTTTTCACTGATATCAATACAGCCTGATAAACTCCCCTCTACTCATAGCTGTAGCTGTCAGTACTTCTTTAGGAGAAACACCTAGAAATGGTTTTCGACAAAGGATATGTACATTTTTAAGGTCACCAGCTATATTGTCAAATTGCCTCCCCCCAAAATATCAATGTATAGTTTCACCACAAGACATGTTTGGAGACTATTTCTAGCAGCAACTTGAAAATGATTTTTCCAGCCCTGAAGTAACACTGTTGGCACAGCAGCTTTGGGTCCCAGTTTGTATAGTGGAACCCTGGCTCTACCCTGACTCTGCACATATCCATTCTGACTTGAGTACAGGAACACAGCGGCACTGCATTCTGACTAGCTTCAAGGAGAAAACTCCCAGGAGGCATTGCTGAAAGATGGCAATGATGAGAGTGCCCTGTTAGAATTTTTCACTGAAGAAATGGCATCATTTTATTGTAAGGATTTTGAACTAGAAAAAAATCCAAGTATATTTCCACTCTAGCAAAACTACTTTCATATTCCTTTCCAAGTCTTAGCCTCAGTACATGCATGTTTGCATGTATGTGTGAATTCATGTGTGTATATGTGTGTTCATGTCTGTATTTCCATGTGTGTATATCCATAGGTGTATGGATTACATTGTTTCTGTTATTTCTCTTTAACACTGTAATAGTAATAATTTATAGCTACAGTGTCTGAAAAGTGATAGTCATGGCATGCAAGTATTCCATTATGTGCATATACCATAATTTATTCAAGTAATGCCTACTAAGCTATACTTGACCCAGCCTTGGCCCAAGGAAAAACTCAGGTGCCATTGAAGAGAGGAGCCTGGAGTAGAGGGGAGGGGAGGGGAGGGGAAAAGAGGGGAGAGGAGGGAAGGGAGTTGTGGCCTTTTCATCTGTTTGGCCTAACAGCTTTTAGAACAAAGGGTTCTCTGGTTAATAAAAAAAATATTTGAAAGCTGCAGGTCTAAACCATCCTCTTGGACATAACTATTTTCTAAATTTTTTAAATGATAGTGCATGATGTAATAATTAACATCTTTATACATGTAGCATGTGTGTGTCTGTGAGAGATTGAAATTACTGCTTTTGCAAAGCTTACCAGGACAGAGCACTCCCTGAAGGAGCCTGGCATCTGCTGTGATAGAACTCTGACTCTCCTGCAGATAACCAAGGCAGCACACCATGTCACTGGAGACGAAGGACAACCTTTGTGTCCTGCATTATGTTTTGTCATTAAAAGGGGAGACGTAGCAGAAGTCCTTACAACCCTCAGTGACTGGATGGTGTGGCATTTCTGATAAGCGCAAACCTGGATTTTACTTCTGTCCAACAGTGAGCACAGCATGTCAGGGGATTTGGTCCCATGTCAAGGCCCTTTTTTGAAACTGCCTGTGGGTACTTAGTTGACAATGCCCAGAACTGAGAACTTCTGGAAGGCTAGCAGCCAGGAGCGGCTCATCTGCTGTTTGATGGTGGTCTTTGAGCCACTGTTCATACTCAGTGGAAACCCATCTTTGAAGTAGCAGTGATAATAAGAAACTCTAATGAGTTCCCAAGCAATGCCTGAATCATTTCCTTTTCCTGGTGATTTCTCAAAGCTTCTGTTTGAACAGACTCCTCAATCCCAGGGCAGAAAGAATCACACCCCAGTAATGGGGCCAGTTCATACTAAAATGGGCATTTTTTTTTTAAATACCCCCTGTAATGAAAAGCCACGAGGCTGATCAGGCTATGAAGGCAGGCAAAGCATTTGACAAATCTTTTCTTTTATGGGAAAAGAAGGGGTAAAGTTGATCTATCTAATTGCCTAAGTGTCAGATCCCCTCTCATAAATTAGAACAAAAGACATCAACCATTGCAAGGGATCTGTTTGTGCTTGGAGCTTTGCTTATGCTGTCTCTGGATATTCTTTTTTTTTTTTAATTTATTTATTTGTTTGTTTATTTATTTATACAAGCACTGGGTACAGTCAGAAGTGCGGGAGGGTGAGAGAATTCACCAGAGCCAGAGTGGGGAGCAGAGCAGGCAGAAGGACCGAAGTACACTGCTGGGGGGAGCAGCGGGCGGCAGGAGAGGTCTGCGCGCCATGTGGGACCCTCCTCCGGTGGCTGGGGAGCAGCCAGGTATCGAACCTGAAGGCAGAGGCTGCGGGCAGCTTCGCAACCCAGCGCTCAACCGCTGCGCCACTGGGGAGGCTCTGGATATTCTTAAAATCGTACTTCCACATAGGTACTGAAAATGAATAGACTGTAGCTCAGAGGCCTTGAGTGACCTCCCCAAGGTCATGCAGGCAATAAATGAATGGTACAGTTGTCACGTCAGATCTCCAGCTCCCGTCTGCCTGAGCAGTGTGCACCCCATCAGGCTTCATTCCCTCTCATGTCCTGAGAAAACCACACCCCAACACTTGCCCTGCCTCCTCTTGCATGTTGCTCAGCAGATATAGAAGTCCACTGGGTCATATTCATCCTCTCCCAGCTATTCTTTAAGTGGCAAAGAGCAGCAAAGGCCTATATGTCTCTTTAGATGTCTCTCCTGACTTTCTCTAGGGATCCAATGTTCCTGACTCAGTGGCCATAATGGAGGGCCTGCTTTGTGTAGTCTCTGGATATGAGTAGTAGTGATGACCCCACAAGTTTACAGTTAAATAGGAAGGAGAGACACTGCAGAGCAGACACGCCCAGGGTTATTAGAATTGAGTAAGCAAGACCATGGAGTGGCTGAGCTCCGAATTCAGCAGATATGAGGGTTCTACTGGGAATGCTGGGTTAGAATGGAAGGCACTGTAAAGAAATCTAGACATAACATGATTCAAGAAGCTCTTTGGGACCTGGCCAAGAACTGAGGGAGCGCAGGGTGAGACCTGTAATGACCGAGGGTATTTTTTTTTTTAAGTTAATAAAAGAGGTATTGGATGTGGTACTGCTACATTTTAAATATCTACTTTTCTCTGCTTAGAACCTTGGAAGAAGATTCTCTAACTTTTACATCATCTTTTGTTTCAGCTGTTCACGCCAAGAGCCTGGTGGCCATCTTGCATCTGCTAGTTGCTCTGTCCCAGTATTTCCGGGCACCAATACGACTCCCAGACCATGTTTCCATCCAAGTGGTTGTGGTCCAGGTGAGCGATACCACAGGGATCTGTGCCCTAAAGAGGGGTGGAGGCTGGATCTCTGATAGCTTAGGCATGTGGGGTTTGCATGCTCCATGGTGAGGGGCAGATGAGTGAGCACCTGATGCTTGTGAGCGTCTCCCCGATAGGTGTGCAGAGGGGGGAGTTCTGTGTGCTTGTGTGGGGCATGTGCCCAGGATTTTCATCAAGCTGGTGTGTGTATAATGTATATTTGAGGGTCCGTAGTGGGAGCGGGAGGAAGATGAGCTGTGTGCACACACATGCACTCACGTACAGGTGTGTCCCACAAGCCATGGAGAAGCCTTCAGTAGTGAAAAAAAGTGATGCACAAGTAGTGAGAGGAGATACAGCTATGCTTGTGAGGGGGGGTGTGCACATTTATTTGAGAAAGACCCCAACTGCCTGTGCCTTTGCTGAGGGCACTGCCGCTTTTCACCCACCCAGAGATGCACAGCTGGCATCTCAAGTCATCCAGATTGTTGGATGGAATTTCCATTCGCATATGGCTGTGTAATTCCCACAATGAGGGTGTGCTCTCTCCCTGTGACTATCTACTCTGCTCCTAACCCCATTAGATACTCAAATTCAATTTAATTTTCCAACTTTATGCCTATTTAACTAAAGGTCATCATTTTGTTTGCTTGTTTCTGTTCTTTTCCAAATAAACACTCTGTAAGGGAGAACTCCCCTTATGAGCAGTTCCCTGGTTACCCAGGGTTATCCAGAGTTCTATGAAAGAGCACAGTATGGCAGCTCCATGGTGCCTTGGTGAGGAAGAGCCTTACGGGCTGGTAAGCTTTGACTGACTGGGTCAGGCCAGTGTCCAGGACAAGAGGTCTTTGAACTGAGCTTTCAGGGACCAGATGCTCATAGGAAGGAAAAGGACATGGGGTGCTCTTCAATTAGATGCTCGGTTGTACCCTATTTAAAAAGTATTTCTTTGACACCTTCTGGGCAGTTAATTTGCTAAATGTCAAGGGAGTTTAACAGGACTATGAAACCTTGGCCCTGCCTGCCAGGGGATCGGTCTACACATAAGCAGCAGAGTTGCAGTGTGCATGTGTGCAGTGCAGACATGAGGTGTAGCTGACTAAAAGGGACTAATTGGCCTCATTTGCTGAGCTCTCCACTGTGTCAAGCATGGTGCTAAGCATTTCATGTCTGCTATGGAAATGTGGCCAGCCCAGAGCATCCTTGTACAAGCATCTTCCCAGTGAATCCAGGCTATCTTTATTGTGTGTGTTTATCAATCAATAATGTGTGAATCTATTGTTATATTTTTTTTAACCATGATTCAAGCTTTGAGCAGGAGAGAAGAGGCTCCTATTCTGAAACAGTGGTCACTGCAAGCCCACTTCCCATGCCTCATTTGGAGCTCAATTACAAGCCATCAGAAGGCTGTTGCTGGTTTAATTTCTCCTGTAGGCAGTTTTGTTAGCATGCTGGAGAAAAGAGGACACATTGCATAAATCGGCATTTGCGCATGTCATCTTTTTATGGGTGTTTTGCTTTATCACTGTAAATAGGCACAAAAGCAGGACTAAGAATTGACCATGAGTCACTGAGCTAGAGTAAGAACTCTTTAGGAACTTAATAACGGATAGCAATAAATCTGGGTGCTGTATGAGAGATTGTTTGGCCCAGATTTCTCTTGCATTCTAGATAAGGAGAATTCTGCATGAAGTTGAAGATGAGCTTTCATGTCTGTGTATGACCTCACGAGGCAAGGACATAAATTCCATTAGCCCCGTGTGAAAATTTTACATGTGTTGAAGCTGAATTTGGAAAAAGTCAGAACTTATCCTCATTTGATTCCATTTAAATAGTATATTTTTTTCCTTTCCTTTTGTTTTGCTCTGATAGTCCATCCTTAATGTAATCCAGATAGCCTCTTGGCCTTTATCCAGTTCTACCTTCCCTTCTATTGAAAGTACTTTGCAAGGACACTAATTTCTGTGGCTGGTGGGAATGTGAAGAGAAGTTCTGGAAGTTTTGACAGGAGGTTAAAGAAGGCAGCTGAGACACCAGTGATTAGAGGCTCTTTCTTGAAGCTCATGTCAGGCTTTGTGGGACATGAATTTGCCCCCACAAGTGCTCACCATACCCCAAATTGTCCTCGATGTGTCCGGTAACTGACTATGAAGTGAGTTCATTGTGCCCATCAAAAGGTCTTCCTGAACCCTAAGATGCCTTCATTGGCTCCCCTTCCCTCACAGTGAGGCTTAAACTCCAAGCTGGCAGTCAGCTGACGTCCCATTCACTAATGGCAAACGCTTCCAAGCTGCCTCCTGAACACTTTCATGCTCTCCTGACACTAGCTTTTTGCTCAGGCCAGTCTTCCCACTGGAATAGCCAAATCCTCTGTGTCCTTTAAGTTCCAGCTCAAGGATCCCCTCCCTGCAAAAGGTTCCCCTAATCATCTCAGCTGAAAGTGCCTGCTCTTGCCTACATTCAGCACTTCCTCTCAGTGTGGGGGTGACCATATAATTTATCATCTATGACACTTTTGAGAGTGACAGGGGATCCTACAAGTCATAGCTGAGCCGGGACACCAGGCATAAACTAGGGCTGTTTGGAGGAAACCATCCTTATTCCCCTGCTTCATCTACCTCATTTTGCTCTAAATTCATCAAAGCCAGAAACTATTTCCTACATTTGCTCAAAGTCCAGCACAGGGTTTGTACATGGAAGGCACTGATTAATGAAATAAAGAGGATGAATTAATGGGAGGGTAGACAGAGGTCAGATGGACTGATGCAAAGATGCAGGGATGGATGGATGGTGGATGGGAAGCTAGGCAATTGTGCCTTAAAAGCGCTTTTCTCAGAGAATGAGTTAGTTACCCGAAGACTCCATGACTTATTTAAAATTTCCCACATTTACATATTAAAATAAAAGACAACTCTTCCCTCTGTTTGAATTCTCCAAGCTGGCCTCAGTTCCTCCTCCCCAGTCCACCAGTTAAATGTGTTTCTCAGCTTCCCTCTGTGGCCCCAGCTGGAGGGCAGACACACCCTGGCCTTCATTTCCATTTGGTTTACTGTGGATTACTCCAGGAGGCAAACAGTTTGCTTCCAGCAGAATGTCTTCCAATAAAGAAAGAAAAGATTCACCATCCAAGAAACAGCCTACTTGTTTGGACTAAGCACTAATTGCATGAAGCACAAATGGTTCAGTCCAGTCCCCAGCAAGCAGAGGCCATGGTTCACTTCTAACAGTATCTCATCTCTGGATTCATCTCTTAAACACCAGTAACCTTCTCAATATCAGGAATGCTAATCAGTTTTTTCTATTTTTCTGAAGCATATTTTTCTCTCCTCCTCCCAACCCTTTTCCCCACCCCTGTTTCAGAAACGAGAAGGAATCCTCCAGTCTCGGCAAATCCAAGAGGAAATAACTGGTAACACAGAGTATGTCAACACCATTGTTGCCAGCGATTCTGTAATGGAACACAGATGTTTCTCCGAAATTCATCCATTTGCTGATATTTAGTTTTCATTTATTGGGATTGCAAGAGGGATTAGACTTCAGCCAATGATTATAGTTTAGCCTTTTCCATGCATTCAAAACATGCCTCTCAATGCTTAAGGTACAAACTTGGGTGGGGAAGTGGGGAGAGGGAATTAGCAGTGATTGAAAATTCTAATTTTGTGGCACTCCAGGAAAAAGTGTGCCCAAAAAAGCCAACCAGCATGAAATCGTCATGCCATAAATATGGGGTTGAATCTAAATTGTTAACCTTCGAAAGGACGTTTTTCTTCCTTTTCTGAATCTGATTTATGTGGTCGGTCATGTGCCATGACCCAGAAAGTCCCTCTCTACCTTAGGGTGGTGGGATTTGTTTTGTTTGTTTGTTTTTTTCATTTACAGTAAGAAATTGGACTAGCAAAACACTAAGAGGTTTGCCCTGGGGAAGAGAAGTTTCATTCTTAAGCCAAAGAGCAGGATGGTGTGGGGGTTGGGCAGACCAGAGTCCTGGCCACGCACAAAACCAGCAAAGCTCATTTTCAGTCTCCCCTGCTCCCCCAGCTTTCCTCTGGGCACAGGTTCTCCTCACCCACTGAATAACTGAACCTCCCAGAGCTCGGCTTCTCTATCTGAAGCAGGGAGAACTGCCCATCTGCAACACACAGTGCCGGCACCTTCAAAGGGGCCCAGGAGTGTAGGCATTTCAGATCACGTGTAGGACAAAATGTGGTGGGGCCCCTCCCAAGATGCCCAGTTCCCCATCACAGCCCAACAGCACTGGAGGGCCAGCCTCCCTCCACAAAGCACTGGTTGTTGGCCTTGGTT
The DNA here is from genome assembly GCF_014898055.3 of Talpa occidentalis. Taxonomy (NCBI): domain Eukaryota; kingdom Metazoa; phylum Chordata; class Mammalia; order Eulipotyphla; family Talpidae; genus Talpa; species Talpa occidentalis. Next base: position 28,493,335 of record NW_023603184.1, read on the forward strand.
CTACTGTGGGAGTCAAGCTGCCCCAGGCCAGGCCGCCAGGAAAGAATTCCTCACTGCCCTACCCCGCCCTGCCCCCTGGCCATTTGCTGGGCTTGTCCATACCCAGCAAAGTGGAAGACATACCTGAGAGGAGAGTGACCTTTGAGAAAACAGCCAGTCAGCGTGAAGTTTCAGTACGGAGCTGTCAATCAGGGCCCTGTTCTGCTCCCGGTGGTGTGTGTGCGCCCTCTGGCTCTGCTGTGGTGCCCCATAGACGTAAATGTGGATGCAGACTCCTAGTAATGTCAACACAATAGAGTTTATGAAGCACGTTTGTATGGGTTGCTATTCATCATAAAACATGAAGCAATGATTATATCTCCTAAAACCCACAGCTCAAAGGTGAGGACGATGGCTGTCCTAGGTCTATCCAACAGTTAACTCCAACTTCATTATCTTTGCAGTGCACAACCCATAACTGATCATTTAGTGGGTGATAGACATACAGTTGGAATAACCCAATATAATATGAACCAAAAATATATTGAGAAAAAATGAATTTACTGTATACTAGGAATTATGCAAATTTTTTTCTAGATATTAAGTCATTTAATGCTCACAACATCCCATTGATGTGTTTACTGTTATCATCTCCATTTTCCAGATAAGAGATCTGGAGCTCAGAGGGTCAGTTGCTTGCCCAATACCCAGGCAGCGAAATTCCATATGGAGACATATTGTAGATTCTGGTACTAAAACTTCATTGGAAATCTTGAGCCCTGAGTACAATTTTTCTTTCTAAGTGCCAACAATAGTGTGATTTTACTTAAGGAAGAACTATTCCTTTAAGTATCACTTATACCAGGCTTTACTCAAACACCATATATCTGCATAGCAGAGGAGGGAAGACAGATAGTAAAGACTCAATAATTGGAGATTTAGCACAGAATAAAATGCCAAAGAAGGAATATTTGGGGGCCTTTCAACCAAAGGCTAGGAGAGAAGAATCACACTGTTTTCTTTCTTCCTTTCCTGCAGGGCTCTTTCTGGAAGGCATGGTGAGTTGCATACAATTGTCCTCTAGTGCTGGTGACTGTTGGGGAGTATAGTTAATTCTGCAGCTGCTGGGAAGAACAGGCATTCTGCTTGCTTCCTGCATGTCTATCTGCACCAGCCTGGTGACCAGGCTACTTGGTAGGGAGGGCCAGCTTTCTGGTGGGAAGAGAAAACTAACCAGCTGCCTGCTCCTTTTGCATTTAAACAGACTATTGACATTGGGCTTCCTAATGGGCCCTGGGCTTTTGCAAGGCAGTCTTGCTCTGATTATATTGTGGTCCTAAAGGAAGAAGTCTGTGTACATGCTGGGGGACTGTTCCTTCTCCCCACTCTGTCCAGCTCTTCCAGAAACTATCCTCACCCTCTTTCTTCATCTCACCTGCCTCTCCCATTTCCCAAAGTTTGAGGCATGTTTATAAAATGTGTGAATGTCAGATCTCAATCACTTTCTGGAAGTCTTAGGCACCCTCAGTGTAGGAAAAGACAGGCTCCAAAACCATGAGCCCTTCCAGCCCCATATTCCACTTGAACACATCTCATACCCAGCCTCAGTTCCCCTCTACTGCTTCACCGCAATCTGGAGAGCATGGGGGTGTTAGTAGAAAAGCCCCTGCAAGGGAGCATGACTGCTATTTTCCATGACCCTGTATTTACTATGAATAATATTTTGAATTCCTCCATTTGTACCCATAACTCAGATCTATAGACCCTTCAGTTTGCAGAGCACATGCCCATGCATTCTCACTAGTCCTCACGACACACCTGGGGAAAGTTCATTTTTCAGACATTTTGTAGAAGAGGAAACTGACTATGCAATCTACCAGGATGTTTGTCTTGGGCATCCTGGTTTTGCAAATTAGAAGGTGAAGTAATTTGATATTTGCATAAAATCCTACCTCCAAGATGCTTCAGAAATGCTTTAGAACTATGACTAAATCATGATGTAATGAAAAACAGTGAAGAGAAATGACTGTTTCATGTTAAACTTGGCAGAGCCCCCACATGCACCACAGCATAAAAGGTTGACAGAGCAAAAACACTTATGTACACACACAGAGAAAGAGAAAAGACTCCTAAGGTAAGAGTCAGCTCCAAATCTCTAACCAAACTCAAATTTCCAAGTTCCCAACACAGTCTCATTATACCCAAAGAATACCCATTTGTAGCTTTAAAGGTTCATGGCTGGCACCTGGGAGGCTTCCTAGGCAGAAATCAACTGTGCCCCCTCCCCACCCACCCACCCCCCAATGTCCTCTTTTTCAGAACGTGATGCCTTTGACACCTTGTTCGACCACGCCCCGGACAAGCTCAATGTAGTAAAGAAGGTAGGGAAGAGGTACTGGGGAGGGAGCAAGGGAGAAGGGGGAGGTGGAGTAGAGCATTCAGGAAACCCTCTTCTGCAGTTTTTGGGCTCCCTGCCAAATCTGGTGTAATCACCAAATCTTTGCAAAAACCAGGTTTTCCCTCTTGATGTCCAATTTACCTGGCCTGCTCTTACTGAATCTCTATCCCTTTCTTCTTATAGAGGGATGGCAACATCTCTAAGGAGTTCTGAGGCTGTGAGCATCCTTTCTTAACACCTGCACTGAAACCCCTGTCCATCCCTGCCTCCTCACACAGACCCATCTCTGTCCCCCTGGACATGGGTACCTCTAACTAGGAAAGGACTGGGAGGGGGACCCAGTGGGGTCACATCTTCTCTCACCCCTCCCTAATTTCCCTTCAATGCCCTGACCCTAGACTAGGACATTCCACCCATCATCCTGCATTCTCAGGGCTGCTTGCTATTTTCATACCTGCACCTGCCCATTCAGATCACACAGTATGTGGGACCACAGAGCCTTTCCTTTCCCATGAGCTCAAGGGGTTTGCAAGAAGAGCCTCGGGGGCTACTCATCCTCACTGCACTCAGCACAGCAATCCTGGGCCCAGCCCTTGGCTGGACCTTGTCCTCAGCCTGGAGTCAGAGAGGCAGCCTCCAGGCACTGGCAAGAGGCTCCAGCTCAATGCCTGGCTTGCGCTTCTCTTTTAGACACTCATCACTTTTGTGAACAAGCACCTGAATAAACTGAACCTGGAGGTCACGGAACTGGAAACCCAGGTGAGTGACAGCCCCGAGTGCAGGGTGGGGACCCAAGGCCCTTCTCTGCCTCCATTCCATGTGCCCATCCCTACAGTTATGGCTTTCCGCAAGGACGCTGAAGCTTGAACAGGGGGGAGGGGGATTTTTTCTGTTCAGAGCAGTGAACTGGATGGAACCTCTTTGAATTTTTATTCAATTTTCTTATTTTGAAAATTTGCAAAAATTTTATCATGATTATGCACATACTCTTCACCGACATATACCAATTATTAAAATTTGGCCATATTTGAACCTTGTTTCTCTTTCTCTCTACCCCTAGATGCTTCCACATACCTCTTATGAACAAATACATTTTCTTAAATCCATAATCAAAATCGACAACATCACTACAGTATATTCTTCTAGAGGTTGAACCATATGAAATTGCTGACTTCTTGTGACTTCTTTAGATTAACAAAAATGGCAATGTCATATGGTTCAAAGAAATATTCTATATCCAGATTTTGCCAGTTCTAATATTCTCACATGCAGCATTTGATTGTCATCTCTTTAGTCTCTTAATACAGAACAAATCCCCAGCCCTTCTTCACATGACATTGACATGTTTGAAGAGTACAGGCCAATTGGTTTGTAGAATGTCCTCAGTTTTTCCCCTCATGGGTAGAGTCAAGTTATATATTTTCATTAACAGCACTCCCTAAGTAATGCTATGTTTTTCTCAGTTGCTTTTGCAATAGACCAGTTACTGATGATAACTTTGATCCGCTGATTCATTTGGTGACCATCAGATTTCCCTACTGTAAAGCACCTTCTCCCTCCCATTTATAATTAATAACTAATCTTTATTAGGGGGATACTTTCAGACTATAGAGTATATACTGTTTCCCAGCCTCCTCTGATGAGGAATTTTTTTTTTTTTTTTTTTTAATAAATTTTATTGTTATATTCCCCATACAATTGCAGCCCCCCCATTCTGACCCCAATCCCTCCCCTCCCACCCCCGCCCCCCTAAAAGTGTCTCTGGTTCATAGTTTTTTGTTGATTTTGATTTTCACTTTCTTATAGTTATTCATTTTCCTGGTCCCTTATTTAAGTTTTCTAGATTCCTGCTATGAGTGAGACCATCCGGTATTTTTCTTTTTCTTTTTGGCTTATTTCGCTGAGCATGATCCCTTCCAGCGCCATCCATGTTGCTGCAAATTGCATGTGTTTATCTTTTTTGAATGCTGAGTAATATTCCATGGTATATATGTACCACATCTTCTTGATCCAGTCATCTATTTTTGGGCATTTGGGTTGTTTCCAAAGCTTAGCTATTGTAAACAGTGCTGCTATAAACATAGGGGTGCAGGTGCTCTTTGGAATGGATGTTTCTGTGTCCTTTGGGTAAATACCTAGGAGTGGAATTGCTGGATCATATGGAAGCTCTATGTTTAGTAGGTCCAGAAATCTCCATACAGCTTTCCACAGTGGTTGGACCAGTTTGCACTCCCACCAACAGTGCAGAAGAGTTCCTTTTTCTCCACACCCTCGCCAACATTTGTTGTTGCTAGTTTTTTTAATATGTGCCATTCTCACTGGTGTAAGATGGTATCTCATGGTAGTTTTGATTTGCATTTCCCTGATGACAAGTGATGTTGAACATTTTTTCATATGCCTGTTGGCCATTTGCATTTCCTCTTCAGAGAAGTTTCTTTTAAGCTCTTCTGCCCATTTTTTGACTGGATTATTTTCTTTGTTGTTGTTGAGTCTCATCAGCTCTTTGCAGATTTTTGTGATCAGTCCTTTATCATTAGTGTTGGGTGCAAAAATGTTCTCCCAGTAGGTGGGGTTTCTCTTTGTTTTTGTTATTGTCTCTTTTGCTGTACAGAAGCTCTTTAATTTGATGTAGTCCCAGCTGTTTATCTTTGCCTTCACTATCACTGCTTTGGGTGATGTGTCTGTAAAGATGTCTTTGATGTGCAAATCACGTAGTGTTTCGCCTATATTTCCTTCTATATATTTTATGGTTTCAGGTCTTATGTCTAGTTCTTTAATCCATTTTGAGTTGATTTTTGTGTATGGTGTGAGGTGGTGGTCAAGCTTCATTCTTTTGCATGTAGCGACCCAGTTTTCCCAGCACCATTTATTGAACAAACTTTCTTTGCTCCAATGCATATTCTTTGCTCCTTTGTCAAAGATTAGTTGACCATAAATCTGTGGGTTTATTTCTGGATTTTCTATTCGATTCCATTGGTCTGTATGTCTGTTCTTGTTCCAATACCATGCAGTTTTGATGATTATGGCTTTGTAGTATAGTTTGAAGTCTGGGAGTCTGATGCCTCCATTCCCTTCTTTTTTTTTCAGGAGAGCTTTGGCTATTCGGGGTTTTTGGTGATTCCATATGAATTTCATCAATAATTGTTCTATTTCTTTGAAGAATGACATTGAAATTTTGATTGGAATAGCATTGAATCTGTATATTGCTTTTGGTAGGATGGCCATTTTAATAATGTTTATTCTTCCAATCCATGAGCAGGGGACGTCTCTCCATTTCTTTGTGTCTTCTTCTATTTCTTTTAACAGTGTTTTATAGTTTTCTTTGTATAGGTCCTTTACCTCTTTTGTTAGATTTATTCCCAAATATTTGATTTTTTTTGTTTCAATAACAAAAGGGATGGTCTTTTTGATTTCTTCTTCTTCAGATTTATTGTTTGTGTATAGGAAGGCTACTGACTTTTGCGTGTTGATTTTGTATCCTGCCACTTTACTGAACTGATTGATGAGTTGAATTAGCTTTTCTGTGGAGTTTTTGGGGTTCTCTATGTATAATATCATATCGTCTGCAAATAGTGATAGTTTCACTTCTTCTTTTCCTATTTGGATTCCTTGGATGTCTTTCTCTTGTCTTATTGCCCTGGCTAGGACTTCCAGTATTATATTGAAAAGCAATGGTGAGAGTGGACATCCTTGTCTTGTTCCAGATCTTAATGGAATTGCTTTCAGCTTTTGATGAGGAATTTTTAAATGTGGTTTTCTTTTGAGCCCATGGGCAGCTGCCATTATTGTTAAAGGCAGTTCCTGGGTCTGTGACTGAGCACGACCCCAGGGTGTCTGGACTCTGCAGAATGAGCTTCATATACTCTTTGGGGAGATAGGGAATACTCGGGAAGAGTGGTGTTTCCTCAACTGGGTTAGAATGAGCTCTGGAGCTCGCATTTCTGTTGTCCTGGGCATGGAGTGCTACAAACAGGCTTCTCTGCCCAGCGCATCTGGTGCCTGTCTGTGGTCTTCATGACAAGCCGTCACAACCAGCAAATCGGGAAGGTAGGAGTAGCCCAAATGGCTGCACTCAGAACTGGGTAACCAGAACTCCAGCCCAAAATCCTCCACTGAGTTGACAGATTAGATTCTTTATCCTCAGCCCATCCCAGCTATGGCCAGAATGAGGCCCACTTAGCTAGTTCCCACAAGGAAAGCCTTGGTTTTTGACACAGATGCTGGGGCCTGCTCTCCTGTTGTCCACTCTGGGGTGGCCTGGGATGAACCATGTTCAAGCCTTATCAACTCAAGTTAAATGTGGTGTAGATGGAAGCAGGGAGGGAGCTGCTCCTAGGTCAAGTCCATGCTCAAGGTCATGTGCCTATAACAAAGGCAAACCGCAACCCCAGCCAGTCACCCAGCAAAGCTCAGTTCCTGGGCCCAGCCCACATTCCAGGAAATTCAGTCTAGTTTTTGTTAAGCATCCTAAGATGATTCCCAGATACTTGGCATCTTGCAAACTCTAGCAACTGTTTATGCCCACAAGCATTTGACAGCCCCACCTCCTTTGGAAGGTTCCAGAGTATCAGATATGCCTCTGACTCTATAATTTTTCTCATGTCATCTTCCATACCTAGAACATGTATTCCTTCCAAATTTTACTCACCACAGTGCCCCACTGTCTCTAGAAAGCCTTCCCTGAGAACCCAGCACACCCTCATCCAACCCTCCCTTGAAAAGAAGCTCTGCAGCCATCAGCTCAGCCTAGGAGTCTGGTGTCCCTTGGACTGGCTCCTAAATGCTCTGGCATCTACTTTCTTGATGGAAGGGATGGGGCTTTAAGCTGTTTGCCATGTCCCTTGGGACAAAGTGACATGGAAACTGACAAGCCCTTTAGGGCTTGGCTGGGGAGTCTCTGGGTCCTGTGCCTTCACCTGCCTCTCTCCCTCCAGTTTGCAGATGGTGTATACTTGGTGCTGCTCATGGGGCTCCTGGAGGGCTACTTTGTGCCCCTGCACAGCTTCTTTCTGACCCCAGACAGCTTTGAACAGAAGGTAAGGGAAGATGACATCAAGGGCAGTTCCTAGCTCACATCCTGTCTGTCTAGGTCTCTAGTGGTTAGAGATATGGCTCATTCTGATGAGCAGCTGAGCTGAGAAGGAGGTACCTGCAGACCACTGAGCATCCCAAATAGCTCCCCACTCCCCTTCAGGCTGTCCTGATCTGTAGCCATATGCTCTTGATACCTGCCACAGTCAGGCTTTGTATCTGCCCAGAGGTGACAAGGAAGGCAACCACTACAAGCAGGCCAGACCCGAGACCCGCTCTCAGCCTCATCCTCAGGCCTCTCCTGGGCTACCACAGCTTGCCCTCTTGGCCATTGGGCCCAGAGCAGAAACCCTCCTCTGCCTCTTAAACATGCCTTGTCATCTGATCCTTTCAACCACATACATGCATATCCCTGACTTTCAAGTCCTTGCAGTGAACAACAAAACAGAAAGATGGTTTTGAACTTCTCTGAGAGTGTTTCACCAACAGCAGGCCTGGATCACCCAACTCTCATTGAATATGAGTTACCCATTTTTGTAACCTCATTTCTCCTTCAAATTAGGGCCTCATGTTAGCTGAGCCTCTGCTCCCCTGGCTACAGTTCTAACTCCTTCACCTCCCAGGGGCAGGTCCCAGCAAGTCCCAAGGTCCAGCCACGAGTGTGCCATGATTTGCCCTGCATTTCTCTCCCCAGGTTTTAAATGTCTCCTTTGCCTTTGAGCTCATGCAAGATGGAGGGCTGGAAAAGCCAAAACCACGGCCAGAAGGTACCTTGCTCTTCCCTGGGTTTGTGGCAAGACAACAAGACTCCCACCCCGCACACAAGTGTGCAGGGCACTGGGCAAGGCTCACATTTTATACCAGAGCGAAGAGTCTTTTATGAAACCTCCTTTGCCATGTGCGGGGGATGGGAGGGTAGGGCGCTACTATTCAGTGTGGAGATCCTTTGTGAGAAAAAGGATCTGAAATCCCACCCCTGGGATTAAGGGGGCGGGTGCCGAGCAGACATGGCGCAGAGCACAGGCGCTGCTGCAGTACTGCCCCTTGCCCATCTCCAGGTTCTTCTGTCCCTGGGCAGGGTGATCTGCCAAAAAGCTGTGCCCCAGCCAGGTGGGATGCGGTGTAGGAGGCAGCACAGGCAGCTCTGCCCTCAGCACAGCTGCCTTTACCATCCTCAGTCCACTCCAACTCTGCCCAATGACCAGGCTTGATTTGTGGAGTTTGGGTTGCAAATTTAAGACTGGGTGTGGTGGGGGGCGGTGTGAGGCAGGGAGGAGAATGCAAACAGTACAAAATGCTCTGGTGGCCTCTTGTGCTCAGGGTTGGAGCATATGTGCACTTGTGCATGTAGGAGGCACGATTCTCCTGGCAGAATTCTTAGTCCGGACATTTCTTTCTCTGCCATTTACTAATTGAAACACTCATTTTACTGGCACTAGTGAGTCAACACCATGTTGCAGATATTTTCTGTCTATATCTAGTTGGGAAATTGAGAATATTTTTCATGAACCCCGATACTTGTACTTCCAAGTTGTTTAAAAGCAAGTGGCCTAGTAGGGTGTATGTGCGCGCCTCCCCAATCCCCTCTCCCCACACAGCCCCCTCCCCACCACCTTCTTTGCTGCCTCTGCTCCACTTGCATCCACTCAGACCTCAACAATGACCTCCCCGTTCCCCAGGTGGGCCTTTCGCTCACACTGGTTGTGTCTGTTGCTCCCTCCCCTATCACCTCAATTCTCACTTCTGTTTAGGATGAGGGATAGTTTGATGGAGGTGGAAACAGCGGGGCTAAAACCATAAGGATTATGTAGAGAGATGAAGCTGAACCCTGACAGACCTGGGTTCAGTCTCCCACGCCCCCACTAGCTATGTGACTTCAGGCAACTTGCCCTTTTTGACCCTGTTTTTCATGTCTATGAAAACAGAACTCCTAGCGACATGACAGTATTAAATGTGATGTCTGGTGCACAGCAGCTGGCACCTAGTGAGGACTCTAAGCAGTTACCTACTTCACTGGGATATTAAGAGTATGAATTGAATGGTTTAAAAGGCTGAAGCAAGCTGGTATTAGGTCCTGCGGGGATTTGATGACAAGGCAGAAAGTTGGACTTTATTCTGTAGGAGTGGGAATCATGGAAGGTTTTTGAGTAGGTTAGTGATGTGATCAGACTTCTGTTCCAGTGTGAAGAACAGATGTTCTGATGTGGGGCATCATTAGCAGCACTGGGTAACCCAGAAGGAAAAGCAAGCAGACAGGATGTCAATTTCAGTAACCCTGAGGTTGATACCTAGGCACTGACCAAACAGAACTGGGGTTCAGGGAAGAGGCCAGGGCTGTGGTTATATAACTGGGAGTCTTCCACCTATGACAGCTGATGTGCCAAGAGGATGGAACAACAGGCATGCATGTGGGGAAAAGTGTTGAGGATAGTATCTTGGGCAAAATGCCTCTACTTATGAAGTCAGAGGAGAAAGCAGGAAATCAGAGGAGAGAGGCAGAGTATGAACACATTGGTTGGGTCTGTGTCTCATGACTCATTCCCCACCTCAGTAATCATCACCTCTAGTGAACAAAAGCCAATCCTTTATTCTCATTTGTTACTGCCTGGTCCTAAATCCCTGGTCTCATCTAAAGCAGGACCTCCAGCAAGGTTGGTGTCCCCCAAGGGACGTCTCTCTAACAAGGCCTCTCCAGCCATCCCAAAGTCATTAGGAGTGGGCCCTGAGCATTCCTTGGCCAAAAACAAACAGCAAGTCCCCTGCTTCCGGAGAGACCTAGCAGGAGAGTTCTGCCCTGCTTTCTGCTCCCATTCCCTTGAACTACTTAATGTGAAACTTCCTGGTTCCAGATTGGAAGCACTCCCTCTGCTACTTCAATGCTCAGGCATTTATTTCCCTCTGGACAGACAGTTTTCCCAATGTCAAACTATATGGATATTTCAGCATATAGATGACTTTTCTTGTGCAATTATTGAACTGCTTAATAGAAAACTTCCTGACCAGTGTGAATGGAAAAACACATCTGTTTTATTTGTTGTTACACTGGGCACCATGCCCATGCTGTAAATTTCCAGTGTGTAAAGGAGAATTGCAATGATATTTTGTGAAATTGTTCTCTGTGAGAGGTGTGTACCCCAGCACTCCTTTTGGTTTCTTTGCTTCTACCTGGAAAGTGAAATTCAGTCATAAATGCTGCAGACTTTTCAAAGAATGCCCGTGTGGGTAATTCTTTGAGGGTGTTTCAAAATCAAATTGGCTGGTAGAGGCATTTTTTCAGGCAAAATGCATTCTCTGCAGTGCTGTTTGATATTCAAAGCTCTGTTTTCCCTTGAAATCCTTTGAAAACTTTGGGTTTGTATCTCAAATAACTTTTGCTTCCCAGGCTTCATAATGTGTTAGCACCCCTGCTGGTACAAGCCAAGTGTTAGCATCAAGTTCATGGCCGATGGGGCAGTTGAAATATTGGCACGAAGCTGGTGCCTTTCTGTTTTAGGACATCAGACCATGCATCTTCAAATGCCTGTGCCTACCCTGTTAGCATAGTTCATGTAGAATCATAATCAAATATGGTTAAGACGCCAGCAGAACAGGCAGGTGGTAGACTCAGAAGAAATCTAGTTCCAGACAGGAATGAAACCTATATTTAGGACAGCCAGCAGGTTGATGGAATCTCTAAAATTTAAGAAGTAGCTAAGATTAGACTACTTTAAGCAATGCTGAAAATCTGATCAGCTAATGGCAGCTTAGTTCCAGGTGATCAATATTTAGTCAGTAGCTGGAAGTATGCAAAATGGTACAACTTCCCTTTTCCATTACCTTAAAAGATAGTGCACCAACCAGACATGGCAAAAATTTGAAACTCTGCTAATATCAAATGTTAGCAAGGAGCAACAGAAATTGCTGGTATGACTGTAAATTTGTACACCTGCTTTGAGAAAACAGTCATATCTAATATGGTTGAAGATTTTTAATACCTTATGTGGTAGGCAGAATGATGGCCTCCTCAAATTGCCCATGTCCTAATCCCCAGAACCCATTAAGTTGAGGATCTTGAGATGGGGCAATTATCCTGGATTATGTGGGTGGTCCCAAAATAATTGCAGGGGTCCTTATAAGTGAAAAAAAGGAAGCAGGAGAATCAGAATGTCAGAATGAATACAACATGAGAAAGACTCAGCCTGCTCCTGCTGGCTTTGATGATGAAAGGGGTCTATGAGCCAAAGAATACAGGCAGTCCCTGAAAGGTAGAAAATGCGGGCAGCCCCTCAAAGCTAGATAAAATACAAGAAAACAGAGTGTCTTGTAGAGTCTCCAGAAGAAATTACAGCCTTACCAATACTTTGATTATATCCCCATGAGGCCTATTTTGGACTTTGACCTTTTAAACTAAGATAATTTAGGTTGTTTTAAGTTCATCAAAACTTTGGTAATTTGTCCTAGGGCCCAGCAATTCCACTCAGAGGTATGCATGTCCTTATACCGGGAGACTAGTCCAAGAATAACCCAAACTGGAGTATACCCCAATAGACTAAATTGAAATTTATATAATGATCATAGTAAAACCAAAAAAGATATATAAGGATCACAGTAAAACCAAAAAAGAATGAAGTGAGAAATCAGGGAGGGACTTCTAATCATTATAGCAAAGAAGTCACTGGATTATTCTCAGCAAGAAAGCATGTATAAAACTGGATAAAATGATCATCACCACCAGACCCTGAATTTTTACTCAGTGGTAGATGAAAAATTAAGCATTATCCTTGAAAAAATAAAGAATTCTAGCTGGATGATTATAATCATTCTTCAATAGCAATAAATTATAGCCTAATACTATTTTTAAAGAAAAATAACATCTCAGACAACATGGTTAAATCATGTAAACATAATATTGAATAAAAAATACTCACAAGAGAATTGTGATTCCATTATATATAGTATGAAAGCAGACAAAATTAAAATCTGTTGTTTAAGGGTGGAACTGTGAAGAAAAGTACAGAGGTAATCACCCTAAAAGTCAGGATAGTGGTTATTTTTGCAGAGAACGGGGATGCTTTTAGGATTCTGCAGTGTTCTAGATCTGACATAGGTGGTGGTTACATGGAGTGTTCTTTCAACTCTTTAAACGTATACATATATGTAGATAGACTTCTCTGAATGTTTGCCATATTAAAATTTTTAATATGTAAAGAATAACAAAGTCACCTGATAGGTTATCAAGCCACCCCTAAAATGTCCCATCGCAAAAGCATGGATCCTGTCCCGGTGGGTAATAAGAAACAGACAGGACAGCAAGGCAGAGGTTGAGAATGATCTCCGCAGAAGTAGGATGGAGGCTGATCTGTGATGGACACCTTGGGGCTGGGCTCACCCACGTACACAGCTTATTATACCCTAATGTAGTCTAACCCCTCCAGCTAGTGGTTTTGGTCAAGAGACTCAAGGACAAAGGGGTAAGCTTCTCAGCAGAGACCTCAGCCACTGCTGAGACCAGGCTGTGGAAGCCCGAGTAACAACAGTGTGATCACACAAGGGCCTGTCCCTCTCCATAAAGACTGGATTTCTGCTGTTAAGAGAGTTCCTCCTTTGATCTCTGCATCATCTAGAGAAGCATGGACTTATTTTGGGGTGGCTCTCTGCTGGATGGGAAGAGCTGCTAGTGCCCCCAACGAGAGGAGCAAACATTGAGCCTTGTCCCTTGGTCAGAGGCTGTTGTCTCCCTAGAGTGACCTCATGTCTGATTCAGCTCTTCCTTGGCCCCAGGTAGCCAAACTGTCTCTGTCCTGGTTGTCTCTACCCAGGAGGCCCTGCCATTCTGATTGCTACCGAGAGGGGCCCTGGGTCAGGACTTTAAAAAGGCTCTGTTTATATAGCACTGAGTCAGTCCATTCCCAGCAAGCCAGAGCATCTCTCCCAGCTGAGATAACCCTCTCTTAGCAGAGATAGCCCACCTTCTATGCTGCTTGGGTGGCCACTGGCTGTCTTGATAAGAATAGTTATTAAGCAGCATTTCTGACTGCAGTCCCCCCTCTTCACCAGGCCCACCTGTTGTGGGAAGAAGGAACTCAGGTTTCCCAAGGAGAAGATGTTAGTCTATGTGAATGCTACTTCTGGAGCTGTGCAGTGCACAGACTGCACAGTTGTGCATAACAGTTTGCTAAGATGGACATGGGAAAGCATGAAAGAAACTGCCATCTAGGGAGCCCTTACTGTGTTCTACATGTTTTTCATAAAATCCAGTTTTGCCACCAAAGAAAACTGATTCAAAGAATTTAAGTGACTTTAATGGCTTTACACAACTGTAATGAAAATGGACTTCAAACCCTAGTGAGCATTAAAATTAAATAAAATGATCAGTTTAAAAATTATCATCCCATTTTAGATATTTTCCCTCACAACTCACCTGGCTTTAAAAGGTGAAAACACATCCTCCTGCCTCCAGCCATACCTGTCCTTCCCTAGGCCTCCACGTTCCTCCTGTGAGCCCAGGCCCACGGCTTCCATGTCTCATCTGTCCATTCTGTGTGACACCTCGCCTCCATCTGCACATGGCATGGACTTGCTCTCTCCCAAGCTACCAGCTGGGGCTGTGTCTCCTGGGGCTCCTTCCCGTCTTTACCCTCCTCAGCTTCTTGGGAGCACATAGCCCTGTTGGCCACTCCTTTCTGGATTTTATTCCTTCGCTCCCAGGACACTGGGCAATCATTCATTCATTTACCTATTAATATTTCTTGAGGCCTGTGCTTGCCAGGTACTGGGCTGGGCACTGATATAAAGATAGGCATTCTAGGGTCAGGTTACCCACAGCCCAGGGCAGAGACAGATTTGATCAGATAAGCACAGAAATCACTAACTTAGAATTGGAGTGAGTGTTATGAAGAAAGAGCATGGGTGCTTTGAGAACATAAAATAGGGTACCCTCACTCAGGCCAGGTGTAAAGAATCCTTCCCTAAGGAGGCGATGCTTTGAGCTATGATCTGCAGGAAGATCAGGAATCAGCTGTGTGGGAAGAGTGATCTAGGTGTTACCATGACCTATGCGAAGGCAGAGCTGGAGGAGCACAGGCCATGGGAAGCAGTGAAAGGAGGCGGCATGACAGGTGTGTAATGAATGAAGGGGAGATGGCATGAGACTGGAAAGGTAAACCAGTTGCAGCCTTTTAGGATTTAAGACTTTATGTTAAGTGAAATGGCAGTAGCCATACAAGTTGTGAACTACACAACTCCACAGAGTACCACTTATATTGTGGTTTATGGTAATGGTGCCCTAGAATTATGAATGGTGTGCCTAGAGTTGTGTGGTATGTATCCTACACAGCCATAACAAAAAGCCAGATACTCTAGCTACAGTGAGTAAAATGGATTGGCATGGGTTAACAGGCTTGCAGGAGCCTGTTTCAGTGGCTCCTGGGCCGTTGCACCTCCTCTTCACACTCACTCCTTTGAGCAATTCACTCTTACGCTTATCTGTCTTTCTAGAAATTCTTCCCTAGAAAAACCTGAGCAGTCTTTGACATGAGCAGTATTTAAGAAACATTTTAATACCAAGAAATAAATTTAACCAAGGAGGTATAAGACCTCAAAATAAAACATTGATGAAAGAAATTAAAGAAGACACAAAGACATTGAAAGATAGTACATGCATATGGATTAGAAGAATAGTGTTAAAATTCTATACTTCCCGGGCCTCCCCGGTGGCGCAGCGGTTGAGCACTGGGTTGCGAAGCTGCCCGCGGCCTCTGCGGCGCCGGTTCGATCCCCGGCTGCTCCCCGGCCACCAGAGGAGGGTCCCGCATGGCGTGCAGACCTCTCCTGCCGCCCGCTGCTCCCCTCAGCAGTGTACTTCGGTCCTTCTGCCTGCTCTGCTCCCCGCTCTGGCTCTGGTGAATTCTCTCACCCTCCCGCGCTTCTGACTGTACCCAGTGCATGTATAAACAAAACAAACAAACAAACCAGCAAACAAATAAATAAAGCATGCCTCTATAAAAAAAAAAAAAAAAAAAAAAAAATTCTATACTTCCCAAAGCAATCTACAGATTTCATTCAATCCCTACCCAAACACTAGTGGCATTTTTCACAGAAATAAAAAAAAAAAAATCCTTAAATTCGTATGGAACTACAAAAGACCCTAAAATATTCCTGAGAAAGAACAACAAAATTGGAGGCATCACATTCCAATATTTCAAACCATATTACAAAGCTATAGCAATCAGAACAGCATGGTATTGGCATAGAAAGACACAAAGGTCAGTGGAACACATTAGAGAACTCATAAATAAACCCACGCAGACATGGTCAAATAATATGACACAGGAATCAAGAATATACAGTGAGGGGCCTCCCCTGGTGGCGCAGGCGGTTGAGCACTGAGCTGTGGAGCTGTCCGCAGTCTCTGCAGCGCCGGTTCATTCCCGGCTGGCAGGCGAGGGTCCCACTTGTCATGGCAGACCTCTCCTGTCGTGCCTGCTGTTCCCCTCAGCAGTGTATTTCCTCAGTCTGCCTGTTCTGTTCCCCGCTCTGTCTCTGGTGAATCCTCTCACCCTCCCGTGAATCTGGCCTGTACCCCGGTTCTTGTATAAATAAATAAATCAATCTTAAAAAAAAATGACTTAGTCTTTAAAAAAAAAAGAATATACAGTGGGGAAAGGAGTCTCTTCAGTAAATGGGGAAAATAGACAGCCACATATAAAAGAACAAAACTGGACCACTATCTTATATCAGACACAAGAATTAACACAAAATGGATCAAAGACTTGCAGCTAAGACCTGAGACCATGAAACTCCTAGAAGAAAACATAGGCAGGAAACTTTGTTGAACATCGTATGTGGTAATGATTTTTGGCTTTAACTCCAACAGCAAAGGCAATAAAAGCAAATATAGTGAGATTACATCAAACAAAAATGCTCTGCACACAAAGGAGATCATCAACAAAATGAAAAGACAACCCTTGGACAAAATATTTGCAGGTCATGTATCCAATAAAGAATTAATATCCAAAATATAGAAAGAACTCAACTCAATAGCAAAAAAAAAAAAAAAATCCAAACAAAAAATCAAAGCAGATCTGAATAGACATTTTTTTAAACAAGACATGCAGATGATCAACAGACACATGGAAAGGTGGTCAACATCACTAACATTAGGGAATGCAATTCAAAACCACAATAAGAGGCCTTCCTGGTGGCACAAGGGGTTAAGAGGCAGCACTGTGAAGTTCTATACAGCCACCGCAGCATGAGTTTGATCCCCCACGTAGTGCAGCAGACCTCTCCTGTCTCGCCCGCTGCTCCCCGCAGCAGTGTATTTCAGTACATCTGCCTGTTCTGTTCCCCAATCTGTCTCTGGTGAATCCGCTCACCACCCCCCCCCACACACACACACCCCTCTGGCCTGTACCCCAGTTCTTGTATGCATAAATAAATAATTCTTTAAATAAAACACAATAATACATGTCAGAACAACTGTCATCCACAAGTGCTGGTGAGGATAAGGAGGAAAGGGAACCCTTGTGCACTGTTGGGGGAATGTATTAGTGCAGCCACAGTGGAGAACAGTATGAGGTTCCTCAAAAAGTTAAAGATTACCATATGATCCAGCCATTTCACATTTGGGCATTCATACCCCCCCCCCAAAAAAAAAACATTAACTCAAGATATCTGCCCTCCCATGTTTATTGCTGCATTATTTACGATAACTAAGATACAGGGGCCCACCTGAGTGTGTCCACCAGTAGGTAAAATGATAAAGGAAATGTGATGCGCGCGTGCGCGCACACACACACAAACACACACAGAGGAATGTTCAACTATAAAAAACAATGAAATCTTGCCATTTAAGACAACATTGACGGACCTTACATGAGAGCACGACACTATGATGAAATAAATCATCTCTGAAATAAGTCAGAGAGGGAAAGACAAATATTGTATGATATCACTTATATGTCAAATCTTTTTTAAGATTTATTTATTTATGCATACAAGAGCTGGGGTACAGGCCAGAGATGCGGGGGGTGAGAGGCTCCAGCAGAGACAGAGTAGGAAACAGAACAGGCAGACCGACCGAAATACATTGCTGAGGAGAGCAGTGGGCGAGTTAGGAGAGGTCTGCCTCGCCATGTGGGTTTCTTCCTGGCCAGCTGGGGACCGAACTCGTGCTGCAGAGGCTGCAGACCGCTCCATAGTGCATTTCTCAACCCCTTGCACCACCAGGGAGGCCCTATATGTCGAATCTTAAAAAATAAAAATGAAGCTCACAGATACAAAGAACAGATTGCTTATCAAAGGTGAGGCATATGGGAGGTGGGTAAAATGGGTGGAGGGATAAAAAGGCACAAACTTCCATATATAAAATAAATAAGTCATGATGAAGTAATGTACAGAATGATGACTATTTAAAAAAGAAGAGAACACTAATCCCATCCGGAGGACAGGAATCACCCAGAGGGCTGGGGCTCCACCCAGCAGAGGCTGATTCAGGAGGCAGAGGGTAATTCAGCATGAACAGGGCTTAGCCACTGGGCAGAGCTCCAGGTGGAGGCCCACATAAGGGCAGAAATCCAACTGGCACCTGGGAGCAGGTGCCCCATCCCTCAACCACCCCATTCCTAGTGTTCCAGTTTTGCTTCTTTGTACCTAAATCCTCTTCCCCCAAGATAACCACTCTCCCAACTTCCATAGTCATCAGGCTTTTGTCTTTTCTTTGCTTCTTCTTATAATTTTATTACCTAAGTCTGCATCCTAAACAGTAGGCAGGGATCCTTCCATTATTAATATAGAGAGCTAAGAAGGGGCTTTATCAAGGGCATGGACAGGCAGAAAGTTAGAGGAGCAGCAAATCGGAGGAAGGGAATAGAGGGATTAGGGGGAGAGGAGGCAGTCGTGTTTAGGAACTCAGGAACCCCTGTTGGAACGCTCCTGAAAAGACTGCGCAACTCCCAACCTCAAACCTTGCTGTGTCCATAGTCTGAAGCTGTCTGTCCCGAGGACATTTTTCTCAACATTCCCTGCCAGGCCCCCTTCTCTGCCAGGGGCCCTCCCCTATTTTTAGGGGAAACTTAGTCCCAGTTCAGCATCCTGACCACTGTGGAGAACAGTATGAGGTGGGGCCCCAGTCCCTCCCCTCCTTTCTACCACTGGCTCTGTAGTGAGGCTAGAGGCAGAGGGACAGGCAGACTCAGGGCCAGCACTGACACCGCTCACCTGGAAAACTGTCCCAAGGCATGGCTGCCTGCAGTGGGGTCTGCTCCACTTGAATGAGTGAAACCCCCATGCCCCAGCACCCCTGCCATAGAGGCCCCCTGCACTGAATCCTCCCTACACGATCACTCTGCCTGTCTTTCAACCCCCATTTGCTCATAGCTGTCTCTCTTGAGGTCACTCTCCCTGCCCAGCAGAACAGGGAGCCCTTCAGGACCACAGAATGATGTCCTGCAGTGAGGGGGCGGCACCCATCCCAGGATCCTGCTGGGGGCACAAGGCTGATGGTGGAAGGAGGGGAGCAATGGATGCCAACTTCGGGCCATGTGGCCCCACTAGTACAATGGGTGCTTTTTGTTTTCTGTGCAGACATTGTCAACTGTGACCTGAAGTCCACACTGCGAGTGCTGTACAACCTCTTCACCAAGTACCGGAATGTGGAGTGAGGACACGCTGGACAGTCCTCCAGTCGCCTTAACCTGCTTGTTCCTGTCTCCTGCTCTGTGCTCTCCCACAAGTCCAGCCATTGCCCAGAGATCACGGGAACTGAAATTATCAAGGAAATGATCACCAACGGAGTAGGCCCCAGCTCCCAGGCCCTGGGAATATTCTCTGCTAGGTCCAGATTTCCCTCAGTGTCATTTGGGGACCAGCTTAGGCACAAGTGGCACACCCCCAAGATGAAAATAAAGATAATAGTTAACTGTTTAATGAGTGTACACTATGTACTAGGCTAAGTGCTCCTATATGTGCAAACTCCTTCATCCTCCAGGCTCCCAATAAGCAGGTGTTATGATTTCCTTTCACAGACAAGGAAACTGAGGCTCAGACAGGCTAAGGGCTTGCCAGAGCTGGCATTTGTTTTTCCACTTTGAACAATATGTGTTACTAGCCAGTCACAGTGCATTCTTTACACATGCTATACATGCCTGTGTGCCTATGTGTGCGCACATTTGCACATGCACACCTGTACTCTCAATGAAGACAGAAGCCCACTGATCTCACCACCAGGCAGACTAGGTCACAGCTTAGTGATTCACACTGAAATTGGCAAATCAAATTTAACCCAATTAATAGTGTGTGTGTGTGGCAGGAGACATGTCCCTCAACTCCTTTATACAAATGAAAATTACTCTTAATTCCTTCAGATTTGTAATAACCCCATACTCTGGTTTCAGGGTGACATTTGGGAAGGATTCTGTTTAAAATTAATGGAGTGGTACATTTTGCAGCCTTTTTGCTTGATTGCATGTAATGGAAATGCCCTATATTTTCCTGCAAAATAAGTACTCAATTCATTATCGTTAGGCAAATGAACAATATACCCAGACACCGCAGAGAGCTGGGTGCAAGCCCACGTGAGCATAGCTTGGGAAGTAGGGCTCTTCAACAGGGACCCTTGAACTTTAAAGAAAGCAATTCCTTTTTGCCTTCTAATTGATCATTTAGACCATTTCTGGCTCAGTCTGCCCACATGCAATTACCAGCTAATTCAGGCGAGGAAAAATGTAAGTCATTTAGACCAAAGCCGAGCTGTTTCCTTGTGTGGGTTTACTAGTGGGCTTGTGGTTACTTGTATCCCCTCTCCATGAACCCTACTTTGAAACACAGGACTCTGGTTGTCTTAGGCTGCTGGGTCCTGTCAGAAGAGGAATGGAACAGGGGTGCTAGGGAGACCAAAAGCAGGGAAAATACACACTTAACATAGGGGAATTCCCTGAGGCAGAGGGATCGGGCTTGCATATATTTGTGTCCACAAATTGACCAAGGCCTCGGGATTAATCACTTATACTTAATCTTACAGAATTTTCCTAAACATGCCAGATGGACACCAGCCTGTGTATTTGCCTCTAGAGCTCTATGCCTGCTTTCCACTGCACTGGGCACAAAGTCCATGTCTACTCTGAGGAATCAACTTTGATCTCTCTTCATCCCACCCAGAGTTAGGATTCCCTTATTGTCCAAAACATTTTCTTCTCAACATTCCTTGTACACCTCTATCTGCAGTCGCTTAGAATCCATAAAATTTAGACATACTACATATTTCTTTGGTATTGTGAGCATTTAAGACAATGTATGCTCTTGTGTTGATTCATGTTAAAGGATATAATTCTTTTTTATATACTTAATGAATTATATTTTTCATTAGGAAATCCTTAAAAGTGTAATATTTCTGTTCTTTTAAATTCCTGATAACAAATCAAGATCAGTCATTGCTTTGTCTCCTTGAACAATACTAAATTGGGATGAAATAAAAGAAATGCATTCATGTAGACATGCTTTGCTATATGAATTTTGTCTCCTTTGTCTTATGTTCAAACTGAAAATATATAAATGCTTTTACTGAGAATGCCTTTTTGTATTTTATATATAGAGATATAGATATATATGGTATGAAAATATCCGACCACTTGGAAAGTTTTTTAATAACAGGTCTAATTTATTAGAAATTTGGGTTTCCAGGCTGAAGTCATTGCCTCAGGACCTGCCTCCTGAATGCGTGGGCCTGGATTGTACAATCTCATCCTCTCATTTAGAGATATTCCTTTAGGTTCTGGAATCTACTTAACACATGGCCAGGCTTTTTGAAGGAGGGACAGGGCATCAGAGCAGTAAATGAACCAAATTTAACCTTCACTCTTTTTAAAAGAGAAACTGATACAAGAATTAAATCTCTGTTGGCTCATTACTCCTTTTTTTCTTTTGCTCCTCTTTTCTAAATTTAAATTCATTGATTTTTTAATACTTAACACATAAAGAATACTAAATTCAAGACATGAATAGACCTCAAGTAAAAAACCCCAATCACCCTCCTCTCTCCCAGCAGCAAATACCCCTACTCAGAGGCAACTGTTTTGATTCCTTTCTTATATTCACTTCCTGGGGTACTCCAGCCTTCGAAACTATCACCATACATGTGAAGTTGCTGGGTTTTTGTTTTTGTTTTTAACCCAAATAGCACATGCAGACTTCTGCTTTTTTCACTTGGAAAATGAAATGTTTTATCTTGGAAGATTATTTTGCACTGAGTATTGAAACTTTTCACATTTTAAAGTGAGAACCTGAGTACTTTGTAAATCCAAATGCACATCTCTGGTCCAGCTAGGAAACCAAAATGCTGGCTGAAGGCTGTGCTACCCGAATAGTGATTTCAAAAGACTGAAACTGAGAACTGGTGAGTGATGGGTAGAGTTTTGTTACCAGACACTCTCTTGTGTCCCCTGAACTCACCTTAAAAAATAGGTCCATCTTTGGATTATTATGGTGAATCGTGTGCAGTTTGCTTAAGGCTTCATTCATACATTACTCGGTCTACTAACTTGTAATCAACTAAGAAAGTACTAGGTTGCCAAGTACCCTCCATTATTCTGCTATAAGGCCATCTACTTTGTCAGAAGGCTTCAATTTCATCTGTGCAACTTTTCATTTGAAAAGTTGACATTTCGAAAATCTGGAAGGACTCTTTATCAGCACATCATCAGTGTTGCCTGAGTTGGTTGCAATTTGTAATTGCTGCTCTTGGTACTTTTTAATTAAGAATTACTGTTAGCTTAGCTTTATCATTATCAGTTCCTTTTGTTGTGGGTTGCTTGGTTAACCCTACAGAATATACTGAAGCTTATTTGCATCAATAGTACTCTGGGTCTGTAATTTTGCAATAAGTAGACTCTAAGACATGTATACATAGTGGTTCAAATATGAATCATCCATCCTTCAGTGTGAGCAAATGTATGTATACATAATCCACTCCTACCAAATTATCACTAATTTATTTTTCCACTGGAAAATGAGACTAGATGGAGTCAGTAGGTCAAGCAGTTTTGCCCTAATTGGGGACCGATCAAAAATAATTTGATCCACTGCCTTTACTATGGGCTCATCTCAAGAATCCTACCTACATCAAACATCTCCTGTATGTAAGAGTGTTATGTTCTGAAACCTCCACTAATGCTAATACCACGTGCAGTCTTCCCTCATGAACTCCACTTAGCTCTGCTGGAGTATTTGAGTTGCTGTGAATACTGGAGACAAGAAAACTACAATGAGATGCAAATGCAGAGAAGTAGGTAAAGGCACAAATCAGCTAAGAGACATATGTCTTTACACCAGCTTCTGAGTATTTACAGATTCAGGTCTCAGCAGAACAAATTATATGCAGAGTTGTTCACAGCATAACTACAAAAACTGCAACACCAAGTTTTGACTGTTTTTCACTCCTTTCCCTGAAGAATATAAGCCTAGGCTACTTCCAAAATTTGCGCAGGCCCTCTGCTTCTCTACAGAAGCAAATTGCATGTGTCAGTTGGAATGTGTTTGTTCCCGATGACAGCAAGGAGTGGTAAGAGTGCTCAGGACAGAATGGGCAGCCCCCACACCAAGCCTGAGAATCTTGAGCTTCAGACTTCCCAAGCAGTAAGTCACCAGTGAAGCCTGGTCTTTGGGAGTCTAGGGGAAATGAATGAAGTCAAAGAAAATTAAACCAGCTTTCTTAGGCTTTGGTTTTCTTTTTTGTTTTGTTTTCTAATTGGAGCCCATCTCAGAGTTTCCTACATTAATGCACATTCTGACTCCCCAAAGGGAGACAGGAAAGAGCATGTCCCCATTGTGCTTAACCCTGGGGCCTAACTCCCCCTGAGAAATGTGCGGGTTGAGTGCTCTGGGGAACTCAGCCACTCATTTAGCCGTTTGACCACACAGTCAACAAGACTGCATTGTTGACTGTAGTCACTTGCGATCGAGGTGCAAGTGAGGCTCACTGGTGGAGCTCACAGCCCAATAGGGGAAAACATGAAGAACTAAGCGCAAATCAATGGTATTTACAAATTGCGATGACCACTGAGGAAGACAAGAACAAAATCTAAGAAAGAGGCCTCGTTTACATTCTGAGGCCAGCAGAGGCTATGAAAGAGGTCTTATTTCGATTCTGAGGTCAACAGAGGTCCCTGGCAAAGTGATATTTTAAAGTGTCACTGTTAGGGGGAAAAGGATGTCCTAAAGCTAATTCCATACAGGCTTTGTGGACTCCACCCCCACCCCAGGCCAAAGCCAAAGACACTGGGAACTCCAAATCCCATCACCACCAAAGGGAAGGTGGCTGGGACCTGAGGGTGGGGTTAAGCAGCCAAGTGAGTATAAAGACAGACACGTGGGCTTTGGGGGGGTCCCCCATTTTGGCTCTCCACCAGCTAGCAGCATCTGCCCAGCTCTGAGAGTGACTTTGGTTTTCCAGATCGGCGGATCGGGTAGGACGCATTAAAGACTTTATTTCCCTATTTTCTCCCTGAGTTGTACATTTTCCTTCTTTCCTTTTCCCTTGTAAATAAACCTTTTGTTAACCTTTTGTGTGTGCCTGTAGTGGAGTATTAATAAGTCCCTTTTAAGCGCGTGGGTGAGGACCCACACAGCCAGGCAACCCGTTCAATATCGGGGCTGCCCTATAACATCACCAGAGTATGGAGCTGATCAAGTGGAGACCTTCGAGGGAACAGCATGGGTGAGGTCCCGCAGCCAGGCGAAGGCCCAGTTCCTGGAGGGCCCAGTTTCTGGAGAACCCAGCAAAAAGCCAGAATGGCTAGAATGCCAAGAGCGAGGGGGAGAGGAGGTAAAAGATCAGAGGTGTCAGGGGATTGTTGATTTTATCATAAGAAAAATGGGAAGCAATTTATATTCCTCTTCTGATCACTGTGAGGGAACCAATTTTGGCGGACAGGTGAGCACTGTCGAGGTCTGAGACCACATTTCCTGTCTGCAAACCCTGGTCATGCTGGGAAGGAGATGGAGCCTCTGCCCACCTGCACCCACCTTTGGTCTCTGGAAGCCTGGTATGCAGGCTACCCTATGGGCAGTTCTAATGCTCCATCCCCCCAAGGCTGCTGGGGTGTGGGGAGAATGGGAGCCCCTAGACCTTTACCTATCTCAGTCCCCTGAGAAGAGCTATGGGAAATGAAGACCGGATAAGGCTGCATGTGTGCAGTAAAGGGAAGACCTACCAGGCAGAAAGTGGGCCCCAGGGAACCAGTACTGCCACCTTTTCAGCATGGAGGCCTTCTTTCCTCTTAGCCCTGTGTGGATTCAGTGGGCAGGAGAAATGCTGTCCTCCAGGCTGGGGCAGAACAAGGGAAAGCCTTTCTGAAGTTAGAATATTAATTTTACTTTCCAAATCCATATTAATCAGCATGAATTATAATTGTTGTGGTGTCTCCCCCATTATATTAAACCTAGCCAAAGGGGAGAGATCACTTCTGCATAGTTAGTGCTTTATGAAACGTCTTCCATGGGAAGTTATATCATTTGCACGGAGAGTTTTGAAATGCCAGAAACGTGCCTGGAAACCCCCACTTGGGTACATCCTTGGTTACAAAGCAGCTCAGTGGTGCCTGCCTCAGAATGATGCTTCCCCAGGTCTAGCACTGGAGTTTCCTGCCTCCGCGTCCCCATCCCCCTGTACTTTCTGCACACACATGGGCATTAGCTTTGCTGCTGGCATTTAAAAGGGCACTTAGGAAATTCTGAGAAGCCCCCAATGATTAAGATAAATGGTATTTTATCAGTGAAACAGACTTTTCATTTCTTGTTATCGATTTTCATGTTTTCACATCTTCAGATACAATTTGTTAGCCTAGGGCGGCATTCCAAGACACACAAACGTCGTTACAGCACCCGCTTTAAAGAGTGCCATATTTTATTGAGGTGGACAGAACCATAGATAAATATTTAATCTGTTGCACGTTTGTTCCCGTATGGCAGCCAGGGTTGAGGCTGTGCGACTCTTTGGGCTCTTACATTTCTTCCTGGAAACCCCAACAATGGCCTCACCACCTGCCCGTAGACACACAGTGCCTGCCCTTGGCAAACATTTGCTTGCTGGTGTTTCTGAAAAGCAGCTTCTGGAAATCCTTTTTCACTTAACTTCAGAGGTTACCCCTGCTTTCCTTATCTGTCATAATATTGAAGAATATAAACTCTCACGGGACATTTGGCTTCAAGTAATAGACAATAAGATGGTGACCAAATGAGCATGGTCGAGGCTGAAACACTGGGGTCATGGTTCCCTCTGCCTGAGTCTGGTTGATGCAGTACATTTGGAGGGGGTGGGGGGTGGGGAATGGGGTTCCATTCTGTCTACCGCTTTGGTGTCTACTCTTCCTGTGTCACTGGTTCTCCCAAACAACTGCTGGGATGTCCTGCCCCACACTGGAGTCCCATGCTGGCCAGACCCATGACCAAATGTGTCCTTGCCAGTGAGACCAAGCCCAGCACCGGTGGCTCTAATCAGGAGATCTGCCAGATCACTTTCTAAAATCTACCCATGCACATGTCTTCCTGTTCGGATAAAACCACTCTCTGATCCATGTGCCTTCAATGTGATTCAATGTGCCTTCAAAGTGATAGAGAGTTTTCTGTTCTTTTCATCCTCTAACCACCACGTGAAGTGTTCTCCCCCTGGTGGCACTGGCTTCCCTACCATGATGGAGTGGGGCTCCAAACACCATGGCACAAGAGCCACAGGCAGGGACGGTGCCCCAAACCACTCAGGATTAGAATGCATCAAGTGCAAGAATATTTGCAGAATGCCAATTCTGGGTTTAACCCCATTCTGTAGGGGAAAAATCAGATAAATTTGCTGGGTCCCTTCCTATGTGTATTTTTGCAGCCATGTAGGGGTGATAGATGTAGATCATTTGAAATAATTTGGAGACATGATAAGATAACATCAGACACCTCTAAGGAACATTAGATAAATAGATCCTCCCCAAAATACCCTAGCCCCAGTTGCTATGTAATCTTTGTGGGTATTTCCCCCCAGGACCAACAATGTCATTCTCCATACAGACTTGCAGCTACAAAACCCACAGAGCACACCTTAAAGCCAAATGGTGATTTAGGGTCGTTTTTCTAAAGTCTTAACCTGCTGCTGGGAAATCAGTCTTAATTCCATAGACAGGAATAGCCAGGAAGGACCTCAAAGTCTTGCCAGGTGTTGTGACTGTTTCAAACTCAGCTTCCCTAACCTCACTCCTTCACCCTTTGGCCAGCTCCATCAGTAGGCACCTCAACTCTTGTTTCCCAGCATGGAATTGCTGCAGAAAAATCACAGAATGCACACACCAGTGACTTCTTAGTCATTTTTCAATTGCCTTTGGGTGTTCCCTGGCCTCTGTCCACTCCTCTCTCATGCCTCATGGATTGCCTTCACCTCCTCCAAACACCAACTCCTACTTCTTCTCATGCCTCGCCCTGCGCCCCCAGCTTATATCTTTAACTTCCTTCACCAAGACGTCAGCACTATTTGCTTTATGCTCTTTCTGTAGCATAGCAGCACCTCTTCTCACTGCCTCTCCACGGCTTCCCATCTCAGTTCCTTGGCTGCCCCTCCCTCCACCTGCCTCCCCCGGGGCTTCCCTTGCCTCCAACAGCAACTTGACTTTTGCTGTAAACACGAGCAGACTTCTAGGCTGAAGAAAGCATACACCGGAGTCTCTCTCCTTACTGTTCGACCTTCTACCCTGTCTCACATTCTCCTTAAGACGCTCTCCTACAAGTAGACAGGCCCATGCTGATTCCATCTCTCTCCTTTGTCCTTTCCTTGATGAACCTCTAAAATGTGCCTTTAGCTTTCCAGAAACATAACTCCATCCACTGGGGCTGGCCTGGCCCCATCTCTCTGGCCCCACAGCCTCCCCTGACCTCGCTGTTCATCACCCCCTGCTAGGAACTCAGCTGCCAAGGTTTCAAGACTCTATTCTTCTGCTCCCCTCCCCTGCCACTGGCTGTGGCTCTGTTTGCTCTGGGTGGGGGATGTTTCTTCTTCCAGCTCCCTGGGGGCCTCCTCCATTGTCTCTCTTTACACCCCTCCCTGACCTCCTCCTTCCTCAACAACTCATCCAGCTCTTAGGCATTTCCATTTTCACATTTCTTCTTGAATGGGCTCCCCAAAGTTCAACTTGGCACACCTCAAACTGAATTTTTAGCCTCCCCATACTTTGCTCCTGCTTTAGACAGCCCTTGTCTCTTCCAACGGCGCCATTTCACCAGCCCTCTCCTTGCCAGGACCCCGCTGTCAGACACAGATTATGGTTTTCTGTTCCCTCCTCTAACTTCGCCAACACTGTCAATCTCTCCTATTGATTGCTTCTTCATGAACCACCTGTTTTGCATTGATGCCCCACCTCTTCAGGACCCCAATTATTCCCCAAATGCATGCTTCAGACTCTGACACCTGGATACTACAATGTCCTTGTCACTAGCTTCCATGGGGGCTATTCCACCCTGTGCATGCCCCCTGCTTATGTTTCTGCAGCTGATATTGTAACAGGGTGGTCTCCAGGAAAGGGGGAGGGTCCAGGTTTCCTGCCCCAACTAAAAGAAGAGTGGAGCTGAGCAAAGAGAGAAGCAGAAGCAGAGGAGACTGAAGAAGGAAGGAAGCAGGATGGAGAGCCAGAAGGAGCCCTGGAGGAGGCACATGGAGCCGAGAGACATGTGAAGAAACTGCGCTTGCCTTTTGGTCGTGGCCTGGGTGACACAGATGTGGGTGAAACCCGTGGGGAGGAAACAATGGCAGCTTTTATCTTGATGTTGATTTTGCTCTTTTCCTTCCGGGCTTGTCTGGTTGTTTCTGATCCTTTTCTGTGGGTCCCCACTGGAAGATGCTTTAGACTTGTGGCAGGCTTTGGGGTCTTGTTCTGCTTGGAGGGACTTTTACCCATGAGGGAACAGGTAACTTTGGGTGCTTGATTTAGAAACTAGATTATTTGCCTTTCCTGTACTATTTACTAATTGTATTAAAGTTCCTTTTCATTAAAGTCTCATATGTTTTGTGTTGCTGCAGCGGATGGCAGAACCTATTTAGAGCAGGCAGTTTTGCGGGGTCTGGGGTACCCCTCTTCCTGTCCTGTGACAATATCACCTCACAGCTCTGAAAAAATAGAAAGTGATGGCTATTGAGCTTACATTGTGCACTTGATACAAATAATCCCATGTTATCCTTAAGGCAGGTCCTATTTCTGTCCTCCTTTCACGGATGAAAAAAAAAAAAACAAAACACAACGAAGCCTAGAGAAACTGGGACTTCTCACCAGCCACAGGGCCAAGAAGTGACAGAGCCTGGCATTAGCCCGACTTCCAAGTCCAGCATCGTCTGACCCATGCTCATCTTCCTCAGCTGCGTTGCTGGCTTCCACTGTGCACAGACCAGGGTCCCTTTGTCAGTTCAAGGTCCCTAGAATTCTATTCTCTGCTGCCTGACCAATCACTCTTTACATGCAGACAGACCCATCTGTTGGCCAGGGAACCTTGCTTCCTGCCGGCAGCTGTTTGCCTTTGCCTTGTTTTTACATGGAATTCCTGAAACAGCTAGGCTCTGGCTGATAAGGTCGTCATTCACTTATTTTTCATCTGTTCAATCAATATTTAAACATTGCCTCTGTGCCAGACACTGTGCTCAGCACAGAAGGACACTGCAGAGAACAAAACAGCCATACACTCACCTCCATGTGTGTTACTCTGACTTCAAGCCCTGCTAACTTGCCTCTGGCCACCAAATCAGATGCCCAGTGGAACCTGAGGGCGTCTCCTCCCATGCTTCTGCTTCATCCTGGTCCCCTCCAGTTGCCATCCCTGATAGGTTCCTACTACTCCTGTCCCTTTAGTTGTGCAATGTATAGACTGTGCTCTCCCAAAGCCAGAGTGATACTAAGGGATGGGTGCTTCCTCAAGGGAAAGCTCAGCTCGAAGCCCCCTTTGCTTCGGGGACTGTAATCCAATGAGAAGCTCCATGATACAGGAAAGTCTTTAGACAGACTCTGTTGGACTCCAAGTTCTAGGCAGTGTCAGCGCTTGTAGGTGCTATTTTCAATATCTATTTTACAAAATAGAAAGCAAAGGTTCAAGGAGATTCACAGGATGGGACTCAAACCAGCTGATTCTTCCCTCACTTCCCCGCTGCCTCTGTGGTCCTGTAACTGTGGCTACCTGAGGACACACGGGTCGGAGAGGAGATCAAGAGTAATGGGGTTGGACTCCAGGTAAGGATTGTATTCCTCTTGACTTTATAAATGTGTCTATTACTCAGCGGCAGGACTTTTCCTTAACTGACCACAAGAAACTCCAACTTTAATGAAGAAAGATTTAGTAAAACTCCAAGGATAGTCTTGTGAAGGTATGTGCTCTTTTCCTGCCCAATACTTGCTTACTTGGGGTGCTCAGGGAAGGGGCATAGATATAGAATGCTGAGGGAGACTCATTTACTCTCCAGCAAAGAAATAGCCTACTATTGCTCTGGGGTGGATTTCAGAAACTATTCTGTTTGGGGCAGAAAACAGCAGACAGGCTGAGCACAAGACAGAAGGGCTAGAGGGAGCGGAAGGGTCTGGGTCTGGGCAGGTTGGAGGCTGGCAGCTCACCTCTGGGCCCAAGGAAAGCAGCCAGAACTGCTGAGATCACATAGTAAGGAACACACAGGCTGGACACAGTTCCGGCAGTACATGGGGAGGGAAGTAGTGGGAGAAAGACTCCAGCAGGTTGAGCTGAGTCCAGGCAGCAAGCAAGGCTTTGGATCCAGGGGAGTGGCAGCACTGGGCAGGTGGAGCAGCGTCGGGCGGGGGGGGGGGGGGGGGGGTGCTGACCCAGTCTGACAGCCCTAGAGAGGGGATTACTTTGATCAGCCTTTTGAGGCCCTCTGGGGAATTGCAGTGATGCAGGACAGGGATTGAGGCAGGGACTTAGGCCGATGAGCTGAGCAAAAGTGCCATACAAGTATTTAGGGTACACTCCAACTAGCCTATGGATCTCTAATAACATCCAAGACTGCTGCTAAGTTACTGCCTGCCCAGGAATCCTGCCCCCACTCTCTCCAATTTTCATTCCGCGACCACCCCAAGTCAGAGGATTGATTCCTGAGTCTGTGACTGGGAACCTCACAGGATGCAGCTGTAGAAAACTGAAGAAACATGACGACAGCAGTACTGACTTGTGGTCCAGGCCTGGCGGGCCCAGCTGCCCTGCTTAGAGCTCAGGACTCCACTGGCATGGCCTGCGCCATGTGCAAATGGGCTCCACCAAAGTGTCTGCTTCCTCCCTTCACAACCTCAATACTCACACTGACCTCTGCATAAATGCTCCTTGAGAAACTAAAGTGGTTGCATCAATGCATACTTACAATAATGATAAGATATTTCAAAATGAATTTCCAGGGGAAAAAAGAATGCCACACATAGCAACCATTTTCTTCTCTTATGCATCAGGGAATCAAATTACACAGTAAAACTGACCCAGGATAGACCCAGGAAAGAAGA
Source organism: Talpa occidentalis (assembly GCF_014898055.3). Classification (NCBI taxonomy): domain Eukaryota; kingdom Metazoa; phylum Chordata; class Mammalia; order Eulipotyphla; family Talpidae; genus Talpa; species Talpa occidentalis. The sequence continues at coordinate 28,524,232 of NW_023603184.1, forward strand.
CACAAGCAAATTTTCTAGGTACAGCCAAACGCCTTGAGCGCTTCTACTTAGAGCATACGATCTGGGTTCAAGCCCTGGCACTTGCTCGCTGTGTGTGGCTGAGCAAGTCACTTGACCTCTCTGAGCCTCTTTTGTATGCAGTGAGGTATTCACGGCGACTTATCACATGTTGAGTGCTGGGTTTGGTTCTGCTTTCCTGACTCAGGAAGGTCAGTGTCTCCTTCCCTCCCCATCCTTCTCAGGCCTCCCTGCTGAAGCTGAGCTCCAATCATACAGGAATTAACCATCCAGGACCGACCACCACAATTCTCTAGCCCAGCACTTGTCCAGGGGACCGACTGACAGCGACTGTGGACATCTGGTGACCCCAGAAGTGCCACGGCAAACAAGAGTTCTTACTGCAATTGTTATTCCTACAAGTAGAAGACCAGGATGGCAACCAGCAGCGGGCTTCCACTGCTCCTCACCATTCGATGACAGACGTTACTAATAAACCCAGTACTCTTCCCCCGCGGACAGCCATTCTGCTGTAGCGTGGGAGGGAGGCAGGAACAGAGAAAGAATTCTGTGGAACTACACAGAATTTATAGCTTAGGATACCAATGCAAGGTCCAAATAAGTGCCGGAATGTGAATCACCGGCCTTGTTTGGGTCAGATGCTGACTCCTGGAATAATTAGCTGCAAGTGGGGGCAGGGCCAGGAAGCAGACGCCCTAGGACAGTAATAGCAACCACTCAGACTTAGGAGGGGGAAACAACCACTGGAAGAAAGCTTGCTGTTCTGTTCAGGTAGAAGTACCGCACTCCTGTAGTGAAGCTACTATCCTACTTTCTGAGGACAGTACCAAGCCTTGTGAGAGCCAAGCAAGCAGACCCAGTGTGATTAAGGGAAGGGCCAAAACGACCCTCTAGAAAGGACTGACTTGGCCTGACTCGACTTCTGTGCTCTCTACCTTTGGGTACGCAGCAAGGTTTCCGAATACCCGTGCCTTACCCAGACAACCTCACAAAAGCCCACAGACCCTGTAGTCCAAGGGAAGCCCTGAGAAGTGGGACCAGGGAGCCCTTGGCCATGTTCTAAAAGCTGAGAAGCAACCACAATGAAATCCAGAAGGCTCTTAAGTCTGCAGTTTGGGAACAATCCCGCTAAGTCATAAATGCTTCAAATTCCTCAGCTTTTGCCTTCAGAATTTCTGGCAGCCCCAGGCAGTGAACGAGTGTTCATGGACAGACGCTGATTCTCCTCAGCTGGGGCAGGCCAGCCCAGTCCAGCCCCTTCCCGAGGCTGAGAAGCTGGCCTCTCCTCTAGAAAAGCCCAGAGACAAAAGGGCTTTTGCAGTGGACTCCATGGCTCTCACCCAGAGCCCCCTTAGGACCCAGGCCCTGTCCGCCTTCTTTATCCTCCCCTAACAGCAACCCACCATGCCATGCCATCCATGTCAGCCAAGGAAGCAGCTGGGCCCAAGTCCACACATTGTCCCCTGGGGACCCAATGACTGATCCATATGGATACAAAGCCTGTACCTTGCTCCCATGGGGATGTCTCTGAAGGACCTCTCGCTTTGCTTCCATGAGGATGTCTCTGAAAGGCCTCTCGGAGCTCGATGAGAGCTGAGGCATCCTGCAGCCGCCTAGCAATCGGTTTGTCTCCTATCTGACTAGGGCTCCCTCCCAGGTGTTCTTGCTCCACAGCTTTCATTCTCGTGCTCCATGCTTCCCACAGGTGCTAGCTGTTCCCCACAGGTGTCCCTGCTTCCTCTGGACGACTCCTGCTGGCAAACCTCCATCACAGAGCCTGCTTCCCAGGTACCCACAGGGTCTTAACAAGGGCAAAGAATCCCCGGGCCTCTGTGCTCAGAGCACTGAACAATCATTTCCTGCTGCCCCACCACCTCACAGGTGCAAACAGCTTGCCCAAGGCCTCAGAGCTGACTGGGGGCAAAACTGGCTCCAGGGGACTTTAACACCACTGCCCTCCATGTTTGTGGGACATTATTAAAGCTGTTGACATTTGAATACCTACTCTGTGTAGAAGCGCTTCCCCTAATCTTCACAAGCACCTTCTCAGGGAGGTGACATCCTTTCACATCTCACAGAGGTTATAAATGAGCTGAGCAATGTAGCACTGCATGGAAGTGGTAGAGGCAGATCCCAGCCCAGGCCTGTGTCCCTTGAACCTGCTACCTTGCCTCTGGGGCTTTCGGGGAAATGTAGTCTTTGGATTGTTTACCCCAAGGATCGCTTTCCCAGCTACCTCTCTGTGAAGACCTCCTGGGGAGGTCTCCTTGGACAGGGTGTGTGCTCCCAGGTCTCCTGGGGCCCTGGCCCAAGTGTGGCCCACGTGTAGAGAGTTGTTTTTGCAAAACAAGTTCCCACTCATTCCTGAGGGCAGCCCACTTGGCTGGCAGCGCTCCAGCCCAGGAATGCCAGAGGTTGTAGTGTCAGGATTTCAACCAAATGCTCTGCTGCTGCCTAGGCTCATTGGGCAGGCAACAGGTGTCTTCCAGAATGGCCAGCAAGGCAGGAATCTGAGTATAGAAGCCGCATTATAGACCAACCAGGAGTAGGAAGGGAAGCGCTACCTCTGCTCTGGGGATAAAGGGAAATGGTGTCTCACAGGGACCCCGCAAGATCCACAGCTACAAGGAAGGGCCGCTGGGCAGGCACTGTGGCGTCTGTGCAGGAATCTACTCACTGCTGCCAAGCTGAGGCCAGGCAGCGAGGGAGCATGGGGTGCCCACCCCCTTTTTCTTCTCTGACCCTCCAGTCTCTTATCTGTGAATACCAGTGGGAAGCCCGAAGCCAAGGTAGCTCAGTTGTTGCTGTTTTAGGGCAGTCTCCTGGGGTCCAGAGGAGGGGAGAGGAAGCTTGGGGAAGGGGCCTGGGGGTACAAATAGAGTATATCCAGCATACCAGCTCTGAAGACATTTCCTCATCCAAAGGGAGGAAGCAATAGCAGTCCTGCCTACCTCCAAGGAGGCTGAGAGGATGAGACAGGAGTTTCTAGGTCCAGGGAAGAGGGACTCAGCTCTCAGAGCCTATGATTCTCAATAAGATTCTAGAAGGCTCTATTGAGTAGAGCTCCTGGACACGAGAGAAAGGTGTTGGGATACTCGGTAGACCCAGACTGGAGTCACAGTAGATCTCAAGCTTAAGTATAATTGGGCCACTTAACTGGAAGCAACTTCTTCTTTTTTTTTTTTTTTTTTGCCATTATTTGTTCCGTTTATTTTTGTAACATTTGAAAAGAAGGCACAGAAGAGAGTAAACATTTTTTAAATGCTGTAGCTGAGAAGTCACAAACAAGATAGAAATGCTTTAGACATGATTGTCCAGATTTTTTCTTTTCTTTTTTTTTTTTTTTTTTTTGGTTTGGACTGATAAACTATTTCCCAGGAACAGAGGACTTTTGCTTTCCACAATGGACAATACCTGGAGAGACTGGTTTGCTTTCCAATGGGAACCCTGAGAAAAATTTTCATCTGAGACTGTACCCCAGCATCCATGGAAGCAACTTATTTAGGAGACAGTGGGGTATCTGGGAAAGCTATGGTCTAAAAGGCCAGGTTCAAATTTTGGCTTTGCTACTAATTAGGTGTGTAACGCCAGGAAAGGTGCTGAGTCTTTTGAGGACTGATTTATTATAAAAGCAATAAACTCTTGCTGGCTTGTTATAAAGATTGTATTCAAGGAAAATGATGTGTCACAGTACCTGGCGTACAATAGGTTCTCATTAAATCAGAGTTCCTTGCTCTCCTTTCTTAACACATGGAAGGAAATGGCAGATGTGTGAAACGGTAAGAAGTGGAAAATTAAGTAAGCTTGGCATGTCTCAGGAGAAGGGTTGCTTATGAAAGCAGTGCCCCTAAAGGTGGATAGGGGAAGGTCCACAAGAACCCCAGAAATGCTGCAAGACCAGTAACCTGAGACCACAGAGTGACCCGAAGTGAAAGTCCAGAGATGACTCAGCCTCGGGCAGGACAGGACTGTGCATGTTCCAAAGCACGTACCGGCTACAGCTCCAGGTCCCCCTGACCACCTGCTCTTCACATCTCATTGACCCACACTGCTTCAAAGGGCACTGCTGCCTCCCAGACACCCAGTGGTTGGGATGGGCATATAGGGGAAACCTTGAGCATGTGCCCTCCTCTGGGTGAGGGCCTGTGGCATGAGGGATGTGAATTGAGTATGAGGAAGAAGCTGGACCCACAGCAGTTCTGGATTTAATTCCACCTCTGCTACTACATGCAGCTTCTTCTGAGTCTGCCTCTCATCTGCAGAATGTGAGTGATAATAATCTCCTCTCTGTGGAGTTTCCATAAAGAGTCAGGGGGCCACCTGGAATGTGGAAAAGTGCAGGCACCCTAGGGTGCTGTGCGATCAAACAGAAATGCCATGCCCTTGTGCTCTCCCAAAGTGATTGCATCATAAGAAGCCATAGTGGAAAAATGACTCTCATCAAAGGCAGAGGAAGCACTAACTTTTCCCATATCCAGAACAGAAATGAGAATACAGGTTGCGATTGAGAACATAGCAAAGGAGGACCCCAAATTTAGAGTGCCAAGGTCATGGGAAAAAAAGTCATTTAGGGAATTGGGAGGTGCTAGCAGGGACAGATTAAACACAAGTGATCTGCATGGTAACTAATTCATCGAGATTATTCACAGCACATGGACCCCTGTGCAGATGCTGAGAATTCCCACTGGTACATGGAAGGGCACAGCAAAATTAGCTGTGGGTCTAAGGCTGGGAATGACAGAAACTGGAAAGAGTTCTGCCTGAGTCAGGGCAGAGATGCCTGTTCCTGGAACCCTCAGACCGAACCTAATAGTATATACCACATACTAGAATGCAGTAAAAACTGGACACGGCTCTCAATGCAGAGTGTGGGATCAGTCATTCCAGCAAATCCTTCTGTTAGCCTTACAAGTGCTCCAGGTGTGGGTGAGGTGCAGCGTCAGTGTACACTGACTATCAGCTTAATGATCTTAGTTTTCAGGATAGGCCAACAAAGATGGGTCCCACTTCCTAGTCTTTGTCAAGGAAAAAAAAAGTGAGATCATAGGTAGACTGGTTCCTTTCAGGATGTGTTGCCAGGATAGATGCTTCCAGCAAAATTCCTGGCACCTTGCTGGCACTCAGTAAATGTCCGGGCTGTCCTTTCTCTATGGCAGGCACTGCCATCCAGGCACTAGAAGGCTGGCACTCACAGTCTGATATTTATGTGAAACACACTGGAGATGGACTCCTTCTGGAAGAGCCTGGACCCAATGCCATACACAGAAGTCAGTTCCCAGGAACAGCACATCTTAAAGGAGAGGAGGCCAAGCATCTGGGCCCAGGACCTCCTGGACATAGCCTGTAGTCAGAAGAGGCCGTCTGGGCCTTTCTTTGTCTATGATTCCTTGTCCCAGGCCTTCTGCTCCAGCTGTCTGGATACAGTTGACAAGGGTGACAGCTACTTCTGCAGTTTTTGAGCATCAAAGCTGCTCCAGATGCTGGGCTGGGTTTTGGAAATCCACAAAGGCCTAAGACACCAAGAGGGAGAGATAAATAGGGCTGATGATAATTTTGAAGAAACAGGAGCTGAATCCAGAAGGACCTTGAATGTCAAGTTAAAGGGCTTTGTCCTACATTTGGGAATTATGGAGGGTTTCTCCATTTCTCAAAGCATGGAAATGATGAGAACGTATGTGACCATGTAAAGGGAAGGAAAGAGGGGGCCCTGCCTTTTCCTGAGCCACAATGCCCATGCTCAGTGGCTCCCTGGTGACCAGAGCAGTGCCAGTGGGTATGTCAGCTTCTTTGAACAAACTGAGTCTCCATGCCAGGCTGATTTTTAACTTTCTCACTATTCGATTAACCTCCTATGCTCCTTATTCTTCTAGCTGGCATGATTTGGAGGAGGAGGGAGTTGGGCAGTTTTGTTAAAGGCCCAGAAGTCTCCCAGATTTCACAGTATAATACAAATGCTAAAAAACTGGCTTTGAGATAGGTAGGTTGGGTTCTAAAACCAAATTTCCTTTCTTGGTGACCTTGACCAGCCCCTCTCTGTGCTGGGTTCTGTTTCTTGCCCATTGCTGTGAGGGGCAGTGAAGTCATGGGTGTCAAGGCAGCAAGTGCTGGCCCGAAGACCCAGAAAGAAATCAGGTAATGCTCACTGAACATGAGCCTGACTAGGTTGGGGCTGGGGCTCTGCAGGAGAAAACCCAAACCAGCCCAGCCCAGCAGGAAAAAATTCCATAACTGAGAGAATCTCAGGATCACCAGTGTTCTACATCCATATCAGGCAATGCTCTGACCCCCTGGTTGGGAGGGGCTGGGGCTCCGCTCCAAGGGTTTCTAGGCTATTAATAGTTGGTGGCAGCAGGGCTGCAGGTCACTGTCCAAGGGACTCCTCTTCCCTCTGCTCTCAGCTGCACTGCTCTTTAGAACCACTTAGAGTTATCTTATATGCGAAAGCTGGAATGGGGGAAGAGAGGGCCATGAAATCCTTCCTAAAGAAGACCACCATTCTTCCCAAATTGCTTGCTTCCCAACTAATATCTACCCATTATATCTCTGTTTTCAGTGAGGTAAATGAAAGAGCTTTTTTTCCCTCTGGTCTGTTTAAATACATAGAGCAAGCGTCTATAAATAGGAGTTGGCATTGTCAAGAACTTGTGACTTTTTCCTATTTACTTCTTATCCTGAGGTAGGGGCTACTTTTATCCCTATTTTGGGGGGAAGAATACTGAGGTTATAAGAGCATTCTTCAGAGCTGCAGGGCTGAAAAGAGAAGCATCAGGATTAAAGTCAGGAGACCTCTCTCCAAGTCTTCCTCTCTTCTTCTCACCCCTCACTGCTGCTCATTCACCAAGGAGCTCCCTCCAGTGATTTTTCAGAATTCCTCTGTAAACAGTATGGGAGCAGGAGAGAATTCCAGAGTCTCAAAAGGACCTACCATATTTCCACAAAAGTCAGGAACCCCTCCTTCAATATTTCTGGCAGATGGAACATTCTAGAAGGAGAATTGAAGGGAGCCAACTTTAACAAGTCAGTGAAGGAGCACATCACAGAGGTTGCCTTCATCTATGCATGAATAAAGCAAAAACTCTGACTTGACTGGCGTAAACCATAAGGAAAATTCCTCTACTAACAAGCATTCCAGAACTAGTTAATGCAGTGGTTCTGCGATGCCATCAAGGATGGCGGTTCCTTCCAGTGTGGACCTCTGCCATCTTCAGGGAGGAGGTGGATGACAGCTGCCCCCATCCCATGCATCACCAGCAGCCTCCACAATAGCATCCTCCTCAACCCTCCCCCCATATAGCTTCTTTTTTTAAGAAAAAGAACCTTTGCTGGCACTCTTTAGTGATGTTCCCTCATGACTTTTGGCTGGGACTGAGCCTTGCAGTCACTCTTAAACCAACCACAGCCAAAGGACATGAGGTCACCAGAATGACTGATCTGAAATAATAAAGATTTAACCCCAAGTTAGAGAGATGAGGCTTGGAACCCTAAAGGTAACCAGGTTTCTGTCTGCAGCAAAAAAGGGAGAATGGCTGGGGGAGCTGTTCTTCTGCCTCTGATCCCAGGAGATGCTATTGTCTCTGACTCACAGGTGAAAAAACTGAGATTAATAAACATTAATGACTTAAATCCATGCCTACTGGACTTTACCTGGCATGTTCCATAATCCCAGAAGTATTCAGAACAATGCTCAGCATGAAAGTAGTATTCAAGAAGCCAGCTCCACTTACTGCAACATTTAATTGGTGCCTGATATGTGCCAAGCAATGTGTAGGGCACTGGGGTACAACATAAACAAGGTGGAATCTCCATCCTTGAACATCTTGGTACCTTTTGGTCACTATTATTATTATTTCATTATATATTATTTTTACTCTATTATTCTCACTATTATTAACTGGCATTTACTCAGCACCTGTAATATGCTGGGTAATTTGAAAATATATAATGTTCATGTCAAGACCTGTGTATCCCATTTGGCAGACAGGAGAGTGATGCTGAAGGGTAAGAAGAAAGTTAGCCGAAGTTACATGGCTCATGGGTATCAGACCCGAGAGCAAGTCAGGTCCTTCTATCACTCATCTCGTTTCATGTATCTTGTTCTCTGTGTGTCCCGCCCTACACAATGTTCTAGCTCACACACACACAAAAAAAAACAAAACGTAAGGTGTAGCCAATATATAGATATTCAGGCCTCTGAAGTGATAGTTATGAGACCAGTTTTTATTAGTCTCTCCTTGTCTTTTTGCCTGCCCAGTAAAAGTTATCTGTCCCCCTCCAAGAGAGGTAAAATGGGGCCGTTTATCATTTCTTGTGGCTCTTAACTGCTAGAATGCCTCACATTATGTTTCCAACCAAATAAGTCAAAGGTCAAAATGTGTCTCCTCCCTCAGCTGGAGACTTCTGCCAGGGAGACCCCACAACCAGAGAAGTGGGTATGTGGTGTTTCTTCTTGCTTTACTTTTTTGGAAAATGAGTTTTCCTCAGGTCAGAGTCACTGATCCTTTCTAGAGTCCAGCAGTTCCTCCATTGAGAACGTCAGACCCTTGCTACCAGCAGCCTTCTGGGACCTCCTGGTCTTCTAGAGCTACCTCGGGCTGATCAGAAGGACGCATCCTAAGACTCAGCAGGCAAAAATGAAAGACATTTGTTGGTCAGCTTTCCTCAGAAAGGTAATTCTGGGGATAGCATGCAATTCAGGGTCCCAGGGGCTCCACTATGAACCCCACTCCTTTTCTTCACCAGCACACACTGCTGGGTGATGCTGATGTGTACTCTGCTCAGAACCGCCTCCCTCTCTGGGATGAAGATGCTTTGTGCCCTAAGACAGATCTCTGCCATCCTCCTAGGAGCCCTGAATCTGGGACATAGGCAGTAAGCCATCCAGCTTGCTCAGGAAACTTGTTTTAAAGGAATTATAAGAGATTCAATAAACATTGCTCCCTAAGTCCCAGAGAGTCACACTGCAGTCTCACAGACTCTGGGCCACCGTGTCGAGAATCTCAACCCCTTAGAGCTCATATCTACTTCTATGTTGAATGAAACCAGGAAGTTTTCTCCTCTCCCTTGAGGGCAGCTTCTCAGAACACCTCAGTCTCTGTGTTAGTTACTAGAAGTTCTTCTTCTTAAATAAGAGCTTTCTGGGAAAGTTGGGACAATAATCTCTCACTCGACTCCCAGGACCCAAAAGGTCTTAAGAGTTTGGACTCAGAGTGAGAGCCTGGCCTGGCCTCCTTGATTTCTCCACATGCTCTCCCCACCTGCCCCTACCTCCTCCCATCTGCATCTCACTTGCCTCCCCCTTGTGCATGTTATTTTTTCCTTGTCCCAGTCTCTTTACCTGGGCTCTTAATAAGGCCTCCTTGCTTATAGCCAGGGCTTATAACCATGGAGAAAGTGGGCAGAGGTCTGCGATTCTGGCTATATCCAGTTCTAATCCAGATCCTTCACTTTCCAGCAGTGAGTCCTCAGGCAAGGGACTCAACCTTGCTGAGACCTAATCTTCTCTTCTGTAAAGTTGAGATAACACCTCAGAGTGCAGATGGTGGATGAAGTGAGACCTTTCGTACAAAGATCCTGGTATAAAGCCTGACACACCATCCGTTGAGTCAGTGTCACACCTTGTAACTCACTAATGCTCAACATAGGCTTCTTGAGTTAACCTGAAATAAATAGTTCCCAGATTTCTAGGCTATCTTTGAAGGGTTTTCCCCCACTATCCCATCACAGTTGAAAAAAAAAAAAAAATCAGATGCCTGAAAGCTAAGGAGGAACTGAAGAGAGGGCAATGAAGTAAGCTGGACTCTAGAAACCCAGATTGCCTTTGGCTCAGTCTAGATTTGAGGGAAACCTGGAATTACTGCGATTTCATCACAGCAGCTGGTCCAAGATAAACCTGCCAGAACTGCTCAGAGGCCAGATCTGGATTGCAGTGATAGCTGGGGCCTGCTGAGCAGCAAGGAGAAACTATTTATCTGACATTTTTTCAACCCCAACCAAGAATTTTCTTTGGCTCAAGATGCTGTTGAGACCGGTTTTCATTTGCATGGAGCTCATTTGAGGATCCGGGCCTCTGACAGTGGAGACTTCTTAGAAAGACTTCCATTCCCCTGCCTCCTTTCCACGTGTGCCTTTCTCATGATTTAGAAATAATTATTCCTCCAGGAAGACTAATCCCTGGGTCTTACTTGTGCTTGGATTGTGCCAAAACCTCACGTATGAGTTCTCTCTGATTCAGTTCCTTACACAGCTGTGCAGGCATGGGCATCAGCAAAGATGGCCACCAAGGAACAGTTGCCCTTCTTCCAAATTGGCAGCCTTCATCGAATGGAACCCATGTTAACTGATGTGGCACATTTTAATACTTTTCACTGTTTCAAGCTGTGGCAGCAAATTAGAGTGTGAATCTTCTAGGCAGCTGCTTCTAGAGTGGCTGTCTGGAATCTCTACATCCTTGACTCCTTGGTGCCAGCCAAGGAAAATTTTGTCCCTTATTATATGTCTTGGAGAGATTTCAAGATAGTCTTGTCTGGACTAAAATATCACCATTTTTATAATATCACTACATAAATGATGCACTTTTCAAATAGATAGCATTTGGGGGTAGTATGACTATTCTAGGACTAGGACAATGATATTTGAGGGGAAAACAATCCAGAACATATCCAATTTTATCAGTATAATCTGTTTCTTGCCTTATTCCAATGACATTGATAGGAGCTGTCTCCCGAGCCTGTTGTATGTCTTTGGTTTACTGTTCTTAGTCAAAAAGAAGCACAAAGATGGTCTTTGCTGCACTGTTGTCATGCCAAAGATTTGAACCAACTTCAATGTTCATCAACAGGGGGGCTGGCTAAGTCAGTTCTGATACATCCAGTCAGCAGAATGCCATACAATACTTGAAAAAGAACGAAACAGCAAGAATGAACGAACAACCAGTGCTATTAGGAAACAATCTTCAAGAAATATAGTTCAATCTGGAAATACACCGGACTCTTGTCATATTAGTTGTCCATGGGGAGGAGAACTAGTAGCAGAGGAGATGGGGAAGATGTTTTTGCTTTTACCATCTAAGTTTTATACACTCTGATATTATCCATACCTACAAAAATAAAATGATTGGTTTTTTCAAAAGGTACATTCAGAGTCTAGTCTGAAAAACATGGATGAACCACTGCGTCATTCAAATAGTGGTAACCATAAGAACTCACATTTGCCGGGCAATTCTTCTGTTTTCAGCCACTGCATTAAGGCTTCTTCCTACACATTTCATCTGCTTTTCTCCTCAGAGCAATCTTAATGAAGTAGATGCTACCATCTTCATTTTAAAAAAGAGGACCCTGGGACTCAAAGTTGCCCGAAGTTATACAACCCACAAAAGACTGGGATTCAAACCTAGATAAGGGTGAACTTTTCCCCCTGCCCCCTGGGGGAAATGCGTCACCCTGACCATTGTCCCCAGGGCCTGGCAGAATGCTTGGCACATGGGAGGGTCTAATAGTTGCTGAATAAATGATAAACAGAAAGCGAAACAATGAGAGCAAAACATAGTCAGTAATTCCCTAAAAGGAATTTTGTACATGTTTGAGCAACTTGGAATTGCAGGATAACACCCCACTGAGATTACTTGGAAGACAACCACCTTCATTTGGACGGCTATATTCTGTTGTGTTTGCTTTTTAAAAAAATTAGTCACATTGTTTTTAGTCACACCTCACAAAGCCTCATTACTTCAAAATTCCTTTCTGGCGAAAGATGATTTCACAACAAGGAGAACCAGAGAATGTGGTTTTCATTAGGCTACCTTTAAAAATAGCTGTTTTTCAGATGGGATCATATGAATAAATATTTCTCTTTTGTTTCAGCTTTTGTTTTTCTTCATGATTGTTGAGAAAGTCCAACAAGTGTGGCCATTCTTTTTCAGGGTGAATTTGGGAACCAAACAGTTAAACAATCAGCCCACTTGGCTTCCTTGTTGCCTCCCAGCCAAGGAGATGAATGGAATGTTCATGAGGTCTCTTGGCAGGCGTCCACATTCCTATGGGAACGTTGCAGTAGTGAGAGCTTTGGGACACTAAGAGGCAAATGTGTGGGAGCTGTGGGGCAAACTGCAAACGATCCAAAGTCTCAAAAAATGCATGGAGCGCCTTTGGCCCAATGATGCTTTGCAGAGAACCAGCGAACTCACCCTTTCTTGCTCAAAATCCATGATAGAGACAGAAATCACCCCTGTCCGGTTCTTTCCTCCAGCTGCCCAGACCTTGAATGGTGCAGGGTGCTTCCTGCACCACTGCGGATATGAGTTCATTGAAAGGAGCTTGTAAAGGAGTCCCACGTCTTAGGCTGATCTTTACATTCCATCTTTTTCTCACACTCAACAAAATGACTTTAGAGAAATTTGCCCAACCACCTCTTCTTTTCCCCTTCCCCAGTCCTGCAGCTTTCTCTGTTCTTCCCCACCACAGAAGACTCAAACCTAGTGGCATTTTGTTTACCTCAAGTATTTTCTTGATTGTTTAAAACATACTCTAGGTGAGCTCATTAGAATTCCTCACCCCAACTCTCTCTGGCTTTTAGAAAAGGGCTTCATCTGATCAATGATGATGATGAAAGTTGGGTTTTCCATTTAAATTTAGAAACCATGAGCTTTATATTCTCCCCACCCCCTGCAAAGCGCAGCTAATAATAAAACTTCTTGTCACCCCATTAAAAAAGAAGCTCCAGCCTAAAGTTGCTGAACCAGACTTCTGGGTTAACCCCAACATCTCTTGTACAATCACATTAAGAGATGATCCCTCTCTGAGGTGTCCCCCTTAGGTGGCAACGTTACACAGGAGTGGTAAACACTTTAGAGTTCTCTACGGTAATTCAGGCTTTTAAGGAAGGACTTTGTTTTACTCTAGTGCCATTAGACAGTGATATGGAAGGACTGGAAATACTGTGAGCTATGGATTTTCTTATTCTATAACTGTTCCATCTCACCCTCCATGTTTGCCAAAAGACAGCCCTCTATTCCATCCCCAAAGGCTAAGAGATAAACCAGTAGCTCATGGGCTTTGTTAGTAAGACCCTAACTGATTATTGCCTCTCAAGGCAAAACTAGGAGTCTCTCCCAAGGCCCTCAAACCATAAACTTACAAGGAAGGGACCAATTGGGGGAGAAACAGTTTCTCAGGAGGGAAACAGCCTTCTGGTGGCTCCAGGCACCAAAACCTTAGAAGACTTTAAGATCAGAACAAAAAGAATCAAGGGACTAAGACAAACTATAGAATATAACAAACTATGAAGGTGAAGTCATTGCCCAGCCCAACTGCATCTTCCAGAGAGGCTTCCACCTTGGCCACAGAAGCAGCTCTGGGCTACAGTGACTTGCTGCTCATGCCCTGCCTGCCCCCCACCCCACCAGCCCCAACTGAGAATAAGTGGCCACTTAACCCAAACTGAATGGAATTTTCTCTCCCAGGAACTGAGATGTGGGATTCAGACATGCTACTCGTCCTGGCTGGACATTTGAACTGAAGAGATATAACTTGTCCTCAGTGGGGTAGCCATCATCTATTCAGTAGCTATAGAAGCCTGAAATTCCTTCTATAGAGAGAGTGGAGACCAAGAAACTGACCAAACTGGGGGAAAAGGAGAAAGAGAGAGAGAGAGAGAGAGAGAGAGAGAGAGAGAGAGGGAGAGACCCCATATATACCCTCTTAGTAAAGTTTCAAACAAAGAAAAATGCATCTCTTTCTTATCGCACTCACCATAGGTCCCACTCCAAGAACATCCCTGCCTGGGTGGGCTCTGTTTTATGCAATCTGAGATGTCATCCATTGAAGACATGCCCCATTTCAGAAATGGTAAAAAATGGATCAAGATCCAGTAGAATAGTGCGTACCTTTCCAAATGCTTTTCTCAACATTCTACATGGCTGTAGTTTTTTGTGTGGAAATTAGATTTTATTAATAGACTCATTCTAAGCACACTCTTCCCCCCCCCCCAAGCACATTCTTCTACAGTTGCTTTTTGAACACTATTTCTTGGAGCATTTGCCCTTTCATTTAAAGACTTTTTCCTATCCATCCTGAATCTCTAGTGTTAGAACAATGCCTGGCACACAGTAGGCACTCAATAAAGAAAGTCTTAATCAATGAACGGTCCGTCTCTTTTGTCCTTCTAATGCCTACATGGTCTTAAATAATCTTTATTCAACCTTTCCACATTAAAATAGCCACTTGTATACTTCCCATTTTTTTTAGCTTAATGAATCATACTACAGCAAACATCCCAGCTCCATTGTGTTTACATAACAGAAATAGTGATCATCCTGGAGTGCTCACTACATTGCAGATGCTAATATAAGTGCTTACTTGACTTGCTTTCGCTATTTAATATTCACAGCAGCCTTCCAAGATTGGTGCTATTAATTCTCCTCACCATTTCCCAGATCACGAAACAGAAACAGAGGTTAAATAACTTGCTAAAAAAAAAACCACCAGAGAATAACTTAACAGGCAAGGATTGAGACCCAAGGCAACCCTGTTCCCAAGGCTGGGCTCATATCACTATACTCTTTGTTTAGATGGGTATTTTGAAGTGAATTGTTATGACTGTCTGAGGGAAAGAATATTTCACTGTAAAAATGTGGTATCAATTTCATAACAGGTCTCTCTCGTTGCTTGTGCATACCTGCTTCTCCACACCCTTGTCAATAATGGATGCTATCAGTTTTTAAATCACTTTAAGATAAAAGTAAAAAAATACTATTTAATTGTTCATTTACTTTATACTTCCTACTTCTTGAGACATCAAGCTTCTTCCCATTGATTATTGGCTATTTGTATTTTTCCTATGAATTGCTGCTCATTTTGCATTGGATTCTTTGTCTTTTAGTTAATGATTTTTAGGAACATTGAATATTATTATAACCATGGCAAAAAAAATTCACCTAGGTTGTTCCTTTGATACGTTGTCACTTAAAAGTTTTATAATTTTGATATAATCAGATTCATCAGTTTCTTTTTACAAATAGCTTCTGAGTTTTGTGTTCTTTCCCACCCACAATGACAAAGTATTTCATTTCTTTCTTCTAACATTTCTATAGCTAGAGCAGTAGCAACAGCAGCAATTTGCAAGACCTGTATGAAGAAAACTTTTTCACTCTCCTGAAGTAAGTGAAAGAAGATTCACCAAAGTTGCTAGGAAGACTTAAGCTTATAAAGATGTCAATGATTTGCAAATGAACTCAATAAAAATACCAATAAGCAATAACAAGTTATTTCAGAACTAGACCAAGTAATTCTAAAGGTTATCTTTAGACAAAACATAACCTTCTGAAAATGAAGAGAAATGAGAAGTATTCTTAACAGATTTTAAAACATTTTTATAAAGCCTCATTCAGTCTTAGTATATGAATTCAGACTGACCAACACAAGAGGATAAACAATGAAGCTTTAGAGTATGATAAATGTGACATCTCAAGTCAGTGGAGGAAGGTGGCCTATTCAGTGATGTTTTGGGGCAGCAAGTAGCCATCTTGAAAACAATATACAGTGGATTCTCATTAGCAGTGATTATGTTCTATAAAGGTATTACAAACATTGAATTACTGAATACAGAATCACTTTTGCTAGGAGAAAGAAAGTATTAGCATTCCTCAAGCTTCTGGTCACATTTTCATCAACTAGCAATACATACTTTATTTTATGTAGGTTTCTGATTAAATGCACCTCATTTAATATACATTATTAACTCATTAACATTGTTGAACTCACAGCCAGTAGCACTTTAACTCATGCCTGAATGAAACTTACCTAGTATAAGCATTCCGCCATAAAGCAGATGTAACTCCTTGAGTTTAAAAAAACTAGAAAACACTTTGGCACTACATGTAAAGGCTACTTAAATAGCAAAATCACCAACAATCAGCAACAGGCACATGAACAATGTTCATCATCACTTATTATCAGGGAAATACAAATCAAAACCCCAAAGAGATGCCATCTCCTATCAAAAAGACCAGAACAACAAGCATTGGTGAGGATTTGGAGAAAAAGGAGCCTTCATGCGAATACTGTTGTGTATGTAGACTAATAAAGCTTCGATGAAAAACAGTATGAAGGCTTCTCAAAACATTAAAAACAGGTCTAGCACATAATGCAACAATCCCACTACTAGATATCTCTAACCCCCCAAACCAAAACCATTCATTTGAAGGAATATATGCACTCCTATGTTCATTGTAGCACTATTTACAATAGAGAACCTATGAAAACAACTGCCCAAAAGTGGATAGAAGATGTAGTATAAATGCACAATGGAATACTACTCAATTATGAAGCAAGACAGAATCTTGCCATTTATCACAACATGGATGGAATCGGAGGGGATTATGCTAAGCAAAATAAGTCAGAAGGAGAAAGACAAATATGTGGAATATAAAGAAAGAAACAGACAAGATCAAACAAACAAAAAAACCCTGAAGTCTGGCTATAGAACTAAGGTTACCAAAAGTGGAGAATAGGAGTAGGAGCAGGGAGTATTGGGAGGAAGGGGCCCAGTAAGCAGTGGTGTAGGATTACTGGGGCTTTACCAGTAGGTGTGGTGGAATAATAATAATATACACCTGATGAGGTATGAACCTATACCCCTAAAACATATACAGTCATGTAAAACAACATTACCGCAACAAAAATAATTACTATTTAAAAAGAGGGCCTCCTTGGTGGCACAGGGGTTAAAATCTCAGCACTATCAAGCTATTGCCAGCTCCTGGGATATGAGTTCGATCCCCGGTCAGGGAACTAGCCACGTGGCGCAGCAGACCTCTCCTGACTCACCCGCTGCTCCCCATTCTGTCTCTGGTGAATCATCTCACCACCTCCCACACCTTTGGCCTACACCCCAGTTCTTGTATGTATAAATAAATAAAATAAATCTTTAAATAAATAAATAAAATTTAAAAAGAAAAAAAAACCTAATATAATCAAAGCTAATTTAACTGGTTAAATAATCAAAATAGCAAAGGATAAATGATAAAACAGGAAAACAATATACTTGAAATTCATGAGTAGAAGGCTAATCTCCTAGACATAAACAAGAAATAAACTAAAGTCCAATTTTTAAAAACTGCAAAAGATATAAAAAATTCACTGAAAAAAATAAGCATTTCATAAAAATATGAAAAGATGCTCTATTTTATTCAAAATAAAAGGCATGGATTGATGAGATGATACTGCTTTTAGAAAGCATGTATTTTCATATATTGCTACTGGGAGTTTTAATTGGTTCAAACTGTATAAAGGACAAGTAAGCAATAATTATCAGAATTCAAATACATATAGGGCCTCCCCGGTGGCGCAGCGGTTGAGCGCTCGAAGCTGCCCGAGGCCTCTGGGTTCGATCCAGAAGGGTCCCACATGTATCTCCTGTGCTCCCCTCAGCAGTGTACTTCGTCCTTCTGAATTCTCACCCTCCCGCGCTTCTGACTGTACCCAGTGCATGTATAAATAAATAACAAATAGATAAGATAGATAAATAACCAAATACATATAATCTTTGGTCCAGAAATGTATTCTTAGGAATTTACTTATACCTAGGCACATGAAAAATAATAACCAATGAACAGGGTTATTCATTGCAATACGTTGGCATTAGCCAGAGATTAGGGTGTCAATAAAATAATGATTAAATATATTATGGCTATTTATACAATGGAAAACTGTGCAGCTGCAAAAATACATGAAAAAGCTCTTCATGGATTAACACAAAAATTTCACCAAGACATATTGGTAAGTGAAGAGCAAGATGCAGAAAAATATTTACATATTCTTGTGCAAAAAGTGGAGAAGAAAAAAATAATTACGTGTAATTTTGCATATACACAAAATTCAATGAAAGGATTATTTAAAAACTAATAACACTGGTTACCTATTTTAGCAACTGAGCAAACATTGGAATGAAGTGAGAAGGAGATTGTTTTAGAATTCCTGATGTTCCCTTGGGAATGTATGACATATTAAAAAATTAAATAGAAAATTTTATTTTAAAATAGAAGCTGGATAGATTGGATAATAAGATGAGAGCACTTTAGCCTTATATCAACCCAAGAAGCAGAAAGGCAATTAGAAACACCTGAAAGGAAACAAACAAACAACTATATAAAGAAGTCCTAGTCCAAACTGGAAGCAAACTAAAATTCATCCTGATTTCTATAAATGATAAGTGATATACATTTAACCTTATTACTTATGCAGAATCAGGACCCATCTATTCTCTAAGTCTCAGATTCTTGAACAGTCAAGTCAGGTCATTAAGTGCCAATTTAAATTCTGCCCAGCCTGTTACTCCCTGGATTAAACTAACCAATGACATTCAAAAGGGAAATTATCATGACTAGAAAACTCTTTTTGTAAATTTCTGAACTATTAAAAATAAAACAAAATCTAACTATTGAAACTGTCTTTAAAACTTGTACACATCTCTATCTATCATATAAAACCTAGAAACCCAGTGTACCAAACCCACCAGGCTCTGGGAAGTCAAGGATGATTCCAAAAGTCAATGAAATCATAAATTATCTTTATGAAAAAAGCTCCCTGGACAACACCAACCTTATTTGGCTTCTCTTTGCAGTCAGGCCGAGTTGTGTGCCAGAGAGTTCCGTCTCATTTTCAGTAGGTTCTCTGGGAGTTGCAAGACTTGCCATCCAGATTTTCTCTACCTGACTTAGCCAGCCTCCAAGAGTTCCATGAGGACAGCAGAAGTCTTGGTTTATGGATACATTGATGTGATTTTGGCATTGCATCATGGAATAGACTCAACAGCAGGGATCAGCAAAATACAGTCCAGCCCTTTAACCAAGTATAAAATTTAATTGGAACATGGCTACACCCTTTCATTTACATATTATTTTATAGCTGCTTTCATGCTACAGGAGCAAACTTGAGTAGTTACAACAAGAGAACCTACCTGCAGAGCCAAAAATATTTAATATGTAGACCTTTACAGAAAAATTTTGCTGAGCCTTGCTCAAGAGTCTCCAGGCTTGACATCCAGCTGACTCCCACTGGCAAAATCAGACAGACACAATAGTATGTGTAGTTTTAATCACCACTAAAAATCCTGTTTTGGAGATAATATAGATATAAAAATAGAGTTATAGATATAAACATAGATAAAATCATCAGTATTATCAAATATAATTATGTCTGTACACATGTTCTGTATATACACACAGAAGGGTGTATGTATGTGTGTGTGTGTATATAGTTTCCCTCTTATTACAAAATAATAATAAAATTAAGAACAAGGTATTCATTGAGAGACTATAACAACCCTATGCTTATTTGTCTTTCTCACCAGAGTCCAATGTGTTCTACACACCTAAGGGAAGGCAGCCAGCATAGTTTAATGGAATAAGCAGATAGACCCAATTAAAATCAGCTCTCTTGCATTCTAGTTCCTTGAGCTCCACTTCCTTTCTCTGGACCCTGAGGATACTATTACATTCCTCAAAGGGAGGGCCAATGAGACAGCACATGTAAATTGCCCTGTATGTAGCACTCAATAAACGGTGATTATTAGTTTTACTATACCTAAACCTCCTCTGTCTGGATCCCACCCTTACTTTCTTGCTTTTTTTCCTTCCTACGTCCAATTACCCAATGCCACTTCCCTTTATTACTGACAAGTAAACAATTACTGATATCTTTACTAATATCCTTTATCTTATTTGTGTTTAGATGCTTATTTATTTTACTCATTATTGAAGACTAGAAGACTCAGTTAAGTTGCAACTAGCTAGTAACCAAAAGCATATGTGTAGATACATGTTTTTAATAACTAGCATATAAGAAGTAAAGAGGAAATACCCCCATTCCGGAAATGAAGAAGTAACGTAAAATCAGAATCATAATATGGGAACTATCTCTGGAAAGATACTAGAGGAAGGGGAGTAATGTTAGTTTTAGTAATCTGGGATTTGGATTTCAACACCCATGTAGGGACAAGAAAGCTCCATGTTATACCAGGAGCTAGAGATGAGTTGATTACATGCTTGGCAAATTCTAGATAGGAAAAATTATCCAACTGCCATAAGCATCATAAGAAAGCTTACCAATCTTAGTATCTGTACTGAAGAAAGTAAAAGTGTCTCTTGACAATTCAATATATATATGGGGTTGCACCATACATGGGTTTAGATTTCAAGTTTACACTCTCCATGAAATCCTAGGACACTGAAGATGACCAGTGTCTGAAAGTAATTATTTCATATATTTTGTGAGATCATCTTCAATGGGATTTTATCCTGGGGAATAATGCATAGATGCAAAATTAACATAATTTGGTAGAAGGAAATGCAAAACTCCTCTGGAAGTACTTGCACTCAACATAGGCAGCACAGCATTCCGGCCGAAAAAATTACAATGAAGATAAGCTCACAATAAAAAATACAATGCTGGACACTTGAAGACATAATTCACAATTAGTAAACAACAGTATGCACCACACAGGACATAATATAATCACCAAGAATCTTAGATGCAGTCTGCATCTGTAAAATAGGAACTTAGAAGTTATTAAAGTTGAGAACTTTTTTGGGCCAATATGGAGTAACAAGATTGGATTTGCCCTCCCATCTGAAACAACCCACAAAGGAGAAAATATATGAAACAGTGGCTATCAGGCATTGGACATTAGTCAGCTCAACACAATGACAGCTAATAGAAAGTAAACTCAGCAATAGCCAGAGTTTATTGCTTGGCTGGAATTTCTAGGTGACGACACAGGAAGGGAGAACGGAGGCAGAAGCCTACAGTCTCCTTGAGTTGAGAAGATAGGGTTGGGAGGCAGGGAGGCTCAGGTGGCTAAAACCCACGGGACAAAGTAACATAGAAGAAAGAGACCTCGAGAGAGCTCCAGGGATCATCAGAACTTCTTGAGTCTTCGACTGACTGCAGATCAGAGCATGCTTATAAGGAAACTACTGACAAATGGGGCAAGAATCAAACAAAAAGAGCAGAGGAAACAATCCCCAAAGTTCACGCAGAGCCAAGACAGTTTATTTTCCCAATCCTCCTAATTCAAGAGTATTCAATAGAATACTTAAAAAGATGCCACCTCATTAATGATATCAAGATTTAGGACAAATAATTTTGTGAAGGGTAGAGAGGGGACTTTAATAATAACAAAGGGGCCAGATCATCAAAGGAAATAATTCTTGAGCTGAGGAGATAGAGCTGAGAGCCTGTGAGTTTCAAGGTGGCTAGCACTTGCAGGACAGAATGTAAGAGAAGATTGCATATCACAGAAAGAGAACTCCAAGGATCAGCACAGAGTCCCCTTGAGTGTTTGGTAGGCATGATAATTAGTGAGGAAACTAGTATAGGTTAGGGGAAAAAATATCCAAAAGATTTAGAACAATGCTCGGTGCTCACACATAGCTAGGAATGGTGCTAGATCCCACCAGCCAGATGGGGAAAACTTTTGATTCTCAGCATGTGAGGTGGAGTAGACAGAAGACTTTTGTCTCAATAGCAGGAAATAATTAGTCCCCTAGTAAGCACTGTTCCAGCTTTGCCTAATAAATCTTAAAAGCAAAAACCTGAAAGGATCAAACTGTTTCAAGTAACTTAACTGTGTCCTGCAGCAAAGGGCAAGAAAAAAAATTAGCAGCACCCACCAAGAGGAAATTCACAATGTCTGTGATCCAATTAAAATTTCTCAGATATGAAAAAGGAGAAAAAACCCATAATGAGAAAAATGAGTAAATAAGTTGGAAACAAACCACAATTGACACAAACACTAGAATGGGCAAACACAGTCATCAAAACAGTTTACTATATTATAGTATGCATTTTTTAAAAATTAAGTGAAGATATGGAAGATATTTTTTAAAAAAAGAAACAAATCAAATCGGCATAGAAGAAAACTATAATGTATGAGTTCACAAATGCAACAGGATTAATGGCAAATTAGATATTATAGAAGAAAAGGTTTATGAACCTGAATATAGAGCAAAGGTAACTATCCAAAAAAAGAAATTAAGAAAAAAAAAGAATTTTTTTAAAAAGTGAGTATAGCATCAGTGAACTATGGAACAACGTCAAGTGGCCTAATACACTTGCAACTGGAGTCTTTGAAGGGGAAGAAACATGGGAACAGAAAAATATTTCAAGAAATAATAGCCATAATTTCTCAAAACTTGATGAAAACAATAAGCCCACATACCCAAGAATTTCAATGAATTCCAAATACAAGAAATACTAATTATTATTATATCACAATTATAATATAAATGTATTTATACCAAAACTCATCATAAATAAGTTGTATGAAATAAATGATTAAAAAAAAACCTTTTAGGCAACCATATTAAAAACAAAACCTAAACACAACAATGTGTTGTGTCATGCTCATTACCCCAAACTACAAAGCTATAGTAATCAAAACACTATGGTATGGACATAAAACCAGACATATAGGTTCCTGAACAGAATGGAGAGCCCAGAAATAAAGCCATGCATATATGGTCAACTAATTTATGGCAAAGGAATCAAGACTCCATAATAGGGAAAGGACAATCTCTTCAATAAATGTGTTGTGAAAACTGGACAGCCACATGCAAAAGAACAAAACTGGACTCTGTACAAAACACAAAAATCAACACAAAAAGGATGAAAAAATGTGCACATAAAGCCTGAAACCATAAAACTCCTATAAGAAAACATAAGGGATAAGTTTGTTAACATTGGTCTTGACAGTGATTTTTTTTTTTTTGTTTGATGCCCAAAGCTTAAATAAAGATAATCAAATGGGATTATACAAAACAAAAATCTTCTGCATAGTAAAGGAAACCATCAACAAAATGAAAAAGCAAACTACAGAATGGGAGAAAATATTTGCAGTCATGTATCTGATAAATTAATTTCTAAAATATATTTAAAGACTCATACAACTCAATAGCAAAAAAATAAGCAAATTCAAGAGCAAAAAAAATAAAAATAAAAAATAGGCAAAGGAACTGGATAGACATTTTTTCCACAGAAAAAATACAAATGTCCAGCATTTACATGGAAAAACTGTTCAACATCACTGATTGTGAAGAAAATGCAAATCAAAACCACAATGACATTCCTGTTAGAACAACTGTCATCAAAAAAGACACAAGATAACAAGTGCTGGAAACTTTGTGCACTGTTGTGGGAATGTAAATTGGTATAGTCACGATGGAAAACAGTATGGAATTTCCTCAAAACTTAAAAATACAACCACCATATGAGCCAGCAATCCCACTTCTGGTATATTATCCAAAGAAAATGAAAAGAGAATATTGAAAAAAAAACTGCACTCCATGTTGATTACAGCATTATTCATAATAGTTAAGAAATGGAGACAACATAAGTGTCTGTCAATGGATGAACAGATAAGGAAGATGGGTTATATTCACAACAGAATATTTTGCATCCCTCAGAAAAAGGAAACCATGCCATTGGCTACAACATGGATGTGCCTTGGGCATTATGCTAAGCAAAATAAACCAGGCAGAGAAATATAAATATTGCATGGTAGCACTTTAAAAAAAAAAAAAGTCAAACTCATAGAAACTGAGTAGAAAAGTGATTGCATGAGACTAGGGGATTGGAGGAGATAGGTAGAAGTTGATAAAAAAGATACAAATATTCAGCTATAAGATGAAATAAGTTCTGAGGATCTAATGTAAAACAAAATGAATATAGTTAACACTGTATTATGTAATTGAGATTATGTAATTGAGATTTGCTAAAAGATTAGAACGTAAATGTTCTCATACCATCCCCAGCCCCCAAAGATAAACATATTAGATCATGGATGTATTGATTAACTAGATGGTGGGAATCCTTTCAAAATGTGGATTTGTGTATATAAAATCACCATAGTGTACTCTATAAATATCTTACATTTTTACTTGTCAATTATACCTCAATATAGCTGAGAAAAATATGTAACATGGGGTGAAAAAAGATAACTTGGCAAAAACAAGGCATGAGAAGACAACAGACAACTTCTCTAAAATACTAATACCCATGTGATCCAGCAATTCCACCCCTATTCATCTACCCAAAGAAATTACTAATTCAAAACACTGTCATCCCTTTAGTCACTTCAAGAATGTTTACCCTTACCTAATGGAGCATAATTATAAAAGCTGCTTAAAATCATTGATAAACCCAATGTCTGGGTCAGCTTGGGATTAGCATCAGTTATTTGTCTTTTCTCTTAAGAACAGATCACATTTTCCTGGTATTTTGTGTGTCAAGCAATTTTGGGTTATATCTGGGATAATTTGAATATTATATCTTGATACTCTGGATTTTGTTAACACCACCTGGAGAAAGTTGAATTTGACAATAAACCTGGTTAGATTAAGACTGTATATTCACTTTCATCCTCTGTGGGCTATGGCCCAAATGTCAATTTGAATTTTTAAAGCCTTTACTATGCTATGTTGGGTTTGCCCCATGCATGCACCACTCATGAATTAGACTGGGACTTGCACTGTGGATCATATTCCAGTTCGGCACTCACATTTTGTCCTAAGCTTCTTTGGGTCTGTTTCATGCATGCCTAGCTGAGAATGAACCCACTACTGTGTTGATTGATCATGAGCCATGATTTATCACTGGCAATTGCCTTCTCTAGCTCTCACCTCTTCAGGAGTTCCACCATGCTTTCCAGATCCCAAGGTTAACATTTTCTGGTTCCTGTGAACAAAATACAGGTTTCTGTCTGAGTTTTAGCCTCATGTACTCGCATGTAGTTTCAAAAGACTGTAGCCACAAGCAAAGTGAAGTGATGAGACAGAGAGATGAGTTTTCTCTTGAGGTTTTTCTTTTTTTTTTAAATTGGGTTGTTTATTTTTATTTTATTTTATTAAGATTTATTTATTTATCTATAAAAGCACTGGGTACAGTCAGAAGCGTGGGAGGGCGAGAGAACTCACCAGAGCCAGAGCAGAGAGCAGAGCAGGCTGACCAACAAAGTACACTGCTGAGGGGAGCAGCGGGCAGCAGCAGGGAGGTCTGCGCGCCATGTGGGACCCTCGCCCAACGGCCAGGGATCGAACCGGCGCTGCAGAGGCTGTGGACAGCTTCGTAGCCCAGCACTCAACCGCTGCACCACTGGGGAGGCCCCCACTCTTGAGGTTTTTCTTGAGATTTTGAGCACCTGTGCATTACAACAGGGCAGCCCTTGGAGAAAGACTAGCGGGGGAAACAAAATATTAAAAAAAAAAAAAAACAAAAAAAGAAATCAAGAACACTCTCTGGATTGTAGAGTTTCCCTTCCTGATCGTCTTCTCAGAGGAAAAGGTTTTCTTTGAATTTTTGCTGTCCATATCTGTTCAAGTTCTAAAATTGGGCCACCCTTGGGTAAAAGTTGAGAGACAAAGACAAAGGAGGAAAAAGAACTAAGAAGTTCATTCCCATTCTGGTTGTTCTTCAAGATGAGACTTCCTTCCCCAATCTGAATGCAACTGCTTATTTCTATAAGTCTTCAAGTAGTTTGTGTAGTGGACTTCATCTTGAACAGCACCAGAAGTTAGAAATAAATTTTTAAGATAGACGTGGTTATGAATACACATTCAGCAGTGACGGAGAATCATAAATTGATTAACTTATGAAAAATACATTGAACTTCATTTATAATCAGGAAAATGTAAGGTAATGTGGTAAAATTTGTACACAGCAGTTTGGCAAAATTTTTATCATCTGTAACATCAAGAGTGGAAGAAAGTATAAGAAAACAGGAATTTATTTTAGGTAGAATTGTGAATTGTAAATTGGTATAACCAAAGACATAAATATAGATGAATAGAATGAAGAAACAATTATCACATGTAAATTCCACAGCCTCGAATTTGAAAATCTAGAGGAAGTAGATAATTTCCTAATTAAATACAAACTGTCAACATTAATCCAAAACAAAGTAAAAGATTGAATAGCTCAATTATAAAAGTGATTGGAAAACAACAAGAAATCTACCATTGAAAATATCTCTAAGTTCAAATGTGTTTAGACTGGAGCTTCATTTAAATAATAGGACAGGGCCTCCCGGGTGGTGAGCGCTTGAGCTCTGGGTTGCTATGCTGGCTGCAGCCTCTGCAGCGCCGGTTCGATCCCCGGCCGCCGGGTGAGGGTCCCACATGGCCCGCAGACCTCTCCTGCTGCCCGCTGCTCCCCTCAGCAGTGTATTTCTTCATCAGTCTGCCTCTTCTGTTCCCCGCTCTGGCTCTGGTGAATTCTCTTACCCTCCCGTGCTTCTGACTACACCCAGTGCTTGTATAAATAAAAAAATCTTTAAAAAAAATTTTTTTAAATAAATGAATAAATAATAGGACAAGTTATAATTCTATTGAAATCATTCCTAGCTACATAAAAACAAACGCTCCACCTCTTTTTACTATCAAACATTTTTTTAAGTATTTTATTTATTTATTTATTTTTAAGATTTATTTATACAAGCACTGGGTACAGTGAGAAGTGCGGGAGGGTGAGAGAATTCACCAGAGCCAGAGCGGAGAGCAAAACAGACAAAGTGACGAAGTACACTGCTGAGGGGAGCAGCGGGCAGCAGAAGTCTGCACGCCATGTGGGACCCTAAACGCAAGCCGGGGATTGAACCGGTGCTGCAGAGGCTGCGGGCAGCTTTGCAAGCCAGCGCTCAACCACTGCACCACCGGGGAGGCCCTTTACTATCAAACATTTTAATAACCAAATTAGTTACAGATAATACGAAACAAAGATGAATATCATTTATTTAAAAAGAAAGCCTCTTAAAAAAATTAGCAAATAAAATGCAGCTATAAATAGGATAGTAATATAATATGACTAATTGGTGTTTTTTTTTTTTTTTTTTTCATGTTATTTATTTATTTATTTATTTGTTCGTTTGTTTCGTTTATACATGCACTGGGTACAGTCAGAAGCGCGGGAGGGTGAGAGAATTCACCAGAGCCAGAGCAGGGAGCAGAGCAGGCAGAAGGACCGAAGTACACTGCTGAGGGGAGCAGCGGGCGGCAGGAGAGGTCTGCGCACCATGTGGGACCCTCCTCCGGTGGCCGGGGAGCAGCCGGGAATCGAACCGGCGCCGCAGAGGCTGCGGGCAGCTTCGCAACCCAGCGCTCAACCGCTGCGCCACCGGGGAGGCCCTAATTGGTGTTTATTTTAGAAATGCAAAGAGATTATGATAGCAAAAGATTGATCATAATAAGCCATTACATAAAATCAAAGGAGAACTACATCATCACTCAGCATCTGTTATCATCTGTCCAGATATTCAAGATTAATAAATGTTAAGAAATATAATTGAGAGAGAGGGAAAAAGAGAGACCTGATTATCTTTTTTTATAGATTTATTATATTTATTTATGCATAAGAGAGCTGGGATGTAGGACAGAGGTGGGGGAGAGGTGAGAGGATTCACCAGAGACAGAGAGGAGAGCAGAACAGGCAGATTGACTGAAATACACTGCTGAGAGGAGCAGCAGGCAAAACAGGAGAGGTCTGCTGCACCATGTGGGTAGCTCCCTGGCCGGGGATCAAACTCATGCTGCAGGGGCTGCAGATAGCTTCATAGTGCTGAGACTTAACTCCTTGTGCCACCAGGGAGGCCCCTGATTGTCTTTTAAGTCCCTGAATTCTAATTGTGCATGATCAGTACCTCATTCGTCCTTAATTACTTTCTCCTTTTCCTTTCAGCTAGTCTGAGTTAGAATGTTGTCATTTGCAGACAATAACAAAAACAAAGAGAAACCCCACCAACTGGGAGAACATTTTTGCACACAACACTAATGATAAAGGACTGATCACAAAAATCTGCAAAGAGCTGATGAGACTCAACAACAACAAAGAAAATAACCCAGTCAAAAAATGGGCAGAAGAGCTAAAAAGAAACTTCTCTGAAGAGGAAATGCAAATGGCCAACAGGCATATGAAAAAATGTTCAACATCACTTGTCATCAGGGAAATGCAAATCAAAACTACCATGAGATACCATCTTACACCAGTGAGAAAGGCACATATTAAAAAAGCTAGCAACAACAAATGTTGGCGAGGTTGTGGAGAAAAAGGAACTCTTCTGCAATGCTGGTGGGAGTGCAAACTGGTCCAACCACTATGGAGAGCTGTGTGGCGATTTCTTGACCTACTAAACATAGAGCTTCCATATGATCCAGCAATTCCACTCCCAGGTATTTACCCAAAGGACACAGAAACATCAATTCCAAAGAGCACCTGCACCCCTATGTTTATAGCAGCACTGTTTACAATAGCTAAGCTTTGGAAACAGCCCAAATGCCCAAAAATAGATGACTGGATCAAGAAGATGTGGTACATATATACCATGGAATATTACTCAGCATTCAAAAAAAGATAAACACATGCAGTTTGCAGCAACATGGATGGCGCTGGAAGGGATCATGCTCAGCGAAATAAGCCAGAAAGAAAAAGAAAAATACCGGATGGTCTCACTCATAGCAGAATCTAGAAAACTTAAATAAGGGACCAGGAAAATGAATAACTGTAAGAAAGTGAAAATCAAAATCAACAAAAAACTATGAACCAGAGACACTCTATGGGGGGTGAGGGGCAGTGAGGGGAGGGATTGGGGTCAAAATAAGGGGGTCGCAATTGTATGGGGAATATAAAAATTTTTAAAAATTATATAAAAAATAAATGCCTATTGGGTATCCTCAAAAAAAAAAAAAAAGAATGTTGTCACTTGCAATTGAAAAACCATTAGGAATAAAAGTTTATTAGTGAACTAATCACATACAAAATAAATATTTTAAAGTCAGTAGAGAAACTTCATACATTGCTGGTGGGACTTTAAAATGGTATCGCACTTTGACAAATCACTTGGTAGTTTCTCAAAATGTTTAACATGAAATTACCATATGACCCAATAATTCTACTCTACATATCAACCCATGAGAAATAAAAACATACATTCACACAAAAACTTTTATGCAAATATTCATAGTAGCATTATTCATAATAATCCAGTACTGGAAATAACCTATGTCTCTCACTGGGTGAATGGATAGTTAAAATGTGGTATAAACATCCAATAGAATATTATTCAACACTAAGAAGAAAACAGCTACTGACACATGATATATCACATGTGAACCCTGAAAAACCTTATGCTAAGGTTGAAAGAAAGTCTACATATTATTTGTACATATACAAAAGACTACATATTATTTCATTCCATTAATATGAAATGTCCAGAAAATTTATACTGAAATAACTTAGTGTTCACATGGGGTTGGGGATGGGAAGTGGGCTTAACTGTAAATAGGCATGAGATATTTTATTGGAGAAAGGAATACATTCTAAAATAGAGTGCAAATTGTACCATTTAGTAATGTTACTAAAAAAAAATCATTGAAATGCAGCCCTGAAAATGGTAAAGTTTACTGCAATAAAGTTGCTAAAAAATTAAAAATAAAGCTAATAGAATTCTAATACATAAAAAATAATCACATAAAATATATGATAGAAGGAAACATTCCATTCACAACCATAGAAAATCATGAATTATCCAGGGATAATATAACAAGATAATGTTTGGATAATGTTTGGGACTCACAGGAAACTACAGAATTCTACTAAAAAACATATCTTGAGTAAATAGGGAGATATATCTTGTTATTAAGAACTAAATTTTACCATCAAAATTTTTTCAAACTTAAACTACAGATTCAATGAAGTCACAATCAAAGCAGGACTTTTTTAGAAGAAGGAACTTGAAAGATGATTCTTAACTTCATCTGAAATTATAAACATGTGAAAATAGCCAAGAAAATATTTGATAAAAACAGCTTCAAAAGGGCATGTCCTACAAAACATTATTATCATAAAACTATATTCCCTAAAACCGTACAATCAAATTTATAGATCTCCCAATGGAACAGAATAAAAAGCTAGTAAACTATCAAATAAATATTCAAATTTAATGTTATAAATCAAATTTCAAAACAAAGGGAAAATAGGGAATATTCAGTAATACATGGTGTTTGGACTGATGTCAAGTCATTTGGAAAAACATAAAGCATGATTCTGACCTCACTTCATATGACAAAATAAAATCCAGATGGATGCTATTTTTATAATAGCTGAGTGTAGAGGACATTTCTAAGCTTTTCAGAAAGATCCATGCCTATAGAGAAAAAGATGATAATTGAATTGTGTTTTAGCTAATAGCATCTGAGAGTTCATTCCATATCAGGCATTTCTTTTTAAGTATTTTACAACTAGTAATGTATGTAATTGACACAACAATCTTATGACATAGTAACTAGACCTGTTTGATGCTCATCCTCATAATCTTGGTCTCACCTGTCTCCTGCAGTCCCAGTCACTTGCTCTGCTTCCCTTAGCCCCTTAACCAAAGGACTTCACACAGACTCTTGGGTTGTGCTGCATAAAGTGGGCCAGTCTCTTACCTAGAGTTCCTGGTTCCTCCCACAAGTTCCAGACTCAGATGAAAAGCCATTCAGTCCTTTATATTTTTTGTACAGCCTTCTGTTAAAGAGTGAAGATTCATTCCTCTCTAACCTTAGTATCCAGCACAGTCGGTGCCAATTTTGTTAAATTATACTCACAGAAAAAGATTAGCTAGTACCACATTCTCCAAAGCAACACAGATGTACACAGATTCCAGGGTAGCCTGAATTGTGCTCCTGCAATATTTAAGTTACATGCCTTCCCTTTGTTCCATTTAGTCTTGGGGGTGTGGTTTTTGGCTTGTTCTTGACTTTAGAGAAGGTAGTAAACTACCCTTTAGCACTGCTTTACTGCACTTGGTTTAATCTCACCCTGAAAAGCTGCAGGATCCCAAAATAATTACAAGACGAATAGAACATGAAAATAATAACAATAAGAGCTACCATTTGCAGGCAGCTTTCATGGACCAAAAACTGTGCTAAATGGTTTGCACATATTAGCTCTAACTGTGATGGGAAGCCTGCAAGGCTAAGTATTATTATTCCCATTCTTCAAATGAGAAAACCGAGGCTGGGTGAGATGAAGATATTTACCCACCACCCCACACCAGTAAATGGCAGGGCAGAAACTGAATCAGTGCTGTCTGACTCTGGAGCCAGTCTCTTCCTTTATTTGGTGCCCTCTGGAACATATAGCAGCTGTTGTGACGATTAGAAAAGATAATAGGTGGGAAAGTGCTTGGAAAACTCCACAGAGAACTAAGCATGTAAGAGATTATGAAGACTTGTTGAGAGCTTTGGCAAGGGCACTGTGATAATAGCCCTGGGGAGGGGGAACAAATTGATCTGGCTGGAGTTTAGGGACATTTCCTATTATGTAATTGCTCTGAATTCAGTATTTCTGAAACAGTGGAGATGCAGACCCTCCTTGCTTTGTGAAATAGTCCTCATCTCTGGGAACAAAGACAGGAGAGGTTAGTTTGGTTTAAACCAGTTATTTTCTTTGAAGACAAATGAAAGGGAGGGGGGAGGTGTGGCCGAGTTGTCCACTTGCTGTTGAGTCCTAGACATTGATTGATTCCGGACCCTACTCTGAGTGAGAGCAGTAACTTACAACACATGCTGAATGTTTTTCCACTTAAAATGCATTTCAAAAACACAATAGTCCTACATGTTTATTCTCTGAAATATAGCACAACAGAACGCACAGATTGTTACATATGTTCTGAATGTTTCACCAGACTCAGAGGCAGAGAAAGCCCTTTTGTTCTCTCATTCACCCAGCAAACATTTTAGTGAATGATTTCTATATGTCAGGCATTGTGCTAGGCACTGAGGAAAAAGACAAACTGCCTTTTATTAGACTAGCTAGGAGTGGTAGACTCACAGGTCTCATTTTTTAAATATTATGATATCACATCAATGCAACAATAGGAGTACTTACAAATTAAAGAAAATTGATGAGAGTAATTTTTCCTACCTGTAATGATTCCTTGCAAGAAGAGAGAGCTGAGTGAGCTGACTTTTGACCAAATGGGAAAAATAAGCTCATGTATATGTATACAGGGTGTACATGTATTTCAAGCATGTTGTGTATACATATGTGTATGTTGCATATATGTATGTGTATGCACATGTGTCTGTATATATACACAATTTGTGTGTATGTGTGCATACATATAGGTTTATACCTGTGTATACAAACATGTGTGCATATGTGTATATACATGTATGTACATAAAATATAAGGGCATACAGTTTGGAAAGGAGTAAAAGTATGTTTAATCACAGGTGACATGATTATATACCTAGAAAACCCTGAAGAGTAGTCCTACTAAAACTGACAAGTTTAACATGGTTGTAGTACAAGACTCACAAAATCAACCACAGTTCTTTATGTTAGCAACAATGAGAAAAAGAACTAAAATATCATTTTATAAGAACATTCAAAGGGGCCTCCCTGGTGGCACAAGAGGTTAAGTCTCAGCACTATGAAGCTATCCGTAGCCCTGCAACACGAGTTCAATCCCCAACCAGGGAGCTAACCCACAGGGAGTAGCAGACCTCTGTCTCGCCCACTGCTCCCCTCAGCAGTATATTTCAGTAGATCTGCCTGTTCTGCTCCCCACTTTGTCTCTGTGAATCTTCTCACCCCCTGCACCTCTGGCCTATACCCTAGTTCTTGTGCACATAAATAAATAAATCTTTTTAAAAAAGAGCATTCAAAATGATGGGCTACTTAGGAATAAATTTAATAAAGACCTGTAAAATTTATTTATTTATTTTTTTGCTAAGTTATATCGTTTTGTTTTTTTTAAATAAATTTTATTTTTATATTCCCCATACAATTGCAAACGCCCCATTCTGACCCCAATCCTTCCCCTCCCGCCCCCCACCCCCAAAGAGTGTCTCTGGTTCATAGTTTTTTGTTGATTTTGATTTTCACTTTCTTATATTCATTTTCCTGGTCCCTTATTTAAGTTTTCTAGATTCCTGCTATGAGTGAGACCATCCGGTATTTTTCTTTTTCTTTTGGCTTATTTCGTTGAGCATGATCCCTTCCAGCGCCATCCATGTTGTCGCAAATTGCATGTGTTGATCTTTTTTGAATGTTGAGTAATATTCCATGGTGTATATGTACCACATCTTCTTGATCCAGTCATCTATTTTTGGGCATTTGGGCTGTTTCCAAAGCTTAGCTATTGTAAACAGTGCTGCTATAAACATAGGGGTGCAGGTGCTCTTTGGAATTGATGTTTCTGTGTCCTTTGGGTAAATACCTAGGAGTGGAATTGCTGGATCCTATGGAAGCTCTATGTTTAGTAGGTCAAGAAATCGCCACACAGCTCTCCATAGTGGTTGGACCAGTTTGCACTCCCACCAGCATTGCAGAAGAGTTCCTTTTTCTCCACAACCTCGCCAACATTTGTTGTTGCTAGCTTTTTTAATATGTGCCTTTCTCACTGGTGTAAGATGGTATCTCATGGTAGTTTTGATTTGCATTTCCCTGATGACAAGTGATGTTGAACATTTTTTCATATGCCTGTTGGCCATTTGTATTTCCTCTTCAGAGAAGTTTCTTTTTAGCGCTTCTGCCCATTTTTTGACTGGGTTATTTTCTTTGTTGTTGTTGAGTCTCATCAGCTCTTTGCAGATTTTTGTGATCAGTCCTTTATCATTAGTGTTGTGTGCAAAAATGTTCTCCCAGTCAGTGGGGTTTCTCTTTGTTTTTGTTATTGTCTCTTTTGCTGTGTAGAAGCTCTTTAATTTGATGTAGTCCCAGCTGTTTATCTTTGCCTTCAATATCACTGCTTTGGGTGATGTGTCTGTAAAGATGTCTTTGATGTGCATATCATGTAGTGTTTCGCCTATATTTCCTTCTATGTATTTTATGGTTTCAGGTCTTATGTCTAGTTCTTTAATCCATTTTGAGTTGATTTTTGTGTATGGTGTGAGGTAGTGGTCAAGCTTCATTCTTTTGCATGTAGCGACCCAGTTTTCCCAGCACCATTTATTGAACAAACTTTCTTTGCTCCAATGCATAGTCTTTGCTCCTTTGTCAAAGATTAGTTGACCATAAATCTGTGGATTTATTTCTGGATTTTCTATTCGATTCCATTAAGACCTGTAAAATTTAATAAAAACCTGCAAAAGACCTGTAAAATATTTCTGAGAGAAATTAAAGAACAATCTAAATAAATGGAGAGATTTATCATGTACATAGATTGTAAAACTGAATGTTGTTAACATATCAGTTTCCCCCTAATTAACCCATACCTTTAATTCTTTCCCTATCAAAATGTGACCAGACTATTTTTTTGGATATTGAAAAACTTTTTCCATAATTTGCAAAGGACACAAACTAGATAAAACAATTTGGAGAAGAATTAAGTTGAAGAACTTACACTACTTGATTTTTATATTTACTGTATAGCTAAGATGATCCAGATAGTACGGCATGTGTAAGGACAGAGCTATAAACCAAAGAAACAACACTGGCACATCAGAAAATGCCCACATAGATATGCTCAATTAATTTTTTTAACAATGTTCAATGTTGCCCAGAAAATTCTGAGAAAAGAATAACCTTTTCAACAAATGTTGAAGTGAATATTCATTTGGAAAAGAACATTAACCTCAAAAATACATAAAATTAACTTTAAAATTATAATAGCTATAATCAAGAAAAACTATTAAACTTCTAGCCATACAGGAAAATCTTTTCGAAGACCAAAAAAAGCACAAAGAACAAAGAATAATATTAATAAATTGAACTCAATCAAAATTTAAAACACCTGCTCTTTGATAGGCACCATATTTAAAAACAAAAAGGCAAGTTTCAGAAACCTGCTAACATACTATATAGGTATATATTCATCTGCTCTGTGTGTGAACATATATACAAACACATACATACACATGTGTACAAGGAAGTGTGTATCCAGAATATATAAAGAATTCCTCTACAACTCATTCAGAAAAAGACCAATGAACCAATTTTTTTAATAGGAAAAGATCTGAACAGGCACTTTACAAAAAAGGAAATAGGTGTAGCCAATAAAATTACATCTAAATGACTAATTTTTAGGAAACTACACATTAAAATCATGAGATGCCAATACACATAAATTAGAATAACTAAAACTTAAAATACTGGTGACACTGAGTGTTGATAAGGAGGTAGAACTGAAACTCCAACAGAGTTGGTGGGAACATGAAATGGTACCACTTTGAAAAATAGCTCAGCCATTCTTTTAAAGGTAAACACTTTGCATATAGTCCCACCATTCCACTCAGAGAGATTTACCCAAGAGAAATAAAAACTTAAGTCAAACAAAAATGTACACAAATATTCGTGCAGCATTTTTCATAATAGCTCAAAACTGGAAGCACACAAAAAAAGCATGTGACTAAAGAAGCAAATTGTTGTGTATTAATAGAACACCTCTCAGCAATAAACAGAAACAAGCTACTAATATGACAACAACGTGAATAAATCTCAAAGGCCTTAGTCAGCAAAAGAGCCCAGAGTCAAAAGTGTGCCTATTGAATGTTCCATTTATATGAAGTTCTAGAAAAGGCAAAACTAATCTATAGTGACAGAAAGCAGATTAGTGGTTACCTGAGCTGGGAGTGTGATTGACCCCAAAGGGGCACAAGGGAATTTTTAAGGATAATGGAAATAGTTTATATTTTGGTGGCAGAGGTAGCATATAAGGGTATATTCATCTGTCAAAACTCATCAAACTGTACACTGAAAGTGAGGCTATTTTATTGTAAGTTAATTCCATCTAGCTAGATGGACCTAAAAAGAAAAAACTAGGAGCCTCCCCGGTGGCGCAGCACTTGAGCGCTGGGTTGTGAAGCTGCCCGCAGCCTCTACAATACCGGTTCGATCCCCAGTCGCTGGGCGAGGGTCCCACATGGCGCTGCAGACCTCTCCTGCCGCCCGCTGCTCCCCTCACCAGTGTATTTCGTCAGTCTGCCTGTTCTGCTCCCTGCTCTGGCTCTGGTGAATTCTCTCATCCTCCCGCGCTTCTGACTGTACCCCGTGCTTATATAAATAAATAAATAAATCTTTGAAAAAACTGAACAATAAAGAAGCATGATGTAGGCGATAGATCTTAGACTGGCAGTCAGACAGATCTGTATCCCAGAGATGTGACCTTGGGCAGGTCACTTCATCATTCAGACCCTAAAATTTCCTCATCTACTAATGGAAATACTGATCTCTACAACCAATACTTGTGAGGAAAAGTAACTTTATTTATACATTTACTTATAGGTATAACTGTATATAATTATATTATAATTAGCTCTGACCATGTGATGCTCAGCAGTGTTCCAATAGTGTTCATTGTCTTCTATTTAATGTCCACCAAGAAGAAAAAAGAACCAGAGGGCTGTGGTATTTCTACAAGCCCTTTGGACCCAAACAGTCCAGAATTAATTATGGCCCCGAGTCACAGATCAGGCCAGCAGACACTACTTTCTTCCCTGGATAATAAGACAAAACACAGGAAATTGTGGCTTGGCAGTGGTTCTTAAATAAAAGGAAGGCCTGTAGAACAAACCATAGGGCGGGAGGAAGATGGGCAAAGAGCAGGGAAAGGAGACACAAGCCCAACTCTGGATAAAAACGCTTTTCCTTCCTACTGCAATCCCAAGTTTTGGGGTATTTTCTTTTCCAGCTCTGTGATTGATGGTGTCTGTAGATAGCAAATAATTAGTGTGTTCAGCGCAGGGTAGCCTGGTGGAAAGAAAACAGGCTTTGAAGCTCTCAGTCTGGGTCTGAATGCCAGCTTTTCCATTCCAAGGGTGTGTGATCCTTGGCAGGAGAGGCAGGGTCTCTGAATCGCAGTCTCCTCATCTCTAAGACAGGAATAATAAAAGACTCCAAGTCCTCGGGTTGCCCTGGGGATGAAATAGTGCAGGCTTCTGCAGAAATATATTAGACCAGTGAACGCCAGAGACCAGAGTTTGCGTGAATGTGTGACCAGGCACAGCCTGCAAAGGGTCCCCCAGGGCCAGGGCCAGATAGGACCAGAATGTTCCCTCAGACATTGGCGAAGCACCATGGCCCCATCACCTCAACCCTGAGGGACATGCATGAGCTACTTAAGACATCTTGGGGTCATAAAAGGTTTCATTGTCCTCCACCCTAGGCCTCGGCCTTTTTCCTCCTGGAGGATCTCTGCTCTGTCCCCAATGACTGTTTCTCCTCTGGCCCCAAAGCCCCAGGGCAGAATGTGAGCGCACCCTCCCCCTGGAGAAGGATTGCCTCACACTCTGGGTATGTTCTGTGAAGTGCTGATGCTGCTGGGGCTAGTAAGTGACCCTCTGCTCCATGGGTGCCAAGGCTTCCTGTCCCACTTGGCACCGAGCGGTCCGCAGCGGCCGCCAGGGGGAGCCGGGGCCGGGAGCTGGGGAAGTAGGATGATTGATTGAGTCTTCGTTGCAGCAGATATTTCAGGGGCTGTAGGTCGCAGGCTGCGTCTAAACAGACCCGGGTTTGGAGAATGTTTGGGAAAGGAAAAAAATGTTCAACACTGGAGGAAAAAAATAGCGACCAAACTATTATCTCCACACGCTCCCTTCCCTGGCTGAGCGACTAGTCTGCACCTTCCCCAGGTGCCCTTTGAAAAAGTCATTTTAGAAACTGCAGTGTAGTGGAAAGAACAAGGCTCATAAGTCACGAATTCAAGGCTGTTCTGGACTGTCTCTCATTAAGAACTGCACACAGCTCTACCTTTCTCCACCTTTGTTTATTAATAACGTCTATTACCATTCATTGGCTGTGTTCCATGTGTCATGGTGCCAAAAATTGTCTCATTTAATTCGCACAACAATTATATGAAGGAAGTGTTTGTTATTCCCCATTGTATAGATTAAGAAACAGAAGCATAAGAAGGACTTTTGTCCGAGGTTTCATCGGGCACAGTCGTTGAGCTCTGAGACTGCAACTTATGCAGAGCACTGATTTGTCTCCAAAATACTCTTAATCGTCAAATGTGTCTTCAAGCTAATAATAGCAATAATGATAATGCCTTTGCCACTATTTTTTCTTGCAAATTTTGAAGTCACTAAAATGATTATATTTGCTTATATTCATATTTATATTCCAAAAGACCCCCACGTTTCCAGGGTCTTCGAATCACTTTCATGGGGGGCTGCACCAATAGAAAGAAATTTGGGTGGAAGACTGAACAAGAGGTGTTGGTGAGCACGGCAAGGGCCTAATCGGAGCACAACTCAGGAGCACACATGACGGTAGCTGCCTTCGCCCTCTGCCTTTTCCCCTCACCTGGCACTGGTGCCGAGGTCTGTGGAACAGCTTCATCTCTTTCCCGCCACTCCTTTGCCCCTGGGCAAGGTCTCCTGTCTCCAATGAGGAGTCTGATGAAATAGTCCCCTCTCCTTGGCTCAGCTATGCGGGCTGAAATTAGTCCCTTGCTAACTTTAATCTTCTTTTGAAATCCCTCAAAACATGGCTCTTAACTTATCCAAAATCTTTCTTCTTCGTCCTCCCCTTAGTAAGTAAAACCTGGAGCAACATAAATTTCCTTTCATAGAGAACTGATTAAATAAGTTATATTGATTAAATAAGTCATATCAGTACATCATTGTTATGTTCATTAGTCACTGAAAATTCAAATGTAGTTACAATAAATACAACTCAAACTGCCTGAAGCCAAAATAGGGGCTTATTGGCTCATGTGACTGAAAAACTTAAGAAGGACAAATGGCTTCAGGTCCCGCAGGATCCAGGTATTCAAACAATGTGGTTTCATTTCATCTCTTGTCTCTGCTTTCTTCTGCATAGACTTCAATCTCAGGCAGAAAAGATGACCAACAACAGTTTGGCTTTTATCCCACAGAATTTACCACCGCAAAAGATAAAGAGCCTTTCACAGACTAGTTTGAACCATGCTGTCCATTTTTGGACCAATCTCTGTGATTCAGAGCAGGCCAAGTCTTAGTCAAGAGAGAGATATAAACTTAAAGCTAGACCATTAAACTTCTAAAAGAAAACATGATACGATCTTTATAGCCTTGGAATAGACAAGGGTTCCCTTAAATAATCATGAAGCAGACAAATCATAAATTGAACTTAATCAAAGTTAAAAACTATTGTTTGAAAAACACCATTTGAAATAAAAAAGGAAGTCCCATACTGAGAGAAATCAATAGATGTTCCTTAAATTGTAAAATGAGTCTGCCAATGTTAAAAAATAATGACAGGTATCATATGAAAAGTTCTTTGGGGAAAAGAAGTTCTGTCTGTTTTCTTCACTACTATGTCTCTGTCACCCATAATAGCACACAATCAATAATTGTTGAATGAATGAATTTCAAGCGCATTAAATTTTAAATAATAATGCTACATACAGATTGATCTCATTTATATAAAATTTTTCACTTCGGTACAGAGAAACAGAACTGGGGAAAATTTTGCTTTTTATTCTTATGCTTATGTAGATGGACTTTTTACTAAAATAAATAGAAAAACCTCATTAGGCTCTGTTATTTCAGGGCCTGGCCTCTCAGGCCTCAGGCCGCCCCTGCCTGGAGAAGAAAAGCTTACCTGGTGGTTCTGGGAGTTACTCCAGACTCTGCCTCCTGCAGGGTTTTTGCTCAGGATTGATTTTTCAAATTTTAGTCCAATTTTTACAAACTGAACTTCTCACTTTTGACCGAGTTCCTTTGAATTGACAAATTGACAGTCTTGTTCTTAATTTGCCTTTTCTGTAAGATGCTGTCCCTCTTATCCCTCAGACCTTTTGTTTCAATCCTTAGAATGATACTCCTACCTGTCATTGACCCAGGTTCTCCCGACACTATATTCCAATCCAGGAATGTCCTCAAAAGAACAGCAGTGGAATCACCTGCTCTCATCTGGGGTGAACGTTTGCACAATGCCTTCAAGTCACTGGGATTATGTAAGACATAGAGCTTGAGGTAAAAGTCCCAAGTGCTCTGAATAGTGACTGTTTCATAGATTATGAACAGAACAAGGTTTCTTTATTATTCACACTTTAAAGAAAGGAGGAAATTGAACATGCAAGTGCGAATGAATAACATGCCCGAAGTCACTCAGCTCATGAGTGACTCTGGCTCAAACTAAGAATCTCTCTGACTAAAGTTTATTCTTTCTTGTTCAGCTACACCAAATTGGTCCCCAGGAATATAAGCAGATAGGAGGACCCTATTTAGTTCCAAAACTCCCCATGTAAATTTGGAACTAACAGAATTCACCTAAAGAATGTCACCCTCATTCTCCCTGCCTATCCCACAGATAATGTTGCTTTGAGAAAACCCAGGTAAAACCAGCTGTGAGCAGAAATGAACATCACCCTATGTGTCCCAAGTTGACCTTATGAAACCATTTAAGTCTGTGACGAAAAGGAGTTGACTGTCCAAGAGAGCATTATTATTTTCTCACTTACCCAAGTCAAGAGGAGTCATTTCTCTGGAATTAAAGATTTCAGAACTTTCGAAAGTGCTTCAAGGAAAACAAGTCAATATGCAAAAATGCACCATATGAAAAGTATGCTCATAACATCCTCCCATTCAATCTGCTCTTGGAAAAATATTCTCATCTCAGCACAAAAGTGGCTAGTCTATATACTATGAGGCCAGATCCCCTGATCACAGTTGATCAGACCAGATGTGAACACCTGAAATTGATCTGCTCAGAGCCCCTGGTTGAGATGATCTAAATTCAGGAACAGCTCAAGGAGGTGAGGAATCACTGGCCTGAATGTTGAAGAAATAGTGAAAAGTCATCAAAACAATAGTGAGGCTTTCCAGGACACTGGAAGCCAATACTGTGTACCTGCTCAAGAGGAAAGACCTATGTATACTGACATTTTGACACACACCCCCCACCCCGCACACATACACTCACATGACCAGCTACCCCTGGTCAGTGAAGTCCAACAACAGCCTTACCCACCCAACCCTCTCTCTCTCTCTCTTTCTTCTTCTCACTCACACACACACACACACACGCGCACGCACACACACACACACACACACACACACACCCTCAGTCAGAGTGGTGTGTGTCTTTAAAATACATTTCTTTAGAAAGACAAGGCTTAGCAGACATTTGGAGAAAGCTTGTGTTTTGTTTGTTTTAGTCCTTTTTTAATTTTTTTTAATTTTTAAAATTTTTTAATTTTTTAAACAATATTTGCTTCCCCCCCCCACCCCCTGAGGTTGAAACCGAGACAAAATGAAGAAACCTCAGTAAGAAAGGGGGAGTGAGAATACTATAGAGAAATTAGAATTCCAGAAATGAATAAACTAGAAATGATAATCCTGGACAACCTCCTCACTGCAAGATTCTTAACCTGAGAATCAGAACAGCAAAGGCTTTTCTTCAAATAAGGTAACATTTACAGGTTTCAGGGATCAGGACTCAAAATTGTTGGGGATGATTTTTCAGCCTAGCAAAGGGAGCACAAAAATCATAAAGTATCTAGTGATAAATGTAACAGATGTATAAGATCTCAACATTGAAAACCACAAAATGTTGAGAGACATGAAAATAAATCTAAATAAATGGAAGGCTATACCATTTACAAGAATAGAAGAATTTTAATATTTTAAAGATAGCAATAGTTTCCAGATCAATCTACAAATAGCATGCAATCTTGGCCAAAGAGTCAGCAATGCTTTATTAGGGGAAACTGACAAACTGTGTCTAAAATTTCTATACAAAACCTGAGAAGAGCCAATACAATCTTAAAAAAAAAAAAACAAAATTGGAGGAATTAAGCAACTTGATATCAATAAACAGGTGAAAATATAAATGAAGTAACTTGGCAATTGAAGCAGGGTTTTAAAAACCATTAAAGTGTACAGGGAAATCAGATAGGTATTATCACTTAAAATATATCTTTTCCACTTACTGCCCCCACTTCCCTGAGTACATTCATCAAAGTGAGGGTTTTGTTTGCATAGTAAATGGGAAAAGTAGGTGCACAGTAAATATTTGTTGGGTTGACTTAAATATCCCAATTCTTTTTCATTTTTTTAAGTAATAACTATCCCATCAAGGAAAGGATGAATACCTGTCCATATGTGTGCATTAGCGATAAGGGGATCATATACTAAATTTTGGATAAGTCAGTTTTCTATGCAGGCATTTTCTCGATCTAATGATAGACAAACCAAGACAATGGAACTAGTTCTCTACTTTGACTGATATCTAGGAAGCATGAGGCTCTTTCAGTAATTCCCGTGGGTTAGGTGTATTTTACCTTAGTGCCTTTATCTATACAAATGCCCCTGAGACCTCACTCTATTGTGATTCAGCAAACAGTACTGGCAAGTGATTGAAAATCAGCTGCCTATGCCAATAACAGCTCCATTAGACCTTATCTTTCTATTGTGGCTCTTAAAATTAGTATTTCTTTCTGTTATAATGAAAAAAATAATCTCCATGGATTGTAAAAAGCAATGCCTAATATTACAGCGTGATTACTTTCAGCATAAATTGAATACTGTATTGTTCGGTAATAATTATCATTTTTAAGACATTTCAGTCTGCAAGATAGGAAGAAATCCTGTCAATTAGATAATAGCCAATAAACCAATAACCAAACTGTACAGTGCATTAAACATAATTAGCCTTAGATTTTAAAAATTATTCAGAGGCAAAGTCAAGTCATTCCCAGGGATGATGCTGTGATTGCCAAGTGCAACTACAAGTCACCCCTGTATCAAAGGTTGACTGGGGCTCGAAGGAGACCATGATGCTTAAGAGCATAACATGGGTAATGGCTTTTACATTTTATTGTCCTTTGTTCCCTCTATTAAGCCTAGTTCAGTCCCTTGTCACTGAACATATGTGCCTTCATCTGTTTGGGCAGCTATAACAAAATGCCACATTCTGGGTAGCTTATAAACAACAGAAATCTATTTCTTACAGTTGTGGAAGCTAGAAGTACAGGGTTCCTGGGAGTCTGGTGAGGACTCACTTTCCAATTCATAAACAGTCACAGTCTCAGTGTCCTCACATGGCAATAGGGAGGTCTGGGGGTCTCTTTTATGAGTACCAACTCCATTTAAGAAAGGTCTACCCTCATGACTTAAGTACCTACTAAAGTCCCCACCTGCCCATTACCATCATTTTTGGCATTAGGTTTATATATGAATTTGTAGGGGACACAGATATCCAGTCAATAGCACTATGTTCCTATCTTCATGCTGTGTGTCATACATCTATGCTACATACCGCAATCAAATCATCATTAAGAAATTAAAGAGCCATGCTTTGCCATCCTAGTATTCCTCGCATCATTAGTTAGGTTTTGGTGAGGCACAAACATCTCCAGATCTTAATGAGGGACTTAACAAGTTTATCTCTTGCTTATGCAGCCTGTTTATTGCTGGTTGGCAGTGGGACTATATTCTTTGTAGACTCTTGAACCCCAGTAGAGGAAGGCTATATGGGTTATGAGCCACACAGCAGAAAGAAGGAAGGAACATGACCAATCATGCACTGGCCCTTAAATCTTTTGCCTGGAAATGGTATCTCTGATGGCCACTC
Organism: Talpa occidentalis; assembly: GCF_014898055.3. Classification (NCBI taxonomy): domain Eukaryota; kingdom Metazoa; phylum Chordata; class Mammalia; order Eulipotyphla; family Talpidae; genus Talpa; species Talpa occidentalis. Next base: position 28,567,779 of record NW_023603184.1, read on the forward strand.
ACATTTCTCTGGCCAAAGCAAGTCACGAGCCTAACTTCAAAAGAGGCAGGAACATGTTATCCTACCATGGGCTTGCAGAGAGAATGGCATATTGTGAATAGCCCAAATAATTCCTACTTCTCTAAGAGGGGAATGTAAATAAGAGAAACATAACTCTTATTCATGTAAGGACCATTGAAATATCTTGGAATATTTTAAGATTTTCAATTACTTTAATAAAATCAATTACTTTATACCAAATAACATTAGACTTGAATACATAATTAATTAGCAATAAAGATTCCACATAATTAATGTCCTGTAATCATGGTTTTCTCTCCTCATTAGTTGCAATGCTAATTAATATGTGATATATATGAAATATATAAATATACTGCATGTGAAATGGCATTTTTCTATTTGGAATTCCAACCAGATGTCCTATTAGTTTTATTTTTAACTCCTCATAACAATCAAAAATTCACATATTCTCATAATTTTATTTTCAACTTGTATTTTATAGAAAAGATATTGAGATGGGAAAGAAATACCTGAAGTGATTTATTGTTGTCATTTTACCTCTCTGCTTAAAAACTTTTAAAAACTGTCTATTATCTATTATCTAGATGCAAATTATAATGTTTGGTTTGGCAAAAATGGTTTTCTATCAAAAAATCAAAAATTTCTCTTTTCCCTTTAAGAGTGTACTGTTGTCACTGGGATATAGCTGCATAGGTCTCTTACAGCCAGATACAGTGAATGGAATGTGAGCAGGAACTCTTTTATTATTATTATTATTATCATTGTTCCTCAATATACTAAAAATGGAGCTACCATATGACCCAGCAATTCCACTCCTAGGAATCTACCCAAAGGACACAAAAACATTAATTCAAAAAGATATCTGCACCTCTATGTTTACTGCAGCACTATTTGAAATAGGTCAGACATGGGAACAACCCAAATGCCCAAAAATAGATGACTGGATCAAGAAGATGTGGTACATATACACAATGGAATACTATTCAGCAACCAAAAATGACAAATTCATGCCATTTGCAACACCATGAACAGAGCCAGAAGGAAATATACTCAGTGAAATAGCCAGAAGGAAAAAGCAAAATCGTAAATGGTTTCATTTATAGGAGGAATATAGGAGAACCAAATAAGAGATTAGGGGAAAAACATCATCAACAACAATAATATAACAACAAAACTAGCAGGTAACCATAAATAAGAGACATTCTGTGGTGGGTGGGGAAGGGATCAAAAGAGGAGAGAGAAGAGCACAAGGAACTATGGTGAGATTTCACGGGGGAACAAGTGGTGGAAATTTTATGGGGAATACACAATGATGTAAAAGATATAAATAAAAAAATAAATGATTTAAAAAAAGAAAACATTCGTAAAGCACATACTATGTGCCAGGTATAGATAAGTGTTTGACAAGCATTAACTCATTTACTTCACATAACAATCATATAAAGTAAATTCTACTAAAGCCCCCATTTTACAGATGAAGAAACTGAGGGGCAGACTCGTTGAATAGTACAGTTAGGAAATCATAGTGATGGAATTCCAGCCCAGGAAGTCTAATTCCAGAGTCCATACTCTTAGCCACTGCATTATCCTTCTTCTTAAACCAGGACCTTTAAAAAGCAAGTTGGGGGGGGCCTCCCTGGTGGTGCAAGGAGTTAAGCAATGCACTATGAAGCAATCTGAAGCCTCTGCAGTACGAGTTCGATCCCCAGCTGGCCAGGAAGCAACCCGCATAGCACAGCAGACCTCTCCTGTCTCGCCCACTGCTCCCCTCCATAGTGTACTTCAGTCAGTCTGCCTGTTCCGTTCCCCGCTCTGTCTCTGGTGAATCCTCTCACCACCACCACCCCCCACATCTCTGGCCTGTACCCCAGGTCTTGTATGCATAAATAAATAAATAAATCTTTTAAAAAATAAACAAAATAAAAAGCAAGTGGGGCTTCTCTAGCTACTCTGTAGTCCCAAGGGATAGCAGAATCCTGGGTTTCTGATTAGCCATAGGGAAGCAAGCTACCCACTGACCATGAGCTACACACTAGAATACCACATGAATGAAAAATAAACTTCTGTTGAGCCAAAGCACTAAAACTTTGGCTTTGTTTTTTTACAATGTCTAGTGTTTTCCTCAACTGGCATGCATGGCAACAAAGAGCCACTACAAATTGTCATGATCTAGAGTCAAATCTGGATTCTAGCCCCAGTGTAATCTCTGAGTTGACATATGACGTTAAGAAATCACTTCTTCCCTCAAGACCACATTTGGAAAGTAAGGGGACTGGATTAGATCAACATTTTATAATCTATATTTCCCTGAATATTCATTTTGACTGCATTGTTGTAATCTCCTTGAAAACAGGATTCTGCGGCCAAATAAGGTAGAGAACTTTTGGATACCACATGTCCTTTTGGATAGACATAATGTGTATTCAATTAATGAAGGCTTTGGACATGCTTCCATAAGGACTTTAACAATATTCGCCAGATGGATTTGACCATAGAAACTCAATCTTTTTTTAATTAGGAGACATTTATTAGTACTTAGATGGGTCCTTCAAAGAAATGAAACAAATATTGCTGAAATCCATATAGAATCATAAAAGACCCCAAATAGCCAAACCTCTCCTCACTGAAAGGGGGAAGAATGAGAGTATTACACTGCAGACTTCAAATTATACTACAAAGCCATAGTAATTAAAACAGCATAGTATTGGAACAAAAACAGATATACAGGCCAATGGAATAGAATTGAAAGCACAGGAATAAAACCACACATATATGGTCAACTGATCATGACAAAGGATCAAAGACTACACATTGAAATAAGGAAAGTATCTTCAACAAATGGAGCTTGGAAAATTAGACTGCCATATGAAAAAGAATGAAACTAGACTACTATATCACACCATGCACAAAAATCAACTCAACATGGATAAAAGACTTGGATATAAGACCTGAAACCATAAATATATAGAAGAAAACACAGGAAAAACACTCCATGACATAAACTCCAAAAATACCTCTGAGAACTCATCTCCAGAAGCAAGAAAAATAAAGAAGAATATAAACAGCTGGGACTATATTAAACTAAAAATATCCTGTACAAAAAAAGACAGTAACCAAAATGAAGAGACACCCTATTGAATGGGAGGAAATATTTGCATACCATGCATCTGATAAGGGACTGATATCAAAGATCTACAAAGAATTCACACAACTTAACAAAACAACCCAATCAAAAGATGAGCAGAAGAGCTAACTAAACACTTCTTCAAAGAAGAAAGGTAAATGGCCAGCAGGCATATGGAAAAATGTTCTTCATCACATGTTATCAGGGAAATGCAAATCAAAATCACAATGAGATACTACTTCACACCTGTGAGAATGGCCCATAGTATAAAAACCAGAAAAACAAGTGCTGACAAGGATGTGGAGAAAAAGGAACTCACTTACACTGCTGGTGGAAATACAAACTAGTCCAGCCATTATGGAAAGCTGTGTAGAGTTTCCTCAAAACATTAGAAATGCATCTACCATATTATTGAGTGATTCCACTTCTAGGAATCTACCCAAAGAACATAAAAACACTAATTTAAAAGGAAACGCACCCTCCTTTGTTTATTGCAGCACTGTTTACAATAGCCAAAATATGGAAAAAACCTAAATGCTCCCAAACAGATGAATGAATGAAGAAGACATAGTTTATATACACAGTGGAATACTACTCAGTGATCAAAACAGACAAACCCACGCCATGGATGGAGCTGGAAGGGTTGATGCTAAGAAAAATAAGTAAGAAGGAAAAGATAAACATTGGATGGCTTCACTTCTATGTGAAATATAGAGAAACTGAAAAAAGGGTCAAAGGCAAACCTTGAAGCTGACTATAGATATGAGGCATCCATGAGGGGAGAGGGAGGAAAGAAGGTGGGAAGGTTGAAAACAGGGGCTAAGGGAAGAGCACAAGGGAATAAGGTGATAGACTATAGGAGCTTTGGTGGTGGGGGAGCTACTGTCACCAGTCCTGAGGGGAGAAATCATACATTGCCCAAAAATTAAGTAAAACCTTTAAAAAATACTTAAATGGATCCTAAAGTACTAAGAAATATAATTTTGGCAAATGGTGAACTAGAAACCTGAAGTTATTCGAAGTTCTAAAAATGCTCTGCATGATTCTCTAAGTTGGTATACTAAAACCTGAACCTGAAGTTCTAAAACTCTTGCTAAGCTCTATGATTCTTCCTACCTTCCTGAATTTCCCATTCATAGGTCCAGTCAGGTTACCGCTTCATTGCTATATAAATGTAGCATGTAACTCCCTTAGACCTGGGAACTTCTCACCTTGCTTCCTGAAGCTGGAATAACCCCTTCTCTCCTCCACACTCCAAGCCTTTCCTAATACTTTAATGTTCAACATAACTCTAACCCATGAAAACTCCATAGTGTGATCCAGAGTTCACCTTACTTCTCTCTTACTCAACACACATTAAACTGCCTGGACCTTACACAAACATTTTAGGATTTACCACCACCTCATTCCCAGCTGCCTCCAAAAGCTCTCTTCAAAAAAGGGCAAGGCTGTGTAGCGCGAGAGCTAATTAGGAGAGTTCAGTGAGCTATTTTGATTTGCATTGCTTGAACAGACAAAAAAAAAATCAAACTGGAAATAGCCATAAACAAGAAAGATGCATGTTGACTCCAGTGGGGAGTAATAGAACAAGCTTTGTGAGCCAAGAGAATTCATGAGGATCAAACAAGGAGTGAAATGCAGTTCCAGGGCCTCCCTAGTGGCATAAGGGGTTAAGACACAACCTAGGAAGTAATCTGCAGCCTCTGCAGCACGAGTTCAATCCCCCGCCAGCCAGGGAGCTACTCACATGGCACAGCAGACGTCTCCTGTCTCACCCACTGCTCCCCTCAGCGGTGTATTTCAGTCAATCTGCTTGTTCTGTTCCCCACTCTGTCTCTGGCAAATCCTCTCACCACCGCCCCCCCACACACCCCTCTGGCCTGTACCCCAGTTCTTATATGCATAAATAAATAAATCTTTAAAAAAATGAAATGCAGTTCCAGTTGGAAGTTTCAAAGATAGTCTGCCAACAGAAGGGTTTGTGTTTAGTATTCTTAGTATTCTTTTATAAGTAGCTACTACAAGATGGGTTCTTCTGTTTAGCCAGGCTAAACATGCATTGAGTGCCTGGGATTCATATATACTCAGTTTACATATTCTATAATATGATGGCATCTACTTTGGCACTTTGGAATACCAGCATAAACCTCTGGATGCCAGCTATACCTCATACATTGGCCACAATACCCTGAAGTTTTGTTTTTAATGAAGTACTAAATGTCAGAATGAACATTGCTGAATTTGTAAGAATTAGAATATACCTTAGAAAGCACTATTTTTGAGAGCACTATATTGCGTCTGAAAGAAGTTGGAGTGTGTGTGTGTGTGTGTGTGTAATCCATTTGGGAAGATTTGGGCTTTAAATACCTCCATTGATAATTTAAAGTATCTAGTCGCTTTGGAAAACTGTTTGCCAATTCTCAAAAAGTTAACCATAGACTTATCATGGAACACAATTATTCTATTCTTAGGTAAATAGCCAAAAGAATTAAAAATATGTGTCCAAACTAAAACTTGTATACAGATGTTCACAGAAACTTTAGTCATCATGATGGAAAGTGGGAACAACCAATACTTCTATCATTTGATGAAAAATTAACAAAATATGGTAAATCTATATGAAAGGATATTATTGAATCATCAAAAGGAATGGGAAACTTATTTGTGCTATAACATGAATGAACCTTAATACATTATATGAAGTGAAAAAAAAGCTAAAAACAAAGACCATATAATGTAGGAGTTTATATGAAATGTTCAGAAAAGGCAAATTCATATAAATACAAAGCAGATCAGTGGTCACTATGGTCTAAAAAAGGTAGGAATGGGTGAGTATTGGAATTGTCTTTGGAGTGATGAAAATATTCTAGAATTAGGTATTTAGATAGTGGTGATAATTGCACTTTGTGAATATACTGTAAGTCACTGAATTGTATACTTTGAAAGGTGAATTTGATGACATGTAAATTGTTTCTGAATTGAAAAAAATAAAAACACAGAATGCATGACTTAGGGCAGGGCATATAGTCACTTAGGGCGTCACATCCTCTTTTGCCAATTAGACATGATACCCTCATTCCTGCAAGCTTGTGGCCAAGTGAGTCTAGGTGTAGATCTGAGTCCAGCATCCCCATCCTGTTACACTCATTGAATCTGAATCCTTCTTGTTGGATTCTTTTGTTGCATTGCCTTTTTGTCCAATCTAGCCTCATCCAAGCCCCCAGGTGGTTTAGTTTAGTTTGGGTGTTTTATATTCCCTTTTCCTTTCTAAAAATTTTGGAGAGGGAGGGAAAATAATATTCATGCCAGGCACACATTTAATTTAGGTCTCTAGACAATGCCATGGGCAGTGTCTATTTCCACTCTAACTGAAGGAAACTGAGTCCTGACTTACAAATTTCTCTCCTAATCATGCAATTAAGATGAATTGGGACATTGGATTTAGATGGAGTCAGTTCAAATCTGCCTCTCAGTAAATTTTATGATACTGCCCATAAGTTTCCTAAGTCTTCTGCACATCAGTTTCCTCGTCTATAAACCACAGACAATAGGAGAACCTTTGTTGTGGAATGGTTTTACCCAGGGAACCAATCTGCAATAAATCTTTTATATGTGAATATGTGAAGCTAATTGGTGGCTAAATGTGGATTAGAAGGTAGCCCTATGGTATTCCAAAGTCTGCTTATCCACTTCTCCATGTTGCTCTTCTCTCTACTACTGTCCAAGCTACTCACCTATCAATTGATAAGCAGGGTATGTGTTGAAATTTAAGTCTGTAGGGAGAAGGACTAAGGACAAATAGACATGCACATCCAGAGGCTCCCAGACTTGTCAAGTTGCTCATCAGTCCCTTTCTCTCTCTCTCTCTCTCTCTCTCTCTCTGTAGGTTAAAGAAAATATCAGGCTTTTCTGCCCTCCCGCCATCAGGATAGATGATGGATCCTTGTCCTGAATGCATGCCTGATGGCGGGCACCTGGAGTAGGGTGTGGGCATAGGTAGATGGGATTCAGCTGAGTTAAGACTGTGCTTTTAAGGGCGTTGTCACGGGGGCACCAGCAGCAGCAGTAGAAGCCGAAGCAGAAGCCGAAAGAGAAGCCGAGAAGCAGCAGAACGAACTCCAGAGAGCTCAGATAGAGTGAAGACTTGCTGGGGGCTGGGAGGCCTGCCAGCCTCCCAGCCCCCCAGCCAGCACCCCTGCCTTGCACGTACCCGCTGAACCCCAAATAAAAAACCTGCAAAACTACTGAGGACTCTGACTCCTCCTTTACCCAGTCTGCATGGGATCAGAAAACCTGCACAGTGCCCGGTCCTGCCCTTACACACACACACACACACACACACACACACACACACACACACACACACACACACACACACACACACACACACACACACACACACACACACACACACACACACACACACACACACACACACACACACACACACACACACACACACACACACACACACACACACACACACACACACACACACACACACACACACACACACACACACACACACACACACACACACACACACACACACACACACACACACACACACACACACACACACACACACTTTCTGACCAACTAGCCTGAATAACTTCCCAGCTTGAGCTTGAGTCCTAGTTTCACTGGAAGACCCCCCCAGAAAGTTTCACTTCCCTGACCTTTCAACAAAGCTTTATGACACAATCAAAACACTTGCACAAACCCCTCCACTCCCTCTGTGTCTTCGTCTTCTCATAAACTGGCTTCTGCCTCTTCCGGCTACATCTGGTCTCACTGGAATGTGCTTATCAATCTTACTCCAGGGGAATGAAGCCAAACAGCCTGGTGCCCTGGTGGCTGAGGAGCCTGTACAAGCTTGTGACATGTCATCAACAAGTGGTCGACACGGCATTACAATTTTTTATCTTCTGGTAAATTCTATCAGTCTCAGAATTCCTCCCGCACCCAGCCTCCTAGATGAATTCTCTTTTTGTGTCTCAATTCTCCTTTCTTTTCTGGTCAGTCCATTAGCATAAACCGAGCATTAGTTCCCACTATGATCATTACTAACTATCAATATTATATCTTATAGCAATCACTGGTCCAGTTGGGCTTCCTGAAACAGCTCAGAAAATGAACTTGCCATTGCCTGGAAGACAGCATGGAGACGAAATCTAGGCTAGACTTCAAAACCAGCTTTCTTCTGACAGACCTTGCACAAGGTCCTTCACTTGAATTTGTTTTCTCCTTTGTAAAAGGCCGCTATTAACACCATGTGTCAGCTTTTTGGTGGTAAATGAGTGAAGTGACAAAACAGGCATTACTGCAGGCAATTAACATTGGGATGCCAAGAATCACCTGCTAGAAACTCATTTCACAGTGCATGCTTAGAGCAAACTATTATTTTTTTGGCTGTTAAAATAATTTACCATGAGGGACCTCCCTGGTGGTACAAGGGGTTAAGCACAGCTCTGTGAAGCTGTCCGCAGCCACTGCAACACGAGTTCGATCCTGGCTGGCCAGGGAGCTACCTACATGGCACAGCAGATGTCTCCTGTCTCATCCACTGCTCCTCTCAGCAGTGTGTTTCAGTCAGTCTGCCTGTTCTGTTCCCCACTTTGTCTCTGGTGAATCCTCTCACCTGCCGCACCTCTGGCCTATACCTCAGTTCTTGTATTCATAAATAAATAATTCTTTAAAAAAATAATTAACCATGAGATATCTAAACTTCAAGAGTATATACACCCCTTATACACAGTCACCCAACTTCTATACTTGAATCTAAAAAAAAATTATGGTTGAGGGGCAAAGATTTAGCTACAAGGATAGTCACATCACTGTTTATGATACTGAAAACTTGCAAACAACCTAAATATTGAAAAATGGGTTGTTGTATAGACAAGGAAACTTCAAATCAATGGACAATTAGCATCCCATTAAAAGTGGTAAAAGAATGTTAATGACATGAAAAAGTATTGATGATGTATATAGTTGAAAATATAGTTAAAGTTGTAAAAAAGTAGAACATGGTCCTGATTTTATCTGAAGGAGCAGCTGCAGAGACCATTAGAGTACAGCAGAAAATGGCCAAAAGATAATCATTAAAACATTTGAAGTGAGTTGTCTTGTTACAAGTTTTCCTTTTTTTGAATCTGCACTTTCTAAATTTTGAATAATGAAAGCATTGAGGAAATTTTTAAACCTATTTTTGGTAAATTTTATTGAAGCAAAACCTACCTACAGAAAAGTTGCACAAATCTTAGTACAGCTTGATGAGTTTTAATATACATAATATCTTTATAATATAGTATATAAAAATATAAATATAAAATGAACACACAGATCATGAACTGTAACCAGTAGGGGGGAAGCCACCCACTTGCTACCACTACCCACCCACCAAGGATAATTATTACTCTGATTTTTAACTGTCTAGACCAGCTTAGTTTGATTTTAAGCACTTTACAAATGGAGTCACCCCATATACTTTGTGCCTGTCTTCTTTCACTCAGCATTGTCTGTATGTAATGGTAGTTCATTCATCTTCATTGCTGTATTCTGTTTCATGAATGTGAATATAATTTACTGATCCATTCTTCTATTAAGATACATTTGTATTACTACTTGCTTTGAGCAATATGAATAGTACTGCTAGAAATATTCTTGTTTTGTCTTTCTGTGAACTTGCTGGTTGTAGGAAATGAGTATGTTCAGCTGAGCAGGTAGAGTCAAGCAATGTGGCAAAACAGTTGCTCCACATACACTTCCACTAGCAGAATGAGTTCTGGTTACTCCTTTCCAGTACCTTATCAACACCTAATTTTTCATTGTGTTACCATTCTGGTGACATCACCTGGAGGCTCTGATTTACATTTCAAAAAAAACTACTAGAGTTTAACTAATCTTTTCAAATGTTTATTTGCTATTTGAATATTCACATTTGTGAATTGCCTGTTTGGAGACTTTTACCCATTTTCCCATTGGGTTATGTGCTCTTTTCTTATCAACCTGTAAGAATTCGTCTATTCTGTATGCTGTATGCAAATCATATCAGGTGTGTATATTGCAAAGACCTTTTCCCATTGTGTGGACTTGAGTTTTGAATTTCTTAATGGTGTCTTTTGATGAAAGAAAGTCTTGATGTTAATGCTCTGTAGTATAATAGGACCCTGGCAAAAGCACGGCCCTGATCACATCATTTACCACACCATCTAGAGGCAGGAAGGGCAGACCCACACCCAGGATAAGGATCTATCCTTATGCAGACAAATTGCTATCCTCTCTGGATGAAAAAAAAGGCCGGTGGTACCATCACTTCACTCACAGGACTACTTTTGTTAGTCTGGGTTTTTGGGAAAGAGATGTCAAGATGGGATAAAATTCACAATGAAAGAGATGTCAAGATGGGATAAAATTCACAATGATTTTAGTTTAATATATGGGAAGGAGTTGCAAGAACCTGAGAGAGCCATCAGACTACAAATGCAGGAGACACCAAGTGTTGGAGTGAGGGAGCAAAGTTTGGGGAAAAGCACCCTTGACTGCCATGTAGTCTATGGAAGATTCCATGAGGCCATCAGGAATCCTTGAGCCAAAGTCAATTGGCAAAGGCATCCTTCACCTAGGAATTGATCTCTCTTAGTGCATCTCTCTCAGTCATTCTGGGAATAGTCTATGGAAAGTATGTTTTCAGCATAAATACGATGATGAATTTCAGCGCAATAGAGACAGGCCCTTGGTCAATAATACACTGCCTGTAGTGGGAGTTTTGCCACCACACCAAGAGAGAGCATATGGGAGAAGAAAGTGGTAGTAAATGGGGGAGACTAATATGTTCACTTGTAGAAAAGAATGAGTGTGATACCTCTTTCCCTCTTAGACATACAGTATTCTTTTTTTTTTTAAATAATAAATTTTATTTTTATATTCCCCATACAATTTCAACCCCCCCATTCTGACCCCAATCCCTCCCCTCCCGCCCCCCCACCCCCAAAAAAGTGTCTCTGGTTCATAGTTTTTTGTTGATTTTGATTTTCACTTTCTTATAGTTATTCATTTTCCTGGTCCCTTATTTAAGTTTTCTAGATTCCTGCTATGAGTGAGACCATCCGGTATTTTTCTTTTTCTTTCTGGCTTATTTCGCTGAGCATGATCCCTTCCAGCGCCATCCATGTTGCTGCAAATTGCATGTGTTTATCTTTTTTGAATGCTGAGTAATATTCCATGGTATATATGTACCACATCTTCTTGATCCAGTCATCTATTTTTGGGCATTTGGGCTGTTTCCAAAGCTTAGCTATTGTAAACAGTGCTGCTATAAATATAGGCGTGCAGGTATTCTTTGGAATTGAAGACATACAGTATTCTACAGAATATGCAGACTTCCACAAGTGGGTCTGGATTGCTTGGATTGGACATTAGGTAGTGACCCTTAGAAGGACCTTTGAAGAAAGGGAGTCTCATTTATCTCCTTAAACACAGATATAACAGTACTAAGGAAAGCATGGGTTTTCAGAGACTTCCTGCATTTCCTGTTCAAGTATCTTAGTTGTGGAGGAGGTAGAGAGCAGAGAAGGGAGAAGAGAGAAAGAATCCATGTTGGTAGCCCCTGGGGCCACTGTGAGACTCAGGGGCCCTCATTACAAAAACACTTCCCCAAATATAGCAGTCCAAGGCTACTGACACATTTAAACATATTTGTCTCACTGGAGCAAATTGGTTTTTTTTTTTTTTTTTTCCATCTTGAAATCAAAGGTCACTAACAGTAATTTGTATCAGTATTTCAATAAGAATTTTAGAGGACAGCCAATATGCATTCATTATGCACATGAGTGAGCTGGCATGCATGCTTCTACACGCACATACACACACATACACACACACAGTGCAAAGGATGTGAGTAGTCACAAGTAGTCAATCACCATCTATGTTCCGCAATCTGGGGGAGAGTGCATGGGTCCATGAGTCAGGATTAAACTCCGTAACGACCAAGTCACTAGAGCCTGCTGAGTCAGGTGGCAGTTTCTACTTAATGGAGCCTTTAGGTCTCAATAATTGCTTTGAAATCCACACATTAGCATGTAGTTCTCATAACTGGGAAAGCCAGAAATCTAGGTGTGAGGGCAGAACTGATGGTCTCTCCTATGCACAAGAGGCAAAAAAGGGCCCATGGTTTTGCTTCTTTTTCAGCCCCTGAAACTATCTTTTTAGTACTGTATAGTCACCTATGCTCATTTCCAGAAGTTTTGTGGCAGGTTGGACTGATTGTGGACAAGGGCAAGATGTGGTCCCTGAATTAAAATTCTGTATTTGCTAACAGCTGCTACTGATCCATACAACCAATAAGAAAACACTAGAAAAAGGGTAACTCTTCCTCAGGACACTTTTCTTCTATATACCTGTAAAATGGTTATAATATTCTAATTTTGTTAAACAATTTACAGCCACATTATTCTTTTTTTTTTTTTTTAAAGATTTATTTGTGTATTTATTTATACAAGCACTGGGTATAGTCAGAAGCACGGGAGGGTGAGAGAACTCACCAGAGCCAGAGCGGGGAGCAGAGCAGGCAGAAGGACCGAAGTACACTGCTGAGGGGAGCAGCGGGCGGCAGGAGAGGTCTGCGCGCCATGTGGGACCCGCCTCCGGTGGCCAGGGAGCAGCCAGGGATCAAACCGACGCTGCAGAGGCTGCGGGCAGCTTCGCAACCCAGCGCTCAACCACTGCACGACCTGGGAGGCCCAACAGTCACATTATTCTAACAGAAAATTGTGGTAATAATTATGCAAATGAATAATATACACTTTAGAAATGGACAACGTGGCAGTCTACAGCCTAGACAACAGTACATAGCAGCCACTTCAGCTTAGATCCCAGAGATTGCCCTTCTTCTGTGCTTTGTTTTCACACTGCTGTATTTAACACATTACATTTATATGGCTGTTATTTGTTAGGAAAACAGTTATTCCAGTGGGCCAGGTTCTGTGCCAAGAATTTCACAACTATAGGCACTCACGGTCCATTTGGAATGACAGACAGAACCCTGGGGAGACAGAAGAGGCAAACACTTCCAGCATGGGAGATACTCAAGAAACCTCAAGCAACCTTGGAAAGTAAAGGAGCATGAGTTAGGATGGGTTCCAAGTGGCCTCGAACACTGTGGCTTGGATATTTACAGCCTGGAACCTGCTCCCTGCCTGGCTCTCCCCGCTGGACTCTTCTTTCTAGCCCCTCCCATCTCTTCCCATTCCACTTTTCAGCCTCACTCCCAGGGCCATCGGCAGCAGCAAATGTGGCAGCTTGAGCTTGGCTGGGAAAGAGTGGAACCCAGACTAAGAAAGGACAAGCTCAGCACGGCCTACAGGTGATCACCATGGGGCTGAGCTCAGCATGGCCAAAGAAAGTCCATGGACAGATGCCTCTGGGGCATTGCTCAGAAACCCCAGGAACAACATTAAAATCTGTTTATTTCATGCTTAGAAGTATTACAAAACCATTGTGGGAAAATACCCAAAAGGATGAGAAAGAAAATGTTTCCTTTAATTTCATTAACTAAAGATAAATTGTTTTTTGTTGTGATTATAGAAATTACGTAGTCATTGCAGAAAAGCTGAAAAATAAACAAAATATTAAGAAAGAAGCTTTAATTTATGCATCATTCAGTGTCATTTTCATATGTTCTTTTCAGTCTTTTTTTGTGTGTGTATATTTATTTTTATAACAAATGAGATTATAGCATGAATACAGTTTGTTGCTGTGGGTTTTTTTTTTTTTTCATTTATTTTCATACTAAGAGCATTTCCCCGGTAATTTTTAAATGTATTTCTATTTATTTTCTACTTGAAAATTTCATTTTTATTTTTATTCATTAATTTCTAAATAAGTTACATGTCTCCAAGTTACAAAATTTAAAATATATGAAAAAACAAGAAGTGAATAATAAGTGTTCCCTTCTTTCCTGTTTTCAAAAGGAAATACTATTGTCAACAGCTTTTTATGTTTTATGGGCTCACCTATAAACTTACACACACACACACACACACACACACACACACACATGCACACATAGTATATTAGTTTTTATGCTACTTTTTCCATGTAATATATTTAGAATATAGTTCCATAGTGAATTTCTAGATCAAAAAGCATGTATATTTTTTAAGTCTGATGGCTATTGTCAATTATCTTCCCAGGTTGTGGAATGTCTTCCTGCTGACAGTGTGTGGGCCCGTGGATGCCCTGATGATCCTCTCCTGGTATTCAGATCTGTGAGTGTTCTCCCCCTGCACTGAATCATAGTTTTTCATGTATTTAAGAGAACCTGTATTTTCTTTTCTGTGGACTGTATATTTTCTCTAAATGTATCACTTTTTATAACTCATAGCCAGGCCTTTGCTTGCTGGCCTTGCTTCTAGCATGTAACACTCTCCCTCCTGCCAGCCTTTCTCATTGGAATTTGGTAGATTGTAGGCATTCCCTCAACCTTGGAATATTAACAGAAGTAGACAAATATCAGCCTACTTCCTACGCCTTGAGTTAATTTAGACCCTTTGGGCCAAGGTACACCAGAGTTTCCTTAGCAAAGGCTGTGCTTTCCAGAGACAAAAGCTATACATCAGTCCCTTCCACCCCCATGCAAGTGTTGGCCACATTGTCTAAACAAGCCCAAACAGGACATCTAATAATGTGAGAGTATCTCTGGTTGTACTATTTCAGAAATTCTCATAAGTGTAAGAAATTATTTAGCAAGTTGCTTTTAGTGGGAGTAGAAAAATTCTTAAAATACTTTTCCTTTACACACATAAACTATATTTATGTGTGTGTATGAGAGTGAGAAAGAGATCATAAAATAGGACTCAAAGGTAAATATTAAAGATGAAAAAAACAATTAGAAGTGGAAATTTTAATTAACTACTTGCAGAAACTTGAAAGAACAAGCAGACAAATACTCAATAAGGATATGAAAGGTTTGAAATATATGAATGAACCTCCCTGACTTAATCGGCCTGTGTAGAACAGCACATCCAAACACCACACAATGTGCATTATTTTTAAGTGCAGGTGGAACACAAGCCAAAGTAGACCATATGCTGTTTTAAGACAAGCAAGTTTCAACACACTTCAAAGGATTTAAATAATATGGAATAGTGCTTTTCAAACTTTAGTCAGTATAGATAGCAACCAGAATCTTGACAAAATGTAGTTTGAATTTCCAACAAACTCCATTATAGTGATATACAATGAACCACAAGCCACGAATTCATGAACCATACTTAGAATAGCAAGAATATAGGATGTATATTCTCTGAGGACAGTTGATTTAAAGTATAAATCAAATTTACAAAAGATTACTAGGAAATTCCTAGAGATTTAGAAATTACGCACTCCCTTTTGAATAGCTCCATGAATCAGTGAAGAAACCACAATGAACATTAGAAAATATTTTAAATTGACTAATAGCAAAAAAAAAAAAACAACACATAAAGACTAGTAGGAATAGCGAAATCACTCCCTGAAGAGAAATTTTAAATGGCTAAAGATAAGAAAGGGAATCAATGAAATGGGAAGCAAACTTAGAGGAACATAACAAGCTTTGTTTCTTTGAAAAGATTATTAAAATTAGTAAATCCATAGAAATGTTGATGAAAAAAAGTAGAAAGCACAAATTATTAATTCCAGAACTCGACAGATTCCACATTGCAAAGACGAGAGATTATTAGGGATGAATTTATGGTAATGAATTTGACAATTATAATAAAGTGGATAAATTCTTGTACAAGCAAAAGTTAACAAAATTGAAATAAGAATTAGAGATTTTGAATAAATCCATATCCATAAAAGAAATTCCATTTGTAAGTTTAAACTTTCTCCAGAGAAAATCCTAAGTTTAAATGTATCCCTCTTGAATTCATCTAAATACCCAATAAAGAAACATTACTAATTTTACAAACACTTTAAGATCATAAAAATATGAAAGTACTTCCTAACTCTTTTTATAAGTCAGCATAATCTTGATACAAAAACCTGAAAGGGATTTTATAAAAAAGGAAAATTGCAGACCTCTATCTCCCAGTAAACAAAATAATTCTATGTAAAACAACACATTAAACACCAGGATATGTCAAAGAATAATCACCACCCATTAAACTTTATTCCAGGAATGCAAGTGTTTTAGATGCTGCATAAAAAAAATTACCTTAATGATAGAAACAAAAAAATATTGTCCATCTCATAGTTATTAAGGATCAAGAGTTTGAGAAATGCTCGTACGGGTAGCTTTGGCTCTCGGAATCTCTCATGAGGTTGCAGGGGAGATAACGACTTAGGCTATCCTTATCTGGAGGTTTGATGGTGACCAGCTAATCCGCTTGCAAGACAACTGCCTTATAAATGGCTGTTTGCAAGAGATCTCAGTTCCTTCCCATATGGTGAAGGACACCAAAGGCCATATAGTTTATGATTCCCTTTATATAGACTTTCTAGAAATAATAACATTATGCAGACAGAAAGCATTTCAGAGGTTGCCTGGAGTGTAGAATAACAGGAATGAACTGC
Organism: Talpa occidentalis; assembly: GCF_014898055.3. Taxonomy (NCBI): domain Eukaryota; kingdom Metazoa; phylum Chordata; class Mammalia; order Eulipotyphla; family Talpidae; genus Talpa; species Talpa occidentalis. The sequence continues at coordinate 28,584,478 of NW_023603184.1, forward strand.
AAGGGGAATAAAGAGATTTGGGGATGTGAACAGTAACAGCGGTTACACAACAGTATACATTTCCTAAAACCCAACGAACCATACATTTTAAATTGGTGAATCTAAGGTATGCAAATTATGCTGGGATCAATTTGTGAACCCAACAACCAATATAATTTATTGCATTAACAAAATAGATGAGAATTATATAAATATCTCGATAGATGCAGAGTTTTTGAATAAATTTAGCACCTATACATGATAAACTCTTATAGCACACTAGAAAATAACCACCTTGATCTATCGAAGCCATTATTTAAAAAAAGGAAATAAAAATTTTTTTTGAGTTCCAAATCTTGCTAGCATATCCATGCTAGCTATTATACAAACCAATGCTATGATACAAATTACCTTTTTTGAACTTTCCATTCTTAAACATGGTCCATACAGAGTAAACAATAGCTATAAAGAGCTAATTGACTCCTAATTTTATTTTCGCAAGATCAATATATAGAAATTGAATACCTAAAGACTTTTGAAAACCAAATAGTTGCCAACTTATTTCCAGTAGCTTTATAACATTCTTGAGCCAATACAATGTTTAAAAAGAAGAAACAGTCCTGACAATCTGATAAACAAACAGCACTCCATCTTAATTTCCATTTATAGCAAGGAAGTTCACTCCTACATATTTCATTCTGAAAAAGCTAAAATTTTAAATGATTAACACCAAATGTTAAGGATATAGAACATTTGGTACTCATATATTGCTAGTGGTAATAGAAAACAGCACTACCATAATATACTGTTTTGAAGTTTCTTAAAAAGTTAAACACACAGACTTAATTTATAACCTAACAGTTCCTATGGCGGGTATTATAGCAACAGAAATTAAAACTTAGATTCAGAAAAGGACATGTATAGAAAAGCTTATAATGTCTTTATGTATAAAACCCTAAAACTAGATACAACTTACTTGTTCACCATCTAGGAGAACAAAGGAAAATTTACAGTACTGGGAAAATATTTTTCTGATCAAATAAGTCAAACATAAAAGGACACATGCTCTATAATTCCATGTATGTGAAATTTTAGGACAGGCAAAACAAAAACATGACGAAATTCAGAACAACATTTGTCTATGTACCGGGGGTAGTGACTGAAAAGCAAGACAAAATTTTGTGGGGATATAAAAATGTTTTAAATCTTGATTAGTGTACTTGGATACATGAGTGTAATACACATGAGTGTATTAAAATTCTTTTAGTTATATACATAAGATTAGTGCAATTTTCTATATGTAAATTTTACTCTGATGTAAAACATTTTTAAAACTTTAAACATTTATACCTTCTAAATCATAATCAAAAGTACATTTTTACTTATTCCTTGTTGGTTATATTTTTTAACTACCCTCTGAGTTTATAGTAGCAGGTATTAATAATACATGTGGAAATAAAGTGATTCTGCTTATGAATCTTGCACATGAAAAATGCCTCTACAAAAATTTGTGGTTGAAAATCTATTTAAAACGAAATATGGAAATTTTTGCCAATCATTTCAGAAATAAGACAAAAATATACACTTACAATTTTTATTCAGTTTTATACTAGAGGTTTGATCAGTGCAATCAGGCAAGAAAAGCAAAACCATAGAGTGGAAAAGAAGAACTAAAATTGTCATTCACAGAAACATGACTGAGTGCATAGAAAATAAAAAAGAATCTAAAGAAAACTATTGGAATCACTAAGTCAACTTAGCAAGTTGCTGGATACCAAGTTCAATTTTTATTTCTACATACCAAAATAAACATTCAGAAAATGAAATTAAAGTAATAACGTCCCAAACAAAAATATGAAATATGTAGGAATGAATCTAGTAAAAGATGTTCAAGATCTCTACATGGACATATATAAAAAATATTGCTGAGACGTGGTGTGAAGAAGAGGGAAAACCAAATAACAAAGGCCATACGCTGCTGCCTCTCTGTGTCCAGCACCAGGCCCAGGACACCTTCACCAGCAGGGTGATGAGGAAGACTGAAGGAGATGCTAAAGGAGATAGAGCCAAAGTGAAGAGGGAACCACAGAGAAGGTCCACAACCACAGAAATCAGCTCAGCCTGCTCCGCCATAGCTGGAGCTCAAGCCTTCAATGCAGAGAAGGGAGAGGGGGTTTCCAAAGGGGAAAAGGGGAAAGCAGGTTCTGGCAAGGACAGCAATTACCCTGCTGGAAACAGAGATGCCAAAATAGACCGAGCATAGAAAGTCGAAGACGCCAGTAGACGCCACGTGAAGTGTGAGAGCATTTTTGGTAACTCTGTACTTAAGTTGACTATATTTGAAATAGTTTTATCATGGTTTATAAAACGAAAAGTGAAAATCAAAATCAACAAGCAACTATAAACCAGAGACACACTACGGGGGGTGGGGCGGGTGTGTGGAAGGGAGGAGGGAGTAGGATCAAAACAAGATGGGGTGGGAATTGTATGGGAACTATAACCAAAATGAAAATGTGTGCATTGTGCACACATGAAAAATGATGTAAAAATATATAAAATTTTAAAATTAATAATAAAAAATAAATAACAACATAAAATAAAATAAATAGCACAAACTTCATTGTTGTTTTTTGGGGGGAGGGCATATGTCACTAATAGAATGTCCCCAAAGCTGGATTGATGTGGGGAAATGAATGCCATTGTCTTCTAGTTTTGAGGCATTATATTTATATAACTATATATTTTACTCATTGAATGAGTGGCAAGTGACAGATATGGAAAAGATATTTATAGTGTATATATCCCTCAAAGGAATACTATACAACTATATTTTGGAAAATCAATAAATGAAAATTAGATGACTTCCACAAAAATGAGCTAAAATGTAAACAATAACATCACAAAAGATGGCAAAATTACTAATAACTAGATGAAAAGTTGTTCAATATCATAAATTATCTAGGAATTCAAATTACAAACATAATCAGATACTACTACACCCTCACTGAAAGACAGATAAACCAAGTGTTGCTGCTAATATGGAATAACTGGGATGCTCATACACCCTTGAGGAAATTTAAATGTGTATAATCACTGTGGAAACTGTTTAAAAGTATCTATTTAATCTGAAAAAAAAACCTGCACTCTGTAACTCAGAAATTTAGTCCTTGAATTTATACACAACAGAAATAATTGCTTAAATCCATTTAAAAAAATCCAAGAATATCCAAAGCAAGATTGTTCACAATATCCCCAAACTGAAAGCATGCTAATGTACATCAACTATGGAATAGATGAATATAGTGTGATTTTTTCATAAAATGGAATTCTCTATAACAATGATACATTACTAATCATTGTTAAGTGCAATGAAATGGATAAGTCTTTGAGAGCTAATGCTGAGCCAACAAGGAGAAAAAAAGAAGAAACTAAGATCCTGTGCATGTAAAACTTAAGGACAGGCAAAAATAATAATGATTGATGTAATCATCGCAGTTATGTTTTGTGGTACTGACAGGGAATGAACATAAGATACTCTAGAGTACCAAAAAATAGTCTATATCCTGATCCAAGTAGTGATTAGAGAGGTTTATAGATAGGCAAACGTTCAGCTTTTAGCTGTAACATTGGTATAAAATTAAGATTTATTTCATATATATATACATACACATACACATGATATGTTGCAATTGATTGGGAAAAGCCTTCATATATACATCTACAATAATTTAAACAATGCAGCATTGTGTGGGAATGCACAAATGAATTAGTGTCTTATGATAAAGAATTCAGAAACGTATTCACAAATACAAGAATTTGTTTTGTAAGGTGGCATTTACATATTAGCAAATAAAACAAGAACTATTTATTATATGATACTGGGACAACAAAGCAAACATCTGGGAAAGAACTTGCTTTGCACAACATATGACTTTTGGAAAGAGGAAACATTGAAGCTTAAAAACTTAGACTATGTATATTATAGGAAACACTGGGGAAAGTCTGATTAAATGTGATATAAAACACAAAAGGCCCAAAAGACTGATGAATGTCATTCATTAAAATGTTATCCATCACAAAACAATCATAAAGTCAAAAGACAAATTAGGGCCTCCCCGGTGGCACAGCGGTTGAGCGCTGGGTTGCGAAGCTGCCTGCAGCCTCTGCAGCCGGTTCGATCCCCGGCTGCTCCCCGGCCACCGGAGGAGGGTCCCACATGGTGAGCAGACCTCTCCTGCCGCCCGCTGCTCCCCTCAGCAGTGTACTTCAGTCCTTCTGCCTGCTCTGCTCCCCGCTCTGGCTCTGGTGAATTCTCTCACCCTCCCGCGCTTCTGACTGTACCCAGTGCATGTATAAACCAAACAAACAAACAAATAATAAATAAATAAATAAATAAGACATGCCTCTAGAAAATTTAAAAAAAAAAAATCTTTAAAAGACAAATTAAAACTTAGGGACAATATATTTGCAATTTTTGCTACAAAGGGGCAAATTTCCCTAGTATATAATAAGATCCTACAAATTAGTTAGTATATGAATCCAGCAACCCAATAGAATGATGGGCAAAACATGCAAATTTCATTACATTCTTTGATAATTTCTTATACAATAGCCTAAATGAACACATAAAATTTATGCTTTGTTTTGTTTCTGAGGCTTTTAGAATTTTTCTGATAATTCCAGTTGTTACTCTTGTAGATGAAAAAAATTGCCTAAACTGAAATTAATAAAAGAAATAGTCTAAGAATGACAATGACTAAAGAATAGTCTATTTTGGTGTTAAAATCAATAGAAGACAAAATACTTCAACATTTGATTGTAACAATATTATTAGAGATTTCACTGAAATGGAGACAAAATATATTTTACAAAAATACATAATTATTCATAAATTATGCATATTTTAGCTTATTTATCATTTAAATACCTCAAATTCAACAGCAAACTCTTATAGGAGCATTATAATAATTAAAATCTAACCATCTTCACTACATACTGACTTTTTAGTCTTAAAAAGTATAACTTTTATTTTTTGTCTTTAAAATATGTGTCGGTATAAAGGGGTAAAAGTATACTTTAATAGCTTATTGACTTTATTTAGGTTTTGAATATTTAGACATAAAATATGTGGGCCTCCATAGGCTCTGGAAAAGTAAGGAACTATCTAGACGTTACAAAATATCTAGAAATTACAAGAATTTTAGGAATTTTCTGGTTTGAGTGGTGGAAACACAGCTATGTCTTACATTAATCTGTAGTATTTTATTAAAAGCTTAAATTTTTTTTATATATTGAGTTATTACTTTTACCATATGTTATGATGGGTTAAGACATTTTCTGCTTTATATCTTTCTCTATTTAAAAAAATTGTAATATGAGCTTCATTTTTTAATCGAGGAAAGAAAACATTCTAAAATTTAAAAGAACAGTTTGAAATGAGGACAATTTTAAGAAACTGATCCTTACATAGGCCTGATTAAGCATTTTAATATTTAAACAGAAAATTAGGACAGAAGGTTGGAATGTAGGCGTTAAAGACAGAAAGTTAGAATGGAGCTGGACGAATCAGTGGACTTGCTAGAAAACATTACTGCAAAGTCCAACAGGCATGGACAGTGGAAATGGTGAGTGAGCTGTTGAAAGATCAGTAAGGACCTTGGGATGCATGAACTCATTCCTTTCCTTACATTCTATTGTCCTGTATTGGAATTTGAGTCATTGTTCCTCTGCAAATTGTACTTTGTTTTGTTTAGAGTTTCCAACATTTCTGTAAACATGCTCATCATTTCTTCATGTTCCTCAGATTTCCTTATGGATTCATTTTCCTTTTGGCCTTAAAATTTCCTTTCATGAAGGACTATGGTTGGTGCGATCACTCATATTTGTATCTGTCTGAAAAATGTTTAATTTCTAACCTATTCTTGGAATATATTATACATTTTATGTATGATATATGATTTGGAATTACTGTTTATTTTCTTTCAGCACAAGGAAGATGTAATTCTACTGTCTCCTAGTTTCCATCATATCTTGTACTGTTGAAAATCAGTGTCAGTGTTGTTCCTTTAGAAGTGATCTGTTTTTTGTCTCTGGATGTTTTAAAAATCTTTTGGGATAGATTGGAATTCCTGCACTTAAAAATGTATGTTTTCAACACTTCTGGCAAATTGTTGTTAAGAATTTGAATCTTACCAATTCTAATTCCTATTTTCTTTATTATGTCTCTTTACAGCAGCGTTGCTATGTAATTTACATACCACAAAGTTCACCTGTTTCAAGTGTAGACTCACATGGTTTTTAGCATATTTGGAGTTGTGCAACCATGATCATTATCTAACTTTATGGCGCTTGTATTACCCCACTAAGAGCCCTGGTATCTGTTCAGTCTCTCCCTACCCCTACTCCACCTGCTCCCGCTTAGCTCAAGAAAAACGTTTTTTTTCACTTTAGTTCTTTTTCTTAATTTACTCTCTTTTCCTATAGAGTGGGATGTTCTGGACATTTTATAGATTTGCCTATTCTGGGGACTTTTATAAGTGAACCTTGTACTACATGATTTTTGTTAGTGACTCCTTCCACTTACCATAATATTTTTGAGATTCATTTATGTTGAAGAATATATCTGTTTCTTTCCTTTTTATTGTCAAATCATAGTCTATTGTTTGAATAGACCACATTTGGTTTGTTGATTCTTCTTCTGCGTTGTTTCTATTTCTTTTTGCATATTGTGAACAGGCTACTATGAATTTTGATGCATAAGTTTTTGTGTGGATGTGTTTTCATTTCTCTTGGGTAAATAATTAGTAGTGGCATTTCTGGGTCCTATGAAGTTACCTATAAACACGCATTAAAGTAAATACTTAACTGTTATACTTAACTTACAGATACTTTCAGTATCTGTAAAACTGTTTCCAAAGTAGTTTACTATTTTACATTCCCAGCAGTAATGGATGAGAGGTAACTTTTCCATCCCCATTATCTCTTTTGGAAGTAAGACTAGACATATATTGGACCTTCTCACTAGATTCATCAGTGATTCATCATAACCTCTCTTTCATATTTTTCTTCTCTTTACATATTCCATGTAAATTTAGTCAGTTATTCACCCCATTTACTAAGTCTATCTTCAGTGGTGTAATCTTTTTCAAAGGAATTTCTTTACTTTCAAGGATTAAATTTTTTATTTTGAGAATTTCTATTTGGACTTTTCTCAATTTTGCCTCATGATCCAAGCTCATATTTTATATAAATGTATTATTATGAGTCACCTTGGGCTACCATAATAAAATACCACAGATTGGGTTGCCTAAACAACAGAAATTTATTTTCACACCATCCAGAGGCTGAAAGTCAAAGGTAAAGATACCAGTATGGTATCTGCTTCTGTAGAAGCTCTCCTCCTGCCTTGCAGATCGTCCCTTCTTTGTGTCTTCACATGGTAGAGAGAGTAATCTCTGGCGTTTTTTTCTGGTAAGGACACTAAAACTATGAGGGTTCCCGTCTTGTGACCTCATTTAACCTTAATTATTTCCTTACTCCACTAATCCCCTTATTGTGTGTTAGCGCTTCAACATAGTCAGGGAAGACATAGTTACATCCACAACATATACTAAACTTAGTTACTTCAAAGTCAGCGTATGGTAGTTTAGGCTCTTGAAAGCACAGAAGACCTATTTCTGTGTTCTGTTGTTTATTTTTTTTTCTCCTGGTTCTTAAAGATGGTCTCTTGCTTCTTTGCAGTTTTGTGATTTTGTTTTACAGTGAGTTGCTAATTTTTGATGGAACTTCATGGTTAGGAATTCTTGGAGGCCTGAATTGAATTTGAATTGTTCCAGGGAGGATTTACCTTTGCACCTCTCAGTCAAGGAGGAGTCAAACACGGAATGATTTTAAATACCAGCAGCTTGAATTTTTCTTTTCAAAAAAATTCTGTAAACCCATGGGATGATCAGTTGGGTTACAAATTTTCAGGTAATTCTGTTCCCCCAACATCCAGCACCAATGACAAAACATGTATGCAAGTTTTCCTTCATGTGTCCTTTTATACAGTGAGATTGTTTTTCTTATTCCCCTTATTTTGAGGGTGGGGACCCAACTTTATAGCAGTGTCTCACATTTGATTCCTTGCTTTCTATAGCCTTTGGCTTTGCCTTTTCCCCCCATTAAGATAGGAACTCAAGTTCTCCAGTGTTAGGATATAATCTCAGAGAAAACAACATCTCTCGGTGGTCAATTGTGTCCCAATGTTCCTGTTTTTGCTTTGCTTAGTAAATGTTGTAATGTTCTTTCCAGAATAAAGAATGTTTTTAAAAATATAGATTTTAACTGACATTTTTACTGTTACTTTTTTCTACTATCCTATTGGCAAATTATCACTAATGTCTCCTGATGAACTATGCCTCCCTATGCCAGTGCTCCTTTGCCACCTAACTTTGCGGCTGCAGCTCCTGCATGGAGAAGTGAAGACAGTTTCCCACCCCTGCCATCTAGGCTGTATGTGTGTGATCAGCTTTGATTACTAGAATGTGATATGAGTGACATTGTATGACTTAAGAAGCCTTCCAGCTTTTGCATTTGCTTTCCTGGACCACTTCCAGCATCACATGAAGAAATCTTAGATGAAAGACCACCTGAGGAGAGAGGCTGAGCCATCTGGCCATCTCAACTGAGACCTTAGACATGTGAGTGAGGACATCTGAGGATAACCAGTCTCCACCCTACCCACTCACTGAATGGAGCTGCTGTGTGAGCTGAGGCAAGACAAGTAGAACCTCTCAGCCAATCTACAGAATTGCAAGAAAACAGTAAATCAGTTTTGTTTTAAGTCACTAAGTTTTGGGGTGGTTTGCTACCTATCACTATGTATCAACTGATACAAAGTGTCTTTCAGGATATCTAACCATCATATTGCTGGAAAAGGAGGTCCCTGTGTGGTGCAGGAACCTATCAGAGATGGACAAGGCATCCTTGTTGGGCCTGGGGGAAGGGGAAGCAAGATTGTTGATGAGAAATTGGTTACAATAAAGGGATAGATCAAATCATAGATTAAGAATAATGGGAGCCAGATTTCCCACTGTTGGAGAGGAAGTTATAAATATGGAAAAAAGAAAAATAAAATAAATCCAAGAGTATTTGACTGGAATTGGAGTTACTGTTATAAAAACATGGCTGTAGAGATAGATAGATAAATAGATAGATAGACAGATATGCAAGTATATATATATATGAATACCTATTACTTAACTCTATTCATTAAGAATTAGTACTTACCCCAAGATCAATAAGTATACCTAGTACCCAAATCTTGACTTCTAAAAACCATTCTTGAATGAAAGGACTCATATCTCTTTGTTGAAATAGCTAATTTGAGAACTGGCCAAAGAAAGTATCTGATGTGCTTGAAACTTTTTTTTTAATGCTAGGAAATTGCAAAGTTCAAAAAATGATGGAGACACATCAAAAGGACATAGAAGCCAATTGAGCAGGCTCCGACTACTAAAAACAGCATGATTTGATTATCAGAATAAATAATGATGTCAATAGATTATGACCCAGTAAATAAAATAGGGGGTCTGAGCATAAGTATGGAAAATTAATCAATAAAGGGAAAATTTGGTGAAACATGGTATAGTTACATAGCGTCAAAGTATCTCCCCATCAACTGCATGCACAAAAATGGAGTAACTTTATGGTGGGAGAAGCATGGCAGACAGCACCTCAATCAAGCGATCAGCTTAAATTAACATCACCAATAATGTGACAAATGCAAATCATGCCACAGATGACCAGATACAGTGAGAAGATGACCAGATACAACACCACTGCTGTGACATCCTGCCAATGATGATTAATTGAAGCTAATCAGGAGACAAGCCTGCATTAACAATGGCTGTGTTAAAAGATCCTCCCCTAGACATGGTGGATTAAAACAGTATCTATTCTCTTTCCCAGCTTCTGTGTGTCAGGAATTTGGGAGCAGTACGGATAGGCTATCCCCTGGCGTAGACTGTTCCCTGAGGTTGTTGGAGAACCTACTTCTGAGGTGGCCACTCTCATGGCTGGCAGGTTGGTACATTTCCCTGTGGACTTCTTCCTCCACGGGACTCTGGGAGTGTCCTTCTGATGCTGTGGCTGACTTTCCCCAGAGTGAGCAGTGCAAGAAAGCAAGGCAGAAGATGCAATATAGTCTATGACCACCCCTCTAGGCAACACTGTCACCTGTGCAGTATTATATTGGTCACCCACATGGCCCTGACTCTCTGTGGGAAGAGACTACATAAGAGCTTGGACACTGTAGCGGCAGGAAGGGCATAGAACAGGTTTTCTATGATTCTCTGCAGATGGGGTGAAGTAGGAGTCCCGGAGCCCTCAGTGGCTTTTGCAGGCTTTTATTGGGATTTACACGGCAGGCAGGGGTGCCGGGGGTGGGGGGCAAGTATTTGCTCTTTCTGGGCTCTCTGGAGTTCTCTCGTGGCCTCTGCCTCTCTCTCTCGTTCTCTGCTGGTTGTTTTGTTCTGGTTCTGCTATTCCGCTGGCGTCCCCATGACGCCACCCTCATAGCCCAGTCTCTCAGCCCAGGTGTACCCACCTATGCATGCCCACACCCCACTCCAGGTGTCCGCCATCAGGCACGCATTCAAGACTGCAGGATTCATCATTCATCCTAATTGCGGGAGGGGAGAAAAGCCTCATACTCATTTACCTACAGATACCAAGAGATGAAAAATTACTGTGGATCACTGTGTCCAAATTAAGGGACAAAGTAACTCACCTGTAAACTTCAAAAAAATAAAATCATGTAGATTAAGATGGTGAGGGAACTGATTCATGTTAAAGGAGACTAAAGAGACATAACTAAATGCATCTCCTAATCCTGGATCCTTTGTGATGAAGGACATTGTTAGATAATTGGGGAAACCTACATGAGGCTTGTAGTTTAGAGTCCAGCGTTAATCTCCTTGTTTCAGTGTATAAAAGGTTACATATTGGGGGCCTCCCCTGGTGGCACAGCGGTTGAGCGCTGGGCTGCGAGGCTGCCCGCCCCCTCTGCAGCGCCGGCTCGCTCCCAGGCCGCCAGCCAGGGTCCCACAAAAAAAAAAAAAAAAAAAAAAACAGAGATACTCATGGGGTTTTATATTTCAGTTCTTTAACTCAGATCATTCTTAAACTGACCTTTATAAAGTCACAGTGCTTTAAACTTAGGAGTCACAGAAAAAAGATATCACAGAACCAAAGGGGAAAAAAAATAGATACAATCTAATATTTTGGCATGTAGCTTCAAGGCCCTTACTCACATATACTTCTTGAAAACAAATAAAAACGTGATATCATACTGTTCATATTTTTATCGTTGACATTTTCTCAGGCCAATAGTGTTCTTCTACCATACAAAAAGAGATTACTTACTCCACTGTGTACATCCAGGCTGCAGGCCTCCCAGCCTCCAACAAGACTGTGATCCAGGCCAAGTTTTGTCTGTTTCCAAAGCATGTCCTCTTTCTTCCTGTGCCACCCTCACCCTGCTGCCCCAAAAGGGAAACAAAAACAATGTGATTTTCTTTTCTCACTCACCAAAAAGTCCCAATAATGGTAGTAATGCTTGCCAGCTGTGCAGCTCTTTGCTGTCCTCAGTACACGCTCACACCCATCACCAGGATCTTCCATAGAGGTGTATTATTTTTTAATGCGCCACCTTCATCCTCAGGGCATTCACATGGTTAATAGCTGTCACAGTCTCCATTTCATAATATTCTTTTCAGGAGGCTTATTTAAAATAGTGCTGCATGTCTCTCCACTGGCCCCTTTGGAAGTGATGATGGGATATGTCTGTGGGTGAGTCAATCAATCAATCTAACTAGCCACTGATTCTGCAGCTACAAACTCTTGAGAGTACAAAGATGTGAGTGGTAATTCCTTTTTTTTTTCCAGATTTTTTTTTTCAAATTTATTTATTTATACTAGCACTGGGATATAGGCCAGGGCACGGGAGGGTGAGAGAATTCACCAGACACAGAGCAGGGAGCAGAACAGGCAGAAAGACTGAGGTACACTGCTGAGGGGACCAGAGGGCGAGGCAGGAGAGATCTGCTGCGCCATGTGGTAATCTCCCTGGCTGGCTGGGATCGAACTGGCGCTGCAGAGGCTGTAGACAGCCCCATAGCGCTGCGCTCAACCCGCTGCGCCACCGGGGAGGCCCGTGAGTTGTAATTCCTTGCCAGGAAGCAATCTGAAACTCAACTAGGGAGAGAAGGCAAGTGTCCACACAACAGCACACAGCAGCTCAGGGCAGGTTGTGCTCAGCGGTGGGAGTCAGAGAAGCACTGTGGGTTTTTATTACCAAGAAGACGTCCTGCAGCAAGGACTTGAGTTCAGACTCCAGCAATGAAGGGGAGGTTCATGGAGCAAGTACTTCTAGAAAGGGTCTTAATAAAGATGCAGGGTGTAGGGTAAGTGATAATCAGGCTTTTCTGCCCTCCCTCCGTGAGTGTTGATGGTGTATCCCTGAGGTCCTAGATGCATGCCTGATGGCGGACACCTGGAGTAGGGTGTGGGCCTGCATCAGTGGGAACACCTGGGCTGAGACTGGCTTATAAGAGCGAGAGTAGCAGTGGTGGAAGAAACGAGAAAGGAACGAGGAGGAGAAAAGAGCAGAACCAGCAGAGCAGCAAAGGAGAAGCAGAGACCATGAGGGAATTCCAGAGAGCCCAGAAAGAGTGAAGATTCACTGGGGGCTAGGAGGCCTGCAAGCCTCCTGGCCCCCTGGCATCCCTGCCTGCTGTGTACCTGGTAAAATGACAATAATAGCCTGAAAAGCCACTGAGGGCTCCAGGACTCCTCCTTCACCTGTCTGCTCGGGTGATAGAAACCTGCTCTGGGCCCTCCTGCCCCTACACAGGGACAGGAATGTTTTAGATATGAGATATATGTGGGGTATGGGGAAAAGATGAATGTGGCTAGAAGGTGACAGAGAGACCATATGGGTAAGAACTTAGGCCTAGGGTTGTAGGAAACCTTGAATGCCAATTTGAGAACCAGTTTTATTAAATGGTAAGGCACTGGGTGGGAGTGGAGCCAGACCCTAGGCGAGAGATGAGGATGCACAGTCTTAGTAGACAGCTTCCCAGAGTCAATTGGTAAGGAACAGACAAGGAAGGTGGGATGGTGGCCTAATGGATCAAGTAGGGTTATTTATTTATGCATAGGGACGCTGTGCACACTTGAGGACTGCAGAGACAGTGCTGATGGAGAGAAGGGAAGATGATGGAAGATGATGGAGGGAGGGAAGGAGAGAGAGAGACCAATTCTCTTAATTCTCCACTGAGGTAAAGGGGCCTAGTACCAGCATGCAACAGCGCAAGTTCACTATCAGTTTGGGCAGACAGATAAAGAGAGACCCGGAGCCCTGGGTGGATTTTTCACTTTAATGCTATCAGGGAATCAGGTACACAGGCACACCAGGTAGGGAGGCTGGAATGCAAGGAGGCAGGTACGGGCCAGGCTGTGGGGGTATGAGGTTGGAGGGAGTTGGGAGGCAGGCAACTGAGCCTCCCAGGCCCCCACTAATCTCTACACCCTTTCCCAGGGCTCTCTCTGGCCTTCTCTCCCTCGACCCCTTTTTTCTCTTGGTCTTGTCTCTTCTGTAGTCATGCCACTGGTCCTCTCACTGCCACAGCTAATGCTTTTATCTCCGCCTCTAGGCTCAGGTGTGCACCTAGACATGCACGCGCACCTGTACTCCAGGTGTCCACAATCGGGCATGCGTGCCCTGTGTTTACCATGCTCCCAAGCACCTTCTGCATTAACATGATCAAGGCCGCAGGTGATAGCTACAGAGGTTAGTGGTGTAAAAAGTCTGATTAATGCATTCACCCTATGTGAATATGCTGGTGGGTAGAATCATGAACACATATTGGGGAAGGATCTTCTTTGAAAAGGAGGGAAATCACACATGGAGAAGAGAGGCTGGACTGGGTGTAGGGCTGGAACAGTTTGAAGCAGAGAAAAGGTAAAAGATGTGTGTCTCAGGCTCAACCTTGGCTCACGGGATTCAGGGCAGCAGGCAAGGAGTTGTCTGCTTTGGAGAGTGATGGTGATTATTTAAAATGAGACTGATGTCTCTGAGGCTAGGTGGAGAAGAGGCAGCGAGATGAGAGAGCACAGATCTGTGGAGGCAAGTCCCTGCCCTAAGCTCAGTGATTAAGGACTATGTCCTGCAGGGGCTCTTGGGGTGGGTAAATTCCTCCCCTTCTTAGAAGGCAGCTGCATGCCAGCCTCCCTTTCGTCTGGGGCTAGGATGATCTATGTTTTCTGGTCTGTTTTCACGACCAATAGAATTTTCTGATGATACAAATGTCCTATACTGACACTTTCCAATATGGCCACCACTAAAACATGTGGTTTCTGAACATTTGATGTGGCTAGTATGACTGCAGAACTGAATTTTTGTATTTAATTTAGTTTAATTAATTTAAATGCCCACAAATGATTAATGGCCCCCTCACTGGACACAGCAGTTATTGAAGGGCCCCTTTCTCCTCAGTGAAGGAGATGAAGTTCCACAGTGGTGGAGTTACACAGGGGCTTAGAGAGAAGCTAGTTCTCTAATTTTCCTGGTGACTACTCTGGTAGTTGGTCAGGAGTAGATTTGTACTTCCAGAAACTCCACATCTTGTTCTTTTTTTTCTCATGATAAGTAAACACAAGAGTCAATTACTTTGACAAGGCTTTTTTTTTTAAGATTTAAAAAAATCATTATTTTATTTATACAAGAACCGGGGCACAGGCCAGATGTGCGGCAGGGTGAGAGGATTCACCAGAGACAGAGTGGGGAACAGAACAGGTAGAGTGACTGAAATACACTGCTGAGGGGAGCAGTGGGCAAGATAGGAGAGGCCAGCCCAGTGCCATGTGGGTTGCTCCGCAGGGATCAAATCAGCACTGCAGAGGCTGTGTACAGCTTCACAGCGCCACATTTGACTGCCTGCACCACCAGGGAGGCCCATGACTAGATTCTTAAGGTGAGTATTTTCTCACCTTAAGGATCATGCTGTTTTAAATTCATACAGCTGGAAAGCCTTGGCTTCCTGCTGAGGAAACATGGACACCCAGGACATGATTTCACTCAGGCCAACGTAACTTCTGTGCCTTTATGTGGGCCTGGGACGTCTGGAGTCCTAAAACTAGTTCTGACTTAGAATCAGAGAGACCTGGATTCAAAGTTTCATCTTTGAACAATTTATTCAACCATTATGACCCCATAACTATAAAGTGAAAAGGATACCTATTTTAAAAGGCTGTTGCAGGTGTCACATATAATGAATTACTTATTCATATTTATCCCACACCAATTGCCAGATAATGGGCTAGGCATTAGGGATAAAATGGTAGGAAAAGCAGATAAGATTCTTGTTCCACAAGCTGTGTTCTAGTGTGGGGAGATAGGAATCAATCAGACAATCACCAAAGTACATACTATGTATTCATGGGACTATATCTTTATAACGTAATTATGTTATACAAAAGTACAGATAAGTCCAGGAGAGTATAGGTGAGGTGATTTTTTAAATATCTGCATATTTTTTTTTTACATTTCTTCCTCTAAAAGGTAGAATCTAATTCTCCTTCCATTGGATGTGGGCCAATCTTAAAGATTCACTTGAAACAAATAGGCTATGATAGAAGTGATGCTATGTGGCTTCTGAGACTACGTCACAGAAAGGATAGAGCCCTTCCACCCAATCTCTTTCAATGTTTGACTTGGAATTCCAGTCACCAAAATCTGAGGAAGCCAGGAAACAGGTAGAGAGAAACAGAGTTCTCTTACCAAGAGCCAACACCAACTTTACAGTCATAAGCGAACAGTCTTAACACAGAAATGCCAATCCCAATAAAACCATGAAATAACTGCATTCGTGGGTGTCATCTGACTACAATTTCACCCCCAAGTCAGAAACCAACATTCCCAAATACCTGACCCACAGAAACCAAAGTTCATGAATGACTGATGCTGCTTTAAGACATTAAGTTTTAGGGAGATGTATTATCCAGTATTAGAGAACTAATACAGTAGAACAGCTTGTGATAAAGTCTGGGAGATCAGGAAAGACCTGCTTGATGAAATAACATTTCAGCTAATAAAGGAGAGGAATGAATTAGATAAAGAGGAGGGAAAAGTATTCCAAGCAACTATACTAACAAGGGCCCTGCCACCAAATGATAAATTTAAGGAACCAAAAGTATCCAGTGTAGTAGGAACACACAATTGCCAAGGAGAGATGCAAGATCCCTGAGAAAGGAGGGAGGGGTTAGATCATGTAAGACCTTGGAGGGTATTCACAGATAGAAAAGTATTCAACCTGACATCTAGGTTTCTGGCGCTTTCCCAGATAGGAAACCACCCGAAGAAGACTACAGTCAGCAGAAGATCATGGCTTTGGACATATTGTTCAACATACATTTGAGCTATCCAAATGATGTTGTCAAGCAGGACATTATATATATACATCTGGAATTCCAAAGAGATAGGACTACATGTGTATGTTTGAAAGAGAGCAGTAAATAAATAATCGTTGAAATCATGGGACTGAATGAGCCAGAATTAGATAAGATAAAATGTGAGAATAGAAGAAAACCTAGAATCCAGAACTGTTTTAACAGCAAGCTAAAAGAGAATGGGTGAGCATAGGAAAATGAGATAGAGCAGCCAGAGAAGAAAAGAAAACTAGAAAATTGTGCCAGAGAGAGATGGAGATTATTTCAGGGAAGTTAGCAATGTCAAATGATCCAAGATGAAATTGATGAAAAGCCCATTGAATTAGCTACACAGAGTCATGAGGGTTAGAAGGACACCTGTTTTGAGAATAAATGATGGAGGCAGAAGAATAATTGGAAAGAGTCGAGGAATGGTGACAGGTAAAGACGTGGAGGTAATGAACTCAGACAACTCCTTTCAGCTGCATAGCTATGAAAGGGAGGTGAGAGGACAGTTGCTAAGGATGAGGTTAGAGCGATAGGTTGTTTGTTTATTTTTTTAAGATGGGGGAGAGAGACTTGTGTGTTTTAAATATTGATGGAAAGGGTCCAATATAGATTGGAAGATGTGGAAAGGATCATATATTGCAAGAATTATGCAAAAGTGTGACAGATAAAATTCAGAATCAGATCTAGTCATGGCACTTGGAAGACATTGACAGTTCTCACTAGCATTTGTTATTTAACTTTGTAAAACCTTGTGAAATACAACAAATTTGTAGGAATGAGTGCTCAGATAAATACATAAGTTAATAAATCATTATAGTGAACAATCACGTAAGCAGAAAACTCTGTAAGATTGCCAGCATTTCAGAAGCCTCCGCTCCTGCTTCTCCTTTTCCCTGACACAATGTACACTAGAACAGGGGTATTATTAAGTATTTTATGTTCTTCAAGCTAGTTTTTTTCTTCCTAGTTTTACCATCTTTCTAAGTAACCTCAAACAATGCTGTTAAATTTTGTTTGGCTTTGAACTTTATATTAACACAATTATATTACATCGGTGTATTTTTCATGCTTCTCTCCCTCAATATTGTATTTCTAGGATTCATCTAAACTGTAGCATGTGGTTGTATTTCAATCATTTTTAATACTGCACAGTATTTGATTGTATGCTTGTATCACAATTCACTGATCCTTTCTACCATTAATGGACATTTGGCTTGCACCTTGTATGAGGTTATTACAAAAATGAACACTCATGTGTGTGTGTCCTGGTGCACAGGTACCTGAGTTTATTTTGGCTGTAATCCTATAAGGAACTTTGGGGATATAGAGTATGCCTATCTCTCATGAGCTAACATCAAACTTTTCCAAAGTGGTTGCACCAATTTATATTCCAATTAGAAAGGTGCTCAACTTCATTGGACATAAGATAAATTGTATCAGTATCATTGATATATTTTGTCTTTCATTTTAATAGCTTGACAAGGCAGGTGCTTCCTTAGGGCAAATTTCAAAGCACCCCTATCCCCCTCCCCATTTCAGGGGAACTCAGTTCTGTCAGCATGATTTGTTACTTAGCATGAAGTGGATCACTTTCTTTTATGTGTTACAAGTTAGTTTCTTTCTTAGTAAATTTGGAGGGTAACAAACTCTCTTGTTCCATTAGTGACACACATACACTGATACGTCAGGGTAGGTTACCACTGCAAAAGGTTGATCTTTGCATTTATTATAGTGCTGCATTTGGTGGTTAAGTGGAAGGTTAAGAGCACGAAATCTGGACTGCCTGGGTTTGAATCCTCTCTGTATTTTCTAGATGGAGGATCCACACCAAATTTTTCAGCTCTCTGGTCCTTAGTTTGATTATCTATAAAATGAGAGTAGTAAGACTGCCTACCTCAGAGGGGAGTTGTGGGGATTCAATGAGGTAATATACATACATATACATCAATTTCAGCCTTGCGAGCAGAACTCAGTGGTTATAAACAAGGGCTGAAATCAGAAGGAATTCAGGTTCCTATGCTCCTGACTTTTCGACCAGGGGCAAGGCCTAAGCCTTCCTACACCTATTTCTCACCTGTATGAACTGAGCCAATAAACACCACCTTCTACGGGTGCCATGAGGATTGAGATGGTAAATGCAAAATGCCAAATACATGGCAGCTGCTATCATTTTAGCAGACATTGTTCATGTCCTCAGAGGCTAGAGGAAATAGTTCTTGGGCAATAAACACATAGGTCCTATGCATTGAGCAATGGGTGACTCGAATGTGTGAAAATGTGTGGAACTTAGGATGGAGATACAACAATGAGTTATCTTCTTGCTTACATACAGGTCCGGGGCAGGTTAGCCAAAGGAGACCCAGTCCTCTTTCTAGGGGCTTAGCTGAATAACACCCAGTCAACTTTCTAAGGGCTCAATATGGGGCCATCACCAGAACATAATGCAAATAGTGTGTGTGAAGCAAGGAGCTTCAGGCCTCTGAGAAGGACATATTTAATCTTCTGGAAGAAAAGGTTTTTAAGGTGAGTTCCAATGCCTGTACAAAGGAGAAGTTGGAGCGAACACTGGTCAGGAACTCGTAGTAAGATAGTCATGAACACAGTTGAGCCTCAGGTCAAGGAATTTTTCCTTAATTCATTAAGGAATGGGAGACCTTGTATTGTTAGGTTAGTTGGAACCTAGAGCCTGAAAAGTGCCCAGGTGCACTGGGTCAAAAAACAGTAGATTAGAAGCCACACAAATTAGTTGGCACTGCCATCAGACTCTGATGCTTTTAGAGGACATTTGGACAGAGATCTGCCTAGTACAACTTAAATGCCAAATTAATTACGTGTTTTGCTAACACATTTCCAAAAACCAGGGTTAAGGTGGCTGGGGTCATTACTGTGAACCGAACTGTATCATCTTCTTATATGCAAACTAGAGGTAAAATACATTAACACCCAACCATGAGAAAATTGTATGAACTGTGTTACCGGCACATACAAATAAGTTTAAGTAAGACCAGGGGGGAATGTGAATAAGATATGTGGACTGTCAATATCCTGATTGTGCTATTATTTTATAGTTTAGGAAGACATTACCATTGGGGAGATTGGGGCCAAGTGAACAAAGGATTTCTCTATTATTATTTAACAACTGCACGTGCCTTTTCAATTATCTCAACAACAAAAATTCACGTAAAATGCATTAGTAAAAGTTGTTTTTAGAAAATGTGCTGCAGCAATCACATTTGACTTCTCTCCCCCACCCATATTTAGGGACTAGTGGGGTATATAAAGCAGGCACCATTATTTATCCTGATGCCCCAACTGGAAAGGAGAGCAAAGTGTCTAGAAGGAACAGAGGGAACCACATTGCTACTTTAAATGAAATTGCAGATTACTATCAACCAAAACTTTATAGACAATTCTGCCCACAGTGGGTCAACTTGACCGAGCTGTTTCCTCATTTCCCACTGAGTCTATGTCACTTTTTCGTGACTACCCGCAAAGGTTAGGATTCGAATTGATCTTCCACTACGGAAGTGAAGTTCACTCACACACACACACACACACACACGATGTGAAGTTGCCAGATGTGGTATTTTAAAATCGAGGGAGATTTCCCCTGACGCATTACTTTCGAAAGCACACACAGCAGGAGTAAGTGCATTTAACTTCTTTAGCGACTTGGAGAGAAACCGCTGCTGGCAGGCCAGGGTGATCACGAACTCTGCAATTACGCTTCCTCTGCCACGCTCAAGGTCTCCCTTCCCAACAGGGCAGATCTCGCTCTAACTCAGACCCCTGCGCGCCTCCCAAAGTGAAAGAGACGAGGGGAAGACATGGCAGGCCGGGCAGCGCGCCCGGGGACGGCGCCCCCGCGCTGGAGCGCCACCTGAAACCGGGGGGCCGCAACTTCTCCCCCAGCCCTTGCAGACTTCTGCGCGCCCAGCGGCTCTAGGCGCGGCCGCCCGCGCCCGCGCCCGCGCCTCCGGGACGGGGGAAACTGAGGCAGGGCCGGCTGGGCGCGCGCGCCCCGGGGCGAGAACCCAGGATTCCAGAGTTCTCCGCGCGGGCGCAGGCACCGCCGGCTCCCTCCTCCCGCCGCCCCGCCCAGCCCGGGACAAAGCCCGGAGCCCGCGCCGGGCGGGGAGAGGGCGGCTCCCGCGCGCGCCCCGCGCCCCAGCGGGCCGGAGACTCCGCCCCGCCGCCCCTCCGCGGGGAGTCCGCGCCCCAGCGGCGCGGCGGCCCGGCCCGGCCCGCCCAGCCTCCCCATGACGTCACCGGCGCGGGAGGCCCCGCCCCCGGCCCCGGGCGGCCGGCCGCATGACGTCACCGAGGCCCCACCCCTCCGGAGCGAGTTCGGTCCTGGCGTTCATTTCATTCCTGTCCTCATTCCGAACATTCTTAGCATCGCTCGCGCCGCGCCGCGCCGCCCGAGCCGAGCCGAGCCTCTGCAGCCGCCGCCGCGGCCCCGCCGCCCGCCGCGGGCGCCCACCAAGCACTTTGCAGACTCGCGTCCACCCGCGGCCAGTCCGCGCGGCGGGGCCCGGGCCCGGGGCGGCCGCGTCCAGGACAGGCCATGCAGTGACGCGCCCCCGCCCCGCGCACCGTCGCCCGGAGCTGCGGGCAGCCGCGCGGCGCGTCCGGCCGGCCCCGGGGCAGGAGCGGCGCTAGGCAGGGGTGGGGTGGCCCAGCCGGGAGCCGGGAGGGAGCCGGGCGCCGGCGCAGCGCGGGGGAAGCGGCGCTGCTGAAGTTTGCCTCGGACGCGCGGGGCGCTGCGGCGGTGCCTTCGCCGAGGTAAGTTGGCGCGCGGGGCCGGTGCCGGGCGCGGGGGGCGCGGGGGGCGCGCGGGCGCCGGGGGCGGGGGCCCGGAGGAGCGCGCTCCGCTCCGGCCCTCCTTTCTCTCCCGGCTCTGCTTTGTGTGCGCCGGGCGGGCGGGCGCGCGGAGGGCCGGGCCCCCGCGATCGCCTCCCTGCGCCCCTTTCAAGGTGAGCGGCCGGGCGCCGCCGCGCGAGTTGCCGGGACGCCAAGTTGGGCCGCGCGCTGCGGAGCCCGCGCGGCAACAGGCGGCCCCGGCCGGCGGCCCCCGGGGCGCCCGGACGGCCGCGCCGCGCCCCCTCGCCCGCCCGCCCGCCCGCCGGCACGCGCTCGCGCGCACACACCCGCGGGCGGGCGGCACGGGCGCCCCGAGAAGTCAGAAGTTCCGCGCGAACGCGGGCCGGGGAGCCGGGGCCGCCGCCTCCGAGTCCCGAGCCGGCCCGACACCCGCTTCCCCCCCGCACCCGCGGGTGGCGAGGGCCGTGAGGGGGAGCAGGCTCCGGGGGGGGGGCCCCCCGAGGCCAGGCGGGGGTCTGCGCGGACTGGTGCTGCTGGCGGGGGTTCGCTCCTTCTTCTCAAAGATGAAAGCAGGCTCGGCGGTCTTTGCCGCTGCTCCAGGACTGTTGCTGCGGCCGCCGCTGCTTCATTGCACATTCAAGTGGAAAATTTTCAGGAGTCAGCAGAAACATTGTGTCCAAAAAAGACTGAGTCGCAGTTACCAACAAACCCTGGAGAAGACTCCCTGGAAAACTTCCCTTCGGTAGGAAATGCTGGGGGATTTGATTGTTTATCGGAAGAGAAATGATCCCCAGGAAGGGGAAAAAAAAAAAAAATCAGGGTGCACTTCTTTCTAGTCTTTGTTCGTAGCTGCAACAACACTTGTTTTCAAAAGTCCACAGGGCCGCTGTGAAGAAAGCTCAACTTCTGAGTTTTCTTTCTTTTTTCATGTGTTTGTATTCTTTTAAATCGAAGCAACATTTTTAAAGAGTTGAAAACAATGGGACTCTCACACCTCCCTTCTTCTCGTCTCGCGAAAATAAAGTCCAGATCACAATTTTCTTTGCTTTTTTAATTGTCTTTATTTTTGAAGATTTATTTCAAGTTGAATGGTGTCACTGTATAAAAATATTTATGAAACAATGAAATACCAGCCACTAGCATTTCTCAGGAGGCTTGTTAACTTCTCAGAAACAAGTGGCTGCCTGTGATTTGCAGAAATGAAAATTGACCTCAGTAAGCACTGGAAACTTAGACACAGATGATGTTCCAGGAGTGGGTAATGTAAAAAGGCCGTGTTTTAAAAACAGCCTTGGAGGGAGCCCGGGTCCAGGGACAGAAAGGTCTACGAAACCTATCAGATTTCAAAATAGTTTAAAGAAAATATTTAAAATGCTACAGATATTGCAAAAGAGTGGAGCACTATTAGTTTAGGGCAGCCACATGTTTCTATCTCCCTACCCCTCACCTCATTTTTTGGAAGTTTTCTGTGGCTTTTGGCTGTGTTGTACTGCGTTCCTGCAGGTGGTTACCTGAATAGATCCCATCCTGCAGGAAGATGTGGTCTTACTTCATTGTCAACCCGGAGTGGGCTCCTTTCTCTGCAGCCAGCAGTGAGTTCTTCTAGTCTCTTATGCTCCGTGGCTTCCCTGCCAGTTCTCACAGGCAGTGTTTGGGGAACAGACCTCAGCTGTGCCCAATGCTTCATCCTTTCACTGTGGGGTTTGTACCCTTCTGTCAGTAGCATAATTTTTTGGGTTCAAGCATATCTAAATGTTATAAGGGCTGGGCTTAGATACAACTTTGGTAAGAATCTTGGGAAATAGAACTGATTACAAAATGACTCAGGAAACACAAATGAATTATTTGAACCTTTGTCAACAGGGAGGTTTTGAATTGTTGATTATTTTTTCGGGGGAAACACTTATTTTTCCAATCTCACTATTTCCATAAATGGTCATAGATATTTTAAGATTTTTTTTTTGTGCAATTCTTTGTTGAACACTCAGGTTTTGGGTTTTAAACAGAGTTTACAATGTTTATTTGTTGGTAGTGTAAAAAAATGAACCGATAAGCTATATCCATTTACTATTTCTTGCTGGTGATATAAAAGCACCAAAATGGATTTTAATTTTACTTTTATAAGTACTAATTGAGCTTCAATTTTAGGGGATATTAGAATACTTTTTTTTTCCTTAAAAGTTTGAAACAAAACCAATGTGACAATTTGCCTTGAAAATAAGGGTAAAAAAAAATATAGGAAAGAATCTGGGATAGATTCCTTCCCTATGTAATCTTTTATATAGTAACAAATATAGAACTCCATTCAGATCACATGCTTAAGAGAGATTATCGGAAGTGCCCTCCCAACCCCTCAAAAAAAAAAAAAAAAAACCCAAAAAACCAAAAACCATAGACCAGAACTCACCATGACATACACTTGATGAAATTTAATTTAAAGAGGGAGGATAACCTAGCTTACTTTCTGCCAGGTAGAGATGGAGGTGCTGCGTGTGCCCCCACAGCAAACTAATTACACACAACTAAGGATGTATGTGTGTGGGGGTGGGGGTGGGCAACCTGGAGAAAGTTGCTTTCCTCCTACCTTCTCCCTACCTCTCTCCCCCCCCACCCCTCTTTTGCAAGAGTGATATATTCATATACTCTGGGACTGGCATTCCTTTTTATTTAGAAAAGAGGACAAGCAAGTCATACGGGAATGGATATGTGGGCTTTTTTTTTTTTTTTTTTCCTGTTTGAGCTTCAGTCATTTATAAACAGTTTTGGATTTTGCTGACTGACAGTATAGAACAGCAAGTGTAAGAGGGCTTTTCTTAATGGGAAAATATAGTTTATCATTAGTGTCTAGATCCTACTTGTTACATTTTCAGAAGAAAAATATGTGGCAGGAACATCTAGAGAACGTGGCTTCCAAATGTTAGAGAGGCCTTTGAAGAAACAAGCTGTGCCATTAACAATATTTTCAGGTTTCCTGCTTTAGAAATTGATTGAATCTCGTATATATGGCAGTCCTACAAGAGCCTGTGCATCTGTGGGATTACTCTTCACTCTAATCTCATGTGTTATTATCTGTTAATTGTGAGCATAATTATACTGCCTGCAAATGAAAACTGTGGTGTTTTATCAGTCTAAGGGTTGGTGCAAATAACTGCATGTCTGATCCAGTGTATGTAAAGTGACCATATTCGCAAGCAGGCAGTGGGTAAACACTTTTGAGTTTGTATTTTAGGCACTTTTATCTTGTTCCCCATAAAGAAATGGCGAAAGGGAAAAAAAGAGGTTGGATCTGTTTAGTGCTAAAACTTTTGGGGTCTGTTTTCTCCAAAGATTGAAGAGGACTGTCCAGAGCAAGTGTCCAGCTTTCTGTGTAGACCTGCAAGAAAATCAGGAACCCACCTTTCTGTTGATAAATGCGGGATTACAGCTTTCCGTTTAGGGTTCAGTGACTGCAGCTGCAGAGTGCCGATATCCTACTCAGAACTGGGCTGGAGGGATTTATTGTAAACTTACTCCCCCTTCAAAAACTTAGGCTCTGCTGCCGGGCTACTTAGGGACTAACCCAGGGCGGTGTAATCTTTTAGAGCTGCAGGGTGCCTTTTAAAATTTTATCTGTAGAAGCCACAGATTATCCTGTGGTATTTAAATTAGATCCCTAATCAGGTTTGAACAACTCAGTGATATCTTTTAGTCTTTCATATTCACAAAGGTGATACAACCAAGTGATTCGGGTCCCTCCTAAGCATTTCACTTTTCAGGGTTGGGGTGTTTTGTTTGTTTGTTTTTTAAACCAGTACCCAGTGAGACCTTGTTTAGCATTTGTTTTGCAAGTGCTTAATATGTCCAAAATCAGGGAAATTCAGGGCCTTCCCTCTTCTGGGATAGTTTGTGGAATGCTAGTATATTGGGGTGTAAATATCTCGAGTGTTTTTGTGTGGATTTTTATGTTGCTTTGTTTTAAAGCTGTGAACCTGTTGAGAGCCTTCAATCTGTAAGAATCTCATCCTAAGTTTTCTTGACCTCATCTCATATTTGAATTCTTGTTTGAAATTCAACCTTCCCCCCACCCCCCCACCCCAAGCTATATTTGGGCTTTGTAGCGGTGCAGAATGAGGGCATTTTGAAATATGTATTTTTGTTTGAGTCAAAGCAAATGCAATACTCTGAAGGGTGGGTTTTCAGGATGATATTTCTTAGAGGGTGGGTCACACTCAACTCTTAAGTTCGCCTTTTGTCCACTGGCTTTTTGCATGGTTGGAAGGCTTTTAAAAAAATACTTTCCATAGTATGGGAGTCCTGGCTAACTGTAAAACCGCTGGTATCTCTTCTGATTGGCTGGGGTCAGGGGTGTCCTCAGAGGCTCTTCCCTACTTTTGTGGCAGCCAAGGGAAGGCTCCAACCTGACTATATTGTTTCCCCCTCCCCCTTCACCAGTTTAAAATCAGTTTTTACTATCCTGATCAATGCTTTTTGTTCTTTTTCAAATTTGTGTTTAAGGCTGTCCTAGGATTTCATTAGCAGCTGTAGTTTGAGGGACAGGGCCCAACCCTGGAAAATGAGTTTAAAAGAAAACTTGTTTGTTGATTAACACTTTAAGCTCCCCACGTCTCCAGTGGGAAATTCTGGTTGCTTTTAGGCATCTCACAGGTTTAGATGTATGTGTAAAGTGACTGAAGCACTATTGACTGGGAATATACAACAATGACGAGTGCTGTTGTTTTTACTGATATATAAACTGAAAAACTGCCGCTAATGGTGGGAAATGTTAATTATGTGAGAACATATTGAACTTATATTCTCTGGCATGAACTTTAAAAAAAAATGCATGAACTACGCTGCTTTTTTATAGGCACAGCTTTCTAATTATCATAATTCAGTTCAGCTCTGCTCTTGGATGGAGTTCAACTGCAATCTCAATTTAACTTGAAAGGATATTTTTTTCCCTAAACTGAGAATGTTTAAGAAAATTTGAAAAGTTCATCCAAGAACGTTGTCTGCCTAGGTGTGGGTAATTGGGGGGAGAAAGGGGGAGGTATGAAATGACTGCCTTTCTGTAATAGTTAAGTAGATATGAAGACACAACCTTCCCCTCCCCTGCTTTGCACTGTATTCAGACCTGTCTCTTGTGCATTTTTGCATAACCAGATGCTATGTGTTGCTGAGTTCTTTTGAAAACTGGTGTCTTTTTCCCTACTATATGGTAAACTAAATACATGGATATTTTATTACCATCAATGATAGAATCTCTGCATAGATAGTACACTCTCTTTGAGACAGTGGAAGAGCAGAAATCTGATCAATCCATATTTCAAAAATCATCATCTTTAATACCAATCAGGTCTGTAGAAGGTGACATCCTGAGCTGCTTGTCTTTATACCTGACTTGATGACATTTTGTGAAGGGAGTCATCTTTGACAGAATTCATTCCAGTGTCCAATATCTTTTAAATTTTCTGTGACCTTAATGTCTTTTCAAAGAGAAAAGTTAATGAAGTCCAGGCGCCAATCCTCAGTGGAATCAATTTTAATTGGAAGAATGAACAACTTCGGCCGACCTTCCGACTTTCGTCCAGTTTGACTTCCACTGCTAAAATGCAAAGGGAGCCCGTGGAAACCAAATGACTTCATTTGCCCTGGCACTTAAGAGCAGAATTCACTTCCATGGTGGTGAAATAAAAGGAGCCAAGTGTTTTAAATAGCCACTCCCCGAGGCCCGCCCGCCCGAGTGTTTTGAGAAAAGCGCATTGTCTGCCTGCAGCTCTAGCCTGGAGCCGGCCGGGCTCGCCCTCCCCCACCAGGCAGCTCCATTTCTGAAGTTGACATCAGGTTTTTTCTCTGTTCACTTGCTCTATACCCACACCTGTGCACACATGCAGCGTGCTTGCGTGTGTCCTACAGGTAACAGGTTATTTTAGACATTGAATGTGTGTTTGTTTCAGGTCCCTCCTGGGATGGGGGAGGCACAGAGCTAATGGCACAAAATAAAATGTAAACGCAGTAACCACCCCACATGCCTCTGCTGCTGGGTTTCTGTCCGAGGGTGCTTTCTGGGTAGGCGTGCCTATTGTTGTGGCAGCAACAGGCGGCAGAAGTTGGGGCACCATATGGCGGATGTGGGCCTCAGATAAGCTGTCTGGTAATTTAGCTTATCAATAGCATTTTGATATGCTTCATTTTCAGATCACCCATTGCTTTGGCTGGGGGTGTCTTGGGGCCTAGCTGACTCTGAGGCCATTGTGAGCTGATGCTTCCTTTGGTGGAATCTCTTTCAACCCTTTCTCCCTGGCAGCCTTTTCATCTCAAAGCCTTTGGGAGACAATGGTAGTTAGAGTTAGAAAGAGCCCCATCAGCTGAGGGAACTGTCAGCCTCCACTTGAAATCTGGGACACTTAGAAGACCTCCTCAGGTATTTTCATTGAGAGAAGAACAGAAAGCAAACTACCTAATAGCATTTCACGTTGGTGGAACCACCAAATTCCCATAATTCCACACTTTTGTTTTAAATACTGGAGAGAAAAGGTTGGTAATGTTCTTTCCGATTTTGATAGAAAGTGTGTACTGTGGTGTGTTCAAAATACCTCCCTAATTCCTTTCACTGTTGAGTTTTACCTTAATCATAAAATGTAAGAATGATAAACATCTGTGTAATTGGAAATTGGGGGATATGTTACTGTGGTTTGGAGGCAAGCCCCACTTCCTTTAGGACTAGAAATTATTAAAGAGGGAAATGCTTCTAGAACATCTCTACTCAGGAGTCCAGTGAAGCCGAAGCTGCAATAAAATCTTTTCCACTGGTGAATTGACAGGGGAGCTCTGGCCTGAGATGCCGGACCCAGCTCTAGGAGCCTACACACAGTGGGTGGCTCAGTGGAAATTTGCTGATGTGCATAACGGTGTGTTTATCAGCCGTGTGAATCCATTCAGTGAATGTTTGTGTCTCTGATATGTGCCAGGCACTGGGGAGGCCAGGGCAAGACCGTCCCTGCCTATCTGTATGCTTTCCTTCTTGTTCCACATTTTAACTTTTGGGTTTGGTTCTCCCCTCTTCCCTCGCCACCCAGCCCCGAAACCCAAAGTAATTGAATTCCACATGAAATGACTCTTGGGTTTGTAATTCATAGGATACAGATCCTTTCACAGGACCAATTCAGAATGGGTCTGGCTGAAGTCAGACTCTTTCCTCTCCTCCCCCAGGGATCATCTGTCACACCAGGGATTCCACCTAAGCAGGATCCCACTTGAGCTGGTGCATCAGCCTCTGTGCAGCTTTCTCAGACAGTACACCGGTCCTAGAGACTAGGCAGAGCTGGGATTGGTGCAGTGTTTCTGAATTTCTAAGAGACTCCATATTGTTGTCTGCCTTCCACTGGGAACCATTGCTGTAGGTATTTTAATTTTTATCTTTAGATCAAAGCAGACTACATTTGGCCTCCACTCCTACTTCTGATTGAGATTTTTCCCTCCCTGTATTTGTGAGGCCATAACCCAGGAACATAGGAGTCTTTTTGAAATTCACTAAGATGTTCTCAGTTAGTTTTAAAAATACACCGCCCAAAGGTAAGGTCCATGCAGGAGAAGCAATAGAACTAACACAACCACCTTACCTGTGCTTGGCACTCATCTGTCACCCCTTGGGACAGATGTAGCAGTTGTTGCCAGATGTGATTACGGAGGGTTTGGGTAAGGCTTGCTAGCAAGCAGTTTAAAGATTAATTCTTGTCTGACTTCTTGCAGAGGTGGTTTTACTTTTTGAGTAGGGGGAAGCTCACAGAGCCCCTCAGGTGATATCCCTTGATGTTGCAGAGGGAGGAGACTGGAATCTATTGCTGATAAGCCAAACTCAATTTTTCATTCTTTCATCTCTCTTCCCCTTTACCTGAGGCATTTTGAAACCAGCTACTCCTAGTTTTGCATGAACTGCTGTTACCCCTGGGCATTTTTAAATGTCCACAGGTGCTTCTCTGTGCAAAGATTTGGTGATAAGCAAAAGATGTTCAATGAATGGTGATCAGTAAACTCCCCTTGGACATTTACAGGTTAGCAAGGGAAGCAGGCATGTAAAGAGATTGTCACAATCCAGTGGGAAGGTTGTGTCTCTTGTCTTTATCAGATCCCAGATGCAAGTTTTTGCCATATTGGACTTTTTATTTTTTAAGATTTATTTATTTATGCGTACAAAGACTGGGGTACAGGCCAGAGGTGTGGGGGGTGAGAGGATTCACCAGAGACAGAGTGGCGAACAGAACAGGCAGACCGAAATACACTGCTGAGGGGAGCAGCAGGCAAGTCAGGAGAGGTCTGCTGCATCATGTGGGTAGCTCCCTGACCGGCTGGGATCGAACTCATGCTGCAGAGGCTGCGGACAGCTTCACAGTGCTCTGCTTTACCCCTTGTGCCACCAGGGAGGCCTGTTTTTGAAACTGTGTTGTGTCTTACAATTTGGCTGGCAGGTGGTGGTGAGCCTGAGAGCGAATGTGGTGCAGAGGAGGAAAATCCCTGTGTTAGGAGGGGAGCATTCTGAGCAGTGCTTTGATGTGGCCAGTGCTCTCATTATGGAGAGTCATGTGTAGAAAAGTATGGATATTGATCTCTCTGAGAAGTTGTTTTAGGTGTATCTTACCCAATTTTTTTGCTTATATTTTCCTCTGTGTGCAAGATCGACATGATTTAAAAAAGTTTCACTATGTCAAAATATGGTTTTCCAGTGATATTTTTGTAACAATATTTTTTAGAAATAAAATCATACTGCATCTTGTAATCAGTGGTTTCTTAGAGTTGATGAGATGTTGATGAAACATGTTTGCATCTCCAGAAGGATCTGGGAGATGTTACATTATTGAAAGGGGTGGATTGGAGGGAGTGAATTGAGAAGGCAGAGACTTTCATTTTTTATACACTAATTTTTAGGAACATGAATTTCCTTACATAATGTCAAAATGAAGGGTAAAATACCACGTGGGGTGAATGCTTATGACATATCCATATTGCTGTATTGCCCAGTGGTGGTGCAGAGGAAGTAATACTGAAATTGGACCTTGAAGGGAAAGGCTTTATTCCCCTCCTCCCCCCAATCACATTTTGGGAGGAGAGGGGGCTAAGATATTAACAGACCAACAGCCCCCCTGAAGCTCTTCCCAGGAAATAAACTCAACCCTCAAATAGCGATAAAGAAGGTTTATTGTGAATCATGAGAGTATAGATCTGAAACTTGCCTATGAACAATTAATTGAAAGGAACTGGGAGAGAGGAACTGGTTGACATGGAAAGTGGGCAGTTTCCTGATTCTGGTTTGAGGAAAGACAGGGTAGTCATGAAGGATTCAAAATAGGATTAGAGTTGAACACACCTTAGTTGGACCCTTGGCTCAGCCATTTACGAGTTCTTCTCCCTTGGATAAATTACTCTGTCTCTAAGCCTCAGATCTCAATCTGTACATTTTAATTGGATGTCTCCTGTATGCCTGACACATAGTAAGTGCTCAGCTAATAACAAGTTCACATGTTATCTTGATGCCAGATCGTCATGGACTTCCTGGACAGGGGCTTTGACCACCCAAGGCTGGGGTAGAGTTACTCAGAAGAGCCAGACTTCTGACATCAGCAAATGAATTAACATCCAGGAGAGGCTGAGACATCTTATAAAGTCCTAGACCATCAATTGCTTTGAACCCCTTTCCCCCTATTGAAGTAGAGGAAATACATCAGTAAATGCCTCGTATTTGAGGGCATTCCTTGCCAAATGGTAGTACAGATAAAATGGAAATGCTTCCAACGTGGGTAGCATAGTACATTTTTATCCACCTTAAAGCAAGCCTCTTCCTCAGGGACTTTCATGGAAGTCACACTCCTACTCTTGGGATTAGGTTCTAAAAGTTCTTCTCTGAGGTGGTTATATGAAACTTCCTTTCTCACAGAGGAACTCTGCTTAGAGTCCTCCTGGCAGAACCATGGAGGAATCTCTGCCTGAGTTCTAAGGGCATCAGGCTTCTGGTGTGAGAGCTGAGAGATACCTTTCCCATCTTTGTTGCTCCGTCGCATCTCTTAACACATGCTTAGAGCAGGCCGCTTAACTTCTCCGTGTCCTCAGTTTCCTCATTTGGAAAATGGGGCTGACATTTGCTAAGAAGGATTATTGTAAAGTCTGGGTAAGAGCTAGCTCAGAAGGCTAGAGCTACAGTTGTGGCTGCTGCTGAGCCCAGACCATCCTTGCCCTCCCATCTTTGCCCCTTTCATCATTCTCCTTTCCCTGGGCTGTGAAAAGAATTCAGTTAATAATTCACACTCACGTGTGTATGACAGGCCATCCTTTCTCACTGTATTTCCGTACTGAAGAAGGTGTTTGTTAATCCCAGGTGAGTGTCTTCTTGGGTTAGTACCCAGCTACTTCCTGGCTAAGGGAGCAAAATTTCTTTTGGAAGGTGGTGGTTAGAATCCCGTGTTTCAGAGTCAGCTGTTGGAGCTGCTTCTGCTCTGCCCACTTCTCAACTACGCACAGGGAGTGAGTGGCCCTGTGTTTTTAGAAAAGGGTCTGAGTGGATAAGATCGTTTTGTGTGAGCCTGGCCTGGGGACCACATGCATTTTATTGACATCTTCTATTGTCTCTTAACTGTATGTTAGTTAATGGGTTTCCCAGTCTTTAAAGTAAAAACTTCAGGGAGATGTATAGCCCTGCTGGGGATGGAAGCTTTTAGAAGCAGGCTGTTGGACAGTTGAGAAGAGGAGAGAAAGGTAGATTTAAAAATCCTGAAACTCACAGCCTGTGAATTCACTAAATTATTCACTGAATTATTTACTTTAAAAGGGTGAATTTTATGGCATGTGAAGTATGTCATAGGAAAATAAAGCAAGGTGTTTAGTTATCACACTGAACAACAGCAGGGAGCTCACAGGACACCCCTCAATTTTACCCTGTGTGTACATTTGTTTTTCTGGTCTAGTGATTAGGATGGCTCATTCGGAGCAATGACTTCATAAGAGTTTATATTTCTGTTAGTGCCTGGTTATAATGAGGAGCCTGCAGGTGTACATTAGAAGTATCTAAAATGGAAGAACTTTTAAAGAGAATCATTTCAGTAATGTGGACTGACTCCCTCCTTAATGCTCTGCATTGACTGTGTTAACCACTCGTATGGCTTATACTTTAAACAGTCCAAGAACTAAATACTCAAGGATAATCTAGGAGATCACGAGGAAAAAAAAATCTGGAAGGCACTGGAAGCCACAAATCAATTACTGAATCTGGTTTGTAAATTGATTTAAGAGCGGGAAAAAGATGAACCCAGAGGCAGGTTAATTTATACCCTGACTTTCAGGCTTTGCTTTGCCCAGTTTTGTCTTAATTTTAACTTGGTCTTTCTTATTCCGGTGATGCTGACTATCTTCCTCACAATCACTGTTAGTGGCAGTTTTTATCCATTTGTATTTTCTAAAGGATTATGTTTTACTGTTCCTTAGGACTACAGCCTGCTTTCTGCTACAGTGCCAGTTTATGCTGCTTGTCTTGGTGCATCCTCGTCTACTTTCAAAATGCCCTGGTTTACACAATAAACTGCATGGTCGTCGTCGTAGGAAACTGTTGAAGAAACTGACTGGCTCTCTTTAAGCAAAGTGAAGCAAAGAGAAGATCCCAGTTAGGAAGATCCCAGGTGTAGGTGCCCTGGTATTGAGCGCCTAAGTCTGTTCCTCTTTCAATGTCGCAGGCTGTTTCTGAGAACAGAGCTACAGTAGTGGGGCATCTCAAAAGACATTTTTTCTTGCAAATCTGTTAGTTTCAATCAAATTGTCTCAGACCCTCTGCTGTTCTGTGAATCAATTGATAACCTATATTTTATTTATTTAATTTTAAAAGATTTATTTTATTTATAAAAGTACTGGAGTACAGGTCAGAGGCGCAGGAGGGTGAGAGGATTCACCAGAGACAGAGTAGGGAGCAGAACAAGCAGATTGACTGAGATACACGGCAGAGGGGAGCAGCAGTCGAGATAGGAGAGGTCTGCCGCACCATGTGGAAATCTCCCTGGCCGGCTGGGAATCGAACCTGCACTGCAGAGGCTGCAGACAGCTTCACAGTGCTGCGCTCAGTCCGCTGTGCCAGTTCATTGCTCATAGAAATGTTTCAGCACTGGGTCTTACCCTTTTCGCTGAGCAAAGTTTAATTTAGAAAGTTTTGTCCAGTGGAATTCTGAAAGTTTTATACTGTGTGAAATTTGGTAATTTCAAGTTGTATATTACAACCTGTGATTGCTGCACACGTGATGTTTCCAGGTTTCGAGCTTTTTGCTTATCTTTGTTCATTGGGAAACTAGTGCTATCCTGGGATACAGCTAAATAGGTAAGACAGGGCAAATCGAGTGGGATTTTAGAAATTGACGACATTTTAGTACTTTACCAGAAACAACTAATTGTAATGACAACACTCCATTCTAGGAGGTTGTCTTAGTGCCATTTATTTGATTATTTTATTGCATGCTTTAGGCAGTAATCTTGGGCAGGTGTTCAGTGTAGTACGGTGTCTTTAAGTCTAATTGAGAGAATGGCATTTGGGTTTTGCTGTTGAAGCTTGGGGCACTGTTTCTTTGTTCACAGAGAAAAGGCATTTGAGGGTCCTCCAGGGCCTGGGATCTTGGATCTTGGTCCCTCTAGTCCAGCAGTTGGGGAAGGAAGACTGGGTTGGACAGTCCCTGCTGTTGGCTCTCCCTGTGACCCTAACTGTTGCTCCTGTGTGGACAAGTCACTTGACAATCATTGTTTTTCCTTTCTGGGATGATAATGCTGGACCACCTGCTCATCTAAACTGCTTCTGTACTTATCATTAGATTAAAGAGATAAAATTGAGAGCTTGGGAGCCCTTAGGCAGAAAGGTCCTGGACACCTGCGTTGAGTCATCCCATCCGCAACTCCACACTGCCCTCCCAAAGACAGGTTTGGTGGCAGAGCTGCAGTACTTCTCCTTCCTGGCCATGCTGGGGAGAATTTGGATAAGAAAGGCCAGGTTCTGTGTTAATCCCTTTCTTCTTCTGCCTTGTCATTTAAACCTGAGTTTAAATGTAGTTTGTAGTTGGAGGAAGTTCAGAGAAGTAATCAGCCCAAGATCACAGGCCAGTTGATGATAGGGCCAGAACTTGAAGCTGATTCCTAGGTCTATGTGATACCATAGTTGTCAGGCTAACAAAAGACTCCACGTTAAGCCACCTGTCAGATTTGTTGTGACATTTGAATGGAGTTCAGATAGAGTGTGATGTTGACATTGAAACAAAGGTAGACTTTCCCTCATTTGGAGTATTTGCCCAGAAAAGGGGAGGTACATAATACTTTGTTTTGTGTTGTGTACTTGGTGGCCTATTTTGCTCTGTCTTCAAAGCAAACATGTGACCATGGTCCCAAAATGTTAGGTGTGACCCAGTCACGCCTTCCAGAGGGGACCTGTTCTACCCTAGTCATTGGTCTTACTGAGAAGGGGTAAGATTTACCTCTCCCCTTTGCGTTCTGCCCTCAAGAACTGAGGGGTCCCATTGCCTCTCACCTCGCAGACTGGTTATATTAGCCAATGGAAATGAGAGGACAAGGCTGTTGGGGGCTGGGCCCATCCACACTGCTTTATAGGTGTGTGTGTAAGTGTGTTGGTACGATTGATGTGGTTTGGAAACTTGGAACTGGATCTGCCAGTTTATCTAGTTTTTTGGTTGGAATGTGCTCTGTTGGCAGGAAGTCAAAATAAGCCCCCCCCTCCCCCCCCCACCCCTCCAATGCCGGCATATGGAAGTGTCCTTATGCTGGGGTAGGGTTTGGCAGGTGACCTTGACTTCACTCCTCCACAGTGGGAGTGCTTAGGAACCTAGGAGATGGTGAATTTCTTCCCTCCATATGCAGGTGACCTGGAAAATCTGTCTTAGGCTGTCACGTGGTGGGTAGTGGCGGGAGTAGAGGGAAGGAGTGAGTTAACTGTGCTTGCTCAGAGCCCTGAATAATTAAGTCTCTGAAAAAGACCTTAGGGCCTTTGACATGGAGTTGCTATCCATCTTGGACATCCTGGTTGGTTTTTAGTGGGAGTGGAGGTAACCCTGGTTGATATTGATTTTTCCTTCTGTGCACTTAGTTCTGGTGACTCTGGATTATTTGTAGGAGGGGTTGGTCATTTCTGGGACTTGTGCGCTTGTCTTACCCTCCTCCTTCGAACTAACTTGCCTCCTTAGAGTAATCTTAAGTTTCCCAGGGCCTTTCTGGTTACTTCCGATATTGATCATTTTGGTGTTGCCCTTAGTTTGTATAATTTTCTCTGATGCTCAATAGGTAACCTAAAAAGTAACCTAAAAGCATGGCTTTTCGCCTGGAACCAAACCTGATACCAGTCCCAGTTCTGCCTATCTGCTATGTGATCTTGGGTAAGTTATTTAATCTCTCCGGCCTCTGTTTCCTCATCTGAAAAATGGAGAAAATCAGAGTACTTCCCCAGGGTGTGAGTTTAGCGTGAACTGTGGTGAAATTTGGTGGTAAGGGGCCTTCGCTGAGCCTCTCGGATTCCCCAGCCCGTTCTGAAGTCTCCTGCTTCCTCTGCCCTCCAGTTCTTGTCCCAGATCTGGAGGGTTTTGTCCCAACTAGAATGGTCCAGTCTGACAAGAGCTCATTTATTTGCTTTTCCATTTTCCTCCTCTGGGTTTAGTTCTAAGCTTTTCCCCAGATTCCCATCTTGCTGGATTTCCTGCTCTGCTGTTTTTCTCTTTCTTCAGACATTTCCCTTTTGCTTTCATAGTTTTGGTTCTCGCCCTGGGAGCACACACGCACACATGCACGCACACACTCTCTGCTTTTTACCCTTCCTCCTCTTACCACTTTGAGGACTTGGAAGTGCAGTTTAAGTTTCACCAAAAATGGTCATCAGAAAAGCACCAACCACTTCTCTGTTCCGCTGTCCTTAATACTGGAGGGCATTGACTCTTTTGGCTTCTGGAGTTATCAGCACTTGTAAGAGTTGTTATTACTTTGGAAAGACATAATTCATTTTCATTCTCATTAAGCTTATGAACTTACAGAATTACACATATTTCTTCCACTTAACCTGTTTGACCTTAGGTAATCTCTTAAACCTTCCTAAGCCCCACTTTCCTTCCTGGAAAATGGACACATGCAGTCGTGTCTTCTTTATGGCTTATAGCGAGAACTCACTGAGTGGCAGAGTATGCCTGGCAGAGAAGCTGTGTCCCATAAATGTTAGCTGCTGATTATAATTGTGGTTGTGATTACTATCCCCCAGTAGCCATGAGTTTTAGAGGACCAAGAACCTCTTCCATAGCATCTTCCTCTCTCTCTGAAGGAGGACGTAAGGAAGGAATAGTGCTTTATTTTTATTCTGTAGATTTTCAAGACTTGTATTATCATTGCAGTGCTGAGCAATGAACCCCCATGTGGCCCCAGCACTTAGCAGCAATCATCTAGCTAAACCCCTGGTTTCTCTCCCACTACGTTGTTTTGAGGCAATCCCTGATAGCTTACTCTTACTTCATCTGTCACATTCACAGTATGTATCTTAAAGTTTTCAGTTTGTATCTTAAAGGTTTTTTTTAAAACAAAACCTTTTTTAAAAAACATCAAGTACAATGTCATTAGCTCACCAGCATTTTAGTGATCATTCCTTAATATGCAGTCATTGATTAAATTTCCTTATTGTCTCATAAATGTTTTCTCACAGTTGGTTTGTTTAAATCAGGGTGCAAACAAGATCAGCAGGTTATATTTGGTTGGTTGTTTCTTAAAACTCTTTAAAGATTTCTCCTCCCTCCCCAACCCCCTTCTCATTGATTTGTGATAAAGACCTCATTGTTTCCATTGTAGAATTTCTCTCATTCTGGATTTTGCATTTGCGTTCTCTTGGTGCTGTTTATCATGTTCTACTATCCTCTGTATTTCCTATAAATGGAAATTGAGCTCTAAAGTTGGAGCTGATTCAGGTTTAATTTTTCTGTTTTTTTTTAGAGGAATATTTCATATTTAGTATTCTATCAGTAGGTACATAACATCTAGTTGTTTCTTTCTTTGTGCTATTTGCAACCACTCATTTATGATCTCTGTCTGTACCTGTCATTTAAATCATGTGGTGTTTGTTCAGCTCTTAACATTTCAGCTTCTCTTATGCTTTTTTCATTTATTAACTCAAATGCTCTTTCAGAGAGAAACCTTCCCATATCAATTATTTGGTTAACTTGGTGTGTAGTTATTTGCATATAGTCAGTATAGGAAAGCAGGTTTCTGGTTTTGTTTTTTGTTTCACTCTCATTATCCTCAGACACAGAGTCATTTTGGCTGCTTTTGAATACATAGCAGCTCTCTGTGTACTGTCCTTAGCCAGTGTCACATTGTGTGACACTAATTGCTTTTAATAGCTTCCTTGCTATCCAGTGTCTTGTGTATTTTTGGACTTAGAATGAATCTCACTGCACAGAGTTTTGGTTCCTTTTAGTGGGAAATGAGATTTCAAGGCTGCAATGTAGGTGCTAGTGTCTGTGCTGCCCCACCACCACCTTCCCTCAGCATTAGATCCCATTTCGCATGTAGACTTCTTAATCTATAGTAAATGCTTCCCTTTGCATACTTGTCGTGTATTTGGTCTCTGCCATTTCTATCCGTATTTGTCTTGTCCCATTCTCCCTTAAGAAAATGGCCAAACTGAAGAATTCCTTGTGGACAGTTTACCATTTTGATTCTTCATGTTGGAAGTCAAATCTCACATTAACTTAGGCTTCACAGGAAACCTTAATCTTGACCGTCAGTCATGCCTAGCTGATAGTTTGCTTTCTCCCTTGTTTAAATAACCAGAAGGTGAGAGATTCCTTATCTTATAACCACTCTGAGCCATCAAAAATTATATTTTGATGATATTGTTGGAGTCTTTTATGCACATCTATTTGAATAAATAATTGTTGCATTAAATTTTCTACCTCTCCTGAAATGTTTAAAATGAAATACATTTAATCTCTCAGCTATTTGAAAAAAAACATAGCACTAATACATTTCTTTTTATAAACTAAATATTTTTAAAGCTTTGTAGTTTTAGGCAGATTTTTGCATTGACGTCCAAGCTGAATCCCAGCTATTGTTGTGCTGTTGTGGGACTACAATACTAAGCCTGTAAATCTAAATGAGTGTTTTTTGTTTAACAGGTCTGCTATTAAACTTATATTTAGTAATTCCTATCTTTGCTTCTTGGAAATTGTCTTATGCCCATGTTGGTACATCACAGAATATGCACTTAGGGAAAAAAAAAAAAATCTCATTTTAAAGACAGACTATACAACTCTCTTCAGAGGTTCCTGTCAGGCCTGGGGTTTCAGCTTCAGTAATACTTTTTGTTTTGTTGGTGAAACAAAGCCTTATGCGTTCACAGTTCAGTCAACACAGCCTCACAACAGAAGGAGTGAATAAACTTGAAAACGATCATCGTTTGTGGCATCCCTGAGAATTTAGCAACCTGGCCTGTGAAATTTTGGATATTCATTTAACGTCTCCGCCCTGCATTTTATTTATTTATTTTAAAGACGGCACGCCTCGTCTAATGGTTCTTCTGTCTGAAGGAAAGTACAGTATTGTAGGGCTTCTCCCCTCCCCTTTCCTCCCTGGGCACAGAGAAAGGCAAGGAGCCTGTAATTCACAGGGCAGGCCTCTGTGCCCCTAGGTAAACTCGGTTTCACAAAGGGAATTTCATTGTGGTGCTGCGGCTCCCTAACATAGTGGAGGCTTCAGGAGGCAAGTGGTAAAAGCTACCAAAGAAAAAGCTGGACTGGAGCCACTGACGTCATGTCAGTAAATCTGTGGAGGAACCCAGCGAGCAGCGCCTGCCAGCCGGCCCCTGCACTTTGGCCTCGCCTGGACAACGGTTCTCACTGCTTCCTTCTTACACCCCCCACCCCCAGCATGTGGCTTTGTTTTCTTTCTCCCCTTTTCTTCTGTACAATGAGGTTTGTATTAAAACCTGTAAGCCCTTTGAAACTGCCCTGTAGGGTATTAAGAGGGCAGGGAACTCCCAGGATCCGTAGGTGAAGAGGATTGAAAACTGTCTCCTAGTGGGACTTCTCGGTGTGATGAATGTGGGTATCACGAGAGCACCAGAGGTACCCACACTTGACACTGTACTTTTAGAGAACTCTGCTTTTACTTACTTGGGGGGGGGTGTTTGTGTGTGTGTGTGGGGGAGAGAGAGAGAGAGAGAGAGAGAGAGAGAGAGAGAGAGAGAGGGTGTGTGTGTGTGTGTGTGTGGTGGGGAAAAGGGAAGACTAGTCAGAGGCTGGGTAGAAGTACCAAATTGCAGTCTTCCTATAGAGGGTGATTTAAGAGAATGAGTTCCATGACAAGCCCTTTATTACCCATTACTCATTGGTCAGCTGACCCTGAACTCTCCCTGGTTTGCTTATGTAACAGCTAAATCTAGAGCTACATTCTTCTTTACATCTTGGGTATTTGGAGTCACAACCCCAGGTATTTAGCGCAGACTTGCTGTGCTAAGTCTATTTTTAAATCCAGGGGAACGACATCTAAAAATAAACTATATTCTACCTGTTAACTCACTTTTGGGAAGTGTAGATGCTGTCAGGTCACAGCCCTGGATAAGGCTCCCAGAGCGTGGCTCTCCCGTTTTTCCTGCCATTGGTGTGAGCTGCTCGTCGCTCCACTAACCGTTGTCCTCCTGTTTATTTTCATGCGAATATTTATTGGCAAATAAGAGTGAAACACATTCAGATTGGTTTTGAAGTTTCTGAGTCTTAGGGTCAGGAACATACTAAAAGCAGTATCTTATCCATGAATCATTAGATGAGTCAGTTCCTGAAACCACTACAAGCCTCATAGTTCTTGGCTACAAGCAAAAGCAGGAAATCCAGGCTTCAATAACTTCCTTTCCCAGTCCTGGCTGTAGCCGCCGTGGTGGTTAGGTACTGCTGCCTGCCTTTGTAAGCGGTGGGAAGATATATGTCTGAGGAACAAAGGCCCTTGAGTCAATTTACTGAAACTGTTTATAATTTGTGGGCTTGATCTGGATGTCAGGATGTATTGGCATTCCCCGCTGTGCCCTGCTCTGCCGTGCGGCCCGGTGCCACTCACTTGGGCAGGGGGCAGGCTGCGTCCGCTGAAGTGCTCCAACACATGCGTGGCAAATGTCTCAAGGAGCTTTAGTGTTCCAGCAAATTCTAAAACTTCTGGGCATGCAGCAGACATTAGGCTGAAAGTTCTGGATTCCATATGTATAGCCAAAGTATCAACTTCTTTTTTTTTTTTTTTTTTTGTTCTCCTAGTTGAGAGACAGCGAGAGGGGGGCAGAAAGGAGAGCACCTATCTAACCTGTTTTTTGCTTTTGCTTGCAATTAACTTCCCTCAGGCACAGGGTCTTTTTCAGACTTCTTTTTGCTGTATTTCAAGGCAAACTTACTGCTTTTCAAAACCAATTTAATAGCTTTTGTTAAATTTTACAAAGTGGGGTAGAAGCACGATGTGGTTGTCTCCCCGAGTGACCTGTCTCCTGCGACTTGTACTGCTGAGCAGAGCTCAGCGTTGTGTTCCTACGTCAGACAGATGCAGGCTGCTGTGTCTGCCTGTGTGCGGGTGATACTCACTGCTCCTTGAGGCTTTGCTTGTGAATTTATGGACTTTTTCTGTCTTAAAAACAATTAAAATTGAATGTGATACGTTTTCTTTTACCAGCTCCTCTGTTCTTTTCCTACACTAATTGGTGTGGACTAGCTGTGGGAATTGAGAAAATGGGACTGTAACTGGACTTTTTTTCCCCCCGCTATAGATTTACATGGAGTCATTGGAAGTTCTGATAGAAGGCTAAAAATAGAGTGGGTATAGACAAACCTTGTGAACAGGCAAAGAAAAAGAAGGAAGAAAAAAGAAATGATGAGCATCCCATATTGATGCTGTCTTTTAAATTGAGCTTGTTTCCAAGTTATAGCTGGCAGTAGCTCAGAAAGGTCAAATTCTGTTTCAGCCTTTGTAAAGGATAAAATAAAAGCAAATGCAAAAGTTTGCCTGCCTTTTTAATGAAGCGTGGCTGATTCAGAGCACAGCCGGACTGGTGAGTGCCACTTTGTTCTTACTTGTCATTTGTATGTTGTGTTTGGGTGATTCTCTGTTCAACTTCAGTCTAGCCTGAAAGGCTCTGATAAGCTATTGAGAAAGTTGGGCTCATTTTGATTTTGGAGGTCTGATGGAGAGTCATAATACCTGACTTTAGTTTCCAGATTTCAGGCTTGTGCAAAAAAACCCCTCATCCTAACTAAATTTGTTAGGCAATCATTGAAAATACATTCCTCTTATTAATGTGAGGAGTCACTGTCTGAACTTGGGGGAGATTTTTCCTGATGTTGTGAGGGAGATCCAAACCCAATTATTTTTTATTTGTCTTGCATTGATCTGAGTGTTAACTTCTTTTTAATGTAGATTTCAGGCTGGGAGTTTAGAATGAATCTTGAATTGCTTACCATTTTTGGACCAAGTTGTTCAAGGCCAGGGATTGATTCATTAATTAAAATCAATGTAAATGGATTTGTAAGCCTCCTGTAACAGATTATCTGATTAGCAACCACACAGAGCAGCCCATGATCTGTGAGGAATGTGTTGGTTGCCCTAGGTGAATTAGACCCCCACTGATGGACTCTTTGGGGCTACTTTATGAGAAACTCAGTGCTTTTTGTAAGGAAGAAGAAGCCTTACTTAACCTTCACATTGAACATATTCTTCCTATGGAAAATTATTTCTAGAATGTCTGCCACAGAAAGCTTCAGCTCTGTGTGTGTTGTATGTATCTGCACAGGACTGTATCTCATGCTCAACTTTGCAGTCAGGAACTCAAAGGCATATTGGCTTGCCTTTGCCTGTTTGAGGGCAAGAATCTTGCTGACAAACCCTCCTCTAGAAAAGGGAGCCAGAAATAAATTCTATCTGATAACAAAATGCATTTTTTCTGAGACCCAAGTAATCAGCAAGCTACAAAGAAGACATTTATCTGTTGAAATCGGCTGGACATCTGTGCTTCCTTGGAGTGATTTTAAGAAAACAAGATGGTACCTTTGGAACCTTATGCCTCTAACAAAGATCAGAGCTCATTATGCTGTGGTCACTTACATTGCTATTTGTGTGCAGTTGTGTGCATGTGTGCACGCGCGTGTGCTGGATAGGTAGATAATCCTCTATAGTTGGATCAGCTCACCCACCCTCTCTGTTTGGAATAAAGGGAGGATGTCTGATCCAAGCTGAGTTAATCTCTGACTTGAGTGTTTTGAGAATGTGATAGCAATACTAGTTTATCTTTGAGACTCACCCTGTAGTTCAGAGAAAAACTAATTGGGTTGAAGATGCTTTACCCATCACCATTATGGAAATGTATGGAATGAAATACTTTGCGTGGAGAAAAGAACAGAATTGTTGTGCAGAGGAATAGATAAGAGACCTTGGGAATAGTCTCAACTTCTAATGGTTTTCCATTTCCTTTGAGGACTGGCTGCAGTTCTTGATCCGGGGTCTTTTGATAGATTCCTTGAACTTACAATAAGCCTGTGATGCCCTACCTCCCAGCCCCCCACACCTCCCCCAAACTCCAACTTCAGGTTAGTGGAAGTGGGTATCTGTTGTCTCCAAATTATTGTCTCTAATAATAATGTCTCTAATAATGTGTTTTGGTCCACTTTGTCTCCAACCCAAATGGTCTCTGGACAACTAGTGTCCTGGGAAATAAGCCCATGGGCAGCTCGGAGTGGGATGTGACTTTTGCTGCCTGTCATGCACGGCTGTGCCCTGGACCCTGTTCTTCAGTTGGGTCTCAGTCTGGGGGAGCATCATGTGAGTGTTTAGCTTATTGGGAAATACAGTAAGGGTTGCTCCTTATCCTGCTTCGCAGACTGGAGCCTTTCAAGATTTCACTTCTACCTCCCATTGCCTGGTATGCTCTGTGGACTTGCTTGTGTGGTGCTTGGTTCCAATGTAGTGAGTGAGGAATTTTCCCAGTCATGCCCCGGGGCGCCGAGGAGTGCTGGTTGACTGAGCACCTGGAAAGAGGCGAGCCAGGTGTGTCATTAGAGCTGAGTGTCCTGCCTGGTGGCTCTACTCCTCTTTTCCCCCCTCCCAGCTCTGAGCAATGCGGAAGACATGTGACCTTTGGCAGATGCTTCCCAGTGAT
The DNA here is from genome assembly GCF_014898055.3 of Talpa occidentalis. Classification (NCBI taxonomy): domain Eukaryota; kingdom Metazoa; phylum Chordata; class Mammalia; order Eulipotyphla; family Talpidae; genus Talpa; species Talpa occidentalis. The sequence continues at coordinate 28,627,916 of NW_023603184.1, forward strand.
GAATCCAGACGGTGTATTGTGCACATGCTTGAAGCTCCCTCTGTCAGGGAATCTTCCAAATTCAATGAATTTTATTAGCAAATGGATTAAATAGTGAATGTCTCTCTTGAGGGGGTCAGTAAGATTATGTCCCTGTGAGTATGGTGTTGGAAACAAGATGGTGCTTCCTCCACTGCTCCCCAGATGGGGCTGGGTGTCAGCATTAATGAGCAGGGAGGAAGACTTCAATGACATTTAAGCTTTAGAAATAACAGTGTAATGTTGTTTAAGAAGATGGACTTTGCTTTGGAAAACACTCACGTGTACGTCAGCAGGTATGTCCACAGTACTCATTTGTTGGCATCTTTTACAACTATGAAGTCATTTTTAATTTTGGCTTGATTTGCCATGTAATGTTCTGCTCCAATTCATAAAGTTTTATTTGTATATTTAGAAAATGGAAACCCAGACTTTTTTTTTTTGAGAGCGGATGGGAAGTGGTAATCATGTAGGAAGTTGTTGGGACGTGGACATGAGGGGTGTTCCATGAGGTGTGTTCCCAAATGTCAAGTATCTGATAAAGGGTAATTTTCTTATGATGTTTTATAATTTACATGTTCTTGTGATAGGTTAACTGGTTTATTCATTCCTACTTGGTTTTTGGAAATAAGGAAATGGAGAGATTAGTAGCTTGCTCAGGATCACATAACCAATAAGTGGTTAAACAATGACCCAGAGGGTAAAATGCCACTTCTCTCTACGCCTTCCTTGTCAGTCCCCATGGTAGGAGGAGCACATGCTAGCACCTGGCTGCAGGAAGGTGATGTGGGGAAGGGAGGAGGTGGGCTGGAAAAGGAATTGTTTTAAACTACCGGTTCAGACAGATCCTTCCTGCTGTTGTATTCAGAGAGCTGGAAGGGACTCAGAGGATTTTGTCCACTGATTTCCAAGCCAGGCTGAATATCTTTGTCACAGAATTAGAGCCTACTTTTTAACAAGGTTCCAGGTGAATAGCATGCACTTGAAAATTTGAGAAACACTCAAATAAATAAATATACTCAATAAATATACTCAAATAATAAACACTCAAATAAATATCTCAGGGAAACTTGAGGGCACCTTGGGGTAACTGCACATATTCTCTCTGGGTTTCCCATTTGCCTTTTGACTTACCTAGTTACAAGTTATCCATGCAGAAATCAATTTTAAATCAGATTTATCGCTGTTTCTTTTATGGTTTCTAGATTTTTTTCCTACACAAAAGACCATCTTATTCTGAAATTATTGGGAAAAGTCTTCCATCAAAAAAAATGAAGTTGTAATATACTTTATATAGTTGAATATATCTGGAATTTATTTGCTCTGGTATAAAGAGTGAGTTGGGGATCCAGACTTATACTAATGCCTGACCACTTGTCCAGACACTGTTCTGTGACACTTTTCGCCTTGGATTTTATATACTTAATTCATACAGTTTCCATTATCTATTTATTGCTTTAATTATAGTTTTGCAGGATGTGTGTGTGTGTGTGTTTTGTATACTTCTTCAATTTCTATTTGATGCAATTTTATGTAGTTGAAATCATGCACTCTTGCTGTCTTCACTTCTTTGTCTGCTCTGAAATGTCTTTTGACATCTAATATATCCTTTTCTCACTCCTCTCGTTCTTAAGATTTTTTCTGACTTTCCTCATAGGTCTATTTGTTTAATTTTAGAAAACACTTTGTCTAGTTAAAAAAAATTCAGAAGCTATTTTTACTGGAGTTCCTTTAGGTTTATAAATTAATCTCATTCTGTTAAAATTTCTTTTGTCTTTTCTAAATTACATACACTGTCACTTCAGAACATTTTTCTGTATTGTCACACCAGTCTTTGTGATGAATATATTGAAAGTTTTAACAATAATTGTCCATAGGGCTTTATCTTTCCCTGACCTAACCATCTTATCCTCACCTCTGCAACCCAGCTGCATATTATTCTTATCACTGAATCCTGCTCCTTTCCCTCAATAAAATTATTTTGTTGATTAACTGATGTAACCTGCCTATAATACAAGGCTCACAAGGGAAGGTTCCATGTTTGTTTTATTTGCCAGCACTATTGCTTAGTGTTTGGGAAATCCTGGGCAGTGGGTCTCAATTAATGTTTGTTAAATGAGTTGGAATAAATGAAATACCAGTTACCAGAGCTTCTGGCCCTCCAGTTGGAGATGAGCTTTGTGTAGAATTATCTGGACTTGGATCCCGGTTTGAATTCAGCCCACCGTTTGAGAAATTATTAAAATGGATTAAAATGAATGGACGGTCTTTAGAGAAAGTATTAATTATCTACCATTGAATTGAGGACAGGCTTGGGAATGTTTTAGTCTGTGAAATTTGACAAAGTGGTGAGAATTCATTATGAAGAGTAGAGAATGGTGATCAATACATAACACAGCCCGTGTCTCCTGGCAGGTCCTTCGGTAAATAATGCTCTGATTCAAATTCCAACACTTTGGGTTGAATAGCATGTCCCTTTTAGGTCATTCTGGTTGTGTAAAAAAAAAATTTAACTGGGAAAATGTCATAGTTTTGCAAAGAACTCTGGACCTTTTTTTAAATAAAAAACTAAAAATTCTTTAGAGAAAAAATAAGCCTTGCCCAAATTTATTAAACCCTTTCATTTTAGGTACATATACCCAACCTGTGAGCCCCTTATCACAGGAATAGACTTTTATTCATTTTCATAACTAACATCCCGGTGCTTAAAAAGTGCTCAAGCCGTGAGCTGACCCAAAGAATAAACGAACTCATCTTTAGAATATATTTTTTTTAAAGGTGGTGTTTCATCCGTGGACTTCTATAGAAATAAGTTTTGCATATATTTGAGTTTCTGCTAGCATGTGTAAAAGCTATGCTGATCTTAAAAACTTCTTTTGATGAGAGAATTTCTAGAAATATATTGCTTGACTCATTTATTTTTCTTCACTTGGAGAGATGGGCTGATTTGTATGGAGTCTGTCAATCATTTAAAACTGCCTCTTTTGCTCCTTTGTTAATGAGTTCAGATCTCTATTTGGAATAAATCGAAAATCTGGTATTATTTGAGGCCTTTGGAACATTTGCTGCCATACGTCTTGGTCTGGTAGATTATAGATAGTTCAGATGATTGTTTCTCTAATTAAGATTATTTTGGAAACAGTAACAGTTGGCCCCCTGCATGATTCTGTGGTCATCTCTGTGAGCTCCCTCTGAAGGTTGAAGCCTCCTGTCTCTAGCCCAGGCCTGCGCCAGAGAGGTCGGCTTTTGAGCAAAATCTTTGAGGTTCCCTACCAGAGACCCTGCTGTCCACCCCCTTGGAATTTGTTTTTTTCCTTTGTGTGTACAGTGCACACTGTTTGAAGAGAGGGTGTAAGCCCGTTGTGTTTTCTTTAATAAAACTGCATTTATCCTTGTGTGGACAGATTGTGTTCTTAGGGTCTAAATTCTTAGAGAACACTGGGAACTGTTTACTTAGATTTTTTCTCTTTCTTTAAATAAAGGCTTCCTTTGGTTTATCAACTTTAAAACTGTTGAAAGTCAGCCAAAACAGTTGGTTGAAGGGGGAAGGCATTATTCTGGAGTGTTTTGAATTTGAATTTTAGTAACTATATTTTAGAGTGATGGAGCTTAAACTTTTCAAAAATCTGTAGCAAAGAAACTGTAAAAACAAAATACAAACTAAGATCTCAAACCTAGATGAGGCCCTGTTTTTTTGGTTTGGGAAATATAGGGTTTGGGAAAGCCAAACAGGATAGGCTTGAAGAAATGGGGTGCAGTGAGGTTAAAAGCCTTTTTGACCCTTGAGGATTTGAAGTGTGTAGATTCACTTATAAGTGCATTTTTTTTTTTTTTTTGGATCCTTGGGATCTGCCTTTATGGATTCAAAACCTGCTTATGGAGGGTTGACTAGAAGTTACAGCAGATTTTCTACTGCACTGGGGTCGGTGCCCCTGAGTCCTGTGTTCAAGGGTCACGTGTAATTGGAGTGGGCCATGCCTGTGGGTTCTCACTGTTGTGGGGTTGCAAAAGATGGTGTGAAATTTCAGTGCATTATATGCCAGAGTCTATGTTGGGGATTCAGAGAACCACAACAACTCCAGACTAGTTCAAGGAACTTCACGAAACTCTAGATGAGTGGGAAAGAGTTGGTTAAGGAGACCATGCCAATCTACTGTGGTGAGTGATGTGATGGGGAGACATGGGGTATGCCAGAGAAGAGACTGGGGGTCCTGAGTTCCTGCTGAAATGCAAATAAAGAAAATGTGCATAGGGAATGTGAGCTGCTGATCTTTATAGTCTCTTGGCCTACACAGCACACTCAACATAAAAAAGATGAGTTTCTATAAGAAATCCTATCCAGCGCAGGACAAGATAATGCAGGAAATGTAAACAAACATTTAGTTATAGTGGAAGGAGAGCCTTTGGAGGGTTGCCTGCTGCAGCCCTGGAGGACTGTTTTCTCTCTCCCATCTCTCTAGCTGGCTCCAGACCCTTCTTTTGATTTGCTCACAGGCTTTATAACTGGAGCTGGAGGAGGTAGAGCCAACCGATATTATTTTTCTCTGGCCTTACTTTATCCCTAGTGTGCTTTGGAATGGTAGCTCTGCTGTCAGCGCTAGGGGCTGCCGTCCCATCTGCCCCTCAAACCAGACCCTCTGTGTCTGTCGCAGGTGGCGGTGGTCTTGGCTGTTGCCTACCTGCTGCTGTGCAGAGGCAGGGATGTTGAAATGGACCCTGGTTCTTACTCTGGAAACATCATGCACAAGGTTGAGTTAGACTTCACCTCTCTCCCTGGGCTCACTCCACACACTAGTCCCTTGTCCCAGCTCCCTCTTTTGCTTCAGCCTTCCATCTGCCTAGTGCCTTATGTCTGAGTGTCCTCAGGTGAAATTTGCTGTCCTCTTGATCCTCAAACATAGGTAGGATAGTGAATGCTGGCCCACTTTAAAGAAGGAAGACGAGGCTTAGAGAAGTAGTAGAAGAAGGAAGAATCCAGCATGACCCTCTGAGCCTTTGTCTCATGCTTTGGGACTCAGCAGCGCCCCCAGCAGCACCACCTTCCTCCTGGGCTGCAAGCCTCAATGACACTTAACTCTTGCCCTTCTGTGTTCTCCGATCTCTCAGATCTGTTATTCCCATTCGTTCCATATTCCCTGAAGCTACTACTGGCTGCTCTTGTGTGGATTGCTTTAGCAGTCTCTGAGATAATCTCCCAACCCCAGTGTGTCTCATGTGGTTAATTAAGTTGGCTGTACATCATCATTCACCAGCATTATTCAATAATACTAATACAGCCGTTCTCAGGGGCTAGCATTATTGTTGCTTTGCAGTTCATTTCATTTTTACAATACCTCTTTGAAGTTGGTGGTATTATCATTCCCATTTAATAGGTGAGGAAGTGGAGGCACGAAGAAATCAAGGACCTTGTCCAGAGTTATGCAGCTTTAGGTGTCAGAGCTGGAATGCAGAGCCAGACTGGCTGGCTTCAGGGTTAGCGCTGTTAGCTGTTACACCTGCTCCTGAATGTCCATGCTTAAAAGCCTCGGCTTCCGTGTCTGCTTTTGCACACAACCAGCGAGTGCATTCTCCTCAGCCTCCCACTTAGACCCTGACAGTGTGGTCTCGCTGTATCTTTCTAATCTAGAGCCTCTCAAGCTATTCTTACACTTTGGACTCTCGGCATTTCCCAAATGTGCCAGCCTGCCTCCTTTACTCAAAGGCTTCTCTTAGCAGAGAATGAGAGTTCTCGGCTGTGCCATTGATGATGCTTCTGAATTTGGGGCCACTGGAATTCGGTTATTGCATTCCTTGGGGAGCTTGGTGAGCCATGCCTGGCATGACTTGACCTGCAAGAGCTGCCATCTATTGCATGGGCTCTGGGTTCTTCTTTAATAGTAAAATATTCCCTGTTAAATTTAATAGTAAAATTATTCCCCGTTAGAGGTGAAAAATTCTCCCCTCCTTTTCAATTCCAGGCTCATGGGACTGTGCAAATTTATTTGCACAACCATCTTCTAAGCAAATTGGCTAAAACCTCAAGTGCTCTGAAAGCAGAGTGGCCCTCGACTTGGTTTTATAAAGCTGCATGGATTTTTAGAGCATGGCCAGAGTTATGTTAGCAGACCTTCACTCCTGCCAAACCAGAGGCATGTGTTGTATTTACCTTTTATGACAGAGTTGGCATTGTGATTGGTTGGTTTTGGGGGTTCCCTCCATGTACCTAGACCAGAGGATGATGATGTGTATATGCAGGACAAGTCTCCTGGCAAGCATGGGGAGAATGCAGTGTGACCCCTCAGTTTGGTATATGCAGTTTGCTGGAGGAGACATCCTCTCCTCTCTGAGAAGTTACTGGTGATTGACGGGGTCTCTGACCAGGTGTCGCAGTCACATTAACTATACGCATGAGAAAGTCTTGGTCCTCTCTTCCAACAGCCTGACCAGCCACTCCCATCCAGTATTCCTCTATTTCAGCCACACTTAACTATCTCTTTTGCCTCCATGCCTTTGCCACCTGCATCTACCTGGGATATCACTCCAGCCTTTGCCTAGTTCTTGCTTTTCTCTAAAGAGAAGAATGCATATCGTTTCATAGAAGGCTTCTCAGCTCCAACCCAGTACTATCATAACTTAAGCCAACCTTTCTTCACTAGTCCCCCATTCTGTTACTCTGCATTAGCAGTAACCACATTGTCCTCTATGTTTGGATTTACCCCATTCTTGCCCTCTGAGCCCCTTGAGGACAGGAACTGGATCTTGTATCCTGTTTGGCACAAGAAGCTCCAAGTGTGCTTGCGCAAGATAGTATTTGGATGGGATAGTAATAGCTGACATTGACCAAGTGCTGTCACTGTTTTATTAACAGAATTAAGAACTGGTTCTGGTGTGGGTCACTCATTTTTTGTATCTTCTTGCTACCTTTAAGGGTATTACAGAGCTCTTAAAAATAAAATACAGTAGGATTTGTGTTAATGAAGACATATACCATGTATATGCTCAGCCTTTAGTCTTGCAAAGTGAATAGCTAGTGAATATCTAGTGAATAGCTGTGGAACTATTGGATTCATGAGCCCATGAATGAGTGAAGACTGCCTCCATCCACTGGGCAGGAGGGGAGGTGGGCTGGACTGAACTGCACTGCTCTTGAAGCTGAACCTGAACTTGTTGCTTAACTTGAAGGAGGACCGAGACAGCAGCTGAGCTGATGAAGCTCTCTGGGAATCCACATTTCTTTCTGGTCATTTCCAATTTTGACAGCCTGCAGGTCTTCTATGTCTTTTCATATTTTCCTAGCCTCAGGGCTTTTAATCCTGTTCTGTAGAATCCTAGAATTCTGCCACTAAGTGTCAATGTAACATGGAAAATGCACTGGTAGCTTCAAGGCTTTCATCTCACAGTCCTCTGCGGAAAATAGTCGGTATCAATCTAGAGTGATGCAGTACAGAGAAGAACCTGGAAGGTTTTTGGTCTCCCCCCCCCCCCAAATTTATGAAAGCTCCAAGGCTGAGTTACTCATGCTTTTATGTATACCCTGATGGAAGTGTGGATGTTGCATCTGTCAGTATTTTGCTTGTGTTCATAGTGTTTATCCCGGCACACGTGACAGAGACCAGTTCTTTCCAACACTTGACATGTACAGAAGTGAAGAAAAATTTTATGTGAGAACAGTGGCAGCAAAAATTGCCAAAATGCTGGTTTGTATAACTAGCTCTTACTAAGAATTGTGTTAATACACACACATTTTGCATATTAAGAAAATACCCTTTTAGAATGATGCTGTACACGTATTAAGCATTACATTCTACTGAAATGTTATCTTTGTACTTTTATGAATTATTTGTAGTGTATGAATAATCTGTGCATTTACTTTTCTCATACCATAGTGTGTTGGGTTCCTCAAGGAAAGAATGAGCTATAAATATTTCAAATGAGGTGATAAATCACTTTTTTTTACATTGACTGACAACCTCCACTGCCTAAATCTCTCAAATATAATCTGGTTGCCCTGACTTGTGTATCTTGCTGAGGCTTTTGAAATAAACTGAATGAGCTCCATTAGGCAATACAGGCTGGTGTTCTCACCACGCTTATTTACTAAGGCTGGTAGAGTGTCAGTGATGAAATTGAAACTTAGTTTGAACTTAATATGTGAAACACAATAAATTTGACTCTTTTGAAATTTTGCATAACTGTCAGAGCCTGGTACCAAATATCTGGGGATTTTTAGAGCTGACCTCATTGGACATTGAATTATGTTTAAGAGACATTTTAGCACTGTTTTCCTCCAGAAATAAAAGCTACAACTGGCCAATGAAGCCACTTTTTAATTCCCTCCAAATTGAACATTTCCTAATAAGAAATGTTACTCAACTTTAAAATAAAAGTTTCTACTCTACCTTCAGATCTCTGGGTCAGTTTAATCGAATGGATTCCCGTGACTGCAAGGAAAAGGTTAAATAGAGACTACTTGTGAAGCAGGATTTTCTGTGTGTGGTAGGCAAAATAAAAGAGAAATGTATTAGATGATTCACTTGTGATTTAAATGTACATTCATGAGCACAGTCTCATTGTTGTATTTATAAGTAGGTCTAACTTAAATGAGAGAAATTCTGATGCAACTTTTTACCTGTTTTCTATGTTACGGTTATATGTAAGGCTTCCCTTGACAAAAGATGATTTGCTGTTACAAGCCTTTGTCATTGATAATTTCTCAAGCTGACAATTGAGCTTCTGAACTGCCATCTGCCATGATTGAACTGGAAACTTTGTTCTTGACTTCTTTTCTTACCTGGATCCTTCTAGGACTCACAAGATCCTCAGGTGTGGTAGGACCAGATGGGCCCCCCCCCCCCCGATGTGTGTGTCCTGCAGCTCATGAGCATGCCACGCTTGGGTGGGAGGGTCAGCCTGGATGGCCCCCTCAGCAGTGTGGGCTTAGCAGCAGCTCCTCATGCTCTCTATAATGGGCCCCTTAGAGAAGAGCAGGTGTTATCCCCATTTTAGGCAGATGGGAAAACCAAGCTAAGGAAGGGCATGTGGTTAGCCCAAGGTGGTCTCTTGACCTTGACCCCTGCAGTCTTTTCACCATGTGATTAAGATCCTTGTAGATCTCAGTAGCTGTGCTTAGGAGGAGAGTTTGGGTTTGTAAAGCTCCCCAAGTTGACGGCTAGTTGGAGATTCTCCAGAAGGTTTAAGGGAAAGAAAGAACTGTTTGCTGCAATTTTTTTTTTTTTTTAGTAGATGCATAATGCCAGCAGGAAACTTGTTTACTTGTAGTGCTGGACTTGTCTGGCTGGGTGTTTATCTCACTCTCCGTGGAGGAAAGCAGTTGTGTTCTTTTGAAAATACTGGACGGAGACCTGGGGTCACCCTGCCACTCCTCATGCTTTTTGCTTTGGTAGCTGGCCAGCTGCCTGCCTCTATGTGTCAAAAACAAAATCCCTCCACCCAAGGACATGATAGAGCTATCGCAAGCCATTTTAAGGCACATGTTCCGAGGTAATGATGGCATTTGAATTAGTTTTCACAAAGTGTGCCCCAGCACTTAACTACTTCTCCACTCATGGGACCTTCTCAAACTTAGTGACAGGTAGTCACGGATAGATGACCTCGCAGTGCCTTACCTATGGATTCTTAAGGTGTTTGCAGTTCTAACTTGCTTAATTTCTCCATCTCACAACATAAATCACTGGAGGGGCCATTTATGGCTCTAAAGTTGAGAGGGGCATCTCATCTGCTAGAGAGAGGGTGAGAGCTGGTGCGATGTGAGAGGAGATACGCACTGCAGTAGGCACATTGAAAAGCATCTTAAACTCCGGCTTGTCTCAGCCCCACAGCTGCCTCGTTTCAAGTGGTCACACCATCAATGAGCAGAGTGGGGCACTGGATGTTCCTACTATGACTGTGACCCTTAGGGAACATGGTATTTTTTTCTAGTGAACTCTGTTTAGGAAGGCAGGGAACGACTATTGAAATAGCCTTCAAAAATATTAAACAAAAAACGTGGAAGCTTAAGGTGTTGATTAGCATTCATATTGAAAGTGTATTAGTGAAGAATATTTCCCCCCAAGGATTCTGGCAACACGAAATCTTAAGCTACCTGATTGGTGGCAGTAGTTTTATTTTAAAGAATTTCTTTTTTATTGTTAAAACATGTGTTCTTGGCCTAACTCTGTTCCAGCAGTTCCCAAAGTCCCTTAGAGAACAAGAATGATGAGTGGAGCTATACCTCTCAGCCTTAGCATCTGCTCATTTATAAGTGTTGAGTGGGTAGCTTCTCTCTCTGCTGACGAGGGACCCCAGCTGCGATTGCTTTGCTTTGTGGTGAGAGCTTGGAGCTAAAGAACTCTCTTTGGGCTCATCATCTTTACTTAAGGTCTGTGCAATTATGCATCCTCCAGGGCAGCCCAGAGTTGACCCTGGCCAGAGAAGGCTACCCGGGCAAGGATAGAACCGTGCCTGTTTTATCTGAAGTAACAGAATTGTTGAAGTGAGTATGAATTAGAGCCGGGGACAGTTTTGTAGAAACTGTCAGAAACTAATCCTGTAGAAGGTATGAATCCATTGTCCAAAAACATACTTGATTGAGGTGGGGCAGGGGCATGTGGGGGGTGTTGGTGATTTATTTGACACTGGCAGGAGTCTAAATTGTGTAGCTTTCCTGGAGGGCATTTTCACAGTAGGAATTAAAATGTTGAATGTGTGTGCTCTATGACCTGGCAGTTTGACTTCATAGAATTTATCCTAAGAATTGTATGCATATGTGTAAGGATGTGCCTCACTGTTCGGTGACATACTGGGACCTTAGAGCATTCACTGATAAAGGGATAGTTAAATTCCAATAAATCCAGATAGGGCATATTAAAAAGTCATTGAAAGTGATATCAACTTACATGTATTGTGATGGGAAAATGGCAAAGAAATTATGTGTGAAAGTTAGGTCATGGATCAATATATATATAGTGTAATCCTATTTTCAACATATATGAGGGTATAAAATGAGTTCAGATTATATAGTGCCCTTGTATGCAGAAAAGAATATATAGCAACTCTTAACTCTGCTCATCTATTTAGGATTTAAGGTTATGTAGGAACTTTCATTTTCTACCTCACACATTTCTATTATTTGAATTGTTTGTAAGTAGAAAATCATACAAAAAAAAAACAACACCCCCAAACCCAAGTTTTAGAAACTCAGTCATCATAGCCATTCTCCTGGTTTTTATTTATTTATTTATTTATTTAATTTTTTTTAAATAGAGGCATGTTTTATTTATTTATTTACTTGTTTGTTTGTTTATACATGCACTGGGTACAGTCAGAAGCGCGGGAAGGTGAGAGAATTCACCAGAGCCAGAGCGGGGAGCAGAGCAGGCAGAAGGACCGAAGTACACTGCTGAGGGGAGCAGCGGGCGGCAGGAGAGGTCTGCGTGCCATGTGGGACCCTCCTCCAGTGGCCGGGGATCGAACCGGCGCCACAGAGGTCACGGGCAGCTTCGCAACCCAGCGCTCAACCACTGCGCCACCGGGGAGGCCCCTCTCCTGTTTTTTTTAAAAGATCTTTTTTATTTGTTCACTTATTGGAACTTTTCTGATTTCCCTTTTTAAAAGAGAGCTTTTCTGTCTTTAAAAGTTCAGTACTGTAACACATCTACTTTTTGCCTCCTAAATTAATGCAACTATAGTGAGCAAAGAAATAAGATGTGAATTATTCACTTTTTAAACCGGGGAATTGAGTAGGTAGCCTTCATGAAAAGAATTTGACAGCCATTTTTGGACATTGTCAGTGTGCTAGGTGTTTGAGGTACAGGATGAATGAGAACTGGCTCCTTGGTGGAGGGTGGTTCAGAGTTGCCAGTGATGTGATATGTGCAATTATCCTGCTAAATGATTCTGTTTGGGTGATAGGTGAGGCTAGTGGGCAGCACAGTGTGCACAGTGGTAATGCAGTGACTAGCAATTCATTTATTCAGTTAAGAGTAAGCACTTTATCTGGTCAGCCCTGTTTTTGGCACTGGGGGCAGATCAGTGAATAAGGCAGAGACGATCCTTTTCTCATGCAGTTTACAAGCAGTGAGAGAAAGAGCCAGCTCACCAGGAGGAGTGTGGTCAGTGTGGGGTGACTGTAGAGGAAGGGGCAGAAGAGATGGATTCACATTCCAGCAGAGTCTAGCTGGTACAAAGTCCTTTGGTGACCCCCACATCTGGGGGCTTCGTGATTTGCAGCTGTCTGCTCTAACCAGTTCCCTGAAGACTGCGAACAGGCCCTTTGTCCACTCAGCTTTCACTGAGAATCATGACAAAGAAACTGATAAGGAAGCAAAGGTAACAGAGTAACAAAGGTAAAGTAGCAAGATGGCAGAGGTAACAAATTAGTAACAGGAACAATGGCTCAAGCACAGGGTCCCTCTCCCCTGTTCTTTCCCTCTTACAAATTCATTGTCCTTGAGCTGTGATTGGAAACTCCTGGTTAGACTCTTATCAGGTCTCCCGGTCACATTTGTTATTTTCCATGGTTGAATGTGCCTAACCTTCTCTTCTCAACAACCCTTCTCCAGGTCTTCCTTACCTCATTCTTGCTAAAGGGCCCTTAACCCTGTGCTCGGCCTAAAGGTGGAACTGAGGTACTCCGGACTGAACATAGAGTGTCCACTTGGGTGGTCTGCATCTTTTGAGGGACACTTATATACTCCTCCTGCACCAGTGCAGTCTTTTTTTTTTTTTTTTTTTTTGTCTTTTTAAAGATTTATTTACTTATGCCACAAGAGTTGGGGTACAGGCCTGAGGCGCGGGGGGTGAGGGGATTCACCAGAGACAGAGTGGGGAACAGACCAGGTAGATTGACTGAAATACACTGCTGAGGGGAGCAGTGGGTGAGACAGGAGCCGTCTGCTGCACCGTGTGGGTCACCTCCCTGGCTGGGGATGGAACTCGTGCTGTAGTAGTTGGCAGATAGCTTCGTAGTGCTGATGCTTAACCCCTTGCACCACCAGGGAGGCCCCAGTGCAGTCTTTTTGAAAAGAATCACCTTGTCCTCAAAAATCTCCCACCTATTCAACCATTCATATGCCTGTTCATTTGCTTATGCATTGATCCACTCATCTCTCAATTCATCCATCTTTCTGTCTGTCCATCCAATAATTTGACCTACTTTTTGGAATATATCACTCTTCTTAGTATGACATTTTTAAAAAAAATCAAGGGACTCTCAGGTCTCTTCCTACCACTCTGATCTTTTTGCCTCTGGAGGAACTGTTGCTGGCGTGGTTCTCCCCACCCCCCACAGCAAACCCCCTCACTGTCCTGCACCCTCACAACTTCAGCTGATGCTCATGTGTGGGCTCCCTTCAGCCCTGCTATTTGCTGTCTGTTCTCAGGCAAGTTACCTATACTCATTTGGTAAAATGGAAATAATAACACATTTAGCTCAAAGGTTGCTTTGAGATGAAATTCCAGTGTTGCTCGTGAAGTGCTTGGTGCGCTGGCTAGAAAGTCTGAAGTGCTACCCGCTCCTCTTCCACTGCTGCTGCTATTGCTGCTGTCACTGCCATTCTTTCTGCCCTTGGGAGACGTAACCATCCTGTGGGCGTACTAGCGGAAAAGTAAAGTGAGAGACCAGGTCTTTTTCTGGGTGAGATTAATCTAGTGTGCTTGGGATTGATGATGCAAGAGCTTCAGAAGGTAATTTTGGATTGACACCATCTGGGAAGACTTCATGGCGAGAAGGGGGTCTTAAATAGTATTTGGACCTGGAATAACAAAGGGAAGCATCGAGCTTGCACCCAAACTGAATTGGAGAGGTCCCTGACCCCTCTAGTCAGAGGGTTCTCCAGATAAGGGCTAGGTATTTCTTAGGAGGAGGAGCAGGGCGCCGTGTAGTTCGTGCAAGCCCCTCAAACCCATCTGCACAGGAAGGGTCTTCTACAAGCTCATTTAATGCAGTATGTGCTGTCTAAATTGATGCCCGAGTGTGTATAGATGTAAGTAGAGTTACATGATGGAAATGCACATTCACTTGAAAACATTACTGGATGTCTAAGCAGTTTGTTGCTTCTCGGTTGTTGGTGACTATTGGACAGATGGTCTGGAGAGTATTTTCATGTCAAAACAGCTTCCCAGACTTGAAAAAGTCCAGAAATGTAGAGTTTACCTCATAAAACCAGAAAGCTAGTAGCATCCCAGCTCTTGGAATGTAGCTGGAGATTTCTAGCTGTAAGCAGTAGACCACCTCACACTGATGGGACAGCAAGGAGGACTTTCCTCGCTCTTAAGACTCAAAGTCTGGAGTCCAGTGATCCTAGAGTTGGATATGGAAGCAATTCAGTGACCTTATCAAGGACTTGATGAGGCCCTGCTCATGGAAGCATATGACTCCAGCAACTCCAGGCACCCCGAAATGAATGCCCAGAAGTATTTGTTCTAGACTCTCTTCTGTCAGTAGGGAAACCTGGCCAGCTGCCGGCCAACTCCCAGACTGTCCTTCACACCTGGTGGGAGAATTGCTTCATATGCGCCTTCCCATTTGGAATAAGGGCCCAGCGAGTACTTCCACACCCAGTCAGGTGGAAGAGGGAACCCAGACTGTATCAGGGCTGGCCTTTAGGAAAGGTGGAATGGAAGGCTTGAGTAGGCAATGATATTTCAATCTGGAAACCTGCCAGGCCAAGGAAGCTCAAGCGGTTGTGTCAGCCATTCTGGTCTGGAGAACAGACGCCTTCTGAGCAGTAGCCCTGAGAGACCAGGGAGCTCAGAGAAACGGGAAGTTCTGGGGAATGAGATTGCAGAGACTGTACTTGGAGCTCTGTCCCTGTGGTTTTGGCCAATGGGCTTCCTCATGGTGACCTGGGGAGAGACTTATTTATTTAATTTTTTAATAATTGATTTTTTTTGATTGAGGTAACATTAAACCCCCCCCCCCATCGGGGATCACTACCTGCCACTGAGTCACCCACTCGGGCCTTTGAAATGAGAGCCCACCATGCACTAGCGTGAGCACAGGGATACAGTGGAGAACAAGACAGATGTGGTCTCATCCCTTTTCATTCACTTATTTATTTCTTCTTGCCTATAGGTATTTCCAGGGATGGTGAACAAAATACTGTAGACTTGGGGGTTTAAACAACAAAAAGTAGTTTATTATTCTGGAGGCTGAATAATCAAGATGTCAGCAGATGTGCTTTCTCCTGAAGTCTCTCTCCTAGGCTTGTAAATGGCCACCTTCTTGCTGTGGCCTCACACGGTCTCTCCTCTGTGCACACCTCTGGGGTTTCAAGGATTCCCGTCATTGTGGGCGAGGGTCCATCTTGTGACTTTATTTTACCCTAATTGCTACTTTAAAGAGCTCATCTCCAAATACCATCACAGTCTGAGGTACTGGAGGCTCAGCCTTCAATATATGAATTTCGGGGGGATGCCTTTCAGCCCGTAGCAATTCTACACATATCTCTTCAATGCCGGTATTTCCTGGACACTATGTGAGGCCGTAGGAACTTCAGCATAAATAAAACAGACCAAACTTCCCATATGTACCATACCCATATGGAGCTTAGCTTGGGGTGGGGAGTGTGTTTGTCCTCAGTCACTGATTCTGGCTTCTCTTTAGGATCATTTGAGGTTGCCTGATTTCAGCATCTCTCTCTCCCCTCCCCCCAACTTATTATTACTTTAACTACCATGCCCTGGAGTCCTTCCTTCATCAGAGACAAAGCCCAGGGATGTCTCTGAAGGGGTGTCTGAGAGAAGGCAGTCTTTCCAGTTAGAGGAGGGATCTGAGAGTAGAATTGAGCCTGGGGGCTGGGGAGGGCAAGAGGTGTGTGTGTCTTAGGTCCAGGTGGTGCCTGGGAGGAGGGACACAGGGATTCTTC
This sequence comes from Talpa occidentalis, assembly GCF_014898055.3. Lineage (NCBI taxonomy): Eukaryota > Metazoa > Chordata > Mammalia > Eulipotyphla > Talpidae > Talpa > Talpa occidentalis. Next base: position 28,643,779 of record NW_023603184.1, read on the forward strand.
ATTTCAGTTGACTGGTGGGCCCAGGTACTCTGCTTCTAGGGGAGTGCAGACCAGCCCCCACACTGGGGGCCATGCAGGGCTCCCAGAGATAGGTCCTGCTGTGCAGGGTATTGGGGCCAAGGAGTCACCTCTGAATATCTTGGGTTTAGATAGGGTTGCCAGATAAAATACAGGATTCCCAATTAAAATTTGAATCAGAAAAGCAGTCAGTACTTTTAAAGTCTAAGTCTCGGTTTGAATTTCAGAGAAGTGATATTTGGGACAAACTTCATATTAAAACATTATTTGTGGTTTATATGACCTTCAAATCTAACTGGGCAACCTATATTTTTTATTTGCTAGATCTGGTGACCCCGGCACTTGCTTCCCAGATTAGCAGAGCTGGCAGCAAAGATGGGTAAAATAAGATAAGGACACCCCTAAATTGTCAGTTGTTTAAAACATAAAATCTCAGCAAAGGAACTTCCTAGTTCACCCCACCCACTCTCCCTCCAAGACTGAGACTGTCATTTACCTCCTTTCCACTACAAAACTCACAAAGAGGTCATAGCCCAGAAGACTTAGGAAGAGCTTCCTGTCCTTTCTGGCTCTTTGCCTGTCAGCTTCCTGCTGAGTGAGGGCTGGAAGGAGGGGTGTCTCAACTCTAGGGCGATCCAGCTTATTTTCTCCGCCCTCGTTTTCTGTTGCATTGTTGCTGCAGGACAAGCAGACTTGCTTGACCCCAGTATAGCCTCATTTTCTTCTCAGAAATGGGAAGTCTCCCAATGGGGGTGTGGTGGAGAGAATGATTGGAAGTACACAGGGCTCCCCGCAGCCCTTGGGCAGCCCCTTTCCCGGTGCGGACTCTCCACTGCTGTCTCTCCTTCACCGGAGACCAGCAGTCCTTGCTGTTGAGCCCTCGGGCACGAACCCTGGTGCACAGGGTGACCATATTTTTCTCCTGCATGCCTGCTAGGTTTATCTCTAGCAGTGCTTTGGCACTTGCTTTTAAGTCAGGTACTTGCATTTTTCACAGAAGGCCAGATAGTAAATGTTTTGGGGTTTTTTGGTATATTTTTTACATAATTTTTCATTTTTAAAAATATTTTATATAACTCTTACATCATTTTTCATTTTTGCACAATGTATGCATTTTCATTTTGGTTATAGTCCCCATACAATTGCACCCCCCCCTTATTTTGACCCTAATCCTTCCTCTCCCCACCCCCCCATCATTTTTCATTTTTGCACAATGTATGCATTTTCATCTTGGTTATAGTCCCCATACAATTCCCACCCCCCTTGTTTTGATCCTACTCCCTCCTCTCACCCCCTGAGTGTGTCTCTGGTTTATAGTAAATGTTTTTGACTTCTGAAAGTCACATGGTCTTGGTGGCTGCTGCTCAACACTGCTGTGTGGGTCCGTGGACAGTAGACAGTAGACCAACGGATGTGGTATGTTCTAATAAAATTTTCTTTATTGTCACCAAGATGTGACTGCTATGTGCAATTGATTATTCTTCTGATTGTTTTCAGCCGTTTAAAAATGTGAAAGCCATTCTTCGCTCCAGGGCCATATGAAAACAGATGATGAACCAGATTGGCCCGTAAGCTGTAGTTTGCCAACCCTGTTCTAAGTGAGCAGCAGTGAACGTTACAGATCAGAAGCCTGGCTCTCAGGTCCTGCTTAGGGCTCGAATGACTTCTCACCCTGAGGTCACAGCTTCTGCTGGGCTAGGAGCTTAAGCAGCGAGTTCAGCCTTTCGGCTTCCTACACGCAGGAAAATCCCATCGTTTGCTCTGTGAATCTGTAAGTCTTCCTTAGAGAATGAGCCATTATAGGCCAAGTCTGGTTATGGAGTCAGTAGTATAATGAATGTAGTTTTTTTGTGATCATAGACTACAATATGAGGAGTAATTGGGAGCTAATAAATAAATACACCAGCAGAACTGAATGTGGGGCAATTATAAGTCTCTGTTATCCTGCTGCCTTCTCAAACAGCTGCGTGTGTGTTTGGTGTTGTGTTTCTAAATGGAAAGATCAGATTAGGTTTGACTTTCTGTCACCAGATGGAGTCTAGCTGCACCTGAAGCACCGGTTAGGAGGCAGCGCCTTTCGTGCCTGGCCACCCTGACTGATGGAGGCTTCGTGGTTTATGGATGTAAGATGCGCTGGCTGAGGTGGACAATGGAATTACACTTCCCACGGAAATCACTCCTGGCCTGAGAATCAAGTTTGCACGTGTGCCCTGTAGCATTCATTCTTGCTGAATGCTGGGAGACGGGTGGTGATCAGGTTATGTCAAAGTGGTGTTTGCCTTAATACATGCTGCTCCTGCAGTAACCCAATAATGCAGGCGGAGGCAGGGACTGGGAGAAGGTGGTGACCTGCATATTTCTGAAAGTTGGAAGCATCTGGAAGTCCAGAAAGTTTCAGGTGGTGTTAGCAGTGAACTGAGAGGTTTCCACATCCACTCCCTCACCCTTGTCCATGGCAGGTTTGAATCCACTGATAGCGGGACCTCTTGTGAGGCAGTGTGGCTCAGTGGTCAGAGGACTGGGCTCAGACCACCTGGCTTGTGGCTCCTGACCCATCAGTTTCTAGCTCCTTGCCTTCAAGCAGATTGCCTCATTTTGCTATTTACTGATTTGTACCTTGGAGGTATTAAAAGGGATATGTAACGTACCTCATGGGCTGAGAGTAAAGTGAGTTAATGTTTATAAAGTGCTTAGAACTGTGCTGGCTCATATGCATCTTTATTGCAATAAAAGAGGAAAAAGTGCTTTGCTTTCCCCTTAACCTCATGCTGTGAGGTGAAGGGAACTACAGCTGCTGTGCTAATAGTGCAAAATACTAGGTTGTTGGAAAAGTCATGACATACTTTTTCTGTGTCTTCTATGCAAAAATACATCATTTTCCCACAACCCAGTAGCTCATAACCGAACCTCCTCCTTCCCCCATCTCACCGAGTCTAGTCTGTGTCCCTGGGAGTTTCCCTAGTGTTCTTTGTGAGTGGTAGCTCATGGGTAAAACTTAGCCCTGGTGTCACATGGCTCATGCTCTAGACCTGTCGCTGGCTGTGGGAATCATCACCATAATTCAAATTGAAGTTGTGTAAGAATTACATTTTGATTTCATGTTAGGGTATTTCTGAATCCAGTTCTTGTTTCTGTTCCGTTTTAAAATTACACGGTCTCATCCCTGTAGGGTTCTAACTTATAATCTGATGATTTTCTACATTTATTATGATCCAGGCTTCCTTTAAAAAGGAGATGCTTCATCAAATCCTTATAACCTCCATCCTGATGTTATTGTATTTAAGTGACTACCTTGAGCCGCTTTTTTGGTCAAAAGGCCAGGCTCAAGACAAGGATCCTCTTGCATTGAAAAAGGCAGGCAATGCTGAGATAAATCTTGGCCTCCTTTTAAGAATTTGATCTGGGTGGAGGTACTGTTTGTACGTGGGAGGGTATTGGTTTAAAGTGCAAACACTTGACTGGTTATACTGATCTTGAGCTAAGAGCTCTGAGACCGGGTCTTAAAAATTATGCTTTGGGAAATAAATATCGAGGACATAGCCTCCCCAGAGAGGGACAGGCGGCGCAAGAGGAACATAGGCCAGGTGGTGGTGTCTGTAGTGAAAATTTGAACCTACCCACTTTGCCAGCCAGGGTATGTCCTGGATGGAACAGGCTGTGTGCTTTCTCTAATCCGTACACTCCTTACAGCTTGACTCAGTCTTTGCATCCCCAGAGCCTTGCTCCATTAATAGTTACTGAAATGATTTGGATTATATATTTCTTTGGAAAGGATCTTTGAAATCTAACTTCCTCTTTGGAGAGAGGGGTATTTTGGGAGGAGCAGACTGAGTCACCTTCCAGATCTCAGCCAGTAATTGGCCAAGGTGGCCCGCTCTTCATCCCCAGCTTCTCCTCTGGTGGAGGGGCATTTCTCATCATACTGTTTTACCCTTCTAATTAAATCATGCATAATGTCTATGGCAGGCTTAATTTCTAATTAGATGAGTTTATGGATCAATTTGCATTTAATGTTAAATCTAATGTGGAAATCATTAAAAAGTTAGATCCCTGGGGAGAGGAATAGGTACTTATCCTGTGCCTATTTAAAATGACAAGTGTTTGCCCTGTGCTAATACATGAAGCTTTTTGTTGTTGTTTTATTGTGGAATGGGAAAAAATTAGTCTAGAATGCAGGACATATAGGTAGTCTGTGTGCTTTTTGAATTGAGGACCCACTTGGTGTTTGAATCAGATTCACGCTTGAAGTCACTGTTGCCAGCAGCTCTCTCTAATTCACTGCAGCACAACTGTGTGCTAGCCCTGTGCCATGTCCTGTAAGGGCAGTGTTTTATGTCCTCTGCAGAATAGGTCTGTGTGGTCAACTTTGTTTTCCTCCTTTGTAGATAAGGAAACTGAGGCTGCAAAGATGTAGGTCTCCCAGTCAGCAAATGGTGAAGGCAGAATTTAAATCCAAGCAAGTTTGACTTCCAAGTTCACTCTTGCCTGGACGATTAGGTACTCTCTTGGGGGCTCAGAGAACTCTGAGTGGTCTGAGTGTGATGTCCACTGGATTCTAATGTGTTTGCAACTGATGGTAATTTTGGATGGTATCACCACTACCGTTATTACTCTAAGAAAGCGAGATGGGCCCCAAGGTGACCAGCTAAGACTCTCAGTGTCTGCAAACTCCAGGGTCAATGATTTCTCAGCAAGTATAATACGCCATCCACCAAGTCAGCCCAGATGCCTCCTCCAGGAAGGCTCTCAAGCTTATCTCAGCATCTTAGATTAGATCTTCTGTGTGGTTTTCCTTTGGGCCTTGTATCCTTTATGGAACATTATTTTAAGACTTACTTTTCTTTTTTAAAGATTTATTTATTTATGCATACAAGAGCTGGGGTACAGGCCAGAGATGAGGAGGGGGGGGAGTGGTGAGAGGATTCACCAGAGACAGAGCGGGGAGCAGAACAGGCAGACTGACTGAAATACACTGCTAAGGGGAGCAGCGGGCGAGACAGGAGAGGTCTGCTGTGTCATGTGGGTTGCTTCTTGGCTGGCCGGGGATTGAACTAGTGCTGCAGAGGCTGTGGATTGCTTCATAGTGCGGTGCTTAACCCCTTGCGCCACCAGGGAGGCTCAAGACTTAACTTTTTTTCTCTTATTTTTCATGTTTGACTAACCTGTATTTAGACTACAAAAAATGTGATTTTTGAGTCCAGACTCTTGCTTATTGCCTGGGTCTATGGGCAATTTAGTCCTAGTTGATAGTTACTAGTCTACTTATAGCTGTTGTGGTTTCCTTGAGGACACGTGAATGTGGCAGTGGTAGGCAGGGGACATGGTATGTATTCCTTCCTCCTATAAGAACACTATTGATGAGCTGACTGGATCCAGGAGCACTCAACATTTTTTCTGACTCTTGCTAGTCCCTACTCTTCATTTATTCAACCACCACTTGGAGTGCACAGCATTCCAGGTCCTGTTCTTGTGTAGTGACACCTTGCCCCTCCCCTGTGCAGAACCAGAGGGATGATCTACACCCACCCCCACCCCCATGACAAGGAGCTTATCCAGTAGTGCAGACAAACAGACAAACAAAGAGACAAAACAAATCATAATAGAGTTGGATGCAGATACTGGCTATCAGCCCATTAATTCATTCATTCTTTCAGTCAGTCACCCATTCTTTCCACAAGCATTTTGAACACCACTTATTTCTAGCAATATGCTTAGCATGGGGCTTGTGAAATTGGATGCTGTCTGGTAGCCCAGGAATTATTTCACCAGGAGAAAAGTATCTGAGAACCCAGATCACTTTATTGTGTTCTTCCATCTTCAACATTTTAACTCTTGGTGATGTTCATTTGAGAAAATATAAGCTTCCAAACATATTTTTTCCCACATCTAGCAGATTTCTGTGTTGTGTATATGGAGGTGGACATAGGAGTTTGGGCGTTCGGGTTTGATAGATGTTTGCAACCACTGTTCTCAAATATCCCTCTACATAAGCATTGCCTGGGAGGATGATTTGCTTTGCTCCCACATACTTTGATTCATTGGGGCTGGCTTGGATTTAATTTATCTGAGCTTTGACTATGGGGCAGGTGAGTTGAATACAGGTGGCCTATGAACCACATGTGGATCAGATTCACACAGTGCTAGAAAAAAGTTTGGTTTTTTTTTTTTTTTTCATTTTATTAAGGGAAGCTATTGATATTTCCTATAGAAGGAAGGATACTTGGAATTAGAGGCTGCTTGTGAACAGGATGGACCAAGGTATTGGAGCAGAAGATATCAGGACTCTTATCCTGTCTCTGTCACTCTGTAGCCTCATACAGTCTTGGAGAAGTCTGCTGCCATCTTTGAGCATCTCTTTCTTCATCAACCTTCCTTGCTACCTGGGAAGTGTTTGGAGAAACCGAGGCACTGCAAGCATAGAGCCTCCCATGCTAGGTGTTGCAGCATGCCATAAACTAGCATGTTGGTTTCCTGGATCCCTGATTCATCCTTTGAATGTGAGTTGAGCTGCTGCATATACACCCCATGATTTCTCTTTATTTCACAAAATAAAATGCTAGAACCACAATAAAGGAAATGAAACAAAAGGAAAAAAGTTCACCCACAAGCTCATCATCCTAACACAACTGTTTTCATTTTTCCTGTTAGCCCTTTTAGTCCATGTGCAGACTTTTTCCTTTAGTCTCTCTGTAGGCATATTTCTGTATAGCTGTAATCACATGTAGACTCAATTTTGAATTCTGCTCTTTTCAATAAACCTTAAACAAATGTTTTCCAAATGGTTACATAGTCTTCAAGTTGATTTTTAATGGTCTTACAATCTATCATCCTACACGTTGAATTTATTTAACCATCTATTATTGGACATTTAGATGATTTCCTTCACAGTTTTGTGCAATTATAAATAATACTTGGAGATATGTCTTCATCCTTATTGTAGATTACTTCCTTCAGGTGAATTCCCAAGAGCAGGATTTCTGGGTTAAAGGGCACAAACATTTTTTTTGGCTCTCAATGGATATTGCTAAATTGCTTTCCTTTTATAAGAGGGTTGTGCCAATTATCACCAGCAATGCAGGCAGGTACCAATTTCAACATCTTAGCCTTCATTGGATCCCATCATTTTTATTAAGGTTTGGCTCAGTGGTGCCTCATTGTTTGATTGGTATTTCTTCGATTATGGTGGAGTATGAATTTCTTATTTTTTTTTTAGTTTTATTTAAATTTTTTGTTTTCTTATCAACAGCGCCTAGCCATTTGAAGTCAGATTTTTTGCATAGACTCTTTCAGATTTCTGTATTTTACAGTTAAAAACAAAAACAAAAAAACAAACCAGATTCACAGAAACCCACCTAGAGCCCGTTTGTATAATAAATACTTTGGACATATCTTGCAGTTAATACGGTGATATTTGCAGAGTAGAGGGATTTTTTCCCCCTTCTTTTCCTTAGTCGTCTTTGTTTTCCTTTCACCACCCCGCTAATTTCTAGGGTTCCCCCGACCCCCACTTCCAGCACTGTTTTATCTTTGGAGATAAAACTTGAAAGGATCAGCTTTTCCCTCACGGTCGGTCCTTCAACGTATAAATTATCATAGGCTGCCTAAATTATGTAGTAAGGACCGAGGATAAAGAAAATCACCGCATTGTAACAAATTGTCTTTAACTGCATTGTAAAAGCCAAGGTCTCAGGCGGAAACTTAGAAAGGTGTGTTTGAGGGTGTAATCTTAGCTTGTGGTGAAGGGGAGGCCAACTTGTTTTTCAAGTTGGTCTTGAATAACTTTGTTCTTTCTGGAATGCTTGCCATCCTCAGCATGGCAGAGTTTGCTTGATGACAAACTGTTTCACTCTGCTGTACATACCACAGCTGCCGAACTGGTTTGTTTATTTACCTGGGGTAAATGGTTGAAATGCTCTCCAATTTTGCAGCAGTGCCCAGCATTTGATGGATGACTCTTACCAGGTACCCTTAGCCCCCAAGGCCACACCTCTCCTTCCACAAGGACCCTAGAAGGATGAGAGGACTCCCTTGGGCAACAGACATAGTTGCTCAGCATATGTCTTCTTTCCTGGGTGATTTGCTGCCCCAAATGGGTGACAATCAGACGTTGGTGGAATTGCCGGGTGTATGTACATAAGAGAATGGTCGTGGCTCTATTTCAGTTTAATTTGTTAATGAAACAAGACGGAGCGCATTTTCCCCTCCCGCACACCTCTCGGGCTGTTAGAGATGAGGCACAATTAATTTATTTGTACTGTCTGTGGAGGCGTATGCCAGCTAATGTAGTGCAAGAGCTTTTATCTTTCTGTTTGTAATGAAGAGGGGCAGGCTGCTGGCAAATTGACAAGGATTACTGATGACTCATTCTCGGACTGCAAAGTGCTTTCTTCTGAAATAATAAAATGCACACACACACACACACACACACGTACATGCAAACCTAGTTCCTGTTTGAAATAGGCAGAACCAGTTTGGGAAAGTTCAGGAGCCTCTGAAACACTGCGGGACAAAGAACGAAGGCAGGCAGAGCCACTTCCAGCTCACTTCACTGGCTTGGCCTAGCTGCAGGCAGGAACTCTTGCTCAGCAGGGGCCCTACTCTTCTGGGAGAAACTCCCCATCCAGCCTGGGAAGGCGGGCTCCTTTGTGCTCCAGTGGGCAGCCTTTCCCCATGACCACCTCCCCGAGGGGCCAGGCAGCCGGATGCTGGCTTACCTGTTGGAGCCTGCTCTTCTGGCTGCTTCCTAGTCGAGATCCTGGGCAGCACCCGTGGGCTTTGCTTTATGAGGCCAGGAATCAGGGCCTGTTTGATAGTAGTCTGTGACTGTGCTGGGTTCCTTCTGGCCTTGTCCTGAGTGCCCATGGCGTGGCCTTGGCCGTGGTCGTGTTGGTTGTGGGTTGCTCTGTCAGCCCCACCAGTTTGCATGGTAGCTGACATTTGTTTGCTCCATTACAGTATATAAGACATTCTGGGATTACAGTAATTGTGAGTTGGTTCTATTCTTTTTTTAATTCTTTTTTTTTAATTTTTAAAATTTTTTTCATTTTATATATTTTTTACATCATTTTTCATTTTTGCACAATGTATGAGAGGGAGTTGGTTCTATTCTTAATTTCCATTTTATGGATGAGGAAGTTGAGGTACAGGTTCACGATCCATTAGCTAGTTGGTAAAACAGTAGTGTCAGTGAAAAGCAGGGCGTTGGAATATGAAACCTGACCTTATGATCTTTTATGAATTCATAAATGTAAGGATAGAATTAAATATGTTCTGTGTAAGAGATGCATAAATGCTTGCCTAGGTAAGCTATTCGAGAGTTATGTGAGAGATCATACACATCTTCATATTTCAGCGACCAGCAGGAAGTTCAAAGATACTTTTTGGAGCCCCCAAAAGCAATTTATTTTGCCCTTTTTTGCCCTGGTCCAGAGAAACAAACTCTGTTGTGTATTTTCAGAAATGTCATTTCTTCCTGTGTCAGGTGACTGGTGAGCTGGTTATGCAATGAGGGCAAAATGTACGTGTCCTGCTAGGCCCCGTCACCCGGGTGTAAGCAGCAGGAATCACTCTGCCTGGCCTTGTTGACTTTCTGAGCTGGAAGGAGCCATGGAGATTTTACAGATGAGGAAACTATGGCTTAGAGAGAGAGAGATAGAGATTTTGTGTTAGCAGGAATTCCATTCCTTTATCCAGCCATCCATCCGTGCATCTGGCAAATATTTATTGAGCCTGTGCTGGCCTGGGAGATAAGGCTTGGGCTGTGAATGAAACAGCCCTGTCTTCAAGGAACATATTGTATATTCAAGGAACATACACTAATGGTCAGAATTGGCACTTAGGACTACAATGAATGAACTTAGGGTGTCCCAAGCACTAAGGAGGGGCACGTAACTATGGGGCGGGGGCAGTCAGCGAAGGGTTCCTCGAAGGGGTGGTCCTATGGTGAGACCTGAACAATATGTCGCAAGTCATTTAAACATGGAGAACCTATGTCAACTGAAAACTGGGGCCTCCCAATTCTTAAATCCAATGAAAGTTGGTGCCACTAAAAAAGCCTTTTTGTGTTTGGAAACAACAGGCATCAGGCCCATTGAGACCCAAGTTCGTGCTCACTCTGGCCCCCGCTGTGCAGTGTGGCCACCACCAGCCACATGTACTGCACGGCACACGGAAGAGGGCACATGAGTTGAGGTGGGTCTTGATGCTACAGTGACCACTGGTTTCCCAAGACTTAGTATGAAAAGAGAATGTAAAATACTTCATTAGCCAGTTTTTTTAAAATACAGATTGCAAGTTGAAATAACAGCTTAATGTGTCGGTTCATAGAAGTTACTGGAATTAATTATAACCTGTTTCTTTCTACCTTTTCAAGGAGTCTGCTAGAAAATGTACCAGGACACAGGTGGCTCACAGTGTATTCTGTTGGACAGGATGCTAGGTGGGGAGAAGGGGCCAAGGAGAGGGAACTGGGTTGGTGATGATAGCACAGGGTTTAGAGCGAAGAAAAGTGAACCAGGTCCACGGCCATAAACAGGGACAGACCTTCACATCGCCGGCCGTGATGCCCCCTTTCTTACATGTCACCAGTAGCCTGACAGTTGGAATTGAGGATGAAGTCTGAATGCCTATGAAAAGCACATCCCACTGTGAGCTGTGCTTCTCTTTGTAATAAAACAGTTTACAATTAAGATGATATATACTGTACAGTATACTACTATTTTGAAAAACGAGAAATTTGACCAATTGCAGAATGAGAGGCTGCTGTATGGGAACTGTACTGGCATGCAGTGAGTTACAGACTGGGAGTGGGCCTGTGTGAGATGCTGTGGATAAGATAATTCTACATTGGTTGCACTTAGCTTGCTCTGCTGCAGGAATTACTTCACCCCTCACTGTAGAGTTTGCATCTAGGCTTTTTAGTCCTGTTCTTTGGTTAGTCTCAAATGGCCAGCAACAGGTCTGTATTTCTTTTTTATCTTCAGATAAGTATTTATTATTTCCTAAAATTCAGCACTCATTAAATGTCTGATGAACAACTTGTCACTGTACCAATATTTACTGAAAACCTGGATGTGTCAGGTGTCAGTGGACTTTGGGGATGCTGTGCTGAGCAGGACACAGCCCTGCCCTCAAGATGCTTGCTGCTTGCTGGGGGACTGTGAGCGCAACAGAGTGCATTCTAACTGCTACATCCTGAGATGCAAAGGATGGCATGATTAAAAGTAGCAAAGGAGGAAGTGAAGGGACAGTTGTGACTAACTGGAGTACACTTTTTTATAATTCCTATTAACAATAAAACAGAGGAGTTGTGTTTGTCTGGAATCCTACTAGTCTCTTGGGAATTTCCAGTCCTGTGGCAATTTGATATTCATGTTTGATATTAATGTTGTATCGAATATCAATTACACCTTTCTGTCAGTTCACAGACCCCAGGGGTGGCACAGAACACATGGAGAAGGCAGGTAGTCACTCAGGAGTGACTGGGGCTACTTGCCAGGTTGTTAGAGGACCAGGGGGTAACTGGGGAAACTTGCCAGGTTCTGAGAGGACGGGGGAATAGAGGCATTTTGGCAGGACTGAGCAGGGGGGTATTTGAGAGGTATGAAGTAGCTGTGACCTGCCGTGGAGGTGGCAGGCAGGCAGACAGTCATTTCAGCAGGAGATAGCATCTGATACTCATCCCTTTGGGCTAGTCTAGTAATAGCAGCAGATAAATAAGCTGCCTCCAGTGTGTTCCCAGAATATCTCTGTCTGCAAAATGTCTTTGAGGGGTTGTTTGACTTACAAGCATGTGGTTGATAAAATAAATACATTTTAAAAATGTAAACCTCTCTGTGAGAGGTTTGAGTCTCTTCTCTCTCCAGGGAAAATTAAGTTCCTTCTTTAACCTCTTTTCTTCCCTAAGTGTAGAATTCCTGCCATGCTTTATAAGAAATATTTTTGGAATGTAGCACCTGCAGAAATATTAAGGGGCTCTGCCCAAACCATTTGGCTATTGTGGGGTGGTTTCTGGATGGTTTGTAAGGAGCTCTCAGCCCTGACACCTGTAAAGCATTTGAGGAGCTGGCCCAGGGTTGGAGGAGCTGGAATTCAGAGACATTTCATTTGTTTTTAGATGAATTTTATGGGCAGGCGACTGTAATGGGCAATTCTTTCGAAAATTAAAGTAGTCTTTAGCATCCAGGGACACCTGGCTAGAATAGGTCTTGGTACCTAGAAACATGCTTGGCACAAAGTACGAAGTTAACATGTAGTTGTTGGATGAGTGAATGACTGAATGAATGAACAAGACTCTTTTCTGGGCTTTGGAAATCTTGTTGAACAGGAGTCCTCTGGAGGCCAGCAGCATCAGCACTGCTTTGTTAGCATTTGTCAATCACCTGGGGATCTTGGTAAAATGCAGATTCTGATTCAGTGGATCTGGGACACATCCCAAGACTCTATCCACATTTCTATCTAGTTTCTGGATAATGCCAACAGTGTTGGTCTGTAGGCTGTACTTTGAGTAGCAGGGTTATTAGGGTTAGGTCAAATCATCTGTAAGTCTTCAATTAAAGTTCAGTAGCACTAGGGGTCATGGGTAAAGATGGAAGCTTTGATCCTATTTTCAGAAATTCTTTATTCATAATGAAAATTCAAGATTCATTCTCAGAAGCTGGAGAAAAACTAATTCATTATTACCCTTTGTGGTCAGGGGAAAGCTGAAGGAGCGGAGGGCTGTTTCATGGAGGTGGTGCTTGAACCAGTGTAGAATCACAGCATTGTGGAATTATAGTTGTATTCTGTTTCCAATCCAGTGGGCTCCTTGTGGCTGCCCTAATAGCTGGCCATCCAGCTTCTGCTTACGTGCTCTCACAACAGAGAATGACCTGAATCACTGCTTCTAAAGGCATGTTGCCAGACCTTGTCTTATGAGATGCCCTGTTAAAAGGACTTGGATGAGTAATGCAGGGCATGTTGCTTATGACACCCAAACATGTCAGCTTCACAGGACAGCCTGTCAGAGGCCCTGCACAATTTCATGTGAACCACAACCAATTCACCTTGGTATTACTCAGGGTAACTGGGTCCATGTTTGACCACAACCTCCCTCCTTTTTTATTTGTACTTTTAAATACATGTTAGCAAGATAGTTTATCACACTGCATTGAAATAGGATTCATTTATCACTCATAAAAAATTTATTAAGCAACTGTCTACCAGGCACTGTGCAGGGATGTGCAAAGGAATAATTCATCTTTGCTTACATAGCACTTTATTGTTTGCATACCTTTCTCACAAGCTTAATCAGCAGAACCTTATGAGGTTGTATTAATTTTACTGTCACGTCACAGATGCGGAAACTGAGGTTCCTAGAGGTTAAATGACTTGTCCAGGGCTGTATTCTTTTCAGTGGTTTGTTGGGATCCAAATCTTTTATTCCTGGTGGAGTGCTCTTTTAACTGTACTCCTCTTAGCCTTCATTTGATGAGGGGCCTCCTGTTTCTTAGGAAAGTGCGGAGAGGTAGATCTTTAAGGCTTGATTTAGGATTCAAGCTCAGGGAAGATAAATAGAGGTACTGTGGATTCTACAGCTAGGATGGCACAAACAGTGTTGAAGGAATTGGGAGTATCTAGGTTAGTGGGAGCCTTAGAGATCATTTAGAAGAAAGTAATGTTATACTCTGTGGAGGCTTCTCCTACAGTACATTTCATCTCCTACAGTACTTTTTGTCTTAATGCATCCTACAGACACAGCTCTTGATACAACAGAGAACTGTTTATTTCACTGATAGCCCATTCTCGTATATTGAGGGGTCTCCAAGATTCTTAACATGTTAATTCTAAACCCCACCCCGGAGCCAATTTTCTCTCCAAATGTCAGTCCATTTAGGTTTTTACTTTTGAAAAATCTGAAGTAAATTTTCTTGCCAGATTTAAAATATATGTCTTTCATGAAACCTTGAGAAATATGGGAAAGGAAAATACAGCGAAACAAAAGAGAATACTTAGAATACTCAGTTTCACCACTATTGGATAATTGTCTTGTTAGCTTGATACTATACAGCCTTTCAGGCCTTTTTCAATGCAGTTTTTGATGTGTGGATAGCTTTCTCTTTTTACAAAGCAAATTATACTTTGAGTATAGCATTTCGTTACTTTTTTATAGTTTTTTTTTTTTTTTATAGAGGCATGTTTTTATTTATTTATTTATTTATTTTATTTGTTTGTTTGTTTTTGTTTATACATGCATTGGGTACAGTCGTTACTTTTTTAAAAAAGATTTATTTATTTATTTATTTATGCATACAAGAACTGGGGTCTAGGCCAAAAGTGCAGGGGGATGAGAGGATTCACCAGAGACAGAGTGGGAGAGCAGAATAGGCAGAGCTACTGAAATACACTGCTGAGGGGAGCAGTGGGTGAGGCAGGAGAGGTCTGCTGTGCCATGTGGGTGGCTCCCTGGCCTGGGATCGAACTTGTGCTGCAGTAACTGGCAATTGCTTCATAGTGCTGAGATTTAACCCTTTGTGCCACCAGGGAGGCCCCTAGTTACTTTTTTTGTAAGAAGAAATCAGTGACTATTTATGACATTGCGGTTGTTAAGATACAATCTTATAATGTGTAATTTCTTCTTTTGTCAGCTGTTTTGCCAGTTTCCTCTCATTTGTTGGCAATTATAAACCATGCTGTAGTAAACATTCTTGTGAGTTAATCTAAGTACGTTTATAGTTTAGGTGAACTCTTTCCCTGAAAATGCAGTGGTAGAGCCGTAGAGCTGTAGAATAAAGATGACTCTCCTGAGCCACCGTGGTGTTTGATCTCCACCTCAGCATCTTCATTCTCCTCAGGATGCAGTATCATGTTCCCCTTTGCTCACCTTAATGTGCTTACTTTGACATACATTCTTCTGTGGTCTCTGAGATCCAGATTTGAAATCTCTTGGTTCTCATGCTGAAGGTAGTGTGTTTATCAAGGCAGTCTGATAATGCATTAGTTTTTGTAGCTGTCAAATCACACTGAGTCATTGAACTTGTGAGCAGCCCAATCCCTTAAGACTTTCTCATGTGATCTTCTCTATCCTATACTTGAGTTAATTTTTTTTGCTCCTAAGTGCATGACTTGACATTTATCCTTATTAAACTTCCACCTTGTTAATGCCAGCCAGTCATTACATCCTCTGAGATAGTATCAAGAGCAACTTCTATCCTTCATGGCCACTGTCCCTTCCAACTCCCAGTAGCTGGCAAATTCCAGTGTCAAATGATTCAGCAAATCCCAACAGTCACTTACATCTTGTGTTCCTCATGAGATTGTGAGTTCTTTGTGGGGGGTGAGAGATCATAACCTATTATTTTTCTTAAGTAGCCCAGTCTCTACTTCCATTTTATTACACATGATCTAGCAGGCACACAGAAATGGTTACCATGTGACTATTTGTTTTGATCTAACTAAGGAGGTGAAGGTGTGGTGGTGGAAGGGGAGCAGCACAATGATTTAGAATATAGAGAAGTCTAGCTGGGGTAGAATCTCTGGGTGAGGAGTGGATGGTGAAGTTGAAGAGACACAAAACTGGGTAACAGAATAGTAGACACTCTTCTGAGTTGCTCAGGGGTTGCTGGGCTTGAGCCAGAAGTTGAGATGGATCTTGAAGTCTTGAAGAAATCCAGGCAGAGGAGCACAATGCGTGAATGTCCAGTAAAGGCCCGAGCTGGGCAAGAGGGATGGGAGGGGAGATGTTTTCTTGGACAGCTGATGCGTGAAAGCCCACCCACCCAACCTTTTAGAATTGTGTTGAAAAATGATTGTATCGAGGGTCTTGTCTCACTGTTCTGTGAGTGGTAGAACAAAAATTGCTTTTTTTTTTGGTTCATTGAGCTCATAAAATACAGACCTACTGACGAATAATTACTTTTAGATCAGAGACTGAACTGAAACCACAACCCAGGTGCCCAGAGTCTTCTCTCTGGACCTGCACTCTTTAAGCCAGATTCATGATGCAAAGGCAGCTTGATGGCTCCTCCATTTACCCACTTTGGAGTTGCTTTGGGCCCCATCAGCATTTCTGAGTCTCAGATCCCTCTCGTAAAAGGGGAGTATTACCACTCCACTTGCTGTTTTGGATTGTTGTGAAACACACCAGAGGGTGCTATGAAAAGATGGCTTTTGGACACAGCTGCCTTTACACAAAGGCCAGTTCAGTTGATGACAGAGAACGTCTTAGCATTTCTTAACCTCAAGAGTTAAGGGGCAGAGCCTGATTTTTTTCTAGCTCTCCTGGTGGCTTTTTCAGGCATGAAGGCAGCTCTGGGGCTCCTGCTTTCTACCCTCTCACAGGTTTCCACTCTCCCGGTTAGGGCAAAGCTCCTTAGTCAATAAAAAGGAAATTGTCAAGGGTGAAGAGAGCAGTCCTTTTGAGTCCAGTCACAGGGCGTTTGAGCACATCAAAGCTACCTCAGTGACCATCATGGAAATGTCAGGGCTTCTTCAGTGTGTGGGGTTAATGCATTTGTGTAGGGTGAACATAAAGGTTTGTGAGGTAGACACGATTTACCTCTCCTGCCACCTTCCATGTGCCTGGTGGTATCTGTCAGAGTTTCCTCAACAAGAAGGCTGTGTACCCCAGCGCTGGCCTACTTCAATAACACATGTATGTGTGTGAATGTACATATGCATAAACAAATTCACAGAAATAGGAAAAAAAGCTCCATTTTTTTTTTAAAGAAAAATGAAGGTCTAAGATTTTATGAAAGCTTGGTTGAGTCTTTCATTTGTGTTAATCAAGTATTCATGTGCTATGATTATTTTAATTTAGTAGAGGAAATTCAATTGGGGAGATGGGGAGAAAATAACTTCAGCTAATTATCAAGCATCCGAGGCAGTCCAGAGAAGCCATATAACTAGCAGAAGTGGAAATGTTTTAGGCGTTTGCCTTAAATCCCCCCCCCCACCCCGCCTCCATTTGAGCTGCCCAGGACTTCCATTCCAAAGGCTGGCTGTTTCTCCTTCCTCCCTAGTTAGCCAAAGGATTCTTCTCGCTCCTTTCCTTCCAGTTCTCTTGGATCTTTCACCCTAAGTCTTGTCTGGGGAAAGGGATTTCTTCAAGGAGGATTAGAAAAGAGACAGGACGAAGTCAGAAAAAATACAAGGTGTTGTCCATCTGCTGTGGTTCTGTGTCGGTCCTGGCCCTTGCTGTAGACAGAGGTGGCAGTGTGGGGAGTTAACATCTGTGCTTTTCCAGGCATTTCCTTGTGTGTTATCAATACCCTGGGAGAGAGCAGGAGGACACTGAGCCGTGGACAAAATTAAATGTGTTGCCTGATTACAGGGTAGCAACTGCACATTCAACCCAGGCATCTGCCTTCAGGGTCAGGCTTGTTATCAACTCCCTTGGTGGTCTCCTCCCTGACCTCCCTGCCTCCTAACCTACTTCATTTTCTTTGTGCACCTCTTATGTGCTATTTTTCACCCTAAGTCTTGTGTGGGGAAGACTTAGGCACTGTTCTGGATTCTGGAGTTACCAGGCAGACTTGCGGAGACCGTGAAGCATGTTCACACTGGCCTGTCACCTGTGCTCCTTACTTTCTCTGAACTTGTTTCCATCATCACAGTTAACCAGGCTGTGGTGGTGGTGTGTGCTGACTTACCTGCCTGCCATTTGACTGGAAGATCTTTGAAGGAGGACCATACTTGTTACCGTCTTTATCCTGGCACAGCCCAGCCAGAAGCTGGCTTGCAAGCCTGTTTAAGGCTAATTGAAAGGATGCTTGCATGTGTTTTATGACACCCAACTACTGTGAGAAGTCCAGGTACCTATCACTTCTGCATTGCAGTCCACCCTACAGAGCAGCACGCTGTAGGCCTTGCTTTATGTCAACATCTAGAGGAGTGAGGAAGGCAGTCCCTCAAGCACTCCATCAGCATGTGTGAGTTGTGAACAAATCTCCTTTCATATGTTAATATGATTGTGATAATTGTTTACCCTGGCAAACAACTGGCCTTTCAGATTCTTCTCTATCAATTAGCACCTAAAGTCCTGAAATTCCAAGTGCATCTTTTTTTTCCTACCTTTTATTTACTATTTCTATTCAGAACTGTAATACAGAAGCATGTTTACAGCCTGTTAAGATCAAAGAGCTTTATTATTTTTTTTTCTAGATTTTTGTTTTTGGCCATTGTCCTACTTAGAACAAACTATTCAGGTTTGCATAGAAGCAGTGTATCTCAAAATGTAAGTGAATTCAATTTATTTTTTCTCATTAAATCTCTTTTTATTTTATATGTTTTTTACATCATTTTTCATTTTTGCACAATGTATGCATTTTCATCTTGGTCATAGTCCCCATACAATTCCCACCCCCCTTGTTTTGACTGTAATCCCTCCTACCAGCCCCCCCCCCTTTGTGTCTCTGGTTTACAGTTGCTTGTTGATTTTGATTTTTACTTTATTATAGTTAGTCTTTTTCCTGGTCTCTTATTTAGGTTTTCTAAATTCCTGGTATGAGTGAGACCATCTGGTATTTTTCTTTTTCTTTCTGGCTTATTTCGCTGAGCATGATCCCTTCCAGCTCCATCCATGTTGCTGCAAATTGCATGAGTTTATCTTTTTTGATTGCTGAGTAATATTCCATTGTGTATATGTACCACATCTTCTTGATCCAGTCATCTATTTTGGGGGCATTTGGGTTGTTTCCATAGCTTACCTATAGTAAACAGTGAATTCAATTTATTTATTTATTTTAAAAATATTTATTTATTTATTTATACAAGCACTGGGTACAGTCAAAAGCGCAGGAGGGTGAGAGAATTTACCAGAGCCAGAGTGGGGAGCAGAACAGGCAGAAGGACCGAAGTACACTGCTGAGGGGAGCAGCGGGTGGCAGGAGAGGTCTGCGCGCCATGTGGGACCCTCACCGGCGGCCAGGGATCGAACCAGCGCTGCAGAGGCTGCAGGCAGCTTCACAGCCCAGCACTCAACCACTGCGCCACCAGGGGAGGCCCTGAATTCAATTTAAAGAAGGAAAATGGAATTAGAAATATCATTTGCATTTAGGATTTTCGATATTTTCTTGAATTCAAATAGTTTTTTATTGGTATACATATTTAGTTTTATTGCACAAAACAACTTGTACACTTTTAATGTTTAAAACTGAGCATGTGTAAATATTTGTTTTAAACTGGTATAGACATGATGACCTCATTTCCTCATTTCCTTTGAATATACAATTAATTAATAATCTTTAACCAGAAAAAGTATGTCTATGAATATTCACTATATTGTTTTAGATGAAGATATTGAATGATGATGAACATATTAATTAAATATAGACATTTCGTCAAACTTGAAAGTCATATGGGGTGTGATGACTTCCAAACGAAACCTTAACTTTTCATTCTTACTCATCACAAAGAAGAAGTATAGGTGGGGCTTGGAGAGTGGAGAAGTAGGGAATGTTTGTTTGAAATAGATAACATTGTAAAATTTGCTTCTTTTTAAATGAGTCATTCTGACTGAAAATATGTATCTTTTAAAAATTTACCTGTCACTGTCATATGAGATCTGCTTTTGAAAAGTATCTTTAAAATGTCAAACAAAATTAAAATTGGTGTCTTTTATTTTTTTGGTCAGGTCTTTCTTTAGAATCAAAAATCCTGCTCGAATATGTGTATATGTGTATGTATAAATTAAATATGGTCAGTAGTATTTTATAGGACTTCAAATACAATTTCAGTTTTAACAGTCCAGCTATGAGTAGGCCAGAGGTCTGTTTGCATAGATAGTAGAATGTAGCAGAAATAGATTTTTGTACTTGAGAACTACTTACAAATTCTTTTTTAACTGCCTTGTTATAGGTAAGGAAACTCTCATAAAGACCCATGTTAGAAGGGGGGAAAAAAGCAGTCACTCCAAGTTATATTGTTGTTGTGTTTTACCCATCAGAAATCAAGCTTCTCAGGGTCAAATTGTATGTTTACACATCCCTGTCAATGTAATTCATGTAGGTCTCTATAGACTAAATAAACAAAAGAATAAGCAAAAAAAAAAAAAAAAAAAAACAATCATCTACTTTTAAAAGTGCCCTGTGAGTCTCTTCTCTATGTCTCATATCCTTAAACATCCTTTAACTACACTATTTCTTTGTGAAAGGATAAGATTCCAAACTTAAGGTTGGAGCAAGTTTTTTGCTTATTGATTAGGGGTGCCCAGACAACCCACAGGCAGGTCTCCCACATTTGCAGTCTTTTCCTTGTCGCTTCTGCATTGGCGGCCCTCACACAGAAGTGTGAAATGTTCGGGTTTGCCTTGAAGCTCAGCTGAAGTCACATTAGAAGTCATCTGTGCTTGGTGGTTGAGTGCAGCGCTGTAAAGCTGTCCGCAGCCCCTGCAGCACCGGTTTGATCCTGGCCCACTGGTGAGAATCCCACATGGCGCGGCAGACCTCTTCTGTCTCGCCCGCTGCTCCTCTCAGCAGTGTGTTTCGTCAGCCTGCCTGTTCTGTTCCCCGCTCTGTCTCTGGTGAATCCTCTCACCCTCCCACGCATCTGGCCGGTACCCTGGTTGTTGTATAAATAAATAAATAAATCTTTAAAAAAAAAAAAATAGAAGTCATTTGTGCTCACCAGTTGGGTTCTATGCTCGGAGTTTAAGTATGGATGAGTCTAACTGATTCGTGCCCTTTAACACACTCTTCTCATTTACTTTGTAATTGATGAGAAAGAAAAAAGGAACTGCACTTTTGCTCATTAGCAAATCTAAAAAAAAAATGTTTTCTTGAATAAAACACACCAAGACTAGATTTGGAGGTGTATATAGCAGAACACTTTGGGGGGTGGGGGTAATTAAGTAATTTACATGACAGACTCATACAAGAAGAAATACTGTACATGTGTACATGTACCAGCTGCCTTAAAGAATGCACAGCAGACACGGCAAGAGCAGCAGCTATCACCATGTACCTTTTAAGCTATCAGTATTGATGGAGATTCAACAGCCTTAAAGAATGTTTTCTATAATAATTTTAGCAAAGAATAGGTTTCTGGCAAATTGATCAGATGCAATTTAAACTTTAGTGCCTGCAAAGAAGATACTGCCTTTGTCTCAAGAGAATTTGAGAGGTGATATGTCTAAGCCCCTATGCCTGATACCCGTGTCTTGCCCTGGGGTGTGTAAATTCTGGAAATCACCTCTCTCACAAATAACCCCCTCTTTTCTATTAGAGGAGGTGGTGGGAACCTATCTGGGAATCCTGGGAATTATCTACAGTTGGATCTTTTTCCTTTCATTTTCAAGTTATAAAATTTTGGGGTTTCCTGGATTAACTTGCCTTGTTAACCACTTCTTACGACAATCCTGCCAGTGCACTTTGAAAATCTGCACAGCATGCTAGCCCCCTTCCCAGCGTTTAATTAATTGATTCAATATTTATTAAAATGATGAATGTGGAACCAGGGCCTGAGGACACAGCCAAGGATGCTGGGGTGCTTCCTCCATGGGGTTTGACACTGGCGGCCATAGACTTGTTGATAGGCGTTTGCAAAGGTGCTCTGGTGCAAAGGTGCTGTGGGAACATGCAGTAGGGTCCCCCAGACTGGATTTGAGTATCAGGAGGGCTCCCTGGAGGAAGTGAGATTTCTGTAGAGAGGGAAGAGTCTTGGAGAGAATAATGGGACATGTACATGTCGGTGAAGCATCTGTGCATGGGCAAATGCTCTTAACACTGCACTGTGTTTGGATTCCACAGCAGGTATAATTGGATTGGTCTAATTTTTTACTCTGAGGCCCCATTTTGTCTGTCTTTTGTTTTTATTGTGGTGAAATGCACACAACAGGAATTTATTATCTAAACTATTTGTTTTTAAGTGTGTAATTCAGTGGCATTAAGTACTTTCGCACTGTTTGGCTACTATTATCACTATCTCATGAACTGTTTTCATCTTGGAAAAATGTAACTGTACCCATTCAACACTAACTCCCCAGTCTCTCCTCCTCCCAGCCCCTGGCAACCGCCCTGCTACTTTCTGTCTCCATGCTTTTGTTTGTTTGTTTGTTTGTTTGTATGTGTGTGTGTTTACTCCCAGGATCTCACCTAGCGGAATCATACCATGCTTGTCTTTTTCTGAATGACTTATTTTACTTGATGTCTTCTGGGTTCATTCGCGTTGTTGAACAATCAAAATTTCCTTCTGTTTTAAGGCTTAATACTCCTCCTCCTCCTCCAGGTCCCATTTTATTTTAATCCCAAGCCTGTGTGAAATATTTACTAACCGACATATTAATTAGCTCTTTAGTCCTTTTACTGAGAAGTCATTCATGCATTTGCCCCTCTATTTCTCCCTCCCTCACTGATTATATGTTACTCCCCAGACATGGGCTAGTCCCCAGAGAAACAAATAACACCTCCATCTACTCCCCACCCTGAACAGGTCTGTCGGGGAGATAGACTCAGACAATTATTTTAGTTTTTAGTTTATTTATGTATTTTTACTGCAGACACATAGCTTTAACTTTCAAGCAAAAGTTACTAAACATTGGGGTCTCCCTGGTGGCGCAAGGGTTTAAGCATCGCACTGTGAAGCAATCTGCAGCCCCTGTAGCACAAGTTCGATCCCTGGCCGGCCAGGGAGCAACCTACATGGTGCAGCAGACCTCTCCTGAGTCTCCCACTGCTCCCCTCAGCAGTGTATTTCAGTCACTCTACCTGTTCTGTTCCCCGCTCTGTCTCTGGTGAATGCTCTCACACCACCCCCCTCCACACACCTCTGGCCTGTACCCCAGCTCTTGTATGCATAAATAAATAAATCTTTAAAAAAATGTTATTAAACATTATCAGTGAAACAGTAGTTATAGATATGAAGTTCTGTGGGACTTGAGAGGAAATACAACAAATGCTGCATAGTGAGCCAGCTTGATTCTGCTGAAGAGGTAGCAGTAGAATTGGCTACTGAGGGGTATATGGGTGAATGAAGGGTGTATGTATGGGTGTAAGGAGGAAAGGCATTTCAGAATACAGAACATTGGCAGTGGTTAGGAGCCTTGTCTACATGTACAGGCAGCCTAGTTTGGCAGTTATCAGTTTAGACTCTGTTTGGATTCTGGCTTCTCTGAGGGGTTAGGGACAATTTATTTTCTCCTACCATGTCTTAGTTTCCTCTAAATGGGAATAATCTCTGAATGGGAATTATACTACCTTTTTCCTCATTAGAGTCTTATGAGGGGCATATAAAGTGCTTAGAACAGGACCAGGCAGAGAATGGACACGCTGTGTTTTACGACTTTGATGTTTAAGGGAACACCAAGTCCTTAGGTCAATCAATCAATCAACTGATCAATCTTTCTCCTTTGCCTTCCGCACCTTCTCACTTGTGTATGTTTGAAGGCTGTGACTAGACTCACTGACAGGTTGGTTGGGTATATCCCGGTGAGGGAGAGAATTTAAACATTCACAGGTGTCTGAATTCTAAGCATTTTGTTTGTATTTAAGTGCTCTAATATCTCAATTATATATGATGTTTACTTAATTTTTCATTATAAAAACTCAGAATCGTTTCTTAACATTACAAAAGCAATAGAACATAAAAAAGGTATAAGACAAAAACCTATAATATCATCCTTCACACATACTATTTCCTTTATGAACTTTATTTCTATAGATATATACATAAAACTAAAGTTGCAGTTACATCCATACACATGATTTTGTATACACATTTTATATGTAGGCATGTTTTATTATGCATGAACTTTTGCATTTTGCTTTTTAAAATTAATGTTCTTTGAGAAAGTATTCTTCAGGTTTCAGTCTGGTTTTTTGCAGTTATTCTTGTAAATGAAGGTACATTTCTTTTGCATTCATGAACTGAGTTTCTTAGTTAATCGCCTGTTCCTAGTATTATAGGTGATTCTCTGATTTATGACTTTGTGTTCCTAATTCTTTTCTTTCATGGGATTTTTTTCTTTTTGGTAAATGTCTAGGAGTATGATTGTGAGTCAGAGGTTTAAGCCTTTTGAGACCCTTAATAAGTATAGTCGTCCATTTGGCTCTTCCCTTCCACAGAGCCAACAGCATCCTCGCTGTCATCTACACGACAGATGCTATTATTGTTTTTCAAGGTCTGCTGATGAGGCGGTTTTAAATAATACTTCAAGCTTTCTTGAATTTGGCTTTGTTTCTCCCTCCTAGTGAAGATGCATATTTTGTCATATGCTTATTCTCCTGCATGACTCATCTGTTCATCTCCTTCTTGGCCGTGTTCTTCATATTTTCTAACACACATTGGAATGGCTGATTTACCATAAATGCTAGTTTTTTATTGGAGAAAAATCCAGGTGTAGGAAATTTTAAAAGAAGGGCAAAAACTCTCCCTGCCCTGCAGTAAGTCACTAAGCTCTCACCCTTGCTGTTGCCCTTGTGGAGAAGGAAGCCCCAATGCTTGCCATGTGCCAGCTCTGCTGTGAGCATAGTGTCCAAAGGCTGGACCCTCTGACAGCCTTGGTTCTCAGTTGCCTTTTATTGTGAACAGAGAAAAGGAACGTCCATGGTCTCAGCTCTGACAGTATGATACATCATTCATAGGGTCTCTCCTTTTTCTCATGCACCCAAATACTTAGTACAGAACCAACACACCGCAGGCAATTTGTGTTCACCTGCCATAGATGAGAGGTCGGAATGGTCCTGACATCCTTCTTCCTTTCTAGTCCCCTCTACAGCATTCCTGTAAAGAGGTCTTTCAGCTGTTCCTTGATTACCTCCAGTGTTAGGAGGCTCACTATCTCACAGAGCTAGACCTGGGGCTCAAGATGAGATGGATCTGTATTTGAATTTCAATTTGCAAAGTGGACAGATGGCTTTATGTTTCTAAAGTTTGTTTTCTTTATCTGAATAATGTTGATGTCATATCTGTATTTAATGTAGTTGTGATAAGGAGTTCATGAAATAATGGAAGTCCTGAACCCTCTGCTCCCACATAGTAGTGCTGAATCAAGTGTTAGCTATGAATAGGATTTTCATTGAGTACTACAAGGTATTTCCTTAAACTTTGGCCATTATATTTGATTTTATGAGCCAGAACTATTTTATAGCCATCAATTAGTATCTTGCTAATTTGGCAAAGTGCTGCAGCTCCCCCCTCACTCTCATAGTAATTGGGGTTTGGAGTATACGTTTGGTAATGTAATGGAGATGGGCATGGGCATCTTTGAGCTGCTTCCAGCTTGGGCCACAATCCAGCTGCAGGGCTGGGCAGTGCTGTAATGCATCCAGACTTGCACCTTCTTGGTTTTCAGAGTTTGATTTTATAGGCCCTGTTTGTCCTCCTCCTTTCTTGGCTGGTGTGCCTGCCCTGGCGTCCCCAGTAGAAGATGGACAAAAACATGTAGAGGAAGTGGAATTCTTCAGTGTACTAGTTTTCCTTTCCCTTCCACAGTTAAAGTATTTAGTTTAACTTAGTGAAGAGAGCTAAGCTGGAGATTGTGCTTCTAAATGCATAGAACTATGCCCAGTCCCAAAACAATTGCTTTTAAAAGTATTATTGGTAAGCCGGTACCAAGGTCTTCTGGGCATAGGTTAAGCTGTACCTGGATTTTTAGCTTTTCGGTATTTTCACTTTTATTTGTTGAGAATATATTTTGGTGATCTGAGACTTCCTCAAGGTCTCATGTGAGTTAAGTAGGTAGCTTTTACCTTGAGGAAGCAATATCATTGGTATTAGTTGTAGCTCTGCAAAGCCTATGAGTATAGTGTTTTTGTCTAACCCAACTCATCCTGGATTTGTAGAGAGCAGCTCTGTGGGAACTACCCCCTACTAGACATCTTGGTAAGTGCTTTCTGTTGCTTTTCCATTACAGTTTCAAAAATAAAATATTAGGGGCATTTAATAGATTTAAGAAACAGTGCTAAAGTGATGGTAATTAAGATTTTAAACAGTGGTTTCAGGGGAGCTGGTTGGAGGAGCAGATTAACAAATTTTAAAAAGTAGATCTTGAGTTGTAAATCTTAACTTACAAGTTGTTTGTGAACAGGAGTGATGTTTAAAATATATAACAGGGCCTCCCCGGTGGCGCAGCGGTTGAGCGCTGGGTTGCGAAGCTGCCCGCGGCCTCTGCGGCATCGGTTCGATCCCCGGCTGCTCCCCGGCCACCGGAGGAGAATCCCACATGGCGCGCAGACCTCTCCTGCCGCCCGCTGCTCCCCTCAGCAGTGTACTTCGGTCCTTCTGCCTGCTCTGCTCCCCGCTCTGGCTCTGGTGAATTCTCTCACCTTCCCGCGCTTCTGACTGTACCCAGTGCATGTATAAACAAAACAAACAAACAAATAAATAAATAAATAAAAACATGCCTCTATTAAAAAAAAAAATTAAAATATATAACAATGGGCACAGAAGGACATTGACACAATGAAAACCACCGGAGGCCCTTAGGTATGCTGGGTGCTCACCCCTTGTTGGCTAAGGGAGCACTGGGAGTGGAGCTGAGGAGAGCTCGGTGGAAACCAGGGGGGCAGGCATTCAGCAGGCTTGGGCACTGCAACATTTTAAACAATGTTGTACCACATGCCTGTACCAGGGTGAAACTGGGGGGCAGGTGGGAGGCAGGGGAACAGCATCTGAATCACCTTTGACAGGTGCCTGGAGGTGTTACATCATTTCCTTGTCTTTTCCTTTATCTCACTGCTGGGGCACTTTTGTTGTGTTGGGCCTGTTGATCTCCAGGTTAACTTGAAAGTGTCACATTAGAATTTGGGGATATCTCTCTGGAAAATACTGAGCCTCGTCCCTTTATATAGAAAACACTGCAGTGTGACAGGCCCAACTCATGTCTTCGTGAGTCTCCAGTGACTTCGTGCTCCAGTGACTTCATAGTATTCCTGCCCTCTGACTTCAGCACTCTCTCCTTAGGTAACGATTATAAGGATGTTTGTCATAACAGTGAAATGTGGGGCAAAATCTAAATGTCCAACCCTAGGGAAATAATTAATAATATATCCACAATGTGAAATACTATACTACTTAAACATCATGAATCCAGTGAATATTTCAGGACTCAGGAATATGCTTAATGTGAAGTGTTGGTGAGCAATAAAAGGACCCTAAACTATAGGAATATTAAGAAGTCACATCAAAATGTGTTCTTCACACTTAGTGCTATTTGGGGTATGCCAGGTAAAGTTTACTACCGGTAAAGCTTATTTTCTCTGATGTGACTTTCTATACATTTCACTTTTTGGGGGGCCATCTATGAGTATTTACTTTGGAAGTGTTTTATAAATATTTCTAACATCTAATTTAAAGTTAAAAAAATTATTGTAAAGGGAGGGTATATATTGTATCGAAACTTGGAGAAGCACATTTGTAGTTCTGTTTATTGCCTATAAAGAAAGCTGCTGACTCCGTAGGATAAAAATAAGAGGCTAGGTCAGCCTCCTCGTGCTGGTGTGCCTGGCTCCTCCAAGCTTCCAGATTGCAAGGGTTGCGAGAGGCCCTAATGGGCTTGCTGAAGAGCTCTGTTGGCTTCTTATTAATGTCCCTCCCTGAGCTGTGCCTGTGCTCTGCCTGGCTAACCTTGTCAGAAGGTTACCCTTGGCTCTCTAGGGCTCAGCTAATTTTAAACCCGGCCGGCTAGTGCGGTGGCGTGGCGTTGTGCTACAGACACGAACAGCTCCCTGGGAGACACGCTGGGGAAAGATGAGCCAAGTTCTCAGTTTTTTCTTGTCCTGTAAGTGACCAGGTCACACTGAACAAGCAGAGAGAGCTGGGCTACTAATGAGAGCTTTTATGGTAAAAATCAGGGTTATTAAAGATCTTTTAGCAGTGGCAATGCTGATGATAACTGCATGGTGTGATGGGTCCTGCATGAACTGTGTGGATTCTGACAGCTCGAGGAGGAGCAGGGGGGATTGAGACCCTCTCTTCTGGGAACTAGACTGTTTTTAAAGAAAGGAATGAAACTGCCATTAATGTCACTATTTCTGTGGTATTCTAAACTTACAGAACTCAAACTCTGCTGATAATAGGTTCCTTTTCTGAAGTTTTTATTGATTGGATGGGGAGACAGCTATTTCTGAAAAGTTAAAAAAAAAAAAAACCAACAACACAGAATCTGCCTGTCTGCATGTCTACCAGCTGCTGGTCTGCCTGCCACTAAAATTATCATTTTAAAACCTTTTCTTGCGGGGGGCGGGGATTGGGGGAGAGGAGCACTTACAATAAAGTCCTGTTCAGAATATCACTGTGCCTTGTAGGACTTATAACTCTGCTATTTGAAAATGAAACATTAAATCAATAACTATAAAATAACATGACATTGGGAAACCTTTCCTCATCAAAATTTACTTTTTAAAGACAAACGTAGAGAATCCATTTTTTTGTTTGGAATTTTTAAATCTTCCTCCCTTTCAGCACCTTCTGACTGGGAATTTAATGTGCCTGCTAGGGGCCACCTAGTCCTTCCCCGCCCGCAGGGTGTTCATAGCATCCACAAACATTGGATAGGAAACTTAATCTACCCCATGCAGGAGCTGGTCCTGGGGTTTTACCCGCACCCCCCCCCCCCAGCTGAAGGACAGGCTTCTTTTTTGTAGCTGGGTCACTATACCCATCCTCTTATAAAACAATTGCCAGGTGCAAATTAAAGAGGCATAAAAGAGTAAACTGAAATGAAAGAACAATGGATGGAGAATCAATAACCTGCTAACTCGCTGCTGTGATTAAAGTTAACTTTATTTAAAGTGCCCAGGCTGGGTCAGACCACATCAAGCCAGCAGTGCTTCTGCATGAGGGTAGCACAGGAGTGAACTTGGATTTTGTTTCAGGGAATAAAAACAGCACAAATACCTTTATTAGCCCTTTCTTTCTTGAAGGTCTCTCCTTCAGTAGGCCTCATTAGCTCTGTCATGTTGGATTTAATTTAGGAAAAACTAAAGCTGAGTAATAGCAGGAATTAGTTGACTAGGAATACTTGTTAAAAAGCCTTCATTGACCCAGGTCTGACTTATAAATAATAAATAAGCAAACTAAAAGCCCATCCCCATCTAGCCCGAAAATAATGTTTTTAAAAGCGCCTTCAAAGTAATTAAGTATAATATAAAATATAAGCTGCTCTGAGTTGGACAATAAATTAATGAGTTATTGCAGGGGCTATAATGGTGATGGTGTGGATTTAAACTACATTTCTTAAAACCTAATTTTTCCATTCAAGCTCAAATATCTGCTTTCTTTTCTTCTGGGCTTCTCTTTTCTCTCTTCCCCCTGCACTTGGCTTGCATGATTGCCTGGTTTAGGGCCACAGTTATTTTTGTGGTAAGCTGACACTTTGGCCCCTGGGGGGTGATTTGGCTGTGAGCTGCAGAGGCGGGCTTGCTGTCTTTCTTCCAGGTACAGCAGCTGCTCCAGCCAGCCGGGGAGGAGGGGGCTGGAGGTCAGGGCCACAATGCCACAGACCTGGGCCGGTGTGCCATCAGCTAAGATCTCAGGTGGTGACTCAGTAGGTAGCAGGTCTACCCCTGGGAGGGTGGCCAGCAGAGTTGAGGTTGCAGCTAGAGACCATTTAATCCAGACAGGCTTTTTTGGAGACTGGGGGTGGATTTTGAAGGCACTGAGTTTTTTATTTTGCTCTGTGGGTCAGGTGTAGAGTGTGCCCGAGGCTGTCTCTGTGATTCCTTAGACAAGGATGAATTTCCTAATAGTCATAAAAATTGTATTAATATTTTATGTTAAACTAGATAGAGCAAATTATGTGTTGTGCTGGGGTGGGAATGAAATACAGAAATGAATGGGACAGAATTGCTGCCTTCTGAAAATTTGCAATAAAGCAGAACAAGATAGATAAACAGTAATAATTATAATTATGTATGTTCATTAAATTATTTGCAAAACTATAGTGTGTTGGTAGTTTTAAGACATATATATGCACACATATCCACTGCAGTCATCTGTAAACATACAGGTAAGTAATGTACATAACAGCTGTGGGTGACTTAGTCATCTGTACTTTAGGTGGATTATCTTTTTTAATCTTTACAATAGGTAGCAATATTAATTACCATTTTGCACAGAAAAAAAAAAAACAGCACCAAAACCTGAAGACACATTATCAAACAGGTAACTCAAAATTCAAACTCTCTGAAATTCCAAAATCCAATATACTCTTTATATATATATATATATATATATATATATATATATATATATATGTATATATGTATGTATATAGGAACTGCTCTGCCATTTAGACTCAGCATAAGTGTGATTTCTGCAACTATAAGGAAAGTATTTAGCAGTTTTTAAGTTCTAACAACCAGTGCAGTATTGGGAGATAGATAATCTAGGAATGCTGAGGAGCTTACAGATTAGCAGGGAGACAATATGTCAAGAGAAGTAAATTGCAGTAAATTATATACCACATATGGTGTTGGAAGTGTTTTGAGGTGCTATGAGGCCCAAGAAGTGACTTCTGTGAGTGGAGAAATCTGCTGTTATTTCTTCCCAGAGGAGAAGTTGGTAGCTTTTGTCTTAATGTCCAGTAGGCATTGATTAAGCAGAAGCATTTGAGCAGGGACCCAAGTGACTGAAGGGGTGAAGCAGGCAACCTGCCGTGTCTAGGCACCTGGGAGTGGTCGTGGGGCTGGAATGTTGGGGCCTAGACTGGCTTCAGGAAAGCAGATGGAGGTCAGGGGGTTAAGGCCATATGCCTTATTAGGCAGTTGGACTCTAGAGGGGGTGGGGGTCTGCTGCATGATTTTAAATGAGTATATGATACATGTCATATTAGCGTTTTAGGAAAACTTCTCTTGCTGCAGAATAAAGACGCTTGCTAAAAAGTTACATCCTACAGATTCATACTCAGCACTTCTGGTAGCAGAGATGGGATGTGTATTTGTAAGAAACCACTTTTTAAGAAACCCGTACATTTTTAAGAAACCTGTACATCCAGGCTTGGAAGTCTGGCAGAACCAAGTTGGTGGCAGTGGTGGTTGTGCAGAGACCCAGCTCAGAGAAGGGGAGAGATGTTGGGGTCCTGCTCATGAGATAGTGGTGTTGGTGATGGGGTGGGATGAAGTGGTGGGGTATGGGGTATATTTGAGGCCGGAGAAACTGCGTGAACAACTTCTCATGTTCCTGGTAGAGGAACATGAAGACTGAGCCTTTGGCTCCTGTCATTAACCAAAATGTGGTCCAATTCCAATTACACCTACAGAATGCCACAAAAGCCCCCAACCCTTGGCAGCCCCCTCCTCTCAGGCTTTCCCTAAATCCCTCTTAGTACAATGACTTACGACACTCTTTATAGATGTGAGAAGTTGCATTGGAAGGATGGCCTGCCTATGTGCTGCTTCAGCCACCTTCTCGGGGTAGTAGAATCCCTTCGAAGATGCTGTGAGGTTGGCTTCCTTCTCCCACAACCTGGAAATGCCATGGGTGCTTTTAGAGACAGATCCTTAATGCAGAGAAGTTGCTTTAAAGATGTCAGCACCCAGTATTCCAGGTCTATGTGTATGTGAGGGTTTGGGTTTGCTTTAGATCTTTTGGCCTCTCAAATCACATCTATAAAGAGTGTCGTAAGTCATTGTACTAAGAGGGATTCCGGGAAAGCCTGAGAGGAGGGGGCTGCCAAGGGTGGGGGGCTTTTGTGGCATTCTGTAGGTGTAATTGGAATTGGACCACATTTTGGTTAATGACAGGAGCCAAAGGCTCAGTCTTCATGTTCCTCTACCAGGCTTAGCAGAATCCTTAAAAGGAGGGGGTCCTGGAAGGAAACAGATTCTGCTTTCCCCCAAACTCCTTGCTCCTTTTTTCTTTTCTAAAGTTACTTCTCTTGTGTGTGCTGGGAACTGCAGAAAATTTGACTGAATCAAATTGTGACTTTTGCCTTTTTTATTTGCTATAACTGACTGATTTCTGTGGGCCGTGAGGTATGAGGAGGGGGGAGCATGGGCGACTGGGCCAGTGGAAGTGAAGGCCTGAGAATTTAGGCTGACAGCAGAATCGGGAGCCACAGCCTTTCTGTCTGCCCCTCTCTCTGCCTGGTTCCCGTCTGCCACTGTGTGCCCTTGTGGTGTTTGTGTACTGCTCAGAGCTGACACTGTGCACACAGTAGGCGCTCAAGTAATATTTAATTGAATAAATAACTTATTTTCTCAAGGAAGTGATAAAAAGGACCTGCTCAGTCATTTTCCAGCCAAAGTGCCAAGATTCTTTCCCCTACTGAATTTCAGCTGGTTATAAACCAGGGACCAGGTTTAAATTTGGATGACAGAGATTGGGCAAAGGAATGGTTTTAACTGGCCCCTAAAATTGCGTCCCTCTCAGTGTAGGACCTGTTTTGCAGCTGCTCCATCACCATGTCATCATTAAATGGTAGATTTCTCGTTTGAAGGGTGGGGACTCAGTTGTGTCACTTACATTGGGGATCAGTGGACTTTTGTGAACAAGCAGCACCATGTGTTTTTGGTTCATTTGTGCTTTTGCATGTTGGCATCAGCTGGCATTTTCACATTGGTTTATTTTGTAGGTGTGTAAGTGTTTCTGAGCATGGCCTTTCAATCCCCATGCTGGACTTGGGTGTAACTGCATTGTCCTCACAGTTCCCTCTTTAGGGAGCAGGGAAATATGTGGAAAGCTTAAACAGAGTCGGATGAGCATTTACTGGGAGAGCTGAGTGACTGGGCACCGAGCAGAGTTAATCCTGTGGGCTCTGGGCTGTTTAAACAAGCACACCTGTATAAACTGTCATTGTGTTGTGATGCATTAAAGGGCCTTTATAGATTCGGAATGTTTCAGGGATGTGTGTGCAGCGTGGTAACATTTGAATTTATCCATAGAACTGTGCTGTCCTTGGATTACACTGAAAATGCTTTTGATCAACAGATTCTGATATTCAATTTATAAAATTATCTGTTCTTCATCCTTTATTCCCCCCTCACCCAAAGACACACCCACACCCACCCCTTTAGGAGTTGCTTGCACATTCCTGATGTTGCTGGTGTTTTCTTGTTGCCTTTGTATGAAGCAGTTCAAACCCTTTGTCAGGTATGCGAAGTCCCTTGTGAAGGACTGAGCTTGCTTTTTCAGCCTGTGCTCCAAGCTTCTGCTCTCACTTCTCCCTTTCTTCACCACATTCCCTTCATGGTCCTCTTCTCTGACTATATAGGCCTCCCTGTACTCTTCCTACTTGTCTGCCTGGTAAGTCCTACCCAGGCTTCCAGCCTGCACGGCACATCCTGGGAGGCTCTGCTTCACCCAAGAGATGGAATCAGCTCCTTTTTACTGTGCTCTAACAGCACTTGGTTTATGCCTCCTTTGACGTCCTACATTCATTCACCTGTTCATTCATTTATTCCTCCATGCACGCTTTACTTGACACATCCATTCACTCAGCATTCTGAGGGACCAATTCCTGTGTGCTAGGCATTATGTTAAATGCCAAACGTAGAATGACTAAAGGCATGGACCTATGCCTTAAAGGTTTCACAAATGTCACCACAGAAGTGACAAACATGTAAACAAATCATTCTTTAAAAGCCAACAAGATAACTTCAGTTATCCTGGCATGTACTACCTCTGGGAACATGAAGGAGATAGGGTGAAGGTACATCTGGCCTCCTGGGGTGGGGTTGGGGGGACAGAGGGCTTGAAGTGTGAAGAAAAATTAACATATCTATTGTAGCTGTCTCCCTGCTGGAAGGCTGCTGCTTCTTGAGGACAGGGAGGTGTTTATCTATCTCTTCTTCACAAGTGCCTGGCACATGAGAGGCTAGTAGGTGTCAGTAAATCTCTTACCTCATTCAAAGGCAACAGATGATTAAAAAACAATTTCTCTTTTATGTTTTTACCTTGTTTTATTTTAGAATGAATTTAGGGAACTTGCAAGGCTGTAAAAATAGCATACATTAAAGGTAGGGAAAAGAAGGAAGAAAAGAAAAAGGGACCTAACGTGGCTTTGGGAATGAAAACAAACTTGCCGACCAAAATAACCTCTGTGCTCTCTCTGCGGGGCCTGCCTGCCAGCCAGTGTGGCTCAATGCACTTTGGCGGCCAGTGGGTAAAGCCAAGGCCACAAGGTGAAAAACAGTGTTTATTATTGAACTTTCCTTTGGGATCTTTGTAAAGAGCAGTTAGTGTAATATGACGAAGGACATCCTCAACGGCCTTGGAGTAAAACCAGTGACTAATTTGTGGGATGTTTCTTAGCATGCTGATGGCTTCACATAATAGCACAATTCAGTAAAAGCTATGTACTCACAGCTCTGGGAATAATCTTTCTCTAAGGTAACTGTGGAATCAAAGGTACTGGAACGAATAGGTTCGTTTCACCTCTGTTCTTGCTTGTCTCATTTTATCCAGTGTCCTAATGCTACACGCCACTGTCCTTGGCTGTAGAGGTCACACAAATGTTTCTGTTCACAAGGACATTTATGACCTTGTTTTGGGATGCAAAACATATACTACCCTGTTTGGACAGTATATCAGCATGTGTACGCTCAGATCCATTAGAAATGGGTATTTGAAGACATATACAAGTCAGTCCCAAAACCCATGCAAAAAAGATAATAACCTAACTTCTGATGGCTGTGAGGGTGGAAGGGAACACATGGTGTTATGATGAATTGTGTTCTTGTATACCATAAATTGAGAGCGAAGAGGACTTTTTCTTCTTTTGTCCATGTTGGAACCTAGATTTTGGATCCTCTGATATGAGTGCTGATGGCATCCCTGTGGATATTATGTCTTTAGAGAGCCTTTGAATGCCTGTGTACCTACTAGACCCAGAGTAGGCCTTGGACAGCATAGTTCAACACTTTAAAATGCCATCTTGTTCCCATTTTCCTTGTTGGTTGGCTTATGACCCAATCAGATGTGAACTGTGGATTCACACATTGCCTTTGCCCCCCAGCATGCTGTGTAGATAATCCAGGGTAGGTAGAGGTCTGGCCAGAATGAGAGAAGCATCGCAAGTCAAAGAAGGTGGAAAAAACCTGGGACATTTCTCCAGAGCAGGGAGGGCCATTCCTGTTGCAACAAAATTAGCGTTCCAAATCAGCCACATAAACTACCTAGGGGCAGGTCAGCTGCTGGGGACTCAGAGTCGCTCTAGAGCCAACATATCATTAAGTAGGCTGGCAACAAACTGTAATGTTGAATGAGCCTCCACTGGCTTTTTGTGAGAGGATGCACCCATAGGCTTACCGCCCAGGCAACTGTACTGACTCTGTGAAGCCTGTTTGCAGGCCTTCTGTATGGGATGGGGCTAAGTTGAACCCTCTTGAAAGCTTTTCTTAGTATTTACCAAATGCAGTGTATTTTTCTAATTTGTTTCTATCTGGCATGCTGCTATCTTTTAATCAATGCCCACTTAATTTTTAATTTGTATTCATTGTCTTTTAAACATTTGTAGACATCTTGGACATCTGATGGTGAATTTGACTCATGAAGAAAGTGACATTCCTCTTAGTTTAGTGACTGATGAATAATACTTGCCTGGTTTTTGTTTTCTATGTTTTTAATAAGCATTATGATTGGCAATTCTACCTTAAAAGTCTGTTGAAACTGAGAAGTTAAATTGTGAGGTTTTCTTTTGACTGTTACTCTTGGGAAAGAGTCCATGAGTTTTCCTTTTCACCTGCTTACTGACAGCTGTCTACTCCTCAAGCAGGAAGGAAACTTTTGTTTTCTGCATTTGTAATGTGTTCCCTGAGGTTAAATCGTCTGCCTCCAGGGATTCATGACTCAGGCTGTGGGTCATGTCATTCAGCTCGTTCTTCTCTTGTGACTGTGCCATCTTGTTATCAAGTCTTTGCTTTGGAATGGTCAGGAGGACCAGACTGCTTGAGCCTCAGCCTATAGTTTTGTCATTTTGAAGACATCTGCTGATGGAGGAGAGCAGTGATTAACTTGACTGTGATGGTGATGGGAGAAAGGAAGTAGCAGCACTTTCCGTTCTCAATGGCTCACAGATTCATTAGGGGGAAGAGAAAGGCAAGTCCCCTAAAGACTGGTAATACAGAGCTGCATAGCATGAAATCAATCGAAGCCTTTCTTGAGCTGTCACCTGTACAAGTACTTAGGGCTGATGGAGCAGAGTATTAATCAGGAATCTCAGGAGGGTAATGCTGAGTCCTCTAATGGGGTGCTCAGCATCAAGGTCTTGGTGAACAGGTATTGCCTTGATGGATCCTGTCGATATGGAAGTGATTTTTGAAAATGAGAATGACTAATTATCCACTCCTTCCTGCTGAAATAAGAGGGCACTTATTGGCAATTGGACTATGTGACACCCAGGCTTGCTAACTGCTACTGACTCCACAGGGGATGTGGCCTCAGTTCTCAGTGTCGGTGTTCCCTGAAAGTTGTGCTGTTTTTCTGACAGTGGCTTATGTTCTGGAGCTCTCTTGCTCTCTCTCTGAAGACTGCCTTCAAATTCAGGCTGCCATTCCTGTCCTGTATTTCTCAGGCCACTTGCTAGCAAGTTTAGTCAGTGTCTTAAATGGTAGGAAAATAATAATTTGTCCTACTTTACATATGCAAAAACACTTAACCAACTTTAATGCCTGACATTCCTCCCAACTGCCCAGGGAGGTGAGTCAGTATCGTCAGTATTCATTAGGAATTAATTAGACTGTGCAAGGCTGTCAGTGGTGGACAGTGCAGAGAATTTAGCACAGCCTACCCATATTCTCTCCCTTTGAATTCCAGCCTCCAGCTCACTGTCTAGTGAGGGTGTGGCTCCAGTCTGATAGTCCCATGGGATATGCATCCTATCTTGGGAAATGACTCCTAGATTCAAATTCTGTTAAGTATGTGACTTTGTTCAACTTAATTTAGGTCTTTGGACCGCAGAGGACAATACCCAATGAGAATACTGCAGTGATTAGAAAACATCCTGCAGATGAAAATTTTTGGCATTGTGCTTTGAAACCTGATTCATTGGAATAAGGTTAACTTAGTACCAGTACTAGTTAATTTAGTACCAGTTCTTTATGTCTTCGGAAGTAAAGCACTTTCTCCCCTGGTCTTTTATTGGAAGGTAGTTTCTCTCTTATGAGAAAAACATGGGCTTTCATGAAGATCACAGTGACATTTGGATGATCATAGACTTGCTTGTCTATTCCAAATACTATTTCATGTAAATTGGTATAGCTTCTATGAAAAATGATGTGGAGATTCCTTAAAAAACTGAAAATGGAAACAACATGTGATCCAGCAATATCACATCTAGCTATTGATCTGAAGACTATGAAAACACTAGTATGAAAAGCCTTATACACCCCTGTGTTCAGAGCATTATTCATAATAACCATGATGTGGAATCAACCTAAATGCCCATCAATAGATGACTCAATATAGAAATAGAGGTATATATATTCAATGAAATATTACTCTGCTATTAAAAAGGATGAAATCATGCCTTTTGTGACAGTGAAACTTAAGGTGATTGTCAAAAGGTGAAAGGCAATTGCTGGATAACCAATAAAAACAAACTAGCAAAAAACAACAAAAATAACTCTTAGACTCTGAAAAATATAGTGGCTACAGGGGCCAGAGTAGGAAGGGGGTCAAGGTGATAGGGTATTGTCTCTGGAGCTTTGGTGGGTGGGTGATGCATGTGTACGTACCCCTGAAAGTATATAGATTTTTAGACAAATGGTTAATCATTAAAATTTGATTCAAACAAACAACCCCCAGATGTTATTCCAACCATGAGATTCTTTTTCTATGAATCCTAATACTTCTCCCATCTGTACCTAGGTTCTCAATTCTGAGCTTTAGAACTCTTTCTGAGCTTTAGAACCCTCAGAGGGCACTCCTTATATGTTGCCTTTTTTATTCACCTAATCATTCAATTTTACTTTGTTACGAGTTTTTACCTCTGAATTTCTTCCTTGGCCATCTCTTTGGCTTTTGGTATTTATACCCTCACCACCTTTCCTCCCTTAGAACTTTTGTTAGAGCTGTTGCCAACTCATTCTTGTCTTCTCTAGTGAACAACAAGGGCAGTAGAGAAGGTAAAATACTGTATCTCAGATTATTCCTTCACAAGTGATTGTTCCTGATGGAAGCAGCTTATTTCCTAGAGGATCCAAACCATATTTATCCCCAAAAAAACAAAAACAAAAAAAAACCAAACAAACCATATTTATCCCTTTAACACAGGACCACGGTTTGTCAATAGTCATCATTAATAAATAAGAAATTGGATCAGGCAGTCACTCCTGGTTATCCACACTGCCTGATTTAAATCTGTCTTCTTGCATTGGTGAGTCTTAGTCAACAGTCCTCTTAATTTGGTGATTTCCTCCAAGACACTTAATACTACTTACTGCCATCAGAACCTTGGCCAGGGTTAGAGTGAGGAAAGGAAAAGGAGCTGAAACTCTTTCCCTTCTCACGAAAGCTTGTGAGCTAAAGTTCAGCCAACTGTTACCAAAGAATGTT
Source organism: Talpa occidentalis (assembly GCF_014898055.3). NCBI lineage: Eukaryota > Metazoa > Chordata > Mammalia > Eulipotyphla > Talpidae > Talpa > Talpa occidentalis. The sequence continues at coordinate 28,682,203 of NW_023603184.1, forward strand.
CATGTAATAAAAAATAAAAAAGATGTCCATGTTATCTGGTTGTTGGTTCATCCTTTCTCTCATTGACTATTTATGGTACCAGGTCTGTGTGGGATCCTATAGTGAGTGGAACAGACAATGTCCTGAAGGACACTGGGGTGTGGGTAAGGGGGAGCAATGACAAACTAACTTACTGATTTCTGTTTTCAGTAAAAACTGTGAGAACACAAGGGGATGAGATACTAAGATGGTCTTCTCTGATGATGGACGCTGAGGCACTGGGGGCTACAAGTACCACATGGTCCTGAGTTACTCACAAGAGAGACAGATTCCTAATTCCTAGATGAGCTCTTACTTCTATTGCCTCATAGATTTTAGCTAAAACAAGCTGTATGGATTTTTTTTTTTTTTTGCTGACCCCCATATTCAGTGGCATTTCTTTAATCATGAGAATTAGTTAAAACTAATTCTTTTATTTAGGAGCTCTTAAATCTCCCATATAAATAGGTGAGCTACTTATGAGAGACCCACAAGAATTAAGGTGAAGGAAGCAATACATTCCCCTGTCCTGTGTATTACCCTTCCTTGTTTCTTGTACAGAGTTGGTGTCAGAAGCACTTACTGTCCCACTCACTCCTTCCCCCAGGCTTTTATATTAAAAGATGTATGTTTGAATATACATGTGGTGTCATTCCATTGTACTCATGTGGCCCTTCTTGAAGGGTCAGTGGGTAATTATGAAAGAATGACCCATTTAGGGAGAAGTATGATTGTTGAAGCAATTAGCAGGAATACCTGGGTCACTGGTGACATTTCTTGTAGAGTTTGTTGTAGTGTGGCTGGGGGAATTTCAGGAAAAGCATTTTAAGAAAAGTGTTAATGATGGCAACTGAGGCACCCAGGGTTACATGGTACACAGTATATCTTCAACCAGGGGTTCTATGCTCTGTCCTTGTAAGTATTCATTTAGTTTTAGCTCTCTTCCCCTGAATCAGACTTCCCAGAAGAAAATGAAAAGTATTGAACTGGTGAATTTAAGTTCAGATTTTAGATGAATGTTAGAAACAGAAGTGTTTGTTGCCAGCTTAACATTTCCAATTAGTCCTTGAAAACCTTAAGGAAGAGAGGACCCTGTGCAAATTTACTTCTGAGAAGGGAACCATTGGAAGCGCCTTCGTTTCTTCACCATCCCATTATTACAAAGTACATGCCACTGTGCAGAGATGATGGTCTTGAAACAGGTGAACATCTGTTCTTGATTTTACACTTCTATTCACCTTCATCCATTGTGACAATCCTGTGGGGTAGATCCTTCCAACCTTTAGTGATTTTTTCAAATTGGGTTTGAATATAATTCATTATTTTCAATTTACAAATTAAAACCCAAGCTTCTGTGAGTTTACCTAGTGTAGTCTGGGCTGCATGGCTAGTGACTGAGCCTGATTAGGGAACCAGATCAGTTTGAGTCTTAGTACCATGCCTTCCTCCCCCATCTTCCAACTCTCTAGGGTTCTTCATTTATTAAATTGAAAGAAAGGTGCTTGGTCAAAGGATGGGTGAGGAAGGGAGAATATGAGTCTGCAGGCACAGATTCTGTGCATAATTCACTCAAATAGCTCCTACTGTTGGTAATAAGTAGGGGCTTGTTGCTGCTCATCCAGAAGCCAGGTAGGTTGGGTAGTTACTGAATCCACACATTTTTAGGATATGCCTAATGTGTGTATCCTCTCAGAGTCACTACAGAAAACAATGGCTTCCAGAATGAGGTGGATTTTGAGCTGGCCTTGAAGGGACCTGAGGGATGGGTGGAATGCCAGAGTGGTTATTTTGGTATCTAGTACGAGAAGCTTTTCTCATCCAGCTCCTGTCTTGTGATTGGAAACCCTCTGCCTACATAGGGCCTCATCTTACAATTGGGTTGTAAAACCAAGGGCCCGTATAACTCTGTGGATTATGTATCTGGTAGCTTCTGAAACTGTGTCTTGGTCTTTGTCCAGGGTAATTCCATCCTGTTGCGCTCCAGTTGACCAAATTGCAAGAGCCTGGACACAGAGTTCTCCCCTATATAGTAAATGAATAAAAACATTTGAGTATTTAGAACAGTGCTTGTACGGTAAGTGAATCAGTCAGTTAATGCTAGTCAGTACTGCATTCTCCAAACAACCAAGGACTTGGGACATTTACTTTGGAAATAACTTGAAGGGGTTATCTACAAGATTCTGCTGCCTATCATGTATGTTCAACTAGCACGTGTTTTTTCCTTCTATTGAGCTAGAATCAATTTTGAACTTCCACAAAATGGGTCTGTACCCTCTCCATGTGACAGATTTTCAGCAGAGGTTGTTCAATGTCTAAGAATGCTAACTTGGCTATTAAAATTCAGAAAGATCTTAATCTGCCTTAAACCATAGGCTTACACTGAAAATAATGGATGTAGTAGAAATAAATATAAATTCTGACTTTTAACTCCTAAACCAATTGCATGAGAGGAATTTGAGGAAGAATACTTAACATATGGAAACCTAGAGGTTTTATGACTCATAAATCCACCTCTGAGTGCCATTTATGGGAGATTGTGGGCAAGCTGGGGTGTGGCACAGGCAGAGGGATGATGTGAATTTGGTCTGGTCTGGAACACAATCAGGACCCTGGGGGACTGCTCCTTTTAGACCTTAGTGGGTGTCTTTGTGGGAGATTTGCTTTCCCAAGGGATGACTAGATCCTCAAGGGATGGATGGGGAGCAATTAGCCAGGAGATGAGTTTTAGTCTAATATGTGGGAGAAGTTCAACACCTCCATGTGAAGGAGGTAGACCTAGGGGAATGTGCTGGGTTTCCTGCCACTGTCTACGTTAAAGCATAGACTGTAAGACCCATGCTAAGTGTCAGGGGGAGCTTCACACATTGGATTAAGGGGGTGCTTGTGTGTTGTGATCTGGAGACTCTGAGACTTTCAGTTATTTAGTAATGTTCCTTTTAGGCAAATAAAGGTCCCTGCTCCCGATTCAGCTGCCCTGTCCCATCCTGCTGGATTCCTTCCCTTTACCTTGGTGGTTGAGTGCTGGGCACTTCCATTGTTTATCTTAAAATGGGGCTCCCTAGAGTGAATTCTTATTGCGCTGAGCCTCCAGAGCTGAAGGACAGGCCTTTGTGTTTGTGTGTGTTGTTTTCTTTTTGTTTTGTTTTGAGGAAGGTAGAGAGGGAAAAGGTAAAGTTAGCCACTGCTTAAGGAGTCTTCTGATTTTTCCAGTAAACCACTCTGGAGCTAGTACAGACTCTCGTATATAGGGTAACAGTTCAGCTTGAGTTTTCATAAGACTCTGAGATCCCAACAACAAAAAATAATATAAGAATTCAAAAGGCCTGCACTTGCGACATTGTAGAGTTCGTGTGAGGGTCATTCACAAACACATCTCGACATAATTTATACCTTAAATTTTGGCAGTTTTTAACATTTTGTGTAAATGTACATGTGTTGGTAAGGAGTAGTAAATATTTCCCTGATTGGTACTTTGAATGAAAAAATGACTGCTTGGTGGCAGCACTTAAAGGCACACAACCTTGAGGGTTCCTTTCATCCAGGTATTGCCAAATCTAAAACGCTGTCCAGGTAAGAAGCCAAAAGCGCCCACTAGTTATGCCTTAATTGTGTAATGTTCATGTGCTCGGAGCTCCTGCACCTGGGATCTGATGATATAATGGTGGGGGAGGGCGTGGAAAGGGATACAGGTGGGAAAGAGAAGAGAAGAGAAGCAGGTTGTTTGACTCTCCGGTGACTGCTCTGGGACATGGAGCAGTGCCTGGGGGCCCCCAGCATCTGCTTCCCTCCCTGGGGGTGCCTCTCTTGTAATGTTGCAGAGGGCAGAAGGGGATAGAGATGCTGGTCACACCAAGTAAGCTCTACTAAGCCTACTCAGACCCTGTTGCTTCCCCCTTTTTGATCAATCCCCAGGAGCAATTCTCCCCTTTTGGGGGAAGCCTTTGAATTAATGATCTGATGCCTTTTCAACAAAGGAATATTGATATGTTAGTGTGCAGACAGCAGGGGGTACTAGATTAGATCATTTTCACATTGGTGTTTGTGCCAGTTTGACATTTGTTTGGAAAGCTTATCCCTTCATGGCCAGAGGTTATGTGCATAAATTTAAGGAGAATAAATCTTTGAGAAAGACTTCTTTTGCCTCTGTAATTTTCAGTACTACAGAAAAATAAATGAAGGCTCCCTCTCAGTTTTCATGCCATCAGGAATTCTGAGTAGGCTACCAGATGAAGAGACCCATGTAGGTGTAAAATGTCTCTGCAGATGTGCTGGGCACTTGTGGGAGTTGTTGCAGGGAAGGAAGGAGTGGGTACAATTTAGTCCCTGCTCAGGATTATGATCTAGAAGCCTAGAGTGGTAAAATGACCCGACTGTGTGCAGGGTAAAAGGTCTGCAGAGAAATGCTATAGAATAGCAGGTACTGCGTTGCCGGTCTAGTAGAGTGAGTGTTTGTGGTAACAAAACAATCTCCCAACTTCCTTCCTGCCTCCTGCCACCATCTTGCATCTTGCTGATGTCAGTGACAAATACTGGGATGGTTTGACATTTCAGATTTATGCCAGTTGCCACAGTGAGGCGGACATCTTTTGTTTTACTTTATTTTCTTTTAAACAACCTGTTCTGCTATGAAGATTTGATTATGCTTGAGCAAAGTGCTCCTGGTAGATAGGCACTTAGTAAATGTTTTTGCATGATTCACTGTGAACTTGCAACTCAGAGCGAGCACCGTACTCAGATGAAAATTTTCTCTCATCTGCGAAGATTATCCAGCTTCTGCCTGCCCTTGTGTTTCTGTATGGGTGCCGAACCTGGTACATCAAGAACAAAAGCCTCTTGGATCTCAAAATTCTGTATTTTCTGCTAGGGGTTATTCTCCGAGCAAAACTGGTGATTGAAGAAGGTGCCGTGGCACTAGCCACAGCGTCTGCAGGTGGTTACCGCATCCTTATTCCCCTTTTATTTCTCTCTTAGGTTTATTTTCTTGAAAAGACTCCAGGCTTCGGCTTGGAAAATCCAACCGCCAAAATTGAGCCCAGCAGCTGGAGCGGCAGCGAGAGCCCTGCCGAAAATATGGAAAGGATGAGCGACTCTGCAGATAAGCCAATTGACAACGATGCAGAAGGGGTCTGGAGCCCGGACATCGAGCAGAGCTTTCAGGAAGCCTTGGCTATCTATCCACCATGTGGGAGGAGGAAAATCATCTTATCAGATGAAGGCAAGATGTATGGTAAGTGGTCTGGAATGCTCCTTTGAAACACTGTATCTGCTTCGGTAGACCAGGCTCAGTGGTAGCTAGTCTTTTTCTGAGATCTATTCAGGTATTGGTTTGAATGATCTCTGTAGAACTTCGGTGCCCATCCTGGGGACTAAATCTCAGCTGAAGAGGAGAATCAATAAAGGACCACTGGGAAATCTTTCTCCAGGAGTTTCTCCTTCTACACACCAAATGCCATTATATCAAAAGCTGTCAACGTCCAGGTAGGAACATAGGTATTTGCACTGGCATATGCAGACACCAGATGTGGTGACTCGCTATTCAGAATGCACACCCCATCTGAACGAAGTGCTTCCCCTACCTGGCTGGTGCCACGTGGAAGTGGGGACCTGGTGCTGCCAGGTGTTGCCAGATCACTTGATTCTTTCCTTTTTTTCCTCTAAGAAGAGCTAGCAATCTAGATGTTTATATATAAAATCCTGCTTTTAAGAGCCAGTGATTTTTTTTTTTTTTTTAAGCGCAACCTTGTACCAGCCAGATAAAACATGCACATGGGCTGGATCAGACCTTTGAATCACCAATTTGCTGCTTTGTTGCCAGTTTTCAGCTGAATGGCCGGACAAGGCATTAACCCTCTGCCTGGGCTCCTCTCACCAGTCTCTCCCATTAAGGAGATTCCCAGCAGTGTGGCACCTTCCAAGAGTGTCCACAGGGCAAGAGCGCTTAACCAGATGGTTTAGGAGGCCAAAGGCAGTAGTGTGCACCCACCCACCTGTCGGCCTGTGGGCGGAGTTTGGGTTTTCCCCTCTTCCACGAATGCTTCCAGCTGCAGACATGTACTTTTGGCTGCTTACCTTTTGGGAAGCAGATGGGCAGGTGGTTGCTTGTACATTCTGCTTGTCTAATTGGATACGTTGAGTTGACAGAGTTTGAGTCTAAAAGAGAAGCAAACAAATAGCCTAAACCCAAGGAGAACCAGCTCAGCCACCTACCTGAGGTTTCTAACTTACCACGAGAGTGATTTATTTCTAAATAATTGGAAAGCTTTTCCATAATGGGGTGTTGTACCTTTAACACTGGGCCTCCTCTATCAGGAGCTGTAGGCGGCTGCAGCTCAAAGTAGCACACCCTACTGAGGAGAGAGCAGATGGTGGTGCAGCTGCCACCAGCTGTGCCCCTGCCCCGCCCTCCTAGCTCCAACTTGCTTGATGTAATGGAAACAAGGAAAATTTTGCTTTCTGTAGCATTGGAGTCTCAGCCTACCAGTGTCACATACACAGGAGAGAGAGAGAACCCAAGCCTTCAGTGTGTGTTTTGTGCTTTCCAGCCATCTTTTGTGGCCAGAGAAGCTTCTTGGCATCTAGTGAAAGAGACTCGGTGAAATGGCTCAGGTGCTGCTATGGTTAGAAAGTTCCAGGGCCCCCCCTTTTCTCTGTGTGTATATCTTTCCTACCCTTCCTCAGCCTGGCTGCTTGCTTTCAGGGTCTTGCCGTCTTACCTAATAATGCAGCCTCCCTCTGGGAAAGGCAAAGGAGAGCACTGGTTTTTGAAGCCGAATTCATGAGCAGTGAAGGCAGCTTCAGGTCCTACTACCTTGCGCAACTTCCATTTATTCACAAAGAAATTGTTTCAATCTAGAATATTGGCTGAGGCTTGCATGTCCTGGTTGGGGATAACTGCTCCCTTTCGCTTCTCATGTGAAATACTGGGGGAGTCACCCCTGTCTTCAAGAACAAACTTTCAGGACAGAGAGCATAATTTACAGCAGTTCATTTTTCCTAGCTCCAAGTTTAATTTCTTTTTTGTTGATTTTATTTTTTAGGTTGTGCTCATGGTTGATTTAACCATTTTGCCTATAACTCCATGTAAAATAATATTTTGGAAAAGTAATTGTGTAGGAACTCTTGCTGGTAATGGGGTCTCAGAGGCAGCAGGCTACAAGAACAGACTGTGAGAAGCTTTGCATTTCAGGCATCTACCAACTGTGAACTTGAGTCCTGTCATCAGTCTGTGTCTCAGTTTTTTCCTCTGTTTGAAATGAAGATGAAGTATATGGTGTCCATGAGTGCTCTGGGCTTTTACATTTTATGGTGCTTCTGTGATCAGTCCCTATGCAGATGTGGAGCTCCTTGTGTGAGCCGGTCCTGCCTCCCAGGGTAACCAGTTCTCCATCTTCCTGAGAGCAGGCGTTCTTCTTGTATGGATCATTTTTGTCTTGAAGTCAGTGTTACTTTCACTGGCTGTGTTGGTGTCTACCTGCTTTAAACTCCTGAGTGGGCAGCACTTGGAAGCAGAATGGTATATGAATTCCAATTGGAGGTGCAGGAAATGCATTTATGACAGTGGCCTTGAGGCCAGCTCCACCTCCAGGCAGCTGCCTGGGGAAAAAACATCCCCCTCAATTTCCTTTCTGTGGCCAACGTAGAGGAGCTTTGCTTTGACTGTTCCTTTGGAAGGGAAACGTGGCGGTTAGTTAGCAGGGCTACGGAAAATAGAGACTGGACCCCTTCTGAGGAACTGCCCCAGGTGCCCAGGAGCTGCCTGTGACCTGCTTGTGACTTTGAGGATGAGAGACAGTTGATTTGGGAGGCAGATCACATTGTAAGGCCCTGGCCACTCAGGGATTGAGTCATAAGAGCATGTGGGGTCAGAGCTACTGTTCTTGGCTTCTGGCCTGGTCCATCTCTTAGGACACAAACTAGACCAGGCATGGGGGTTCCTTAAGGTTCTAGAAGCATACTTATTCCTCTAAGGGCTTTTATTTTTTTTTAAAGATTTATTTATTCATGCAAGAGCTGGGATACAGGCCAGAGATGCGGGGGTGGGGGGGTGAGAGGATTCACCAGAGACAGAGTGAGGAACAGAACAGGCAGATTGACAGAAGTACACTGCTAAAGGGAGCAGCGGGCGAGTCAAAAGAGGTCTGCTGCGCCACGTGTGTTGCTCCCTGGCTGGCCGGGGATTGAACTTGTGCTGCAGAGGCTGCGGATTGCTTTATAGTGCTGTGCTTAACCCCTTGTGCCACCAGGGAGTCTCTGTTCCTCTAAGGATTTTGAAAATAAGACATTGAAAGCATTTCGGATGCCGTGGAATAAAATCAAAATAATTTAATGCCTTTTAGTGAAATACCAAGTGCCTTTTTTTTAACTTGAGGGGGTTATTTCCATACTCCTAAGCATTTGTAGAGTGCAGTGTGATGTCACTAATCCCAGGCCATTGGAGAAGCAAGGTCAAGTGCAGTGCTGATATTTTGGTAATGAAATTTCCTTGGCATTTGGGCAGATCTCACAGAGAGAGAATGGAAAACTCTCTTTATGATGAAATTTTGGCCATTAGAAGCAATGGCTTTATTCTCTCTCTGCTACCTGGGTCTTTGGGGAAGCTGAGACTTTATGGGACTGGTCTCCATGTGAACAGGTTACCTCTGCTTTGGGCACCCTACTATGAGTAGGCAATTGTTCTAAGGGGTAATTAGAAGAGGGGTGAGAACTCTTCGACTTTGTTCCTGAGAGCTTGCAAGCTCACGCTCACTCCTTTCTGTTACTACTTTTTTTCTTAAAAAACATAGATGTATGCCTCTTTCTGGTAGATAGTTGGAGGAGACGATAGTAGGAAAAGGAGGAGAGAATTTCTTCATCCACAAACCTGTCTGGAACTGAATTTCATAGGAGCAGGTCATAGTTTGCAACAAGACAAGTTAGTGAGCCCTGGGAAGAGCTGGATGTGTTTCTGTTGCAAGTGAAAATTCTAGTCTGGCAATATGGTCTGATATCTCCAGTAATCAAACCAGGGTTGGGGCAAGAGCTAACGTTCATTGACTGCTTGTTTTAGAGACAGAAGAGTGTAGCACTTAAAATTCTGGACTTTGGAATTGTTATGAATCCTAACCCTGCCACATCTAGATATCAGACTCTGGGCAGGCGCTTTTCCTTTTTGTGCCTTTATTTCCTCAACTGCAAAAGGGACTTAAATAGATCCTACTTCACAAGATTGTAAGAATTAAATGAACTAATTGTGATCTGGGGTATAGTGTCTGGCATACAGTGAGAGATACATGAGTGTTTATGAGCTAAAAACAAAGACATTCTTCCCAGCCATGAGTTGGGGTAAAGGCTTTCTATATAGTTTCCATGTAATGCTCATGAGCTTATTTGAGGTAGGCAGGATGATCCCCATTTTGTAGAGGGATACAGTGGCTGGCATGTGATCAGTGTAAATGGTATAGCTGGAAGGTTTCAAATTCAGGTTTGTCTGACTCTAAAACTAAGGCTCAAAAACCTGTGATTTTTGTTACATTCTTGGTAGACCTCGGCAGATCAGGTTTGAGTGCTGCCTGTCTTCCAGCAGCATGTGAGGGGTTGTCAGTGATGCAGCCATCAGCCAGGCTGACATGGTCCCTGCCCTCATGGAGCCATCACAAGTTCATTTGCAGGAAGCACTGACCTGGGGTCAGGGCTGCATGCCAGAGCTTTCTGGGAAGTCTGAGGCCCTTTGAAGATGGTCACCTTCCACTTAGCCTTTTGAAGCCTGTTCTTGGTCACTGATGTCCAGGGCATCTGGCCCAATGCTGGCAGGAAGATAGTTTCTCAAATAACGGAGCAGGGAGGACACGAGATCACAAGACTGGCCCTGAGGGTGGCCAGGAGGATGTCTGGAAGATTCTGGTGTCCTAGGATCCTACAGGCAGCCTGAGAGATCAGTTGTTTGTGAGTAGTTATGTTCAGGGTCCTTGCTTAGCAAAACACCAGGGAAGCCCCCACTTCTTGCTGGGATGCCAGGTCTATTGGTTAGTTCTAGAGAGTAGAGTCGTGAGGATGAGAGAAGGTGAGAAAGAAGGCATCTGAGCCACTACTACCTAGTTGCTGACCTGCATCCTGCGAGTTAGGGAAGCATAGGATCCTTAGCTTATTTCACAGAAGCAGAAGACAGAAGAGGGAGAGGAGACTTTTAGGGAAGTGGTGGCAGAGCAGACAAGGGGAGACAGAATGAGTGTGCATAAGCAGGCATGAGTACGGGTATGGAGACTATAACTTGTGGTCCCCAGGTGTCCTCTGAGCTAGAGAACTGGTCAGGAAAATGCAGGGTTGTTCTTTATAGGAAAGTCAACTATCACAATGTATCTTTGAGGACTAGGCCCTAAGTGCCCTGATGTGTCTCCATGCCTTGGGAAAGTGACCCCTGGGGCCTGAACTGAACTTGGTGTTCCCAATTCTCCCATCCCATTTCTTCCTATTTGAACATGGTGTGGCGTCTTTGATTTCTTCTTTTGTCTGACCTGTGATTCAGGGTATTACTTTAAGTGAATTGACTAGAAATGTGAAGCACAAAGAGCTGCACCCTTAGAACACGCTAGAAGCTTCATTAAGCAGGGACCCCACCCTGTCTTGTGGGAGGCAGAGTGTGTCAATGTCAATGATGTTTGTTGAATATACATGCATACATGAATTGGTTAAAACAAAGAGAGGTGGGTGAGTAATCCTCCAAGCTTAAGGGGCCTCTCTGCTAGAGGAACTGACTAGAAAGAAAGGGAAAGAAGCAGGGGGAAGAAAAGAGAGAGACATTTGTATTGAATGGCCTTCTTAGACTGAGAAGAAACCCTGGCAAAATGCTCTGTTTGTTGGCAAGCGTTAGTTCAAGAGGTAGGAAGGATTTTTGCCCAAATGGGGATAGTAGTAGAACAAGGGTTAATTCTGGAAACCTTGAACAGATGAGTCATGGGGGATTTTGAAATAGTTTGGTGAGAATACGAAGCGGGGCATCATCAGCATTTTGATTGGGAAGTTTAATGCAGGGGGAGCGGCCTACCATGGTTTATGCACAAGGTATGAACCCTTGTGCAATCTGGATAAAAAATAGATAATTAGGAGAGCTCTAGAATTGGTCATAAGGGGGAAAAACGAAAAGAATGTTAAATTATTACCCAGTTATGTTTTTCAACAGCTTTGCTGTGGCAATGAATGAACCCTGGGATTTATAAATCATTCATTGAGGGCCTACACTGTGCTTTGACTGTGACTGGAGATAGCAGATAAAAAATAATTAAAATACTGACCTATTTGACCAGTTGCTATCTGCTGGGCTCTTTCCCAGCTCAGTTGGTATGTATTATTTATTCCTCATAACAACCCAGTCATATAGGTACTGTGATTATCCCCATTTTACAGTGAAGGGAGCTAAGGCCTCCAAGGTCAAGTTACTTGTTCAAAGTCACAGTAGAAAGTGGTAGAACTGACATTTGAAACCAACCAATACAACACAGTGTTACAGAAGAAAGTATATTCTGTACTAGAGATATACACAATTAAGTACTGGTTCAGTGCAAAGGGTGATAATTTATGATGGGGAATGTACATGTCTGTATCTGAGAAAGCAAGAGAGAGACAGACTTATCAGAGCAAATTCTGAATGGGGAAAGACCACTTAGTGTTTTTCTTTTTTAAAGACTTACTTTAGATTGTAGATCCCTTTGAGAATCTGTAGAAAGTTGTGGATCTTCTTTCTAGAAAAATGCTTATTTGTGTATAGTTAGGGGATTGTTACTTATATATTGGTGGGGCTTTCTGGAGCCCAGGTGCAGACTTGTTGCTGTGGGGAGGACAGGAAAGGCATTGAGGTTGAAAAGAACAGCACGACGAAGGTGCAGAGTCCCAAGAAGGCATAGCTCTGGTGCCCTTAGAATGAGGGTGTGTCCTGCAGGGTGGCAACCTGAGGAACCTGGAAATACGGGCTGGCCACGTGTTATGGAGGCCGTGAGTGCCACGCTGTGGTGTCCGGTGCTCATTCCGAGGACGGAGAGAAGCCATTGCATTTTTTTTTCTGGAAAGCAGCTGTGACTCAGCCTGTTTCACAAAGCCAGCTTGGAAGGTGTGAAGACGAGTTAGATGGCTGTTGCGGTAGTGCAATGGGGAGGAAGAGGCCTCAACCCAGGTACTGGCAGTGTTGGAGGAGTTTCAGAGATAGAAGCAACAGGATCGGCTGGCTGGATGTGATTTGTGAAAGGGGAGGAGGAGGAGTTGAAGATGATTTGAGGTTTCATCTTCTGGGCAATGGGGAGGAGGGTGGTACTATTCAGTGAAATGGGCAGTACAGACAGGAGAAGCAGGTCAGTGGAGAAGAGAGGAATGAGGATCGCATAGGGTCATGTGCTTGAGGTGCTGGGTGGCCATCCAGAGGAGCATGGCCCACAGGGAGCTGGATATGTGTGCGTAGAGCTCTGTATTCAAGAAGTGCTCCCTAAAGCTGTGAGAGTGGGCAATAATGGCCTGTGAAGCACAGACTCAGTTTGTCAAGGGGAAAACTGGCATGGATTTTAAATGGAAAGTTTGGAGCAGAAGAAAAATAGGTTGTCTTTTTAAGAAAAAGGGAGACACATAATGGTTCCCAAGTTTGGACTATCTAAAAACACTTGAGAAGCTTAAGAAACGATGAGAGAACACAAACTGACTCAAACCAATATAATCAAAATATCTGACCATATTGCCTGGGGATCTACAGATTTAAAACCTGCCTGAGTAGTTTGGGTGATTAGCCAGGGGAGAGAGCCATTGATCTATGGTCCAAGCCTGGATCCAGGACTACTGGACCCCATTTTTAGAACTGCTAGAAGAAACCAATGAGCGGAGAATGAAACCAACATTTGAAGCAAGCCTTAAAAGGTTTGGATGCAGGAAATGAACTGCTCCTCCTCTGTGCCGAGCAAGGGAACATTCCCATCACCCAGTCCTGGGAGAGGTTTCGTCGCACCAGAAGGGCATCATGAGACAGTATCTTAAAGGGCATAAAAGTTATTTTTAGGGCAGGGGAGAGATTTGGCCATTGGCTAGTAGGGGAGGGAAATTTATGAATTGAGGATAAGCTCATAAAATTGAGCAGATATTTGTCAGACACTTTCAAGGGACTGGGGCTTCTTTTACTGAGGTGCATAAGGAAAGATCAGATGACCTGGCAGCAGGTGGGTCTGAGGACTGTTCTCAGTAGGCCCAGTGGGCTGAGTTGGGCTGTGGGCTTTTGAAAAAGAGCTCAATCTGGGTAGAGCTATTATGGAGGAATGGATGTGAATGGACAGAGATGAATAAAAGAATCTCTGGGCACTGGGCGGATGACCTGGAGACTCTTACTCGGTTTTTCATTATAAGTTTAATTTTAATTAAAATAAATACATATTAGTAAATTAAAATTTTATTAAAACATGAAGCTTTACAGGCAGCTATAAGAAATAATACAGAGACCCCTTGCATACTTTGCCTATTCCCACCTCACTCTATTCCCCTTCCCTGTGGTTCCATTTTGCAAAAAATGTCAATGCTCTGTCACAGCCGGGATATTGATGTTGAAACTGATAGTACTCAGATCTCCCTGTGCCACTGCACTCTGTGAATATTAAGTTGTGGAGGGTGTTATGACCTGTGCAGGCTGCGTATCCACTGCCAAGTGAGGCTACAGCAGAGCCCCGACCCCACAGCATCCCTGGTGCCACCCCTTGGTAGCCTTACCCAACTCTATCCCGAACTCCCGACAACCATTCATCCATCTGTTTCTAAAATTTTGTCATTTAAAGATTGCCTATGATGGGGTCACATCATGTATAACCTTTGAGGGTTGAGTTTTTCCCACTTAGCCTGGTCCACTTGAGAGCCACCTAAGTTACGTGCCGATGGCTTGTTCCTTTCTGTTGGCGAGGCCTCGCCAGCCACCCGTGTGTATGGACCACAGTGCTCCTGTCCCGGGCAGCCCGGCCCATGCTAGTTGTTGGCAATTACAGATCAACCTGCTCTGACATCGACACAGGATATTGTGTGAGCATAAGTTTTTACTTCTGCAAGAGACATGCTCCGGCGTATCAACTCTAGTTGTAGCTTTAGTATAGTCTGGCTTTAGCTTTAAACTGCTCAGCTGGGTTCAGAGCCGCTCTACCTTTTTACAGTCTCACCTGCTGTCTAAGTTCTCTGCCCCCTCGCCAGCATTTCGTGTGGTGACTGTCGTTTTAAACACTCTGATCGATGTGCAGCCATATCGCACGTGGTTTTAATTTGTATTTCCTTAATGACTAATGATGTTGAACATCTTTTCACGTACTTATTTGCCATCTGTATATTCTCTTCGATGAAATGTTTGTTCATGTCTTTTGTCCATTTTCTAATTGGATTAATTACACTTTCGCTGTTGTATTTTGGGAGTTCTTTTATATATGTGTGTGTCTTTTATCAGATTTGTGGCTCACACTTACTTTTTCCTTATCTACAGCTTATGACTTCTTCCTCATATGAGATCTCATATAGTAAAAGTTTTTATTATTTTTCCTCTTTGTGGGTTTTATTTTGGGTGTCAAGTTTAACAAATCACTGCCTATGCCTAAATACTGAAGATTTTTGTCCTATGTTTTGTTCTAAAATAATTGTAGCTTGTTTTACATTTACATTTGTTTAACAGATGATCCATTTTTGAATTATTTTTTTTATAAAAGATGGAGAATGTTACTTTCTGGGAGGCCTAATGGTGTCATGATGTGATTTTTTTCTCCTACCCGAGGATTTCTGGGTTTATTCAGTATTTTGGTGGTTGTCAAGGCTTGGGACCCAAGGTCCCAAGTGCTCGTGAGCACCTGGCTGCCCAGCTCAGTTGGGGAAGGGACAAGGTGAAGCTGGAGGGACTGCTGAGCCTGATATCTGCTGTCAGAGGCTTCCTGAGTTAGGCGGGGTGATAGGACGGGAGGTGGTCACGTACGGGAGAAAGCAGCACCCAGCTTAGAGGTGGAAAGATTTCAAGTGGTGAGTTTCAAGGTATCACCATAAATGTGGTCATCTGATATGAAAGTCGTTAATGGTTACTGGAGACGAGGAAGTAAAGTATTGGGAGGCTCATCAACATTAGGTTGATTAAGCACTTGGATGTTGAAGTCCATAGTAGTGAAGTGTAAATTTATAAATAAACTTATTAGAGTGTCCAGGGATGGGGATAATTTCTTTGAGGAGGACATGCCCTCATGGATGTGAATGGAAAGAGCCTGGAAAGTGCATGATCTGGACCCAGTGAAAAGGTGGTGGTGGTGCAGCAATGGATGGAAGTAATGTGCTGACATGTCCTGCTTCTTCCAGAATTCTTTGCTGGCCCAGAGCTGTCCCTGTTTGCTGTGTGTCTTAGGCAGTCGTATATGTTCTTTGTGCCTTGTTGCCCTCATCCGTAAAATGGGGCAAATAAGTCAATATATTTCTTTCACTTCTCAGCAGTGTTGAAAGAAAGTGCAATTATGTAGGAAAAAGTGCTTTAAAGTAAATTCTAAATTAATGCGTTTTTGAGGCTAAACCCAGTGAGGACCTGCTGCAAAGGGAGGCAAGAATGTTTTGGAGCAGTCATATCAGGATTAGGTATAGATAACAGGGTGTTTGATTAAGGGAGGTATTGAGCGGAGCTTCCCTGATCCCTTTGTTAAGTATTTCTGCAAAGATGGAGAAGGGAGACCCATGATTAACATGTCTGAATCAGACACAGAAGATCCCATGTCTGGAGGGGACTGGTGGGTCCTGTGGGCCTGGAGAGGCTGGGCAGGCCCCAGAGCAGTGGCTGCCCAAGGGCAGGAGGGAGTGGATGGATGTTTGTGTTCTTAGCAGCACAGCTCTGGGGTCCAGCATGGTCTCTCTGTTCTTCCCCTGCTGACTTCCACTTCTGGAGCTTCAGTTCATCATTTCACTGTAACGGTGGCTTTCCATTTCACTTGAGAGTGAGTCTCTGATTTTTTATAGCCATTGTTATTTATTTGTGTCACATTGCATTCAGAGGAAGTGTTTAAAGTGACTGTTTTGCAAGTTATCATTACTATTATCATCTTGCTCTGTGGATCTCTTTAGTAAAGCTGCTATTTTAGAGAATATTCTAACTCAGTAAATTTAAATATATTAACTTGTTGCGTGATTAGGATTCTATATGAAAATCAAAGGAACTTTCAGTTGGCTGTCACAGGGTGGCGGAGTGATAGGAGACACTGCTTTTTTTGTATATGTTTCTGTATTAATGGAGGTTTTCTTTTTATACTGAACATATGTTATTTTTAGAGTTGGAGGAAAAAGTAATTATATTATTCATTCTTTCTCTGAATCTTAGTAAGGAATACTCATTAAAGAAAAATGTGCCAGATAACAAGAATTAGAAGCCTATGTCATCCAGTTCCATGTTGGTGTGGTTTTCCCCTGGGGCTCAATCTGGGGTGGGGAGAGGCTGCTGCAAGGTCGTGGTGGGCAGGAAGGTGGCAGGAGCTAGTGCCAGTGAGCTCTCCCTTCCACGTGGGGGTAGCCAGGCCACCAAACTTAGGGGACAGGTGGTCAGAGAGTGGTGGCAGTGGGGCCAGGAAGCAGGACAGGGTGTTCTTATTATAGCTCTTGGGACATCAGTTTGGGAGTTCAACAGGTGCCCTGGCCAGTTGGCTCTGCCAGTCAGCTGTTCAGAGCAACAGTGGCCTTATTCAGACATACATGTATTATGGCAGAATGGTGGTGGGAGAGGGAGAGAGGGAAATGTTCAAATTCATTCTTCCGGTGTCCATATACTCATAGCTCACATGTTCACACACCAGAATGAACAGGAATTAACGCATCACATCTCTGCCGAGCCAGTATTTATCATTTAACCTTGTGCTTGAGTGTGGGCAGGCTATCCCTGGAGGTTGGGAGCCTCTTTTCTAAAGATGTTGGTGGCTTTTTTTAATGACCATATCACTCTTTATAACACATTCCTAGCAGGCAATCTTGTGCTTGTATTATCTTTGGATTGAGGTAGTAGAGGTGGGTGGCTTTTAGAATATAAAATACTCTGGGGACTGTGTAGTGTATTACAAGTTCTCATTTGATTATAATCATTTGATTTAATCATAGGTATGTTTCATTTGCTTGATATTTACCTGCTATGCATGCTCTGTTGATTATTCCATCAGCCCATCTTCCCTTCTTATAAATGCTTCAGTTCCAGGTAAATAATAAAATCAAAATGTTTTTCAAAACCTATATGGATATTATTTCTTTAAAGCCTCTTCATGCAGCTGTATACGCCCCTCTCCTTTTTATCCACTTTAGAACACAGTCTGAAAGGTGTGACAATGGAGCCTCCTGCCCAGGGCATCAATTTATTTAAAACAATTTTTTTTAGCATTGCTTTTTTGCTTTTTTTTTTTTTTTTTTGCCCCCCACAGGCAGCGAAATTGGTCTTTAGCTGAAAATCTCTATAGACATTGTTCCTTTTGTGTTTTAAAGTCTGAGGAACTTTTCAGCTACCTTGAAAAAGAATGCTCCAGGGGAATATAATTGATCACCCCAAAGCTTTGCAGCATCAGGGTAATGCTTAGCATATGTTCACAGCTGAGGTTTTTTTTCCCTCCCCAGCAATTTGCAAATATCCCAATTACTCACCCTGTGCCTGCCTTCTTCCCCAGGTCTGCCTCTGTGCTCTGTGACTTCTTGCTTGCTATCACATTGACACCGGGCTTTGGTAACTGTCTCTTAGATGAATGTTTCTATTACAAACACAGTAGCTTCCGTGACAGCTTAGAAGAGATTGTTGTTTATGACTGCTTTTATTGAGAGAGGTTTGGCGCACGTTAATGTCCTGATAAAGACATTTGTACCTATAAAGTAGCCACAGCCTTAAACATATTTGATTGTGAATAAGGTACCGGTGCTGATGACATGCCAGATGTGAGGTATCGGATTGCATGTTTATTCAACTGTTACTGCAGTCTCTGTACTCGGATGTGCCTTTGTATTTGCCGTCTCACAGCAACACACAGAATGCAGTGGTGATCTGATCCTGATTATGGAAGATGCTATTTGGGTTACTTGGCTCATAAACCGTGAGTATTAGGAAGCATTCTCCCAGTCCCATGTGTCCTGAGACAGCAACCATGAACAGTTGTTAGGTGAAGGGAGTTGCCAGGTGTGATGACCACATGCATTGGGATGGGGGCCTTTTGAGATGGCCAAATCTTAGTGAGTCCTGGAGTGACCAGGGCAGGTGCTGTGACAGGGCTTCCAAATAATAATAATGAATTTTTATCCAGTGCTTGGCAGAGTATCAGGTATCTTCTAAACACTTCATATCAACTCAGTTAATCCTTGCTATGAATCTTATAAATAACTACTGTTATTATTCCATATTGCAGATGTGGAAGCCATCTGCGAAGCTGAGTGAAGTGTCCAGCGTCACACTACTAGTAACTCCTAGAGTCAGAATATATGACCCCCCCCAATCAGTTTGGCCTCAGCACCTGAACTCTTAGTCACTACTTTCAGTTGCCTTTGAGTTTGACAGAACTGGAACCTAGGGTTCTCTGGACTCGGTGTCCTACGTTTTTGTGGAAGAGAGTTTTGGTTCCAAGTAAACAGCCAAAAAGGGAGAAATGACTTCCCTGGTTTCATCCTGTTTTCTGACTGTTAAACTCCTAATGGTCCTTCAAGACCCTGTGAAAAATACCTTTCTTCTGTAAAGCCTTCATTAATCTCCCTCTTGTGTTTCCATAGTACTTTATTTAACGGTGTGTCAAAATGCTTTTCAGATTCATTTTTCATATGTGTGTCTCTATCGCTATCCTGCCAGGGCAGGTGCTATGATTTCAGCTTGTCTCTCTTTCCAGCCCATTAGCACAGTGCCTGGCACATATTACATCCTCAAAAAATGTTTGAATAAGTGAAAGTTGTTGGTAATAATTTCATCCTTTATTTTATTTTTTTAACTCACATTTACTTTTTAAAACTATTTTTTAAAGATTTATTTATGCATACAAGAACTGGGGTGTAGGCCAGAGGTGTGGGGGGTGAGAGGATTCACCAGAGACAGAATGGGGGAGCAGCGCAGGCAGATCTACTGAAATACACTGCTGAGGGGAGCACCATGCGAGGCAGGAGAGATCTGCTATGCCATGTGGGTTAGCTCCCTGGCTGGGGATCAAACTCATGCTGCGGCGGCTGTGGATAGCTTCATAGTGAAGAGACTTAACCCCTTGTGCCACCAGGGAGGCCTGTATTTTAATTTTTGCATAGAAGAACTGGGTGTAGGCAGGAGGTGCAGGGAGTGAGAGGATTGATTCACCAAGATAGACTGGGGAGCAAAACAGGTGGATCTACTGAAATACACTGCTGAAGGGAGCAGCAGGTAAGACAGGAGAGGTCTGCTGTGCCATATGTGGATTAGCTTCCCTCCCAGAAACCAAACTCAGTACTATCAAATGTTGCTGCAATAGCACTAACATTTAATCCCTAGGCCACTAGGGAGGCCCATAATTCCATTCTTTATAAAAAATGTTTCCCCCATATTCTTATTATTAGGTTTATAGAATTCTAATGAAATAATGAAGGCAACAGTAAGAATTTCATAGATAAGAAACTGAGGCATAGAGCCCAGGATGTTTTCCATTAAAATAGCTTATCTTGAGGGACCTCCTGGTGAAGCAGACCTTAGGCTAGAACAAACAGCCTTCCCTCCCATGCTTAAAAATTTTCATTATAATCATATTGAACCTGTGCCTGGGATGTTGTGAACAAGAGCAATTTATTTACAATTTTATGTCAGTATCACAGTAATTCCGCCTAATTGGGACATTCAGGGGCTATAAAGGATTGCTGAGCCCAATTTGGTTATTGTGGTAACTGAACCTCCTTCCACCCCTGATTGGATTTTTATAGCAGTAATACCTCTAGAAAACTGGCCTTTGACAATGACTGTGTTCCCCTAGTGCACTCCTGACACAAAATATGTGTAAGCTTATGGTATGTATGTATGTACACACAGTGTGCACGTTACTCTTTTCAGGATGACTCTGGATTTGGTTTTAACTGTCTGAACATCACTTGCTCAACTGTTATCCTAAGATGACATTGTTGATCCTGAATGATTCACTTAAGTGGGCTAATAAACTCAGTAAGCTACCATTGTGGAGTTTAGATGGATGTGTAGTTATGGCAGGCTACCAGATCTTTGTAACCTGGTCACAAAATCTGGTTAGTATAGATTTAATCTGCTACTAGTCTGGTTAGTGGCTGATTTATATGGGACTCTTCAGGCAACACATAGGAGTAAGCTCATCATGGTAATTGGGGTGAGAGTGAGAGCTTCCTGGATTTAAATCTTGGCTCTTTCATGTAATTAGGTATGTAATCATGTATAAATTAATGTTTTTCAGCCTCTGTTGCCTCATCTTATAAATGGTACTAATAGTAGTACCCTTTTTACACCTTCTTATAGTGATTAAATGAGATAATTCATTAAAATGCTTTGTAAAATGCTTTGTATGCCCTGAGAGTAGTAAACCCTCATAGCAAAATCAGACAAAGGTATCAGAAAAAAAGGCTATAGATTATAGATGATTATAATGATTATAGATCATTATAATGATTATATATCATCATTATAGATTATGTAAAAGATATAAATGTTCTTAACAAAATACTAACAAACTGAATGCTGTAAATATGGAAAGAATTAAATACCATGACCACATGAGCACTTTGCCCAGAATGCAAGGTTGGTTTAAAATCTGAAGGTGATTAATGCAATACATCATGCCAATAGGATAAACATAGAAGTCACACTATTATCTCAATAGAGGCAGGAAAATTATTTGACAAAATCCAGCACTTCTCTGTGATATCAACACTCAACAAACTAAGAATAGAAATGAGTTTCCTTACTTGGTAAAGGGTATTTGTGAAAAACCTACAACTAACATACTTAATAGCAAACGATTGAGTGCTTCCTCCTTAAGATCAAGAATAAAAGAAAGATGCCTGCCTTACTCCTTCTCTTCAGCATTACAATGGAAGTTCTAGCCAGAACAAATAGTCTATAAATGAAACAAAAAGCATTTGAATTAGATAGGAAAACATAAGACATCTCTGTTGATCTTGTATACAATAGGAAAAAGCTATTAGGATTTCAGCAAGGTTATAGGACATAAGATCAACACATAAATATCAATAACATTTTTATATATTAACAGTACACAATCTGAAGATGAAATGCAGGAGCAATTCCATTTACAATAGCATCAAAAAAAATTGACTCTCAAAGCTACAGAATGTTATTAAAAGAAAAAATTTAAAAGCCCAAAATATATTGGAAGACATTCTGTGTTCATGGATTGGAAGATTTAATATTGTTAAGATGGCAAAAATCCATAGATCTACAGATTCAAAAGTTTGTAGAAACTGAAAAGGTGATCCTAAAATTCAGGAAATTCAGGGGACCTAAAATAGTTAAAGCAGTTTTGGAAAAGCACGAGATTGAAGGACTCATATTTACATAACTACTAAATGATAGCCTGAATCTTGACAGTGTGGTCCTTGTGTAAGGTTAAACATGTACATTAATGGAATAGAATTGAGAGTCCAAAAATAAACCTTTACATTTACCGTTAATAGATTTTCAACATATGTGCCAAGGCAATTCAAAGCAAGAAGTGATAGTTTTTTCAATAAATTGTCCTAGGACTATTGGATATCCACATGTAAAGGATAAGTAGAACTCCTTTCTCATATCCTACTCTATAATTACTAAAAATAGATTACAGATATAATTGAGAACTAATTCTATAAAACTCTAGAAGAAAATAGAACAATAAGTGTGACTTTGGGTTAAACCAAGTCTTATTGGATATGACTCCCAAAGCATAAGTAATAAAAGTAAAAATAAATTGCCATTTGATCAAAATTGCAAACTTTCATGCTTCAAGGGAAACCATTAGGAACATAAAAAGCCCAGAGAATAGGAGAAGAAAGTTTCAAGTCATAAATCCAGTAAGGGAATGGTATCTATAATATATAAAGAACTCTTACAAATGTATTACAAAGGCAGATAATCCAATTGAAATCTGTGTAGAGGATCTGAATAAACATCCTTCAAATAAGATATTCAAGTGGCCAGTAAACACATACAAAGATGCTCAGTGCCATTCCGCATCAGGGAAATGCAGATTAAAACCACAATGAAGATACCCTTCATAACCACTAGGATGACTGCAGTCTAGAGACTGCAGAGTATTATGTTTTCCAGGATGTGTTGAAATGGGAACCCTTATACATTACTGGCGGGACTATAAAATGACACAGCCACGCTGGGAAACAACCTAGCACTTCCTCAAAATGTTTCACATAGAATCATCCTAAGGCCCAGTAAATCTATTCATAGGTATAAAACTTAAAAGAAATGAGCAGATGTTCCTATAAAAACTTGTACACAAATATCAATAGCCAAAAATTGGAAGAATCCCGAATGTCCTTTAGCTGATGACTGCATAAATAAAACGTGGCATATTCCTGCAGTGGATTATTACTTAGCAATAAACAGGAATGAAATACTAATGCATACCAAAATGTGAATGGCTCGTGATAATATTATACTCAGTGAAAGAAAACAGTCACACGATGATACATTGTGTGATGATGTGGAGTAACCCAGGTCAATCTATAAGGGAAGGAAGTAGGTTAGTAGTTCCCTAGGAACTGAGGACTTGAAAGGAATTAGAGAGTAACTTCTAATGGGTATGGGATTTCTTTCTGGGATCATTAATATGTTCTAAAATTGTTTGGGGTGATATTTACAGAACTCAGTGACTGTACCAAAAATCATTGAATAATATATTTTAAATGGATGAATAATATATACAAATTCAGTCTCAAATGTTTTTTATAAAATATATATATGCTTAATAGCATACCTGGCCCATTGAAAGTGGTCAATAAATCTCAGGTCTCACTGCAGTCATAACCCCTCCTCTTTTACTCTTATGGTAGTAAAGATAAAAGAGAGAAGAATGTTGGGAAAGTAGGTGAACATACCAGTTAAATCAGATACCAGGCAATAGAAGAAGTAGATGTCTCTGTGGCAGCTTTAGGCTAGAGGCCAAATGCTGATTTAGGAGAACTGATATAAAGGTGGAGTTCTATGGGGTAAGTGCATACAGCAGGCACCCTAAGACTGAATTGCGTAACCCTTAACATATGGTTGAACTTGAGTCTCAGGATCCAAATGTCACTGAACCAGATGTTTTTCACAGAAGAATAATCACCATTAGTGTGACAAAGGCCTGGGTTTCTGTGTCCAGGATTACTAAACCAGGTATGCGGGTTTCCTTTTCAAATCACTATTTAGCAGCAAAGGCCAGGGTTTTCATTCTGGTGCTTTTTTTCCTTGGCGATATCTGGGGAAATGCACTTCCCATGGCCATTCCAAGGTGAGCCGCTTTGCTTTTTGCAGGATGCCTTTGGTCTGAGCATCTGAACCCCTCAGGAAGAGATGGCCAGAGTCTATGCTCACATTCTGGAAGGTAGCCCTGCTAACGCTTTGCACCAGCACTGTAGATGCCCATTGCTGGTTTACCTGTGGTTTCTCCTTTAGAATTTGGAAAGCATGTACCAACTAGGCAGGAAGGTTCTTTGCTAAGATGCAATTATTCGCTAATATATCTCACAGTATTTTTCCCAAATGTCTACCAGTGGGGGAAATTTGCCATTTCATGATTGGGGAAAGCAAAGTGAGCTGCTTGTGTAAGGTTGAAGCCATGCCATAGCTCCCAAGGTCCCAAGCTACTGAGTGGTGGATTCAAGACGCCAAATCCTCTCAGGTCTGTCTGCCTGCTGAGCTAGTTTGCTTGCTGTTAACTCTAGGCTGAGTTACCTCTCAGGGAGGGACAAAGTGGAGGAGGGAGAGGGTTGAAGGCAGAGGGGTATGAAAACACACGTTCTTAGAAACAATAGGGAGTTTGTTAGAGCGAGAGTGTGGAGTGCTGAGAAGGATGCATGGAGTGGAGTGGTTTCTAAACTGGGAAAGTTTAGGAGAGATTCTGGACTAAGGTGCCAGACTATTGCATTTGAGCACTAAAGGCCAGCCTTTCCAGGGAGGTAGCACTTTTTAGGATTGTTTTTAGAACATTCAGCTAGTGATTAAGGAGAGTTATTCTGGAGACCTGATGACCCATGAGGAGGCTGAGGGCACTGCTGTCCTGGCAGGAGAGGCCGAGGATGAAGGCAGAGGCTAAGGGAGTGACGGGGAGGGGACAGCAGGGGCAAGTATTTTCAATCTGGTGCTTGGATCAGAAGGCTTGGTAGGACCTGGAGGTGGGGAGAAGGTGAGTGAGATTCATCTGCGTGGGTGACTGTGCCTTTATAGAGACATGGAAGGTGGTCAGTAAGGAAGAACGGGTTTATGGGGTAGAATTGGAGTCATGAGCTTGGGTTCTTTGCAGGATTTGGGGGCTCTCAGAGAAAGGGTAGAGAGGTGAGCAGACAACTGGAAATCCAGCATTCTGGATTGAGAACAGTTTGGAAAATAATATCTCGGTTTGGAATTGAGACCTTAGAAACAGATACATTGTCCTGGAGACTAAGAAAAGGCAATGAGGAGGGAAGGACAAAGGAGGTAGAGATGGGGAGCATTTAAATCAGACTCATTATTTCAAGCCCCATCTCAGGCTCTGTGAATCTCAGTACACCTTGCATGTCACATGAAACTTCGCAAATGCTGGAGCAGGGAGCCTGAATGCTGTATTTCCACTGTACTGAGTTTGCTGAAGTATTGAAGTTTGTCTCTCAGCAGTGTGTTGAAGGAAGCGTGGATACTGTTCTCACTGTTCTTACTGGTAAACAGGGTGCTGAATGTTTTGGTGTGAATTATGCTGGAGCACAAGAGGGTGAGCTAATGAGTCAGACCCCAATCCTTCCTTTTTCTCAAGCCAAATCTGCTCTGGGCCTGAAGTGTGACTTCCTTCCTCCCAGGCTGCCTGGGACTGTTGCTGAGCTCCTTTGGTAGTTTGAGTTGTGAGGCATCAACCCCTGTTGACTGCAACTTGTGTGGCGGCGAAGTGCAGACTTGCCATGTGTGCCACAGACGAAGGGACAAGCTGCCTGCCTCAGCAGGCGAGACTAGTGAGGGGGAGCCTGGGAGGCCAGCCCCCTTTTATAAAGATTTATTTACTTATTTATGCATAGAAGAGATTGGGTATAGGCCAGAGGTGCATGGGGTGAGAAGATTCAGCAGAGACAGAGTGGGGAGCAAAACAGATGGATCTACTGAAATACACTGCTGAGGGGAACAGCAGGTGAGACAGGAGAGGTCTGCTGCACCTTGTGGGTTAGGTCCCTGGCTGGGATCCAGTCCAGGCATAGTGGTGATAGTGCTGAGACTTAACCCCTAGGCCACCAGGGAGGCCTAACCACCCCCCCCCCCCTTTAAAACCTGCTTCAACTTGTTCTCTGGGGGCCAGCTTGGGGGTTGAGAAGACTGGAGGAAACCCAGAGGAGGTAGTTGTGACCTGTCAGAAGCAGGGCCTGCCTGCTCTCTGTGTCAGATCAAAGACTGACTTCAGTCATTTGACACCCTAATGCAAGGGTGTTTCTGAGGCAGGGCTGGGGCTCCTGGTGGCCTGTGCCTGGAAACTGTGGGGGACGTGTGGGCCTGCATGTACTCTGTGCAGGCCAGGGTGGGGGCGGGGGAAGGACTAACACTTCTCCTGCTCTGTTAGATTTCAGAGCTGGAGGGAGCTGGAGATTTCAGTCCACTCTCCTCACTCTTCATGTTGGAAGCCGCTGCCACTGGTGCCCTATCCCCAGTTCCAGTTCTGGGGGTGAGCTGGCCTAGCTTGGTCACGGCTGCTCCTGCGTGGCTGTTCCCTTCTGTCCCACAGATCCTGGATTTCAGAGTACAGAGGTCAGTCCCAGTTTGGTGTATGTCTGGGGTGACCATATTATTTAATGTCCACTGTGAGAATAAAATGGAGTGGTGTTAGTAACATGAGGAAGACAGAAGTAAACTGGGACCTTCCCAAGCAAACCAGCATATGTGATGTTCCTGTGCGTTCTCATTCCACTCAATTCTTCTCTCCAGCCAGGTGTTCTCTCCCTGCCCAGGTGATACTCCCAGATCCTGTGACCCACAAGACTTTGGGTGTCAGAGACTTATAGCCTAGATCCTTCGAGATTTGGTCAACAGAATAGAAACTTTGGATCTTCCCTGTTGCAAGGCCCAGGAGATAGGAAACTTGGGAATGACATGGAGAGCATATATCTGAAAAGCCATGACTAGTCAGAACTTAGATCCAGGAACTTTGCTTTTCAGTGGATAGTGCAGGTATGTCATAATTTAATAACTTTTATTCCAAGCATTAAGTTGTTCCCAATCTTCTCTCTCATGTGATATAACCATGTAAATCACGAGAGAAGCACCTTGCTCCGAGATTGTGATTCTGAGTAGGGTTCAGCCACAGTCGGCTGCCCTAGAGGTGGGATGGGAGCCCAGGCTCTGCACTGACATGAGTGTGAGGGCAACAGGGAAATCAGTGAGCTGTTCTTCTGTGTCTGTGGTTTCCACAGAGGAGGGTGGGAGTGAACGTGAGCCTCTGGGCTTCCCTGAGGCCAGACCTAGTGAGGATTTAGGAAAAGATATATTCCTTTCTGGTATTAAAAAGATGAGAACTCTACCTGGTAACTCTCAGTCTGCACAGGCCTGGTTTTTCTGTCTGAAGCAGATGGTTTTTCTGTCTGTTTTTACCCACATTGCCATGGGGCTTCAATGAAAAATATCTGAGGAGAGGAAATGACTTCTCACTTGGTCCTCAGACCTCTGCGTGGCCCAGCTCACCTGGATGACCCAGATTTGACCATCCTCTCACTGGAGTTGAGTAGGGATCCCAGATTTAACAAATAAAGTAGAGAATGCCAGACTAAATTTGAATTGGCTGATGAACAGAATAGTGATTTAGCCTACCCCTTGCCAGAGTTGCATTTTATATGACTACCTGAGCTAGTAGAACCTGGTCAGATGTTGCTTACCTCTGGGGCATGGTGTGACCATTCACAGTGCTACCTTCATTCACCGGAAATGTTTTGAGTGCCTGCTCTGTGTCAGGTGCTGCTTTAGGCACTAGGGCAGAGTTCCAGACCTCGCCGAGCTTATGTCTACTGGGAGTGATAGACAGTAAGGAAGATTAATAAGTATGTTAGGAAGTGAAAGTGATAAGGAGGAAAATAAGGCAGGGAAGGGGGTAGGGAGGGAGCTGGAGAGGGTTTATACCCAAAAGAGGTGAGGGCTTGGGGAAATAGGCCAAGCAAATGTTTGGGGAGGAGCTTTCTAGGTAGAGGCCACCAATGGCAGCAGCTTCCGAAGACCTAGTATCACCTAAGGTGTGTGAGGAGCCTTGAAGGGCCAGTGTGACTGGTTGGAATGAGATAGGAGGAGACAGCAGGGTGGGGGTGTCACTCCGGGTTAGGTTTGAAAAGTGTCACTTGCTGTTGGAGGACTGACTGTGAGCCTGGGATCTACTTCTGCCCTGTCCTGGGGTAGCCTAGATGATTTGAGACTTACCTGGCATTTGGAATAGAGGGGCATTGCTGCCTGGACTCAGTGGCGTTTTATTGGATCTGTGACTTTTTTCTCCTAACTTACTTCCCTATTTGAGTGAAATGTTCCTACTAAAGCAAGGGAGGGACACATCACAATTTTCTGTTTTGATTTGTTTGTCCCCCACTAACCACTGCATGATACACCTAGCTTAAGAGGTGATTCCTTATTGTTCCCTAATTCTTTCCTGGATATCCATGATTCCATGGATATCACTTATATGTTTGGAGCCTCAGAGTTTTCCGAACTGATAATTTAGTAAATAAAAGGACGACAGTTTTTCACTATTATAGGAGGAAGCTGTTTTTCTTTGGATTAATTCAACTGTTTGAGAGTTGTGAAGCTTGAAAGCATGTCTTTCCTTTTCAGTCTTTGGAAAGAAAAAAGCAGAGTGAGCTGGGTCTATAGTAGAGAACCTTGTGTTACATGCATGCAGTAGTCTGATATTAAAATTAAAAAATAAAAAGCCAGCATATTTTATGCTTATAATTAAAGAGTCTAAAAATGAAGAAAGGTGTGTGGTTTTTTGGTTGTTTTTTTTTTTTGATAAAATAATGATGTTCTTTGGAGAAGAATGCTGAGGTTACAAAAATTTGACTTTTAAGTAAACAAGATTATTTTAAAATGTCAGCCAATTTTGATGGTGAGAGTCATAATTCTAAAAGGGGCGGCAAATATTTCCTGAATATCTTTGACAAGCCTGTTGACTTTAGGATGACATATTGGTAAATTAGCTTTGATGAGTAAAAATATTAATATTTTCACATGTGACCATAACATTTACTTGAGAAGATGCAAAAATGAAACACTTAAAAAATACAATGTAGACTGGAGAAATTTCAGATGTGAAAATGGGCTGTTTCACGAGAGTTGTGGGATTGTGTTGTGCCAGGTCTTGCGTTGGGCACCTAGAATACAGAATTCAGGGTGACCACTGTTAAAAAAAAAATGCAATGTGTGCTAAAACACAGGTATGTGCATTGTGTGAATAAAAAGGAGGGCATTTTAGATTAAGTCTTTTTTGCCACTCATTTGATTTCTGAAGCAGGGATTACAACTCAGTGTAAACCACTTTTATGTAATCGAGACTCCATCCATGACAAATTGGGATTTTTTTTGCCATGTGAGGGTGGAATTACAATGTAGATGCACATTCCCTTTAGAGTTAGAAAGATCTCACATTACTTCCTGTAGCTATAGGACCTGGATTTCTCTAAACTTTAGCTTCTTCTCTGTACAATGGGGATAATGGAGTTAGCTTGTGGAGCGTTTGTGCCGATTCAGTGAGAGAGCTTGCTTGTTCTTAGTATGCTCTCAGTGAGTCGTGGTAATACCTTTTCATTGACATTGCTTTTATTATTTCCTGACTGACACTGTACAATTTATAGTAACGATTTCCAAGAATCCCTCCTCCACCCCCTAAACCCCCCTGCACCTCCAGTTTGAATTTGGGTGTGCAACTAGCTTCCTTAGAATGCCTTGAGAGAACTGGGAGCAGACAGGGAGAAAGAGGCAGGCACCCAGAGTCCTGGTGAATGTGCTGTTACACTTGACATTGCCCTCCAGATGGCCATCCAACCAGGTGGATAATTAGCACCAACAGACGCAAGGCAAGGCGAGCTGAGGGTTACCCAGGCTGCTCTTGCTATATGGATATGCAGTGAGAAGAGCCTGCTTGGGTTGCACAGCGGGCCTCGACTGGGCCAGTGGAGGCACTGCCCTGAGGTTGGCCCAACCGAATCTCAGCTGGTGCACAGACACTGCCACCCCCTACTCTGGCCCCTTGCCATCAAGCTCCGAGGAGCAGACTCGCCCCAGTGGGGAGGCTGCAGCCTCTGTCAGGCCAGGACTGTTTAAATCCACCACCCGGCTATTTAAATTCATCATCACTGTGACTTGCTTCCAGCCTAAGTAGTGGCAGTGTGTGTGCTACAGGTTTCAGCTTATTACCTCTGTGGGGGTCCTGTCCTGTGGCTGAATGTGGGAAGAGGCCAGCACTGTAGCCCCTGGCGCCAGACCCAACCCTCCAGGTGTAGTTACTGAGCTTGGGCCCAGTGTGGGGTCTGGCTGCCCTTACAGTACATACCCACTCAGCACCCCCCTCCACCCCTACCTTTCTCTTCACAGAGCCAGAGCCTGGGAGTTTTTTGTCTCCCTGCATGAGGTGTCTGTGATGCTCGGACTTGGACCTGAAGCAGGTGTAGACTCTGCTATCCAGGTTAAGTGACCTTGGGCAAGTAGGTTTTTCTTTTGGGTTTTGTTTCCTCTGTAATAGGTGGTGAAAATTTTCAGAACTGTTAATGTCTTCATCCCCATGTCCTTTAAATAGAGTAGGTGCTCAGGCAGTGACAGCTTTAGTTCCTAAAATGGGGACGATGTTGCCTTTATTCCTCAAATACGTTGAGGAGGAAAGACAGTTTGTATAATTATATTACAAGGATGAGGGCACCCTTGCATTCCCCAAATTCTGCCTTTTCTATATCCCCAAAACAAGGAATCTCAGCACTAAGAACTTAAAAGAGGCCACTTGTATTCCTTCATTTGCTGATTCAAACTTTTACTCACTTTGCCAAAAGCTCTTAATAGACATTTCTGCAGAGAAGGTATATAAATAGCCAGAAAGACTAAGAAAAGATGTTTATCATCATTAGCTATTAAGGAAATGCAAGTTGAAACTATAAAGAGACACCACTTCACACCTGATGGCGTGACTGCAGTCAAAAGGACAAACATTAACAGGTGTTGGGGAGGCTGGGGACAACTGGAACCCTCACTTGCTTGCTTGTGGGAGTATAAAAATAGTGTAGCCTCATTGGAAAAATAGTCTGCAGTTCCTCAAAAGATTAAATATACAGTAAGTATACAGTAATTCCACTCCCAGGTACCTACATAAGAGGAATGAAAACATGCCCACACAAAGACTTATATGCAAATATATATAGCAGCTTTATTCTTACAAGTGGCATGTAAATGCTCTGGCGTCTGCTAAGGACTGGGGTTTCCTGAAGAGGAGACTTTCCAGGGATGAGCCTTTTCCTCTTGGGTTTGTCATGTAGAACTCATGCTTAGGAAATGCCTGTCTTTGACCTCTGTCATTTATAACTTTCAGAGAACAACCTAAGTTTGGTCTGTCTTTTAAGAATACAGATTTGGGGAGTGTCTTGTAGGCTTCTGCAGAAACCCTTATCAACCGAAGGTACCTGGTATCTCCCAGACCTTGGTCTCCTGCATTCCTTGCAGCCAGCATGGGAGGACTCTTGTTATAGTGTGAGTTGTCTCAACACTTGAGGCTTTTGAAGATGGATTCTGGATCAAGTAGAAGATTCTGGCAGGAATTAGGATATCTCTGGAAGGTACTGATAAGAGCCTTGTCAGTTTCAGGAGTGGGCCGGTCTTCCTTATAGAGGTTTCTGTGGCTGAGATAACTGATCAGCAGGCTTTTTTCCCTGGCGTGGACTGCTGATGGGCTGCTGGCCGGTGGGTGTGGGAGTCGGTGGAACATTTTAGATGTGTCTGCAACATTTAGGAACCATTGAGTATCAATCAGCCTTGAGGAGTGGACCTCTTGATTGAGATCTGGGGCCAATTTAAGCCAGTTCCCTAAGCAATTATTTTCTTGCCATTTGAGATATAAATTCATCTTATAATAAATCTATAATGGAGTGGGGGGAAAATATTTCCCTAATAAGTGGCAGAACAAAGCTAAATGACCATAGGGAGAAAATAAAAGGTATAAGGCAAGTGGCCTTATTTCTTTATAGAACATATGTGAAATGTTTATTTTACACAAAACAAGTTAAATTAAACTTGCATGAACCACAGTGTGTAATTATAGAAACCTATAGATACAAGAATACTTTAATGGAAAAATTGAGCAAAATGCTAAATAATTTTTGAAGGAAATGTAAATATATAATAAACATGTAATTATTTAAGTTCACCTATAATTACAGAAATACATATCAAATTAACAAAAGTACAAATGAGCTAAGAGTGGGCTCTCAGTTACCTGAAACTAAGGATGGAGGACATTTGGAAGTGCCCCCCCATGTCCCTCCTTGGAAATCAGACTGCAGAATGATGGGCCCTGGGAAGATGCTGGGGGCACTCCTCTAGGTGCATTGGGACGGGAGATCACCTCACTGATTAGAAAGTCGTTTAGTGAGTACAGAAATAGGACAAAAGTTGAGTGCTTTTTTTTTAGGGGAGATTTCCATCAAGCTTTGCCTGGTAGGTAAATATAGTGCCTCTGCTCCGGGGCGATTTCTCTTTCAGTTGGTGTCATGGATCCCCCTCACCACAAATGCTTAAAGGGGAAACACTTCTTTGGCTTTTAGAAGAGTAAGCAGGGAAGGAAAATCAGGAGGGAAAAGTTTCAAGTGGACTGTAATGTACTATGAAGAAAGTGTTGGCCTAGATATCAAAATAGGGGCAAATCTGGAAGCTTGTACCTTTTTCTTCGGTGTGCCTTCTTTGATGTCAGCCTGTTTATATTCGTGTTCTTGTGGTGGTCACTTAAACATAAATACGGAGTTGTCAGGACTCCTGCACTGCTCTGTTAGAAGTCCTGGTTTTAGAGGCTCAGGCCTAGATTTTTGCAGTCCAGCTTTCAGTGGGGCAACTGTGGGCGAGTTCCCCAAACTCTGTCTTTAGCATGGGGCAGTTAACACTGAACACACATGGTTGCTATGAGAATTAAATGAGATATACAGTGAAGTGTCCAATATAGTGCCAGGAATATGGCAAATGCTCAAGTATAAGCTCCATTAATTATATATTGTTATCTTACAGTGAAAGTTATAATTGGGACGATCTAGATTCAGAGTATACACTCACTTATTTTCTTTCCATTTATGTTAGAAATTATTAAAAAGCATTAAAAAATGAAAGTTCCTATATCTGGAAATTAATCATTGAGCATTTTATTACCTATTTGGCCAGCTTTTTTCCATATGTCTATATACATTTTTCATATATAATTGAACATTGAGAACATTCTTAGAATTTTTGTAAATCGTTGAAAATCTATAGTTAATTCAAAAACTTCCCTAGATTTGTGTGAATGTGCAAATACTTTAGTTGCCTTTTTGTGAGCAATTAAGGCAGTTTTTCCCTTCTGCAAGTAGCTGTAGTGAACGCTCTTGAGTAATATACCTGATTATTTCTTCAGGAACAACTCCAGAAAGTGGAGTGTATGGTTACTGGGTAGATTATTTTCTTTAAGAGCTTTGATAATATTGCCAAATTACTGGTGTCCACTCCACTAAAAAAAAGATAAGTTAAAAAAAAAAACTTGTTAATTTGATATGTATTTCTGTAATTATAGGTGAACTTAAATAATTACATGTTTATTATATATTTATATTTCCTTCAAAAATTATTTAGCATTTTGCTCAGTTTTTCCATTAAAGTATGTTCTTCTGTATTAATTTGTAGTGTTTGCCCCTTTTTTCATGTATGCTGCAGGGATTGAATTTGGCATTTCACTTCTTTTTTCAAAGAAGCATTTTAAGATACCCACTGACATGATGAGGTAAGACTCTGTTAGGCAAGAGGAACATTTGTAGGATGTAGAGCATGCTGTGTCTGCTAGGTCATCTCTGTGTCTGCATTCTCCATAGCAGTTTCTTTGTGATTTACTTGATGACGAATGGAGGGGGCTGAACGCAGCACATTATATAAGAGCAAGTGCACCTCTGAAGAGTGAGAATCGACTTTCCCGTGTTCTCTGTATGTCACTTTTATATACACTCATAACAGCATAAAAAAGACCTCACAGTGTTGAGGACCTTTGGATAATCAAGGTATACAATGTTGGGAGTGTCCTGTATAATTTGGGGCTTGGCATCCCCACTTTGGGCCTTGTGGTACCCCTTTCTGGGTTAGGGCCCAGGGCTGATGTGATGGTGCTGATTATTCCTCTCTAGGAGGGCCCCTACCTTTTGAGTCTCCCCCACAGGCTGCCTGGCAAAATCTGCTGGGCCCAAATGGGCTGTGGGGGCTCAGCCGGGCCTGTAATTGTTCCCACTCATGATGGAGCAGGGCTGCTCAGTGGCCCACTGGGAGCTCCCAGTCGGTGTGCAGACTCTTAATGGGACCTGTGTCAAGGCCGTAGCCCATGTATGATTTCTAACAGGCCAGGTGCCACAGCGGGGGCCTGACCAGTTACATTTCTTTGAAAAGGGATGCTTATTTCCTGGTGCTTTTCCCCTAGTACTCTTGACAAGGAAAGCAGATCAGTTCTATGCTGCTCAGCAGTGTGGGCCACCTGCCCCTATAGCCGGCTTTGACCTCACAGCCTCTGGCCAGGTGAGATGTTAGTGGTGCTTGTGTCAGCCTCCACTTCCCACCCTGCCCCACCCCCGAGCCCTAAAAGTCTCTCCTCTTTGAATCCATGCTACAGTCCTTACATCTTAAACACTTTCTCTGTCTTCTTTCACTGGCTTTCTTCCTCCTGATCCCATTTACTGCTTATCTTAAGGTTTTAGTCTAATCTTTTTGGGAGTTTCCTTTACTCAACCAACTTTACTGCTCTCAGTGCAGAGGCCCATGGTTTCTCTACTAGGTATGTCCTTTTGTCTGCAGAAGACTCCATACATTCAAAATGGAACCCAGTAACTTCCCTTACTACATCAGTGTGTCCCATCTGCCTTTTCCAAAAGTGCCGTAGCTTTGAAACCCCCTGGTTAGCCCTACCATTGCATTAACCCAGTGGGGTAGACATGGAGCCCCTTACTTGCTCATTCTTCTTCTGCCGCATGTCCTTTTATCCTGGCCATTTCCACCACCCAAATCCTAATTAATGGATGTTTGAATGGACTTCTAGACTTCCTTTCTGTTACTCTTGTACACTGAAATCGTGTGTGTGTGTGTGTGTGTGTGTGTGTGTGTGTGTGAGAGAGAGAGAGAGAGAGAGAGAGAGAGAGGGAGAGAGGGAGGGAGAGAGGGAGGGAGAGAGGGAGGGAGGGAGGCAGGCAGGCCACAGTCTTTTGTCTGTATACAGGGAGCTATATACAGGGAACTGTATTTCTACCTTTGTAATATCTTCTACTGCTTCCTTGATGGCGTCATTTCCAGCCACATCATTCTTCTGGCCTTCCCCATGCTTGTCTTCTGCACCCACACCCTGAGACTGGCGTGTTGGAGGCCCCACGGAAGCGTGCTGACTGCTGACAGGAGGTGACTGATGCCTGCCCATCCCCTGGACGCCCGCCTCCCTGCCTGACCTTGTCCTTCCTGTCCACTTCTACCAGGTTTTTCCAGACCATCCTGCCTTGACTTCTCCCACTTCCCTTCTGACTCAAGAGTACTTACGTTCTCTAGCTCCTTTTCATTAACTCTGTTTTGATTTGACTTATATTGATTTTAACTTGTAATATGCTCAGTTAGGTTGAAAGCTCCCTAAGGTCGGGGCTTGAATAGTTATTATACTGCTCTTTTCATGGTCTGGGGTTTGATTTCTGTGTCCCCCCCCCCGCCCCCCAGCTCCACTGCAATGCACTGTTCTGCACATAGTAGGAACTCAGTGACTTACGGTCAAATAAATGCATGAAGAGAATTGGAACTTGTACTGTATATATTTATTTTAATATGTAAGCTAAGAATGTGCCTGCCAAAAATATAAAGCTTTCATCTGTAATTACTAGTTAAAGAAACACCTTGTATTTACAGTTAAATTTGGCACCAAATCAGTGCTAGTTTCCCCTTTAGTACCAATGTAATACCTTGAATGCTCTGGTGCTGTAAAAGGAACGTGAGCCCTGCGGAGGTGGTTAGCCATGGATGTCTGCAGGCTGCCAGCCCACTGGAGAGGGAGGCACGCGCGGGCGGCAGGTATTGATCTAGTCTGTGAATTGCTTTGCTTTTTCTCTCCTGCTCCCGCAACTTCCCCACCTTAAAAAAAAAATCTGGCCTTCTGTTTGCTGGTACCTTGTTAAAATGGGAAGATTAGACTGCTAAATACTTGTTCACTCGCTCAGTTGTGCTTGAGCTGTCACACGAGGCTTCCCTTGTCTGTGGAGGAGTCAAAATCTGATTGAATAGGTGTGGTGGAAAAGCAAGGAATACATATTTATCTTCTCTTTGTTTGTTTACTTGCCTGCCTGCCTAGCTGTCAATTTAGAAGTGTGCCTGCTTTCCACAAATATTAATTCATTTAAATGTCTTAATTCATGGGTAACTACTCATTATCTCCATTTCACAGATAAGGAGAATCTGGACACAGGATGGTTTAAGGGTTTAATTACAACCTAGATCAGGGCAATTATTTTAAAAAGATTCCTAACAATTACTATTTTTCATATTTCTTGACCCCCCAGTAGTTGTTCGGGTACCTTAATGTCTGTTCCTCCTAATCAGATGTCTTTGTGGCTTTTATTCTCATAACTTGTTCTGATTCCTTTTTATGCTCAGGATTATGCTTGTGTTTCTCTCAAAGCCTGGCAGTAGCTGTGTGTACTTGTGCCTGTGCGTATGTGTGTCTACATTTTTAACACTTACTGAAAAAAACTCCTGCAGCTCCTTACAGTTTCAAAGTGCTTTTTCATATGTTATGTCCTTTAGTTCAACAACTCTGGTAGGAAGTTATTTTAATTTCTATTCAACAAATGAGGCAAGTGGCTTCAAGAGTTCAGGTCTAGACTATGGCCCTAATGTGATCACTGCATTGGAATTCAAGCCCAAGTCCTCTTAATCCTTCCCTCTTCTTGCCCCGGTAGTGCTGCTTGTAACTTGGGGAGCCTGCGTCTCTCTGTTTTTCTCGGCATACTTTGTTTTGTAACCTGCATCAAAAATGATGTTTTTCACCCATATATAGAGTAGATGGTGAAAATAGGCAGATTAAGAATACAATCTTTTTGAAAGAGGAGCTTATCACATACCTCAAGGAATTTTTTTCTTTTTCTTTGATAACTAAGGCATGAAAGTTTTCCATGGTATCGTTGGGCATGGGCACCCCATGGGAATACATGAAGAGCACTAATACTTAAATATAGTTTCTATTAAGGGGCTGTTCTCTGTTTTATCTACATAAGTTTACAAAGTTGGGAGAGAGATTTTAAAGAGATATGAGACCAGAGAGCCAGTACCCAAGTCTGAAGATGATGATCTCCTGTACATCCAGCAGCAGATAATCTCCTTCGGGAAGGATCATGCCGTCAGCCTGAGGAGGTGCAGGAGAATGTGTGAGTCAGAGCTCCGGTTGGAGTCCAGCCCTGCTGCTCACTCTGCGATCTTGCATAGATCACCCTCAAACTGTTGAGCTCACTTTAGTGCTGTGCAGCAAAGGGTTGATGGAGCTGCCATGTGCCTGGCGCTCTAGTAGTTGCTCTGGATAGAAATAGAAATTAGATCAGGTCTCTGCTCTTGGAGGGTTCTCAGCCAGGGGAGGGGGGCAGGGTGCCTGATGAGAAAAACTGTTCGCTTCCTGCTGTGCTAGAAATAGACCCAGGGGTCTGATGTGCTGGGGGGAGTCAGTATACCCACTGGAGGGCCTGGGTGTCAGCCAGGGAATGTTCCCTAATATATTCATTAAAACTTAGTTTTCTTCCTCTCCCCACTTCCAACCCGAGCCTCGTTTCCCTAGGTGTGGTCCTTCTTGACCCCTGCACTCGGTCTATAGATGGGGACAGTTAGGAATGTGATGAGAAGAAATGGTGGCACACAAAAGGAGAAGAGCTTCGGTAGCTTTGGTCTGCTCCTCTGGGAATATTGGGTTTGGGCGTCGGAACATTCCGCTCCCATCTGTGTCCCAGGCACCATATTGCTTCACCTAGTGCTAATCTCACAGATTTGTAAATACCCAGTGTCTATCTAGTGCTTCCCTCACTGGACTAAACACCTTGCCAGTGGAGTCAGTTACATCTTTAAGTTTTCAGCCTCAGCATGGTGTCTGGCACAAAGTAGGTGGCTAAGAAATTCTGTTGAGTGTGTGGATGGATGATGGATGGATGGATGGAGATCGTTGGAGGGAGCAGAGGAAAGAGAGAATGAACTTAAAAGAGGTGAGATGCGCTTGGGCCATGGCTGATGAAACTTAACCCAGGCAGGGAGGAACTTGGGCTGGAAGCCTTTGTAAAAACTTCCTTTTGCAAAGCAAGAACTTAACTCCTTGGTTTCACAAGAAGGAACTGAGCATATGCCACGGACTCAAACTGAGAAGCCATTGTTGTATTTCTTTCAGAATCATCACTTGCTTTCATCCAGATTCTGTCTCAGATAATGAAGGTGGGTGACTTACAGGCTGTATCGATCAGTGCTGTATATGAGTTTAAAAAAAAAAAAAAACACACCATTTTGTTCTGGGGATGCAGAGTGTACCACACTGTAGACAGGTTGAGTTTGACATTTACTTAATGTAGGAATAGTTAGTGTATTCTGTAAGTGTAAGCAGAAATTAGGCACGGGGCTCACACAGGCCCTCAGGGTGTCTGCAGGGTAAGTCGGGGCAGCTGCGCTTAGCCCGAGTCACATTTCCGCTTGAGTTTAAATATTTGTGAAGTGAACACAGCTCTTTGGTTTTAACTGGATGTAGCTCAGAGGTCAGCCCTTGAGAACAGAGCATTTCAGTTCTCAGAGCAGCAGATTTAACTTCCAAAGATGAAACCAGGTTTGATGCAGCTGGGTCAGCCTGGGGGTGGGGTCGGAGAAGATCTATTGGTGAGTAGTCAGATTACAATTGAGATTTTTCTTATTCTTTATTGAATATCCACAGTGTGCAGGGCTCAGAAATATGGAATGATGTTTATGTTTTGTTGCTTGTTTTTGAGAATTATCCAGTGACTTTTGTCTATGAGAGGGAGGGGAGAGGATTTATCTTTTCCTTTTGCGAGTGTACTTACTTATTTTATAAAGCGTGTAAGGTAAAAGATTAAAATTGATTATTTAAAACAATTATATGTTCCCTCTCTCTCAGACCTCCAACCCTTTATTCAAATATAGTTCAGATTTGTCTCCGGACATGGAGGAACAGAATGTTTATGGAAGTGCCTGGCACGTGATAGGTGGCGAGTTGGTGCCCTCGAATCTTCATTCCTTTGTGCCGCCTGCTTCCCTAAGAGGCAGCCATGGCCAGGTGCTATTCCTACAGTTCAAGATGAAGAAAATGCACTTTTGTCATTTCTTCAGGCATGTATCAAAGCCAGCCGGGTCTCAGGTATTCCAGATATGAGTGATGTGCCGATTGCGCAAGGCTAGAAGCATTGCTCACTCGGAGATACAGAGGCCTGCCTGCCCGGAGCCCTTTGTTCTCCTGGTTGAAAGCAGTTAATTAGCAACTGTCTCCATAGCAACTACCTCATAGTCCAAAAACATTGTCTAGTTTTTCAGTTTAGCTTATCACACTGTTTACCTGAAGGGCTTTTCACTGCTCCGAGCCTCATTTGAGTTGGCGGCATGCCTGTTGGGGAAGTGAATTGTCAAGATAGAAAAAACACCATGGTAGCCAAGCCAGAGCCTTCTCCCTAACAGCACCCACCTGGGCTCTAGAATCTGTGGAAACAAAAGTTGCAAGGGTCTAACATTTTCACCTATGTATTTTTTGTTTGCCAGAAAGCTGCCATTCTCTCCACCAGACCCTGAATTTTTTTTTTTTTCTTTCCCCGTGAGGCTTTCTAAGCTCTTTAATATTCCCTGTTTACAGTACATTTCCATTATTAGTCATCTCGAAACCCAGGGTGCTCTCAGCCGCTGCACATTCGAGGAAATTTCACTTCCCTGAGGGTCTTGGCATTTCTGAAGGCCCTTGGATGAAGGATTAGGGAGCCTGCGTGTGAATTAGTCAGAGTGCCTTTGTTTTCAGTCATAATGAAGAAGGTTTCTCTTTCTCAACCTGTGGCTCAAATGGTTTAATTCCAACCTGAGTGAGAAAAAGATGACTTTGGACGGTTTGTTGGTAACTAGGAGGGGAGCTCTTGCTGTTCAGAAGCCACGCAACACAGTTAATAATAATGTTCACCGTCTTTATTGATTGAGTACAGACTTTGTGGGCTGGTGTGGTGGGACTTTGAGGTGCTTAGCTCAAAGGGTAGATGGGAGGTGGGAAGGAAGAAGATCCCCCTTCCAGGGTACCAGCTGTACCCCAATCCCAGCCACCAGGTCCTCTATATTCCTCACAGTAACCCTGCCAACTAGGTCCCATCATCCATGTGTTAAGGACAGAGAGTCCGTGCTCTAAGGAGCCTGGGGTGGTGAGACTCCAGTCCAGGTCTGAGGCACAGGCTCTTTCCCCAAAGCAGGCAGCATCATGGATGCAGAGTCTTTGGCCATTGAATTTGGAGGTGAGCTTTTCCCCATCCCTGGGAAAGGGCTTGTTTAGTGAGGTTTGTGTCATATGTTGTAGTACTCTGGAAAACTTCTGCTTAAGGGAGCTGGTTAGAATCAAGTGATGGACCTGGGTAATCAAATCCTTAAGTTATATCCAGTAAAATCCTGAAGCCCAGTTATTTTAAAGTTTTCTTGTGTCCGTTGATAGAAAGTCTGTTTTTTATGATAGTTCTAGTCTTCAAACCATTTTAAGGGACCTCCGTGGAGAGAGTACTTTCCAAACTTGCTGTCTATGAATTTGAATTCAATTCAACAGATCATCCTTTTCGGACTCCTAACTGCTGTAACCGGGGGCTCAAAGGAGTGGCTTTTCCTTAGTGCCCATCACTTGGGTCTATCATGGATTCCCAAAGAGCAGCACATAGCAGCCTTTCCTTTCTTTGGAAAGTTTATTAGACACACAGAGCAGAAAGCTACAGTTGACTTAGAGGATAAATAAGTCATTTGATATTATTTTTAATTATATCTACTTTGTCAAAAATGTAGACATAGTCTAGGGACCAAATGCAGAGACTACAATGCTCAACTACAAGTGATTTAACGCCTGATGGTGATAAGCAGCTGGGAAAACGGGACATCATCTCCTGAGGGTCCCTCACTAGCTGTGCCTTGGTTCACATGCTATCTCGTCCTGGGTGAGAGAATATGAAGCCCAGAAAAAGGTTAGCATGTGTTGTGGGGGCCTGATTCTGAATCCAAAATCTCTACTCCTGCTGGAGGGATGAGTTCTTATCACAAACAGGTTATTTGAGAGGGATGTATACCCACGAGTCCCAGTGTGACAGTGACATGAAAGTACTGTGTGTGTTTTGTTGACTGTGTGGGTCAGAGACGTGACTTCCACAGAAATGAATGTCATCTTGGGCTGTGTTGATAGAAGAGGAAAATCACCTTTATTAGACCATGCTAAGAGCTGGCAGTGGAGGGGGGTTCTGTTTTCTTCCTTTCTTCCTCTGCCCCACTCCTCTCACCTCCCTCCTGAACACTCTATGCTAGGTCCCTTTAAGTGTATCAGGGATACAAGAGTGGGCAAAAGGAAAGCCACCTTTAAGCAGCATGTAGACAGTGTGGAACTTGTTCAGAAGAAAACAACACAGGTAATAAAGAGAACAAGAAACTACGTGCTGCACAAAACCACTAGGGCATTGGGGGATATTTGGCCCAACTTAGACACAAGACTAGGTGAAGACGCAAGTGTCATTTTCAAATATGTGAAGGATTCTCATGGGTCCAGAGGAAGTAGGTTTGTCCTATAGGCCTGGAGCCTATATAATGGAAGCAGTCCAGGGCGATCTCCATTCTGAAATGATTATTTTCTAGTAGTCCTTCAGAGAGTTAGGATATAGTAAGACATGTTTAAGCAGAGATCAAGTGGTTTGTTATGCAGATCAAATGCTATAATGAACCTCCTTAACAATTTCTAGTCATAAAAGCCCTCTTATATAGCAGGCATGTCCTCTGCCTTGAAGAGAAATACTTTTAGCAAATACATGCCCACTTTTTATTATTTATTTTCTGGGGGAAGCAGTTTAAACCAATCAATTTAGAGATGTTAAGACATTTGTCATTGTACTTTATAAGGTGGGCAATTCTATTGAGAGATAATTGACATACATTACTGTATAAAGGAAGGCATACAGATTGATGGTTTGATTTACATACTTTGTGAACTGGTGGCCACAGTAGGTCAGCTACCCATCTTCTCTTATGAATACAATTTCTACTTGTGATAAGAGCTCTTAGGATTTATTTCTTAACTTTCCTGTTTATCACGCGGGCATGTTAGTCTTCACGTTGTCATCATCCCTAGTACTTATTCATCTTCAACTGGACGCTTGTTCTTTTTGACCAGGAAGGGCAATTTTTACTACTGGGGATCCTGTTCTGCAGAATAACAGCCCAGGTCCAGTTCCCTGCAGCTGTAATGTCATAATCATATATTAGAGATAACTAATTCCTTTTTTGAGTCTAGAAATAAAGAGTAATGTAACATATATGCTAGTTATTTTCAAAGTTTTATAATTATTATAAAAACTGCCTTTGATACAGGATCACATGAGTTGGGTCTTAAGTCTGCCCATATTGACTTTGTCCTTTTGTTGTCAAAATGCTTGATTCTAAAAAAGATACAAATTTTCATGAGTTATAGACATAATAGTGATCTTTTTGCTTTTGATGGTTATGTAGTATAGTTTTAAGATAACCCATGGAGTTTTAGAAATTGAGACGCTTGTTGGCAAAATCAGGTGTTGAGTGATTAAGTAGGCTAGAATTTGTTCAATCATTGATTGATATATCTTGTATCTGCCAAAGAATCATTCTATTTAAATCAAGCCATTTTTCCAGCTCAATTTATTGTTTCTCCAGGTTGATTAGGTAGTTTTATAGAGTTTCTTTTATTCTTTCACTAGGAATTTTGCTGAGTGTTTTTTAATGCCTGAATTGACAGACTGACATAAATTTGAAGGCCTGGCTGAGCTTCTCATTTGACTCTTTACAATGGCAGTACCTTTGTGTTTGAATGTGACCAGACCTGCCCCTGATATTTATGGAGCCTGAGGTAAAAGTATTAAGTGGAAGCTCCTAAACTATATGTCTAAATATTTTAAAGTTATAAATCAAGGTAATAAACTATTAAGTAACATTTTCTAACCTCCTACTTTGACAAATAAACCTTCATAATAACCTGGAGCCACATTCAAATTTGGGAGCCTGCCCCCTTCATGTGCCATCCCCAGCTGCATCATTTACTCCAGATTGCAGCAGCAAACCCTCCTCTGTGTCTCCTGCTGCCCCAAATGGCTGCCCCCTTGGCTGCTCCTAGCTTTTGAGGATACACACACCGGTGATAAAAGTGTCTTTTTGAGGAGCGACTCGGGGAGGTAGCTTTTGCAGACTCTATATGAGGAATGGGACTCTTGGGCTGGGAAAACAGAATCCTTATATTCTTGATCCATGGTCTGAAAGGTCAAGGATCGTGAATGGGTTGTCCTCTTGACCCTCAAAGATTCCTCACTTAGAGAGGGAGGAAATATAACCTGAGCAGGTGCCTCAGGTTGGGGTTAGGGGCAGTCCTGACTATGTGTGAAACATAACAAT
The DNA here is from genome assembly GCF_014898055.3 of Talpa occidentalis. Lineage (NCBI taxonomy): Eukaryota > Metazoa > Chordata > Mammalia > Eulipotyphla > Talpidae > Talpa > Talpa occidentalis. The sequence goes on from NW_023603184.1 coordinate 28,725,224, forward strand.
TTCCAACTAACTTTAAAGCTTCTGAACTTTAAACTGAGTAGTTAGATTTGCCTACGTAACTTCGGCCATTTACCCTTGTATATGAGCTAAACAACGTGGTCTGAGAGTTGGATTAAAAAAATTGGTGATCATTGTAGGTCAGGTTTGAATTCTGTGACTTTTTTTTAGTTTGTAGATGTGCAGACATGTACTATGAAATCCCCCACAACTGTGAAATTGCCTATAAGAATTGTAGGTTGTGCTGAGCAATCAAATAAATTGGTAGGTTGGCTTCCATAGGCAAAGTCCTGAAGCTTTTTTGGGGAAAAATTACAAAATATAGCTAGTAATAAATGAGTTGCAATAAGAATCAAATATAATACAGTTTTCTGGGGAAGCAAATTGCATGGCAGGTTGCGATGTAAAAATACTGAGCATAACAGCACCGATAGAAATGTTACGAGTTTTCACAATAAAAATCCCCAAATGTGAAAAGCTCCCCCGCCCCCTTTTTTTTTTTGCAAAGGTGTTTGGAAGCTATAATGTTTGCGTGCTCAGTTGAGTTGATAAACTAGGTTAATTTTTGCTCCACTGGGGGTTTTCAAGGAAAGTGCATCTGGTCAACCTTTAGTGTTTTCTTTGCCACAGGATTTAGCTGTTTTCCTGTCAGCTCAAAACTGTCTTGATGAAGACTGATTTACCACAGGATACCTTAAGGTGTTTTTGTATATAACACTTTGTATATAGGATGACAGTTTGATGTGGTGGGTGGGTTCTGAAATCACACTCCTGGGTCTTGAACCTGACTCTGTCACTTAGTAGCTACCTAAATGACTTTGAGCATGTTACTGTCTCCAAGTTTCAATTTTCTCATCTTTAAAATGGGTTGAAAAATGACTGTAAGGTTTAAACAGTAGAGGTGTAGAGCTTAGCATATAGTAAACATTAAATATCTGAAAATAATTAATCATTATTACCTTGCTTATAGAAAGAAGGTCTCAGGGTTTAAACATTCATGGTGAAAGACTCTTTCCCCGAGAACCTATGAAAACACCAAGGGGCTGCAAGGAAAACCCCATTGTGGTTGATTCACCTTCTTCTAGAATTTACCTGTCAAGGTGAAGTAGATAATGATTTGAGGTGCTGGCAGTGACCAGTGCTGGACAGGTGGTGAGGGCTGCCTGGGTCCTGTGATTGCTGTGTCCTCACCTTTGATCCTAGGTAGCAGATTTCTGTACTCACCCATTCACTAAGAGTAGCCAGAGCCCCAGATGTGATTTAATGCTTATCTACAAAGTGGTTTTGAAGGATATGGTTTTTCCTCTTTTGAGTATAAAACAGAATTTTGAGTATAAAAACTAAAAATTTTTTTTCTTCTAAATGGAGGTAGTGTACAGCCTTTGAAAATATGGGGGAAGGATGATAAGGAAAATTATTTTTTGTTTCTAAATGTACTATTCATCCCTCTTCTCAAGCAATTTGTGGCTATCCTTACATTTAGTGATTTATGCTTAAACAGTCTACCTTGGTAATAATCCAATACTGGCCTCAAACATAGACAGGCAAATTGCAGGTCATAACAGGCTTGTAAAATAGTGCCTAGAGTGAGCTTGAGATTGGACATGAACCTGGGCAGCCAACTTCTAGCTGGCCCCATTCCTGTGTTCTTAGCCTACCCTGGGCCTCCTCCAGTGGGGGTCACCTGGCCCCAAAGGAACAAGAACCTGCGTCTCTTCTGGAGTAGCATTACCTAGCTGATCTCCAGCATCCCCTGTTAATGCACCTCCCCTGCTCCTTTCTTGTCTTTAATCCTCAGTTTTATCCTTTGTGAGAGACAGACAGTCATTCCTAATTTGCCAAGTATCTCTGAGAGTGAAATAAGTCCCTAGCATGAGACTGCGCAGGGAGCCTAGGCTGCTGCTTGCTCATGTGTGTATGGGATGTTGGGTGGTTTCCCTTCTCTTCTTTGAGGCACCAGGGAGAAAGCAATCAATGCAAATCACGGAATTTCCTAAATAGGCACAATTTCAAAATTTTCATCATTACTCATCCTGTGAACATATTTCAAAGTTGTCAACTATACTTTCTTTCTCGTTCTTGGAGTTCAAGAAATGAACTTGAAGTTTCAGTTTTCTCATCTGTCAGAGGGAAAGAAGACCAGCTCCCACCTCATAATGTGACTGCAAAGATGGGGTAACACAGGTGAGAGACTGTGGAACACTAATAAGTAGTGTCATGAGTTACAAGAGGAAGGAAATTGTGAAAACCAATTTTGAACTGGAGGATTAATTCTGAGCCTATGTTTAAAAAAGACTAGCTCCAAAGTAGAAACTGAAATTCTTTATTGAATATGGCAGAAGCCCTGGTTTTCTTAAGAGTGTGGAAATAATTTGAGTTAAACCCTTTCAATCCAAAGATGAATGAATCTGTAGACTCAGAAATTCCTAGAGGGAACAGCCTTTGAAGGGAGAACAGTGGATCCTCTCCCCTTCAACCCTGGCCCTACCAGATCTACCCCATAGACCTCTTAGGGATTCTTAGGTCTTCAGTTTCCCAGTTTTTCAAAGTGAGCTCTTTACTGTCCCCTTTATACAACGGTAGAACCTTGAATCCCACTCTGCATGGAGACCTGCTGACTCTGGCACATTCAAACCCATTGCTGTTCCTGCCTAGCCAGTGTCTAGGGCGAGGCACCGTTCTCACTCACCGCCAAGCGTTCAGGAAATGTGGTGGCAGGAAACTCACAGGGTGGTTGAGGGCCTGGTGTACAAATCCCCAAATCTTCAAAGACCATGTTTCTTGATCTGGCCGCAGGCACCCGCTCCCGAGGCAGCCTTAGACATAGCCTTTCTTCACCTCCACAGACACTGTCCTTCTTTGCTGAGCACAAATGACAGTGCTGTCACTTAAGCCTGAGGAGAAGCTGCCAAAATCCAACTTCCTGTGCTTTACCGCTGGAGGCTAAATGGGCAAACACTAAGCTATGTGGAGACTTCTGCAAACAGGAGAGGTTAACAAAAACCCTCTGCTCTAGCTCCAGCCACAAGAACCTGGCTCCCCCATGGTACCCCCAGCCCCTGGAGCCCTGTGCCTGACAAGTTTGCCATGTTGTTATGGAAATGCCCCTGAGGCATGAAGGAGGCTTCTTTAGACCACAAAAAAGAGAAGAAATAAAGAAAACTTTTGTTAATCCTAAATAACTGCCAGCAGGTGAAGGCTTTTTAGGAGTGAAGAAGCTTGGGAATTTAGATGGAAATGATTGGAAGAGGGAACATTTTCTCAGTTAGGGTTGAAGCCCGGGAAAATGGCCAGGTTGAATTTAGAGACATTTTCTCATCTTTTCAAACTAGGAGTGTGCTGGGAAAACTCTGGGCGCCTTGCTCAGAGGAGGGCTGAGGAAGCCTTTATCAGGACCTCTCTGGCTGAGACACATTTTCCTTCCTTCCCGTCCTTCTCAAACTTCCCCCCCAAAAAAATTTTTTTTGTAGTATTTCTGATGACTTCTAGTATTTCTGAGTATTTCTGACTACTAAAGTTCTGTGCTTCCTACTGCATCTCCTTGGTCTGCCAGAGTCACATCAACGGTTGATATTTAGCACACCATCCTTTGTGCTGATGTCATCGTGGGGCTTCCTCCTGGGGAAGCTCTTACCAGAGCATTTGCCCATAGAGGTCACCAGTTAGAGCTGTAGTTAACATAAGTCAGAGGCAGATTTATGTCATCTGAGCTGATGGCACCGAGACTTCCTAGTTAAATGAGTGACAAAACAAGCCCCCTTCCCATGTCCTTTACTTAAAAGCCAAGCTTTGTCTGTTTGCTTGTTTCTTGGATTAAAGTAACCAGATATGAAGATTTTTCCAATGAGAATTTGTCGAGGAACTGCCAACAAGTTCTTCCCCCGGGTTCATAGCTTGGTTGGGTGCTAGCAGCCTTGGTACAACCGAGTACTCTTTTTCCCTTAAGCTGTGGACTTCCCAGAAGTCCAGGGAACCAGAAAGGAACAGTAGGTTGCAAGAGATCAGTGAGAGAGGTCTTACTTGGACTGATGGCGGGGAGTGGCCCCAAATCAACGATCCCAGGATGAGGATCATTATAAATTATAATGCCATAAATTTGTCTAAAGTTGTAAAAAGCAAACATCAGCTCTGACCTATGAGGTAAATGATGGACTTTGGATAATAATGTCGGTGTAGTTTCATCCGCTGTAGCTACTCTTCCACTCTGGTGAGGGACGTTGCTGAGGAAGCTATGTGTGTGTGGGGGGAGCAGGACATATATGGGAGATCCCCATACCTGCTGCACCATATTGCTTGAGACCTAAAACTGCTCTGAAATTGGTTTTTTAAAGGTTCTGAGATGGAGATTTAGGTCCTCAGTTAACACAGACCTTGTGTGTGGGAGTGGGGATGAAGGTGAGTAGAGATCCTAGTTCTCTCGTATTTGGGCAGACAGAAGTGGCATAAATGTAATTTCTGCCAGAGTGGATCTGCCGCCAGCCAGAGGTGATCTTTGCTTATTTCTTTGTAAAGCTTTTGCCTCTTCTGAAAAGAGCCCCTCAAAGCTTCTTGTTGGTTGCTGATAACTGGCTAGATCACCTCACACCTGGCAGGTTTATACCAGCCAGAGGTAACTGCAGTGCCAGTCATGGTCAGAAATACTGTCTGCATAATGCACTTGGGCTTTTGAGCTTGTGGCTTTGGGCTTGTGGTTGTGGACTTGAGAAAATTGCTTCCTGGGTTTACACGGAAGGTAGTGGAAATGACCCTCTTGCCACCACTTATTCAGTGATGGCTTCCTGGTGTGGGCATTTGGGGATGGATGTGAGTAAGAGACAAGATTTCAAGGACTTACGGAGAAGTATTTGGGGAGGCAGGGTAGACAGCACATCCTAGCATGGAGGGCTCATTCCTAGCCGGTGTCCTGTCATTATTAGAATACCCAAAATGTGGCATTTGAAAAAACAATATCTGCTGGTCCTTGGAAATTGGAAATTATGTCAGTATTTGGCTCTATCTTACTGGAGCTTTCAGCTCGTATGGACAAGAGAGCTGCAATAAATTTTATAAGCGATAATACAGGGAGAGATTCACATCTACACATTTTTAAAAAACAAACTTTTAAACAATTCTGCATTACTACTGGTCGCTAATAGTTTTTCAAATATAGTGTCTAATTTGAAACTTAGGAAATTTGTCAAGAGACAGCTTGATCTTGAAGATCTCTGTTGCTAGACGCCAACAGATTTTCTAGAATTCCTCTTGGTAAGCATGAATCCTCTAAATTCAAGACCAGAGGGAATCAGTCGAGCATCTAAATTACTCCTTTTGGAAAGGTGGTGGCTAAGCCCATTTTTGTTTTCAGAACACTGAGCTGGAGAATTACTCTGAGTGAGCAGGTCATCTCTCTATGTAGTGAGATTGCCAACACAACAATAATATAATAAAAAGATAACTCCAAAGGCATCTGGCCAGGCTGGAAAGAAAGAGCTGATGTGGTAGCAGGTGCTGGTCAGAAGGAAAGGCTAGTGACCACGATGTTGTGATCCAGGAACTTTAGGGTACATGGTCTGTCCGAGCAGCGTGTTTATGGGCAAAATTGCTGGTGTCAGAGTGCTCCTGCTGACCCTGTGGCAGTGGACTCTGTTGGACAGAGGAGCAGCTGATTTGGATGCGCTGGCCTGGACCTGGAAGGGAGGAGCTCAGTCTTGGTGAAGATATTCCCTGGGCTGAAGGTGTAAGAACTGTAGAGGCAGGTGGGGCAGGCTCTCTGGGAGGCCTGGCAACAGCTTCTGCTGCTTTGGATGCTTGACAGGTAGAAAGGTGCCAAAGGGAGGCTGTGGGGTATTTCTTTTCCCAGTGAAATTATAGAAATGCCACCTTTCAATCGATGATTGAAGGAGCTACTTGAGCTTCAAGTGAGCCAAATTAGGGGCAAAAAGGGAGGAGAAAGTTACTGAGGATGAAACAAGCCCCACAGCTCTCACATTCTGTCTTCTGGTAGTCCATATGAACTATGCACCCCAATTTTGGGCCTGGAAATGAACATTTCCCTTCTGTATATGTGCCTGCCATTCTTTACAGCAGTGCCTTTGATACACAGTATAATGTTAAAGACAAGAACTGTGTCTTTGCATTTCTAGAAATGAAACATGAGCACCCAGAAGCCTTTCTATGAGATGACAGTGCTGTGACTTTGTGTGAGCTACTTAACTTCTCAGTCTGCACCTCCTTTGCAAGCTTGTGTAAGGGTTCAGTGAGATGATATCCAGCCCAACCCTTCTTCAGGGAGGGTGGTAGAGCTGGAGGACAATGCCCTGAGCTGCAAATTTACTGGAGGCCCCCATGTTTTGCTTGGATTTAGCTGGGGTACTGCGTTCCCTCCTCCTGCAGTCAGTTCTGCTGTTTTGAACCACCACCCACAGTGGAGGAGAGAGGGTGGGGTCCATCCTGGGTCCGGCGCCCTTTGCACACAGCTGGGAGGTACTGACCACAAGCCTGAGGCCCTGGAGAAGTGCTATAAGGACTGTGTTTCTTTCCCTACTGGCACTGCAACCAGGCTCTCGACAGTTGGCTACAAACAAACAAACTGTTCTGGTAGCTGTTTCTCATTCCTTTTTGCCTTCTGCTTGCTGCCTGCCACCCTCACTGGTCACCAGGGGTGACTTGTGGGGCGGAGTGGAAAGGGCCTCTCTGACAGTGTCTGTCATTGTTTGCTGTCTGTGAAAGGAGGATGTTTGATGGAGGCGGGGGACTGCACTCTGGCTTTTGAGGCCTGATTTGAGGCCCCAGAGGTGCCTAGGAGCTGTGGAGTGCTGAGAGAATGGCGTCCTGGGCCACTGGTCCTGTGTTTGAGTGCTGATTCTGTTCTTGAAGCGGGTTTGTTCCCTCTTGAAACAGATGTGGGTGTAGTCAAGAGGCACCAGAGAATGTCGTAGGGATCAGCATAGAGTGCGAGAGGGGCTCAGGTAAGCTCTGAAGAGGCAGGTTTGAAATCCTTACCCCTTCGAGCCACTGCTGGCCTGACTAGACAACCTATGGGAAGTGGGGGGGCCTCTGTGACCTAGGGCATCAGGGGGGGCTTGTCCCTGTCAGGGATGTGAGGGCTCTGCCCCATATTCCATCATCAGAAGTGATTTAAACATTGAATATATGAACAGAATAACGGCAGTTGAGGATCTTGGCACAGGTTGCCTCAGTTCATCCCCCGACAGTGGGGAGGGTGTCAAGAGGTTTAGACAGGTTAGGGAGTTTGTCAGACAGCCAGAGAGCTGGGAATTCTGATCTCAAGTCCAGTCACCTTCTGATGGTCCCAGAACTCTGTCTGTGTATGCGCCTGCCCACCCACCATTGGTGAATGCTCTCTCCACGTGAGCAAAGGCACATGCTTTTCCTTTTATTACTCTCAGGAACAGGCACCCGGTGCAGACCTAGGCCCTGTAATGGCTGCTGACTAAGTGCTTAATGGAGATGTTGCTGCTGATAAGTGGCAGTTAAAAAGGGAACGAGGCCAGCAAGCTGGCCAACATCAAAGCTGGTTTTTGTTTATAGATAAGAGTGGGTTTCATTCTGTGTTCTCCAGAGCCCCTCTCCCCAATTCTCACAGAGGGTGAGTTTTGAAACGGAAGCTGTGTTTGTCTCCCAGTGACCTGGAAAACAGGCCTGCCAGGGCCAGGAAACCCGCCTGCCTCCTTCCCAGACAGCCAGGCCACTGCCCCTCATTGTGGCGAGACCCTCAGGGAAGAGGGGGGCCTCCCAGCTGCCTCTGCAATAAACAATACTGTCCCCACCCTAACGGTTTCCATTTGGTGTTTGTTCTTCAGAATTTTTCATTCCTACTTGAACACAACATTTAAAATAATTTAGAAAATATGGATATTAACTAGAGGAATCTGGAAAATCGGTGGGGTCTCAGAAATGTAATGGACCCCAGCTGCAAATATGTAAAACTGTGACTGGGTGCCATAAGCTTTCTTCTTCATTAAAACTTAGGAGGAATGTGATGGCATATTCCTGGTAACAGGTGTTTCAGGTGAAAAAATGGAACCCTGTCACCAAGTAATTCTAACCAAAGGGTTAAGATTGGACTAAATTGACATATAGGCAGAAGTATGGGGGTTGGATGGTTTTAGAGAGTGTTTGAGCAGGAACGGGGGGGGGTGTGTGTGTGTGTGTGTGTGTTCCATATTCTTCAGCACAGGTGGAGCCACAGGAGAAATTTGTGCTTCCAGCTCTAGGGCACAAAGGGTAGCAGGTGCCACATTAATACATAAAAGTTGTTGCCTTAATGGTTGATGAATTCTTTGCTGTTTCTTAATTGGCTCAAGGGAAAGAAGGAAGGCAACAAGTTAGTATCATAAATATGACACAAACCTAATCCCTGTAAATTACTTTTCTAGCACCTCAGTTTTGATTTTGTCCTAATTAAAGGCCTTTTAGCTTTTCAGAAGGTGGTAGGGTCTTAGAGCCCAGGCAGGGCCTCTGCTGAGCCTGAGCAAGCTGGTGACCACCCGGTCTTCTCTCTACTCTTTGGCATCCATTGACAGGTTGACGCCAAGTGTCTAGGGAGCCTCCACTTTTGCCCCAAGCCTGCACTTGGATGGGTTTTTATCAACACACTACCATTGCCCTCGTGTCCTGCTTGGGGCTGCGTGGATGTTGGGCTGCCTATTGCGCCATGGCCCATTGTAGCAAAGCCCTATAGGGTTTTGGAGACGCCTTCTAACCATGGTTGTCTTATACTTGGTCCAGTTTTCACGGTACTCAAAAGCCAAGGTTATCAGAAAGGGAGCCCCCTTTCTCCTACAAATTTATTTTCCAGGGGATTTTAGGGTTGGTTCAACAGTCAAAATCATTGAAACCCTTTTTGATGTCTCTCATGATTTACAAGTCCTAAATCAATGGAAAGTATTTGTTAGCTTATTAGGGGCATTTCCACTTTGGGCCTCTAATTTCAGAGGGCAGGGAGATGGCCCTTTGGGTGACCTTTTCTCCTGGTGATACTCTGGAGCAGTGCAAAAAAGAGGGTAAGTTAAGTTTCTACCCACAAGCCAGTTGCAAGACTCCCAGAGTGGAAGGGAGAATTTATACCCTATGGCTGTTCACAACCACATCTTTTGTGTAAATTTCCAGAGCCAGGGAAAGAGCTATCAAGGAGAGTAAGGCCTGGTGCTTGTTCTCAGATGCTTCAGTGGAGGAGAGGAAGGAGGCAGGTCACTCACCTGAAATTGCTCAGCCCTCCCCTGTCTTCATGGTGCCCTCTTGGAGGCGGCCTGGCTGGGGCTTGCTCTGCCAGCTTGGAATACTGTCTCTTCTCTTGTTTGATAAAAGGCTCCCGTCTTTGGTGGATCAGCCTGGGTGACATATATGCATAGCACAACACACACTGCACAACTAAAGGGAAAAGTCTCTGGTGTTTACCAGCTACCATGTCAGCATGCCTGCAGTGCATGCACTTGCACACGCAGAGACTCTTGTTGGCCAGCTGTTAATGTTCCTGGGGTGAAAGTTACTTGAGAGCAGGGTTAGGTTGAAATCATTCTCTGTCCTCTAGAACTTAGCAAGGTTTGCTTTTGAGGGAGGCAGTGATAAACACGGTGGCCAGCCAGAAAGGGTATAAATTGCCAACATTTGGGATTTTTCTGTTCTTATTTACAGAGAGACTGCCATTGACTTAGTTCCTAACTTGTTGATATATTGTACTCTATTTTAATCATTTTGCCAGATTTAAACGTTTTTCTTCTTTTATGAACAGTTCTTTACTCCATTTATCACATTTAATGTATTCTGTGCCTGTGAGTGTCGGCCTCTTCAGAAACTGTCGACTTCATCATCCATGTGTTGTCTCGAATGAGATCTTGATGCCCCCCCAAATGAATTATGAAAAGCTTTTCATAGTAATATAATTGATCCACTGTTGGCCACACTTACAAAAAAAAATCAATGTTACGTGTTAATATTTCATGAGTGCCCACGTTGCCAGCTCCTTGCAATGGGACCAAACTATAAAGAATGAGAATTGTTTCACAATAGCCCGGCACATGGACAGAGTGCCAGGAAAGAGAATTTGGGGTTGACTTTAAAGTTTGAAGTGCAGCAGGGCCATTGAAAAACAATTCTCTGACTCATGTCAGATTGTTATAATTATTTAATGCCCACAATGCAGCCTTGTCCCCACAGATTTATACTGGAGAGGTTTCTTACCCACACATTGTGGTTATTAGCTGCAAAGAAAGCAGCATTTGTTTATAGTGACATGGAGTATATCTGTATGGCAAAGAAAACACTGCAGATTCTGTCTTCTTATGAAGGAGGCAGGAATTTGGCAGACAACCTATAGGAAATTAGGCGACATACTTTCATTACTTTTCATATATGTGGGTGGTTGCACCTAATAACCACTGAACACCATTTATTTTTAACCTTTGTCCAAAACTCTTGGAGAATGACATGCATGCTTCCTCTTCACCCATATGGTATTATACAGCTATATGCTTCAGAGTGTATCTAGACTTACAATTGTTTTGTCTCTATTAGCTTTGGGGTCACAAACACTGTCTGTGGAACCAGTGTTAACATTTGTATAAAGAGTAGATATGTTTTGAACAGTTCTCACATGGCCAAATCTCATTAAGTTCTTTCAAAGGACATGGAATTTTTTTTTTTTTTTTTCAGAGTCAAAAAATAAAAGTTGAGGAAGTAACACTTTGGAAAGGCCTCTCTGGGGACATGTCTGGTTTGGAGATCAGTGGCGGTGCTAATGACCCAGAGTCAGGGCTTCCAGCTCCTTGTGAGATGAAAGTCCTCTGAGTCTGAGAGGGTCAGTCAAGTCCAGCTTCTCAAAACTGCCCTTCTGTCTGTGCCTTCCCTGGCCCTCCCTCTTTCCTCACACAGAACTCTCATAATTGCCTTTGCTGTCAAAGGAGATCCAATATCAATGGGTTTCTCAAGCTTAGAGGACGACAGGGAGATGTTGAACCAGAGCAGTGTGAAATTGTCCTGAGGCACTCAGAAGCTGGGGTGCGCAGATGCAATTTATAATTGCACCGGAAATACTTGTAACCTTTATCATGCTTAGTGTGGAAATGAGAAAATCTATGTGAGTCAGCGTAGGACTGACTTGGGACCAATATGAAGCCACTGAATTCTCTGAGGTTGTGCAAGAGAACTACAAATAGAAAGCAGATACAAAAAATAGGCCAGAGTAACAGTAAATACATTTTAAGCCCAAATTAGGGCTCATGGTATGTCCAAGGTTTTTAATGCTGTTTCCTAGTTCAACGGGAAGTCTGGGAGAACTCCAGGTTTGGGGCACTTTTTTTTTTTAAGATTTATTTTTATTTATTTATGCACATAAGAACTGGGGTGTAGGCCAGAGGTGCAAGGGAGTGGGGTGAGAGAATTCACCAGAGATGCAGTGGGGAGCAGAACAGGCGAATCTACTGAAATACACTGCTGAGGGAAGCAGCGGGCAAGACAGGAAAGGTCTGCTGTGCCATGTGGGTCATGTCTCTGGCCTGGGGATCAAACTCATGCTGCAGTGGCTGGCAATAGCTTGATGGCATGGGACTTAACCTCTGCACCACCAGGGAGACCCTCGGCACTTTTTTATGGAGCAGAGAACCTAAATTGGGAGTGGAGTTGGGATTGTCCTGGAAAACATGGAATAAATAAGTGTTTTCTTAATTTCAATTTTTAAAAAAGATTTATTTATGCATATAAGAGCTGGGGTATAGGCCAGAGATGCAGGGGGTGAGAGGATTCACCAGAGACAGAGTGGGGAACAGAACAGGCAGATTGACTGAAATACACTGCTGAGAGGAGCAGCGGGCGAGGCAGGAAAGGTCTGCTTCGCCATGTAGGTAGCCATGTGGCCAGCCGGGGATCGAACTTGTGCTGCAGAGGCTGCGGATTGCTTCATAGTGCGGTGCTTAACCCCTTGTGCCACCAGTGAGGCCCAAACCTGGAATATATTTTGACTGAAAGATGGGGTTATTGAGAGAGATGCAAATGATGAGCCATTTAAGAGAGAGCATCTAAAGCATCTTCCCTGGTTGCCCTGTTGTCACTGGTAGGAAGCCCCGACGTACTTATGCGTCATTTCTTTTTAATTAAAAAAAATATTAGTCACCTATATGAGTATTCACTTTATACAGTACATGTATGCCATACACTTTCATGAGTGTGTATTATATTTATCAGTAGAAAAAATGTTGATAACAAGCATTCTTATTGTTACACACATAACTAAATGACTTACTGATATTTACATGATGAATGTACACTCAAAACATTTTATTTCTTACCTGATTGTGAGTTCTTGGAAAGCAGGGAGAGTTTCTCATGCTTTCTGGGCGTGGAGGAAGAGGCACTGAGTGAGCAAAGGAGCTGATGGGGTTTTGGGGGGGAGGGAACAGGAACCTGGTGGCTGGTAGCTGGTAGCTCTGGCCTGAGCGGCAAGAAGAGGAGGTAGAAGGCAAAGAGGCTGGAGTGCAAATCATGGAGGGCATTGTGTACCATGCTGCAGAGCATGATCTTCTTCCTTAGTACAGAGTCAGATGCAAAGGTTTGAGTGGGAAAGTATGTTAGGGGTACGGCATGATCCAGTTTGAATGAAATAAGCTCAGGACTCTTGCCCTACAGTAATTTTCCTCAACCCACAGGACACTACTGTTCTGGGAAGTGGACAGTGGCTTCACCCTTATGGCAGCATCTTGGCTGTATAGCTAAGAGCTACAGGCGTCCCCCCACCCACCCACCCACGGGGGCGCCCAAAGCCTTAGTCTCTAATAGCACTTTATCTCTTGAGAAGAAAGGCACAGTTGTTTCTCTCTTCTTCCTCTCCTCCCGCCCCCAAAGCATTCTCCTTCTCACCCAAACCATGATCTCAGACCTTAGGAGTTACAAGTCAGACATGTCACGGAGCTTCTTTGAGATCAGTTGTCTACATTGGTGATGAAATTGCAACAACCTAAAAGAAGCCTTTAGAGGAGGAACTTGCCAGGGTCATTAGACATGCTTGGGTTGAGAGAGGAAATGTGATTACATGAAAACAAGTGGAATACAAAGTCGTGCCTATTCCACAATTATGGCTCCTGTTTCAGGGGATGAGGACCAGAAGGGAATCCAGACAAATGACAACTGTTGACTTCTTAGGGCTGCGGAATTGTGAATTCTGTTTTCCCAAATTAAAAAAAAAAAATTTGTATTCTTGGGTTACTGAGGTACAGAAATCAAATGTGAACCATTGATTTAAAGACATCAAATGTCAGCAATTATAAGATGGCAAGAGTAAGTCCAAAAGTCAAGTTGGCATCCCTAAAAATATCTCATTTATTACACTCTGTCTGAGGCTAATGGCAGAGAAAGTGTTTGCAGCCCTTTGGGGGGCACTCTACCTCTCTGTATGCTTTGTTTAGTCTTTGCTTATCCACCAGCCTGTTTGCCCTTAAACTGGGAAAGTGGACTCTGGTTGCTTCTCAGGGCCTCTGTAGGCAGAGCCCCCATTCTCTAATTTTTCTGCTTCTCTTTTGCTAACCCAAGCCAGATTCTTTGTGGATTGATATTCTTCTTGGGCCCAGCATGATGAGTCATGTGTAGAAGTGTATGCGGTAACACTGGGTGCTTTCACATCAGTGGTTTACTGTTCATTTTGTGAAAGCGAGGAGTCCCAATTTTTTAATTCTGGCTCTTGTTCCATCACTTTCTTGCCTTCTCACCCTGTCTAGACCCAGAAGAAAAAAAAAGTTAGTTGGATCACATTTTAAAAAACCAACAATTTATGGGGCCTCCCGGTGGCGCAGCAGTTGAGCGCTGGGTTGTGAAGCTGCCCGCAGCCTCTGCAGCGCCGGTTCGATCCCTGGCTGCTCCCCGGCCACCGGAGGAGGGTCCCACATGGTGCGCAGACCTCTCCTGCCGCCCGCTGCTCCCCTCAGCAGTGTACTTCAGTCCTTCTGCCTGCTCTGCTCCCCGCTCTGACTCTGGTGAATTCTCTCACCCTCCCGCGCTTCTGACTGTAACCAGTGCTTGTATAAATAAATAAAAATAAATCTTTAAAAAAAAAAAAATAAATAAAAAACCAACAATTTAGAAATTGTTGAAACTGTATCCACCTGCTAGAGAATGTCATTATTCATACTTGCATCATAGCCTAATGTAAACATGGAGGAGGTGGCTTCTGTCCGAGTTTAGTTTTGTTTCTTCAGTATAATGAGAATGTAACTGAGGCCCTCAGCATGGAAATGGAAACTTGGAACCTCCTGTCCCTGCCTGTGGGGGAATTGGAGTATTTTCAGGAAGGGAGCAGGTTGCCTGTTTCCTGGTGAGGAAACTGAGGTACATGGATTTGGAACAGCCATCCATGCCGTCCAATAGGGTGGCATCTAACTGGATCTGCAGGCCACATCTTACTTCATTCATTGCTTATCTTTTTTGATTCCTTTTGGCCATGTGGGTTGGAATTAAAGTTATGAGTGAGCTGTTTCTCAGTGGTGTGTCAGAGCTGTGTCACTAGATGTGAAGTTAGTAAACAGCGTGGGAATCCAGGCGGATGACCCAGGAGCACAGGTACCTTAGATCTTTAGGCAAAGCTGACTTAGACTCACAGAACAGGAAATCCCTGTTCCACATGGGAGTGGAGGTGATAGAACATTAGGAAGACCGCTGAGGGTCCAGGGCCCAGGCGTCAGATCTGCCTCACAGGCTGGCGTGATATCTCCCCAGTCAGCTCATTTCTTTGCTACTCATGTTTTTTATCCAATAAGTGTAATTACAAAATAGGAGGATCAAAAGAAACAAGGTAAAATGATAGCAATTACTCCTATGATAGGAAAATACTTTCGGGCATAAGAATCTTAATGTCTCCATATGCGTGCCGTCTTAGTCTGTTTGGGCTGCTGTAACCAAAAAAAAAAAAAACAACAAAACAAAAACAAACCATAGACCAGGTGGCTTATATACAACAGAAATGCAGTAGATCTGGAGGCTCTAAGTCCACGATCAAAGCACTATCAGATTCGGTGTCTGGTGAGAGTCCCCTTCCTGGCTCGTGGGTGCAGTCTTCGTGCTGTGACCTCCCATGGCAGAAGGTGGGCGCTCTGGTCTCTTCAGCCACTTGTGGGGACACCAGTATCATCGTGAGGGCTCTACTCTCATGACCTAGTCTCCCCCAAGGGCCTCACGTCCACAAACCTTATATTGGGAAATAGGACACAGCATATGAGGTTGGGGGGAGGGAGTTGATGCAAATATTTACTCATAATAAATAGGGAGACAATATAGATAAATTCTATCATTTATGTGCACACCATTTTTATAACTCTGACTTTATATGGGTGGACTTGTTTCCATCTTCACTACTATCCTATGAGATAGGTCCTGTTGTGTTCCCATTTAATAGGTTGGCGAAACTGAGGCATCTGTGGAGACCAAAATCGAGTAACTAGAATAGCTGGAACTTGAACTCAGACAGTCTGGCTCCGCTTAATCTCCTCACTGGTGTATTTAACTTCATAAACCCCAGATAGGCAGACTGTCATATTGCCTACTTGATGGATTCTCATTCTTTTGAAAATGAACAAAATTCATCTGCCACAGCAAGAGGAAAATAGTGTCGTGAAATTGAACCCCAAGTTTAGCACCAAGATAAATTCTGTTTTCAGTAGAACCCCTCAGTGTTTTGGGGGACCTGTGGTCATAGCTCTCCTTTGAGCAATGCCCAAGTTACATGTTGAGCTGCGTGGAGACTGGCTGTTATGGAGCATTCGTGGGGCCCTCAGCTCCCCGGGACTGGAGGAACTGAGTGTGTGTTCCAAGTCCACCTGGCCAGCAGCTCATGCTGCTTTGTCTTGATCCTTCTTTCCTGCGCAACATCCAGGTTCTAACCCTGGTTCTCCCTTTTTCCCTCTCTCCCTCCTGCTCTTGCTCTGTCTGTCACACGCATACACACTCCCCATATCCTTTTCTTGCTAATTATAGCAGATGATCTGAAACCCTGGACTACCAGCTCTTCTGAAGGATCATAACTGGTGGCTTTTGACTCCATGGTGCTAAGGACATCATAGATGGTTGATTGAAGCTTAGTGAAAAGTGGCTTTATAGAAAATCCCCACATCAGTTTCCATGCATTTTAAAACTGTTGATCATCTTCTAGCTAGAAACTCATCAGCTGGGCATCGGTCAAGTGTGTCACTGTGCACACCTGCGTGAATCCAGATCTTCCCTTGACCGCCCTTCTCTGTATATCGCCCTCCCCTTTACATCCTCTCCTGCCTCTGTTCTTTGTTTGCATTTCCTCCTTTTTGCTCTGCTTCATCTGTAAAGAAGCCAAAGGTCTAGCCTTTCATGCACTGGTTAATGAAAATAGAGCAATGAAAATTGCTAGCAATGAAATAGCAATGAAAATAGAGAGCATCCCTCTGACAAGTGTAGAACAATGACTGAAATAATTGCTTGGAGGGACCCATGACATGCGTGGTGCACCTACCTACTGCCAGGTGTAGGCTTTGGGAAACACAAGGGGGTCTGCTGTGTCCTCCCTGGTGCACTCTCGCCAGGTGAGGGCCCAGGCAGTTATCCTAAGCTTCCTGTCCTGTTCCTCCATAGCAGTCCAATGGCAGGTGGTGGTGGGATGGAGGCCCTGCCGGTGAAGTGTCTACTGGGAGACGGAGGAGGAAAGTGCATCGCTAAGAAGGCCTGTGCTTCTTTCAGGAACTTGGACTGGGAGGTTCCTGTGCACACACAATTCTCCTAGCGAAGCAGAGGCTTCCCAAGCCCCGCTGCCCGGCAGGGGGGTGTGCACTGGCGCTTGGTAAGGAACTTCCGTTCCAGGAGCACCTCATTCTGCTATCAGTGTGGTTGCACAGATCAAATTAGCAGCCATATTAGCAACGCCCAACCCCAAGAACCATGCAATTATCTCATGATTTTATTTAATGACTGTGCTTTTTTCAAAGCTTATTGGGGTAATCTTCAGAGCATGTCTTGATTACATGGTGTGTGACTACATAACAAGTGAACTGAAAAAGCAATTCAAAGTCTAGCTCCAGTTTAATTTGTAGTTTTTACACTTTAGGACAACATTCTTAGGAGGTAATTGTCCAGTTTGGGGTGGGTTTTTTTTTGTTTTTTTTTTGTTTGTTTGTTTGTGTCAATGTTGACTTGTTTCACAGTTAACTAACATTCCCCCCTCCCCCCACTAGAATCTTTGATAGTGAAGGTGAAGAAGAGAAAGCAACGGTCCTGGATCTCCACTTTCTAATCAGGTCATCTCTCTGAGCTCTTGAGGAAATATTTAATGACTAACAAGACCTGGAGCCTCCAGGTCTTTTTAGAAAGCCAAATTTGCAGGCACTTGCTGGCTGTGTGATGTGGGGCAGGTTACTTGACTTCTGAGCTCTGATTTCCTTGCCTGTAAAATGTTCCCACTTTACAAGTGAGGCCTGCTTCACAGAGTTGTACTGGGGCTTTCACAAGTTCATTCTTTGAGAAGCCCGGGTCCATATAAGGGGTTTGAAAGTCAGCTCCTGAGACCAGACAGGGCAGGGGTTGAGACTTGAGGCTGTGTCCACGTGACCTTCTGGAGACCCACCCTCTTCACCTGGCCTCCAAGAGATGCTTTCTCTAGTTGGGAAGTACAGGAAGGAAGGAAGAACAGGCATTTCCTTGACATGACTTATTCTTTCTCCAGACCTTGAGAATAAACCCAGGTACGTGTGAGGAAAGGTACAAGCCTGGGGCATGCTGTGTAGTGTCACACACCAGTGTCAGGTGACAAAAGCTTGAGCTGTGATGTGATATGTCCAGTGTCAGATTTTCTTTTCTAAAATACCATTAGCAGAGGAACGAAGGATCCATTTACTTGGCAACTCTGAAGTAGCACCACAGGGCGACAAAAGTGAGAGTGACGGTTGTCAGGGGTACAGAGGGTGTGATAACTGAAGGTGGAAACTAGAGATTTACTGTGCAGGGAGTGTGGTCAACCTCAGCGGAGGGAAGTGAAGGTTTCTAGATGAACACCCAAGTGCTGCCAGGCTTCCCTTCAGCGGGGGGTTTAGTGGGGGTCATCCACCCCATCCTGAATGAAGACTCATTTATTCTAGTTCTTGGGGCATTTAAACTTCAACTTTTCGGAGAAAGCAAGGTCATAAGAACGTGTTCTTTCTTTCATTCTTTAAAACAGTGCTGGGTGCTGCCTGAATGTTTCTATCCTGAAACTGAGGTTTTTTGTTGTTGTTTTTTTTTTTTAAATGAAGTCCGGCTGCTTTGTTAAGATAAGAGACTGCTGTGTGAAAATTGCTGAGTGAGGCTCCCACTGGAGCGCCTTCTCTCCCAGACCCTGCACAATCACTCCCAGCTGGCTCCCGGGCTGATGGGGGAGGGTTAAGGCCAGATTGCCTGAGCCCACTTCCCCCAGTCCCTCCCAATCCCAGCCGCCCCTGCATAAGCGGCTGGTGAAGGGAGGTGGCCAGGCCAGGCTCCGGCTTTGCCAGCCATGTCCACCAGGAAGCTGTGAGGAGCTGGCACAACCCCTTGTCCCAAACTGTACCACTCCATTTGTCCTCCCTTAGGTCACCTTCACCCAACTTTACACATTTGTTACATGAGACCATGCTGCCTTTTCAGATATTTGGTTTTTGCTAATTTTATGTTTATCTATTAAGTGACTTTTTTGGTTCCCTGTTCTTAATTTAAAACACACGCTGATTTTTTAAAAAGTTTGTAAGTATGTTTTTCATTTGTGTGTAATCATGGGTCATGAGTATAAGAAAATATTTATTCAGCTCTGCTTTATAAAGTCTTCAGGAAAGATAATAGTTTGAGTAGACTACTTCATGCAAATTATGACCACAGCTTCCTCCTAAGATCTGGAAAGTGCAGGGATGTCTGCTCTTGCCACTTCTATTCAAAACTGTACTGCATGTAAGACAGTATAGTCATCCAGATTGTAAAGGAAGAAGTAAAAACTGTCTTTATTTGCAGACAGAGCTCGTATCTAGAAAATCGTAAGAAAAACACACATATGTTACACATACAGATATCAGTTCTATATGTGTGCAAAAAAAAACCTGATGATGAAATTAAGAAAGCATTCCTTTCAAAACAGCATCAAAAATAAAATTCATAGAAATAAATATCACAAAAGAAGTATAAGATTTACACATTGGATACTATAAAAACATTGCTGAGAAAAATTGAAGACCTACTAAATGAATGGCGGATATTCTATGTTCATGGATTGAAATACTCAATATTGCCTGTTCTCCCCAAATTGATATATAGATTCATGTGCAATCCTTACAAAAACCCCAGCATGGTTTTTTTTTTTTTTTCTTCAGAAATCAACTAGTTGTCCTGAACATTTACACAGAAATGAAGTGAACCCAGAATAAAACAGTTTCTAAAAAGAAGAAAATAGAGGGCTTAACATTTTTTGGTTTCAAATCTTACTATGAAACCTCAATAATCAGGACAGTGTATAACAGATGTAAGGACAGATCAGTGGTACTGAGTCTAGAATAAACCATTATGTTTATCTGTCCGTTGATTTTCAATCAAAAGTGCCAAAGCAATTTGATAGAGGAAAAAATGTCTTTTCAACATGTTGTTCTATGACAGTTGAATATCTTCTTGCAAAAAGAGATCAATTTAAACCCTTACTCATACCATACATAGAAATTTAACTCAAAGTAGGTTGTAGACATAAAATATAAAAGCTAAAACTGAATCTCCAGGAATAAAAATAGTAAAAAATCTTCATGACCTTGGGTTAGGCAAGGAGTTCTTAAGAGTGAAACATAGCATGCCAGACTACTTCTAGAAGGCTTGTTAAACATGCATTGGAGTCCATTTCAGTGTACCCTTGCTAGCATTGAAGACTGTCTCTTTAAGGATCCTTACTCATTCAGTGAGTGAAAAGTGATGGCATTATTTAACTCTATTTTCTTATTTGTAGTAAGAGTGAATATTTTTTCTATATTAACCAGTCAAAATTATTTAAACTTTCTGAGCTATTCTAGAGCTCTGGCCTGTCTTTTCCTAACCCACTGAACCAATTCAGAAGAATGTATTTCCTTGGAGTATAACATAAGTTGTGGGGCTTCATGCCTTGGATTACACTTCCTCTTGTCAACTGTGGCCTAATGGGCCTCGGAGTAGATCTGTAGTTTCTTTTGTCCTTCTGCAAAGAAAATAGTGTGTCGTTAAATGAACAGCAGGTGGAAAATGGACATCAACCACACTCTAATGCAAAAATCAGATGTGATGACCAAGCTGCTTGGGTTCACATTGTGGTCTACTTCTTCCTAGCTGTGCAAACCTTGGCCCTGTTTTTTTTTTTTTTTTTTTAAAGATTGATTTATTTATGCATACAAGAGCTGGGGTACAGGCCAGAGATGTGGGGGAGGGGGGGTGAGAGGATCCACCAGAGACAGAGCAGGGAACAGAACAGGCAGATGAACTGAAATACACTGCTGAGGGGAGCAGCGGGAGAGACAGGAAAGGTCTGCTGCGCCATGTGGGTTTCTCCCTGGCTGGCCAGGGATCGAACTCATGCTGTGGATTGCTTCTTAGTGCGGTTCTTAACCCCTTGCACCAGCAGGGAGGCCCTTGGCCTGTTTTCTTAACCTCTTAAGCACTTAACTTCATCTGCAAAATGGAGATATAAAAATTACTACTTTTCAGGATTGCTTTAAGTATCAAATGAAATAATATGTGTAAAGGTTTAGCACTGTACCTAGCATATAGGAACCCATTTTCATTTAATATTAATATAATTTGGATTTTGGGACCCTGGGCTTGGAACTGTGACCATGGAGCTTCCTAGATGAGCTTCTTCTAGGCAGTCCATGAAGAGTCTTCTCTTCTTTTTAAAATATAGCAGACCTCCTGCCTTGCCTGCTGCTCCCCTCAGCAGTGTATTTCAGTCCTCTCACTCCCCATACCTCTGGCCTATACCCCAGTTCTTGTATGCATAAATAAATAAAATACATCTTTAAAAATAAAATATCGTTGAATTGAAAGGTTCGGAGCAGGCTTTTACGTGATTTCCTTAGGGTGTGCTGTGCTCCCTGTGGTTTGAATTCATAGAGTAACTAAAGGGCAAGAGGGAATTCCTCTCAACTCTGTCTCTGAGAATACCTCTGGGTGCTGGTGAGATGCCACTCATCACTTCTGTTGTTATGTTTTTAGGGCTGTAAGCCTTCTAAATGGAATCCAGTGAATTTTCTGAGTGCAAAAGAATTAAGTGAGGTGAGGGGAAAGTATTTAGACTTTATTCTCTCTAGTGAACCATGTCTAATCTTACTTTAGCCCTAAAGTTACATTTTCTGCCTCTGACTAGCCTGCACCTTTTAATTCTCTTTACCTTCCAGACACCAACCTCAGTGCTAATAAGCACCCAGCAAGCATTCATGAAATGCTGGGATTGTGCCTGTCATTTTCTGAGTTTCCAAATCAATAAAGCGATATTGTCATATTCCTGTCTGACATTCATATGCATCAGCTCATTTCATTCTCTCAACAGCTCTTGGAGGGAGGTTATGAGATGAGAACATTTATTATCCCTATTGCCCCTATTTATTACCCCAATAGAAAAATTATGACCCACATATGTTAATGACAATATTAAAAATGATAACGCTCTTAAGAGGGAGAGCAGAGATTTGAACTCAGATCTGTTGGCTCTAGGTTGTAAGGCCATTCCGTTGCTTTATGTTGCAGATTGCCATGTGCAACAGGATGCCTCCAGATCAACAGGATTTGTCCTAGTGACAAGACCAATCATCCTGCTCATTTCCAGATTTGCCAGGGGTGAGGGGAGGAGTAGAATTGGTTTTTCCATATTCAATATGTGTTTGTTGGAAAAGGAGAAAAGATCCTTGGAACAAAACTATTTACTCCTGCACTCCTTCCACCCAACACTCTGGGCCAACATTTATGGACTTGATAACGTGTTTTGCCCTATCAGTGCCAGGACAGCTCAAATGGATGCTTTTGTCACCACTCCTTTTTTTGGCAGGCCTTGTATCCCCAGCCAATAAAAAAAATGAGCGAGAGAAAATGACATTTCCTGGTAATGGAAAGAAGCAGTTGGTGAAACTTTAGAGGAGGTTGTGTGTGTGTGTGTGTGTGTGTGTGCTTCAGTCAATAAGATTTGGCCACAGTGGAGCAAGTCATTGGTTTATTTGGCTGAAGGATATATTTGCTTGCATCGTGATTGTCAATAAAGATCTTTAAATACCCCAGCTTGACTCTTGAGGGCTGAGGGTGCTGCCATGCCGCTGCTCCAGGATGGAGATCTCATCCTGGTGGACACTTGATTCACAAGTACACTAATTATTCATCCTTCATCGCTGCAGCCTGCTGAAACAATTCCCCTGCTTGTTTGGTGCACAGTGTGCCTTTGGACAGCAGGCCTTTTTATGTGACTGATGGCGCTGTGTGTTCATATTGTTCTTTATGTACTTATTTTATAGCTTATGCAGCAGAGGTTGGAGTCAATTAGCTTCTTGTCTTGCAAACTGGGCGCTGCTATTCTAGAACCCAGTTAGAAGGGTGTGTCTAGGGCCACCGGGGCAAACCTCTCTGCTTTCTTTTTGTGCAGTGTGGGTTGGTTTCAAGTTACAGCATTTTTATTGGCTCTTCTTTGCTGAACCGTGGTTTCAAAAGCTGGCGTTTGTGAGTTGAATTTCTTAAAGGCACAGCTTGTCACAGATACTGAAGTCAAGCAGCGCACATAGCCCACCTCATGGTGGTGTGATTTTTTTCTTTTAACCAAATGATTGTTTTAACCAAATGATTGATATACATACATACATAAATACATACATATACACATATATGCATACACACGTGGTGTGTGTGTATGTGTTAACCTACTCACTGTTCCTTAACTAGTTTTAGCATAGGCTATCCTGGATTCCTTGTTCCTCTTAAGTTGCATTTCTGTGTATAATCATACTTCTGTGTATTTTACTCCTTTGTTTCTTCACCCTATATTTTTTGGAATGTGCCTTAAGCTTTTTGGGAATAAGTTGAAGTAAATTCTGTTATGTGTGTCTCACAGATAACTTCTTCAGAGGATGATGTTGATGGACATGGATTTACTGTTCCAAGCTTGTGGGGATTTTAAATATTGGGGAAAAAATTCAGAAAAAGGAATACTTCCTGCTTCCTTTTTTGTCTCCTCCATGGTTTTAGCTCTCTGACCTGGTTAATGTGATGGTGATATGTGAACACTATGTCAGAGGCTCCTTGAAGATCAAAGTACAGCCAGCAGGATTTTTATCCAGTGCGCTTTGCCCCGTTGGACCACAGGAATCACAGAGACTCGTATTTACCCATGAATCCTCAGAGCCTTCCATCCTGCCTGACTCACGGCAAATATTGTAAACTATATGAGAGAATGAATGAACAAGTGAGCCCACCCTCCAACCTCTCTCTCCCTCTGCATAAGCATCCCTTAAGCCTCATGCAAAGGCAGAGAGCCTTCATTCAGCTGGTTGAACTGTGCCGTATAGCTGTGGTCACTGAGGGATTCTGGGTGTGCTTTGGGAAGCAGCTGGACTCTTTGGAACTGTCAGTGTCGACTGTGACTAAAGTATTAAACATTGCTTACCCTAATATTTGTCTTTGGAAGGAAACTCTAAACCTAAGAAAAAGAACCTGAATTTGTTCCTTTGTCTTGCTGGTTTTGAACTGTAATATTCATAGTGATCCTTTGACGGAACAGTTTTCTTTTTCATTGTGTTTTATTGAGCATCTTCTGCATTCGCGGCTACACTGTTAGCACAAAAAATGAAGAAGAGGGCCTCCCCGGTGGCGCAGCGGTTGAGCTCTGGGTTGCGAAGCTGCCCGCAGCCTCTGCAGCACCGGTTCCATCCCCGGCTGTTCCCCGACCACCAGAGGAGGGTCCCAAATGGCACACAGACCTCTCCTGCCGCCCGCTGCTCCCCTCAGCAGTGTACTTCGGTCCTTCTGCCTGCTCTGCTCCCCGCTCTGACTCTGGTGAATTCTCTCACCCTCCTGCGCTTCTGACTGTACCCAGTGCTTGTATAAATAAATAAAAATAAATCTTTAAAAACAAAACAAAACAAAACTGAATTAAAAGAAAAAAAAAAGAAATGAAGAAGCATAAGGTTGTGGCGTGCGCCTGTGGATCCCTCAGTGCCCAGCTGTAGAGATTAGGCATGAACTGGGTTTCTGCAGGTGGGCATCATGAAAGCTACCAGAGTATGTTGAGCAATTGCTTATGTAATTCTTGAGATGCATGTGCATTGGTATCATGAGACTGTTGAGGCCATCGTTATTTCTCCGTAACGCTCACCACAAGGTATTGAAGGGCATTTCAGGGCAAGCATGGGGTGCGGAAGGGCTTGTAGCTGTCTGTCAAAGACAGACTGTCCACTCCAGAGGACACGCATTTCTAACTGAGATGAGATGCTGGTCTGAGACTTGGGATGAGGGTCGGGGTTAGAGATAGATAGATTGAGAGATAGCAGGTGCAGGGACACAGAGGCTGGGTGGGGGTTGGGGGGAATCATAAAGGACCTGGGGCGTGGGGAGTGGAAGAGGCCCCTGTATCATTGGAAAAGAGGAGCTTATCCTTGCTGATGTTGGAGGAAAGAATCAAGAGAGAGATGAAGTAGTTGAGTGTGACAGTGACCAAATAAAGAAATAAACACCCTGGACACTGAGCAGTACCTAACTTGGCAGGTAGGGCCAGAGATATGCAAAGGCTGCCAGTAGGAGCATCCTGATGGACAGAATGGGGATGAGCAGAGGAGCCAGAGGTGAGAAGATCCTGTGTGTCTTAAGGGAGTCAGCTCACTTGCCCATTCCTCTGCAAATCCCAGGCTGCTTCATTCTTGTAGTGAGTTTTGTAAGCATGTTTTTAATAAAAAGAAATACCTACATTGAATTCTAGCACATGACTTTTTTGGCTACTGTTATTTTAATTTTTGTATCTCTTGGTGAAGTCAGCTCTGTCTGTCTTGTTATTTCTGTACTGATATTGAACTTCTCTTGATAGGAAGTGGCACCTCCTCAGGGTTGGCTTTTCTCACTCATTGGGCCTCCTAGACAGCTTGCTGCTACCCTCAGCCCCTGAGTCCTGGGCTCTAAGGAGGACTCAACCCAAACCTCGTGACCCATTTGGGCAGCCTGAGAATTGACCTCACTTCCTTGCAAGCTGCTGAAGGGAAGGCTTCACCCCGTACCCTAGAGCTTGGAGCTCCTCCGACTCAGAGGTGGACAGAGTATCGGCTCAACCTCTCAGGGCTTCCTCTCACCTGGGAAAATGCTGCCTCCCTAAACAGTGCAGCACAGCCCAGCCCCGTTGGTTTTCTCGTGTCTACTGCTTATGTATGTTTAATAAACAAAACCTTGAATGTTTCATTCTTTTAAAAAATCTATTAGCATGTATGTAATACATATAGAGATACACATGTTACACTTTAATTAAATGAATTGTATGTATGCTATATACCAATACAATTTATCATTATATTTCATGCATTTCACAGTGTGGCCACTGTGAAAACAGAAAAAAAGCCAGAGGTGTAGGGAGAGAGAGACTTCCCAACTCTCATGCACTGAGTCTTCTTTTGTCTTCTGTCCTTCCTTGCTCTGGGTCTTTGCCCTTCTCTTGGTCATCTGGTTCAGGAACTCAGTGTTGATGCAGGAAAGTGACGCCTTCCCTTCCCCTCACGCTCCCTGTTGTGAAGACTAGTTCCATAAATGAAATGCCTTTGGCAGATGAAGTTCAGTCTGCCTGGAATTCCCTCCCCATTCTGTCCTTGACTCCTTTTCAGTCACTGAACTCCCAAGATCTCTCTTCACGAAGCCTGCCTAGTCTGTTTCTCTTTCTTCTGCCTTCTCCTGCTCATTCTGTCTAAACCTTGTCCTTCTTCAGAAGCTGTATCCAACATCATTTCTTTGTGGATTTTTCCCTGCAAAGCCTGCCCTTCCTCTGGCCCCTATGCCTCCTAAAGTGTTTCTCCTTTCCCTGAATTCCCCCAATGCCCTGAGCGGATCTTAGATCTGCCTTGTTTACCATTAATTGGCCACGTATTCCCCTCAAACTCCTTGAGGACAGATGCTCTTCCTCATTATCCATGCGTCTCAAAATCTTGCTCTTAGTCAAGAAATACTTGCTTGCATTATTTTTTAATAAATCCTGGAAAGGTTTTTTTAAGGCAAAAGAAAGATATTGTAGAGTTTTAGTTTATCTATACTTGATATACGTAAGTTTCATTATTGTACTTACTACTTAACTTGCTTATTACTTACTGAAATAAGTCACATTATTTTAATATGGTGGGAACATTTAACGTGTCATTGATATGCCAGGTAGGAGATTTGCTTGCATAGCAGGTAGCAACTCCTGCCCAATTTTAGCATTGGGGGATAAACTGATCCTGGAGCAGTGGATATGCCTCGATCAGGAGAGAGCCCCCATTCACACTCATCTGTCTCTGACACCTTCCAGTGAACCACACTGACCCCCAGTAATGGTTAAGCTGGTTACTATGTCTACACAAACTGCATTAGGCTGTAAGTTTTATTTGTTTGCAGTCTGTTCATGTACGATAGATTTGCATCATTTGGGGGACATTTGAAAGATTATTCCTAAATTAATAGCAAGGAAATGTAACAAAAATGAAGATGAAACATTGTCAGAGATAGTCATTCAGTTAATCAAGACACTCAACAAGGGTTCTACATACAATATAGAAGACTGGGAGAAAATGAAGTGTTGAAAAAAAAAGAAAGAAAATGAAGTTTTGGGCAAGTTGCTTTTTAAAGCCAGACTGCTGCTGAGTAAAACGAGAGGGAAGTAGTGATGTTCCCAAGGCTGTTTAATCTGTATGTTCTTGGTAAGACCTTCGTTTCCTCCTCTTTCTATCAAGTTTTAAGGTTTCCTTCTGGTTCTTGCACTAATCATTAATAACTATACTGTGGTCACAGCTCAAAACTTTCCTATTGACACTTCAATCATTTTTAAAGATCTTGAATGTTCAACCTTTATAAAGCTAACCTTTTGCACTCTATTAAAATTTAAGAACCGCTTGATTCTCAGCGAATGCCCCAGCTACTGGATCATGAAAGCATTACCTTGTGCCAAGGGCATGATGCGGTACACTCATTCCTTTTTAACAAATAATAAGAAGTTTGACTTTTCATTTACACATCCTGCCAATTGCTAACAAGTTTCCATCTCGTTCAAACACCAGATTGATCCTAAGAAATTGAAAATATTGATTTAACCCTCTGTCTGATTTGTACTGCAGGCACCTGCTAGTGCAGTCTTAGCACATTACAATTGCTTGGCTGTAATTCCTCAGGGGACCACTAATAACTACCACATCTGTCTTTTCATCTTCCGAAATTATGCTAGCAGTTGTCCAAGTCAATTGTGATTCATTTGATACTGCTCTCCTTCAAGACATATTGCAACCAAATAGACTTGCTCACCAGTAATATATCTGATGACATAGTTAGTTCTCGTTAATTGACAGAATGATTCAGGCTTTTATGGATGGCATTAATTGGTCCCTTGTGTCCATGCAATAATTGACCAGACAGAAGAAGCAGCATTAGTTTTCACCCAGCCAGGAGAGTTTTGAGATGAGGTAAAGGTAAAAAAGATGACAAAATGTCTGTAATTTTAATCAAGACTTTATCAATGAATTGGGAAAAAAATGATTTGGAGGGAATTCTGATCATCTTACTTATGAATGTTGCATTCCAGACCACAGAGATGTGCTGACATGTAGATCTGCCTCCCCTGTTTTTCTTGTGCTGAAATGTTTGAATGCAGGGTGTAACTGGAATCTGATATACCAAAGCAGTAGAGTGCTGGACCTGAATGGAGATAATAAAAAAAAGGAAAAATGGCTTTTTGACATTGATCATTAGTAACAGAATAGACTGGATATGTGAATTCTGAAGATGTAAAATTTTTCTTACCTGTTACTTTGAGAGTTAGTCATACTCCCCAGAGTGTTCAGATAAACTCTCTCATCTTCCTGAAACTTTTTTCATATTCCTGAAAATTAAATTTAATCCTTTATCTATGCTGTTGGTGGGGTCAGAGAGCTTTGGCTTCCATTTTCCTGAGGGATAGACTTTTTTTTTTTTAAAGATCTATTTATTTATGCATACAAGAATTGGGTTACCGGCCAGAGATGCAGGGGGTGAGAAGATTCACCAAAGTCAGAGTGGGGAACAGAACAGGCAGACTGACTGAAATACACTGCTGAGGGGAGCAGCAGGCAAGTCAGGAGAGGTCTGCTGTGCCATATGGGTTGCTCCTTGGCCAGCTAGGGAATCGAACTCATGCTGCAGAGGCTGCGCACTGCTTCATGGGTTACGTCTTAACCCCTTGCACCACCAGGGAGGCCTGGGATAGAGTTTTTAATGTATAAATAGTTTTCACATTCTTTCACCACTTTTTATTGACTTACACAGAATTATTTGATATCTCCAGGTCCAGTACTATTTAACCATTTTACAAATTTACACTCATTCTTGAAGAACGCTTTCAGGTCTTTGCCTCTTGTGATTTTTTTAGGCCACACTGGCTGTCTCTTCCTTGTGCTTGCACATTTGGTCCCTTATTTAGTCAGCTAGACTTTGAGCTAGCCTTGGGTAAGAGTTGCATCTGTACACCTGAAATAGACAATTATATAAGAACATATTCAATGTTTGTAGAATTGAGTTGCAATAATTACATTTCGAGAAACGAGAGGTTAAAGTTTCAATTCAAGAAAGATGAGTTGGATAAAAATAGATTTCAAGAAATATGTATTATAGCCAGTGTCAACAAGTGATTGGATTACCAGCATTGGGGAACAGTTACAGTTTGGTGTAAAACAAACCAGTGAGGTATGAAAGATAAACAACTCAGTTCCCACTTGGAGAAAGGGTAGGGTGAGGTGTGAGTTATGTAGCATAGGTTTGCCTTTGATTAACTTAGATTATTTGTTCTTTTTAGGGCATTCATTACTTAGGCTGGACAGTGACTGGAGCAGATGTCCATGGGACTTTGGACTGTGAATATGATTCAGCCTCCTTTAAGGGAGTGCAGTCTCACAGACTTGGGCTCTGCTCCACGCTCTGCAGTTTATTAGCAGTGTGCTTTGAGTGAGAGCTCTTTAACTGATGGAAGGCTCAGCTTCCTCATCTGTAAGCTGGGAATAATAACAGTACCTGGCTTATTGGACATTTATGATAAGGAAAAGAGGTATTTGGGAAGTGTATTGCACAGTGGCTGCTACACACTAGTTACTCAGTAAATAGCACTTGTTAATGATTAAGGATATATTTTTGATTCTTGTGAGAATTCAGAAAGGTGGGAGTAAGTATAACTGTATATAGAAAAAATGTTTTGTGGTATTTTTTTTTTTTAACCTTGCCTTGAGTTGCACAGGTCAGCCCTGTCTCTGTGAGACCATGTGTCACTTCTACAGGACTCGAAGCATCATGTCCAGGCTCAGAAATTAGTGGAGGAAGAGTGGCAATGTGCTGATGTGCCAGTGGTGAATATGTGTGATTCCAAACTTTGGTGGAGTTTTCCTCCTCCTCCTGTCCCCTCCAACTTCCCTCCCCTTCCTACCTCCCCTCCCCTTCCTACCTCCCTTCCCCTTTCTACCTCCCCTCCTTTCCTTCCTCCTCCACCACCACCACTAAAAGGCAGCAGCTCTGCCATGGTGATCGGCAGTATTTGATCTTCACTGATTTGGAATGGATTGCTTGGGCTGGACAATAGATGCCAACAGTTTATGAGTCAATCTAACACTTTATGCTTTAACAAACACTTTTTTATTTATAGGAGAGTAATTTGGTTTGGCAGTGAGATTTTAAAAAGTGAAATTTATACAAACATTGATCTTGACATCTAAATTATGAGTGCCCTGGAAGTATGTACAGATCGTCCTCGACTTAGGATGGGCTTATGCACGATGAAACCATCTTAAGTTGAAAATATTCTAAGTCAAAAATGTATTTAACACACTTCAACTATCACAAATCATAGGTTAGTCTTGCCTACTGTAAACATATCCACAATGCTTATATTAGCCTCCAGTTGGGCAACAGCATCTGTTTTGTAATATAGTGTTGCAAATGGCATGTGGGCAGTATCTGTTGTTTATCCTCCCAATTGCTGGCTGACCAAGAGCTGTGGCATGAATACAGTTTTTACTCAAGTATCACTTTTGCAGCGTAGAAAGATCATAAGTTGAGGGCTGCCTGTATTCTTTTCTGGAACCTGTAGGTTTAGAAATGGAAGAAGAGAACTATGTAGAGAGGCAAACCGATGGACCTCAACCCTTGGAAGCCAAGGCTGGTACTTAGAAGTGAACTTGATAGACACAAAATCTTTCCAAATGAAAGGGATTGGCTGAGTAGTACTTGGTGGATGGATGAATGGACGGACGGATGGAAAGACGGACAGATGGACAGATGGTTGGATAAATGCCTTAATGCTACTATTGAAGTTTTATTGAAATTATATCTGAAATAATAATCTTAAAGATGTTACTCTTCCTGCAGTGACAGAGGGCACTGAGAATAGTGTAAATGAGTTTAATCAGATAAGTTCCTCCTAATCCCTCATTGAGATCTTTACATTGAGGGGCTGGCAATTGAACTTGGAACAAGAGGAACCTTAGTAATTTTGGAACCCAGCTGTCTTGAGGGGTTGAAGACCTTGGGATTTAGAAAAGAGGTAATAGATTTGGAAAAGAAATAAAATTAGGAAAAGGATGAGAGTAGAAAATCTTTCTTAATAGATTGAGAGGAAAGTCTTTTCCAATAGGATGACGTCTTCCTCTTCCTATTAGTGCTACTAAATATAGGTAGGTACTACTAGTAAGTACTATTAGTAGACTTACTCTTATGGGTAGATAGACATTTGTGGATGGGTCTTTCACTGATAACCTCACCAAGATTTTGCAGACTAGCTGGGGATCTATTTTGCACATTGTATTTTCAGGGGAAGTTTAAACCATCTTTCAATTTTTGACTCGAGGGCATAGAAAACCATCCATCTTATGTTGGCTACTCCCCCTACTAATATTTTCTCTGCTTTAAAGGTTCTTTTGATAAACTTTGTACCATGTTGAAGATGTCATGGGTAAAAGTGAGAAAGTAATGGCACAAGTCATAGAGCTTCCATATGATCCAGCAATTCCACTCCTAGGTATTTACCCAAAGGACACAGAAACATCAATTCCAAAGAACACCTGCACCCCTATGTTTATAGCAGCACTATTTACAATAGCTAAGCTTTGGAAACAGCCCAAATGCCCAAAAATAGATGACTGGATCAAGAAGATGTGGTACATATATACCATGGAATATTACTCAGCATTCAAAAAAGATAAACACATGCAATTTGCAGCAACATGGATGGCGCTGGAAGGGATCATGCTCAGCGAAATAAGCCAAAAAGAAAAAGAAAAATACCGGATGGTCTCACTCATAGCAGGAATCTAGATAACTTAAATAAGGGACCAGGAAAAAGAATAGCTATAAGAAAGTGAAAATCAAAATCAACAAAAAACTATGAACCAGAGACACTTTTTGGGGGTGGGGGCCAGGAGGGGAGGGATTGGGGTCAGAATGGGGCATGTGCAGTTGTATGGGGGAATATAAAAATAAAATTTATTATTTAATAAAAAAAAGGAAATAAGGAACCATCAACAACAATAAAAAAAAAAAAGAAGAAAAAGCAGACCTATTTTTTGTTAGCAAAGATCACCTCGGAAAAGTATTTTATTATGAAATGCAGTCTCCTTAAATACAGGGAAATCAGCTTTAATGTGAGCTTTTTTTATGTTCTGCAACTATGTGCTAGTTAATTAATGCTACTCATCCCATAGTGACTCTTTTTTCTCAAGCCAGACACACTTGCATATACCCTAGTGCATAAAGGCAAACAACTTAATTAACTTACTCTCCATCCATGATTTTCTTGAAATGAACTATTTATAATGTCCAATAGTTTACACCACAAACATTTTAAAATTTGTGTGGAATAATAAAAGAGACGGGCATGCTTTGTTAACCCTCTCGTTTCTTTCTTTGCCTCCATAGCTGTTAATATCAGAAGTAGCCACTCCCATCATACTCCAGGGATGTGTGTTTGAAATTATTATTAATTTCTGCAAGATTTCAAGTTTTGTTATTTCTTATTTCAGTTTGTGTTGATACTTCATTGAGCCTTTCCCTGTGCCAGGCACTAACCCCCAATTGTGCACAGGGTAGATGCAGCTGCTGCCCTTGATGAATTTTGAGTCTCTTTGGAAGCTGTATCTATATTGTTGGTTTGCTAGGGCTGCTGTAGCAAAAGACCGCACCTTGAAGGGCTTAAATAACACATTTATTTTCTCACTGTTACGGGGCTGAAGTCCAGGATCAAGGTGTCAGCAAGCTTGGTTTATCCTGAGGCCTCTCTTCTTAACTCGTAGATGACTGGGAACTCTTGTGTCTTTTCATAGCCTTCCCTCCAATGCAGATGCATTCCTAGTGACTCCCCTCTTCTGAGAAGCACACCATTCCTGTTGAATGAAGGCCCCACCCTTATGATTTCATTTAACCTTAATTACCTTTTTAAAGGCCTTATCACCAAATATACTTTCACTTGGGGGCGGGTGCATTAGGGCTTCAGTTTATGAGGGAGGATTTAGCTCATGCCCCCACCCTTAGGGCAGATGTACTAGAGTCAAGAACTAAGATGGGACTAGAAGTAGAAGCCGACCAGGCAGAGACGAAGAGGGTAAGGATCTTAGGCTGCGTGTTTGAAAGTCCTAAGGACTTGAGATGGAATGTGAATAATTAACTCTGAGTGGATGTAGAAACAGCTTCATTATTTTTGAGTCTTGAGTTTGAATGCATGTATGTACAAACTAGTATTTTATTGCATCAACTCTATAGAACTCAGTGTATCTTGTCTTATGTGAGGTGATTTGTGAGATGTGTTTAGTGGGAAAACAGGATAAAACATACTCAACATTTCCCTGTGGAGAGTAACTGAAAGTTATGAAATTGTTAGTGTGTGACTAAGAGGAATTCAGGGGCCCCAAACTGTTAAGGGGTACATGCATTGAAAGGGATTCAGCTATCTGCTCACAAAGGCAAAGAAAGTGTACTCGTAGTGTGAAAGATTTTTAGTGGAGTTTGTGTGCATAGAGAGAAGAAAAGAAAGAATATTCCTTAAAATAACCCCCCAAACTACCCATTCCCTTGTGGGCAGATGCCCAATTAAACAGGCTCGGCCTGAAGCAGGGCTGCTAAAGCCCAAAAACTTGCCACAAATCCAAGACACCCTCCAGCAGAGAACTACAAGAAAGGGATTAGGCAGGTCTAGGACAGAAGCAGAGAGAAAATGCAAAATCAAAGTATAAATCAAGATAACAGCTGTAATTGTCTCTGCTGAGGAGAGCCTCCCATATATTTCTCACCCACGTGTCTCTTCCAAGGGTCTCTACATGTCTCGCCTCCATGTGTCTCCTCTAAATCTCCTTCCCAGCAGTACCAGGATGCAAGTTGGGCTGTAGAAGTAGGAGTGAGGCTGGCCCACCTGTCTTTAGTGTTATATTCCTCTCAGCTCTGCCTCTAATTCCCAGTACTCCCCCACTCAGCAAGTCCAGTTCATGGCATATTGGGACTTGTACTCCAAGGGGACTGCATGAACATGGGAGTGGGGAAAATGGTGCCTACCCTTCATGAAGGCTTAACTGACAAAATGGGGTCACACATTAACCTCTACCCCATACACCTGTGCTGCTCTGGTTGTTTCTTGTCTCCCCTTTCATCCACCACCTACAGGAGCTGCCTCTAGGGTGATTTTTTTCTGCGGGTGGGTGCAGGTGTGAGTTGGATTGCCAAACAAGAACTTGGGCGATAAAAAAGAGGAAAAAGATCTAACATATCTGCCACCCAGAGTCAACCACTGTCAGCAGCATGTGACTTTGTTTATTTAAGAGTTGTGATCATCCAAATAAGTATGTATTATCTTGCTTTTGTGTAAGATAAGCCTTCTCTTTTAATTAATATTTTTAGGTAGATCTTGTCCTAAGACTTTCTGCCTGCATCTATGGAGGTGTCTCTTTTTCTTAATAAACCTATCCATTATAAAATACAAAAACAAACAAACAAACAAAAAAGACCACAACAAATTAATGCCTATTTATTTTCTACTCAGAGGGAGTTTATTTCACAATTCCTTATTTTTCGATGTTTGTTTCTTCTCCCCTCTGCCCCACCAAGATAACTGTGGCATACATCCTTTAGCAAAACTCCTCACGACATTTTCATATTATATCCCTTAATTATATATATATATATTTTTTAAAAAGATTTATTTATATAAGCACGGGGTACAGTCAGAAGCACGGGAGGGTGAGAATTCACCAGAGCCAGAGGGGAGAGCTGAGCAGGCAGACTGACAAAAGTACACTGCTGAGGGGAGCAGTGGGTGGCAGGAGAGGTCTGCGCCCCATGTGGGACCCTCTCCCGGTGGCCGGGGATTGAACCAGTGCTGCAGAGGCTGCGGGCAGCTTCGCAACTCAGCGCTCAACTGCTGCACCACCAGGGAGGCCCTCCCTTAATTATATTATGAGCAGAGGTTATTTTTAAGGCTTTTGATACATATGATCAAATTGCAATCTAAGAGGATTGAATCAATATATCAATATATCCCCTAATAGCATTGTATATCCTTGGAAGCATCAAGGACTACCTATTTTTTTTTTTTTTTAATGGTAACTACAGTTCTGGTGGTGAGCCTAATGTATAGACAGGTGTTGGCTTAATAGTCCATAAACCTGCCGGAAACCTATGTTGTAAACCAGTATTTCCTAATTTTTTTTTAACACTGACTTGACTACATGTGAGGATGGACCTCTTCTCATTTTGTGAAATGTTTCTTCTCTTTTGAGTCAGCCTCAGTGTCCTTTGACCAGTCCTTTCTTTGCTGCAATGGTTCTTCCAGGGAAACGTTTTCTTTTAACCTGCAGTAGTGACTCTGGAGGAGTGAGCCCCTATTTCTGTTTGACCAAGGGATGATTGCATTTAGATCATATTTAAATTAATGTCAGTGAGAAATGAATTGGAATGAATTTATACCTAATATAAATAGGTACAGTGTTTGGGGTAGGTGCCAGATGCCCACTGGCTGATATCACAGAAACATTCCTTACTGATCTGTGATAGTTTTCTAAGGGAGGTTTAAGATCCTTTAAACATTTAAGAAAACCAAGGTTCAGACAAATTCAAACTGGAATTTGAACCAGGTTTCCCAACATCCAGGTGGGGGCCTGGGTATCCTTCTAATCCATTGAATCTACCTTTTATGAAAAATTCCATATCTATGGCTTTCTATAATGATATAATCCAGCTGGTTTGTGTTGGCGCCATGCACTGTGTTATGTGACTCTTGCAGCAGAATAGAGACAAGCATAATTACCCCCAGTGAAAGTGATCCTAGGAATCACCTTAGGCTGATAAGGATGGACCCCTTACTGAGGTCCCTTGTGTCTGGAAAGAAGAGACTTGGTAAGGAGACAAAGAAGTTTAAATCATTAGTGGATAAAAGTAGATTTAGCCGGTGTTTTCCTGGAAGTTTCAGTAGAATTAGAAAGGATTTTTAGGTGGCCTCCCCGGTGGCGCAGCGGTTGAGCGCTGGCTTGCGAAGCTGCCCGCAGCTTCTGCAGCGCTGGTTCGATTCCCAGCTGCTCCCCGGCCACTGGAGGAGGGTCCCACATGGCGCGCAGACCTCTCCTGCCGCCCGCTGCTCCCCTCAGCAGTGTACTTCGGTCCTTCTGCCTGCTCTGCTCCCCGCTCTGGCTCTGGTGAATTCTCTCACCCTCCCGCACTTCTGACTGTACCCAGTGCTTGTATAAATAAATAAATAAATCTTAAAAATAAAAAGAAAGGATTTTTAGGACAGAAGGTTGCATAGTATATTTTATGTTTTGTTACTATGTTACAGCTGACAGAGCTATTTGTAGAGAATGGCTCAGAGAATGATCATTCAGAGAAACAATATAGATAGAGGACTCTAATTTTTTAAGGTTGAAATTAATGAATGGAGGAGCGGATTGCTCCTGTAGCAGTGCATGGCATGTGCTGCCTGGGGCAGATGTGCACTGAGGGAGGTCAGGAGGTCTGAGACATCACTGCCCTGGTGGGTGATGACTCTCCAGGGGTTAAAGGGGTTCCTTTCATGTTTGAAGGTGCACTGTATATTTGCTCAAAATTAGTTTCTTTACCTCCTCTCTGCCATATCATCCCTCTGGCTAAGAGAGAAGCTATTCTCTTCAGTAAA
Organism: Talpa occidentalis; assembly: GCF_014898055.3. Taxonomy (NCBI): domain Eukaryota; kingdom Metazoa; phylum Chordata; class Mammalia; order Eulipotyphla; family Talpidae; genus Talpa; species Talpa occidentalis. Next base: position 28,761,531 of record NW_023603184.1, read on the forward strand.
ATTTTGAATCTATGGGATTTTGAAAGTAATTCTGTCACCTCAGCTAAGCAATGTAATCCCTATGAACCCTAACAAAGTTCTGAGTTGAGAATTTGGCTGGAACTTCCTCTTGTGAAAGTTAATACGTTCAGGAGGATCCTGAGCAGGATTTCACTGTTGAGGAGACACTGAGACCATCATACTTTCCTTTATAATACTGAATGTGGACAGTGCTTTTTGACTCCAAGAATGTCCCAGAGCTTCTGATGCTTTAAGGGGAGGATCTGACCTTTACTTTTTGATTATGTAATTGTGATCAGACTAGACTCTGGGACCTAATTCCAAATATATCCAGATTAGCCTTTTTTGGTCTAATTAAGAATTTTGGATTTAAATTCTGTTGAAAGAAAAATTAAGGGCCTGTTTAATGCAATTACTAAATGTTAATGATAAAAAGCACCTTAAAGGTAAATCTTAGCATTTAAGTAAAAAGTTGACACAAAGCACTGGTTTATTACAGATTGTTCTGAAATGCACCCTCTGAGTCAGGAGGCCTCAGTTCTTTCCAACTGTACACTAGGGATGGTGTGACCTTGCTTGTGTCTTTTGGCTTCACTTTGCTTAATTTTTCTCTTCTGTCCCCACCCCCTGGCCATGAAGTTGATATTGATGGATGAATTAGCCCTAGGTGTCTTCTAAAGTTAAACAGTTCAACTCTCGGACCTCCCCTCGTGGCGCAGGCGGTTGAGCGCAGCACTGTGAAGCTGTCCGCAGCCTCTGCAGCGCCGGTTCAATCCCAGCTGGCCGACGAGGGTCCCACATGGTGCGGCAGACCTCTCCTGTCGCTCCCGCTGCTCCCCTCAGCAGTGTCTTCAGTCCTTCTGCCTGTTCTGCTCCCTGCTCTGTCTCTGGTGAGACCTCTCACCCTCTTGGGCATCTGGCCTGTACCCCGGTTCTTGTATAAATAAATAAATAAATAAATCTTTAAAAATAAATAAACAGTTCAACTCTCTAATATTAACATCTAAGATTAGAGCTCCTCTCAGTCCAGGCATTATGGCTACAAATATTTTCACTATTTCTCATTGATTTTAGTGATAATATTTGTAATTATGAGGCTTTGGTAGGGGAAAAACCGCACACATGGCTTAAAGGGGTTTCTCAACAGAAAATCTGTGTGGCTCAAACCAGGGAAGAGGGCTCACTTATAAACTAGACAGAAAACATGTCATTCCACAAAGAGCTCATGAAAGACCTCTGAACACTGCTTTTCATAGGCTTGGGCAGGCTCCCTAATTGGTTTGCAAAATGATAGTTTTCTTCCAACTTATGTACTAATTGTTTAAAATATCCTAATTTCAGAAATAAGTACTGTACACCCTCTATATATTTCTGGCTCATTGACTCAGTCAACATTTATGAATCACCCCCTGTGTGTTCGGTGGTATCCTGGGGGCCAGCACAGAGGAGTTACAGGATAAAGCCCCTGTGATCTAGTGCTTCAGAGACTAGTAGAGAAAATGGTCATGGAAGCAAATGACAATAGGATGTGTCGAGGTTATGAGTGCAGGAGACCATCAGCAGTGTCACCAGAGTGTCACCACTTGCAGGTGATGGAAGCCTTTATTGAAAGATGAATAGAAACTTGCAGGCAGCAACAAGAGTTGGCATTCTAGGTATAGGACATGATAGAAAGCCCAGGGATGAGAAAGAGGTATCAAAGTTCTTTGGATAAGACTTGCTATGTTAAGAAATAACACTCTGGGCCTCTCTGGTGGCACAAGGGGTTAAGACACAACCTATGAAGCTATCCACAGCCACTATAGTATGAGTTCAGTCCCAGCCAGGGAGCTACCCACATGGCACAGCAGACCTCTCCTAACTCTCCCGTTGCTCCCCTCAGCAGTATATTTCAGTCAGTCTGCCTGTTCTGTTCCCTACTCTGTCTCTGGTGAATCCTCTCACCACCCCCCACACACCTCTGGCCTGTACCCCAGTTCTTGTATGCATAAATAAATAAATCTTTTTTAAAAAGCCAAAAGAAGAAATAAAGCAATAGTAAAAAATAATCAATTAAAAAAAAGAAATAACACTCTGCATGTACATAATGTTAAGGAAGGGTGAGAGTTGCAGGTGGATAAGAAAAGCAGTTATGAGACTATTTGAGAAGATCAGAAAGAAAATGGTAAAGGTGAGTTGGGGTGGGGTTCCTGGAGGTGTGGGCCCTGGAGGTGTGGATGGATGTTTATGCCGTTGAATGGTTATGTAAGGATTGTGTAAAGAATGGGAGCCAGAAGAGGGTGTCACATGTGGTGGTGGGTTTTCTAACTTGTGGGAATTGTCTGGATTACTCTTGAGGGCCCCCTGTTAGGGAGTGATCTTAGGATGCTCAATGTGACATCTCTTACCGACTTAGGAAGCTGCTGTCCATTCGGTGAAACTTTTTACATGCAAAAATTAAGAGGCAATCAACAGCAGTATGCTAGTAAATGTATTAAACCACATGTACATACACACTGCTGCATACATACGTCTTGATTAAAATTTTTGTATAGAAACAAAAACTTACAAATACTGATTAAACATACAGTGCTTTTTATTATAAATTCCACCTAGACAGTTGATTCTCGCCAAATATTTTTACTGATTTCTTTCCATTTTTCTTCATAACCAAACTATGATTGCCGTTGTCCAGAAGAGTAACCACCCTGTAGCCCAGCCTGTGCCTCAGTGTGGGAGAGTGGAGCCCTTGCCTCCCCACTCTCACTAGAGCACAGGACCACTGCACATAGCTCTGCTTCGTCCGTGCTCTCTCCCGACCACACACCTTTCAGCAGCTGCCCTTGGTTTTTGCCCCTACTCATTCCCCCATGGCCCGTATCGGTGATGAGAGTCCAGGCCTGTGAGCATAGGAGCCATGTAAATCCCAAGGGGGTGCTTGATCCTTGGAACCCCACTTGAGAACCCTTGTGTCAGCACAAGATTCCACGCCAGATGAAACCGATGGGGACCAGTACAGACCACCGTAATCACTTTTGCACTTGAGGATATTTATAGTAGAGGTTTTGAGAGACATAATTCAATTTTAAATGGCTTACCACTTTAGCTCTCTGTTCTTTCAACTTTTTTCTTTTTTTTAAGATTTATTTATTTATGCATGCAAGAGCCGGGGTATAGGCCAGAGGTGCAGGGGTGAGAGGATTCACCAGAGACAGAGTGGGGAACAGAACAGGCAGATTGACTGAAATACACTGCTGAAGGGAGCAGAGGGCAAGACAGGAGAGGTCTGTTGCGCTATGTGGGTTGCTCCCTGGCTGGCCGGGGATGGAACGTGTGCTGCAGAGACTGCAGATTGCTTCAGAGTGCTGTGCTTAACCCCTTGCACCATCAAGGAGGTCCTCAGCTTTATTCTTGCCTTCCATGTACTCCACCACGTACATCTGTCTTTTCTATTTTTTAGTCTCTTCTGCTGATATATTTTCCTCTGTTCTCCCCACACTTTTCCTTTTACTCTCTCACTCTCTGGGTTTGATTCGGGGCTCTTGGGGTTCAGTTTCAGCAGTAGGCTCTCAACTTCTGGACCGAGGTTTCCTGCTCAGTCTGAATCTTTAACTCTGCATGTCCAGTTGCTTGTTGGACAGCTCAACAGGGGCATCCTTTTGCACCTCTAAATAAGAAGTTTTCAGTCCCTTCTTGCTTTTTTGCAGGATTACTTACTCCCCAAATTCAGGTTCTAACCACTTCTCACCTGAACTGTTGCTCTCTTTTCCTTGCCTGTCTCCCTGCCTCCAGTTAACCCCCTAGCCTTCATTCCATAGACAGATTTATCCTTCCCAAACCCAGGAAGGTGTTGAAGCATCCTATCAAACTGCTGGCACTTTCCATTGTCTGCAGAATACTGTCTAAACTCTTGCATGACTGTGTCACTGTAGCAAATTTAGGTCATTTTCTGATGTTCCTTTTGCTACTTATTCATAAACCAAGCTAAATAAATAGTCCCAGTTGCACACTCACAGTGAAAGGTCTGTAATTAAATTGTAAAGAAAGGCCAATCAAAATTCATATAATGGGAATGATTGTTTCTGAGTAAGAGTCTTTCTGTCTCAACTTTTACTTATTTTCATTTTCATAACACAAATGACCATCTATTGGCCCCAGATGCCTAGGTCTAGGGTTCAGCTGGCATTGTGACTCTCCCCTGTGCTGGTCACATAATGTGGAGTGCTGTGTGTGTTAACAGCTCTAGCCAGCTCTCTGCAGAATCTCCTCTCAAGGACATAGGGGCCACATTTGCATCAGAAGCCTCTTGTTCTTCTCTGAGGTGGAAAAATGAGATAGATTTCACATTAAGAGAGTTTCTATATAAATGATGTGACCTCGTGAGTGGAGTGGAATTAGACATGCAGCGACTTTCTGAGGTCTGGTACACATTTGTTTGTTCCCCCTGGACAAGGGAAAGTTGTTCTGGAAATTTATCCTTCCTGTCCTTCAGCTGGTTAGTCCCAGAGCCAGACCTGTCTGAAAAGTGAAATGAAATACTTTCTCTCTTCTCAACTTGTAGTTGTCAGGAATTTGTTACTGTCTGCTAGAAGCCTTTCAGCATGAAAACATGCTAAAGTCAGTGCATGTGTGAGTGTGTCATGTGGGAAGTTAGATTATCATGTGAGTGCAGAGAAGGACTTAAAACTAGATTATTCGTATGTGAAAGGGGGAAAAGGGAACAGAACTAAAAAAGAAAATTTTTAAAAACATAAAACCACTTGGGCCTCCCCTGGTGGTGCAGCGTTGAACTGGCCTCTGCAGCGCCAGTTCGTTCCCCGGCCGCCGGCGAGGGTCCCACACACACAAAAAAATATATATATATATAAAACCACTCTGGATCTGTCTCGCCCCACCCCCTCTCTCCCCCCACCCCACCCTTGCCCACCTGCACTTCTTACAGACCATGGGGTAGCTAGATTGTAAACTCTTTGGGTGTGAAGTTACCACCTTTTGTCCTCCTTTGGTTCTGTTAGCTGCCGGCCCCCAAGTCATGCTTATAACAGGTGCTCCGAAGCCACTGGCTGTAGAGAGTGTCTCTCTAGTCTTAGTACAGCTGTTGAAAGGGTGGGGATGGATACTGGTTCCAGTTGTTCCCCACCTTCGTGCACATTCTGTGCTTATCCCTCACCTTCATTTTTCCCCAAGGAAAACACTAAGGTGAATGTTGATTTTGCATTGTTCTTGGAAGGATCTGTTTAGAATCCTCTTGGGCTTTTCCACCCCCCAACTGTAGGCCCCCCTTTGCCCTGTCCTGGGCTGCTCTCTGTAACCTCCTTTCTTGCAGCTGCTTGATTTACTAGGATGCATTGCATTGTTCTTTGGTGTGGACCTTGCAAATTAGGTGCTCAGAGGGAAATGGAAAGTGGAAGATTGAAAGATAGTGGTACTTTCTGGTGCCTCTCTGATTGCTTGTGTTCGGAAGGAATATAAATCAGGTATATCATCATTGTGTATTATGACATTATAGGGTATTAGACTTTGGGGGGAGCCAAGGCCCAAAGAGTTTAATAACTTTCTTAAGTCAGTGACTAGTTAATGGCAGAGTTCTGAAGTCTGTATTTTTCCTTACTAGGCTATTCTAGGGGAGCTGGAATGTCTCTTTTGAAAGTGTATCATGGCTTCATTAAGTAGAAGCCTCAAGGTTCCATCTGTTAAAGAAATGTAGTCAGTTTTTCTCAGGTGCTTGAATTCTGGTGAGCAAGCTGATCCTAACCTCTCAAATCATTTAATCAGAGCAAAGAAAAAAAAAAAAACACTAATGTTAAACATGGGAGCCTGTTACAATGATATATAGCTTGTCATAACACATTATAATGTTACAGCAAATATATATAACTCATGGAACATTCTCAGGGGGCTTTTAACTCCCTTTAAAATTATACTCCAAGCCTCCAGCAAGGTTGAGCTGTGGAGGTCTCTGAGGCTACCACGCCACTTTGACAAAGCCAATGTTATTAAGAATCCCCTCTGCAACCCCTGCACTGTGTCTCTGGGCTTAAAAGTATGTTTGGTTTTGTCAGCACCTGGAAGTGGGAAGATGTGAGGAGAAGTCTGGAGGGGGTGGTATCCTAAGCTTGCTGGAGAGTTGGAGTCTCTGTTGCCATGGAAACCACACTGCTGCCTCATTTTATTAATGGAGGCTCCTTGAATTTCCGGAGTTGCTCGTGCTCTGTGCCTCCTGTAAATTCATTCTAGAGAAATGCAGGTTGACTTTAAAGATATTTCACTGTCATTTCTCAGGTATTCCCTCCTGGTTCCTTAGGAGCTCCAGAAAATTGTCAGTGTGCAGTTTCAGAACCATTGATTTTTATCTGGCAAGCAGGCGTGGAGGCTATTTCCTTCCTTTCATGCTTAAATCGTGTTTATGCCTGTCTGCCGTGTTCAATAAGTGAAGTTTTTATTATGCCGCTTTGGAATTACATGAGTTTAAGACAAGGGAAGTGGGAATGGAAAAATTAAGTGATCAAATACATTGAAAACCTTGATACTGACTATGAGGGAGTTTTAGGTTTCTAAGCCTTTCCTAACGGTTAACATTCTAAACTTTGTTTATCCAGAATGAATGGTTTGTTTCTTCCCATTCCAGGAAGACACTTTCAGAAAATGTTTCAGACAAATGTTCTAAAAGTCCAGTCTAATTTTACTCAACTAAGTCTCCCCAGCCGGGCATATTAACGGTATTGGAAGTTGTCTCCAGGAAAAAAAAAAAAAACCAAAAACATTTTTCCAGCTAATTGTTTATCTGGGGGGATGCAAATGGTGGTTTTAAGCCTTTAAGTCATCCATCAAGCCTGGCAGCCTCTATTGTCTCCTTGTTGAATTTGAGCCAAGTGAGACTTCAGAGGGAGCTACATAGACCTGACTCTGCCAAATCTGTGTTCTGGGGTGTTCCCAGAAACTGGGTCATGCAGGTAGAGGTCCCCTCAGCTTGGGAAAGATCCTGGATCTCCATTTTCTCAAGTCACTTTGAAGTAGAAAGTAACTCTCTATGTAAAGTAGAAATGATGGGACTTGTTCCCTCTGTCTTTCCCATGTCTCTGAATCAGTTAGTTTTTAAATGCATTTTTTAGATGTAATAAAATACTGTTTATAGTCAGCTACAAAGTAAGTAATTACAATGCGGCAAATGAAATTCAATATTGCTTTGTCGTGGTTTTTTGAATTTTAATTAGACCAGTCTTAGAGTAAATTATAAATGCGGCTGCTTTTGTTGTGACAAGTGGCATTGACAAAATATTAATCTAATGGATTGTTATTCACAGAAGCTAAATGCCTTCTCTAGTCTGTAGGCTTTTGAGTGTTTGTTTTTTGTTTTAATTTTCAGTGTATGTTTTAGAAAATCCAGAGGAAAAAAAATGAAATCTTGAAACCACATGAAATCAGAACTTCATGTATGGAATATTCCATCCTTGATATCTTGCCAACCACAATTGCGTGCCTGTCATTTATGGCACTGAAAACTTTTTTTTTCACCAGATGTCTCTGTGGTCACTTTTTTGGTATCATTAAAACCAACTATTGACTACAAAGCCTGATATTAAAGAAATAATCAACCCACATTCGTATTAGATCATTTCCCTTTTATTTTACATCGTAAATTACCTAGTAGTGGTGTTTAAAAATGGCATTTTGTTGGTTTCATTACTCCTTTTATAGTTAAATTAACCAAGTTATTTTCTTTGGGAATTCTTTTAACTTGACTTAAGTAAAGTAAATGTATTGTTTATATTTAGAATGTAAAGTAAAATATATTCTGTACAGAATATATTTTTCAGTTTATGTTCTGAAACTAATTTTTCTATTTATTTGTTTCACTCCATTATAGTATAAATGTTTTCTTTGTTTTAATATTTTAATGTTTAAAGTGAATGTGAAGATTTCTTTACAAAGTCTTTACATCAGACCTGCAATCTTTTTTAATAAGACTAATTTCAATCCAAGGATAAAATCCTTGTATTTTGTTTATCCCCTTTATTTTTCAAAACTGACCTAGAATCTAAAGGTTAGAGTGAAATCAATTTCACCCCAAGCTTTTCCTTCACTGTGTTAAAATTGTTTGCAAAGCAGAGCCAATTACTTGTGTGTTTGTGTGTGTGTGTGTGTGTGTGTGTGTGTGTATGTGCCTGTCTGTCTGCATGTGTGTTGGTGGGTGAGGTGTAAAATTATATTATTTCATCAGTTTCCAAGTGGGATTGTTGCCTGTATGTTTATCCAGGGATTAAATTCTTGCCTCTGTCACCACCACCATCATCATCATCAGATCTTGGGGTGGGGGGGGGGGTTGAGGAAGACAAGGATAGAGAAAGTGTGAGACATTTGGTTGGAGACATCCAAATATGACAGCAGAATAATCACTACAACAATATGGCAGTGGAGCATTTGCTGACTTCAGAGTGCCAGATCAACCCCAATATTTTTTCAGGGATGCTAAACCTCTTGTAACTGCTAAATTGGATTTGTCACTGAATGAAGTATCAGCTGCTGTTGGACAAGGCCATAAAAGCCAGCCGGCTGGCTCTTTGTAGGCAGGGCTTACCCAACGATTGATATGTTTTAGCACTTTTGGGATTATTGTGATTAAGAGGAAACTATTCTGAATGAGAGAGAAAAGGGGGTAAGGACACAGAGCCCACAGCTGGTGAGCAGCATGTGTTTTGCTGCTGAGGAAGTCACCATTATGGCTTTCTCTGGGTTCCTGCCCTGATTGACGGGTATGAAATCTTTATATGAGGAAGCGGTGTCCTTATTTCCTCCAGTCGCGACTCTCCCTGCAGGGCAGTGGGCATTTGGAATGTCATGGGCTTGCGAATTCTGAATGCTTTTAAATCACACATGCATACACACGCATGGAGTAGCTAAATGTGGTCGTCTACACACACGAGTTAATTGAGTTAACGTGTGGGGATTTGAGTCATAACAACAGAGCGTCCTCTAAGCTTTGCATGAAAAATACACCTGCATGAAAAATACACCTCTGTGTAGTTTGTGTCTGAGTTGCTTGGATGTGTGTGATGGCTCAGTGGACAGTGCACAGCAGTGAATTTGTTTAGAGCTCCTGGCTGAGGGTTCTTAAGTCCAGGAACCTTACTGTCTTTTTGGGGCAGATTTGTTCTCAAGAAGCACCTGCTCCCGGGAGTGGTAGAGCTTTTGCCCAGGTCTTGCACTGGCCAAGGCAGTCCCCTCTGAGAGCAGCTTGTTGGATCTACTGGACTTTGAAGCTGCCCAGTACTTGCAAATGCACATGGAATCGGTTCCCTCTTTGGCCATCCCAGGAGGCTGTGCCTGGTTCACGCTCAGAGTTTGCTCAGCATACCGCACAGGAAAGAGGCTGGCCTGCCAGGTCCTGCGGAGTATCTTTCCAAGCCTGTGAAAAGCAAGAATCATCCAGCAGCAGAGCATGCTTACAGCTGGCCCTTTGCTAGCTTTGATCTGCGAATCAGGCCGCACCATGAATGCCCTTATTGTCATGTTATGTGTACACAGTGTGTGAATTATTGAAAATAGGGAGGCCTGAGCCTCATCTGGTAGAGATTACAGTGCAGGCATGCTGGGCGAAGGTCTGTAATTGAAAATCCCCAGATGCTGTTTACTTGGCCTCTGTCACATGACCTGCTGCAGGAAGATTGCCTGAACAAAATGTTGCCTGCATGGGGAGTGGAGCCCCCTCCCCCACCCCCAGAGCCTCCACAGGCTCAGTCTGTACACAGCTTAAACACCTGCCCAAAGGATTTTTAAAGGCTTAAAATAGATTCACTCATAGCATTTAAATAGAGGGCATCTTGCTTGTTGGTTTAAACTGCTTAAGCGGTTGTTGACTTGTGGAACCTTCTATCCACACAAGGGTTTGCTGGATAATTTCATTCTGAGATATCTTTGCAAAGCAACCTTCAGGGCAGGAGCCAGATAAGGAGAAGGATAAGTAGTTTGGGCTCTGCCTTTTCTTAAAAAAATCAAATGTGTGTGTGGTGAATGAGCTTACAGAAGAAGCCACATAGATGTTGTATGTATTGCTTTTCTTTAAAAAAGAGTGGCTACCTAGAATCTGTTCCTGAGGGAGCTAATTCATCTGTGTTTTATCCAGTTCATTCTTACCTGTTCTCCCAATGAAAAAGTTGACATGCTTTTTGTGAAAATTTGTTTGTCTCAATTTAAGTACTATATGTTAGCCTTCATGTGAGGGGTGAACTGAGGCAGGATGCTAAATCTAAAATTGATGAAAATAGATGAAGATCACAAGAGTTAAATATAGCAGATTGGGCTAATTTTGAAGAAGGAAAGACTAAGTTTACTAGGGTCTTTCCTAGAATAAAATACTCATTCACCATCCTTTATTGCCACCTGATATCACAGGTTTATTGTATTGCCACTTTCATTTCTCAGTGCCAAGGAATGAGAAAGTTCATGGGCATTTCAGCATTCCATGTGCCTGCAGCTAGACTGTGCATTCCTCGAAGGCAGGAATTGTGTTGTATTCTTTCTAACCCGGTGCCTGTGAGCACCCACATTGCCCTTTCTGTTCCTGTGCACCTGTTCCCCACCCCTCCTCGCTTTCTGCCAAAGAAAACATTCAGTTCCCTCTTCCTGTGTGCCTTGATGTCACTTCTGGAAAATACTTTTTCTTTAAAGAAGGGCCTAAAATCAGCAGTAGTGCTATCATTAAGCAGCACATTCTCAAGACAGTGTCAGGAGGTAGAGTTGGAGTAGGATGTGGGTCCTGCCTTTTCAAAGGAAAGAGCAAAACCCCCCAAGGAGGGGACAAGTGTGGCCTGGCGAGCACTGTGCTAAAGACATGCAGTGAGCTGAAGGAGAGATGAAGAAATGCCAGGGAGTCAGGAGGCACCATTTGAACTGGGTCCTGGCAGCTGGGAAATCAGCATTCAATGGACCAGGGTGGGACCTTGAGGGCAGGGTGGGGCTGGGGAGGTCGTGTACACAGAGGGAATGGCACCCGACACCTGACAGGTTGAGAGTACATAGGAAAAAGGGGCAAAATAAATGAGTTTGTACCAGTAACATTTTAATTTTTTTACAGGGAGAAAAGCTGTATATTTCCTGGGTAATTACAAATTGGGAAGAACAAAAATGGGTTGACTCTTTAAAAATTCTTAAACTCGGGCCTCCCCGTGCGAAGCTGCCCGCGGCCTCTGCAGCGCCGGTTTGATCCCAGCTGCTCCCCGGCCACTGGAGGAGGGTCCCACATGGGGCGCAGACCTCTCCTGCCGCCCGCTGCTCCCCTCAGCAGTGTACTTCGGTCCTTCTGCCTGCTCTGCCTCCCGCTCTGGCTCTGGTGAATTCTCTCGCCCTCCCGTGCTTCTGACTGTACCCAGTGCATGTATAAACAAAACAAACAAACAAATAAATAAATAAAAAAAAACATGCCTCTATAAAAAAAAATAAAATAAAAAATTCTTAAACTCAACAGAAAGAGGTAACCTGTTTGGTTTGCACCATCTAAATTAGGAAGCTCATTTCAGAGGCCACTCCTTTCACCTTGAGAGCTGGCCTGGACATCCCTGCCGCTGGCTACCCCTGCTTTCCAGAGTAGTTGGAGGTCACCAGAGCAGTGGGGTAAATGGAGGCAGGGTTGCCAACAGTGGGGGACGTCTTAGAACTTTTGTCTCAGACTATTCTGCAGTATATTTCCTTTGACCCTCCTGGTACTCTGGTTGTTTATTTTTTTGTTGTTTTTGTTTTTTAACCATTGTGTGATTCTTGCCTCATTTCTCATCGTAAAGTGTAAGCTCCTTGAGGGCAGAAAATAGGTATTACTCCAGTCTATTTCCTGTGGTGAACAGTGCAATGCCTTTTCCGTGGGAATATTCAGCCAATGTTACTGAACATGACAGGGCGTGTTCTGGGGCCAGATTATGAAGCCCTTGAATGCATGAAGAGGAGTTGAGGTTGAATCTTGTATTCTAGGTCATGACTGGAGAGCGTTTACAGTGGCACATGTATAGTTCAGTCCACCTCATGGATTGTGGATTGGGCTGTTTCCTCTTCTAAGGTTTTGTTCTCATTAAGCACTTAGTAATATCTTGTAATAAGTTAACTTTTTACAGAGACTATTTTCAGAGCAGTTGGTCTTAAAGTTAAGACCAACTTGAAAAACAAAACTGGGCTCAAATCCCAACTTCATGTACTAGTTGACAACTTGGATGTGTTTCTTAACTTCGGTAATTTATAAAATGGAAATCAGGTGATGGGATGGTTAACTCTGTGAGTATGTAAGCTCCGTGCTTTGCATGGTGCTGACACTTGGGTATTTAGCATACATTACTGGTCAGCTTTCTAACACCTCACTATGTCTCTACCTCCCATAAAATATTATTTTATTTAGTTTACCCCCAAGTTTCAGTTTCTTCAGTTTGACTGCAATTTTTTAAAATGCTTCACTTTATGACCATGGTTTCATTATTATCTTTTAAAGAATTACTGTCTAGACACTTAGATTTCATTAATACATATTTTCTAAGCAGTGGGCAATTCAGTATGTCATTTTGATTTAATGCTTGCATAACTCACCTTTGTATAGCTACACCTGTATAGTTATAGAAGTTGCTACTTAATTCTTTTAGTGATAGTTGTGTTTTTACACTAAGAACTAATTCTGGAAATCCAGTGGGGGACAAGCTGTTTAATGCATTGCTTTCAGCCTATTCATGAGATAATTTTACAGTCTGCCACAAATTATAAGAATTTTGGCCACACTTAGCCCTTGGCAAATATCTAATTCCTGCTTCTTTATTCAATGAGAATCTATTCTAAATTAAAAGATTATTGTAGCAAGTAAGTAGCTTGCACAATTTCCTCTTAATGTTAAGATAGTACAGTAAAGTGTTCCTTATACTTGGAACAACTTTTATGGTCTTATCATTTGGAAAATTTAGAGCGATGCAAAGATTTTGAAAACATTTCCCATGTAAAATGAAAAGATGTTCAATTTCAATGACATTGAAAGTAGATGCCCTTGGCAGGGCATTCCAGGCAGAAAGTGTTTAAATGCTGGGTTGGACCTTATGTATCTTTTCTAACAATGAAAACATATAACCAAGGGTGGTGACATTGCATGATAGCTCAGGACCACTTGACATCACCTGGAGGGGCCAGAACCTCCACTGGTTGTTGCTGATGCAAACAGCCACCCTCCAGGGAAGGTGCTTTATCCCCACTTTTACAAGTGAGGAAATAGAGACTCAGAACAGTTATGCAGGGTGCCCGCGTGCACAGTTATTAGATATATGTCCAACTTCCCTAGGAAGATCTAGACAGTCCTACATCTGAGTTTAAGAAAAAAGAAGGCAGGATGGAAGAGGAAAGGAAGGAAATACAGGTCTATACTATTCCCACCATCAAAGATTCTCCATTAAAAACCAGCAGTTTTTAGCACATTGAATGTGTGGCTTTCACACTTCTCTAAGGCCAAACAATTAATAAGCAAACAGAGTGTTCTCAGCAAAGTTTTTGATTAACAAGACTCTCCCGGGTTAATGTTGAAGTTAGCTTTTTTTTGGACCAGATCCACATTATTGTGACCTATGGAAGCCAGAGGGGGTCGCCGAGGAAAAGAGCATGTGCAGGCGGGTCACACACTGCCAAGGTCAGAGAGCAGATCAGAAGTCTCGTAAGCTGTGCTGCTCTGGCCTACAGATTTCAGGTGATATTGGCAGTACTGTCCAATTCACATGATTATTTCTAGATAATATTTTCTGATTTTGTTCATCTAGATGAGAGAGCTTATTTAATCGTTTATTGAAAACATTTCTTGGGCCTCCCCGGTGGCACAGCGGTTGAGCGCTGGGTTGCGAAGCTGCCCGCGGCCTCTGCGGCGCCTGTTTGATCCCCGGCTGCTCCCCGGCCACCGGAGGAGGGTCCCACATGGCGCGCAGACCTCTCCTGCCGCCCGCTGCTCCCCCCAGCAGTGTACTTCGGTCCTTCTGCCTGCTCTGCTCCCCACTCTGGCTCTGGTGAATTCTCTCACCCTCCCGTGCTTCTGACTGTACCCTGTGCATGTATAAACAAAACAAACAAACAAACAAACAAATTAAATAAATAAATAAATAAACAAGCCTCTATATAAAAAAAAAAAGATACAACTTTAATGGGGGAAAAAAAAAAAGAAAACATTTCTTAAATACCTATTTACTAGGTGCCAGATCCTGGGTGAGAGAGAATAGATGGGATTCCTTCCACAGAGCAGTCACCACTGCAGGAAGGGAATGATCAGTCACAGCAGTGCAGGGCGTGTGCTCTCTTGGCACATGGGAGTGTGAGTAGGAAAGGCTAGCTCAGTGTGGATGACTCTCGGAAGTCTTCAGGGGAGGAAACACTTCAGTTAGAACTTACAGGGATGAATAGGAGTTTGCAGGCAAAATAGAAGGGAAAGTGGGCCTCCCTGGTGGTGCAGGGGTTAAAGACGCAGCACTATTAATCTATTGCCAGTCACTGCAGCACGAGTTCAACCCCTGGCCTGCCAGGGCGCAACCCACACGGCGCAGCAGACCTCTCCTGTTTTGCCCACTGCTCTCCTCAGCAGTGTATTTCAGTCAATCTGCCTGTTCTGCTCCCCACTCTGTCTCTGGTGGTTCCTCTCACCCGCCACACCTCTGGCCTGTACCCCAGTTCTTGTATGCATAAATAAATCTTTAAAAAGAGAGAGAGAGAGAAAGGAAAGAACATTAAAGAGCAGATGGTAGCACAAAAGGCATATAGCTGTGGGAAAGCATGACGATGGCTCTACAAACCCCATGTAGCTCCTTGTTCTAGAATAGAGGAGTCCTTGACAGCAATGGGCTGCTAGCCTTAGGTACCAGGTGAAGAAGGTTGTGCTTTTCTTACAGTAGACAGGGACCTATTGATGTAGAAATGCAACCTAATCAGGTACGAATGTCCACAAGATGAACTCAAGGAAAATTAAATGCTCGACTGTGTCTGTTGAGGTTGCCATTGGGGGCAATAAGCTTGGGTTCCATTAAACCCTGTATATGTCTTGGGTATGTGCAACACAAACCCTGCCTTGACATGACAGTCTGTCACATAAGGATATCTTACCCGGGCGGTCAGAATGTGGGCCGTGCCCCCCACACACATGGAAGCAAAGTGCAAGGGACACAGGGTAGGATGATGACTCAAACCATCACTCCCCTCATACATTTATTTTTAAACTCGCAATATCTTTTGTTTCAGTTTGCTTTGCTATATTGTGGTTGTTGCCACCCACTGCTCTGAGGTAAGCTCCAGGTACGTGGCTCGCTGGCTCACTCCTGCGTAGGTTCCATGCCTAGTGCATGGCTCACACGTATTTCAGGTAGGGTTTCATGGAAGAGACACCATCTGAGCTGGACCAGGCAGGACTGGGATTGGTGGTCTTCAATGCCTATTACAACTGTGGCAGGATGGCCCAGGAAAGGGAAGCTTGGCGTGCACTGTGATGGTGGTAGCAATGAATTATGAAGCTGGTGCTGCTGGCATCAGTCAGGGAGTATGAGGAGTTAGAGTCGGATGGTGGGACAGCATTGAAAACCACACGCAAGCAGTTTGATCTTTGGACTGTCAGTAGGCGGGAACAGAAGGTCTTGAAGCAGTAGAGTGACAAGACCAAAGCTGCCACTGGCTTAGGTAGTTACTACATAGGCCAGATCCTAGAAAGAGGAACAACTGAAACTATTAAAGGTAATTAAATCACTCGGTAGAGGATTTTAAAAAGATGATTGTATAGCATCTCTTTTTTTTTTTTTTTTTGCTTTCCAGAGAATAAACCATTTGCAAAACTTCATCTTAATTTTCCTTCTAGAAATAATTGCAACAAATGGAACTTCTAGCCAACAGTGAGGGATTAAGTTCAATATATAGCATCAGACATTGTGTGGGGTAGTTTCTTTTTGAACCATTAGTCTAATGTAAATGTGTAGTTTGTGGGCTGTCCCACTGAGATGAGGGGACACCGTGTTTTATGGGCCCTTTACTTGATAATGTTATCTGGTGCCGTTGACCGATAGGGACTCAGAGAAGGTGGGGCTTGAGTTATTGCCAGCCATTTTGCAGGGATGTGTGGGATTAGTTATGACTAACAGGGTTCGACAGTCTTTCTCTGTGTATCCTCTTTTCTAACACTGTTCCTGACCTGCCCCTGGGTAAATGCGGGCAGAGGTTATTTCAGGGACTTGCCACTTCACCTGCTGAAGGCCATCAGTCCGTATCATAACCCTTTAGGTCAGGAACGCTCAGTACCAGCCTGCGATAACCCAGAACAGGCCTCCTGGCCCTTTCTGGTGATTTTCCACATTGGTGCTGATTTTTGGTCAATGATTTATACTGGGGATTAACTGAGACACTAGTGTCTAAACTTCCGCATTGGCAATGCTCTGGGACTGTTTCAACTCGTTTTCTTGAACTTTTCCCACATTCTGGTCTTAATCTTTTACCACTCTCCTACTCTGGTTCCCCATTCCTCTGGTTCATTAATTTCTCTCATTCAGTCATTCAGTCCATCGCTGTATGGGCACTGAGGACCTGCTGTATTCTTGGCATTGAGAGTACGGTGATGAGCAAAGCCCAATCTGTGGTCTGTACTCCTGGTCGTGGGGGAGGCAGGCATTCCTCATGTTGTTATCAGTCATATAAGTGGACCTGGCAACTGTGCCATGAATGGGAATATGGAGAAGGATAAGTGACTTGATTCTGTTCTCTTGGGTGAGAGTCCTTAACAGGTATAAGCTCCTTGAAGGTAGGATGGCATCTTGCACCCTCATAATCCTAGCACATCACCTGTGCCTTGTAGGCAGTATCTGACTGGACAGTTTTGGTGGGCCTTCATTCAGTCCTAGGGTTGCTGGGACAATGACAGCAGTGTGGAAGAAATGATTCATGACTAACTCCTCACACATCAGTTAATAAAGACTCTCTACTTCCGGGCCTCCCCTGGTGGTGCAGGCAGTTAAGCGCAGCGCTGTGAAGCTTTCTGCAGCCTCTGCAGCACCAGTTTGATCCCAGCCGGCCGGCGAGGGTCCCACATGGCTCAGCAGACCTCTCCTGTCCCGCCCGCTGCTCCCCTCAGCAGTGTATTTCGTCAATTTGCCTGTTCTGTTCCCTGCTCTGTTTCTGGTGAATCCTCTCACCCTCCCAGGCATCTGGCCTGTACCCCTGTTCTTGTATGTATGTATGTATGTATGTATGTATAAATAAATAAATAAATAAGTCTTAAAAAAAAAAAAAAAAAGACTCTCTACTTCCTCCTCTGGCAATACCCACAGATAGAATCTCCCTAGCTCTTCAGGAGGCTAGGGTCATTAAACATCCCCATTCTCTCTCCTTAGCCAGTGACACTTGGTTCCTGCAGTGGTCCCTACTCTGTGCTTTTGTTGGATGAACCTCAGCTAACTGGAAAAGGGTCTGTGGCTGGAAAGTATTTTAACACCGTCTTGTAGAATCTCGACTCAGTAAGGTTTTACTTGGTAAATTGCTGTCTATGTTGAGCATGGCTACCGGTGTTGGAGCACAGAGCCTTGCCCCATGGTGTTGTCACATGATGGAAGGCATCTTTCTTTGCTTCTTCCCATATTAGGTCATCTTTTTCTTTTCTTTTCTCATGTTATGTTGGTTACCTGCTGTGAAACTGGGTTGGAGGCCATAGAGGTCCCTTTTCTGCTCCACAAGCATTGAGTGTACCTGGGAAGAGAAGGGCAGAGAGAAGATGAATGCCATTGGTCCTTTTTCACGAATACTGTTATGATCTGTTCAAAGCCATGATGAGCCAAAAGGACAGAATATGAGGTAGCTATTAGAAGCCCAGATAAAAGTTGCGGGTGTTTAGGAGACGTGGTGACCTCCTCCAGCTGGACGCCTCGTGAAGGATGAGGCATTTGAAGGTGGGTGGAATCCAGACGTCCAGAAGTGGACAAGGCGAGCAGATACAGAGCCCAAGGGGTTAACAAGGAACCTGCTGATAGTCTGGTAGTGCTCTTTGGTGGTATTATGTTCTGTAAGCGTGTGAAAGACCCTGTGGCCACAGCCATAGCTTCGGGGTCTGTTTGGTACAACTTTGGTTGAGCTATAAGAGACCTTTAAGTTTTCTTTCTGATTTCCATTCTTTTTAGAGGGAAAGAATGTGGGGGATCCTCATATCCCCCCCATTCTGGGAGAGTCAACAGAACTAGAGCCCCTTTCCCAGGTTCCGGGGCAATTCAGGCCTGGCGTAAGCCTCCAGACTGGCTGCAGCGTTCTATTTGTTAATTCTTTCTTTGTGGTTCCCTGACTCCATTCAGTTACCAAGTGCCTCTTACTCTGTTGAAGTTGAGTGTCTCTGGGCTACAATTTCTAGCCACAGACCCTGCATTTGCTGTGCCTCAAACATGACCTTGAGGCCACATCCCATTATACACAGAGCCCACAACTGCGTTAACCAGTTCTTTGTCTGGGGTAAGGCAAGCACGGTGCAAACTCCATGCCTTCCTGCCAGAATTTCTATCTGTTTTAGCAGGAAATTTAAACTGCAATCTGGGATGAAAGTGAAGCCAATGATGGGCTCATTTTCAACTGTGTTATGTTATTTAAAAAGGAAGAAAAATAAAATAAAAACTGAATTGCAGAACCTGGTGAGAATTACAGGATAAAAACTGTAGGTCAGGCTGTGTTTGTCTTTGCTGCTGCTTACTGCTAGCCGGAAAAGCCAGGGCAGCTCCAGCCAGTGACTTAGCAAACTGCTGGTTGTATATTTCTAAAGAAACTTCATGCTACAGAGAAACTAAAGTATAAGGACACTTAGTGGTGATGTGTGGCATTACCACTCAGCTCCATAAGTTATTACAGGTAGTTAAAGCGCCAAGTGAGTCTTGAGTGCTGTGGCTGCGACTAGTGCAGAACCTGGAGATTCCTAGGCTTGGAAAGAAAGTGTGCAGTGCTTCAGGGGACTTGCAGGTCAGCCAGCAGTTGTAGTTTTTCAAAGAGTCCCAGTTTTCTGCTTATGTACTTTAAAGAAATTAAAGACCATTCCTCCATCTTGAATAGTCTTTAGTGACCCTCCATTCTGCTGTCAAAATCAGTCTTATCTTTCTAGTTAATGATGTGCACATGTAGGTGGTTAGGTGTGTCATCACACTTCCCCTTTATTTTGAATTGGCAACAACAACAAAGTAAGATGGTTTGGTGGATGGGTAGAGGAATTAACAGATGGAAAGGCATGATACAGCATGGAATAAGAAAAGTAGAATCTTAGTGATAGAATATAGTGCAAAAAACTTGTCTGTATGTCTGAAATTTCTCGAAATGTTGGGGAAATGCAATCTTCCCTTAAAAACCTAGTTTATGTTCCAGTACTTTGGGGGTGGCTTTCTAGGTTTCCTGAGTTATTTGGAAATAACTTTGCTTTGTAGAACTGATTTGCTCACTTCTCTTAGCCTTTATGCTGGACAGTGAACTCCGTATAGGCAGGTATACTGTCTTCTCTGTATCCTCGAGGCACCAGACAGGCATCATACACAGCACAGAGGAGAGGGTCCCACATGACTTCAGGATTAGTTTAGGGATGTCATGTCTAACTAGAGTTAACTATGTTAAAAGTCATTAAGTAAGGTTTGCTGCATCAAGCATGTACACACATGTGTGCATGTGTTTTAAAAGAGAGGACTAAAAAAGTCAGACTTAACACCATATTCTGATCATGGCTGTAAAACAAGACTGCTGTGTGGACTGTTGGATGCTGCTAACTACATGGGTGATCGTGCTGCTCAGCTCCTAGCCCTTGGTGAGGGAGCCGCGTACCATGATACCACAATTCAAATCCAGGGTCCTGGGCTCTCTGGATGCCCCCATGTGGAGGGCAATGCTATGAAATGTAAATAAGGATGAAGAAGTTCTATCAGGGTCTTTGACAAGAATTCATCTAGAGTCTGGATGATGTTGCCAAAATACAAACAGCCCCTAGCAGCCAAAAAAGAGATTCTAAAATCATTTACAGTGGTATGCTCGTTTCCCTAAGGGTAAACATATTTTAATTTGGGGAAGAAAGCTAGAAGATTTTAATAGACTCAAGGATATGTGATTTTTATTTAAAGGATTTATACATATTTTATATTTCAAACATTTATTTGAAATAACTTGGTCCATGCAACAGGTTAGCAAGTATTTCCAAATTAAGTATGCAGTGAAGATTTAGATTTGATTATTGGGAGGGTTGAAATCTTACTGGATTTGTAAGCAGTATTCTAGCATTTAAAACAATTTAATAGGTTTCTTAGAGCTGTTTTAAGGTGATGTTTTGTTAAGTTAAGCAATTCTAAAACTTAGAAAACAAATACATTCTAAATTAAATAGTTTTAAATGTCTAATGGAACTTCACTGGTTTGTAACTTGAATCACCCATTTGTCAAATGACCCTTTGAAAGACTGTAAAAACTGTAAGATACGTAAGTTGGATTTGAAACTAGGCTTTTAAAAAAAACAAATGAAACCTACATTTTAAAAACCAGGTAAACCTATATATTGCTTCCTGTGCACACAACCACCCTAAAGTCATTAAAAAAAGCTCATATGAAATAAAGGGATTGGGCCTCCCCTGGTGGCGCAGGGGGTTGAGCGCAGCACTGTGAAGCTGTCTGCAGCCTCTGCAGCACAGGTTCCATCCCGGCCACCAGCGAGGGTCCCACATGGTGCGGCAGACCTCTCCTGTCCCACCTGCTGCTCCCCTCAGCAGTGTGTATTTTGTCAGTCTGCCTGTTCTGTTCCCCACTTTGTCTCTGGTGAATTCTCTCACCCTCCCACGCATCTGGCCTGTTCCCCGGTTCTTGTATAAATAAATAAATAAATATTAAAAAAAAAAATAAAGGGCTTAACATTGCTTTAAGGTCACAGTAGATGCTTAGTATTAGTTGTCTTTGAATTTAAAATTTAAATTAGCAATATTCCTTATGGTGTGGCAAGAAGAAACTGAGGAGCTTCAAGTTAATTATTCTTTATGGCTGGAAACCTGCTCAGAAAGAATGAACAGTGGCTTTTGAAAGGTGATCTTGCTCATGTAAAGAACAGGCATAAATGATGAACTTTCAATGAAATGATCACTGTAGCTCAGTATTAGTATTGAATACACAGAAATACTCATTGAGGACAAATTGTAGAGGTAAATATTAGAAGACCTTTTATCAAAGCATGAATTGACATTTAATTCCATGGGGTTGGGAGAGCATTTGCAAGACTATAGGGTATGCAGTCACATGTCACTGTCCTGGATATTAATCTCATCCATTCAGCACAATGCCACAAGAAATTTAAACTAGTTACATGTCACACACTTATCAAGGTATTCTGTCTGCATTCACAGAAAATAAGCAAGGATGGGCACCGACATTTTTGCCATCTGGACAAGGTTCAGATGAAATTGCATGTAATACAGAGCCTTGGATTTATTTTGTCTTGGCCACTCAGACAGCCCTGAGCAGGGTGCATAGTGAGGCTGGGAGCTGGAGGATGCTTGGCTTGTCTGCAGACGTTGTCATTTAGGTCTGGCTTCTGGTAATTAGGCACTCCTAGCTGGGCTCTGCTGTTAGCGAGCGTTTGAGACAAATTGCAAAACCTGTACAACCATCTGAGAGATGGAAAAGTAGACCCGATGACACTACAGGGGATATTGGTAGTTCTCAAAAGTTTGAAAAGGAATGCTTAGAAAAGCAATCCTCAAAACTGAATTTAGAGGCCCTTTTCCTGTGGTTAATGGGTGAGTTCAACCATAGAATCAGGATATGAGAAGATCCTGACAGGTTGGAGTGCTAGGCTTCATTTAACAGGATAAAATGTAATAGAAATAAGTGTAAGATTCTCTATTTGGATCTGAAAATCCCAACTATGTATGAAAGGACTGGGGATAAGGGGAGCCATATGTCTGAGTAGCGTGGAGAGAAGACCTGGGAGTTCAAGGTGATATAAATCAGTAGTTTATTGTGGTCTCCCAAAATCAAATGCAGTGTTAGGCTGCATCAACAGAGGTAGCTATAGAGTATTTAGGATGAGGAAGGCGATAGATCGGCTCCACCAGGGACCTGTCATAGCCAGAGCATCACTATAGTTCTGGGCTGATGGCTATGAAAGAAAAAGAGACAAAGGATAGCCACGGGATGGATGTGGAGTATTCCAAAGCTGGTCACAGATAACAAAGGAACAGGGGAGGTTTAGCTTGGGTACAACTATAGGCAGGAAAACCTGAAAGCTGTCTCTAATATCTGAGAGGCAGTCATGTGCATAAAGGGCCAGCCTTGTTCTTGGTAAGAAGAAAAAGAAGAATCTGGGGGTGAAAGCTATAGGGCATCTCAAATAAGGAGGGATGCTTAATTCTTAAATATGTTTTACGATAGAATGAGCTGCTTCCTAAACTCTCAATGGTTTTAGGCTTATGAGGACGAAGTGTTTTGGAGGTGGGACTGGATGACTCAGAGGTACTTTTCAGCCCCAAGATTCCACAGTTCCTTTGCCTTCCAGACCTAGCAGGCAGGTGGTGAACAGAGCATCCTAAGCTGAGATGGCAGTGTCTTCAGAATTCTCAGACCAGATGTCTTTACATAACGACACTGGTATTGGTCCTTATTGATGCTGCCAGTTCTTTACTTGGCCAGGTGACATCTGCGGAGGGGGTCCCCACTCTTTCTCTGAGGCTGTATTTTCTCGTTTATTCTTTCTGTGTGCTAAGTAGTGCACTGGATACTGAGAAACTTTGAGAAACAAGAGAAAGTTCTAGCCCTCTTCAAGTGTGCAGTATGTCCAAGAAGTGAGACAGAAAGCAGCAATTATACAGCTAGCCACAGAGTCACGATGATGGCTATAATTTGAACCCATGTCTTGTATGAATGGGTTTTTATTTCATGTAGTAGTGACTTAGTATTATGTTTTCCCATTTAGCTTTGGGGATAAGCATTTCTATTATATTATGTTCTTGAAATTAAGGTGATCTATTTTGAGACTTCTCAATCTCCTGGTAGCAGTAGGGATGAGAGGGAGTTGTTTATGCTTTTAGGCATTTTCTTGCCCACGAAGAGTATATAGTTTGGAGGAGAGGAGTCTGGTTTTGTTTTTTTTAACTGATATATTTTATGTGTAATTTGTGTCTACTTTTAGGGGGCATCTGCTTTCATAATGTTTGCTTATTGTACATAAGGTTTTTGGTGACCACAACAGTTCATACTCCTGTGTCTGATTCTAATGGGACTGAACTATGAATACAAACCTGGGTGAGAAGAATGCGTGTATTCCCATCCAAATCCTTCCTTGTATTGTGGCTTGCACACCCATTACTGACCGAAGTTTAAAATTAAATGCCCTCCATCCTAATGTCACCTTGTAAATTTTTTTTTTTAAGATTTATTTATTTATACAAGCACTGGGTACAGTCAGAAACGCGGGAGGGTGAGAGAATTCACCAGAGACAGAGGTGGGAATAGAACAGGCAGATTGACGAAATACACTGCTGGGGGGAGCAGCGGGCAGGCAGGAGAGGTCTGCAGCGCCATGTGGGACCCTTGCCAGTGGCTGGGGATTGAACCGGCACTGCAGAGGCTGCGGGCAGCTTTGCAGCTCAGTGCTCAACTGCTGTGCCACCAGGGGAGGCCCACCTTGTAAATATTTTTATAAACAATTTTGCTGTTTCATTTTTCTGACCTTAGTAGACTTAACAGCTGCAACTTAAAGATTCTTGATTCTGAATTCTCTTCTTAGTTTTCAGAGATGACCTTTTTTTTTTTTTTTTTTTTTTAAGCAACTCAGCTTAATGTAAATTCTTCTTTCTTTCAGGTAGGAATGAATTGATAGCCAGATACATCAAACTCAGGACAGGAAAGACACGGACCAGAAAACAGGTAAAATAACCTACCCAGGAGTTGTGCATGTCAGCGAATGGCCCACCGAGGCATTTTGGCTGCAGTGGCTGGCTGTGCTTTGGCTCCTAGGAGCCCCCAACATGAGTTCCCTGTAAGGACGTCAGTGTTGCAGGTGTTTGAAATTGGCCCAGTCTCAATATTCATCATTTCAGTGACCCATTATGATGTGGTCTCAGTTCTTTTTATACACATATGGGAAAGTTTCACTTCGAAGGACAGCGTATGAACTGCTCTAGCGCTGCATTTTAAAACTTGTATTTCTTTCCCAAACTGTGCATCTGCAAACATTACAAAAGCTGCAGGTGCAAATACACATGCAGTCATGCAATTTTGAGATTTTGTGTGATGTAAAATCCTGGAACAGCCTCACATGAGTCATCATTTCAATGAAAAAGTAACACTAGCAGCCATGAGTATTGGCCTGAGTATGATACTGAACGATGTGCGTCCAGGGAACTGCTGCTCCTTAAGCTATGGCTTTTGTCAGTAGCTGCTGTGACTGAAATGATGTTACCACTTAATACCTCTGGGCAGAGTAGCATCAGGATTTTCTGCCCTTACTCTGGGCTCTGCCTGTCCTTATTCTTTCTGATGCAAAGTAGCCCAAGTCTCTGACCCAGTTCAGAACTGGACTTGACGAGACATTATTGAACTTAATTGTCTAATAAAACCAGGAAAAGAAACGAAGGAAAAAGAAAGAGGGAAAAGGGAAAGAGGGAACAAAATCAAACCTCATGGATGAGTTCAGGGGAAAAAAAAAATTTTTTAAATGTTGACTTTATGCCGATTGATCTGGCATGGATTTTAAAAACTGTAACCTACCACAAGGCAAGCTCAACTGTGGTCTTGTTAAGCCCGAGCAGTAGATTCCAGTTCTCTGCTCAGTGATGAGTTGTTTTCATGAGTGTTTATGACGGAAGAGCTTCGCCCCAGCAGTGCTCCCTGTGCCCGAGCCTGGAGTCAGCACTGAGGGAAGTGGCCTCCTGCCAGGCTCAGAGGAGGGAATGGACTGTTGGGGGGATATTCCCTCCAACAATGGCCCTCATCAAGTCAGACAATCACATAAGAACAAAATTTGGGTGAAAACAAACAAAAGCGGGAGCTGGATAGAGGGGTGAAGAGGATGGGGGAGTTCCTGCTTCTCCAGACATTCGGAAAATGAAAAGATCACAAAAGCAAATTGGGGAAAAGAAAAAAACCAGAATAATTGAAACTCAAAGACAAAGTTAAAGATAAAAGATCATTTATTATCATAAATTTGTTTCTAGAGTTTCTAGAGTGTTTGAAAAGAAGTAATTGCCTTGAAGGCTGAGTTGCTGAACTTTTTAAATGGGAGGTACTAAATTTCTGAAACACACAGATCTAATTCCCAACAAACTGCAAGTACTGGACCTGGCTGTGTGCGGTTCATGAGCTCTGATCACATGCCCTTTATTGAGGGACTCCTGTAAATTTAACTGAGTCCTACTAAAAGAGATGCAAATGTATTTACCCAGTAGAATCATTGTGTTTGAGAACTGGGCTTGGCGTGGTTTCTGCACCCCGGCATCTTGGGGACGTTTCAGGCAGCAGTTGGTGATACCTCTCCAATGTGAATTTGTTGTTCAGCAAATCCGTGTGGTTTTTCAACCCAGATTTTTAACAGGATGGATGGCTGGCTGTATTCACACTTTTCGCTTTGTAATAATATGCAAATCCACTTGGCGCCCAGTCAATACCCAAAAGAGTGGAAGGATTAATGATATTTATAAGGGCAAAAAAAAAAATGCTCTGCTAACTGGGTCTTTCCATTTCTCTTTGAGATCTAATTTACATGTCAGTATTATTTTAACATTTGCTACAGAATCCAGAGCTCTTAATGAGATCAGAATATAACCGACAGCTTCAGCTTTTTGATTCCACAGAATGTGCTAATTTATGGATAATCTCTTCTAAATTGAGAAAAAAGGGATTTTCCCTCCTGATACTGAGAAGCTATAAATATTTTCATTTACCTCTACCCCAACCTTCTAAATTTTATAAAGAAAACAACCCCACTCTCTCCCTCTCATCCCATGCCCGTGTTTCTCCCGGGTGAGAAAACTAAGAGTAGCCTGAACTTTCCTCGGGAACCCAGTCACTGCAGAGGTGACCCAGTCTGAAAGCTTAGAGCTGCGCTGGGGGCTTGGTCTGGCTGGGACTTTACTCCTAACTGCAGAGCTTTGTTGAGATGCAAATAACCTCCCCCTACCCCCCACCCCAAACCCTCCCAAAGAGTAGCGATTTTATATTTGATTTCCTTTTTTTGTTTTGTTTTGTTTTGTTTTGTTTCCCTTCATAAACCCGAACAATGTAGGTGTCTAGTCATATACAGGTCTTAGCAAGAAAGAAAGTTCGAGAAATTCAAGCCGCCATTAAGGTACGTCTGGCTTGCCCAGTTGTAGGGGGCTTTTCATCTCCATGGTTACAGGCTTTTCCTTTGTTTTCCTCCCTTCCCCTACCCTGCAGGTGTCTAGTCACATTCAGGTTCTTGCCAGAAGGAAATCTCGTGATTTTCATTCCAAGCTAAAGGTATGCGCTTTCCTGCTTTTTGGCTTGTGGTTGCTATGCATCTCACTTCCTGTTTTCCATGGTGACTGGTGAATGCCTGGTGCTGGGATTCTTGTAACCTAGTTTCCTCGCATGTGAGAGCTGTTTACATTTCTTTGTGTCTAATCTCTCTGTTTCTGTACTAGCCTCACATTAAGCTGGTTGTGTGCGTGTGGGAGAGTGTGTGTGTGTGTGTGTGTGTGTGTGTCCCTAATAACAATGCAAATGCAGCAGAGAGCTGGTCTTGATAACTTTTCAGCACAGAAACATGATAAATTTTAACCTTTAAGCATCCACTAAGCAGCCCTGAGATAGGAATGGGAAAAAAATCCAGACATACAAAATTCATGTCAAAATATTTAAAAAGAATCACTTCCACAGTGATCACCATAAAATTATTTTTAAAATATTTAGAAAAGTTATTTTAATTTGTATTTTTGATATATTTTTAAGACTACTTATGAAAAGTGTGCCTTTTTTCAGAAAATTTTTCATGTGTTCTTCCAACAGAGTTTTTTCCACCAGATTTCTTTCACATTGCTTAATATTATCTTTTTAAGTTATTAAAAAAGAAATTGGAGGAGACCTTTAAAAGCAAAAGGTGGATCTTAAGAGATGGGAACTTCCGCTCTTAATTTTTTTTTTTTACATGTACCTTATTTTCCAGTATCTTAAATTATGTTTCTAGCAAAATTGGAGGCATGGACAATTTTTTTAATGCAATTTCCTCCTATTTTCTCCCCTTCCAGAATTTGCAGTAAAGCACACATGACTTCCCCGCCCCCCCATGATCCCATGATGCTTTATTTTAGAAATGCAAAGAGACTGTAGTTTGCATGGAGGAGATATACTTTATAATCACAATGAATTTCTAGATCATGTTGTTGCCTTCCCCACATGCCTTTTTTTTTTTTTTTTTTTTTTGGGTAATTGTTCTGTTCTGATTTTCCACATACAATAAGGAAATTTCTGGTTTTCTTTGAAAGCACGAAGTATGATACCACAGCACTGAGTTTTGAACACTGGGTCCCTTCCCAAAGTTGCCCAGCTTTTTTTTTTCAATGTAAACAAGACTGGCTGTGGAATAGGAGTAGGGACGGGAAGGAGCATTTGGGGTGCCCTTTGCAGTGGGCTGGGCAGCATGCTGGCTCGCTCGCACGTGTGGCTGATGGTGGCTGGCTTTTAGCTGCACTGGCTGAGCAGTTGGAAGACTAAGATAACTTCATAGATCCTGCTTTTTAACCAAAGGTGCAGTCCTCTCTATGTGGATGTAACTACCCCAGTGTTTGCTCAAATTCTGACTCTGTTTCTAGTTTCTCTGAGCTAACGAATTAATGATGTACAAAGAGGTTGACAGGCATCAATCTGTGTTTCCATCTGCAATGTTATGAACTGCTCTATTTCTGCACTCTTGTGTGGTTCCTATAGACTCAGCTGGGCATGCAGCCTCAAGCTGAAGCTCTCTAGGTCACAAGGGACCCCCAAAGGATGCAAAAAACATTCTTTCTTACATGGTGATTTTAAGACTCTTCCGCAGTGAAACAGTTTTGCCATCACATTGTATACACACACACACACACACAGAGTTTTGTTTGATTTTGTTCTTTAAAAGTAAAGGAAGACTCTCCTATCATCTCCCACCGCCTCACCCCTGACCCACTCTCCTTTGGGGCAAGCAATGGGGAGGAGGAGGAGGTGGAAACAGAGGCAGCAGCATAGCAACTGGCTCAGGATTTCGGCTTCAAGAACCACCTCCATCTTCCTGTTGTTCCTTTTCTTCCTACCACATTGTTCTTGGAAATGGTGAATCCTTGGTTTTTCCTATCAGCTGATACCAATTGAGTGTTCTAGGCCTGGTACTCCTCATGGGGGCGGGGAGGTGGGCAGTTAATTGCCAATCCCCTATTACAGAGCCAGCCATGCAAACTGGGGATGTGAAATATGGGGCACTGCTAGATAAGATTGGCGAAGTACTGAAATAAAACATGGAGGGGGAGGACCCGGGGTCGAGTTGCACAGAGAAAGTACTGTTGAGTTTGGTGACTGAAAGACAAGGAATTGGGGTAGGAGAGCCTCTTCTGTATCTTCTCATTTACACTCACTCTGAAGTGTATTCCACTGGTCTAGATTTTTATGAATAATAGTTAGCAAGCCAGGGCTCCAGGAATTGAACTGATTGCTACAAGTCCCCCAGCCTAGTAAGGAATGAAATCAGGATTTGAACTTGAATCTTTGTGAATCCTAAATCACTTCGCCCTAGGATGGTTTCATCTATTGCAGGGGGCTCTCCCCAGCAGGTACTGTAGGAAACCTGCCCCCACTCTCATGCCTTGGAAATGTACAGGTAGGCCCGGGTACCAGCCCTTCACTAGACGCCTGCATCATAGAAGTGAGGTGGCTTTTGAACTTTGTGCCCTTGGTCAATGTGGACTTAATTTGGAATGTATGGTGGGGTGGTCATAAAAAACTCTAATGATGTGGTCCCAGCTACAGCTCTGAGAGTGTGCGGGCAGTGGTGGTAACTTAAGACTGGCTGCCACCTGCCTGGCAGATCTGCAGCCTACCTCCATGGGCATTTTATCCTGAAGATTTGTTGACCCCATGGGTAAGGGGATCTCACTACTCCATCCACACTTCCTTGTTCAGCTCTGGACTTGACCAGAACATTGGAGGGAGGCAGGATTGAGCATTTCACTGAGTGTGTTGTGAGGTCGAGCTGATAGCCATATCTTCTTGGCTTCCCACTCTAACTAATGAGATAAACTTGCCGTGCAAAGTTGACGTCATCCCGTAGACAATAAGGATAACTTCTGAGTGATGGTGGTGATAGCAGGAAGTAGCCAGGCTTACAAGAGGTGCTATGTTCTGCCCGAAGTGTAGCAAGGCTTCCTGGTAGACACGCTGACCATCTTGGGACCTCCCCTGAAGGCACTGCCAGGCTTCCTTCTCCACATGCATATGTGGAAGTCAGAGGACTGCATATGTCTGAGGGGGACAAAGGCCTGTGACTCTCTGGTGAAAATTGAAGCCAAGTTAGCATTTCCATGTTCTTCCTTGCAGTTTGAAAAGTGGGTTACTCAGAACTGGGACTCCTGCCAGATGTAGTGTGCATGCAAGTCTTCTTCCCTATAAGCCACTCTCTACTTCCCAAGAAAGGATATAGTAGAATCTTTAGATTGGGGGTTTCAGTCTATTTTAAGCACCAAAACTCATGTTCGAGATAGAAATTTTACTTGAAACCTTCAGTATATAGACAAGTAAAAGCTGTTTTAATTGACGCTCACCCTCTCTCGTTCTTTGCAATGGCCT
This sequence comes from Talpa occidentalis, assembly GCF_014898055.3. NCBI lineage: Eukaryota > Metazoa > Chordata > Mammalia > Eulipotyphla > Talpidae > Talpa > Talpa occidentalis. The sequence goes on from NW_023603184.1 coordinate 28,791,281, forward strand.
CTTTGGCAGTTCCATTGAATAAGGTTTGCAACACCACACTTCTTGAGGCAGGAGAAGGAGACTGCCTATCAACTGACCCTCCAACCTTGATAGGACAGAGTGTCCCATTGAAAATTTATATTTTTCTGCATTCTGTAGCCTGTTCTGCCATATTTCTCTGAAGAAAACAGACTCAAGAATGAGAGTGGTCATTCACCTCACAGTTATGGATGAGTCATCCTAGCTACAAAAGCACGCTCTTGAAAATCAATTAGAATAAGTTCCAAAGGTCAGTCTTATGCCTCTGCTAATAGCAGTGGTTCTCAAAGTGCTTGTATGGGGCTCGGATAAGCCCAAAATTTGTTGACTTTAATTTTAATTTTTAAAAAAATATTTTTTTAAAAGTTTAACATTTCTACAAAGATTCGAACTTTCAAAGTGCAGAAATGATTACTTAATCCAGTCCAGGTGACTTTCTGTTGCAAGCCCAGCATGTGTTCTAGGCCTGCTAGTAGAGGCCAGGCATGTAAAGTGGAATAAGGAGAGTCTCTGTTTGAGGAACACTAAACTTTTTTGTTATTTTTGGCCAGGTTTGAGGGAAATACGAGATTTCCAGTGGATTGTTCCTAGCTAGGGGGCCCTGCAGTAGACACTTAACAGAGTAGTGTAAAGGCCGCCCAGTGAAAAAAGAATGATTAATTCTGAGTGTAGAGAAAGGCGCCATCAGGAGTGAGCAAAGAGGAAGGCAGTGAATCTCCAGAGATGGGGGGGGTAATTTGGGGAACCATGAAGAACCCCATCTAGTTGGAGGCATGGAAGGAGGCCAGAGGAGCCTAATGGGGAGGTGCGCTAAGGAGTGAGGTTCCTCTGTGGGCCATCTAGATCTATGCTTTGAAAAGGTCTCTGGTCGTTTTTGGAGGATAGCTGGGTGGGAGGCGACACTGGAGAAAGGGCGACTAATTCAGGGGCTGCTTCAAGAGTGTACATGAGAGGCGTGCGGGTCTGGCAGGGTGCTGACACACCTGGGCCCACTCCGAGGCCCTCACGGACCTTGCCATCATCCTTGGCTGGCTCTCATTCTAGGCCTCTCTGACTGCTCTGCACTCTTTCTTCCTCATTAAAATTTTAAAGAGTAAATTATGTTTAAAAGTTCTATCCTTATTAAGTCTGAAAAGTGTATACCAAAAGTTTTCAGAAAGATTTTCAATAGCAGCATTTAACACTGAGCTTATTAAAGGTTAGGGTCTCTTAAAGTAATGGCAATTAACTGAGTGTATATCAAAATTCACTATGAAGTTTTTGTTGTTGCTAAATTTAAAACAACAAGTAAACAAGGGTGGAGAGTGATGTGTGTATGACTCGTTCATGTTTGTACTATCCAGAAATGATTTTCATTATGACATAGTTCCTTTAAATTTTTTAAGTGAAAAAAAAAAAAAGGCAAGAGATTATTTTAATTTTTTTGTAACTTCCTCTAACTCCTACTTACCCAGCCAAGCTCAGTTCTCCCCAGACCCCCCATCATAAGTGTCTTTCCTTGCCTTTTATTTCCCTGAGCATATCTAAGAAAGAAAACTTTCTTCTTTAGTCCCTATCCTTAAATTAATTTAGATTTTTACCCATTGTCTACCATGAAATTTGTGCTAAAGCCACTGGCGTGAAATGAGACTTTCCTCCACAATTTAAACAAGTCTAAGCCAAGATAGACTTAGCCAGCCCTTCTGGGTGGCCCTGGACACAGACTGTGACCATAAGGGGGAGATGTAAGGGACAAGAAATTCCAGGGCATGGTTTCAGTGGTGACAAAGCGAGGTGAGTAGATGAAGAGCTAGGCGCAGACACTGGACAGTGGGGAGAAGCATCGAAGGGGTCAACACGATGCAGCAGAGGATAAAGAGCCTAACAGGATTAAGAAAATGCAAAGAGTGTGTGCCAGAAGTTTGGGCATTAATTGTATATACTTTCAGTTGTGGGTTTTGGGGGGATTTAATGGTTTTAATCTTCCTGACTGAAGTCTAAGAAATCAACCAGAGCTACTGCTGGTCTTAGAAGAGAGCTGAGCTTTGAAGGCACTATATCATGGTGATGGGAGCACCATGTGTTTGGCTTCTGCACAGACAAAATCTTTTTGACCCACTATTCTTAAGGTGCAAAGCAGGTTTTGGGTGATCCACAGTGTTGTGACTAGGTCTAGTTCATAAACTCTAGAAGGATCTGTGCAATTACTATGGCTGTGAATAATTCCAAGGATACTGAGTTGGAGATCTCCCTGAAGCCTTGTGTCACCAGCTGCATCTACAGCTGTGTCACCCACATCAGCTTCACTCATTGTCTCTGATTGTTCCCTTTCCCCTATGATAGCCCCTTACTAGAATCCCTGAAGGGTAGTGAGAGGCACCCTATTTGAGCCTTTTGTGATACAGTCTGAGGATTGGTCTAAAACTTTAGAAATTTTTCTCTACTTTGAATTATTTTACTTCCCATTAATCCATCATAACTATTTTTTAAACTCCAGGTTTGTTGTCCAAGCTGTAGAAAGAATGCAGACATATTCTCTATACATGAAACAGTCTTTTATTTCCTATTGAGTTCCCACTTAGCGTCTCCTGTTCTGGGTCTCTATCTCTGTATGTTTGATTGTCCAGAGAGGTTGTCCAGGCCGTGCCAGGAGGCCTCTCTGTTAGCAATAAAAATACAGTCCTTTAGTTGCTGACTTTAGTGACTGGTGGGAGCCACAGCTCAGCTCTGCAGACCACCACCACACTGTGGGCCATCATCTTCCCATGAAGATGAGGCCACTTCTGCCTTGCATGTGTGTTGGTGAGTGTGTCATCTAAGCAGTCCTAACAGGGAGGAAATCTTTAGTCTGCCCTAACTTCAGCAGCAGTACATCTTAGACAATAGATATATTCATGTCAAGCTTTGGATGTGTATTAAAAAGAAAAAAACTTGCTGACATTGCATCATCCCAGTAAAAAAGAAAAAGCCTGAGCTTCCCCGATTGTGTCCAGTCTTAGTGACTAATTTACGAGCCCTAAGTGTTACTCCCCGAGGCCATTTTCTTCATTCTCGCCCTTGTGGCCTTTGTGATTTGATTTCTGAACAGGCCATTCTTTCCAATCTGCCATTCCTTCCAATAAACAGAGAGCTTAAAGTTCAAATTGTTGATTTAATTCTCTTGAGGAGCTCAAGAACTTTGCTGGAATATTGTTAGGGTCCATGCTGCTGAATCCTGTTGGTAGTGCCACGGATTCTCCAGGGCTGGGCCTGTCCACGGGAAGACAATCTTTAATTCACCTGGTTGTGCTCCCGGTCACCCCTCTGAGCCATAGTGTTCCTTCACAAGTTGGCGGGAGCAGTATACCAGGCAAAGGAAGCCTGAAACAACCGCCTTCTTTGTCTCAGCACTGAGAAGCTTGGCCTTGTCGGGTGATCTGGAAAATGACACACAGCCTTTCCTTGCATCTCCCAATCGTTGGGGGAGTCATTGCATTCATGACATGTACCCTCTCGCCTGAGTTATACTTACACTACTTGTTTTTAATTTAACCAAATTAAAACTAAGATGGGAGATACTTCATTTCTCCTGCTTGGATGTGATGGGATTAGAACTTCTCATCCATCATCTGGTGATGCAGGACTTAAGAGTGAACTAAAGGACTGAAGACATTTTCTCTCTGAAATGAGCCAAGTTTGGGGTTTCTTTTTAAGGGCAACAGAAATAGTCACTTTCTGCATTTTTATCCTTTCCTAGCAAAACCCCATTATTCATCAGTCTCCAAGGTAGACAGTGCCCTAGAATTACAGTGATCCCCGAGATGATGTCCCTGGGACCTGAGCTCCTAAGCATTTCTAGTCTCAGGCAGGATCAAACACGGATGGTGCCCTGGACCGAAGGTTCATTGAATGTCAAGGCTGCAGGCACCGAGCTGAGTGTTTGATGCAGTTCTCAAAGCAATCCTGAAGGTAGATGTGGTTCTCTCTGCTTTACACATGAGCAAGCAGAAGCTGGCAATGACTAAGTGATTTACCCAGGGTCACTGTTCTGAATTTTGTCCCAGGGCTAACTGAGGCTGAAGCCCAAGATGGCATGTTGCCTCCCCAAAAAGTGCTGGCCGAGGACGAGCACTCCCTTCCCTGACTTGAGATGTGCCTGTATTGTCTGCCTGAAACGGAGCCTGCTTTTTATTGTGTCTGTGTCTGAATTAAACTGGGAAAGTGAGTGGTGGGAGCTAGTACTCCCTCTGGAGCTAAACTCGAGCCTGCTGCCAGCTTGGGTTCCTTTGACCTCTCAGGGGAGAGCCACCTCCTGCTTCTTACTGTCACCTCCCAGAGGAGGGGGGGCTGAGGTCAGAAGGGTGCCTTCTCCCCCAGAGCACAGACCTGGCATTGACTGCCCTAAACTCCAGGCTTCTGGTGGAGAGTGAGCAGGCACACCTACAGAACACAAGGGTTCTCATCTACAACATTAGGATGCTAAAGCCTCCCATCAGAATTAAAGGAGACACTATTGACAATTATAAAATACTAAATATAGCTCAATACATTAAAAAAAAAGAACAATGATAAAAGCCTTGAGAATTTTTTCTTTGATGTGAATGGAGTCTTTGGCATTTGGACATACAATGAGCTGAATTAATTGCTCCTCATTAGATAGCAGCTCTGGAGAAGTATGAATGTGCCTTCTCTCCTCCGCATCAGCTATTGCCTGGCCGAAATAGCCCCCTTTTGTATTTATTCCTGCTTTCTCTAATAATAAGCAAATTAGAGATCATGGCTAGAAAAATTCAAGTGCCCTCCATCCTTTCTCCAAACCACCATAGAGTTTTGTGATGTTTATCTGCTCAGGAGCTACTACTAATAATTGCAGAGGTCATGTGAATCCACACAGTGCAAGATTAGAAACAACATCTGCAAAATTACTTCTTAGCAAAGTAGTTTGTGTTTTGTCTTTTTCTGAAAAAGTGATTTTGCAAGCAGATTGTCTTTTCTCCCTTACTCTGTTGTGTTTTTTTTTTTTTAAATATTGCTGGAAAAGTATATTGAAGGTGGGGGGCATATTTAAGAACCATGAAGAGTTTTTGAATCCATGGTCTTTTTTTAACTTTAGATATTTTCCCTGGTGTACTGGTAGGCTTCCTTATGAATAAATTAGATTGGAGTCTTAGCTTTAAATTCTAAAATAAGGCCCTTGAGTAAACTGTTTGGAATCTATTGATCTGGTCTGCTCTTCATTAGCGTTTAGTCTATGGTAACTGCAATATCGTACATTCAAGCATGTTATTAACCTTTTTATATTATATTTATTATTTATTTATGGCTAATGCCTAAAAATTATGAGATGATTGATTCCCCAGAAAAGTCAAGAGCTGGGGACACATAGGAGAGACGGGGTAGGGAAACAAGATTCCATAATCGTCAGAAACTAACTCATAAAACATCCCGAGTTTGAACAGCTCTTCCTTCTAGCCATGTGCGCTTGAGCTACCCTGTCTTCTTGTCATGTATATTACATGTAGACATTTGCCAAACATTGTGTACATTTCAACCATAAAAAAGGAGGCAGCCAGTGGAACCCAGACTTGTGGCAGCTGCCCTTGCTCTGCTTCATGAAATATGAAAGCCTGTTTACTTAGTAACATTGAGAATTTGAAAGGTTTCAGGCTGAGAGTTTATTTGTAGCACAGCCTGCTGGACGCCTTGTAATTGAGGCAGCGAGGGTATTGACAGTATGTGCCCAAAATTGAACAGTAAAGAAAGTAGACTGGGTAAGGAGACATGTGCCCCGAGTTAGGGTGCTTTACCCCCATTTTTAGGTCACACAGACTTTGTTCATCCTTTTCCCCTTCAGTAGTCTCTGGATCCATGTTCCCTGCTTCATAATATGTTTCACATTCCAGGTCATGGGCTTGGGTTAGGCTTTGGTCAGAAAAGGGAGATTGACCTTTTTTTCCCCACTCCCAAAACATTCAGTTTCTTGTGGTCTCATTTTTTGTAATCTTAAGGGGAGAGGAGCTTAAAATCACTAGTAAGGAGTCAGTGTGAAGTTGTCTAAATGTTTTCCTGGGACACATCTTTCTTGTCCATGCAGGCCCTCAAGCACAGAGGCACACATTCAGAGTATCTCCTGTAATCTAAGCCATCAACAACTGTAACACAGTATTGACATAATAACAGTCTTTCATGATAAAGCAGCATGCTCATCCTTTGTAAATCTCATCCACATCTGAAAAATATTGGTGTGAAAAACATTGTAGAATAAAATTAATATGGTGTACAAATGTGGCCTATATTTTAAAATTTACTTAAGTTTCAGTTCTTTCCCTCCTCCTCCAAACTCCCCCCACATACCTTCCCCTTTAGTCGGGTGTGAGTGTGAGGACAGAGTGCAAAGTTTAAAAGTCCAAACTAGAGTGACACAAAGAAGCAGTTTACTCAGTTCTGACACTAAGAGTTAAATTTTTTTTCAAAGCCAGATATGTATCTCTAGGCTGCAAATGACAACTTAAGAGTTCCTTCCCTTGAACTCTCTCAGCTCAGCATCCTTGGAACTCCCATTTCAGCATGAGTGGGTCTCACAGCCAGGCTCTCAGTTCTGATTTTGAGATCGCCCTTGTGGTGCTTATTATCTGCAGGGTTACCTTTCCATTTTGAACAAAAAAATTTTTAATCCTTTTAATTTTCAAATATGTATCATAGATAAAGGGCAGATGTTATAAAATTGAGTAGTCAGATTTTCTCTTCTACAAAAGGGAGGAAATCACTGGAACAGACATTTTAGTCCATTTGCAGAAAATTGCCTATTCTCAAATAGGTAGGTCAAGCACAGAAAGAACTTCTACTTGAGGTAAAATTTCTTTTCCACACTTGGCTTTCTCTCTATTAGGACAGATGGTTGAGAGCGGCCCAAAAGTTAATATCCTGCTATCTTTTCACTGGTCTTTAGCTATATGTAGTAAGATGTATTTTCTTACATAGGAACTCACACATAGGTACAAATACCAGAAGACTTGAGGCCAACTGTATTTTGTAGATGAGGAAAATTAGAGAGTGGTAAATGACTTGCCTGGAGTGGAACAACCCATCAAAGTCAGGCAGAGGTAGGTTTAGAACCAGGTTCCCCAAGGCGCCTACACACACACACACACACACACACACACACACACACACACACACACACACTACTGGCATAGACCAAGTGGGTGCAGTGGATGCAATTGATGGCTCTCCTGCTTTTGAACTTTTCATTTGGGATCCTAGCAGAAGGCTGGGTAATAAGAGAAGCAACCCTCACTCGAACAAAAAGAAAGATTGTTCTGAAGTTGTGTGACTTAAACAGCCAAGGCGATGATGCTTCTCCTTCCCTCATTGACTGACTTTCTTTTTAAAAGAAGAAAGTATCATACATTGGTGACCGTTTTTGAAGAACTTTCCAACAAGCCTTGCAAAGGGAAACATTTGACACAACTCAAGTGGAGTAAGCTTGGGCTGTGGAGACGTAGGGAGCTGATTTCCGTGTGGACCTGGACTTTGGATGGCAGGGCCACAGCACCCTGGTGCACAGAGGTGCCCTCTGTGATTGGGCAAGCAGAGTTGTTTGTCAGCAGCATTTTGTAAGCACACAACTCTCAGGTGTGAGAGCAGTGCTCTGCTGTGCTTTTGAAATAGAGCCAAGTCCTCAGAATTCGTCTCAGCCAGCCAGGCAAGAAGTTGGGGCGTCTGACTTCCCAGCTCCCTTGAGCTGGGTCCTGGAGAAGTTATCAGGTGGTTCATTGTTGGGAGAAACGCCTGTGGTCACACCTGTGCCATTTCTTCAGTTTCAGAAATCACCCCAAGAGCATTTATAACCTCATTAGGGCCTAAGGGGCTTGGGGACTAGAGTTCAAAGAGAAAGAGGTGAGTTTGTACTGATGTCAAGGTACTCTTTCTTGACAGCGAAGGGAGAAGAGGGAGTGGGGCTGGAGCTGTGCTTTCCATTCGTGACACGTGGAGTCCGTCTGAGGTGATGATGAAGCAACGGGCACCTCAGCCAAATAAGAGTAACTTGATGGGCAGTGAGATCTCTGTGTATCATAAAACTCCCCCAACATTAAGATTTGTCATTTTTCTGGCATCCCCAGTATCTGAAGTGTTTCAGATCTCAAAAGGAAAAAGTTCGCTGCAGAAGCTAGCATTAGTAGAACACTCAGAAGATTAGCCAGTGGGCCCACATCTGGAAGAACCCCCTCTAACCAGTGTAGCAGAAGCATCCCTCCAGCCCCCTAGGGCCCTTCTGTGGGGGACCAGCATTCAGGGGCCCTCCAGGTGTGGTTCAGTGACAGTACCTGCCCTTAGAAATGTTCATAACGACCGTGTGCAGCCCAACAAGCTGCAACATGAGACTCCTTATATTTTGTATTGAGAGAGAAATACATGAAATAGTATAAAACTCCTGCAAATGTTGGGCTAGTTACAAGCATTTCTAAAATTCACACTGTTCCTGGTAGTTAGGGGGTAAAATGGTATCCTCACCTTGGAAGCGCCTAATCGATCTTTCCTGTAAGTTCTTAGTAGTTGTTGTGTAGATTTTGATTTTTTTTAAACCTCTTTCAGTCTTGCCTTTGGCACCTCAGCATGTTTATTCATCACCTCTGGGTAAATCTGTAACTGTGAAGCCACCTCTCAGCTGGTACTCGGTGTCTTAGCCTGAAGCCTCCCTTGACTTCCCTCCCTGAACTCTGAAGGGCAGCTGTAGGGGGCTCTTCTCATTCTGAGGTCACCACTGAATTCCTGCTTTGATGGAGCCTGGCCTGGTATAGATTGTACAGACCTTCTACTCACAGCCAGAAGAAGCCCTGCGGCACGATATGGGCCTGCCCCTCATCAGGGGTCCGATCACTCCTCCGCTTGTCCCGGGAGACCACAGAGCCCGCTCCAAAGAGTTGAGTTGCCTTTTCGATGGCTGCTGCCTTTCTAGATCGCTAGCTGGGTTGTTCTTCCTAAAATGTGAAAAACAAACCCACACTCCTGGCATCCCCAGTATCCTACACATCTTATTATACCCCACTATTATTTGTTTGCATACATATATTTTTAACTGAAGAAGAAAAATAACCCTGCCTTTGTACGCAATCCTTTTAACAAATTGTTTATTATTGTATCCAGGTAACAAGCATGGTAAGTATTTTCACCAAATTGAGTATTCTGTATTTTAGCTGTGCTTGGCAGACTTTTTGGCTAGCTTTGTGTCATCAGCCTTGGCTTTTCTTTACAAAATAAATAAATAAAGAGCCATTTAGGAAAGGAGACACCACTTACCTGTAGCATCCCCTGTGTCCTCAGCTTTAGAGAGAACCTGTGTAGCCTTAGACCTACGGCGGGGATATCCGAGAAAGCATGCACCCCGCCAGCATGCTGCTTGGCTCCACCATTGCCCCTTCTGTCCCCTCTGCTTCTGAGCCTCCCCCACCACATGTCTGTGGGCGTCCAGGCCCGACACGACTCCAGCCGCCCGTGGGGCTGTGGCCCGTGACAGCACGCACGGACAGGGCTCCCCGCTGTGGATGGTCCTGCTCCAGATCCACCACCACGCCTCCCTTCACCGCTCCTCCCACTGTATGCTTCAGAGCAGGGCTTTTAAGTTTTCCTTCCTGGCGTATATGTTAAGTAATTGGAAAAATCTCCCTTTGGAAGCTGGAAAAATAAATACATTGTTCCCTCTACTTAGAGGCTTCCCATTCTGTTGGAAAACGGATTAAAAATATTTTTTTAAACCTGGCTACTGGGTATTCTCAGTAACTGTTCAGAGGTAGTGGTAGGCTGAGTGTGTTTAGCCTTCTGCCTGTGTTTATCCGTGCATGTTTGCTTCTCTGGCCTCTTTCGTGGCTCTGTATTTTAGTCCCTGTGCTCGTGGCTGTGCCTGTTGAAGCTGCCTGGTAGCCATGCGTCCTGTACTAAGTCTGTGTGTCACTGTCACCCTCAAGGATCAGACTGCCAAGGATAAGGCCCTGCAGCACATGGCCGCCATGTCGTCAGCCCAGATTGTCTCGGCCACTGCCATTCACAACAAGCTGGGGCTGCCTGGAATCCCACGCCCCACCTTCCCTGGGGCACCAGGGGTAAGTCAGGGAGGGAGGGGGCAAGAAGCAATGTGGGGAGGAAAAGCAAAGGCTGGGGAGAAGGAAGCGAAGGAGGAGAATGAGAGGGGCGAGAGGAAGGAATCTTAGTTCCCTAAGGCAGGGGATTGTCTCTCTGGTGCACTTTTGGTTGTGATCTGCCTTTTCTGCTGCTTTTCCTGTACCTTGTTCCCTGTCCCACTGTCCCAAGGTCCTTTAATAACTACTAGCCCTTATAGAGACAGGATTCTATTGTCATTATCACTTTGCACCTGCCACAGACTGAGAAGCTTAATGTTATGATCTCATTTAATCCTGACAGTCATCTTAAATGCCTCTTATTGTTATCACCGTTTTATAGATGAGAAAACGGAGGTTACTAAATAACAGAAACAGTTTGGGTATCTTCATCATAATCACGTGGTTAGTAATGTCTAACCTCAAACCCAGGGCTGGGAGTCCTCTCCAGCAGGGGTCGGCAGGCAATAGTCTTCAGAGACGACACAGCACGTGGTGTCTGCATTGCTTCTGGAGTTCCCCAAACCTCTGGTTTTGAAGCTCACAGGGCCTCTTGTCCAAAGCTTTGCCTGTGCCTTCTAGGGCCTCTCGGTTCTGTAAACCATGGAGGCAGGGAGTGTTTAGAAGGAAGAACCAGGAGAAGGATGTGTGGCTGCCTGGGTAAAGCAGTCAGAATATTGTGAGTCTCCTTCAGTGCACCCAGAATCCTGTTAGGTGCCAGGAGAAGAGATAGCTACATACCAGTCCCTGCCGTCAGGGAGATTTTCAGGAAGAGAAGCTACAGGGAGCCCCGGGTTGTTAGTACAAGGATGTGGGTCATAACTGTGTGTGCCACTGTGACCAACGACCAGGTCGCTCCACAGCTGGTAGATAATCTGACCTTGCAGTCTCTAGCAGAGGTCGCAATGCGTAGACACCCTGAACTGTGCTGTGATGTGAACTCATAACCCTGAAGCCTCTTGCATTTTGCCTTCCAGTTCTGGCCAGGAATGATACAAACAGGGCAACCAGGATCCTCACAAGAGTAAGTCTGAGAAGGGGCTGCCACTGACAATGGGCTGCTCACTGGCCATCCTGGGGGAGAGTTTTCCTAGGCCCAGTCTGCCTTGGGCTTGGGAATAGAAAGACCTTGTAATATGAGACCCCGAAGTCATGCGCCATTGTTATCCGCCTCACCTAAGCAGGAAGGGACACTCAGATCCCCAAGAGGCATCCACTCCTCCCTCTCGAGTGGTAGTGGTCAGCCAGCTGGAAACAGGGAGGCTGCACCCTCCACAGGCCCAATCCCTTGGTGGCTTTGACAGGCAGAGCCTAGGGTCTCCCTGAGAAATGTCCACCTGAGAGAGGATGGAGGGGTGCTCTCAGCACCCTTTCTGTTCTGACTTACCCTGAGGTGGGGACCATGTATAGAAAGTCCTTCTGATGCCTTGAAGGCAAAGGAAGCAAGCTCAGTAAACTGGAAGATAAGAACAGCCTGGAATAAAAGCAGAAGGGAAATCCTGGCTATAGATTCCCCACAAGAACTTGAGCTATTTGGCCTGCAGAAGGAGAGCTTGAAGCATTTCCCAAACTTACTGTGGAAATGGCAATCGCTGGCCTCTGTCTCTGCAGGAAAGGGTTCAGAGGCAGACACCACAGCACGTGGAGGTCAGGCTGGTGTCTATCCAGCTGGTGCCGTGGAACTGGTAGGAGCTGGTGGGTCCCTAGCACCCTGCTGACCCTTCTCCATTAGAGAGAGTGACCAGCTCCTCCAGCAGGGAGGGAAGCTGATAGTGGGGACCCCCAGCTGAGTGTGCAGTCCTGAGAGACCAGGGCCGGTGTGGGGAATAGCTGCTGCTGTGGTCATGGCTCCTGACTCTCTCCACCCCTTTGTTCCCAGCGTCAAGCCCTTCGTGCAGCAGGCCTACCCCATCCAGCCAGCGGTCACGGCCCCCATTCCAGGTGAGTCTCCATAGGACTGCCTCTCAGGAAGCCCCTAATGGACATTCCACGGCTGCAATTCTATCCCTCTTGCAGAGCCATGGAGGCCCCTCCTTGCCACAACCCTTCTTAAGACAGGGATTACCTGGGAGCTGAGAAGGAGCATAGGGGCTCCCTCCCACCTCCCCATCTCCCTCGGTCACCTTCTGAGAGCTCCACAGATGAGCTTTTAAAGAAATAGGAAGCCTGACCACTTTCCCTCCTGGGAGGGACACTTGCTGCGGCCCCTCCTTCTCATAAGCGGACTGAAATGAGCCAGCCAGGTCTGGAGGCCACACTTGGATTTTAGTCACCCTTTCTTTGATAAGTGGATTTTAATTCCTAGTTCTCTTTCTTTAAAGGCAAGCTTGCTAGGAACACAGTGCACACAAACTAGAAACCGTGACTCTGACCAGCTGTCCCCCACCATGTTCAGAATCGCTCTGGATATAGGAGCCCCAAACTGAAAATGCACTCACATGCTGCCCTCTGCTCCTGGGCCACCCTGAGAGAATTCTCTAATGCTGGTTGACTGCAGCTAAGAAAGGAGGTGGATAAACAGGAGAAGCTCCTGGCTTGTACTGGTCTTCCAGGAGGTTGTTGGAAGCATTCATTTCTGACTCCTCAATCACCCTTGCCTTGTTCTATCCTGGGTCCCTTTGTTAGGGGCAGGTGACCTCATGCCATAGCTGGTAGCCATGCAGAAATTGGCATTAGGAGGACTATGTGTGCCTGCTGGCCACCACCTCCAGGAAACTTGACCAGACCTCTGCCACCACCTAGTGTAGTTTCATCCCAGATGCTGCTGGCCTTCCTCCTGGGTCATCCGTTTTGTAGAGCCCTACCCCAAGGGAAGTGAATGGCCAGGTGTAAAGATGACTTTGGTCTTTCAGGGTTTGAACCTGCGTCGGCCCCAGCTCCCTCAGTCCCTGCCTGGCAGGGCCGCTCCATTGGCACAACCAAACTTCGCCTGGTGGAATTCTCAGCTTTCCTCGAACAGCAGAGAGACCCAGACTCGGTGAGTATGTCTGAATCCAGGACCCGTGCCCCAATACTGTTCCCTTTTCTTCACCTCTCCCTGCCCTGGTGCCTGACAGATAACCTGTGTGAAAACAGATCTGGGGAATAATAGCCAAACTAGCCTTTCAGTTAAGCAAAAAAAGGTATTTCTATTGCAACTATGTAGAACTTTAGAACTAAATGTTTTTGGGTGCTCTGGATCTCAAACTCCAGGGAATACTGAAGCCAAAGAGAAGGGTCTTAAACTCTTGCATTTGGTAAAATGGAGCCGCAGGTAACATTTATTGAGTCTTGCTTGCCATATGGGTGGTGCTTTGCAAAGCAGTGTGTGTGTGTGTGTGTGTGTGTGTGTGTGTGTGTGTGTGAGAGAGAGAGAGAGAGAGAGAGAGAGAGAGAGAGAGGTCCCATTTTTATTCACACAAAACCCCTTAAGGGTTCATGCTGATTGATAATTGAGGAAACAGAGAGGTTAAGTCATTTTCCTAAATCCCATAGGTATTCACTGATGAATTAGAGATTCTAACTCATGTCTTTAGAGCTCAAACCTAAACATGGAGCCATTATTCTAGACTGCCTTTACAAGTCCATGTTTTTTCAAGAGACAAGTCATCTTCTTAAGAAGAAGAAACAAAGTGGAGTTTTAACAGTTTGCCGTGGAACACAGTGCATTATAATATTATGAATACCAGTGATGCTGGCAGGTGGACTCTATTTGTCATTTTCTTCTTTTCTCTCTCCCCCGCCCCACTGAGTGCCCATCATTCCATTGTTTCTCAGCCAGACCCATCACTTCCCATACATATGCGAGCCTCCTTTCTTTCTACCCAGCAAGCCCGGGACCCTTTTTCACTCCCACTGCTTGGCTGTGAGTCTGAGCATTGCATCTGCGTGTGGGTGAGCCCAAGGCAAAAATCGAAAGAAGCATTGGTGTGTCTTTGGAATCTTCACCAACTCCTTTCCATATTCTCCACTGATCTCAGAGACTACCAAGAGCTCATAGGTTCATGCCATGCTCTCTGTGTATTTGCCACTTTGCTGTCATTCTCTTATCAGCAAAAAGTGTCCTGAGAGTTCACTGCGTGCTGTAAATAGCTGAGACACTAACCAGTCGGCAGTGACCTCTCCCAGGAGTACCTTAGCTCAGTGGCAAGCCTGTGATGGTGGAGGAGGGAGATGCTGCGGGCAGAGGGTCCTCCATCAGCTATCACCAGAGTGGGGGCTCCGGGGAACCAATGTATCGCTCCCCTCCCCCTATGTGCCTGTGTATAAGTTGTGAATTCTGAGAGCTGGTAGAAAAATAGAGCTTCAAAATTAGGGGGCAAGATGGAGAAAGGTATAAAATAAGTCATTGGGTTCACGGAGGCAGGTGATGGCTGAAAATCCCTGTCTGTCGGGGCAGTGAAATGAACAGATAGACTACCTCCGTGATGGTGGGCTCCTTACTTTCCAGGAGGGGTAGGTCATTTTTTGGCTGAAGACTGTTGTTTGGGCCAGGTCATGCCTCTGTGTTCCCTAATTCATGTGCTTATAAGGCCGTTGCCTGCAGAAGGTTGTGTCGCTTCTATTTTCCACTTCCCTGTGAAGAAACTGAGGTCCAGATCCTTTAATGACACACCCAGGGTATTCAGCCAGGAAGCAGGGGGACAGGAGCCCAAGTCTAATTTTTTGTACAACCTCTGAACTGCCACCAGTTTTAATGTTCTCTTGAATTCAAGAGTTCAGTCTGTGTATCTCCTCTGTGAGCAAACCTCTCTCTCTTTGCTTGTGACCACGTTTTAGAAATAAAGCTCTAAGGCACTGGGAAGCAAGAGCCCCCAAGTGGCCATTGTGTCCATGGTTAAAAGACTACAAATATCTTATCAGAATAAAAATTAGGGGGCAAAATGGAGAGCTCAGAGCTCAGAATGCCCACCCAGTTAGTTCCTCATTTTGTTGTTAATGTTGTTAATAATGGGCTTGTTGACACTTTGAATCACCTGAGAGTCACTCAGTCCATTCTACAAACATTTAGAAGCATCTGTATGTGTAAGGTGTCAGGTGGGGGTATGGGGGAGGGACCCAGGGCTGCACAGGCAGCCACTGTCTCTGACCTTGTGGGGATAAAAAGAAACAAATGTTCCAGAGGGGATGACTCTGAGTATATAAAGCAATAAGTGAAAGTGGGTAGATAAAACTCTACCCACAAAGTCCTTAGAGTAGAACCCAGAGATCTGTCATGCACCTTCAGGATTATGCTTAATAATCTGAACAGTTCAACTGGATTTGGCCTTTTACTGATGAATGAAAAGACTTGGCTTTATAGATTGGACTCCAACACATGACTTCAAAGGCCCTGAAGTGAATGGAGGGCCTGGTGTGAGTCAATACACTTGGGCCTCTTAAGAAAATAATTCTATTTTAGGGATGTGTATTGGGGACTGAGAGGAGTTGGAATTCATTTAACAAATACTTTTTAAGCACTTACTACGTGCCAACCACTGTTTCAGATGTTCGGGATGCAACAGCACAGGAAACTAAGCTCTCTTGGAGCTTCCCATGCTGCTGGAAAAGACAAATCATACACACACATACACATACACATGCACACACACACACTGCCTCAGGTGATACTAAATGCTTACATAGACTAACAGTCCTTCACAGTTGAAAATTACTTGTTCTTCAAAGAAATGTAATTTCAGAAAATACTACCTCCTAATGTACAATAGATGTTTCTGACTTGCATTATGATTTTAAATTATGTCTATCAGATAATGCCAACCAAAACTGTATCACTATTGTGAAATTATTATAATGTCGGCCTCAGTTATTGATACAGCTTCTAATATTCATAGATCACAAAGACTCATTTTGCAATGAGTCACAAATGAGTTCAGTGTATACAAATGAATACAAGGCAGGTTATGAGTGGCATATGTTTTTGATTTTAGTGGAAGTGTGAGGACCTGAGAATGGTTCTTGTGCTGGAGAAAGTAGGATGATCCTTGGGGGGCAGGGGAGAGAGGGCAGGTATTGACTAATTGAAACAGGAGAATTAGCAAAATTTAAAGCATTGCAATAATGTCTCAAGCACCACCATCATAAGTTTTATACAGCTGAGCTTTATTTCATGTGTGCTGTCTGTAAGGAGCTGTTAGAGTCAGCATGTAATGGTGCTGCAGGACCAAGGGTACATGGAAAAACCTGTAGCCTGTGAATGGTTTCTTTGGCTCTCATACCTTTTGTGGCTTTTCATGCTTTAATTTTACTATATTTTTGTACCAAATACAGGAAAAATTAAAGCCTTCTAAAATAAATCCAACCAGTACATTTAAACAAATTTAGTTATACTATGTTTCAATTTAACATCAAACATGAAACATGTTAATGTCATAAAGAAGCCAAAAAATGACAAATAATGAAAGGTCCATAAACAAATTTAACTTGCATTCAGTCTCAAGTCTTTGCCTACATTTAAATTTAGGTGCACATTTCTCCTTCTTTCTTTGTAATGACTGAGGCTCATTTGAATCTTGGTGTGATAGGTGGTGCTAACAAAAACCAAAAGCAAGTTAATGAGCTGGGTGTGGTGCTAACTAGTTTCACTAGTGATTTCTTTCATCCTTATCACAGCCCTGTGAGGAAGGCAATTCTACTCCCTACTCTGTAGAAGGGGCTTGGAGAGGCTTCCATACAATGACTGTGGCCAGCTTTGAACCCTCCTCTGCCTGTACTATCTCCCCAGCAGAGATAAGGCACCACACACTTGGGTGGTAGCAAAGCCAAGGGGAGAACCTAGTTGGCCCAGTCTTTGCACCAGTGACTCTTTTTACCAGCTACTCTGCAAACTTACTCTAGCTTACTACCTAAGTCACAATGGTGACCTCTGAAGACTTCTTCCAAACTCTGCCTCCCCCAGCAATAATAGTAGCCCCAGGAGTGCCAACATTATGCATTTTCTTGATCCTGTGATGCATTCGTGGTGTTAAATAGCCAGCAGAAGTTAGAAGTGGAATTCGAATCTAGGTCTGCTGGCTCCACATCCCAAATTGTGACCAAAGACTGCAGCATCCCCTTGTATCAGTTAAGTGGCCTGATTTTGAAGTCTAAGCCGGTATAAGCTAAAGGACAACTAATCTGGAGGTTGAGCGCCCCCTGCTGGCCCTGCACTATGTAAACCAGCTGCCAGCATTTCCTCAAGTCGGTGGTTGTTTATATTGGAGAACTAGCAAGTCAGTCCCTCTGTTACCTTTGGCTCCATTAGGAGTTGAGAGAAAAACAGCAGAGGGTGAAGAAAGGAAGGAAGAATCTGAAAAACAGAGACTATTTTAGAAGTGGTTAGTAATGCTGGAAAATACACTTTCTACACAATTTCAATGTTGCATATCAAAGGGCTTCAAGTGTTAAGTGCAAGATCCTCTACCCAGGGTGGGCTATTTAAAAGGGCTTCTCCTAAAATCAGAGCCCAATTCTTGGAGTTATGCAACTGCTTCTTCAGACAGAGGAAAACCTGGACTTGGTGAGCTGTAAACTGAATCCTGTGCTGTGTGGGGAGTGGTTTTCCTGATAAAGCCTAGCGGAATTCCTCCACCCCCACCCTGGGACATGGCAGGTTCCTCCTCCAACCCCCCACCCAGCTCTTCAGCCACATCCTGCTCCACAGCTGGCAAACCCTAACCAGGTCAGATCTCTCAGGAACCCAGTGAGTTTAGTTGAAAGCCTGTCATGATCTGATTGCCGGGACCAGCAGGCGTTTGAGCAGCAAGAGTATATGTGAGGGTTTACTTGGAAAGGAGTTACACATCAAGAGAACGGGAAAGTTTTGGGTTTTGGGGGGTGGGGGGGAAAGGGCTGGGGCACAGAGATGATTCTCTAGATTGTAAAGAATCATTGTCTTGTGGAAGAAAATAGGTAAGTTCCATGATGTAGTACCTGATTCAGCTCACCATAGGAAAAGCCGTCACATATTACAGCATTTGCGATGATTACGTGCATTTAGGGAGCTGTGTTATGAGTGAGCTGTATGGCCAGCATTTTGACACAGATTCTGTTCTTACATCCAGTCCATCAGTAAAGGAACGGCTGCTCAGAGATATGAGCATATCCGCCTCCAGGAAGTGGCTATGCCAGGGTTTGTCTCCAACCTCTTTTCTTAACCATTTCACTGTATTTTTGAACAAATAAAGGAAATACTGAAATGTGAAAAGTCTGAACTCCCCAAGCTCAGGCTTGGGTATATCAGGGCCCTTCACCACGGGGAGAGTTGGCCAGGATTTCCTCTGATCTCCTTTTGCAATCTCTTGTTCAGTGGCTCTTCTCAAGGGGCTGGAGAAGCAAGAACTATTCCCACCTGGATTATAGACTGTGTCTTCCATTTTGCACCAGTGGCAATGTGTTCTTGTTAATGGAACGAGAAGGCCGTTGTCTGAGTTCTTAACTGCTGTGCAAGATTTGGGGCAAACCGCTGACTCCATTCTGAACAGTGAGCAGGATAGGCCTCTCTCACTGTGTCACTGGAGTACAGTTAGGGATCTCCCTGGATATATTGAGCTCTCCAGAAGTGTTTGAACTCAGAATGTCTTGTTGCAATATAGCAGCAAATTGGGCCAGGGTAGTAGTAGGAGGCAGAGTTAGAAGGATCTGTTTACCAGGTGTTTGGACTCCGTTGATATTCAAGTGGGAGCCAGAATACTTTTTTATTTTTTCACTAGGTAGTAAATTTACATGGTCAAAAATCTACAAGCATGTAAGCGAAACAAGTCAGAAGGAGAAAGAAAAAAACGAGGATGATCTCATATGTGGAATATAGAGAAACCTACCAAAGGGTCAGTCAAAACCAGACAAATAATAAACTCTTAATATCTGACTACAAAACTGAGTCAACCGGAAGGGATGGAAGGATGGCAAGGTGAGAGGGAGGGAGCCCAGTGGAACATGCTAGGATTGTGGGCAGGGTACGCAAATATACATTTGTAGATGTTTGAATCTGTAATCCCAAAGATCGAACAGTGGCAACTAACCTTACCTCAATAAACATAATTTGAGAAAAAAAATCTGCAAGCATCAAAGAATGAAGGATGACTTGCCTTCTAATATCTTTCCCACCCAAATAGGTAACCACTGTTACTACTCTCTCTTTTTTTAAAGATTTATTTATTTATGCATACAAGAGCTGGAGTGCAGGCCAGAGGTGGGGGGGGGGTGGAGGGGTGAGAGGATTTACTGGAGACAGAGTGGGGAACAGAACAGGCAGACTGACTGAAATACACTGCCGAGGGGAACAGCAGGCGAGACTGGAGAGGTCTGATATGCCATATGGGTCACTTCCCTGGCCGGGGATCGAACTCATGCTACAGTGGCAGCAGATAGCTTCATGCTAACACTTAATCCCTTGCGCCAGCAAGGAGGCCCCTGTTACTACTTTCTTATGACTCTTTCCAGAGATTTCCATACAAACAGCATAATATGAATGTATATATCCTCTACCACCTCCACCTCTACCCCTTTTAAAAAGATTTGACCCTGATGTGTGTGTTTCAGGAAGGTGCAACTATAGCAGGTTAGAGGATGAGCATAGGGGCCGCAGAAGGGCATGGGCTGTGGCCAAGGGAATAGAAAATAAGGACTCGCCAAAGGGAGAGGCATCATATTGATAAAACTAGAAGGCCTTGGGGGTTCGTTACCTGTGGTGGGAAGTCTGAGTTTTTGAGACTGAGAATGGTGATAGAATTTGAGAAGTCATCGATCAGAAAAGGAGCAGGGTTGCTCAGAACTCCTTTTGTGATAATGCTCTTTCTTTTTGTCCTCAAAATAAATGTGTTGAAATGCGTATTGGAAACAGGCTTGAGAGTTAGTCTCATCAGTAGCAGGACTTGCATATTTGAATATCTTCTGAGTCTAGAGTCCATGGTTTGTGGAATTTGGGGAAGGTGGCAGCAGAAACTAACATTTTGGGAGATTTTATCATGTACTAAGAGCTTTCCCATGTATTGTCTCTTAGTGTGTGAGAGAATGACGCTTACCCCACTATCTGGGGGAGGCGATAGACTGGGGCAGGCCTGGACTTGCTGCTGTTCCACAGGTGGCAGCCAGAGCAGGAGGGTGATAGGGACATTTGGAGAAGAAAAGTAAAGACATTAGATTTAACTTCTAAGGGAGGGGCAAAGTCTTGAAGGGTGCCCCAGCTTGGATGGTGGTCAGTCCACTGCCAGGAAAACAAAAGGTATAGCTGCCTGTTGGGTCCTGGTCCCTTACTTTTCTTCTCAGAGACTGAAGTAGCCTAAAATGAGGGACCTCCTGGATATGGGGGAGTGAGTCAGCCACTTTCAGAACCTGAGGGAGCCCCAGGACTCTCTAGGGGAGCCTGCACCCAAGTCCTCAGGTACATCCTATAGATAACCTTGTTCTTTTCCCATAAAGGCAGTTGGTCAAATGTGAGCCCAAGAGTGATTCAGTTTTCATATCTATTTAGTATCTTTCAAAGGCCTAAGTTCACAGCTTAATTAAAATTCCTTTGTCAGACCACAGCTCCTGACTTTGGTTTGGAAAACATGACCAGTGTGGCTCTATGGAAATTGGACATTGATGAGGCCTGGGGCAGAACGAAGGGTAACTGGATTATGTAGGGGTTAGATTAGAGAAATAAGCAAATCAGAAGCACAGTATAAATTCCAGGCAGTCTGGAGGATCCTTGCCTGTATCCTAAACAGGGTGGGGAAAGGCCGGATTTCTCTGCAGAAGCTTCCAAGCCTGTAGTGAGTGCTAAGGCAGTTCCTGCCTCTGAAAGTGGGGTCATATATTCATGAGAGATAGCTCTCTAGGCAGATGTAGTTTCTGGCCTTAGGAGCCTGCTCTCCCTGAGTTCAGGACTCACTTAGGGACGTCGTGATAGAAGCCTGCATACCAACTTCTATGCATCTCCCCTTTTCGTGCAGAGCTTCCCTCTTGTTTTATTGAACCTTCACAATGATCTCTAGAGATGAGTAGGTCAGGAAAGGTGAGGAAGCTAAGGCCCAGAAAGGTTAGGTAGCTTCATTCTGGCCACACAGTTCAAACCCTGCAGGGCCTGGGTTCTGTCTCTTGTGTTGCCAGTGGAGCCGTACGTGCTTCATTAAGCACGTTCAGCATTCCGCCTTCTCAGAGGAAGGCTGCACAGCTGCTCTGATGGCTGGTGGGCCCAGTGCTGTGCTTCTCCCAGGTTTTCCCTGGTGTTTCAGCAAGTGTGGCCTTCCAGGAGGACGTGGGAGATGGAGTGTCTTCCAGCAGTGGAGGTGGTAGCTCACTGTGGCCTGGTGTGGTTTTTCCCACTCTATCAGCTCACCCACACCCAGTCGCACCCTCTTATAGCAGCCGTGGGTGGTTTACTCTCAGTGTCTGAGCTGCTCTGGATACTCACCCTCTTTCTTCATTACCATTTGGGGATGAGGCAATTGAAAGCATCTGGAAATCTGGTTTTACAGAAGTTTCACGGAGGCCCCAGCCAGGCTCCATCTGCTTTCCTTGGCAGGTCGGCACCCTACCCGCCCGCCTTCCTGGTTGCTTGCTGTCCCTGCACTCAGCTGGTGGGCCCTTACAGCTGCACTTCCGTGGGAAGGCACACTTCTTTCTAAGAAAACACAGACCCTCTGTGGAGACTGTGGTGAAGTGGGAGGCTGAAGTGAGGGCACTGCATCCTGGTGTGACCTCTGGGAAGGAAGGACTTACTCCCTTTTTCTTGTTTTCAATGATGCTTCTTTATGGGAAGAGTATAGGAGAGGGTGTGAGCCAGCACCTGAGGCCAACTCGCCAGAATGGCCAGTGTGTCTTCGGTAAGCTAGCTGAGGACATTGCTCACTTCAGATGTGTATTCTCTGGGCCTACTTGGAGCTTTAGCCCACACATGCCTCTCTCTTCCCCATCATAAGCGCTAAATATGGAGGTCACTTTCCTTGACTTGGCCACACAGCCTCAGGCCCCAGGGAGCATCCCAAATGGCCCCAGCTGCCCTGGGCCTGTTCTGGATACTGAGTCTGGCTGTGACAGGAAGCAAATGTAGGTGATCTATCCTTGTTCTGTTCTTGCTTATACATTAGCATCCCTTGACATGAGTTATTTGTCTTGGTTTCTTTAAATTCCTAAGTGGATTATAATTTTTCTCTTGGTATTGTTTGACAGCAGTCATTTTTCAAGGTTTTACTACGTTCTTCAAATACTTGGAATTTTTGGACAAGTTTAGGAAAAGACCGCCATCTTCAGTTCAGTCAGTGTAGTGCAGTGCCGGTGCGTGTTGGAGAGAGCAGTGGAAAGGGCTTTGCCTTATTTTTTCATTAAAAAAGAATTGCCTCATCAGGATCTCTAGACTAGATTGTATTAGAATCCTTTAGGAAAATGAGAAAAGAAGGAAAAGAAAACCTCAGCAGCCACTTCTGGCCACTTCTATTTCATCTTCATGGTGGTCAACCTCCCTACTGCCCAAGCCCCACTTGCAAAGTCAGACATTGGTATTTCAGAGCATGGACAATGACTGCCTGAAGGAGATTCTGGAACCAGGTCATTCAGGGCCCCAAGTGCACATCACCATGTCCTTCACCCTCTCCCTTCCAGTAGTTACTAGAACTGTCAAAACAGAAAAGATTATCCCCACGGCGTCTGGCATTTTCCTTTCTGGATTTCTCCTTTAAGTTTCAGTATTTCCATTTCATTGCTGTCAGAGGGATAGTCTCAATTTCACATTATCTTGTCCAAAGCATAGAATCATGATTATTTGTGGAAATGATCATTGATCACAGCAATAATAATAGCAACTTGAAGGCTAGACATATTATCTATTTTCCACATACTATCTCATTTAATCTTTGTGACATCCTGGAAGTGTAGGTTCTGCTGTGCTGCCTGCATGAGGGGTGTGGAAACTGCAGCAGAGTGGCTGGAATGGTCTGTCCCAGATGACTCAGCTAGGACGTGGCGCCAGGGCCAGGATTCAGACCCAGACCCCGTCTGACTCCAGAGTCCCTGTGCTCCTCCCTCCTCTCTGCAGCCTCCTAAGTCGCCAAGAGAGAAGGACAGCCAAGGACTAGGGAGAAAGTGACTTCTTAGAATAATGTTGGGACAGGAGGAAAGTACCTTGTTAACCCCCCAGGGTAGCTAAATAACCCTTCACAAGTAACATTTTTGAGGGTATTTTTAGGATTAAATTTACCTTTATAATCTTTTGTAACTGCGCTGAAGAATAACTGAGGGATTATAACAATAAAAGGAGAAAGCGAGCATTTTCCCAAATCAGAACAGAAGTCTGTGTGTTACGTGCTGTCAGGCGCTGTGAGCTGCGGGATAGACTTGAGCCAGCTGGGATTCTGCTGGTGCAGCATGTCTTTTTGGTGAGCCCTGCAGGCAGATAAGGATCCTAGCTTCTGACGCTCAGTTGTCCTGAGTATTGGAGCAAAAGGAAAGCTCTGTGATCTGACTGAAGTTCCTTTTGAGCCCAGGGAACTTGTGGCCAACTGGAATAATAAACACTGTGAAGCACACTCTTAATATTTTGGTTTCCCTTTATGGTTCTTTTCCTCCTTCAAAAAAACTCCATGATGTTTCAGTATAGTTTTTGATCGGCTGTTTATTTAATTTAATAAAAACATTTGCTTCATTTATAAGCCAAACTGAGCCATGTGGGGAGTCCCATGTCTCCCTACCTCCCAGTCCCACTTTTTAGTGACAGCTGCTTACAGCCCTCTCATCCATTTCTTCGTATATTACTTGCTTATTTCTAAATAACAGGCTTTTCCTCTCTTTCTCTGTCCATCACTTTTACAGCATTATCTATTGACTTCTGACTATGGAAGATCAGGACTTCGCTCTCTAAATTTAGCTCATGTGCCCCGTTTCCTGCCAGCCTGCCCTCCCACCCACTCCCCAGGTGTTTATAGCACAATATTTGTTTCAGCTAATATTTATTATTTATGTTACAGACCTGTGGACATTTCTCGTATGGCATGATTAATACAGTTTATATTAGAAAGAGTTTCTTGATTGTAAAACATTGGCTTTTTCTAGACTCTGTCATAGCATCTTTTTTTCCCTTGTTTACTTTTTGTATACCTGCACAAGCACCTCAGGCTTTCTAACAGAACTCTCCTGCTCTTCTGCAGATGGACACATCAATCAGGGAACCCTCAGGTCCACTGTCCCCTGGGTGACACCCCTCCAGGAGCCCTTCTGCTCCTCATCTTCTCTGGTCTGGCAGTTGTCCAGGTCAGTGGCCCAATTCTCTTCCAGGCCAGGGCCCCATCTCCCTCTTTTTTAATATATTTCCTCATTTTTGTAAGAAGGTATCCACCTATAGCTACCTGAGATGAGTTGCAGGGAAGCTCAGTTTTCTGGAACCTTATAACTGAGTGTGTTCTACTTTCACCTGGGAGAGAGACCTGGGTTTTCCCCTTAGATCTGTGAACTTGATTCACATTTTTAAGGTGAATTCCTTATATATTCTCCATGCTAATGAATAACACTGGATGTTAATTGTCGAAGAATAAGGTCATCCATATAAAATGAGCAGACAAATGATGATTGAAGTCATGGGATATACAGGAGACGTGATAACAACTGTCCTTAATCCCTGTCTTCTCTATTAGAATCTCCTAGACTATTGGTTTATGGCATCCCTGTGCCTAGCCCAGGGTCTGTCAGATAATAAACTCTAGGTGCACTGCCTTGTTCCACTGAAATCCACAAAAGAAATATGCAGGATTTTATCTATGAGGCAGACACCCTTCCCTGAGGTCATTACCGATAAGTTAATAATCAGCATATCTACTGAGTGCTGGCTTGGCTTTTTGTAATTGAACAAACCAATGTTAATGTGGTTTCAATAGTGTGGTAATTTAGTCTTAGGCTTTGGTGTACATGGTTCATTAGGACTCACCCTGTTTCTTTTCTATATTCCCCAAATACTTGGAATTTTTAGTGATTACTCTTTTGCAAATATTTGTTTTGCGACCTATAGAGAAGAATTGCCCTTTTTTGGTTTTGTGTTTCACCTTCAGTTTTGGGGAACCACCTTTGCTGGAAAGAAAGGATTTATCTGGTAGGAGGAAGGGAAGTAATTATCTACCCGGGCCCTTTTCCCTTTTCAGGAGAACTGGCAGGATAGGAAGAAAACCAAATGGTTTTCAAGAGTTTTAATTTCATTAAAACTTGAACCCAAACATATCAGGTAGACTTCTGTTTTTCATTCTCCTGGATTTGGGGCAGAGGGTTTCCTGACTCCCCAAGTTGAATGAAGGGGAGAGGGAGGTTTGTCTCGACTCTGTGGTCTCCAGGACGCCTTCGCTGGCCCTTTGTATACTTAGAAACAAAGTCACCTCTTGGCAGGAGTGGAGGCGCTCAGATGCCAGCAACCAGACTTCGGTTTCAGGTCACCAGCTTTGGAGCAGTACCCAATTTCCTTTGGCAAAGACAACCTGCCCCTTCTCAGTCCATTTCAGTCACTTGGGCACAAAGGTAACATCCTCAAAATAGACACCTTTGAAGACTCTCTCTGACACATCTGTGAATCATTACGTTTGTCCCGAGTTCTAGTTTTTTAGAATTTTGAAAATGGTATTGAGCTTTCAAATCAACTTTAAGAAAAAGTTCAGGGCCTCCCCTGGTGGCGCAACGGTTGAATGCTGGGCTGCAAAGCTGCCCACAGTCTCTGCAGCGCCGGTTCTATCCCCGGACGCTGGTGAGGGTCCCACATGGTGCAACAGACCTCTCCTGCCGTGTCCACTGCTCCCCTCAGCAGTGTAGTTCATCAGTCCACCTGTTCTGTTCCCCACTCTGGCTCTGGTGAATTCTCTCACCCTCCCGCGCTTCTGACTGTACCCAGTGCTTGTATAAATAAGTGAATGAATCTTTAAAAAAAAAAAAAAAAGTTCATGGGTGTTAGAAGGGTCTCGGTATTTTCTTCTGGAGGACAGTGTGGTTACTCTTTGCAGCAAATGCATGGACTGTGGTATGGACAGATCCAAGTTTTATTCTTAACCCCAAGGACTATTCCTTGAAGTGTGACCTCCGGCAAGTCTATTCATCTCTAAACTTCTATTTCCTCACCTATAAAATGATTGCTATGAGGCAGGGACTACCTGAGGTCAAATATGTGGGAAACACATTGCACCTGTACTGAATGGATACAGGTTCTTCTCCCCTTGAGGCACAGGTGAGAGTCTGTACCCCAAGAAGTTTATTTGGAGTGAAACGTGATCAAGGATTTGAGCAGTCACACGACTTCACCACTTGTTCCCAGCACTTGCCTTACTTTTGTTTATGTTTTCTTTGCTAGGCAGGAGAGATAGCTAAAGCCAGAAAGTTCTTTTCCTTGTACCCCAGGATTAGTTTACCTCAAACAATAATAAGCCATAACAATAATAATCTTCACAACTATGATTTATCAAACTTTTCTTCAATGCTGGGCCCTGAATCAAGCACCTCTGTGCATTACTTCCTTTAATCTTCAGCCATGTTCTGTATTACCTGTTTTATGTCCCCATTAGACATGAGAAAATTGAGAAGTCAGGTCAGGTCTGAATGCAGACCTTCCATGCTTTGCACGCAACACCTTGCTTTTCAGCTGTATATCCAAGGCCCTCCCCCATTGCAGTATGATAAGTCTTACCCTCCATTTCCTTCCACTGTGATCCCTGAGTTCCAATAGCACGGTGTAGGAGCCTTTTGATGTTAGGAGCAGAAAGAGTTCAAGTCACACCCCAACTCAGCCCTGAACCTTCAGCCCACTGGAGTTGGAAGAGTCCAGAAAGGGGTACTCAGCAGACAGGCTCATTCAG
This sequence comes from Talpa occidentalis, assembly GCF_014898055.3. NCBI lineage: Eukaryota > Metazoa > Chordata > Mammalia > Eulipotyphla > Talpidae > Talpa > Talpa occidentalis. The sequence continues at coordinate 28,818,126 of NW_023603184.1, forward strand.
TCCACAGGTGTACCCAAGGCTCTGCTAATGTTTTGTACTTTCCTATAAACTCCCTGTCTGGTGGCACAGAAACAGTACCTCCCAGGGCCTGATAGGACTGGGAGCTTAACTGCAAGCAACAGGAGTTGATGGATGGACAGATGGAGCTCTTTATGTGAATGAGAGACCTATCTTCCTTTTTTTTTTTTTTGTATCAGCCCCTTGTAGCCTTGTGCAGGCATACCTCATTTTATTATGTTTGGCAGAAATCACACTTTTTACAAATGGAAGGTTCGTAAATCTAACACTGTCATTTTTCCAACAAATCAGATGATGATTAGCATTTTTTTAGCAATGAAATTTTTTTTAATTAAAGTATGTGTTTATTTTGGTGTTTTTAAGACATAATGCTATTGCACACTTAGTAGACTGCAGGATAGTATAAATGTAACCTTTATATGTGCTAGAAAAAAAAATTGTGTGACTCACTTTATTGCAATATTTACTTTGTTGTGGTAGTCTTGGAACCAGATCTGCACTATCTCTAAGATGTGCCTGTCCCTGGACGCCTCTCCATGGTCTTTACCCCAACTTTGCACTGACAGCCACAGGCTGACCAGCCCTGATGAAGAAATTTTAGATTGGTAGCTTAGGGGACTGGTGAGATCAAGACTCAGCACTCTTAGACCTGCTGGAACAAGTCAGTGGAAGGCAAGTGCTTCCTGGGTGGTGATGACATTAACTCACCACACACAAACTTCTGATTGGGCTGGTTCCGCTGTACATGATGGGCTCCAAAGTGTACTGCGGTCATGTTCCGTTAAGTCAGGTAAAACTGATTGAGACAATTGTTTTTTGCTTTGAGTAATTTAAACAGTTGTTTACTACTGTGTCTACAAAAAGCCTTTTTTAAGCACTTGGGAAAATACATGCCCTTGTTAATAAAAGATATGATTGTTTTAACCCTAAACTATGCCTGTTTTTCTGAACATCTTCAATTTTTCAAAGTGTTGAAGGCCTGTTTCTGGAGTTTCGAGACTACTGCCCCTTGTCCAGTTCAGGACGGTCGATTCCCAGGTTGATCAAGGGGTTTGTAATGGGACTGTTTTTGTTGGTTTCTTACAGTACAACAAACACCTCTTCGTGCACATTGGGCATGCCAACCATTCTTACAGTGACCCATTGCTCGAATCAGTGGACATTCGTCAGATTTATGACAAATTTCCTGAAAAGAAAGGTGGCTTAAAGGAACTGTTTGGAAAGGGTCCTCAAAATGCCTTCTTCCTCGTAAAATTCTGGGTGAGTAAGACGTTGCTGTGATTTTGATGGGTTTTGTCCGAATGGTCGCGTCCTGTACGTGAGCACGCAGCACCACAGCCAACCGGGCACTCAGCCGGCTGCACCCTCATGCGCACCCACTGGATCGCCAGGGGACCACAGACTCACCTGTGGGGGGTCCCCATGCTGGCCTGCAGCCTCTCTGGGCCTCCCGGCTCACTCATGCAGTGACAAGAGGCTTCACAGATGCTGCCTTCACAATGGAAAATGCACGGCACTCATCCCTCTTTGTCTCTTCTCACTCCATTGAGCACAGCGACCTCTGAATTCCACTGGCACATCACACCAGATATATGGCAAAGATAGATAGGGCTGGGATGAAGATGAAGTGACATCTTCAAATTTTATAAGTGACAGGGAGAATGCAAATGTCTTTGCTCTCTGTTTGCCACACTTACGCTCTAAAACAACAAGGAACACCCCACACCACCCCCACCCCAGCTGCCCGGGCTTGCTGATGCCCCAAGGCCTCCTGGGGGAGCTTTGCTATTCCTTCTCTGCCAGTCGGGCTGGAGTCAGGGGACTGCTAAGGGGTCAGGCTTTAAAGTGGCCATATAGCTAATGTGTGTGTGTTGGGGTGTTAGGGGAGCGTAGGAGAACTCATGCGCTGCTCACACTGAGGATTTATAATTTCTCATTCTGTCCAAGAATTAAAAAAAAAAATTGCTTCAGATGTCTGTGTTCCTTAGCAAGGTATCAGAGACCCTAAATGATGCAGATTCCCAGGTGTTCATGCTTTCCACCCTGTGCCCAGCTTTGTGTGTGTCTAGATGTGCTTTTTTCCCCTTTCCTCTTCTCCCAACATGCCAGCTTCTCCTTCTTTTGAGACGGTGGTGCCTTTATTACAGTCCCTTCCTCACCGAAATGGCCCATTGATTTTCCTCTTACTCCCGTCGCATTTTGCAGTTAATCAGTTCCCGTGCTGTGTTATAATTATTTGGATATGTGCTCCACTCCTCTCTGGACTCTGACTGCCTCCAGGGGACCTTATTCATAGAAGTGGCTCCATTTACTGAATACCCGCTGTGGGCTGGGAGCTGCACTAATGCTTCACATGCATTTCATCCAGTCCTCGTGGTGTTAAGTGGAATTTGCTTCAAGTCCAACTAAGAAACAGACACTGAGAGATAGACAGGACAGGCCCCAGAGGTTGGGGACCTGGGGCCTGACATCAGATCAGTTGGACTTAATGCCTGTGCTCTGGTTCCCAACTGCATCGTGCCCGGTGCGTCCTGGCCTTGGGGTCTGTCAACCCTGCTCTCCATATTTCTAAAACTAAGCAAATAAGTGCCTTCCTTAAAAAACCCAACAATTAGGGAAACAAATGGATGAATGAAGGAAAAATTCATATTTCAAATTCACTGGGAGGAAATTTGCATATGATTTTGGTTTCTTTCTATTTACTTTTTTTTCATTTTTCATGCTTCTGTTTTGAATATGATTATGGAAGTAGCCTCCTACTTGTATTAATGTCTGGGGGATCAGTAATGCATGTGAACAGCCTGACAAAGCATTAACTCAGTGACTGCCAACTAGTGTTCTAAATGGTGACTGGGTATCACTTACTGTGTGGTGACACAAGGATTTTGCAGGTGTATCTTTCCAGGAACCCCTGCATTGTTCCTCAGTATCCTTTCAGTGGGTTGACAAAGTCAGACTGTTTTTCACTCTGACTCAGGAACATTGTCTGCCTTTTGCGCTCTTCTGATCTGCTCACTGATGTTGAGTTCAGAAGTGATGAGGCACAACTGCTGACCTCAGTTTAAAAATTAAAAGACCCACCACTTACACCAAGAGCACCCTTTGTGAATTTTATCACATCTTGAACCTAAAGTACTGGTTGAAAATAAATCCAGTGAGCCTGAATCAAAGAAAACAACTGACAATCTTTGTTGCCCAAGTACAATTTAAACTTTCAAATAAAAATAAGAATTTTGGAAAATTGTATCCACTCTGGTGAATGTCACAGCTTCCCAGTGCTTAAAAGACTGTTCAGACGAGATCTACATGTGATCTCATGATTTTTTTGATTTTGTGCAAAATAGCCAATAGATTTTAATGTAGCAGAGAATGAAAAGTTCATTGATGGAAGGTTCAGATTCCATACAGTAACCTCTAAGGAACTACCACTTAATCAACTTTGGGTGGTGTATGAAAGAAAAGTGACCACACTTAGCTAAAGAGCCTATAAAAAGTACTCTTTCCTTTTCCTGTTACATGTTTATGCAAGACTGGATTTTCTTCATCTGCTTTAACCAATATATCATCATAAATTGAATGTTGAGACAGGTATGAGAATCTAGGTATTTCCCATTAAGCCACACATTAAGTAGATTTGCAAAATGTAAAACAGCACTACTCACTGAATTTTTTTTTTTTTTTGGCTTTGAAAATATGGGTGTGTCTTAAGTTTTAAAAAAAGATGTATGTTAACAGGTAATGACCTTGTTATTATTTATAAATGGGGTAATAGATATCTTCAATTTCTAATACAGAACATTTAGATAAGTAAGACCCAGAGAAATAAAAAGCACTTTGAGGTTCTCCATAAATTTTAAAAGTTGAAAGGGGTCCTGAGATCAAAAAGTGTGAGAGCTGCTATTGTGAAGGATATAAAAAGAAACTATTCTACTCAAGCCTATTAAAATTAATCAGAAATTATGGGATTTGATGAAAAGAAACCCTTGTCAGAAATTTCAAATTAACAGTATAGATTTTTACTGATAAGATTTCTTATAATTAGTATATCACTTGAATATAAGTATAATGGAAAGTGCTTAGAAAGGTGTTTTTGTTTTCTCATCTAAAATTACCCTTGTTTTACTCAGTGAGTGATTTTAATAAACATTCCCAGCCATGGGCCCTTCAGTATTGAATCCCCAAATAATGAGGTCTAGATTGCAGATGTTTAGAGTGTGGTGACTGGTTTGAGATGTGCAAATTTAGAAATAATTACCCTGAGATCAGATAATAGTTTACTAAATTAAGACTCAGAATTAAAATTGAGCACTTCTAGGAATATGATAGAAGACATCAGTCCTTCAGAATAATTGTTAAGAATACTTAACCTTCATAAAGAAATTCTGTCATAATGATGTTAAAATAATGAAGAAAACAATTTGAATTAGGTTTACCACTTGCTGCAATTTGAAATCCCTTTGGCTTCCTCTAATGACTCAGTAAGAATGATATTCTGCACATAGAATTCTACACAGATATTTTATACATAGAATATCTGTCCTTGGATATCAGTGGGTGTTTCTTAAGTACATTTAACACTCCCTTTAAAATACTTTTTAGGGCCTCCCCGGTGGCGCAGCGGTTGAGCGCTGGGTTGCGAAGCTGCCCGCGGCCTCTGCGGCGCCGGTTCGATCCCCGGCTGCTCCCCGGCCACCGGAGGAGGGTCCCACATGGCGAGCAGACCTCTCCTGCCGCCCGCTGCTCCCCTCAGCAGTGTGCTTCGGTCCTTCTGCCTGCTCTGCTCCCCGCTCTGGCTCTGGTGAATTCTCTCACCCTCCCGTGCTTCTGACTGTACCCAGTGCATGTATAAACGAAACAAACAAACAAATAAATAATAAATAAATAAAAACATGCCTCTATAAAAAAAAAAATAAAATACTTTTTAATAATTTTTTAGCAAATTTCTTCAGCAGATTTTATTTTTGTGTGAATTCATTGAATTTCAATAGAGATTCCATATCCTGTCCCTTCCTTTTTCCTTCCTTTTTCTTTCTCAAATATGTCATTTTTCCCTCCAATACATAATTCTTAATTCATTCCTAAATGCACCAATGTGAAGTAACCAAATGTAGTACTACTATTTGTGTTGTTTAAATCAAGGAATGCATTAAATCAGATACCCTGCTTTTTTCCCCCTTATCAAGCACCCTTCTGTACAGCCATATGTCATTATATATCTAATTACCATTTTTAATAACTGCAGGATATCTTATTTACTCAGTATACCATAACTTAACCATTCTTATCTTATTAGATGCTGATAATATGGCTTTTAATATGTATGTATGTGTGTAGGTCTGTATGTTTGTGTACATATATAAATAACCAAGCTGCTTTCAGAAATAGTCAAAAAAGTTATCTTCACTAGCCTTGTCCCTGGCACTATTTCCTCAATTCCTTTTTTTTTTTAAGATTTATTTTTATTTATTTATGCATTCAAGAATTGGGGTAGGCCAGAGGTGCAGGGGGTGAGAGATTCACCAGAGAGAGAGTGGGGAGTAGAACAGGTGGATCTACTGAAATACACTGCTAAGGGGAGCAGCAGGTGAGACAGGAGAGGTCTGCTGTGCCATGTGGGTTAGTTCCCTGGCCAAGGATTGAACTCATGCTGCAGTGGCTGGTGATAGCTTGATAGTGCTGAGACTTTAAACCCTGCGCCCACCATACTATTGACATCATGAGCCCCTTGGCCCCCCAATACAGACAAGTGAGTCATAATGTGGTTATTATTGCTCCTCTTGGTGGCTCCAACCTGTGTAGAGGGATCTCACTGTCTCTTTGTCACTTTAGTAATTTACATCAATGTTACTGTACACTACTGTTGCAAACATTAGCTTAAATTTGAATGCCTAACTAAAACATCTCTTAAAAATTTCGGTTTGATGCAGCATAGACATCGTTATGATTGAGGAGGCACATGGCACCAGATTTGTGTGTGAGGCCAGAATTTGGCATGGGCAGATAACCATATACTTTTCTGCCATATAAAACAATTCTCAGGAGCTGTGTGGGCCCTCAGGAGGGAAGATGTCTGCCCATCAGTGGACAGAACTCTGCTTCGTTTCAGCCCTATAATTCATACAGATGGGTTGCCAGTGATATGACAGACAAACAACTCATTTGAAATAAAATGCCATCTGTCTTGGAATTGATCATAGAATTCCTAAAGTTAGAAGAGTTGTTTGTGATTCAGTCAAGTGTCGTGAAAGACAAAAGCCATGTACAGCTTGCAGGTAATTTTCAGGAGCAGTTAATTTCTAGCCACATATAGTTTCTTAAGGAAGTAAACAAAATTATAGATTTAACCAAATAAGAAATGCAGGCAAAAAACTGTTCAAAAGAATCATTAGTATGAAGAGGCTCACTCTCAAACTTTGATTGGAATAATAAAGAAGAAACTTACATGAAAATGAAATTGTATGGCCATGTATCCTGTTGTTAACAATTTTTATATATGCTTAATATCATATCTTACTTTCTTTCCAATCCTTATTAAATGATTGCTATGTAAGAGACCAGAATATATGTTGTTGCTCTATGGTTGTTCATAATATTTTGCTTTCAGAAATTTGTGGAATTATGATCATGCAGTGTATCAATTAGCAATAAGTTCATGTTAATTCAACTTGTTTTCTTAGTCTATTTTTCTGGGAGAAAAAAAGGCTAGATTTACTATCCAGAGCAGATGCATGAAGATTTTACAAAACAGAAAGGAAAGGAAGTTATCTGGGAAAAGGGCAGCCTTTAAAAGATGCTTTTATCTTGGTAGGGATAAAATCACATTTGTGGGACAAAATGATAGTCACTATAAATAAAACCACTGGGCTTCATTTAAGGAGAAGGAACCGGGTGCACGTGTGAGCTGGTCCAGTGGACCCCCTTGGAGTTTCAGCCTGTTTCTAATTGGGTTCTGCGTGATTTGGGTTGGAATTGTAGACTTGAGTCTATCATTTGGAACCAAATGTTCCCGTTGCTATTCATGGAAGAGGAAGTTAGCAAAATGGAATAATTTTCTCCCCACATGTTTAAAACTGCTCTCAGTAAGGAAAGAACCTTTCAGTTCAATAAGTTTTCCATTTTTCTCAACATCTATCTCCTCTCAAAATGTGTGAAGTTCTGAAATTATGAGAGCAGTATCAAGTGATGGAATTAGGAGGAAGATGAGGAACATATGTCGCCATATTTAGAGGTATTTGTGGGTCCTAACATATGAAATTACCTTTGAGTAGACACGATTACATGATGATCTCCCAGGGTCTGTTTTTAAAAAAAAAAAATCAGCTCTGGGTTATCAGACTCTCAAATTTCAGGTAGTGGGACAAGGGAGTCAATAAACTTGCACATTCACCCATTTTAGTTTGATTTCACAAGAAAAATATCTTGTGAAAAATGCCTGCTGGCATGTGTACTCTGCATTGACTGTTGTCTATTATGAATCCTCCTTGTTCTCCCATCCTTGTGTCATAAACAACCTTGCAGGTCACCCTCCAGGAGCAGGGGGCCCCTCTGCAGTCTTTGCTAATACAGTAGTGCAGTGTGTGCAGCGGGTTTCTCAACAGTTGTTTCATTTTTTAATTTGTTGACCGAAAAGTTCTTTTATTCCATTCAGTGCACATAGTGTATTCACCTAGGTCAGGTGCTCTATCGCCACTTAGCCCGCCATGATACCACAGGCAGATGGGTTGGCGTCTGACAGCCCCTGAGTCATCTTCCTCATGGAATTTATCCAAGAGGAAGGAGACCTCAAGACAATCACCCAAAAGCTTTTCTCGGGCCTAGAGTTGTTAGATTCTTAGAGAAATTAGTGTAATATTTGCATTAGTAATAAATACACACTTTGAGTCATGACGAACGCTCACTGAACTCTGCCTTGCTCCTCGGGAGCTGGGAAACAGACATGAGTAAGAGACTCCTGCATGCAGATCTTTGGGTCTGGTGTGGGACGACAGTCACACAGACAGATAAATGACAGCACCGTGGGAGAAGAGCTGTAATGGAAATAGGCAAGCCCAGCAGCAGAGGAGGGCTTTTTGTCTGGGAACGTTCTCACAGGCCTCACAAAGATAAGGCATCTGAACCTAATCATGAAAGAATGGTGCATGGAAGGGAAATGTGCAGAGACAGGGAATTCTACTGGGACATGACACAGGGTCCTCATGGCCACTGAGCCTTACAAAACCTAAAGAATGGTGAGCTATGAGGGTGGAAAATTTGATCCTGGATAACAATCACTATTTAAAAGATCCTTTCTGAATCCCCTAAAAACATAAGGTAAACCTGGACAACCTGGAAATTAGAAGCAGAAGCTCATTCTGCTTTCCCCCAAGCCCTTAATTGCAGCCATATGGGTGTGTGGGTGTGTGTGGGTGGGTGTGTGTGTGTATACTTTTTTTTTTCTTAACCTTGAACTCCTCAGGACACCTAGGCAGGATCTAAATTGGGGGTTTTCTTGACCTCATGGGAGAATCCATCTGACAGCTGTTCCTCTAATGCCTTCTGTCTTGGGTGTTTGGCTCAATGGCTGCTAACAAAACCAAGGTCAGGGGTCCATCCTTTCCTACATGGGACTCTTTAATGCTGCTCCCTCCCGTGGCCTCAGGCTGATGGCTAATGCATTGTCCCACCAAGGACTCAGCAGACCCAAAGTCCAGGGGAAAACAGACAGGGTACACCTGCACTGCCCAGCCTCTGCCGTGCTGATGGAGGCACGATTAACTTCACTCTGAAGCCATCACCTCAACAAAAGCCTGAGAAGGAAAGAAGTGAAGTGGCACAGACTGACTGCTTATTTACACACCCAATTTTGCAAGGGATAAGTGGATTATCTGGACATACTCATCAGCCCCTCAGGGATCTTGGCCTTAGTGATGTGTGAAATCCCTTCTCCCTGTGGAGGTGGAAAGGCAAGGTACATCCTACCCACCCACCCCTCTTTTAATCTACTTGGTAAATTGCAAAAGCAATATAAGCTTATTAAACAGTCCAAGTAATTCTAAAGGATATAGAAGGAAAAGTGAGACTCCCCTTCGGCCACGGACCATTCTGGACTTTGAGATGCATCTATAAGACATTGTGCATATGTGGTTTGTTCCTACCAAAACAGGATTGTACTCCATGTATTACTTGGCAACTTCATTTTTCTCCCCACTTACACTATCTTGCATAAAAGATCTCTTCTTCCAGTGAGAATTTGAGGGTAAATTCCAATTCTTTTTCTTTTTTGGTAAAGATGACTTACTAGTAGAGTTAGAGATACAGCAAATAAAAACACAGCTCACCGAATTAAATTTGAATTTCAGATAAACAAGCAATTTTTTTTTTTTTTTTTTTTTTAGTGTGTGTAGGTCCCATGTGCTATTTGAAATTTAGGGGCATCCAAAAAAGTATCTAAAATTCACATTTAAGTGGGTGTCCTGTGTTTTATGTAATAATTCTACATTTATTAATTAATTGGTTGATTTGTTGTTCTTGTCACATGCAAGACTTTTATGCACAAAATCTCCAAACAAGAACAAGGGCCTGTTTCCTGGTTTGGAAAGGGTGGTCTCAGGGCTGCTATTCACACACCTGATGAATGTGTGTTTAGGGCCAGCTCAGCCAGGCACCCAGTTCTCATTAACAGCCTCCACGGGAAGGAACTGGCCTGTGCAGCTGCTTTGTACTTGGGGCGAGACCTTGGCTCTTTAATCCCTGCTGCTCTGTGAAGGCACCAGTGGCAGTTACCTGAAGTCATGTGGGTGATATTAATTGAATTTTTTTAATGAATGCTGGTATTTGTAGGAATTTGCAATGCAAACAGACAGCCTTTCAAGCAATGCGTATTGTAATTAGAGCAAGTTTTTAAGATTCTTTGAAGTACTAAATGTTTATGAAATTCAAATAAGGGCGCCAATCTGCACAATAAAGGGGCTCTTGGTGGTGTTTTTAAAAATCTATTTTGTAGATGTAAATATATGCCATAATTAGTGGGAAGTAACTTGAAGAGCCTCTGCTGAGTTTATTCCTACTATTCTTATTTAAAACAGCTGCTGTCCCCTTGTGCTGGGCAAGGGCCAGTGGCCCCTTGGGAGCACACGCAGCGACTTGCTTCCCTCTGGGCAGCTCCTTCACTGTCCCCAGTTGTAGGTTGCCTGGCTGGGGAGTTGTCCATGGTCATCCCAGCTCCGTCACCACAGTCCTCAAGATGCCAATAGGGGCTGGCTTCTAAGGCCTTGACCTGGGACAGATGCTCACAAATGAGTCAGGCAGAGGGTTTGGGGGCAGCCAGGATACTGGAGACCCTCCTGCCAGTGCTGCCTCCTGGGGCACTTTTGCCTGAAGGCTCAAAGACCCAGTGCAGAGCGATTATCCTCTGGCGTCTGCAGGAGCAGCTGCAGGGCCCACGCAGCGCCCTGGCTGGCCGAGCCTCTCCATGTGGCAGGCCTGGACAGCCGCCCGCAGCAGGGCCCAGCTCCCAGCTCTGCCTGCCAAGGAGCCAGATGCTGCCATTGGAAAAAATTGCTTCACAATTTGAAATCTTGGTCCTTTGATCATTACTCAGAGAGGATGAAGAGGAGAGGTTCAAAGTGGTGGTTTGAAAACGCCAGCGTCTCCTTACAGCCATCAGTGCCTATTACATTGTCTCATGTCAGGGACAATGCTCTTGATGTTTTCATTTTTGCAACCAAGTAATTCCCACCCAGCCCTTCCAAGCCCTGAGGGTGGGAAGGGAGTGTCCGCTGCCTGATCCTTTCCTGACCCTGTGTCCCTGCCCTCTCCCCTGCCCGTGGGGTTATCTGCTTCCTCTTTGTTCTGGCAGGTTTTTTCCCTCTGAAGACAGTGACAAAGTAATTGTCATCAGCCAAAGGCTGCTTCTACGCTTGGCAACTTCCAGCTCCCTTCCAGGTCCTTCCTCAAGTGGGGCCAGGTTTCCGGAGGCCTGAGGTCTTACTGGACTGGTATCCCAGCCCTAGTCCTCCCCTCAGAGGACTCAGCCCCTGCATCACTGGGCTCCAGGCCTCATTTTTCCTCACCCCTAAAATGGGAAGGATGCTTCTTTGAAGAACTTGCATTTTCAACATATTTTTTTAATTCAAAACTTGAAATCAAAGTTGAACACATTTGTGAGTAATGGGCTCATCGAATGATAGTTAATAAAGGGGAAGTAATCCAAGTCTTGTCTGGGGACTTGAGGTGCAAGAGTAAAGTAATAATATAGGAGAGGGGGGGAGTAGGGAACAACTTGAGAAAGTTTGATATTTCCCTTTTTTGTTCCTTTGCTCTCTGATGCAGTCACCGTTCTCTGCCTCACATTGTAGCCTGCATCTACTTCAACCTTACATTGTTTCCCAGGACTTGCCCGCAATTGCACCTTAAGGTCTTGAATTCTTTCAGTACATATTCATTTATTAATAAAGGTCATTTATTAATGATTACTTTAGTTCCAGGAAAAATTCTATAACATCTCTAATGGTGTATTTTTGGAGAAGATAGTAATTTTATGCCTGTTTGAGCAGGTGTGCTCAGGATGTAACACTTGTTATAGACACAAATCAGAGGAGTTCTCATTTTTCTGTGTGGCAGAAGCCTCTCTAGCATCTCTACCACACATCTGATAAAGGTAGATTGGGGCTCAGACAGGCTCCCTGGTGACCCCCCAGTTAACCAATTGTGGTGTGACTTGTAAGCCTCCTTCTTTATCTCTGTCCTAGTCTATATTTTCAACAAATTAATAGGAATGTGTTGCAGTTCTTTTAATGACCATCACTGGCACAGCCACGCAATCATTTATAGATATATATTTCATATGCATTCTCTCTTCCTGTCACCATGGTAGCCTTTAGAAGCAGGTCTTCTCTGTGGTTAAAATCAGGACAGTGGGTCTCGGAGGAGTGACTGCTGTCCAAGCTATAAGGTGCCTGCGATGAGGAGAATGACAGGTGAGAAGTCAGTTCACAAATAACCTGCACCAGATGGACAAGGTGTAGGAAAATTCCATGTAGAACTTGCATCCTAGGAAGCAGATAGAACCTGCAGAAACTTAAGGGTGAGATAGGGGAAAAATGAAGGTGAATTGCAGAGTTTTCGCACAGAAATATTCTGAGGTCTGTGTAATTCCAGAAGGCAATCTCTGGGTGAAAGTTACTGGTAAGTGGAATCATGCCTTATCCTCGCCCATGGTATTTGTGAGTGTGACAGAGATACCAAAAGGGAAATAAGGGTTGTTAGTCAGCAGGGCATGGTTTATCCAGGTAGGCCCATTGTAAAAACAGGGTTGCTTAAGGTGGAAGAGGGAGGCCGAAGATGAGATACAGGAAATGACAGCTGTCAGTATGAGCTTTGAAAATTGGGTCGGGGGCGGGGGGAGGAGTTAAGCATTAAGGAATGTGGGTAGCCTTGTATAATGCCTCTTTCTGAGTATAAAACTGAGGAAAGGCATTCCTAGGACCTCCAGAAAGGAACGCAGTTCTGTGCACATCTTGGGCTAATCTTTGTAAAGATGCATGTTGGATGGCTGAGCTACGGAAGTGTAAGGCCATAAATGTGTGTTGTTTTAGTCTACTGTGTTAGTGGTAGTTTGTTAAAGCAGCAGTAGAAAACTAATGCAGGGGGAAAAAAAGAACTAAACATTGAGTCTGTCTGGAAGTTAGGAATTACCTGGTTTATGTAGTGCTTTTCCTGTGTCTGAGGATCTTTAGTCAGAAGGCAATGAAGGTAAGGACACTATTGAGAGGATTTCCTCAGTTCATTTGTAAGGTCTCTGTTTCAGGGCAAAATGGGCATCAGAGGTTTCTTGAACAGGCCCGTGCCTTGGGCTTGACCTCTCCAGCCACATTCAAAAGTGTGTTTTTTCTGTTTGTTTTTGACACTTCAGAACCTGACCCATGACCAACTATTTTAGGCTGGCTGTCCCCAAAGGACAGATTATGGTTTGAATTTGGAATCTGTTGGAAGATAAATGCTATATTTTATCTGTTTCTTGGGTTTTTATGTTTATTTGCTTTTAGAAAATGCCCTGTGGTCAGATAGGAGCTGATTAGGCAGAAATAGTTCGTATCTTTGATACTAGCACATTTTTTGTCATTTTCTTGCCTTCAGAACTATATGTAATAGGTTTGCCCTAAGTCTTCAGTTGGGAAAAATGAGTCAGTCGGGTGGGTAATGAACTCAGTGAGAGTCCCACACTCATTTGAGTTTGCATCCTTTGTTGTTGATTTAATGCTAACATACTTTCTTTGATATTACCTTTGCTTTGTGGGATTTCAGTGACCACATTTCTCTCTAGGATCATCTGTAATATCATCAGCTGATAGATGATTATCTTTCACATCAATACCTCCTTTTAGAAAATTCCCAGAGAGGGCCTCCCTGGTGGCGTAAGGAGTTAAGAACCACACTATGAAGCAATTCTCAGCCTCTGCAGCATGAGTTCGATCCCCGCCGGCCAGTGTGCAACCCACATGGTGCAGCAGACCTCTCCTGACTCACCCACTGCTCCCCTCAGCAGTGTTTTTCAGTCTGCCTGTTCTGCTCCCCACTCTGTCTCTGGTGAATCCTCTCACCCACCCCCGCCAACCCCATATCTCTGACCTGTACACTGGCTCTTGTATGCATAAATAAATAAATCTTTAAAAAAAAATTCCTAGAGAGTCGCTGTGATACAGTTAGATAACTGCATGATTATTTCCCATGTCCAAGAGTAATTGCAAAGCAGTTGTAATAGCAGCTTGGTTATTTACTGTTAGTTAGGAAGCCTTTTAAAGTCTGACCAATTAAATTTACACCAACAACATAGTTTTCCCAAACTATTTTTAAAAGGCAAGATAATTAAAAAGACCTCTCTCCCTCTCACCTAAATACCCATGGCTAAGATGCACACAGACCTTAGGATCTAGTAGCTCCATTTCTAGGAACACCCAACAAAAAAGCATAAATATATTTGTCAAAAGGATATTTGAGAATGTCTATAGTAACTCTCTTCATGACAGATCCATCTTAGAAGCATCGCAAATGTCTATCAGTAGAATAACTAGACTGTGGTGTTTTTTGTTCACTGAAACTCTACAATAACAAGGATGAGTAAAAACTACATACAACATATATGTCTCGCAATATAAAGTTGAGCTGATGAAACAAAGGGGTTGCAATGTGATTCCATGAGAAATTTTAAACAGTCAAAATGAATGTGTGGTATTTTAGGGGCCACGTCATCTTTGTGAGGTGCAGGGTGGTTATCAGGAGGAAGCATGGTAGAAAATCATCTGTTCTCCTGCCTCTGGGGCCTGGTTACACAAGTGTGTTCACTTTATGAAAATTATTCAAGCTGTAACTTTGTGATTTGTACTCTGCTGAACTGATGGGTGGACTCTTTTTTTGTGTAAAAAGAGTTAACCTCAACAACATTAAAACTCATAATTTGTTGAGACAGTTTCTGAGGGCAGATTTTCATAATGTACATCCTTTAATACCTTTAATAGCTTCATTTTATAATTCCTGTCATTAAAAGGACAAAGCATTCATTCCCATTCAGGACAGTGGTGAAACAAAGATGAGGCAGTGGGAATGGCCTGGCCTGCCCAGGTGCCTATAATTAGGAAGTTCGTTGTTTGTAGAGGATTTTAGATGACAGAGTCATCTTCATTTTTATTATCACCCTATCCCCACAGTTCTAAACAAGGCTATTGATAAAGTACTTAAAAAAAAAAAAATCTTTCATTGGTCTAAATCCTAAATAATTGGTGAGCTTATTAGTATTATTTTTATTTCATCTATATATAAATATACCTCAAACTAGCACACCTTTATTTCTTATCTAGTAGATTCATATCCCTTAATGTACATGTGGTCTCAGCCTTGTGGTCCTTTCTAGAGTAAGTTTGTAGTCAGCTGGAAGCTGCAGTCTCCATGGTGCTTCCAGTGATTCAACAATAAATTTGGAAAAGAGCAAGGACAGGACAGTAGTTATGAAGATGAGGGAACAGCCCGAGTCACATCAGTGCTGTTGTATTCTGTTATGACTATTAGAGCTCTTGGGTTTAAAGGCTAGCACAGTGAAACAGAATGCTGATTATCACTGAGAGTTCTTCTGCCATGTAAAGGAAGCATCTTAAAAGCAGTCCATTCTAGTTATCCAGTCTGCTAGGTGTGCCGCTGCTCTTGGATTAGCATTACTTCAGCTTGGTCACTCAGAGAGATGGAAACATAAGAGTTGTGAAAATTCTCAGCAGTTTTGCTAACATCAAAAATTGAATACTATTCTAAGCTCAATTAACAGCTTAAAATTGTATCTATTGACTGATTGTTACATAGATTTGCTTCCATGGTTACTTCAGATTTTAAATGTCCAGTTTTGTTTACATTGTAAATCTTTTGCCTGTCCAAAATAATTGTCATTGAAGTGAATAAAAGTATTAAACTGAAATCAACGAAAATATTGTGCCTAGGGAGTTGAGATGCAGTTCTCAAGAAACCTCCTACCTGGTGAAGACAAGAAGGTTGAGTTGACAATTGAAAAAAAATCACCACACTTCTGTAGACCTCTCACCCTTTGCTTATCCCCATGCTCTTTCCCACAGTCCTCTACTTACCCCCAGAAACATTTAGCTGCTTTTGATTATTCACCAGTCTTTCAAAACAATGTGGCCACATTAAAAATAGCAAGTTTTGGGGCCTCCCCGGTGGCGCAGCAGTTGAGCGCTGGGTTGCGAAGCTGCCCGCAGCCTCTGCAGTGCCGGTTCGATCCCCGGCTGCTCCCCGGCCACCGGAGGAGGGTCCCACATGGCACGCAGACCTCTCCTGCCGCCCGCTGCTCCCCTCAGCAGTGTACTTCGGTCCTTCTGCCTGCTCTGCTCCCTGCTCTGGCTCTGGTGAATTCTCTCACCCTCCCGTGCTTCTGACTGTACCCAGTGCATGTATAAACAAACAAATAAATAAATAAAAACATGCCTCTATTTAAAAAAAAAAAAGCAAGTTTTGATTGTGTGACAATATTAGCTAGCAATGTACTTATAGCCCTTTACTATTCTTTTTCAGAGCTAGAATTTTTTATGAAATTGAAAGTAAATTTCTAAAATGCACATTTCTTCCTCCAAATAACCAATACATTGGTTATTGTGTTGTTGTTGGGGAACATCCTAGGTATTCCTCATTAGGACATGTAAATTAGGGCACATCTGCTTAGTGGCATGCAGCCACTAAAAAGTATGGCTTCCTTAAAAGCATTTTTTGAATACTGGTATTTTGTGTCAGTATTTATGTAAGTTAAAAGATGTAGAGTTATATTTATATAGATATATATTCTTTAAAGCAAGATTTAAAAGAGTGCAAAAATAGAGGGGGAGGGGAAAATAGAGGGAGAGGGAATGTGTTGCTTAAATATCAAGGCGCTAAATATTTCTAAAAGGAAGCTTGGGAAATAGATCACACTGGTCACCTTGGAGAAAGTTAGCAAGTTGAGGTGTAGATATACACCCTGAAATGCACCCTATTCACACTTTGATTTTTCTTTTTGTACTTGCTGCATGCATGATTTTACTTTTTTTTTTTTTAAGATTTATTTATTTATGCATCCAAGAGCTGGGGTGTAGGCCAGAGATGGGGAAATGAGAGGATTCATCAGAGACAGAGAGGAACTGAACAGGCAGATCTCCTGAAATACACTGCTGAGGGGAGCAGTGGGAGAGACAGGAGAGGTCTGCCGAGCCATGTGGGTTGGTCCCTGGCCAAGAACAAAGACAGCACAGTTCTTAAAGACCCACTTTCAGTGTCAGGCGACAGCTGCCCGGAAGAGCTAGGGATTGACATTAGCATCAGCTCCTGTGTGCCTTGGATGTGTTGGTACATTTCTGCCCTGGAGGCTGGCATGCAGGTAAACCCAAGCACCTCTTCTTCAGCCTGAGTCACTCAGAGACAGACATTTATTAGGGGAAGACATTCAGCATTTTCTGTTAAGCTGTTCCTTCATGGAGTCAAATGTCAAACCTTTGAATGTGAGAAAAATGCACACCTGGATATTTTTATTTATTTATAATCTCCCCCCAATACCATGTAATTCCAAAAAGAAAAATGTGAGGGAGCATTCCTAAATTTATTGGTGATATAAAACTGGACAAGTACAAGTAAAAGCAGATTGGAAACCAGTAAAAGTTGCTGAATTTTGGTTGGTAGTGGCTATTAGAAGTACCCAGGATAAGTTAATTACTGTAGTTGAGCACTGAATTTAGCTTTGAATTTCTTGGCACATAAAAAAGGGAGAATATAAAGTATATGGTTCTTTTTATTTGAAGCCAGAAATTATGAAATTTTGCCTAAGGAAATGGACATTTTCCTGATACTCAGTTCAAGGGGGAAATTCAAATACAGATACATATTAAAACTATATATAGACTGACTCAGGTCTTCATGGTGGTTAGTGCCTCTGAAGGTATTAAAGTTAGCTAGTCAAAATGTGCCAAACCTCAGCAAATACAGTCCCGTGTATCAGATCTCCCTCTTTCGCCTTGACACTGTGGTAATGGTCACCTACTGGATCTACATTCACTTTTGTATATACATATACATGTGTGTGTGTATGTATATTACATCATTGTTCATTTTTGTACAATGTATGCTTGTCTGCTTTCTCTTCTCAGCTGTATTCCCTGTAAAATTCCCACCACCAGTTCACCCGTGAACCATCACCATAGTCCTTTTCACTCTTACACTCATCCAGCGTCCTCTCCAAAAGGGGTGTCTTCTGGGGATGCATATCTGATCAGACCCCATCATTGTCCTCACCCCATAATCTCATAACCCTTGTGTCCCTTTGGTTTTAGGATAGAAACCCAAACCCACTCTTCCCCAGCCTCTCCTGCCGCCTCTCTCCCTCCTGCCTCTGTTGCAGCCTGTTTTTGTGCTTGTACGTGGCTGCGCCCTGGAGCTCCCCCGCCTCCTCACAGCACGCTGCTGGTGCCAAAGCCAACTCTCCTTTCTTTGGTCTGAGCTACATCAACCTCAGAAGCTTCTCTGACCCTTGAACCCTCTCCCCAATGTTGTTTGTTCTCATTTCTGTGTGTGCGTGTCTCAGGAGTGCTTGTCTCTGTTACATCTTCCCTACCAAGCGGCAAGCCCTGTGACCTGACAGCAGGACTGGTTAAGCTCTTACTCACCCTTTATTTCCACCCACACACAGGCCCTAGTGTGTAGTAGGGGTCGATAAGATACCCAGAAAGGGAACCAAGGGTCATCGATGTAGATACCGGCACAGCCTCCCGCTCCAATGGCCATATCTGATGCTGAAGCCTTTCTCCCTCAGCACATCACTTTCTTCTGTCAGAACTTTCAAGAAGCCCCATGAAGGATGCAATCCATAAGCCATATGTAGCCCTCCTCCACCTGGACCCTCATCTCAAACTCATTTCTCCCAGTCCCCTTAGTCCTTGCATCACAGCTAGAATGGAGCTTTCTGGGCTTCTTCTGTCCACACTCTTCCTCAGCACTTCCCTGTTCAAAATCTTAAGTGTCCCCACATAAAATCTTGACTGAAAATAATGCCTCCCACAGTCTGAATTTGGAGTAACTGTGATGTGGTATTTATCTTCTGTCTGAACTACAGCTTTTTGGGTTTTTAGGTTGTAGTCAAGTCCTATTTATTATCTAGAAAGTCCTATTTATTATCTATACATCATTGTATATTACAATGATGTAATATACCATGTAGAAGATACTCACATGGTAGGTAGTCGTAGAAATGTGTTAAGTGACCAGCAGTGCGTGATACTTAGCATCTTTCTAAATCAGTCTTTAATAGGAGCCATTTTCCCTGTTGCTGCTGTAATTTGTAGTGAACAAGTGGCCAGTCAGATACAAATTCTGTTCTCCTCTTAAATATCTAAAGATTAGTGACTCTGAATCAGATTCTTATACTGTCTTCTGCAGGTATGTTTAAGACCTCGTGGATCTTTACTTGCAAGGATGCAATATTATTCTGACACTCCATGCAATAAAGTAAAATGAAATAGGCACACGCAGTATGACCAACGGCCCTCAAGCCTCCTGCCCCCCTCCTCACTCAGAATGGAGGCTACAGCCTAGAGGTTCCTGCTTGTTGCCATGATTTCTGCCATGAAAGAATAACCCCACCTCCATTTCCTCTCCAACAGGCGGATTTAAACTGCAATATTCAAGATGATGCCGGAGCTTTTTATGGTGTAACCAGTCAGTATGAGAGTTCTGAAAATATGACAGTCACCTGTTCCACCAAAGTTTGCTCCTTTGGGAAGCAAGTAGTAGAAAAAGTAGAGGTAAGTTGTCCTCTCTATGCTGGAACCTTAAAGGGCAAAGCATCACCTTCCTTTCAGCTTTTAGTGAGCAGAGTTTTACTTTCTGGTGTCTTCTTTCTCCACTTCTCTTCCCTGTTACTTCTGAAAAGGCAAAATGACTCAAAAGCAACTGCCAGCCTCCCAGCTGTCTGAGGTTGGCCTGTCCCCACCCCTTCGCGATCAGTAGGGGCCATCCTGCATGAGGCTTATAGGGCGTGCTGGTTGGGTAGCTGGGTGTCATGGACCCTGCTGTCCTTCCATCCCTGGTTCCAGGGACCCCCAGAGGTTGTAGGTAACAACCAGTGGGATGCAGCTGACTGGCACCTGCCTTCCAAAGTCCTGATCCCTTGAGCTTGGCATTGTTACTTTGGCCCCGTCCACTCCAATCATTGATTGTCTCAGATATGTATCGGTGCATACTTGGATCAAATATCTATTTATGACTTTTATATTTTTTATCTCCCTCTCTTTCAAAAAATGTATATTGTTTTCTCAGGATGGGTTGATTTGGGTGACTAATGCTTGTAGTTAACAGTCCATTTAAAGTGGTACTTTCCAGTGTCTTTTACCCATCCTTGTTCAGTGACCTCAGAGGTCCGAGAGCCCAGCCCAGCTGTACAAAACTTTGTGCTCAGATGTGTGAGAGAGAGAATGCCATGGTGGTAAGAAGGGAGGGAAAAGGGGCAAAAGTATGTTTTTTAAAACCTTGGGCTTTATAGTGAGGATTTGGGGTGCAGCTGCTCCTCACGGCTTCCTGAACACAGGATGGGTTTTGTGAGAATGGTATTAATGAGGGTTCCACTGACAGAAGAGGACATCAGTGAATTGACTAGATGACCAGACAGGTGTAAGTAAGCGTAGGGGTCATGCGCTTTCTAAAATGCTAGCACTGGGGAATCCAGTAAGACATTTTGAATTGAAATAAAAACTGGATATTGCTTAAAGAGGAGGAAGAGTCAGAGGTCACACATTTTATATTCAGAAGAACAGTGCTGCCACCAGCAGAGATAAGAAAGTAAGGTATTCAAGAGAAAATAGGGGGTGACTATAGATGGACACCACACTTTGGGAGACAGATAAAGGCTGAAAATATCAACTGGGAATTTTATGCATTAAGGATAACTAAAATTGTGGGAATGGAGAGCTATCTGCAGGGAGAATATGGGAGCACAATAATAAAGATTTAGTTTGGGAGCAGAAGCCAGACCTGGGGAGAGTGGAAGGGAGACACAGAGGAGCAGAGGACAGAAGTAGTGGTGGGAAGGAGGAATAGGCTCAAGGCAATGTCTGTGAAGCCCTAAAAGGGGTGGGTGAGCAGGTAACTGTTTAATGAGACAGGGCTGGGAGACCGAGAACCAGATGACCTCCATCTCCTCTGAGGAGGAGGAAGCAAGGTTACTTGTTGGTTTTGGGAATGTGAAATGGTAGTATTGGACCAGCTACCGAATAGTCAAGCTTATCTGTAGAAGGACTTCCTGCCTGGACAGGTACATGTGAGAAAAGTTGAGCTATGCAAGTTACTCAGTTTCTAAGATTTCAAATTATCCTAATTGTGTCCTCAGATAACACACCCAAAGCTTTATACAAGTTTAGAGGACAGCAGAGGTTGCTTTTGACTTGTGAAATCCCAGGAATTTTCTTGGAGAAAGTGGTATGAGTGTGGCAGGAGGAGTTTTATAATTAAGCCTTTAATTTTGTGTGTATTTCTACATTTGATGTGAAATGGGAGTCTCCTTATATATTCTTCCAAGTCAATATACAAAACCATTTATTAAATGATTCATCCTCTTCTGATTGAGGGATCTTTTTCTTTTTAAGTTACCCTAAGTTATGGGGCTCTTTTTTCCCCCCACTCTATGTATTTCATGTCACAATACCATGTTGATTTAATTACAGTGGCCTAAGAGTATGTCCTGATATCTACTGAGACAAGTCAGTTTCACTGTTTTCCTTTTTTGTGTATTTTCTAGGCTAGCAACTAGCATTTATTCTTCCAAACAATAAGATCGTTTTAAAAATGTAAAGAACATAAACTTTGCTGAGCAATCCTTTGTAATTGCATTAGATTTAGATATTATTTGGGGATAAATTTATTTATTATTTATGTCAGATCTTTCCAATCAAGAACTTATTTGCATTTCTGTATCATTTTATCTATTTTAAATAAGATTTTATATTTTCATATTTAGGCTTAACCCCTTGTGAAAAAAATTCTAAATATTATGTAATTTGGTTATGCAGTTTCCCATTTCTAGATTTTAATCACCAAAAAAGAGACAAGCTCTTGGTTTTTGCATATTGATGTTTTTCTGGCCATCTTGACTTTTTAGCCCTAGTCAGTCATTTCCTAGACTCTTAGATTTTCTGTGTGTACAATCTTTTTGCAGCAGCAAAAAGAAAAGCCTTTATTTCTCTCTTCTTTTCCAGTGTTTATGCCCTTTTTTTAAATTTTCTCATCTTTTTTTCATTTGCCAAAACCTCCAACTAGTTGTAAAAAGAAATAATATACAGTTACTGATGTTAGTAGAAATGGTTTTGGTGGTTTGCCATTGAGGATTACATTTTTTATTGGTTTTTATAAAAGCGTTTTATATTTAAGTGCTTTCTTTCTATTCCTATTTTACTTAGGACTTTTATTAGTAATTGCTACAATATTTTTTTCAAATGCCTTTTCAGCAACTTGGACTCTGATTTTTCTCCATTTTGTTGATATATATGAGTTAATGCTCTCCCTGTGTGGGAACCACCACAGCATTCCTCAGGAAAGTTCTATTTGGGATACGTTGATATATTCTGCTTGCTATCTTTACATAAAATGTTTGCATTTGTTAATTGATACCCTGTACTTTATCATCTCATCAAATTTCCATATTGAATGTACATCAGATTCATCAAAAAGAATTGGGACACCTGTCTTTTTCTGTTTGTGTATCATTTAAAATAACTGTTCTTTAAAGGCTACATGAAATTGAGCTATGAAACCGTTTGGCTTTTGTACCATTTTCAGTGATAGATCTCTAAAACTTTCTGGTCATCTCCATAGTAATTGAACTATTAGAGTCTTTTTTCTTTCAATAATTTTTATTTTAATTTTTGGGATTACAATTTTGCTCTTCCATGTGTGCACATGTTCTACTCACCCTCCTACCTATTGGAGTTTTTCACTTTTATCTTTTGGTTGAGACTCGCAATTTGTACTTTGCTGGGAAAGCATCGTATCTTGTAGGTTTTCATTGCTCTTCGTCCCGGTATAGAGTTATGTAGCATAAACCACTTATAAATCTTCTAATCTCTACTGTGATTGTGGTTTTGTCTCTTTTCTTTCTTCTTATGCTTCTGAATGGGTTTATTTTGTCTCTTTAAAGGATTCTTTGTTTTGTCTACATTTTTAATTTCTATTACACTGATTTGAGCTTTTATCTTCATTAATTTACTATTCCTAGTTTCCTTTGATTTCTTTGTGGTTTGGGGATGTTTTTTATCTTTTTTGGTGGTTTAAAAATTTTAAGATGTGTATTTAATTCTGCAATTTGGTGTCCTTTTTAATGATGAAGGCATATTGAAGTTCCTTCATTAAGTTTGTGCCAAGTATAGTTTCATTGGGGCTGTAAGTTTGATATAAAATATTTTCTTTTTCATTGCTTTTAAGTAATTTTTTGTTTCCTTTTTTTTTATTTTTTTTAATTAATATCCTTTTTAAAATCCTTTGATGGAAGGTTATCTAGGAGTGTGTTTCTTATTTCTGAGTGCTTCAGTGGGATCACCAAACTGAATAGAACAGTATCTTCCTTTTCTTTTTTATTAAAGACATAAATAACTCACAGGGGCTCACGATCAGGGGGCAGTAGTGTTTGGAGAAGTGAGCTGCACTGGTTGTTGGTCTGTGAGACCTTCTCATGGGGTGGAGGATTTTCTTGGGGCTCTTTGAAGAGTTGGAACTGCCCGGGCTATCTTTGCAGATCTCAAGTAGAGAATAACTTGTCTTGGGTGGGGAAGGTCATATTTTTTTTTTTTAATAGAGGCATGTTTTTATTTATTTATTTGTTTGTTTTGTTTGTTTATACATGCACTGGGTACAGTCAGAAGCACGGGAGGGTGAGAGAATTCACCAGAGCCAGAGCGGGAGGCAGAGCAGGCAGAAGGACTGAAGTACACTGCTAAGGGGAGCAGCGGGCGGCAGGAGAGGTCTGCGCGCCAAAGGTCATATTTTTTATGACCTTTGCTAGAAGGAGTGATACAATTCTTGTTTAAAGTTATCATCTCTCCGACTTTTTGTTACAGAAAAATAATGGATTCTGAGTATGGCATTAAGTTTGGGGCTAGGGTGGGTTTTAAGTATGTAAGCTACATATAAATAGTACAACCTGTAGCAGACAATTTATTTTGAAACAGTAAAATGCTTTTGCAGGCAGTAATGTGTTTCATGTATTTTGAAGTCAAAGTGTCTAAATGCCCAAATCCTTTTCCCCCCTCACAGACGGAGTATGCAAGGTTTGAGAATGGCCGATTTGTATACCGAATAAACCGCTCCCCAATGTGTGAATATATGATCAACTTCATCCACAAGCTCAAACACTTACCAGAGAAATATATGATGAACAGTGTTTTGGAAAACTTCACAATTTTATTGGTAACTGCTTTGTCTCTTTCTATTTGGGAGATTCAGCCTGAGACTGGTGGGGACAGACAGTAATGTAGACCTCAGGGCATCAAGGTCCAGGCCAAGAGGACTGAGCTGGTTGTTGGTTGGGCTCCAGGAGACCAGTCAGCAGTTGAATCACAGAATCCATAGGGCAAACTTGAACTTGATCTGGGGTCAAATCTGTAGAAAAGCCAGGGGCAGAACTGGTATCCAGGCAGGTTTAAAAAGTTGTAGTCCCAACTTTTTAACTCTGACTGCATATTAGAAAGACCTGGACAACTTTCCAAAGTCCTCTTACCAAAGCTGCATTTTCTATCATTTAAGCCAGCATCTCTAAGGATAGAACCCAGCGTTGTATATTTTTAAAAGTTCCTTAGGTGATTCCAGTGCTAGCCAAGTGTGAGTCTCAGCAGCACAATTATGATGCAATTGTATGCATCATAAATGAGGCAAGACCTGAGTCAGTTGGTTTATAATTAAAACATATCTTGACTCATTTCACAAAGGATTTGCAAGGCCTTGTAAGAAGTAACATATGTTAATACAGCAAAATCTGAACTCTAAGTACCAGGAGAAGCATAAATTAGAATAGATTGTTATGGCCAGGAAGCGGGAGGGGAGAATACTTTTCATAGGCTGAAGATTATGATCAAAACTTAATGGGCAGCTGAAGAGAAAGGTCCATGATGGGAAAACTTTTTCATCTCCCTGAACTGTGCTGTGTGTGGGATTTTTTCCCCCTTAATATTTAACTTTAAGACAAATTTCTCTTAGGGATTTCATCTGGGAACTTGGAAGGTTATTAAAAATAGTATTGTCCTCAAAATATACCTATAAAATAGTCAGTGATGGATTTCAGAAGGCTCATTTAATAAATATATAACATTCCTTGGAAGGAAAAATGCCAAAGTAAAACTTGGTAGAAACAGTTTTGCTAAAGGGACAAGACTATATTGTGATCAAAACACTCAGACATCTGAAGGCCTGCTTTGTTACTGGGATTAAGAGCCAGCATACTTCCAGCAGGAATTCTTCATCTGAAGCTTTCAGATGTGGTGGGAAAGTGGTTTTCAATCATTGGTGTGCTGGATTTAAAAAGAAAAAGAAAAAAAGGTGCTCTATCCCAGCCCACCTCCCCCCAAAAACCCCCAGATTTGTAGTTTTTGCCTATTTCCATTATGTAAATATGCCCTCCATGGACATTTTCATGCCATCAATGATTGTCTATCTCAAGAAATTCCTTAACATTTACCAATCACTTTTTTTGTGAGCCAGTTGGCATAGTTTCCACACCACTATAAAAAAAAAAAAATGAAAATTACAATATTCAAAAACTTTGATATATTAGATTCATCCAGAAAATTTCTAAAAATCCTGAGACCTGGGCTCCAAGATTTCTGGAGGCAGGCCCAGTGCCATGGATTTTGTCTGTGTGTTTTTATGGCTCCCAGGTAGTTCAAGTGCCCACCTGCCGTGAGACCCACTGCTCACTACCCACTGGTAAGCTGGTAGCAAATATTAGGGCTCATAGTCATGTGCATTGGCAAACTCAATTTTGCATATAATTTTCACTTATTCTAGGGAGAGAGTCTCAAATGTGAATTCTCAAATGAGTCCGTGGCCTTTAAAAATTTAGAAACTAGCAGGGGAAATTCAGAAATGTCTAGGGGAACCTTTGGAAAACTTGTTCTTTAAAAACTATTCATTAGGATTCTTTTCTCTAGTGATCTTTGGGGAAAACTGAGCAGTTCGGTACCTGGGTAAGGCAGGTACTTTGCATAAAGGTCTCTGTCGCTATGTAAGAGCAGATGGGTCGCCTTAGCACTCAGAGGAGAGATGTCCAGTGTGGCCTCTTGAGGTGGACACTAAATAGCCTCAGAAATTAATGAGTGCTTAGAGTGAATGGCCACCCTACCCTACTGGGCTCTCTTGGAGGGAGTCTTAGCTATTTCCTAACTATCAGTTTTGAGTCCATTCAGCATGTTAGGGAATATGTCCTCATTCCCTCAAGCCCTGCCTCACAGAGCACAGCCAAGGAAAACATGGCCCAGACAAATTTTATAGCATGTGTATTACCCACAAAACCCATTACTATATCAGTAATGCTCAGCATAGCTATCTGGCGAATCACCAGAGTAAATTAATTTCAAAATGCACTATTAAACCAGTAAACAAACCTCAGATATACAGAGTTAGTAACTCTTACTGAATATTTGCTAGAAGTAATATTTTAGTTGTAGAAAAACTGAAATTAAGCCAGCACCCCTGGATTATGAGAATAAAACCATCTCATTCATTAACAGGAGAAATAGTACTTGTCAGCTCTTTCTTGGGGTTTGGATATAGGAGCACAGCCAGGATGGCAGCTGTTGGACATGGTTGTAGGTGTTTTCCTAGGTGTTTTGAATACAAAGTCAAGTCAACAAGACCAAGCTAAAGACAGTTTTCATCAGGGTGACTCAGGAATTGAGGTGATCCTGTAGACTGGGATCTTAGTGACAGCAGCGGAAACCAAGAGCCAGGTGTTCTGTCATCTTTTGAGAATGTATTCACATACACAGAAACACTTTTTTCCCTCTTTTCTCCTTTTGAATCTCCATCATGAAGCCTGGACAAGGTATATTTTTTAATGAAAAGTTTGCCCAAAGGTAGGATATAGTAGAGGTTTCTGGCACAGTGCTCATAAGCTTTTTGAAAATATATTATGAAATTCTCAGTGCATAATGGTGAAGTCATTTTTACTCCCATTTTATGGATAAGGAATGTTACACCTACTTGAGCACACAGAACCATTTATAGATGTAAATTTAAATTTGAATTTGTGGAAAAGAAGCACTTAGCAGGATAGTTCATGGCCTAGAATCAGAAGACTTGGGTTGAAGACCCAGCTCTGCTTTATGACCTTAGGCAAGTCATTTCATCTCCAGACCTCAGTTTTCCCTCTCCCATTTGCAAACAAAATGTCTGGACTGTCCACTTCAAAGGTTATTGAGAATATTTTAATTTATCCAACTAACCTATGGAGAGATTTTATTAGCTGCTGAAGACAATGCAAATAAAACGCTGTGCTTGTCCCTTAGTAAATCTTGGCCTGTAGGGGAAAGCATGTAAAGTAATTATTTCAATCCAAAGTAATAGCTATAGTATGCTTAAAAAGATACCCTGGAAGTTCAGTGTCATTGAACTACCTAGGCAGGTCCCTGTCGTCGGAGTGAGGTGGAGAATCCTCAGGGTTGTTAAGAGATAATGTTTACATTGCCTTGATAGATAAGCAGGCATTTCTCAGATTTACCAAGAAAGGCGCATTCCAGGGGTGCATTCTTATATGTCAGTACTGGGATGTGGTGGACTGGGCAGGTAGGGTGGCCATCTGTAGCCTGGTGAGGGAAGCAGGATTCATCAGGAAAACTGAACTATGGCTGGCAACTGGCAGAGCTAGGTAGGCACCTGATGCCCACAGTGCAGATAACAGAATTACTTGACCTAGGTCAGGAGGTCAGGAAAGGTTTTCCCAAGGAAGAAACAATGGAGAGGTATCTGCCAGCTGAATAGGCAGAGAGAGTAGGAAAGAATTCTCCAGGCAGGCGGGACACAGCAAGTCGGAAGCTGGAGAATAGGGCCATGTGGCTGGCGTGGGAGAGGGAAGGAGAGCCAGGAGCCAGCAAGCTGGCCAGACCGGGCAGGGTCTCCTTAGCCTTATGGGATGAGAACAGGCTTTCTCTTCATCCCAAAGAAGCCATTCAGGGTTTCTGAGCAAGAGTCTATTATGAAAGAGAAATATACATGTGTGTTTGTATACATAGTCATTCCATATATTCTTGTAGATACATTCATTCTGTATATTCTTACAAGATTTCATGACTGCTGTGTGTGCAGAAGGGAGAAGAACAAGTAGGGGATGTGGGATGTTCACAAGCGGTTTGCTGGCACCTTGGGCTATGACAGGGGTGGACTTGAGCTCTTCAGGAGGTCAGAGCAGCAGGGCATGGCATTTGTCTGGATGTGAGCATGAGTGAGAGATTTCAAGGATGAGAGAAACCTGCTTACCTGGAGTATTTGGTCTGTGAGGAAGAGGTAGGATATAGGACTAGAAAAGCAGGTGGTTGTAGTAATGGGAAAAAGGTCTATGATATCCAAGGGCAGGGGGCGGGGAATGTAACCAATCCATCACTGTGTTAATTCATTTCTCCAGAGCAGCGAGGTACAGTGGTTAAGTAAAGGGTGTTTGGAATCAGAAGATCTGGGTTTCTTAGTTGACAATTGTATAACCCCCCCGCCCCAAATGAACCCCTGCCACATTCTCTGTCAAAGAAGGAGACAATGTGTCTGTCTCCTTAGCATTTCATGTTAAGTAGATGCATACTAAGCAGTCAAAATAGGTGACAATTAGGATGTCAATATTTGTGACTGTGTGCCAAACATTAGTCTGGTCCTTGGGAATATGGGCCTGCTTTTGAGGAACTTAGGGAAAAATCACAAGTCCTCTGAGAGTGTATTCCTTAGACAGGCACCATGAAAGGTAGATGCTATGAGGATACTGGAAACTAGATAAACAAAGCCCGATACCTGGCAGGATAGAGACCTAGGCAAACTGGACTAGTGTCTCAAATGCAAATGTTTCAAAATACTGAGCTGGCCTAACACACAAGCAGGAGAGCCATCGAAGTGTCTAGTTGGGGAGTCAGGTTAGATAGCGTGGGGACTGAGACAGGGCCCAGGGGAAGGGGTGGCAGTGACCTAGGCCAGAGAGCTGGAGATGTGAATGAAGCAGACACCCTGGGCATGCAGCGGGCAGTGAGAATGTCAGAGACTCAACCTGAGAGGGGAGGCAG
Source organism: Talpa occidentalis (assembly GCF_014898055.3). Lineage (NCBI taxonomy): Eukaryota > Metazoa > Chordata > Mammalia > Eulipotyphla > Talpidae > Talpa > Talpa occidentalis. Next base: position 28,846,934 of record NW_023603184.1, read on the forward strand.
ATGAGTCTGGCAGACCCTCAGCTAATGTCACCTCCTTTGACTTTGTTTCATTATGTTGATGAGAAAAATCCTGTCCGATAGGACACTGAACAAATCCTTTTCAAGGACCTGCTTCTGTTACACAGCTCTTTGTTTAAAGTCACTTTTTTCAAGAACCAATAAGTAAGGACTTGCTGTATTTCAGAACACACTTTGAAAGGTAAAGCCTGTATGCATGAAAAGAATCAGCATTTGATGTGGACTCCACAGTGTTCCCTCGATCAGCATAGATTTTACCAAGTCCACACCCTGTTGGTTGACACGGTAGTGAGCAAAACACTCATGGAGCTTAGGTCTTCCCTTCGCTATTGTGAAACAAAATTGAGTGGAAGCTTAGGAATAAGATAGGAAGCAAGGGCCTCCCTGGTGGCACAAGAGGTTAAGACGCAACCTGTGAAGCTGTCTGCAGCCACTGCAGCACGAGTTCGATCTCTGGCCAGGGAGCTACCCACATGGCACAGCAGACCTTCCCTGACTCGCCCGCTGCTCCCCTCAGCAGTGTATTTCACTCAATCTGCCTGTTCTGCTCCCCACTCTGTCTCTGGTGAATCCTCTCACCCCCCCCCCCACAACTCTGGCCTGTACCCTGGTTCTTGTATGAATAAATAAATCTTTAAAAAAAAAAGATAGGAGGCAATTTTAGGATATGTCACAATTTTGTGATATAGAAATATAGTAAATTGTCTTTGTTGAAAGGAAATCAGCCCCTTCCAAAAAAAAAAAAAAAACCCATACTAATTTCTGGGGTCTCTTCTTGGGCTTAGATTATGAATGAGACCTGTTCTATATGAGACCTGTTGTATTACCTATAGTAATTAAGCTTAGACAGGGTTCAGGTTGAAACCGTGGTAGCACGGTTTATACCAGAGACAGTAGCACGAAACCGGACAGATCTCTAAGCATCCAGTTGTTGGGCTATTCCTCACCAATGAAATCATAATCATCTTAGCACAGGTAGGATATGTTTCCATCCATGTGGTGTTTTAGTACATATCTATGTATTGTGTGTGGGTGTGTGTGGATATACATGTATATGTTTTTTTTTTTTAACAGGTGGTTACAAACAGGGATACACAAGAAACTCTTCTCTGCATGGCCTGTGTATTTGAAGTTTCAAATAGTGAACATGGAGCACAACATCATATTTACAGGCTTGTAAAGGACTGAACATGGTTATTTATATATATAGATATCTGTATATACACACACATATGTGCGCACACACACACACACTCTCCATTATCCAAGGACTGACTGTCAACCTCACCACACAGGGGTGGTGCCCTGGCCCTGAGGTCACCCCGACTTTTCTAAATCCTGTTTGAGTGAAGTCATTTTTTTCATGTGTTCATACTATCATTGTAGCTGTGAAGTTCCGGTACAGTTGTAAAAAGAGAAATCGAGTTGTTTCTATGTGTTCTTCAGACCTGCAGCCCACAATTCCTCGGGAAGGGTGGACCTTGAGAACCCAAGTCTCTGCCGAGACCTGTTTTTATTTGTGGTAGAAAATACTGAGACAGAGCATTTGCCATGGGACATTGACAGCCTTTATACAAATGTATTTAGTTCTTTTTTTTTTTCCAACATAAAATTCTTGTTTTAAGATACAAGTAAAATTAATCTTTAAATATAAATGTAAATTAGTACACAAACTAAGAATCTTTAGACTTAACCTTTGTAACTAATTAGGGTGGAAGTTATGAAAGAATGTAATTCACTAAATTATTTTTTAAATGAAACTTTTCTTTCTTTTTGAAACCAAATGTTAAAATATAGCCTTAAATGCTTGGTAGAAATAGCCTAATGAGACAAATTTGTACTTTTTTTCTCAAGGTTAAAACTAATCTCCTAATCCATTAAACTCTGAACAGGTATTACAAAAGAAGAAAACTTCACCCCTATCCTTAACATATATAGTATATTTAAAAATATAAAATTGTATTGTACTAATGTGATGATTGATTATTTAATGAAAAAGAAAAGATGGCTCTTTTTTTGCAATAAGTAGATAAATACTGAAAATCTAAACTCACAATGTTTATAGTCTTGTGTGTGCAGTTATATTTTATATGGACAACCAAATTTTTTATTAAGATGCATAAATATTTGAACCACTGAAATGTAATAACAAAAATTTAAAATTGGCGTGAATACTGCACTGTGAGCTGCAAAGTATAGAAAATCCTGTGGCTGGGCGAAAACTTCATCAACCAAACCAATAAAAGGCTCATCAGTTTTAGCATCTGCTCCCCAGAAAATTGTAAGCACCCTCACCAGCCTGTGAATAAATTCATCATTTCTGGTGATTCCTATATGCCTATTAACCTGCTATAACGATATGTGTAGATATCCGTATCTACACGTGCCCATAGGTAGTTACTCAACACATATTTATTGAGCATCTATTTAGTGTCACTCAGTTTGCTAGGTGCTGATATGTATGTATATCTCAATCTGTGTCCGTAGTTCTAGATATATTCTCTAAAGACATCCATCTTCTTGACATCTCTCAATAAGTCACAGTCCTTGTTTGACTGAAGTTTAAGAGGCCCAGCTCTCTCTGTCTCTGACCTTCTCAGATAGACTCATCTGAAAGTCTGCCCAGAAGAGATTCAACTCTCCATGCCAAATAGTCCAAAGCATTGCCCAGGCAGATTTGGTTTGCCGTGGCCAAATGTCTTGGGTTATTTCCGTAAGTGCTTCATTGGGAAGGGGGCCGGGCACAGCCCCCAAGTTCCCAGAGGAAAGTGACATTTGTATAATTGTTAGGACTCTGTTAACACAACAGAGCATGAAAAGAGTTTTGTAAGTTGTGAAACATGTCAAAACTTTCTCATCAAGCCAGAAAAGAGAAACTTCATTCTGTCACATCCAAGCAACTCACGCCCTGCCCTGTCTCATGCTCTGCTCTGACCCTGCTTGTGTATTGGCTATTGTCCAAGGGTCATGAGCATGAGAGTGTGACTGGTTTGCTCTTGGCAAACAGAAGAGCCCTGGACCAAGCTTGACCTCTCCCAAACCTGTGCCACTGGTCACTGGGAAAGCCAAATGAGAGAGTGTAAAACTTTCCCCTTTTGGAATGCACGTCCCTCACCTATACCGATAAGACAGTGTCCACCTGTCCTCTGTAAAAAGACTACCCTTTGTTCCCAGACTCCCAGTGGGCTCAAGGGAGACTTCCCAGTGTGCCCCCTTTCATTTGGTCTCCAAACCAAACATTAAGCTTCTTCCATGGTCATTCTGCTGATGACTGCTGTTGGTTACCCATCTTAAGGATGTTTCTTTCACTCCCCTTTCCTATATCTTCCTTCAAGGGAACCCCCACTCCACCAAGACCAGGACCTCTGTAGAGAGGTACAGATCATCTTATATGTGTGGCCCAGAATCAGACCATCCAAGAACTTCAGGGGAAGAGGTATTCTGTTCACGTTGCCACACACGAGTGGGCCTCTTCTGTGCTGCCAGGAAAGCTCTGGGGACTTACTTGTCCAAGCACAAATAGACTGAGACCCAAGAAGTCCAGCTCATTAGTTCTTTCAGTGGCAAAGAAGGCATGCCAGGGTCTGCTGAGCTCACAGACTCAGCCGGGCCCTCTGAAACCTCACCGCCAGTGCCCTCCTCCAAATGCCTTTGTGTTTAGTTTGGGGTTTTACATGAATGACCTTAAGGATTACTTTTTGCTTTTAAAACATTTCTAGGATCCTTTAAACTTACTCCTTGTCTGGTTCATTAAAACTCTCTCCCTCTCTGAACCACTGATCCAGTTACCCAAACTCTTGGTCTCCCTTTGTCTTTCCTGAATTGAACCTTGGGAAGGTCGTAGGGTTAGGGGTATTAGATGTATTAGAACATCTAATCTGAGTCTGACCTTGGTCTTCCAGACTTTATGGCAGAGTCTTCTCCCTTTGTCTGTAAAGCTTTCTAAACCATAAAGAAACTTTTCTGAAGCTCTGCTGTCACTGCTCCCTTCTGGGTGTGCTCTCCTGGTGACCCTTCCCTACATGGTTGGATTCAAGAGGTACCTTGTATTTTCACTGGAAAGTTTGGAGGCCATTTTGCATGACCTAAACAAGAAGTCGCTGCAAAGCTGCACCCTGTTCTGTTGGCATTCATTTTCATCTTAGCAGGAAACCTAACAAAATCAGGACTTCTTCCAGAACATGGTCTAGAATCCCAGAATGTCCAGGCTATCCTGGACCGGGGTTTCTCACCCTTGATTTTGGACCAGATAACACTTTGCTCTGAGGGGCTACCCTGTCCATCAGGAGAGGTGTAGCAGCAACCCTGGCCTCTACCCATTAGATCCAGTAAAATCCCTTCCCCCGAGTTGTCAATACCCCAAAATATCTCCAGACATCGTCATATGTCCCAAGGGGAACAGAATTGCTCCCAGTTCATACAGGCCACAAATACTGTATTTGAGATTTTCTTTTTACTTCCATTTTATCCTGAGAAAGCTTCTCTCCTGGAAGGAAGCCTTGTTCCAGATCATTGAAAAGCGAGTAGAATATTACTCCAGTGGTTCTATATCCATGTTTCCTCTTGTTTCAGAACCTCTGTTTCAAACAGTCTTTCTTACTACAAGTATTCTTTCACTCGCCCCGTACTCAGCTTACACTTCTTTAAAGAACATGTCTAATTTGATCCTCATCCCTTTACCAGCTTAAAAAAAAAAAACAAAATCCCAGCTATTTTCTTATTTCTCCAAACTCATGGGTCTCATTATCAAACTTTTAATCATTTCAGTGAACTTCTTGTTCTCCTACTTTCTGCCTTACACTCAGTGCTGATTGTAGAATGTATGGAAGTCTCTGAAACATTTCTTTTCATCTTTAGCAATGGAGGAGGAAGAGATCAGTTTTGGAAGAGGGCTGATAGAATTTTCTTTATTGAGCTAAAAGAAAGCACAATCTACTCCTTCATTTTGTAGATGAGAAGGTCAAAGTCCAGAGGAGAGATGATTTGCCCCAAGCCCCCAGCAAGGAAGACACAATAAAGGCAAGACCCCTAGTCTCCTGCTGCTTTAACCTGCAGCCTCTTCTGTAGAGGTCGCACCTCTTGGTGCTCAGGCTTACATGAGCCCTACCAATGCATGGACAGGTGAGAAGAGAGGGAGCTGAAAAACCCCCTTTTGCCAAAGCAGCCTCACCCCACGGCTGCTGCAGCTGCTCACGCTGGCCTGCGCCTTCTGCAGCATCCATGAGCCCAGCAGGTACGAAAGCTGATGAGCCTTTTTGCCGACTCCAAGGACAGCCGCCCTGCCACAGGCTTCGGGTCCGATTTCAATTTGCGGAACATCCTAGCAGCACAGCCCCACACTCAGACCAGCCAAAACCAGCTTCCCGTTCCCAGCACTTGGTGTCTCCAGCCCCCGGAAGACTTTTAAACCCAAGTCTTTAGGTCTCAATACTGTAGTGGCTTTAGCAGTTTGTTTTTGTATGACCGTAAATTATTTAAATCCTGAGATGACAGTCCATTTTACAAACCAGGTACAGATCATTTGTATAATTTTGTATATGCTCTGGTACACTACACCTGTCCTGACGAAGGGTAGAACCAGTCTTGTTGGTGTCCACCCCTGTGACAATGAAGAGGATATGTCTGCATCACTTATTTCTTTATGTTGATGTTTCTGTGGCAAAGCCCTGCACATGTCATTTCTGAAAAGCCTTAAATCTTTGAGATGTTGCGTGTAGGGTATAAGTGCAAAAGGCTGCCTCGGAACTGTGAGCCCTTTTGTAAGCTGGAAGTGTTTCTCTTACTACTGTTACTTTTTTTAGGGAGTTTTCAATTCAGAGCTGCCAAAGCGTTCCTGTCAGCAGTGCCTTAGTGATACCTTAGTCGCGCCAGCCTTTTCTTACACCAGTTCTCAACGTCCATTTCCTAATTGGCCCAATATTGAAGACAGAACAAGCAAAAAAAAAAATGTTGCCCTTTTTATTTCGTAAGCCCATTTTTTTCCAGTTCTGTGAGAAACTGACAGCTTGGTCTCAAATCTGAAACTGGACACAAGTCAGTTCTCTGACCACACCCTTAAATGTATATACCAAAACAGAAGGTTTTGCAGCTTCATAGTTGACTATGAAAAGCAAATTGTACTTTTAATGTTGCCTTTTAAATTGACAACCAAATACTTAGCTCTTTGTGACTCTTCTGCACTCTAGCATGAAAGTGCCTTTGGTTTGAGATTCCAGCTTAGAAAAGTGCTGCCATAGTAACGATAACTTGTCGAGAGACCAAAAATTTCCTGAGATCACCGTAATGCCTTTGGTTTACCGGGATGAATAACCAGCCACAGGCCTCTGTTCTCAAGAGCACGACGTGGCCCTGGTGTTGCCGTCACCACCACCACCCACCAGGAGCACACTGCAGCAGGAGGGCCCCCAAGAACTATGTCTGTGTGTGCGCCAATGACCCAGCGTGTCATCTCAGATCATCACCCAGCCCTGCACCCGCCCAAGGGGACTTCCACGCAGATGGCAGAATCTCACCCTCCTCCTGACATTCGTGTTCATTAGAGAATGGAGGCTTTTCTGTTCCACTCAAACGACAGTGCGCACTTACCTGGTTGACACAGGGATACCGTCTTGAAAGTTGGAAGCCTCAAACTGAGATGACAGTGCAGAACAAAAATGAGTTAGGGCCATGACAATTGAAGTGTTCTTCGTAGGGCGAAAATGTGGACTCTGAGTGTTGTGTATGAATGTGCTATGAGAAACTTCCAAAGAGCACCATTCACAATTCGGCATTTTCAAAGAATGTTCCAGCCCTGGAAGGGCCACTCCTCAAAGTCCATGTGGGCTTTCATCAAAACCTTATGTTAAATTGGGGACACTCATAGAGGTAAGGAAGAAGCGTGAAAAGGATGAGAAGGCAAAAACACCAGCCAAACAAAAGCCAGGGGAAAAAAAGATTTTTCTTTACCGATAAAGACTTAAAAATGACATCAGACGTCTTTGAAAGTTAGCCTCTGAACTCTTGATGCCTATGTTCCTTCTGTCTCTGTCTGGTGTCTAAGACTACCCTTTCTGGGCTCTGAAATTTTAGGAGTGATTTCTGTCCACACCAAGTTGTATTTATAGAAATTTCTGCAAGGGAAAAAAAACTATCAAATGAAAAGAAAAATTACTCAACATGAGTTAGAGTTAGCTGCTTGAATTGAGCCCCTCCCTGTCAGTACAACTTGGAAGAAATGAGTCAAACACTTGTTTTCCTGCTTCTCTTTTCAACTGTTACTGTGCTTTGTTTGGCAATAGTTTTATCTCATAAACTCATTGCTTCTATCATTAAAAATGAAGGTTTTGTGTTTAAAATTTATTGCATTGAAAAGGATAGTTTCACTGAAGTCATGCACCATTAAATAAGATGAAATATTTGTATTTATTGTCCGACTTCCTACGCCCTAGCTTGTTTTATTCTCTGTGAATTTGCATTGAGTCAGTCGTACGCCACACTACATCATTTTAGTATTTGTGTTCCCTCCCGCCATCACTCAGTGGGGTCAGAGTCCAGTAGATTTCACCTTTCACAAGTTGACCTTCTTTGTCTGCCTTCCGTTAAGAAGTCCTCTGAGAGGCAGACAGAATGTAGGCATAAATCAGTTGGAAACCAGTCTGATTTTTTTGCATTTTTTTGCATTAGTCATTTTCTGTGATTCATTTCACTGTGTAAATTAGATATTAACTGCACTTCTTTAAAAGAAAAAAAACAACACATCTCCCTGTTACCTCCTTGAAAGATTCACTTCTGTAGGCCTTTTCCAGTAGGCTTATGACTGCAGATTAAAAAAAGTAAAAACGAAAAACAGTATGTGCCTGAAAACAACAACAACAAAAAGTTTTGTAACATTTAGAAAAAGAAACCTGAATAGCCTTTAATTATTTAATATGCTTAAATTTTGTGTAAATTGGTTTTTGCCACGTGTGTTTGTTCACATTCTCAATGACTTAATGGGATTCTCATGGTCTGTGTCTTCGTGTCACGTGTAGAAAATGGACTCGTGACGTAACGTTTCATCTGGTCAGTGGTTCCTTTGACGTACTGCTGCTGGGAGCAGCTTGGGAACCTGCCTTAAGGCAACACGGTTCCCCTGGGGTAGATTGAGAAATGGGGGGCGGGAATGGGGATAAATTCTCACACTTGTTCTCTTAACCTATTTGCAGAAACCTTCAAAAGGCATTGGGTTAAACCTCTCGGCAGTACAGTATTCTTGTATTTGTTAACGTCTGTGTTTAGGTACTGGTACCTTTTTGTTTAAAAATGTTCTAAGTGTTGGCTTTAAAGTGAATTTATCTTTAGTATGATAGTTATATGAAAATTATAGGGTTTGTGTGCAGAGAATTTTTTTATAAAGTGCTTTGTAAAAAAAAAAAATGTATTCTAGCTTTCGCGGTACATATGTGTGATAACTTTAATATCCATGACAGTTAAGTGCAATTATTTCATCACTCTAAAAATGCTATTTTTGTGTCAGTTCCTGCAGGTGTTTTCATGTCTTTGCAAAGTGACACATTTTGATGCCTTCTTGATAAAGTGGTAGACATTTTGTAGCTTTCTAGAAACTTTGTATTCATACGGTATCAATGAAAAATAAAGAAAATGAAAGTGTGGGTCACCTTTTTTTATCTCCACCAGTGTATGCTGTTGAAAATAAAAGGTGCACAGTGTTGTGGGTGATGATACAAAGCATAGAGAGGAGGAGGTGTAAAAATGATCCTTACAAGGGTGTCCACCAAGCTCAGGACTTGCAGTACTAGGTGTTAAATCTAGCAGGGTTTCTGAAAAGCACCCACAAGTCAGACTGTGCCTTGTTTGTCTTTAGTGCTTCATTAAAATTGACATGTGTTTTGCAGAACAGCCTGTCTGGAGGTCCCAGGCATGCCCTGAGAAGTCATGCCCCACATTCCACCAACCTGCAGTAGGACCTTGGAAAACCAAAAAGCCAGCCACACAGCATTTCTTGTTCTAACCCAATGTGCTGGTCATGTGCCAGGAACCAGGGTAGAAGGAGGTTGGGCCACCCAGGTATATACTGTATGACTCTTGCCTGCACAGTTGGGTTGCCTGTTGCACTGAAACCCTGTGCTCCATCCTCAGCATCATTGTGGGGTTCCTGATTCTGGCGTATGCAGCACACATGCAGAACAAACCTTTGCATCCTCTGTTCACTGTATGCTGGGTGCTGAGCTAAGAGCATTAGTGCCTGGGTATACATTGTTCTCTTTAATTCTCAAAATAGTCCTAATAACCAGGACATTATCCTCCCCACAGTTGTGACTGGTGAGTAGAGGAGCCTTAAATAGGTACCCCTGACTCAAGCACCATTGCGCTACATTTCAGCTTACTGAGAGTCCATGGCAGCAGCTCAAGACTGGAGGAGAAATCTGGGTGGAGAGGGACTGGTTTTCTTACACAACAATGACTTGGGCTTCTGACCACAGGACTGCTGGCACCAGGGTCCTCCTACTCTTCTCCCCACTTCTTTGAAAGCTGAGGTAAAGTCCTACTCAAATCCCAAGAGGTACTGAGCAATAAACTGAGCAATAAAAATCCCAGCTCCTTTGAAAAGAGATGTTTCCAGTAAACCACAGTTTAATAGGAATGCTGTTTTCCAGGAAGCTGCTGGGGCAGAGGGAAGGGACCCAGGATGTTGTGAAGACCTTCTACTATGCCAGGCACCTACATAGTCCCTATTCCCTTTAACCTGCATACTCTTGAATAAAGGGTTTGCTGTCAGTTTTCCAGTAAGGAAAAAAATCCATGGTGACGATCATAAAAAGCTACTTAGAGGCAACAAAGTGGAAAAGAAAACCCTTGCAGTTCTACCACAGACTGTAGGCTTTTGCCCTCCACTCCCTCCTCTGAAATGAGGTGCTTAGTAGCTACATCAAAAACACCATCCAGTAAAGGAATCAAAGGAGCAACAGGGAGGGTAAATCATGCTTCAGGTAAGGTCAGAGAACAAGCAACTTTGCAGAGAACCCTGCTCATTTCTTCCTGCCTGTGGCTGCAGGAGACAAGTCATAAGCACAGATAGTGCCTATTGAAAGCCAAATCGCCTGTTTATTCTTTTTATTTTATTTTTTTTGAAGTAGTCTGAGCAACTGAGAATTCTTATGAAAAAAAGTGTGTAGGCTTGTGAATTTGTAAAGCAGATTCTCACATTTGTGACCTTAGAAGGTTTTCAAACAATTTCGGTTATTTATAGAAAAAACAGGCCAAAAAAATGTAGGACATAGATTTGGACAGCATTATTAATGTGCAGTTTTAATTTATGAGCTACAAGGTAGTGAAGCCAGCCATTGGAGATTTACACATTATTTTCAAGCACACATGGAAGTTTTATGAAAATTGACAGTATCCAAGGCCAGGGGTCTGGAAACTGTGATCTGTGGCCAGCTGCCTGTTTTTGTAAATAAAATTTTATTGGAACATGGCCATTACTGCTTGTTTACTTATTGTCTGTGGCTGCTTTCATGCTATAATGGCAGAGTTGATTAGTGGTAATAGAGTTTATAGCCTGCAAAGCTGATAGTAATTATTACCTGGCCCTTGCTGACTCCCATCCTAAGCCAAAAAGCAAGGTCCTGCATCCAACAGTCCTGAAAAAATAGTTGTGTTTCCATTTCCCCAGTGTTTAGACACTCTGGCAAGTGACTAGGTCCCTTTGAAGCCCTTGTGGCATCATAGTATCATTTCTCAAAGTGCTCCATCCTCCCCCTCGATCCATCAGCTCTGGGGATCAGCTCTTGGATCTTGAAAACTTGGGTGAGAGATGATTTTTCATCGCAGCAACTGACATCGCATCCAATCTTGCTATTTTATGGCTTAAACAGGTAAGCAGCACTTTTGATGGCAGCCTATCTATCTTGTCCCTGTTTAGCCATTACAGGTCCCCGGAGGGCCAGGCTCATTGGTTTCCATTCTTTGCTGCCTATACGGTAATGGCTACTTTGCCTCTGACACCTAAGTGCGGCTACCTGGCCTCTGGTGTTCCAGAATCCTATCATCTCCATACAAGGGAAACCAGTTCCATGTCCATATCCGCTACATCAACTGGGTCTGCAAGCCACCAAGTTTCTTGGCAGTGCTGATCCACACTGGTTTCAGTAAAGGGAGAGTCTTTGTGGCCTTTTGGGGTGCACAGAATCAGATGTGGGATTTCTGGTCTTCTAAGTCCATCCTGGGAGCATTGCCTCTGGGCTCTCTGAGCCTTGCCTTAGACTTTGCCAGGGCAGCTCCACCTCATTAATGCCAGACCATTGTTTCCTCCACATTTCAAGGAACACGGCACATGGTCTATCCTTGGTCTACCTGAGAGGATCGTCTCTAAATGTTTTTGCCAAGATACTGAGTCCTGAACTCGAAGTGTATTCTACATTCTGCAAAACCCTGTCCAACCTAGTCCATTCTCATGTCCTCAAAATTCATTCCCAGGCATGTTCTCCCGGTTCCTGCTGGGAAAAGAGTACAGACTTGCCAAATCCTGCCGCTCTCAGTGATGAGCTCTTTCCCTTTGAGTTAAGGACCTGATTTTCCCCAGTGGACCATGCTGATTGGTCTAGAAACAATGAGATGAGGTGGGTCAGATCCTAGGGAGGCAGCTCTTCAGATCTTCAGATTGTAAGGCACCCACTTTAATTAAGGCCTTACCTACCACAGTCTCCAGGCAGGGGAGGCTTCTGTCCACCAGCAAGAGGGAGAGAACTAGTATCCGAAAAGCTTCAGAGGGCTCTGCAGTTCAAAGCAGTCAGTGTTTCCTCCCAGGTGTCCCCACTCACATTTCAGAGACCCACTCATTACCAATTAGGGCCTGATTTTAACCTAGGAGACTTGTGAGGGCTGTGAATTCAGCTTTACCTGTAATTTCTGGCTTGATTTTCAGCACAGTCTACCCTGCAGCTGCACAAGCTAAGGGTTTCAAACGCTGCCAGGGAGATCTTTTATAACAAACTCTAAGTTCAACCTGACAAATTCTCCCTCCCAAGCAGTGATCACATTTAGCAACAACCAGCCTCTCCCACAAGCACAGTCACCACCACCTCATCTGTCCAACGTGCCAGAGATTGCACAGGTGAGTGCCTGAGGCAAGGATTAAGATACTAATACTTTTTTTTGGTTGTGTGTGGGGGGGTGTCAATGGATGAAAACTCGGAGCAGCATAGATGGAAAAAATGGAAGTAAAGCAAGGGAAACCAGGACATTGAAATGACACCATTTGTTGAAAAAAGCTCTTTCCCCATTAAATTACATTGACACCTTTATTACAAGTCAATTGACAATATAAGTGTGTACATACATATATATTTAATTTATGCATATAAGAACTGGGATGCAGGCAGAGGTGAGGGGGAGTGAGAGGATTCATCAGAGACAGTGGCGAACAGAAAAGGCAGACTGACTGAAAAACACTGCTGAGGGGAGCAGTGGGCAGACAGGAGAGGTCTGCTGCACCATGTGGGTAACAACCCAGCCGGCTGGTATGATCCCACGCTGCAGAGACTGCGGACAGCTTCACAGCACTGCGCTCAACCCACTGTGCCACCAGGGAGGCTCTGTGGACATATTTTTAAATTTAAAATATTTTTAAAGATTTACTTATTTATGCTTACAAGAACTGGGGTGTAGACCAGAGGTGTGGGGGCGGGGGATGGAGGATTCACTAGAGAGAGTGAGGAGTAGAACAGGCAAATTTACTGAAATACACTGCTGAGGGAAGCAGCAGGCGAGACAGGAGAGGTCTGCTGAGCCATGAGGGTTGCTCCCTGGCCAGCCGGGGATTGAACTCATGCTGCAGTCGTTGCTGATAGCTTGGTAGTGCTGTCTTTAATCCCTGCGCCACCAGGGAGGCCCTAAATATATTTTTAAACATTCTATGCTGTTCTATTGACTGGCTTGTTTCACCTTGAATAATATCCTCAGGTTTCACCCATGTTGTAGCAGGCACCAAACTTTCTCTTTAAAGTTAAATATTATTCTATTGTATGGATATACATTTTTTGTTTATCTGTTCATCTATTGATGGACACTTGAGTTTTGTCAGTTTTTTTTTAAGTATTTTTGAGACTATTGTAAATGGAATTAAAAACATCCATTTTGAGTTGTTCAATGATAGTATATAGAAAGTCAGTTGACTTTTTTGCTAACGACTTTAATCCTATAACTTTGGTCAACTCACATATTCGTTCTTCTAGCTTTTTATTTTTAAGCATTAAGAAACTTTGTCATCTGTAAACTGAAATGTCTCACTTTTCAATATGCATACTTTTTCATTCTTTCTCACTTTTTTCCCTATTGCACAGGCTAGGCCCTAACATAAAGTCCAAGACAGTGGTGAAAGTGGGCATGCTTGCCTTGCTTCTAATCTTAGGAGGAAAGAATTCAGCCTTACCCCATTCAGTGTGATGTCAGCAGTAGGTTTTAGATCAGAGAAAAGAAGTAACAGTCATTTTAAAATCCTTACCTGCTAATTCCAACATCTGGGTCACTTTGGAGTGGTCTGAATGGATTGCCATTTCACTTGAGAATGGACCCCATTTTTCTGGTTCTTCATCTGTTGGGTACATTCAGACTGTGTCCATTATGAATGGTCAGTTGTGGAGGATCTATGTTCTGATATTTTTCCCCAATAAGTGTTATTTCATTTTGTTCCAGCAGACATTTTCCTTGCTTGAACTCTAGGAACTCGGAGTCTTGGGCAGCCTCTCCAATCTCTTTCAGATGCTTGTCTTTGGCTGAGATGCTCACATTTGTTCTGTGTCTGTGGGGTCAGGGGTCAGCCAGAGAGATGAACAGATCGAATCTGGGGCTCTTCTCGCTGACGCTTTCCCTCCTAGGATCCTCTGTCCTCCCTTTGCCAATTGTTCTCCTGGACTCACTCTTCTACTTCATGAGCCGAACAGATGACATTTTCTACCAGCGGCTGCTGGCCCTCAGTTAACAAGAGAAGAAATGGGGAGCTAATTTCCTAAGCCTCCTCTCTACACACGCACTTTGCACCCAAATCTACCAGCTTCTGTTCATTCTCTAGCGCTTTCAGTGCTTTCATTTGCATCACATCAGTAAAATCTCACTGTAAACAGAAGGATCACCTCAGGGGCAAATACTAAGATGCTTCCTCCTCCTCCTTGCAGGCTTTCAGCTTTTGCATGGGTGCCCCAATTCTGCTACAAAATCAATATGACGTCTAGTGGCTTGGTAAGACAGTTTGGTTTTAATCGGTTATAGCTGGATTTGGGGCTTAGGTGTGGGGGGGGTCAGTAGTAATGTTTTAATATTTGATTTTTTAAAGAAACATTGATTGGAAAATATTAACAACTAATATACACAGTCCTTGACCTCACTCTGCTCACTAGCAGGCAGGCGGGAAAGAAGGGGGCAGGGAGGGCGGAGGGAAACACAAAGGGAGGGAAGGGAATAAGGAGAAAGGGGAAGAAAATGTCAGAGAAGCTTGGAGTGAAGAGAGGCATGCAAAATAGAGGAGAAATGAGAAAAGGTGCAGGAGATGAGCTTAAGACAAGAGGAAGGTGGTGATGTAGAGAAAGGATATTCTAGGAAGAGGATGCAAAGGTAAGGATCTAGAAATATGAATAAGTCTAGAAGCATCTAGAAAAAACTAGAAAACTAGAAAAGGGGATTAGCAGGAAATGAGGTTTATATTTTAGTCTGTGAAACACCTTTCATTTTCATGGGGTGAAATTTTTATTTTTATTTTACCCAATAGGCAGAGGGCAGTCATTTGAGTTTCACCCCTCAGTGAGTGCTCAGACCCCCTGCTGGCTGTCCACTCCTCTAAAGCAGAGCACCTGACTCCTGTGGGTGGTCTTCTCAAGACTTCTATGTTAGCTGCCTTTCACTCCTGTGGTCAATGGAAAGTACTGGTAGATTTGTTAGTGGGTGACCAAAGAGTCCCCCTAGAATCCCCAAATTTGCACTCTATTGGGGTCTGACCATTCTGTGCACACAAAGGCAAAGAAGACTCTTAGTGTGAAAGATCTTTAATAGGATTTGTGTGCATAGAGGAAAAAGGATATCAGTGTCCCAGTAAAACGCCCAAAGTTACTCACCCACTCTTGGGTAAAACTTGCCACAGTATAAGGCATCTTCGGGTGGGTACCCACAGAAAAGGGGCTGGGTAAGTCTGGGACAGATAAGTCTGGGACGAAGGATCAAAACAAAAGTTCAATCAAGACAAGAGCTGTCATTGTCAGCCTCTCCCTATGTGTCTCCCCCATGCGGCTCCTCCAAATTGCTGGTGCAAGTCCAAAGCCAAGAAGCAGGCATCCCTCTTCTCCATGTGTCTCTCCCTCTGAGCCCACCCGCATTCCATGTTGTAGAGCCTCACCTGGCCGCTCAGGTCCACCCATCCTTCAGTGGGGCGGGGAATATGCACCTCCCCTAACAGATCGAAGGTGGGAGAAGCAAGGGCCAGGCCGCGTGCCCTCATTTCAGGTGCTCTCTCCAGCAGTGACCTTATTTCCTTCATGGCTTGAGGTGCTGTCTGAGGGGCCCACGAGAATTGCAGCTTCTACTGGTGATGTGTCCTGGGGGCACCACCCTGACCCTTTGCTCTTTATCCTGACAGTGGCGATGGCTTCCTGTTCCTGTTAATCCTGGACTTTAGCTTCCCAGCACCCCCACCACATGTGAAACCAATGCCTGACATCAAATTCCCTCTCTAGTAGATACCTGGAGTGGTTTCTGTCCTCCTAGTTAGTCCCTGACTCATACAAGAGGAACACTTTCTCTCTGGTTTCCACAGAAAGGGACTTTTCTTCCCTCTTGACATCTTGCTCTAGCCCTTACTTCTCCCCATGGAAGTGGACTGAATTACCTGTTAGTGGGCGACTACAGTTAGTTCACATCCTCATTTGGGTGGATCTCTCTTGGCGGGAATTTGAGAGTGGGTTTTAGCAAACTTTTTACTTATAGGTTAAGCTCTGTTCCCCAACAGAGCTTGTCCTGGAATAAAGGTGATATTTGAATCGCCATCAATCCTGGGTCTGAACTGGTTCCGAAGGCCAGGACAGGATGTGCTTTTTTTATTTATTTGTTTTCTCAAACTTCAACAGTAAGGACAGAGATTGAATGTGTGATACTACTGTACCGTAGCCAAGAGAAACATCCCCCAGGCTGGCTTATTAGAGGGCACCCTTTTCCTCACTGCATTCCCTAAACCTACTCTACGGCATTTCAGTTCCTCAGGAAACTATTTCATCTTTGCATAAATCCAGTAGTCCATGTCAAGTAAGAATGAAGAAAGGCCATCTTTGTGGGGGTGCCACACATACAGTTGCACAGGGCCCCCCTCAAAAGTGTGTATTACTTTGTTTAATGTTGTTGCTGTTCTCTTAAAATTATCAATAACTTGTATTAAAAGGTGCCATGAATTTTTCACTCGACTCCTCAAATTATATAGCCAGTCCTGGTACTATTCTCTCTGGGGTGCATCTTTTAGAACGATTAGTTGAGTCATGGGCCAGCAGTTGTGGGCCAGCAGTTGTGGGCCAGCAGGGTGCCTGAGCACCCAGAGAGTTCTCCGGGTGGACGGCAGAGGGCAGCAGACCACCACCTAAGGGCTTCTTGCCAGGCTAAGGGTTTGAAGTTGATTTTTGAAAGTTTATGTGAGGAAAGGGGTGCTATTGGCTGTCTGTTTTCTTCACTGAAAGTCAGAAACTCTATATTCCGGAACCCCACTTAAGGTGAGGTGGTAAATGGCATTTTCTGCTCCAGTGAAGACTGTCCATCCATATTTCTGAACAGAAACTTTTACTGTGAAAGGTAAGCCAGGTGCCAAGCTGCCCTGCTCACAGCCAGCCTTCCCTTGTATTGGGTAGCAGAGCCCCCATAATGCCTATAATCCTTTGAGCACCCAGCAGGGTCTCTATTTTCATCTGCATTTCACTGATGGGAAACTGGATTCAAAAATATAAGTTGATGTGACTTGTTTATGGTTACTCAGCTATGAGGTGGGAAAATGTGAATTTGAACACTGATCTACCTAGCTTCAAAAGGCCTGCTTTTTCCCTAAGTTCATTCTGCCTCTACAAGAGAGAGAGAAAAAAAAAAGACAGTTCCATTTTTTTCTTGATTTTACTTCGTCAGGGGAAACAAGACTCCCCCTCACCCCACCCCCACAGGCCTAGGCAAGGCAAGCAAACAGGAAAATACATGCTTGCTTACCTGAGGGTCATGACCTGGTTTGCATCTCTCATAGGGTAATGAAACCTCTTTTTAAAAAAAATAGCAATCTTACAATTCACTCTGATTTCTTCTGAAGCCCTGTTATTCTATAAAGTTCAGCATTGATTCCAGCCCAGTGGAAGCTATCCTGGATGAGCACTCTCCCACTGTTAGGAGTTGGCGCCTCAACTCCGTTCGGGATTCCCAAAAACTACACGGAGCCAGAGATGCAAAAGCAAAAAGGCTTTATTGCTAGCTTAAGCTAGGGTCCGACTCTGCCTGGTGTACTGACACAGCAGTCTCATCAGGTTGAGAGAAGGACCCCTTCAAGTGTGACAAGCTGTTTTTTTATACTCTGTTACAGCAGAAAAAGGGGACCTTTCATATCAGCAAAAGGGGACCTTTCACAACAGGGACCAAGTTCAATCTGATTATGTGCCTTTCTTTAGCAACCTTTAAGTTTTCACCCTTGCCTAGTGGTTCTCGTGGTTTTACCCTGCAACGGACAGCTGTGCTCTTTAAAACGGTCATTTTCCTTAAAATGGCTGCTGTCTTGCTATGTTTAGTCCTTTAAGGTCTTACACCACTATCCCTATCAGCTTCTAACAGTGCCCTATAAATGAATTACACTCAAAGCTACTTTGAGGATGTTGGGGTCTGCTCAGCAGGCCCCAAAACACTCTAGTGTCAAAATAAGACAAAGCTGAAAATGTTCAGTCATTGGGAATGTCGAAACCCAAGGACTGCAGTGCAGACTCAAGTGCGCTGTGGGATCAGGCTTCAGTCATTGGTGAGAGAAGCGCTTCAGAAGGTGAGAGGCAATGTGTGCCTCCTTGATGAAAATAACACAAAACCAACACTGTGCTCCTTAGCCCATTGAGGGCGAGGTCCATTTCTCCTGTATATGTCTTGTTTTGCCTTAGTAGGGAAGGATAGGCTCCCGAGACCTGTCACTTCAGCATGTGGATTATTTTGAGGTCCATCAAGGCCCTGAAGGCTCAAGAGAAATTTTTATCCCCCACTTAACTACCCAGAAGAATGAAAATGTAGCCTGTCGGGTAAATGAAGATTGGTCAGGCTTTTACATCACTGGCCTCTGTGACTAAAAACTGCGGCCTGCAGGAGGCGCTGGGGCGCGGGGCACGCATGCCTGATGGTGGACACCTGGAGGATGATGTGGGTGCCTGTAAGTGGGCACACCTGGGCCTGGAACCTGAGGCTATAAGAGCAGTGTCACACAGAAACAGCTACAGAGAGGCAGGACCATGAAATGATGCCACAAAAAAGCATACAGATTCGCCGGGGGTTGGGAGACATGCCAGGTTCTCGGCAACCCGGCCTCCCTGCCTTGCCAGCCTGTGGGCTTACCCCAAAACAATTGGCATAAAATGAGCATTAAAACCTGAAAAATCCACTAAGGGTTCCAGGACTCTCCATAATCCACTTGCCTGAATGGATAGAGAACCTGCTCTGTGCTTGCTGGCACTACATAGTCTTACCTAGAATTAGGATTTTTTAGCAGATATAATCTTTCTGCCAGAGAAACCCATCCGTAGGGCAAAACGTAAGTCTCAACCATTCGTCCCCAAAACTTTCCTTCTCCTTGTCATGTAAAGCGCCTCCCCTCCCCTGGAAGCCCCAGGCCCCTATCCCATGCCTGAACTCAGAATATATGTTCCCTCATTTTACCACCTTGAGTTTGGAATCTATACGCATGTAGAGTCTCCAAACATCTGTAATTTCTTTTTCCTACGAATCTGTCTATTGTGAATTGGATTGCTAAACCAGCCTGAGAAGAACCTGAAGATGTGGGGGAAAGTTTCCCTCCACCCCTACAGTGAGGGCAGTTGTGGTGGCGACAGCACAGAGAAGACGGAGTGTGCAGTGGGCAGGCTGAGGGCCTGGGAGCGGGGAGTCAAGTCAAGTCCTGATTCTGCCCTGACTAGTTGTGGATCTTTGGGCAATTGACTGCATTTCTCTGAACCACACAATCTTTATCTGTCAAAGAATGGCACTCTGCTTTACCATCAGATGTTGAAAAACAAATAGGATGGTGGATGCCAAGCGTGGCCCCATTCACAAATGGAAGCGCTTACGTTAATCTGCTCCTCCACGCCCAGATTTAAAAGCAAATCTTTAAAAGCAAATCTTCTGCTCTGGCAAAAGAAGCTGCCTCGTTTTACATTTAAAAACCTTCTTTCCTGTCATGCTTTGTATACACCCTCAGATACTTTTAGAAGGAAGGCATATTTCTAAAACTTGTAAACAAGGACAAAAGTAAGAAAGATGCTTTTATTTATTTATTTTGCCTTCTCTTTGGCCCTTGGGTGCAGAGAAACAGCTCTGGCCCTGAGTGTCTGGCAGAGGGAGGGCCCTGACCTCTACCCAGAGGGAAGGTACACAGGCAATTTCTTGGGTTTCACAGAGATAACGCCACAGAAGTGGGTCTGTTCAACCCCCCGAAGTGACCTCTGTGAATGTGGGAAGGGGTGCCTGCTAGGTTCCCACAGTATGGGAGCCCCCAAGGGTGGGACCTCACACAGCAATCCAGCCACTGACAAAGCCAGACCTTCCCCTGCTGAGCTGGGCTGTGGCCAACAGGCCTTTTAGCAAAGGATTACAGGTCCAGCTGGGATCAGTTGACTCCCCTCCAGTTGGGATGGCAGTGTGGCCAGGGAAAGGTCTGAGTTGGCAAGATCTGGTGCACTGGGGGTGGGGGAGGAAGAAGAGCTCCAAGAGAGGGGAATCCCCCTCCTCTTGTTACCATGCAACTGAAGGGCACTTGGTTATGCATTTAAGGGATGCACACTCTAAAAGGGGTTCCAGTCATCTGCCACAGGGAGACAAAGAAAGTAGGTGCATAGTGTGAAAGATCTTAAATAGAGTCAGTGCACATAGGGAAGAGAGGATATTCCTGGTAAGTTTCCCAATAGAACTTCCAAAATTGCCCATACCCTTGTGGGCAAATGCCAAGGCAAACAGAGTCAACTCAAAGCAGGGACACAGAGGCCCAAAATCTTGCCTCGAGTCTAAAGGTACCCGCTGGCAGGGAACAGCAAGAAGGAGGCAAAAGAGGACAGAGAAGGCTGAGACAGAAGAAGAGATGCAAACTACATGCAAATCAAGATAATGGTGGCCATTGTCAGCAACCCCCCAGGTGTCTCCCACCCACATGACTCTTGCAAGTGTCTCTACAGTCTCTCCGTGCATCTCCTTCCAACACCCCCCAAATCCCTGGGTACAAGTCAAACTCAGAGAAGCAAGAATCCATCTTAGAGGTCACCTGCTTTTCACATTATCCAGGTTCATCTGGCCTCTCACCTCAGCCCTGGGTTCCCCGTAGCTAATCCAAGGTGGCTCATGTAAGTGGGGGTGGGGAACATGGTACCTCCCCTAAGATGTTGAGATCCCTCCAGTTTAAACACAATACCTCTCTCCAGCACAATCTTTGCATGTCTTTTTAATCTGTGACTAAGGCAAGAAAATCAATGTGGTCATACTGTATATATTTTAAGTAAACTGTACATATTTTAAAGCTTGGAACAGAATTTCAAAGGTACTTTGTATGTTGTCTCATAATTAAATTAAAAAGATCCATCTCTGTCTTGTGGAGTAGATATAGATATTTGTGAAAGGTGTTGGGGAAAGCCAGATTAAACAAAGTTGTTATCACACGGGGAAACTTTAGAAGCTGCATCCAACCCTGGTTGGAATGAGAATGGGTAGAAAATCGATAGATAAATGCAAAATTCATTAAAATATTACCATGAAAATGTAGATCAGTGTCAACTGAATCCAAGACAAGAACTTTGAAAGGGGATTTATACAGAGAGAGCCAAGTTGTGGGATCATAGAGAGCTTAGGCATTGATTTCAAGATTTGGAGGTGAGATATGTAAAGTACTGGGTTGGGTCTTGAACACATTCACTCTCAAGCTATAATCTATGAAGCCCTGTCGGTGGGTGGCCTGGGGCAGGCTGGGGCGCCTGAGGAAGTCAGATCCACTCAGAGAAGAAGGACTGAATTTCCCTGCCCCAGGAGAGCCTCTGTTCTCACCGCTAGAAAAGGAGAACTTGAGCTCTTGACCCTTGCCTCCTCTCTTCCTGCCCTTGCTCCTTCAGCCTCTTTCCCCTCCTCCTCCTATCCCACTACCCTCTTTGAAGTCCCAAGGGGTTTAAGTGCCTTCTGTATGCCCCTCCCCTCCCCTGCTCTCTGCCTGCAGGCTCAGGAGCCATTCTCAAGTGGGAACTTGAAGCTCTTCTGCCTCTTGCCATGGTCATTGCACCCCTTTTCTACCTTTAATTGAATCTCGGTTTCTTCCTTTAATAAACACTTTCTGCATTCCTATTCATGAGGACGTTTTAAAACTTGGACCTGTCTGCAGAAAAGCCAGACCTGAGACCCCTTAGTGATTTATCCACACGAGTGAGGTTCCTTCCCTGCCCTAATGTGGCATCTTAACATCCTCCCCATCCTGTTGCCTTACCCCCCAATCCACTTTAGGACTCACAGGTTACCTCTTCCTGCCACCCTGGAGGCCTGCATGTTTTCTGAAAGCACAAAAGGGAGTAACATTTATTAAGCACGTACTGTATGGAGCAGTTTCTGCAGTTTCCCTAGAAGGGACTGTTGTCCCATAGTGTAAACTTCTCATAGCATAGGAATTTGGAATATTTATTAAGAGACAAAGCAATAATTAAAATAGAAGTGTTAGGGGGCCTCTCTGGTGGTGCAAGGGGTTAAGATGCAACCTATGAAGCTATCTGCAGCTGAGGCAGCACGGGTTCGATCCCCGGCCAGGGAGCAACCCACATGGCACAGCAGACCTCTCCTGACTCACCCGTTGCTCCCCTTGGCAGTGTATTTCAGTCAATCCTCCTGTTCTGTTCCCCACTCTGTCTCTGGTGAATCCTCTCAACCCCCACACCTCTGGCCTGTACCTCAGTTCTTGTATTTATAAATAATAAATCTTGAAAAAAAATAGAAGCGTTAGGAGTTGCAGTCTCTCAACTTCTGGCTCTGCGGTGTCCTGCTGAGTGTGCTGGGTGGTTGTGGCATATCACCACCTCACTGCCTGCCTCCCCTTCATGGACTTCCTCCAAAGAGCCTTCCACCGGAAGCCTGGGCGGCAGCCCCTGCTCCCTGGCGCTGTGTGATCCCACCCAACCTGGAATAATGATCCAGCTTGTCATTTACAAGCCAACACCCTTGACAGGGGCTCTGGCAAGTCCTGGCGGGTGTCTGCTGGCTTGGGGTAGGGGAACAGCCCTTGCTGGGGCAGCCACTGAACACCTGCAGGCCCCAGAACTGTCCCCCGCCCACCCTCCTCCTGCAATCACGCTGGATCTCCCGTTCCACCCGTTCCAGCTCAGATACCTCACCATGGAGGGAGATCAGACATAAAATTCCAGGGGCTGAACATTCCTCCCACAAGGACATTCCCGCCCTCACCCCCGGCCCCATTCAATTTCCAGTGAAGCAGAAATTTTAATGCTTTGGGGCAAATTTTCAAAGCTAAGAGTTAACTACCTATTACACACTTAAATCCTGTTATTTGTTAACAGCATTTGAATGAGTAACTTGCTCCCATTGCTTTGAAAATGTATCTTTTAATAGATGAGCAGGGGCGCTCAGAGACGCAAAGTACCTGTGCCTACTGCGATGCCAGAGGCTGTTCTGAACGAGCATTCCAAGGCTGGTGAAAATAACTTTCGTTAGAATAACGTAGAAGGAGAGGAGCTTAAAGGGGAGAGGGAACAGAGTGTGTCTGAGCTGCGGGAAAGACTGGGAGCCACCACCGGACCGCTCTGTGCTACCTGCTCTGGGGCCTGTCCTCTGGTTGCCATTTTCACATGCAAACAAGAGTTACCTGCCACCCCTGCATTTTCTGGGCTGTTTTCAGGCTAGAATAAGGTGTCAATTAAATGAGAAGTCTCTCCCATGCCCCTTGCAGAAAGTTACCAACAACCCCCTCAGACTCCTTAGTACTGAGTTCGGCTGTGAAAGCAACCCTGGAACAAATGGGTGTCTTTAGGGGAACTGAGGCCTCTAGGAAGCCACCCTCCCACCTGCCTCAAGCACCCTGCAGTCCCTGCATCCCAGATGGAGAGTGCTAAGACAACCATTGAGGAAAGGTGCATACATTATGCCTTGTCTGTATGCATATATGTTCCTTTAATATATCAGTGTATATTTCCTAAGAACAAGGATGTTATAAAATTCAAGAAATTTGACATCACTACAATACTATTTTCTAATCTGCAGTCCATATTCCAACATTGCCAATTATAGCAATAATCTCTTTATTAGATGTTTTGCCAATTCAGTGTCCAATCTAGACTCACACATTGTATTTTTTTGCAGTTTCAGCTTACAGGAAAAGAGAAAAAGAGATTTACATTTAGTTTAATTTCTTACTGTAGGATATAACAAATAACCTAAGGAAGATGTTATCTGGTCTTACACATATTATTTTTTCATTCCCAAAAGTCATAAGCCAAAAGTGTCTTTATTAAAAACTTCCTAAAAAGTTAATAATGAAAAGTTTTCTCATCATTTTATGACCACATATCATCCTTTCTCTCTTAATACAGCAGATTGCTCCCACAATAACCTTGTGATGAGGAAATCTTTATCCCTGGCAGTGTTTTCTCAGCAGATAGCCAAGAAATGCTTGTTGAGTGAATGAATGAGTGAATGAATGAATGAATGAATACTCTCTTGCTTGGATTACTGCAACAGATTCCTGCCTGGTTTCTTGGTTACAAATTCCCCCCCCTTTTTTCTCAACTCAGCAACAAGAATGGCCCTTTAAAAAATGTAAATCAGAGTGTAAATCCTTACTGACGGTCTCAACACCCTTTATGGCTTCTCTTCTGCAACTAGCCCAGGCCGGGTTCAGGCAGCTTAAAAAAGAACTTTGGAGCCCTTGGCATCATCCGCACAGGTTAGGGGAAACAAGCCAGCAGGGAGACAGCAACTTGAGCGCCCCCCTGCAAATCCCTATGCATTCTTTCTTCTCTTAGCCGTTCTCTGATGCTCTCCACTGCACCCCACCGCATGGTCCTCTGCCACCCTGATACGAACATATAAAGCTTACAAGTAAAACTGAAAATATTAAGGTGCCTGCGAGCACTGTGAGTGAAAGTAGCGGAGGCCACATACCGAGTGTTAAAGACTGATAAAGCAGATGGTGCCTGAACCTAAGCCTAATAAGGTATAAAAGGAGCCGCCACCTGAAGCAGACTCAGAGCAGTCCCAACAACTGGCTCGGAGCAAAGGACTTGCCAGAGGCTGCCCTTTCAGAGTCCAGCTGGCTGCCTCCCTTTGGACCCAGACTCGCTCTCCAGCCAAAATCTCTCTTCGCCCCTGCTTCTAGCTCCCTGCTGCCTGGTTCAGCGCAGGGCGAACCGACCTGCACTCCCCAGCTCTGCTCCCTGACAGCGGCACAAGCTGCCCATCAGCTCAACACCCTGCGTGACCACCCACACTGCCGGCCCTCGAGCCTAGAGACTTCCACAGCCAGAGGACTTCCACTTAGGGGGAAGGCCAGGCTAAGACACATCAGTCGCGGCTGCTGTCTTCAGTCATAGGTACTTTGGGAACTTGGGTTGGCTTGCCTGTATGAACTTCGGTGTGTGTGTGACCACCATAGGAATAAAATTCTCTTTGCGAGCCAACTTCTGACTGAAGCTAATCACGCTTGTGACACATCTGATCCTTGCAGGCTCAATCTCTCGGCTCAGAGAGACGCCCGCCCCATACTCCAGGTGTCGGCAGCCATCAGGCAGCGTGTAAGACCACAAATATTGATCATAGATGCTAATGACAGGAAGGCGGAAAAAAAACTGATCACTTCCATTTACCCTACAGCTTCCCAAGTCATTCAGTGTAAGAACTGGTATCATCAAATTATTATAGGCCCTGTGTGATTTATCCTCCAGCAATTCCCATGCCCATCTGTCTGTCTTTTCTGATATCATCTCTTACTCCCCCTTCACTCTTGTTACTCCTACTCCATCCACACGGGTATCCTTGGGGTTTCTTGAAGGCAAGAAGCACACTCCTGCCTCAGGGCCTTTGTGCTCCGCTTGTAATTCTGTCCTTTTATGTCTATCCTCCTAGCTTGCCCCTCACTTTTTCCAGGTATTTATTAAAATATTAAGGCCTCCACCTTCCATCCCTGCTCAGTTCTCTAAGAGCTTCCTGCCTAGGTACTTAATTTTCCTCCTACAGGTCTGGGTGGACTTTGAGGGCTGCATAGCTTTGTTAGCCCACTTATAGCTTATAGGAGGTTGGGGCCCCAACTTTCTTCTTTTTTTAATCTCTGCTAAAAAGAGATTTACACTTCATAAGTAAACCAGGCAATACTTTTGGAACTCACCACTCTGTTTTATTTTAATTTTTTGTCAAATGCAGCCAGCGGGCAGCCAGCAGTAACACAAACAATATTCTGTTATCTAAACTCTTCCCCTAGACCAGGCCCTGGCAAAGAATAGCCAACAAGCCAGCTCATTTGCCTGTTTTTGTAGCTCATGTTTCATTGGAACAAAGTCAAGCTCATTCATTTACATATTATCTACAGCTGTTTTCACACTACAATGGGAGAGTTGGGTAGTTACAAAAGAAACCATATGGGCGATAAAACTGAAAATGGTTGCCATCTGTCTCTTTACAGAAAAGTGTGCTGACCCCTGCCTTAGATGTATCAATTCAAGCAGTTCCTGGTCTGCTTCCCAAGTTATGGCAGGTCCAGCTTTGCTCAACTCTCTGCCACTGCATATCTTAGCGTGCCACCTTCCAGCCTAATTGCTAGGCTAATGCCACAGAGCTTAGATTTCTCTATGGCAATATTCCACTCCTAGTGCTAGGCAGGATAATTGAACCAGTTCGCACAATCAAAATCTCAGGAGTTTAACCTGGCAAAAGCTTGTTTCCTGCCCTTGCAAAGTCTGAGTCAGGTGGGTAAGCATTCTTCATCTTGTAGCTGTACCACGAGGGAAACACGACCTCCAGAATCACACAGAATCTCTCTTAACCAAGAGAGAGCTTGAGGGAAAATATTATTTTCAGCTGCCTTCCCTTTCATTGGCAGACTAGTCAAATGCCCCAATCTAAATGTAAGTAAGGCCCGGATCTTTAGAAACCAATTGAGTGTTTGATAAATTCTAATCAGTCTTTGTAAATGTGATCCTTTACCTGCAAGCAAGATCTAAACTCATCTTCCTAAGAGCCTCTTGGAAGGGATTGCACAGCCTATTCCAGAGGGCCTGTAAGTCTTTCTTCACATTCAGCAAAAGTAAGGACTTTCTTTTATCTTGAGAGCTCCTGATACATAGAAGAAATATTTTGATGAAAGGAAAGGGGTGTGTGTGAAGGAAGGGGGTGGGGGGAGATGGAGAAGACTTGTGAGAATGAAAGGGATACTTGAAGTCAAAATGAGGGGCAGACAAAATGACTAAAGGTCTTTAGAAGCCTGTGAACTGAGGTGCTTTTCAGAGCCCAGGCACCATTTAAATCCAAGCTATCATTATGACTACAAAGCTATTTACTTATTTCAGTGTTATTATTTAATGTAGTGAATCAAGCATTTTATGACTTGAAGTAACTTCAAAAATAAGCTTTGGTTTCCCCAAGTCATTGAAGAAGGGTTCAGAGTTCACTTCTGCTTTGTAGATCAGGGTAGCAAACGGCATTTTCTATGAAAAGGAAATGTTTAGAGAACCTTGGGGGAGGGCTGAATCTTGGGCCTGAGAAACAGGAATTTGGGCTCTGTGCCCAGCCCTTTTTACTGACCCTGTTCATGACCCTGAAGAAGACACATAACCTTCTTAGAACCTCAGTTTCTCCCTCTATCGCTTGCCTCCTTGGGCAAGTTAGATGATTAATGATGACATAGCCTTAGCAAAGTTTCTTTGAGGTCTTTGGATGAAAGACAGCCTATAAACTTTGCTAAGGATTTACTGTCTTATTAAAGGCATAGCAGCATATGGTATGCTACTAATAAATGTTGACAAAAGTAAACATTCTCCATTCATCCTGGCAAAGACTTGCTATTCATCTATTGCAAATATGATGAGAGAGGGTGTGTTCCAAGGTGATAAAACTTTCTATTAATATTGCCCAGAAACGTATTTTGGTTCTATATCTCTGTTGTCACCTGAAGTTATAACTAATGGGACCAACCGTCTAGACCTATAATTATGTAACAATTAATAATGAACAAAACAGGCATATGACATAGCTTTGCTTCTTGATTGGGATATTAAAAAATTAAAAACTAGCATTTTAATCCAAAAAGCTAAAAACAGAATTCTGGTTTTAAAAAAATGAAAAGCTAGGGGGCCTCCCCGGTGGCGCAGCGGTTGAGCGCTGGGTTGCGAAGCTGCCTGCGGCCTCTGCGGCGCCGGTTCGATCCCCGGCTGCTCCCCGGCCACCGGAGGAGGGTCCCACATGGCGCGCAGACCTCTCCTGCCGCCCACTGCTCCCCTCAGCAGTGTACCTCGGTCCTTCTGCCTGCTCTGCTCCCTGCTCTGGCTCTGGTGAATTCTCTCACCCTCCCGCGCTTCTGACTGTACCCAGTGCTTGTATAAACAAAACAAACAAACAAACAAATAAATAAAAAACATGCCTCTATTAAAAAAAAAATGAAAAGCTAGGAAAGAAAAACAGAGCATTGTGTGAGGATTGCCTTTGCTGAGCATCCTGACAAATTAGACAGGAAAGCCTATGTTGGTTGCGTAGGAAGGTTATAGAGAGATTTCAAAATTACCAGTAATTCCTAATATCCAGGCTTGTCATTAACTTGGTCAGCCCACAGAAGCTTGAACACACCCATGTCTGTTACCTGGGAATTCTAAGTTCTCTGGTTATCAGTAAAGAGTTGAGTTATATGTGTCCAAGAGACTGCAATGTTGACCAAAAACTGTTTTTTGGGACTCAGATGCCTTCTCTGGAAAATGAAGGCATTGAATGAATAATAAAACTACAATTTACGGGGCATATGCTAAATACCAGGCCCTTTGTTAAGCACTATATAAGTCTTGTTTTATTTAATCTGGGATCAGTGTTTATTTAACAGGGGAAATTGTGGCTCAAAGAAGTTACATAGTATTTTATGGACAGGCATATCTGCTAAGTGAATACTATCTATCTGATGTCAAGATCAAGGAAAGACATTTAGTCCCCACCCTTGATGTGCTCACAGTCTGGAAGAATGTTACTTTATAGAATTCTGTTTTAGTTCACAACAAAGTACCATAGGCTAGGTGGCTTAAAGCAACAACAATTTCTCCATTTCTCATAGTACCGAAGGCTACGAGTCCGTCCAAGTGGGCAATTAGCCAAAGTTGCCAGAATAAAGGCCAACGGTCCAGGCCATGTGCTGGGAAACTTACCAAATGACCAATTTCAGTTCTGAAAAGTTGAGTTCATGCGTATGACACAGCAACCAGAGGTTGCTGGGGTGCCAGCATGGTTGTGTTCTGGGGAGAGCCCTCTTCCAGCGTGCACATTACTGACTTCCCACTGTCTTTATATGGCACAGCAGAGAGAAGAAGAACACTCTCTAGAATCTCCTAAGGGCTCATGAGGCCTCCATCCCATGACCCATTCATGAGGGCTTCATCTCATGATCTCATCTAACCCTGGTTACCTCTCAAAGACCCCCTCTTCTATTATGATTACATTAGATGGTAGGATTTCAACATATCATTTTGGGGCCCGGGGTGGAAACATTCAGGTCATAAGAAAGTCATATCTAAAAGAAGGAAGATAGGAGATTTGAGCTTAAGTAAGCTTTCAGCCTTTTCAAGAGGCTGGATCAATATACAAACATACTGGTATTTCTTCCATCTTAACAAACAAAAATGCCCATTTCTCTCACTAGCAACTGCCTCTTCTTTCTTCTTCTCTTTATAGCACTTCCAAAATGAGTTGTCTGCATGTGTTGTCTCTGATGCCATTCTTCCTATTCACTCTTAAATTCATCACACCCAAGCTTTGGCCCCCACCAAACCAGCAAAGTCTCCTCATGATCATCAAGGATCACCAAAAGCTGAAGCCAACGGGCAGTTCTCCTTATGTCACTTGACTTAGCAGCTGCATTTGAACATTTGATGGTTCTCACCCTCCTCCTCCATAAGCTTTCTCACTTGGCTTCCAGGACATTCCAGTCTCTTGTTTGTCTTTTCCCCCCTTACCTCCTTGGTTGCTCTTTATCAATCTTATTTGCTAGTGTGCCCTCCTGCCAGGATGTTTAGTGTTGTAATATTCCAGGGCTCAGACCTTGCACCTCTTCTTTTCTCTGTTGGTGCCAACACCCAGTTTCAAGGTTTTCATGCTATCTTTATGCAGATGACTCCCAAACTTTCATCTTCAGTCCAAGAGTTTCTCTTTGACTTCAAATTTGAGACACCAAATGCCATCGGACACCTCTATTTGGATATCTAATGAGAAACTGCAATCATCCTGTTCAAACACACACTCTGATCTTTTCACTGAAACCTACTCCACTTGCCACCTCTCCATTGCAAATGATTATAAATTTGTCCTTCCAGTTTCCTAAGCCATATTTTTATCCTGCTCTTGCTTGTGTAATCCACATGCCATCCACCCGGAA
Organism: Talpa occidentalis; assembly: GCF_014898055.3. NCBI lineage: Eukaryota > Metazoa > Chordata > Mammalia > Eulipotyphla > Talpidae > Talpa > Talpa occidentalis. The sequence goes on from NW_023603184.1 coordinate 28,876,773, forward strand.
ATCCATTTGACTCTGCATTTAACATTTATCTAGAAATTGATTCATTCTTACCACACTACAGCTACTACGCTGGTCCAAGCCACCATTAACTCTTTCTTGGGTCTCTACTCCATGCTACACTTTGCCTCAAATGTCAGGAATGTAGATGAATGGGCACAGTCCCTGCTGCTGAGAGCAGGCAACCAAGTGAAGAAGATAAATACAGAACTAGGTGATTGCTGCACACTTCAATGCGCTATGACAGAGACAGGAAGTTTAGAGGAGGGATGCAATCCCTAGAACCTCTTCCAGATATTAAAATTGCCCACTTGAGCATTACATCTTTAAACTAAACTGATACATAATGTGCCAATTCAGACAAGCCTCAGATTCCAGGCATGGATACTGGGCCCATTTGCTTACAGTACCTCAATACCTGTCCTTTGACCTCTGGTTGCTGTGTCATACGCATGAACTCAACTTTTCAGAACTGAAATTGGTCATTTGGTAAGAGTTTCCCAGCACATGGCCTGGACTGATGGCCTTTATTCTGGCAACTTTGGCTAATTGCCCACTGGACAGCTCTGGGCCTAGGGACTCAGTCACAGGGGCCAGAGTGGTGCTGAGTCCACAGAATGTGGCAGTGGCTAAATACTCTGATGACATCTCCAATCCCCATTGAATAGGTATGGCACTAAGAATAATAGCCTTGGTACCTTTAGTAGGAGAATTACCTATCCATCCTTCCCATTTTCTTCTCACCACTCCTTCTTAATCCCAGCTCACTAGTTCCTCTCCTTTCCACCACTGTCTCCCAACCAATCTATTTTGTACACGCCTTCCTCATATTCCTAAACCATGGGTTTGGTTACATCCTCTCCATCTAGAAACCTTTAAAGGTTTTTTATTGTCTACCCAATAACATCCAAATCTATTAGCAATCAAGGCCCCCAAACTTGTTCTCAAGCTTTCCCCACAGTTCCATATAACCATACCCTGTCACCCGTGCAGAATGCAACAGGCATGTGCTTTCTTAACTCCTGTTCTCTTCCCTTTGCCAGGAACATGCTTCTCCCCTTCTCCCCAGAATCAACATCTTCAAGACCCAAGCCCAGTTTCTCCTCCTCCCAACTAACTATGGCACCTCTGAGGTCAGAGCCCCTCTGGTCTATATCACCAGCAGCTGCTCAAGTCCTTACTTCCTTGTAACATCTCTTGCAATTTTTTTGTCTTTTTTTTTTTTCCTACCTATTTTTTTTTCTACCTACTGCTATTAAGCCTTTTGCAGGATATGTTCTCTCTCTTTGGCTCTGCCATGAGTCCTCGGCATTGGCATAGTGGAAAGCACAGGCTGGAGTCAGAGAGACAAGGGTTTAATGCCAGTTCTCTTATTGACTAGATAGATGACTTTTTTTTTTTTAAAGGAGAACTCTTGTTTTTTTGTTTATTTATTTATACAAGCACTGGGTACAGTCAGAAGCGCGGGAGGGTGAGAGGATTCACCAGAGCCAGAGAGCGGGGAGCAGAGCAGGCAGAAGGACCGAAGTACACTGCTGAGGGGAGCAGCGGGCGGCAGGAGAGGTCTGCGCGCCATGTGGGACCCTCCTCCAGTGGCCGGGGAGCAGCCAGGGGTCGAACCGGCGCTGCAGAGGCTGCGGGCAGCTTCGCAACCCAGCACTCAACCGCTGTGCCAGCGGGGAGGCCCCGATAGATGATTTTGAACAAGGCATTGACTCTGGAGCCCCAGCACTTTATCTGTAAAAGGGGAATAATAACTGTCTCATGAGACAGTTCTAAGAATCAAAGGAGTTAACCCACATGAAGTTGCCTAAGAGCACCCGCCTCTGTGTTGCTCCCTCTTTGCCACCTGGAACCTGACACATGGCACATTTAAAAAAATCTATCCATTTAGTTTTGAAACAAGATATCAATGGTGAATTATGAACAATTAGAAAACAGTCACTAAATAAATATGGGTACCTACTTATGTAACACATATTTGTAAAAGAAAAAGAAAGACAAAGTGCTCAGGGTCCAAAATGGAGCGGAAGCTGAAAAGGGAGTACAAGAAGTATCTGATACTTTGTCCTCGGGGGCAGGGTTGGCAAGTTTGAATTTCACTGCCCATTTAGGGACAGAGGTAAGAACTTAAATGGAGACCACATGAAGTCTGTACCTTTCAAGGGTACATTCTAGAAAAATTCTGCCTGCCCTATATATAGGGCTCTATGCAGGAAAAACATTTACTCTGCTGAGAAATTGTAACCAAAATCCAATTATAACTAAAGGTATTACCCACAGGGTTTGAAGTTCAAATTATGCTACATTAGTGGGGAGTCCCCAATAATTATACATGAGAAACATCCAGAGCTGGTAACAAGGCTGGCAGAAACAAATGCAAAAACCTCCTTGACACATTCATGACCTGGGCCACACTGGAATCAATCCCACAATTAAGCCCCACCCCCACCCCCCAACCACACTCCAAAGTTATGAAACACAAGGGAACAATCTCACGGGAACCCACAGAAATAAACGACAAAGCAACCCCAAAAGCAGCAGAATTAGACTCCAAATTAACAATATCTACGGCAATGGTTAGACCTGAGCCTATCTTCAAAGGGTGCCCAATCAGTGTGGGAAATAATTCATTAACAGTGTAAAGCAACATGGTCGAATCCCAATTTAAGAGTGACTTGTAGTCTACAGGTAATTAGAATATGTTACTCAGTTGTCAGAATATCATTTCCTTAGAAAGCAATGTTTTATGCAGTAGATCACAAAAGCTGTTAGACTCCATAAGCCACAACCTTTTGGGACACAGAGGTATAATTTCCAATACAAATTTGGATGTAATAAGCATTAGTTCAACACATTTGTAAATGAGTGAATGAGGCAGCTAGATTTGGCCCAAGTTCCAACCCTGAAGAGCCTAGGGTCAAGGGATGTAAAAGAAGGAGAAGCAGAAACAAATTTCATTTTCTTTCTAAGGCATAAGCGTAGCTGTCTAGAAAGCTTGTAAACAGGTAGATGACAATTTACTCAACTTTCCTGCTCTGGTTTCTGGACTTCCCACACTACCTCTGTCCTAAATTCCAGGACTATATGAACTCCCCAAATCCCCCTGGCTATGATACCCATTGCCTCAGTGCTGGGAATTTTAGGTCTCTGTCCTTGGGACCGCACTCAGATGGCAACCGAGGTAAGATATGAACAGCCATTAAACCCCCAGAGATGGCTGCAGCTCTAAGTAATGTTTGTTTCCCCAAATCAATCTCTAATTGATATGACAAAGTGACATGAATGCATGCCAACTAGGTGTTCTGGATGGAGACGGGGCTGAAAACCTTTACCCATTTTCCTGAGTCTACCTTTGGTGTCATCTTTGTTCATTCATTAAGTAATCACTTATTATAATAAATGCCTACATCTCTTCTTCTGCTCAAGACCCTGGAGATGTAATGATGGAAAAGACTGAAAAGAACCACATTCATTTCAGAAGAGGAGACAGATGATAAAAAAAAATACATAGACACAATAAATGCAGACTATGATAAATGCTATTTTAAAAAACGAGAGAGACATTAGAGATAGCCACTTTACTTTTCTTCCAGGGTCTATATCGGCCTTACCACCTCTGTTGAAACCAAAGTTATTTTTTTAAGCTTCAGTTTCTTGTGAGCTGTCTGTCCTAGTAGCTGGGTGTCTATTAGGACCTTAGGGTGATAAGGAGATATCATAATATTTGTAGAAATGTCTTACTTTCAAGAATTGTTATTATTTAATCTGTTTCCTGATTGGTTCCCTAATACACACTCCAAAGTTCTTTCTCTGTTTATCAACGGACATTTTCTGCCTCGATATTAATTTCAACATAGAAAGACAAGTTTACCCATATGCAATCTTTCGAAACAAAGGCAGCGCTGGAGTGGAGATCAAGGCAATGATTAAGCAGTCACAAATAAAATGTGAGCTTGCCTTCATCTCTGCCAGTGACAGCCCTGGCTTCTTCCTGGAGAATGTTGCCAAAGGAACTTGAGAAGGAAAAAAAATCCTTTAAATAACAAGAGGGTGCTCTGAAGTTTGGGGAGAACAAGGTTCTGCTGCTGATGGACGAGCAAATCACTCTTCTCTAAGTCCATGATTAGAGAGAGTGCAATCTGCCCACACAGATCTCAGATTATCCAGTTGCCAAAGGAGCGCTAAGGGGGGAGCCTCCTCCTGGCCCCCTCCAGATTGTTATCCTGGAGAAGCTATGTTTAGCAGTGCTTTCCAGAAACTCCTTTTTCTCTCTGGTGCCTGGCAGCCCTCAGGGTAAGGAAGCTTCAATTGAATCCAGAGCTCTTGTTGCAGCCAAAGTCACTTCCCTCTTATCCTGATCTCCATGGTCCATAGAGCTCAACATTATGAAAGGAACAGTTTTATATATTTGCAAATTTATAGAGGACAGCTTAAAGTTTCCCCTGTATAGAAAAGGAAAAAAATCCCATTTTTAAAGGTTTTCCTTATAGATTCTTTTGATGTGTTATCAAAGGTCTTGCCTGATATCTTGAGAATAAAAGAACCAACTAATCAGTGTCCCTTGTGCTAACTCAAGGTCACATACAAAGTGGGGGTGTGTGTGTGGTGTTTCTCACCCCTTCTGTTGAACCCGTTTGTCAATTCTATTTCCCATATGGTCCCCTCCTCTACACCCCAACGTCCATGTCCAGCTCCAGCATCAAGACTAGGGCAGTGAGCCTCCTAGTAAGTATCCATCCCGTGGTCTCAAATCTTTTTTTTTTGGAGAAAAATGTGAACTGAATATCAGGTTTCATATGACTGAAATAACTTCTACTTTTTCTCTAAGGTAGCATCACACAAGGGAGCTGGGGTATTAGAAACTTTGGAACTTTGAGAAGGACATTAGGTTTCTGACTTGTGTTGTCACTATAATATTAGATTACTTCTCTATCTCTGCCTAACAAATTGCCTAAACATTTAGTGGTTTAAAATAACAAATATTTATCAGTTTGCAGTTTATGTGCATCAGGAATTTGGCAGTGGTATAGCTGGGTGGTTCCAGCTTGCAGTATCTTGTGAGGTTGCAGGTAGAGTATAAGTAGGGACTGCTGTAATCAGAAAGTTTGCCAGGGGCTGGAAGGCCCACTTCCGAGTTCACTCATCTGGGTAAGTTGGGGTGTCTCCATTCCTTGCTGGCTGGTGATTGGAAGCCTCTGTTCCTCTCCAGATGTGTCGTTTCTCACAACAGGGCACTAACCTTCCCAAAGTAAGTGATCCAAGAAAGAGGAGCAGAGACCACCTTGTCTCTTATGACCCAGACTTACAAGTGACTTACTACCACTTACACCACATCTTTTAGTCATACAAACAGGTAGGGAAGGGGAACCAACAGGCTATGAATACCAGGAGACCAGGGTCATCGGGGTCCATTTTGGAAGCTAGTTACCACAAAGAGAATTAAGAGCATAGACTCACATAATAGTTGTGTTACCATAGGTAAGTTACTTAACTCCTCTGAGTCCTGACTTCCACACCTGTAAAACATATACTTCTTAGTACAATATAATATTTAACAGAAAAACAGATAGAACCACTGACAATTTACGTCTTTTGGAAAAGAAAATTGGGTCCATGCGACCAAATGAAAGACCCACACTAGGTGATGTCCAGGCTGAAGGGAAAGGAAGGAAGTTATAAATATCATCTCTGCCAGTGATCAGCTACAGAAATAAGGACTGTCACAACCATGCATATTTTCTTCTTTGTCATGTACACATGTATACTTACACACCTTTCTTCTATTTTTCATCCTTCTCTTATACGTAATAATTTATATAGCAGTGAACTTTTTTTTTTTAAGATTTATGTCCGCATACAAGAACTAGGGTGAGAGGTGCAGGGTGTGAGAGGATTCACCAGAGACAGAGTGGGGAGCAGAACAGGCAACCTGACAGAAATATGCTACTGAGGGGAACAGTGGGCAAGACAGGAGAGGACTGCCGCGCCATGTGGGTAGCTCCCTGGCTGGCCGGGGATCGAACTCATGCTGCAGAGGCTGCAGACAGCTTCACAATGTGGTGCTTAACCCCTTGTACCATCAGGGAGGCTCATAGCAGTGAACTTTTGGTGTGAGTCTTTGGTTATAGATCACCCAGGTAGAACTATTATTCACATCACCCAGAGATACTATTGGGATTTTGTATCTTTCTTCCCAGGGAAAGGTACGAGTATCTTCATAGTTTATCCATGAGTATACTTCCCAGAAGCCTCCAGAGGTGTTCCATTCCTGAGCCCAACTTCAGACCAATTGACTCTGAATCTCTGGGGGAGAGTTTGGTGCATTTGTTCATTTGAAAAGCTCCCAGGTGATACTAAGGTGCGGTCATAGCTGAGAATCAGACCAGAATTTAGATATCATCGCTACAAAGATCTGATGTCTTTAATTTATCAATATCAAAATCTGTCTTCAAATGCACTGCTATTCATTCTTGGAGATGTTCCCCTTTTCTTATTTTCAGAAAAACGCACAGGCTGCCCCAGTGAAACAGTTTTACCTGCTCGGCCATCCAGGTCACCCTGTGTCCCTCCCTTAGACAGATGTCCTCTGTCTCCTGGTGAACTCCATCATTGCTACACTGGTTTCTTACAGCTTCTGAAACTCTTATCTCCTACTGAGTCCTAAATCTGCCTCTTTGCCTTCCATAATCAAAGATTCCTCCCCAGACAACTGAAAATCATAGTTGTTCATCAGATAAAGAAATGGGATGAGTAAGACTCAGATCTTTTGAATCCATAATTTATACTAATTTGCACTGCTTTGATTATTCATTCATTAATTATTTATAGAGTGTCTTCTATGACCAGATTCAACCTCTTTCCTTTTGTATATTTTGAGTGACTCCATGTGAGAACTCCCATCTTTACAACCACCAGACATGTCATCATGTTCTTCCAGTGTTTTCCAACACAGCTAAGTCGCAGGCTTGAATGTGTCTTCAAAGCAGCTGCTAGAACATGGCTTCCCTGCCTATTGGTTCCTTACTGTCGTTCTTACCTGCTGTTCCTATTTCTTCAGATAGAGAAAACTGACCACCTCTCACCACCTGTTTATGGACCACACACTCTTTGACAGAAAGACCCTGTGAGTCAGCCTGCTGTAGTGGCAGGTGAACCGGTTCCTCCTAAGTGAGTCACTCCAGAGGGCAACCTTCACATATTTAAATGTGTCAACTCTGGTCTGAAAAAAGATGCCAAATGCTGCCCCGAACTTCTCACCTGCCCTGGCTCATGATTCACCTCCAGCAGATAATAATCATTAGTAAAAAAAAAAAAAAAACTCAACTCAACTTCCAGTTTTCTCAGCTACAAACTCCAAATGCAAATTCATCTCTATGCAAAACCATTTCCCCCAACACATTTTAGTTTATAAGTTTCCCTGGTGCTCCTGTCCTTCCAGGGAAACCTCTAGAACTAGCTGTGAAATATGTGGTGCGTGGGATGTCACTTTCCCCTTAGGCAAACCTGACAGATCTCTCTATTGTCTTTCCCTCTCCACCTAGGTGAGGCCTCGGTTTTCTCAATATCCAGGTGGTCATTATCTTTTGAGCCAGTTAAATAATGTCTTTGGAAGCACACACACACTCCAATGCACCCAACCCCAGTTTCCTCATTTTTACACTGGGGCACTGCTACCTACTTCCCATCAGGTAGTTGTTAGACTATCTGAAAAGCACCTAGAACCTCTCCTGGTATAATAAATGTGAGTTCTTCTCTCTTTTCACCATATGGTGGGGCATTTCCTTGAGAATTCAATGACTAATTGAATCTCAAGTAATTTTACAGTTAGGGGTAAGTATACGAGAGTCCCAGGGAGGTCTTCCTTGGTGGCCCAACGGATTAAGACGCAGCACCTTGAAGCTATCTGCAGCCACTGCAGCACGAGTTAGATCCTGGCCAGGGAGCTACCCACATGGCTCAGCAGACCTCTCCTGACTTGCCCACTGCTCCCCTCAGCAGTGTACTTCAGTCAATCTGCCTGTTCTGTTCCCCACTCTGTCTCTGGTGAATCCTCTCACCCCCCACACCCCTGGCCTATACCCCCATTCTTGTATGCATAAATAAATAAATCTTTTAAATAAAAAAAACAGAGTCCCAGGGAAAGATTAGATGAATGTATGGGTGGGGGAGATGGTATATATACATAAAAATGGTAGAATTTTCAGAGATTACAGAGGAAGAGCCTTGGATTCTGGAAATCCAAACTGTAAAGCAAGACCCACAGATAAGAAGACAGTGCAAAGGGGCTATGCTTTTGAAAGATCAGAAATGGTAATATGGGTTGATTCATAAGAAATGAATGTGCTCAACATGAATAGAAGAAAACACAAGACAGCATATGTAGTTGAGCCCAAGTGCTAGCAAACTAGTTATAAATTAATTAAAATTCCTCAGTGGGGTACCCACATCTCACTCCCATTAGTTGATGCTTTCATCTTTCTGATGAATTATCAGCATCCACAATACACAGAGTGACCATAAAACAAGGAGATTAGTTGCCAGAAGTCAAACACGAGGAAAATCGGTTTCAGCACTTCCAATTAGTGCTTACTAATAAGGAGACCTTCAACATTTTATTCATTGTTGCCAAACACACCACAAACATGTTCTAAATGACTAAAATAGGGGAAAGGAAATGGCCTGGAACTGGAAAGCATCTTTTGCCACGAAGTCTCAGTAGGAATTAGTGTCCTCATCTGTAAAACGCAGGGGCCATTTGACATTTTCACAAGGATCCCTAGTTTGTTATTAAAATGTTTTTGGTTCTACGTAACAGAAAAACTGCTCATATTGGCATAAATTAGAAAAGAAATTTACTAGCTCATGTAGTTGAAAAGCTTCAGGGCTAACTCCAGCAAATTAAGCAGGAGCCAGGTTCTCCTCACCATTTCTTGGCTCTGCGTGGTCTGTGTGGCTTCATCTTAGGCAGACCTCCGCCAACTCCAGTGGTTGTAAAATGGCTTCCAGCTGTTCCTTCATTCAAGGATAACATAAAGAGAATGTCCTGTGCCAATGTTATTTGCACAAGTCCAGGGGATTTACTTTAACCATACCCTCTGAGGTCACATGGCCTTCCCTAAACCAATCACTGCTACAGGGAATGAGATGTGATGATTGGCCAGTCTAAAGTCAAGTGATGCTTGGAGGGTTGAGCTTAGATCCAGCTTCTGCAAGGATTCCCAGTATGGTTGGGAAGTGGAAAGGAGAAAAGGAAAAGTTCAGAGTCTGGTGACACATTTTCATGATCAGTGCATGTCAACCCTTTATAGGATGAAAAAAAACCCAGTATATAAAATATATGCTTCACCAGCAGATGTGTGAATGGGCTTTTAGAGCCTTGTCTTCTCTAAGAGATCTGCTTAGTGAAATAAACCAGGAGCAGAAAGATAACACCTGATGCTCTCACTTGTATGAAATATAGAGAGACAAAGCAAAGGGACAAAACTAAACCCAAACAACCCCTAGAAATATGACTGCAGGACTGAGGCTGGGGGGGAGGGGAAGAGGAAGGGAGAGGAAGTGGGAGGGGACCCCAAGGATGATGATGGAGGATTATTAGTGCTCTGGTGGTGGGTGTGGTATGGAACCTATACCCCCCAAAGGAGACCTACTTAGAAACCTAGTGCTCCAGAAAACAGGGATAAAGATAATGTCTGGTTCCATTCAGCTCTGTTCTTTGTTACAGCTTAATAAGCAAATACCTACCGGGACAACATGCGTTGGTATCTGCTGTCTCTAGGTACTTTGGCAGACCTTGCACTATTTACTCTGTGCACAGCTTTGTGAACTAGGTAGAACATTTTAAGAATTATAGTTACAGATTTCTCACATAAAGCCTTATCAGTATCGAGCTATCATTTTTCAAGCTTACCAAACTTGCAGCTATTTACTTAAGTTTCTGATAAAGACCAGCATAATAAAGCAACAGATGAGCACAAATAGCTAACAAATGCCAACTAATACATGGAGCTGGGGATAGAGGGTATGAAAGCAAAAAGAAGACACAGACTTTCTTCAAATGTACAGTGATCAGGCATTTGGTTTCCTGAAAGACCCAAGGAATGAACAAAATATTGCATTTACTTTGAAAGTCACGTGGAATCCTTTTGTAGTTCTTTGGAACAGTTGAAGTTTCCCTTAGTAATAGCTTTGGCTTAAATCTAAAATACTTAAGAAATTATTATTTTACATTGTGGACCAACTATACATAACAAAAGTTACCATCTTAACTATTTTTTTTTAAAGATTTATTTATTTATTTATACAAGCACTGGGTACAGTCAGAAGCGTGGGAGGGTGAGAGAATCCACCAGAGCCAGAGCAGGGAGCAGAACAGGCAGAAGGACCGAAGTACACTCCTGAGGGGAGCAGCGGGCATGGCAGGAGAGATCTGCATGCCATGTGGGACCCTCCCTAGCGGCCGGGGATGGAACCTGCGCTGCAGAGGCTGCGGGCAGCTTTGCAGCCCAGCACTCAACCGCTGCGCCACCAGGGGAGGCCCCATCTTAACTATTTTTAACTGTACACGTCAGCGGCAGTTAGTACATTCACATTGTTGTGCAACTATCAACCCCCCTATATTTGGAACGGTTTTCCATCTTGCAAAACTGAAACTCCATGCCCACTAACCAATTCTCCATGCCTCCTACTGCTCCCTGGTAGTCACCTTGCTACTCTGGGTGCCTCCTATAAGTGGAAACAAGTAACATTTGTCCTTTTTTATGACTGATGAATGTTCCTACCCTATTACATAATGTCCTCAAAATGCAGCTATATTGTAGGATGTGTGAGAATTTCCTCCCTTTTTATGTCTGAATTTGATGTCTACATCACGTTTTAATTATCCATGCATCTGCTGATGGATGCTTTTGGCTATTGTGGGAAATGCTGCTATGAGCATAGGTGTGCAAATATATTTTTGAGACCCTACTTCCATTTCTTTGGGGCCTATACTCAAATGTGGAATTGCAGGATCACAAGGATAAAAGGCTTTTTACGGCACAGTTTTGTTTTCTAAAATGTATATTCACAGACCAACAATTCAGTGATTGATTTCGTTTTACAGTTAACAATAGATATAAAAGACAAAGCAGACAGCCACAACGTTTGGTAGATCAGGTAGCTTCTTTCTTATTCATGGAGATTTAAGCTATTAACGCTCAATTGTGGGCTAAGTTTGCATTTGTATAGGTCTCCCAATCACAAAATCAAGTGTAAGGGATCCATAGTGTACCCCAGGTTTAACTGGGAGCACTGCCACAAGAAAACAACACTGCTCCTCAGGAGAGAAACAAAGAGGAGCTTCTTCAGCCCACAGGGAGACACCACAAGGCTGCCCAGATGTAACCTATTTTTGCTTATCTATCCCACAGTCTTCCTTTCAGCCTGGACGGGGCCCAAATACAGTGGAAAACTTGTCTCCATTTCTTCCTCAGTGGGGAAAAGAACATCTCCTTGTGAAGATGATTTGATTGTTTGTCTCAAAGATTCCCTGTATTCGAATTTAACTTGTCTATCATTTTTCTTAAAGGGAATTGTCGAATACTTTGCTGTTCACACCAGTCACTAAAACAATCATGCTTTTAAACCAAGAAATGTATTGAAACTTCTCCCAACTCAATTGACTTCACTGAAGAAAGAGAGAGCATTTTGCTCACATAAAGTAGCAGTAAATCAAGCACAGGCTCATATTGTGTCCCGGGTGATGAGCAGCTGACACAGGATAATTTAGGATTGGGGCAGCTGGAGAGAAAAGAGTTTGTATCTCTCTACAATGAAGAAAGGCTACACTTCTGACTTTGGGTCAGGGCTATTACCCTGAAAAAAACGGGGGAATGTTTCAGATGTGGCAATGAAGACACTGTCTCGTTCACACACTCATTAATAGTATCACCTTTCATTAATTGGGTGACAACAGATAATGAAAATTAATCAAACAAAACCCCTTTTGACATAGTCTTCAATGGTGATGTCATAGATGATGGTTTTTTGTTCGGGAGGCTTCTTTTTGACTTTATTTTTAAAATTTTTTTATTTTATCCTTTTTTTACATCATTTTTCATTTTTGCTTAAAAAAACTGAAAGAAGTCAAAAAATGATATGGGAAAAATAGTCAATGACTAGAGGAATGAAATTGAGTCCCTAAAGGGGGAAGTGAAAGAAATGCAGGCGATCAAAGGATTAATGGAGGAGCTAAAGAACTCTGGGAAAAGCAATGAAAGCAGAATAGATGAACTGGAAGGACGAATAAGTACTCTCGATGACACAGAAATAAGAAGAACCAAAACAAAAAAAAAAACAGTAAAAATTCTTTCTAACTTTAAATGCTAAATATCTTTCAGATGATTGAAGTCGTTGCCACATTACACTGTCTTCCCTAAACATTTCCATGTTATCGCCGCACAGTCTAGGCTTCTACTTAAGATACAAGATTCCAGGGAAAATGAATGAGCAGCTACTCCCATTTTGGCCTCTTCCCTTTTTCATCTTCCCAGGGGCTTCTCTTTCTCACCTGTCATTTGTTGCCACCAGCCTCTAGTGTTTCGCTCACTTGTGTATCTTTACCATCTCTGGGGACTAGATGGCTGAAGGTCTTTCTTATCAATGGTTCTTTCCTTCTAATGCAGTTGGGGTCGACTTTCAGTGTGCTTCAGAATCTCTAGGGGAAACTGCTTTAAACATACATTTGTGGGTCTCTCTCCAGAGACTCTGATTCACTAGGTCTAGAGTGGGGCCCAGGTAATGGCATTTTAATAAACACCATAGGCAATTCTAGGCAGGTGACAACCCCTTGACCTCACTGTAAGAAACCACCTGCGTGAGGATAACTGGCCAACATCACCCTAGGCAGGAGCTGGTCTAGATTCCCTTGGAACATGTGTGGCAGTTCCCAGATCCCCACCCCCACCCAGGCTTTTGAAAGGAACCAGACGTTTCCATAAACACAATTTGCCAGATTATTTTCTGTGGTTAATTATTAAGAGGAACTGATTCAGGCAGTAAGGTCCAGCCACACTTGTGCACAGCTCAATGTAATTAAGGGTGGAAGTTCCTGTTTTGGGTGTTCTATCACTGTGAACCGTGACTGACAGATTGGACAGGTAGAAATTCAGACAAAATACCAGCTTCCCCCAGAGTTTTGTAAACTGGGAACCTGACCAATTCCTTTCCCTGGGACTCAGTTTCTCATGGCTGAGAGAGCAATGTCTTAGTTCTTATAGGTGTTAGGAAGATAAATGACTGAAAAACCACAGTGTCAAATGACATGCCACCCTTGTGATCCAATGAGGACATTTAGCAAAGGGCTTGGCCACTCTTGTGAGAATTGTGCTGTCTTCCTAAAAGTTCTCCAGGACAGAAAGAAAAAACCCTTGGTGAAATGCACGCTTTAAGCCAAGTGCCCAGTACTCAGTGAGACCCCTTCGCCGGTATAGCACACTTAACTTTCACATCCCTCTAGCAAAGAGTATGGGTTCTGTCAGTTCTTTCAGAGTAGAGGGAACAGATGCTGTTTATTGTAAGGCTGAACCCACAGAAAGGAGAAACGGGAGGTGAAGAAAAGGTCTACGGGAGAGAAGTAATTAGTGACCCCCAACCCAAGACTTTTCACTTTTTAAATCATGTACTGTAATCTTATAATTGGGCAATAGGTGATGAAATTCTTCTGTAAAATTGCTACACATGAAGCTAAATTCCTCTTTGATCCTGTCTCTCTGCAAATGTCTCATTCTTCCAGGAGGTATTCACAGCTTTCAGTTTGGTGAATATCCTCTGTGTGTACACGCAGATATATATCTAGATCTCAATACATAAACATGGGTCGATGTTTATGTGTTTTGTGCATAGATTTAAAAAATATAAATGGGATTCCAACATACATATTATTCTGAAACTTACCTTTTGCACTGAACAATGCATCTTGAAGATCTGTTATTGCCTATACATACAAATTTACTTTGCTGCCTTTAACTGCTGCCAAGATTTCCAAATTATGGTTATCCCCCAGGCTATTCTGTCATCCCCTTACTTAACTATGATTGACCATTGTTTTGCTAAAACAAAAATGGCCCAGTGCACACCCCTATACCTGCTTCCTTGGATACATGTGTGTTTCTCTGGGGTAGATACCATGATGTCGAATGCAGGGACATAATGTTTTCATTTTGAATAGATATTATCATACTGCCTTAAAATAGATATACTGATTTACACCAGGGGTGTATGAGAGGAAATTGCCCCTCTTGTTATCAATTTAAAACACATGTTGCCAATCTGCTTGCAAAAAAGAGACGTCTCATTTTACTGAGATTTATTTTTCCCTGATTTTTGGTGCAGTTGGCCATTATTTCATTTTCTTAACCATTTATGTTTCCTCTTTGGTGATGCACCTAAAATTGAGCCACCATCCAGTTTACAAGTACTGCATGATTTTTTTAAACTAAAATTTGGGAGTTTTTTTTTTTTTAATTCTGAATACTAATCTTTTGGTATCCATGCTGTAAATATTTTCCCTCAGGTTACTACTGACATTTTAACATTATTTATAAAATCCCCATGTATTACTTTTTCAACCAAAAGTTTCAGATTTCAAGGTAGTCATGTTCATTGGCCTTTGATGAAATTTGCTTTTTTTTTAATGTTCTGAGTATGAATACCCAGGTCAAAAATATTATTTTTGTATATCCTTTTCCTATTATGAAGCCCATGTATTTTGCTGGCTCTGAGCACTGCCTGAAGCTCTGCACCCTTCATCAGGGATGAGGACTGGTAGATGAATAAGGACATTGATGGCCTATCTGGAAAACAATCATTTACACTTTAAATTGAATCTGAAGTATTTGCAAGGTGGTAATCAGGAATGTGCTTCTAAGGCTGCTAAGGGAAGTAGCAAGTGGTTGTTGCAAGAAGTTTCTCTGCTACCCTGAAACAAAAGAAACATTCAAACTACAAATCCTGAAAAGGCATAAAATGGCTTATTCTGGAGATAACAAAATCCAGGCAGACATGTATTTGTTTAGGATATTTAGGATAACTTCACACTGAGAGAGGCTTGAGCAATCTGTCCTGAGTTTCTGGATCTTGCCACAGGGAACAATGTTAAATGGAAATACAAGCACACAGATATTTTAAAATTTCTGGTAGCCACATTTAAAAGAACACAATGTAATCTCTTCATTAAGAGAGGCTGAAAATGACAAGAAACCAAATCTTAGAGGAGTCCCAGAACATGAGATCTTTGAGTAGGTTTCTAAAGGATGAGTAGGAGTTTTCCAGTTATTTGAGGCCCCTTAGTTAACAGGAAT
Organism: Talpa occidentalis; assembly: GCF_014898055.3. Classification (NCBI taxonomy): domain Eukaryota; kingdom Metazoa; phylum Chordata; class Mammalia; order Eulipotyphla; family Talpidae; genus Talpa; species Talpa occidentalis. Next base: position 28,892,114 of record NW_023603184.1, read on the forward strand.
AAAATATAAAAAATATGGACACATCAAGATGCAGGTGCTGTTCTAGAGGAATGAGGTATTTACTTGCCAAAAGGCAGGACTCATTCATTCACCCATTCATTTATTCAACAGGTACCTAACAAACCTAGAATGTGTCAGGTACTTGGCTAAATGCAGAGGATTTAGAAATGAGCGATAGACATTTGACTTCTACCTTTAGGCAACTTAAAATCTAGTAGGAATGGCAGCTGATAACAAAGTCCTAGCAATCATGTGTGAGAGGGGAAGGAAGAAGGAATGTCTGCGTATGTGAGGGAGGAGTTGGGGTAGTGGGCTAGGACAGATTATGTGAAATGGATTTGAGAGAGGCTTCCAGGAGCTGAGAGTGACACTCAGTCAACATCAAAGGAAACAGGGATCTCAGTCCTACAGCTAGGAATTGGATCCTGCCAACAACCTGAGTGAGGTTGGAAATGGATTTTTCCCAGAGCCTCCAGTTGAGAATTCAACTCAGCCAACACCTTGCCTTCGGCCTTGGGAGACCCTGAGCTAAGACCCTAGTCATGACATAGTAGACTTCTCACCTTCAGAACTGTGTACTTATAGATGGGTAGTATTGTAATACATTAAATTTGTGAAAATTTTTAGACAGTAGCATTCTTGTCCCTGCCCCCCCTCCAAGTATTTTGCCCTCCAATAAAACTTCTATTGTGGACAGAGCCAGTTCAAGCTCTTAATCCTCACAACAGCCCTATTAGCCACCTATTTCTATTATCACCATTCACAGATGAGAAAACAGGCTTAGAGAGATGGGGTTTGTTTCCTAGGGGCACAGAGCTAGTAAACCACACTCTATGGCTTCCCGTTGCCTTTAGGATAGGTCCAAATACTGAGGCAGGAATTAAATGCTCTTTCTGACTCAGCTCCTGATCACCCATCCAATCTCATTCTTAGAAGCTCCTCTCACTAAAATCCCTTATCGCCCTAGTAACTGCCTTTCTCTGTTGATTCCTTAACTTTGCATATATAGTTCCTTCTACCTGAAATTGGGCCTGCCCTCTCCCCCCATTTATTTTTACTATGACTGACTCAAAAGTTGCTTCCAGTCTTGCCTAAGATACCACCTCTTCCAGGAAGCCTTCCTTGACTTTCCCAGGCTGTGCAGGATGGCACTCTAGTTTTTCCCTAGCCCCTCATGCTCTCCCTGTGTTGGACACTTTCATTCAACTGTGCTCTCCACTAGATTTTAAGCTCTTAGAAGGCCAGGACCGCAATTTGTTCATCAAATTGCCCTAGCAAGGTAACTGGAGCATAGTACATACTCAATAAATGTTTACAGAGTGGATGAATAAAAGCGCTTTATTCAAGCAGTAGTGGGGAACCATCCAAAGTCTAGGTGCAAGGGAGTGACCTATTCAACCCTGCCCACCAGGACAAGCTGAGGACAAGTCTTGTGCACAAGGGCCATCCTCATCAACATTGGAGGAAGAACAAAATCCATTTGTTTTTTGGCCTTGGAGATTTTGAACTGTAAAACTTGGTTCTGACCTCTTCTTGACTACATCTGGAAAATGCCAGAAATTTACATACCGGAAAATGCCAGAAATTGTCACGGTAATGATTAGGTTTCCCTTTATGATGGAGAGAAGTGGAAAAAAGAGCTTGCGACTTGGGTCTGGGATGAACTCCCACTACAATCAGGAGTCCCCCTGTCAAGAAGGTTGGGGGAAGCATCACCCCCATAAGGTAATGGGGGGGGGCGGCAGTGAGCTTGTGAAAGTCTACACTTAACCTGGACTATTCTATAGCCACACTTGCTCTGAGGACTCCCTGCCCCATCTTGTTCTTAAATATGCACATATTACCACCAGGCAAAGAAGTCTGGAAGGCTTCCCAGCTGGAAGTCCAGGGATGTGGTTCGAGTCTCCTTAGAGACTGCACAAGGGGCTCTCCCACGACGCTGCCTTGAAGGGCCAGGAGCCCAGTCTGGAGGCGCTGGGGAAAGTGAGAAAGTCAAATCAGAAGCGTCTGGTCAGCCCTGAACGCAGCAGGTGGTCACCCCGCGCTACCCCGCGGCGAGTCGGCGGAAGGGGCCGAGGCCGAGACTCCCGGTCCCGGCTACGCGGGTCGGGAGCGGACTGGGCGCCCTGGGCGCAGCCAGGCTGCGAGAGGCGGTTCTGAGCGCCGCGCCTCTCCGGCTCCGGCCGCGCGGCAGCCGAGAGCAGGGGTGGGAGGGGGAGGAGCCACGTGGGGTGGAGCAAAACCCGGCGACCCGGGCATCCTCGCGCAGAGCCAGAGAGGTGCCGCGCAGGTCCGGGCGCGCTGCCCCAGGAGCGCCCGCCGTCCCGGCCCAGCACGGCCGAAGCGCCTCCCGCCGGCGCCAGCGCTGGTCTTCGGTGCGCGGCCGGGGAGAGAGCCGCTGTTGCCGGGACAAGGGTCCCGAGCTCCCTCCCCACCCACAGCTGCCGGACTGCCCGCGCTGCCCCTGCCGTCCCAGCGCCCCGGCTGCGCTATGGATCCTTCAGAAAAGAAGATCTCCGTGTGGATCTGCCAGGAAGAGAAGCTGGTGTCGGGCCTCTCCCGCCGCACCACTTGCTCCGACGTGGTGCGGGTGCTGCTGGAGGACGGCTGCCGGCGACGAAGAAAGCAGCGGCGAGGCCGGCGGCGGGGGGCAGCAGGGGACGCCCCAGGCCCAGGGGAGCTGCTGGAAGCTCTGGACGAGGACGACGAAGACGAAGACGAGGCGCTGACTCAGAGCATGCTGTGCGGGCCCCCGCAGTGCTACTGCATCGTGGAGAAGTGGCGGGGCTTTGAGCGCATCCTGCCCAACAAGACGCGCATCTTGCGCCTCTGGGCTGCCTGGGGCGATGAGCAAGAGAATGTGCGCTTCGTGCTAGTGCGCAGCGAGGCGTCGCTGCCCAACGCCGGCCCGCGCAGCGCCGAGGCGAGAGTTGTGCTCAGTCGAGAGCGCCCTTGCACGACCCGGGGGGTCCAGCCGAGGCCCAACGTGACCATGACCCAGGAGAAGCAGCGGCGGGTGGTGCGCAAGGCTTTCCGCAAGCTGGCTAAGCTCAACCGGCGGCGCCAGCAGCAGCCGTCGTCACCCTGTTCGTCCACTTCATCGTCCACCACCTCGTCCTGCTCGTCGTCACCGCGGGCCACGGAGAGCGCGTCTGTGGAGCGCATGGAGACGCTGGTGCATTTGGTGCTCTCGCAGGATCATACCATCCGTCAGCAGGTGCAGCGGCTCCGGGAACTGGACCGCGAGATCGATCGCTATGAGGCCAAGGTGCACTTGGACCGCATGCGGCGACATGGAGTCAACTACGTGCAGGACACTTACTTGGTGGGCGCAGGCCTCGAGGTCGATGAGCCTAGCCCGGGAGAGGAGCCAGCCGCGGCGGCGGCCGCTGCGCCTTTGGACGGCGAGGCGCAGGCGGTCAAGCTGGAGGAGCTGGCCCGGCGCTGCGACGACCTGCTGCGGTTGCAGGAGCAGCGGACCCAACAGGAGGAGTTGCTGGAGCGCCTTTCAGCCGAGATTCAAGAAGAACTGAACCAGAGGTGGATGCGCCGGCGCCAGGAGGAACTCGCGGCGAGGGAGGAGCCGGTGGAGACCGAGGGCCACCTGGAAGGCGAGCTGCTGCTGGAGCAGGAGCAGGTCAGGACGCAGCTCAGCACTAGCCTGTACATCGGGCTCCGGCTTAACACAGACCTGGAGGCCGTGAAGTCGGACTTGGATTACAGCCAGCAGCAGTGGGACAGCAAGGAGCGCGAGCTGCAGGGCCTTCTCCAGACTTTGCACACGCTGGAGCTGACTGTAGCGCCCGACGGGGCTCTGGGCTCTGGCGGGGCTCCTGCGGAACCCGGACTTCAGGCTTGCGCCGACGTGTGGGTGGATCAGGCCCGTGGGTTAGCCAAGAGCTGCCCAGGGAACGACGAGGACTCGGACACCGGGCTGAGTTCCATGCACAGCCAGGACTCAGACTCAGTGCCCGTGTGCGAATCACTTGTGTAGGAGGTGCAGGGTGGCAGAGGGAGAACAACGCTTCTCCCTTCCTTGTGGAAAACACTGGCCTGGGCGGCTCAGGGGCTTGCAACCTGGCTGAGGGTCAGCCCGGGACTCCTGTGGGGAACAGTTCTCTGGCTGGGCCTTGGGGGGGTTCAGGACACCCGCCCCTCAGCGGCGCTCCTCGGGCGGGCTCCGGGTTGAGAGTGCTGGAGGGTGCGGGACTTAGAAGCCGGGTCTCCTATCCGAGCCTTTTTAGGGGAAGGAAGGAGGGAGGAGGTGAGAGTCCCCCCTCCTTACCCTACCCCATCCCTCCTCCCTCCCCCCAGTGGAAAACAAATGCTCCGGGGAAGCTGAGGTGGTCCGAGCCCATTTTCAAAGACAGCTATGAAAGTATTATGGAGATTTCACCACTTTTTTTGTTTGGGAAGGACTGATGGCAGCTAGAATTTTAGTTTGTAGCATAAAGTGCTTTTAAAAGAAACACTTGGATGAAAAGGAAATTCCTTGAATGTTAATTGTGACTGTGAACATGTTAAAACTAGCCAAAGAGGACGCATTGGTGTTGGTCTCAGCCTTACTTACATCACTGATAAAACCCATAGGCACCAAAAATCCAGGCTGTTTACATTTCTGCAGATTTGGGAATTACCCGTCTGTTAAACTGACTTTTATTTTCTTTCAAAGGCCGAATTGTACGGAAGTCTAACCTTGCATATCCTAGTAAATACTGTATATGCTAGAATGGGATTTCCCCACCCCCCCCAATCATTTATTATTACAAAAGCCAAACATAACACTTTTGAGATAGCGAATCCTGGCAGACTTAATCGCTGGTTAAAATTTAATCTGGGTTCTTTGGGATTTGACCCCGCAAAGGTATGTGTGTTGTCCTTTCATTCATATTGCCATTTCATCCACTTCTATCTGAGGTAACTTTTTCTGTTACTTCAGAAAAAGTAAAGGGGAAGTTGTAGAACTCAAGTTTAAGTACAACTAAATTTGCTATTGAATGAACACTCTGTTTGAAACTAAGACTTGAAAACCAGATCTTTGTGTTGAACTTTTGAACTGAGCTATATGATTAAAACTAACCATGACCTCAACAGACTTTACCCCAAACCTAAGTCTAACTCTAGTTTCTTTGGTTAGAGAATAGTTACTTGTCCAAACTTACACTGAGATAGTGTAAATATCACAGTTTACTAGCCAAGGCCCCCAAAGAAAAACAACAACCCAGCTATCTAATAGTACACCTTGAGTGAACAACATAACAGCAGCAGCACGTAACCATAGATAAAAGCATATGAAAGTGAGCTAACGACTTGACTTGAATTACTCTCATCTGGTTCACACCTTTGCAGGCACCAGGAGATGCAAGCGTAACACCTCTTCCTCCCTGGCTGGTGACAGCCCTGGTGGGGACTTAATGTAATTGTTCCAGTTATTTCAATTGAAACTTATCAGTTGTAGCTAGTTGTTGCCCTTGTGGAAGGAGTCTGCTGGCTGTGTTCCCTCTGGAGCTCAGTACTTCTGAGGAATGTAGGATCTAATCTGTCCTGAGGTGTTAACAATGGGGTGTGTGTGTGTGGTGTGTAGCAGCCTGGTATCAACCCAACTGGAGGGGCTGGCTCCAGTTTCAACACTACATGTGAAGATAAGAGGTTATGCTTTATAGAGAAGTTTCTTCCCTTGGAGAGGTTCTGTCTGCCGATTGCCAATGGAGTCCTGCTCACTTAACCCCCTCAAGCCCTATGGGTTGTCTCCTCAGACACAGTGACCCCCCCACTCCAGGCTGTTACAACATGTGTGGATGTTTCAGATTTTTAAGTACAATGGGGATTAAAAAGCCGTTTTCTTAATTGATGTTTTCAAAAGACATTAGTAGGCATAATTATGGTTTTTTAGCTTTGTTTGATAGAGGAAAACATCTATGTATCTGGTCTTGGGCATGCTTAAAATGAGGAAGGGACCAAAAGAAACCCACCGTCCCCCGAAGTCACTTGATCCCATAAATGCAAAGCCTAATGATAGCTTTCCTTTTGAGGCAAAGCTGAAATCCTCATTAGAGTGTGACAAACGCTGCTTGTCTGAATGGTTTACGCTGGCAATGGGCTGACCTGGTGGTTTTCAAATTATTATGCTTCCCCCCACCTCCCCACCCACCCCCAGGCTGGTAAGGGAGGTGGTTCTTGGACGTTTATTAACTCAAAGGAGAACACAGAAGTTGGCAGAACAGGCCTGCCTGGCAGAAAGGGACTGTTTTCCTTTCACTATTATTATTTCAAACTTTGACGGGCTGCTGACGTCAGCAAATATGCCTGAAGCCTGTAAAGCAAATAAGCCACATCACAGGCAGGCCTGTGGGATTCATTGGTGCCCTCTTTCCAGAACCTTCCCATCCTGCCCACCTGAAAATGCTTCTCTAGTCAACTCTTCAGGCAGTGAGGAGGATTTGTTTATAACAAAGGGTGGCCCAGTCTGCTGGGTCATTTTTTCTTTCACCCAAATCAATACTCTCTGTGTGGGTAGGAGAAAGGGGGACGACAGGGGGAGGAGAAAGGAGACAATAGCTTCTTTGACTCAGAGCTCTTGAAAGCCCGAGAGAGAGGTGGACTATAGATATAAAAACCTACCAAAGCAGTGCCTGTGCCTAGGAAGTAACTTAGAAATGCTATTTTAAAATCCCACTCACTTTTTAAGCAATCATGGCAGTAAGAATGAGGATCAATGAATGACAGCACCAACACCAAGATTTCTGTGCAAATCCTCACCTGTTCTCCAGGCTTAAATCCTGAGGAGGAAACAGCAAGCCATCTGAGAATATAAAATGAAACAGGCTCCCTCCCTGTCTCATCTTTTTTGCAACTGCTACAACCCATGGTATTTTTTATATAAATGATTCCACTGTCAGTCACCTCCTACCAAAAGATTCCACTGGCCATGTCTGTTTACTATCTTATAAAACACGATTATTATTAGCTGATAAAAGGTATACACTATAGTCCTTATGATGGGCTTGAAAAATAACATGTGAAAAGAAAGAAGTGGCTGAAAATGCCGACACCAGAGCTTATGACTACCAAAAATTCTATATTTCTTGTCAGACATTTTGAATTATGAAGATTTCCTATTTTCTTCTTAGAAAAATACATAATTTTAATGGGGTTGTGATCTGCTTGGGTTTTGACAGCCCCCTTATGAATAGCTCCATCCATCTGGTGAGTGTATCCTGCTGCATGTAATGGTTCTCGACTTACTATGCTATACTGTTATAAAATAGCACTTGAGCACTTCTCTATTTCCCTACTTAAGCTCCCACCCCATAAGGTTGATACTCCTCCCCATAGGTTGATACTTAAGTACAAAATTGTTTTTCAAAAGATGTGCAATCACCAAGGCATGAGTTTGCCTATTTCCTACTTCACCACATCTTCCCTTTCATTAGATATTACATTTTAAGAAAATATTTTAGTCAAAATTAATTCATCAATTCTTTGTGACCCCAGGAACCCAGAGCTGGCAACCACTGACTTAAAATATCCTTATAATAGAAAAGGCAGTTCATCTGATCAGATGTGTTGAGAGGACCCTGAGTCTTCTTTCCTTCCAAGACCTTGTACCCCATGAGCACTGCTTTGTGATAGGAATCTTACCTCGTTTCAAAGCTGGCCCACCATCTGCTCTGTCTGAGCAGGACCAACAAAAACTTCATGTGAGCTTGATTAAGGTGATTAATAAACAGGAGAACCGGATTTATTTTAAAAAATATTCATAATCTTTTTTTCATCTTAAGTCTATGGGAAAAGGTTATTCTTAGAAGGTGATGCCTTAAAACATATTTGGTTTTTTGTTTTGTTTTGCTTTGTTTTTAAAGATTTATTTATTTATACAAGAACTGGGGTATAGGTCAGAGGCATGGGAGAGTGAGAGAATTCACCAGAGACAGAGCAGGGAGCTGAACAAGGCAGTTGGACAGAAGACACTGCTGAGGGGAGCAGCAGATGAGGCAGGAGAGTTCTGCTGCGCCATGTGGGTTTCTCCCTGGCCAGGTATTGAACCCGCACTGCAGCGGCTTCGGACAGCTTCACCACAGGGCGCTCAACCTGCTGTGCCACCAGGGAGGCCCCTTAAAACATATTTGATGTACTTCTCCCTACCCACCCCTATCAAAAATCCAATGAAAATAAATAAAATACATAAATAAGCCCACTTGTTTATTAACAGTTTCTAATTAACAGTTTATATTTTTCTAGGGATTTCATTCTACATGTGATGCTACACCTGAGCTCATTCTTAAATTCTTAAAAAGGGACAATTTGATTGTGACAATTTGTGAAAACTGTGGTGTGAAAATGCTCATGAAACATCTTCTAAACAGAAGGAAGGAGGATGGAGAGGAACTATCTTTTGTGGAGTGCTTTCCAAATGCCAGATCCTCCTGCTGCATTTCCCTGCTTGTGAGGTGGAACTTTTTAACCTCCAATTTTTATAGATAAAGAAATGAAGAACCACTCAGTTTGCAAGTAGTAGATGCAGGATTCTAACCCAAACCTGACTCTAAAACCTGTGCCCATTTTGTTCATCACACCAGTCACCTTAGAGCCATGAAGTTCTCAGCACAGCCAGAAAACAAAATTCCTCACAGGCCCCTAGTATTGGCATTAAAAGGGCCTCCAAGATGATAAATTCTTTTTTAAAAAAATTATTATTTTATTTTATATAATTCTTACATCATTTTTCCACAATATATGCATTTTCATTTTGGTTATATTCGCCATATAATTCCCACCCCCCTTGTTTTGACCCTAATCCTCCCCTCCCCAGTGTGTCTCTGGTCTACACTTGATCTTAGCCAAAAGGCCGAGAAGCGGTATGTCTCTGGTCTACAGTTGCTTGTTGATTTTGATTTTTTCTTTATTATAATTAGTCTTTTTCCTGGTCCCTTATTTAGGTTTTCTAAATTCCTGCTATGAGTGAGACCATCCGGTATTTTTCTTTTTCTTTCTGGCTTATTTTGCTGAGCATGATCCCTTCCAGCACCAACCATCTTGCTGCAAATTGCATGAATTTATCTATTTTGATTGCTGAGTAATATTCCATTGTGTGTAGGTACCACATCTTCTTGATCCAGTCATCTATTTTTGGACATTTGGGTTGTTTCCAAAGCTTAGCTATTGTAAATAGTGCTGCTATAAACATAGGGGTGCAGGTGCCCTTTTGAATTAATGATTCTGTGTCCTTTGGGTAAATACTTAGGAGTGGAATTGCTGGATATATGGAAGCTCTACAAGATGATAAAGTCTTGTCCAACTATTTCTACCAGGAAGGTGGAATGATTTCCTAAGCATCCCAGAAATAATATATATCTACAAGGTGAGGATTTAGGAAAAGACAAAGGAGGAGAGATTCCTGTGTAAATTTCTGGACATTAATACCCTGTGTTTCTATCAGCATGGAGAACCCACAGAACAATCTAGAACCCACAGCCCACAGCTTATAGATACTGTGTGGCCAATGACATCTGCAAGGTGGTGCCAACCGCTATCCCAGTACTTTTCATCTGCCTCTGGGTACATGATAATAGGAGAAGGGTGGTGGGCAGGCCACTCTGGGCCTTCTGGGGAACCCCTGTGCCCACGGAGTTAGATATGAACACCTGATGAAGGGCATCTTTGGCCATGCTGTCACCTCTGCACATATGAATTCAATTCCTTGGAAGGTCTCCCCAGCCTCTGACCCTCTTCTGCATTCTCATGCAGATTTTTCCTTTTTTCAGACACTTCAGCATTCTCATAGCTTCAGTGTGAAAATTCACATTTCTTAGCAGGATTTTTAAAGTTTTTGGTTAACTAGTTCAAGACTCCTCTTCAAGGTCCTCCCCCAGACCTCAGAGTTAAGTGGATCCTATTTCTTCATTCAGGACACGCTGCCATCTTTTGTGCAAAGACTCTTTTTAAAAATCTTACTTTGTTTTCCTTTACATTCTCCTTTCTCCTCCATTCCCACTCCCGTTTCCCTTCTGGCCCCCATCTTGTATAGACACCTATTCCGTGTGTTTCATCTGTGACCTTCTAAACCATCTTATATAGTCAAGGCTGTCCCATCGCACAACTCCAGAGGGCACCATTCTTAACGTATTTTGGAGTCATGCTGTAGGAAACTGGGCACAGTACCCCTGAAATTGAACAACTTGCTGGCACCACCCATTTGCTGGTGTATACACATATATCTTTGGAAATTATTATGAAATGGCCTGCATGCTTGTGTTTAGTGTATATCACTATTATTGGATTATAAAACTCATGATATTTCACTTTGCATACAAAATTATGTTTGTACAAAAACTCCAATGAGTCTAATTATGGTATCCTATCACATTAATTTAATATATTTCTTAGTGGCAGAAAATGAGGTTGTCTCCAATTCCTTGCTATCTCAAACAATATTGAAATAAATATAGACAGATGTTGGTGACTGTATGTGAGAACTTGTCTGAGGCTTAAAATCCAGAAGGTCAATGCTAGACTGCTAGATGACTCTCCCAGTGGCTACACCAAATTAGGATCTTAGCAGCGGTGAAGAGTCTCATTTTCCCCCTAGCCTCACTAGCGCTTGGTATTATCCAACATTCTATTGTTTACAGATTTGCCTTAATTTTCACTTCTTTGAATTCTACTGAAGTTGGTTTTCATATACTTACTATCTTTTAGATTCTCCTATTGTTATCAACCCTTTTTTCTTGGGGTCTCTTTCTACCAAGTTGGCAGGATTTCTTATGTTATAAACATTACTTTCTATTAGAGCAAGTATAAATATTTTGATCTGTCCTCTATATTTAACTGTTTTTATGGTATTCATTGTTAAAAAAAGTCTTTAATTTTAATAGAACTGAATTTGGTGCACATACTCCCCCTTAATGGCATGTGACCTGGCATTCTTGTTTATAGTCACAAATATATGCTCTGTGTTTTCTTTTGTGAACTACGTACTTTCTCTATTTCTTTTTCTCTCCCTCCCTCAGTCCTTTACCATTGATTAGTTGGGATGCTTCTTTACCTTTTTATTTTTATTTACCAGTGTTCAAAATAATAAGCTTGTTTCTTAACATTTTCCAAAAGTGACTGATGATTTATTGTTTTGGTTCATATCTCTGGAGATTGTTGAGGCGCAAAAAGAAATCAACCTCTCTGGGTTCTTCTTGGGCTAGATGAGTAATTAAAATAGCATCAGATGATGTGAGCAAAGGAAAAACAACCAATTTAATTATGTATATATGGATCAGTTAAATGGTTGTAAATTCTATAAACTAATGGCACAAACCAGAAGTATTGATCCTGCATTTTGGAACCTGGGGAGTCAAGGATAGAGACGGAGAGACTTGACATGTCAGATAAGGAGGGGAGAATCTCATTCTTTTTTTTTTTTAAAGAGACATATATTTTATTTATTTATTTATTTATTTATTTATTTATTTATTTATTTATTTATTTGTTGTTTTTGTTTGTTTGTTTATACAAGCACTGGGTACAGTCAGAAGCACGGGAGGGTGAGAGAATTCACCAGAGCCAGAGTGGGGAGCAGAGCAGGCAGAAGGACTGAAGTACACTGCTGAGGGGAGCAGCGGGCGGCAGGAGAGGTCTGCGCGCCATGTGGGACCCTCCTCCGGTGGCCGGGGAGCAGCCAGGGATCGAACCTGTGCCGCAGAGGCCGCGGGCAGCTTCGCAACCCAGCGCTCAACCGCTGCGCCACCGGGGAGGCCTGACAATTTCATTCTTACTCTGAGCATAAAGGTGAGATTCTCAGAGGACATGTTAACTGATAAACTTAGAACTGGATGAGACCCCTACATTCTTCTAGGTCATGAAAGGGGAAACACTGATTGCGTCTTTGACTAGGAAAGGATCAGAAACTTAGGACATGACAATTTCTTCTTCAGTTAGGGGGAGGTGAAGGACTTAGGCAAGGACAGAAGTTTCTCCTAGCCTTCGGGATCCTCACTACTCTTAAGTGAAAACAAGCTACATTCTTTAGATAATAGTAATAGACCTGCCAAGGCTCACAAGTCATTGACTGACCTCTAATTCCTATACTAAGGTGACAAAAAAACCTACTCTCAGCATATTAAGAAAAGCCTATCTGACTCTTTTCCTTCTATTGCTAGATTTTTGAGTGTTTTCTTTTTTTCATAGAAAGTGTGTTAACTTTTGTCAAAAGCTTTTCTGTATCAATTGAGATGGTCATGTGCTTCTTCCTCCCCTTATTTTGTTAATGTGTTGTATAACATCAATTGATCTTTGTGTGGTAGCACATAATCCTTATAATATACCATGATTTTGGTTTGCTAGTATATTGCTAAGGTTTTTTGTATCAATAGTCATAAGGGATATTGGACTATAGTTTTCTTGTGATGGCTTTGTCCAGTCTTGGTACTAGGTTATGTCTACTTTACAGAGTGAGTTAGTGTTCTTTTATTTTCAATTTCTTGGAGAGTTTGAGAAGAATTGTTAATTATTCTTTAAATGTTTTGTAGAATTTATCAGTGTAGTCGCCTGGTTCAGGATGTTTCTATTGGAAGGTTTCTGATTCCTCATTCAATCTCCTTACTATTATATCAAGTATAAATATATACTATTATATAAAAGAATTTGTTTATTTCATCTAGGTTGTTCAATACATGGTGTTACAATTATTCATAGTATTCTCTTATAACCCTTTATATTTCTATAAATTTAGTGATATCATCTCTCATTGTAGAATTTTGTTTCTTCTCTCTCTTAGTTAATCTAAGATTTGTTAATTATGTTGCTATATAAAAGAATCACTTCTGTGTTCACTGATTTCCTGTTTTTCTCATCTCTATTTTGTTTATCTCTAGTCATTATTTCCTTTCTTCTGCTAACTTTCAGCTTAGTATGCATTTAGAGCTATATGTTTCCCTCTTAGCACTGCTTTTGCTGCATCCCTATTAGTATGTGTGCTTTTGTTTTCATTTATCTCAAGGCATTTCTTAGTTTCCTCTGTGTGTTTTCTTTTTTTTTTTTTTTTTTAAAGATTTATTTATTTATTTATGCAAGCACGGGGTACAGTCAGAAGCGCGGGAGGGTGAGAGAATTCACCAGAGCCAGAGGCGAGAGCAGAGCAGGCAGGCCGAGAAACACACTGCTGAGGGAAGCAGCAGGCGGCAGGAGAGGTCTGCGCGCCCTGTGGGACCCTCGCCCGGCAGCCAGGGATCGAACTGTCGCTGCAGAGGCTGCAGGCAGCTTCGCAGCCCAGCGTTCAACCACTGCGTCACTGGGGAGGCCCTCCTCTGTGTTTTCTTCTTTGCCATGTTGGTTATTTAGGAACATGTCATTTATCTTTCACAGAGTTCTCAAGTTTCCAGTTTTCCTTTTGTTACTGACTTTAGCTCTTTTATTGTGATTGGAAATGATAAATTGTATGATTTCAGTCTTTAAAAATTCATTAAGACTTATATGACCTAGTATGTGGTCTGACTTGGAGAGCCTGGGAATGCTCTGCATACACTTGAAAGGGAAAAATGCAGCCTGCTGTTGCGGGGTGGATATGTCGTGTATATGTCTGTTAGGTACACTGGGCTTATAGCATCGTTCAGGTGCTCTGTGTCCTTATTTCTCTTCTGTCTTAATTGTTCTGTCCATTATTAAAAATGCTGAATGTAAAATGCTTAAATGTGAAGTCTTTCACAATTATTGTGCAACTATCTCTCCCTTCAGTTTTGTCAATGTTTGCTATGTATAGTTGAAATTCTGATATTAGATGCATATATGTTTATAATTGTTATAATTATATATAATTGTTATATATAATCCACCCCTTTCTTAATACATAAAGTCCCTTTTATTGAACAGTTTTTTTCTTAAAGTCTAATTTGTCTGCTATTAATTAGTATACCTCAGCTCTCTTTTGGTTCCTATTGGAATGAAATATTTAATCCATCCTTTTACTTTTAACTTATTTATCTTTAGATCTAAAGTTCCCATATTCTCTTGTGAATTAATGTCATCCTTTCCTTTTGTTTTTCAGCTATAAGTTCCTTTGTTCTTTGAACATATCTAAAATAGCTGACTGAACGTTTTTGTCTGGTAATTTATACATTGTAACTTCCTCATCTATAATTTCTTTTTCTTTTTTTTTTTTTAAATGTTCTTGCAGGTCCCAGAGCTTTTTTTTTTTTTTTTTTTTTTTTTTTTTTAAGATTTATTTATTTATACAAGATGGGATACAGGCCAGACGCGTGGGGGGTGAGAAGATTCACCAGAGCCAGAGCAGGGAGCTGAACAGGCAGACTGAGGAAGTACACTGCTGAGGGGAGCAGCGGGCGTGGCAGGAGAGGTCTGCACGCCATGTGGGACCCTCCCCAGCGGCCGGGATCGAACCCGCGGTCAGAGGCTGTGGGCAGCTTTGTAGCCCAGCGCTCAACCGCTGCGCCACCGAGGAGGCCCTCCTCATCTATAATTTCCCAGATCCCCACCCCCACCCAGGCTTTTGAAAGGAACCAGACGTTTCCGTAAACACAATTTGCCAGATTATTTTCTGTGGTTAATTATTAAGAGGAACTGATTCAGGCAGTAAGGTCCAGCCACACTTGTGCACAGCTCAATGTAATTAAGGGTGGAAGTTCCTGTTTTGGGTGTTCTATCACTGTGAACCGTGACTGACAGATTGGACAGGTAGAAATTCAGACAAAATACCAGCTTCCCCCAGAGTTTTGTAAACTGGGAACCTGACCAATTCCTTTCCCTGGGACTCAGTTTCTCGTGGCTGTGAGAGCAATGTCTTAGTTCTTAGAGGTGTTAGGAATCATCTATAATTTCTATGGGCCCTTTCTTCTTGCTGTTTATAGGCCATACTATTTTATTTCTCTGCCTGTCTCATCAATACTTGCTGAAACCTGGACATTTAAAATAACATGTCAATTCCGGAAATGAGATTTTTCTTTCTATGGGGTTTATTATTGTTGTGTCAAATTCATTGTTTTTTTTTTTTCTTTTTGTTATTTCAGTTGGTTCGTTTAATGACTTTGAAAAAATTAATTCTGGAAAGTCTGCACTTTTGGACATATGGCTACTGAAATCTGCGTTCAGATAGATCCATTCATTAATGATTACTCACAGATTTCCTAAAATGTTAGAACCAATTATTCTCCCAGCTTTTACTAAGGGGCCCTGTGTATGATTTGGAGGTATCTTATACCTTTCAGGGACTCATGCACCCCTATGTTTATTGCAGCATTGTTTACAATAGGTAAGATGTGGAAACAACCCAAATACATGACTGGATCATGAAAATGTGGTATATAAACTGCCGCGGACCAGCACAGCAGTGAACGATGAGGCCGTCTCAGGGTTGAGAGATTGCGCAGGGTGGTCAGGGATTCGGTTAAAGAAATGACAAACAGACACACTTCAAGAGAGAGTGTAAATCTGAGTGTAATTTAATTTGAGTTGGTGACCAGTATATATATGTTTTCTAAAAGCATAGGAATGGCGAACATCAGTGAAGAAATCAGCTTGCTTATAGGTTTAGCTTATCATTGACAGGGCAGTGATTTACATCTGGACCCAGGCGCATTCCTAAGTAGTTAGGCTATTAATTTTTCTTTTTGTTTTATATGATTACTTTTTGTTTTAACTACTCACTACCACTAAATTACTATTAATTAACACGGGTGAATTTTACTTTTCACAATGTAATATTTTTATCATTAAGATTAATGCTAACAAGGCTAAGCATACAACAGAGAAATTATTAAGCTAACAGTTCTATTAATACACAGAGTTTAGTAACGTTTCATTTGAATTAGCCTAGTTATTAGATTTTGTATGTTATTTTTTAATTAGCAAACCAATGACCTTTTAGACAGAGAAAGAGAAAAGATTTTAGAGAGAGAGAAAAGATTTTAGAGAGACAGTTGTATTAGAATAAAGTTTGTGGGCCTTGAGAAGGCGAGATAAGTTTCCGTGCGGACAGCATTCCTGTAGTGGCTCCTGGTGGTCGTTACCTTTCAACAGGCTTCCGTCTTATCTATGTCTTCGGGGGGTTTGCTGTTCTCCCCCTGCGCGCTGGTTCCTTGCCCAGCCGGACCTAGGGACCGTGGCGAAAGCCATTAGCCCTAAAGGTCACTGCAGGGGGAGGTGCAGCAATAAACATAATGGAATACTATTCTGCAATCAAAAAAGATGAACTCATTCCATTTGCAGCAACATGGATGGAGCTGGAAGGGATTACGCTCATAAATAAGCCAGAAGGAAAAAAAAAATATTGGATGGTTTCACTTATAGGAGAAATATAGGGGAACCAAATAAGGGATCAGGAAAAAATGACAATAATAATAAATAAGAAAACAAAATTAGCAGGCAACTATAAATCAGAGATATTCTGCAAGGGAGGGGGAGGCAGAGGGATCAAACCAGGGGAGGAAAGAGCAGGAGGGACTATGGTGATGGTGCACCGGTGAATTGGTGGTGGCAATTTTACAGGGACTACACCTGAGAGAAGACAGCATACATTGTAAAAAAATAACAATGATGTAATATATATATGTGTGCATGTAAATACACATATATACATACGCGTGTGTGTGTATAAAGAAAAAAAAAAACTCTGCTTGCTAAGAGACTAAAGGACAGCCAGAGAGGTCAGACCTCTGACTTTCTCAGCTCTTTCATGGAAAGGTGCACATCCCTAGAAGACCCCTGTGGATGTCTCATTCACCAGCTTTTCCTTTCCACTATTTTGCTCAGTTTCTTTTCTCCCCAAACAGTTATCCCTGCTTCGGGCAGCTATACTGTTAAATAATTGCCTATAATTGTGTTTAACAAATGTCCCTAAGGAAATGGATTAGCACTGTGTGAGATCTGAGTCAGGTTAGAATAAAAGCCAAGGAACTTCTATGCAGGTCAAATAATGACAATCATCTGAGATTGATACTTTAATGAGCTCCAACTCCCTTCAATCCTCTCCTGTGATGCTTGGCCTGGTGGCTTTCACTGTAGTTACGGAGCTGCTGTCTTGCACTGGGATGATGGATTTGCCGTTTTTCAAGGCTACTGTGGAACTGGGGAGGGAGAGATAGCAAAGGGTCAGTGAAAACAGCACCAAGCATGCTGTTCCTACTAAGGGTCTAACATTTTCCTTTAATACTCTTTGGGCAGTTGCAAGGCTTTGGTTAATTTTTGGATTCTGGAAAACTTGATTTTGACTTATATTTTTTTGCCAGTGTGGTCTTGTTGCCTTTATTGGTGAGTGACATTTTGGAGGTCCATACTCAGCCATTTTCACTTGTATCACTTACCAAGATTTTTTCCCTCCTTCTTTTTTTCATTGGTTGAATAAAAAAATTTTTGAAAGGGAGAGTTTTGAAAGTTATCAAAACTTACTAAGAGTCATACTTATGAATATTTTTGTACCAATACATAAACCTATCAAATCTGTGTTTGTCCCTGAGCAAGTTAAGAACCTTAACATACCATTCTCTCTCCCTTTGATTTTGGTATCATCTACAATTTCAGCTACTTTATTTAGTTAATAATAACCATTCTCTGAATATTTTATTGGGATATATTAAGCAGAATTGATATCTTTATGATGTTGAGTCATTATTCCCAAGAACAAGGTAATAATAAAGTAAAACAAATCATCCCAAATTCAGTGTGGCTTAAAGTAATTATTATTTATTCTCACCCATGCATCTATGAGTGAACTGAGAGTTAATTGATCCAGACTAGGCTCAGTTGAACTGGATTCCACTCTGTGGCTTAGACTTACAACTTTTTCTAGTGTCTGTCATTCTCCCCTGGACCAAAAACAGAGCTTTTCTTAGGGTTCCTTTGAAATGTTACAGAGGCATTAACCTAGACTTTTTAGTTTTTACATCTACTTCTGTGGGCCTAGGAGTGTTTAATACAGGTCAAGACATAAGTATCAGGGCCTCCTTGGTGGTGCAAGGGGTTAAGCATAGCACCGTGAAGCTGTCCGCAACCTCTGTAACATGAGTTCGATCCCCGGCCAGGGAGGAGACCCACATGGCGCAGCAGACCTCTTCCTACTCGCCCGCTGCTCCCCTCAGCAGTGTATTTCAATCAGTCTGCCTGTTCTGTTCCCTACTCTGTCTCTGGTAAATCCGCTCACTCCCCACACCTCTGGCCTACACCCCAATTCTTGTATGCATAAATAAATCTTTTAAAAAAAAAGATATAAATATCAAAGTTGATTTATATACCAGGCTTAGGGTTTACGCCTGCAAATGAGGGATAAGTAAAGCAGGTAATGTCAAATCATTAAAAATATTCTCAAAGACATTATTGGGATTTAAAATTGATCAAGTCCTTTGGATTCATATTTTTCAAGCAGCAATACCACTTTCTGGTGCTTACAGAATATTTGTACAAATAAGTACATTCATGATGTTTATTGCATCAATATTTGTCATAGGGAAATTTGAAATAGTGAATTAGCAACTATTCTAAATAAGACTGGTACATAAACCATATTATAATGATTTTATACTATATATCTACCAACATAATGTAGATCTACATTGTTGATATGGCAAAAATCTGTAATACATTGTTAAATAAATAAAAAAAAAACCCACAAGAAAATAGAAATAATATAAGCCCATTGTTTTTGTAGCTCTAAAAGTTACAAATGTCTTACTTTCATTCATTTGAAAGGTTTTGGAATCAATTACTACCCAGATGCCATGAGCACAACTACCACTTATATTGTGGTATCCAAATACTATTTTCTCTTAAAAAGATAAAGACCCCACATGGTAGTAGTAACTGATTCTTAATCCATGGAAAGAAATAGGTGAGATGTGTTTGCTAAAATTTCTGTGCTAGAAAGTAAGGAAACTATTAGAGATTTTGTGGTTTTAACTAAACTCAGGGGTAACCTGAAGAGACTCCGTTGGCAAAGGTGAGAAAATATGAGTTTTGATGAGAATAACAACTGCAATGGCTGAAACACATCAAACATATAAAAATGTAGGGAGTTTCTTTGTAGAGAAACTATAAAAAAAGAAATTAATTCATTAATCATCTTTGAAGGTTGCTAGGACACTAAGTAGTTATTCTGTAAATCAATAATAAAGAGAACATTTATTCTTTCTTATATACACTATGTTACTAAATCATCAAATGGTTGATAAAGAAAAGTTCTTACAAAAAAATTTCAACTAACAAATGCAGAAGGAATAATAGAATTAGAAAATTACCCTGATGCAACACCAACCCCTAATGAATGAATGTGTCTAGACAGTAATCACTAATGGATACTAAAATGAAAAGGTGTCAGACTAATGGGGAGCTTTTTAATGGATGTATCGGTTGACAAACTGATATCCATGTAACATCCAGTCATGATATGCTTTTGGTTTGACAAAATAAGAAGCACTCATTCCCATCTGTCAAGAAGGAAAAAAGTTACATATTTTAGAGGAGTGAGTTTCAAAATAAGAATGACTGCCTGGACCCATCCGATTTGGCAATTTATGAATGTAACCTTAGAGAGAGGAGTGTTAGTGGATTTGGTGGGAAATGAAGCACATTCAGTGAGGAGTGAGCAGGGAGTGGAAAGGTGGGAACAGCAAATAATGAGAATTAGCTTGAGAAGTCTGGTATGATGGGGATTGTTGTAGTTATACATGGATGAAAGGTTAAGGAATGTCAAGAGAGAATGGCAGGTTAAAGGTGAGAGTGGCCCCAAGATGTAACTGAGAAGTGGACAGTGAACAGAACATGTAAAGTCCAAGAGATCACAGGAGGGAGTTTGGATTTTTATTTGCAATGCTCTGTGCATCATTGAAGAGCCTTAAGCAGGGGGATGTTGTGATTGGATTCTTCTGAGTGCTCCCCAGATAACAAGAAGGGAAAAGTAGGTTTTGAGTTTCTTGAAGTGGATAAGGTCCATGATGTGGCTCTGGGAGTGTATGGCTAAAAAGCATGGCTGAAGATCAAGGTCATCAAAATTGGGAAGCCCAAGTTGTGGGATGGATGCTCTACTTGGATGTTGATGGTGATGTCAGGAATTGGGATGGAGAGAGGAAAAGTTCTGGGGGTGAAGGACAGAGAGAATTAAGTCAATGGAAGCAAGATTGTGACTCTAGGGGAAGCTCTTGTTGGAACAGTGACTGGAGAGAGGTAGATGACCCTGTGACTCTGCTCATGACCATCCACTGCTCATAATTATCAAAAACACCCTGTTTCCCACTGGAGAAAATCCAAACACTGTCTGCACAATACATCTCAACAGCTCATAGTGCACTTTTCTACACCCTCAACCTCACTGAACCTCTTGAGGTTTTTGTTCACATCTCTCCTGCTTTGCACACATTGTTCCTCCATCTAGAGCATCTGCCCCTCCTTTCTACCCATGCAATAACCCCTGTTCATACTTTAAAACTTTGTTCAAATATCACACTTCCGTAAACTCTTCCTAAAATACCCCAGACATTCAGTGCCACAATATTTATCAAACATCTACCATGCACCAGGCCCTGGCATGGTGCATGTTCACTTGGTCCCTCCCTTGTGCCACCCATCCAAACTTTCTAGCTCTGCCAGCAGAGCAGAGACTGGCTCCATGTCAGAGATCCCAAACTTGGCTCCATAATCACCAAACCTGAGAACCAGGCTTCATTGAAATTTCATCAACAGGAAGGGCTGGGCAGGTTTCTTCCCATTTCCTACCTTAATCCCAACCTTAGCAGCTTGCACAGCTATAAACAACAAAGGATACTTAATATGAGAAATGCATTGGTCCATGAAGCAGTATGCCTGAATCACTAGGAAATTATGGTCAGGTTTTATTGCAATACATGTTTTGCATGTTGACTTCTAGGTACCTGTGTACATAGCCTGGCCTGTATTTAGACAACAGCTGCTTTTTCACCAAGAGTCATTTGCCTTGCTTTAAGCAGAATGGAAATCATTGAGAGGACTTCTTTGGGCAACATTCCTCTTGGCAGTTGAGATTCCATGTCAGGATAGCATAAACACTCAATCAGGAGCCAATATTTACTCAACAAATATTTCTTGAGCTGAGCATTGTCAGGTTATGAATCAAGCACAGCAGTACGAAGGTGAATTTGTTCGAGACCTCCTCCGGAAGCACCAGCACTGCTGTCCATCTACCCGCATCACTCTCTTCCTTGACCCTCCTCCTGCTCACTTTTCAGCTTTCAGTCTAAGCCTCCCTTTTCTGAAAGCCTTTTGTTGGCCCTGGCAGACATTCTAAGTTGTCTGTCCAATACCACTTTTTCCTTATTTCTTATGAATAAACTCTGGTTATATTTTAAGTATCTGGTTATATTTTAGGTATCTACATTGAGGGGTGGATATTAAAATATAAGAGGAAGAAGTTGGAGGACGTTTCTGGCAAAATGTCTTTAAAAGACCTGACGTAGTTGAGAGATGCCTCCTATTTGCCCTCTCTCGTCTCCCTCGTCGTACCTGCACCTCAGATATGATAAATGGAATTTTTGCAGCCGTCGTGAACTGGGAGGCACCTTTAAAGATGAAAGACATATTAAGAATGGAAAGAAGAGAGCAGAGCTTGATGATCATGAAACTATTCTAAAAGCTCTGGACTACCTACCTCTGGATTTTTTTCATTTCAGAGAAATAGGGAAACCTTATATTAAGCTGTCCTTATTTATTTTGTCTGTATTGTACATTTTTACTTACTCCTAACTCTTACTGCTTTATATCCCTTATCTTGATTGATTTTTCTTCATAGCACTTACCATTACCTGAAATATTTATTGGTTTTTATCTCCCACTGGCCACATTTTCATGGTCTCATCTGTAAGCTGCATGAGAATAATGATTTCTTGTGGCCTATAACAGGGCCTGGCATATAACCATATCCTTATTAAAAAGTTGTACCACTTGTTGCTGTATATACCTTTCTGTCATAATACTCACAGCTACCTACTTAATATCTATCTTCCCCATCAGACTCTATACTCAGATAAACAAGGGATATATCTGTCTTGCTCTCTGGGGTATCATTGGCATCTAGTCTAATACCAAGATATAAATGATCAATAAAAATATAGCAAGTGGAGAAAATTTTTATTTGGTAAAATCCTAGACAAGAAGAGAATGGGGGCCTCCCCGGTAGTGCAGTGGGTTGAGTGCAGTGCTGTAAAGCTGTCCGCAGCCTCTGCAGTGCAGGTTCAATTCCCGGCCAGCCAGGGAGATACCCACATGGCGCAGCAGACCTCTCCTGTCTCGCCCGCTGCTCCCCTCGGCAGTGTATTTCAGTCCATCTGCCTGTTCTGCTCTAAGCTCTTTCTCTGGTGAATCCTTTCACCCTCCTGCACCTCTGGCCTGTCCCCCAGTTCTTATATAAAAGTAAATAAATCTTAAAAAAAAAAGAAGAGAATGGTTGGGAACACCAGGGTAGCTTGACAGGGTGGCCTCAATGCAGGAAGCAGTCCAAATAGCGGTGAAGGTAAAAACTGGGTTCTGTCCCCCAGGTGAAACTGGGCTCATTGGAGACAATAAGAAGATCTCTAAGAAAGAGGCTAAGTTAGGAGCTGGCCAAGATTCTGGAAAGCGATGGAGTAAGAAATATGGAAGATGTTTGATGCGATCCTGGGGCTATGGTGGCTTGAAGGAATTGGGCCTAACTCTCCTTGAGGATGTCAGAGTGGGCCTCACTGAAGCGTGGATGAGTATTCATTGCACAGGCAAAAAGAGAAGATATTCCAGATGAAAGGAATAGATTGGGCAAAGATATAGGAGGAAATAGGTCATGGGTGTGTTCAGAAAATGACTCGTGATTTTATATGACTGAATATAAACTGTCTAGAAGGAAAGAGTAGAGAAAACCGTGTTTGATACAGCAGGGCCAGGTTATTGAAAGACCCATGTTTCTAGCTAAAGAGTTTGGAAAGTATCCTTTAGATAACATAGAGTTATTGAAGGAATTTAGGTAGCAGGATTATATTGTGACATCTGTGTTCTAGAAGACTAAACTGGTGGTAAAGAGGAGGATAGTTTGGTAGGATGAATTATAGCCAGGAGACTGTGCAATAGCCCAGATTGATGATGATAATAATAACTTAACATTTGATTAGCATTTTATCATCTACAACTACTTTTTAATAGTTTAGTTAATGCTCCCCTAAAGCCTGAGTAATAGGCATAAATAATAACGTTCCAGGTTTCAGAGTTGGGGAGACCAAAAAACAATGTAGAGGGATACAGAAATCTCACAGTGAGAGACAGAAAAGGAAGTGGTCAAGTATATGTACTGGTGCAGGCTTTCCTGATTTAAATGGACAATTCCATTTCTTAGCTGGGTGACCTTTGATAAATGACTTAGCTCTGATTTCAGTCTATTGATCCATAAAATGGGGATAAAGATAATAGCTACTCTCTAAGATGGCCAAGGATTGGATGAGTGAGTATGCAAAGAGATCAGAACAACACCTGTCACAAATCATGTACTGTATGACTGCTATAGCTACAAATTGTTTTGAGAGGTGTGATGGCTAATTTTTTGAGTCAACTTGGATTACCAGGTGCCTAGACATTTGGCTAAATATTTTTTCTGGATGTGTGTGTGGCAATATTTCTAAATGAAAATAACATTTGAGGGCCTCCCTGGTGGCACCGGGGGTTAAGACGCAACTTATGAAGCTATTCGCAGCCACTGCAGCACGAGTTTGATCCCCTGCCAGGGAGATACCTACATGGCGCAGCAGACCTTTCCTGTTTTGCCCACTCCTCCCCTCAGCAGCATTTTTCAGTCAATCTGCTTATTCTGTTCCCCACTCTGTCTCTGGTGAATTCTCTCATTCCCCCACCCCCACATCTCTGGCCTGTACCCCAGTTCTCGTATGCATAAATAAATAAATAAATCTATTTTTTTTTAAAAGAAAATATCATTTGAATTGGTAGACTCAGTGAAGCAGTTTGCACTCCCCAATGTGGGTGGACCTCTTCCAATCTGCTGAGGACATGAATAGAACAAAAAGTTGGAGAAAGGAAGAAGTCATCCCTTCCTGCATGATTGCTTGAACTGGGACATGAATCTTTTCTTACCCTCAATGCTCCTGGTTCTCAGGCTTCCTGATTTAGGCTAAGTTACATCACTGGCTTTCTTGAGTTTCCAGTTGGCAGAAAATAGTTTTTGGGACTCCTCAGGATCCAAAGTAACATGAGCCAATTCCTTATAATAAATCTTTCCTATGTATACATTCTATTGGTTCTGTATTTTTTAAGGCCCTGACTAATGTATGAGGTCATTGACAAAGGGCTACATAACTGCAGAGGAGTATGTCACTTCACCTGGAAGAATATGGAAAAGCAGATGAGATGGGAGATATGGATATGAATGTGATGAGTGTCAAAGAGAAGGGAAAGACTTCCAGACAAGGAGAACAGAGTGTGCAAAGGCAAGAAGAAATGAAGGCCATTGCTTGTTGGGGAAGGGTAAAGAGTTTGAAGCATAAAGTATGCATGAAAGATGGTGGTAAGGACCTAGTAGCACAAGTGGGGCACATGATGTTAGCATGATAGGCTGGAACTGGTGCTGAAGATTCTAGAGTTGAAAGTATAATGTCATCAGATTGTCATGTCAAAAGACAGCTGTGGTGTCCACATGTGGAAGGAAGAAACTGCAGAAAGTCCAGGGAGGCAGCGAGCCCTGGCTTGGGGCCAGCACAAGGGCAATGTTGTTGATATGGAAAGCAGGAAACAGATGGGAGGCATTCCTGATTTGGAGCAGACAGAACATGATGCCCAGAACTGGGTGGTGAGGAAATGAGAACTGAGGAGGAAGAAAAGATGACAGATGCCATTTAGACAAAGAATTGAGAGGTGTGTTTAGACTTAGGGTAAGATGACAAGTTGGGCTTTGAATGTGCTGTATAGGAGATGCTTTTCAAACATTCAGATGGAGGTGTCCGGGGCAGTTGCAAAAATGGGTTTGGAGTTTAGAAAGCAAAGTGGGAGGGTGATGGCGATTGAGGAGCCATCAGCATTAAACAGCAGCTGAAGCTATGGATTTGGAAAAGCTTACATAGGAAGTATGTATGATGAGGAGAAGATACCAAACACCCCTCTTCCTCCCCCCCCCCAATATTTCTTGATTTCTTAATTTGGGTCATACACCAAAATCCATATCTAGAATGGGAATACAAAACTCATTTTCTTAACTTCTGGTATACAAAGGGAAGGAGCTGGGGATCAAATCAGTCTTGGTTTTGATTGAGATGCTTAGTACCAATATCAAAGAGAATGAATAGCAGTGAATGAGAATTATACTAGTACTTAAGAACACCTGGTGTTTAGAAAGCATCTTTCTCCAAAGATGCATACAGAAAAAAGGAGTTCCAAGAAACCAGAAAGTTTTCTCTGAGTCGTAAGCCAGAGTGAAAGCTGGCTCCAGTTCTTTCCTTGTGGCCAGATGTCTAACCTGTTTGTCTACATTGGACACCACAATCACATGCATTCTTGGAGCTGCCAATCTTATCTATCAAATGCTGTTTCAAGGCAGCCTAGACATAGAAGATATATGCGTTCGAGAAAGGACTCATTGCAACGAGACTAATTCCTAGAGGAATGTCTGCAGAATTTGCAGTCATACATACTTGGAATCCAAGAGCTGCAGCTGTTACTTAGGAACTGAGTGATATTGAGCTATCATATACCTCAGTTTCCCCAGCCTCACAATAGCTGCCTCAAGGTTGTATGAAGACGCGTTCAATCCACATATGTTTACTGAGGATCTACTACATGTACTACTATGTGTACATTCATTTACTATGTACTATGAGTGAGGTCATTATTCTGATCTCTTTTTTTAAAAATTTATTTTTGCACAGATGAACTGGGGTGTAGACCAGAGGTTCAGGGTGGTGAGAGGATTTTGCAGAGACAGAGTGGGGAGCAGAACAGGCAAATCTACTGAAATACACTGCTGAGGGGAGCAGCAGGTGAGACAGGAGAGGTCTGCTGCTCCTTGTGGGTTAGCTCCCTGCTTAGGAATCAAACTCAGGCCATAGTGGTGATAGGGCTGAGACTTAACCCCTACGCCACCAGGGAGGCGCTGTTCTGATCTCTTGGGCTGTATCAGGAAACAAAACAAAGATGCAATATGTGTTTGTGCTTTTACCTTCCTTAGAGGTGTGGGGGGAGGGGGAAATAAGCAATAAAACAATAGCAGCACAAAATATCTGATATGTTAGACAGTGGTAAGCTCTGGGAAAAAGATAAGGTTATATTTGATCTTTAGCACACTCTCCGGTTAGCACACAGTAGGCAATCTGAGGATTTGTGTGACTAGTTAAGGAGAATAAAGAGCCCGAGGTAGGTGAACAGGCTGCAAATTTTTACAAAAATGTGTCTATTTCTTAAATTTAAATCAGGAATAAGCAAAAAAGTTGCCAGGAAAGGATGAAGGTAGAAGATTATAAGTGAAAAAAAAAGTTGACCCGAAATGCTTTTAAGTGATGTGTAATCAGCAGAATCTATTCTAATGACCACTAATTAAGTTGTCTCTTGCAGGCTCCAGGAGAACACGCTTGCCCAAACAGGTAGACTGTGAAATACACATTATAAGCCCTTCAGTTGAGTTTCATTTTTATTATAATTCAGGGAGCAGTTTAGAAAGGCTAGGATATTTTCTTCTAACAGACATCCTTTGCAGATGTTTGCTGAGTCAGATGTTTGCTGAGTATTTTCTTGTACTCTCCGGTCTTTTAGGGAGACAAAAAGGACAAAACAGAAACTACTTGAGTTAATATAAATAATCAACCTAGAGAATTCAGGTCTTATAAAAGCATGTTTTCCATGTAGATTTTGCCCTGAGGATTTTAAAATGAGTCATTTTAAAATTTAACATTCTCATGTATTTTTAGTTGTATTTTTATGAAAAAAAGTGAACATTTATGAAGAAATGACATTTCATTCTTTGGTCGGCATGAAGGGGTCATGATCAGAGGTTTGGGTCACTCATTTAACAGTTTGACAAACGCTTATGTGGTTAATAATAACAATGAGAGTTAAAAGTTCTTCAGTTGGAACAAGTTGCCATGTCGAACATTTATGTGCAATACCTAATTTAAATTTTTTAAAGGAGGAAACTAAGATTTTTAGAGATTAAATGACTTCACATGGTCAAACAGCTAGGAAGAAGTGGAGCCAGAATTTGAACCTAGCCAGAATTTGAGCCAGAATTTGACTGACTACTCAGTACTTGATTTTAACCATTATTATACATGGCAATTCTCATACCAAATCAAATAACATATGGCCTGGGCCTTGGAGAACCTAATTATTGATGGAAGAGACATATAAGTAAACAAATATGTATAGGACAATATGGAAAGTACTAGACTACTGATAATAGACATGCTCTGGGAACTCAGAAAGAAAGAAGTGTCTACTCAGATTGATTGCAGTGGAGAAATTCTTCCAAAAGTGATATTTAAGGTGGGTGTTGACGGATGAGTAGAAGTTTGGAAGCAAAGGGCAGGGCATGAAGGAAAGAGCATGTTGAGCAAGCTTTCTCTAGCTCTAAAGCCCGTGCTTCAAACACTGTGCTAAACTAACTATCCCCATTCATCTCACGATTAGTCAGATGTTTGCTGAGTATTTTCTTGTATTCTCCGGTCTTTTAGGGAGAAAAAAGGACAAAACAGAAACTACTTGAGTTAATATCAATAATCAACCTAGAGAATTCAGGTCTTATAAAAGCATGTTTTCCATGTAGATTTTGCCCTGAGGATTTTAAAATGAGTCATTTATCTGAACCTTATCCAAGGAGATGAGAAAGCCCTGGCAGGCAGGGTGCATAATGCACTGGGCATTTCTCTGCATATTCCAGAAATGGCTCACAGTGGGCTCCAACCCCTAAACTCCTCAATGAGATGCCTGGCAAACTCTTGAGACCCTAAAGTTTGCAACAGGGAATAGATTAAAATAGGGTTCATGCAGATATTTCAGAACAAGTAGCCAGTGGGGAAAGTGATTGGTGAAAATCACTTGTCTTCTGGACTTGCAGTTGTCTACAAGAAGAGGAAAATGATTGCAGTGGGGACTGTCTAGCCTTGTCCCCCTAAGGGAGTGTTTTATTATAATGGAGTTTTTCTACTCATGTGAGAAATGAAAGTATGTTTGCATTTCCATTGAGTCTTACCCATCACATAGCAGAGCGATGGTCAGCAATAGATGTTCCCGTGCTAGGGACTATACTCAAAATGAAAACCCTTGTGTAAACCTTGGAGCAGCTGGATTTGAGATGTAAAAGCTGAACAAGTTGAACAAGATGTAAAAGCTCTAACTATGACATCCGGGAACACAGCTGGTATTCAATAAGTGTTTGCTAAATTAAATAAAATATTAAAAATAAATAAAATAGTCAATATGTTAGTAAATATGTACTTTCATGTACTACATACATTACATATGTAAGTAAAACAAATTGGACAACTTGATTTTAAACAAAGAAATTCAACAAGTGTATTGATTTTCCCTCAGTACAGGCATTTTAATTAAATTAATGATTTTTTTTTCTAATTGCAAAGGAAAAAAGAATCGCACATTTGAAGCAAAAGGAACAGTATGTGCAGTGGTCCTGAGGGAGTCTGGTGCTCCCAGGAAAAGTTCTCCAGAGGGTACCTCACCCCTGGAGTGCAGGGGTAAAAGGGGGATGGTGCCCAAAGTGGGGGCTGATATTGGGAGGTTCTGACATGACTTGTAGTTTAGGAATTAAGAATAATGGGAATACTGATGGTAAAGGTAGAGGATGACTTAACGTTTTCATTGGCCCATGCTGGCTACTAAATGCAGATTAGATTTCAGGGAGCAACAGTTGATGTTAGGATCATTGCTTGGGGAACTTGCAGCCTTCCAAGGGACATGGGGAGTGGCAGGATAGTGGAGAGATGGAATGGATTAGAAAGTAGACAGGTGGAACCCACAGCTCTCGAGGGAGAGGGAGAAATCATCATTGACTCCTAGGATTTTCATTTGAGTAATGATGGTGTCATGTACTGAGACAAAAAACCAATGGAGATGATAATGTCCAGAGGGAAAGATCTGAAGGTTAGTTCTGGACTGAGTAGATTTTTTTTTTTATTTCTTGAGTGACGTATGTGTATTTGTGTATATATATGTGTGGCGTGTGCATATGTATATTATAAATAAAATCATAGTATTGTACTGCATAGCTGGTATCAAGCAATGTATAGAGAAGCTGATATACCATGACACAGGGTTTTGAGAAACATAAGAAGCTCTATTGCAAAATCAATTGGCAAAGAGACAAGACGTAAACTGCAATATGCCTCTCTGATTAAGAAAGGGAATAAAGTTATATAGGTTTTGGGGACCAAGCTTGAGAATAGAGTAGTTAAATTTTATTGGCTAAGGACAAAGAAATGTGGACTTGGCTGAAGTTTATGGACTAGTTATAGGGCAGTTCATGGACAAAGAAGAATGAAGAGGCTTTTCTTCAATAACTGGATTTTTTAATTTCCATTGGTGGACCCCTTGCCTCTGGATAGATCCTCTCCCCTGCATTTGTGTCTCCTCTCTCCAGCCAGCTTTGGAGCTCAGCTCACTATTAGTCATTTCTACTTGCTCAGTGGGTCATCTGGAAATTTGAATTTTGGATACAAACAATTTGAAATTTGGATTAAGTTTCAGGTATCCATCTTTGAGAATTAACTTGTATATATACAGTATTTAGTTCACTGCTAAAAGTTCAGTTCTATCCTTCACCATAATATTGTCCCCTTTTTCTCCAATTTACCCACCCTCTTCCTCCTTCTCTTTTGGTAATAACTAATCAGTCTTATAGTCCAAAAGTTTATTTTTGCTTTATTTAGTCCATCTGTTTTTTTCTCTATATAACACATGTGAGTAAATCATATGTATTTGTCTTTTTCTGTCCTGCTCAATGCATTAAAGCATAATTCCCTGTAAGTCCATCCATAAT
Organism: Talpa occidentalis; assembly: GCF_014898055.3. Taxonomy (NCBI): domain Eukaryota; kingdom Metazoa; phylum Chordata; class Mammalia; order Eulipotyphla; family Talpidae; genus Talpa; species Talpa occidentalis. The sequence continues at coordinate 28,922,085 of NW_023603184.1, forward strand.
GTTGCAAAGGATTTCATCTTTTTCATAGCTGAGTAGTATTCCATTGTGTATATATACTACATCTTCTTTATTCATTCATCAGCTGATGTGTACTTTGGTTGTTTCCAATTCTTGGCTATTGTAAAGAGTGGTGCAGTAAATATAAGGGTATATAGATCTCTTTGAATTAGTGTTTGTATTTTTTGAGTGAACACCCACAAGATAACTGGGTTGTATAGAATTTCTATATTTTTTTTGAGAACTCTCTATACTGCTTTCCATAAGGGTCTTACCAATTTACAATCTCATCAAGTGTATAATGTTCCTTTCTCTTCATACCTTCTCCAACACTTGCTTCTTATTTTTGGATAATAACCATTTTCACAGATGTGAGCTGATATCTCCTAGTTTTGATTTTCATTTCTCTAATAATAAGAGATGATAAACATCTTTTCCTGATTCCATTGGCCATGGGCATCTGTTCTTTGGAAAAGTGTCTATTCATAACCTCTGCCCATTTAAAGTTTTTTTGTCATTGATTTTTATGAACTCTTTCTATATTTCGTATATTTACCCCTGTCAGAAGTATGATGTATAAATATCTTTTCCCATTCAGTAGGATATCTTTTTGTTTTGATGCATGTTTCTTTTGCTATGCAGAGGTTTTTCAGTTTGATGAGCTCCAGTTTCTTATTTTGTTTTTGTTTTCCTTGCCATTGGAATTGACCACCCCCCACCAAACATCTCTAAGGCTGATGTTAAGGAGCAAATCGATTATGTTTTTTCTCTATGTATTTCATAGTTTCAAGTCTTATGTCCAAACTTTAATTAACTTTTTAATAAGTTTGTGTGTATGATATTAACTTGAGTCTAGCTTCACTCTTTTGCACGTCTAGTTTCCCCAAGACCATTTATTGAAGAGATTTTCCTTGCCCCATTGTAAACTTGCGGCTCCTTTGTCATAAATTAATTGTCCACATGTGTGGTTTTATTTCTGGGCTTTCAGTTATGTTCCACTGATCTATATATCTGTTTTCATTCCAATACTAAGTGTTTTAATTACTATTGCTTTGTAGTAATTAAAGTTGGGGAACATCTACCTCCATTATGTTCTTTTTTTTCTCAGAAGTATTTTTGCCAAATAAGTGTCATGATTTTTTTTCTATCTCTATGAAGAAAGCTGTTGGGATTTTAATAGGCATTGCATCTGATTTTGTGTATTGCTTTAGGTTATATTAATGATGTTAATTCTTCCAGTCCATGAGCACAGAATACCTTTTCATCTTTTTGTGATTCCTTCTATTTGTTTTGACAATGTCTTTTAGTTTCTTATAGTTTCAGTGCACAGGACTTTCGCTACTTTGGTTAAATTTATTCCAAGATATTTAATTCTTTTTTGATGTAATTATAGATGGGATTATTTTTATTTCTCTTTCTGCTAGTTTATTATTTAGCAAGCTATTTTTTAATCAAAAGATTCCCTGTTTATATTTCTCTGATAACCTATAGAATTTCCATATTTTAATGGCTGTGTGATATTCTAATACTTGGACAAACCATTATTTTCTACTTAAAATTTTTAAATTATGACATATTTGAAAGTATAAAAGCACAAATATAGATGTCCATTGTGTTTATCACCTAGGTTTAATAAGTGTTAACATTTGACATATTAGTCTCAGATCTCTTTATTTTGAATTTAAAGAAAAAAATAGTTCAGATTTATATATTCCCCTACTCCCACATCCCTTCTTCCTTCTCCAGAGCTGACCATCTTTAAGTTGGTATGTAGGATTTCTGGTCATGTTTTGGTACTTTCTGATATGTGTTTTCTTCTGTAAAGAATTTGTAGCAGTTTTATCTAAAAATTCACATGCATTGCTTCATACAGTTACATATTCTTTTGCAACTACTCTTTTCTACTTAACATTGTATGTGTGTGTGTATCTATAGATATGACATTTATCCAGCTTTAGAAAAAGTCTTCTATTACTGGACACTTTCATTTTATTTTTAATCTGCATTATTCCAAAATGAATATAGTGTGGTTGACATAGATACAACCTTGGAGACATCAGCTTGAAATGCTCTTTCACCAGTGCCATCAGTGACTACTAGCATGAAAACCACTACATGTATATTTCCTGAACCTAATCCTGGAATGCCATCCTTGGATATTAAGCCACGAAAGCCACAGCGGGCCATGCCGAACAGGTGTTATGTAATGTTACATTCTGTAAGAATGCCCTCGAAGCTGCTTTGTCATCACATCAACTCAGAACAGGAACAAAGCTGTTGAATGAGAGGCAAGTTGCAGAGCCTGGGCTGTTTCTTCTGGGTTGGGTGTTGATGGAGCTGCTTGCTCGAATTGCCCCGCTCTTCATCTTGGCCCTTTTAAACCTTTGTTAATTGCTTGACTCTGGAGTCGACTAGCCAGTTCTTACATCAAACACTCATCCTGCACCCACAGAACTTCTCTTCTCCTCCTCCTCCTTTTTTTTCTATTTCTTTTTAATGTACACCCTGCACCTCCCAGCTTAAAAAAAAAAAAAAATTCTGAATGCTTTCAGTCTCAAACAAAGCTTTATAGATTTGTTGGCAGGAAATCCAGAGTGGAATTTGCCATTAAATTGTAGTAAAGCAACTCTTCAAACAACCTGTACTGAACAATCAAACACTTTAAAATGTCAATCCCCAACAAAAGCATGCATTATCCCTGGAGAACCCCCAGTGGCACTAACCTTCTTAGAGTGGGAAGAGTTTACAAAAACCAAACTATTTCATTTCACCAGCTGAACAGAACTTTTCACAATCCGTCAAAAGTAAGGCTTCCAAATAGCACGTTTCAACTCAAGTAACTTCTTAATGGGTAAGTTTTCTACTCTTAGGGAAAAGTGACATTTCTCTTTTTTAATTGAGAAGGAAGTTTTCAAAATGACATAGTCAAGTAAAATGTCTGGTAGCAATTTTTTTTTTTTTTAAAGAGGCACGTATTTTATTCATTTATTTATTTATTTGTTTGTTTGTTTGTTTTTGTTTATACATGCACTGGGTACAGTCAGAAGCACGGGAGGGTGAGAGAATTCACCAGAGCCAGAGCGGGGAGCAGAGCAGGCAGAAGGACCGAAGTACACTGCTGAGGGGAGCAGCGGGCGGCAGGAGAGGTCTGCGCGCCATGTGGGACCCTCCTCCGGTGGCCGGGGAGCAGCCGGGGATCGAACCTGTGCCGCAGAGGCCGCGGGCAGCTTCGCAACCCAGCGCTCAACCGCTGCGCCACTGGGGAGGCCCTCTGGTAGCAATTTTGCTCCAATTCTCATACTTCTCAGATTCTGGAATACAATAGCTAATGTTTATTGAGCACAAATAAGGTGCCAGGGGCTGTTAATTAAATTGCACAACAAACCCATAAGGTAGATATTGCCATTATCTCCAGTCTAGATGGGGGAATTGGGGGTATAACAGAGTAAAAGGAACATATTCAAGGCCATGAGGCTTATAAGAAAAGGAAATAAGATTTAAGCTCAGGAAGCTGGACTTCAAAGCTCATGTTCTAAAGTTATCATTGACTTAATGAATTCTGGAAAAGCTAAATTTTCAATGTGATAGAAAAGAGGAGTAACCAGGAATGAGCACCCATATGCTCTTTATTTACTTCTCTCAACACCTTTATGAGCTTTGTTTTCTTCCCTAATTTATGTATGAGAAGGTACAATCTCCAAGGGTTCATCTGCAGACACCAAGTGGTTGGCTTAGGATATGAATTCAGATGCGGTAAAAAGAGCTGGAGTATCCTGCCTTTCAAGAAAGGATTGCACACATAGTAGGTCCCCAGCAATGCTTTAGATTTTATAGGCCTACAACTTCTTTTGTTCCCTTTCTAATGCAAAGGATACAACTGTGAATCAGTGGGAGAATGTCTGACTCAGTTTGTAAATTTTTTTAAATAAAGGAAGTATTAATTTATAACCCAGATAGAAGAACCTGCAAATAAATCAAATTGTCTCATTATAAAAGATAATAATAATAATAAAAGACTAGCTGGTAGACAGGATCTGTGAGTCTGCTGATTTCCCCTCTGTAATTGCTAATAGCTTTGTTAATGCAATAGGCCATATATATGGCATATGCATGTATGATATATATCAGTCATATAAGCATATAGAAGTAAAACTGTTTTGTTCTAATATAGGGGTGAAGTTGGAGGCTTTCAGTCACCAGGGTGAAAGAATTCACCAGAGATAGAGAACAGAAAAGATGGATTTGTTGAAATATCCTGCAAGGCGGTAAGGAGTGAGAAGGGAGATATTTCTTAGCACGGGGCTCTCTTTATAACTTATTTTCATGACAGGGGACGGGGTGGGAGATGGGGGGATTTGGTCTCTGCCGGTTGTTATTTGCCGGGACTTACTTCAGCTTTGGGTTGGCCTTCCACACAGGAGTTGTTCTGCCTGGTTCTGTTTGTCCTCTTTCTATGTTTCCTTGGAATTCTCTGTAGCCCCCTATTAGTCATGTGGACCCATGGCCAGACTCCCATGGCAATCCTGTAGGCATCGCTTTCTCCCCTGTTTTGCATCTTCCAGCATTGCTCAGCCAAGCAAAGTGCAGAGACTAAGTTTTAACTCTATTAAATGATAACCCTACAAAACCCATTAATTAACCACAAAGGTGCCCTCACCTTAACCCTGCCTCCCTAGCAACTAGAATTTTCATTTCTCTTACTTCAGATATTCTTCAGAATTTTCTCATACATTCCCTCACACACATCCAGAGGCCTTCCAATGGGTTATTTTGTACAAAAGCCAACATTATGTAAAATCGGTGTATGGAACCAGGTAACAGGGGATGTGGCAACTGGCCTAGTTGCTGCTCTCCGGCTCCAGTCAGGCAAGGAGAGAGGAAAAGGCAAATCCCCACCAAGTTTTCCTCAGGCCCCAGGGCAATTGTCAAGGGAACCTGGTCAAGGGAACTTCAGTCTGACCAAACCACCCAGTGGGCAGGCACTGACTCCTGGCAAGGACCGGGGTGAACTCTCCATGAGGGAGGTTCCAGAGGCAGTGGGTGGGGCAGTCCAGGAGAAGCCACAGCCTCCTCTGTCAACAAGCTGGGGGGATGTGTCATTTGTTGTTTCAGTCTCTAGGCCTGGCACGGCATTCAGGAGGAGAGATGGGGAAGGAGGGGCAGGTGGAGGAAGAATTTGTTCCAGCTCCAGAGCTGGCTAGGAAACCTTGCTACAAATGCAAACAGAGGGAGTTTTTGCAATAAAGAACGCTTTCATCACTTTTAAAAGGTGTGTATATCCATAATAAAAACACTCAGAGAACGAAGAGGCCCCTAATGGAGTCCACACTGCTGTGGAAACAAAGCCCTCCATTGCTCCCACTGTCTTCCTCTCAGAAGTGTACCTGACACCAGGTGACTTGGCAGAGCCTCTTTGAAAGGATTCAGAACCTCAGAGTACACTTGACAGATTCTCTGAGGTGTCTGTGCCATTATACTCCCTGTTTTCATTTATCCTGCACACAATAGATGAATTAAAAAAAAAAAAAAAAACTTGAATTCAAGCAGAGAAATCCTGTTGAGGGCTCTGAGCAGCGCAAAAGCCATAAAAGGGTGAAGCATTTGAACAGCACTTAAAAGCTAAGTTGACCCAATTCTAAAATTCTAATTTTGCCAAGTACAGATTTAAGTCTCCCGTTCACATATAGCCATACCACATGCTACTTAAGACACAGACATTTTAAAGCAACTCTAGACCTTTTCACTCCCTGGGAGATGAAAGTTTCCACATTTATAATCTGACACACAAAGCAAAAGATCCTATTGTACGTTGAATTTGAAGTCAAAATTTTTAGGATTCACAGACTTAGCCTAGGTGCCTTGTGGTTATTAGAGAAAACTCCCAGTTTCCATGGGAAGAACAGGTGAGCTCATGATGACCAGGAGACCTGGAAAATGCAGGTTCCAAGCAAGATGATGTCTTAGGACACAAATTAGCACTTCCTGGCCCCCGCGCTGTGTCTTGTAAGTGTTTATCAGGCTGTGAACCTACAGAGGTGTAAGCCACTCCTTGGGTATGGCTGGAGCAGTTCACAGTCTGTTTCTGTTATCCTGGTGATTTCTGTCAAAGGCAGGAAGAGTATTTTTTGTTGCTGTATCTCCTCATCGCAGTGGAGTGGCTAGTGCACCATAGAGACTCGGATAATTGTTTCTAAATGAATTAAGGAACACCCTCAACTTGACCACAATAACTTGCTTCCTGATTATTGTACCCCAGAAAATGACAGGACAACACCAGAGCCCACCGATCAATCATAGCATCACCAAGGGTGAGATTATCAGCGCTTTGCCTCTAGATGTGGTCCAGTGTGAAACACATAGGGCACCACCTCCAAGAATCATTGCCAAAACCTGCAGCAGATAAATGGTTAAAGGCAACTCCTAGTTTACAGGGATTATGGGGTAGAGTTAGCAGGTTAGATTTCACCACACAAAAATAAATAGACTGAGCTAGAATGTGGGACTTTCTACAGGACAATGGATCTGATTCCCCCAAAGCATTGGCATTAAAAATCAAGGGAGGGGCTTGGGAAAGAGAAACTCCCTAGCCTAAAAAGACTTAAGAGACATAATAACCAAATGTAGTGGATGGAATTATGATTCAAACAAATCCATAGTTTAGAAAGAAAAAGAAAAAAAAGACAGAGAAATTTAAATGTGGACTTAGTATTAGGTGATGCCAAGAAATTGTTGACAAGCATGTTGGGGTATAAGTCGTGGTTAGGTTTAAAAAATACCCATTTAGGGCCTCTTCGGTGGTGCAACGTTTGAGCGCTGGGTTGCGAAGCTGCCCACGGCCTCTGCGGCACCGGTTCGATCACTGGCTGCTCCCCGGCCACCAGAGGAGGGTCCCACATGGCGCGCAGACCTCTCCTGCCACCCGCTGCTCCCCTCAGCAGTGTACTTTGGTCCTTCTGCCTGCTCTGCTCCTCGCTCTGGCTCTGGTGAGTTCTCTCACCCTCCCACGCTTCTGACTGTACCCAGTGCTTGTATAAATAAATAAATATATATATAAAAATAAATCTAAAAAAAAAAGATTTAAAAAACGCATACTGAAGTAGGGAATGCAATGCCAGAACAAGGGGGGAATTATATTAAGAAAAAAAGATAGACGAAGTCAACGCAGCAAAATCTTGCTAATTGTTGGGTACATGGGTTCATTATGCTTGTTCCTCTACTAGATCATTATACAATTATACCGCTATAATTGCACGCTCAAAATTTTTCATTAAAATTTACAAAGTGAAAAAAGAGGACAGAACATTAATGCAAAAGATTCTGTTTCCCCATCTTGCCAGTCTTCTGCAACAGCGGTCAAATTTGAGAATCTCAGTTTTCTAAATGCCTTTCTATCATGCCAAAGCTGGATGGTGAATTTCACATGCTCGATGATAATTTACTAGTCTTTAGGACTATTCTTTATTCTCTAGCTTTTTACCTTTTCGATTTGGTCTGAAAATAACTAAAACAGACTTCAAACCTTCTAATCCTGGTGCTAGACAACATTGTCAGGTCAGGGAGGGGCAGGTGGAGAAAGGAGGGCAGGTCTGGTGGGGGAGCAGTTACAGGAGGGAGCAGAGTGCCAAAGTTCTTGCCTTTGTGAGATTTACACAATTTCCTCTAGGCAATGTCTTGAAGACTTGCTTATGAACCAGCCTAAGCAAGGAGAAGCAACAACAAAACAAAAGATAAAAACAAAACCAGGTACCTGGGAGATAGCAGAAAGGCATTGGTGTTGGAATGAGGAGTTGGCTGGGAGTTCCACTTTTATCACTGGCAGCTGGATGACTTAATCGCTCTCAGCTTCAGGCCCTTCACCTGTAAAACGAAGATGACACCACCCTGTTCCAATGTAGCTGTGAGCAGATGAGGACGCAGGTGAAAGTCCCTAGCTTGGATCTGGACCCTTGACAGCTACTCGGTGAAGGGGAAGTGGATCTGAGTGTGGAAAAAAGATTACTATGGAGCACCTCTATGTGCTAGGCATCTTTATAGTGGGAATATGAGGGTTCATAAAATAAGGTTATTGCCTTTAAGAAACTCTTGTTTTTGTACGTATTTGGAGGTGGAAGCAAAGGGAGCCAGGTTATAGAAGTGGGCTAATATTCGTTGCAAGTCTGCTGTGAGATGGTTACTCGGCTCTACATTTTATCTGTTATTTTATCCTCACAAGGTCACTCCAAAATATTTTTCGCTTTGCCAAGGTGGAAACCTGTTCAGAGATGCTTCCCGTATTCGCCAAGATCACACAGCTAATGTGTAGCCAAGTCAGAAATTGAAGTCTCCTCAAACCTCCCATCTACCCTCATCCTCCATGGTTCGAAGCAAGGTGATAGAAACTTCCCTGTCCTATCCCAACTGAATAACAGATCTGACTACACCAGCAGCCAGCCTGCTATTTTTCCCTCCTGTTTGATAGAGAACAGGTGCTTCTTGGTATCACAAGGATTCTGAATCCCACAATTTCTCTTGGACTTTACAGAGTCCTTCCAACCGGATCCTTCCCTTCAGCATTTAACAGTAGCTCTCCTGCATAAGAAAAACCTTTTCCAGCTCCCAATAACTCTCTGGCTCTCACTCCCTCTCTCTACCTCCCTTCTCACAGAAGCTCCTTGAAAAATCTCTCTACACATAAAAGTACTCCATCTACTGCCTCACTTTCCATTACTCTGACCCACTCCAGTCAGCTTCCTGCTTCTACTCCACTAAAGCCACTCAAGCCAAGGTTACCAATGGCCTCCATTCTTCCCAATTCTTTCATGTGTGTGACTGATTTATTTTTAAAAATTACTCTTCATAGAGATAAATCATACCACACTGCTGTTAATTTTATCCAGGTTTTTTAAATTAAAAAATGAACTTTCAAAACATCTTATTTGAGATATAATTCACATACTATAGCCTTTGCCCATTGAAAGCGTACAATTCAATTGCTTTTGTTTATTGACAGAATTTTGAAATCATCACAACTCAAGTTTATAGACATTTTTGTTGCCCCCAAATAGACCCTCACCCATTAGCAATCACCCCCTGCTCCCTTCTCTTCTAGTCCTAGGCAACCACCAATCTATTTTCTGTTTCTACGGATGTGCCTGTTCTGGACATTTAATATAAATGGAATCATATGTGACTGGCTTCTTTGAATTAGTGAGATATGGATCACTGCTTCCTTCTTCTTCATTGTCAAGTAATAACCCATTGTGTAGCTATACCACATTTTATTTGTCTATCCATCAGTTCATAAACATTTGCCTATTATTTACTATTGGACTATTATGAATGCTGCTAATAAATATTCACGTACACATTTCTTATATGGACATGTTATCATTCTCTTGGAGATATATATATATATATATATATATATATATATATATGGATTTGCACAGCCCCATTAAAATCTGAGAAACTGCCAGCTTATTTTCCAAAGAAGTTTCTCCATTTTACATTCTACTAGCCATGAATGAGGGTTCCGATTTCTGCACAGTCCTCTTAACCCTGGCTATTGTTTATCTTTGGTTTTTAGGTGGTTTTTTTTTTTGTCCACAATTTCTTTTATAACATTGACATGTTGAAGAACTCAACTCTTATGCCCTGTGTGTTAATATGACAGTCTTCATTTTAATTTTATCTGGTATTTCCTCATGATTCAGTTGATACATCTTGGCTGGAACATTTCATAGGTGATACTGTGTCCTTCCCACAGTGTCACACCTGGAAGCTTATGACATCCATTTGTCTACCTTGGTGATGTTAATTTTGATCACCTGGTAAAAGTGTTGCTCAATTTCTCCACTCTATTTTTTTTTCTTCCTTGCAAATAGTAAATAATGTGTGTGGGAAACACTTATGGTGGTTCAAATATTCTGCTTTTAGTTGAAATTTCCACCTAGATTTTGCTCCAGTGATGGTTCTTGTCTAATCCTATCTTTGTTATGATGATTATAAAAAGAATATTTTTCTAACCACAGCCCTTCTCCACATTTGTCAGCTGATCTTGGCATTTTACTATATGCAATCACTCTCCCTTCTCCATTTATTACTTTTTCTATTCATTATTGGTAAAGACATGTTAATTCCTGTTTCCCCCAAAAACTTCATAATTCATTACTATACTTAATTGATGTAGCCATGGAATTTCTAAACTCGTACCTACACCAATATCACCCAGCCTCTTTCTTCAGGATTTTCTATTTTATGGCCCAATAATACGTTCGAGGCACATTTTGTCACTACCTCATTTCAATTTTGAAATCAGTTTTTTCTCTGAGGAGCCTGTTTCATCTAGTGGGGAATTATGTCAGAAACCAAAGATCTGGGTGACATATAACCTTACTGCTTTGAGGGTGTCTTGCTTCTTGACCCTTTCAGTATATACATGTGTATATAAATATCCACATTCATACATACATATTTATGTATGTTTCATGTGTGCATATGAAACATGTATGTCCATAATATACACATGCTTTAGAAATTGATTTTACAATTGAATGTCTCCACTTCCATTCCCATGGGATTCTTCAAATATTTCTATTTATTTCAAATTTATTCTTTAAATATTTCTCTCTGTATTTGTATCTCCCTTCTCCCACTGTGAAAACCCTGAATTTTAACATCAATTTGTTCACTTCTCAATTATAAATACAAATATAATAGTTTCATAATTGTTTCACCTGTACCACACAGTATCCAAGTAAAAACTGAGTTTATAACTTTTTAAAATTCATTAAAATTTTAAAGTGGGTGTAGCGGCAGGAAGGGCCAGAGCAGGATCTCTATGATGGGGCAGATGGGTGAAGGAGGAGTTCTAGAGCACTCGGTGGCTTTTTCAGGGTTTTATTGGGATTTTACCAGGTACACAGCAGGCAGGGGTGCTGGGGAGGGCTGGGAGGCTGGCTGGTCTCCCAGCCCCAGGCGCATATTCATTCTTTCTGGACGCTCCAGGGTTTTCTTGTGGCCTCTGCTGCTCTGCCCATCCTCTTTCGCTCAGCTGGCCTCCCCATGATGCTGCCCTTATAAGCACAGTCTTAGCCCAGGTGTATCCCACCTATGTATGCCCACACCCTACTCCAGGTACCGCCATCAGGCATGCATTCAGGGCCTCAGGGATTCATCATCAATCCTAAAGGCAGGAGGGCAGAAAAGCCTGATACTTTACTTACCCTACAGTGGGTAATAATGAGATATCTGAAAAATATCCTGGGCACCCAGAAACTCTTGATCAACTATGCTAAGCCTGAAATAAAAAGTTCAATTCTCAGTTTGAAGTTGGATTTTTTTGTTATTTTCTTTTTAGGGTAGAAAGGCATCTGTAGTTTTGCGAGGAGCAAAACTCTTTAATTGAAGACCTGTTTGCAAATTCATCGTGTGATCCCAGAACTTATTCAAATAGGCATTTATGCTCAATATGTCTTGAGTTTGGCCTTGTTGGAGCATGCCAGCAGACAGCACAACCACCAGCTTCATTTTGTTAAGATAGACTGTGCCAAATTGATCACAACAGCAGATCTGCTTTACAATCCAAGGAAATAACTCCCTGTTCTTTCAGGTGAGACTGCAATCTGCCTGTCCTCTTTGTTCTTCAAATAAGTAGTAAGAGCACCAGAATATGTCTTAAAGTAAGCGTGTTATGCAATTTGCAGCAACATGGATGGAGCTGGAAGGGATCATGCTCAGCGAAATAAGCCAGAAAGAAAAAGAAAAATACTGGATGGTCTCACTCATAGCAGGAATCTAGAAAACCAAAATAAGGGACCAGGAAAAAGAATAACTGTAAGAAAGAAAATATCAAAATCAACAAACAACTATGAATCAGAGACACTCTATGGGGGTGGGAGGCGGGGAAAGGAGGGCTTGGGGTCAAAATAAGGGGGTTGCAATTGTATGGGGAATAGAAAAAATAAAATGTGAAAAAAATAATATTGTGTAGCATAAAAAATGAAATATACAATGTTAAATCTGACAGAAGATATTCAAGATGTACACATTAAAAACTATGACATAAGTATATGAGAAAATATGTATGTTTACAAATCAAGAATAAATATGGTTAATATGTCAAAAAAAAAAATAAAGTAAGCGTGTTAGGGGGAAAGGATGTCCTGAGCAAACTCCATAGAGGCTTTGTGGACTCCACCCCCACTCCAGACCAAAGCCACGAAGACACTGGAAATGACAAATCCCATCATCACCAAAGGGAAGGTCGCTGGGACCAGAGGAGGTGGTTAAGCAGCCAGATTTGGTATAAAACCAGACACATGGGCCTCGGCTCTTCGCCAGCTCTCAGGGTGCCATTGGGATTCCAGGTCAGCAGAACAAGTAGGAGGCATTCATGAGTTTATCTCCCTCTTTTTCTCCCCTAGTTATTCATTTCTTCATTTTCCCTTTCTTTTGTAAATAAACCTTTTATCACCCTTTTGTGTGTGTGTGCAGTTGGGTATTAATAAGTCCTTTTTAAGCGCACAGGTGAGGACCCACAGTCCGTTTAATATCCGGGTTGCCCTGTAACAAGCACATGCCAATTTTTTTTTTAATAATAAATTTTATTTTTATATTCCCCATACAATTGCAGCCCCCCCCATTCTGACCCCAATCCCTCCCCTCCCGCCCCCGCCCCCCTAAAAGTGTCTCTGGTTCATAGTTTTTGTTGATTTTGATTTTCACTTTCTTATAGTTATTCATTTTCCTGGCCCCTTATTTAAGTTTTCTAGATTCCTGCTATGAGTGAGACCATCCGGTATTTTTCTTTTTCTTTCTGGCTTATTTCGCTGAGCATGATCCCTTCCAGCGCCATCCATGTTGCTGCAAATTGCATGTGTTTATCTTTTTTGAATGCTAAGTAATATTCCATGGTATATATGTACCACATCTTCTTGATCCAGTCATCTATTTTTGGGCATTTGGGTGGTTTCCAAAGCTTAGCTATTGTAAACAGAAGCACATGCCAATTTCAAGATAAACTCAATTCCTGCACACTCTTCACTATTATTCCATGATCACTCGTGTATCTTTTGTTTCAATTTATTGGGAACCCCCCATGTTTGTTGACTTCTAGCGGTGATGGCCAGAATCATTAGCACTGAATAAATGACTGGGAGCTGTGGACTAAAAGAAGATCACCTCCCAATCTGTAGCGTATGATAGGAACTACTAAAAAACAAAAACAATGGAACCACCCCTAATCTGGTTATTTTGTTTATTTATTTATTTATTTTTAATAGAGGCATGTTTTATTTGTTTATTTGTTTTTGTTTATACAAGCACTGGGTACAGTGAGAAGCGCGGGAGGGTGAGAGAATTCACCAGAGCCAGAGTGGGGAGCAGAGCAGGCAGAAGGAACGAAGTACACTGCTGAGGGGAGCAGCGGGCGGCAGGAGAGGTCTGCACGCCATGTGGGACCCTCCTCTGGTGGCCGGGGAGCAGCCGGGGATCGAACCCGCGCTGCAGAGGCCGCGGGCAGCTTCGCAACCCAGCGCTCAACCGCTGCGCCACCGGGGAGGGGAGGCCCCCACCCCTAATCTGGTTAAAAACTAAACAGAATAGGAAGGCGATTGAAGGTCGTGGCCCAGGCACATCCTGGGCGGGCATCAGCATGTCCCTACATGCCCAGACTTGTCCCCCAACGAGGAGAAGCTAAACCAATCACCGCTTGACAAACTTTCCACCAATCAGAACTGCACTAACAAAAAGACTGATTTGCATAAAGCGGACCAGAGTGTAACCTAGTCCTGCTCCTTGTGTATATAAGCCCACCCCACCGAGGCAGGCCCGGCAGTCAGTGCTAGTGCTGTTTAGGGCTAGTGGTCACTTGTAGCCCGCAATGAACAGTTTTTACCTGTGTCGTTAAGCCTGAAAGGCTTCCTCTTCGTGGTGTGCGGAGATGAGGCTGAAGTTATGTGGCCGAAGCTCTGTTACCACCCAAAACATTTTCAAGAGGGAGGGACTCATCCTCCCAGCGACAGGGAGTGTTTCCAGAAGGATCCCCCCCAGGGGACGCCCTTTCTGCGAATTGTCCTGACTGGTGACAACGGTCTCCCCAGTCACAACTTCAGTGGCAGCCTGCATCTAGGGACCTAGCCAACGTGGGGTAGAAAGGCCTGTAGGGTAAGGAAAAAGTATCAGGCTTTTCTGCCCTCCCGCCATTAGGATAGATGAGGGAACCCTGTGGTCCTGGATGCCTGCCTGATGGCGGGCACCTGAAGTGGGTACACCTGGGCTGAGAGACTGAGTTTATAAGGGTGGCGTCGCGGGGACGCCAGCAGAAGCCAAGAATGAACAGAAGCGGAGAGAAGAAGAGAACCAGAGAGAATGCCAGAGAGCTCAGATAGAGTGAGGATTTGCTGGGGCTGGGAGGACTCCCAGCCTCCCGGCCCTGCAACACCCCTGCCTGCCATGTGCCTGGTAAATCTAAATAAAAGAGCCGCAGAAGCCACTGAGGACTCTGACTCCTCCTTTACCCGGTCTGCTGGATCAGAAAACCTGCACTGTGCCCCTTCCTGCCTCTACAGGTCGGATCCGCAGTTTGGGAAAGGTATGTGAGGTTGCTGAGATGTTTGTTGGGGCAGCTCTGCTACTCTCTACTTCTCCCTCCACCCACTGTGCTTTCTTATTCCTTCCACAGGCCTCAATCCTAAAACCACTGCTGTTTTTATTTCCTGCAAACTAATCCCAGAATGTGTCTCCCAAGGAATGGAGCCCAAGATGTGTCCAGTCAGAGAAAGCATCCTGGAAAGAGCTACATCTGGCTGAGTTTGGGAAGCTAAAGGTGAGCCAGTGTGTGTGATTTATTTCAGGAATCAATATAAGTGAAGGCCCAGAGAACTTAAAAGACTACTCATTGTTCTGCAAACTTTCCCCCATCTAGGATCTTCATAGCTTTTATTAAATGAGTGAATAGTGATCGGTGACCTTTTTCTTTCTATGATTGTGGATTGTTTTTTTTTTTAATAACGAAAGAGCAGGAACAAACCACACCAAACAGGAGTAATAAAGGCTATCGTTTAATGAGCACTTACTAATTTGCCAGGCATTGTATCATTATCCCCTTGTTTAATTCTCATAATACTGCTATGAGGAAGATACTGTTGTTAATCCAATTTTATACTTTAAGAGGCTTAGCCATGGTGAGAAACAACCCTGTGGTCAAATACCTAGTGAGACATGGCCACCCAAACTACAGACTTCCCAGGATAGAGAACCACCAAGGATCATAGAAGAGATTTGGCAGAGCCCACAGGTCATTACCACTCATGTGGACCTGGGCCTGGCCTCATGGTAGGGTCTACCTCAGGCAGCTTGAAGTTGGGAGTGAGACCAGACTGCTGCTCAGCTGCTGCCTCTTCAGCTTAGGGCAGTGGTGTTAAACTGAATAAGCTTAGCTGCTGGTGAGACAGCCTTGGTACTGGAGCTTCAGAGCACTAAAACTAAGAGACTTGATGAACGAGTTTTTCTTGTCTTTGGAAAAGAAGGTGCCAGCGTAAGGGTAATACTTACAGATCATTCAGAGATGTTTTTTCAGGAAACAGTATGGGTTCAAAAAGAGTGGAACTGGAGAGGTGTAAAGGAAAGCCTTTTAAAAGAGAAACCCTGTGTGTGGGTATTCCTCGCAGATGGGGTTTTGTGCAGGCAACATGCACCATGCCTCTTAATTCTTTTGTTCATCCATACAATCATTTGTTCAGCAGTAACCATTGGGTGCCTCCTGTATGCCAAGCACAGTTTAGGGCACTGCAGTGAAGCAGACATTCAAGGCCCCGGCTCTCACAGAGCTCATATCATAGTGGGGGAGGAGCGGCCTACTTACCTCAGCTATCTCTGGTCCTGTCAGTTTGTGCTAAGCCTGGTAGGATAATGTAGGTGGCTTCATTCATTGCTTATTCAAGTCATGGTTCCTGGGGTTCTGCTGCATCACGGTCAAGGACAGGGGTGTGGGAGTAGTAGGTGATCTCCTTTTGTTGGGAAGATTCGACTCCATATTATACATTTAATGGAAAGAGCTGATGCTGAAGCCAGTGGTCAAGAAGTCCCACTATTCAGTCCTTACCCCTCTCTCCCCTATCCCTGGAGGAAGTAGTGAAATCAACCCAGTTTCCCCTTCCAGATGCGTCAGAAACTATTTTACGGCCAGTCCTCTAGCACAGCCAGTGCCCTGAGGACCTGCTAGACTGGCGCCTGCATGGGCTGGTCCTCTAGACCCTGCCCCATGAAGCTAGGTTCTCATCTGTCCATATCATGGATTTCTTCTTGATTAGACAAATATGCTAATCCTGAGATTCCTTTCCTTTAAGGCAAGAGCTATTTTAAGGCAGCTGTAGTGTATGAAAACGCAGTGCACACTGATGCAGGCGAGAGTGCTAATTTCTGGATTGCTACCCACTTTTACTGTTGCCCCTATTCACAAGGTGGTTGTGAAGACTAAATAGAATAATGTATAGGAAAACGTCAAGCCTTTTGAAATACGTGATAAAGGTTAGATATTAAATATTAATTGAATATGTAGCGATCTCAGATCAAAGCACTGACATTTTTGTTTGCCACAGAGAAAACTGAAGGAAGTATAAAGTGACATCCTTGTCCTGAGGAATTTTCCATAGAGTTGGGTTCTTTTCTTGCAGAGTTTTCTGATGACCATATCGAGAGCTCAGAATGCTTAATAAGTATGCAATAGTAACACTGGGTTTCACTTACATGTGGAGAGAGAATTACAAAACTAAGCAGGAAAAAAACCACAGACGGTACAAGTAGGCAATTTTAAGTGCCCGAGCTATATCTGGCAGGACACTTAACTAGTGACGCAGAGGCATTATTCAGAGAAAAACTGAGTAATGGGATGGTGGAGCAGAGGCTCCCAGTCTGTGAGTTATCCTCTTGCTAGTAGGGTAATGTTCAGCAATGATGGAAAGCTTTTGGTAATAGACATTTGATCCTGTGGGTTTTTACTAGAAGACAACTACAGCTTACATGTAGTTTCTTGTACAAAAGGAAACAAGGGATGGCCAGATTTGTGGAGGATGAAGAGTTGGCAGCTCTCACTGGTGGTTATTGTCTCATCGTTTGTGCAATGAAAAGGTTGGCCCTTGGGGACCAGCTAAGACCATGGTGAAACATAGTGCCGCCCAGCTTGAAGGAGAAGATCCATGGAAGACTCAAAAGCATAACGAAAGAATGGATTCTAGAGCAGAAATAGAGAAGAGACTGCCACTGTTACTGTGACTGGAGCTAGTGGGGCGGGACGGGTAGTGAACACCAGACCAGCCTGGTGGTTTTAATCACATACTGATTTTTTTCCCCCATTTTAGATATCTCCCTGTTTTGAAAAGAATGGATTCTAGTTATGGATTCATGTTACGCCACTTTGCTTTTACGAAAGACCTACATTAGTACCTGTTTTTGTTATCCCGAAGAGGATCTCTCTTTTACGACAAAAGTTGAGAAACAAAAATAGCGCGCAGTGTTTGCTCTTTGCCAGCTATTCTGAAGACAGCACATACCCCAAGCAATGAGAGCGGTGCCTTCAAACTCCTCCTCTGGAACTATCCTCAGCATCTCAGCACCAACTGGAAGCTGACAAAGATGATGTTGAAGAGATTTTGGCATTCCATAAACAAAACTGACAGATGAAGGGCTGATGCAATTCCAAGAGGAAAGGATATGAATCAAAACCAAACCAAACAGCAAAGGGCCCAAACGTGAAGTCACCTAGGAAGAGAATGTAAAGCACTTGAGTGAAATTTTCACTATAGCTAACAGTGCTGCAGAGATTGCAGAAAAGTATGATTTAATTTTGAAAGGGAGGATAGGTTTGCAGGGTATCTTGAGTGCCTGCAAAGAATTGTTTGAGAGAAAAAATGTGTGAGGATGAGCAGTGAAGAAACTGTCATACTACCGACCCTCTACATCAGCCACAGTAAATGAAGAGTCTCAACTTTCTGCATGGAGGCAGGTAGACATAGAAGGGGCAGACGTTAGTGCCCTGCCTGCCCTGATGGTTCAGAGGCTCACAAGATGTTAAGAGAAGACTATCTTCCTCTCTCCCTCACAACCCAGTCTCCTGGCCTCTGGGAACTCAGCCTGACACATCACCATCCCCACCTCTCAGCTTGCAGTGTGCACGCCTCTTTACCAATTCTAGTAAGTGAAACTACACGGTACATATTTATGTCTACTTTGTACAGGCTGTTTATTTGCCATATTTTTATGTATATTTTTCATATCATTCCTGCTTTTACTATATGTCAGTTTACTATATGTCAGTTTACTATATGTTAGTTTACTATATGTAAGTTTTGTGTGTTATTTGGTATGCTTTGGTAGGTTATTTTTTGGGTCTGAGTGTGCTCAGAAAATTTTCTGCTGAAGTTGATGGCAATTGCTTCCTTGTTTTAGGCCATTTCAGCTTATGAAAGACTTCACAGGAACATTCTACTTTTAGATAGCAGGGGAAACCTGCATACCCATATTTATGCTTAAGTTAACTGTTGTGTAACATACACACTTCATATTTTAACAATTTAAAATTGTTAAAGACAATTTTAGGCAAACTGTTTTTACTAACATAACGTCTCCTGGTATTGCAGTGGGTTGTAAATGAAAGGGCAGGTCACATCTCCATGGGAATTACCTGGTACTGTTGTGAAAACATTAGCCGAGCATCCCCTGAAAGGGTGGCCTAACTGAGGATTCAGTGGGGGTACTGCTGTCCAAAGTAGACAACAGAGTAACTGCTGGAGGAATACCTCATTTCTTACACTTTCTACAGCTGTGAAAGCTGCGGGTGACTTGGCTTTTGCTTCTGCACCATTTCTTTTGGCATAGAGTGCACTTGGCTCCCATAAAGGCAGAGGTATCTTTTCAACATGAGAAAGTGCTGTCTAAGGCAGACTCAGGCTTGGACCCTGACACTTGAAGAGAGAAACAAAGCAATACCGTCTCTCAAGACAGTAGCCTTGGGCACAAAGCAATTATCCTGCTGCCTAAATTGTGACTGCCAAAGCTAATTGCTACCTTGGTAATTCTTTCTACCTTCTTTCTGTCACAAAATCTAATCTCCCTGAGGCATTTTATGGTAAAGGTCATGTACTTGGGAAGGTAAAAAGGAAGAACAATTTTAAACAGTTTAAAGTATTCAGTACTCCTATTAGATTTACTTCTATGGGAAGGTCCATCCAAGTGGCATACTGCGGTGTTGCATGAGGAGAATGCCTGCAGCTGGGAAGCCTCTTTGACCAGGTCAGGTCAGGAGCATCTTTTTATTTTTTAAAGATTTATTTATACAAGAACTGGGGTACAGGCCAGATGCGTGGGAGGGTGAGAGGATTCACCAGAGACAGAGCCGGGAGCAGAACAGGCAGACTGACGAAATACACTGCTGAGGGGAGCAGCGGGCGAGACAGGAGAGGTCTGCTGCACCATGTGGGATTCTCACCAGCTGGCCGGAATTGAACCAGTGCTGCAGAGGCTGTGGACAGATTCACAGTGCTGCACTTAACTGCCTGTGCCACCAGGGAGGCCCAGGTCTGGTACATCTTGATACAAGCCAAGGATGGAATGACAATGGCTGTAGCTGATAATAGGATGATAAGAGCCCCTGAGGGACTAACAGGAGGGAAAGTTACCTCATTCAAATGGCTCTTTATTAAAATTGAAGTAACATTGCTATGGTGTTGTGTTTTAGAGGTATAGCGTTAATAGCACATACAGAGCTGAAATGAGATTTCATCAAATAATCTTTACTCAGGAAATAACTAGCTGATCAGCCAGTCACCTGAAACTTAAGTCTATTTTAATAACTTAAAATTTCTTACCCACTTCCCCAACCTCAATCTCTTCTAGTTTTCATGTATTTGTACTATTCCCACTGTTACTTTCCCTTCTAGAATTTCACTTGGATCAGTGAGGCATCCTGTCGTCTGTAAGTGTGAAACCTGGGTGTAGGGGCAGGAAGGCATAGAGCAGGTTTTCTATGATGGAGCATGTAGGGTAAAGAAAATGTCAGGCTTTTCTGCCCTTCCGCCATCAGGATAGATGATGGATCCTTGTCCTGAATGCATGCCTGATGGCGGGCACCTGGAATAGGGTGTGGGCATAGGTAGATGGGATTCAGCTGAGCTAAGACTGTGCTTTTTTAAGGGCGGCGTCACGGGGGGACGCCAGCAGCAGCAGAAGCAGCAGCAATAATAGAAGCCGAGAAAGCAGAAGCAGAAGCAGAAGAGAAGCTGAGATCACCAGAGAGCCCAGATAGTGAGGATTTGCTGGGGGCTGGGAGGCCTGCCAGCCTCCCGGCCCCCCAGCACCCCTGCCTGCCATATACCTGGTGAACCCCAAATAAAAAACCTGCAAAACTACTGAGGACTCTGACTCCTCCTTTACCCGGTCTGCATGGGATCAGAAAACCTGCATCGTGTCCAGGTTCCTGCCCTTTACAGAGCAGGTGGGTGAAGAAGGAGTCCTGGAGCCCTCGGTGGCATTTTCATGCTTCTATTGAGTTTACCAGGTACACGGCAGGTAGGGGGGGCCAGGAGGCTGGCAGGGCTCCTAGCCCCTAGCCAATCTTTACTCTTTCTCGGCTCTCTGGCGTTCTCTCATGGTCTTGTTCTCTCTCTTCTGCTTCTTTCTCTCTTCTGGTTGTTCTGCTCCTCTGGCGTCCCTGTGACGCTGCCCTTACAAGCCCAGTCTCTCAGCCCAGGTGAGCCCACCTACATATGGCCACACCCTACTCCAGGTGCCCGCCATCAGGCATGCGTTCAGGATGCAGGGATTCATCATCAATCCTAGAGGGCAGAAAAGCCTGACAATCATTTACTCTATACTGGGAAATGTCATGATCCATGGGTTCTCACCCAAATGCTTATAGTGGCAGGGCATGACTCACACAGACTGTAACAACAGTGTGTATTTGCAGTGGAAATTGAGAGAGAAGGAAATAAAGAATTGCTAAGGTAACAAGTAACTGTTTTAGTCCAGATAGTCTGTAGCGTCCATAGTCCAAACCAAAAGCTGCTCATGAAAGGTGGCATTATCACTGATAAGAGCCTGGAGTGGTGGCAACTGGAGGTGATCACAGGTGATACTGCTGTGATAGCACCACAGCAGCCAGCGACAGTAATCTGGGGGCCATCTGGAGATAGGAAATAGGAGACAGCTCTAGAGGTGGTGCAGGCCTAGTCCAGCACCAATAAGGAGTGGTGATTAAGAGGCTGTGCCACAGGCAGGAGCGGGTAATGGCAGACAGCTCTTAAAGTTGGTACCGACACCTGTCAGTAGCGCCAGTTAAGAGTGATGATCAGAAGGCAATGCTGGGGGAAGGAGTGGTGATTGATGATCAGAAGTAATGAGTGGGAGTTCAGAAGCCAGAAACAAAAGATCATTGGAGAGAGTGTTCGAATATGTCTGCTGCACTGGGTTTTATGCTTTTCAGGATCCCTTCACGCCTCCCCTTGCTCCCAATGGCCTCCATTCAAGAAGGGGTATTAAGGTTCAAACTTATCTGTGTGGGCACCTGGCAGTGCCACTTTGCAGGGAGGACGTTTTAAGGATGGTGCCATTCAGCCAGCAGACCTGGCTCAGCTAAATACTAGAGGGGGCACAGGGGACTGGTGTGGCTATTAGAGCCTCCCTGTGCTGGCTTAGTTGTCAAACCTGATTGGCGTTGGTGCGGGTTTAAAATTTGAACCCCACTGGTGCATCAAACCTGCTCTGTGAGGGGTTGACTGTCAAACTCGGCTCACACCTATAGTGCAGTGGCCCCAGGCACTCTACTGCACACAGTTGTTGGGGATAGGGGGGGATGTGGTGCATCAGAGCCAAATACATGCTACTATATCACTGAACCAGGAATTGTGGAACTTCTCGTAGAGGTGGATATTTAAAGAATGGCCCTTGTTAGTCGTTAAGCTTTTTGGGCACAGTGCCAGTGAGGAGCCTGGGCTTTCTGCAGGGTCCTGATTACAGGAAAGTTCAAAATTCAGGAAAGCAGTAAGTCTTCGCCTAATTTCCACATTGGGTAATAACTTGGAACCAGCCTTATTGAAGGAGGTTTGGTCTGCCAGGAGTATGCTGTCAAGGGAGTCAATGTCAAGGACCATGAGCTGGCATCCTGGCATTTAGTTTTCAACTTCCCCATTACTTCAGTTGTTCTGACTGGGTTAGAGTACTACCATATCTCCTGAAAACAGGAACTTCAAAACATAAGGACGGCAGTGTAGGAAGAACCTGGACTATCCCCATTTTGTGGACATAACAAATATGCAACTACATATGGAATAATCTACCAAGAAGAAAATCTGAACATTGGCCAAATTGAGTTTTCACAACAAAGGATAATAAAGCAGCACTGAAACAGGTAGGAGAGAGAAACATAGCTTCTCATTAAGGAAGGAAACCCATCCAAGGTGTGATGACTCACAGTTGGAGGAATCTCAAAGGTGTGGAACTTTTCACTCGGAAATGAGGAGAGGGCTAGGTCTCAGAAACCCCGACTCCTCCATCTTGAGCAATGGAAATGAGTCTCTAGAGCCCTGGCACTGAGGGCTGGTGGAGAATATGCCCAGGAGAACTGGAAAAACTACAGGGAACAAAGAACCTGCTCTTAAAGGGCCTACATGTAGACTCAATCTGTACCAAGATCCAGCACAGTAACACTGGTCTGAAAAGTGCCGAAGTTATAGGTGAAGGAATCACACTTACGTTGTTTTTTTTTTTAATTAGGTAACATTAGTTTATATCATTGTTTTAAAAGTATAGGATCTCCCCCTCAGTTGTTGTTACCACACCACTCTCACCACCAAAACATGCATAGTCCTTTGTGCTCCCTTCCCACTTCGCTCTCGCCCCTCCCCCTTTGGTTCTGATGTCCATTTTCTAAGATTAATTTTTAGTGTAGGTGACCATACAACCTGGCAATTCCACTCCAAGGGGTCTACCCAAAGGACACAAAAACATTGATTCAAAAGACCACCTGTACACCCATGTTTATTGCAACACTGTTTATAATAGGTAAAACCTGGAAACAACCCAAATGCCCCAAAATAGATGACTGGATCAATAAGATGTGGCATATATACACAATGGAATATTACTCAGCAATCAAAAAAGATACTCATGCCATTCGTAGCAATATGGATGGAACTAGAAGGAATTATGCTCAGTGAAATAAGCCAGAAAGAAAAAAAAACATCAGATGGTTTCATTTATAGCATGAATATAGGGGAGTCAAATAAGAAATCAGTGTAAAAATAACAGTACAAAACACAACAAAGCAAAAATGGGCAATCATAAATCAGAGACATACTGCAGGAGAGGAGGAGGGAGGAGCACAGGGGACTGAGGTGATGGTGCATGGGTGCATTGGTGAAAACTATGGGGACTACACCTGAGGGGGTGAGGGGAAGTAAATATTGTTTAAAAATGAACAATGATGATAGGCCTTCCCTGGTGGCGCAGGCGGTTGAGCGCAGCGCTGTGAAGCTGCCCGCAGCCTCTGCAGCGCCAGTTCGATCCCGGCTGGCCGGCAAGGGTCCCACATGGCACAGCAGAGGTCTCCTGTCTCACATGCTGCTCCCCTCAGCAGTGTATTTTGTCAGTCTGCCTGTTCTGTTCCCCGCTCTGTCTCTGGTGAATCCTCTCACCCTTCTGCGCATCTGACCTATACCCTGGTTCTTGTGTAAATAAATAAATCTTTAAAAAAAAAAAATGAACAATGATGTAAAAAATTAAAAAATTTAAAAAAAGAAAATAAAAAAATTTAGTGTACCTTTATCTTACCTGTTGCTTTCTGTATATTACACATATAAATGACACCATCCTGTATTTGTCTCTCCTTTTGATTTCGGTAAGTATAACCCCTTCCAGCTCCCTCCATGTTGCTGCAAATGGTATGAGTTTCTTTTTTGATTGCTGAGTAGTAGTCTGTTTTGTTTATGTACCACATCTTGATCCACTCATCTGTTTTGGGGCACTTAGATTGTTTCTATAGTTTGACTGTTGTAAATAGAGCAGCAGTGAACATGGGGTTACAATTCCTATTTTTTCCCATTTTTGAGAGGAAAGCTTTGGCAGTTTAGGGTCTTCTGTGGTTCCATGTGAATTTCAGTAGTAATCATTCTATTTCTTTGAAGAATGTCATTGGGATTTTTATTGGGGTTGCATTGAATCTGTATATTGTTTTGGGTACGATGTCCATTTGGACAATGTTGATTCTTCCTATCCACACAAGACACATTATACTTAAAATGGGAGTCATGGAAGCTGATGAAGATGACAAAAATAAGTTCTTAGGGAGCATTGGCCAGAAAAAGAATTTATGAAAGACAAGGAAAATGAGAGATTAATTAATGAAATTGCTAAGGAAAACATCCAGCTAAAGGAGGAGATCCAAAAACCTAAAACTGAGTTCTAAAGACCACTAGAAATGACCTGATTATAGGGAATGTTCATGTCACAAAGATGAAATTCACATCTGTGGAGAATCCCAAGAATGAAAGCCAACTTTTAACACACTCCTATGCATTTCAGATGAACTCACAAGTTCCTTTTGAGCCACAAAGAGCACCATCACTTTTCCTTTGAAAAAGAAGTTGCTTACAATGTGATCAGCTTGGTGAAATCCATGTACAGATAGAAGACATAGATGTGGAAGTGATGGCCAACATAGTTCCATTAAACCCAGGAGTCAGACTCACAGTTCATCTATGAGTTTCCGAAATGAAGTCTCTGAAGTGGCTCTCATGAGAGAGAAGGTAGAACTGAGATTTGGTGATTCCTGAAGTGGAGGTGTAGAGTAGAATGTGTGGAGTATGATAAGTAGTCCTAAGTGCTGTCATCACATTTGTGGAAATTGGAATTGCTGTCAAGCCTTGAAAAAGAAAGTCTACCCTCTTCATATAAATTGAAACTGCCTTGGAGTTATTTCTCATAAATAGAAAATGCTTGAAAAGCTTTAGGTGTTTTAAGGGATATCTAAAGAGCACAATGCTTCTGACTGGATTGGAAGTCCTTCAGGTGATGGATTGAGAACTTGCGGAGGACTTAGTTAACATGCACTTTCAGTGGGAGAATAATGGAGGAGGAATAGAAGATACTGTCAGGTGTAGGTTCATCTCACATAGTATACTTAGAAAAACAGACTCGTGGCATTATGAGAAAATTGAAACTCCTGAGTTGAAATCACTGTCAATGTTTGACAAACAATTATCTTTGCCTTCAAAAGTGAAAACTACTTATTCCTACATACAAAATGTTTCCATAATTTAAAATTCTTCGTTTCAAACTGTTGAAAGTTTACAGAGTAAATACAGTGTATTAAAGAGTTTTGTTCATTAAAAAAATTAGGATAAAAACCAAATCAATAAAAACTTTCTGAAATCACTGATTTGGTACATGTTTGTTGTGTTCTTGGTCATCATGCTCAGCATTGGAGATGTGTAGTGTTCAAACACAGTTGCTGCTCTCATGGAGCTTATAGGCTGCTAATGGAAGAGACGGTCGTTGTTACAAGGTTTGTTCTAACAAATACATAATTATAGGTAGTGGTAACTGCTATGAAAGAACACACAGGGTGCTGTAAGATGTCCCGATCTAGCTAGAGGGGACAGTTGGATAGAAAAGTCTACTTAGCGAGAATGATTCTAACTGAGCTTGAGAAGATGAAGGACGTAGGCAGGAAATTGGGGGATTCTGCATAAGATGACAAAAAAACTAAAGTGAGATGAGTACCACATGTTTCAGAGATCAAAGGAATGTCGGTGTTAAGGGATGAGCTGTGGCCTCTCAAAAAAAGACACACTGTTGGGGAGGAGGGAAGGAAGGGTATGTTGAAGTCCTAATCCTCTGGAACCTCAGAATATGACATTTTTAGAAATAGTGTTGTTGAAGATCAACTAGTTACAATTAGCTCATATCAGAACAGAGTGGGCCCCGAACCCCGTATGACTTATGTCCTTACAAAAAAGGAGGCTACATGAACACAGAGACATGGTGACAATCCCCTGGGAAAACTGGAGTGATGTTATCTACAAACCAAGCAATGCCAAAGATTGCTAGAATACCCCCTGAAACTAGGAAGTACAAGAAAGGATTCCTTCCTTTTTTATTTATCTTTTTAGGAATCAGGGCTTCAACAACATCTTTTCTTAGTTTACTTCTGTCTCCCACAGCTGTGAGACAGTTTCTATTGTTTAAGCTGTCCAGTCCATGGTACTTTGTGATGGTAATGCCAGGAAGCCAAGAGCCACTATGGCTGGGTGGTAAGATGGAGAGGGATGGGGGAGTGTGAAATAAGAACGGAAGGTTAAGAGGGCCAGATCACCAGGTTAAAGATTTGGGTCTTTAGCCTTAAAAGCAATGGGGCAGTAAGTGTGTCCTTGAAGGGTGATCTGGGTTGCCCATCTCCTTTCCTACCACAAGGGACTATAGGGGCCTCTATTAACCAGTAGTACAGGGGCGCTGTGATGGCAGCTTGAACTGGTGTGATGACAGTGGGGATAGAGAAAGGTGATGGATGGAATGTGAAGAGGGTGGGGGTGTTGAAGAAAGGAGGAGGCATCAGGAATATTCCCAGCTTCTGCCTTTGCACAACTGGATAAGTGGTGGTAGCAACCATCAAGTTAAAGAATTCTGGAATAGATGAAATAGGAGAACGTAGATCATGAGTTTGCCCTTGGACATGAAATGTTGAATGAATTGGGTACACTTGAGAGTAAAAACCCTGAGAGAAAACACATATACATTTACACACACACACACACACACACACACACAATTTGGTTGCAGGAAGAGTCCTGTGTGCTTACATCTTACTCAGAAATGCCATATATTATTGTAGCACAGTGGATTTTATCTTCTTTTGCTGTAAATTGAATCAGCATCCATAACTTTCATCATAATGCACTGAAAAGTGTTAGTGCGGAAAGAAACATAAAGGAATTCAGGGAATCTGAGGAGTGAGGTTATGGACATGCACTGCACCGGGAATGATTAACCAACCCCCCCAGTTAGCGGTACCATCCTCACATGTCATCATTCAATACTAAGGACTTGAAGTAACTCCAGTGGTGATAGTGACGGGTTTGGGAGGTGGGCAGAGTAGTGAGGTGAAAGACTTAGTGTCAGTTTAGAACTGGGAAAGAGTTTTCACTGCAAAAATAATTGTACTTTGCTAAACAATCCATCAACAAGCCTAAACAGATCTCTTGATCCAATCTAAATTCATCAATGAAATTTGGGCTCTCGTAATTATACTCCATCCTGCCACATCCTGCCATAAGCTGGGACTGCCTCCTTTATCACACTTTGAGATGTTGAATTTTCCATAGATATGTTAATTTACTTTTGAGTCAGTGAGGCCAAACTTTGGAGTTGATCTTTAAAAAAACACCCAGTGGAAAATATCCAGTGGAAGAAGTTGTGGGCACAATAATACACATTTGCGTATTTCCTATGATTGTGATATACTTTAGAAAACTCTCTTCATGCCAAGAAAATACATCTACTTCATGAAGAACATTGTGAAAGAGTTGTTACAACATAGAAAAATGCTAAACTGTTTTCTTTGTGGTGCAATTAAGCAAAATTTTGCTAAGATATAGAAAGTAAACCATAGCGATAAGAAGCAGCCTTTACAAGGTCACACAGAAGAGAACTGAGATTTGAACCCAAATAAAATCCTCTTATATATCCATTTATAGATTCTTCTACTTAGTCTCTATTGTATCCCAAGATATGTGGTAGGCCATGCTCTTTGGATAAATCATGGAAAGTGAAGTGTAAATGCATCTTTTCATATTCAGAAACGACTTCTCACTGGAGGGCTGCAATAAGAAGAGCATGACTTAGATCCTTTAGATGTGTCTTACAGATTTTGGAAACACATAGTCTTCTCTATCCACCTGTTGCTGCTCTTAAGATCCTTTCCCCATGTCCTCCAGCTATAACCGATCTCTCCTTTTAGTAACTCCATTTGCCATACAGCATGGTAATGCTGGTATTTCACCCCAAGGCTGTCTTCCTTAAAAGTCTAACACCCCTGCATGTTCCATGTTAACACCTGCAGCTTCATGAGGCACCTGAACTTCTTGCCCTGCAGCTGCTTGCAGGCAAGAACACTGATGGCGCTTTCAGGGGCCCCAGAAGACTTTAATCTCATACACCAAACTCAGCTGCCACCTTGGACTGCTTGAAATTTAAGATTACATCTGTATTAGCATCTTTTAAGCTGCTGCTCTAAATCTCTGAAGATAAACATCACGGATAAATTTATGACTCTCCATTTATCAGTCTTTTGAAATCCCCAATTTAGGAATGAATACCCTGGGTTGAGTGCCCCTTGCAGTCCCCACCCTACCATTCTTTTCACCCCTCAGGCTGTAGGGAGAAGTGCTACATCAATTTTTCAGTGGTTAAGATGACAGAGTAGTTTTGCTAGAGTTATTTTTTATTCTAAACACGGTTCCTTCATATTGTGAGTTTCTGGAAGTCAGTAGCCAAGTGGTGTTTGTACCTTTTAAAAATTCCTCCAGCTTCCGGAAGAGTCAAGATGTGCTTTTTTTGTGTGTGTTTGCTTGTCTTGCTGTTTTTTAAGTCAAAAGCAGTCATATTGTTACAGTGATCCTTTTGACAATGTAGGGATAATTTCTAAGGCATCTTCTGACACAAATTACAGAGAAACAAGAGAAAAATGGAGAGAGAATCCACTTTTGACCTAGATAGAATAATGGGGACTGGATATAACTGCCTTTCTGTAACAACTGAGAAAAGACAAAACATACAGAATAAAGGTTTTTGAAGACACTGATAGTAGACAGTGCAAGACCGTGATCTCTAAAATATGAGAAACAAACTTGGTGACTCAGTATGATTGCTCAGACCTACTACTTTAAGAGATTTTCCAGGACATGGCTTGGGAAATTTAAGCAAAGCCCGAAAGACTTCCAGAGTTGAGGTAATGGACCTGAAAAAAGCAGAGACAAAGCTAGTTGGATCTGCGCTACAGAGAGAAGTATTAAACAGCAGAGAACGGTACAGAGATTAAAAATCTTGAGATCTTCGAAGAACCCTCTCAAATTTTTATGGCCTCACAGCCCCTCTCAGGTGCTGAGTAGAGAAGGGAGGCTGAGAAAGGCATCTAAGAATCCAGTTCAGACTTTGGTTGGCCCTTGGGAGTCAATGAAGGACATTGACTTGGGAGTCAATGAAGGACAAGTAAGAGCTTTGCTTCATTTCTCAACATCTCAGCCCCATTACTCAATTTAACTCTTGTCTTCATTAGAGCAAGGCCCTTTGCAAGAATTTTGCATTGGCGATGGTAAGAGGAAAAGGGTGTTATCTCAACTGCCATCCTGAAAACACCATGCTTTTCCCATTTCTTTCCTAGCAAGGAGTTTTCAGTTGGGTATATTCAATTACTCAGTTTGTTTCAGGTTATAGTGATGAGTCGCTGCTGGTTTTCCTGATTTGGAATTAGAGTCAGATAATACCAAAGTTTTGTCTAAAGGAATAAGCATGTTTTAAAAGACAGCACTCATTTAAGAGGTAGAACTTATACAAAATCAAAAACATAAACAACAAAAGCAAAAATAGAGAAATAACCTCATCAACAAAATTTTAAACTAATGTGCTGCAAACAATACCAGCAAGAAGGGATAAATACAAGTGATAGAATGGGAGAAAATACCTGGAAACTATCTTTAATAAGGAACATAGCCAAAAGATATATTCTTACCACTCATAATAAAAGATAAATG
Source organism: Talpa occidentalis (assembly GCF_014898055.3). Lineage (NCBI taxonomy): Eukaryota > Metazoa > Chordata > Mammalia > Eulipotyphla > Talpidae > Talpa > Talpa occidentalis. The sequence continues at coordinate 28,951,859 of NW_023603184.1, forward strand.
GGTCTCCCCTGGTGGCGCAGGCGGTTGAGCGCCGTGCTGTGAAGCTGTCCACAGCCTTTGCAGCGCCGGTTCTATCCTGGCCGACTGGCGAGGGTCCCACATGGTGCAGCAGACCTCTCCTTTCTCGCCCGCTGCTCCCCTCAGCAGTGTATTTCGTCAGTCTGCCTGTTCTGTTCCCTGCTGTCTCTGGTGAATCTTCTCACCCTCCCATGCATCTGGTCTGTACCCCGGTTCTTGTGTAAAATGAATAAATAAATCTTTTTTAAAAAGAAAAGATAAATGACACAGTTAAGAAATGGGCAAAGGGTTTGAATAGGTATTTCTCCAAATAAGATCTAGATGATCAATAAGCACATAAAAAGATTTGCAACATCATTAGTCATTTGGGAGATGCAACTCAAAACCACAATGAGATACTGCTTTACCTTTGCCAGAATGATTATATTCAAAAAGACTTAATAACAAGTGTGAGAAATTGTAATACTTGAATACTTTTAATGTAAAATGGTACAGCTGCTTTGGAAAACAGTCTGGTAGTTCCTCAAAATGTTAAACATAGAATTACCATGTGACTCAGGAATTCCTCTTTCTTTCTCTCCCCAGCTACACACACACATGTACGTATGTACGTGTATGCATGTGCACCTACACGTATGTATATGCACAAAAAATATTTACATTTTAATATATAAAAGTTTCTGTGTCTGCATATGATTACCTTTTTTCATAATAGCAAAAAAGTAACATTTTTCATAATAGCAAAAAATGAAAATAGCCTAATAGCTATCAACTGATCATTAGATAAATGAAATGTGTTTTATTTTTTAATTTTTTTTATAGAGGCATGTTTTTATTTGTTTGTTTGTTTTTGTTTATACACGCACTGGGTACAGTCAGAAGCGTGGGAGGGTGAGAGAATTCACCAGAGCCAGAGCAGGGAGCAGAGCAGGCAGAAGGACTGAAGTACACTGCTGAGGGGAGCAGTGGGCGGCAGGAGAGGTCTGCACGCCATGTGGGACCCTCCTCCGGTGGCTGGGGAGCAGCCGGGGATCGAACCAGCGCTCCAGAGGCCGTGGGCAGCTTCGCAACCCAGCGCTCAACCGCTGCGCCACCGGGGAGGCCCTGAAATGTGTTTTAGCTATAAAATGTGATATTACATTGATAATACAATGAAAAACTGATACCTGCTATAACATGGATGAATCTTGAAAACACAATGCTAGATGAAGCCATCAGTTACAAAACACTGTATATTCTGTGATTGTACTCATTGGAAATGCACACAACAGGCAAGTCTGTAGAGACAAAAAGATTAGTGGTTACTTATGGTGGAGCAGGGCATGGGGAGTGACAGCTTAGGGGATGGAGTTTCTTTTATGGGAAGGAAATGTTCTAAAATTAGATTGGGGAGACAGTGCTCCAACCCCATGAATATACTAAGAACAGCGAGGGGCGAGTTGCAGAGTATGTGAAATAATATCTCAATAAAGCTGTGTTTCAAGAAGAATGGGTTAATGATCCAGTGTAGATCAGTTAATAATGTCAGAGCCTGCTGTGTAAAGTAAATTTTACCCAGGTTCTGGCACAATAAATAGGTCAGGCAGAGAAACTTCCTGAATGGAAAAGTGTAGCAATAGTAATAGTCACATTATTAGCAATCATAAGATTGATATGATCTTTATGGTTAACAGAGTACTTTCACATTTATTTGATTAAATCCTTCAACTCACTTGAATCATATGAGGGAGGCATCCTTACGCACATTCTGCACCCGAGGGAACTGAGGGTCAGAGAGTTTAGGAATGAGTGAGATCATCCGGATTATAAATGCTGGGATTGTGAGAGCCCTGTCCACCTGCCTCCGAACCTCATGGCACTCCAGTAATCCTGAGAGGGCAGGGCCATGTTCTGTCTTGTTTACAGTGGTATCCCCAGTGCCTGGCAGGGTGAATGCCTTAATGATGAACAGTCAGCAGCTGCACTTTGGACTCTGTGATGAGATAATACAAAGTGTAGCTTCATCTCCTCCTGAAAGGATACCCAGAGGGCCTAAAAAGAGACCATGAAGGGTTAAGAGAGGAGGCGCACCCTAGGAGTACTACATTGTGGGCCGCTGGCCAGCGCACTGACATTATTCCTTGGCAGGTATAGGGAACAAAATCATAATATCTCAGAACTGAGATAGGACCTGGTGCATGATCCTCGGCCAGGCAGAACCTTATTCTTCTGGGATCTTCCTTGGAGACAACTGGATCATCCCAGGCTCCTGCCATTGTGAATAATGGAGAAGCAGAGAGAGGCTGCATCCTCCATGGCTGAGACTTCCCCTTGGCCAATCTGTGCTGGATGAGGAACTATCCAGAAGACGGCATGGGATCCTGCAAAAGAGGAACAATCTCATGCATCCAGGATTGTCTACAACCTGAATGGAAAGAATAGAGTTTGCTTTCTGGTTACATAGAGAGCTTTGCCCTTATGCTTAACGTGTTGAGTTGGCCAGTGGTTGGCTAGTTGTGCTTCCGAGGGGAGTAGGAGAAGACGCAAAGATGCCCTGTTTGCTGAGTTCCTTTTCCCGTGGACCAGATGTTCTTTTGGAAGAGCCTTGAATTTGGAATCACAAAGGCCTGGATACAAAACCCTTTTCTTCCGTGTAGCCTGGTATGTGCTCTGAGCTCAAGTTCCTCATCTACCAAGTGAAAAGCTCTCAGGGCTGTCATGAGAGAAGTAACTTACCCAAGGTGGTAAATTACCGGTAGAGTCTGTATTTGCATGCAGGACTCTGGCCTCTACCTCCACATATGGTCAAATGAGATCACGGAGGGGGAAGAGCTTTCTAAACTGCACACACAAGTGCTGGCATCCACTTGTGTGGATGCCCAGGCTGGGCCTGGAAGCTAGGGAGGGTAAAAGGGAGCAGATGAGGTTTATGTCTGCCATTAGTCAGAGCGGCGCATGTGCTCTGTGCCCTTAAGAGATTTGTGGCTTGAAATTGCTCCCTGTTTGCTGTCTGGCCAGGATAAAGGCTGGGCTTGTGCTCTGGGCGTAGTAGAAATGCTGCCCAGATAAGCATCTGCCCATCACATCCTCGACCTGGCTGCTTCCACAGTCCTTCCACTTCACAGTCATCATTGTGGTGGTTTGGGCCACGCGAGGAAGGGATAGGAAGCAAATGGTGACCTGCTCCCCAGACACAGCCAGACTGGGCCATTTAGCTTAAGTAAGTATTGTTCCCTGGGAATTCCCCTTGGAAGGCCATGTTGCGCTGAATGACTTTCTTTCCTTCTTTGGACTGCCAGCCAAAGGGAAGATCAGTCCTGCCTACCCAGAGATGGCCAGTTTTATAAGATGGGAGATGGGGGGTGGGTAAGGGCACAGACTTTGGAATCAACAGCTTCCCATTTAATTCTGGCCTCCCTGATTATGTCTGTGTGGTCTTTCATCATGCCACTAGGCCGCTCCACATTACACGTTACATTTTCTGTAAAGGAAGATCTTTTAGGGCTGTGAGGATTTTACCAGGTAGTAGACTGACTTGTTTGGTACTGAAGGTAACCCAAAGGTGCTTTCTCCTTCCTAATTCCGTCCCCTTTCTTTAACTCCGTTTTGAATCAGGGAGAGTTTGTTCAAATCCCACTAAGTTGTCTAATGTATACAGGAAGGATGAATCAGCAAGGCAGAAGGACTGGAAAGTGTTGGGGCTATTAAAAGCAAGGCGAGAAAAGGATGAGGTGTAGTTATATGTAGTAATAGTGATAGTCATACTGCCTCATTTAATTGAACTCTTACTATGCACCAATAGCGTGCTTAGAGGTTTATATACATTACTTCATATACGTTAAATTCCTATCTCAGCATCAGCCCATTTTACGGATGAAGCAACCATCTGATAAATGTCTTATGAATCCAGTAACTGAGGTCTGAACCTACATGTCACCCCAGAGCTCTGTGAGGAGAAAGGGCAGCATCTCAGAGGCCTAGCCTAGAGGTCCCTTTCCTGGGGGAAGCTCAGAATCAGGTCAAGGCAGTAAGTACGGGGCCTTCTGGACCAGAGGGACTGCCTTGCCAGCTCAGGTGTCAGTGCCTCAAAGGCCAGGTGGCTCTGCCTTACCCCAGCATGGGCCCAATCTGCCTGTGTCAGAGGAAGCGATAAGAGTTATGTTTTTGCCTTTTTCCTGTGGAAATCTCCCTGACGTTAAACAACACTGTTGATGGGGGCTAGCACTTTCCTATTCGTTCACTTAGAGGACAGGCCACTCGAATCTCCGCTCCTAGCCATCGCTGACATCTGATCCATTTCAGGTCTGGCCAATTCTACCTTTAAAGTTGAATTCAACTGGACCTTCTCCCTCCCCCACAGTCACACCCGAGTTCAGGTTCTGTACCTTCCTTCCATCACAGCTCTGTAACTGCTTTCCTCCCTTCTCATCCTGCCTTGCAATAAGCCGTTTTCCACCCAATTGTCAGCACTTTTTAAAACCCCACTCCTGTCTCTCCATGGTGTCCTTAGCACCTCCACAGGGCATAAGCTCTTCCACACCCCATCTTTGTCTCCTCAGACCCACGTCTTTTTCTCTCCCCAGGCTCCAGCTCCTCCTCCCCCTGCCTGGTCCAGTGCCAGGAGTGACCTGTGATGCCACGTGCCTGAGTCACCTGGGCAGGGGAAACTGGGCCCAGAAGCGCTTTTCATCGCTCCCACACGTCATCCCCTTGCCCGCACAAGCTTGTCGGCCTCGCCTGGTGATGTCACTTGCCTGGGTTCATGGGCAGCCAGAAAAGGTGGCTGACACCAGAGCTGTGAGGCAGAGGGTGGGATGGAGAGTAATGACTGCCTGGTTTCACTTCAAAGAGGTGAAGCAAGACTTGGCACGTGGTCCAGTGTGGATTCTCCTCAGGCCCCTTACTTTCCAGTTGCAGAGGGACCCCAAAGCCCCCTGAGTAAGAAACATACATATGACCTTTCATGAATCACTAACAGCCAACGGCATCTGTCAAGTAAGATACGTGCATGTTGCTTACTTAATGCGAGGCATGTGACTATATCTGAATGTAAACCTCATGACAGTCCATTTTACATACAAGAAAACTGAAATGCAGAGAAGTGAAGTAACATTCCTAACAACACAGTTATTAAGTAGTAAAGCCGATGCTTGGCTCCTGGGTCTGCTGCTCATGTCTGTGTTGTTTCGGCAGCTTGCTAAAGTCAGGCCTGCTGCCCTACCTAAGGCAGCATCGCCCTCCTGCGTGCCCTGACTCCCAGGTGCCTGGGAAGGCATGCCCTCGTGGTCTCACCTCTCCCCACTGTCCTCTAATGGTTCAGCATGTGCGGCCTCATCCTGTCTCTCAGCTGGGTCCTCCTATCCCCATTTTGTGGGTGAGAAAACAGACCCAGGATTGCTGCAAGGCAACACGAGCCGCAGCATTTCCAGGATATGAAACTCAGTCTACCTCGCCATAGGAATGGTGCCTTTCTACTCTTCTAGAAGGTGGGTCTAGTGGGTAGGGCAGCCTGTCCATACCAGGTTGGCCTGCTGGGTCTGAAGCACCATGGAGACCCACAGGTTACAAAGAGCTTGGAGCTTGTGGTTTCATTTTAGGAGCTGCCTTGTTGTTTTTAAAGACTTTTTTATTTTTACGTAGAAGAGCCAGGGTGTAGGCCAGAGGTGCCGGAGTAAGAGGATTCACCAGAGACAGAGTGGGGCACAGAACAGGCAGACTGACTGAAATACACTGCTGAGGGGAGCAGAGGGCGAGATAGGAGAGGTCTGCTGCGCCATATGGGTAGCTCCCTGGCCAGGGATCGAATTCAGGTTGTTGACTGTTTTGAGTGATGACTGAGTCAACAGAAGAACAGAAAGTGTGGAAAGCTAGGAATTGAAAGCAACAAGCCTTTGTATAAGCCTAAGGGAAGGTCTCTTCATGGAAGATGAAAGAGCAGGAGAGGAGAGTTTTGAAAAGTCAGAGCAAAATAACCAGAGGAATGCCGCCAGAGTGTCTTATTATTTTATACAGTCCACGGTGATTCTTCTTTGTGTTTCTTATAACATATCAAACATCGACGTACACATGAACACACCCAACAAAAACTCCAGAACCTAGAGCTGGAAGCAGGCGAACTACTGTTACTACTACCAGTTTATGGATGTGAAAATTCGACGAGAGTAAGGGGACATGCCTCCTGTGAAGCAGAGCCAGGCTGGGAATCTCCCTGTCCAGAGACTGGGCCCCCGCTGGGTGGGCGCCAAGGTGGGAGAGGAAGGGGCAGGGGGTTACAGTATCAAATGTCATTAATTGAATAAAATTTTATGCTACTCATTTGTTGTTTTTTTTTAGATTTATTTATTTATTTTATTTATACATGCACCCGGTACAGTCAGAAGCGCAGGACGGTGAGAGAATTCACCAGAGCCAGAGCGGGGAGCAGAGCAGACAGAAGGACCGAAGTACACTGCTGAGGGGAGCATATGCTACTCGTTTTTTAATTGAAGAAGCAGGAGAGATGAAATGTGTTTTTTTTTTTCCCCATTCTCTCTTGAAAAGAAATTCTCTTCAAAAGGGAAGTGCTTTTTAAATATCACTCTTGTTGAGTTTTACGGGTGAACCAGTGCTCGCAGGAGCAAAAAGTCAAGCTTCTCACCTCTCTCTGAAGGGATGAAGAGAATTTCTGGCTGAGACAGGAGAGGGGAGGCTGCTTTTCTCACTTTTGCTGTAAGTGAGAAAGGCATTCACGGGCTCTTCTCTGAGATGAGATCACCCAGCATGCCCAGCAAGGTGCTAAAAAATAATTGCCCCTGATGAAGACATACAAATAGATCATCTTCCTGGCAAAGAAAATTTGAGTGTGTCAGCAAAATGTGCAGGCAAAACATCCCCCTGGCTACTGGGCTGTCAGGACAGCTTTGACCCCAAGTCTATGGGGAGAGGAGCTATGCTTTCCAGAGCCCACCCATGTGGTGCCTTCTGGGGCCCAAGCTCATTCTGGGAAGTGGAAATGGAAGTCAATGTCCAACTCCCTCCTGATCCACATAGAGTGTGGGTGGGGCTCATGCACCACCTGCTCATGGGGAGTTGTGGGGAGTTGTCCAGGGCAGAACTGTCCTTGTACCCCAAAGTCTATAAGGCTGTGCAATCAGAAATAGTGGTTTGTAAAAGCTGTGATTTTTCTGCCATCGCAAGCCCCTTCAAGATCACCTATTCCCTAGTAGGAAAGCACCTCAGAACCTTTGTGAGGTTTCTGCACAAATTTATGCATATAGTCAAAGAGCAGCCTCGTGTGATCCACATATTTTGTTTGAAGGAATGGGGTAACATGTCGGCCTTCCCCCTCACTGCTGTTAAAAGTATACACTTTTACTTCCCTCTATCTGAAGTCCTTAAGTCACTTTTGCCAGTATTAAATACCAAGATAGTCACTTGTCTTGATACAGCTTCCCATTAACTGATTATGGAAAAAATGCCTATGTTTGACTTTGGATTTATTTCCTAAGAGCAGGTTTTTCACCAGTGAATCACTTGGCTAACTTCCTTCCCAAAGACCTGAGACAATGGTTGGCACTTTGGGGTGTGCTCTGAGATGATGGCATACCGGCTGCCCCTCAGGGCCACGCACAGGGCTTGGGAAGGGACACACACGCCCATATCTAGGTCCACTCAGAGTGAGGGTATGAAGTGGGAGGGAATGGCTGAGATACAGAGCCTGGACTCATATGCCAAAGGAGGGAGGTGGGGGAGAAGGATGGGAAGAGGGTGAAAGAAGAAAGGAGGAGGAGCAGGAGCAGAGAGAGGAGTAGATTCTCCCTACCCTTTCCTAGCCGTCTGCTTTTAGTTTTGCCCTCTTAGAGATGCCCTGTCTGTATATAGCCTTCCACTGAGGACACAATGCAGATGTGACACGAACCTTTTTGGTGGGGGGGGCTACATCCAAAAAGATCTATTAAGGCCTATTATAAAGAGAGTGCTACTTCTCCAGTGTCCCTATGGTGAGACTTAATGGTTAAGAGTAGAATTTGCTAGAGCAATAGATCATGATAGTCTATGTGGTGGAGAAGTCTGAGCTGCAGCCTCTCAGTTCTGAGCAGACCCAGTATGACACAGACCACAGAGATTCAGGTTATTGTGGGCCTCCATGTGGATCCGAGGCGTGACTCAATCAGCACATGATCACAGACAAGGGTCTTATAGGTGGGGGTGGGGGGCTCTGCACTGTCACCACTGTTGGCTTTTCCCAGGGGCTTGGATTTGGTAGCATAGATGATATTAAATGGAATATTAAATGGAATTGATCCAGAATTTTATCAGGGAAGCCCTGTAGTCGAATACACAGATGAAAAGTACCTGCAGACGCTAGAGAGATGCGAAACAGACTCACCCAGGACTTTGCAAAGGTTAACAAAAATAGGTGTAGCGACCTTCAACTCTCCAGGTTTATTTAGAAAACAGGAAGTTTGAAGGGGATTCTAGGAGAAGCATGGAGGTGAGGAGTTGTCAGCTTATCAGGGAGTGCTAGGTTTCTCTTCCCTTCCCAGTCACCCCAAACCAAGTTAAGGAGCACTGATGAATTGAGATGGGGGCGGGGAAAGAGGGTTGGTATCTCATTGTCCTGATAAGTTGCAAAAAATTGTGGGTCTCACTTGGGAGAGTTATTGGGAGAAGTGGTGTTTTTCCCTTGGAGTTTGGGGGTATGTTTGAACACAGAGACATAGGCCACCTCTCACCCTCGCCCCTTGCCAAATCTGAAAGGCAAGAGGGTGACTGAAGTCACCCACTAGAGCAGGATACAAGGTAAGCAGAAAAAAAAAAAGTGTTAAGTGTGAGAAGGAAGCATGATTTTCTTTGGGGAGAAACATACACTGGGGAAAAGAATTAGGCTTGAAGTATGGAGCTGGGGCTGTGCCAAAGAGGGTCACCTGCCAGGGGAGAGGTGTCAGAAAGGATGCAGAGGAGGTTGCTGGGGAAGTAGCTGAGGGGGTTGTAAGATGTCAAGGAGAGTGCATTCCCCACAGGGGAAACCTGCAGTGGAGCCAGGTCTTGAACACCTATAGCTCTCAGAGGCTGTCAACATTCAGAGAGAACCCAGCCCGGGTGGACTCCCCAGCAGGAAATGGGGAGGAAGTGAAGAAAGAGCAAAAGAACACAGCATCCTCTCCTCCCCATTGCAGATCACCAAGGCACAGTTCAAACCTGAGCTGGAGGAGGGAAAATAGAAGGGCTAGACTTGGAATTGCACATATGATGGAATGTTCTAAGTTTTAAATTGGACTAGACCCTTAAGATACACAAATATAACTAGAGAGCTATGAAAGGAAGGCAGTGTGGTTGCAGGCAGTGATAAGAGAAAAACTAAACTGTTTCTTGTTTGTACAATCATTGACTAAATCCTACTCAATAAAGTGGCTGGCAGAACTGGTTTCAGTTTACGGCATCGTCACCCTTACCACTGATGGGTGTGCACGCGCATGTGCATATGTATAAGTGAGTGTGGGTGCATCTGCAGGTGGGTGTATATTTATAAACACCGTACATAGCTCATCCCCTCGTGTGGGTTTATTACATAGCAACAAATAAGATTTATTGCCTTTAATTTATGGTCCTCAGTAAAGCATGACTCTTGGTATGCTTGAGGAGGAGGACCTCAATCAATGTTGGAGTCTGTTTGGGAGCCTCAAGTGGGCAGAAAAGGTTAAGAGCAGTTCTGGGTGACCTGCTCGGTAGGTGTGTGGGAAAGTTATGGTGTCTGTGGGAGGAAAGGGGCCTCCTGCAGTAGCTTTGGGTGACTTGGGTTCCTACTTGGGAAGAAATAGTCTTTAGTTTTGCTTTGACTTCTTGATTAATAAGGACTTAAAGAACTTAGGGTCTTCAGGAATCCAAGTGAACTTGACCCCACCCAACCCCTGCCTTCTCTGATCTCCCTACCTCATTCCCATACTGATCCCAGATCACTGTCCTTTCCCTCTGTCCAGAGCAGTGGTTCTCAGCCTCAGTTCCACATCAGTATCACTATTTTTTCCTTTGATATTTCAAAAATATGCCAATGCCAAGGTCTTACCACCAACCAAGTTTCTGGAAGTAGGGTCTGGGCATTAATGTCATCTTGGAAGTTCCTCTGATTATTCTAAAGTATAATTAGGGTCTAGAAGATTGAGTTGGACATTAGTCAGTGGCTGATTATGTCTACATCCCAAGGAAGGGGAGGCAAAGTTTTGCGGGGCTTGTGGGGCCAGGCTGACACTTGGCCATGACAGCCTTCCTTGTCAAATGGAGGAATTCATTCATTCCTCAGATATTTCTTGACTGTCTACTGTGTCCTGTGCTGTGGATATAGCAGTGAACAGACAGACAAAATTCCGTGCTGTGGTGGAACCTCACTAAGTGGGGAACACAGGTGAGGCCAGAGGGAAACCTCTCTCCTGGTGTCAGTGAGTGATGTTGGGGTGCATACATCAGAATCCTGCAGGCTGCCTGGCTTTATAAAGCACTGTAGGATAAAGTAAAAAGTATCAGGCTTTTCTGCCCTCCCGCCATCAGGATAAATGACGGAACCCTGTGGTCCTGAATGCATGCCTGATGGTGGGCACCTGGAGTAGGGTGTGGGCATGTGTAGATGGGATTCACCTGGGCCGAGGCCGGGGCTTATAAGGGTGGCGCAGCGGCGCGCAGTGTGGTGGTGCGGTGCAGAGGATGGAAGAGTGCAGTGGAGTGGACTGAGGAGTGCTGCAGAGAGTGGCAGAGCACAACGGAGTACGGCAATGACTAACAGCGGAGGGCATGAAGACAACATGGCTGCTAGAACCGGTAAAAAACCTACCGGGTATTGGGTTGGTTGCATTACAAGTATGTTCACTATTGATTGTGCCCTGGCACAGTGACCAACGGGGTGGTCGTCATTTTGTGGTGGTGGATAAGGTCCCGAAGTCCCAGTGGCAGAAGAGTCTGTTGCATGGCCTTCAGCCATGGTATGTTCCCTCCCAGCCTCCGTCCAGGAAGGTTTATTGACCCAGTGCATTATAGAGAAAGTAGCCGTGGAGCAGCTGCTAACAGCCACGGGCAATGGGATGATCACCCGTGGAGGGGTGATGTTGCCCATGCGATGATGGTGGCAGTGATGAGTGTCTCTGTTTTTAGCTTGGTTTAGTGTTTCACATGAGGAGTCTAAGACAGAACTGGCCCTTGAACTTGAATCCTCCAATTCCTAGTCCAGGCAGGTCCTCTCTTGCCTTTCAATATAGCAGTACTTACGCTGACTCTCTTAAGGGCAGAGGAAGGAGATTCTAGGAACTCACTTTGTGTCCTTAGCTCCAGGCTGACTGATTTGACAAATCCCTTCTTTTGTCTTCCTCCAAATGGGGGGAGCACTGTGCTTTGTGAAGCTGTGATTAGAGGCAACTTTGACCCACAGGCCAAGGCTAATTGCCCTTATCACCACCCCCAATCTGTGAAATGTATTTCTGGTGGGAAGTGTAATTAGAGCCTGGTGAAGCCTCCAGGGTTGATGAAAGCTGGGCTAAGTGCTAAGCAGATAGCATCAATGTGGAGCAGCCAGGCCCATGATTTTTGAGTGTAGAACAAGAGGCTGGTGGAGCAGCCTGACTACCGCATGCTGCCGTGTTCACTTTGACCTCGCATAGGAGAGCCTTTAGCTTTACCTCTGCCCTATTTATAGGAGACCCACTGCTAGGCTTTTCCATTCTTACTTCCTTGTTCCTCCATCTGCTGTCCCCCTGCCCCCTCCCTGACCTTCTCCCCTGGACCGTGCTCACATCTGGAGCCTTTAGGCTGGAGCAGCAGTTGCACCATTGGTGACTAACAGGTGGCTGGACCCCCAGATCACCATGCCAAATACCGGGGAACACAGTCTGTGTCCTCCCCCACTCAGAGCCTTTCAGATGACCCCTTGGCTCCCCAATGCTAGTTGGAAACAGTGAGATCAGCATGGAGAAGGTGACAACATGACAGTTTTCAAGGAAATGATGAGAAATAGGCAAACACAAAACTAAGCACTAAAAAATGAAGAAATGTCCTTCTACCCCATTGCTTTAAACCCTTAGGTGGTTGTCTCTTAATGACAGCTTCCTTTGTGCCAGGCATGGAGCTAGGTACTTGACATATATCATCTCACTCAGCCCTCACAACAGGACTATGAGGCAGGTCTAATCTTCCCACTTTCCACCAGAGAAAACAGAGGTATAGCTATCTTACTTTATCAAGATCACACCAGCAGCAGGTGCTAGATTCTCCGGAGCCCATGGGTGTGGAGTCAGTGGCCGCAGGCTTGGAGAAACTGTCCTGATACAGAGACTCAGGATTCAGAACCTGAGTAATTTCATCAGCTCTGGGAATAATGGAAAACTGTGGTGGCAAATCATTTCCAGGATGGACATAAGCAGGGGCAGCTCTGGCCTTAGGAGCCAAAATATACAACTAGAGCTGTGGGCAGGGGAGTGGCAGAGAGACTTCAGCCTTGAGGAGGAGGATTCCACAGGTAGGTCAGGAATTGGGGCCTCTGCCACCTGCTGAGAGCAGAGAGGCCCGTGGGAGTGCCCCTACCTGGGAACTAAGGAGAGGAGCCACAGCAGAGACCCGGTCTAGGGGGTGGACCAGCATGGGGAGAGAATTGGGTGCACGTGATCTGTTAGGAATGGAGGATGCGCAGATGCCCAGAACTGTCTCCAGTTGTCCAGTGGTTCCTGAGCCTAGTTGGCATAAAAGGAGACCTGGAGCAAGAGTCCCAGGAGATGTCATGACCTGACTGGACCCCAGACCCTAAGCTGAGTTAGCAGCTGTATTCTAAACCCTGTAGATTGGAGGGGCTGAGGCCACTAAGAAGGTTCTGCTTCAGTTTGGTTGAGCTTGTGAACTCATGTAGCTTAGGGATACCTAGGATAGCCTTTCAAAACTGCAGAGGGTGGGGTCTACGGCAGTAAGCAGGCTTTTGCCTGCTAAGATCCCCAAAGAAAGCTCTTCTCTAATCCTACCTCATCCCTATCGAAATGATAAAGTCCTTCTGTTCCTGCTAGAACAGAAAGCGAGATGAGAAACAACCTAAGCCGGCCCAGACTATCTCAACTGACAAAAGAGTGGTTGAAGAATTTTTACTCTTTTTGTGTTATTCCCTGAGAATTATAGACTTCATTATTGTATGGTGGCTGATAACCCAGGGGATATCAGCATAAAACAAAATCATAACTAATAGATGTTGAGCAGTTACTCTGTGCGATGCATAACAAAACCTCACGAATTAGATATTATCATTTGCCCTTTTCATCATAAGGAAACTTAGGCTCAGGCAGTTAATAGTCACAGTCATAGCTCATGAGCACAAATTCCAGGCTTGAACCTATACTCATAACCACTGTGAATGCTACCTTTCTGTGGAAACTGCAACCCCCAGGCCCCAGACCAGGGTCTCAGAGAGTCAGCCACTGTAATTACACATTAAGGAATGGCCCTACTTGGGAATGAATGAAAGAAAGAAATGAATGAATGAGTGAATGAATGAAGAGATGGATGGCTGTTCCCTTAAAAATGTACTATCCAGACTCCGAGGCCAGGAAGGTCCAGAGGGAATGGAGTTAAAATGAAAACTGGGTGCAGAGCCCCCTCCCACATTAGTAGGACGAGGTCCCACGATGAGGATAAAGGTCACGCATCTATTACTGCTAATGAAATGAATAACCCCACCTACCCATGCCCTGTCCTTTATGTTTCTTGGATATAATTCTCCTAGACAATATGGACCCAAGAGAAACACCAGGGTTACTTTCATAACCTCCCAAGGCTAGTTTTGAATGTTCTATATTTTCAAATATGAGTACTGGGTTGCTGACTGAGTTCCAGAGACAAGTTTCTGGTTCCAGAATGGGCAAAACAAGGGGGGGACACGCTGGATAACTAGGGCCTGAGGGAGATTCTCTTTCTACAGAAAGATTCTTTGCACAGACAGCATTTCGGGAGTGGCTTGCATCAGACATGGGAGATAAAGAGAAGCAGGGATCCGACTAGTGGCTGAACCCTCGGGAGGCAAAAAATCAGCACCCAACCCCTAGAAGGGGGTGGTGAGTGCGTGTAGCATCTGAGATTTAGTGGGGGGTGGAGTACCAAGCAATGTAATTGTCTAGGACTTTGGAAGGAGGCAGAGTCTTAAGGACTCTTTGGCATGGCAGAAAAAAGGCGAGCGATGTGCTTTGAAGTGGGTGCATGTGATGTCAGAAGCAGGTACATGTGTGCTCAGGATGGAGTCTGCTTGTCACCAAGTCACAGGATCGTGACAGGGAGGTAGAGGCCAGGGGCCAGGTCTTGTCTGGATTAGGATGACTACATGGCCTAGACCTGCAGAAGGGGCCCTGGCTGGGGAATCCTGAGGCCACATGGGAGGAAGGAGGGCTCACCATCTCTGTGTGCCCCTCGTTGCTCTCGAATAATTTGGTTCGGAGCACACGAGTGACCAATTTATCCTTGAGAAATTAAGTCCAACTGAAGAGTATTCTTGTTTGTTGCTTGTTGAACACAGGATAGTGGATGATACAGCTTCTTGCTCACTCTACTCACTTTGGCTTTCCGTTCTCTCTGTGGACTCTGTGTTGTGGGACACAGAATGGGAAGGGGAGTTACTCTTTAATTGGGAATAGATGCTTCCTTTTTGGAGCTGAAGTTGAAGACTTCATTCTTCCACCATCTCCAGACATCTCCTCCAGACAGCGAGCACCCCAATGCCCAGAGCTGGCAGCTCTGCACCACCACCATCTTTAATAACTGTCCACTAAGGACATGTGGGTCACATCTCCTTGCCCACTTGTTTTTCCTCCGGGCTGCTTCAGAGGTCGCTTTCTTGGTTGGCCTCTCGACATTCTCTGCCCTGTCTGAGCTTTCCCCTGCTCCTCCTTCTCCCTGTTGTCAAAGACCCAGAATTCTCCGTGTTCAGTGCAGGATGGTGAGTATGAGAGAAAATCACAGGACTCCCCAAATAGCCCAGTGCTAGATCTGTTGGGTCCTCGCTTCTTCCCTTCTTTCCACTCTTCTATGCTGAATAGAGATTCTTTATTCCAAGGCAAAAAAATCTTGTCACGCCTCCCCATCTCTTGTATCCCTCTCCTCTTCCTGTTTCTCATTTTCCGATCACCCACACGAGTCTCCTTTGTAGGTTGGAGGGAGGACAAGTCAAAACACCCAGGTCTGGCAACTGTGGGAGTGAAAGCTGCAATAAGGAGCTGGAGAATGTGCAAGCCCAGGATTTTTGCTTTGCTTTGTTTTACTGATCACCCTATGACTTGATTATCTGATTTGCTCATGCCAATACAATCAGCATGGTTAATTATAGACTGTGCTGTTCAGGTCAGAACACATGCAGGTAAGCGAGGTGTTGGGACAATTGCTGGATGTGGGAACTGTTCCTTATTCCAGACAATTCTAGGATTGGATCTGTAAGAATCCTCTTGGGCTACTGATCCTCTACATGGTCTTGGAGGGAGATGGAGTCCCCTTCCTCATTTTGAGAGTCCGTTTTTAATGGCAGGGGTGACTGGTGGCTCTGATATGATCCAAAGTACTTAGAAAAAGGCCTAATGCAGCTTACAATTCTGGGGGAGTCTTAACCCCCAGGGCTTCATAACTTGACAAGCCCTAATCTCACCAAAAATGCCTCTGTAGTGGGAAAGTGAGAATCTTGTAAAACCTTGTTTTTGGCTTGGACTCTCATCAGGCAGGATGTGGTTAAAGACGTAGAGCTTGGGCAACAACGCCCAGGTCTAGACCTTGCGTTAGTGCCCTCAGTGGCCTGGGCGGGACAGAAGCCTTGATTTACCTCAGCATTGAAAAGACTCCTGGCTGCCACCTAGTCAGCCTGGTTCTTGCTTGACCCATTTGACCCAGAGGTGCTCGCCAGACCCCACCCCTCTCTTACTCGCCCTTGTATACACACACTCACGCCCTAGCCTGCCTCCTCACATCCCCAGCTCATGTTCCTCACAGATGTTTTTCTTTCTTCAGTCTGTAAAGATTGAGAAAAACCTTCTAAATATTTTTTTCTTCTCATGTTCCCCTCCCCTGTTCTACAGCATGCCCAAAATGAGGTGCAGTTGGGCAGTTGTACCACGTGCCTGGAAGGAAAACCAAGGTGTTTGTGGACAGCATGTGTCACGGCTCCCCCTAGAAAAATGAACTTAACTGTGGTGGGCAGAATTCTGAGCTGCCCGTGGAGATTTCCTGGCCGTGGAGTATGTATCCTGAATAACCCCCAGAGCTGGGAAGAAAACAGATTTTACTGCTGGGTTTAGGAGATGTTATCCAGCATCAAGGTGGATAGGGAGACTCTCACGGTGACTCCCCTAGCCTTCTCTAGCTATCCAAGTCCTCACAGTCTTCAAGACTCTCAGGGAGTCCCTCCCAAGCAACATCTGCCCTCCCTCTTCCTTTTTCTGAGGGGTCCTTCCTGCTGCCACAGCAGCACTTTTCACATGTGCCCATGGAAACACAGTCACTTTATATTATGGTTATTCATAAATGCTGTGAGTGCTCCTCAAACAGGGCAGCCAAAGCTGTAGGCTCGAATGGAAATTGATGGCAAATAGAATGCGTGTAGGAAGAGAATTTGGGCCAAGGAGAATTCCAAGTGGAATGACTGGACAGGTGGGGTGTGGGAGTGTGCTTCTGCCCCATGGGGCATTGGCCCCAGTTCTTCTTGGGAAGGACAAATGCAAAGTGTTTCTGTTGCTGGAGGGGTTCCAGGGCCTGTTAGATTTGTCTGCCAGGTCCTGAGCCCCAGGAGTGGCCATTCTTGACCTGGGCTTACTTACACACCCCTGCCTCCCCAGACATCCCTGCCCTGGGGTCTTCTCTCTGCCACCAGGTCTCTGCCTGGACCCACCCCCACCACCACCTCTCACAGGGCTGACATTCTTTCATACCTACCCAGTATCATTACAATAACAAGGTTAAGATGCTTCCCTCTCTAGGAACATGACTGCTTTGTGATAGAATCCCCATGGAGACATAATGCCCCAACTCAAAGGTTTGGCTGGGGCAAGAGGGCAGGGAGGATGTGAATGGGAGGAATTCAGTTCTGGAATTTACACAATACCTACTCTGAGTAACTGGACCAAGAACATTTTATTTGATGTACACAGCAAAACTGTCAGGTAAGTGTATTCCCATTTAAAAAGAGAAGACAGACCTTAAAAAAAATTTAAGTAAATTATGCAAGGACACAGAGCTCGCCAACAGGAGAGACAGGATTAACATCCCTGGTCAGTCTGTCTGATTGCAATGCAGCAGCTCAGATTGCTTCTCCCATCCCAGGTGGCAGCCATAGCCCTCTCCCCAGCCTGTGTCATGACCCCGCCACCATCTCCCTAAATCTAGGGCACTTTCAAGTGATGGAAGCTAAGGCTTTTGATTCAACTTCAACAAAAGTAGATGGAGCAGGCACTGACACATGGTGGCCTGAGTTCTCACTCATCTTTGCCTCATTGGATGTGCACACAGCATCCTTGTGAGGGATCCATTCTTGTCTGGACTCTTTCACCTGGGCATACAGTGCTGGGACGGTATGTGATGCCACAGAGACTATCCCACACTTTCCTAGCCAGTCAATTTTATGTAAATATTTTATACATATTATATAGAAATACATACATATTTTGCTATATGCCCATTTTCCATATACATTAATATGTAGATATAAATACATATTTATCACATATAAGAATATATTATATAATAATATATAATAGCAGACTATATATTGATGATAGATGATATTATTTATTTGAATTTATATATAAGTACCAATCAACATTTATCAAAACAGATAAATATACAAGAAGTAGACAGAAAAATTAATTTAACTGTGGTGGGCAGAATTCTGAGCTGTCCATGGAGATTTCCTGGCCGTGGAGTATGTATCCTGAATAACCCCCAGAGCTGGGAAGAAGACAGATTTTACTGCTGTGTTTAGGAGATGTTATCCAGCATCAAGGTGGGCAGGGAGACTCTCACGGTGGGCCTGATATAATTGCCTGGACCCTTTAAAAGCAAAGTGTTTTCTCTGGCAGGTACAGGAAAGTTGGAGACTCATAGAGTGGGGGGATTTGCTGTGAAGTGTTCTTCATTGCTGTGATTGAAGGGACCGGAACGCAGAAGGTGACTTCCAGTAACTAAGAATAGCCACCAGCCCGTAGCTAGCAAAAAAGGAGTGACCCCAGGCCCACATCACAAGGAACTGAATTCTGTCAATAACCAGGGGGAGCTTGGGAACCTATCTTGCCCCAGAAGCCTCCAGATGAGGAAACAGGCGACTCACACCTTCCTTTTATTATGAGACTATGAACAAAAACTTAACTAAAACATGCCCAGATCTGACCTGTGGAAACTGTGAGATAATAAATGTGGGTTTTTTAAGCCACTAAGTTCCTGGCAATTTTTTATACACCCACAAAAAACTATAAAACTTTGACATTTTAGAATTAAAAAAAAAGTTTTCTGTTTATTTTTGGTTTGTTGTGAGCTGTTTGGGCTCATGTTGTATGACACTGTGAGGTTTGTCATTATGCCCCCTACAGCAAGAAACTTTAGGAGGAAAACTTGAGAAGGTCTGGGTTATAGAAACACAATTTTAAGCTTTTTAAATTTAGAAGTTTAAGTTTAAAGTTATTGAATATCTGCTCTCTGTCAGGCCTCAGACTAAGGCTATAGTGATACATAAAATAGGTATTGTCTGCTCGCCTAACAGTTGTAGTCCAAAAGAGGGGACGGATGATAAATAAGGGAACAAGATACTTTCACGGGTGTTCAGAGCTGTGAAGATGATAAAGGAAAGTGAAGGGAAGCCAGGACTGGGGTGGGGCTGGGGTGCAGGCTAGGGCATTAGCTAGATGGTCAGGGAGTGCCTAAGAGGACATGGCATTTGAGCTGAGAGCTGAGTAAGGAGTCAGCCATGTGAGTCAGAGTTAGAAATCAGTTCCAGAAAACTGTGGGTCCTCCTGAGACTGGTACTGCCAGTATGTATCAGTGCCAGGGACAGAACCAGTCAGAAGCCCCAGGCTGGGGCCTTTTCATCACCCCTTGAGACTTTACTGGGGGCCAGTGAGCTCAGCACTCAGTTACTGCTATGACTCCAAGAAGGCTGGTAAAGCTCTTTCTCCACCCCTGGCCCCTGGGGCATCTGGGCTGCTTGTCCACCTTTGGGATATTAAATAAAACTGATGGACAGGAAGGCCACTTCAAGAGCTTTCGAGAGAATCTGCATCCTTGGTGGAGGGGATAGGAGATTAGATCTCTGCCAGACAGAAAGTGCTCTGCTCTCTCTGTGACCCATTCTTACCTGTAAGAGGTTTTCCTAGGAAGTGTGTGAGTGTGTTTTTCCCCAGAGGCCTGAAGTGCCAAGCCCTTCAGTGAGTCTCTCCAAGTGTTTAGTGCAGATTCCTGCCAGTCTCCCCATGTCATTATAGTGTCTGTTTTATCCACTCTTCTGTTTTTAAAAACATTCTATTCTATTTGCAAATTTACAGAAAAGATGTAAAAAGAGTTCCATTCCTACTTGCTTGCTTTCTATGTATGTACATGAGTATATGCCTCCATTAACTTTTGCTGAACCATTTGAGAGTAGGTTACAGGCAATGTGATACTTCACTTGTAAATACTTCAGTGTGTATTTTCTGTGAACAAGGACACTTTGACTTAACCACAACACAGTGATCAAAATCAGGAAATTTAGCATGAAGACAATAGGATTATACACTCCATATTCAGATTTTGCCATTTGCTCCAATAATGTCCTTTACAGCATTTTTTTTTTTAAAAGGGTTCGGTTGTGTCCCTTTAAATGCCTTTAATTTAGGATTATTTCTCATCCTTTCTTTGTCTTTTATGACATTAGTATTTTGGGAGAGTAAAGGCTAGGGTTTTGTAGACTGTCCCTCAATTTGGATTTGTCTGATGTTTCCTCCTGATTAGATTCAGGCCAGATATTTTGGGCAGGAATGCTTCCTGAGTGACATAATGTTCTTTCTGGTATAGCTCATCAGGAGGCCCATGATGTCAGTTTGCCCCCTTATAGGTTTGCACGCTGATTTGCTCATAATATTAAACCATGAAAACATCCTGCCACATAATACTGTTTGAAAATATGCTTTTCTCCTTCTTGAAATTTTTATCAAGAACAGTGTTGTCCAAGGACAGTGCTGTAGATATTGGGCAACATATAAACTATACATTTTCTAATAGCTACATTTAAAAAGTAAGAAAACTCAGGTTGAAGGATTTTTAATGACATATTTTATTTGCCCCAATATATCAAAAATATTATCAATTTTAACATGTAACATACATTAAAAATTGCTAAGGTAGTATTTTCAGTCCTCTTTTATTCTGACTTTTCAAAATTCTGGTGTATGTGTTATAGTTTTAGCATACCACAGTTAAGACTAGCCAGATGTCAGGTGCTCATAGCCACGTGTGACTAGCAGCTACTGTGACAGCACAAATCTAAAGTATGCTTTTCAATATACTATTGATGTACCATAATTTATTCAAACCAACATCCACTACTGGACATTACAATTATTTTCCAAAATTTGCCATTATAAATAATGATACAATGAAAATTTTTGCCTCTGTGCATCTGATTATTTCCTTGGGATACATTCCTTAGGGTGGAATTGAATTATCAAGATTATCAGTTATGAGTTTTGAAACTCAATGTTGCCAAGTTGCTTTCCAAAAATATTGTGCAGATTTCCTTTTGCACCTGCAGGATAGTAGATTCCAATACTTTTTTCAACAGCAAATGTCATTTATATATATATTTTTAAATAAATTTTATTTTTATATTCCCCATACAATTGCAACCCCCTTATTTTGATCTCAATCCCTCCCCCTCCCCGCCCCCTACCCCCCATAGAGTGTCTCTGATTCATAGTTTTTTGTTGATTTTGATTTTCACTTTCTTATAGTTATTCATTTTCCTGGTCCCTTATTTAAGTTTTCTAGATTCCTGCTATGAGTGAGACCATCCGGTATTTTTCTTTTTCTTTCTGGCTCATTTCGCTGAGCATGATCCCTTCCAGCGCCATCCATGTTGCTGCAAATTGCATGTGTTTATCTTTTTTGAATGCTGAGTAATATTCCATGGTGTACCACATCGTCTTGATTCAGTCATCTATTTTTGGGCATTTGGGTTGTTTCCAAAGCTTCGCTATTGTAAACATAGGGGTGCAGGTGCTCTTTGGAATTGATGTTTCTGTGTCCTTTGGGTAAATACCTAGGAGTGGAATTGCTGGATCATATGGAAGCTCTATGTTTAGTAGGTCCAGAAATCTCCACACGGCTCTACATAGTGGTTGGACCAGTTTGCACTCCCACCAGCAGTGCAGGAGAGTTACTTTTTCTCCGCATCCTCGCCAACATTTGTTGTTGCTGGTTTTTTTAATATGTGCCTTTCTCACTGGTGTAAGATGGTATCTCATGGTAGTTTTGATTTGCATTTCCCTGATTACAAGTGATGTTGAACAAGCAAATGTCATTTAAAACACAACTGCCAGGGCCTCCTCTGGTGGTGCAGTGGTTGAGCGCAGGGCTGCGAAGGTGCCCGCAGCCTCTGCAGAGCCGGTTCGATCCCCGGCCACCGGCGAGGGTCCCACATGGCGCTGCAAACCTCTCCTTCCACACCCGCTGCTCCCCTCAGCAGTGTATTTCATCAGTCTGCCTGTTCTGTTCCCCGCTCTGGCTCTGATGAATTCTCTCACCCTCCCGTGCTTCTGACTGTACCCAGTGCTTGTATAAATAAATAAAATAAAATCTTAAAAAAAAAATAAAACACAACAGCCAATCTCATAGGTGAAAAAGTTTCAAATTTTTATTTTTTTATTGTGATACAATTAATATATTAATTTTAAGTAAACAACATGATTTGATATATATGTATTATGATTATATGATATATACATAAATGATCACCATAATAAGTCTAGTTAACATCCATGCCCATATATAGTAATAAAAATTTTTTTTCTTGTGATGAGGATTTTTAAGATTTTCTCTCAACAACTTTCAAGTATGATACAGTATTATAGTAAATAATATAAGTATATAGTCACCATGCTGTTATTCTATCCCCACTACTTGTTTATAACAGGGGAATTTGTACCTTTAGTATCTCCTTAACCCATATAACTTCCAATTCTTGATATTTATATGCTTATAGACTTTGATGGTCTTACTTCATAGGTTTACTTCAGTTTTCCATTAACTTTTACCCTTCTGTGTTGCTGAAAAGGAACCCAGTGTCACTGAATAGCCTAACAGTGGGATCTGTGGTAACAAGGACTGCAATTGAAATTTACCTAATTTCAGTATGGGACAAGAAGTTCAGGGTGGCAGAAGCCATGTAAAGCACCTAATAATCAGAGGCAAAATTGTCATGGTTGCTATAGTGGACATCAATGATGGAATTCTAATAGCAAGTATTTTAACCAAGGAAAATCCTAATCAGTAAGGAGGTGAACAATCAGGCAGGCAAGAATAATTCTTCAACCTCTTCCCCCATCCTGTTGTCTTCTCAATGGGTTCATTCACAAAGTTGCTGTTGTTGCAGAAATGGAAACTGTGGTAGATGCAGCAAAATGGATTTGCTCTTACCAAGATTGACTGCTGCTCAATATTTAACTGGCCTGTAACAATGACCAGTCCTGAACTGCTAATTTGGAACCAGGCCTGAACTCCTAATGTGATACTTTACCCTGGGGGCAATTGGTTGTATTGGATTCCTTCTATCGTGGAGGAAGCAGTGATTTGTCGTAAATGCAATAGTTTCTCATTCCAGATTTGTATTCAGCTTCCTGTTCATGATATTAAAGCAGTAGAGCAGAAAACTCTGTGAACTTAAAAAAAAAAAAAAAGCTACCTTGAACCATGACTCATTCTAAAGTCCAAGAAAATTAATTTTTTTAATTTTATATATTTTTACATCATTTTTAATTTTGCACAATTTATGCATTTTCATCTTGGTTGTATTCCCCATACAATTCCCAGCCCCCTTGTTTTGATCCTACTTCCTCTCCCCCCACCCCCTGCCCCGCAGTGTGTCTCTGGGGGAGACTGTCTTTTTTCCTGCTCCCTTATTTAGGTTTTCTAAATTCCTGCTATGAGTGAGACCATCTGGTATTTTTCTTTTTCTTTCTGGCTTATTTCACTGAGCATGATCCCTTGGAGCTGGAAAATTAAGTTTTTATTAAAATGAGCAACAGGGCCTCTGCTGGTGGCGCAGGCAGTTGAGCGCAGCACTGTGAAGCTGTCTACAACCTCTGCTGGGCCCACCGGGAGAGGGTCCCACATGGCATGCAGACATCTCCTGCCGCCCGCTGCTCCCCTCAGCAGTGTACCTCGTCAGTCTGCCTCCTCTGCTCTCCCCTCTGGCTCTGGTGAATTCTCTCACCCCCTGTGCTTCTGACTGTACCCAGTGCTTGTATAAATAAATAAATAAATCTTTAAAAGAAAGCAGCTGAGCTATGAAGTCCTAGAAGTGGATTGCCCTATTTTCATATTATCCCTCATTGCCGAATCAAGCTCAACCAGAGACTGTTCTGAGAATTTTGTGTCATCTTTGCCCCGAAATGAATTTCTCTTATTTAGCCTCAGGGAGACTTGGATCATTTATTCGCAGATTACTGGGCTGATCTTTCAAACTCAAGGCTTCTCAAGGTTGTAAAGTCATCTGTCCATCCAATGAGACTGTTATAAAGGAACCTAAGCTAAGCTACTGGGGGCCACTGAGGTTTATGCAAAAGCTGAATTCCTCAGGATTCTGTGGTCGTTTTTTTTATAGTCATCCTTACTGTTTTCAGATACAATGAGAAGTATTTCTTCTCGGTATGACATGCATGGCAGTGCTACATTTTCTTTTCATTGCTGTGTGAGGACAGGAGAAGAAATGACTTCACATAGCCTTCTCACCTTACTGCCTTCTTCCCAAAGAACCCAAGGAGGGACTTAAAAAACCTAAGGAGATTTTGAGCAGAAATGAATGAGAAAATAATTGTAGGATTTAGATGATTAAACCATCACCATTTAGACATCAAGGCTGGTGCCCAGCAGGGTCTGGGCACTGTATACAAATGTATTTGTTCCAGTAAGTTCTCTTCCTACTTAGGTTTTTCAGCCATCTGTGCTTTTCTTTGTGGAGTATGAGTATATTCAGACCATTTGCCTTCCTCAGGGTGAGAGTCTTCCTCAGAAGTTACTACCTACCTACATAATGTTCAATTTTGTTTCTCTTACTTGCTAGTTGTCTCTCAACATCTATCCCTTTTTCCTTAGATTAAGGATCCACAGACTTTTTCTATAAAGGGCCAGAGAGTAAATATTTTCAGCTTTGCAGTCATATGACCTGTTGTGCCTACTCAATTCTATGGCTGTAGCAAAAGCAGCCTTAAACAATATGTAAATGAATGGGTGTGGCTGTGATCTAATAAAACTCTATTTACAGAAACAGATCTCAGGTCAGATTTGGCCTGCGGGCCATCCATCTTTGGCCAATTCTTGCTTTAGAATGTTCTACGCAACAATGTGCCCGTTAGAAATTGTCGCTTTCCTGGACTCATGGCATCCAGAGGTAGTCATGGCCCAAGAAGCATCAGCAGATGACTTCTATAGCTTTCAGGAATTGCTTATTTTCCTGAAAAATATGTCATGATTTGCTCCTTCCTTTTCTTCCCCACCCCTTCCACTTTTGTGGGATTGGTCTCCCCAAAGGGGAAGGTAAGTTTTTCCTTAATATGCACAGAGTAGGTCTCTTCCAATAAATGTCATCTTGGTATGGGAAATTAAAGGGTAGCTGAGGTCCTGTGAGCTTCAGGTATCTGTTCCCACTACTTAAAGAATGCAGTTTAAGAGCAGTGAAGTCCCTAGATGCTGAAAGAAGCTTTCTCCCTGTCTCAGTCATTTGCCCTTTTTCAACTGAAGAAGCAATCACTGTTCTGCTTTTATGACCGAGAGAAATGTGGTTTGTGCACTACCATCCAGGATTAGGTTTATCGGTTGTACATGTCCTCCCTATTTGTGTTTCATCTTTTTAAATCTAAGAGTAAATAGATGAGGTCACCCCCTCCTCATCTGTTATGTGAAGTCTCCTCTCTTTCCTTGATGCCCTGGGTGTCTTGAAATGCAAGATAAATATCCCTGTTCTACTCCATATTACTTTAGAATTTACAACCATGCAAATTCTCCATATGTATATTAAATTGATTTTCCCTTTGCTAACTCTTCTGATGCTGTTTTGATTATTCATCCATCCTAAGAAGAATCCAGAGGGGTGGGAAATTATCTTCTGAATCCTGACATTCCCATAACATGAGCATGAAACCTGAAGGAGCAGCTGCTATCTCTAGGAACTCTGAGGAGAGAGCATGAGGAGGAAGGCCAAGGTCTTCCAGAAAGTGTGATTCTCCCACAATGTTGTGGTTTTCCCTCAGCCCTGGGTTCTCTACCCCATGGCTTCTTGTTTTTGAGACAAATTCTGTTCATTTAAGTCATTAGGCTTTGTAGCTAACTACACTCCCAGTAGATTAAAAAAAATAAAAGCAGCACAAACATAATATAGAAAATACCAAAAAGTTGAAAAGGGAGAGGAAAACATACTGTCTTATCACACATAAACATATAATGTCACAGAATGATAGCCTTTGTTACTCTTAAGATCACCTTTCTTGTGCTCATGTCAGGCAACTGATTATATTTCTGAGTGCAAAGCACCAAAAAGATGAGTGTGATTTGCCCCTTGAAATTTTTCTAGATGATGCAAAGCGAAGTTTTGATAGGACTGGAGCAATGGCACTCCTGAAATTTCAGAGCTATTAAATACTTCCTAGAGTTTGTAGGGTGATTGTTGTTTGCTCCCTAGAATATGGCAAATGTGGTCCTTATCATAGTTCTTCTTAAAAGTCCTTTAGATAGCCAAGAAAAAGTTTCAGACCTGAAACTCTACCTCAGAAGGAAATCCCAGCCTTCCCAAATCAATAACAGAACAATGACCTAGTCAATAGAAGGCATTAAAATAATTAGATATTCATCAAGCAAAAAAAAAAAAAAAAAAAGCTAGATCCTCACATAACATCATGTACAAATTTCAGGTAATAAGTTAGATATTAAAGTATTTGTGGTAATCACTGTCCTTGATCCCTTTCCCCCCACTTCACCCCAAGGGATTAATCTAAGGCATAATGGTGATCATTTCCCGGGGCGGTAATTGGCCAAGGCAAGAGATGAAGTTGTTGAAGCTTTCGGAAAAGATGTTCACATTTCTAAGGAAGAAAAACAGGAAAATGTTTTTGACCTTCTGGATTTGCTATGAAATCTGCATGTGAAATTTGTACTTGAGCCACCTTGCTGGCAGTTTAAAATAAAGCCAGCCTCAAAGATGCGATACAAAGTGGTCAAGATCAGGATAACCTCAGATCAGATGGTATGCCACTGATCATACCATCCCTAAATCCTCTTCACTTCCGGACCTATTTATTTACTTATTTACATAAATAAAGGTATCATTGTTTTACGCTATAAGAGCCTAAGGGAAATAATACATTTCCTTATTGTGACAACATGGGAGAATAAGTAACGTGGAATTAAGAAGTGTTTTTTTAATCCTGACAAAATCTGTGAAGGAAAATAGTAACATACTTGATTATGTTTACAGGTATCCTGTGCTTTTTGAAAGTTCGACTTAGCACCGCTTCGTTTTTTACAGAAGACCCACATTAGTCCCTGTTTTTGCTAACCAGAAGAAATCTGAAAGGAGTCCACTTTTACAACAGAAGTCACAAGGTGTCAGAAGTTGCAAGGTGAAAGCAGTCTTTTGTGTCAGTTTTTTCTAAAGGCAGTGCAGGCCCTGAGCTGTGAGAGCAGCACCATCAAGCTCCTTCCCTGGAACCACACTCTGTGCTCCCCTGACAAGGGAAGATCTGATACAAGTACAAGAGGAAAAGATACTTATGAATTGAATCCAAACCTAACAGTGAAGGGCCTGGAACTCAAGCCTTCTAGGAAGTGACCTTGAAGCACACAAGTGAGATCCTCATTGTACCTCACAGGGCTACAGTAATGCAGAGAGTGTGACTTTAAATTTGAAAGGGCACATTCCCTTTAGGGAAGGTTTGCAGGGTGCCTTGAATGAGAGAAAAATGCATGAGGCTTAATAGTTAAGTACACTATTGTATTCCAAGCCTTGTACATCAGCCACTGCAGACCATAAACCTTAACCATCAAGGCAAGAGGCAGATCTGGAAGGTGTAAATCTTAGTGACCTGCCTGCCCTTATGGGTTCAGACCACCCTGAGAAGTTAGCAGGTGATGCATTTCCTCTTGCCCCCCACACCCCAGTCTCCCGGATCTTCCACCACCCCTGCCTTTGATGACTCAGCCTGACACACCGCCATCACCATCTCTCAGCCTGCAGCTTGCGCGCCATCTTCCCCTCTGGTGGTAAGTGAAACTACCCTGCATGGGCAATATTCTACTTTGTACAGGCTGGGCCTTTATCCTATCATCTCTGCTTTACTATGTTAGTGTTATTTTAGGTTTTATGTGTTATTTGCTATGATTTGGTAGGATTTTTTTTTAAATCTGGAAACACTAAAAAAATGCTCTTCCATATCAGTTAATACATGTTTGCTTGATGCCATTTCAGTTTATGAAAGGCTTCAGGTGATCTCTCTACTTTTGGGGAGCAGGGTAAACTTATCTTTAATACTCCATATACTTACTTCATTAAAACAAATGATGGAGCTACAAGGGGAGAAAATGTTTGCAAGGCACATAATAGATCAATGAACTATTATTCATAAGCCTCTGGAGATCCACATCGATAAGAAATGAAGAAGAAAAAACTCCAAAAATAAGCAAAAGATATAAAAACACAATTCACAGAAGAAATGTGATGGACAATAAACATGATAAGGTGATCAAACCTCTCTGGTAAATCAAGAAAATGAACATGAAAACAGCTTATTAAATTGGGCAAAAATTTAAATAATCTTAGCATCCATTTTTGGATATTGATGGGAATGTAATTGGCGTGGCCTTGTTGGAGGACAATCTGCTAGGATCTACCAAAACTTCAAAGATATTTATACTTGAGAGAGCATGTCTGCATTAGAAAAGCATATACTACATTATTTATTCTAAAATAATGTGCACACAAATGATCCCTAGGAATGCATAAAAGTGGTCACTGCAGCATTTTGTCATTGCTAAAGATAAAAAAGAACCTAATTATTAATTTTAACATTTACAGGAAAGAATTAATAAATGACAATATATTCAAATTATGAAATGCTCTGTGGCATTTTAAATAAGGCAGGTAATTATGACCCACAATTGAAAAAGCCCTCCAAGTCATATCCCTATGAGAGAAAGAAAATCACAGAAGTTAGGTAGGTAGGTAGACAGATGGAAGATAGATAGTAGCAGAGGGAGGGGGAATAGAGATATAATAAGCCAGATCTTATAAAAATGTATTAGAAATAAATCTACTGTAAGATTTGGGCATCTTTTAATATATGAAATTGGAATTCATCTCATGATTTCTGGCATATCATAAATTAACTGGTAGTGTTTTCCTTTCTTAAATGTATAGAAAACAATGGTACTGTTTTAAGTAGGTGCATCTTTAATGTCAATATAATATAATAAAATATAGATGATAGACATGCAACAGGGTGGTCCCCAGGAAAGGGGGAGGTTCCCTGCCCCACCCAAGAGAGGGTGGAGCTGAGCAGGGAAAGAAGAAGCTGCAGAAGAGACTGAGGAAGGAAGGAAGCAGGATGGAGCCAGGAGACCTGGAGGAGGCGCATGGAGCCTAGAGACACGTGAAGAAACTGTGCTTGTCTTTTGGTCGTGGACTGGGTGACACAGATGTGGGTGAGACCCATGGGGAGGTGACAATGGCAGCTTTTATCTTGATGTTGATTTTGCTCTTTTCCTTTCGGGCTTTTCTGGTTGTTTCTGACCCTTTTCTGTGGGTCCCCACTGGAAGATGCTTTAGACTTGAGGCAGGATTTGGGGCCTTGTTCTGGGCCAATCCCATGTGGATGGAGTTTTACCCACAAGGGGACGGGTAACTCTGGGTGCTTCATTTAGAAACTAGACTCTGCCTTACCTGTATTGTTTCCTAGTTTTATTAAAGTTCCTTCCCATTAAAGTCTCATATGTTTTGTGTTGATGCGGCGGATGGCAGAACCCATTTAAAATAGGCAGGTTTGCGGGGTTTGGGCTGCCCCTCTCCCTGTCCTATAACAGACAGATGATCAATAGATAGATGCTAGAAAACTGAAGGGATCAGGACCAAATTGATTGCAGTATTTAGCTCTACCTTTATTTAGCACACTGAGAAAGTATTTATGACTATTTCTATATACACTTTTTTTGTATACACATTTAAAAAATTCTAATTATCCAGTTTAATCTTTATTACCTTAAATTCTTTCTTGTTTTCTTTTTGTTTGCATTTGCCTGACATATCCCTACTCCATTCTTTTATTTTCAACCATGGTATCACATACATACATATACATATATATATATATATAAAGCCATTTCGTTAAGCAGTCATTGGATTGCTGTGTTGTTTTTTCTCCATCCTGGATCTTTTTCTGTTATTAAAGTGGTTTGAAAAAACTGACATTTGTTGACATAACTGTTACGACTGGTGTTACTTCTGTCATCTTGCTTTATGTCTTACATTTTCTTTACTTTTTAGTTTGCCTTTTGCTATATGGGTAGTATTTTGTTTGCATTAATCTTCTGCATTGGCTTAGATACTGCATTTCCTGCTTTAAATTGTATGAGTGGTGACAAAATTATAAAGTAATTCTAAACTCAAATGCATCAGCCTGGATTCAGTCAGGTAAACAGCTGTCTAGTTGTGGTATTCCGGAATGAAAGGTGCAGTACAGGAACTGGGGACTGACCCAACTTTGGAAAAACAGGGCTGTGAAGGCCAGCAAATCCACCACCAAGATAGAGTCATAAGGTCTGAGGCAGGTGGTTCTCGGGAATTCCTAGGAAGTCACAGTGATGTCACAGGGATGCCCACTTTTCTGGTCACAACTATTTCAGGAAAATAATCATCTTTCCTTCCCACATTTCCAAGGATGTTTCTTCTGGGCAGAATGTCGCCCAGGACTGTATGGGAAGAATTATTTCACAAAAGGCATTTCCTAGTTTCTCTGTAGCCACACAGATTAATAGCAAGTTGATCATCAACAACCAAAGAGCATATTTTCTATTTTATTAAAAAGTAAACATTCGCTTTTTGCTTTGCTTTATGTGGAATGAGGAATCAAATGTTCTTCCTTACTCACTTTTCTCCACTTCCAGTAATTTTAACTGAAAACTTAAAAAATAATTATGTATTTCAGTTGATTTTTTTATAATCAAGTTCCTAAAAGCACATTGACAATTGTGTGTGTGGCGGGAGTTGGGGAGTGGTGGTAACTTGCTTCAATACTTCTGGTTCTTTCCTCCTTTGTCCTAAGATCTGACTTAGGAATCATGTCATAATGTTCCTGTGGACATTCTCAGAGAAACTTCAGGAGGAGTAGATGGGAGATATATATATATATGTATATATATACACACACACACTTAGTTCTTGCATTTTTGAGACTATCTTTTGGTTCTTAGGTCACATAGATAATGGTTTTCCTAAATTTATAGGAATTTCTGAATATATGTAGACATTTCTTTATCATCTTTGGACACTATCATTATTGTGAAGGGAAAGTCTAAGGAAGGCCAGTTTTTTGTTTGCTTTTTCTTAGTAGCCTCTTTATACAAGATTGGATAATTGTTTGAAAAGCTTTTATTGAGGTATAGTTGACATGACATGTTAGCTTCAGTTGTACACCTTAATGATCTGATATCTGTATATATAGATAGTAAGTCTAGTTAATATCCATCCCCACATTATACACACACACACACAAACACACACAACATTTTTTTCTTTTATTCTCTTAGAAACTTCTAAATACGCGATATAGTCACCATGCTATACGATGTTGAACACTTTTTAATTGCCAATATTTGTAGCTACTGATTCTTTTGGATAAATACATTGAATACACATTCAGTTAGGTTGATTTTGTTTATAGAATCAAGAATATTGTCATTTATTATTGCTTCAGTTTCTTTCCTCAGTAGTATTACTAAGACAGATCCTGGGATCTGTTTTTCTACTGGATGTTTTTATTTTTAATTATTATTTTTCTTATGTAATTGTTAATTTTTGGACAGTATTCGATTTCTCCCCCTCAGACATAGCCCCCATAGTTCTTCCACCACCATAGAACCCATAATCTATCACCATAGTTCCTTGTGCTCTTCCCTTCCCTGTTTTGACTCCTTCCCCTTTGCTTCCACCTCAGTATGCCTCAGGTCTTGCAAGGTCACCTTGCAAGTTTTATTTTTTTTTCCTAACCCTTTGTTTGGTTTCTCTATATTCTGCCTATAAGTAAAACCATATGATGTTTATCTTTTCCCTTTTGACATTTCTTTTAGCATAATCCCTTCCAGCTCCATCAATGTTACCACAAATGGCATGTTTATCTTTTTTGATTGCTGAGTGGTAGTCCATATTGTATGTTTACCACATCTTCTTGATCCATTCATCTGTTTGGGGACTTTCACATTGTTTCCGTATCTTGGCTATTATAAACAGTGCAGCAGTAAGCATAGGAGTTCAGGTTTCTTTTTGAATTAAGGTTTTTGTGACCTTTGGATAGATTCTAAGAGTGAAATCACTAGGTCACATGGTAGATCCATTTTTAGCATTTTAAGGAATCTAAACACAGCCTTTCATAGTGGCTTGGCCAGTTTACATTCCCACCAACAGGATAAGAAAGAGTTCCGTTTTCACCACATACTCACCAGCACTTGTTGTTTCTGGGTGGTTGTTTTGTGTGTGTGTGTGTGTGTTTTAAGATGAGCTATTCTCACAGATGTGAGATGGTATCTCATTGTGGTTTTGATCTGCATTTCCCTGATAACAAGTGATAATAAACATTTTTTCTGTATACCTGTTGGTCATTTGCATATATTCTTTGGAGAAGTGTCTATCTCCTCTGTCCATTTTTGATTGGGTTGTTTGTTTTGCTTTTGTTGAGTTGCATAAGCTCTTTGTAGTTCTTCATTATCAGTCCCTTGTCAAATATGTGTTGTGAGAATATTTTCTCCCATTCAGTAGTGTCTCTTCATTTTGGTTACTGTCTTTTTTGCTATACAGAAGCCTTTTCATTTGATAAAGTTCCGGCTGTTTCTATTCTCCTTTGTTTTCCTTGCTTCTGGAGACGAGTCCTCAAGGATGTTTCTGAAACTTATGGAGTGTTTTTCCTGTGTTTTCTTCAATATATCTTATGGTTCAGGTCTTACGTCCAAGTCCTTTATCTATTTTGAGTTAATTTTTGTATATGTTGTAATATAGTGGTCTAGCTTCATTCTTTTTCATGTGGCAATCTACTTTTTTCAACACAATTTGTTGAAGAGACATTCCTTGTCCCATTGTATATACTCCACCCCTTTGCCATAGGTTAGTTGTCCATAAATACATGATTTTATTTCTGGGTTCCCATTTCTATTCCACTGGCTTGTATGTCTGTTTTTGTTCCAATATCATGCTGTTTTTATTATTATGGCTTTATAGTATAATTTGAAGTCTGGGAGTGTAATATCCCCATTCTTCTTCCTTCTCCTTTTTAGTGAAGAGAACTTTGGCTATTCTGGGTTTTTGTGATTCCATATGAATTGCAGTAATATTTGTTTCATTTCTTTGAAGAATGCCAATGAGGCTTTAGTTCGAATTGCATTGCATCTGTAAATCGCTTTGGTCTAGTGGCTGGTTTTTTTTTTTTTTTAATCTCATTTACATATGTTTTCTAGTACAATTTATTCAGTTTATCACCTCATTAATTTGACCATTTGTATTATCAATAAGCTTTGTTCCTATTTAGAAAAAAAATTCAGTAATAGTTACTAAAAACACAAGACAAGTAATGTTTAAAAATATTTTGATTTCAGGGAGAAAAAAAATCTCCTTTAGAGGAAGAAAAAATTCCCTTATACTCCAGAATATCAGGCTGTTTTTCTCTTCTTGTTAAAGACATTGCCTCTATTAGCTTTCCTCTTTGGTCAGTTTTATAAGAATGAGATATATTGAGGTTGACACTGGAGACTTAAATATAATTCAGCCAGCTCCAGGCTGGAAAGAGAGTTGAATATACGTTTCCTGTCCAGTGAATAAGCAGGAAAGTATAGAAACTTGATTTGAACATTTGATCTACTTTGAAGACTTCTTGGACATCATTAAAGATGGATGCTTAAGGAAAAAAAATCTCTCTATGAAGCATATAATCCAGTAAATGCCCACAAATCAAATAGTGGTTTCTGTCCTTGAGCAGAAATTAAAATATCTGGTACCACTAGAACTAGAAATCTGTACAGCACAATGAGGCTTTGGGAAAGAGCTCAGTGTTGACTGCTGTTAGAAGCTAAGTATCAATTCTTAATTTCCTTACTTTATTTCCTCCAGAATCTGGAGATTGCACATCTCTTGCTCATGCATAACAATGACAGACCCGGGGCAGTGTAGTATCCAAATTCTTGGGTAAAATAAAAAAAAAAAAAAAAAGTGACTACCCTGGAAGAAATGGATGGCCATTTATTTGTGCTTCTAGAGATTTGGGGGGGGGGGGAATTTAAATAGGATTAAAAACAAAAGTGGAGTCATTTCCAAGCAAAGCCCAAGCCAAAAAAGGGGCCCAGGTCCTCCCTCTTACCCAGAGCACTCTTCAGCCTTGGCATCCTGTCTTTGAATTGGAGCTGTTGTCTGGTTCTAATGTGAACACTGGCTCCATTGTGATTCTGCAGAAAGCCAGCCCCACATACACTGCTTTCCACCCGCCTGAGGCTTCTTTGGACTTATCCCACTGAGCTGTGACTCAGGCAGCCAGCCAGAAGGGCCTTTATCCAGGGTGGTGCCTTGAGATTTGTGCTGATTTATTGCACAAGAGCTGCTAGGTAAATCCTTTTGGTGTCCCATGGGAAATGTCAAGTCAGGGGCAAAGTCAGGGTGCTTCCTGATTGAATCCAGGAGTCTGTGTCAGAAAGGATGGTGGCCAGGAAGTTCGTGCTTATTTATATCTGATTTTGAGGATAATTGGATAGGCCTCAGACTACCTGAAAAGTTCTAGAAAAATTCTAGGTTTTGTATTTCAGGTATCCTAAGGGGTTTTCATGAAATCTGGGGAATGGAGTGGTATAGTCTGAAATAGATGAGGTTGTATAGGGTGATTTATTTTAATGCTCTTCAAACTCAACTATGTCACTTACTGTGGAGTTGGTAAACATGCTGATTTTTGAGCCACATTCCCTGGACTTCTCATCCATGGGTCTATAGTTAAGACTAGGAATCTACATTTTTGATCAGCGTTACTAATTATGTACTGCAAGAGGGTCACAACAAATGGTACCTATTCTAACAGTGATTTATGGGGATATTAGCAAAGCAAGCACTTGGATCAATCTGTTGTGCTGAGTGTCTAGGACAGGAAAGGGTTCCTGAGGAACTACAAGGAAAATTATGAGTATCCCCCTCCTAGTGATGGAACACAGCCTTGTCTTAACTACACTTCCTCAGCATTCATGGTTCTTAAAGTCTCTGCGCATAGGGATTGCTGTTAGGTGAAGTTATCCCAGAGGTCTAGGCCAATAGCAGGTAAAGAATAGAAACCCTCCTTCTGTCAAGATCAGACTCATGAGCTCAACTGGAAAATCCCAGTGACACAGAGAGAAAAAGTGCATTGTGATTTCAATCATGCCTGTCTGCCCACACCCCCTCCAAAGGAAACTACCCCACCCATAGCCCCTGATTTCCGGGTGGCAATCCTTAGTACCATAAGAAGGTACATCCCTACCGGCAGCCAAGGATGGGCACCTGAACCCAAGGCAGCCAATTTTCAGGTGAGATAGGACATGAACTGGCTTGAAAAAAATGAACCAGGCCAATCAGATTACCTCTCCTGGGAATGTGTTGTGAAACATGAGAACCCAAACCAGTTATCAGTCGGTCACAGTTTATCTAAAGGTCATGCCATAGCCAGAGAGAGGCTGGGGAAGTTATGATGAACCATGAGTAAGCAAAGGATACTGGTCAGTGTGAAGAGGAAAGCAGAGTAGAAGTACAGAGAAACAAATTCCAGGAGAATTTGAGAAATGAGAAAAATGGTAAACCTGGTTAAAAGCACTAGGTAAACATAGATTACAAATGCCCTCCAGATCAAGAAATATATAGTCTTACTTGAGTAAGCTTGAGAATGTCTCCATTCCTGGCAATAAAAGACCTGTAAATAATGAAGTAGGACTGATGTCATTTTGATGAGATGTAGGGTTCAGTAAGCAGGTTCCTTGTGTTGCCTCTGAGAAAAGTTTCATCAGAGTTCCTCTTTCAGCGGCATGCAGTGAGCTTCCCAAAGAGACATGGTTATATCTAAAAAGTGTAGGTTTATTAGAAGGAAGAAAAGGAGAAGATATTTATACAGACACAGGTGGCAGAAACGCTGCCTTTTGCCAGTGCAGACATTATACTGATACAGTGTTCTTTTGTGGAGACGTTCATTCCTTTATGATAATATTATCTGTTGTAAATTAGTCACTTTCAGGGAGTGATTGGATTAATTTGTAAGGAATAGTGATTTTCTAATGTCCTTCAATCTCCAGTCCCCACTTCTGGTCTGTGCCTTTGGATGCTTTCTGTCACAGTCTGTCTGCATCCAAGGAGTTCCTGTTTAAAGATTTTTCTTTTCTGTAGCTGATTTAACAACTATATTAATCAGGTCTACCTCTACCTTCAGTTTTTGATCTTGTGATGCACCCATGATAAATTTTCTACTCTTACTCTCCATCAGGACCAAAATTACCAAAGACTGAATGTCTATATCTCCTAGAATTCATATGCTGAAACCTAAAGCCCAATGTGATGGTATTTAGAGGTGGGCCTTTGGAAAGTGAGCAGGTCATGAGGATGGAACCCTCAAGAACGGGATTAGTGCCTTTATGAAAAAAGACCTCAGAGAGCTCCCTTCCCTCTTCTACCATGTGAGGACACAGTGAAAAGATGACCATCTATGACTCGGAAAGCAGACTCTCTACATTCACTAAATCTGCCAGCAACTTGATCTTTAACTTCCGAGCCTCCACAACTGTGAGAAACAAATTACTGCCTGTAGGTCAGTCAATCTATGGTGCTTTATTGTAATAGCCCAAATGGACTGAGACAAACATTTAGTGATCATCACATGTAGGGTACTTGCTGAGTGTATAATGTATGCTTTTTGATTGACACTCACAATAGCTCCCAAATATATGCTTTCTAGAGCATGCCTATTCTACTTTATTATCCTTCCTTTAGAGATAAGGATGTCTTATCCTTAGATAGAGATAGAGATAAGGATATCTGGATTGTCTGGCCCTGTACTGTCCAATATGGTAGCCTAGTCACATGTGGCTATTAAATACTTAAAATATAGTTAGAGCAGATTGAGATGTACTATCAGTGCAAAATCCTCACCATAGTTTGAAATTTCATTCAAAAATCTTACAAGAATATAAAATATCTCAATAATCATTTTTGGTTGATAACACAGAGAAATGATATATGTTAGCTGTATTTAGGTTAAATAAGATACAATATTAAAATTATTCACCCATTTAGAAACTATTAACTGTAACCATTAGAAAATGAAAAGTTACATATGTGGAAAAAATAGCGATAGATGAAAAGGAGGAAAACGTATACGTCCCTTGATGGGGCCACACTCAGCAGTTCTCATGTTAGAAAATAAATTAAATAAATATTGATCAACTGCTCTGTGGTAGTTTCCAAAAATAGCCCCCACCATTTGACTCTCTTAAATAAGCATGTCCCTCCTCCCATTGTAACTGGGTGGTAGAAGTGACACATTTCAGTTTTCAGTCTGGCATATTAGAGGCTTGGCAGTTTCTACCTCCACTTTTGCTCTTAGGAGCCACCACAAGCTGTAAAGAAGCTGGAATTAGAGTACTGAATGGTGAGGCGGGGGTGGCTTATGGAGGAGCATCTACGAGCCAGATGTGAGAGCAAGGCCTTCTAGGACCTTCCAGCATAGCCAAAGTGGCCAGTTAGATGTGGCCTAAGTGGTGTCCCAGCTGATACCATATGGAGCAAACTACTCGGCCAAATATAGCTCGAATGGCATAATCATGAAAATTAGTATGTCACTGTTGATTCAAGTGTCTATGTTTTGGGGTAGTTTGTCGCACAGCAGTAGATAATTAAACTGTGCCTTCTGTGTGCAACACATTATGATACGCAGACCCTGGGAGTGATGACATGCTCCATGAGCCTGCAGTCTAAAGGGGGACCTCAGACACTTACACAGTGAGTTTAGTATGGGATATTGGATTTCAGGGACCAGGTATTTTAGGTTTAATATAAGCAGTAGTTACAGAGGAGCTTTACACAGATCTTCGCACTCCTTGTGTAACAGGGTGGTCCCCAGGAAAGGGGGAGGTTCCAGGTTTCCTGCCCCACCCAAAAGGAGGGTGGAGCTGAGCAGGGAGAGAAGAAGCTGCAGAGGGGACTGAGGAAGGAAGGAGCAGGATGGAGCCAGAAGGAGACCTGGAGGAGGCACATGGAGCCTAGAGACACGTGAAGAAACTGAGCTTGTCTTTTGGTCATGGACGGGGTGACACAGATGTGGGTGAGACCCGTGGGGAGGTGACAATGGCAGCTTTTACCTTGATGTTGATTTTGCTCTTTTCCTTCCGGGCTTGTCTGGTTGTTTCTGACCCTTTTCTGTGGGTCCCCACTGGAAGATGCTTTAGACTGGTGGCAGGCTTTGGGGCCTTGCTCTGGGCCAATCCCATTTGGATGGAGTTTTACCCACGAGGGGACGGGTAACATTGGGTGCTTGATTTAGAAACTAGATTCTTTGCCTTTCCTGTATTGTTTCCAAATTGTATTAAAGTTCCTTCCCATTAAAGTCTCATATGTTTTGTGTTGATGCGGCGGATGGCAGAACCTATTTAGAATAGGCAGGTTTGCGGGGTTTGGACTGCCCCCTCCCTGCCCTGTAACACTTGAACGAGAGATTTTTCAGTCCCAGGCCTGCTAGTCAAACTCTGTATTTGTTTATAGCAGGTCCCAGTGACCTCTGCCTCATGGAGAGCTAGCTTAAGGCCCTTTTCTTCTCCACTGGAGCCTGGTAAGGAGAGAGGCAAGCACTTCAGCTCTCTCCTGGCTTTCTGTAAAGACAAGTCTATAGGTCTAACTGTTCCTGGCAGGAGCAGAACCAGAGAGAAAACAAGTTGCAAAAATGGGAAAATAATACAGATATTTGATTCTTGCAGTTTCTATTTTCCACTGTGCCAGATTTCCTCACATCTCCCCAAACATAGCAGATAGGAGCACGTGGGCACTTAGAACATGCACTTTCATTTTGAAGGATGGTGCTACTAGCCTCCTACCACACCTTCTGACTGGATCTAAGTCAAGGGTCTGCCTATTTTTTTGCCATCCTGGTTTCACTGGCCCTTTGTGTGAAGGTGGCCATTTGCATCTCTGTGGTCTTCGTGCCTGATGACACTCACTTGATTAGGCATTTGCCCATGTGCCTCAGAGTTCCTCATTTACATTTCCTCACGATAGTGAATGGCCTACAGGCTGTTGAAATACACTTGCTAAACCACTAGTAATTCTGCCAGAAAGCCAGCCCTTTAGTTTGATCTTGTAGTGTTTCTGAGAGCTCTAAGCCCATAGGTACCGTACCATGGACCACCATTGAAGTAGAGTCAGAGTGAGAAAACTAAGAGCAACTCAACCTTGCCAGGAACAGACATTTTGTTTGCTGTGTCCTACCCAGGGAGAAAGGAGGTAGTAGTTTAAACCAAACCCACAAAGGAGAGTCACTGTTTAGATTATGCATAGAGTTAGTGCCTGAGACAAAAATCACATATGGTCACAATTACACTTCAACTTTCTTTAATGCCTATGAATAGAGCAGACATTATTTTAATGGACAGTAATTCTTATAACCATTGGCCATTTTAAGACTATGAATTACAAACAAACAGGAGGAGCAAAAGTAAAGTCTACATGTAAAGGTCTGCTTTCAAAACTCTTTAAGATAGCTGTGCTAAATCCCAGCCACAGTTATTATTCAAGTATCTCTAATAGGGAATGGGGAAGACTTAGAGAATAACAACAAAACATCAACGCTCATGATTTAGTTAGGCACATATCAGACGGCCTTATTTGGGTTAGCTCATGCAGTCTTAACTACCTTAGGAATCATCTCTATTTTACAGAAGAGGAAACTGAGGCATACAGAAATTGTAGAAAATATCTGAGGTTTCTTACTAGGATGTAACAGCACACAGGGAGAGGTGGCAAATGAATTTCATGTGAAAGCAATGATGGAACTGAGAGATAGATGGGAAAGGTAATTTAGGGTGAAAGGCACCGTGTGAGAAAAGTAATAGAGAATGGAAAATAATATAATGGGGAATGTTCTTTTGTGGCTGGAGCAAAGGGTGAGTGAGGTGGCATAGGGATCTAAGGCTGGATTACCAAGTGTAATAGGTAACTTTATGTGTCAGATTTATTGGGCCATGGGTGCCCAGATATTTTGTCAAATAATCTATATGTGCCTGTGAGTGTATCTTCAGATGAGATTAATATTTAAATCAGTGCACTTTGAGTGAAAAAAGATTTACCTCAGTCATCTGGTTGGTCCTTATCTAGTTGATCAAAGGCCTGAGTAGAACAAAAAGACCTTCTTCCCTCCGGCAAGAGAGAATGTTTCAGCAAGTTGCCTTGAGACTTTGACTTCGACTGCAACATTGGGCTCCTCCTGGTTCTACAGGGGAGCTATAGCCTGGAGCTATAGCATCAACTCTCCTAGAACTCCAGTCTGCCATCCCACCCCAATTTCAGAGACATGGACTTGCTCCTTGCTTGGGATTCTCTTCCCAATCATTTTTCACTGCAACATGCTGTCTCCTCTGAGCCATACACAGGATGCAGGAGCAGTTGATGAGAGGACCGAGCTCTCCTATCTGCTGCCAAGCACATTCCTTGCTTTCCTTATGTAAACATGGCATAAAATGGGTGTTGGATTCTAGCAGCTAATGGTGGCCACCAGGATTCATGTCCATCTGTCACTATCCTGTGCTGTCAAGTGCCTTACAGGTAAACTGTTCCCAAGAGCAGGCCAGGAGCCAACAGGAGTTAGGGGCCCTCATGCCTCCTTTCTTGGCATGATTTTAGAATTTCCTATTCTCCTCCCCACTGCATTTCCTGCTCAAAGTAACTTTTCCCCGAGGTCAGCTCAGCTGCTCTAATTCACTCAAAACTAGAGAGACAGAGGAAAACGAAAACTGGTGGGAGAGATTTTGGCCTATTGTTCACACTATAGAGACACCAAATAATGACCTAATCCTGCACCTTGGCTACTGTGCCCCTCTCTCATGACCCTGAGTATTTGAGTGTTTTCCTAGCATTGTTCAGAGGTCCCCTTAATCAAGTTCAAATTTACACCTCCTTGATGGAAAAGACAGGTGCAGGAAGCATTGTGTCCCTCATATATGGACTGCTGTGGACCAAACTATAAGGTGCCTCTGCTTTCTCCACTGCTTGCCCCTGCCTGTGCTTCCAACTTGCTTTCCTTGCTGCAAATCCTTTGCTCCAGTCAAACCAGTCTCTTGATTGTTCCCTGAACTTGACTTGTGTTTTTTCACCTCAAAATCTTTGCCCCTGCCACCTGCCCCATGGAATGTCCTCCTCACTTCTTTCCATCTTGCCAAATCAGATTCATTTCATCCTTATTCAACACCAGCAGCAGGTTGGCCCTGGGCCAGCACTTTCACTTGTGTTATCTCATCCTGCAAGGCCCAGCATAAATTTCTTCTTATCTGTGAAGCTTTCTGGAGCTATCCCGACTGGAAGTGACCGTTTCCTCCTTTCTTTTACACTTATTGTCTGTACTACTCATTTGGCACCTAATACATCCTAGGGCTTTATAATTAATCCATCACTCACTCATTTATTTATTTAACATGTATTTACTGAGTGATTATTACTTTCCAGACACTGTGGTAGATACTAGAGATATGGAGATGAAGAAGAGACCTCGGTTGTCCTCGTGAAATTCAGTCACGAATGAAAATTAACATAAGGAAAGGGGTGTCATACAACATAAGAGCAGCTCACACTTCAGAAGCACACAGGGGGTGTCAGGAAGACTTCCCGTTCTGATAGCTACCAGGTTGAGTCTTGATGAATGAGAAGTTGACCAGGTGAAGGTAGAGAGATCATGTTTTCCAGAAAGAGGAAAGAACATGGGCCTAGACAGAGGAGCCACTGAGCTTGCGGGAGGAGACTGCAGGCAGCCCTTTCCTGCTGGAGCAAAGAATTTGCTAAGGCGTGGAATGTGTGGGATATAATGGCAGGCCTAGGACACCAGGCTTGGAAGCTGGGATTCATTCTAAGGATCATGGTGTGCCCCTGAGGATTTTAAGCAAGACCTAAGGTTTATGATTCAAGCTCACTCTGACTACAGTGTGAAGAGTGGATCCAACCAGGAACAGTTTTGAAATGAGGTGTTGAAAGGGGCTGAAGCAGGAACCCCAGATAAGAAAGAGGAAGATGGTGACATCTTCCCCCAGAATGGAGACTAGATTGAGAAAAGACAGGATGGTAATCACAGCACAGTCATGACTCACATGACAGTGAGGCTCTGGAGAGCCTCACAGTTGAAAAATGTAGAAAAGGAACACAATGCAATGTAGGGAACACATGATGCTTTAAAAAAAGTCCTGTCAGGGAAGATGATGGTTGACACTTTCTGAAAGATGTGGAACAGATCATAAATTTGCAGTGCTTATTACCTGGATATTTATGTACACATTTGGCTCGTTGAGGGCAGGGGTGCTGAAAAAGCAAAGTACCTCAGCTCTTGTGACAAGCCAGAGCTTCTGTTCTCCCTGTTGGGAAGCAGGGGGTAGTTGCTTCCTAGAGAACCATGGTCTCCGCAGGGGCAAGGAAGGGAAGAAGCACCGAGATATGTTCCCAAAAGTTGTGAGGGTGATCCCCAGAACCCACTGTTGCAGCCAGGCAAGACTGAGTCACACCTCTGCTCTGCCACCAGCCAATTGTGTGATTTTCCAGTTGGACAAATAACTTAAATTCCTGGTGTCATCTCCTTTCTAAAATGAGGATATTACCCACCTGACTGACTGATTTCAGGATTATATGCAATAGTGAGTAGAAATGTCTAGGCATGTGCCTAGTGCCTGGAGAGCACTCGTTACCAATATAGGTGTCAGTGATGTTGGCTTTTTTCTTGTCTGTGCCTCTCACTAATCTGTGAGATCCCTCAGGGCAGAGACAAAGTTTGCTCATATTTTCCCTTATTTTCTAGCACAGTACCTGCTGCATGTGGATTCTCAGTGTTGTTGAATGAATTTATATTTTCACTTACAATGTTACTTGAGAACTCAAAAAAGTTCTTTAACATCAGTTTTACTTCCCAATCCTGAGAGAGCAAGACCAGGATACAAATTCAACATCAAAGGGGTGGAAATTATTTCAATACAAAATAAAACATTAGGTTTCCAGAAGCTCAGTCCTGCATGTTCTTGCTTCTTTCTCCTCCTCTCTGAGCTGCCCGCCCCCCCACCTTTTCACCCTGCACTGTGGTACAAGGCAATCTTATTCACTCACAGGACTTACATTTGTTTGTTGAATGCCTTTCCAGGTGTATGTTATAGGCCTGATTTCTCTCCTCCTCTCTAACCGCCCTCTTGACATCTCTACTTACAATTTTATGTCTAAAACTGCACCTCAGACTTTTCCACCCAGACCTATCATTCTTCTGGGTGCCATCAGTTACTCAGAGGTCCATGCTATTAATCTGGGAGTAATTTTCAGAAGCTCCCTCTCCTACCATCTCTTCATCCAATAAAATGCCAGTTGTCCAGAAGAGGCCTTCTCCTCCTCTCCCCACCCCCACTGTCACCACCAACCCTCACATGGAGATGTTACAATCTCATCTTGGTAGCTCCACTTTTAGTCTTATTTCTGTTTTTTAGATAGTAACCAGACAAGTATTCAAAATTACATGTCAACCTCCTTTACTTATTTATTTTAAAGTCTTTCAGTGGCTCCTGCTATATTTGGGAAACATTTCCAAATGCTTACGGTGACCTCATGATTGCCTGTGACTGGATCTCTTCACCCTCTCCCTTCTTCTCATTCCATTCTCTCCTTCCTCACTAGTCTCCTCTCAGTTCTTCAGGCGTCCCATCCTTCACTGGCCTTGTGGTCTTTGGGTCTTTCACCCACTACGCTTCACTTAGGTACCTGACAAGGCAACTAATCTACCAGGTCTCAGTCTGGCTGTTCAGTCCTCAGAAGGACTTTTCCTGGTTTCCCCTCCTAAACTAGAGCATGTTTAAAGCACACATCATAATTCTTTAATCCTTCATTCCTCTATTAA
Organism: Talpa occidentalis; assembly: GCF_014898055.3. Lineage (NCBI taxonomy): Eukaryota > Metazoa > Chordata > Mammalia > Eulipotyphla > Talpidae > Talpa > Talpa occidentalis. Next base: position 28,995,424 of record NW_023603184.1, read on the forward strand.
CGTAACAGAATATACTTTGTGTGACTATTTGGTTTTTGCTCATCTTCCCATCCTCACCCCAACGCATGTACATATACATGTGCTCTGGAACTGAGCACAGAGCCTGGTGTGTAGAACATGGTAGATAATTATTGAATGAATGTGACAAAGACTGGGAGAAAGAGACCAACCAGGAATTAGGAGAGTTCAAACGAGGAGAGGTGACCTCTGAATGGTGGTGCAGAGAAGTCTGTAAGGAAGATAAAGCATTTGACAGAAGCTTTGAAAAATGGGCTGATGGAATTGGCAGAGGCAATGATACTGAAGGCGTAGGTGGAGGGAGGGACTTCCCAGGTGGACAACCTGGTTGGAGAAACCCAGATGGTGTCTGAGAAATGATGAGTAATCAGGATGTCTGGAGTACAGGGCTTGGGAAGGAGGGTGGGGACTAGGAAGGGACTATCCAGAGCTGGCTTTGGATCTCTTCTCAAATTCACAGGAGGTTCTGCTGGGTGACTGAGATGCTTCCTCTGACAAGGTGGCCTTCTACTTCCTGAAGTGTAGGCACAGACATTTGTTTCCCTTAATTATCTTACCCGGAAATTAGAGATTGAGATGGCCTAACACATCTCATCCCCTATTGCTTCCTACCCCAGGCACCCGCCTAATAGGCTGCAAACCAATTCTTATTTACTGTGGAAATGACGGTGATTTTTTTCTGTGATGTTTAATCAAATTCCAAGTTAGGAAACCTGGGACTCTGGACAATTTGTAGGGGGAAAATTAAACAGAATTCAAACAATTTTTGCATAACCATTTGACTCATGTTTGAATCGTCCAAGTGTGGACCCACTTGATCACCACTGAGGCTCTAAAACAAGTCTTTTAATTACACATATGACTTTCTGAGCTGAAAATGCCCACGTGGCTCCTTTATTCAAGAGATTATGGTTTTAAAGGTACATTTAGGAAATGCTTACCATTTACCCAGTTAGGTGTTTTCCATGAGTTACCTACCATAGTCCTCACACTCACCCTAGTTGCTAAGATCCTCTTCTAGATAAGGAAACCAAGCTCAGAGAGATTAAGTAATTTGCCCAAGGTCATAGAGCTGTATTTGAATCCAGTTCTGTCTGACCTGAATCCTGTGCTCTCAACTATTACCCTTTTGGGCATTTTCAAAGACAAAGCTCATTGACTTGTTTTGGAGGAACTATCAAGATTACTTTTTAAATAACTTTTAAAACGATCATAGGTTTACAAGAAATTCCTCCAAATTGGCATAACTGAAATATGATGTCAAAACCAGGGAACTGGCATCAGTACAACTCACAGTTTATTCAGGTTTCACTAGTTTTACCATCAGGATTACTTTTAAAGTTAAATGAAGATTTTAGAGGAAAAACAGAACGAGACAAAATACCAACTTTCTGAAAGGTCCTTTGGAGTCCCTTCTTCTTTGGCCGCTCAAATGCTCTCTGCCATTCTGGGCTTCCAGAGATAGCAGGTCTGAAGGGAGATGAAGTGACAGAGAGAAATCCATTTCTACTGTTCCAGGCCCCAGGGAGACACTGTTGTCAGGGGACTGCACCAAATTCCTGCCACTTTAACAGGGAAAGAACTCAAATGGGAACTAAAGGGACCTGGAGACACTGCCTCATCTGGTTGTCTAGAGGCCTCTAAAAACCCTCACAGTTCCCTAAGACCTGGCTCAGCCAAAATGCCTCTTTGCCCCTATTGTCTGTCTCCTGGCAGCTGATGATAAGTGATAAGCCTGAGAGATAAAGCAGGTTTAGGGCTGTGAACCTGCCTGAATCACTGGCAGCCAACCAGGCCATTTTTATCTGGAAAAACTCCCCCCAGGACAGCCCAGAGGAGTGTTTGGGAACCTGACTGAGGAAACAATGGCGGGAAATGGAGACCCAAACTTGGGCGTTAGGGCCCTGCCACCCACACTGCTTTGCACTGTTATTCCTGGCGAAAACAGAGGTTTACTGTCGTTCAGACAGACTCTGTGGGAAGAAGTGCAAATGAGATTTGGAAATTAAGAGGAAATATGATGATGAAGGAAGTGAGAGGAGATTGTTTTCCAAGCTTTAGAGATTGTGTTATGAATGATTTTGAGAACAGACTCCCTGGATATATGATTGCCATCCTAGTAACTAGCATAGCTTCTGTCCACAGGCCAAAAGTTGAGGGTTAATTTCCTTGCCAAAGTGTTTCACTTTTGAATTTCAGAGACCCTCAACAAATGAGAAGTGCTTAGAATTTGTAAGCACATCCATTCTCCTTGTCTATAGTTCTGAGGGTGACAGGTTTCTGGCTCTTACCTGTGTCTCCAGCTAAATCTTGTTACTTGTCCTTAACCATATCCAGTAGGAAGTGTGGTTGCACTGACATGGTTTGACTTTCTGGACTCTCCTTGGTTTCTAGAGATCACTTTTACCAAATATTCAAAAATCACTGTTTTGGTTATATTCCCCCTACATCCATATATTGAAGTCCTCACCCCCAGTGCCTTGGAATGTAGCCTTATTTAGAAATAGGGTTTTTTAATATGTATTTAAGTTAAAATGAGGTCATACTAGAGTGGGCCCCTAATCCAATAGAATTAGGGCCCTTATAAAAAGGAGAAATTTGGACACAGACATCTACATAAGAGAACATCATGTGAAAATAAAGACAGATATTGAGGTAATAATACCTCTCAAGGAACACCTGAGATTGCCAGCAAGCCACCAGAAGCCAGGAGCCAGGCGTGAAACAGCTTCTTCCTCAGAATCCTTAAAAGGAACCAACTCTGCTGATATCTTGATCTCAGAGTTGAAGTCTCCAGAACTGTGAGACAATATATTTGGGTTAAGACACCCAGCTTGTGGTACTTGGTTACAGCAGCCCTGAGCCACTAATACCCTCCTCAAATCTTTGTTTCAAAATCTTCCTCAAAATTGACTTCAAGGTCACTACCTTAACCCAGCTTGTTACAACCTGACTTTCAGTTAACTCACTCTTTAAAGGGTAGCCAAGGCAGAAGATCTAGAAGATGGGAGGGCCCCAAGGAGGCGCAAGGAGCCTGGGTGCCCAGTGCTCACCCCAGTAACCTCCATACATGGTGCCACCTCTTGGGGTCATTCATTCACTCCTTGATCCCACAGCCTCCTCCTTGGAGGCATTCAGAATCCCTTTTCTGTCTGGCTTTCCACCTTCTGCACCTCCCTCATAGTCATCCCAGTCTCCTTCTAAGCTCTTTCCACCTACCTGAATCCAGCTGCATCCCAGGAAGGAATATATCATACCCATAGATTCCTGGGTACTCTAGGAAATGGTTTGGGTCTTTTAGGTTCCTCAGGATAGAACACTGACAAAGCCAAGCTTTCTCTGGCTAATATATACTGCCTTTCCTAGCTCAGCCCAAGATGTGTTATGATTGAAGCTATCTTACAAGAAAACCTAGGAAAGGTGAAAGAGGATGGAAAACCATCCTGCCAGAAAGGCAGAGCAGAAAAGATGTCCCCCACCTCAGGCTGGCTGCACTTTCTGAAGCAGGGGAGGCTGGTGTCATAGAGCTCAGGTGGACACAGGCAGCCTAACAGCACCAGCTGGGCCTTCCTGGCAGGGGACATAAAGAGTTAAGCAAATGAATTTGAATAAGCCCTGTAGCCTGAAATTCAAGCTCCCAAGCTCCCTTTCAGAGTCCAGAGCCAGGAAAGTGTCTATTGTCAACAAATGCCACCATCAGACCAATCGCAGGCCAGAGTGCATTTCGAAGACAGGGGCCTCTGGATGTCACCAGGCAACAGGCACAAAGAAGGCTGGGTCAAATGCCCTGCAGAGGAGCATACAACCCCATGGCCCCTCTGCAACTCTCTTGTGGTCCAGCCCAGCCAGGTGGGAGAACCACCAGACCCTGACTCCCCCAAGATCAAATTAACTTTAGTCTTGGTGTTTGGTGGGAAAGAAGGTGGTAGAGAAGGCTCTATTGGGAAACTTTAGTTATTTATTGAAAAGGTGGGGCTGGTGGCAAAGGTGAGGGTTTTCAAGTAAAAGGGAGATGTTGCTGCAAACCACAGCAGGGCTTTTGTGCTTTCCTCTGCTTATGGTCTCACAACCCAGGGACCCCTCACCTCTGCCCTCAAGGCTCTCCTTGAGGGGTGCTGGGTGAGACGCTTTTGACAATTTACTTCATGAGACTAGAGGAGAATGTAAGGTGAGGCCTATGGGTGCTTGTTTCCATTCCTACAAAGGACACGCCCTTATGTCACAGAGCCAGAGGGGAGCTGTTGTCTCCGTGCAAAGCCTTCTTATCATGAACTAAGATCAGTGAAGAGTTGAAAAAATGTTTTTATTTCATCAGGCACTTACTCATTCAACCCTTAGAGTGATGGCAGAGGCTGAGACAGGTGTGGGGTTGCAAAGATGAGTCAGTTATTTTCCCCAAGTGGTGTGATCGTCCCCAAATGTATACCACCCTACATGCTGAGGTATGATGTCTATATTCCTAGCCAGTCCCCTATGTCCCTTCTAAGAATCAGCCCAACATGTCCAACCATTTTCTACAAAACTCCTGGGTTTTCCACAGTGCTACCGAATACAACATGCCTCAGCTCCAAGGCTTCATCTCTGTCGCCATCACGTGAGTCCTTTGTCTTGTGGATAGTACGACTCCCCTGCCCCACTGTGGGTTAAATGGAGCCCCCTCAACATCAAATATTAAAGTTCTAATTATCCCCATTACCTCGGAATGTCACCTTATTTAGAAATAGGGTGGTTACATATTCTTTGGCTAAATACCTCAGAGCCATAATGCTGGATCATGTGGTATTTCCATTTTTAGTTTGTTAAGGACTCTCCATACCATTTTCCATAGAGGCTGCACCAGCTTACATCTCCACCAACAGGGGACTAGAGTTCCTTTTCCTCCACGCCCTCACCAACATTTGTTTCCAGTCTTTTTGATATGGGCCATTCTCACAGCTGTGAGGTGATAGCTCATTAAAGTTTGGATTTGAATCTCTCTTACAATAAGTGATAAAGAGTATGAAAACACTAATGTGAAGAGATATATGCACCCCTGTGTTCATAGCAGCATTATTCACAGTAGTCCCCACATGGGACCATCCTAAATGCTCATTGATGGGTAACATGAGAAAGAAATTGTGGTATATATACTTGATGGAGTGATATGTACTTGGTATGTATATATCCAATGATTATAAAAGCTATTTAAAATGATGAAATTGTGCCTTTGAGACCATATGGATGGAACTTGAGGTGATTATGCTAAGTCAAATAAATGAAAGAAAATCACCAGGTGGTTTCCCTCATTTGTAGAATGTAAATAACCAATGAAAACAAATAGGCAAAACTTAACAAAAATAACTCTTAGACTCTATGAAAAATATGTTGGTTGCCAGTATGGTAGAGCGGGGAGGTAAGAGAGGATAAAGGGGCAATTGTGATAATATTAGTGGCTTTAGTAGTGGATGAGTGAAGCAAGTGCACATGTCAAGGTGTGAAGATTTACTCCCCAAATGATAGAGTTTTGTATGTGAATAGTAAATCAGTAAAATCGCATTTAAAAATAAATAGGGTGGTTACAGATGTAAGTAACTAAAATGAGGTCATATGGCAGAGGGTGGACCCCCTAATCCTATATGACTGGTGTCCTTATAAAAAGGGGAAATTTGGACACAGGTATGGGCACAAGGAGCAGACAGCCATCTACAAGCAGAGGAGCCACTGGGGCTGCAGGACTCTTAGGAGAGAGGCCTGAATAGATCCTCTCCCAACACCTTCAGAGGTACACAGTGCTGTCAATACCTTGAATTCAAACTTCTGGCCTCCATAACTGGGAGACAATGTTTGTTGTTCTAAAGCACAGAGTCAATGTTACTTTGCTATGGCAGCCCTCGGAACCAAGACACCTCCCCTTAAGGGTCCAAAAAAGGAACCTCTCAAACCCTCCTCGCCATCACACTCTAACCTCCACCTATAACCTAATGCAGGAAACCACCAAACTCTGTTTCATCTTAGAGACATCTCTGCCAACAACCCACCTGTGTTCATGGCTGTCACCACCACCTAGGAGCAGTCCACTATCATTTCTCCAGTATCCTTCCTAGCTTCTGTCCCTGCAGTAATACTATCTCCTGCCTATCTGTTCTTCAAATTGCAGCCAGAATCGCCAGTTCCCTGCTTAAAAACCTTAAAATCCCCTCCTGCTTTTCTTAGGATGTTTAGCCTCCCTGAGGCACTAACTCAGTCCATGTTCCCTTCTCTTTGCCAGTATTATTTTCCAATAATACTGATCTTCTTTCTTCCCTTAAATGTGCCAATTTCTATCTGGCCATCAACATTTTTATATGCCTCTCCTGGCACTTGGAACACATTTCCCACTCTCTTCCTCTATGGGACACTTGCTTGTCAAATTGCATTGTATCATTCATCTCTTAGTCTGCTACACCCCACCCAGACCTAACGCCTAGAGGGAAGTAACCCTGTCCATCTTGTTTGTGGATGTGCGGGCAATGCCTGGCACAGTGCCCAACAGATATTAGTTTACTCACTGACCAACTGACAGACTGAAACACAAGTCCCATCCCCAGTGAGCCCACCTTCATAAATAGGACTCAAGTTGACTCAGCTTGAGGCAGTGAGTAACAGTTCACAGAGGCCGTAGCATTTAAGCTAGGACATGAAAAATGAATAGGGATCATCCAGAATAGAGAGGGGTAGGGTAGGGAAGTTCATCTTAGCAACGAAGATGCCATGAGTAAAGAACAGGGTGTGCCTGGGAAGTGACTGGAATGTTATTAGCACATCCAGCAATACTGTTGCTCGTCCTTAAAAAATGTACCAGGTTCTGTTGGTCACCAACAATCCCTTAGCCATTTGCTGGTATTTTGAACACATTTCCCCACTCTTTTCATCTGTAGGATTCTGTAGAAAAAGCTCAGTACAAGATAGATGTGTAGAAATTTGGCTGATGCAGGCTGAGGTCCAAATGTGAACCCTCCAAGGATTTTATTTTTGCATATAAACCTCGGGTACTTTTCCTAAATCTGAAAGAGCACAAGTTTGTGATCCATTTTTACAGTCAGGAAAGAGGAGACTCAAAGTTCAGCAGGGCTGCTTGGCTGCTCAGGGAAATCCTAATTCTTTTCACTCCTGGTAATACTTGTTACCTCTCCAGAGTCACAAGCTAAACACTTTACATTTCTGCTGAGGATGGAGAGCCGAATAAAAACAGCTGAGGCCACACCTGCATTCTGTCTTGCCCCTCAAAAATACTCTGACAATTCTCAAGAGAACACAGTTGAGTAAGTGTTGTCTTAATTCCCTTCTAATGTCCTACCGGAGGGGAGGCTTTCTCCGTTTACCCTTTATCATTCTGAAATTTCTCTAGCTCTAATTTAATTTCATTCCCTTTTGTTCATCTTTTCATGCATAAAAAAAATAATCTGTATCCCCTGCATAAAATCATTTCCTATACTTGCAGGCAAGAATTAAGCCACTCATTTGCCTTTTCTTCTCCAAAGAAAACAAATTTGATTCCTTAACCGTTTTCTTATCCAAACCATTCTCTCAGCCCAACCCTAACTCCTTAAGGTCATTTTTCTCTCTCCCACTTTGAGAGAGAAAATGTATGAACTAGCACTAAAGTAGAATCAAAAAACCAGAGTGTCTTTCCTGAGATAGGTGAGGTGTCGGTGGCAGGACCAGAAGAGCAGACCCTCCAATACAGAACTGTCTGTGTGGTCTCACACAAGATTTAAGGCCCACCCAGAGGTGCAGGTGTCCCCACATTGGTTGGAGACAGAGGAGGACAGCATTCATCAGAAGCTCCAAAGATCTTGCCGAATTATTCTTGAAAGCCCCCAGAGAGGATAGACATGACTGCCCCAAAGGACTGCAGAATCACATGATATGAAGCCTGAGGAGGGGTGAGCACCCCCACCCCCTTTGGGTCTTAGCCTGGAGCCCCCACTGTCATGAGAACATAGATGGGTCAGTGCACAGGCGTGCCCCGGCACACACAGCTCAGGCCTGAGAGCCAACAGTAGATGCTGGTAGCCAGAGCCATGAGCTTATCCTTTGTGATACAGGAGTGATTTTGGGAGCACCAAAATCAGCCTGTCTGTTCTGTTTGAGCAACTGAATCTCAAGTAAAAGAAATACCACACCAGACAGTAGAATCGATCCGCTAGCCAGACTGTTCTTCTGGAGAGGGGAAAGGGAAGTCTGGTTGACCCCATGCATGGGCTAGAAGGTCAGAGAGAGGCCCCAAGGGGAGAAACAAGGATAGGGCCTATCTAGAATTAGGGTACCTCAACTAGGCAGCACTGCCAGCTCTGCACTGAGAACAATTTAAGACAGTCACCCTAAACTGTTCTGGTGTGTGTGTGTTATAAGATGGGAAGATTGTAGGGCCATAGGAGGAGGAGTAGGATGGGGGTTTCATAGGTGTGGGGCCTTCTTTACCTGGTCCTAAGAGAAGTACTTGTTTAAATTCAGTTGGTTTGACTTCAGGTCCCTGATCCTGATCATATAAAATGCTCCTTAGAAAGCTAAAATTTTAAGTTTTAGACAAAAGAGATAGAGATCTGGGCAGATCTACTACATTGCTGCCTTCCTCCTTGTCCTGTCAAATGTGCTATTCCTGTCCTGCTTCTGCTCTTGACCCCCTCATCTTTTTACTTCTTCCTCTTCTGACCTTTCTCTTAGAGCATAAAGCTGGAATGGGAAGAGTATTGGGCAGACTTTACTGAGAAAGCCAGAGTCAAAGACTAACTACAGGGCAGGGCATGGCCTAGAAGGACAAATTCAAGATTAGGGTTATTTGTGTGTCCATTTCCAGCCCTAGGCAGTGAGCTACTTCAAGGGAGGGGCCGCACCTTCCATATTCTCTTATCCCTTGAACAATGCCTTGAACAATTCCTGTCACCATGTGTGTGCGCTGAATAAATGAAAGGATAAAAAGATGAATGACTGAAAGGTACTGCCTTGACTGTTGAGATTGGCTTAGCGTTTAGGACAGGCTTGGCCCTGTAGTTGGAACCAGTAGCAGAACTAGCTGTAAGGAATAGAGAAAACGTAAGAGGAAGCAGATCCCAAATTAAAGCGCCCCTTCTCCGCCCCCCCCAAATAATTTCATTGTGAGTTTCATGTCCTCAATAATTGTGACTAGCTCCTCAATAACAACAGTGCTGCCCAGAGGCCACTCTGCCTCCCATCAGGAAAGTAAAAATCCCTTGTATTTCTTTTGAACCCCATTGCTGTCACACGGAGCCACTTCTGAATTGTGAAATAATCCAACGGGTCACTCTTTCATTTTAAAATAGTTCCCAAGAGTCCTCACCACCAATTGTAAATTCACGTTCCCTGCTGAACCACTCCTGGGGGAGCCAACAGTTGCTGCCTGCAGTCGCTCATGCACTCTAGTTTCAAATAATTAGCAACTGCCTCTGAATGCTTACCTTTGCAAAATACCACATGCTCATTTGAGCATAAAGAGGCTCCTGATAGGAATATCAAAATCTCCTTTGAATACTATAATTTATGAGTATGTTCAGACCCTTCACTAAGCTCTAGGTGACAGTTCGGCATGCAGTTAACAAAACAAAACAAAACCTGGCCTCTGATCTGTTAAGGAACCAATAGGCCTATCTTACAGATGGTGACTGGTGCCTCTCAACTGAGCATGGTTGTGTGGAGGGCGGTGTCCTTGCAGAGGAGTTCCAGGAGACACAGAGGCAGCTGCTGCCAGCTGTGTGGTGGAAACAAAACCCAAAGCTCAGGACTGGGGTTAGGCTAGGAGGGAACAACCTATAGCTGGCTGTGGGGGTGACTCACATCTTGCTCCATGAATGCAATTTCTCTTGGTCATAGCATTTCTGTTGTTGCTGTGCCTCTCCCCTATTCTCTCCCCAGCTCAGTGGTGCCAGCAGGCAGAACCTTAGGATAAACTGACCATAGTATATTCAAAGGGTTTGGCATATGATTGGCACTAATTTGTTATCAAAATTCCAAATAGAATTCTAATGCTCAGAGTCCTTTCCACGTCCCTCCAGACTTCCTTTCACATGTAGAAACTTCTGCGTTACCATCTTCCTTACTCCAAGATAATAAGACTCCATAAGAGTAAGAATAATAACAGCTAATATTAATCAGTGCTCAAATCAGCATGCAGTATTTTGCCCTTAAAAATGTCAGAAACTATATACTAAGCTGAAAGTTTACTAAAAAACTGCACTAAATAGTTCTAAGATTATAACTTACTCATATGTGCCTAGTTCTTTGGTAGTTCATACACATTTTCACTTGTTGAATCTTCACAATAAATCTGTAAATTAAAAAGAAGACATTCAGTCTTTTACCATTAAGTGTGATGTTTGTTATGAATTTCAGTAGATATTTACTAGGTGAAGATGTTTCCTTCTCTCTTTCTCTCTCCCTCTCTCTTTGGTTCCTGCTCTTTCTAAATTAAGTGCTTTTATTACAGAGAGATACTGAATTTGTCAAATGCTTTTTCTGCATCTGTTGAGATAATCATAATGGCTTTTGTCCTTTATTGATACTGTATTATATTAGCTGATTTTTCAGATTTAAACTAACTTTGTATTTCTGGGATATCTCTCACTTGCTCTTGGTGTATAGTCTTTTTTATATGTTGCCAGAATTAATTTGCTAGTATGTTGTTGAGAAATGTTTCTTTTCTTTTTTTTTTGCTTCTTCTGCCTGGCCTGTGTATTATTCCTTTTCTGATATGTGTCCTCACCATCAGAATGCTAAGACTCTAAGAACTGTGATTATAGCTGGATTAAGAAGTCATCCAACTTGGTGATTGTCTGGGGCATAGCCAGACAAGGCACTGGAGTAAGTGCAAAATATAATAATGGTGAACTTAGATTTCTGCTTCTCACCGCAGTTGTTTTCAAATTGAAAAAAAATTACCTGCAGTGCTTATTAAAACACAGAATTTTGAGTCCAATCCCTTGTTTTTGATTTAGTAGGTCTAGGATAAGGTTCAAGAACTGCATTTGTAACAAACGCACAGATGATGATGTCGAGGGTTCATGGATTATACTTTTAGTAGAACTCTCTTGCATGATTATAAATTTCTCAGTCTCACCCAGAAATACACAAAAATTTCCAAGAAAATTTTAAAAAATATCCCCCATGTCTTGAAGCAGTAACACCACTAACAAGGAACACACCCATGTTCTGGTTTTTAAATACCATCCTCTACAATGATGGTATTTCCTGGGAAATATAACTAACTCTATGGATGGGACAAAATACAAATACAAAATGAGTTCGGAGCATCTTGTAATATGAGGAAGTAAGGAAGTGAAGAAAAAAAAACCTATGAGAGCATATCAAAAGAACATACTCCAACTTGAAAAAGTTCCCAATGACCAAAGCTCAAATAATTTGAGCAACAAAAGAAATAATAATACTAACTTAAAACCTAAGAAATATAAAATACTCATGAATCCACACTGATATATACATGAATGAATAAATAAATTATAGAGGACAGAGATGAATTTCCTCACAGAAGAATCCAAATAGTATATGTAACTATTCCCCCTTCCAGGAGAGGAACTTAATGTCTCTCCCTTTGAGAAGCTAAACTTACTGACTTCCAAAGAATATAGAAAGTAGGTAAAAAGTAACTTTATAGTGGAGAAAACTGACAGTGCCAACCTTAACTAAGTGATCAAGGTCATAATCAACAGTAATAAGTCATGTTGACAGCATGTACCCCAATATGATGCCATGGGGACACCATAACTCTTTATAATCCTCCTCAATTTACGTTACCCCATGATCATGAGAAAACATCAGCAAAACCAAAATGAAACCACGGATGTGGAGGGAGAAAACACCCTCAAATTACTGAGCTGATGAAGGACTTTTCCAGAATATAGAAAGAACTCTTAAACTCCAGTAGCACAACCTGGATAGTTACAGAAAGCTTATTAGTGATTACCTGGAAACAGGAGCAGAGAGGGGGCAGATTAGGGCAGGAGGAAGCAATTACTAAGGGGCACAGGAAGGCTTTGGAGATGATAGTTATAGTCACTATCAGTTATTATACATATTGAGTGGAGTGATGGCTTCACAGATGTATACATATGTCAACTTATCAAATGATACACTTTCGATATATGCAGCCTGATTAACTTTTTATTATTATAAATTTTATTTTTATATTCCCCATATAATTGTGACCCCCTTATTTTGACCCCAATCCCTCCCCTCTGATTAACTCTTGATGATTTTTCCCTTCCTTCTAACTTTGCAGATGATAGGGGTGTGAGGGATATTGTCTCCCTGGCTAGATCCAGTTGACCATGACCTTACTCTGCATGACACATTATTTGGAAGGCAAGGCAACCAGCATTTATTGTGCAGTTATTATATTCTCAGAACTTTCACACCATAAACACAGTTAATCCTCATAGAAACTCTGAGAGGAAGATAATAGTACTGCTGCCTTCCAGATTAGAAAAGTGAGATTTAGGCAGTTAAGTAACATGCCGTGTCATCTAGCTCGTCAACAATAAAGAGGAATTTTCAAGAACACTTTATTCAAATCCCAGGTGCAGGAGGAGGATGAGTAAGAACTTGTTTGTTAATTAGCTCAATTTCTGATGAGTAACCTGACGCTCTCCAAATATGAGTGAGAGGAAAATCAATGAAATAAAAAATTCAAATAAATTAAAGCATTTGTTTAATATAGAATACATATGAAACATATTTAATTGCTATAGAATGCTTTATATTGAAAATAACAAGGCCTTTTTCATATTTTTGTGTTATATTTTTATTGAAAGTAGGTTTTCTCTCTTTCCAGCCCCATTCAATGAATGTAGGATAAATATTTTTTATTATAAATTTTATTTTTATATTCCCCATACAGTGAAGGGCTGGGAGTCGGAAAATGGCATGATCAGATTTATATTTTGGAAATATAAATTCCAGTCTGAAGGCTGGAAGATCAATTGAGATTATGAAGAGACTAGGGAATGAACAAAGTCTGTGATGTGTAAGTTGTGAATCTCAGACGTTGTCAAGTAAGACATGATTGGAAATGCAAAGACATCTAGGGCAGCTAGACTTGACAATGACCACTGGAGTTGAGGATCAAGCATGATGTCTCCCTTCCTGTCCCCCCTCACCCCCCATAGAGTGTCTCTGGTTCATAGTTGTTTGTTGATTTTTGATTTTTACTTTCTTACAGTTATTCTTTTTCCTGGTCCCTTATTTAGGTTTTCTAGATTCCTGCTATGAGTGAGACCATCCAGTATTTTCCTTTTTCTTTCTGGCTTATTTCGCTGAGCATGATCCCTTCCAGCACCATCCATGTTGCTGCAAATTGCATGTGTTTATCTTTTTTGAATGCTGAGTAATATTCCATGGTGTACATGTACCAAATGTTGGATAAATATTAAAGCAAATTAGACCTAACCATGGCCGTCCATCTGGCCCCAACTCTGATTCAGGTGTCACTTTACAAGACAGTGAGCAACTTAAACCATTAAGGGGCTTTTGTTGCACCTGGAGACATCATGCTTGATCCTCAACTCCAGTGGTCATTGTCAAGTCTAGCTGCCCTAGATGTCTTTGCATTTCCAATCATGTCTTACTTGACAACGTCTGAGATTCACAACTTACACATCACAGACTTTGTTCATTCCCTAGTCTCTTCATAATCTCAATTGATCTTCCAGCCTTCAGACTGGAATTTATATTTCCAAAATATAAATCTGATCATGCCATTTTCCGACTCCCAGCCCTTCACTGATGCTTCCTCACCCACATGCTAATGCCCGAGCCCTTCACTAATGTCCAGGAATCTTCATGATAGGCCTCAACTGATCATTCTAACTTGACTTCTTGTCACTATTCCTACCCCACTCACACTGTGGGAGAGCAACACCACCCATCCACCATTTCAGGAACAAGTGTCATCAGACCTCTTTGCTCTTCCTCTGTCAGAAGGCCCCTTCATTCTTGGCAAACTCCTGCTAAACCTTCAACACGTAACTCAGAGGTCTCCTGCTCCATAGTGACCTCCCTCACTCTTTCCCCATGCTCACCTAGCAGTTTGTTTTGCCTGCAAATTGCTCATCTAGCAGTTTGTTTTCCCCCTGCATATTGCTCCAAGCAAAAATTTGTTTCCATATCTGGCTTCTCCTAAAGATCAGGAACTCCTTGAGATAGAACTGTTGGGTTCATCTTTACACTGCAGGGTGCTGGCTAAGTTCTGGAATCCACATGTGCTGTCTGTATTCACCTTGCACCACTTGGTGCCCAATCCTGGAGCAATGCAGTCTGTGGGAGTGGTGAATGGTGACTAACAGCGCACACCTCACCAGAAACCACTGAAAACTACTCACCAAATGTTTGCCCATGAAATTCTCTCCTCAAGGATCATGCTCAGTGAAATAAATCAGAAAGAAAAAGAAAAATACCGGATGGTTTCACTTATAGGAGGAATGTAGAGGATCGAAATAAGGAATCAGAAAAAGAAAATAGTAACTATGATAAAGTAAAAATCAAAATCAGCAGGAATGTAGAGGATCGAAATAAGGAATCAGAAAAAGAAAATAGTAACTATGATAAAGTAAAAATCAAAATCAACAGGCAACTATAAACCAGAGACATTCTGCAGGGGGTGGGAGGAGAAGGGACTATGATCGAAATGGGTGGGAAGAGCACAAGGGACAATGGTGATGGTTCACAGGTGAATTGGTGGTAGGAATTTCACAGGGACTATAACCAAGATGAGAAAGCATACATTGTACAAAAATGAAGAATGGTATAAAAAAAATAAATAAATTTTTAAAAATACTTAGAAAAAGAAAAAAGAAATTCCCTCCTTGACCGTGATACAGCCAGGCGCTTTTCTCTGCTCCTTCTGCTCCCCCAAAGAGTACGCCATTATATTGTTTTCTCACCTATTGTTAAGAATGTTTCTATAAGAATTGATTTTAAAAATGAAATTAAAATAACCTATCTCTTACACCCTGTTCCACTTCCCAAAAGTGACAGCTTTGAACTGTACCTAGGTCTTTATTTCATGATTTATCCATCTCAGTATCTACTGCTACCTCAGTAGGAAATCTGGTAAAAAACACTTCCTTTTCCTTTCCTTCTTCGTTGCAAGTGGTCATCTTAGGGTTCTTCAGATAGTTGCCATTATGTAGTATACTTAAAATTCTCTATCGTGATTCATTGAATGTATACATATTTATAAACTTGCTCTCCATTAAATGCACCTACACTAACATCTTCTTCTCCCCTTACATCCTCCCTAATTTTGTCATCTAGCCATATTTTTACCATGTCAAGATATTTATATTTGTATATTATAATGGAGTTTGCTCAGTTTGTCAGTCAATTTTTAAAATAAAACACACTAAATAGAATTCAAATTTTATGACTGTGTAACTGTTTCTCACTAGAAAAGCAATGGTGTGTCTTGCTTGTAAGAGAGGGAAATGGAAAACAACAATGGTTTCTTACTGATCTGTGGACATATCTGATTCTGGGACCTCTTTTTTTTAAAAAAAAAAAATTTTTTTTTAAAGATTTATTTATTTATACAAGAACTGGGGTACAGTCAGAGGTGTGGGAGGGTGAGAGAATTCACCAGAAACAGAGCAGGGAGCTGAATAGGCAGACGGACTGAAGATACTGCTGAGGGGAGCAGCAGGCAAGGCAGGAGAGGTCTGCTGCGCCATGTGGGTTTCTCCCTGGCTGGCCAGAATCGAACCCGCGCTGCAGAGGCTGCAGACAGCCTCTGCCACACGGTGCTCAACCCGTTGCACCACCAGGGAGGCCTCTGGGACCTCTTTTAATTGCACATTTTTAATCACCTTTCAAGATAGTGGTAATTGGTCTATTCAAATTTCTCTCCTCCTCTTAAGTCAGTGTTAGTATGTATACTCTGCCATCAAGTCATCTTCACCATAAATTCTTGAATTCATTGCCACAAGGTCGAATCTCCCCTTTTTTTTTCTCTCTCTATCTTATTCAGGTTCTTTAAAGGTTTAACTATTTTGAGAAACCAGCTTTTAGGTTTACGTGAGCTTTTAAATAAATACTATATTGCACTATACTTTAATAATGCAATAAATTAAATTTAAATTAATTGAACTAATTTTAGTGTTTATTTAAAAAAAATCTCTTCCTACTTTGCTTTATTGTTATTTCAAGACAAGACCAATTGTAAGAGTACTATAAACCATAAATTTTCCTCTGAGGACAGTCTTTGCTGGGTCATTAGCCTTTAGTTTTGTGTTTCTCCTTTTTATTGATTTCAAGCAATGAAAGTTTTCCTTTTGATTTCCCCATCAAGGAAAGTCATTGAGAATTTATTAATTCTTAGTAAAGATTTTTCCTCAACTTTCAACAATTTATTTTTAAAATTAGTAGGTTATGACCAGAGATTTTGCCTATAAAATTGCTACTTAAAAAAAAAAATCTGTATAGGGGCCAAAAAGTTTTCTTTTTTGGCGTAACAAGTAGCTGTAGTTTGTTTGCTAAAAGTAAGTATAATCTGCAGTGGGGTCAGGTGAACTCAAAAACAACCTCCATATTTCCCGGTATTGGACTTAATAAGTAGTAGGAGGCAAGCAGGGCTCTGGTGGGCAGGTAATGTGGATGGGGTGTTTTATAGCAAATCTGTCATTGTTGGTTTTCCACCAAGGACCTAGTAGTTGTCCTGGACTCCTCTCTTTCTCTTAATTCCAATTCAGCAATACTATTGGCTCTGTCTTTGTAATTTGTCAGAATCTGACCATATGCCACCGTCCCTGTCCAAGCCCCGACTCTGCCTGCCTATCAGTGGCCTATTATTAGGCCTGCCTATTGCCACTCTTACCCCACTCTTACTGTTCATTTTTAACACAGCGGCAACACAATCCTATTAAAGGACCCACTGCTCAGAACCTTCTAGTAGTTTTCTAGCCACTCTGTGGAAACCCATCCTTGTTATGGTCCTTGACATCATGTAGGCAGGCTGGAGCAGCAGGGAGCTTCATGGGCAGTGGGTGGCCAACCAGGAGAGGGGGTGTGGGTCCTCCCCCAAGATTTCTGAAGTTGAGAGACTGGATTGTGGTACTTTACCAGAGTTCTCTGAAATAACTAAAGCATACTTTGAGGGCACCTATTCACCATCAACCCAGCTGCTGGGATTAATGTGGTCATTATTTGGGTAGTAAAGAAGGTGTAAGTTTCTTCGTTACAGGCTTTAAGGCAGGGATCATTTACATTATAGTAAACTTTACAAAGTGTTCTTACCCAAATCTGTCTTCAGGAAAGAATGATATGCTTTCAGTGCTTCATGGTGAGCTTTCCTTTGTTGGTTGTTTCTTTGAGAGAGAAAAGTAATGAAGTTACATTTTCGTTTTAGCCAGAAGCATTTCTGACTGTGCTTACAATAACACCATTGGATTGATGCAAATGTGTGGGTCTCTCTTAACTGTGCACTCTGTAAGCTAACCAGTGGCAAAGCCTTTGTTCCTGCTGACCACATGAAATAGAGGGAGGGTTTCTCTCCCTCTCTGCCGAGTTGGAGGGTGGCCACTCTTTATTTTCATTGGAAGAGCATGTCACCTGATATTGCACACACTGGGATAAACACAAGAGGCCTTTATCTGAGTTATCCGATCACAGTCCTATGCAACTTTCATTACTCAATTTCATTCAGAGACAGGAAGGTTTTCCAAGGAGGTCTCAGATATAACACTCCCAGGAGTCAACAGCCTTCTCCACCAGGGGCACTGGCCCTCCCCATGGTGAACAGAGACCAGTGATGTTTTTTAACCTATGGAACCTTACTCTGGGTGTGTGTGTGTGTGTGTTTGTGTGTATGTGAGAGAGAGAGAGAGAGAGAGAAAGAGAGAGAGACCCATGATCTATATAGTTTGTTTGTATTTCTTCTCTTTTTACACCTTAAAAATATTTTAGAAAATTATTCTGCCATGTGTGTTAAGCTGCTTCCTGTCCCATTTCCCTGCATAAGCACAGAGTTCCTTCTGAGAATAAAACAGAAGTCATCTCCGAAAACAGAGCCTAATAGACCC
Organism: Talpa occidentalis; assembly: GCF_014898055.3. Lineage (NCBI taxonomy): Eukaryota > Metazoa > Chordata > Mammalia > Eulipotyphla > Talpidae > Talpa > Talpa occidentalis. The sequence goes on from NW_023603184.1 coordinate 29,013,504, forward strand.
TAGAAACCTCCACTGAGTGTCAGCTGCCTACCTTATGTCAGGAGGGAAGGAAATCACCATCTATTGAGTGTTACTGTGAACTAGATACTTGACCTGTTTGCTTACTCTAAGCTCTAAATCTTACTCTCTTCGATAGTATTACACACTGAGCATTGGAGAGGTTGTAGGAAGTCTCGATGGCTCTTCCTGAGTCTGAGCCCCCCCCCCATCCACCTCTTGCCTGGATTCTTGCAGTAGCTTTCTAAGTGATCTCTCCACTTGGAAATCTTTTTACCCTGCAGCTAGAATGAAGTTTTCAAAGTAACATTTGATCAGGTGACCCATATATACTAGTCTTCTCAACCTGCACTGCAGAAGATCCAATGATCATCCGGTGATACCATGGCTGTGGTAATGGAGGAAACCCTGCAGAGTCTGTTTATATGTCCCTGCTTCTGTCTTCAGGTTCAGCTTGTTTTGCTTTGCCTTCACTCTGGACCCTAAACCAACTCTGCTGTGCCATGCTTCTCGCCAGCATAGGACCTTCCCAAATGCTCTGGGAGTCATGGCATGCCCACCTTCATAGTCCCACCCCAGCCTCAGAACACCCCTGTTCATTCTTAAGTTCATAACTTACCTTCGACATCCCCAGGCAAGCCTCAGCTCGCCCCCCAGCACTATCAGATGCATTTAGAGGCCTGTGAGTGTTTCCTTCACTGCACCTACCACCACTTAAAATGAACGTTTAAGCTTATGAGCATTTGGTTGGTTAACAGCTAACTATCTCACTGAATGCATGGTCTGGATTTTTTTGTTTTTCTCACCAGTTATATTTTGAACACCTTGCTGAGCCCTAGGTAAGGCACCCTGTTTTCATTTTGTGAATATAAATGAATAAATCAATACCTCAGTGAGTGGTAAGTCACCCCTTACTTGAGCCTAATAAACATAGAACTGCTCATATCTCTTCCAGGTGCTTGAAAAATTGCTGCTGACACCAAGCTTTCCCCTTGATGCTTCCCTTCTTAGAGGCTTCATGTGGCAGTGTTGGATAAGGGATGTTTTTTTCTTGCTCTCACTCTTGATCCCTCTTTCACTTCCATCCTGTCCAGTCTGCATGGGTGAAGAATATCTTTCATTGCTCCTCTGATTCCAGACTCCCCACTGAGGTGTGTGTCACAGCCGCTCTCCCCCAGGAGGCAGGGAAGTTGAAAGGGTGAGCTGTTCGATAGTACAGGTGAGTGAGCACCTGTGAGCCAGAAAATTAAATGCAGATCAATAAGAGATCCACCACTGGGACACCAGCATTACAGTATGTTTAAGAAATTATGTGACTGTAGATGGGGGGTGGGGTGGGAGCAGGAGGGATTAGGGGAATACATGATGATCCAATCTTCAAGTTCTAGCAGTTTCCTTGAAAGCACTTAAAGTTTTAAGTCATTGCAACTAGGGCACAGCCAGATAAAGAACACTAGCTTAGCGCTGTGGCTCAGACCCTGTGCTGGCCACTGGGTTCACGGAGTTGGAGAGGATACAGGCCCTACCCCCAGTGCAGAGGTGGAAACCACACCAAGGCCAAGGTGTGGACCATACCACGCTGGAGAAATGTCAGGACAGTTCTGGGAACCCAGAGGAGGAAACAAACAATGCTGTCAATGAGCAGGGTGAGGGCGGGAAGACCCAGGAGGCAGATAAGGTAACATTTCAGTGGTTTTTAATGAATAAAGATAATGTCCCAGGCGAGTAAGGCAGGAAAGGGTAACGAGATGGCGGGAAGAGCATCCAGCTGGAAGTTGAATATGCTGTTGGAGGTAGCAGAAGCATTGGCTATATGTTACAAACAATGTGACTACATCATTTGTTATCCAAATTGAGACTTTTGAGAGTCAGCGGCACACTGTTGAGAATGACAGCAGGAGCTTGACATACACCAGGAAGGACTCTTCCAGGTGAGTTAGACTGTGTGGCTACCCAGTGAGAGGGGAGGAGAGCCAGGACTAGATACTGGATCGAATGTAGGTGGGACCTGGAGGTCTTGACCTGCTCCAGGGCTGTGATCCTCAGCATTGAAAGGTCATCACAGGATTGTAAGAAATGTGGTGATGTGGCAGTCCCTCTGTTGTACGAAGATAGCCATATGGAGGAGAAAGTCAAGCTGTACAGAAAGGAGGTAGGCTGTAAGCTAGACAAGGACAGAATCACATCCTTTTATTTGAAATTTATGCCTCTTGCATGCAGGGTTGCTAGCACAATGTCTGGCATAAAGAACAAGCTTATTCAAAACTTCAAATGCAGATGCTCCCTGACCTCTGTCTAGTAATGCAACCCCCTGTCTGACCCATGATCACCAGAATTCCCATTGCCTCTTCTCTTCATGGTTTATAGCTTTCTGACGTGCTCTGCCTGTGTCTGTGTCCTCCTTCTAGAAGGTGAACTCCACCAGGGCAGAGATATTTATGTTTTGTTCAGTGCTGTCTCCTGGTGCAAAGAAGATATTCAATACCTAGTTGTTGAAACAAGGCAGGGAGGAGGAAGGCAAAGAAATTTGTTTGGGGTCTCTGACAACAGTGTGGGTGTGAGAGATGAGGATCTGGAATGGGCAATGTGGTAGAGATGAAGATAGAGAAAACTTGAGACGAGACTTGTTTGCCCAGACCTTCCCCGGGTCTCATCTTGCAGGGATCTTGCAGATCCCTCTGTCACTCCCTGTGCCCAACATCTGCAGTGAGTCAGTCCCTGGCCTCCCAGCTGGAGATCATTAACCTCCTCTCTGCCCTCTGTTTGCCTGCTCAGTCAAGGTCACCGTCATTTCCTGCACAGCCTGACTCCCCAAGTGCTCATAGCTTGCCAGTGAACATTTGATAAAAGGATGACACTTGCCACATTAATAAGGGGGAAAGAACAGAACTTCACAAAGTTCATTTTCAATCCATTCCTTTTTCATCCCACAAAATTTAGGCCTCTTTTCTCCACAATGAGATAGTCCGTCCTGGTCACTCACTCTCCTCCTGCACCAGGGGCCTTTTCTCAGATGCCTTCATTTCTTTCATATGAACTTGTTGCGGGTTTTTTTTTTTTTTTTTTTTTTTTTCAGTATCTGCCCCCAAATAAATGGGACAAGTGGACCTTGGTATCTTCTCCAGGATAAACTCAGCCCCTGACCAACCTTCTTCCTGAGCCCCAAATGACTTAAGAGTGTAAGGATCCTCTGATTTCTTCTGGCCCCCAACAGGGCCAAGTGGCAGTTCCAAGCTTTCATCGTGGTTTCTTCTGGGAAACCCTGGGCTATCCTTCCTGTCAACAAAACCCCTGGCGACCTGCCCAGACCTGTCTGGACGTGCCAGAGAGCCTGTGGTGGTAACCAACTGGGCTTCTCTGTCACAACTACATTCCGTGCTATTCTGGCGTGGGGACGAGATGTAGGGGTGTTATGATTAGAGTCCAAAGCTCTGGTTGCAAGGGGCAGCTATGGGAACTGTTTGGAGACTGGGGACACCTGGAGACAGCAGTTAGCAATGTGGCAGATCCTGGGCTCCCAAGGGCATTCTGGCGCAGGTCAGCATCCAGCAGTGAGCTAGAGGCTAAGAGCTAAATGTGGACCCTGTGGTGGACGCCGAGTGTTTGAATGCAGAAGTGCAGGGGAATCCAAAGTGAAGACAGGTGTAAACATACACGCACATTTTTAAGCATAAGCTCTGTTGGGAGATGGGATTAGTCACCTAAACCAGGACCATGGTGATAAAGACTCACAAGGGCATGAGGAAGATGTGGTGGATCTTGCCCTAAGTCAGGCTGCTGGTGTCCACTCACACTCTTACTTTCCATTTCAGTAAAGCACACAGATCAGTTCCTGTTTCAGAACTGGGGTTCCCTAGAGGTGCCTGGGTATTTTGCTAGGTTCAGCCTTCTGAGAACTGGGATTCATTTATATGCTTTCATTGAGTCCCTCAGAGGGTCCTCAGTTGGCCCTGAGATGGATCCATGGACAGAGGCAGTCCTTGTCTTCAGTCCAGCTCCCAGTCCAATGATGGGGGCCAAACAGTGAGTAGATAAGGAATTACAGCCCATTGTGATCATGATCATAAGTTATTAACGTTCTCAGCAGGTGCTTGGAACCTGTAACTTTAAGCGAAACCACATAATGAAACCAATTTTACCATAGGCTGATTGAGGAAAGTTAAAGTTAAATCCCTACAGCATAGTTTTGATCACAAAAAACACCACCAAACTTCTAAATAAAGCCCAAAATATCTCTAGTATTCAACAACCACTGCATTCATTCATTTATTTCCTGGTTCTGTCTCATGGCTGGCTGAGCCTGTTCTAGCATCTCAGGGCTGAAGGCAGGGCCCAGCCCTGGACATAGCGCCCTTCCACTGCAGGGTGAGCTCACACTCACACCACAAGCACTCACACTGGGTCAACTGAGACACGCCAGTGCACCTATAGGCACGCCTTTGGGACGTGGGAGAAGCAGTGGTACCTAGAGAAAACCCATGCAGACATGGGGAAAACATGCGAACTCAGACCACAGATAGTGATCCTGGCAGAGAACTGATTTTTAAATTTTCTCATCAACTTTATAATGAAATGATATTGAATAAAATGACATTATTTGAGGACCTATGTTCAATAATAAGGAGCCACTAGAAGGGGTGCCTTTGGGGTCGATGGATGGAGATATAACTGACATTTCAAGTGGTGTTCCCAGGAGAAACCCCTGAGAGAGTGGGGGAAGAAGGACAGAGAAGGGAAAGAACCCCAACACGGATGTGATTCTGGGCACCAGGCCTGCTGCCAGCAGTAGCTTCTTACTGACCTTTCAGGGCAACCTAGGGTCTAAGCCAGGTCTCAGAGGGGAAGAAACTGGGCTTCCAGGCCCCCACCCTGTAGGACATTGGCTAAGGATTGTACGTACCTCCCGCCAATGCCCCAGACACACTCCACATGTGCAGGTGCCAGGAACCCATGGCAGAGTCTCTGGGGAAGAGTGTAGATTGCAGGGAGGAAACTCATTCCAGCAGGAACTGGAAGGAAGCAGGAGCCAGGAGGGGGGCCAAATATTAGTAAGACAAGTGGAGGGATCTGAGAGGATCATTAGCCTGATACAGGCACCAACCCATCTTTATGGGTCAAGAGAGACTTCCTGAAGGAGGTTACACCACACCCACCCGGAGGTGGAAGGGAGGTTTGTGCCCAGGGTGTGTGAGAGACTTGAGGTGGGGAGATGGTAGAGGAGGATGGGCAGGGCTGAGCAAGTGCCCTGTGATAACCACTTCCCCTATACCCTTCTCCTTCCGTGGTGTTTTTCCCCCAGGAACAAACAATTTGTAATTACCAAGATAATGATATCAGGATACCCAATAACTTTTCTTGAAAAAATAGTACACACAGGGGATTCAGGGTAGGGGGTCAATCAAATGATGATGGGTAGAAACTGCATTTGGGTGGGGATCAGAATGTGGGGGATACCTATGTACACCTGAAACCTATATGACATAAATCAGTGTTACTTCAGTAGCAATTGAAAACACACACAAATACTGCCTAGTTTGAAAAAGACGAGGAAAGTCTGCTGCCAGCCTCAGAGGGGAGTAGTCAATAATGCCAACTCCTTTATAAATGAACTGGGTCCCCACTCAGAAGCGCCTGCTCTCGCCTGTCATTTCTGCCAAAGTCAGCTGCCCTGCATCCAGGACAGGCTACTCCCCAAGAGCAAGAACTAGTCCTCCATTTGCCTCTCATACCCACTTCTGTTCTGGGAAGAGGGGAGAGGCACATGGGAGAGGCTGAGAGAGGAGGTGAGCCTCCTCAAAAGTTCTGTTGGAAATCTTCACAAAGTGAAGGCAAATTTGCCTGAGGGGACTTTGGCCTTCCTCCAATTCTCCTTTTAGTTTATGCAGAAATCTGCACTTTGTGTGACCTTTGCTTCCAGAACATCTACACCATGGTGACTGCAGCACAGAAGGGCTCTGCCTCTGGAACACACAGCTACTATTTCTGTCTCTACCTCAAAGAGGGAAACATATTTCTTAACCTGTAAGATGTCCAAATAGCAGCAAAACTAAAGAATATCTCATATATTATAAGAGATATAATATATATATATAAAATATATTACAGATGGGGACACTGAGGTTCATAGAGGGAAAATGACTGATGGGTAGTGTTGGGGACAGATCTGGTATGTGGGTGTTGGCCACCTGGTGCCTTTCCACTTTGCTGAGCAGGCTCACCTGCAGGCCCCTACGAGCTTTGATGGATGGACAACAGCGAAAGGTATAGAAATGGATACAGTCCACATGGCTTCTAATCTCCATCCCTGCTCCCCAGTGCTTCTCTGGCCTGCACCCTACTCCACCTAACAGTGGTATGTCTCCTAGCCGACTGCTGCAGAGTGAATTATAATGATTAAGTAGAAAGAGTACTGGGTCCTGTTGGCATAGTCCATAGTCCTGTTTCTAGAACTTGTGTAAGATGAGTAAGCCCCCTTCCCTGCTCTGGACGTTATGTCACCTGAAAGAAATGGGCTCCTTACAAACTGTGCAGTCTCACTTCTCACAGTTCACCCCAATTACATCCTTGCTCCTCCCCCTTTGCCTCAGACAGTCTCAACATGGCTCCTTGCTTCACTCTTCGTCCTCGTGATGTCAGGTTCTGAGACTTGGTCCCTCCTGACTCCTCTGACCCAAGGTTTACAACTGAAATCTGAAATAAGTTTTCAGACTTTTAGACCAAGATGATGTGGGTAATCACATTGGTGAACTGCAATCCTGCCAAAGAGACAGGGAACAGGCAGGCCAGAGAAATTCACCTGCATCCAAGCCTGCCTGTTTGGAACTTTAAAACCTATCACTGATGCTGTTTAAAAACCTGCATCATCAGTAATGGGGTAAAGCTTCCAAGCTGCATTGTCACTGGGGACCTGTGGCCATCTCTTAACCAGTCTTCCTAGTCAGCATCCACAAAATGGAAATGTTCTTTTACTCCCACTACCTTGTGCTAAGGATCCACTGAAAAACCTTGGGAACATTTTATGATCATATAAAATTGCCAGATATCTCCTTCACAGTGTTTTCTTTGCCCTTGTGGGTCTCCCTCCATATTTCCTTCTCAACAAATGCTGAAGAATAGATCTATCAGTCTCTCACACCTGAGTGTACTGACGTGTAAAAATCATGCTTCTCCACTGGGGTATATGGTGACATTTTGTCCCTTTTGTATTAGTCAGAATTCTCTAGAAAGACAAAACCAGTGGCTGGCTGGCTACACGGACAGAAAGATGGATGATAAGGAATTAGCTCATGTAGGGATGGAAGCTGACAAGCTCCAAGATCTGCAGAATGAATCGTCAAGCTGGAGACCCAGGAAAGCAGATGGTGTAAGTTCTAGTTCAAAGGCCAGCAGCCTCGAGACCAAGAAAGAACTGATTTTCCAACTAGAATTGAAGACGGGGGTGGAAAAAACATGTCCCAGCTTGAAGGTGGTCAGGCAGGAGGAATTTTCTCTTTCTTGGGAGAGGGTCATCCTTTCTGTTAGATTTGGGCTCTTAATTGGTTGGGATGAGACCCACCCACTCTACGGAGGGCAATCTTCTTCATTCAGTCTACCTACCAATTGAAAATCACTGTCATCCAAAAACTTCCTCACAGAAGTATCCAGAACAATGCTGATCGAATGTCTGGCCACCCCATGGTCTAGTCAACACACGTAAATTAACCAATACAACTTCCTAAAGAAATTTAAAGCAATTTGTAAGCCAGAGAATTTCTTTGGATGTGTGGGTCTTTCCTGAAGTTGCCAAAATTACACTGCATGGAAATTAGTAAGAGAAGTCCTTATTCTTACTCTAATAATTGGACAGACCATTTCCTGAGACATTTTGCTAATTGAGGTTTAATGGCATTATTATTTTCATTTCCCTTGTTTTACTGTGTTTGAACTTTTGAAGAATAGCCAATTGCTCTGTAAGATGAATTATAGACATCAGTTTTATCTGACGGTAATCCAAGAATGAGCCTTTCTTGAGTTTTTCAAGTAGCCATTTGCAATTCCTTTAATCAAGAAAACCGCACCAAATGATTAATATTTCTCTATGGTAAGTCACCACCCCTCAAAAGAAAAGGAAAATGCTCAGTTGTGAGAATGTGGAATCAAGCTGCGATTATGCAAGGGAAAATTATTATCTAATAACCATCTCCAGGAAATAAATGAAAGACATATGCCTTTATTTGGCCCCTATATAGAGAAGGGGAAAAACTTCTGTTCTAACATATGTACTAATTAAAGGAAGCTCCAGAGGATTCTCTCCTGGCTACATTCATATGGCCACAATGTCCTGATTTTGCTTGTTCTTCTGCTGTATGACTCCAGCAGAATCCGACTGGGTAGTAACCATGATCCTTTCAGGCAAATGGCAAAGGGGAGTGAGCAGATATTGCACTCCACATTATTAAATGAGGAGTCAGAAGCCTAAATGAGAGTCCTCAGAGTCTGTCTCCCTTACCGAAAGGGAGAAGAGAATTAACACATACATAAAGAGAAGTGATATCAACTACCTTGTTGATTTCCTCTGAATCTCTTAGCCACCATGCCTCCTGGGTACAAGCCAACATAATCTTTTTTTTTTTTTTTTTTAAGATTTTTATTTATCCATACAAGAACTAGGGTATAGGCCCGATTCGGGGGAGGGTGGGAGGATTCACCAGAGCCAGAGCAGAGAACAGAACAGGCAGACTGATGAAATACACTGCTGAGGGGAGCAGCAGGCACGACAGGAGAGGTCTGCCACACCATGTGGGACCCTCGCCAGCCGGCCGGGATCGAACTGGCGCTGCAGAGGCTGCGGACAGCTTCACAGCGCTGCGCTCAACCACCTGCGCCACCAGAGGAGGCCCCAAGCCAACATAATCTTATGGTTAGTGTTCAATTGCAGAAAGAGGAACTCTCCCTATACCTGACTGTAAGGGTAGGAAATTAACAAAAGCAATGGCAGAACTGAGAAACAGAACCAATAGGAGATTGATGGATGGACTGGTTGCTGATTGAGTTAGGTTGATGAACAGATGCACACTCACAAGAGGGGTGGTGTGAAAAGACTTGTTATATAAGGTTAAACTACCTGGATGTCCTAAATTCAAAAGCAGACTGACAGCCTAAGTTTTCTTGACCAAGGACACAAATGATTACCAAGGAGTCACTGTCCTGTGGCCAATGTGAATAGGAAACTTAAATTGATCACTGACAAGTCCAGAACATGGAACAAATCCCTCAGCTAGCAGACAAGCAGTTACAGAGATCAAACAACCAACCAGCCACATGTAAATAAATTCCATGATACTTTCAAATGTCCCAGAGAGGGAGAAACAGGTTAGAAAATAATCAACATCGACTCAGGATCAGAGAGGACAGGAATAGTTAAAGGTTGTGAGATTAGGGGAAAAGTTTTAAGTTCTCTGACCTTCCTTAGTCCCATTTCTGAAATAAAAAGATCAATGCCTTCCTCACTGGTGTCGAGAGGATTAACTAAAGTAATGTAAATTAAAGAACTGAAACAATGTTCACCCTACTCTCCTACCCCAAGGCTGTTGAGTTTATATGAATAATCAAGGAAAGATTCTAGAATATATAAGTCTGGAAAAGAGCTTTAGGAGCAGTAATGCTAACACTAAGGGGCAACATATGGGAATGATTGATTTTTTTTCATTTAGTACAAAGCTGGTTTGGCACCTCTGCCTTTTCTGTTTACACCCCTGTGGCAATTATCATTTGCACCACTCCCCTGGCACAGACCACAGAGGGCATTGTTCAATTAGCTATTGTTTGATGTGTGTGAATTACTCCCTAACCAGTGACCTAGGGCACTTAATTTGACCTCGCTGAGCCTCATTCTCCAAATTTGAAAAATGAGGGTAATAATATTTTCTTCATACAGTTTCTGTAAAGATTAAAGATAATGTAGGAAAAGTACCTAGCAGAGCGCTGTGCACATATTAATCATAACAGATATTTCTCTGCCTATTTTCTTCTCCCTGTATCCATCCCTCACCAGAGCATAAAGTCCATTGGAAATTTCTGCCCCACTGATGTGAGAAGTTTGAATTTTGTTGGGCTAACAAGTCCAACATGAGTACCTCTGTTGAGAACTAGGCACCTCTATGTCCCTCAAGTCATAAGATTCCCCTAGTTCCAGATTGTATGGGTAACCAAATATTATGGTACAACAGGATAAAAGCAACCAATTCCGAGCCTCCCCGGTGGCGCAGCGGTTGAGCACTGGGTTGCCAACCTGGCCGCAGCCTCTGCAGCGCCGGTTTGATCCCCTGCTGCTCCCTGGTCACCAGAGGAGGGTCCCACATGGCGCGCAGACCTCTCCTGCCGCCCGCTGCTCCGCTCAGCAGTGTACTTCTGTCCTTCTGCCTGCTCTGCTCCCCGCTTTGGCTCTGGTGAATTCTCTCACCCTCCCGCGCTTCTGACTGTACCCAGTGCTTGTATAAATAAATAAAATAAATCTTTTAAGAAAAAAAAAAGCAACCAATTCCTAGCTGGGATCATGCTCTAAACTCAAATTAAATTTGATGCTATTTTCAATGGACTCTGAATAAACATTTCCCTTGGATAGAATTGCTGGAGTCTGTGCTTGTGACCCAATTTGGATCTTGGGATATGGACTATTGATTAGCTACTCTAGGAGGTCATTCTCTATGTTGCCATTTTCTTAGCCTGTTTTGCTTTAGCTTCTCTTCTCCGTGGGCCAATCCACCTCTGGGTCCCAGCATTGCCTAGTGGCTCAGCTTCTTTAGGTTTTAACAATGAACCATAAATTTAGACAGTCAGGACTGTGCATCATACAGGTTGTTGAAAGATAGCTATAATTATAACAGGGTGGTCCCCAGGGAAAGGGGAGGTTGCAGGTTCCCTGCCCCACCCAAGGAAAGGTGGAGCTGAACAGTGAAGAGAAGCTAGCTAGGAGACTCAAGGAAGGAAGACAGAAGGATGGAGAGCAAAGAGACCTGGAGGAAGCACATGGAGCAAAGATACATGTGAAGAATCTGTGCTTGGTTCTTGGCCTTGGACTTCTACCAGGGGTTTGGGGAACTTGGAAAAAGATACTAAAAACAGACATGGGTGACAGGCCTGTGAGGAGGTTAACAGTGGCAACCTTTATCTTAATTTCGATTTTGTTCTTTTCTTTCCAGACTTGTCTGGTTCCTTCTGCCCCTTTCATATGGGTCCTCACCAGGGGGTGCCTTAGACTTGTGGCAGGTTTTCAGGCCTCAGCAGCCCTGTTTTTGGCCAACCCTGTTTGACTGGACTTTTACCCATGAGGGGGATGGGTAACTTTGGGTGCTTCATTTGGAAACTATATTCTTTTTCTTTTTCTTATCTTCTCTTTATTGCACACTAATTATATATAAGTTCCTTTCTATTAAAGGTCTTATGCACTAGAGTATATTTTGTCTTGATGTGGCAGATAGCAGAACCTATTTAGAGTGGCAGGTTTGAGGGTTCTGGGGGACCCCTCACCCTGACCTGTCACATAATGTGTTTGCTAAATCAGTTTGTTTCCATGCTATTTAGACTGAATTAACATCTGCAAGAAATGATCAAATCAATTCGTTATTTGTCAAATATCTTAGGTCAGGTTCTTCAGAAACAGATTCTGAGAGAAAGATTCATGTTCACGTGTTATAATAAGGAGGCATTCCTGAAATAAACCAGTAAGAGAATGGGAAGGGAAGCAAAAGAGGTGACCCCTTTAACTACCTACCTTCTTAAGTAACTAACTATAATGAACTTTAAAAATACTCACTATAGGGGCCTCCCGGGTGGCACAGCGGGTTGAGCACAGTGCTGTGGAGCTGTCGAAAGCCTCTGCAGAGCGGGTTCGATACCCAGCCGGCCAGGGAGATTCCCACATGGTGCGGCAGACTTCTCCTATCACACCCGCTGCTCCCCTCCAGCAGTGCCTTCGGTCAGTCTGCCTGTTCTGTTCCCTACTCTGTCTCTGGTGACTCCTCTTACCCTTCCACGCCTCTGGCCTGTACCCCAACTATTGTATAAATAAAAAATAAATCTTTAAAAAAATACTCACTATAGTTATGATTAACCAAAAAACCCAAGCCATTGGATTATGAGCTACTGACAAACCAGTCCTTCCTTCTGTCTTTATGATACTGCTTTTATTGAATTCATGTAACAACTTATGTTAATATTTGTTAAGTTATAACTTAATTTGGCTAATGTTCCTTTCAAAATTTTATTCTTTTTTACAACATAGTCTTTATCCTCCCAGCTTACATTATCTCTAAATATAAGTAGGTTATTCACTTTGAACAAAGGCATAGGCCAGATCACTGATAAAACCTTAAAACATGTCCTGGATCAGTATTTTCCTGGGTATAATTTTCAGCCAACTGTTGGATCCTCCCTTTAGTACTTGTGGCTCAAAATATTTTGTGAAATTCAAAACATACTACGTTCATGGCATTTTTCTAATCTACACGTCTGATAAAGCCAAAGCAAAGCACTTTGGCTCTTAGTTAACCCATGCTGCCTCCTAGCGACCACTGCACTTTCTGGATGTTATAAAGTGTTACCAAAGGGCCAACGTTGGGAAATTCTGCTCCCAAAGGCATCCATAATTTAGGATAATGTAGCCAACAGCAAAGTCCAGCATTCTATTCTTAAGAATAGGAGAGAAGAACCAAAGAATAGAAATAAGCAGATACTGGATGGACCAATGTAGTAACAGCAATAAGATCTTCCATCTGCAGAGTCTTAGCATTTTGCCAAGGACTTTCCATCTATTACTTCATTTATCTCTCACAATAACCTTCTGAAGTAGGCAAGAAAGCAGTTTTACCATTTCCATTTTACAAATGAAGAATCAAAGGCAGAGGGTTTTTTTAGAGACTTGCCCAAGGTATGGTGGAATGTTTACTTACGCAAACACATTCAGCCCTTGAATAGGTTGAAGTTACTTCCTGTGAGTATTTGGCATCATTGTCAGTCTTCTGGGCCTCCTTGGTGAAATCGGTGCTTCTTAGATGTGCGGCAAGACTTAGAAAACATATGAATGGTGACTCTCTATGTTTTCAAGTGAAACCCAGGTTACGTTTTAGCCTATGGATTGTAAATTCAGTGGTACAATCTACATGGTGATTCCCTGGTCCTGTGGGATAGAGCCTTAATAACACATCTAATGCATTTTCAGGGAAAACCATTCTACTTAGAATAATAAACTTGGGGTTATTCAGTTGTACAAAACAAAATAGCCACAACAAACACTTTGTGACTTCAGAATCACAAAATCTGGTACAGTACTGTCCCCGTGAGTAACTATATATGTGAATTTGGGTAAGTTATACATGAAATGGTATTGCACAAAATTTGTTGTATCAAACAAGAAAGTTCTTGTAAAGTTTCCTGTCTAGTGCCAGATACATAGTAGGCATTCAACAATTATTGGTATATTTCCCTGCTTCCCACTTTTCTCCGTTTTTGTGAGACTTGTTTTCATCATCTGTAAAATCAAAATAAGGGATAGATCACTTCTCAAAGTATGTGGCTTAGAGGAAAAGCATGAGTTGAATAGCTGATGCTATTCCTCTCATTAGCTAATTAGAAAAATCTTGGGCCAGAAAAGTGTGTTTCAGTCAGTTGTGATATCCATACTCCAAGATGGTCCCTGACAATCCCCCCCTTCCTGGAGTTCACATCCTCATGTAGTTCTATCCCACAATGTACCCAAAACGTTCTGTCTGATGATAAAAATACATCAAACATGATGGTATATATATCTTTCAAGATTATATTACAAAATAGTGTGTGGCTTAGGTCTCGGTTATTCTCTTGATCATTCTTGGATTATTGGCTTTCGAAAAGCCAACTGCCATGTTTTAGAATACTTACACAGTTTAATGGAAGGGGCCATGGAAGAAAAGAAACCTCAAGTTCAATCTTGTGAGTGATCCCTTTTGCAAGCACATCTTCCAGCTCCAGTCAACCACAACAAACTCTCTGAGTTCATCAGAGGTGTTGAGCCAGAACCCCTCTGCTAAGCACCTCCAGATTTCTGACTCTCAGAAGCTGTGTGAGATGATCGATTGTTGTTTTAAGTTGCTAAATTTTGAGGTAAGTTATTACACTGCAGTAGATAATGCACAAATCCTCCAGGTAATTCTGATGCACATTTAAGTTTGAGGACTACTGGGATAGATTATTTCTATACATCTTCCAGATCAAGTATTTTGGAATTTTGTGGTCAATGTTGGGAATTAAAAAGCAATATATTAAGCACTATTGTTGCACCAAACAAAAGGACATTGGTCCCTAGTACACTGGCTAAGGTCTGGCCACTGAAATTCAAGGAAAACCTGGCAACACTGGAAAAATTCCAGATGACAGCAGCTGAGAGAAGTTGCAGCCCAGAACCACCACCTGTCCATGGATTCTAAGATGAACAAGACTCTTGTTAGAAGAGAAAAACCAGAGATGCCAAAGTCTATAAAATCACAAGGCATGTGGTTAGAACAGTGGACTTCTATCCAAGTTCAGGGAAAGCAGAGTTTGCAGCAGCAAATATAGTAGGAAGAGTCAGACAGACTGAGCTCTGTTCTGTAGCAGTCACTTGCAGAAAATTCATTCATTTCTTGAGTCTCACCTTTATGTAGTGATGAGAATGAGACTATTTTCTTGGTATCCCAAAGTTGATAACTTACGTTGATTGACTCAAAGCACCTGCCACAAGGATGTTTTCAAGGAGCAATAACTCACTGGAAATGCATGCAAGAAAAGATGACCTTTTGCTGAGTTCCATTTCTTACTGTCATGTGTATTTTTTTTAAAAAAGGTATATATATATATATATTTTAATTGAGTAAATGGTTTACAACACTGTAGATGTCTTAGTAGTGTAGGTTCACACCTCCTCAAATGTATGTTACCACACCATAACCCACACTAAAACACCCATAATCCTCCACCATAGTCCACTGGGCCCCAGCCTTCCACCACCCACTCTGATAGCCTCAATTCTGCAGTCAGATTTCTAGGGTTTATTTTGGTTTAGTTTTTTTTCTGTCCCTTTATTTAGTTTCTTTATATTCCACATAAATGAAATCCCACATTTGTCTTTCTCCTTCTGACTATTTCATTTAGCATAACCCCTCCAGTTCCATCCATGTTGTCACAAATGGCAAGATTTCATCTTATTTTAAATAGCTGAGTAGTATTCCCTTGTGTATTTATACACATCTTCTGTATTCACTCAACTGTTTTGGGGCACTTAGTTTGTTTCCTTGCCTTGGCTATTCTAAAAAAATGCTGCAATGAACATAGGAGTGCATATCCCTCTGAATTCGTGTTCTTGCATTCTCTAGATAGAGATGTAGGAGTGGACTTCCTAGGTCATATGGTTAATCTACTTTTAATATTTTCAGAAAACTCCATACTGTTTTCCTGAGGGACTGGGTGTCCCTTGTTCTCCTCGTGGATATTTACTGTTTCTCATCTTTTTGAGATGGGCCAATCTCACAGGTGTGAGGTGGTATCTCATTGTGGTTTTGATTTGCTTTTCCCTGATAAGAAGTGTTAATGAGCTATTTTCATGAATCTGTTGGCCGGCGTATGTCTCTTCTTTGGAGAAGTGTCTAGTTAACGCTTCTGCCAATTTTTCAGTGGGGTTGTCTTTTTTTTTGAGTTGCATGAGTTCTTTGTAGATTTTTGGATATCAGCCCTTTGTTCAGTGTATGATATGGAAATATTTTCTCCTGTTCTGTAGGGTTTCTTCCATTGCAATGATAACTTCTTTTGCTGTGCAGAGGCTTTTGGGTTTGATGTAGTCCATTTGCTTAGTTTTGCTTTTGTTTCCCTTGCCATTGTAATCATTGAAGCTTATTTCTTCTTCTATGTATTTTATGGTTTCAGATCTTACATCCAATTCTTTAATGCATTTTCAAGGTAAATTTTTGTGTATGGTGTGAGATAGTCTAGTTTAACTCTTTTGCATGGGGCTGTCCAGCTTTCCAGCACCGTTTGTTGAAGACTTTCCTTTCTCTATTGTATGCTCTTGGCTTTTATCATAAATTAACTGTCCATAGATGTATGAGTTTATATCTGGGTTGTCAATTCTACTCCATAGATGTGTGCTTTTGGATTGTCAGAGGTAGACTAATCTGGACCTCCAACTACCGTCAACATGGATTTAAATGTATTGGTGAGTTAGTTTATAATTGGTTATAAGGCAAATGACGGGTGTTTAGTAACACCATGTGTTTTAAAGCTTGACAATTTAAAGACTAAACATCCCGGCCTCAGGCACACAGTATCCTGCTCCCTCTACCACATCATACAACAGAATCCTGAATGAATGGATCCTCAGATTTTAAAGATTTTAAAAAGAATGGTCCCTCAGTTTTCAAGGGGACAGCAGGATTTCTAGCACCCCATCATGTGTGTGGTAGAAGCAGGGAGAGAGTGGGTGATGGTCCCTCAGAAACAGAGGCTAACTGATCTTCAGGTCTTTGTGTGTCCAGCAGTGTTTCTGGATGGTGGCTTTTCACCACTCCACAGCTGAGCTGGAAGGGAGAAATAACTCCTGTTAGCAATCTACATCCACTTACTGGCAACTCTTGTCCCTAAGTACAGTCTCCTCTTGGACATTACAGATATTCTGAAAATAATCTGCACACAGATGCCAACGACCCCCTTCAGAAACAATTAAAGATTTAACTAAGTAATCAACCCAGAAAGTAGAGAAATCACCATACCTTCCATTTGCCACCCGCTCACGGGGGTCCCCTGACATGCCTTGGCTGCTTTCTGCCACAGTGCTATTGTTTGGGAAAATATTCTCATCTGGCTACACGACTGTTGAAACTTGCCTGTAAAATGATGAGCCATTTACAGCAGTGCCACAGCTGAGGGAATTAGTTGCTATTAAAATCGTGTTCAAACCAGGGCGTTGCCAGGGCGCCGACATCTGGGGAAGCTGCCTGGAGGGGTTTGGCTCCCTAACAAAGACTTGAGGATGGCAGGATCTCAGTGGGGTTTCCAAATCATGGACAGACAGAAAATTTGAGGCCAGACGTCACCTGGAGACCACTCCAAACCCCTTAGTGAGTGAAACCTCTGGGGCTTTAAAATCTTTTAATGCCCAACAATCAGCTGTGGCCTGCAAGTAAAGCAGGGAACTTTGGCGCTGAGGACCAAAGCAACAAGGAAGGGGAAGAAAAACTTGTTGATGGGCCATTTTTCACTTTCTCCATTATAGGCAACTATTCATAAACCCTTAACGCTTATCCAAATAGCAGGTAATACACAAACTAGCATGTTCCTGCTTGTAACTGAAAGTTGTAAATGGTTTTAAAGTCAGCCATGTGTAAATGGTGGAGTGACGACGTGTGTGACGCATCCCAGTGAGACGTGCCCACGCTTTTTCATTTTTGTCAAGTCTGGATTAGCCTGACAGAGGGGACCATAGGCAAGAAGAATGCAAACAGCCAAGGACACGAAGTGTCTCCTGCTGTCTTGGCTTGAGGGGTGTCTGAGTGCTGGGCTCCGCAGCAGGCTGGTACTCTCAGTGGAGTATTTTTCTCCAGCTTATGTTAAAGTTAATTTGCATTCTCCATTCCCACCCAGACTCAGCTCTCCAGGTGGTGGGAGCTGGACAGGGGGAGGGAAGACAAGGCTGAAGTGCTTGAGAAACCCCATAGACCTGTCCCTAGTCATGTGGCCTTCACACTTTTACTGTCAGACCTTCTAAAAGAATTTTGGAAAACTGTGCTTATTTGCATATTTTAAGTTAGCATCTAAAATATTTCATTATTATTTAAATAGCTGCAAAGAATGTAATTTATGACATGTTGTACATATTAATTTTTAGAATTAAGCTGACATATAATTATTTTAAATGAATCCAGTGGGATGTAATTATCATAAACCTTAATTCCTACCATCACCCATTTAAAAAGATACATATGAAAATCTTTTTAGGTGTCTAATATTTAACATTGTGGTTTTCTCTTTTGAATATTGACTTCCACTCCATTTACATGTATCGTTTTAGTCTACAATTTTGTTTTGATTACAGTTTTTCACTAATTACTTAATACTTTTTTCTACAACAAGGCCAGATCATGTAAATTGAAATTAGGTGTTTTTTCAGTTCCCTGTGACTATAAAGCTCTAGGTGTAAAATCTGTTATCCAGTAATCTTTTTATAAAAGAAAATAAAAAGGAGTCTAAATTGTTGTTCAGAAAAGTATACTTTTTACCGCTCAGATATTATTTTTACTTAAAAAAAGTAATGTTGGGTTTTGGAAATAAAGAGACAGGGAGAGCTAGTAAAACTTTGCCCTAAGTCTAACCATAAGAAAGGAAGTGCGCTGGGCTTGTTTTCTTTATTTCCCACCCACACACTCTGCTGTAACTAACCGGGATTTATTGCATAAGACCTTGACAATATTTGGGGGGTGAGCAGAAGAGGCGATCAAATGAAATTTATCACCCCTCCACTGTACTCTATCATATATATGAATTTATAACATATATTTTATATAGACCAAAAAATCTACTTTTCTAAGACCATACTTTCCTCTTAATGGAAATATGTATTGGGTAGGGGAAGAGCCCAGTAAAAACTCAATGGGCCTTGATTAAAGGAGGCTTCATAAATACCAGTATTTCAATTTGTCTCTTTGTTTGGGACACAGGATTTTTCACTCTCAGGCAAAACCTTTTAGTAAGATTTGGTGATAAAGGTTAGTGACACTTGCCCTTTTTCTTTGGGGAAAAAGAGGAGGGTAGCGGTCACCTCTGTTCAAATGATGAAGAAAACCCCCAAATCCAAATACCCGTATGAGCATGTTCACCAGAAAGACTAGATGCTGCAGAAATGTATCTTTCGCTTATTCATATTTCTACCTTTTGAATCTCTTGTGGATAAGTCTAACTGGCAGAGCCTAAATCTCTTGCAAAACCCTAGCTGCATTGGGTCTCCCAACTACTGGCATTTTTTTTTTTTCCTGTCCAGTATCTGCATTTCAGAAAACGTCTAAAAGAAGACCAGGAGGGATATTGAGCAATCTGATCCTTGGTATCCATACAACTGGAAAAACCTATGAAGTGATATTTAGACTTTGAAAAAATAGAAAACTTAAACACTGTCTCAAACTCAACAAGAAACACACTGAACTTATCTCCACTCCTGTTCCCCAAACACCTAAGCATGTAAGAATCCCATTTCCTCTCCTGGGCTTCACAACTCAGTGCAGGCACCTGCATTCACCCAAGAAACAGGAATATCTGCTTTTGTTCTTTCTCCTCCTCCACACCTCCCAGTTCTTCATCCCTGGTGTCTCTCAGACCCTTTCCTCTCCTCCTTCCTCATTGCCTCGCTAAAGACCTGCATCCACTCTTAGCTGGACATTGGTGCTCAATCTCTGGTGTGTCTACCTGCCACCAGCTTCTGACCTCCATGTTGATGCCAAAATAATATTAGAACGTTAATTGATTAAATTATTCTAGGATTTTTGTTTTGTTCTCAACATTCCCATTAGCATCTTTGGAGTCACAGGTGAACATTAAAACCAGTAATAAAAACAATGTAATGCTGATGTGATATCAGTATGTGGTTCCTCCTTTTTATCTTTATTTTGGTCATATTTGGATGCTCAGATGCTATTCTCATGATTATTGTTGATATTATTATTTAATCCTATTTTGGGTTCCTTATACCAGAATGTATACCTTTAGATATCAGAGGTTTTGTAATAGTTCCAGAATATTCTCAGTCTCTCTGCTTTAGCAAAAATTCTCAACCCTGGCTGCTCCCTAGAATCACCTGGGGAGCTTTTAAGGTATGAATGCTCACACTACAAGTCACACCAATTAAATTAGTATCCCAGACATCAATGTTTTTAAAACTCCCCAATCAGTGCTCAGACAAGTCTGAGAACTGCTCTTGCAGGCAGCCGGTCTTAGTTTAGCTCTACAATCATAGGCTGTGACTCCCCATACCAGAACTTCAGCCAAACCAAATATCTCTTGGTCCACCCCATACATGCCCTGCCTCTTACCTCTCTGACCTTGCATGGCATGCACCTGCCACTGGAATTCCTTTCCTAAACCCTTGACCCAGATACTCCTACAGGTTCATGAATATGCTACCCCATAGAGGGTGTGCTCTCTGCCCTATGTACATTTCATCATTACAGCCCTTCTCACACTGTAACAATTGATTTATTTTTATTATATGGTTGTCTTCCCCATTAGACCCTGAACTCACTGAAGACAAAACACTAATTTATTTCACCTGTCTCCAGTGCTCTGTACATTTCAGTTGATATTCAGCACACATGGACTGACTGAATGAATGAATAAATGAATTAATGAATGAATGAGGCATACATAAAGCAATTGACTATGTGTTTCACTCTACCTCCAGTTCACCATGCTATACTATGTATGTTAATTATGGAAAAGGCCCATACCCACACTTATTCAATGAGATGAGTTTTTTCTCAACAAACATTCCCATTGGGCATAATTCCTTCTAGCTCCATTCAAGTTGCTGCGAATGGCATGAGTTTATCTTTTTTGATTGCTGAATAATCTTCCATTGTGTATATAGGCCACATCTTCTTGATCCAGTCATCTATTTTTCGGCATTTGGCTTGTTTCCAGGTTTTACCTATTGTAAATAGTGCTGCAATATACATAGGAGTACAGGTATTCTTTTGAATCAATGTTTTTGTGTCCTTTGGGTAGATCCCTAGGAGTGGAATTGCCGGGTCGTATGGTAGCTCCATTTTTAGTAGATTGAGGAAACTCCGGATAGCCAGAAGGAAAAAAGAAAAATATTGGATGGTTTCACTTATAGCAGGAATATAGAGGAACCAAATAAGACATCAGTGTAAAAAAAATAATAACAGTACAAAACACAACAAAGCAAAAACAGACAATAATAAATCAGAGACATCCTGCAGGGGAGGAGGAGGGAGAGGGATCAGAGGGAGGGAGGGAGGAGCACAGGGGACTGAGGTGATGGTGCAGGGGTGCCTTGGGGAAGGAAATTCTATGGGGACTACACCTGAGGGGGTGGGAGGAAGCAAATATTGTTTAAAAATTAAAAATGATGTAAAAATTAATAAAAAATAAACTGCCATATCTTTAAAAAAGATTCCCATTGGCATCTTTGGAGTCACAGGGAAACATTAAAACCAGTCATAAAAACAGTGCCATGCTGATGTGATATCAATATGCAATTTCCCCTTTTTTGTCTTCATTTTTGTCATATTCAGATGGTCAGAAGCTCATCTCAGGAATATTCTTTATTATTATTTAATCCTATTCTGGGTTCTTTATACCTGTAGATATCAGAACTTTGGTAATTCCAGAAAATTCTCAGTCTCTCCACTTATTCAATCATTCTCCATAATTCAAACATCTACTTATAATCCAGTAATTCTGAGTATTCTATTTCAAATCCCCTGCTAACATGTCTCTGCAGTGCTAGAAATTCAATGTATTTTTCCCCTCCAGGCTCTGCCAACTTCATGCTCCTTGTTTCTTCCTCCCTCTTCCTGCAGCACTTCACCTCACCCCAACTCACCCCAGTGTTTCCCAGAGTATTCTTTTCACTCCCACTTTCCTTCTTTCCACAGCAGAGGTCAGAGGAGGGTGAGCACCACTTAGGAAATTCTCCTCAGCGTGCAGAAATCAGTTACCCTGAACTGTCTTTAGCAAACACTCAGACCCTTGAGAGCAGCCCCAAGACTTTTAGTGACCATCAGATGAGGGCTGCTTCAGAGAAGATCTACCCAAAAACATCTCCAGAAGTGCAGCCTCACTTTTGAGAAGCCCGATGGGAACCTCATCCCACTGGAAACATTTTGGTACAACATTTCAAAATAAAGCTTTTGGTGATTCTCTCCTTGATTATGAAAAATAATATATCAACATTCTTTAAAATTGGAAAAATATGGAAAGTATCCAGAAGAAAATAGAAATTCTGTGTAATTCCACCAGTAAGATAAAAACCACTATTAACACTTAAATTGGGTGCATATTTTCATATATATGGATGTGTGTGTACATAGATACATAGAATAAGACAAAACCTACCTTTAATAGTTAAATGGAGGTACATTTTCTTTATGCTTTTTTCCTATAAATGTATATATACTATAAGACAGACACCACTAATAACAATTTAGTGCACTTTCTTCTATGCTTTTTTCATGTATACACACACAAAGTAGGGCTTTGTATAGTTCTATTACTGATATTTCACTAGCATTATAATGTAAACTCTTCCCCATCTCATTAAGATGTTGTCAAAAACCCAAATGTAATTGGCACACAATATTCCACTTTATGCAGGTACCATAATTTCCTATTTGATATTGATATTGTTGAAATGTCTATTTTCCATGATGACCATAAATGGCTTTGTCCATTATTCTTTGTACACATTTCTCAGACATTTCTCATAGTTTCCTTAGTTGGATTCCCACAAGTAGAATACATATTTTAAGGCAATTGATGAATATTGCTGAAGTTCTTCCAGAACCTTCCAGCAATTTATAATGTAAGCAATGTGTGAAAGTTTTCATCTCACCAAGATCTTCAACTAGTTGACCCTTGCATTATTAGCAAAATGGATATTGTGTGAGCAATTGATAGGGAATTTTAAATGGGCAATATATTAAAAAATCTTTTTTAAATCCTGGACTATGGGGACTATACCTGAGGGGGTGGGGGAAGCAAATATTGTTTAAAAATTAATTTTTAATTTTTCATGAAATTTTTAGCACTTAGCTGACATGGCTTGGTAGTTTAGTAGGGAAGATAGGATAAGGTTTGACAATAAATAGGTCTCAAACACTGAGTAGTATGGCAGGCAAGGTTTGTTTCTCATCAGAATTTGATGTGGATGATTCTCCTAAGCAGCTTTCTTCCAAAGGATCACTTAGGAACCCAAAAGTCTTCCATTTTTGTGACAAAGCCCTTTACTTCCAGCCCTATGGATGAAAAGTAAAGTGTGTAAAGGCATACACTTTTAGCTGCCCCAGACCAGAATAATATATCACCTTTCTCCTTCATAACCCTAATGCAATAATTTAAGTACCCATTTGATATGACAGAAAGTTAAGTCTTTGGACTTATGAAAGGGATTTTCCTTTCATAGCCTTTTCTGAAAATCTGCCAAGAAACACTCACATGACTGTGGCCCATTTTGGTTGTCAGTTAACTCAGCCACTTTGCTCTGATTACCATTCAACCCTCTGTATGGGATTACTTTTTGCGCCGAGTTTTAAGATGACTAATTTTCCCACTCGTGAGCACACATCCATGCCTCTCTGCTGGAGAAGAGCTTCAGCACTGCTAGCTGCAGGGTCTCGAACCTGACTCCTATACAACCTCTTTGTTTGCTCAGCTCTTCTCTCTCCATCTGGAGGTCCTATCAGCTGACATACTACTAGCATAGCAGTCCCAATGGTAAAAGAAAGCCTCTTCTCCAATAGTTCCTGGGTAGGAAACAACTACAGATGTCTATTTCTGTACCCAAAGTGGTGGGAACTGTTTGACGATAATACAGTTCAAGCAGAATCAGGATCAAGCCAGGGTAGAAAGTAGAATCTGGGTGCTTCTTGGCCAGAGATGGCAAATATGTGACAAATATACTGCCAACACTCCCTGACCCAAGGTAGGCATGCTAATTAATCCTGGCCCTCCTTGTGGAGCCCTAGAATTCTTTCAGCACTCTTATCAGTGTGTTTGAAGTCAACTTGCCACCTCTTGCATGGAAATCTACATGGTAGATTGTGGCGTTCTTAACACATGGCATGTACTTCATAAAGATTGATTTCACAAAACCACATCAAAGTTGCCTTCGACCCAAGGAGTGAACTTAGTAACAATGGTAGATCTGACACTAGGAACCTGAAAATCGAAGTACTTTCATGAGATTAGAGGCAAGTGCAGTACCAAAAGCCAGGAAGTCCCTTAGAGTCAAAGCCCAGAAAATGAGTGAAGTCACTTGAACCACTGCAAAAGCCAACTGCTCTCCTTTCTTTGCTCTTAACCCTTCCCATTCCTGGCATTGCCTTCATCCACAGCCATTCATCACTACCTTGTTTAAAACCTTCTTTGACTTCCCATTGCTTTTAGGGTAAAGACAAGATACTTCCAGGGTTGCCAGGCACAGTCCCTGCTCTCTCTGGCCTCACCTGGACACATCTCTCTCTGAGCTAGGGTACTTTTCCAAATGCCATCTCATCTAAGCTTCACCACCTGAGCCAGGTTTGTTAGTCTGATTTTATAGGTGAGGAATTCTCACCTGATCCTCAAGGAGATTATGTGAATTAACCAGTCATGGACCTGCCAAATGTCTTAAGTGGAATTTGAATCCATTTCTGTCTGGCTCTGAAAGTGCATTCAGGAATAGATGACGCGTTTATAATTAGTTCAGCTTTGTGTATTAGGCACTTTTTTTTAAAAAAGATTTATTTTATTTAAGAGCTGGGGTACAGGCCAGATGCACGGGAGGGTGAGAGGATTCACCAGAGACAGAGTAGGGAACAGAACAGGCAGACTGACTGAAATACACTGCTGAGGGGAGCAGCAGGCAAGACAGGAGAGGTCTGCTTGCCATGTGGGTTGCTCCAAGGCCAGCGGGGATGTTATCAAATTTTTTTTTCCCATCCACTGCAGAGGCTGTGGACAGCTTCACAGCACTGTGCTCAACCGCCTTCGCCACCAGGGAGGCCCTTACGCACTTTCTTTTTACCAAAACAGAAAAAAAAATCTGACTGTGGATCTATTGGAACTCATCCATCCACACATATGGGGGGTGTCTAGTTGTATGGTTCATTTTCAGCCCACTGTGTCAGCACAGTGTAGAGAGAGCTTTTTAGTGTAACTGGTACTAACTTCCCAAAGGAGGGCAGTCCCCCCAAAATGACTGCTTTCCTTTCCTTTTTCCTTATTTTCTTATTTATGTTGCAACAAATCCGAACCCCTTCTGGGAAAGGTTGCGCTGTTTGTCTTTGAGCTTGCCCGCACAAAGGTATTTAAATCTTTATTAAAGAGAAGCGGGGATTCCAGGAAAGTGTCTCCACCATGAAATCCATCAGTCATTTCTGAGTGGGGAAAGAATACACATACTGCCATTTTCTCCTCTTCTCACGCTCATCTCCACCCCCAGCTTCCCATAGACTGGTTTTAGAGTGAGAGTTGCTCAAGCTGCAAGGGAGACCATCTCCTACCCAACCCGAGCTCGCGCAGAATACAAATGCCCTGGACTGAAAAGTGCCTTTCACCAGAAACCCTCCCAAGCCGAGTTCTCTTTGGCCTTGACTGACAAGAGCATCCATAGAGCAGAGGGCAGCGCTTTCTCCCTGGGGCTGCCATTTGGCTCAGTGGCAAATTCTAAAGAATCGAGCCTCAAAGGACGTGCAGTGTTACCTGACCTGGATCTCAGCCCATGCTGGCCACATGAAAAACACCATTTCCTTATGCCCAGCAGCCTGGAAGCTGATGCTGTGGGGAGAGGCTGCACGTTTTGCTGGAGCACTGCAGGAAGGGCGTGGAGCACCACCACCCTGGAGAGCTCAAAGATAAACAGCACTTCTCTTCCCAGAAGAGGTTTGGATTTGTTGCAACATCTCCCTGTCAGAAATCTCAGGGAAAAGGTGCAGCAGGCCTTCCAATTTCCTTCTCCCAGAGTCGGCAAGCTTGCTTTCATACACTCAAAGTGACTAACATGTAAAGTTTTCAGATCTACACAGGGCTTTTATTTTAGGTGACTTTTCCCATGCTTCTTGAGAGAACTGTGGTTTTATGTGTACTTGGAGGAGTCTGGTGGAAAGGAAGAGCTTCAGCAACCACTGTAGAAGTCAGGCTGCCTCTGAAAGTCTTTCTTAAAACAAATCAATCAAAGCGGGAAGTGAGCACACAGAGAAATTGCGCCTAGACCCCAGGACTCTAGATATCAGTGTGCAGGAGTTACATCAGTTTCGGGGGTCAAGCCATGAAACAGGTGGCAGGTACTGTGAAGCTGGAGTTGCCTCAGTATCATGAGCTTGCTGCTTTTGCCCAATTCGCTTCTGACCTAGATGCTGTCACTCAACAGTTCTTGAGTCGTGCATCTGACTGAATTGCTGAAGCAGGGACAGTATTCTCTTATGGCTGTTGAAGAACAAGTGGCTGCTATCTGTGCTGGTATAAGGGGCTATTTTGATAAACTAGAGTCCAGCGTGATCAGAAAGTTTGAGAGTGCTTTCTTGTCTCATGTTGTAAGCCAACTCCCCGCCCTGTTGGGTAACATTAGGACTGATAGAAAGATCTCACAACAGTCAGATGCACAGCTGAAAGAGATTGTAACAAACTTCTTGGCAGGACTTGAAGCTTAAATCTCTGTGGACTCACAACAAATGCCAGTTTGTTGTTGTTATAGTTTCTTCTAGCAATCAATTCCATTTGTAAAAAGATTACTCCCATGTTCCAGATATACAGAAATCATGTTTAAAATGAAGGTTCCATGTTGCTTTAAGAAAAAAAAAAATAGTACAGTGGCATCTTTTGAAAAATCATTTAAACCTCGACTTTAGCCTAAGATTTAGAATATGAGACAATCAGTAGAGTTCAATGGTATTTGAAATTTGGGAGGAGGCCTGAGCACAGAAAACCTCTGTCCTACAATGAAAGGTTTTGTACTTGATGAGTACGCTAGAAGTATAGTCTGGACAAATGGATGCTGGCAAAAAAAGGAGGTTAAAACAATGCAATATTTCACCTGCATGCTGCCACTGATCTGTTACAACAAGTTGCCACTGTCATTAGAAAATATTTACTTAGATTAGTATTAAGGTCTTTGTGGTGGTAAAAGGGAAAAAGGATTGGAGTGACTGAAAAGGGAGGTACAAAAAAGTCCTGCTTGTTCTTAGCAACTCATTGTTCAGCTGCAGCATGTCTTCTCTGCCCTCACTAGTTGAGAAGGGAACCAGCAAGATGTTACAGGTGACTCAAAAAGAACGAATCACACATATATAGACAATATCAAATGTTAATGAAATAAATTTAGAGAGGGGCATAACTACTATATCCACATATTCCTTTTTCATTTTAAAGATAAGAATCACTTGCATTAACTTTCTACAGGTGAAAGATTGGTAATTTGGCTCAAATCCAGTAAAAAGAAGAGCCACCCTAGAACCAACACCAGTAATCTCATTTGTTTTGTTTTTCATTTCAAAGCATTTCAACAATTTCTCTTGGCAGAAATAAATCTTGAACAATTAAACCTTATTTTCTTCTACTTTTCAAACAAGGAAATTGTCAGCAAAACTAAACTCATAAAGCTTCCATTTATAAAGCTATTAAAAATAAATATTTTTAAATCAGGCTTCAGCATCTCAAACTTATGGAACAAAAATAGTCATTAAAAAGGTGGGGACATGTTGAGCAAAAGTCCTTTACAGACGCCTGCTAAAAGTAGTCACCCTCTTCTAGGAATGTGACTTTGCAAACAGCAGTAAGGCAATAATCCCCTCCTGCTCATGTGCTCTGGAAGTAAGCCTATAATAGTTCGGAGTCCACTAGTGTCATAGCCCTTGTCCCTGGCACAATGTGCAACAAATATTAAATGTTATTTACTGAACCAAGTTGAATGGAATGGAATTGGGTCCCAGACTTCAGCATCACTAAAGTGGCCCAGCCCTCACTGCCCAAATGTTCTTGCTAACTCCCACTTAGCAGAATTGGAAGAGAAAGGTCAATCCTTTCCCTTTGACCATACTGAATCCTGTAAAGTTTGGAAAGTCAAAGAGGTACTATTTAGTGGAACCCTGCACAATTAATGGGGTTTGGGTCTTCTATAAGTGCCACCCTTCCTGCTAGGTTGAGTCCTTATAGACTAATAATGTTAATAATTACCAAGAGTTACAAAGTACTTTATGGTTTGCAAAATGCTATTCATATATATCATCTTATAGAATTCCTACAATCATTCTTTGAAGGTGGGTCATCATTCCCATTTAAACTTCAGGATAATGTAGGTTAGTAAGGTGAAGCTCAGTGGGTAGAGGCAGGGCTTAGATTCAGATTATCTAATCCCAGAATGAATTATCTATCCCCGACCACACCCTTCTCTAGAGAGGATGAAATCAAAGGGATGCTCACAGAATCACAGACACTCAAGATAGAACTGAACTTAAATAAATGGTGAGACATACTCTGTTCATGTATAGAAAATTCAGCAGAGTAAAGATGCAGTTCCTGTCAAAATCCCAGCAAGATGTTTTGTAGATAAGATTATTCTAAAATGTATAAGGTAGGGGAAAGGCACTAGAATAATTAAAACAGTTTTGTAAAAAAAAAAGAGCAAAGTGGGACTGTCCAGTTTCAAGATATTGTATAGCTACAGTAATTATGTGATATTTATTAACAGAGGGATAGACCGTGGATAAATGGAGCAAAATAGTGACTAGAAATAAACTCATACAAATATGCCCACTTGATTTTTGGCAAAGGTGCAAAAGCAGTTCAGTAGAGGATTGACAGACTTTTCAACCAACAGTGCTGGAAAAATCAGACCCTCTAGGCAACAACAACAGAAAAATCAACTTTGAGCTAAGCCTCACGTCTTACAGAAGAATTAATTCAAAGTGGATCACAGACTTAAATGTAAGATAAAAAACTAGAACACTTTTAGAAAATGCTTAGAAGGAAATCTTCAGGATTTGCCTAGGGCTAGTCTAAGAGATCATAGAATCAACACCCAAAACATGATCCACAAAGAAAAAATGATAAATTCAACTTCATTTAAATTAAGAACTATGGTCTATGAAAGATTCTATGGAGAAGACAAAGATACAAGATACAGACTGGGAAAAAATATTTACAAACCACCTCTCTGACAAAGAGTGTGTTTCTAAAACTCTCAAAATTAGATAGTTAAAAAGAACTCTCAAAATTCAATAGTTAAAGAAATCCCATTGGAAAATGAGCAAAAGACAAGAACAGACATTTCACTGAAGCAGATGTAGAGATGGCAAATAAGCCATTGGAGAAATTCAGATAGATAGATTCATTGATTTTTACATTTGAAAAGGACAGTTTTTTTAGGATAAGGAGAAAGAAAAAGAGAGGCACCTGCATAGGCACAGGTGGGCAGGAGGGCTGCTGATATTCAGATTTAAACCACAAGAAATACCAGTACTATATTAGTCTGCTAAAGCTGCTATGACAAAAATACCACAGACTGGGTAACAATGGAAATTAATTTTCTCACCGGCCTGGAGGCCACAAGTCCAGGATGAAGTTGCTGTTGGGCTTGGTTTCTGGTGACACCTTTCTTCTCACTCGTAGAAAGCTACCTTTTTCCTGTGTTCTCATCTCTCTGCACATCTGGAGGGTGAGAGCTTTGGGGACTCTTCTTTTCATAAGGACCTCAGTCCTATCTAATGAAGGAACCCTCCTTATGACCTCTTTTCACCTTAGTTATTACCTCCATAAAGGCACTATCTCCAAATGCAGTCATATTGGGGGTCAAGATTTTAACCTCTTAATTCTTAAGGGAGACACAATTCAGTCTATAACAACTACACCCCTAGTGGAATGGCTAAAATAAAAGTGAGATACCAAATGCTGGCAAAGATGCAGAAAAATGAGCACACATTGCACTTGGGAATGTAAAATGGTATAGCCACTCTGGAAAAAACAGTTTTTTAGGAAACTAAACATCCAGCAGGAATTGCATTCCTGGGCATTTATCCCAGAGAAAGAAAGCTGATATTCACACAAAAGCCTGCACACAAATGTTTATATCAATGTTATTTGTCAGAACCAAAATATGGATAAGTAGATGTCCTACAGTGAGAAATGGTTGAGTCAACCCCAGTACATTCATGGGGCAGTAAATTACTCAGCAATGAAAAAGGAGGAAATTATTGATATACAAAACCAGGATGAATCTCCAGGGAATTATGCTGAGTGCAAAAAGGCAGTCTCAAAATGTTACATACTGTTATATGATAATATTTATATAAAATTCTTTCAATGACAGAATTACAGAGATATAAAAAAATGGTTGCCCAGGAGAGTGTGGGGACAGGAAGGGAAGTAAAGGTGGTCATAAGAGGGCAAGCTGAAGGCTCCTTGGTGGCAATAGAAATGGTCTGTATCTTGTCTGTATCAGTGTTTATGTCCTGATTGTGATGCTGTACTATAGTTTTGCAAGATGTTTATATCAAGGGAAACAAGGTAAAGTGCACATGGGATCTGGCTTGCATTTTCTTCTTGCAATTGTAAGACTGGCATGTGAATCTATAATCTTAAAATGAAAAGTTAAATTTAAAATACTGATGAGAAATTTAAATATAAATGAAGTCATTCAGGACTTCCTAGGCAAGTTAAAAATAAGCCCTTGTAATTGTACGGTTTACAATTTTATTTTTATTTTTTCAATGAAGTGCCTTTGTTTTATATCCTTGTTAATATTTAGACAGTATAGGATTTCTCCTGTCAAGTGGGTTCACTTTAGCTCTCCCACCACCAAGGCACCCACAGTCCTCTACCACAGTCTATTGTGCTCTCCCTGCTCACCCCTACCCTGTTCTCACCTTCCATTTCTCCCTGCCTCCACCCCTCGTGGATGCCTCAGATCTACGATCAGCTTTCAAGGGCTGATTTTAAAAGTTTGTCTTGTCTGACCCTTTGGTTTCTCTTTATTTCACATATAAGTGACACCATCTGGTATTTATCTTTCTCCTCTGGCTTATTTCCCTTAGCATAATCCCTTCCAGCTCATCCACATTTCCACAAGTGGCATGAGTTTATCTTTTTTGATCACTGGGTAGCAATTTTAAAGCTTCTTTCATATCCATCATTTCATAGAACCATTGACCCATTTATTCATTCATGCATGAATGTGATCATTAAGAAATTCTCTCAAGCATTGCACTTGGGCTAATTGCAGTTATAAATCCTACAATTCCTTCTCTTAAGGAGCTCACAACATTATCCTCACCAACCACATGAACTAAGTAGGGCAGGTATTACCATCTCTGTTGTGAACGTGAGAAAACAGAACCAAAGTGTTATGTGACTTGTCTTAACATAGTAAATTAACTATGGGGCTGGCAGTGGACATGAAGTCAGCTCCTTATTTTATATTCTTTCCATTTTATTTACAGTAAATGCAAATGGTGAATCAGATCATCAGACTCAGCTCCACCATTTGTGAACTCTGTGTCCTTGATGAGTCCCCTAATTACTCTCTCTGCCTTGTTTCTTCGTCTGTAGAAGGATGATAATAGTTTTCCTCTTGTAAAGCTTTGTAAGCTTTCAATGAGTTAAAGAAAAAAAATACATATATGGCATTTACAATGTTTAAAACATAGTAACAGCTCACTAAATGTCAGTTAACATTGGATAGTGCTCTTACGCCAAATAAGTAGTAAGATAGGATTGATGATGTAGTAATAGCTCATACCACATACGGCCTTTCTTCCATAAATCTCTGAATCATCTTAAAACATCAAAAATACAAATGGGTAGAATGTATAAATTTTCTGCTTGAGAAAATGGAGAAGAGCTATGCTTATTTAGCCAGAGCTTCCATGACAGAATTGGAACTAAAGGTTAAAAAAAAAAACTTTCTTCATGAATATTTTCAAGAGAAATTTAAAATTAGACCCTTTCCCTGCTGGCCACAAAAGGAAGCTGCAGTGTCCCTCTATCAATTGTATCTTGTAATCTTCCCCCTTCTCTCCAGCTAGTGACCATATGTCAGGGTGCACGTGCGCATTAATGCAACCAGATGAGTGAGCCATAAAGACCATCATCATTCCCTGCCCCAACAATACCCTGTTTTTTCATCTGTTTGACAATCATGAATTAATTATGAGTCTTGTCTCCCCAGCAGGTGGTACCTGTGGTCACATGACCATAACAGATCCACCTCTAAAATCAAGCAGATAAGAGTCTCTCAACTATTTCTAGTATACAGTTCATTATCTGGGTATGCCGGGGGAAGGACAGGTGTGAACTTCACCTCTGCTCTTTGATGGGGTATTTCAGTATCTGGTTTCTCCTAATAGAGTTGATGAAGTAGTTCTAAGCAGCTCCGTTATGGAATGTCAACCTAAATTAGACCATGCTAGGGCTGATGATCAAGGATTTGCCAGTTTCCAAGTGGGACACCTATCTGGTCCTGTCACACCCCATTACCTTTTCTGGAGGTTCTTGGCGCTCACCATTGTCAGTTCTGGCTTATGTCAGGGATTTTTAAGGTAGTTCCAATTTCAAGCATTCTCGTGCACAAATGATCAAAGCCTTTAGAATATCTACCTTTCATTCTGCCTCTTGTATCTCAAAGTAGCATAAAAATCCTTTTCCAAAACGTATGTTCTGATTTGAAATTCAAAGTCACCATAGTTCAAGACCCAAAGACTAGGAAGAGTTGAAGCTAAATGTAAAGAGAATGCAAGTTATTCCTCAGCCATAACTTGCAAAAAGTCACATAGGAAGCTGCATGCCAAGGAAAGTCACGTGTGTAGGCTCTTGACATATAAATTGGAGAGCCAGCCATTTTTACTGGAGGACTGGCAAAGTGTGGTCATTCAGAGCTGGGTATTCAACTGGTATTTTCTTTAAAATGAATGATGTAAGCCTTTCACTTCAAGGAAAATAACTGCCTTGAAAAATTATTATCAACATTTGAGCTTCCAAACAAAAATTAGAATCTTGAAAAATTTGTATGTGCAGCTGTGCAACTTCTGTAAATATGAGAGATGAACATGGAACCTGTGAGTTTGAATGATATCCCTGAGGGTACAGAAAAATAGAAGGATGAGAACCTTCCTAGAGGGAGGAGAAAGAAAAGATGGGGAGGGAAGGAGATTAAAGACAAGGAGTCAGAACTGGGAGGTGAGCCAAGAGAACAAGAGAGAAAACCAGTAGTGCCAACGGTCACAAAGACAAGAGAGTTTTTGTGTGCAGAGGACATGGGTGCCAGACAACGCAAGGGAGGGTAAAGCCAGTAACGAGTGGAGACCAAATGGGAGCCAGGAAGGAAGGCAGTATGTAAGGAATACTATTTTTGAAAATTGCTGAGACATTTGTCTGTTGCATCAAAATGGGAATTCGGAAGGATTCCTGTAGAAGCAGCAAGATCAGGGAGATGTTTGACTTTATGTAAGGGTACAGAGCAGCAGAGACCCTGATATATGTTAAGACTTTAGGTCTTCTCTCACTTTCAGCCCAGGGTTCAGTTCTTACTGGATTTCAGAATCATGTCTGTTGCTTCTACTGTTGCAGACAAATTTTATGATACTGTTATTTCCAGCTTTGAAATTAATATATTAACTTTCCACTTCTCAGATGCATTCTGAGAAAATAATACTAAATGAAGTCCAAGGTTAGAACATGAAAGTGTGTGATCCAACTAAATCTGACCTGCTTCTGCTTTAAGGCTCCTTCAGCACAGAGGTTGCCTGGAAATAAAACATAGCTTTCTTTCTATAAACTTTGGTTGCTGATGTGGGTTCTTACCAAAAATCTACTGAGTTTTCTCATAAGGACCCCAAGGAGAAACTGCATGATGCTTCTCAAACCATTTGTATGGGGGACTGGGATTTTTAAATCTAATTCATCATGGATTGATACTTTAGTAAAATGAAATAAAAATGAGTCATTAGGAAAATGAAAATTAAAAATATATATATAATGCCAGTATAATCTTTATTATTAGATTCAACAAAAAATTTCAATAAATCACAACTAGAGTAATATAGGCAATAAGAAAATTTATAGGAACTATACACATTGATTGAAAGTGTATATATATGATTAACAAAGGAAATAATTATAACACTATACTTTTGTTGTTCTATAATTGTAATTTAATGTAAAGAAAAAGATAGAGTAAGACAGACAGTAATTGCCCATATTAAATATCCATACTTAACATTTAACACTTTGAATGAACAATGCAACCATATAAAGAGTGGAGATTTTTAATGCAAGAAATGGGCTTGCCTCTTCCTTATAAACTTATTTAATCTAGGTTAGATTGATGAGACTTTACTCACAAAGGAATACTGTATATCCAAACTGTTTCCATATTTTAATTTAATGACACTCATGGAGAGAAATCAGTCTCCCAGAGGATCTTAACAATATGGAAGAGGAGATTTATTTTTTTTTTTTTAATTTTTTTTTTTTTTATAGAGGCATGCTTTATTTATTTGTTTGCTGGTTTGTTTGTTTGTTTTGTTTATACATGCACTGGTACAGTCAGAAGCGCGGAGGGTGAGAGAATTCACCAGAGCCAGAGCGGGGAGCAGAGCAGGCAGAAGGACCGAAGTACACTGCTGAGGGGAGCAGCGGCGCAGGAGAGTCTGCGCGCCATGTGGGACCCTCCTCTGGTGCCGGGGAGCAGCCGGGGATCGAACCGGCGCCACAGAGGCTGCGGGCAGCTTCGCAACCAGCGCTCAACCGCTGCGCCACCGGGGAGGCCCTGGAAGAGGAGATTTAAAACAATTTCAGGAAACACATATTTGTTTTTGACTTTATGTAAATTATTCAAACTGTGTTGTATGTTCAAAATTCATCTTCATTCCTTCAACAATTTCTAGTTTCAACAAAAATAGCTGAGTTGAGGTTAAATTTAAATTAACTTTTGATAAAAGAAATGGATGATAATTCTGTGAATTGTCTTTATATGGGTCTTCACTAGATGGAAAATAAAATTTTAAAATACATTCTCAAATTTTACAAGTATTGAGTGATAACTTCACAGACATGCAGTAACATACCATCACGTCATCAATAATTGTTATATTGTAGAACATGCCCTAACAATCTATAGAAACTCTGTTCTTCCAAGTTTCTAACCATTTTTTATGCCCTTAAATTGTATCTGCCATTTTAAAAAATGCTGTATTGCCTTTTTGTGTGAAGTCTTACAATAATTAAAATCATCCAAATAGCAGACAAAAGAGCTAGTCTGGCTATCCGATTTACAGCTTTAAAAAGTTGGCTGAAATGGCTCCTTTTTACAACCTTACATTTTCCTAGTTTTTTATAAACTTTTAAGTTATAAATGACAAAACAGCCTTTAACTGTTGCATGCTATCATGTAGTTTCTGCATGAAACCAGTGTGCAGCTTACCCACATTCTCTGTCCACAAAGCCAAGTCCGTCTGGGTGTCATAGCAATGTCAATTTTCTATAAACATTTCTAAATGCTTACTTTCAATTTTTGTACTTAGCTTCACACAGACAGATAGCAAACAGTTCAATAACCAAACCGGATTGCACTGGTTGAAACATCGATGTTTTTATAATCCTCTTTAATCATATCCCTCTCTTCCCAAAGCCCAACTTGAAGCAATTTAAAGTGCCATGTTTTCATCCATCAGTTATTGAAATATCAAGCAGTGGTATTATTTTAATGCTGCAGAGGTTGGATGAGGCTGGTTCCCCAGAAATGTAGGGTTGCAGTGCATCATCAGATTTCCACAAATATTTACTCAATGCCCATTTATGGTTGTATCATGCAGTAAAATTGCACCCACTGCAACCCCAATCATTGACATGTAATTTGATCTCCAGTAAACTACAAACTGATTGTATTCCACACTCCTTCTAGCCATAAAGTTCATGCTTTTTGAAATGATGCAATCTGAAATTGTGTCAGGAGAGTCTGACATTTTCATTTCCTCTATTTATTATCAAATCTATGACAGTCATAAGGGTCAGAGAAACCTGTCAAAACCGCTTTACCCTAATCTGGGGAACAGGCACACACAGGATTGTTAAACATTTAAACATTATCCACTATCCTTTTTGGAATTCCTGAAAAGCCAAAAAGTCTTGACTTCTGTAAGAAAATAAAAGTGATGATAGAGGCATCTTTCAGTCAAAGTACTTGAGGTAGTCATTTCTGACATTCCCTTGGAAGATGATTTGAAAGACAGTATTTCTTTAATAACTTTGTAAAGTCTGCCCTCTACTGTTTTTGAGAGTAAATACAGTCAATATCCATATATTTATTTCCTGTATGAGATGAGTTGCTTTTATTTATTTACATTTACTGAGTGGCATAAAATGAATGTGCCAGGCAGTAAACACACAGCTTTACAAGACTGACCCATTTCAGTCTTACTACAGTCCTCTGAATTAAATCAAGTGCTATTATTCCTATTTCACATCGAAGGAAACATGCTCAGAAAGATTAAATAAGCTTGCTGAGGATGCACAGGAATAAGTTAAAGTTCCTGAATTGTGGCCCTGATGTGTTTAATGCTAATGCATATGGTTTTTCATCTATGTCACATTGCCTCCATCTTGCCTATAAATTGACAATATATTAAGCAGATACATCTTTATTTATTGATGTCCATTATTGTTTCAGAGAACCATTTCAGACACACATTCAAACTCAAAGTTGATCACAATACATTCTAAGGACAAGACAGCCTTGCACATGTGTATATGCGTACATATATGTATATTTATATATATTATGGAACATATGTATATTTAAGTCATATATCTAGAACATAGAAAAAAGGTGTGACAGATTGTTTGATGCATGCCTCCAAGTATGTATGAGCTTTTGTAACGTGACTGTGCCTTTCATTTCAAAGTCTATTTCTCCACAATTAATAATCTACTAGTCAAATGTAGTCGCTTGAGTAAGTTCAAGCAAAACTAGTAGAGGAATCAACAACCAAAGCACAAAAAAGTGATAAGTCATTATTTTACTACAGTTTTATTATTCTTATAAATCAATGATGAGTTATTACCACCAAATTTGAGGTCCATGGCAACAGATAACTGAAACAAAATATCTAAAATAAGAAAAAATAAGTAAAATGTTTAAACAGAAACTTCACCAAAAAAGGTGTTCAGATAGCAAATAATACAAAGATTTTTAACTTCATTTATCAAAGAAATGTATAATAAAACCATAATACTAGTAAACCACAGAGAGGCAAAAATTTTAAAAATTGATGGTACTAAGTATTGGAAAGGATCTAGAGCAACTGAAAGTTTCATACACTGTGAATCAGATGATAAATTGGTACAGCCACTTTGAAAATCTATTTTGCAAGCTCTATTATAGTTGAACATATAAAACCCAATGTCCCAGCAATTCCATTCTTAGATGTATGTGTATATGCATATACACACACACATATATATCCAAAATATGTACATATTTCTGCACAAGAATAACATACAAAAATATTCAGAAAATAAAGGTTTAAATATAAGATCTAAAACTGTGAACTTTTATAAGAAAGCAAAGGTGTAAATCTTTGTAACCTTGTATTATACAGTGGATCCTTAGATCTGACACCTAGAGTACATGAAACAAAAGAAAACAAAAAAAGATAAGTTGTGCTTCATCAACATTTCAAACTTTAATGGTAACATCAGGAGAGTGAAAAGACAGCCCACACAATGGGAGAAAACATTTCAGATCATATATCTGACAAGGCATTTATATCTAGAAGGCATGAAAAAAGCTTATAACTCAATAATAAAGAGGCAAATAACCCAATTATTTTAAGTGCAAAGAATCTGAATAGGCATTTCTCCAAGGAAGATATGCAAATGACCAATAAACCCATGTAAAGGTGTTCACTACCATTAACCACCAGGGAAATGCAAATAAAAACCACAGTGAGATACCATTTCACACTTGCTATAATGACTAATAAAAAAAGGTGACAATGACAAGTATGACTGAGGATGTAGAGAAAGGGAAACTTCAGACACTGCTAGTAGTCTGTAAAATAGTGTGCCTTCTTTGGAAAACAGTAGCAGTTTCTGAAAATGTCAAACCCAGGGTTATCATCTGACCAGTAATTCTACTCTGAGGTACATACCCAAGAGAAATGAAAATGTGCTCATAGAAAGAGTCTCAGACAGGCCTCCCTGGTGGCACAGGCGGTTGAGCGGCAGTGCTGTGAAGCTGTCCTCAGCCTCTGCAGTGCCGGTTTGATCCCCGCCAGCCTCAAAGCAACCCACATGGTGAGCAGACCTCTCCTGTCTCACCTGCTGCTCCCCTCAGCAGTGTATTTCATCAGTCTGCCTGTTCTGTTCCCCACTCTGCCTCTGGTGAATCCTCTCACATCTGGCCTGTACCCCAGTTCTTGTATAAATAAAATAAATCTTAAATAAAGTCTCAAACAAATGCTTATAGCAGCATATTCATTATAGCCAAGAATTGGAAACAACTCAAATGTTTATCAGCTGATTGAATAGATCATAAACTGTTCATATCCATACAATGGAATGTGAATTAGTGATAAAAAGGAATGCTGTCTAATACACGCTGTCACATAGATGAACCTTGACAATGTTATGTATGCCAAGTGAGAGAAGCCGGTCCCAAAAGACCTGATAATGCATGATTCTATTTATAGGAAATGTTCACCGTAGGGACTTTTATGTATCTGTTGAGGAAGCAGATTGGTGGTTGCCTCTGGCTGTGGGGGGTGGAAAGTGGCAGGAAAGGTGACTGCTAATGGGTACAGGGTTTCTTTTAGGAGCAATTAAAAATGTCCTGTTAATTGATGGTGGTAATGGTTGCAGGACTGCAAATATACTATAAGCCATTGAATTTTATACTTTAAGCAGGCAAATTAAATGGCATGTGAATTAAGTCTCAAACAAAGTTGTTATCAAAATGTTTTAGAAGTAGATAGTGAATGTAATTAATGTCACTGAATTGCACTTAGAAATAGTTAAAATGGCAAATTCTATCTAACACGTATTTTACCACAATTTAATCTTTGAAAAAAGAGGTTCACAAAAGTAATACTCAAAACAGCTAAATACTGGGAACACATACAGATTTTCATCAAAGATAAACAGTAATATTGAGGAATACCCATACTGTACATTCTTGCTATATTTATGCTATATATGAAAATGTCCAAATTCCTGCTACTTGTATCAATATAGTTGGATCTCATTAAAACAATGTTAAAGAAGAGAAATCCAACAGAAAAAGTACATGCTTTATTATTCCATTTTATTAAATTCGAAAGTAGACCAGACACATCTGTGGTGTTAGAAGACAGGAGAGTGGCTACTTTGGAGGAGGAAGGCAGTACCCAGCAGGGGACTTGAAAGAGGCTCTGCATCGTGGTGATATTTACTTTCTTGTCTGAGTGTTGATTAAGCAGGTATGATACTTTGTGAAAAGCCATCAAGCTGTACATGTATAATTTCTATAATTTTCTCTAAGTATGTTTGATTTCAGGTTTTTTTTTTTTTTTTAAGATTTATTTATTTATTTATTTATACAAGCACTGGGTATAGTCAGAAACACGGGAGGGTGAGAGAATTCACCAGAGCCAGAGCAGAACAGGCAGATGGACGAAGTACACTGCTGAGGGGAGCAGCGGGCGGCAGGAGAGGTCTGCGCGCCATGTGGGACCCTCGCCCTGCGGCCGGGGATCGAACCAGCGCTACAGAGGCTGCAGGCAGCTTCGCAACCCGGTGCTCAGTAGCTGCGCCACCGGGGAGGGCCGATTTCAGTTCTTTATATTTATTTTTAAAAGTCTTGAAAGTCCAACCCCCCCGTAAATTTTTTTTATGTAGATATTTTAATTTATTGTATACATATTAGGTATGTAATTAAAAAAGAAAAAATTATATGCTTGCAATGTGAGAAGACAATAAATAGATGATAGGTACTATTATACAAATGGAATAAATGAATAGAAGACTGTGATTTTTGAACCACATTCATATTACAATTTTAAAACTTATCTTTTACACTGGTCAATTATTTTTCAAGGTTGAAGGAAAAAGTATGACAGTTAAGTATTTGTTCAGAAGCTTAGGTAATTTGGTTGCTAGTATTTATGTGTGGGGAGAAAAAAAACTGTTTACTGTATGTAACTATATCACACCCCCGTAAATTTTAATGCACAGCCAGGCTGTAGCTTTTGTGTCCTTTTCCAAGTCACCAGTACGTTCTTGAAGATCCAACAGAAGATGTTTCCAAGTTGCCCAACTCTTTACTTGTCAATCTGTTATATGGAGCTATTACAGGAATCCCCCACTTTTCGAAAGTTCACTTTACACGTACACTTTGTTTTTATGAAGACCCACATTACTATCTGTTTTCACCAACCAAAAGGAACCCAAAGAGGACTTTGGCCTTTAGGCAAAAGGCTAAAACAGCATTCACATTTCATGGCAGAGCAATGAGTGTAGCTACCAAGTTCCTTACTCAGAAACTATACTCAGCATCTCAGCATCGAGCCACCGTAGCTTTTGAACAGAATCTGTTAGTACCTGTGCACTGCCTCAGTTTATTGGCATCCCTTAGCAAGATGTGCCCTAAGTATCAAAAAAAAAAAAAAAAAAAAAAAACTAAAAGAGACTTAGCTAAGTTTTCTGCAATGATTGCAGAAAAGTATGACTTCAATTTTCAAAGGGCACATAGATTTAGGGCAGGTTTGTAGGATGTTTTGTTCAGAGAACTGTGTGTTAGAAAATGCATAGGATTAAGCAGGCAAGCATGCCTTCTGTGATATTTCAGACCTCCTACATCAGCCATAGCAGATGACAAACCTTCCCCATGTCGGTGACCTATCCACCCCAATGGGGAACTTCAGATGACAATGATGTGATGCTAATGATGCTAATGGATAACCAACCCTCTTCCTCTCTCTCTCTCACCCCAGTCTCCTGGACCTCCCACTACCCTCGCCTCTGATCACTTGGCCTGACACACCACCATTCCCACCTCTCAGCCTGCAGTGTGCGCGACATCTTCCCTATTCTGGTAAGTGAAACTATACCATATGGGTTTTATTCTACTTTGCACAGGCTGGGCTTAGCTTGTATTGTTTACCTTATCATTCCCTCGTTTACTGTATGTTACTGCTATTTTAGGTTTTCTGTGTTTTTTGGTATGATTTGGCAGGTTGTTTATTTTTTAGGCACATTTAAAATTTTTTCATGTAAGTTAATGGTAGTTTCTTCTTTACCTTACACCATTTTTTTCATTTTTATTTATTTATTTATTTATTTATTTATTTATTTATTAATAATGAATTTTATTTTTATATTTCCCATACAATTGCAACCCCATTCTGACCCCAATCCCTCCCCTCCTGCCCCCCACCCCCCAAAGAGTATCTCTGGTTCATAGTTTTTTGTTGATTTTGATTTTCACTTTTTTTTTTTTTTTTTTTTTTTTTATAGAGGCATGTTTTATTTATTTATTTTATTTGTTTGTTTGTTTGCTTGTTTATACATGCACTGGGTACAGTCAGAAGCGCGGGAGGGTGAGAGAATTCACCAGAGCCAGAGCGGGGAGCAGAGCAGGCAGAAACGAAGTACACTGCTGAGGGGAGCAGCGGGCGGCAGGAGAGGTCTGCGCCATGTGGGACCCTCCTCTGGTGGCCGGGGAGCAGCCGGGGATTGAACCTGCGCTGCAGAGGCCGCGGGCAGCTTCGCAACCCAGCGCTCAACCGCTGCGCCACCGGGGAGGCCCTGATTTTCACTTTCTTATAGTTATTCATTTTCCTGGTCCCTTATTTAAGTTTTCTAGATTCCTGCTATGAGTGAGACCATCTGGTATTCTTTTTCTTTCTGGCTTATTTCGCTGAGCATGATCCCTTCCAGCGCCATCCATGTTGCTGCAAATTGCATGTGTTTATCTTTTTTGAATGCTGAGTAATATTCCATGGTATATATGTACCACATCTTCTTGATCCAGTCATCTATTTTGGGCATTTGTGTTGTTTCCAAAGCTTAGCTATTGTAAACAGTGTTGCTATAAACATAGGGGTGCAGGTGCTCTTTGGAATTGATGTTTCTGTGTCCTTTGGGTAAATACCTAGGAGTGGAATTGCTGGATCATATGGAAGCTCTATCTTTAGTAGGTCGAGGAATCTCCACACAGCTCTCCATAGTGGTTGAACCAGTTTGCACTCCCACCAACAGTGCAGAAGAGTTCCTTTTTCTCCACACCCTCGCCAACATTTGTTGTTGCTAGTTTTTTTTTAATATGTGCCATTCTCACTGGTGTGAGATGGTATCTCATGGTAGTTTTGATTTGCATTTCCCTGATGACAAGTGATGTTGAACATTTTTTCATATGTCTGTTGGCCATTTGCATTTCCTTTTCAGAGAAGTTTCTTTTTAGCTCTTCTGCCCATTTTTTGACTGGATTATTTTCTTTGTTTTTGTTGAGTCTCATCAGCTCTTTGCAGATTTTTGTGATCAGTCCTTTATCATTAGTGTTGGGTGCAAAATTGTTCTCCCAGTTGGTGGGGTTTCTCTTTGTTTTTGTTGTTGTCTCTTTTGCTGTGCAGAAGCTCTTTAATTTGATGTAGTCCCAGCTGTTGATCTTTGCCTTCACAATCACTGCTTTGGGTGATGTGTCTGTAAAGATGTCTTTGATGTGAATGTCATGTAGTGTTTCGCCTATATTTCCTTCTATGTATTTTATGGTTTCAGGTCTTATGTCTAGTTCTTTAATCCATTTTGAGTTGATTTTTGTGTATGGTTACCTTACACCATTTTGACTTATGAAATATCCCTGGGAACATTCTAATTTTGGATAGCAGGGGAAAAGTACTCCTTCCCCACCCCTCCCTGCCCTCACTGCTTGGTCAGTTAGTTACTTTTGCTATGTCTCTTCCTGTTTGATTTTACTCAGGAATCCTCAGCTTTTATAGCCTAACAAGTCCATTAGGTGTGTCCTAACGAAAAGACAGCTTTCCCCTTAATGGGTGTCTGCCATCTTTCTAGATTATCAAGTTCAAATTCCATCCTTCATTCCTATATATATATATATATATATATAAAATATGTGTGTGTACGTATACATAATATATATAAAATTCCCTTCATATATATATACATATCTCTATATTTAATGTAGTTCCTAACATGATGACTAACACATAATAAACATCCAATTAGTAGAGAAGGAAAACCTGAGGTCAGGAAGCTGCAAAAATTGGACTAAAGATCTGGAGCCAGAATTAGCTAATGAAAATAAACAACTGAAGGAACCAGGCTGTAGGAAGGAAGGGAAGAGGTTAGTAAGGTTAGGAAGTAGAAGTTAGTAAGTAATGTTGACCGTGTCCACCTCCCCTGAAATCCAGGAAATGTAAAATGGGACTCCGTTTGTCCCTCTTCCCTCTTCCCTCTTCCAGTAACAATTCCTCTTCCCAGGAATTGTGTGGCACTTATTGCTTAAAACTGCCAGGCTCTGGGCAGACCTATTTTATTTACATTATTTTGCATGCATAATGTGTGCAAGCAGCAGAGTTCTATTTCTCTCCAGTGCCTACCCTTCCTATAATCAGGCTTGACTGGCTAAATCTTGAAAAAGACTGTCAAAGATGGCTTGTGCAGACCAGGATGCCCTCTTCCTCGTAAGCATACACTGAAACTACACTTCCCAGACTCTCTTGCAGTTAAGCTATCACTTATGTCTGGGCTCTGCAATCTGAGCAGAAGTGAAAGAGACCCTTACAGACTGAGCCATGAAAATGCTCCAATGTGATGCTCACGCTCTCTCCCACCTGCCTGCCAATGGAGATGACACTAGTTGGGTGAAATCTTAATAAGGAATCATCTGAATCATTCTGAAGGTCCCTCACCCTGCCTGTTGCTCAGTGAGAAATAAGACTACCTATCATGTTAAAAGTTGGGGGCAGTATGTTGCCACAGTTACTTTCTTGTGACTAATTCAGAAACTGTGGTTACCTCTGTC
The DNA here is from genome assembly GCF_014898055.3 of Talpa occidentalis. NCBI lineage: Eukaryota > Metazoa > Chordata > Mammalia > Eulipotyphla > Talpidae > Talpa > Talpa occidentalis. Next base: position 29,057,260 of record NW_023603184.1, read on the forward strand.
TTTCCTGGCCCTGGAGTCTTCTTCCCAATCTCTCAGGACCGTTCCTCCTCGCACTGTCTAGTGAGGAAGCATCCTTATCAGCTACCTAGTGGCCCCAAATCTCCCACATCTAAGCCAGCCTCACTTTGGAAGAATTCCAGGACCTCAAGCATAAAACCAGTTGGGGGTAAGTAAGAAAAGAATGGAAACCCATTCCAAAGGAATCAAATAGGCTTCTGGGTCTAGAAGTTCCACTCATGAGGATTTATCCTGAGAAGATTAATCAACAGGAGCAAAAAGATGTTCACTGAAGCTTCAAGCATACCAGCAAAATAATCAGAACCTGCTGAAATACTCAGTCACAGGGGGAAGTTCAGTAAATTAGGATCTATTCACTCACTAGACATTATGAAGTAATTACACAACAACTAGGAAGTCTATATAACAAGACGGAAATTTTATTAATGCACTGTTAAATGCTAAAGCAGATTATAAAAATGCTTTTATAATAGTTAGCACTACGTAAAATTACATATGCATGTGGATGAAAGGCAGGCAACAAAAAAAATCAAAACAGCTTGATTTGTCAAGAAACTTAAAACGTGCTTTTCTTTCATTTTGAAAACTGTTAATGCATTCATAATGCTTTCTGCACAAAATGAAACTTTTTTCCTTAAATGATATTCATTACGAGTTAGATGAAGTGATTATCAAATCAAAGTAATTCACAAAACATTAGCTTCCCAATAGGTATTTATGTTTTTAAAAGAGGAGTTTAGGGATGCTGAGGTTTCAAGTTGGTAGAAAGCATGGGGATGCATCTTTGGTCAGGAGACCTGTTCTCTCTGTTCCTACTTCTTAGAAACGAGGAACAATATTGGGTTGTTGAGGCAGAAATTAGACTCAAGGATCATTCATTTGCCTGGACTCTTTCAATGGGCATTCAGTAATGCAGGAAAAAGACAAAGTTCAGGATCTCCCCGGTGGTGCAGAAGGTTGAGTACAGCGCTGTGAAGCTGTCCGCAGCCTCTGCAGCATGGGTTCAATCCTGGCCAGCTGGCAAGAATCCCACAAGGCGCGGCAGACCTCTCCTATTTCGCCCGCTGCTCCCTTCGGCAGTATATTTCAGTCCTTCTGCCTGTTCTGCTCCCTGCTCTGTCTCTGGTGAATCCTCTCACCTTCCCGTGCCTCTGGCCTGTAACTCAGCTCTTGTATAAATAAAATAAAAAAATAAAATAAAATAAAAATAAATACATCTTTAAAAAAAAAAAGGAAAAAAAGAAACAAGAATAATAATTAAAAAAAAGACAAAGTTCGAAGTTCTCAGCCAGCCAATAACTTTTTCAGCCAGGCTGTTTTCCTGAGGTCAGGAAAACAGAAATATTTGTCTAGGTCTTTTAAGCAGAAAGGAATTTAATGCATGGAATTTGATGTTTACTAAACGATTGAAAGGTACCAAAGAAGCAAACACCAGGGAAAGCCATGCTGGCTATCTGACTTACATCTAGATATCAGAAGCAGGAAATCACAGCAGCCAGGGGAAATTAGCAATGATCACAGTTGGCTGAACATCTAGTGTGATTTCCAGAGGACAGTCTAAACCTCTGAAATGCCTCACATCTGCTGAAGCCACACATTCATCACTGCCAAGGGAGCAATACGGGGGCTCCCACCTGCCTTGTGTATCCCAAGTCTTGTGCAAGAGCCTCTGATAAGTGGAATGTAACATAGAACCCTATGGAATATTCTAGTACTCACTCTTCCAGCATAGGGGTGAGTAAGTAAGACCATGTTGGCTGCCAGTAGACAAGCTAATATAACTGTCCTAACAACAGGGGAGCTTGTCTCCTACCTGTCCAACCTGAGTGCTGAGAAGCAAGTTTTCTCGACATTCAGGACCTTAAATAAAAGCCATTTGCTTAGTTCTAATTCTCAGACAGGAAGAACTTCCTCCCATTCTTCTTCCCCTCCTATTATTGCAAGGACACCTTTGGGGTGAGACTTCCAAGGCCATTGAATCTTTCCTTGCAGAGAAGAGATGTTCTTCCCAGGACCTATCCTGGCTGGTTGGTCATAATGAGGTCACTTACATCAGCTCAGGACTTAAGGGGACAAATAGGATTCCTTCTGACCCACTGTCCCTTAAGTAGTCAAGCGATACCTAAGTGACCCACTGTTGGCTTGATTGGAACAATTGGCTACTCCTTCAAACCAGTCCTTTTTAAAATCAGAGATGGGAATTGGGCCATATCAGGTTAGCCAGTGTTTAGCCCAATGTGCTCAGAAGTGAGGCCACTGTCCCAAATTGTCAGCTTATCCTTGATCCTGTGTGAGAAACATTCAAACCCTTTATAAACAAAAATAAAACAATACCACCATAGCTAATATTCCTGAGAGCTTATTTGTAGCATGTACCCTGTTAAGTATATTACATGTGTTTTATCTCATTAATTTAGGAAATAACCCTAAGGTAGGCACTATTACTATACCTATTTGAGAAAACAGACATTCTAGAATTTTGCCCAAGACCCTACAATAAGTAGTGAAAAAACTCCTCTGGGATTCCATTGCTTTTCTAGTTTGCACAATAAGCCTTTGGGTTCTCCCTTTGCTTCCCCATATACATTTGCTTGCTAGAGGGATATCCCAAAGTATAAGGCAACAGGAGCTTTAAGTACACGAACACTGTCCAATAACATGCTCATCAAAAGTTAGTAATTGGTTACTAGCAGTGAGATGCATTTGTGTGTGCATTACCAGGGAGGGCTGGTTCCCAAGTTCATTTTATCATTTTATACATCAGGAACTCCAGGAAGTAAACAAGAACTTGGCCTCCAGCCAGTCAACATTGAGTACAAGGATGACAGTGATAAACTTTATGCCCATGAGTTCATTCAAACTCAGCAGAATTTGAGAGTTATTCCTAGTGGGTTGGAAATGGAAGTGTTGGACCATGGAGTTGAATCAACAAAGTCCTTGATGCCCCAAAGTCTTCCTTTGCCCACACAGGAGCCAGCAGGAGAATGTATGTGCTGCTGTGTTCCTATACTCCTCTCCCCTTCCATCCAGGCATATACACATTTGTACCTCCTCAGCCTTAAAGGGGGGTCTGCCCCAGAGCTTGGGGTGAAGGGCCCTGCGTTGCCCAACCCCAGGAGATGACATTTACATCCCAGTCCACACACGTGGCATCCTGTGATCATCTGTGCCCAGGTTGCCCTGCTTAGATGGATTCACTCAGTGGCACCCAGATGGCCAGCCGGACCAGCAGCCACATACAAGCATTTGTCGTTTTCAAAATCCTTCCTGGAACTGCACCCACACAGCAGACAATTCCATTCCAAGGAAGAGCCCTGGGCCAGCAAAAAGTCTATGGAAGAGTAGCGGACTGATTCAGTGTCCCAGGAGAAACAGTGAGAGGCAACCTAGTGCTTTTCCACCAATGGGAAGTAGAGAACAAAGCAGTCATGTCACCACCCTCAACCACAGCTGGCACCCCATGGAAGCTACACGTGAGAGATGGCCAATGTTTTTATCCCCCAGGTCATTGATGGGCCAGAAGTGACATTTGTTCTACCTCACCTGAAACCCTCTAGGCCTTCCCTCCATCAAAGTTCCTGGAGCTGAACCTCATCCCCAGGTTGCAGACTTAGAGTGCCCTTACAGTGGAGACAACCCCTGCAGGCCGCCCTGAAGTGAGATTCGTATTCTAATCCAGGGAGAACCAGAATTTTGTTCTGTGCACCAAAGCTTTTACCAAAGACCAGAGCAAGTGGGGTAGCTTATTCTGAGTCCAGAAGCAGTGGAACATCTTTGTGAGGGAGGCAAAAGATGAGGGTCCAAGTATCATGTGAGAGAGGACATAAAAAGATAAATCGTGGGTAAGGTGGCAAGGGATTAGAAGCCAGGAGGGAGACTCAAGCTAAAGCTTTGAGCCCTGAGAGAATGGGAGGGGGCAGGGCAATTTCTAGGAGGTGAGAGCTTGCTGCGGCAGGGCCAGGTCTGGCTTTTGGAAGCATGTGGGTACAGACATTTGTGTGTTTAGGCTCATTCCCTACCTCTTCCCACAGTCTTACAAGGTTGTTCAGCGACTGTGTGCAGGCTGCACCCCGGCTGAACACACCCCACTCTCTATTGCTTCGACATCTTCTCTCTAAGTGCTTCGCTCTTGTGGAGTGTCTCCTGATGGTCCCCCCTAACCCCCACCCCAGCTGAGCGGACCCCACCACAGACCTCACGCTACAGCCGCTATCACAATGCTGTAATTATTTTAAATGCCTGTCTCCCATGCTAATCCATGAGCTCCCTGGGGCGAGGACCATGTTCTATTCATCTTTTCACCCCTTGCAGGGGGCCTGACATATAATAGGCATTCAAAAAGTCAAGTGAATGAATTAGAAAAAAAAATTTTCCCTCGGATTCAACTGAAAAGGCAATTGCAGTCACTTGAATTGTGCAATTTCCATTGTGTGGTCCTTGAAAAACAGTTTCGCTTTTCCTCCTACTAGAGATGACTCATTCCTGGGGCAAATAATGCATTTCTGAGGTACAGAGCTTCACTACATCAAGTCTTTTGAAAATCTTTTTATGAGTGTTCTTATTTAAAGGCAAAAACATGATGAGCTTTCATTACCCCTTAATTCAGTGAGGAGGGATGGAATGCTGGAGGGGTTTTGAACTCCCTTTGATTACTGCAAAGCATCCAGAGAGGAAGGGGTGGGTGGATAATAAAAAAATGACATTAGTGCTGGCTGTGTGTGTTGAGGGCTTTATGAAGGGTAGTGAATGCTGGACATTTGGCTAAGTAATTAGAATCCCTGGTCTCACTCTGCGTATAGAACCTTATGAGGTTGGCATCGTGGTCTGCATTCAAGTGAGAAAACAGAGAATCAGAAAATGAAGGTAACTTGCAGGCAAGTGGCAGAGACGGGATTTGAACTGAAATCCACAATGGTGGTATTTACATTGATGCCCATTTCCTCTTGCCTGTGTAGAGATACATGCTGGAGGCTGAGTTTTGACAGGACAGTGTGAAGGCAGGAACCCCAAACAGCACTCCTGCCTGGGGAGTCCTGGGGAAGAGGTGAGTTCAAGTGGACAGAGGTGAAGGCCAGTGTCATTCCCACCTGAAACTCACATGACAGCAGCCAGCTCCATCCTTCTGTCCCTTGTCCGCCCACATGTCAGCTTATAAAGACCCTTTTCTGCTTAGAGCAGAGATTCTAGCTCGCTGCTTAATTACAACTTACTGTTCCCTGTCCCAGCAGTACCATGGCAACAAGTAGCATTGGCACAAGACTCAAAAAAGGGAGAAATGTTGCCTAGCAACAGAGTAGGAGCTGGCGCTTTGGGATTCTGGAGGCCTGAGTTCTAGTTCTAGTTCTGTAACCTGGGGCACTATGGCTTAGACCCTACTCCTCTGAGCCTCAGTGTTGTGTCATCTGTAGTAAAGTGGGGGTAACATCAACAGTCTTATAAGATTGTTCCAGTGACTATGAGAAAAGCGAATCACACCATCCATGTAGGGTTACTGTCAGGAGTGTTATTTTAATGAGAGAAACATTTTGCATGTAGATGTAAGCAGACTGGGAACAATTTGAAGTCGCTGCCAGCATATGACTTTACTATTCTTTATGGCGTATAGATTGGCAGGATCTTCTTGGAAGGTCATTCAGAAATGCCGGTCAGAAATTAAATGTAGACACCCTTGTCCCTTGCAGCCCCCCATTCTGGGAAATACCTGTGTAAGTTCATGAAGATGGGCGTATAAAGTGAAAAATTGGAATCCACCTAAAATATCCATTAAGGAGGGACCATGGTAGAGCAATGGTGGAATGTGGTGCAAATTTAAAAGAATGAGGCAGGTTTTGATTCCCGCTTGGAGAGATTTTTTTTTTAAAGATTTATTTATTTTTATTTTATACAAGAACCAGGGTACAGGCCAGATATGCGGGAGGGCACGAGGATTCACTAGAGATAGAGCGGGGAACAGAACAGGCAGACTAATGAAATACACTGCTGAGGGGAGCAGCGGGTGAGACAGGAGAGGTTTGCTGCCTGAGATGGGACCCCCCCCTCCGGCCGGCCGGGATCGAACTGGCGCTGCAGAGGCTGCGGACAGCCTCACAGCGCGGCGCTCAACCACCTGCGCCACCAGGGGAGGCCCTCGAGAGATTTCTAAACATAGCGTAAAGTGAACTGAAAGGAAATCAGACATCCCCTGTCCATCCCCAAACATACACCTAAAAATGCATCTCAAGTCTGAAAGCATCTAAAACATACCATAATAGTAGTTACCAAGTTCTTATGGCTCCCAGAACAGATACTTGTTTTGTTTTTTTTAAAGATTTATTTATTTATTTATACATGCACTGGGCACAGTCAGAAGCGCGGGAGGGTAAGAGAATTCACCAGAGCCAGAGCGAGGAGCAGAACAAGGGAGACTGATGAAGTACACTGCTGAGGGGAGCCTTAGGCAGCAGGGGAGGTCTGCGCACCATGTGGGACCCTCCCCTGGCCGCCGGGGATCCAACGGGCGCTGCAGAGGCTGTGAGATACCTGTTTTTGCTGTGCATCTCTTTGCTTCTCTGCCTTTGCAAATACTGTTCCATCCACCTAAAACGCAACCCACTCTTTCACCTTGTGAGCTGCCCCTGATCCCTGAAAGTCTGCGAAACAGCATCTCCTCCCTTGAGCCCTCCTACTTTCCACCAGTGGACTTCATATTTCCCTCCAAGTCTGTGTTGTTTCTACAACATGGCTCTTTTAGTATCTGTTTGTGTGTCTGACTCCCCCACTAGACTCTGAGATCTTTGGAAAAGAGAATGGCATCTTCCTCAACTTTGGGCTTGAGAGCACCTTCCATTGAACAAGCGGCCAAGATACTGCTAGAAATTAGAACAATGGGTTGGAGCTCTGAGCCCCCATTTTTCCAAAGTCATCCTCCCAAGTCATACCTTTGTGTGCATTCAGAGTTCAGAAGGTGTGCTGGAAGGAGGAAAGGAGAAGAAAGGAATGGATAAGGAGAGAGCTGAGTGGAAATTGCTTGAAAAGAACCATCTCAGGGCCTTCCTCGTGGCGCAGCAGGTTGTGCTCAGCGCTGTGAGGCTGTCCACAGCCTTTGCAGTGGCGGTTCGATTCCCGGCCGGCCAAGGAGCGTCCCATATGGCACGGCAGACCTCTCCTGTCCCACCCGCTGCTCCCCTCCGCAATGTACTTCGGTCCTTCTGCCTGTTCTGCTCCCTGCTCTGTCTCTGGTGAGTTCTCTCACTCTAGGCGCCTCTGGCCTGTACCCCAGTTCTTGTATAAATAAATAAATCCTTAAAAAAAAAAAAAAAAAGGAACCATCTCCAGTCACTTATGTCGACAAGCCATTCCCCAATCTGGACAGCAGGTGGCATAAGTGACCGAGATTTCTTTAGCTGTCACCTAATAGGCACAAAGTAAGGTTTGAGGAAAATTGAGATGAGAACATATTCCAGAGTCTATTTTGCCTGCCATTTGTGGTATGAGACATAATGGCAGAAATCAGTGTTTCCTTCCCTAGGATTTCAACTCCTAAATAATTTGGTTTTCCATCTTCCTTTCTCCACCCTCTTCAATCCATCCACTCTCTGGTCAATTTTGTTCTTTGAAAATCTACCTATCTTGTTGAGGAAATGAGCATTTATTTCCATTTCCACCAGTGGCTGTGAATATTAGTAAAACCTCTTTGAAAGGCAGTACATCAGTACCAATCAAAAGGAGAACACTTAGTCTGGAAGGGACAAGAAATAACTCGAGCTGCTTAAACGTTTGCTCTGCAGTTATGGATGGAATGTTTATTGCTAATGAATTTCCTCTTCCAAGGCAATTGATTAGTGAAATATTTTAATGAATGTTTGAGTTTACATTTTAATTAGGCTAAGGTTGTTATTTGGTATATTTGGTAGTTATTGTTAATTTTATGTAATGGATTTATTTATGGCACATACAGACATGCAACTTCCTAATAGTTAGATGGGCTAATTAGACACAATACTGTCGCCGGGGAGGACTGTTGTTTCTGTTATCATGCAAAATACATTTATTCTTCCAACAATATTTATCACACACTATTTATGGAGTGACTGCCACGTGGTAGGCACTGTTTCATTTTCATTTTTAGGGCACTGTTTTAAATGTTGGGAATAAAATATATGGTACCAAGTACATTCTCTGCCTTTATGGAACTTTCTGTCTAATGAGGGAGATAAGTAAATACATAATGGCAAGTGGTTATAACTGCTATGAAAAATAATAAAAGTAAAAAAAAGCAATGCAGGCTATTTTAAAGTGGGTACTCAAATATATATCACATATATGTTCAATTCAGTGTTGATCAGAATCAGACATGATTCTTACCCCCATCCCATGGAATTCTAATGTCAGTGGAAGAGAAAACCATGATCCAGATGATGACAGATGATTGTCTATTGACATTTGGGCTATGGAGAAGTAAATGCATGGTGTTATGAACTGTTATTAAAGGGAAATTTGACTTCTAAGGAAGGACAGAAAAGATTTCCCTGAGAAATGATGTTTGCAGTAATATGTGAAGCATAAGTAAAAGTTAACTGCCATGCAAATGTCCTAGGGCAAGTAGGGGATGGGGGGAGATGAGGAAGGGGAGAAAGATTAGAGTGACTAGCAGGGATGAAGGGAAAGGTGAGAAGAAACCTATAAACTAGGTTAAGGCTTTTAAAATTGTCCTAATAAGATGAAACATATTATGGGTTTTACGGATATGATGGCATAATTGGATAACTACTTTAAAAAGATGCCTACTAGTGCTCTGTGGAGACTGCACTGGAGGAAATCAGGTTACATGGGATAACCCAAACTATAGCAATAGCCCTTATAAATGATAATGTAGACTTGGCCTAAGGTATTGAGGTAAAAATCTAGGACAGTAGATGGATCTGAGAAACTTTTAAGGAGGAAAAGAAATAGTGGTTGATGATGCATTTAAATTAAGATGTGCAGGGCCTCCCTGGTGGTGCAAGGGGTTAAGCACCGCACTGTGAAGCAATCCACAGCCTCTGCAGCACGAGTTCGATCCCTGGCTGGCCAGGGAGAAACCCACATGGTACAGCAGACCTCTCCTGGCTCACCCGCTGCTCTCCTCAGCAGTGTATTCCATTCAGTCTGCCTGTTCTGTTCCCCACTCTGTCTCTGGTGAGTCCTCTCACCCCCTGCACCTCTGGCCTGTACCCCAGCTCTTGTATGAATAAATAAATAAATCTTTTTAAAAAATAAAATAAATTAAGATGTTCAAGATAAGGAGATACCAAGAATAACTCAGATTTCTGATTTGTGCTTCTGGATGAACAATGATGATGCTTACCTCTAGGACAGAAGACTGAAAGAGAATCCAGCATGTGGGGGAACATTGTGGGTTTGGGTTGGAGTCTGTTGAGTTTGAGCTGTCTTCAAGACTTTCCCATAGAAACATCAAGTCAAGAGTTGGATCTATGAGCTGGGACTCAGAGGAGAGATTGGTTTGGAGATAAAAATTCCCATGCCCTCTACAGAGGACTGAAACTCTTGGTGAGGCTGCAATTGTCTGCAAATTACCTGGGAAAACTGATAGAGGGTCAGCAGCATTTAATGCTGAGAATGATAAAGACAGGACTTCAAAGGATACAGTGAAACCAGGAAAATATTTTTTCCTTTAAAGTCAAAGGACGAATGCTTCAAGAAGGGGTGAGTGGTCAACTCTTCTCCTTGGTCTCTGCCAGAAGAATGCAAAAATGCTCTTTTAAGGGATACATGCACTCCTATGTTCATTGCATCACAATTTACAATAGCCAAGTTATGGAAACAACATAAATGCCAAGGACAGATGAGTGGACTAGAAAGATGAGGTATATATACACAATGGAATACTACTCAGTTATAAAAATGAATGAATTCTTGCCATCTGTGACAACATGGATGGAACTGGAAAGATTTATGGTCAGTGAAATATAAATATTAAATACAAATATTAAATACAAATACAAATATTAAATGGTGTCATTTAATACAAATACAAATATTAAATGGTGAAATACAAATATTAAATGGTGTCATTCATATGTGGAATACAGAGAAACAAAACAAAGGAAGTGACAAAACTGAACCAAAGCAAGCCCTAGACACCTGACTGTAGGACTGAGGCCAACAGAAGACGGAAGGCCAATGAATTGTTATAGGGTGATGGATGACTTGGTGGGTGAAGGGTGATAATGTACATCTGAAGATGTATGAACCTGTAAATTATATAGAGGGTTGTCAATCAACATTACCTCAATAAAAAAATAATACAAAAAGTGTCAATAGCTGATGAGAGGACAAAAGGAGGAAATGGAAAATGTCCGTTGGGTTTGATGACCTAGAGGTCATTGGTGACCTAATTTGGAGCTGTGTGGGTGACATTCTACTTGGACCAGCATCCACTTAGTGACTAGAGGAGAGCTGGGGTATAAGGAAAATGGAGATACTATGCAGAGAACACTCACTAGAGGGGGCTTACATGGGAAGAAAAAGAAAGAAATGGAGAGGCCACAGTGTTGAGTGAGCCATCTGCACAGAAACTAAAGTCAAGTGAGTGGGAAGCAGAGATGGAAATATGAGCAGAATCAGTGAACCAAATGCTGATATCTTAGTGGAGGAAAGGTCAAGATGGCGGGTTGGAAGAGGATGGCACCATGGCGGGAAGAGAGTGTAGCTGAACAGCATGACCCTCAAAGGGCATGGAGAGGGAACGGTGGAAGAGTATTTAGGAACAAGGCCAGTGACACCTTCCTACCCTAAAGATGTGGGTGTGGAAAAAGAACAGCCACCAATGAAGAAGGCTGCAGTGTGTGCGGTGTCCTCAGGGCAAGCCAACCTTCATTATGACTAAGGAGTAGGAAGGAGACCTTAGAGGAAAAGTTGAAGATCTCAGATGTAATTCCAGAACGCTCAGTCATAACAGTTTGAGAGCCAGGACCTAGGTCAAAGACAAGGCATGATGGAAAGGATCGAACAGTAACACAGTGATGACTGACATGACTTACATTTGGATTATTGATTGATTCAAACAGGGGGACCAGCATGGAGGGTTTTGTATCAAATATCTCTTTGCCCAAAAAATGGACACCAGTTCTACTGACTGCAAATGGGGTGATCTGTTACTCCTGAATGTCAAGCTTGTCAGATGGGCTGTTAACAGCTACAGGATTGCTGACTACGCACTGCCCAGGGTAGACTCAGAAGGTGAGTCTACAAGATAGAGTTACTGCTCAACCATTATGAAAGACAAAACTCACCTTCAGCTTCACCATCTCACAAATCAGAGCTTTTTTTGTTTCTTAGCTTGCCTTCCTTCCAGAATTGTGATGACTTTTATGTACTTATAATGTACACATTGTTTGAGATTTTGCCCTCTTTCCCCTCTTAACAGTACAGCAAGTATTTTCCATATTGCATCATCTTTACCACAGTTAACCTTCAATATGGTGGAAATAATTGTGGCTCTCACCCCAGGGTACTTTTTTTTTTTTAACATGAATATATAAAGCACCCAGTCCTCAGCACACACACATGCCCACAGCCATACACAGACATAAATAATAAAATTTCCATGCAAAGATGCACTCTTGCCTGCATCTCAAATTATTCACAACCCACTAATATCTTAAGATCTGTTGATAGCTCCTTAATCTTTTTTCTTTAACACTTGGAACAATTATCAGCAAGCTAACTGCAACCCCACCCCTTTCTCGCCTACTCAGAAAAACATGCAAGTGAGTGAAAATGACATTATTATAAGAATAACCTTGAATCCACTCCAATTTATAACAAAAGCAGCTGGAAAATTGTGGTGCTTTTGCTATTAATAGTGTGAATTACTTGCTACACCATTGCACCCAAAAGCAACACACCAGTGAGTCCTCCATTGCTGTGAAGAGCTGCTGGCCCTCTTTCACACACTCATTCCTGGAGACAGGAACAGGGTCATGGGCTAGGAAGGACACATGTCTCCTCAGAGGAAGTGATGTTTGAACTGCTCTCGAAGGAAGTTGCCATTCAAAGCAGGAGAGAAGATGATTCAGGTAGAAGGAAACACAACTCAAAAAGTTCAGAGCTCTGCAAATGGGCTTCCCAGTGGTGCACTTTCTGCAGTAGCTTAAATCTGATGCATACAAGGAAACGTCTGGAGATGGTGTTGGTCAAGGAGGCAGAGGAGGAAGGGTCCTCGATGACCTACTTAAGGATTTTACTTTTCCCCATAGGTTTGGAAGCCATAGAAGTCCTTTTTCAACTTTATTGAGATATAATTGACATGTTAAAATCGTATGTATTTATGATGCACAACCTGATGTTTTGATATACATTACATTGTGAAATGCTCACCACAATCAAGCTAATATATCCATACCTCACATAGTTACCTTTTTCCTCTGTGGTGAGATCTATCCTCTTAGAAATTTCAAGTGTACAGTACTATATTGTTAACTGCAGTCACATTCTGTAGATTAGCTCCCCAGAACTCCTTCATCCTGCAGAGGTGAAATTTTGTAGCCTATGACCAACATCTCCCCTCTTTTACCACCCCCTATCTCCCCTGGCCCCTGTCAACCACCATCTGTGCCTCTAGGAGTTCATTTTAGATTTCTTTTTTTTTTAAAGATTTATTTATTTATACAAGAACCGGGGTACAGGCCAGATGTGAGAGAGGGTGAGAGGACTCACCAGAGACAGAGCGGGGAGCAGAACAGGCAGATCTACCGAAATACACTGCTGAGGGGAGCAGTGGGCGAGACAGGAGAGGTCTGCTGCGCCATGTGGGATTCTCGCTGTCCAGCCGGGATTGAACCCGTGCTGCAGAGGCTGCGGACAGCTTCACAGTGCCGCGCTCAACCGCCTGCGCCACCAGGGAGGCCCTCATTTTAGATTTCACACAGAAGTGTGATCATCCAGTATTTGTCTTTCTGTGTCTGACGTATTTCACTTAGCATAATGCTCTCCAGATACATCCACGTTGTTACAATCGACAGAACTTTCCTTCTTAAGGCTGAATAATACCCAGTGTATACTATATATACACCTTTTCTTTATCCATTCATCCTCCAGTAGACACAGGTTGTTTCCATGGCTGTTGTGAATAATGCTGCAATGAACATGAGTGTACAGATAGATTCAAGTTACTGATTTCATTTCATTTGAATATATACCCAGAAGTGGGATTGCTGAATCATGTGGAAGGTTTTAAACAGAAGATGATGCTATATGCCTACACCTTGTTTTAGAAAATGCCAGTAGGAAGAGTTTATAAAGGAAAGAGCACAGAGTGGAGAAACTGGGGGCCGGGGTAGGAGAGGCAGGTGGGGAGGTTGAAGTGGTAGAATGAGAAGCAAGTAGCTGGACAGAATTGGTAAGTGACCAGACTATTTTCTGAGCTCAAAGGATACAAAGACAACTCACTGCCTGATCTTCAGTGGGATCTGTGTATTATCCAGGCTGGTATGCAGCCTGGTCAGTGGGTGACCACACCCTGTCTACAATTTGCACAGTGTCATCCGATTGCCAAATGTCACCCTGTGCAGAGAACAGTTGTGCAGTCAGCAAGCAAGTCCACGAGAGGGGCTTTCTTTGCAAAATAGAAAAGAAAAGAAAGAAAAACCGTGAAGGAGTTCCCCAAACAACCCTCCTGCCAATTTTCCTAGCTAGTAGAATGAGCAGGGATTCAGGAGTCCTATGTATTCCAACGGGAAGCCATGTTCTGCCCCTCACCACTTTCACAACCTTGAATAAGCTCTGTAACTAGTCAGTTTTCTAATCTACAAAATGGGTTGTAATTCCTCCCTTGGTGGTCTATGGTGAAGATTCAATGCGGCAAAGCATTCAGATGTTTCTGCAGGGCTCTTAGTAAATCTCAGTGCATCTTCCTGCCCCCTCGCCCCATCCAGTGTGGCCACGTAAGGGTTAGCAGCACAGACCAAATAGCCACCAACCAGAAGCTGAAAAGCAAGGGTTTGGAGGGAGAAGCTAGTGGGCGTACTCCAGGCAGAAGGGGAAGTAGGATGAGATGCTACCCATTAAAGCTGACTAATTTCACTGGAATTATGTGAAGGACAAAGGAGGTTAAGTCCGTGAATTCTCTAGAGTGCTTCAAAGAAACACTGTGTGCTTCTAGTTCCCTTCCAAAACTCAGCTTGCCTCCTCTGGCAGGGGTGACATGGCTGTGGGTGTGACAAGGGGCTTCTTAACAATGCCCTAATTCTAATCAATGTGAACGGCTTCCCCACAGGCACCGGGGGAGGGAGGCTACTGGACTGCCTGGGCAGGGCAGGCTCCCACCATACTCTAGCTCCAGACTCAGCACTGGGTTTGGGGAAGCTCCCAAGGCTCTTTGACCAGCTGGATCGAGTGACAACCCATGCTGACTCATGGCCCAAGAGGCTGGCAGCTAGCTAGCAGCAGACCGGCCGGCAGCCTGCAGCTGAGCTCATTAACCACAGGGATGCTAAGCGCTGCCCGGCACCCAGGCCTGCGCCTTTGGAGGGGCAGGGGCCCCATCCCTGCAATAGCAATGGCTCTCCTTAAAGTCCACTGGCTCTGGGAGTCCAAAGACCACTTGTCTTTTTGTCCCTGGGTGGTCCCCACATCCTGCCACTTTACCTTCCATAAAGGCAATTCATAAATGGCCAATGACAGATGATGTCATTTTTTGTGCCTTGATGAGTCACCAGCATTCAGAAACAGAACTCAGAGCTCAGTCAGATGCTGTGCCCCTCTCTGGGGGTTGGAAATATGGTTCACTGTCAACATAAGGCTGTCCTGTCTGTGGCAGAAAAATTCACCAGCCGTGGCTTGTTTAACCTAAGAAAAGTACCTCCAGCAGGCCTGTCTACCCTGCAGAAATTCTGTTCCTCCCTGAGGAAGACAGCAACAGAGTACACAGAGAACACACTCACACACATCATGTCTATACAACCAAAAAACATATTCCTAAAAGTAAAAGCCATTTGAGTTTTCATGCATTTATTTTTTAAAGATTTATTTATTTATTTATACATGCACTGGGTACAGTCTGAAGCACGGAAGGGTGAGAGAATTCACCAGAGCCAGAGCGGGGAGCAGAGCAGGCAGAAGGACCGAAGTACACTGCTGAGGGGAGCAGCAGGCGGCAGGAGAGGTTTGCGCACCATGTGGGACCCTCCTCAGGTGGCCGAGGAGCAGCCAGGAATCGAACCGGCGCCGCGGAGGCTTCAGGCAGCTTTGCAAGCCAGCGCTCAACTGCTGCGCCACCAGGGAGGCCCAGTTTTCATGCATCTTAATGCTCAATTTGGGTCACAAAGTAATAGAGATGGAATGGTCTCCCTTAGGAGCAAACATACGGAGGAATACTTCAGGAAAAGGTACCTGTTAATTGCGGGTGATTTTTACATAACCAACATTCATTACAATTTGCTATTCCAAGGAATAGTGTCAGGACTTGTGTGAATAAATCTAATGCTGCCTTGGATACCAGGGCTCTAGGAAGTTCATTCTACTCTCAAGGATTTCCCCTTCAGCTTGTGATATTCTGAAGTTTCTCATTAGCGGGGTTTCCTTGGATTTAAAGGTTTTACTTCCAGAGTGCTCTTTCGAAATATTTCTTTCTTAATTTTAATTGTGTGATTACGTTTTTGCTCTTCCATATGTGCACATGTTCCACTTACCCTCCACCAAGCCATCCATGCAAACACCCCCTCTTCTGCCCTCCCCAATAGTCCCTCCCTCTCCCCGTTCCCTCTGGTAATCATTAAATTCTTTCACTGAGGTCGAGATTTGTACTTACTGTATTTTCCCTGCGTGTGTATTTTGATTACTTATATTCCACAGATGACTGAAACATCCAATATCTATCTTTCACTTTCTGACTTATTTTGCTTAACATAATCACCTCTTGACCCTAAAGCCACTATTTGATCTTTTTCACTGATGTGTAGTATTCTGTTGGGGCTATATTCCACAATCTCTTTATCCACTCATCTGTTGATAGGCACTTAAGTTGTTTCCATGAGTTGGCAATTGTAGACAGTGTTGCTATGTACATAGATATATATAAATCTTTTTTGATTAGTTTTCATATTTTAGGATAAATACCTAATAAGAGGTATTTCTGGATCATAAGGAATTCCCATTTTTCCCCTCAGGAAATCTCCATACTGTTTTCCAAAGAGGCTGCACCAGCTTGCATTCTCACCAACAGCGAATGAGAGTTCCTTTTTCATTACAACCATGCCAACATTTGTTGATATCATTCTTTTTCATATAGGCCATTTTCACTGGGTGAGATCATATCTCATTGAGGTTTTGATTTGCATTTCCCTTATAACAAGTGATATGAAACAATTGTTCTTATGCCTGTAGGCCATCTGAATGTCTTCTTTCTTTCTTTCTTTCTTTCTTTATATTATTTTATTTTATATAATTCTTACATGATTTTTCATTTTTGCACAATGTATGCATTTTCATCTTGGTTATATTCCCCTACACAATTTCCACCCCCCCTTATTTTGACCCTAATCCCTCCTCTACTCCCCCCAACCTCCCACCCTGTAGTGTGTCTCTGGTTTATAGTTGCTTGTTGATTTTGATTTTTTCTTTATTATAATTAGTCTTTTTCCTGGTCCCTTATTTAGGTTTTCTAAATTCCTGCTATGAGTGAGACCATCTGGTATTTTTCTTTTTCTTTCTGGCTTATTTTGCTGAGCATGATCCCTTCCAGCTCCATCCATGTTGCTGCAAATTACATGAGTTTATCTTTTTTGATTGCTGAGTAATATTCCATTGTGCATATATACCACATCTTCTTGATCCAGTCATCTATTTTTGGACATTTGGGTTGTTTCTATAGCTTAGCTATTGTAAATAATGCTGCTATCAACACAGCTGATGAGACTCAACAAAAACAAGTAAATAATCCAGTCAAAAGATGGGCAGAAGAGCTAAAAAGAAACTTTTCCAAAGAGGATATACCAATGGCCAATAAGCATATGAAAAAATGTTCAACATCACTTGTAATTAGGGAAATACAAATCAAAACTACAATGAGATACCATCTTACACCAGTAAGAATGGCACACACTAAAAAAAACTAGCAACAACAAATGTTGGCGAGGTTGTGGAGAAAAAGGAACTCTCCTGCACTGCTGGTGGGAGTGCAAAATGGTCCAATCACTATGGTAAGCTGTGTGGAGATTCCTCAACCTACTAAAGATAGAGCTCCCATATGATCCAGCATTTCCACTCCTACGTATTTACCCAAAGGACACAGAAAACATTAATTCAAAAGGGTACCTGAATGTCTTCTTTAAAAATTGTGTTTAGGTCTTTTGTTCATTTTTTTTTTTTTGATTGAATCGTTTGTTTTATTTGTTGTTGTATGGTATAAGAACTCTAATTTTTAGAATTTGGTCCCTTGTCAGATGTGTAATGTGCACATATTTTCTTTCCATTCTGTAGATTGCCTTTGTGTTTTTGTGGTTTCTTTTGAGGTACAAAAGCGTTTTAGTTTGATTTAGTCCCACTTGTTTATTTTTGTTTCCTTTGCCATTGGGGTTGAATCCCCAAATATATCCGTAGTATGTCTCCTATTTTTTCTTTCAAGTAATTTATGGTTTGTATTTTTAGATCTAGATCTTTAATCCATTTTGAATTAATTTTTGTGTATGGATCTAGTTCCATTTTTTTTGCATGAGGCTATCCATGTTTCCCAGTGCCATTCATAAAGAGACTATCTTTTCTCCATTGCATGATGGTAGCACCTTTATCAAAGATTAACTGTCCATATTTATGTGGGTTGATGTCTGGGCTTTCTATTCTATTC
The DNA here is from genome assembly GCF_014898055.3 of Talpa occidentalis. NCBI lineage: Eukaryota > Metazoa > Chordata > Mammalia > Eulipotyphla > Talpidae > Talpa > Talpa occidentalis. The sequence continues at coordinate 29,075,102 of NW_023603184.1, forward strand.
CATTGGTCTTGAATTTCTGTTTTGGTTCTAGTATCATGCTGTTTTGATTCCTGTTGCTGTGTAGTAAAGTTTGAAATAAGGAAGTGTAATACCTTCATTTTTTGTCTATTTTCTCAGGATTGCTTTAGCTCTCTTTAGGGTCTTTGTAGATCCATACAAATTTTATAATTGTTTAATTTTCTTGAAAAAAGTAATTGGGAATTTGATAGGTTTTGCATTGAATCTGTAGATTGCCTTAGGTAATATATCCATTTTGATCATGTTTATTCCAATCCATGATCATGGGATAGCCTTCCCTTTCTTTGGGTCTTCTTATATTTCCTTTATCATAGCTTTATAACTTTCCATATATATAGGTCCTTCACCTCCTTCATTATTTGTTTTTTGTTGTTGTTGTTTATACTAGGTTTTTACCTTCATCACCATCCTCATCTCCTTCCACCTCAATTCAGACTGGGACATGAGGGACAAAAGAGTAGCTGGTAAGGACATGAGGGGGTTATGCCTATAATTGCTTGTGGGGAGACGGCACTAGCCTTCAAGTGTTGACTTAGCACTTGCCTAAGAATATGGAAGAGGAAACTACAGTTCTCCAACCACAAATATGGAGAGACTGTGTATCCGAATGTATGAACTGCATGGTCCCTGCCTTCATGGAACTTATAGGCTACTGGAGACTTTTGGGGGAGACAGACAAATCACTGGACAATTGCAACACCATGGGATGGAGCAGCTAAGGAAGTCGAGACTGCCATGGGTGCACATTAAGGAAGGTTTCCAGAGGAAGCAATACCTCATCTGGCAGATGGGGATGAGTAGGCATTAACTGATGAGTAGGCATTAACTATTTCAGGGGAAAGGAGTAACATGGTAGAGAGATGGGAGTGGGGAGTGGTGGCTGGAACATAAATTGTGAGATGATAAGGAACACCTGATGAAGCTAGACAGGAGAGAAGGACCCCAAATACAAATGTCTGTGAGCCTGGGATTGGAGGCTGAGATTAGAAGCAGTGAATCACTGTTAGAACCTGACAAGTTGGTGCACTGAAACACAGATTGGAGGATGACAGATAATGAAGGCAAGGTGCGGGCAGTTGAGTAGGGTATATATGTGGGAGCTACTTGGCACTCTCCACTGTCCTCCACCAGGCTGAACATATCCATGTAGATTCCCATCCATCATATTCCATATGGTCAAATTTAACTTAAACTTTCCCTGTTAAAGCTTCTCCCTTATCTATACTTTCTATTTTAATTCACAGTGGCACCATAGAGTCACTTGAAATCTTACATCAGAAATAACAAACAAGGTTTACACTTGTCTTCCACTCTAATCAGTTTGTTATAACTGCTGTTAAGAAGGATTTGTGGCCAAGTCATGTTTCAGGGAAGAGTGTAATGATTAGTGATCCTTGCAATGCTCATGAGAAGGGAACTGGGCCATAGTTGCTTGTTGATTTTGATTTTTACTTTATTGCAATTAGTCTTTTTCCTGGTCTCTACAGTGAGGGGGTGGGAGGAGGAGAAGAGGGATTAGGGTCAGAAAAAGGAGGTAGGAATTGTATGGGGAATATAACAAAGATGAAAATGCATACATTATGCAAAAATGAAAAATGATGTAAGAATTATATAAAATAAAATAATTTATTTTAAAAAAAGAAATTAAAAAAAGAGAGAAGGGAACGGGGGGTATTGGGACCACATGTTTGCTGATGAGGCTTCGAGTTACCAGGATTCTTTCTTTTCTCTCATCCTTCAAATGCAATGGTTCACAGAGTCTTGTTTCTCTTGTTACTATTCCTTTCTTTCCATATCTATAGTTCCTTCTTAGTTTCGGCTTCTGTGTCTCTCACCACACTGTTTCACTGGGACTCCCTGCCTTCCAGCTGTCTCTCATTTCCACTGCCATAGAGCAGTTTTTCTAAACATCTTCCCACACTGCTGAGAAATCTTCCATTGGCTCCCCATCACTTACAAAATAAAATCTAGAATCTTCAGTAAGACTTGAAAACCTTAGACCCTTGACGATCTGGTCCCTGTCCATTGTTTCAGCTCATTTTCTATCACTCCCCGACTTCCTACTTAGGTAAATATTCTATGAACACTGCACTACATGCAACTCACAAAATACCATGCTTTTCCATGACCCCGGGTTTTAGCCCATGCTATTCCACCTGCCTGATATGCCCTCCTCTATAGCACTGCTACCATAGTTTCATTCTGTAAGATGCCGAAACTGTGTATCACCTCCTCTGGAAGCTTTTCCTACCTGGCATATTTCTCTCCTTTGCTTTCCCAAATCAGCTAGTGGCTCCTTCCATGGCTTCAATAGCATTTTGTAGATAAAGCTATTACTGCTTCTCCCACTGCTTTCACACTAAAGCACAGTTCATTCATTTATTCATTCAGCAAATGTTTACCAACAGCATCTATATGCCAGGCTCCCTTCTAGGGCCTGGAGAGAGTGGTGAGCCTAAAAGACAAAGCCCTTGCTCTCAAAGAGCTTTATCTGGGGGGAGAGGGAGATGTGCCCATGTGCATACATACAATATACAAATAAATATGTAACTTAATGTCAGATGAAAGAGAAATCAGAGGTTAGGATGTTTTACTTTAGTTGGTCGTGAAAGACAATTTTGGTCAAGTGACCTTTCAGCAGACTTCTGGGGGAGGAGTATTTCAGGCAGCGGAAATGGTGGGCAGATGCCCTGCGGCACTTATTAGGGATGTATGAGGAACAGCAGGAAGTAAATGAAACCGGAGCAGAGTGATTAAGTGGGAACACATCAGGTACTCGGTCACAGGAGCAGAGATGGCGACAGAGCAGATTGGTCTTTCTGGAAGAGAATAAGGCCTTTAGAGTTACTCTGCATGAGCAGGAAAGCATTTAATGCACTTTGAGCAGAGGAGTGACATAACCTGCTGCATTCTTTAAAGCATCAGGTTGGTGTCTTGTTGAGAACAGACTGCAGGGCCACAGGTGGAATTAGGGCTCCATGCAGGCAGGGTGGCATGAGGGTAACAGCAGTGATGGTGGTGAGAAGAGGATTAACTTGTGACATTCTTTTCTTTTTTTTTTTTAATAGAGGCATGTTTTTATTTATTTATTTGTTTGTTTGTTTGTTTTGTTTATACATGCACCGGGTACAGTCAGAAGCACGGGAGGGTGAGAGAATTCACCAGAGCCAGAGCGGGGAGCAGAGCAGGCAGAAGGACCGAAGTACACTGCTGAGGGGAGCAGGGGGCGGCAGGAAAGGTCTGTGTGCCATGTGGGACCCTCCTCTGGTGGCCGGGGAGCAGCGGGGGGTCGAACCGGCGCTGCAGAGGCCGCGGGCAGCTTTGCAACCCAGCGCTCAACCGCTGCGCCACCGGGGAGGCCCGTGACATTATTTTCAAGGGAGAGTCAATAAAATTTCCTGACAGATTGGATTTTATTCTGAGAGAATCAATCAATTGAAGGTGATTCCAAGAACCACATCTTAACAAATCATTCACATGTCAGTATCTCTTCTGAGATCAGAGGTTCTTAACAACCTTGTCAGCCTCACTTTTCTTAAATACTGAATGCCTCTGAGAATGTGATAAGAATGATGGATTTTTCCCCCTGAAAAATTCACTATGAGCATATACATAAACAATTTTATTCTTGATTTCAGAGAGCCCTGGGCCCTCTGACCCTTACCTGTGAATCCTGGGTAAGAGTCCCGGCCTCACCCTTGAGTGCCCAGAGAACTGGCCAGGCCATGCTCATGTTCATGCTCCCAAGCAGCATAACCTGAACATGTTCACTGCTTAGTAAACATACCAGAATGAATGAATGGAAAACAGCTGCTTCTTTATTTTAACTCTTTATTTGTCCTGGCAATGAGGAAGCTCATCCCCTTCACTCCCCTACTAGTCACTGGGGCAATATTGCACAATAATAAAAACCAAACCATCTACCAAAAATCCAGGGAAGGGGGATAAGGAAAAATAAGGCAAGACAATTACAGCAGAAAGGATTTTTTTAAATGTTCCTTGCAAAAAGCGTTGGTGGAAACACACTAGAGAGGAAAACATGTGAGTAAAAATGTAATCATTCTACTGGTGACCTTGGGTGGTTCTCTACCTCAGTTGCAGGCAGAGGGAGTTGCTTGCTTTGTAATTTCTGCTCAAGAAGAGGGAGATTCCAAGATCTGGGTTGTAGCAAGTCCCATGCCAGGACCCGCAGGGAGGCAGCCCTTTGCAGGACAAAGGGCTCAGGAGCGTCCTAAGCTCAGAGAAGCATCCTTAACCCACCATATGCCTGGGATGGGCTGGGGGCTGACAGAGAAAGATTTGTCACCTAAACCCAGAAGCAAGGCAGTTTGAAATGATCACCCTGACCTCAGGAACCAGAAAATTCATTTAGTTGTGAATACAAATTTGTCATATAAACAAGTGACCTTCTAGAAGGTACCAAGAGGATGTTGTCTAGACAATGGCCTTTCTCCTTGTGAATTTAACAGGATTTTTATTTGGAAGTTGAAGAAATCCCAGAGGAAGTCAGTTTCCATCTCCTTTTAACCCCTTTTAACAAAGGAGTTAAAAATCATACAAATAAAATAACAGTACCTGTGAAGATGCAAATTAGGTTTATTACTCCTGAATCTTCCCAGTGAACATAACTGATGATCCTGATGAACCGACCTTTATGGAATCTGGCACTGTCCTATGCCATATTTGCTTTAATCTTGACAATGACCCAGTTACTGGTGTTATTCCTCTTCCCCTTTACAGGGGAAGGATATGTGGCTTGGACAGTACACAAGGCTAGAAAGTCATAGAGCAGATGTGGTGGATTCCGGCTCCAAGTTCTCCCACTCATTACATTCACTGGACAGCCTTTCCAAAGCCTCCATGCTTATCCAAACAAACAAACAAACAAATAAACAAACAAACAAACAAACAAACAATTAACTCTCTTCTGTCCTATTGTAGAAATTCTGGCCTTTTACCCAGGGCAGAGGAAGAACAAGCGATACTTCAGGAATGGTGAGGTCAGGAAAAGCTTTATTACTCATGCATGAGGTCCCAGACCTGGGTAGGCCCCATAAGGTCTGAGCACCGGTTTAAAGACAAAACTTTCCTTTTATACACAACTGCCTTCATATTTGTAACATTGATAGCATCATTTTTCAGCAGGCACAAATATTTGCTGCAAAGTCCCCAGACAGAGTGGGGGAGGAAAGGCAAAGGAGGAAAGAGGCAGACAACCAGGATGGCCTTGGAGAGACAGACCAGCTCTGACTGGCTACTGGACCCTTTGAAATGCAGCTTTGTTTTGATAGGAGTGCTGAGGTTCTGGCCATGAATCTTTGAAGGAAAAGAGCTGTAAGTAAGCAAACTTGTTAATTATGTCTGCATTGGAGTGTTCATTGCATCTGGGCTGGAAGTTCTGTTGGAATCTTTATTATATTCATTTGCTCAATAATATATTTTCTCATCGCTGTGAGTGGGAGGGAGGTTGGAAAGGGCTGTCTACTCAACCTTGCCTCCCATCTTAAACATTGGGCAGAAGAAGGCCATGGGACCCTCCAAGCCAGTGGAGCCGCACCAGCCCTTGGAGCCAGGCTTGACATGCAGCTACCAGGGAGCTGGGTTCTAGAAGCCTGGGTTTCCCCTGGTTCCCCCAAGTGACATCTCTTTCCACCTGGTTTGCTCACTCCTGCTTGAGAAGCCGACCCAGATCACGGCTGTTTGGGGAGAAAATGTGTTCTCATCCTGTCCTTTTCTGGAAGGAGGTGGCTGAATCAGTAGAGATGCAGCAATCAGAACAGAATAAATTCCAATCTTGTTCTTTTTACTGCCTGTGCTCAGGGGCCTGAGGATTAGTTATAATGTTGGTCTTCATTTCCCAGACATTTCTGTTTTGCCTCAAAGGGTAAAAAGCAAAACCAACTTTAAAAATGATGCATGGCAAAGAGCAAGCAAAGGAGTGGGGGCATTTGGGAGAGAAAACTACCTGAGTCTGAATGTGTCTCTTCTGAGCTTCTTCAGTAAAGATAGCAGTGCTCCCAGACAGGGAGAAAAATTGTAAGAGGCTCTTGATAGGAAATATGCTAGCACTTGTCATCTACCCAGTGGCTCCTAATCCTCTCTCATGAGCTGCAATCCCCTCGAATTGGATTATAACTTTCCTCTTGGTAGAAGGCACTTCACTTGAAAATGCAAAGCCCTTGATTTAGGAAAGAAAACAAACACTGATTTGAAATTTTCTGCCTCAGGAAAGAAGATGTGGGTAGAAGCCTTGAAGGAACCGGGCTGCAGCCTTTTGACCCCTCAGATCCCAGAGATAAGATGAGCTGTGAGATCTCAAGGCAGAGGGGGCCCCACCCTTGGCCCTCAAGTCATTTGGCATTTTTGGAGGATGCGGCTTTGACTTGTTTTTAAAAATTAATTCAGGCATTCGGCAATGGGAAAAGAAAGCTCTGTTTGGGAGCCCACAAGCCCTTTTAAATGACCCATTTGTTGAGTCAAATCTTCCCTCAGAGCAGGGATAATTGCTTGTAACTGGGTAAAGGTCATGACCTGGGGATGGGCCAATAAGAGATAGCAACTCTGGGAGGAGAGTGGAGATAAACTGGCAACTGCTGAAAATTGGGGGGTAGGGGGAGGCAGTTACTGGAATATTTTCCCCCTGATTACAGCTCAAATTACTCTGTGGACTTAAGATCTTTCCCTAGACCTATATCCCACCTCTGACCTGTTTCTGTCATCTCCAGTTGCTCTGTGCCTCTCTCTTTCGTCTCTTTCCTTGACATTGGACAACTGTGTCTAGCATTCATGGTGGATCCTGGGGTTCTGCTGTGGCTGGAGGTGGGAAAGTTGAGTCTAGGAAGGAGTTGGACCTCAGTTAGGAGCAGAAAGGGGTCCCTACTCCCCCCACGCCAGCACCAAGGTGCTGCCCCTGGGATCCAATGAGCATTCTGGTGTTTGCGGTGATGAGATGCATTGCTTTCCAGTTGCTTTGTGTTTATATATGGGGTGGGATTTACAAAGGTCTGGCAATTGTGTTAGAATCTGGGAACATTGTGTCTGCTTCCACAATTCTAGGAGCCCTTAGATCACAAAGAAACAGGAATCAGGAATAACAAGAAACAGATGGGCCAAAGAGTCCCCATGACCCTTTATTTCCTATCAAAATCAATGCCAACTACTACCTAGGCTTCCTGCCCTTAACTGGACTCCCACCTGGCAGGCTTTCTTGGTAAAGAGGAATTAGAACTCATCGAGACACAATGTTATCTTGTATCTTGTATGATTTGCTTGGATAGGGATGAAAAACAATAGGAGTGTGCCCAAGGGAAGATTATTGGGGCATCAGGGGTGGGTGTAGTTGGTAAAAATTTAAAAGTCAAGCAAACTGGTTTACAAACAAAGGACTTCAAATAGCAGTTTGTTGTCCTTACTGGTTCTCTTCTCTCAAAGCCTATCTGCAGCCTTTCTCTGGGAAATGCTTGTAGACTGCTTGAGATCTTTAAGGAGCCATCTTGTCTGTTCCCTATGAGAAGGAGAACATCCTATGGCAGAGCCAGGAGATTCTGGACCCTAAGCTGGGGAGATTCCCAAGAGTTGCCAACTTAGATGGGACAAAATGGATAAGAACACACATTTTATTTCAACATAGTCATTTATTTTAAAGTTTTCTTCATGTCCTATGACTGCATAATCCACGCACATCATGTAAAAGTTGAAAGAGGAGGCAGTGAAAATTAAGTTTTTTTTTTTTGTTTTTTTTTTTACCTTTTCTGGGTCCCAGCTAATCTCTGTGGAGGCAACAGTATGTGGGAGAGATTGGGAACAGGAGACAGGAGTCAGACACTCAGCTTAAAGGCCAGCCTGAGAGCCTGGGAGGGTGTGAGGAACTGGTGTGATCGTCACTGTGGAGGAGGAATGGGTAGCACTTGGGGAGACTGGAAGTGAGGTGTACGTAAAATGTCAGAAATGGAAACTCCATGAATGAATGGTGTCGGGGAGGAGGAGCAATGTCCCTCTGCTTCTCTTGGTTCTTCTCTTCTGGTCAAACAATCAAATGAACATTAGACAGATTTCTAGGAAGAAAAAACAAGAATTTAGTTACATATATATGGGGATTCTACATAGGTGGATTTCCAAAACAATGAGGCAAAGGGGGGGGGTAGATACCCTGAGCTAAGGAATGGGACAGGGTTCTAATGCCTCAAGGGGGAGGGGGACTCACAGGCTGAGGAGAGGGTGACTGAAATGACAAAGACCAGCTGTAAATAGGTGTTTGTTGTGCCATACAGATGTTTCTCCTTACCTAAATGGTAAGGAAGGTTATTTCCGATAAAAATCCTAATCTGGGTTACACCCCCAATTTTCATTCTTTCAGGGAGTTAAAGGAGTGGTAAATGTTTCTCATGAGCCTACAGGGCCTCAATTGACCTCAGCTTGAAATAATCCACATGCCAAAGTGACACATCTTGGGAAGGCCAGTTTGGGACATCTTGGGGAAGCTTCTCCTTCATGAGTCATCTGTGGCAGGTAAATGAGGAGCCGAAATGAAAAATATGGAAAGGACCAATTAAACAGTTGTAAAAAGTGCAAACAGGGTAAAGGGGCACAGAGATGTGGAATTTGACTTTCAAAGAACAGGTGGAATTTGGTTGGATTTTGAAGACCAAGATGTGTACATGGGTGGACCTGAGAGGGAAGACATTTTAGATTATGGAAATGCAAGGTCAGAGGTCAGAAGATTGGGTTCCGAGGCAATCTAGGGGGATTTCATTTGTTAAGTGGACTCATGAATCAGTTTATAGAAAAACAGAGCTGGACCAGTTGGATAACTGGCCAGAGATATTTGGAGTTGACATGAGATGCAAATAAATCTGGGACAATGAAGAAAATACAGAAAGTGTTACATTTTTATAGAAAATAGCAATATCAAAGTATGCTGCTTTGGGCTGGGAGGATATTTGGAGAGGAAATAGGGATAGTAGGAGGATATGCAGAGGCAAACACACAGAAGGCAAACAAAAAGGAATTGGGTAGGAGCATATGAGTCATTGAAATTAATGGGGGGGGGGTACTGAGAATCTAGCTGATATTATTTTGTACTATTTTGGGTTAGACATTCATTCAACAAACTTTACTTGAACATCTATTATATGCTGGGCACTGCGTCAGTGTCAACAAGAGCAGCATTAGCGGCTGTGTCTGGAGTTGCTTAATGTGCAGCTGAGCACAATACCTACCACTCAGGGTTCTGGAGAAAGAATATGGGTGTTAAAGTCTGCCAGATACAAGTTCAAATCACAGCTCTGCCACTTATTGACTATGTGGTTTCAAGTCTGTTAGCAGTCCTGCTTTCTTAATTTATAAAATGTTGCTGCAAAGACTAAGCAAGGTGATAGCACATAGGCGGTCTTTCACAAATGCTTACTTTGATAGTCATTCATTTATTCACTCAAAACCTATTTACCGAGGGCTCTATATTTATTATACTGGTCCACATGCTGCCTTACTCTCTAAACACCATCATCTCTTGTCTTTGTTATTTCAACAACCACTGTGAAGTCAGGAAGGGACAGAAGAGCATTGGCAGTGTGGAATATAGCATATACTGACTTGTCTATATAGGCATCCCACCGACCAAATAAATAGTTGGATTTCCCCCCAAATGTATAAAATATATTTTTTATTAAATCAGTGGGCATGGGCCTCCCCAGTGACATAGCAGGTTGAGCGCCGCACTGTGAAGCTGTCCGCAGCCTCTGCAGTGTGGGTTCCATTCCTGGACAGCCAGGGAGAAACCCACATGGCGTGGCAGACCTCTCCTGTCTCACACGCTGCTGCCCTCAGCAGTGTCTTTGGTCTGTCTGCCTGTTATGCTCCCTGCTCTATCTCTGGTGAATTCTCTCACCCTCCCGCACCTCTGGCCTGTACCCCAGTTCTTTTTTTTTTTTTTTTAAGATTTTTTTTTTTAATAGAGGCATGTTTTATTTATTTATTTGTTTGTTTGTTTGTTTTTGTTTATACATGCACTGGGTACAGTCAGAAGCACGGGAGGGTGAGAGAATTCACCAGAGCCAGAGCAGGGAGCAGAGCAGGCAGAAGGACCGAAGTACACTGCTGAGGGGAGCAGCGGGCGCCATGTGGGACCCTCCTCTGGTGGCCGGGGAGTGGCCGGGGATCGAACCGGCGCTGCAGAGGCCGCGGGCAGCTTCGCAACCCAGCGCTCAACCGCTGCGCCACTGGGGAGGCCTGTACCCCAGTTCTTATATAAATAAAATATTTAAAAAAAAAATCAGTAGGCATAATGCCTTCTTTCTTAACCAAGAGCCAGTGTGCTGGCAGCACTTTTGTGTGAGTGTCTGGCAGGTGACCACTGAGGACAACCACAGAGATGCTTGGTGTGACCCTGACATGAACGGCCAGGCAGTCTTGACAGCCACCACCTGTTTGGAACCCTCTGTTATAGCAGAAGCTGACAGGCTGGGGAAAATCCTACATCCAGACAAGGCTGAGGTTTGCTTCATTGTCACCCAAGGCCCAGAACACCACAGTGCTGACATCAATAAGAAGGGATGCTCAGGGACAACAATCTCTCTCTCTCTCTCTCTCTCTCTCTCTCTCTCTCTCTCTCTCACACACACGCACACACTCTCTCTCTCTCTCACACATGCATACACGCGTGTGCGCGCGCGCGCACACACGGGGTGGGGGGGAGGGAAGGAGGAGGAGGAGGGAGGGAGGGAGAGGGAAGAGAAAGATCAGAAACAGGATGATTTTTCTGAACAAAGGCATTTTGCATGAGCCTAGAGTGTAGCTGGCAAAAAAATAAGCTATAAAAGATGTTCTGGCACAATTAGAACTTTCGATTATAGGTAGAATATTAAATGGTGTTATAGAATTAAGATTAATCTGCTTGGGTGCAAGAAGACTATGAGGTATGTGTGAAATTGGTTTAGGTGGGAAATTGGTCTGGGGGGGGAAACTAGAGAGCTTTATTACATTAAACAACCCATGATAGGAGTTGCTAAAGTACTTGGTGAAAGTGTCATGGGGTCTAGAAATTAATTTCCAATAGCAAGATAGGTAGATGATGGACAGACCATGCAAATAAGGATAATGCAAATATAGAAGAATGTTTATAACTTGAATCCAAACCCAGAGTTTATTAGTTTATTCTTTCAATTTTTTTTATGCTTGAAATTTTTCATGATAAGATATAGGGGTGAAAATAATCAAAGAATTAGCTAAAAAAAAAGTACTAAAAAAGCTGAAGTTTTTCAAAGCATTGGTGATTCATCTGAGATGTGTGCAGGTTATCAGGCTGAATACAGGTAAGATGAGTTTAGTAGAATATTTGAGGGGCATTCTGCAGACTATAGGGGAAGTGGCAGAGTCACATAAAATAATACACTGAATATCTCTATAAAGAAATTTATCCTATTCAGTTTCATATATATATTTGTAAAGTCTAAGTGAGAATATACATATACATGTGTGTGTGTATATATATATATATATATATATATATATGTATATTCTCACTTAGACTTTACAAATGGCCCAATGAATGAGGTCATTGCTACCACATTCTGATTTTTACCTAAAGTCATAGTGACATGCGACAAGGCCATTTTGAGTCTTGTGATCTTTACTTCACATTGTGTATCTTGCTGTGGACTCTTCCTAAAGCAGACATCACAACAGGGATTCTAAGTGTGATGATTGTATTTGGGAGGTTCCAGAACCACTACTGGGGTACTAGAAAATGACCCAGAAAAGAAAGGCAGCCTCTTAGTATGTTTTGAGCTGGTGACCACAGCAACCAAATGGTGTTTAATCCACCGGAAAAAAATCCAGAGAAGCAATATAAAACACGTACCTTCAAATTATCCCACCCCAAGGGTGAGGGCGCTGTAATATTTATGCCCCAATTACCAAGAATCCTTGCTTGGGAGCTGTTCCCAGGAGTGTTCATTTCCCAACACTCTCAGCCTGCTGCAGTTATGAAAAAAGTCCTCGGACACAAAGACACAGATAGGTTGGCCCATGGCCTGAGGCCCAGAGAGTGTGAACAGCAGACTGACAGTGTCGCCACCACCGTGCTTCAGGGAGCCCAGCCTCAGCCGCTGCCATTCTCTCTTCACCAGCCCAGCGCAAGAAGTAGAGGTCATCTCAAACTGCAATAAGTCCAGGGAGACCCAGTGTCTGTTTAGGGTGAGGGAAGACTTAAAGGCATCCTTTCATTCATGTGGAGTCACATCTGGGGGTCACATGCAGTGACCCTATGTGCAGTGGCAGCAACTCCTCACCCTAGAGACATGGGCATCCAGACACAAAGCCTTGCCAGCTTTGAAGCAACTCTAAGTCATCTAAGGCTAAGAATAAACGACTCAGAGGGAGCAGTTCAACAGCTGTTTATCAGAATGTCAGAGCAAATGAATGGGGCTCATCATACATTCAGAAACCACATCAAGCCCCTCATTATGCCCACTTAGGATTTGAAGACAGCCCAGAGAAGGGAAACCAACTGGAATGAATACAGGGCCCAGAGGCCTGATCCAGCTTCCCTCTCCCGTCTCATTATCCTTGCTGCATGCACTGCCTTAAATGATCAGACACATCCAACCAAAAATCGCTTACAAATGGGAAAATACTGGGCAACAATGATTTATTTGAAATCTGTTTTTAAAATTTTACAGTTATTATAGCTCCTGCAACAAATATTTGACCCACAATCCTGCAACCACCAATAAATCAGGCTGCTGTCCTTTTTCCATGTTTCCTTCCAAAGAAACAAAAGGCTCTCGGGGAACTAAAGTACAAAAACAACACATGTAGGACTGGAGCAGAGAGCCAGGTCACCCAAAGAGATGGAGTGTTCAAACACTTTGAAAGGAGCTGGTCTGCCTTGGAAGTGCTGACAAAGGACAGTGGCAAAAGCAAACTCTGTTCATTCTGTCCAGTATCCTCTTGGGAGACACAGAACTGTAGTCAATGGGTTTTGAGTGTTTCCAGTTCTTCTGGCAAGACATCCCTATGATAAAATCAGGCTGTCTTAACTGGGCACTATTAGGTACACACTTTCTCTAATGCCTTTCTTCTGGTTCCTCGTTTGCCAAGCAACCTTAAGACTCCCTGTAGATCTAGGGCACAAAGATAATGTTCCTGTCCCACTGACTGTGTATTTCTGATTCCCATCAGAACTCTTTTTCATGAGAAACCCAAGAAAACCACATTTTTTGTGGGGGGGAGAAGGGCATCAATATATAGGACTCACTATGTGCCCACTATTGTTTTACAACTACTACCTAGATTTACTCACTTTAACCTTCATGGTATCGCTAGAAAAAGTGGGTATTATTATTGTCTCCATTTTGCAAATCGATAACAGAAAGAACGAGTTCTTTGCTTAGTGACACGTTGCTAGGGAAGAGGCAGAGCCAGGATGTGAACCCAGATAGCCTGGCAACAGAGCCCGTGCTCTTAACCACCAAGCTGCACTGCCTCTCTCAACCTAATGGTTTGGGTTTTTTTGATGATAAAATATACATCATATAAAATTTACCATCTCTACCTAACTTTAGTATACAATTCTGGGGCATTAAATATATTCACTATGTTGTGCAACCATCTTCAGCATTAATCTCTAGAACTTTATCATCATCCTAAAGTAAAACTGCACCTATGAAGCAATAACTTCCTCTTCCTCTTCCCCTCACCATTGGTAATCTCTATTCTACTTTCTATCTTTAGGAATTTGTCTATTCTAGATACCTCAGAGAAGTGGAATCCTACAACAGTTGTTATTGTATGTCTGTTTTATTTCACTTTGCATCATATTTTCAAGGTTCATTCATGTTTGTAGCATGTATCAAAATTCCATTCCTTTTTAAGGCTACAATATTCCATTTCATGTGAATACCAAATTTTGTTTATTCATTCATCCATCAGCAGTCTTATGGGTTATTTGATTCGAGTTTGGTGTTCCCTGGGATATTTTCCTGTATCATGGCTTCTGCTTGGGCTCCCTCTGCTTCTTGTCTCTGGGGAGAGAAAGCATCCTAGTGCTGGGGACATGGTATTTGTGTTTCTCTTAGTAAGTTACTCCAACCTCGGGCTTTTGTTAACTTAAAGTAAGAACAGACTCTCAGGGCCTGACACTCCTGGGCATTGACAAGATCGAATCTCCAGGTCTTGAAACTGGGGAGCCACAAAATCCATACAGAGACAGAAATGACTCACAGTTCCAGATGGAGGGGTATCCCTGGACTGAAAGGGACGGGTATACTTTTATGAGCAGTTTATTGTTTATATCACATCCATTTCCCAAAGTGCAAGTATGTTCTTTGTACACTTCACTGCAATTTATTCAATACTCAACAGGCGTCAGGCACGATGTGAGGTGCTCTCCAAACTTTACTTAGTTAATCCTGTCAACAGTCCTGTGGGAATAAATATTATTACCCTCATTTAATTCATGGAGAAGTTAAATAATTTACCTAAGATCACACAGCTAGTCAGGATTACATGGCTATGTGCTACTCTATCAGCTAGAGGCGCCTGATTTACTTTACTGTTGACTGCTCTCTCATTAAGTAAAGGCTTCTGTTACTTTAAGTCACTCTGTAATGAATATCTTTGGCATATATCTTTATCTTTCTAAGATATCAGCTCCTTAGGATGTATTTCCGGATGTACTATTGCTGAATCAAATACCTTGAATATTTTGTGACTCTCAATTGTTAAAATATTTTCCAAAAGGCCAACAAAGATGGTCATTCTAAGATTTCTTGTCAAGAACCCATTGTTAGTAAAATTGCAAATCAGGGAGGCAAACGTTGAGGCCTTCTAATTTCTGCTCTCTGTTTCTTTGCTTTTCTGGCATTAGTTTTCTTAATCCAACCTCCTCAGTATGATCTTATCATCCCAATTTGTCCTGTTTCCTCTGGTAATGTCTTATACCCCCAAGACATTCTTCCTCCTGCCCTCACTCTCCTCCAAACAGCCACTATGCTCACCCCCTACAAACCTTTGTAGTCAAAGCTCTGAACTATTAATACAGAAAGGAGCCTTTGAATGAATTGAAACTGAGCTATTAAGGAGTGATGACAACACATGGTAGTAATTTGTAATTTATTTTTAAAATAAGGTGCGAGGGTGGGGGTGTTTGCAAGAATTAGGGACAGGTGCTCAGAGTGGAGTGTGTGAGGACATTTAGGAGCTGCTGTTGATGATAGCAGCTGGTTAGGCAACTTAAATGTCCAACAACACCAGATTCCTAAGTAAATCATGGTAAGTAATGTGCTATAGCACCACAGGGCTGTTACTGGTGGTGTAGACCTGTGCCATTGACTTGAAATGGAAGTATTAAATGTGGGGGAGCAACATTTGATGAAACACATGTGATAAAATCACAGTTTGGCTAAGGAAATGAAAGTATGCATTTGTACATATATGCATGTGTGTACATATATGTATATATACATGTATACATGTGTGTGGGAACATCATATATGCCAACAGTATTTTATATATATATAAATGTAAGATCATATAGATCAACAACCAAAAAAAAAAAAAAGCTAGAAGGATAGATAACAAAATGTTTTCATTAAAAAGTGGGAGGAGGGATGATTTTTTCCCCTTAAACCTATATTCTAATTAACACATATTATTTATATCGTCTTTTGAAAAAACTTTTCTATGGGGCGGTTCTTAGAAGTGGCACTGCCTTAGGAAGAATGTTGCAAACGATGTGGCAGGTGGGTGGGAGAGAGGGTGGGGGCTAGGAGTTGAAGCAGGACCCTCCCCAGCAGCGCTGGTGTGGCTGGTGTGGGTTCTTCACCTGCTCCCCAGCCTGGCCTCTCTTCAGTACTCACTGAAGGAATAAAGGGCTCACACTAATTTGCCCCTCTCCGGATGGCTATAAAAAGCAAGTTGATTTCGGGTTCCATGAATCCCTACCTACTCTAACATATGCTGAACATTTCTGTTGTGTGCTTTTGTTAAAAATGCTTTTTAAATGAGCTGGTGCCCATATGCCCCAGGAACCTAAAATGTGAGTAGGTAGGCTGGCACAGTCATATTTTTTTAATTCATTTCCATGGGTTTCTAGTGAGTTCATTTAAAAACAGCAGGCTCCCCATTCTGACATTGCTGTTAACCTGATGCCTTCCCTGATGTCCATTAGAGCCCCCAATGAAGGAAAGAGGAAAGGTGGAAGAGTCTTCCACAGCTTATTAATTCTCTACACATTTGTTTTAAAAATGGCATCACTTTTGCTTTTTAAAAAGCTTGTTCTAAAGCATGACAGGCTTTGGGACAGAGGACATTTAGCATGGTATTAAGGACATGTGTCCCAAATTAGATTGAGCTAGATTAGAATCAATGTCCTGAAACTCACCATCTGGGTGACCTTGGACAATTTTCTCAATATAATTTGTCCTGTTTCCTCATCTGCAATGGGAATAATAAAACCAATCTCATAGGGTCACTGTGGACATTGAATAACATAGTGCCTGAAAAAATATCATACCATTTCCTGCCACAAGAGCATTAGTACCTTCGTACTCCAAGACACATAGCAACTTCCCAATAAATATACTTTATTTTTTTTTCAAAGATTTATTTATTTATACAAGCACTGGAGTACAGACCAGAGGCGCAGGAGGGTGAGAGAATCCACCAGAGACAGAGCTGGGAGCAGAACAGGCAGAAGGATCATAGAAATACACCGCTGAGGGGAGCAGCGGGCGAGACAGGAAAGGTCTACCGTGCCATGTGGGAATCTCCCTGGCTGGCTGGGAATCAAGCCGCAACTGCAGAGGCTGTGGACAGCTTCACAGTGCTGCACTCAACCCACTGCGCCACCGGGGAGGCCCCCCAATAAATATACTTTAATGGCTTGATTGGTTGGACTGTTGGTCAGCAAAAGGGGCTAGCAAACAATTTAGTAAACATCTATGAATTTTGAGGTTTCAGAATATCAACTCATTTCATATTCCTGCCATAAAAGCAAGTTTCCCTTATCATCATCATCATGATCATCATCGTGATAAAGGAAGCTTGTTTTTAGGGCGGGAGTGATAAGGGAAATGGTAAAAGAACTCTCACACGTTATGCTGAATGTTCACAGGCAAAGACTTCTAGATAGTGAGGTTTTGATAATTTGCCAACATCATAAAGTGAATCAGTGGACATGATCTGAGATAAAAGTTCAAGTCCAGCAGACTTTGTTCTATATCCAGGTTAATGGGTGTACTCACATACCCTGTCCATCCTTCAACTGCTGACTATCAGATCAGAGATTCCCACTGGGAGTAAGTGTCCAGACAATGAGCATCCCTTTCTTTAAAAGCCCATGAAGACATCCTCAAAACATTCTTCTATACTTTGGCTAATTTCTTAGATCAATTTTATTTAATGATTTTGTGTAATAGACATTCAGAGAAGTTCTAAAACTTTCACGTTTGATTAAATTCAACAGTAGCCATCACTTCAATTCAGAAATGATCATTTTTTGGTGTTGACATATCTTTCCACTACCTTTAGAATGTTTATGTCATGTATCTTGGCAAAAAATATAGAGGTATGTTTCTGAAACTTTAATATGCCTGGGAGTTTTGTTCAAAAGCAGGTTCTGATTCAATAGGCCTAGATGAGGCCCGAGACTCTGCATTTCTAACAAGCTCCCAAAGCTGCTGGCCCACAGACCATACTCCGAGTTACAAGGCCAGAACAGACACAATGAAAATCACAAATTATTTCTGCATCCTCCTTATAGCATCCGGGGGAACCAAAGGGGCAGTTTGGTATGGTGTAAAAGGCAAGAACTTTATAGCTGGACAGAGTCAGGTTTGAACATCAGTTTCTCCATTCACTAGCTTCTCTGTGTCTCAGCTTCACTTTTTGGAATTTATTGAGACAATGCACACAGAGAAAGTGTTGAATGAATGGTTGCTGCAATATTCCTCAGAAAAATAGCAACAACAGAAAGATAAGTTGTTATTTTTATACTGCTTTCACTACAGAATTTTGAGGAAAGGCATATATGTGATCATAGTGTGCCCACTATTAATTTGTCAAGCACTAACAGTGAACATTCTGGAACTCCCACCTCCTTCTCTAACTTCACTGCCTGAACAACACATTCCCTCATGGCCTGTGGGTCAATAGCCCACTTTCTCTCTTCTTGCTCTAGGGTAGTAATGTTTGCTCTCAAAACCCTGAACCCCAACTCAGAGAGCACCTTAACTGTTGCAGTGGAGAGAAGAGAGACCTGGTGGGAAGGGTCGCAGCTTAATGCACCACTGCTCTTCTCAAACCTTCCCAAAGCGCCTATCCAGCAAGTCCCATGCTGCTGTGCTCTGGGGAGGAACACAAACCATGCTCCCCATCATTCTTGCATTCTGCCTTGCTCCTCCACCTCCATTCCATCCAGTGAAAAACTTTCCCCCCACTTACAGAATTAATCTGTATTGTGTGACCACTAGAATATAAGCTTGTTGAAGGCAGGAATTTTTTACTTATTTGTTTCCACTGCTATGTTACCAGAGCTCTGCATCATGCCTAGAACATGGTAGGTGTCCTATAGTTTTTGAATGAATGAGTTCTATTCTGTGGAGGCTGTGATAAAATGGCAGGAGCATCAAATGTGGAATCAAATGGTTTGTCTCCCATCCACACCACTCTCAGCTGCTGTGACTTGTGCATGTGTATGTGACTTTGAGCAAGAAGTTTATAGTGTTGAGCCTCAGTTTCCCCCACTGAAGACTGAAAATAACACATACTCATCTTGGAGTTAACTGTTGTATATAAAAGTGCCTGACATGGCACATGATCAGTTGTTGGAAGCTGAATATTCAGTTCTCCCCTGTACCATTCGATATTACCATACTTTTAAATTGCACAAACATTTAAAAATAGATGAAATTCAGAGATCTTTTGGAATATCTCCAAGTTAGAAAAATAGCCTTTGTTCGCAGGAGATTTAAATTATGCCTATATATGTATAGAGACCTAAGAACGCATATGAATCTGACACTGACAAATGCGGAGCATGTGGAAATGCCAACCACTCTGTAATAAATCTGCTCTGGAGGAGGAAAGCGACGTTGCCTGGAGATTTTTATCCACTTGAAAATGTTACCATTCACCCAGGGAAAACCGGGGAATGGCAGTGGGACAGTTGGATTCCAGTGCTCTGACATTTCATTGCCCACTAACACCATCAATGAATTTAGAAGCCAGACATGATGGGCCACGTTGTCTCCTGCAGTGTTGCAGTAAGAAAATGGCATATTACAAAGAGAGGACTGTTAAAACCTGGGTCTCCCATTCTTTTTTCCACAGACTATTCCAAAATAAAGGGTAAGTATGGAAACGTCAGCAGTTAGGAATTTTAGTCCCGAAGATCCCACTTTACAACAGTAACTTAATGCAGATCAAGTACTTTCAAGTGCCAAACTTTGGGCTGAGCACTCTGCTTGGAAAATCTTATTGAAGCACCACAAAATGCCACTAAGGTATCTGATCCTCCACTTTGCAGATGAACAAAGATGAAGTTGCAGAGAGGTGAAGGGTCTGGCCCAGGTCATTCAGCCAGAGAGCCTGGAGCGAGGGATTCCCTGTGATAGCAGAGCCAGAAGAAAGACTGAAAGGTGGAGCTGGGTGAGTAGGAGCAGGATGACTCGGGGGGATTGGGGGCGGGAGCACTGCAGAGTTAAGAGCCACCTTATCTGACTTTTATCAGTGCTGTGGTTTTGAGCTTGTTGCTTAGACTTCCTTGTGGGAAATATGAGGGGTTTAATAGTAATGATAATGGTAGTGACTGACTGTATATGGTGTGTCAAACACTCACTGTCACATAGCACATAGTATTTCTTCAAGAGCACACAACTGTTTCCAAGGAGCTACTATTATTATCCCCCCTTTTCAGAAAACTGATAGTAATGAGGCACAGGCCTAGGATACAGCAAGTAAATGATACTCAGTAAATGACAGCTGTTACTCGGGTGCAGCACTACTCTGCCCAGATTTTTCTTAAGCCCCCACCTCATCCTCCCCTTTCAGGGGTTTTTCCACTGCCTGCCCCAAAATGCCTCAGATAAGATTTTGCCAACACTCCCTCTAGTGGTAATCCAAAGACCCCTCCCCTAACTCCCTGTTATATTTTCCTATGAAATACTGAAATTTAATTCCTTAGGATTTAAATCCTGGAGGAAAGATTCAACCAATTAATAAGGAAAATATACATGTTGAGGGAAAAATAAGGATGATTATAAGAATTGGTTTAGGAACACTGAAAGCACTCAAAAAGTTTCATGGAATACCACTGATAATGTTGTAGAGCAACCCCGATACAAAACTGGGTGCCTGACTGTGGGTGCTCACCCGCACGCTTAAAAGGACTTATCAATGCTCTACTGCAGGCACACGCGAAAGGTTAATAAAGTTTTATTTACAAGGGAAGGGGAAATGAGGAAATGTACAGCTCAGGGAGAAAAGTGGGAGACAAAGTTTTAAATGAGTCCTACCCGATCCACCAATCAGGAATCCCAAAATGGCGCTCTGAGAGCTGGCTGCAAGCCAGGAGCTGTGTAGCCAGGAGGCGAGCAACAGCGAGCCCCCGAAGGCCCACGTGTTTGTTTTTATATCCAACCTGGCTGTCCAACTCCAACCTCAGGTCCCAGCCACCCTCCCTTTGGTGGTGATGGGATTTGTCTTTCTCAATGTCTTGATGGCTTTAGTCTGGAGTGGGGGTGGGGTCCACAAAGCCTGTATGGGATTAACTCAGGACATCATTTCCCCCTAACAATAATAGGTAACAGTTACTGATAGTTTGCAACATGCCAGGCACTATACTAGATTTTTAAAATAGTCACATTTAATCTTGATAAGAATATAATAATAATGATTGTCCTCATATTAAGGGCAAGGAAACTGAGACAGAGAGTATAAGCAACTTGCTCAGGGTCATGGATCAGAAACTGGAGGAGCCAAAACTGTAACTCAGCCCTATTACTCTAGAGTCTGGGCTCCGGGTCTGTGCTCAGAGAACCCTGATTCAGCCAAGACCTCTGGGTCCAACCCCGTGTCACCACTGGACTTACGTTCCTCATCTGTCAAATCACAGGGTGCAATTAATAATCTTTAAGAATCACAGATCTTTGGAGAAGTGGACTTTCTTATTTAATCCTTCTATCTGTGAGATTGAGGTTATGACCTCCAGTTCTACAAATATGGAAATGAAGGAGGAGTTCCGAGAAGTAGTAAGAGGCAATGCCAGAACTGTTGTCCACTCCGCCCAAGAGACTGCTTCTCTGAGTTCAGATTCATGGCCATCAGTGATTCCAGTCATCCTTCTTTAATCGAATCCATGTATTTCTAGAATCATTTTGGATTCTGGATGGAATATGGATTCCATTCTGGCATCATTTTTATGATTCCAGTCATTCTTCTTTACCTAACTCTTCCATTTCTTTCCTTCTCTGCTTCTGAACTAAAGCAGAAGTTAACGAAAACTAAAATCCAGTTTATTTTTCTAAAGTAGCTAGGATTTTTTTCATTAGTTTCTATCTCTAAAAATCTGTAGAAAAAGTGGAATATCTTTGAGTTTGTTTTCATGATAGCTCATAGAAAAAAATGTAACATAAAAATGTATATTAAATATATTACAAAGTGTGAATAATGGTCATAGCATCCCATTGTCCAGATAATGTATTATTCAATAGTTTGTAAGTGACCTTTTAAACTCAACTCTTTTAAGAACATTAACATAAACACCAAAAGATGACCTCAAGTCCCAAATTCTATATTGAGAGTAGCAAAATATGGGTAAGCCCATATGATAAATAGAATGTAGAATTTATTAAGTTAGTGGTTTATAAAAATGTAGAACAACAAATCTTCAAATGCTTGTGTTACTATAGTCTTTTTTTGTCTTTTTTCAGTTTGTAAAGTTTCTTAGTAGAAATAGATATTAAATACCTATTTAAACAAAGATAAATTTTGACAAAACAATCTTAAATCCTAACACAACTATTTTAATGTGTGAACATTCTCCTTCACCCATGGTCTGCATATAGACAAGTTTTAAATATGTAAGATTTTAAATATTTAATATTTTTTACTTAACAAAGCAGAAACACTTTATATACTTATATATGGCTTTTTGAATTTACTATTGGTAATGATTTCATACAATTCCAGACTGATCTACTATAATTTTCTAAACTGTTCTCTTCACCATTGGCTATTATGGTCATTTCCTATTTTCTGCTGTTCTAGATCTGTGCTATTCCATATGGTAGGCACTAGCCACATATGGCTATTGAGCACTTGAAATATGTCTGGTCTGGATTGAAATGTAACTTAAATATAAAACAGTCACCAGATTTCTAAGACTTAGAATACAAAAAAGTAAACTTAAATGTTTATATTGATTATTAATGCAGAAGTTACAGTATGTGAATTACTGGGTTAAATAAAATAATTAAAATTAATCTTGTATAGCTTTTTATCTGTTTAAATATGGTTCCTAGAAAAATTTAAATTATATATCTGGATTTTGCTATATTGATGTTGGACAGGGCTAATCTGTATCACAGTTGCCCACAGATTTCTGCTTCTGTTTTCTGCTTCTGTTGAATTATTTCCCAATCTACATGAATCTACTGGAACAAAAGGTATATTTTTATGGCTCTTATAATCTATCACTAATTGCTTTTCCAGAGAGTTGTGTTAATTTGCACAGATGCAGCACTGGGCCTCTCAAGAACTTAACTAGCACTGAATATTCTACTTTCAAGTGTTTTCATTTTTGCTAATTTCCTAAATTCTGCCTATAAAAGCCAGACTGTCTGTATGTAAGCCTCACTTGTTTCAAACTGGTTGTTTGAGTTGAGAAGTTGCTAAACCTCTAGGGTTTCCTCAATTATGAAATGGAAAGGTGGTTTAATGTCTTCTAAGGCGGTTTAGGGGATTAAATGTGTTTATATTTGTTAAACATTTAGTAAATATTAAGAACTATAAAACTATTTTACATTGCTATGGTAATAAAAAAATGATTTGAATAATCCTTTGATTGCTACTCAGAAGAAAACGTTTCCTAGAGTAAATGTTTAATATTTGTGTCTTGATCCGTGTAAATTTTTTCTTCAAGTCCTTAGGTCAGAGATCTGTTGATTTCTCTCTTTTTTCTTTCCTTAACTTGAATTATTTCTTTATATGAATAATTATTTCTTCATATACTTAAATATCTTTAGTACAAATATTTTTTCAGTTTATCTGCTTTAAATTTCACGTCATTATTTTAAATGTTTCACTTTCTATATAGTTCATAATTTTAAAATATTTAAATCTTCCCTCAAAGCTATGAAAGTTATCCCTCAGCAAGTAATGCACAAGAATCTTTTGATTCTTCTACAATTTGTGCTACTTTGGTGAATTTTTTTTAGCTGAGTTTGGATTTTGCTAAAGTTTTACACTTTGACATGGTGAGGATGAAACTCTTCCATTTCAGGTGCATGAGACCCTAGAAGCAGGTCCCATGGATGTTACGGTGACGTCACTTGAACCAGTGGAGTCCTACAAAGGCAGAATTGTAGCATCTGTAATCGAGTGGATCTCGCCTAAGCCCTTGCTGCATGGGAAAGCACCTACAGGTAAAACCAAGTCGTCCTGGGTTCAAATCCTTACTGTGCTACTCCCTAGCTGTGTGACTGAATGCAATTCACTTAACCATCTGGAAGCCTTATTTTATTTTACTGGCGTTTAAATGCATATGAAAATGCTTAGTATGGAGCAGCCAAAATTCAAACTCAACTTTGAAATTCTTTATTTTAATGCAATATTCAAGATTATCTCATTTTCTTAGTGAGTCAGAAAAGGGAGTGGTTCTATATTAAACTTTTTCTTGTTAATCACATTTGGCTAGATGTACCAGAAATTATCTACCCCGCAAATGACGACTGGAGTATGTCTGCTGTCTATTTGGGAAGACAAAGGGATGGCTTTCATCCTATTCCACTCCTTGTATTAGGTTTTCACATGCAGTTACTCCTTAAAACAAATCTGAGGTAGAGAAGTTTACTCTTGGGAAAAAAACAAAAAAACAAAAAAACTGGTGCCCAGAAAGGTTTAGTGACTTGCCCAGCATCACACAGAAGTGATTCAGATATAACAAGAGCAGTCTTCCACCTGCAAGTTGGTAACAGTTGGTAACAGTTAGTTGAACTGCATTTGGTCCTTTTCAAACCAGCTAGCCTAGCCAGCCTCTGGATTCCAAGCCCTAGCTGGGTTAGATGTCCTAGCACTTACAGGTTGTGTGACCTCGTCTGGTTAGCTGACCTCGCTCAGCCTCAGTTTTCTCATCTATGGGGTGGAGTTTATCATTTTACCAAACTTTATAGGTTTCGAGGAGAATGAGAAGTGGTGCGAGTAAAGCACATAGCATAACACCTGAGAGGTAGTAAATGTTCAACATTAGTCAGATGAAATGGGAAAAACTGAATAACGTCTAGACATTGTTGGGTTTAGGGGATTGAACTCAAATTTCGGTTAGGGCATCCAAGTGCTTGATCCACTGAATAGTGCTTAATTTCATGTAGGCTCCTGGAGATTGTCCAGTGCTGTGTCTCTTGGCCCATTTGGCACTTCAGGCACTGAGCCATCCATGCCAGTGTTTGGGTAGGGCCACGATCATTACCTGCCCCAGCACGAAAAAGCATAATCAGAGAAAAAGTGAGAGATGATCGTAAGAGATGTGTAGAGTTTAGTGTTAGAGAGTTTATCCAGCCCTGGTATTCCTGATGGGCAGCTGCAAGACACTGGAACTTGACTCTATTACATGTATATACCTTTAGCAGCTGCAATGTGCTGACCCTCTCCGGCTGTTCCCAAGGATGTTTTTGCCCCTGTGTATCCAAAGGGCCTTTCTCCTCAAACCTCTGACATTGGTTTGTAATTATTTGTAACCCAGATGTGATTGGCCTTTAGGGGACACTACTATTTTCACCACTACCTGGAGCCTACACTTGCATTATCCTCAAAGGAAGCAAACTGCAGCAGCAGACAAAGTGAAGGGGATTCCACTGAAAACCACTAAGAAGGCTGAGGGAAAAAGTTGCATGACATATCACCCAGAAAACTAAGCAAAACTCAGCTGTAAAAACTCATTTTCTTTGCCACAGAACCTTCCCTGGGGGCTAACAGCACGACCTCCTCTATCCTTTACCCATGAACCACCCAGTCCTTTGTTGTGTCCCAGCAAGCTGATGCTAGCCATTGTCTTGAATACTGCACAAAAACTTGAGAGCTAGCTAAAGCCTAAAAAACATTTCAGTCACCTCATCTAATCCACATCATGCCTCCGAGGAATGAAAAACAGCCCATCCTGAGCCTCTCATCAAAGAATCACTCGGCAGATCCAGAGCTCTTGTGCAGCAGAGTGCAGATTCTCAGCAATGGCGCTCTTGATCTTCAGGCCACTTTAAGCTTGCTTGACTGTGAGCTCTTTAATAACAGCTGACATTTATCCCATGCCCACTCTGCCAGGCACTGCTCTAAGTGCTAGACAAGGATTTTCTTATCCATTCTCTTGAAAAACTTTTAAGGTGAAGGACCATTATTACTTGGTTTACAGGTGCAAGCCTGAATTAAGTAGCCTGTCTAAGGTCATGCAGTAAATGGCGACCAGGCATTCTGACCCAGGCTGGTTGACTCCAGAACCCATGAGGGCAACATTTGTATGGTTCTCAGGGCTCAAACTCTACCCCCTGCACAAAGTAACCCCTCACAGTAAAAGAGTGTTGATTATGGCTGAGAGATCCAATTTGATTGGCTTTGTTTCCTTCGTTCTATTTTGGAACACCTATTCCTCTCCCTCCTATTTCATCATTCAATTTGATGCCAAAAAAAATTACACATAGAGTTGTCTATCAGGTGCTGGGTACTGGACTCACAGTGGGGAAATGAAGAAATAGAAGGCAAAGCCTTTGTTCTTGTTTGTAAAGGTCAGTGCAGGTGACAAAGACTTGTCAGAGACGCTGGAGTATAGAGGTGACCCTGTAGGTAGAAGGCAGCTGGCCCTCTGGAGGGAGGAGCAAGGGAATGGTGCTTGGAAGAAGTGGTAGTTGGGCTGGACTTGGAAGGAAATGGAAATGGAAAAGAAAATAACTCTAAGCTCTGAAGTCATGGCATCATTCCCCAGTTCTGTCCAATTGAGTAATAGAGTCTGGGCAAGTCAAGGTGTGTCAGGTGGTGCTCAGGAGTGGTGGGCTTAGAGTGGCCTCTCTTCCCAGCTGGCAGCCTGAGGAGGAGACAGGGAGTCAGACAGGAGCCTGAGCAGAGGGCACAACGTGCTTCTGTCCTTGCGGAGAGAACTCTGAGAACACTGTGGAGGACAGCAGGAAAGTGTCAACACCACAGCCAGACACCTGTTAGGAGGATCTTAGGATGATGCATGGGTTTGGGAGGGAAAAACGAGTGTTTGAGGGTGTCTTAATGAGATGGGTAAGTTTTGATATGATACATTCCATTCTTTTTGTTTGGGTGATAGCATTGTTGTTTGACCACATGAAAATAGTTTTTCTTGGTTAGTTCTCTAAATTCTCTCGATTTGAGGTAAGATTGTCTGATTTATCAAATTGAGGAGTCCACTAAGTGGACATATTTTCACTCTGGATTTATCTTCTCAAGTCCAATCAGGAGTAAGAAGCCAGCATTGCCCATTCGCTGTTTCTTTGCATCTATCTTTTGCTCAGAGAGTTGGGGTTCGGGGTCTCTAATTCACTTTTCTGTATTGAGATTTTAGAAAATGGAGCTTAGTAATTATTGCATAGAGCAGCAATTTTCCAGCTGGACTGTTTCCACTGGGTCAAGTTCTCCATCCAGCTAATTCCACAAGCCAGGATAACATCCCACTCACCAGCGGGAAATCAGGGATGCCCAGGTGCTGGTTGGGGACGGCATCACTCTTCCTTCCAGTTCTGAGCATATGAAACCACACAGATGAGAGAGTGGGAGATTCTATCCCAGTAACCACACACCCCACTTACAGATTGACCCTCCATAAATGTTGGTTGATTAATGAGTGAGTAAATGAATTAATAAAGTGGAGACTAGGAGGAAGGTAGCTTGTTTGTGGCCAAATAAGCTTACATTGTCTTGAACTGTGTACCTTCAAATTGGTCTCTTCACATTGAGGAAATTGAGTCAGCTAAGCCTGTTCATTATACAGTGTTCTAGAGAGAAATCCAGATGTTGGAACCATAGTCTACAACCCCCAAATCTGGTACCTAGGAATGAGACTATAAGCCCTGGAAAGTGAAGCTGTTAAAACTCATCCTTTACAGATCAGCAAAGCAACTCATCCCTCGAGCTTGCTATTTTCTCTGTTTTTTGTGCCCTCCTAGCACAAATCATTGGAGTTACCTTGCTGAAATAGAAACCTGACTGAAAGTCTGCCCTGCTGGAAACAGTACCTCTGTCCGCAAAAGATGGAATTAATATTCACGAGAGCCTGCAATGTGCTATGACTGTGCTAGGAATTTATACTTCACCTGTTTCATTCCAACAATACCCCTGTGAGGTGGGCATTATGTCCCCAAGATGTTGAGACTCGGAGAGCTGTCTCCATGTACTTTTCTTGTAATCTATTGACTGTTTCTCCCAAAACCAATAATTAATGAAGCATGGATTCAAAACCAGGTTTGATCCATTTCAACCCCTCAAAATCCTTCCCATTATACCATGCTGTCCAGATCCCTTTGTAAGACTACTGGCCCTTTATAAGCTGACTCCAGTCCACATTTCTGGCCTCCTTTCTTTGCCCTATGCTCCTCTCTCCCTGAATTCCTGCCAAAACCAGTCAAGAAGCATTTCAGGAGTGGCCATATTCTTCTAGGTCCTAGAACTCTTGCAGTACTACTGTTATCTTTTGTCTATATACCCTCTCCCTTTTCCACGTGGCGAACTCCTATTCATCCTTCAAGGTCCTGTTCAAATATCCCTTCCCTGTGAAAGTTTTTCTGATCATTCTCCCCAAACTAGGTAGTTGGTGGGCCCCTGCCCATAGTTCCCACTGCCCTTTGTACCTACCTCTGTCACTGCAAGCAGCTCTCCTGTATGGCATCCCTTTGGCTGTGATTCCACAATTAAGAATCCACTGCAGGCAGATTCTGTGTGCTGCAAGACCTCAGCTAGGCAGATGCTACCCTCTCTCTGGAAAACACTCCCACAGTCTTCCCTATAATGAAATCAGGCAATTGTTTTAAAACGAAATCCTTCCCAGGTGGAATTAGCCATCAGGTAAGCTGTGGTTCTCTTTGCAGTACAGTATGTGAGTATGTGGTGACTTTTCTGGGTTTGCATAAAGCACTACACATCTTTTTTCTTTATTATGACTAAGTGGGATCTGAAATGTATGGGCTATAAAACCTTGACATTAAATTAGCCTCACACTGTCCCTGCTCCTCCCACTCCTGTTCTATGAATAGTAGACTATGCAGAGAGCAGGACAAATGAATCAAAAATGACACTGCCATGCTGGGGAGGCTGAGCTCAGGATTTTGGAATAACTGGTTGAGGGTCATGATCTACATACAAACTGCTACATCATTCATTTTCTGCTGATCTTATTCTTTTGGCTAGAGTTTTGTGTTCCATCTGCACACCTGATTGAGCAGGTTGTGAAGATGATAACTATGATTATTATTACAATAACAAACAGCTATCATCAATTGCTTACTATGTCCCAGGCATTTTTCATAGGCTGTGTCATGCCATCCTTACCACAACCTTGCAAATATAATGACTGTGGTTTCAAACAAATTCTGGAGTCATCAATGTGGGTTTAATTCCCGGCTCTCCACTTCCTAGCCGTGTGACCTTAGGCAAGTCACCCAGCCTCTCTAAGTCAAACAATCCACATGTGCATTGAGTGAGGATAATATTCATGTACCTTTCTGATTTGTTGTGAAACCTATATTCATCACAGGCTGGAAGAACTAGTAAATTTTGTCTTCTTACTATCCCTTTGTGCAGCATGAAGAAACTGTGGCTCAGTGAGGCTGAATAACTTGCTCATGGTTGCCAGATAGTAAGTGGTAAAACTGGGATTTGAATCCAGATCTGTTTCTTTTGTTGCAGCATAGCAATACTGCACAGTAGTTAAGAGTGTAGCCACCTGTGTTCAAATTCTGCCTCAGCTTTGTGAATTTAGGCAAGTTTCTTACCCTGTTCTGTGTGTTTCAGTCTCCCCATTTGTAAAATGGGTGTGAGGCATTTGTTGTGATAAGTATGTTGGCATATACGCAGCTGTTAGAATAGTGTCTGAAATATAGTATATGCTATATAAGTGTTTGCTCTTATAACGTCTTGTTTAATTTTCCAAACATAGGATCTGGTTGGATTCCTACCACAGTAGTCGGGAGACTATGGTGAAAATTTGGGCAGTTGCTTCTTGCTTTTTCTCAGCTTCCTAAATCTCCTCTTGGATATACATTCCCAGTTGCTTCAACTGTTGCTTCTAATGATACCATTGTAAAAACTTTTCTCTCTGCTAATTATGCTCTGGTGACTTCAAGTACTAGAGCAGATTATTGGCATTTGATCTGGATAACTCTTTGTTGCTAAGGAGAGAAGGGGAATCCTGTGCAATGTTGTATGTTTAGCAGAATCCCTGGATTCTACCCACTAGATGTCAGTAGCATCCCCTCCCAGTGTGACAATCAAAAATATTTCCTGACATTGCCAGTTACTCCCTAAAGATCAAAATCACCCCTAGTTGTGAGCTGTGATATAGTGTGGCCTTCCAAAGTGGCAAAATCCTCAGGGTATAGTCTGGGGTTGGATGTCCAACACCCCACCTCTTTAAGGCAGGTGAAGGTGACTTTAGCTCCTTTCATAGTGAAGCATCTTGTCTCCCATGGGTTTGCTACTGTTCAGACCCCTAAATTGTTTTCACAGGTGAATTTTGACCTTAGAGGCATCTGTCCCCTAGACTACTCAGTGGTCCAGACTGTGTATGATTATATGATTATATTATCTCTAAAGACCACTTTTTTCTGGCCAGGAAGTGGCCACCACCTCCTATTCTTCATTCTCACTCACCTGTAATGCTTGGTCCAACTGCCACATCTTTAGAAGTTCTCCTGATTCTTCATTAAAACTCTTCTCTCCCACATCTGTCTCCACTGTACTTTGCTTGTAGCCTATTGACTATTTCTCCCAAAAG
Source organism: Talpa occidentalis (assembly GCF_014898055.3). Lineage (NCBI taxonomy): Eukaryota > Metazoa > Chordata > Mammalia > Eulipotyphla > Talpidae > Talpa > Talpa occidentalis. Next base: position 29,105,334 of record NW_023603184.1, read on the forward strand.
ATTATCAGTAACTTGAGGACCAGGGCTTACTCAGGGAATCCCATAGTTGCACTCATCTGCCTAGTGCAAAGTATGTTCCAGAGAATGTCTTTGAATAGAGTTACATCCTGACCTATTCATAAACCCTTCATCATCTCCTGTTTCCCAGCACATCAACATTCAACCAAGTCCATTGGTGTTCAACCCTTGCACACGCTGTCTCCACTTATCCACCCAATTAGTCTCCAGATACACCTTCCAAAATTTAGTCAGCTCTCTGCTTCTTCATGGGAACAAGTCTGCCTTCTAGCCCACAAATAGCTGCTTTCCTAACCTGAAACACCTACCTCATCTTCATATCCTGTTCATCTTCTCAGGCAGAACTCAGCTCATATTTAGCTGCCTCAAATTCATTTTCAAATGAGAAATAAAAGAAAATGCAAGCCCTGTTTTCACAGCAAAGTCCTTCTTGGTTCTCAAAGGCAGAATCCTGAAGGAATGGGTTTAAACCCATATCTGTAGATTTGATAACAATGTGACTTCAGGGAAATGACTTCACCTTACTACCACCTCTTCCTCATCTGTAGATGGGTATTGCAAAAGTGCCTATAGCATTTACACTATTCCTTATACCTACATGAAGGGTCTTAGAAAAATGTGAGATAATTTATATAAAATGCCCAGTCTGGAGCCCAGCACATGGGAAGAATTACAGAAACATCAGCTATTATCAGCACTTCCCTCACCAGACCACCCCCTACTGGTCTCTCTTCTGAATTCCTCTAGTCCATATACTATGCACCCCATGATGTACCCCTCCATTGCATGTGTCTTCTTATATCCTCTTGCATGGGTTTAAGACTTGGCGTGTCTCTCCAAATAGACTGTTTAAACATTAAGGGGCCAACAATTTTCATTTGGTTGATAGATGTCTTCATAGACTCACAATGAGCATTGGGCTAGTGGGTGGAAAATGCACAGATGTGTCAAGTTTGGACCTTGACCCCTAGGAATTTACAATTTAGTGAGGAAGATGTGTATAATAAAGAGTTATAGCCTTGTAGAGGTTTATTAGTATCACTGCAAAGAGGTAAGAGTCCAAAGTCAAGAAGAACCCCTTCTGGCTGGAGGATTGGAGAAGATCCAGGAAACCTGGAGATGGGGGTGGAGAGGGAATATTTTATGGGAAGACTGGGCAAAGGCTGGAGGTTGGAAGGTCAGAAGTTTATATGGGAAAACCAGTCATTTGGTGTGACTTAACCTTGGGGAGTGTGAAGAGCAGGTTGGGGGGCAAGAGGGACCTTAAATATAACTTTGCTAAGTTGTACTTCATTCGTCTGTGGCGAGGAGCAACTGGAGTCTTTAACAATGGAGTGACTTGCTCAAATTTGTGCCCCTGCAAAATAAACTTAGGATGCAAGGAAGATCCTTATGCTACAACAATAAAAGTTCAGATATGAGATGGAGGGGGATTTACTTAGTGAAGTACCTGTGAGGACAGGAAAAAGGGGTAGATGTGGGCAAGACCAAGTGAGTGGGGGGAAGACATGTTTGTTGTGTGGTCTGCATTCTTTACAGCCTGTTATTGACACAACAGCCAGAGGGATACTTTGATCTTTGTATCAGATCATGTCACTTTTCTGATCAAAAAATCACCTCACTTAGAGTTAAATTCCAAAATCCTTTCTGCACCTTACAGCATAGTATATAGATGCCACTTCTCTGACTTCTTTTACTTTCAATCTGTCACTTGATGCATTCCAGCTACTGATCATTTTGCTGTTCCTCAAGCATGCTCCCACCCCAGGGCCTTGGCATTTGCTGTTTCTTTTGCTTAGTATATTCTTTCCCTAAGTAGTTACATGGCTTGGTCCTTTACCTCATCCTGGCCTGGACTCTGCTCAAATCTCAAAGACCCTCCTCTGATGAAAATAAACTGCACTCCCACTCCTTACTTTTGATCTGTTTTGTTTTCATTTATAGCCCTTAACAGGTACTAATTTATTTCATAATATGCATTGATGATCCCACTCTTGGTTGTCCCTACTGGAATGCAAGTTCCATCAGTTTGGGCCCCTTCTGTATCCTCAGAATAAATAATGAGTCAATATTTAACAGAGGAGGAAAGAGCACAAGGGACTATGGTGATGGTCATGGATACCTCAGTGTTGGGAGAGTTACGGGGATCACACTTGAGGGGAGAAATCAAGTATTGTATAAAATGAACAACAGTGTAAGGAAATTTTAAAAATAAATTAAAAAAAAGATGTTTAAAAAAACAAACCTGAATGAGTCAATAAATGTGGAAATCAAGGAGACACCAGCACTTCCATTTTGCATCAGTGGGGCCCAGTGGGCCAGCAGGAGACCCCAGGAGATAATCTTGATAGGTAGCTGGGAAAAGGACTGCAGTTCAGGAGGGTGTTAGGTACTGGAGTTCAGCAGTCAAGCATAGAGAACTGATTGCTCAGTCATGAGGCTGAAAGAATCAAGAGAAGGGCAGAGCTACAGCCAAATGGAGGAAATGGGCAGGGGAAGTGAGGTTTTTACTAAAGCTGCCCGTTGTTCCTGGGAATAAATCTCACACACTTTCCATGCCTCCTCAAGACCCTGAGCAATCTGGCCCTTTGTTCCTGACTCTGACCTCATCTCCCCCAACTTGTTACCTGCATTAGAGCTACGCTGACCTTTCTTCTGTTTCTTGAATTTGCCAAGCTCCTTCCCACTGCAGATCCTTTACAGTTTTCCTCCCTTTTCCTGGAAACCTCCACTTCAGCCTCTCCACTCCTCACCCAGCTAACACTTATTCATCCTGCAGATCTCAGCTTCAATACCACATCTTCAAATTGTCCTTCCTTGACTTTCCCCTCCCCGACTCTTCCTCCCTGTTGTATGCTGTTGTAACACTGTGTAAATATGTAAATGCACACACTGCTAGCAGGTAGCTGATAGAGAAAATAGACTTGACTGCCCAATGTCTGTCCTCATAGATAAAACATATCAGAGGCCAGTGGGCCAGTGATGATACCTGTGTTGTTCATCATTATATCCCCAGCACCTAACACAGTTGTATATAGTAGGTGCTCAATAAAAACATATTAAGTGATTTAATTGAAGGCACAGCAAGAGAATATAGCAGAAGAATTCAAAACATACAGTGACATGAATTCAGGGGAATTTTTCAAGCAAAACTAAAGCATTGATACTGACTAATGCTGCAGCTGAGTATGGCAAGCTGAACCCAAGGAAAACTTATATTCCAAGGATCTAGATTATTGTAACTTTAGAAACCCAATTTAAATATGGTGATGAAGGACAGAAAAGAGATGGTGAGGCCTGAAGGCAAAGGTTGAAGTAGTGAGTAGGTGGGAAAGAAATAGAAACAGCTGGCATAGGCTATTCTTTCAAGGGATTTGGCAGTAATATTAAAATTTTAAGAATTAAAATTATTAGCAGAGTCACAGAAAGGAACTCTTGGGTCAAAGGGGATTTTCATATTTTTGTAAATTAAGAGAAAATATTTAGTCAGTGGAAAAGCCAAATATTCACATACCAGTAGATCATTGATGAGCACAGCTCCTGAGAGAAAGGGAATGGAATTGGGGACTCAGGTGGAGAAGCTGGAGGAAGGAAAGGTGGGATGAAAACTCAAGAATTCTGGGCAGATGTCTCATGCCTCATATGCATCAGGCCATTGAATCCTGTCGAAAAATCCATGTAAGGCAGATATTATTACCCACTTATGGAGGAAGACAGGAGCCTTGAAACATTCCATATATTGTTCTAGGACACAAAACTACTTGATACCGAAGCTGGAATTAAAGTCCAAGGTTATCAGTTTGCAAAGCCCATATTCTCCTGTTATCCTCATAAGCACCCCAAAGGACAAAGGAAAAATTTACCTTTCCAAGGTGGGAAAGAAGGGAATGTGGACAAGGTTTGGGAAATCAAGAGTGCACAGTTGAGATAGACCTTCCACCGTGAGAGAAGAGGCAAGGGTATTTTTGGAGCATGGATTTGGCTCTGGGAAATAGAAGGTTTAGAAGATGCTCCAAAGTGTAGGAGGAAGCAAGCAGAAGGTCATGTCAGGGTGACCAGGCAGCAGAGAGGGTCCTTCTGAAGGTGAACCAAATGAATTTATAATGGAGCCAAACACTTTGGTTTCCTGAACTTCCCCAGCAATGTGGAGGAGCAGAGACAATCATCCAGGCCTAGAAATTGGCATGGGGTCGGGGAGAAAGTGAGGTGGGTGGGAGTGGGTCTTTAGTAGAAAAACAGAAAAGCCAGACAAAGGAAGGAACATCTTCAAATGACTGACTCTGTGGTTAAGACTGGGCTATGTTAGAGGCATTAGGAAGGAGCTTTGATGGTGAAAACTGAAGTTTGGAGGCCAGGGCATTGGAAAGACCATCCGCAGGAGGGTGGGAGCCTTTAGGGGAGACAGTGGGACTTGGAGAGATGAGTGAAAGCACCAACATTCTTGCGCAAGGATGAAGTCCCCCCAGAAATCAGGAGGTCATGCATAAAAGGAGCACTGACTGCAGGGAGTGGACTCCAGAAGAGGAAAGCCATTGGAGAGCAAGGACAGAATGATAGTCTGTGGGCCAGCAAGAAAGGCATGTACTTTTTGCCCCTCCAAGAAGAGAAAGGATAGCAAGGTCATCCCTTCAAGGGAGCAGCATCTTGACAAGGCTTTTAAGATGGTGGCAAGAATACTGGAGGAGATCATTGACCCTATCCCCCTCCCCTGGGAGCTTATTCCCAGTGGAAAAGTAGCAGCTCTTTAGGCTTAGAAGGAAGGTCAGGACTGAATTCTTAGAGGAGTGAGATGATGGAAGAAGACATAGAAATGGCAGTAACTGAGGTTGTATCTAGGATGTTGAGTTTAAATAATGAGAATTCATCTATGGCAAAAATACTTGTTGGGAACGTTAATAAGTCCCTTTTCTCTCTTTTTTTTGATTTTTTTGAATTTTATTTATTTTTTACATCATTTTTCATTTTTGCACAATGTATGCATTTTCATCTTGGTTACAGTCCCCATACAATTCCCCCCACACACACTTATTTTGACCGTAATCCCTCCTCCCCTCCCAATGAGTCCCTTCTCATAGAAAAATAGATTCAGAGCTTAGTGTTTAGAGAGCTGTCAAATGGCTCAGGTTTGAATCACTTGCCACTTGGACAAGTTAGTTAAACAATATGTAGATTGGCATTTGAAGGCCAGTGATCAAAATGAGCACATCTCTCCAGCTGTGGTTCATAGGACTAATCTTTTATTGACTTGTTATGAGGATTAAATGAGGTATTACATGAAGAAAATTTAGCACTGTGCTTAGAAGACACTTCTCATTAATGCTAATAATTAGTATTAACTAGAACCCAGAAAGACAAGAGCTGAGACACAAATAGAACCAAAGTACTTGCATTACTAGAAGAAATTTGGAGAACACTATTACACTTTTGGGTGAGAATTATCCTTCAAAGTAAAACAAAACTCGAAGCCATAAAGCCAGTGGCAGTTATATTTACTGTCTTACAATTGTGAAGCTTAAAAAAAATGTGGGCCTTCTGTGTGACAAGAGATGTTATAAAGTTAAAAGGCAGGCAAAATTTGGGGGGAAATAATGTTCAGCTTCTGTATCAGTCAAAGACGTACTATTTTACAGGCCATGATAGTAGTTAGATTCATAGAGACAGAGAAGGGAATTGGGGAGCCTGGGGGCTAGGCACGGGACAGTTACTGTTATGGGTGCAGAGTTTGAGTTTTGTACGATGAAGAAGTTCTGCAGATGGATGGTGGTGATAGAGCCACAACTAAGTGAATTAACTTGATGCCACTGAAACATGCACTAAATAATGGTTAAGATGCTAGGTTTTGTGTTATGTGTATGTTACTCACTTTAAAAAAGGCATTTACAAAGAAGTTTTAAAAATGAAATGAACACTCCAATAAGAAAATGAGCCATGGAGATAAGCAACATTATACAGCAAAGGACCCAAGTGGTGATTCCAGTCAAAAAGCCATGCAACCTCCACAACTGTGGATGACAGGGAAGTTCCCCCTTTAGATAACACAGATGAAATATGGTGAGGGTGTCCAGTCATGGCTGTGAGGTGCAGACACCCTTATGTGCATGAATGGGAATGTAGCTAAAGATAATCAGGCAAGAGCTATCAACATGCAAAACGGGATACCATTTGAGGCAACAGATCCTTTTAGGAATATAGAAATGTATTTTAGGGATATACTCCAGAGAAATAGCCTCTCAAATATATAAGCATATTTACCTCAGCATTACTTATAATTAAAAAATAATAAGAGCTACCTGTGGAGCCGCCAGGAAACTTCATTTGTTAAATGATGGTACAAGCGTACATACAGTGGACCAGTAATCAGCCAATGAAAAGTCAAGGTAACTCCTTTCATTTTAGTGTGAACAGAAAAATAAGAAGTAGTTGTAGAAAAATAAGTCACTTATGAGTGACTTTTTTTGAGTGACAAAATGAGTCTTTTTCTTTCTGAAAATAATACAGCGGTCCCCTTTTTACATCAAAGGAGAAATTTAATGCAAGTTTGTAAGCGCAGAGAAAAGAATATGGTGCTAACAGGACCACACGGGGAGGGAAGGATTTCACTTTCTACTTTATACACTTTTGTGATGTTCGCTCAAGGTTTTCTAGGAACGCTTTCTAATTTCTGTAATAGAAAAAACATGGGGAAATATGGAGAAAAAACTAAAGTATTTTGGGATCCCAGAAGCAGGAAGTATGAACAGCCCGGGGGCAGCAGCACAAGGGAAATGAGGTGTGACAAACTGTGGGATGTCAACAGGAATGCTTAAGTGGAGAAGCTGAAGAGAGACACCCCTTGGATGAGGGAGGGGGGTGGGCACCTGAGAAGCAAGTTCAGGGGGTGTGGGGTCAGGGAGCCAGTCAGACCTGAAAGACTTGGAGTTGATTTCACCACCTCCCACAAGTTCCAAGTGGAATGTTGGCTGAAAAAGATCACATTCATTCACCCGGGTATTGAGCATCTACTATGTGTTGTGGCTACAATAATAAAATCCTCTGTCTTGTTACCTTCAGTCTGATGGGAGAGATAGACATAAAACAAAACAATAAAATGGAATAATTGGCAAAAGGGCTTTGAAGAAAATACCAACAGATCTGAAATGGAGCATGCAAGGAGGTTGGGTCTAGACAGACCCCCGCTCTTCCCTTAGGCACTTACGTTCTGGCTAGAGCCTGAAGGACTCAGGCACCGCTTGGTAAAGGACCAGGTAAAGGGCAAAGGCTATCTCGGTGGGGAGAACGGCATGTACAGACACTGAGGAGAGAAAGAGCTTGTTCAAGAATAGAAGACAAGTCGGTGTGACTGTTTTCCAAAAATAACTGCATTCAACCTTCTCTGGTGTCCCTTTATGGCACCTAACCCTACTGGAGACTTGCTCTGCCCTCCTGTAAACACTTAACTAAACAGCTGTTTGTATTAAGTGGCATTTAAAATTTTTATTCTATACTAACTTTGGTAATGTAAAGCTCACTCACGTATCATTAGGAAATTTCTTCTGTGGGTATAGGTCTGGGTATATGAGTATTTCTGGGGGGGTGTTGGGGAAGGATTTGGAGTATAAAACAGGTGTGCTCTCTGTCCCCATTTCAAACAGCTAAGTACAGAAATCAGTGCACCCTGAAGCCCTTTTGAAATCGAATCCCTTAAGACTTTTGGTACAAACTGTGTGGTTGTGAAAATCAGATTGAAATTACAAATAGCTGCAAAGAAGGCGAGCATTAAGTTTGATCATTGTTGGGATGTAACTTCTTTTAAACTTCTGGTCATCATCCAAATAGCAAGGAATATATGGTAACTGATATGTAAAATTCTCCTTGACTCGAGTAAATATTGTTGATTTTTCAGGGTCCAGAGATGAAACAGAGTGCCTGTCCTCAGGGAGCTCGCGGTCTGATGGGCAAGAATGGCCCAGGGAACGGTCTCCCTGGAGGAGATAACTCTCGGAAGCCAGCGAGCCAGGGACACAGAGTCACAGGAGCACAGATCAGGGAGCAAGGACCTTGCAATGAAGGGTGGGAACAAGAAGAGGTGCTGCTGGGGGCCTGGGCAGGAGGTAGCCAGTGGGAAGATGGCATTCCAGGTGGAAGGAGCAGCATGAATAAAGAAACAGAGCCAAGAGTACACAATGTTTTCAGGAAACAATTAGCAGCCAGCATGGTGAGAGGGCAAGGGAGTGGCTGGTGGTGACGCTGAAAGTTAGGCAGAGAGTCAAAAGTGGAGGACCTTGAATGGTCCGTGAAGAACTTTGGAATTTCTCCTAGAGGTGTGTGCGTGCAGGGAGGGTTCCTGCAAAGGTTTCTAGGAGGAGGGAGGTGAGCAGAGCAGTGTTTAGGAAGGTCATGCTGTTTCTGTTTTCTGGAGGACAGGCACACCCACCCCCCGCCACACACACACCCCTCAACCTGACCTCTGTACCCCAGTGGGCTTAATGGGGGATGAAAGCAAACACCAGTCAGTTCTTGCTCTTCCTCCATGCTGGGGCAGGCCCTGCACCCCCACCCTGTTGTTTTCTCACAAGGGTGGGGCAGCAGGAGGCTGCTGCCCCATGTGCACCCCTGCAACCCTCTTAGGAGATGCTTGTAGGCAGAGCTCAGGCAGAGCTGAGAACTGGCTTCAGAGTCCTCCCTGGAGGGAGAAAAGAGGAGGCTTATCCTTTACTTGCCCAGGAGAGAATCCAGCATGGTGCTGGGTTATTTCCCAAGCTGGGCTTTCTCGATTACTTTATATTTCAATTTGGGAAAGCCTCTGTCATTTAGGAGCTATTTTTTTTCTGGCTGCAGATCAACAGTGGCAAACATGAACACTGGAAACAGTCCCAGAGTCCCAAAGTGATTAATATCCTCAGTTGTGAGATGTCAAAATGCATGGGCAGCCAAGGCTTTTAGAGAAGCAGGCAGTGGGCTATGATGGCAGTCAGCCCCTTTGGGTCATTGGAGGTGGAGGGGATACTATAATTCCTTATACTAAGTCAATGAAAGTGAACCATGGATTTAAAAACAAACCTCTCAATAGGCATTCTCTCTCAGGAAACACTCTTTGCCAAGCTCAGGTCATCCATGGTTCTCCAGGGAAGCTCAGCCTTCAACTACCTTTACTGTCCTCTCGCTCTGAACCATCACTTGCTCTGGCCATTTGCAGCCCTGCCTCTCCAGACTGTCACATATCAATTGCTTTGTTTATCTTATTGTCCGCCTGTTTTGGAAACACTCTCCTAGACTCCTGTCTGACTCATAGGTTAAGGAGCATGAGTAATTCTTCTGGAACTCACTTGGAACAGGAGGGAACCCTTCCCATTTGATTTCCGGTCCTAAAAAAAGACAAGATAGTTCACACAGGATGCTAATTAGTTTTCCTATTCAACAGAATGGCCTGGCCCCGCCTGGAAAACTGCTTTTTGTACTGCAGGGTTTAGAAATGTGAACACCTCCAGGTTTTCCTCAGAATTATAACATGACACCAGAATATCATTTTGTTGTGATTAGTTTTCCTGCTAAAGTTGTAGTTTTCGTTACAGAGGAAACCCAAATGATCTCTCTTAATGAGACTTGAGAATGAGGAATGAACAACCAAATTTCTTCTCTGCATTTTTCCTATGTGGCTGTCTGTGTAGGTAACCTTTCATTGTCCTCTCCCTGCTGTTTTTGGCCTGTCCTCTAAGCAGTGATGTGAAGTCGCTAAAGCTCTTTCACCCTAAATGGGTGTGGCTCCATTTGGAGCCAGAACAGTTTGGCGGCCACTTCCTGTAGCAGAGATGGTAAGAAAGTGGCTCCATATTTCTTTCTTTCTAAATCAGTTTGGAGAGGATTAGCCCCTTCCCAGGACTTGGGTACTGGAGAGATTTTCAGTCTTGCCAATATGAAGCATTGTGGCATTGCTGGGGTGGTGAGGAAGGAAACCATAGTGCTCAAAGTCATCCCTGTGGGTAGGGGGACAGGATTATGGAGCATTTGCACTTTCTACATTAGATAGCTTTGAACAATTTGAATTTTTCGCAATGAATATAGAAAATGGTAAGAAGGGGGAAAATCCATCAGAGTATAACCATATTTATTTGGAAATGACCTCTTTATTTCATTTTTGTCCTAGCAGCTTTGTGACTTTGGACAAGTTAATTAACTTGTCTGTCCTTACCAATCAAATGAAAACAATCATCTACCCCTTATAGGAATGTTGAGCATTATACCATATGTAAATGCTTATGCTTAGTGCACATAGTAACACTCAGTAAGCTTTACTATTATTGTTGTTACTGATACTGCTCCTTACCAATGCCCATGACCCTCTCTGTCTGAAGCATAGCTACTGAAGAGTGGAGAAAGAACCTCGCACTCTTTTGAAGGAAAGGAGAGTGCCAGTCCTAATTTGGACTATTAAGAAGACTGAAAGATAAAGTCACATCCTTAGGTTTCCCCATTTCTCCAGTTCTTTCTCCAGAGAACAACTGGAAAGATCATTGTCCATTGCAGACCTCCTCTAAGTCAGCACTTTGAAAGGTGCTGACTCCTTGTTTTCTTTCTAGTCCTGTATGATCTGCCCCCACCCACTTCTGTCTTGAGTCCTCCACTCTCCTACCACTTCATTAGTCTCTGGCCCTCAATGGGGCCTTGCTGAGCAGCTGCCTCACCCTGGCCTCCACTCTTTCTGGTCCTCACAGCTCTGTGCCGACTTGCCACCTCCTAGAGAGGTCTTTTCTGGTTGTCCCTTCATTATTCTCTGCTTAGTCTCCCTGTTATTTATTTCACTGTACTTATCCCAAGCTACAGTTAGTTTATTTGCTTACTTGTTTGCTAGCGCGCTCATTTAAATTGTAGCCTCCAAGAAGGCAAAAACATGGCAAGGGCTCAATAAATACCTATGAAAAAGGAAGAGGAAGAGTAAGAAAGAAAGGAAGGAAAAAGGGGAGGAAAGAAGGAGAAAAACTAAGTATTTAAGTGGAGTGGTTGAAAAGCCTGATGGTTGATGGAATGTAGTTGTGAATGACATTTGAGAGGGAGAATAGGTAAGAGAATAAACTGATGTGTTCAGTTCAAGCATGTTGCCTTTAAAGTGAAGGCAGGAGTCAGGACATCCAAGTGAAATATTTAACAGGTAGATGCAGCACTGAAATGTAAGGCCAGGCCAGAACTGGAGATACCAGTTGGAGAGTCATGAAAATGGAATTTAAACTCCGAGGATGGAAAAAAGTCTTTTAAAGGTAGGGAAAGAGGGGCCTCCCCGGTGGCGCAGCGGTTGAGCGCTGGGTTGTGAAGCTGCCCGCAACCTCTGCTGTGCTGGTTCGATCCCCGGCTGCTCCCCGGCCACCGGAGGAGGGTCCCACATGGCGCATAGACCTCTCCTGCCGCCCGCTGCTCCCCTCAGCAGTGTACTTCGGTCCTTCTGCCTGCTCTGCTCCCTGCTCTGGCTCTGGTGAATTCTCTCACCCTCCCGCGCTTCTGACTGTACCCAGTGCTTGTATAAACAAATTAATAAATGTTAAAAAAAAAAGGATATTTAAAAAAAAATAAAAATAAAGGTAGGGAAAGAGTAGAGAATGAGAAGCCACTTCTAGGAAGCGGTCTTTGGGTTCCTGGGGGGACATGCTTGCAAAACAGAACCTTAAAGGGATCCTTGAAGGGCAACATGAGCAGTGGAGCCTGTAGCTTGATTTGATCTAGCGTGGGAAGCTCAATGGACAGTTTTGACAAATGGTTGTCTCCAGTTAGGGTCAGCCAAGCTGACTAGGAAGGCCTGTTTGGACAAGAAGATGGGCAATGATGTGGCATCAGGGTAGTGGCGAAAAGAGGAATTCTGAAGAAGAGAGCAATGGTATAAAATGCCTACGAACTCTTTGCTGACAGGTTAAAATTCTGCTTAGCTTGGTGTCCGGCCAATAGAGAGAAATGAACAAATGTATGAAAGTGATGGGGGTGACGGCAGGCCAAGTCGTGCCATGGAGTTTGCCTTTCCCTTCAAGGGTTTCTGCTGCCATCTGTCCCCTCCCTGACTGCTGGTGGTGTTCTTTAGAGGTATCACAGAGAGGAGGAGAAAGGCCGTGGGTTGGATCATCCAGCACAGCTGTGTGACTCTGGGCACATTCCCTCTCTGAGCCTGAGAGTTTTCATTTTTCAGGTGAAGATGAGAATACCTACCTCCCTGGGATTGCTGTGAAGATTAAAAAAAAAAATACCTCTAAAAAGGCGCTAGCACATAGTGCTCTCACTTTCCCCCCACTTCCATTCATATCAGACATTTAAAATGTAGCAGAACTCCATTAGCTCTTCTAGGGATGTTGGCACTTGAACCCTGCTATATACTTGGGAAATTCTTTTCCTATTCTCCCCATACCCTACTGATGCTTATTGCCTGCTCCCTCCCTGTTAACCTCAAAACCTCACTTCGTTTTCTGCTGTCCACCAGTTTTTATAAGCATGTTGCTTAGTTGACTTACCACTATGCAGACGTCCAGTATTTGCCTATGTCTCTCTGACTTGCTTTGCTACCCATAATTCCTTCAAATGCTTTTCAGGAATTCATTTTTAATTATTCATTATTTGCAAGAACATTTACTTTTTTCCATAGAAAGTGGAAAAATCATTTGCTTCAAATGATGGCAAGAATAAGATGTTCACCCTGAAAATACACTTTGGTGTCATTCTGTTGGGACAGATTTTCCTTCTGCACAAGTCTCCTTCTGACTGTCCTGCTAGAGTCTTATTATTTTGTAAGTTTTTAAATATTTCTCTTACTTCCATGTCATAAGCAGGCAGGAGCCCTCTTCAAATCTGCAGGATCATGGGAGAGGGTAAGGCATTTTTCAGAACAGCACCTTCTATCTCAAAAGAATACACAGACCTTTCATCATAGGTTAGGTTAAAAAGGCATGAAAGTCATCAAAGTATAAAATGGTTAATAGGAAAAAATACTGAATCATAGAATAAGATATTCAAATATAGTGTGTGAATGCTTAAGGCCCCTGAGGGCCAAAATAGGCAAGTCTCAGAAGGTGGTCTAGTTTAGAGGACTTTGCATTTGGAAGACTTCTCTACATGACCTCAATGGCTGAGCACAGGAGGGCAGTCTCCTTTTTCAAGCTCAGTGATACTTAAGATATCAGATGGTTTCATTTTTCTATTGTGGCCCAAAGAGGAGGCTGGAATTACAATCAGTCAAAAGAAGGAGCAGCAAACACAAAGGCCACCAACAGGGTGATGAGAACTCCCCAGTTGGGATGAACCAGGCACCAAGGGATTGGCAAAGCCCCAGAACATGGTCATCAGGATGAGAAGCACCATGAGGATGTTAGCCACCGTGGTTACCAGAGCTACCATCCCTGCCCCACCACCTCACTTTGATCCCACTCAGATGTCACAAATATTTTGAGCTCCTATTATATGTAGTCCATTGCTGGCCTGGGTGCTGGGTGTACAAGGATGAACACGATAGATGCTCTATGCATCTTAGCTTACTAGAGACATTGACTTTATTGTTCTAAAGTACATAGGAGACAGCAAATGTATAGCAGTACTTTTTAAACTCCAGTGTGTACAGCATTATCTGGAGGATTTGTTAAAAATATTGTTGAGACTCACGCACAGAGTTTCAGATTCAGTAAATCTGTAGTTTACATTTCTAATAAGTACCCAGGTGCTGGTGGTGCTCATGGAGAAACAATTTGAGAACCACTGGAATAGAGAATCAGAGAGCAAGGAGAATAGAGCCTTGATACATTATTAAGTCAGAAGAATCTTGTGGAGACTCTTACCTGTCAGGTATGTTGTTCGCCTTGATGGATAAGCTGGGAGGTGTTCCAGTTAAGTGCACAAACTCCATTGGAGGGACAGAGGCAGCGTGTTAACCTCGGTTGCCAGAGGCTGAAGCCTGGCTTGGCCTCCATTCCCTCTTTTCTCTGCCCACAATTTTCTCCATGTCTTCAAGCCTCTGTTCAAATCAAAGGCATTTTCTGATAAGTGTTCTCACTTCCTCAGGCAGACTTTGGTCAATAACCATTCTCATAGCACTTACTAGATCTAGCTATTATAATAAATATCTCTATGAAATTTTTTATTGACCTATAATCCACTAGACCACAAGTACTTTGATAGGTAGGACCATGTCTTGTATATACTGATATTTTTTAAAAACATTTATTTATTTATGCATACAAGAACTGGGTCACAGACCAAAGGTGGGGGGGGGGGCGTGAGAGAATTCACCAGAGACAGAGTGGGGAACAGAACAGGCAGATTGACCAAAGTACACTGCTGAGGGGAGCAGCAGGCAAGTCAGGAGAGGTCTGCTGCATCATGTGGGTAGCTCCCTGGCTGGCCAGGGATCGAACTCGTGCTGCAGTGGCTGCAGAGAGTTTTATAGTGCTGTTTTTAACACCTGCGCCACCAGGGAGGCCCCTATACTGATTTTGCTGATCACTTGCATGTTTAGTGATTATCAAGCCAACTGATTAGATAAATATATTCACTGACTATTAAAATATATGCGGTACATATTGATATTATGTATAGCTATAAGAGCAAATACTTGTCTGTCAAATATAGGTTCAGATTGTTCAAATTTTTGTTCCATCATTAACCATAAAATGTTGGGTAAATTAACCATTCTGAGCCTCGGTTTCATCTTTGGTAAAATTGAGGCAATAATCTTAGCATGAATGTGAGAAATGAGATGATGTGTGTAACATTTTAGGGATGGTGCTTGGCCCATAGACATATAAAATAAAATTCAATATTCAATAAAATGTGGTAAAAAGAAATTGAAATATAGAAGTTGATTGGTCTGGGTAGAAGTATATTGTTAACTAAAACTACTTATAAAACTTGGTCTAATATTTATCACTAATTACTAAGCAGCAAAATGTCATTTTGCTTATCACTTAGTATATGTCAAATTAACTTTCATAAATATTTCTCCAACATTAAAGTCTGTTCATTTGTATCATTCTGAAGTCAAGGAGACTGAAGTTAAGGAAAAGTCATTTGACTTTAGGATGTCATTGTTGACTTTAAGAACTCTGATTCAGAAAAATGGGTGTATAGGAGGATAAGGAAGGATTTTGAAATGAATAAGAGGAAACTACAAATACAAACAACTTTTTGAGGAATGTGCCAACAACTAATGTATGCAAACAAACACAATAGCAAACTTTCTTTCTTTCTTTTTTTTTAAAGATTTATTTATTTATTTATACAAGCACTGGGTACAGTCAGAAGTGTTGGAGGGCGAGAGAATTCACCAGAGCCAGAGCGGGGAACAGAACAGGCAGAGGACAAAATATACTGCTGAGGGGAGCAGCAGGTGGCAAGAGAGGTCTGCTTGCCACGTGGAACCCTTGCTGGGGGCCAGGTATGGAACCAGCTCTGCAGAGGCTGCAGACAGCTTCGCAGCCCAGAGCTCAACCGCTCTGCCACCAGGGGAGGCCCCACAATAGCAACTTTCTGTTGAACAAATTATTGATGGAAGATTAATGTTTCCATTGGCAATAGCAATATTTATAAACCAGATTCAAAACAGTTTTTGCAAAAAATAACAAATATTCTTAATTCTACAGCCCTAAACTTTTTAACTCTACAGTGTATGAAATAAATGTTCAAATATACATATAGCTCATTTTAATATTCAGATCAAGGCTGATTCCTTTACCAGTGGATTCCTAAGTCTGTTCTTTTAAACAGCACTTGAAATGTTTCTATTTCAAAGGTTTTAGCGTTTTAAAGAATAGATACTTTAAAATGGGCAGCATCTTGTGAAAGGAAAAAGCTGTTCAGTAAATGCATTTCTCATGACCCAGGCACCATAGACCAAGCAGGACAGTCAGTGGCTCAGTTGGTCTCAAAAACAGTAATGCACAGGAAACGGATGACAGCAAATTTCAAAACACAGCAAAAGCCTCATTAATGCTGAACATGGAAGTCTCACTTCAGCTTAAAATTTGCTGAAACAGAAATAAAAACATACACGAGGTCCTTTGGGTCTTCTTGTGTACAAAAAAAAAAAAAACAAGTGATGTGTTATTTTATTGGGTTCTATGATAATCAGATTTGACTGTTTGCATTTCAAGCAGCTTTTATCTTTAAATTCATTCTCAAGGCAAGCTCATCTAGTATACTCTCCCCGGTGTGTTCAAGTGTGCACCAAGGACTTTCCTGCAAACAGAAACTTGGAGAGAGAAGCTTTAAAAAAC
The DNA here is from genome assembly GCF_014898055.3 of Talpa occidentalis. Taxonomy (NCBI): domain Eukaryota; kingdom Metazoa; phylum Chordata; class Mammalia; order Eulipotyphla; family Talpidae; genus Talpa; species Talpa occidentalis. Next base: position 29,121,563 of record NW_023603184.1, read on the forward strand.
AACGAAGCTTTCTGCATTGCAGTTAATGGCCTTTAACTGCTTGCTTTGCAAAAGATGAGCACAGTTCAGAAGCAGAATAATCAAGAAAAAATTAAAACACTATTTGTTTCTTTTTCAATTTGTTGTTTTGTTTTAGAGAAAATATATTTTTCTAGGTCAATCAACCTGATAGACCCTTTACAGATTAAGCAACAAGGTGGAATGTTTGTCTATCATTTCAAAAGACTGGAGTACAGATATTTTAGAATTGATCCTGTTTTCTAATCTTGATGAATCCACAACTTTCAGATGAAAGGACTTGTAGTTTGTGCACACTTTCTAATTGCCTTTTAATTACAAAGAAAAGAGTTCTTTGTCATGGCTGGATTTTTTACTAGCCCACACAAGTCTAGTTAATCAGTGATATACTTAAAAGGACAATAGGAATAAAAAGTTCTGAGATAGGGCTTCCCGGTGGCACAGTGGTTGAGTGCAGCGCTGGTTCAATTTCCAGTCGGCCAGGGAGAGACCCACATGGCGCAGCAGACCTCTCCTGTCTCACCTGCTGCTCCCCTCAGCAGTGTATTTCAGTCAGTCTGCCTTTTCTGCTCCCCACTCTCTCTCTGGTCAATCCTCTCACCCTCCCACGCCTCTGACCTGTACCCCAGTTCTTGTATAAAAATAAATAAATCTTAAAAAAAAAAAGTTCTGAGATAGTGCTATTTCAGGAATGGAAAAAACACAGACATTAAAATCAAAGATATTTGAGCCTAGGTTGTACCTTAGGCCCGCTCCTTATCATCTCTTTTGCAGTTTTGGATAAATAACATGACCTCTCATGTCTCAGTGGCCTTGTCCATAGAATGGGAAGGATGCTCAAATCCCAGGGTTGCTGGTGTAAGGACAGAATGTGGCTTGAGAACAGAGACTCGGGAGCCAGTTGCCCACTTTTGAGTGGTGGCTCTGCCCTTTCCTTCCTAAGGAACCTTAAGTTACTTAACTTTTCTGTGCATCATTTTCCTCATCTATAAAATGAAGATACTTCCCTCTAGAGTTGTGTCGATTGTTGGGTTGAGTTTCTAGAGCATGATTTTTAGCATACTTGGTAAGCTGTGTAAGCATTCTATATGTGTTAGCTCTAGTTACTGTGAGGTATGTGACCTATTTCTTCATAAACAGTAACAACAAACTATCCTAAATGAACAAACAAAATGCAGAGATAAGAGTTACTTTAAAAATTGATTTGGTTCATGGTAATTTATCTCTCCATATGGAAAAGAAATTTCACCTCCCTTGAATGTACAAATGAAGAAATGGAGGAAAAAAGGAGGATTGTGTCTAGCCAAAACCACAATTTCATATGCACCATTCACTTGGTTTAGAAAGAATGTCAAGTCTTACCTATTCTCCACCAGAATGAAAACAAGCAACAAGTCTCTGCAACCAGACATAGGAAGTATTGTTTTGTGAAAATGGTAAGAAGATTTTAGGCATGCTTGGGCAAGATTATCATTCCACTGCCTTTTCATTACAATTACATACTAAAAATAGTTGCATTGTACTTCATTCATTCATCATTGTTCAATAGCCCCATTTGTGGAATATGAAAATATTTGATGCCTTGCAAATGAAGACAGCTGGATGCTTAAAACTCAGTCTGAAGTATTAAGTAGATTGAAAGTCTTAATATATTCTTTTTCTCTGGTACAATAAAAATGTTTATCAGATATATCTTTAACTCCTAGGATTAGGCAGGGTAGGGGAGGAAATGTGATTTTAATAGGGAGGTTGCCAACTACTTTCTTTTTTAGCTTCACCTACTTGGAAAGATTAACTCCTAAATGTTGTAATGGACTAGGAGCGATGGCCAACCTTTCAAGAGGCCAAAACGTCACCCTGTGATAGAAGAGAATGGAGAACGAAAACAGATAGGAATTATATGAGAAGAGATAGTCACCTTCATATTCTAAAACATACTGTCCCTAGGAAGCACAAAGTCACTGAGATCATTTTTCCTCCAGGAAAAAAATATACTTTCCTCATTTGGACCCAGCGTGGGAGCCCAGGTTAAGGCAATTTAAGGCAATGATTTGTATGATGTGTGAGGGTGTGGTGTTACAGTGTGGGGGTCCCTTAGTTTTGACTTTTTCTGGGCAGCAGGGTTTCTTCTCCACAAAATTCAAGCTTCAAGCTGGGGAATATCTGGAAATAAAAATAACACCAAGTACCACTAATACATAGCAAGTTATTTGGAATTGAATCTTGGAACTGGAAATTCACGATGCAACTCTTGGCATTTCTCAGTTTGTTGAAACAAAGGGGGTCTCCAAGGCCAGAGAACAGATCACCTTGAAATTTTCCAGGGATCTCAGCCCAGGGAAGGCAAGGTAGCTCAAGGACGGTTGAATTTGAAGGTGGATAACTGGTGACTTTTAACTAAGGAGAGAAAACCAGAATAACATGAATTGGTGCCAGAGAACACATAACATGTTCTGGGACACTTGGCTCTCCTGGTTTCCTTTTTAAGTTATTTTTATTATTATAAACAACTTTTTGGAAGGTTTATCCCATAACCTCTTCAATAAAATTATTGACATATCTCTATGAACACTTACAACTTTGCCCATATGCACACATCTTATTTACTAAATTTTAGTTATTCTGTGTATTCTGGGGTTTTACTTTTTATGCAACATTATTTATAATTTTTTTTACTTTTTCTATATATTTATGGTCAAACTTCATATTAACATTTTAAAGGATGTCATAGTATCGTATATATTTTATGTAACAACTTATTTTCTCGAAGGTGAATCAACTTCTTAACCTGGATTATTGGACTCTGCCCCCAAACAAAAAACTACAACAGCTTCCACTATGACTTTTGTAAATGTTTTCTATTTGTTTCTTTTTTATGCCCATATCTGAACATATTAACAACTCACTGTTTTTTTAATATTTATTTGTTTATGCATACAAGAACTGGGATACAGGCCAGAGGTGCGGGCACTGGGTGGTGGTGAGAGGATTCACCAGAGACAGAGTGGGGAGCAGAACAGGCAGATTGACTGAAAACACTACTGAGGGGAGCAGCAGGCAAGACAGGAGAGGTCTGCTGCACCATGTGGGTATCTCCCTGGCTGGCCGGGGATCGAACTCTGTGCTTAACCCCTTGTGCACCAGGGAGGCCCACAACTCACTATTATCTGATAAAGCATAAACATTTTGGTAGTGGCAATTCTAAAAATGGATAATAAATGGTAAGAACAATGCAGCTAATTTATGGGGAAAACATGAAGATTTATTTATTCTTTTGTGCCTATACTATAATGTAGTGGATTTTGTTTGAAGTCTGAAATGACCAATCAGAAGACCAAAATGACCCAGTTATGCTGCACTCTGGAATCACATTCATTTAACTAATATTTACACACCTCCTATGTGCTGGTGACTATTCTAGGTGTGGGATACATAAATAAATACATAACAGAATGTCAGGTAGTGATAAGTTTTACAAGATACAGCCAAGAAAGGGTAAAAGGTTAGAGAATGACAGGGATGGGGTGAAATGGGAGGTTGGGGAGTTTTCACTGATGAGGGGATAATTGAAAGGAATATTTGAATCTACCTGTGCCCATGGAAGGAGAAGCCTTGTGTGCATCCATGGAAGAAGTGCAGCTCACTTTGATATCTCTTCCTTGTTTTTTTATTCATTTATTCAAGAAAGATTTGCTTTTGTGAATGTGCTACTACTTTGACAGCTATGGGAGATATGGGTGAACCCTACAGGCGTGGTATCTGCCTCACAGAGTTCATAGGAAGACAGGAAATTACAAGCGTGATAGTGCTTTGAGAGAGAAAGTACAGCACACTTTTTACATATACATTTTATAGCTGGGAGGTCAGGGAAGGCTTCCCTGAGGAAGTGACCTTTAAACAGAGAAACAGGTATGAGTCAGATTAATGTGGACAAAGGCATTGAGAGTGAGGGAAATTTACAAGCACAGGGGTCATTGTACAACCTTTTTTTTGCTGATGACTGTCAACTTTGTCACCTACTCAATCTCCCAGGGCTAAGAAGTGACATCATTTGACTATATTTACTTGCCTCTCTCTGGCAGATAGACAAATGCACAAGGAAATGGTTTAGCAGATGAGTAAAGGAAAAGACACAGCACGGGAGTGGGGAGGAGGAGATGATAGTAATACAACCATAAGTAAATGACTCTGTTCATACTCAAGATTTGGATATCTTTATTTACAGTAAATTTTATTGTCAATCAATCCTTTTGATAGCTGAAGTGACCTCTGAAACACAGAATGGGGTAATAAATTTTCCAAAGACCACTTAACTCATCAAGCTACAGTCATTTCTGGTTTTGTTTATAACTGGACTACATATAAATTTTCATGTGTCTCTAAAATAAGATTTATGACACAGAGAGAGAAGCAGCAGCAGCAGGAGGAAACACCAACATCTAGCAAGGAAAAAAAAAGCATGTTTTATTTCTTGTCTATATGAATTGATTCTTTGAAACCCAGTATGGTAATGATAGGGTAGGAAGGCTGTGTGCCTGTTCCATAAACCTATTGTCTACTAGAAACTGTTCATAATAGAGAAAAATTAGAAACAATGTATTTTCAACCAGAGGATTTATATAATGTACGGTTCCTCCATACAATAAAATATGCCCTAACTATTAGACATGCAGAAGCCTTGATGACATGGGGAAATACTTGCAAGAGATTAATTTTAAAATGCAGAATGTCAGAGAAAATTTAGTATGATTAAAAATTAGGTTAAAATATAATTACAAAGAAAATACATCAATATTTTAAGTGGTTATATCTGCTTAATGAGATTTCAGATTGTTTTTATTTTCTTCATTTTTATGTTTTCTAAAGGTTTATCAGAAATATGTGTTGAAAATAGGCAATGAGTGTTTTTTCTAATTTTAGTTGCAAAGAGAAAGGAGGGCTTTGAATAGCAGTTATTCTAATAATGTATTCACATTCATGTGCAAGATTGGAGTTTTTCTTAAGTAGGTTTTGAGATCAGACAGCTTTACAAGGTGGGCCTCCCCAGTGGCGAAACAGTTGAGCGCTGGGCTGTGGAGCTGCCCACAGCCTCTGCAGCGCTGGTTCAATCCCCGGCCACCTGTGAGGGTCCTACATGGTGCGCAGACCTCTCCTGCCATGCCAGCTGCTCCCCTCAGCAGTGTACTTCATCAGTCTGCCTGTTCTGCTCCCTGCTCTAGCTCTGGTGAATTCTCTCACCCTCCCGTGCTTCTGACTGTACCCAGTGCTTGTATAAATAAATAAATAAATCTTAAAAAAAAAAAAAGAGAACTTTAAAAGGAGTAAGTAAGTAAGGCCTTATAAGGAGTAATTCTTTTTTTTTTAAAGGTTTATTTATTTTTATACAAGAATTGGGGTACAGGCCAGAGATGTGAGGGTGAGAGGATTCACCAGAGACAGAGTAGGGAGCAGAACAGGCAGATGGACTAAGGTACACTGCTGAGGAGAGCAGTGAGCGAGACAAGAGAGTTCTGTCCCGCCCTGTGGGTTTCTCTCTGGCCGGCCAGGAATCTAACTCGTGCTTCAGTGCCTGCGGATTGCTTCATAGGTTGCGCCTTAACCCCTGCTCTACCAGGAAGGCCCATAAGGAGTAATTCTTATTTTAAAAATAACACGTTTAAATAATGGTACTTAATGCATCACTTACATCTTAACACCCCAACTTCTGACCTTTCAACTGGAATGTACGTGTCATTCTTAATAGTGTGTTGTAGGCCTCTTTACTGGTTACCCTTTTATTTTGTTTGTGGTATGTGTTTGTGTATGCATGTATTTGCATTTATATAATCCGCATTTATTTTATAGTCTCTGGATTTTGAATTATGCCTAGAAAGGACTTTAAGTTTCTAAAAAATTTACCCCCATTTTCTTTTAGTGTTTTTATAGATTCTGTTCTTTATACTTAAATCCTAAATACCGGTGGGTTATATTTTAGTGAAAGGGTTAGGGTAGAAAGTAAGCTGTATGTTGTGTCCACATAACTGGTTGTTTCAATAGCATTTATTGAGAAATCCATTTTTCCCCAATAATTTTTAAATCTACCTATATATTATAATCAAGTTTTATATGACTTGAGTTTGTTTGTGGATGCTATGCCTTTTCTTTCATTCTATTTCTAACTAATACTAGACTATTTTAATTACCACATTTGTTTTTGTAGGCTTTGATAATGTTAGGTCATATGGCTCCAATTTATCTTGTATATTGTTTTTCAAAAGAATATTGTATTTTTTGGGTTAATGTATGTTTTATTTTATTTTATTTTTTTAAAGATTTATTTACTTATTTATACAAGCACTGGGTACAGTCAGAAGCTCAGGAGGGTGAGAGAATTCACCAGAGCCAGAGCAGGGAGCAGAGCAGGCAGAAGGACCCAAGTACACTGCTGAGGGGAGCAGCTGCAGGAGAGGTCTGCTCCCCTCCTCCGGTGGCCAGGGAGCAGCCGGGGATCGGGGATCGGGGATCCAACAGGTGCTGTAGAGGCTGCGGGCAGCTTCGCAACCCAGCGCTCAACTGCTGCACCACCGGGTAGGCCCCAATGCATGTTTTAAATGACTGAACACTTCACTATGTTTAACTAGAATGGGTTCTTTATTAAAAAAAAAATTATCCATAGGGTGAATTTTAGTGCCGCTCATACTAGCAGAACAAGGGGGAAATGATGTTAATTTTCAGAGACAGTGTCTATTTGTTCTTTAGGCTTATGTTAAGTAGTCATGTTAGCCACTGGTACTTTAGCTCCCTCTAGCAAACACCCTGAGGCCAAATAGAAAAGCCCCTTTGACTTTTGAACATCAAGATTTCTGGAATCTTGGCCATGTCTGCAAACATGATCTAGTCTAAAGTGTAATTAGATGGTGTAGGATGCATTCCAACTAAGGCCTTACTGCTTTCCCACCCAGAGCTGCAATGACCATCCCATTTAAAAAAGAGCCAAAGAAAGTCTTTTAAAAAGCAGCCGAAAAACTGTAAATACTGGCTAACCTGTTAATACCTAATTTTTTAAACTCTCATTTTTGTATTCCTATATGTCAATCTTGATTTTTAAAAAAATCCAACCATACATACACATAAAATCATAGACCATTTTCAACTGCATTGGCCACTAAGAAATAACAAATTCTTTTTCTAATTTCCCCTTATGTTTATTTTCAAAAAGTGAAATCCTATAGTGAAACTCTCTAGTACCAAGTCATCTTCACTCATTTCTGCCCCTTATTTCCTCAACATCCAATTGTAGATCTGCCTCTTGAAGCAGTTTTAGTAAAAACAGCCTTCTTAAAGTAGAATCTCTTTGTTGTTTTAAACTTTTTTCTGAAGTATAATATTCTCTTACTTCCAAACCATTGAGACGTTCATCCAGTGTTTTCCAATGCTTATTTTTCATCTTCTTCTTCTCCTTTTTTTTTTTGTTCTTCTTTCTCTGTATGTTTTCTTGTCCTGATTTTCTTTTAATTCAGCAGGAAACTTTGGAGAATCTTGCTTATTTCATGCCCCCCACTTTGAGAATTACCTGTTTGAGCCTCTCCTGTTTCACCCTTTCTGCCCTCAACTTTACCCTCCCCATCACTGAAAGTATTCATGAAGGGTTATGCATAAATGGGGTAGAGAGTGAAGAGCTACAGAGAAAAAGAATTTCATAAAGCAGATAGGAAGACAGAAGATGCATCCAGAGGCTACAAGCCCCAGAGAAAGGAAACAGGAGTTGCTTCCTTCATATCTAATACTGGCTCAGTTTGAGTCCTTTGAGGACTTGCTGTGCTTCTTATATAGGGTTTCATGAGATAGATATAAAGGGTTATATGATGAGATAGATACCCTTATATAGGGTTTATATAGAAACCTTTTATAGGGTTTCATGAGACAGATACCCCTGTCTCTGAATAAATACCCTTTTTTGGGCTTAAATTAGTTGAAGAAGCTTCTGTTTGTAGCACTTTCTTGAGTATGAGATGACAACTGTATCCCCAAGTCATAGTCCCAGTATTCTTTTCATGACATAAAACCCCAATTGATTGGAGAATTTACTAAGACTCACCATCTCTAAATTGATGACACCTCTATCTATATCTGTAAAATATGGATTTTTTCCCCCAAAGGAAGAGGAGATTTGCTGAAGTAGTCAAGAGGCTGAGCTCTGGGGCAGACTTACATAGTCTGAGATCTCTGGACCGCTCCATGCTTTAGTTTCTCTAACTGTAAAATGGGAATAATAGAAACCTTCTAGGGGTTTGTTAGAATTAAATCACACACTTCATATAAAGCTCTTAGAATAGTGGTTGACATATTGTGGACTTGATTCTAATATTGTTGTTATTATTTATAGCAAAACATTCCTTCTTGGCTTTTCACAAGATAACCTGTCCACCCCAGGACTTCAAGCTTCCTTTCAGAGTCCAACAGCACAACTTTCTGGTTCTGTCACTGGCTTCTCCATTCAATCCAATAAGCAAGGAATTTGAATTCAGGTCTGTTTGACTTTAGAGCTTATGTTTATTCCATTAAACCAACAGTTCCCAAATTTGACTGCACCTCAAATCCCAAAGATAGTGAATCACAATCTTCTAGTTTGGGACTCAGGAATCTATATTTTTCACTCAGTTAATTCTAATAAACCTGGCCATTAGTTGAGGGTTTGGGAAACTAGTATGGATTGAACTACTTTAGTCTCACAACTTTATCTGTAAAGTGGAAGCAATAAATAGCAATTTATTCATATAGTTAACTTGCTACATAATGAATCTTTACCATGTGGCAGGCATTGTGCTATAGGCTTCCCACCTTTTATTCCGCTGAACCTCAGAACCCTGTGAAGCGGATACTAAGTTCTCCCCATATTACAGAGGAGAAAACTGAAGAGGTTAATTATTTGATAAAAGTCATTTAGCTAGCAAGTGTGGAGAGTGAGAAAACTGCTGGGATTAATGTGAAGTTATAGCAGATAATGTGTTTAAAGCACCTGACATAGTAGATGCTCAATAAATGTTCTCTTTTCCCTTTTTTTAATCTATGTAATTCTAGTCTTGCCCAGTAAATTTTAAATTAAGGACAACACTTTAACCTTAATTGTGGCCAAGAACTGAAAAGTCAGTGTTCTGGAGTATAGAAAATAAAGAGGAATTAAATTCCAGTGGAGGAGGAGGTACTTGGCATCTCCAACAGAGAGAAACACAATGGAAAGGACAATGACATGGAAAAATGGGGATGGTGGGTTGGCCACTGAGGGTAGGAAAACCAGGGTGATAAACGTTAACAGAGGAAAACCAAAGTTTCAGGATAGAAACCTTACCATCTCAGAAAGACAGTGCTAAAAGACATTTATTATAGCCCCCTACCACCACATAGTTGTCCAGTCTTTGCCTAGACATTTTCTTTGACAAGGAACTCACCTATGGAAGCAGATGAGGCTCTAGTTATTAGAAGAGTCCTCCTATTGATTCATTCTAGAGTTTCTACCCATGGTCTCCATTCTATTCCTTAGGGCCAAGTCTGATTTATCTTCTATTTGACAGCTCTTCAAATATATGAAGTTACCTTGTACCCCCTGGGGCAAAACCTTCTGCTCCCTTTAATCTTTCCTCCTGTGACATAGTTTCCAACCTCTTTACATCCAGGTCCCGTTCCCTGTGTAAGCAGATAATTTTCCTTTGCCAAGTCTTCACTGCAGACAATATTCCACGTTGTATTGACCAGCCCTGGACAGTACTGTCACACCCACCTTGCTTTGCTCAGACGCCTATGCATGCAGCCTGAGACAGCATTAATAAATTTTGGAAGCCACACCGCACTGAGGATTCTGAGTGAGCCGTCCATCACTTAAGACCCTTTAGTCTTGCTCCTACACACCTCTGTTTCAGACACCCCCATTTATGTTCTGCCTTCAGGTGGGTTTCCCATGGCAGCACCCCCACATTTATGTCTGTCAGAGTCAACCCTTTGCTTTAGTGTCTCATTTGGTTTATGGAATGGAGTGGTGTCTCTTTCTCGCCTGCGTTTGTGTCATCTGGAAATGTGATGTGAATCCTCAGGGCTTTCATTCAGAGCACTGCAGGCTGGGCCCTGAGGGGAGCTTTGTCATCTTGATGGTAACTGGTGTGGTAGGAAAGTCTGGATGAATAAATTAGCTAGAATTTGGTTCTGTCACCTATTGTGTGACCTTGTGCCAGTTAAACTCTGGGTTTCAGTTTCCTCATCTGTAAAATAGGGTTGTGAGGATTAAGGAAGAAAATGCAGAGAAAGAATTTAGCACATAGTAGATGCTGCATGAATGTTGATTCCCTCCACCCTTCCTTCCGGTAAACATGGATTCATTCATCGGCATCTATAGGTTATGGTTACTTAACCAGTTATTAGTCCCATTAATTATACTAGAATTCAGGTCCATTTCTTCTTCTTGCCTACAAAATATTGTTAAGTGAATTATTGAATTGGCAAAGTCACATAAAGTGGTCTCATGAAAGCAGGGCAGAGACAAAGTAAACAGCAAGATTCCACCTGCAAGTAAGCTAGGGAAAGTAATAAGCTAGCTGCCAATGAAGTCAGTTGACCTTTAAAAACAATCAACATTCAGTTCACAAGCAGGTATTGAGCAACCACTCTGTGCCTGGCAGTGAGCTAGGGATGGGCAACAGCTTTACAATGACTAAAATGCAGTGTCTGCTCACGGAGCAAGGCTGGCATTCTGGAACCCTTGAGCTAGTACTGGCCACAGAACTGCGTGATTTGGTTCCATTTGCTCCTGTTCAGTCAACAAACACTGACGGGGCCCTAGATAGCAGCCAGGTCCCCAGACCCGCTCCTCCATTCCACCCCGTTAGGTGCTAAGGATCGGGCGCGTCTAACAAAAGGAGGAGGCTCCGTCTTTGCATTCAGGGAGCTTCACTTCAAGAAGGGTCGGGACACTTCTTTGTGTTAAAGACCCCCAAGTGCTTGAGTTGCCAAAAATGAAAGATCATCTGTCCTTCCAGTGCCCAAGTCGCTCCCTGTTAGGACCGTCCATCTGCTGTAACTATCTGCTGCCCGTGTCCCACTCCCGGGGCAGCTCCTGCGGCGGAGCCCGGCGCCCGGGAGGCGGCCCGGAGAGGGGCTGGGTCCATTCCGGGCTTGCTTTTCTGTCCCTTCCGCGCGCGAACGCCAGCGCGGGGGCCGCCTGGAGGTCGAGGCGAACGGGAAGAACGCGGGGAGCCCGGGGTGGGGGGAGGCAAAGACGCCCAGAGATACCCAGCGCCCGTTTCCGCGCTCGGACCCCGGGAGTCGGGGCGTGGACCGCGGGTCCTGCGCGGGCGTCCCTGCGCGGGTTCTGGTGGCCCGGGCGGCAGGGAAGGGGGAGACGCAGCCTGTAGTCGGGGCGCCCCGAGAGGAGAAGGGGAGAGCGGGGGGCGCGAGGGATGAGCCCGCCGCCCGCCGGGTGCTAGCGAGGCGGGCAGCCGGGGGTAGGAGCGCGGCGTCCGCGCCGCAGCGGCCGCGGCCCGCGGGGACCCCGAGGGACGGGAGAGGGCAGGGGCGCGCAGACCCAGGCGAGCGCGAGCATTGGGCCTCCGCTCGGGGCGTGCGCTCCAGTGAGCCCCGCTATTGGTGGCGGGAAAGTAGCAGGTAAAACGGCCCCCGGCGCCTCGCCATTGGTCAGCGGCCTCGGTAGCCGCCACGCCACTGGCCGGAGAGTCGGCGAGCCGCGCGCGGATTGGCCGGGGGTGACCGCCGAGACCCGCTCCCTTCGGGCTCTGGGATTGGCTGGCGGCGAGAGGCAGGTATCCGGGCTCCGCGGCTCCTCCATTGGTGGGCGGGGAAGGGGGGTTGGGCACAGCGATTGGTGGGCGGGGGGCCGGGCCTGGGCCGGCGGGGAGCGGATTGGTCGGAAAGTAGGTTAGTGGTGCGACATTTAGGGAAGGCAGAAAGTAGGTCAGGGACGGAGGTGCCTGTTTACCCGCGCCGGACTCGCCGCCGCCGCCGCCGAGGATCCGAGTGGGGGCGCGGGCGCGGGCGCTCCCGGAGAGCCACGGTGAGTGTCGGGCTGGTGGAGGCGAGCGGCGCGGCCCGGGGCACCCCGTCGGGGGCCGTTAGCAAGTAGGCTGGAGCGGCGCCCCTGCCACCGCCCGGGGCGCAGCCCGGCCGCCGGGGAACCCTGCCCGACGTGCCCGCCGCCGGCCTTAAAGGGCCCGTGCCTGCTCCCTGCCCCCACCCGGGCCGCGGGGAGGCTGCGCCCCTTAAAGGCGCCGCGCCCGTCCGCCCCCATCCTCTCCCGCGGGGGCCGGCGCTGCGGGGTTGGGCGGGCAGAGGTGCCGCCGGCGCCCTTAAAGGGGCCGGGAAAGTGGCCGCGGGAGGGCCCCCGCCCCTCCGCGGGCTCCGCTACCTGCCGGGGCTGGGGGGAGCCGCCAGCCCCCTCTTAAAGGGGCAGCTGCGTCCTCCGCGCGCCGTGACCTGCCGCGGGCTCGTCTGGGGCTGCGTCCCGCCAGCCCGTGGGACCCCCGAGGGCACCCTCTTGGCGGCGGCACCCGCGGGCGTTCGGCGAGCGGTGCCGCTTCTGCCCTTCCTCCCCTTCGCCTCCACTTCCTTTTCGGGATCCTGAGGGGCTGGATGGGGGCGGGGATGGCGTCTCCGTCGGACTTGGGGAGTCGGAGCCCGCCCGCCCCTTCGGCGGGGGCGCGGGGCCCGGCGCTGCGGCGGGGCGTCCGGGGCCGGACCCGGGGCCGACCTCAGCCGGCGAACTGGCGTCCGGCCTGCGCCGTCCGGGTCCTGGGCCGCCCCGGGAGGGCTCCCGGCGGGTCTGGGAGCAGATGCGCGAGGGCGCGGGGAGGTCGCGGGCGCCCAGGTGTGGCCCGGGACTCCAGCCCCGCGGAGGCCGCGGCGAGGTTGGCTTCGGCGCCGGGCTTGACAGGTGCCCGAGGGACAGGGCTTCCCGCTCGCGCTGGCCGGGCGGTGACAGCCTGGAGCGCGCTCGCTGCTCGGAGGAAGGCGTGGAGGACTAGAAATTAATGCCGACCTTGTGGGGCGCGACTTAGCCCCCCGAGGGGCCTCGCGCGGCGGCTGCTAGGCAGGTGCCAGGGGGCAGGTGCCAGGGGGCAGGAGCCTGGGAAGGCAGGGGCTGCTCTGGGCGTCTGGTGTCCGTTGTCGAGTCCGTGCAGGCTGGCGGGGGGCTCGGCTGACACCCCCGTACCCCCTTCCCCTGCCTTGGCCGGGTCCTGGCCGGCTGGCTTTGTTTCGGCACTTCGGGGTTTAGGCTGTCCTCGCCCTGCTTACATCGCTGCACCTCAGCAAGGCATTGTTAGCTAAGTTTTATAACCCAGCTTCCAGAAATTCGGCATTTAAGAGAAGCAGTTCATGACGGTACCTGTCTTTCCAATATCTTCGTTTTTTTAAAAAAAATCCAGAGAAGCTGCCCATTAGATAGATGCTTCTCATTTCCCACAAAGCTTGCTTATCATTTGTCTTTCTGACATCTGCTGCTGTTCCCCCCTTTAATCTATTTTTATATGACAACTATTATTTTAACTCTCTGGTCCCATTGATATCAGGATCTGTCAATTTGGGTTGGTGGAGTTTTTTAATTAATGTACTGGTTGAATCATGAGCTTAAAATAATCATTGCTGCTCCTGAGCAGTTTTGAATAATCTCATGTTCTCCATGTTTGCAAGACATAAAAAAAAAAAAAAATTACTGCTGTTAAATTTGATTCCATATCAGTGAAATTCCAAAATATTTTTTTTAAGCAAAATCGAATCTTTCTGTCCCTTCTCTTTTACTGAGTTTGCTGTATTGATAAGTCTTTAAAAAACAGTTTGTTGAACATATTTAAAAACCTTTACATTTCCCTGGGCAGGATTTGAAATTGCCTGTATCATCTGACTCTCAAGCTGTAGAGGCATTTTGGTTTGAATGTAGATGTAGCTAGCAATTAAAAAAATATTACAATATAGTTATATTTGTACCTTATTCCAATCTCTAAAGTTTCAAACAAGAAGAGAGAAAAGAGCACGTGCTGTGAGAGAGCACTAGCCCTGGGAGTTAGAACACCCTCTTTCCAACCCAGACTTAGGTTTTCTTGTCAGTGCCAATTGGGGCAATTCCTTGAACCTCTCTGGGTTCTTGTTGCTTCAGACAGAAAGTAAGGCGAGCATTTGTGCTAGGCGATCTCAAAAGCTCCTTCTGCTCTATAGCTCTTTATGTCTCTAAATATTTAAATCATTTCAATTCAGGTTGGTGTTTACCTGCTGGAACCTCCAAAACATCTGAGCTGAAGTCCTATTTTCATAGGAAACTTAAACAGATCAGCAGATGGTGTTTTAAAGAATCCATTTCAAATGATTTATAAATTGATGACTATTCAGGAGTTTGTCTGCTCTTTGCAGAAGAGGTTTGCATATCACAGGGAGGAAAAGGAAGTGGCCAAGCTTTCAGATTTATCCCTCCACAGCAACAATCTGCATGCAGTTTGTATTCTAAATGATGGGCACATCCAGAGATGGCCTGTGTTAATGAAACTGTATAAGAATATGTGAAAACCACTTAAAACTCTCTTTGATATAGCTTCCATGAGCTTTCATCCACATTCCATTATCAGCTCACACTGAGGGAGAAAGTCAATGTTAAACTGTTCCTGTCCCTTATGATGTTACAATTACAGGCAGTGATTTAGTTAGCATCATGTTAGACACTTGCAAGGAAGTAAAAGAAACCTTCTAGATGTTGAGGTTTAGTTAGGAGTGCAGAAACATGTGCATGTTGCCCTTCTCCACAACTCATTTTTTCCTTGCTACCACTCTCACAACACCTGGACTTTTCCTAAACATCCACCCTGGTCATCCTCCTCCCTGTCTCTCAAAGTAAGACCTGCTCTTATCTAAGCTCTCTTAGTGTCGCTTTCTTCCTGCTCAAAGTTTTGTTTCCCTTCCATTGTTTCTTTTTTCTTTCCAGTTCAGAAAATGCAAACTCCTCATTTCCCTTCTCTTGGGCCCTCCATTTGGGCAAGAAACTAGACTCTAATAGCAGTAGTACTTGGGGTGTACATTTGGGTTGTGTGGTCTTGGACCAGTGCTTGTCTCTATGGTATAGGGTCAGTGCCTCCCTTTTGGCATGCCTGGAGCCTCCCTTGGAACCTCGCAGGGAGTTGATACCTGTAAAATGCCTGGCACACAGGAAGCCCCCCCTCTGTGCTCTTTATCCTCAGTCTCATCACCAACTCCAGAAAAACTTGTGACTTGATTTAGAAGAGGGGGAGTAGAGGGGGACGAAGCAGGCCGGCTCTGAGCTCTCTGTGCAGCATGCAGTTTTCAGGTGTCTGATAGCCCCAAGTCTGTATGTCTCTTTCCTCCCTTCAACTCTCACACAACCGCGAACATTCTTTTCTTCTCTCATCTGGTCCATTCTTAACTCCTGCTCACTGATTCGTCTCTACCACCCTTCTTCTGAAAGATATCAAAAGTTAAGTTTTGATTTCTAGGGATCCATTCTCCTAATTGGTCCTAAGTGGTTGTCCCAGCTTTTAGCCCACCTGTCTTTCCCTCCTTCTCAAACTCCCCTCCTCCCTCAGCCTTTCGGTTATGATGCTATCTTAGTTCTCTTCAGCACACCCTAAAGGTGTCTGTGCTGGCCCCCTCTTCTCACACTTAGGGTCCCGTTTCCCTTCCTGACCTGTCTCTCCTGCATCAGCTGCTAACAGCTTCATCATGGGCATTAATAGCAGCCTGTAGCCAGCATTTTGGCTTTGGAGTTACAGGTGGCAAGCTTCATGCCAACGTGGTCTCATAGCATCCTCATACCACCTGGTGCCTGGATGTCTTAACTCTGTACACCTTCCCGAAGAGGCAGCTTGACTGGGTGGTTAAGAGCACAGGTTTTGGAGCCAGATTTCATGTCCTAATTGTTCCTTACTAGCTTTATGACTCGTAGTCTAGTTGCCTTGCTCTCTGTGTTTTGGCATCCTCATCTGCAAGGTTGGGATCACTATAATCCTTACCTCATGGTTGCAGTATGGATTAAACATATTAAAAAATTAAAAATACATGAAGCTCTCCATGGCACATAGTAACTACTCAGTTGCTCTTATATGTTTGTCAGTTCTGTTGCTCCTTCTTGCCTCTCCATATCCAGCCCATCACTGTGTTACCAGACCTACTTGTATGCATAGGCTTGTCCAGTTAAGTTGCAGGACTGCCTGTCCCTGGACCAGCCCTTAGCTCATTCCATATTTCCGACTTCTCATGTCCAAATCCTTCTGCTTTAAGGTTCAACTCAAATGGCCGGCCGTCCAGGAGCTATTTCTTCATTTTGTTTTCCTTTCTTCCAAAACCTGGCAGCAGCGCCCCCAGCCATTGATCTAGTTCTAATTCCTGTGGGCTCAGCCGCATTCTATATTATGTTGGGCTGTCTCCCAGGATATCTCACCTGCTTGTTAAGGCCACGCATTTGGGAGGAATTCACCTTGGTTCCCCAAAATGACAGCCATAGGGAGCCTTCAGGATGTACTTGTCCAATCCCAATTAAAGATCTTCAGGAGGAGGGGATGGGGATAGGATGGCAAAGACACTCAGAGACAAAGCAGGTAAAGGGATGGCAGGTAAAGGGAGGGGCATGAGATAAAGGATGCAGCAGGGGCCAAGTGGACAAGTTAGGAAGGAGAGTTTGAGTTGGAGATTTAATGTCGGGGAGAAGAGATTGGATAAGCTTTAGTCATCTTTGCTTCAAGGGAACGTTAAGTGCTGGCATATGATAGAAACTGACTTTTACATTAGTACATGCTGTCCTTTTAAATGGTATAAACTCATGTTTATCCCGCCTGGTTAGAAAAGGGGATGGATGGCCTGTCTAATTTAATATTCTGGTTACTCCTTTACCCACTGGCTTTGTACGTATACTGAGTAAAACATTTTCTTGTATTTATACTTTTGATTATTGATTAAAATGTGTGACCTGGGCAAATAAGCTTCTTTGCGACTATTTACCTTATCTGCAAAATAGAAATAATAAGTGATGGTAATAGCAGCTAATATTTATTTGTGAACACTCTCTGTGCCAGCAACTATGTTAGTCACCCTATGTTATTAAATTGTTTAATACCATATCAGCCCCATGAGGTAGGAAAGATATTTATCCTTATTTTACAAATGAGGTAGATTTGTAAACTGTCACTCAGTCAGGATTTGTGCATGGGAAACTCCAGAGACAGCTCCCTGTCCACTGCAGAAGATGCCTAATGACAGACCCAGGGGATTAGATCTCTTGTGGAAGCACCTAACACCATGTAGACCCACGGTGACTAGTAACCAGTCTTTAACATTGACAATTGTGTGCACCTCCTTTAAGCAGGACTGATGTCCTCTGGTGGGACATGAGGGATATGGATATCACCCTAGCAGCAGTCACAAGGGTGGATGAGCATTTTTCTCACATCCTGTTGTGCATCTCTGCCTCTTTTGCTTCCTTCTGTCTTTCTGCAGCATTGCTCTGACTAGGGCCTATGTGACTCAGCCAACCCTCCCCCAGGCAGCTGCTTGTGTGAGGTGAACTTCCAAACAAAAGTCATTGCCCCTTACTCTGATTTTGGCCATCTGCAGAGCTCCTCACTAGGGAGACCTTTTGAGAAATCTCCTCTCTCCAGCTCCTATCCCAAAGATAGACGTCTGCAGTCTTTGTGTGTGTATATACACATGTTTTAAATACCAGTTGTTCCCCGAATGCATTTAGGTAGTAGGGGAAATATTGTTTTATGTCAAGAACCTGTTACATAAAAATGTGTTATATAATGTTCAAATATATACTGCACAGTGAAATTAGATACCACTTTTTTCCCCCAAAGAATAAAATGATAATAAACACAGACTATACTGAATGTAATTAATCTCAGATTTGTAAGACATGGAAGGACATGTTCTGCCCTCAGAGTTATCGTTTTGGACTTTGCTGTCTTCCTTGAGTGCTCCAAGTGTAAGATGTTTGGGAAGTTGACCTGAATCTGCCATGGAATGCTGTTGTGAGATACTTGGAAATTATCTCTTTTTAAGGGGGAAAAGTGCCTTGCACATCATGTTACTTGTCTTTCTCTCATGTCTAAACAGAGAAAAGAAGCTCTTCTTGCCTACCTTCCATTTGTGCCACCAAGGTCATCTTCTAACCAGTTTACTACTCTTCAGTTTGCTGCCTTCAGTTCTTCCTACATGATGTGTTAGCTCTGCCTTTAAGGAACAGCCCTGTTGCCTGTGGTATGCAGTTGACACCCCTGTGTCCAGTCCTCCAGGCTCTCCAGGGTCAGCCCTGAACCCTCTTGCCAGACTGAGCCTGGTGTCTGAGGTTCAGTTCTGCTTCGCTCTTCTGAGGCCATCCAGCAAGCTCTTCTCCTGCTGGATGTCTATTCTCACGTCACTTCTTTGACCTGAGAGGCCTCTCGTCCTTGCCTCTGAGCCTGCCCTGGATCTCATGCCTTTTGAAGATTCCTCTGATGCATGCACTCTCTTCCCTCCCCGCTCCCCCTTACTTTGATAGCTAGCCATTCATTCAGAAACAATACTTCCAATTTAGCAAATCGTCATATCATAACTAATCAGGATGGCCAGTTCTCTCATGTTCTAATTGTTTCATGAATAATTGTCTTGTCCTCACTTCTCGCTTACGGTCTCATTTCCTCAGCCAGTGAAATTTATTGGATGCCTAACGTGTACCCACATAGCACTGTTATAGGCGCTGAAGAGACAGCAGTGAGCAAAACAGAGTCCCGGGAGAAGGAGACAAATAATAAACAATTTAACATGTTAACTCCTGGTTGTGATAGATGCTAGAAAAGCAGTCAGATCAAGTAAAACGACAGTCATGATGTATGCTGAGAAGGAGGTTGCTTTAACTGGGTCTTTTGGGGAGGCCTCTCTAAGTAGGTGACATTTGAACTTAGCTGCAGGAAAATCTGGGGGAAGGTCTCCCAGGAAGAGGGAACAACAAGTGCTAAGGCCCTGAGATTGGAAGTAGCTTAATTGTGTTTGAGGAAAGTCAAGGCCAATGTAGGTGGATTATAAATTCCCTAGCCCTGAGCCCAGTGCTAGAAAGGCCGCCTTGTAAATATTTGCATACAGAATTGGAGCATTTGCCCTGAGTTACATATTGTATATAAATAGCAGTTTCACTGTACCTTTTTTCGAAGGCTTTTAATAAGACATTATTTTGCATATAAACAAGTTAAGGGTTTGAAGGGTTTTCTCATAAATGTGCTCCTGGCATGTATCATCAACGATTACTGTTTTAATTATGTTTAGTGTAGAGCTTGAGACCTCAGAATTCTGTTTCACATGCCCAGCCATCTTAAAAGAGCAGGTTTTGTTCCAAAAGTTCATTCCTAAGGCAATTGCTAGAAACTTGGGATACATTTTTCTGTAGGGAAAAAAAGAACGAAATGGTGGTTTAGTTCCCAGGCGAGCCCACAAAAGCCTTTTAGTGTTCACTGTACTTGAAACCATACTACTTAATACTAAAGCATTTTCAGCATTAATTAAGCCTTCTGAAGCTGGACCCTCTCCCCTATGTAACATTTTAGGTCATTTACTATTAACATGAGCATTAGTGGGCCCCATTTGCCTTAGTCATGTTACCTTCTACTTTGCTAGCCTGTCCATGTTTTATGAAAGAAATTTTAACCTTTGTGCCTTTAAGATTTCATCTTGTGTGTTATAAATGAGACAGTGGTGTGGAGAGTGGGAAAAACCTTGAACTCGGAGCTGGAAGAGGCCCAGGCTCCAATCTGGGCCTACCCACTGATTTGCTGAGTAACTTTGAGTTGCTCTCATTGAACTTTGGATATCTAAAGTTCCTCTTGGTTATAAAATCCTGTTTTCTCACAACAGGAAAACATATATTTCATTGTTTAATGAATGTCCTCAAATGGCCACCTCCAATTTCTTTTTGAAGAAATGGCTGGTACACAAATAGTGTGAGGAACTCGACAAGTTCCCACATACAGTGCTGAGCAGTTACACATTCAATATCAGTGTTGATTTTGATCTGCTATGTTTCTTGATGAGTTGAAAGAGATTTTGTCCTAGAACTTTTGGTCCAGATAAGATTCCTATGTTCTTGGCCAACTTATCTTCCATATAATTATGTAAATCACTTTTTTCTTTTTAACTCTTAAGGATAAAAATGGTGACTATGGTTTGTTGCTTATGAAATATAAGTGCCCTTAGGGAATGAAATGAGTTTGCAGGAGAGAGCAGAGCTGAAAGAGTGTGGGATCAAAAACAATTTTAAATGTTAAATGCAAAGCTATTTTCAGTATCCTGCCGAAAGAAAAAAAAATTAAAAAGGCTTTAGAGAGAGAAGAGGTTTCTGCTCCAAAGGAGAAGAGAGTCTCAGATTTTGCAGTGGTGAAAACTCCTGATCCTTTAACTACCTACCACCCCTCTCTTCCTCCTTTCCCACCTCTGAGTTTTGTTTTTGGCATCATGTGCCACATTTTCCATTTAAGAAGTTTGATATTTAAACAACGCTAGTCTCAGAGCTCAGCTGGACTTAGGGTGTTAGGGACTTAGAATTCAGATGATGTAGGGTACAGGGTGCTATGTTGCAAACCTCCCCAGCAGATTCTAGAGTGAAGGCGCCTCATTGGGAGTGACAGAACACTTTTAGCGCTGTCTTTCTTTGCTCACTTGTGAATGGTGCCTTCCATTTTCCCCTTCTTCCTTATTTAAAGGTATTACGAGAAGTTGGTGCTAAAAGTTGTGGCTCTGTGGGTTTTACTTTGAAGCTAGAGGATAGCGTTATACCTAGCTTTCCTTCTTAGATGCTAGAATATGAGAAGGAATTTTGTCTGTTTCATTCTTTGCTGTAGCCCCAGCAACTAAGACATTATCTGCACAGTAGTCACTCAGTAAATATTTGTTGAGCAAGTGAATTCAGTTTGAGAAAAATGCAGCTTTCCTTCATTCTTTATGGCAGGGTTATGCACTTGGTCTTACAAGGAATTTTGGAATTTAGATTACCATATCCTGTTGAAATCTGTATATATTTTTATTCTTCAGGTTGGTCAGGTATCATATCTTTTATTGATGATCAAGACTTAACTAACTGTGGCTGTCCCTGCCCTGTTGATGTTCATCTTTATGTTATCTTTAATTGGCTCCAAAGTACAGCCACTCAGTAACTGACCCACCTCAACTAGAAGAGAACTCACTGCATGTTTCTCTAGGTGTAGTACTACAGATCTCTTAATTCAGTCAACAGGGATCTGAAGGGTCATATAACAGCATCATGCTAGACCCCAAGGAAGAGGAGAAATAATTGTTATGGCCAGGGGGCCTGTAGTGTCATCTACTGGTAGAAGACAATTCAAGGCCACATACAATGCCCGTGAAATGGTATAGACCATATATAGTTGCTACAGGAATTCAGATACTAGAGTGGTCTTTGTGAATTGTGGTGGTAGGGAGCAAGGCTTTGTGGAAGTGATCAAGTTTAATTCAGACATTTGAGGATGAGTAGGGTTTAAATCACAGACTTGGGTAGCAGTGGTATTTCCAGAGAGTGGAATAGTAGGACATAGCACAATTAAAAGCTCAAAGGTGGGAATGATCAGTTTTTATTCAGAGATGCAGAGACTTGCCTAAAATGAAGGGATCTTAAGTCATGGTGGGAATTTAAGTCTGGAAGATCACTGAAGGTCTAAACCTAAAATAAAGCATGTCATTTCAGATGATAATAATTGCTAACGTACATAGAATTTTATGATGTTCTTAGCATTTCACATCTGTTATCTCACTTAATTCTATAAAATCCTATGGAGTATGTACTGTTTTCAGTACATTTCAGAGATGAAGAAATTGAGTCATCCAATAACCTGCTTAAGATCACATAGCTAATAAGTGGTGACATAGGTAATAAGTGGTGAATCCAGGCTTAAAACAAAGCCATGGAGGCTCTCGATCATTGTCCTTGGGGGCGGTCTCCCATCGTCCTCCAGATACAGGATTTGGGTTTGAGGTGGGTTTTTTTTTTTAATGAATATAACATTTATTTAACACGCGTACAGTATCATTACATTTGGAAAAATTGGAAATAATCTATGAATGTAACAGGAAAGAATTTGATAAGTTATGGCACATCGATTCACTGGAATGTGATGTGAATGGGGTTTTTGTTTTATTTTAAAGATTTTTTTATTTATTTATGCATACAAGAACTGGGGTACAGGCCAGAGGTGCGGGAGGGTGAGAGGATTCACCAGAGACATAGTGGGGAACACAACAGGCAGACGGACCGAAAACACTGCAGAGGGGAGCAGTGGGTGAGACAGGAGAGGTCTGCCACACCATGTGGGTATCTCCCTGGCCAGCCTGGAATGGAACCTGCGCTGCAGAACAGCTTCACAGTGCAGCCCTCAACCCGCTGCGTCACCGGGGAGACCTTTGAATTAGGGTTTTGAGTCCTGAGCTGGAAGCAGATAAGGCTCTATTCAGCACACTCAGTGAAGTGGCAAGTCAGTTTACCCAGTAAGGTAGACACTGGTCATCGGGGAAGCCATTGAAGTTGTTTTTATTATGATGATGATTGTTATTTTAATGATGTGAAATGACTTTCCTGAAGCATTTGTCTAGTTTACGTATTCCAGTTGGATTAGTGCAGAGAGGGATGAACTGCAGTAGAGACCTGATAGGAGGCTACAAACTGAATACAGACATAGGGTGAGAGAGGGAGCCAGAGTTGGGAATTAATCATCAATTACAGTAATTAGTGTGACTGTTTTCAGTCACCCTTTAGATTTCTTGAGTATGTGGAACATCTGCCTGTGTCAGTGGCTTTCAAGTATGTGAATCTGCACTGTACTTTGACGGAGGTACCCTGATTAACGAGTTCTCTAGCAGCAAAGAGCACTGTTATGGAGGTCAAATATTTAAAACTAAATACATTTTCTGCAAAGAACACTGGATTGGAAACCAGATAACCTGCATTCTGGACTGCTTCCACTATTTATGCACCCAGTAGCCTAAGCCAAATCACTTATGTCTCACATTTGCTGGTTCCGTAGCTGTGAAATAGGTGTAACAACTCTTGTCCAGCCCCTCACAATGTGGTGCTGCTGCTGCAGTAAAAGAATAGGGCTTTGAGAAAAGTTGCTCCCTGGTTATTTGTAGTGACTTTGTTTTAACAGTGAAGTTGTCATGGCTTTACATGCAGGAAGCATGGAAGGAAATTCTCCCTCTTCCAGGGTTCAGTTAGGGATGTGGCGCTGTCCACCTCATGGGTGCTGACAGTCTGCACTTGCTGCTTAGGGTCGTATTTTAAAGGTGATGATGTATTTCATTCTTAGATATGGGGTTCCTATAGCCTGGACAAGGGTGAAAGAGCTAGGTATAAATATTTAAGTAAATCTGTTCTCCTCTGCATACCTCTGAGGATACTGATGGCAGCTGTGAACCAGAAAAACAGGTGTCAGGATCCAGCCCACTGGCCATTTGGGCATCCTTGGATGTTTCACCTATCTGGGAGAATTAGGCAGAAATCCAGAAGAATCTTGATTAGCCTGGGGATTAATAGATAAGCCAGTGTACTGTGTAGATAATACCTGGTTACAGGGCCTGGAGCAAAGGCTTGACAAGAGGGACTGAAGACCTGCCAAATCATTATTTTTGTTAGTATTGCACGATAAATTTATTATTACTTGTAACAATACTTATAATAATGTAGGTGAAAAAATATAAACAATACAATTACTTATAATAATAATAAAAGTAGTACCTGATTATGGAATATTTACTATCTGCCAAGAAGTGTGCTAAGTGCTTGTATGCTTTTTCCCATGTAATGTTCACAATAGCTCTGTGGGGTGGCCACTGTTCCTCCCACTTTCTAGTTAGGGACACTGAGTTCCAAAGGTGCCTCAGATGAGCCACAAAAAGCTGTGGTTGAAACCCAGGACAGTCTCACCCCAAGGCCTGTACTCTTCATTCTGATGTCTGCTTCCTTTTCCTGGCACCCTGAACTGCTTCTCCTCTCTGGCGTTGAGGTATCTGAAAGTACAGTGGGTCTTAGGAAGGCATGTTTTGGTTGACAGACATGTTACCACACAGTGACCTCAGTTCACTGCAACTCTCCCCTCTTCACAGCCTATGGCTGACATCTAGCAGCTCTTCCAGCTGCTCTGAGGCTCCTGAGCAAATAGATGCCCATGTCGAATGTAGCAGATTGACTAACTCTTGCCAGAAATGCATGTGGGGATATTTTAAAGGGAATTTTTTTAGAAAAAAGAGAAAAAGGAACAGCAAAAGAAATTGCTCTAGGTTGGTTTATCCAAAAGTGGCTGGGTAGCGTGCGGTCTGCTCAGTTTTCATGTTGATGCTCATTGAAATCTCCCCACAAAAATCTTTCCAAATGTATGACCTTGTAACACATTTAACCCTCATGTGTGATTTAAAAAGTTGTTTCTATATGCATTGCCTTGTATAGTCTTCATCAGAACCCTATAAGAAGAGGGGCTAAAGATGTCTCTTTTGGGGGCTGGGCAATAGCCTAGAAAGTTCCAGCATTGTTGCTCAGTGGCAGAACCAGGACATCCACACTGCTTTCTTGACTCTGACTTGTACTCTCTTTCCAAGTTTCTCTGTGCTTTCTATCTTGAAGATGTTCTTAAAATGTTTTGATTTATTGCAGTCAGAAGTCAACCAGAATTATTAAAATGGAGCATCTTGTGCTGTACACTGTTACTGAATCAGAATAAATGAAAGGTCACATGATTGGTTGTTGCATTGTGTGTAATTGATCTGTACTTACTTTATATGGTACAGAACACACACATATCTGTTGTGTTAGATTTTTGGAGCAATCACTCTTTTAGCTTGAAAAGTCCCAAGGCTTCTAATAGATGATAAAATGTGGAGTTTATATACTATCTGACCATAGAATTCTTGGTTAGGAACACAAGCTCCTATTATCACGTTGTTTCCATGGAGGAATTAACCTTGGCTCACATCGTTTTAGCTCTTAGTGCCTTTTTTAGGAATGAAGTGAACCGATGTCAGAGCGAGGACTGGTCATGCTTATCACTTAGATCACTCTCCCCAACATTACTGCAGGAGGCTGAATGGCTTTTCTGGGCCCTCTCAATTCTTCCTGTGACCTGAACATAAGTCATCTTTGAAATCCTGGCAATTTCATTTTGTAAGTTTTCCATGAAATAAATGTGAATAGAACACTTTCTTACATAGTTTTGAACATCTGCTGAAAGTATTTATGGTGGCAAGGGGTTTTATGATGAAAATGTAGAGCTGGTCTCACTCAACCTGCTTATATTAGTTGGGACACAGAACAACTTCCCATATTAAAGACATTCACAGAGGGCCTTCCTGGTGGTGCAGGCAGTTGAGCGCAGCGCTGTGAAGCTGTCTGCAGCCTCTGTAGTGTGGGTTTGATCCTGGCTGGCCACAGATACCCACATGGTGTGGCAGACCTCTCCAATCTCGCTCGCTGCTCCCCTCAGCAGTATATTTCAGTCAGTCTGCCTGTTCTGCTCCCCACTTTGTCTCTGGTGAATCCCCTCACCCTCCCGCACATTTGACCTGTACCCCGGTTCTTGAATGCATGAATAAATAAATCTTTCTTTTTTTTTTTAAAGACATTCACAGACACAGTGTCTGAAACCATGTAGCAGTTGATTCTTCTCTCATTACCAGTCCAGAATAGAGAGTGATCCAGGCTTCCTGTCCTCAATTTGTGGTTTCTACTTGGTGGGTGAAAGTGGAAGTTTCCATTTTTACAATCTCCCAGTGGAAAGAAATGAGGAAGGGGGCACACATACATTCTTTTAAGAGGCAAGACCTGAAACTAATACAATCTTTTATCCCATATGACTACATATAGCTGCAAAGGAAGCCAGGAAATATCATTAGTTGGGAGGCCATGAAATCTCCATTATTAAGGGTGAGATTGAGCATTGGGGGAGCTAGCAGTCTGCTGCATCATGGTACAGCAGGGGGTAAATAGAGTGTGAAGTTGGTGCCAGGAGAGCTGGAAAGAGGGTCTAGATTCTGGTATACAGAAACCAAGGACATACACAGCCACTTAGAGGTCAGGACAAGTCATTGTGCAGACACTAGGCAGCCAGGTAGAGCCCAGGTGCTGGAGGAAATATGAATGATCCAGAAGACTTCAATTATCAGTAAGAGGAAAGTTACCAATGTGAGTAGTACAGTAAAAAGCACTGGCTTAGGAGTCTGACTACCCGCTCTTGAGTCTAGCCTTATTTCATAATCTGGAGCAAAATATTCCAATGAATATTCACTTTATTATCTTGAATATGGAAATGATGATCTTTTCTGTCTCCTGTGCTTAGGTGAGGATGATGCCTGGGGAAGTATTCTGCAAACTGCAGCTGCATGAAAATAGGCAGAGCATCTGTGTCCCCAGTACCCAATCTAGTGCCTGGCATGGACACTTTCGTTAAGTGACATTGACTAAAGTATTATGAGAGTGTGAGAGGTGGGAAAAAAAATGCATTGTACTAAGGAAATCTCAGTCCTCACTGGTCATCTCTACCAGGCTGAAACTTTCTTCCACTATCTACTGGCCAAGACTTTGGGCCCTCATGTAAAACCAGGTACCCCACCAAGACATGAGGTAGCTCCTGACCAGGTAGCGCAAGACATGTTATATCTCCCTGCCTCCACTGTTCAGGTGACAGTGAATATAGTAGAGCTGAAGATAAGGCTTTCATATGGATGGTCTGGTCCATTAATGCGAACTGTTATTTTTAAATTATTTCATCCACCTGTAGATTAGAAGATGAAACCTTCCCAAAGCCACTAAGACTTGATTTCTTCCTTCAAAATAATAAGATGCAGTTAAACTCTTTTGTTGACTTGAAAACAATGTGACTCATTTAAAACATCAGATACTTACTGAAAATATGATATATGCAAGGGGATCAAAGAGGAGCTCAGTGTGTCTTATCTTCTGGGCCATTTCTGTCCAAGCAACAGCATTTTTTTCTTTTGTTGGGTAAATGGGGCCTCAGTGGAATAATCAGTTTGCTTGCTTGTTTGTTTTCACTCCACAAAGGGTTTCTTTTATTCCTTTTGTTATTTGTTAGTTTGCTAAGGTGGACTTCAGAAGGGTATTTTTAGTGAACTTGATTGGGAAAAAACAGGGATTGAAACTATATTCATAGTATGCTCCTGATTCTGTTAAAATTTCATGCATAGAAGGAGGGAAACACACCTGGGTCTCATATTGTGGAACCAAAGGTGATTTTTAGTCTCATCTTCTTCTCTCTGAGTTCTTCTTCTCTTTCTTCTTCTCCTTCTCCTCCTCCTCCGTTGCCTTCTCCTTCTTCCTCTTTTTTTTAAACAATGAGTATGTATTGCTTTCATTGTCATAAAGGACCAGTTAAAAATTAATAACTCTCTGGCCAAATCAAGATTCTTTATTTCTGGCAGCCTAATCTGGGTCTTAAACCCTTGTATGAACTCAGATCTATCCAGATTATTTTCTGATTGAGGCATTAAGGAACTGAACTGTTTTAAGGAGGATGTTTTTCTTCTGAAAGCCAACACAGAAAGCTAAGGGCTTATAATGTGTTAAGGAAGATGTCCTGAGTAGCTCTCATCCTATACTTTGACTAGCTTTTATTATAGTCACTTCGGGAAATGAATTTGTAGGTTTCCCGTTCACTGTGACAGTTTCCTGCTTTATTCTAGATGTGTATGTCCCACAGGTACCAGACTCTCTCAGCCTGGGATTGGTAACCCTGTCCTTTGTTCTCTCGGGCTCCTTCCACTTCTCGTGTTCTCTGCATCCCCTACATCTGTTCGTAACTTTGTAGATTTAGTTGTAGTTTCTCCTCCAGCACATTTTTAAAGATTGAAGAGAGCTAATTGTTTTCCTTTATCTTTAGAAGTCTTCCCTTTCTTCTTGCCATTGCTCAGGTGAGCAGTCTAGTCAGTGTTCCTAGGATGGGAGGCTAGGGTGGGGTTGCTGAGCTGGCTACAGAACCTCAGGGAAGACCACCAGCATGGCTCTTGGAAATGACTGCTTGGTGTTTGAAGCCACACAGTCCGTGAAGCATGCATTCATCTGTAGAGATCCTGCATTGTGGTGGCTGCTGTTGAGGTGAATGCTGGGGCACAGGGCAAGGCCCACCAGCCTCGGACTCTGCTCACATGGAGCTTTCATTCCAGGAGAGGGAAAGAGTTCACAGGGCATTAAGCAAAGAAGGTAATTCCAGATTGTAAGAATAGCTCCAGAGGTGGTTAACACATGCCGATTAGCAGTGGAGCAGGTCATGTTCAGTGTTAAGATGTTCCCAATGCCTGGCTCCTTCCATGCCGCAGTGCTTCCTGGTGGGGGGGGAGGAATGAGATTGAGAAGCCCTTCTGCTGAAGCTGAGCCACTGCTCCCGTTCCATCAGCCTGGGCCAGGCCAGGGCCTGCAGGCGGAGAGAGCAAAAGCTGAGGGCAGGAGTGAGGGGCTGGCTCCTTGGTCAAGCCCCTTGCCCTTCTCTGGAAGGCACTGGGTGTACCTCCCTCTCTTCTGAAGAGTGATGAGCCAGTTTGCATATGGGTCCAGATTTGTACATGCTGCAGCTTGTTCTGAAGGGAAAACTTGCATTTTCTCTCTTCCTTTTAATTTTTAATGAGGTGCTACTCCTATGCTTATAGCAGCACTATTTACAATAGCTAAGCTTTGGAAACAACCCAAATGCCCAAAAATAGATGACTGGATCAAGAAGATGTGGTACATATACACTATGGAATATTACTCAGCAATCAAAAAAGATAAACTCATGCAATTTGCAGCAACATGGATGGAGCTGGAAGGGATCATGCTCAGCAAAATAAGCCAGAAAGAAAAAGAAAAATACCGGATGGTCTCACTCATAGCAGGAATCTAGAAAACCTAAATAAGGGACCAGGAAAAAGAACAACTATAAGAAAGAAAAAATCAAAATCAACAAACGACTATAAACCGGAGACACACTATGGTGGGGGGCAGGGAAAGGAGGGATTGGGGCCAAAATAAGGGAGGTGCAATTGTATGGGAGTATAAAAATAAAAAATAAATTTAAAAAAATTTTTAATGAGGTGCTAAACCTCATTGTCCCTTCAGGAGGGTGTTGGACTATTATCTTCAGGGAACTGGTTTTAATTAGCCCCTTCCTATTCCCCATCTCACAGCCACCTCAAACCTTTTCCTGGTAGCTCTGAGTCTGCCTTGTTTTTAGCATATTTTACTGTGCTTTTGCCCTTTCTGCAACTCTTGATGTCTAGCACTCATGGCATCTTTTTGTATCACTATCTGCGTGAGTTTTGACTCCCCAGAAAAGCTTGAAGTTGGGCAAATGTAAGTGATTCAACTGAGCATCCTTGTTGAGTCCTCTTTTGTATTATACTTCTGTCAGGGCTGGGCTGTTGGTCCTGCTCTTTCTGTCCCTTCTTTCTGAAAACCAGGCCAAACAGGACTGTCACTCCCATGGAGACTCAGCCCTTCCTCCTACAGATGTTAATGACTGCCCTTTCCTGGCCCTTCTCCTCCCATCTTCCTTTGCAAAGAACAGAGCTTTTGAAGCTTGTCTCACACAGGTTTGATGCCCTATAGAAAACTTCAAGTGACTGCCGCCTGAGGGGTCTGGGTGGGGACTCACTTGGCTTCCAGAACTCCCTCACTCCTCTCCCACCCACCAGCTGTGACTTTTAAGCAGAGAATAGTTATTTATGTAATGATCATTCAACGCCTTGCCAGGGCCTACTAGGAAGACTCTGTTACTAACTCAATTTTTCTTGGGTGGGAGGAGCTGGTTACTATTCTCTCTCTTTTTTTTTTTTTTATTTTTTTTGGTATTGTTACCATTCCTTTAAAAGTGTATTGTATGCATGCGTGTGTATGTCTGTGTGTATATTTATGTATCTCCTTTAGCAACAACAAGGACTTTGGAATGAGTATGGCCCTCAGAGGATGTGGGTTTCAACCCTGGGACTGGTAGTGATCCTTTGAGAAATATATCCCTTTGTTCTAGATTGTCCCACTCGCCCAAGCTCATACACATTTCCTTTCCGCTTTAGTTTCCGTTTTCCCCAGTTTTCATGAAAACATGAGGGTCCACTCTATTCACAGTTCCGAGAAGAAAGCAGACATTGGCTCCACTCCCTGAATTCATGGACTGGTGGGCTTTTCATTGCCTGTGGCTATGTAGGCCTTAAGCCATTCTTCAGTTGACTGCTCTGAGAGTGTTGTCAGGAGCTTAAGGGACTCAGAGGGCCAAGGCTCCCGTTTGGAGTGCACCTGTTACAGTGTCACAGCCCAGCTATAGCTGCAGCCTTCAGGTGAAGGGCATCCAGTTTGCTCTTGAGTAAACAATTTTATTTAAAAACTACTCAACTCAAAAGTTGCCCCTAGGTGATTTGAAGACTTCCCTCTGCCCCACTGTGTTTTGATTGGTTAATATAGTGCCCTGGCCTTGGTCTGATGGCCACACCTGACTGGCAGTCACCATGGTACCCCTCCACTAAGGAGGCAAGCAAGAAACAGTTTTGAGACAGGACAGGTCTGGATGAGACTGTGGGGCTGTGGGGTGGGGAGTCATCTATTCATTTAGCATCAGCTGAGGGTCTGCTGTGCACCTGGCATGACGGGAAGCCACTAGAGTGTTGAGAGCAGAAAAATAATATCTGATTTATATTGTCAAAGGTTCTTCTGGCTGGCTGTGGACTGAAGTGGGGATGATAAATGTGGAGCAGGGAAATGTTAGGAGGTGGTTCTGGCCAAGGCTTGTCTGAGCCACGGGCTTGGGCACTGCTAGTGGGCATCCTTGTGAGAGTGGACAGGGCACAGGCAGACCTTCCTGCCTGTTGCTGCCATTTGAGCTGCCCATCCCCAAGTGTGCCGGACTCTGCCAAGTTCTTGCTCTGTGGCCTGTGGTGCTCATCCTGGAATGTTCTCTGGTGAACATCCTATAATGTTCTCTTTCCTTGTCTCCCAACCCTGGAAGTTCTTACTGCATAGCCGAGTGGCCTCAGGCAGGTTATCAGATCTTTCTTGAGCTTCAGTCTCTTCGTCCACGAAAGAGTGGCTACTGAGCCTGCCTTGTGCGAATGTGAAGATATTATGGGATGCAGTTGAGTGTGATCATCGTGGTCACCTCTGAAGCAGTCTCCTCCTTCCAGCCTTGCCCTGCTACTGTGTGTCCTCTGACCGGTGATTCCATGAAGAGGGGCGTGAATGAAGTCATGCCTCTGGCTTTACTAATCTCAGAAGAAAAACCAGGTCCTTAGCATGGCCCAAAAGGCTTCTCCGTGTTTCTCTGACCTCATCTCCCACCCCAGGGCCTGGTGTATATTGAGCAGGAGCTCACTGTGGTGCCCATGAGTGGCACCCCGAGTTATGCAGTGCACAGCTCGTGCGGATGTACACGCTGATCTTGCCTGCCCCTCTCTTGCTCCACTTCAGCCACTCTAGAACCCTCACTGCTCTTCAGACATGCCAGGTGTGCTTCCCTGTGCCTTCCTGCTGACTGCCCTCTGCCTCAGATGCTTTCCCCCCAGATAGCTGTAGGATTTGTGCATGTGCCCGCTTCTCGTCTTTTCTCAAATGTCACCATGCTTAAAGTTGTACCACCAACTCTACTGCCCTCCAGAGTTTCCCTCTTTCCCTTTTCTGCAGTATTTTTCCTTTAATCACTTATCACTCTCTGATGTATTTATACATTTTATTAATTTGGTATATGGTTTATCTTTTTTTTTAATAGAATGTTAGCTCTGAGGGCAGAGAATAGTGTGTATTTTGTTCACTGCTTTATTTCCAGTGCTTAAAATAGTGTCCAGCAGGTGGTGGGGGCTCAGAAATGAATGGATGGATTGCGGTAAAGCAAGTGCAAGTCTGTGGTACTGTGCTAGCACGTGGTGAGCACCCAATAAAAGACTTTCATCACTTTTATTGTTAATTGCCCTCAGGAACCAGCTCAGATTTGGTTTTCTCTGAGCCCTTCCCCAGCTGCTTCTCAGGGCGATTGAATCCTGGGCACGTCTTCTCCTTGCTGCTCTTCCCCCTGCACCTTCTCTCCTTTGCCGCCTCTCTTCCTGTGGCATTGTGGCAGCAGGACGGCACAGATCAGGAGTCTTTGTAACCCGAGCAGACGGGTAAAGGAGAGTCCTGGAGCCCTTGGTGGCTTTTTCAGGGTTTTATTGGGATTTTACCAGGTACATGGCTGGCAGGCCTCCCAGCCCCCAGCGAATCTTCACTCTTTCTGGGCTCTCCGGCCTTCTCTTGTTCTCTTCCTGCTCTTTCTCGTTCTCTTCATGCTCTTTCTCTTCTCCTGGTTCTGTTCTCCTGAAGCTGTCTGTAGGGTAAGGTAAAAAGTATCAGGCTTTTCAGGCCTCCCCTGGGGGCGCAGTGGTTGAGTGCTGGGCTGCGAAGCTGCCCGCAGCCTCTGCAGTGCCGGTTCGATCCCCTGCTGCTCCCCGGCCACCAGAGGAGGGTCCCACATGGCGCGCAGACCTCTCCTGCCGCCCGCTGCTCCCCTCAGCAGTGTACTTCGGTCCTTCTGCCTGTTCTGCTCCCCGCTCTGGCTCTGGTGAATTCTCTCACCCTCCTGCGCTTCTGACTGTACCCAGTGCTTGTATAAATAAATAAATCTTTAAAAAAAAAAAAGTATCAGGCTTTTCTGCCCTCCCGCCATTAGGATTGATGATGGATCTGTGGTCCTGAATGCATGCCTGATGGTGGGCACCTGGAGTGGGGTGTGGGTAGGCGTAAGTGGGTACACATGGGCTGAGAGACTGGGCTTATAAGGATGGCGTCACAGGGATGCCAGCAGAGAGTGAAGGAGCGAAAGAGAATAGCAGAGCACGAGGAACAGAGCAGCAGAGACCACGAGAGAAGGCCGGAGAGCCCAGAAAGACTGAGGCTTCGCCGGGGCCTGGGAGGCCTGCCAGCCTCCCAACACCCTGGCACCCCTGACAGCCGTGTGCCTAGTCAATCCCAATAAAAGCCTGCAAGAGCCACTGAGGGCTCCAGGACTGTCTCCTCCTTTACCCCCTCTGCTCAAATCATAGATATCCTTCCTGCATCTGTCCCTTCCTGCCCGCTTGTAGGGTAAGGTTAAAAAACATCAGACTTTTCTGCCCTCTCGCCATCAGGATAGATGACGGAACCTGTGGTCCTGAATGCATGCCTGATGGCGGGCACCTGGAGTAGGGTGTGGGCATAGGTAGATGGGATTCACCTGGGCTAAGACTGGGCTTATAAGGGCGCTGTCACGGGGTCGCCAGTAGAACGAATGGAAAAGCAGAGAAGCAGAGAGAACACGAGAGAAGGCCGGAGAGCCCAGAAAGAGTGAAGACTTGCTGGGGGCTGGGAGGCCTGCCACCCTCCAGGCCCCCCAGCACCTCTGCCTGCCTTGTACGTGGTAAATCCCAATTAAATCCTGAAAAAGCCACTGAGAGCTCCAGGACTCCTCCTTTACCCCTTCTGCTCGGATCATAGAGATCCTGCTCTGTGCCCATTCCTGCCACTACACTGCTACACTGCCCTTATAAGCCCAGTCTCAGCCAAGGTGTACCCACGTCTGTATGCCCACACCCCACTCCTGGTGCCTGCCATCAGGCATGCGTTCAGGACCACAGGGATCCATCATGAACCCCAGTGGCGGGAGGGCAGAAAAGCCTGATAATCACCCTACAGGCATTTATCACATCACATTAGCGGAGTTTCATCTCTTTTCCTTATTTGAGTCTGATTTCTGTGGGGCAAAGGCTGGCTTCCTCAGAATTGTATCGTTAAGTGTCCCATGCTTGCCTGTCGGCTTGTAGTGTGAGCTCAGAAAGCTTTCACTGCCGGCAGCCGTGGCAAGTGAGAAGAGTTGTTGGATCCGTCAAAACCCTTACCAGGTGTCCTGCCTCCATTATCACTCTGAATGTTGCACCTCCCAGGTGGTGTCAAGGGAGAGCTTGACAACCAATTAAACGATGGCATTTCGGTGGTATGTTAAGAGCAAGTTTGGGGGAGAGGAAAGCTTGCTGTGCACAGTCCTCTGTGTGACAGCACCTGTGTGACCTGCTTGTACCACATATGAGAGCCTGGCCCTTGGCCTTTTCAGCCCCCAAGGAATTGGGTCATTCATTGCAGCCAGTGGGAGCAACACTGATGTGTTTGGAGAAGACTAGAAGGGGGAAAGAGAGGAAAAGAGGGAAAGAGCTGAGAAGATATAGAGCGTGACTGTTCTGCAACCATCTCAGGGCAGGTGGGTTCACCATTGGTTTAGGCAGCTTAAAAGAGAACCTTGGAGCTGTTAGCATCATCCCCACGCCTTTTTTGATAGTCTGTGGGGGAAAGAAGCCAGCAGGGAGACAGAAGCTTGCCCCCCGCCCCCCATGAATCTCCATAAGCTCTTTCCTCTGGGCTTTCTTTGGGGTTCTGTTGTGGTCTCTTCCTCTCGCAGCCATGGCTCGCCCTCTCATAGCCATTTTCCGCTGTGCCCGGCTCTGTGTGTGAGGCCGCCCTTACAGCGTCAGCTTCCAGGCCCAGGTGTGCCCACTTACGCATGCCCACGCCATGCTCCACGCCATGCTCACAGGCGTGCATGCCCCACGCCCACACTCCTAAGTATTCAAGGCCGCAGGTGATAGCCACAGAGGCCAGTGGCGTAAAATCCTGACCAACCTTCATTCACCCTCTGGTGGCTTCTAGAGGAGACATATGGAGCAGAAGAGCCGCCCCCGTCCAATTTGGGGAGTGTGAGTGACTTGGGAAGCTCAGTTAAGTTAGTGGTTTGAGCTGTGACCTTAAATGCCAGAGTGATGAGTTTGGCTTCTTATATTTAGCAGGAACGGTCCAAATCGGGGATTCTGATGGTGTAGGGGTGGGACTCAGAAGCAGGAGAGGTGGGGAGGATCTCTGGAGACATTCTTCTCCTTTCCAGGGATGGAGCTATCTTGTGGGACCTACAGGTGACACATCAGTGCCAGAAATGGTGCCCTTAGGGACCAGCATTGGCACCCACAGGGCAGCCGAGCTTTAGCCGAGCCAACAAAGTGCAGGGTTCGGAGGCATTAGAGGCTGTGATTTGGCATGGACTGAGGTGCAGGAGCTGGCTTTTTCGCCGTGGGGGCAACTGTTGGTGTCCTGGGGTTGCCGGTATTTTCCTGTCCTGCTCTGGGTGGACTCATCTATTCATGAACTCCTGTTTCTCTGACATTATCTGGCAACACTTTGTTTGGAGCCAGTGGGTCTAATTCTGTCAGTCTTTCACCAGAGCTTTTAAACCCAGAGGCAGGCAAACTCAGGTTTAAGTGGCATCTTGGCCCATAACTCTCCGTGTGACCTTGGCCAAGAGGCTCGTTCTCTTGAGGGTTCACTTTGCCTGCCAGGTTAGCAGCAAGCAAGCTAAATCCCAGGGTTCTAGGCTAGAACCTCTTAAATCTCTCCTCCCTTGGGTCAGGATTAGCCTTAGGTGCCGGGGAAGGGCTGAGCCTTCAGGTGGATGTGGGAAGGAGAAGGCTTGACATTGAGTATCTTAGGGGTCTGAAAATTGCTCTCATTCAAGGGAGTTTAGAGTCATTCAGCAAAACGAGGGAGAGTTCTGTTCCCATTCCCAGTCCCTGCTCGGGGATGGGGTTCCTGAAAGGACCATGATGTCCTAAAGCCTTCTCCCATTCTGCATTCCTGCACAGGACCCTTGCCTCATGTCCAGGCTTATTTTCCTGTGGCTGCCACCATTGTCTCTGCCCGTTTACTGAGATTTCCTCTTAGCTCTCTCCTAACTTTCCTCGTATCTGACATCAAATCCTGCGCCTAATCTGCCTGCGTAACCTTGATGACATAAACACTTGTAATCTTACAGGTTTGCCGTCCCTTTACTCTTAAGATTATACCCTCAACCTTTTTCTAGGTGACTGTAGTTTTTCATCATGCTCATTTCAGATGGCTGCATAATATTTTATCAAGGGACCGTCTTCAATTAGCCATGAGCTTGTTATGGGGCATTTAGATTGCTTCTAATTTTTGCTTCTTCAGCTAACGCTGCATTCAGCTATCTTTGTGTATTACAGGATCATTTCATTAGGTTGGCATTTATCAAGCAAATGGCAATGGCCCAAGATTAGATAGAGAGTCAGAATTTCTTTTTTTCAAAAAGAATGTCATGAGAATATATTGAAATTTTACTTTAAGTGCTAGGAACGTCTTTGTCGTGTTTTCCATGAATGAAGAAACAGGTAATGGTGGTGCGAAATTAGATGTTAGCGAAACGCTGTGTGTTTACAAGCATTGCGTGACTTGTTTGTTCCTCAGTGTGGAGGTGAGCCAGTACATTCTCTTCAGGAGCAACCTACCTGCTCTAATGGAGGAATTCTGTATCCTAGTGTCTTTGACATCTTGATGAAATGAACAACAAAATAGTTATCTTAAGACTGTTTGTGAGAAATGCCCTAAAACAAGGAAAAGTAAACAGAGTTTCTGAGGAAAAAACATATCTCCCTAAGCCAGAGCCAGGATGCAAATTTGCTGAAAGGATTTGGCATTTTATTGGCCATTAGGAAATGACTAGAAGGAAACCGAGCAAACATCACTGGCTTGATCCCCAGTGCACTTTTGAGCCTGACATGTGTGCTGGCCTTTGGGTGACTGAACGCTTCCGCTGTCCTGCTGATCTGTTGTTGCTTCAGCCTCTGATGATTAGTATGTAGACCCAGGCTATGGACGGTCACATTTCAGCTTAATCCAGCAAATGTTTACTCTTCAGTGTATAAGGTTGCAGGGAATAAAAATGTGAGGAGCAAAAGCCCAGTGAATCCTCATTTCCGAGAAGTCGTGAGCTGGGAGTGAAAAGGATAAAAGAAGTCCAAAATTGATGATTATTCAAGGGATTTTGAAAAGCAGGCCCCTGGAGAAGTGAGCCCCAGGAATGGGGGGAATTACAAGTCTTGGGTGACTTGGGTGGTGGTTGGAGGGTGGCAGATCAAGAAAGGTGTTGTGGAGTGTTTGCTTTTGTCAATACCTGAAGGACAAGCTAAGATGGAGGCTGATCATTCACAGCACAGGTGA
Organism: Talpa occidentalis; assembly: GCF_014898055.3. NCBI lineage: Eukaryota > Metazoa > Chordata > Mammalia > Eulipotyphla > Talpidae > Talpa > Talpa occidentalis. The sequence continues at coordinate 29,158,617 of NW_023603184.1, forward strand.
AAGGCCTGTGTAGAGGTGGGAGCTCCCTGCTCATGTGCTAATGGTCCTAACTGACACTTTATGGAGTGTATGGGTCACAGGTGTCTGAGAGCATTTATGATTTAACTCGTTTAATTCCTTCAGTGACCCACATAAGGTAATGTCATTTTCTCCACTTTACAGATGAGGAAACAGACATAAAGCAGCTAGTTAACTGCCCCAGAGCTCACTGCTGTAGGGATTAGACCTAGTAGGTCTGACTCCAGATGCCTTAGTTCTAACTACAAGGCTGTCTTGACTCTGATGTAGGGGAAGAACAGGTACTAGAACCAGAATGGTGGGCAGGCATTTCAGAGACAACAGTATTTGAGAGACTTGGAGCACCAGCGTTTAGGGGTGCAGAGGTATAAGAGGGACAAGAGATGGAGATGAGAGGGATTGCAGAGGTGGGGGAAGGGGAAGTTTGATGGAGCCATGAGAGACCACAGGGAGAGAGAATTTCAAATTTCAAATGGGGGAGGGGGCATCAACAAGGCCCATTGCAGCAGAAAGTTCCAGGAGGTGAGATCTGAGCCAAGGAGCAAGCTGAGGGCATCTGCAGAGGGGTGAGGGTGACAGGCGTCAGGAACTGCTGCCTGGGCTCTGGCACTCACCCCCTCTGGGGGTGTTGTGAAGGCTGTAAAGCAGGCACAGCACCGGGTGTCAATGTGCCCTCATAATGGTGGAGAGAGGCGAGCATGACCCAGAGGGACAGGTAAGAGCTGGCACTGCTAATTTGGCAAAGCCAGTGGCTTTTCTGCAGCCTAATGTTTTTTGAAAGCTGTTTGCTATGCTGAAGCACAAGTGTGACTCCCTCATCTGAATGCCGTAGCAATTGCTATTTTTCCTGGCAAATTGGGCCCATGTGGGCTCTGTGTGTGGTTTATTTGAGTTCCATTTTTATAGCCTTATTACCTTGTCCCCATGATGCAAGAGGCCTCTCTTTTCTCAAGTTTTGCTCTGAAAATTGTTTCTTAAAAGGCACAAAGTGATCCCTTCTCATCTGGGTGGTATGCACCACGGTAGCACTTTTCTGTACATTCTGCACATACTTTTCATCACCACTGACACCAGTTGTCATGTTTTTCTGATTACTGGCAATTTACTGGTAACTTCTAGGTAGCTTTTGAATCACACTTACCTAGGCAGCTGCTGCAGTTTCTTCCAGAAGATTTTGTGCATGTAAATATCCGTTTAGCTCTTTGCTCTTAGAAACGTGGCCCTGTCAGTGATACCCAGTCTGTCCTCTGGCCTGGGGTTAATAGCATAAATAACATTACGGAGCCTGAGCTGTTACCAGCCACTGTGCTAAGGGATTTATATCCATGATCTTCATTATTCCCGTATGCTATAAAGAAGACTTGTTACTCTCCCATTCCCCCCCCCCATTTTACAGATGAAGAAAATAAGTCTTAAAGAGGGAGAATAAATTGTTTTCAATGAATAGCAGCTGGAGGAAACAATGCCGGAAAAGGCCGGAGATAGGAATTGGTATGGAGGGCCTGCTGGGACTCCAGCTAGCCCGGGCACAAGTGAGTAGCTATTGGTTCTGTAACTGGGAAGCACATGTAGGAGTTCACAAAAGGAGGAGGCTCCAGAATGGAAGTTGGTGCTGCCAGTGGTCCTTGCTTCCAATTCTTTGTTTTGCCATTAGTCTTTTCTTCTGCAGAGGCAACAGGGATGGGAGGAGGGGGCTGGAGGGGGATCACTTGCCTATTCCTGTTGGGGCAAGTGGGGTCTTGTGCTTTTCCTTTTATTGAGGTAACACTAGAGTACAATGCTGTATGAATTTTAGATGTACAGTGTCTCACCTCAGCAAGTGTATATTTCACACCACACCACCCACAAAATATCCACCTACCATTCACCACCAAGCTATTCCCTCCTCTGTCATTCTGTTGTCAGAGTCTGAGGCTTGCTTTTGTTTGTATTGTTGTAATTCTCTCAAGGTCCATCCGTCTTGATGACAATAGCAATATTCCAGCTTTTCTGTGCCTGAGCAGTATTCCTTGTGGATGTGTACCACATCTTCTTGATCCACTCATCTGTTGTTGGATGCCTTGTTGTTTTCAGAACTTGGCTCTTGTAAACCGTGCTGCAGTGAACTTGGGTGTGTATCTTTTCAAATTAGTGTTTGGGTAAATATCAGATTGGATCATAATTCTATTTTTTTTTTTTAAGGAACCTCCATACTGTTTTCCAAAGTGAATGCCTTAATTTACATTTCTATCAACAGGCACAGGGGTCATTTTCTCTCCATCCTCACCTTACTGTGTCTTGGCTTTTTGGTAATAGCCATTCTAACCAGTGTGAGGCGAAATCTTATTGTAGTTTTGATCAAATAGGGTATTTTTAAGGAGAGAGGAGCAACTAGGGAAGATGAAAAGGAATATTTATAATGGCTATATCTGTTTTTGAAGAATCTGGGCAATTTAGGGACCCTTTGGAGAGTTTTAAGTAGAATTTGAATTTAGGTTTTATTAAAATCATTCCAGGCACTGTGTGGGTTTGTGGTTAGAAATAAGTAAACGGCAAGTGTTGGGGAGACTACTTAAGAGGCTACCCTGTAATGCCAAGAACTGACGAGACCTCAGCTAGTTAGAGTCCTTAGTTATTTTATTTGTACTTCACCCCCAGCCACAGCATTTGTGAGATGGGCGGAAGAGATGGGGAGGCATAGAATCTAGAGATATTCAGACAAACAGGACTTGGTGACCTGCTGGAATGTGCAGGAAGAAGAGGGGTTTAGGGACGAACCCACCACAACCACTGAGAGGGTAATAGCTAGTCTCTCGAAGGCTCGCTTTATCTTTGGAAACTAGTTATTAAATGGTGGCAGACTTGACAGATCTCATTGCTTCTTGAGAAGTGTGAGTGTTGTTGGCTCTGGTGGCGCCCTCACTGAAAAACAAAGCTCATTGATTGTATTTATCTCCCCTTAAAAAGTTTCCTTTCTCTAAGAAATCAGATAAAAGAGGCAGTTAGGATGACTAGCTGAGACATGGGTGGGAGGACACTGGCCAACCTGCCCCCAATCCCCAATCCTGTCCCCAGGCCTGCTGGTCTACTTTAGGAACATTTACCCCTCTGGCATTGTCCTTCCTGGGAAGGCTGTTTAAGGCCTTTAAGCAAAATATAATTAATTTATATTGTAACACCTGTTCTCCTGTGTTGAAACAAGACTGTGGGTAGAAGTAGGAGTGACACCAAGAGCAGAAGCAGGGAAGCAGGTTACTGTGTAACCCAGGATGGTAATGGGGGCCAGGGGGAGGTTATATTCTGAATTTATGTTGAAGCTAAAAACCAGTTTTGGTGAGGATTGGATGTGGAGTAAGAAGACAAGTAAGGCTTGACAGTAAGAAAGACAAGAAGGCTCCCAAAGCATTTAATCCAGGCAGCTGGAAGAATGTTGTCTTAAACTTCTTTATCTTCTGTAGACTCTGGGAAGAGTGGGTCAGGGTGAAGGTCAGGAGGCTGTGTTGTACATGCTGAGCTGGAGATGTCACATTTGTCTTAGACAAGGCTCTTGTCTTGATATTTTACTTGAAACAGGCAATAGGATATACTAGTGAGGAGTTGGGAGGAAATGTGCAGGCTTGGAGGAAAAATCCGGACATCATCAGCATATAGGTGATGTTTGGATCCCTGAGACTTGGTGAGATCACAGGGAGGGCAATTGAAAGTATACAGAGAAGTGGGCCTCCCCTGTGGCGCAGCAGTTGAGCGCTGGGTTGCGAAGCTGCCCGCAGCCTCTGCAGCGCCGGTTCGATCCCCAGCTGCTCCCCGGCCACCGGAGGAGGGTCCCGCATGGCGCGCAGACCTCTCCTGCCGCCCGCTGCTCCCCTCAGCAGTGTACTTCGGTCCTTCTGCCTGCTCTGCTCCCCGCTCTGGCGAATTCTCTCACCCTCCCGCGCTTCTGGCTGTACCCTATGCGTGTATAAATAAATAAATAAATAAATAAATAAATAAATAAATAAATCTTAAAAAAAAAAAAAAAAGAAAAAAGTATACAGAGGGGAGATGAGAGCAAGGACTGGGCCATGGGTACTCTGACATGAAGAGGCAGGGGATGAGGAAGAACAGCAGTGCAATAGCACCAAGAGTGCTATCCTGGAAGCCAAGAAGAGGGAAAGATTAGCTGGTAGTAAGAGCTGTTACATGAGCCCCGAGACTGGCCCCTGGGATCCAGCCACATGTAGCACAGGCGAAATGCATGTATTTGCACCTAAGTCTAACCTTTCAAGTAAGTCATAGTTCCTTGAAAGAGAATACATTTGTGCAAAAAGAATCATTTCAGATTGATTGAAACAAATCTGAGAAGGATGGAAAAACCAGGGGATTCTAGCCGAAGGGCACAGGACTGTTTCCTTTGGTGAGGTGGGTTGAGGTTGTATTCATTCATGTCCTCATTTGTTCATTCATTCACCCCACAGAAACTTTTCAGTGCCAGGGACTAGTCGGAGTAGGGAGAGAAGAGAGTTACTTTCCAACAGGTATAGGGTTTCATTTTACAGATGAGAAGAGTTCTGGAGTGGATGGTGGTGATGGTTGCCCAATAATATGAATATACTTTATAATGCTGAGCTGTCCTCTTTAAAAAAAATGGCTAAGGTTTTAAATTGTGCTTTATTTTATGACAATTAAAAATTTTTTTTTTAGTTTTGAGGCATGCATGCACTGGTACAGTCAGAAGCGCGGGAGGGTGAGCACCAGAGCCAGAGCGGGAGCAGAGCAGGCAGAAGGACGAAGCACACTGCTGAGGGGAGCAGCGGTGGCAGGAGAGGTCTGCGCACCATGTGGGATCCTCCTCCAGCAGCCGGGGATCGAACTCGCCGCAGAGGCTGTGGGCAGCTTCGCAACCCAGCGCGCTGCGCCACCGGGGAGGCCCTGACAATTAAAAAATTTTGAGGGCCTCCCCTGGTGGCACAGGCGGTTGAGTGCCACGCTGTGAAGCTATCCACAGCCTCTGCAGCACCGGTTCGATCCCAGCCGGCCGGCGAGGGTCCCACATGGCACGGCAGACCTCTCCTGGCTCACCCGCTGCTCCCCTCAGCAGTGTATTTCATCAGTCTGCCTGTTCTGTTCCCCACTCTGTCTCTGGTGAATCCTCTCACCGTCCTGCGCATCTGGCCTGTACCCCAGTTCTTGTATAAATAAATGAATCTTAAAAAAAATTTTTTTTGAGCACAAAAAAAATAACCTTATTGAACCCCACTGTGAACTTGATCTGGGAGCTCATGTTTGAAATTGATGGCATTTCAGTAGTAGGAGATGAGTGGAGAGTAGAGGAACAGATATCCAGTTGGAATAAATGCTGAGAAGGAAGGGTGTGGCCCTGGGTTTTGTTTGTCTGCAATGTGCAGGGTCCGTTGGGGGAGACCATGTGAGCTGAGGCTGCGGAGTCAGGCCAAGCCAGTTGGTGCAGGCCTGGCAGCCTGGCTGTGGATTTGGGCTTGCCTTCTTAGATTCACTGAGCCTCTGAAGGGTTCTGCCAGAGAAGTGTCATTCCAAAGGTGTGCATTTAGAAGATTAATCTCATTAATCCTCCCTGTTAAACTCTTGCCTATTAAAAGCATTGAAGCATGCATTTCTATGGTAAAAACTGTGGTTTAGCAAAATAGTAGATTCCCAGGCTTGTGTTAACACATTGACTGGTTCATTTTCCCATCCATTTTATAAATAGTTATTGAGAACTATCTAAATGCCCATTGTGTTCAAGGCAGTAGAGGTAAGGGAAGGGGTGAATTTAACAGGTCTCTTCTCTTGAAAAGCCTATAGTGTAGGGACCCCCATTCTGAAATAAGAAATTGTGCTACCTGGTACCATGTGTTACTTTAATAGTTTTACCAGAGTTTTACATGGGAGCTGAGAGGAAGGGGTACCCAGCCATCTTGTGACACCAGAGGGACTTCCAGGAAAAGACTGTTCAGTGGATTTAAAGGCTCAGCAGGATTTTCTAGGTAGGAAAACAGAGATAGGCATCCTGGGAAGGCATCAACATTTATTGAAAGTTGTGAATGCAAAGAAAATGTTATAATTATTTTTGAAACTAAACTCTTATTTCATTGACTTTTAGGTGGTGCTGGCTGGTGTGCATGCTTTCGGACCCAAGCTTAACTTTTCAAATGTGGAATCCTAGGCCTTCATTGGTAAGTTGATTTAATGTCTTCTTACCAAATTATGCTGTAAAGGATTGTATTTGGAATGAAGGGCAAGGTAGTGTCTTTAGCTATGTGGAGATCACACTGGGCCTAGAGAAGCTGGCAGTAGTGGCAGATGGGAGAAGTAAACTCACACTGTAGGTTTCTGTGGTACATGCAGAGAGGGAGACTAGACGAGGAGCCCCCAGGGGAGCAAGGGATGGCTGTCCTGGTCTCATGTGGAGGTGGAGCTTTTGCTGTGTTTTAAAGAAAAACTCCAGGGAGAGGTGAAATAAGCTTTTAGGACTTGAGAAAATGATAAGATCTAAGGGAAGTGGACTTGGCAACAGACTCAAGGAACAGAAGCTTCATTGAAAGGAGTTGTGGACAAGAAATTGGGCAGGAACGGCCAGCATCTCATTATCGTGGACCAGGGTCAGCAAAACTTTATTGTATGGATTGACTGATAGGCCATATGTATAGTTCCTAAGCTTCTTAGGCCACATGATTTCCATCACAGCTACTCAGTTTCTACCATGGTAGCATGAAAGCAGCCAAAGATAATATGTAAATGAACAGGTGTGGCTGTGTTCCAGTAAGCTTTATTTACAAAAACAGGTGACAGGCTGGGTTTGGCTGTAGGCGATAGTTTGTCCATTCCTTTTCTAGATCCTGAATGCTGGACTAAGGTACTTGGATTTTGTCCTGAAGGCAGTGGGAAACTATTGAAGTTATTTTGAGCAGTGAAGTGAAATGGAAGAAGCGACATTTTAGGAACATTCATCTCTGGCTGGACAAGAGTCCTGGGGCTGTGCGAATGCAGCGGCAGTGGTCCAGGCTTGGGGTCCTGTGGCTAACAGTGATTAAAGTGGGAACAAAGCACCAGTGGAAGAGATACTGCAAAGGGAGAGCCAAAGGATTTGTAGTTTTTGTAGACTTTAAATACAGGAGCCAAAGAAGATAAAAATTTAAACTTGGTGATTCCCAAATGGCACCCTGACAGAAATGTGGATGCTGGGGTAAAGAGTAGAGTTGATGTGCCTGGTTTCAGATGCACTGAATTTGAGGTGACAGTGGTACATTTACAGGAAATGCCCAGTAGACAGCTGGAAATGCAGAGTTGAAGCCTGGACTGAGAAGGGTGGCTCTGGAGATGGAAAAGGGACACACCACCATAGGATTAACTGCGTTTTTCCTGTGTGAGCCTTGGGGAGTGTGCCTGATTCTAGGGTGGAATGGAGAACCAGAGGCCAACGAGGAGGGGTCCAAAGAGAGTGGATCCAAAGGAAGACTGCAGAGTTTGTGATAAGATGACAGATGGCCTTGAGGAATGTGATGCATGGAAGGGAGGGTGCTGGGAAGTCAGGTTGCGTGGTGTCAGACATAAATAAAGGATAAAGAATTAGAGACATTAGTAAAAGACACCCCTGTACAGTTTGGATAGAAGGCAGATAGCAGAGTTTGGTGTTTGTACGTCAAAAGAATCTTTTCTTTAGCTTTGGGGCAGGTAAAACATGCTCTGACCAGTTTTCATTTCCTCCTCTGAAGCCAAGCTGTGTTTGGGAGTTTGTGTGTACATTGGGTTTGTGATTGTGTTCTTTTGCTCCCTTTGAGGTGTGGTTTTCATAGCTCTGCCACAACTTGCATCTCAGAATCCAGCCCATGTTTGGATTCTTGCCATGAAACAAGATGTGATCTGTTGGGAAAACAGTTGCATTTGCCTAAATTGGAAGCAAAAACAGGGTAGATCAAGAAATTGAAATGAAGATCTGTGGAGTCGGCCCAAGTATGAGAATTGAGATAATTCCTCAAGTCATTCAACTAGATATCAATTCATACTGAGTATTTGGAGTGCATGTTCTTTGGTTTGAATTCTAAATAGTTTTTGGCTTGGTTTGTGTGGATGTAGCAGTTAAGAGATCTAGTAATAGAAGCAACAGATGTAACTGGTTTCCAGCCACCATTTATGGAGCACTAACTGTGTCCCAGTCACAGTGTTGAGTGTTCTCTGGGTGTCATTTCACTTCACCTTTGTAGTAACCTATGTGGGAATTAGTGGTCTCATTTCACCAATAAGGAAGACAGATTTTGAAGTGATTGAGTGACCTGCCCAGGGTTACAGGGATTTGAACCCATGCCCAACTCATGGTTAATGTTGCTCCCTGTTTTCTCCCACCTAAGTCTGGAATGTCTCCTCCTACTTATGTAGAAGGACTATAGACGGATTAAGCTTTTCAGGTTAAATATTCAGAGTCTGTAGTGGGTGTCTTTGCTTTTCAGGAGTCTATTAAAAATTGGAAATGTGGGATCTCTGGAAGAGACCATAGACCAAACCTTAAACACTTTAACTGTTTCTCCAGCTAAAAATTTCCTTTAGTTGGAGAAAGTGGCAGCCCTGGGCTCGTAAAGGAAATACCACTATATTCCAGTCTTTGCTCTATGACAATTATAATCTCCTTGTTGTTTAAATACTTGGTATTTCTCTCTCTGCTCATGCCCATCTTCACGCTCCAAGGGCAGAAATACCACTATATTCCAGTCTTTGCTCTATGACAATTATAATCTCCTTGTTGTTTAAATACTTGGTATTTCTCTCTCTGCTCATGCCCATCTTCACGCTCCAAGGGCAGGGTCCAATTTTGTCTTGTTTGCCTCTGGGATGGGAGTATGTGCTCGCTGAATATTTGTTTTAAAAAGCTGGGTGACTTGGGACAAGGTACTTATCTCCGTATGTGGGGTACTGCTCTTAGCACTTGTTGAGGTCACACATCTCTTCATGAGACGTGTTCTAGTAGGGGGATCAGACTAGGCATATGAGATGTATGTCAAGGAGGCGTGATAATGCTTTGAAGTCATACAAAGTAAGAAAAGGGGTGGAGAGTGAGGGGGCCAGTAGCTTAATTAGGGTTGTTAAGGGAGGCCTATACCAAGAAATGAAATGAGATAGTAAAGCTGTTGGGGGAAAAAAAGTCATAATAATATCTTTGTGATAACTATAGATGTCTTCTGGGCCATCAACACTTCATTTTAATTATTTTGCTTGGGTGTGGTTGCTCATACCCTGAAACTACTAGATATCAATTCATACTGAGTATTTGGAGTGCATGTTCTTTGGTTTGAATTCTAAATAGTTTTTGGTTTGGTTTGTGTGGATGTAGCAGTTAAGAGATCTAGTAATAAAAGCAACAGATGTAACTCCCACCGCCACCCCAGGGAGGGCTCTCTCTTAGGGCATCATGGTCTCAGACCATTTTGAGTAACTTCCCTCACTTGGTTGCTGTCTTCAGGGTATCCTCCAACCGCCCAGACCCGGCCTCTGCAGCCTACCTTTCCTGAGCTTAAGGTTTTACTTGGTCCCTTTCATGTCACGCCAGGTTCTCTCCCTGGGTGAGCTCATTCACAGCTCACCTCTATGCTCAAGTAGTCCCCCAGAGTCACCTGTCCAGCCCAGAACCTCCTCACAGTCCTCACTCTTAGCTGCTGCCCTCTGCGCAGCTCGGACTCATCTGTTCCCTGGTGCCACTGGTGTCTCTCCCTGTGGTGCCTGCCTTGGGTTGGACTACATCCCCCAAGCTATCCTGCTGTTGGAGTGTGCTTGGCTTTGTTCTTTCCCTCATGGTTACTTTCCATGGGCTACCACATCCTGAGGATTCCTTGTCTCTGTACTCTTTACCCACCTCTCCTTCATCATTTGGATTTTTTCCAACAGCCTCCTCATTGGTCTTCCTGTGTCCATCTTTATTCTCCTCATTCTACACCTACACTCCTGTTAGCCTGATATATCTAACTCACACATCTGATTATAGCTTGTTTCTGCTTCCAGCTCTCCAGGCCCTCGTCATTGCCCGTGGTATAAAACCTAAGCTCCTTCAGCAGGCCTGTGGTTTTCTCCTCATCTGGCCCTTTCTTGTTTCGCTTTTTCCCTAACCCATATTTCTGACCTCAGCCTAACCCCCCAAACATCCGTCATCTCTCGGTGCCTTTGCCAGTGTTGGGGCCTCTCTTGGGCATGGCCCAGCCCCTGCTTCCCACTCTGTAACTCAGCTTAAGTTTCTGCTCTTCTGGACACCTTCCTTCCCTAGCCTGCACCTCTCTGTGACCGGGAGATGACTTTCCTGGCTCCCAGAACACCCTGCATGTCACTCTCCTAAAGCACTTACCAGTGTAACTGTTGATTCCAACTCTCTGTTATGCTCAATAAACTGAACTCCTTAAGGGTGGGGACCACCACCCCACACATTCACACACATGCGCACACCCTACATACCCCATACCCCCAACACACTCTTTCTCTCTCTCTCCTCTCTCCTCTCTCTCTCCTCTCTCTCCTCTCTCTCTCCTGAGCTGGGTTTGTGGCTGCCTGTTGTTTCTCTCCGCACACTGAGGCCTCAGGAATAGAACTTCTCTATAAAAAAACACCTCATGTTGTTGATGGAATCAGTAATAGGAGTTCAGAATGGAAAATAATCCATCAAGGAATGCTCAGGAATGAGTTCCACCCAGCTCCATCCTGGATGAACCTCAGATCCCTAAATTAGCCAAAATAATGATTCTTGTTAACCCTGCTGAGAATGACTTTCTGGCTGGGGGATGAGGATGAGCTAGTGCTGCTTTATGGAGGTGTCCAAGGGCATCTTTATCTTCGCTCGGAACCTGGTAACATCCACATGCTGAGGAGTAAATAGGAAGCAATGTGACCCTGGGGAAAGCAGGTCAGTGTTTCCTTCTCCATGGGAGCCCACACAGCCTCATGTCTTCATCTGGGTCCCTCAGCTGGATGTTTGTTGCATCTTCTGCATTTCCTAGTTCTGCCATAGAACTGGGAAACAGTGCCAAGATTGCAGCTTTTATTTGGGGGCTCACTAATCTGGGAGGACTTCCTAGCTGAAGAAGACATTCTCAACACACAGGTGTTCTGCTGACCAGAATGCTCCAGGAGGCACTTGAAACTGCTGTCCTGGCCTGGAAATATTTATGATGCCGCCTGCCCTTTCAGGGACTGTGTAAAAGCTGTTCCCTTGGCATGGAATGCATCTGCCCTGTGGTTTACCTTGTTGATACCCTTCAGATATCAGCTGATTGGCCTCTTCTTTGGAAGCCTTCCCCCATCTCTCTGATAGGGAGCCTGCCTGTTGTCATCCCCATTACTGTTAATATTACCTACTGTTTTCCCATTACCAAAATGCATCTGGCACAGTCATTGTGCTGGTGGGTAACCAGTTAGTATTAGGACCTTCGTAGGTGTTGGCTGACGTATGTGTTATCATTATTGTCCCAGAGATACCTTTTGAGGAAACTGAGGTGCAGGTAATTGAGTACATGCAGAGCAGGCACTTGCCCCCAGGTGCCTGACTGGGTTTATGCTGTTACCTGTCCTGTACACCGCTGATGCCTCTGCCACATGATCCAGGAGTCCATCCTCTGGCTCTTTGGTAGCATGCATCAGAGAGGCCACTTGTATTTATGTATGTGGTCATTAGATTAATGAATGTTTCTTCCCCACTGAGCAGCCCCCAAGGGCCCCAAGTTGGTGCTTACCATCTTTAGGTCAGTGGTAAACACAGAGTTGACCTTGTCCCCATAATGACCCAGAGACAGTCACTCACCTGCTGCTGCCCCTTGTACTCTGGGAGTCTAGCTATGTACATAAATGGGGCTGCTCCAGACTCTCCCATGGAGGCCCCTTGTTTCCACATCAGAGCTAGATGCAGTAGGGAATCTTCGGTGCAGGGTCCGTTCCTCTGCCTGCTCTCCTTGTCCTCTTCTCCACCTTGCAAACCCTTCCGCTGCCATTATTTCGAGAATTGTCCTTTTTCCTCCCAGGTCAGAGTCAGCATCCTTCCTGTGTGCCATTGGACCTGCACACTCTCTGGGATGGCTCTGACCTCTGTGGGTCATCATAACCTGTGTGCCCACCTGCCCTGTCTTCCTGGAGCCCCTCAGGACCAACCCTGGTGTGGGCTCTGTGGCAGGGCAGCACTTCTCACAGTTAGGACTTGGGGGTCCAGAGAACTGGGGAAGGGAGGACAGAAGTTACGACCTTAAGAGCAGCTGCTCTGTGATGTAGTTTGTGTGCTTGTGCCGGCGGAGGGGAAGTTGTGTTTCTTGCTCAGTATTTTTACTTACATAATTCATTATACACATTAGAAACTATACCTCCCTCTCTCAGGTGTCTACGGTGGGGCTTTGAATAATAAATATTTCGTAGTTGTTGGCTAAATAATTATTTTCTCTACTCCCAAGCCAAAAGTGCCTCTCTTTGCTCAAATCTCCCACTTTGGAACCTCGGGAACCTTTTGACAGGATTGATAGGATCAGGGCCTTCTTTCTAGACCCCCTTCAGATAGCGGTGATGTGAAGGCTGCATGTAGACCAGGCAGGGGGCCCAACTACAGTTCTTAGGTTGGCAGCAGGGAAGCTCAGTTCCCTAGGAGCTCCTCACTGGGCCTTCAAGGCCCTCTTGGGCCAGGCTGGCTGAGCCCTGAGTGACTCAGGCCGTGTTTGAATAGGAAAAATAGAAATTAAAAAATGGCTCCTGACCAAGTAGGGAAAGTGGGCCTGGGGAAGGAGGAGGATGTTAGCCATGCCTAAGGTACTTTTGCTAGGAGCAAACAGATTGGCTTAAAGCGCAGATGGCCTCCAACATGCAGCCTGTAGCGGGCCCTGGCACACCGGTCCCAGGCTCTGGATGCAGAGCTCCTTCACACTATCCACTCGGTGCGAACTAGCAGTGTGACTTAAGACAAACCACCCAAACTCTCTAAATGGGGTGATGATGATGACAGTAATTACCTTTAGGAGGAACCCATGAGGGGCGGAGGAAAAAGTGTTTACCACTACCTGGCATGTAATAAACTCCAAACATCTGTTACCTTTATTGTTGCTTTTGAAAAGTAGCATTATTAATAATAATTCTAAAAATACTGGATAAGATGCAAAGTCTAAAGGCTGTGAGGAGTAAGTAAAATGATGTATCACAAGAGCACTTTGAATTACAAATTATGTGCAGATATTATTATTGGCACAAATCAGTCTGTTGTTGTTCAGCTTTGGAAAAAGTGGCTGAGCACAATTTTATGATGTTGAGTCCAAGTTCTTTGTTGGTTGTTGTTTTGGAGGAAGAGTTGTCAAATTTATTGGAATCTTGCCAAGAGACTGTGACCCACATTGGTGATCCTGGGTGCCAAATACCTCGATAGTAGCTAGCTTGGAGGAGTGTTTTTATGCTTGCTGTTATTTGAAATTGTTTATGATAATTTCATACGTAGCGTTATATAGTCAATTTGCATTGGTGCATTGATATAAATTGTGACAACTTGCTCTGGACTAGAGAAATCTTTGAGTTTTTTTGTGCCTTGTATAGCTAGATAAATTTAAACAATTTAGTCAGAATTTGATAAACATAGCTGTCATTGTTTTTTCAGGTGTATTAGAAATATTTCTCAATGTTGACTCTTTTGCATTTATCTCCATTTCATACCATTTCCCTGCCTCTCCCCATCATTCTGAAAGTAAGATCATACAAAACTTACCCATGCAATAAAATGTAGATCCTTTCAGGCAGAGATTGGAAACACTGCTCACTGGCTGCATCTTGCCTGCAGGTGTATTTTATTCAGTGCTTACAGTATTTTAAGCCTTAAGTTAGTGACTAGCATTTAGAAATTGCTATAGATTGTCTAGAAACAAGGGCTTCCAGCTCTTCCTGGGAAACTGAAGTTCTGGCAGCATGAGGTTCATCTTCCCTGATGGCGACAGTGCAGAGGGATGCCCATTATAGGCTTGTTTCTCCAGTTTGCCCTTCCTGTCTATCCTCTCCCCTCCGCCACCATTACATGGCTTGTGGATAATTAACTGTGTAGTTTCTATTAAATGTACCAACACTGCTCTGACTGGGCATCAATATAGAATGATTTTCACTAACAACTTTAATTGTAGATTGGAAGGTCATTCACTCACTAGGTACTGCTTTGTGTTAACCCCAGTGGCAGTTGTATTTTAGGCTCTTAGGCTTAGTAGGGTCACCTTGTCTCCTCCCTATAGGATTTGCTAATTAGCAATTTCTAAGAAGTCTTCGGTAAGACAAGTCAGCGTAAAATATTGGATAATGCAGGATATAAATAATGATTGCCTCTATTTAAGAGGTTGAAAACAAGTGAACTACTGTAGTTCAAAAGTTTATGTGGTTTTAATTTGACTATTAAAGACACTTAGACTTTTTATTAGCCTTGTCGTTGAAATGGTTGTAATTTGGGCCTCCCCTGGTGGCGCAGCAGTTGAGCGCTGGGTTGTGAAGCTGCCCGCAGCCTCTGCAGCACCGGTTCGAACCCCGGCCACCAGTGAGTGTCCCACATGGCGTGCAGACCTCTCCTGCCGCGCCCGCTGCTCCACTCAGAAGTGTATTTCGTCAGTCTGCCTATTCTGTTCCCTGCTCTGGCTCTGGTGGATTCTCTCACCCTCCCGCGCTTCTGACTGTACCCAGTGCTTGTATAAATAAATAAATAAATCTTTAAAAAAAAAAAAAAAGAAATGGTTGTAATTTGGCAGAATTTTTATTGAAATAGGTGAGGAGTTTGAGATTCTCAGTACCAGAGGCCAACCCCTCCAATAGTCTCCTCTTGGAGGAGACTGGGCCTCCTTCCAGCCAGTGAGACTGCAGAGGAGGGCCTGAATTCTAAAATCTACCTTTCAATTTTTTGTTACCATGAAAGAGTATATACTTGTAACATATTCAGATAAAACTGAAGTTCATTAACAAAGTCTTCTGTGACCTCCCTCCTCATAACCCCCAACACACACACCCAGCAGCCAACCTCTCCCCAGAGATAAGCACTTTTAAGAATTTGCTGGGTAGAGTCCTGCACTTTTTCATTGGCTTATGTCCTATCCTCACCCCTTTGTACTCACCCCCAATATACACAATTTTACTTTTGTTTTGTAAAAATAGAATGTGCACACTATTTGGCAGCTTTCCTTTTTTTATAGTCAGCTGTCAATGATTATTATCTTTCCAAGTCAGTATGTGCAGAGACCTGTACCTTATCATTGTTAACACTTGTCCTCCATGGTATGAATACATTTTAAGTGTATTTAACCATTCCTGTTGGTAGACACCCACATTTCTGATCCTTTGCTGTTGCATCCGTTGCCCATGTGGAAGTCCTTGCACATGCCTGTGAATTTTTGCATGAGGTTTCTGTGGTATAGATATCCAGAAGTAGGACTTATAGTGTATTCGTGGTTTAAGATTTGAATCATTGTTATCAAATTGCACTCCATAAATGCTCCTAAGAATTTTCTGATTCCTCTCAAGAGTTTCTGATTATGGCTTCAAGAATCTAGCTTTTGCTTAACATGTTTAAGAAATGTAAATTGAAAATTTTACAAATATGCCATCAAAATGACACATTAGTCTTAGAAAAGCATCCATGATACTTAAGCCTATAGGTTTAATGAAATGACTTTCATATCTTGTTTTTGGTAATGGTTATCATTCTACAAGGTGACAAAATAATATAACCAATTTAATTATTGAATACTTACCTAAGGAATTCATTTGTGCCAGGTGGCCTTTGGAAGAGTAATAGTCAAATCATAGCTTCGTTTTCCATTACTTTACCAGGTCTGCCTGTGCTCCCTCCCAAGAGCTGAGGGGCTGGACTGTACTAGGGAGCATCAGGCTTTAGTTCCAAGAAACTGAGGAGGGGAGGCAGCAGGGGATATGGTGTGCTGCCTGACAATGTC
Source organism: Talpa occidentalis (assembly GCF_014898055.3). Classification (NCBI taxonomy): domain Eukaryota; kingdom Metazoa; phylum Chordata; class Mammalia; order Eulipotyphla; family Talpidae; genus Talpa; species Talpa occidentalis. The sequence continues at coordinate 29,174,519 of NW_023603184.1, forward strand.
CAGCGCCTCTCTTACATCTGAGTGCTAGTGACAATAACAGGTTCCTTCCTGTGCATGTTTGCGCTTAGCATCCCCTCTTCCCACTGTTGGTAACTGGCAACACTTTTATGTGGAGCAGAAGAGCACATTGGACACTGGTCTTCTGACACCACTGGTCTTGTGACTCCAGTGAAATCAGGCCCCTGTGAGGCTGAGATGTAGCTTTTTGCCTACAACATTGCCATGGAAGTTTCCTGAGCTGGGAGAGGAGGAAGCAAAGAGAAGTAACATTCCCAGACTTCCTGTGGTCTCTTTGGTCCACAGCTTTCTCCTAGGAATGCAGAGTTATATTCATGTTCTCAAATGTTTCCTGTGAATTCCTGGCCAGGGTCCTTGACATATTTGAGAACTGCTGTTCCAGGATATAGCGTCTCTCTGGAAAGTACAGGTTTCAAAAGATGGTCACCCTGCTGAGTGTGAAATTTTAATTCCGTCTTCTCCAGACACCCCCCTCTGCCTCTCTGAGCTGGTATCTGGCTTTGCTAACAGTTCACCCTATATTAGCCAAAACTGCTTAGCACTAACGTCACTGATGTGCTTGCAGGTAGATTTGATACCCAGACTGCTCATCCTTCCAGGGTTCCCTCAGCTTCTTAGACCTGTGCAGTGCAGTCAGGTCTAGTGAAAACAGGGATCTGATTCAGACAGCTCCAGGCTCGAATCCTGTCCTCCTCACTTGCATTAGCAACGTGAACCTTCAACTTTTGATCTCAAGTCACTGAGCCTCTGTATCCTTCTGCAAAATCGCATCAAAAATTCTGAGGGGCATTTTGAGAACTACTTGAATTAAGATTTGAAAGGTGAGTCTGTTGTGCAGCACAGAATAGATACTTTACAAAAGGGTGAGTCTTCTCTCATTTTCCTGTTGTAAAGAGAAGGTTCTCCTCTAGGATACCCCAAACTGGTGGCAGCTGGTTGGAGATCCTGGGGCCAGAGGACCCCTCCCATGAATCATACACAACGTGGACTCGCAGGAGCTCAGTGAGCAGAGACGATGTAACGGCTACACTAACAGGAACTAATGGACAGAGGAAAGATTAGACAGCCCTCAGTGGGCTGAAATGGAAGAAGTCATGCAGCAAGTAGGGTATTGAAAGTTGAATAGGAGCTTGACAGAGAAGCCAAGATTATAATTACTAGAAAAGGCTGCCCTGGTAATACATCGGTATGTATCCTATATATGACATATCTGTTAACTCCTTTTGACCCTTACTAAGACACTGATATGTTCAAAGTCAGCATCTCTCTCTCCCCTTTTTCTTCGTGTTCTGCCCCTCCTCTTCCCCACCCTACCTTGGTTGCTATTCTGCCACTAAATTTTTCTAAGGGATTTTTTTTATGCTTTAGTAAATCCTCAGAAAATGATGCTACTTCACTCTGCTAACGTTTTTACATGTGCTTTGATGTAGCTATTTTTTTCCTGTTCCTTTTTTCCTACAGTATGAATAATTTCTTTTGTTTTTTTTGGCAGAGAACAAGCTACCGGTTTGATGTTTACTGCGTCACTCCTCTATACCTGGGTGATGTGCCCCCCCCACCTCCCATTAGTCACTAGAACAACTTGGTAAAAAAAGGACTGTTGATTCTTTTTCATAGATGAGGAAACTGAGACTCGGAGAAGCTACTATGGTGACTACTGCACAAGTGGGAGGAGTCATAGTTCTCGTGGGTGCTCTTGTCCCCATCCTCCGCTGCCTGGCTCAGGGTCTTGTGCACAGTAGGTGGGCAGCAGACACTGAATGAATGAGAGCTCTGCCACCGCGCTCAGTTGCATTTTGTGGCCCACTCTGTGGTGGTGGCACTCCTCGCTTGGCTTTCTAGCTAGTAACGCGATTTCAGAATCCCACAGCAGTAATAACTGATGAAAATACAATTTGCCATTTCCTTGCATTTATTCCTAAGGTACTTGTAAGTGGGTACGTTGTTAGACCTCTACAACTTGAGTTTTGCATTCTCTCTGCCTGGTAAGGGATCTGCAAGAGCCTGGCCGAGGAGTCAGTGACTCTGGGTCTGGCTTCTGTTCTGCTGGTAGCTCCTCAGTAACACAGGGTGAATCCCATTCCCTCTCTGCTTTCCTCAGTGTAATCTGGGACTCAGGTGGTCTCTGAGCATCCTGCCTGCTATTTGTGAGGCAGGAATAGGCTGGAAGAAAACACAGGTGTTGGTAATAGGAAGACCTGAATGCCATCCTGTATCCTGTGCTTCCCAGCTCTGTGACCTTGAGAAAGTCACCTAGCCTGTCTGATACTCATAGTGCTCGTCTGTGAAAGAGGGCGCATGGAACCTGCTTGTGGGATCACTGTCAGGATTAAAGGAGTCCGTGTAAACTGGTTTGTTTCCTTCTGTCTTCGACTGCTAAGTACGTGGGTTTGGGACTCATTGGGTGTTTCTGTATGAAACCCAAACACCGTTCTCAGATGCAGTGTTCATTACACCTCGCAACCCCCTGGCATACTCAGCTCTTAGATTTCTTGAAGCTCTTTTGTGTTAAGAAGCGCCTCAAAGGAAGATACCATTCTACCCCATTGAGCTTTATTAGTGCTTCAGTGACAGCGCCTTCTTTTTTTCACCTTCTTTTCCCTTGCAGACAGCAGCTGCTGTGTGAGTCAGTTTGCATGTATATAATTTCTTGTGCCTCTTTGCAGAGAGGAGAATTTCATTCATTTAGTAAATGCTCACCATGCTCAGGCCTTATGTCAGGAACTGGGATCCAGAGAGGAGCAGACTTACAGTTGCTGCCCTGGAGAGGCTCACGGGGAGGAAAAGTGCACACAGGTAATGGAGACACATGGGGCTGTGTTGTATCAAAGCATGTAATAGGGTGCGGGGTTGGGGGGTCGAGAGAACCGAGCGACTCCTTGTAGCCAGGAGGGGACTTTTGAGCAAGTCTTAAGGAATGAGCAGGAGTCTGTGCAGGCAGGCAGGGCATTCTAAGGATGAGAATCTACAGGGCAGAAGCCAGAACCCTGGAGGAGTTTACTTCTGGATCCGTGTCTAGAACTGGGGCCAAGACACATAGGAGGACCTTTCTCCTGACCCCCAACTCATATATTCACTGCCCACTCAGTCTCTGTACTTTGATGGCTCATGGGCCTCTAAGACCCAACATAGCTAAATAGATGTTGATTTTTTTTTTTTTCTTAAAAAGAAAAAAAGCAAAAACATAAGCTTGCCCGTCCCTATTCTTCCTCATATCATGTGACACAATCATTTTCCTGGTTACCCGTGCTCCAAATGTAGGCATCATTTTTGGTTTTTTCTTTCCTGGTTCCGGAATCACACCATTTGTTGGCAATTTTTGACATTTTTCTCTTTAGAGTTTATCCTGAAAGTCACCACCCTTCTCTACCCTCATCCAGACTTCCCCCATCTCTCAGCAGGTCTTCCTGCTGCCACACTGGCCCCACCACAGTCTTCCACACAGATAGGCAGGATGATCTTTTTTTTTTAAAGTAATCAAGATCATGTTGTTTCCCTACCTAAAACTCTCTGGTGGCTGTCTACCTCCTTGAAAAGCAGTCTAAAAGCAGCTCGCATGGCCTGCTAGCTACTTCTCTGGTCTCATTTCTTAGTATTCTGCACTTTACTCCATTACAGCCTCTATGTCTCTCTTGGTTTTCTCTTTGTTGCCTCAGGGCCTTTGCACTTGCTGTTTTTTCATGGATTCCGTTCTCGTTTTTTTGTTATTGTTTTACCTATCTAAAAAAGCACTACTCTCCACCCACCCCCTTCACTCTGACCTCTTACTCTGCTTTATTTTTCTTCATTATCATTCATCACTGTCTGATCTGAACTGCATATTTATTTATCTTCTTTTTTTGTTTTTATTACTCCATATGAATGTAAATCCACAAAGATGGGTCCTTGTCCTATCTATCTCATTCATTACTCTGTCTTCAGTGCTTAACACGGAGCCTGGCACACAGTAGGTAACCATGAAACCGTAGATGAAAAAAAATGAATGGATTAATGTAAATTAAGACTTGGTGTTTATTCTGTAGGCAGTGCAAATCCAGTAGACATCTTTCAGGAGGTGAGTGACGTGGTCAGCATTTTTATTTTAGAAAGCCAGCTGGTGGCAGTGTGGGGGCTGGACTGTAGGAGGGAGGCAACAGAACTAGTTAGAGGCTGTGAAAATGGTCTTGGAAATTGATGCTGAGCCCTGTGTAGCTGCGTGGATGGAGAGGGAACCGATGATAGGATGTGAAGAACTTTGAGTATCTCTAGTTTCTTTTGGGATAACTGGGTACCGTGATTCCTTTTATGAGAGAAATAGGATGGGGTGAGCTGGTCTGGGGAGAGACTGGTGACACTCCATGATACTTTTCTGCCCAAACAAATGTCAGCCCTGAGATGCTTGTCTTCTGCAGTGCTGTTGACTCTCAAGGGAGCGACTCTGTTGCTCTCGTAGATTCCCTTATTCTCAATATTTCAGTAAGAGTGTGGTCAAGGTGGTGGGATTGTTTAGTCTGCTGCTTCCTGCAGATGAGTCTTGATCTTACACACTGAACCCACACTAAGTCATTGGTTCTTTCTTAACAATGGGTACATTTCTCCATATTTGATTTTGACTCAACAAGGGACTTTCTCTAACAAATTATCCTTTCCTCCAAATGTCTAAGCTTCTGCCCTAGTTCTAGGCGGAGCTCACTGCAAACTTGGGGTTTAGCGTCTCACTTGCTGCAAACATGCACAGGAACACTTATCCTTCCTCAGGTACTGGGGAGGCAGACTGGCAGTGAGCCCGCATTCCCGGCCCAGGCAGACCCATGCTGTCACATGACCCTTGAGGATTTTCTTCATGAACCTGTTATTCATTTTTCAAGAAAACCCACAGTTGTCTCCAAGGTTTGATGAAAAGCTTTTCATCTCTGAGTAAGAACAGTCTTATCTGTCTTGCTAAGGTATCCCTCCTGTCCCTGACTGAGAGTATGTCATTCCAGGCTCTTAAGTCTTGGTCCAAAGTTCCAAATCATATTTGTCAAGACTTGTGAAGTGAAATGCGGTACCATCTGCAGAGCCAGATGCTCACCTCCCACATCTCCCTGTCTTTTCCAAAGGTCCAGATGTCATAAGAGTAACATTAATAGCTACACTATAGAGCTTCCTGTGTGCCAGGTACTGTATAAGGCACTTCACATGCATCCTGTCTAATCCTTACCACCCTGCCAGAGTGAGTATTATTATCCTTTTTACAGATGAGGAGGCTGAAGCTTGGCAGTGCAGTAGAGCTTTGTAGTTAAGAGCGTGGGCTTAGAGTCATATAGACATGGGTTTGAATCCTAACTAGCTGTGAACCTTGGGCATTTTACTTAATTTCACTAACCTTCTTCTTTCAGATCTAGAACATAGAAAGACTACAGAGAGGGTTTAAAGGGTTGCTGTGAAATTTAGTGAAATAATATATGTAAATTCATAAATACATAAGTACTTGCTTACTATAAGCTAGTCATTGCTGAGCTGTCAGTAAATAATAACTCATCATAGATAATACCATCATCATCACTGTCTCTATCTAAAGGCCACACGGCTCGTGTATGTGTGGTGGATACAGGACTCAGGATTTGATGGTAGCTCAGCTGGGCTGGCTCTGAAATCCAGGTTTCTTCTTCTGTCCTACATCGTTACTACCCAGTCCATCTATCGTACCTAAGATTTTCTGGTCACTGCATTGGATGTCTTGGTCTTTTCTGGTTGTGCTCTTTTCTCATCTGAGCAGTCGATTCAAGCTTAGGTTCAACATTTCCTTAGTCCTTCCAACCAATGTTCTTGATTCAATCAATTCCCAGTGACTGGATCATACAGGCAAGAGCAGGGATACTTTTCCCTATTTGTTAACATCATCTTGTCTATTATGAAAGTGGGGGTGAGTAGGTGGGGTGTCCTATATAGTTGATGGTGTCAGCAGCCTTGTCCAAAGGAAGTGGGGATAGCGCAGAAAGGGTACTGGATGTTCCCCTATATTGGGGTCACAGCCTTCTTTGTGAAGTCAGTGAAATTTATAGTGCCCCTCTCTAGAAAAACACACATGACAAATGCTTCCCAGCCCACTGGGGACCCCATCTGAGAAATTCAGATCCAGAAGATCAACTTTATGTGCTCCTTGGTCATCCTGCTGTAAAGTAAAGGGTTTACTTTGTGGTTGTTGGGCCATCCCAATCGTGTCTAGAAATATCTGTCTTATTGGTACTATTGACCACTTTCATTACTTCCCCACATTTGAGAAATGTATTTATATACATTATATACAGAACTTTATATACATTATATACAGAACTTGTCTGGCTATTTTCATAAGACTAGGCAGCTGATTTGCACATAAATTCAAGTCATTGGCTATGTCTGGCAGACAGACTGGAAAGGTTTATGGTCCAAACTATCAGACTAATAGGAGTTGTGTAGAGAGTTATAAATTATAAAGGCCTTTCAGCAGGATTTAGTGTTCAAAATTCAGGTAAATGTAAATCTCTACTTTTCAATTAAAATTTTTTGAAATTTCGGTCTTAAAACATGTATTTTTCTCTCCCCCCCTTTTTTTTTTGTTCAAGTTATGGGTCTGGGAGAAGGCAGATTCCAAGCATGTTAACCCTGTGGTCTTCTAACTTGCTCAGAGGCTTCTCCATGGAGCCTTTCCAGTGAACCATGGAATAAGGCTGGAGTCTTGGGTGTGGCTGCTCATGGCCACTCCCCTCCCTGGCCTTTTAGGCCCCAAAGAAAAATAGGAACAGAAGCTTCCCAAAAAATGGCCCTGGAGTCCTCCACCTTTCTCTGGCTGCAGATAGAAGGGGCACTGGGACTGTGGGTGCAGGAAATGAATTCATCCTATGGCAGATCTTTTGATGTCAAGCTCTTTCTGATGTGTAGTTTTTCCTCTTAAGTTTATCTTTTTTGCTTTTTCTAAATTTTAATTTTTTTTTTTTTCCTAAATTGTAAAAGCAACAGATGCTCGTTTCAAAGCCAGGATCAGAACTCTTCACGTCTGGCTTGGAACTCCAGCTCTCTCAGCTTATCAGATGTGCAGCCCTGGGGAAAAACATACCCTCCCTGAGCCTCAATTTTCTCTTTGTACAGGAGAGAGACTCGTTTCACTTCATAGTATCACTGTAAGGAGGTTGGTACAGAGATTGCTCTTCCAGAGGTCTAGATTTGTCTACTGGGCGTACCTTGAGTGCTTACTATGAGCCTGTCACTGTTCTAGTGTCTTGAAAACACTGGAAAACAACACAGAGGGGGGCTCTTACTGTGATGCTCACATTCTTACTAGAGGAGAAACAAAGAAACAAGATCATTTCAGAAGGTAAGAACTAGAACCTGAGGGTGGGGCGCAGGCGTAGCAGGGCCCCGCTAGAATGCAGAGCCAGAGGACACCTCTCTCGAGAGGGCTCACTGCTTTGTGACCACCAGGCCCCAGGTTTCCCCGGACACTTCGAGGTTGGAAAATCTGACCACAAGGACACGCCTCACTTCTTTTGGGTGGCACCTGTTTGCCATCAGCTTCCCTTCCAGTGTTTGAGCTCCTGGGGCTGGGAACCTTGTCACTGACTGGGTCTTTCAAAGGCCTCTCCAGAGCTTGGAGAAGCATTCCCAGAGCATTCACCCAGAAGGGCCTGTGTGTGGGGAGGGAGGGTGAGTTTTTCTAGCTGGAGCCTGTTCTGCTCCAGTGCTGTTTTTTGAGCATTTTGGTTTCTAAGGAGCTGAAAGTAATTTCTCTCTCAGTGAGACTGTGCCACACTGCAGCCTCCTGCTTCACTGACAGTGCAGTGCCGTCAGGACTTGTTGGGGCCACAAAAGCAGGGTAGTCAGGGAAGCACCTGCTCATGCATTAGCATTTGAACCATAGAACTGTCGGTCCGACACCCAGTGCCAGCCACATCGCCCCTCTTGGGTATAGTGTGGATTTCTCAGTGACCATTTGAGCCTGCTGCACTGGCAATGGTGATCCAAGCTGATTAGTGAGGGAAGCCACTGAACAGAAGGCAGGCTCCCTGTGCCTCACCTGTCATGTCCACAGCTCACCTACTTTATCTTGACCTTGATTTGTTCAGTGCAGTTTGAGCCTGTCGTGAATGTACTTCTGCTGCCTGATTAAGTCGATGAGGCAGCCCAGGATCTTATACACATATAAGACTGAAGTAAATGGAAAGATGGACAAGTGATTAGCTTTTTACTTACCTCTGAATTGTAATTCAATCACAAGGAAAGGGCTTAATTTCAAGAACACGGAGCAATTATTTGAGACTAGATACGATGCCAAAGCAGCAGGCCTTGATTCCTTGTTATGGGGCAGCTTAATCAGGAAATGGCCTAGATGGCTGCCTTTCAAGTAGGTCCTTGCAGTAGCTTGGCAACTGGCACAGGGTCATAATTGGAGGAATTTGGCTCTGAGTGTCTGTGGGTGTTTACAGTGCACTATAGGGCAAGGCTTCTTTTATTTATAGAATATTGTGAGCAACAAGCAGCAGAAGGCTGAAAAGCCACTAAATCTCATTTTATTTTTAACAAATTCCATTTTCCCCTCATCCCAGAAGGAGAATGGAGTTATTAAAAAACAGTAAAAAATACATCACTGCAGAGCATGCCACATCTAATTATGGGGTTGCCAGCGTCGGCCTGCAGCCACATTTTAAGGGCTTTGTAAATCAGCCATCCATTCAATCTGTGAACTTATATGACTCTTAGTCTTCATTTAGATGTAGAGCGAAATTATTGGCAAGTGAGTGCTGATCAGAATAAGCTCTACACTGTCTAAATTAGGAGATGGGAGGTATAAATATAGAATCGTGTACTTATGTTCTCTAAGGGAGATAAAATCATCCTGCATTGTCCATTATGCTTAACCCTACAGGCATACATCCCATAGCTCTAAATACCCACTCTAGGGCTTTCACTCATCACTGTGGCAGATCTGTTCCACTCTAAAGTGCTGTATTGTGATCTCTCTCTGCGCCCAATCCGGAGTGATAATTACACGGTCATAAAAAGACATGAATCTAGTGCTTTTTGGCCTATGCTGTCAATGCCTTCAAGCTGGATGAGACTTCAGAGACCCTCTAGTTCAAGTGCATCTTACTATAGGTGGGGAAACTGAGGCCCAGAGATGAGCATGATGGGCCTAGGGCCCCATGGTGATGCTTGGCTAAGCTGGGGCCATGGTCTCTGTGCTTTTCTGTCCGTGACCTGGTGTGCCAAACTGGGAGCTCTGATTTCTGCCCTTCAGGGTTTACTGACTCAGATTGACAAGAAGGCAGTTAAGTAATCAGCTTATGCGTAAGTAGACCAAGTTGCATATGTGCAACAAACTGGCTGCTTGATTGGGGGAGATGGTGAGAATGGGGAATTTCAGAATCTGTGTATTTGGATGCCAAGATAAAGTAGACTCACTTGCACTTTGACCACTTGGGAAACACTTTATAGATACTGTGAAGTTTTAATGGAGAAAGGCATGGCACATCTGTTGAATGCTGCAGGGAGGGGAAGTATGGCTCAGTGATGGGTGACAGTAAAGCTAAGTATTGAGATTTCGGAAGAGTCCCCGGAGCGAATCATTGTAATTTCATGGGAATACCAGAGGGAGTGAAGTCTGGGGCACAGGCTGGTGACAGTGTCCTTGAGTCTGTGGAGTGCCCGATCTGTTACTGGGTAGCATGCGAGTGGCGCGAGTACTCCCATTCACATTTCACTGACTGCCAGGAGAGAAATGATAACTGATCCCTGCGGTCTTTTTTTCTGACTCTTCAGACTCCTTCTTTGGGTTAGAGTTGGCACATGAGCCAGAACCTGAGTCTCTTTCTTGCCCTGGGCTAATCGTCTGCTCATTGCCCGTGCCCCAGGGGGCTGTGGGTGTTAATTCTCTTTTTGAGACTGGGAGAGGGAGCTCTGGAAACCTTTACGAGAAGGAGAGGTAGATGTGGAAGTCTTCTAGAGAAGTCATCCTTGGCAGTGCTGAGGCCAGTTTTAGAGGTGAGCAGGCCAGGAAGGGGGCAACCAGGCCTAAATAAGGGTGTAGCCTGCCACCTCCTTGAGAAATTTCAAGGTGGGCGCAAGAAGCAGTGGGATTTAGTTACAGACAGACACCCCACTGGAGAGTGAAGGACTGTGAGGTGCTGGGACCCAGACCTGCTGTGGTGGGAAGGGAGGAATCGGGGCTCTGCCAGACCTGCAGCACTGGAGCCTGTGTTACCCAGGCCGAGCCTTTGGGTCATTGGATACTTTCTCTCTGAGAAGAGAAGGATGTCTCCCTCGCCCCCACCCCGCCCCCCAAAACAGTGGTTCTCACGTATGTTGCCAGGTGGCAAGGAATGAAATCAGTATAGAGACTGTCCCCAGGTCACCTCTGTGCAATTTCTTTTTTAATGCTTTTGACACTTAGGGCTGCTTGCCTGCTTTTGAATTGAGAATGTGTAGATTAATAGTAACAATTATGTGAGAATTACCTGGAAAATTGCTGGTGAGCTTTAGTTTGAAAATTTTATATTTTTCCTTGGTTTGTATTATAGTGTACTCTAATGATATTTTTGTTGATGAAATAGTCTCTAGCTTAACATACACTTTTAGTTTTTATAGTTTATAAAGGTAATACTATTTAAGGATGGAGGACACCTCCTGGGTTTCTCAGCCAGTCTGAATCAGTTTTTTTTTTTTTAAAGATTTATTTATTTATTTATTTATACATACAAGCACTGGGTACAGTCAGAAGCGCGGGAGGGTGAGAGAATTCACCAGAGCCAGAGCGGGGAGCAGAGCAGGCAGAAGGACCGAAGTACACTGCTGAGGGGAGCAGCGGGCGGCAGGAGAGGTCTGCACGCCATGTGGGACCCTCCTCCGGTGGCCGGGGAGCAGCCGGGGATGGAACCGGCGCTGCAGAGGCTGCGGGCAGCTTCGCAACCCAGCGCTCAACCGCTGCGCCACCGGGGAGGCCCTGAATCAGTTTTCAAGGAACACATTCTCCCTTTCTGGCTCTAGTTTCTAGCTTTTCCTTTTAGTTTCTGGACGTTTCCTATGTCCCAGCCACATCCCTGTGTGTAGCTGGGCCCTAGAGAACTAGTCAACCCAGGTCGGGGTTGTGTCTGTAAAAGCTTTGTGGTGAACAACACTGAAGCCTTCTCCTGAGAGAGGCCTGTGAACTAGAAGGTCCCCTTCTTCCTGAGTCCATGGACTTGACCTGCCTAATCTCGTCATGGTGTGTGCCCCCAGAGAACAGTGGCATTAGTAACCAACGCTGTCTTCACATGCTCCACAGTAAGAAAACAGTGCTAGTTTATTGCTTTCGTTTCACACCTTCTCTGAATTATTTTGCCAGGTACCCAGGGGCTATTGAAGAAACACTTTTGGTTTATGGAGCCACTGCTGGTCACAGCCATGCAGCCATCACTAATGGTGTTCTGAGAGCCTTAAGTTAAAGTCCTCAAGGTTGTTTACATTAAGAGGGGCCCAAAGTCCATACTCCTGCCCCAGTCTAATCAGCCACACCCTGGCTGTCAGCACTTTCTGTGCTTTATCTTGAGTGATACTGTGGTCCAGTAGAAAGAGGGCATCAGCGGTCACTTTGTCTTGCCACTCGGGTGTACAGGAACATCTCCTCTGTACTGTTCGTGACAGGTAGGACCCTGGTCCCGCTTAAGAACCCACACACCAGGCTTCCTACTCCCCTTTTGTGGACATGTCTGCCTGTTAGAAAATTCTTCTCTGTTCTAGTCCAAATCTGCCTCTTAGAACTGTCTACTCATTGACCTAGTTCTTCCCTTTGTAGCAGTATGGAACAAAAGTCCATCAGCATGACCGATTGCACTTTAGAAGTGCGGAAGTAGTGCTCACAGACCCCTTTCCCTTAGTGTCCCCTCTTTTCTATCTCCCTCCCCAAGATTTGTGTTCTCCAGCACCTTCATCATTCTTTCTATGGTGTGGCTGTCAGTATTAATTTTAAGGATAAGCAGCATTCATTGTTTGCTTACCATGTGTCAGGCACTGTTCTAAGTTTCTTACATGAATTGTCTTATACTACTTACACCCCTATGAGGTGGGTACTGTGAATATCTTCATTTTACCAATGTGGAAGCTGAGAACAGAGGTCAAATCTTCCCCAGAGACACTTGTCCAGAGTCATATTATTAAGCAGCAAAGGGGACACTTGGAGACAGGTGTTCTGGCTCCCCAGTTTGTGCTCCTAACTGCTGGGCCACCATAGCTAACACCTTTAGTGCTAAAAGTAAGCCATAGTGCAGGAGACTGGGGCTGGCCCCGCTTCAGCTTAGTTTGCAAGAAACCATTTGACTGGAGCCTGACTTGAACCATGTTCTATGACACTTCCTCATTTTGTTTTGACAGGACAGACTACAGGGCTTTGCACTGTCACCAACAAGGCCCAGCTCTGCCAGATCTTGCAGGAGTTAGGTTTCTATCGTTGTGCCAATATGAGCTATTAGTATTTTCTCTTTCTGAATATGAAGTCTGAAGCAATTAAAGTGCTTGGAAACAATTTTGTGGCCAGAAAACAGAGAAAGGTGCCTAGGAACTGTGACTGGACAACCTCACAAATATGCACTCCTCTCTTAAAATACTGAATCCAGTATTCCATCTCACAGAACAGCCCCACTGGTTACAAGGTGGAGGGATGTGTTCCCTGTCTACCCTCAAAAGCAGGACGATAGGTGCCAAATACACATTTTACCAAAATGTGCAGATCAGGAAGGGTTTTTGAAGGTGCAGGAGGAGGAGTCAGGAAGGGATGGATTGGGGCCAGTCTAACCTGGGCTGTAGTGTTGGCCCTGCCCTTCACCAGCCCTGTAACCAGGTACTTGTCACTTGTGCTCTTGGTTTCCAATGGGGTGGAAATAACACTCCCTTTTCATAGAGTTGTTTTGAGGGTTAAATGAGCAGAGGTGAGGTGCATGGAGCTGAGTGCTGTGGAGTGTTCCCCACACCTGATAACCTCAAGGTTTGGTGACCACGCCCTTCTTCACTGTCTGGCCTTTCCCGTTTTTGTAGTGTGTCCTCCAGTCCCTCAGTGAGATCTTTGCTTCCTGTGCTCTGGGACACTGACCTTTTCTGGTCCAGACACTGGCCACACTGAACCAGAAGGATCGAGAAGCGGGGATTGAAGTATCTTTCTTTTTGTCAGTTGCTTTGCAGAGAATATGCATCCTAGTTACTATTTCCTAAATGTTTAAGCTGCAGAGTGGGGGGGCCTCGTCCTGGAGGTGTGGGCCAGGACACCTAGAGCAGCTTGAAACAATAGAAAAAACACTGGCTAAAATCAGTTTTCTCACTACCAAAAAACAGGGCCCTGCGCAGTGACCAATCTTCTTGCAATGTCAGGCCCGTACCCACACTTTGGGGGTGGTAATAGCACTAACCACTAAGGTTAAGGATAGGAGGTGTAGATGAGTTTGGGTATGACAAAAGGCACCTGCACAATGTCTAGTAATTAATAGACACCAGAATGATTTCCTTTCTGTTTCTGGTCCTTTTCTAGTCCTGACTGCTTTTGACTCTGTGGTTCTGGGTAAAGATCTGCCTCTCCTTAGAATTTACTGGTTCTGAATGGGTACATAGCACCCCCTCTTGGACATCCTGCAGCTGTGGGGTAATTTAACTGTCACGGTGATGGGGGAAAGGCTGTGGGGGTGGCCAGCAGGGATGCTGGATGTGATGGGGAACTCAGGATCAGGCAGCGTCCTGCACAGTTTCCTTGAGTCCAGTGGATGTTCATGTGGGCGAAACCCTGTTTGTGATGATCTCAGCCTGAAATCTGGCTTCATTTTACACATAAACAAATAATTTTGAGAGGAATTTTCCAGGCTACAAAGCGAAGCATATGAGATTTACCTCTTTGTTATCAATATGTAAGGCATCTCATTATATTTTTATCATGTGTTCTGGTGCAGCCTCGCCAAATGTATGCATATCGGTGTACGTATTTTCCTATTTTGACAAACGTTTTTTCCTTTCTTTGTGTTATAGTTAGGATATTACCCTCATTGTTTTTGAAGTTACAAGTGTTGGTAGGTTTTATTATTTACAAATTTCAAGAGAATGAAAAAATGTTAATTGTATTGAGTCTTTGAAAGTACAAAGGGAGGGTGTGTGTGTGTGTGTGTGTGTGTGTGTGTGTATACACGCATGCATGCACACACTTATAAATTACCTAAAACCTTGTGCTGGACCTGAAATTAGAAGAGATATTTTCCTTTTTTTAAAAAATACATCCTTTTACGTAAGGATATGTAGTAGAAGTCAGGGTCTTTATCTGCTTTCATTCTTTATCAGAGAAATGAAATTTTTCCCTACCCCTTTTAGAAAATATGAAGGCACATGAAACATGGTGGTTATGATCATTTTTTTCCATCTTTGCCATCTCTGTTTCTCACCATGTTCACCTGCACATATATATTTTGTAACCTCCAAGAATAAGTTTTCACAGAAAGGAAAATCAGCCAGGTGCTCTGTTCCTTCTGTTTGTTTTGCTGGTCTGTGGCCTCTGCCTGCAGGAATGAATTGTACCATGTGAATTAGCTGGTCAGGTTCTTTTCTTATTATGTCTGCTGAGTTATTTGGCTTGTTCTTGATTTATAGGAGCTTTTGTTTTTGTTTTGTTTGCTTTGTGATAATACTCCTTTACCTGTCATAGAGCTCTAGAGTCAAACAGCCCTGGTTTGGATCTGGCTTTCTGACCTATCTGAGAGTGAGTTCCTCCTCCTTCCAGAGCTAAGTGAAATAACACTGACTGGCACTGCACACCAGCCCCGGTGTGTGGTTTCTGCTGCTACAGTTTTAGCTTTGTTATTTTTGTTGTGACTCCCGCACTGAATATTTTCTTAGAAAAAGTATCTCAAGCTCTACAACTCCTGCCTTTTCAGCTTTTCACACATACAACACTCGCTTGCTGTAACCAAAGGTCACAAAAACGAAACTGAAATCACTGAGATATTTTTGTATTTCTGGTGTAGGAGATAGATGAAGGAAAACAGCTGATTCCATTTTAGTTAAAAGGAACTGGCAGGGTTATTCTGGGGTCAGGATACACCCAGATCATCATCTTAGATCTAGAGTCCTGGCAGAAGACCCCTCACAAGACTAAATCCTCTTCCTGGAATTGTGCTCGCCAGGGCAGGCAAGTGGACAAGGGCGTTTTAGCCAGGTTTCCAGCCGTTCAGACTTGAAACTGAAGTGATCGTCTGATAAACTGGGAGTCAGTAAGTTAAACACACCTGCATCCCCCAGCACTCTGCTCACTTCATGTCTTCACTGGTTTTGCTGGCTTTGCCCTGTAGGAGGGAGGCGACAGGCCCCACAGACCTCACCCCCTTCCCCCCTACTCTGAACCTAGCTCTTGCTTTTCTTCGCTGCGTCACTGAATCAGCAGAGCATGTGCAGAGTCCCAGCTCTGGAGTTGGGCACCCTGGGGTTCTGCCCCCTGTTCCCCTCTCCCGCCGTATGACCATGGGCAAGGCACTGTACTCCTCTGAGCCTCACTGCCATCTTCTACCCAGTGTTGATCATAATCCCTTACTGGAGGATTATCTTGAGAACTAAATGGACTGTATAAGGGCTGGCATGGTCCTTGCATATTTGATGCTCCGTAAACAGAAGGTGGTCACTGTTGCGGAAGGCAGGGCATCAGGCCCAGGCCACAGAGGTGTCATCTGTGATGCGACTCCACATCCCACAGGTATCTCTCCCTTAACATGCCCCAGACCAGTGGCTCCTGCCCTGCCAGGCGAATGACAAAAAGGCAGCTCTTCTCCAGCTGTCATATATGCGCGTTGCCTGGCGAGTGAGCTCCACTGGGCTGCCTTTTCACCCCAGAACACCTCTTTGGCTGGGGGCATCTGTGCATTTCAGACTGGCTGATGCCTCTCATGTCAGAAAAAGAGAAAATCCCATCCTCCTTTAGAGTATGCCAAGAATCCACAGGTTCTCCTCAACCCACCACGTCTGCTCAGCCCCATTCCTCTAGCACCTCACATCCTGTCAATCAGCATGGCCTGCCTGAAAATCTGTCCAGAATTCAAGCTCTTCTCACCACCATTACTCCAAAGACTAAGGCTGAGCTCTGTCTTCTCTTCCCCAGACTGTTGGAGTCATTCCTTTACCTCCCTGTTCCCCTTACTCACCTCCCTGTTTTAATTTTATCTGCCCCCTGCCCAATCACGTGCAGGCACAGGTCCCCCCCCAACCTCACCCAACACATGTACACAGCCTTCCCTCCCACCCCACCTCCAGTCTCTTCTCAGCACCACAGCCTGACTTAAAGCCCAAGTTTATCACAGCACTCCCCATTTCACCCCATTTCACTCAGAAGCAAAGCCAAGACACCTGCAGAGGCCGCCAGGCACCACGAGTTCTCTCCCACTTTGGTCACTGGTCCGCGGCTCCTCCTGACCTGGAATGATCCCTCCGTGACCCCTCATCGCCTCAGTGTCAACTTCCTTCATCTCAAGAGCTCTTCCTGCCCCGTCTCAGACTTTCCTCCCCAGTACTCACCTCCTCCCAGTGTCCTTCATACTTGACTACTTACTTATCTCATCTTTGCTCACCTTCCTCACCAGAAAGTTTTCCCAGCTGAGGACAAGGACCTTTGTCTCCTGTCTCATCCCTGGCACTGCTGTGGAGAACAGTGCCTGGCATTGGATGCCCTCAGTAAATATGTTTTGAAAGCTCAATGAGTGATTGTGGGCCAGCACGCTAACAGTGTCTTCATTATTACAAAACTGTCCTGAATTGAGGTTTTTGGCTGCCACATGCAGCTTGTGGTGGAAAGTTACTCAAATCACCAGTTCTATACCACAGAAGTTACCTGGCAGATGTGGGTGTTCAGTGAGCTGTGTCGGGTGGATTGCTTTAAGGCTTTGGGACCGTGTAGCCATCTATGGCCTCCTTCCCCACCAGCCAAAACCTACAGGCAATGGGCCACAAGAGGGGTACCCCCACCTCTCTCCTAGCTGGGTGTCCTGTGCACCCAGAGCCCCGATGCAGCTGTCGACTTCTCCTCCTCCTGTGGGCTCCACCTCTGTAGGGAAATCCTCCTTTGTTCTGGCTGTCTCCTCTCCCCGGGCGACTCCGAAATTCTGTTATTAGCGCCTACTGACTTAATTCTCATTATCCCATTCCCAACTCCATGGGAGTCATTTCTAAGTAGTTTAGTTGCACAGACTGTAAAATGAAGCAGTTGGACTCAAAAAAACCTCTCACCTTTCAAATTCTTATGTGCCCAGTGCTGCTTGTTGCCAGTGCTGGCCTCTGGGATGTCTCCCACCCGTCCCCCCAGGCCCTTCTCTAGCCTTCCCACAGTCACCTTCTTCCACGCCCTTCCAGGCCCCAGACGTCACTACCCGGGTCTCCTCAACCTCAAGCCCCTTCTCGTCCACTTGCCAAGCATGCCCCCCACAACCCACGTGCTTCTGCCCTCCCCATCTCTGAGCTCCTCCATCCCTGAGGTTTCCAGTGAGTCTGCTGTCTTAGACGGCAGTGCCTACCTTTCCCACTGCCTGCTGCCCCTCTGTTTCTCACCAGCATGAGGTTACCCATTGAGTTAATGAGCACCGACGAGCATGGCAAGTGCTTTTCCTCTATGGAGCTCATTCAGTCTGGAAGAAGAATCCTCCCCTTTTCCAGGTGAGAGAGCCCCAGCTCCCAGAGGTCACGGGCCTGGCCCAGGACACACCGCCAGTAAGTGGCAGAATTGGGATGGAGCCCAGGCTGTCAGGGTTCGTAGGCTTCACAGTGACCACTGTCCTGTCCTACCTCTCTTCACCCACTCGTCATCCTCTCACCCATTTGTCCATACCCCACATGCCTCTTGCCTGGAATAGAATCCCAGCCCTTTCTGCTCCCGCGGGGAGAGAGGGGGTGCCCGTGAGCTGGCACACCTGGTAGAGATAGCTGTGGGTAAGCGCTGCTGCGCGGCCTGCTCTCCGCCCTGGCCTGTCTTCAGGTGCCTCCTCTGCTTTGCACTTGGCCTTCTCTGTCGTGGCAAGAAAGTGAACACGGCTCCATTTAAGATCCTCAGCATCGCTTTTCTCCCCTCCTCCATACTTCTCCAGTTTTTCATCCCCTCTCAATCTTCCTCATGTTTTCAAAGAAGGCACATCCCTTCTCTCTAAGTCTCATTCCTCCTTGGGCCCACCCGCCGTTGCCTGTCCTGGCCTGTCTCTATCCTCAGCCGCAAGCAGAAATTCAGAACCCCTTTCTGAGCTCCTTTGTGAGGCCACCCCATATTTGATTCTGCTCTCCCTCTCACCAGCATCTTTCCTTTTTCTGCCAAATAACAGCCATGCATCCTTTTGTTTTCTTTAGAACAAGATGCAGATGTTTCCCAGAACTTTCTTCAGCTTCAGGCAGTAAGTTTTTTGGTAGAGTGTTTTCCTGAGTCTTTAGAGCCAGGCTCTTGTCTCTTATTCTGTAGCACCTAAACATGTAAAGAGAAGAAAACAGAAGCCAGGCTGATATGCCTTCCATTAATAAACATGACTCACTAATGCGTTTTGGTATGGGAGGCTAAGGGGGACTGTCACCTCTGCCATTTTTGAATGACATGTCAAGGCTAAGGGCCAGGAAGAAAGTTTGCCCTTGGGGGCTGTATCCCAGGGCTGAGATGGAAGAGCAGGAGGGACATGACAGAAATCAAGCATACCCATCCTTGCAGACATTGACATGTCCTTTGTGCTTGGCCTTGTGGTGGGCACTGGGGCGCAGAGAAGAATAGGGCTTAGACCCTGGTGGGGAGAGGCAGCCCCTGTAGGCTCCCTTGGGAGCTTCAGATTCAATTCCCTTGTCATCTTCTGGGCGATGTAGAGAAATCCTGGAGGCAAAACCCTGAGCAGATTCTGGGGAGTGAGGTGGGTGCTGAGAGGCAGAGGGCACAAGAGCCAGAATCATGCAGTGCAGAGGATGTGGCGACGCAGGGAAAAGTGAGACAGACCTCAGGCTGCTTTCAGAGGAGCCAGGAGACACACCAAGCACCTCTGGGGTTGCAATCATAGGGTCACAGGAGAGGGAGATTCTCAGTCCTGAATGGTTTGCAGAGCAGGGTTCCCCTCAGTGTGCTGCACTGAACCTTTGTCTATTACATGTTAGAATAGAAAAGGCTTATGGATGGGAACCCATGGGGAAGTGGAGACTGCTGCTCCTGGACCTTCACTCTCCACCAGGGCAAGTTTAGGTTCTGAGAAGCCCTGCAGAAGAGAAACCCAGTGATTTAACCAACATCTCCCAGACTGCTCTGGCCATTGATCCCTCCCCACCCATGTAATATTTTTAAGATCCTGTGGAACCGGTGTTCTGTGACAGGCCCATGGGAAATACTGACTTGAAGAATCTCTAAGTCTCTGCTTACTGGGGAATGTGCTCATGATTCTTATCTTGCACGACAATCATGCCATAGAGTGTGAAGGGTGTGAGTGGTAGACAGGACTAAGCTGGGTTTAAATCTGCCTTCCTGCAAAATCACTAGCCTTGATCAAGTTATTTAACCTCTATGAGGCTAAGTTTCCTTACTTATAAAGCAGGAAAGATGGCATCAGGCACCTAATACAGCTGTTGTGATGGCTGACTGAGGAATTAGCACTGGTTCACACTTATGAGGGCTTGCTGTGTGCCAGCCGCCATTCTGAGCTCTTTATATCATCAGTCTCTCACAGGTCACAGGACCATAATGAAGGAGGTTAAGTGTCCAGCACATTTTGGAACTGAGATTTGCACCCCAGGCACTAATAAATGGTAGTCAGGATTTGAAACATGACCATCATCTCCCAGCAGAGAGCAAGTCTTTAACCACTGTTTCATGAAGGGCCTGGTGTGTTGAAAGAACTAAAAACATCAACTCCTTTTATAGGCACTTCATGGGTGTCTTAGGGGATTGGTCATTCCTGAGACTCCAAGTCTCTCTGAAGTCTTTTATTTTTTATCAAAACTGCTAAAGAAGTAATTTAGCTGTCTGCTCAGTTGCTCTCATTACAATTTTTCTGTCTTCACATCGTGATCTGCCTCAGGTGGGCAGCTGGTCAACTGTCAGCTGGAATTGGGCCACTTCTCCCACTGGTGCCATCAGTAGTTCTGTCCAGGCCCAGGAATCCTCCTAGAAAGCTCCTTGGGGCCATAGCTTATTCCCCAGCCTATTATCTTCCCTTTATCTCAGCGATAGGCCTGGCCTGGCGAAGGTCTAAGCAGGCATCTGTTTTTATCATTGATTCAGTAAGCATTTACAGTGTGCCTTTCCTGGGCTAGATGCCTGCCGTTGGGGAATTCACGGTTAGTCCTGGTTAATGACTCTTAATTAGACCTCTCAATTCCTCTAAGAGCCTGTGGTAGCTCTGCAAGACTGGAATTCATGGACTGTCCTCCATCCATGTGGAGACCGGCCTTATCACAGAGCGCCCCAGGATTCACAAATCTGCTCCTATGAGACCCTCTGCACTGGCCTCCAGGTAGTTCCAAATGTAATCTCCTTGATTTATATTTGACGTTGGGATCCCCAAGCAGCCAGAGCTATCAATAGGATTGGATACACAAGTGACCAAAACAGGCCTATTCCTCCTAGTCCACTGCAAACACTGCTCTCCTCCGCTCAAAACATCCTGCCTCCCCCTCACCCCCCCACATTTAATTCAAATATCACCTCCTCCCTGGTCCCTTCTCCTTCCATTACCATTCATATTCTCTCTCTCTCTTTCCCTCTCTCCCTCCCTCCCTCTCTCTGCCTCTCCCTCCCTCTCTCTGCCTCTCCCTCCTTCTCTCTCTCTCTCTCTCTCTCTCTCTCTCTCTCTCTGTCATCAGCCAATAAGCTAATCATTTTCTCTGTTCTGCTCCTTCCTGTACTTTACATATGCCCCACAGCTAGAAAAACTCTGCTTCCTCGAGACACTTGACTGCCACCTGCCGGAAGTCTGTGGTAATGACTCCAGAAATCTCTGCCACTTAGAAATGCAAAAGCACATCCTGGAGTTGTAGTAGGTGCTGCTGGCACAACTATAAGCATGTTCCTGCCTATTACAGTAGTCATGCCGTCGTGTCCTTATTTAATCATTTGACTTTCCAACTAGATGAAGGAATCTGGACCACAAGGACTGCTGATCCCTATGTCTCCAGTGCCCTGACCTCTGCAAGATGCTAGGGAAATGCTTGCTGAATCATACTGGGCAAACACCTGTTACCTCAGGTTCAAGGCACCTGGTCTCACTCGGTGGATTCTCTAAATCCATCTGTTGCAAAGCAAGGCGACCAAACTCCCCCGGACTGCCTGAGTAATCATGGATGGGGACACTTGCAGAGGGAAGAGGGCCCCATCAGCCGCTTGCCTCTGCTTAAAGGCCATTATCCTCCGAACAGACCAGAGCAATTCCACATTCATCCCCTTAGCAGAACTGGAGCTTGGCACCAGCACCACGTAGTGGAGCACTGGAGCAGGGGTTGTGGCTTTCTGGGCAGGGGAAGAAAGTCCTTCCAGATCAGGTGGTATACCCAGGACCAGCGCCTCGAAGGTTGCAGGCATGCAGAGGGGGCTTTCCAGGGCCCCTCTTGGCAGGTTCTGGGTTTTGTGGGGAAGTTGATCAATAGCCTATAGAGGCTAGGCGGGTAGCTAAGGGTGTTGATTCACTATTGTCCATATCTCCTGAGCCTAACCCTTTTATTAAATTTCATACGAAGCCACTGCCTCAGGGACATCCTGGGGTGGCACAATGCTCTTAACAGAACTCCATTCAGCTGTCACACTGGAGGATGGGGGCGGGAGGGTGATAGGCTTTCATTGGGGTCCATTTTAAAAGGGGGACACCCTCTGTTCTTTCATAAAGCTTGTTTCCCGAGAGTCATTCAGCACAGTATTACTCAGGACCTGCAGAGAGACCCTCCCCTGACCCGCGCCCCTCTTCTCCCCTCTGTTCCCATGCACAAGCACCCTTCCTAGCCTGTGCCCTTGGGGGAACCCCGCCCTGGCTGCCAGGAAGCCCAGAGACAGCCTGTGGGCCCAGTTTCTGTGGGTTTCCTGAACCGGGATTACCCCTCCTCCCTCCCCCAGGAATACTTGGTGTTGGGGGTTTATATTTTACTTTGTGGAAGTGGTTTTGGAGGCAGGCGTGGCAGTGTTATGGTTGTTAGAACCAGCAGGAGCCAGATGCATCTGGGTTTCAGTCTCCCCTTCTTTACTGCATCATCTTAAGCAAGGTAATTTGCCTCTTCAGTTCTTAGTTCCTTGCGTGGGAGAATCTTTGGGTAACGATCCCATTTAATGGGTAGTTAGTGTGTGAACACAACTGTTCCCATCCCTGCTCTTTGGTCAGGCACAGTCAGCGACTATGGGGTCCTAGTCTTCACTTCCTCCTCTCTATCAGTCAGCCTAGGAGGAGCGATGCAGCGGTCAGAACGAGGTGACTGACCACCAGGTTTATCTGAGGCAAAGGGCTTTCCCGGGGTGCAGGGCTTCCGGTGCTAAAATGGGAAGGTTGCAGTCAAGCAGAAGAGCTGGTCACCCCAGTGAAAAGCGACGTCCCATCTCCATGACTTGCAGCAGCAAAGGTTCATGTCTTTGTCACGCCGCTATCTACCCAAGACCTTGGCTAAAGGAGGCCCCTTTTTCTCTCCAGGAAATCACTGGTCTCGGCACAGGCAGGAACACATGGTACCGGTTCTGTTCAGAAGAAGCTGCACTATCCCTTCCACTCACATTGAATGGCCAAAGCAAGTTCCATGGCCGCGCCTGCCACGGGCAGCCTGCAGGTGTTCCCCACAGGCAGGCCAGCCAGTGGTTTGAATCTTCGTACAATCTACACGCTCCCCTTTCTCTTCTGGGGCCCTGGGGCCGCGGGGAAGGAAAGCAGAGAAACCTGGTCTGCGGTTGGTGGTCATGGCTACGGTCTTCCTTTAGGTGGGGAGCGAGGGCTTCCTAAAGGGTGCTCAGGTTGGCCCTGCTCTACGTAGAGCAGCAGCTGTGTCTCCTTTTGGTGCCGATCCCTGAATGACGCTCTTGCCCTTCTTGGCTGCTGAGGCACCTCTGCAAGGCCCCCGTGCTGTGACTTTGCCTTTTGTGCAGAGCTCCTGAGAGAGGCACAGGGGAGGGAGTTGGCGGTGCCCCAGTTTTTCCCAGTCAGTCTGCACAAGACTCCTCGTGGCCTTTTTCTGGACATCCAGTGACCCTCCCTCCTGCCTTTGGAAATCTCTAGCTTAGAAGTGGGCACTGAGCCCACCCTAGCAAGCGTCTCTCTCACAGATACCTTCCATCTCCTGAGACGCCTCCCTTGGCTCCAGACTCTTGGAAGTACTTAGCACAGAAAGAGTTTTTCTTTTATTTTTTTCACATCTAAGTGCACCTTCTTAGAGAGAAAACTGTTTTCCACAAATAATTGAGTGTCCTAGCAGGTTCAGCTTCCTTGCCTTGTCTGAGTGTCCAAGAAAGGCCTTCTCATGACCGATTTGCAAAATATAGTGCACAAATCTGCATTAACGTGTATGTCTATAAAGTAATTATGAGTATTGGGAAAGTGAGAAACTTCATGTGGCATTTGCTACGTTAAACTTTGAACCTAATGTGTCAAGAAAGGGAGGGAAAGAGAAGGGATTTGAATTTGTTTATCATTGATTGAGAACACCTGAAGTGAGGGGTGGTGCTGGGAGATGCCTATCCATGGGATCACGGAGGGGGGGCGGGGGGGGGGCGTACGCTAAAGGGAGAACACTCAGCCTCCGAGGAGAGTAGGCAGCACCTGAGGACCCTTGAAGTAAGGGAGCCACCCACACCTACAACACAAGTGGGTGCAACTGAGACCATGTGCTCCTGGGAAAGCAATTATTTCAGGCCAGCTGGCGTCTTGGGTAGGAGATGAGTTTGGGCTGGAAAGTAGGCAAGCCCGTTATGGAGTCCTGGCATGTCCTGCTAGGGAATTTGGGTTTTTTCTGGAAGGCTTGGGGCAGAGCAGTGAAGCCACTGCAGTGTTTTAGGCAAGAGGTGTCCTGTCTCAGACCACAGTGAGGAAAGAGCGAAGCGAGTCTGGAAGGAACAGGCCTGGATGGAGGTAACGACCAGCAATGGAGGGAAGTGGCTGGGCCCATCCATCAGAGGACCATGTGGGAGCTCTAGGGTGCAGGGAGGTGGGGGCGGGGGAGAAGGCCCAGGGTGGAGTGTGAGCTGCTGATTTGGGAGCCTAGAGTACGATTTAGATGGAATCGTGTGTCAAGCCTCCCTCCGGCAGCACTCCACTGGGGACTGTGTTCATCACTGATGCTGCTGCTGCTGCTGTGTCGCTTGAGACTTAGGGACAAAATTCCCAGTCACCTATTTGCACATGTTCAGAATGAGGCTATCAGAGCCAGACAGCGAAGGTTCCTGAACCCTACTGCATAGAGGAATAATTCCAGAGGACAAAATCCATTGTATTCCTAGATATTCCTTTGGAGAAGACCTTTATGGTGAATCCAAAGATAGGGAGCCCAGCAGTTGCAAGAATTAGCTGATAGGATGTGAAATACCCACGCTCTTGGTCCGAAGGGTCGGGAAAGCCCCATTTGTTCTGAGTCTTGCAGTCTCGGGGCTGAGCAGGGATGGAGAGGGTGGCGGCTCCAGCACAGGGAGCAGAAGGGCAGAGATCAAACCCATGCCGGGAGGGCAGGGCAACATGCCACTCTGTTAACGCGGGCGCCTTTTCAGGATCCGTTTCTCCCTTCGCTGAGTGCACGCCCTACACACTTGAGGTCCATGGACATTTTCTTTAAATATCTGAACTCACTCCCAACAGTTTTTAGGTATTGGCCCTGCTGGCATTTTGTTTTCACTTAGTATTTCCTGAAGACTTGTTTTCTGTTGGTCCTTGTTGTCTGTGTTTAGTTAATGAACCTCACTTGAGAGAGCGGGTGATGTGAGCAGCGGCTTGGCTTCTGGCGCCCACCACACTCAGGCTGTGTGACCTCGGCCCGTCTTTTCACCTCGCTCTGCTTCAGTCTCATTGGTAAAAAGGGAAACGGTAGTTTCTACCTCAGAGTTATTTTCTGATTTGGATGTGTTATTCTAAATAATGCAGTGAAAACTGTGCCTGACTCAAAGCGTAACCAGTTGTGTGTCCTTTGTACTCAACTGAGTGTACACTCAGTTTACCTCAGTAGGAAAAAAGAAAACATCGTCTTCGTTAAGAAAATGCCCAGTCCATGTTTAGCAACTTAAAAGGCTTTGTTTTTTACAGAAAACAGCTGCCAGTTTCCCCCATGTGTTTGCAGTTTAGCTTAACAGGCAGCTGAAGGATGGGACTGTGTGTTGTCCACGTAACTCCCTGTAGCTGGGAATCATGAGCAGCTTCCCCTTCACCCTTAGCTAATCCCATGCTGTTAAAGTTATTAACCCCAGAGTGACCTGTCTGGGTTTTCTGTTCCTGTGGCTCCCCCCACCCCCATAGGTCTCTGAAAGAAGTTGACTGCCTGGAAGGAAACTACGAAACATGAAAATTGCTTTGAGGTGACCAGCAAGCCCCTTGCTCCTGCCAGGGTGGATCTGAGTTTTAGAACTGTAACTTCAGGTAAAAAATCACCCCAGCTCCTACCCCCCTCGGCAACTGTCAGTGGATGTTTGGGTAGTAGTTCTTCAGAAAGTGGGGTTTCTTCCAGGAGGCCTGAACCTTGGAATAGTTTCACTCCTCCAATTGTCTTGTTGTTCAAAAGAGGAGATAGCCAGACGGGCACCCATGTGTGGTGTGCAGCCCAGAGGCTGCACCACCAGAGGGTGGTCAGCCTTGAGCTTGGGGCTCTGTACTCCCTCCTGACTCTACTCTCTCAGTCTTAACATCAGTAACAATAGTAGCAGCCACCAAACAGGGCAGTTATTAATATGATTAATGATTAAAAATGCTTCTTGAAGAATAAATCAGAATAGCCAGAAATTTTTGAAAGGGAAGACTTAAAAGAGCTGTTCTACCAGATATTACAATAAAGCCATGATAATGAAAAGTGTGATACTAAATGGAAATCACTAGATCAAATGAGCAGAATAGGAAGTTCAGAAATAAGACAACAAATCAATCAAACCCTATTTCAAATGATCAGTAACAGGATGTCTGTTCTGTTATGTGTTCTTGGGATGGTTATCCAGTCTTTGGAGGGAGATAAAAAAAATTCCCAGCCTTTGGTAGTCTACCACACATTTCCAAATGGACTAAAAGAGCTAAATAAGAAAATTACAAAAGTTTTACTAAAGAGAATATATTTATGATATTGAGGTAAAAAGCTTTTAAAAATGTCACTTTTAATATCATATACAAACACCACATCAAAGCTAAAAGGTGAAAAGAAGGAAACAGTACCTACAACATCTAAGATGAACAAGTAACATTCGTAATATACACTCAGCAGCTACTTTTTGAAGACTTACATGCTAGGAGGTGTTATGGGCACTAAGGGTACAAAGCAGTGAACCAGACAAAACCCCTGCTCCTCTGATGCTTAAAATTTAATGGAGAGGCCTGCCAGTAAAGAAAGTTAATGTAGGCCAAGCTTGATAGGGATACAGAAAAAAAAACAGTAAAAGTGGACTGGTTAGTGAAGGTTGATGGGGGTCCCATTATGGATATTTAGGGAGGAAGTGACAATTTGAGCAGAAGTAGGAAGGAAAAGGGGAAAAGTAGTTGTACTCTAGATGTGTTTTGCATCTGGAGCTCATAGGATTTGTTGGTGGAATGCATGCAGGCTGTGAGAGAAGGGAGTCAGGGGTGCCTTCTGAGTCTGGGGCCTAAGCAACCGGAAGAATTGAAGGACCACTTACCGACATGGGCTTGGCTAAGAGACAGGGTTTGGTTATGGCTGTGTCAGTTCGAGGTCTCCATGTATGTTCAAAAGGAGATGTCAGGGAGATGGTTGGTATATAAGTTTGGAATGGTGGGGGGGTGTCCCAGATGTAAATCTGGGGACTGCAGCGGCAGAATATTTGAAGCAACAAAACTAGTCAGATCCATAGAGAGTGAGTATAAACAGAGAGGAGGTTCAAGGACATCTATGGGGCCCTCACATAGAAGTGAGGGAGAGGGGAATAACCAAAACTCTAAGAGATCAAGAAGGAGCAGCTGGCCACTGAAGCAGTAAAAGAGCCATCTCTGAAGCCAAGAGACAATTAGGAGAGATCATCTCTGTCAGGTGGTACTGAGAGGCCAACTAGGGAAGGAATAGAGATGGGCATTGGATTTCCCAATAGCAGATCTCCGGTGAGCCTGGGATAGCAGAGAGGAGAAGACAGGAGGGTCGTGGCTGACGAGGCAGCCCTGAGCCTTGGAGATGAAGGCCACGGAGTGAAAGTGAGGACAGTCCCTGGAATCTGAATTCCAGTGCCCGGGAGAAGACAAGTTAGGAGGTCCACCCATAGGAAAGGCAACACGGTAAAAAAAACAAAACAGTGTATGAGCAGGCACAAGTGAAGGCAACAATGCCTATAAACAGGACACCAGCCATGATGATTTAAAAATACAAGTAGGCAACTCTCCTGCCCACCTGTGACTACACAAATGCTTCTCTTTTCCAAATAAACCTGTCCTTTTAAAATGTAAAATAAAATAAAAATACAAGTAAAAAAACAAGGAGGTTCTGTTTTTCTTTCTTTCAGATTGATAAGAGCTATTGTTGGGGATAGGTACTTGCAGTGTGTGTCCCTGTCAGCCCTACTTTTAGAAATAATTCTAAGAGAATAGCTCATACGCCTGGATATATTAGCACCAAGATGTCTTACTCTAGCAATGCTTGTGAAGTGAAACATTGGCACACATGCCTAACCACCAGGGCCTGGTTCACTGATCTGTGGGAAGTGGTGGCGAGGATTAGCTCACACTCCCCTCTTGCTTGGCAGATGAGGAAACTCGGGCCCAGAGAGAGGGAGTGACAGCCCCGTCACAGCGTGTGGAGCGCCTACCCTCCGACCGTGGGCAGCACACCGCCCTCTTTACCTTGGCTTGCTGTTGGAGCCCCTTGCAAGGTAACTTGGCAGCCTTTTTCCCTCTGAGCCAGCATACTTCATGTTTTTAAAATGTGAATTCTCAAAATGTTTTTGAGATTTTATCTACAATGTCTTCATCATTTCATTGTGCAATGTTTGCATGCATTGGATGCTGGCTATGAAAGGACAGTGGAAGATGGTATATGAGTGGGCCATTGACAAGGGAACATTTTCTAGATTCCCTCATGCACATGGAGTTTTTTTGCTTTTATAAAAGTTACAAAGTTAACAAGTAAATCCTATTATTTCATTGATGAGACATATTGATGAGAAAAAAGTAAAACTGCTATCAGAAAGCATCTGGGACACTTAGTCCCCTCAGCAGGAGATGCACTGGACTGCAAGTCTTAGGGCCTTGGGCCCTGGGGTTCTCCCATGCCCTAGCACCAGGACCTAGGAAAAGCCACCCAGTTTCTCTGAACTCAAAACAAGCAGGTGAGTGTGCACTACATATGCTAACTCTTAAAATTTACGACGCACTTTGGCGCGGCCGTGTCCTGGTGCAGTGGCTGGGTGAGAGAAGTGGTGGCTCTGTAAACAACCCCCACGCGCCTCCAGAGTGCCTCTGCCACTTGAGAAGAGCAGCTGGAAATAAAGACATCTCTGTGCCCCCTTGTACCAATTCTAGACCTCCAATGGCAGACCAAAGAATGGACATTTCTTCAACCATTAGTGATTTCATGTCCCCGGGTGCCACCGACCTCCTCTCCAGCCCCCTCGGCACCAGCAGCGTGGATTGCAACCGCAAAAGGAAAGGCAGCTCCACGGACTACCAGTAAGGCCTTCAGAGTGCCTCTTCTCTGGCTCAATTTGGTGTCAGTTTGCAGATGTGGACCATCCAGGAGCCACCTTTGCTCTTGAAAGAAAGGATCCTCTTTATGGAAAGGGATGGGGATGAAAGATCCAACTCTGGGTGGCCCCACAGTTGGCTTTTGGGTTACCCCCTGGATTACAAACAGGGCGGGGGGCCCTCCAGCCCCAGTAAATGCAGAAAGGCATTTACTGTCCCAGCCCCAAATGGTTCCTCATCCAGAAAAAAAGAACAGCCTTAAAGCCAAGTTCTGTTTACCCCTTCCTTGCCTGCCTTTGCTCCTTTGAGCTAGGTGGCTAAATCAATGTATGATATAATCTCAGTAGCTTAAAGAGAGCTTTGCCAGAGGGTCTCTGTCTGAGAAAGACACCCATTGCTTAATTAATGTTTGTGGAATGAGTTAAGTCAAGGTCATTTCGGAAAACATCTGTGTTGTCCTTAAACATTATTTAAATTAATATGTACCTGCTATATTAAATAGTATTTTTGTTTCTTTTTAGACTTGATGACTTTTCTTTTGAGTAAGTAAATGTTCACACTTACAGTCAACTCCTCCATCTCTGTACAGAAACCCAGGGAACTAGGCAGAGCAGAACAGTCAAAGGCACATTCTGTTTTGTTGAGGCAGCTGTGTGGAATCTTACCCGAATGTCCACTTAAGAGATTTTCTTTTGTTTAATGAGGAAACATCTCCAAAGAGGTACCCCCTGTACAGCAGATGTCCTTTCTGCTGAAGTTCACAGGTCGAATTTGGGGAGCACAGTGACTGGAGGTCAGATGCCCACTAGGAGATGCTATGATTAAATATGTAAGTTATCCCAGATAATTAAGAGAGCCAAAAGCCCAGGGGATGGAGAGTGGGGTGAGGACCCAGTGGGTATTCTTCTGGAGACCAGGAGATGTTTTCCATGGCCTCCTTGTTTCATGTCCTGATTCAGCCAGTGATGTGTTTTAAGACCTCTGTTACCTAGACCCATGGCTTCCAACCTTGTCACCATACAAGGCCTTCAGGTTTCCCTTGTGGACCCCCATTTGCTAATCTCTGGTAATTCATGGAACCCTCATTAAAGATCCATGGTCCTTCCCCTGTATATAATTGTATCATACTTAAAGGCAGAGCTTCTCTTTACCTACAGAAGGGCAGGGAAAGATGGTATAGACTTGATGAGTGGGCCAGGGACAAGGGAGCATTTTCTAGATTCCCTCATACACATGGAGGTTTTTTTGCTTTTATAAAAGTTACAAAGTTAACAAGTAAATCCTATAGTTTCATTGATGAGACATTGATGAGAAAAAAAGTAAAAGTAGGGCTGTCAGAAAGTGATCAACTTGACCTCAAGGAGCAGATCCAAGTCTAGCCAAAGCTGGGGTGAAGAGGGGGTTTCATTTTTCCATGTGGCCTATATGAGTTCCTCTGCATTTTAGGATTAACTAGAAAAACCTCTGCCCAAGAGGAAATGAAGGGGCCCCAGGTTGGGAACCAGTGTTCCAGAGTGCCCATGATGGGATTCAGTATTCCTAAGAAACAGCGGCTTTTGTCCTAGAGATGACATTGCTTGAGGAGCCATCATCCCCCTCACCCTATTTTATGGGATAAAGGAGAAAGGTCAAGTGGCAGTCAGTGTTGGTGAAGGGAGTGTACTGACCCCGGCTGAATCTGCAACTCCTTCCTCTGAGGATTTCAGTCTATTTTCTGCTGACCCACAAGGTGCCATGAAATTCTGAAATCTTTGCAAGGAAGGCAGATCCTTACTGCTACCCTAGGACCTCCTGCAGCCAGACAGGTTTCCACACCCACAACCTGCTCCTCCCCTCTAGCCCAGTTCCTTGAGCCTAGTGGTGTGCTGCCTAGCTGAGAACAGAATATTGGGTAGCTGTGCCTTTGAAAAGTGGCTTGTAGTTCTGCTCTATGTCTTGGTAATTTGATTTCCCCTCCTCACTTCACCCCCGCCCCAACACACCCCAAGTATATATGTATGTATACATGTATTTGATGCTAGATAAATTTTCAGAATGAATAAACTCCATTTATCCAGAATGATAGGAGTAATGATATAGTTGTTTGGATACTTTAAGAGTTTTCCATAGTTGCTATGTAATTCCCAAGTTCCAAACAATCAAAATATGGTAAAATATATATTAACATACAAGCTCTATGATCCATAACTTTTGTTTGATAAACTAGAAAACCAGTCTGGGTTTTATAGGAGGTTCAGGTTGCTTTATTTTGTTTTATTGCTATCCATCAAAAATACTGTGCCTATTTGAGCTTTCTAATTATTTGGTTTCTGGATAAACGAGAGCCTTCTATATTATAGTAAGCTATTTTGTGTGTCTTTATTAACAGATAGTCATGTTCTCTCTTGTTTTTTTCAGAGAAAGTATGGACACAGACAAAGAGGATCCTCATGGAAGGTATCGTGACCTTAGTAATAAGAACCTCAGTGTCCTCACAGCCCTGTTCTTTGCATAATTACAC
Source organism: Talpa occidentalis (assembly GCF_014898055.3). NCBI lineage: Eukaryota > Metazoa > Chordata > Mammalia > Eulipotyphla > Talpidae > Talpa > Talpa occidentalis. The sequence goes on from NW_023603184.1 coordinate 29,205,797, forward strand.
ATTCTCCTACTTGGGCTGGTTCCACCCTTGTCATTGAGTGGGGATAAGCTCGAAGGCCACAGGCTCAAGACTGTCTCCCGTGACCCCAGTCCAATGTAGCTTACAGCCAAGAACCCTGTGTGTTGTAGAGAGATGACAGGGCTTAGAAGGAAGGAGACAGGCATGTATAACTTTACTGTGCCTCTCTGGGGGATTGTGCTTTCATCTATTGCCCTTTTTTATTTTTTCCAGGTTAGAATACACAGAGCACCAAGGAAGGATCAAAAATGCAAGGTATGGTTGGCCCCTCATTCTGCTCTACTCCCTGGGGTGATGCAGTCACAGGGTCTGTGTCTCTGGTCCTCATCTGTCCTCAACACAGTCATGTCCTTAGGGATGTGAAAAGAGTGTAGAGGCCTTGGGGCCGTCTGCCTTTCCCTCTTACTAGGCTGAGTTGGCCTGCATGCCTTGCTGTCTAAGCACACTTAACCAGAAGGGGACTTTGGAAGTAGCAGAACATTAATCAAGGCTAAAGTTTCTCCCCAGCCTTCAGCAGGTTACTTCTTCCTGGGGCCCACTCCAGAAAAAAATCTGGCCCACTGACTCACTTCCTGGGCTGGCTGCTGAAAGGATCCCTTATTGCGCTGCAAGTTGCACTTGAAGGCCAGACCTGGGGGTGGGAGTTGCTCCCAGGAGTAGGTTCTCTTGCCTCCTACCACACTTGCTGGCTCCTTTCCATGGGGTGCTCCGCTCTCCTGCTGTTAGCCCCAAAGCCCCCCAAGGTTGCAGAATCTGGCTCAGCTGGGACTGCTAGCTTTCCCCTCTCGGAACAGCCTCAGCCAGAGACACTGTGGTTGTTGCTACAGCAGTGGCAGCTGCTACATTTCCTCTGTTCATATACCTCTTTAGGGGGACAGTCACAATCAGCAGGTGCAAACCTGTGAAGGAGTGAGCGTGAGCCCCAGCGAGTAGCAACTCCTGGGAGGGAGGGAGAAGGATGATAATCTGAAGATGTAGCATCTGCTGCACCTAGGTGGGGTCATGGTTGATCCAAGGATGGCAGCGTTAGTTACCTGGCGACTCAGTGTCTGAGAACCATTCAGTGGGCCCCTCTCAAACCTCAGACACAACACGCTGTGGGACCCACGTTGAGAGCTGCTCTGGGCACTTTTGGAAACCTCCCCCTCCCTTCTCCCTTCTGCCTCCATCTTCAACCTTCACAGAGGCTGAGCGAAAAAGAGAATTGAGAAATTAGTGGTTCACTTTACTCTGAAAAGACAATATTTGTCATAGTTCCCCTTAGTTCTAGGGATGAGGTAAGTGTTAGAACAAACTAGAACTGACCTAGCAGGGAGACCACATTTTTGGTGATATTCCTAGGAAAGTCTAGCTTGAAACCTTTCACAGATTCTAAATTTGCCTTGTCAGGTTGATACTGAAAACAGTTATAACTTGGTTTTGTTTCCTTGATGCTTGGTTACATTTTATGGAGATATTTTTTCATATCGTTCAGGGAAGCTCACAGTCAGATCGAAAAGCGGCGTCGGGATAAAATGAACAGTTTCATTGATGAATTGGCTTCCTTGGTTCCGACGTGCAACGCGATGTCCAGGAAGTTAGATAAACTTACTGTGCTGAGGATGGCTGTTCAGCACATGAAAACATTACGAGGTGAGATCCTAGGCTTTCTTATCCGTTATGCCCATGCCTGCAGTGTTGCCACCCTCACCTAGAATGGACCTGAATCCCAAAGGCAAGTGTTCATTACTGCAAATATGCTATCTCGGAATATGCCTGTAATTTTCAGGAGTAGATGTGATGCCAAATGATTGTTGAGTTTACATGGCATCAAGGTGGGATTCTGCAGTCCTGCTTCTCCGAGGGCAGAGCTGTGTCTTCTGCGTGTGCCTGTGGTGCAGGTGGTCAGGCTACACACAGACCAGAGGACGGTGCTGATGTCCTGTCCACATGCGTGTTGCTGACCTCCACACATAATATCAGAAATGTAGGTGCACTTTGTGACACAGAAAAGTCACATTCAGTTTTTAAGAGGAAAATTCGTCTTGCTTCCTTTGAGGAATGAGTCACTAGTTGATGGTTCTTGCTGCATTTTATTGTCAGGAATGAACACTGATGATATTTTCATCTTTCTGAAATTTTCCCAAACTAGATTGACGCTTTATGAGGGAGGTGTGTTTTCCTTTTCTGAATGTGGGGAGGGTGAGAAAACAGACAGAAACATGAAAGTGACTTATCCAAACCGAAGGAGAAATCTGAAACAGGCCAGGCATTGTAGTGAATGCCATTCCTGGAATTTTCCATAAGTCTTGGACTTCTTTAAGGACACTGGAAAGTGGGCACTCAATCAGATCGCTGACCTGTGTAGAAAGAGTTGCATCTTTATGTTCCTACAAAGCTTCCAGAAAGAAGTTATAGTTGGTTTTGTCTGGCTTTTGATCATAATTTAAAATGTATTCCTTGGAGAATGACATTTAAAAATTCATATTAGAAAAATGATAGAGATTAAATTATCAGAAACTAATTTCTATTAAATTGGAAGGGAAAGAGGCTAATCTCGAGTTAACATAAAAGGGTAGTGATGCTAGGAGCCTCGGTGGTTGATTTGAACATCTCAGACAGATTCTGATTTTCTCCTTCCCCACGGTGCTTGGAGCTGTTATGGTTCTGTTTCATTTTATTTCTTCATTATTCTGCTAACTGCTCTGCAGATGCCAAGTGGTTTACTCCTGGCATTTTTCTGTAAGTCACCATTCTCCTGAACAAGGTTAGATTGACTGCCATTTGAACGTGAGTCTTGTCTACTTTAAGGCTGAGGATCTTGAGTTGCATTTACTGAAGCAATACATGTCTCAGGGCTGCCAAGCTCATTTAATTCTCCCCTGATGAAGAGGAACTCACAGTCAATGCCCTCGACAATATATTTACTCAGGGCCTGGCAAACAGGGTGATTTCCCAAGAACATTTAAAGTGGTGATTTGAGGGACTGCTAGACAATCTATTTAATATAGATCTTGGGCAGAAGGAGCCCTCCCAGGAGCCTTTGCCAGTTTGCTTCAAGAGCTGCTACCACTTAGAAGCAGATTTTGTACTTCCTTCTATTATCTCTTGATTTTCACGATCGTGACAAAAGCAAGCTTGTTAAGTCTCCTGTGGGCAACAGTGTTCTCTTTTCAGTGGAATTCTCTTTGGCATTGCAAGAATCTGTCCAAAACCAGAACTAATAACCCTGTCTCAGTGAAAAAGTGAGTAAGAGGATGAAATAAAATTCTTCAGTTAGAAGGTCCGACACAGGCAGTAGAATGACACATGATCTTGAACATAAAGTATACTGACTCTTTCTCTTCTTTTCCCCATAAGGTGCCACCAATCCATACACAGAAGCAAACTACAAACCAACTTTTCTGTCAGATGATGAATTGAAACACCTCATTCTCAGGGTATGTTGCAATTATGGAATTGTTTATTTTTGCACATTTATTTTTACAATTCCAGCGCTCCGGCATGTGGGAATTTAATGCCTGCATGCTGAACTCCTAGAACACTCTTTCTCTCAGGTCACCCCCTTTATCCCTTTATCGTACTGTTTGGATAGACGTCCCGTTCCTTCCCTGACACCTTCTTCCTCCTCTTTGAACCTTGCTTAGGCAAAAATTGAAGGTCTGTGCTACTGTGATTTTTTTTTTTTTTCTATCAGGCAGAATTTTGTTTCAAATAGGAGGTAATTAAGAATTTCCTGAATGTTAGAAAGGGACTGAAACTGCTTAACCGTTGAAAATTTCTCTTACCCTCACTTAAGCCCTAGCTCAGAAGCCTCCTCCTAAATCTTGATACCAAAATTTCATCAAAACAAGGAAGCTCCTAAAAACATCGGGGCTTAAAGAGGAAAGTAAATGGAGGAGGTGATGCTTTCACTGCCTGACTGCAGCGCTCGATTCGTCTTGCCAGTCTCTGCAGAGAGGCACTCGGGTGGCACACGGAGCCTGGCTTCCGTGCAAAAGCAGGTCTGCTCCCAGGGAGCGTGAGATTCACTTGCAAATTGAAGGGAGAGAGAGAACTGGATTCAGTAACAGGTCCACTTGCAAATTATAAAAGGAAAAATAGAACTAAAAAGATAACTGCCCCACTTCCCTCCAGCTAGAGCTGATTTGGTTTACTGAGCCCCCTACACCATCTTGGCACCCTTCTTTCAGCAGAAGTCTGCAAAGCCCCAGCCTGGAGGGGAGCCCAACATTATCACTACCCATTTTCAGCCTCAGCCTCGCTTTGGGTACCTCTAAGTCTGACCTACTGCTCACTCCAGGATTCCTGCCCAGCCCTGTGACATGCTTTGTTAATTGGAAAACATCTAGCTGCAAGGAACAGAAGACCTGATGAACAAATAGGGTTTTGTTTCCTCTACATAACCTAGAAGATTGGGAAAGTATAGCCAGGTAGGGGCTGGTGCAGTGGCTCCATAAAGTCAGCAGGACCCACACTGTGTTCTCACGCAGCACACTGGCATGTGGCTTGTCTCCTCCATGTAGTGAGGTGGCTGTGGCAGATCTGACAGCCAGATTAGCCAGATTAAAGTGGCAGAGAGGCTGGAAGCCGACTGCCCTTTTTATCAAGAAATGCTTCCTGGAAGCCGGGTAGTGGATTTCACATTATTCAGAAGCTGTCACTCCTAGCTGCAGGGCAGGTTATGGTCCAAGTATTTTGATTTTCCAGCTTCCCTAATAGTGGTAGGCATAAGAGAAAGGGGGCCGGAATCAGCCCCCAAACAGCAGTTGCGACACACGCTTTCCAGAGCTACCTCCATGTGCTGGTCTCCCTTCACAAGGGGCTCGCACAAGCCAATACAGAACTTCCACTGTGGTCGCCGAGGCCTGGGGTTGACTGGTGCCTCCCTCCCCCAGAAGCCGTTTGATGGGCGCCACATTTGGAACAGCTGTAATGTTGCCCTTTCCTGACACACATTACTGGGAATTATTGTTGCACCAGGTTTTGTCATCATGTATAAATGCAGTTAGTATTTTTTTAAACTTTATATCTCTGCTGAAATCTATTTATTGAATAGTCTTATACCCCAGCTTGTCATTAGCAAGCCCTCAAAGCCTCATGTGACGTACAGATCTGATAGGCATGCCTTCTGAGTTTTTCGTTTTCATTCATTCATTCACTAACTCAAGCACTGTTGAGGACTTTCTATAGGAACATCCCATAGATGTCACGGTGTGACACACACACCATGGGCCTGAGGTCTGCCAGCTAGTGACGCTGCTGCTCCTCGGGCCCAGCTCTGTCCTCAACTCTCCCTCCACGTCATAGAGATGCCCTTCTTCTCAGGGAGGACTTGCTGAAGTGAAGATAGGAGCTGCGTGTGCAGGGCTGTCTGTGACAGGCAGTTAATGTGCTGCTGTCACCATCTCGAAAGTCATCATATTGGAACAGAAGTCCCAGCATTTTCATTTTGTATTGAGTCCTACAAATTTTGTAGCCAGTCCTGAATACCATACAGATAATTTGATATATACTGTTTTTCTCTTAAGATATATTTTTATATATGAATTGTGTGTGTTCTATTTATACATGTAATATGTTAGGCAATTTATATAAAATATGTAAAACACACACATATGTAAAACAAGTTTCTTTTGGAATGACACGTTTTAATAGCTGGTCCTTTTCTAAGTAATTTCCTGTGAGAGGCCCTCACTTACCATGGCATGGAACAAGGCTGCTGACGCTATTCGACCTAGATGTCTCCTCGAACCCTCACCCCTTCTGCTTTTCTGTTGCCTACAACTCTGATGATGTCCTCCCTGGTGAAACCTTTCTCACATCTCTGGCACATATCAGGGGCTGTGAAGTAGTGTCCCATCCTCTGCCACTTCCAGGTCCCCAGTTCCTGGCAGTTTGCTTCAACAGAAGGCAGGGTCCACTCAGGTGCTGTCTGAACAGCTTGGCAGCAGGAGCTGGACTTCCACTCTCTCTCACTTACCAATGCAAATCTGACCAGTAGCTCTATTTATTAAATGCTTTCAAAGCATATGTAATTGATGGTGTGCCAGGGGAGCCGTCAACCTGACTGCTTTATAATGTCTAAATAGTCGACTTCCCTATGTTTTGAAAGCTAGGCAGACCCTGCCAGGGTCCCTCTGTGTCCTCCCAGGAGGCGCTCTGCCCTGGCCCCACTGTGGCCCTGGGATCATGCTGGTGTTCTCACACGTCTGCTCCTCAGGTCTCCCTCACCCGGGCTTCACCAGCTGGTGCTCATCTGCCCAAGTGATGCCCAGCCAGAATGCTTTCAGTCTCCCCTCCCCTGTGCTGACAGGATTCACCAGCCTCTGGTACCTACTCTGTCCTCTGGGTGTGTCATTGTTCCAGGCCTGTGGTGCTTTTCCTCCAGAATGTCTCTGTCACCTTCGTCCCAGGCACTTTTTGCGCCACATCACTTTGTCAATGAAAAGCCTCCAAACATTTCTCTTGGTAGATATAAGATTGTCTGCAAGGCAAATGAGTAAGTTATTAATACCCTATTTTTTGACAGAATGAGGCTTCCAGCAGATGGTGCTTGGAAAGTGGCTTCCCCCTCACTGTCATGCCTTGCCCCTGGGCCAGCTTAGAGGCATAACTTAGGAAAGGATCCTCCCAGCTCCCTTCCAGCTGGGTGACCTGCCAGGCTCTCCAGCAACAGTAATTCCACTCCCCTTCTCACTGCTTCATCCCAGCACAGGTGGATGCACCATTCTGCGGTGACCTTCTGGCACATGAATTCATTTCCCAGTTCTTTGAATTAAAATATATCCCAAAGGCCCTTTTGTGGAAAAGGGAATAGACTTTCTTTAGATATTTCCAGAGAACAGAGTGAAGACTAGTGAGTAAAGGAGGATATTGTGTATTAGAGCAATGGCAGCAGAGTATACAAGCAATTGTGTACAAGTCCCTGGGGAGGTGCTCTCCCGTCACTGGGAAGACCCCAGTTAGTGGTTGCCTCTCTGGAAATTCGTGGGTAGGAGGCACGCACACAAACACCAATAGCCTGAGCGCCCTGCCACTGTGGTTTTGGTGTTTATGTGCTCCAGTCTGTCTAGTAAATACTCTTTACTGGCACTGTAGTTTGTTATGTGCATTTAATGTGAAGAAGAGGTAAAACAGTTTTTAAAGGAAAATCTTACTGTGCCTTTCCTGTCTCACCTGGGATGCAAACAGCACAACCCTGAGTCAAGGGCTAATACTTGCAATAATAGTTCTCAACCTTGTGAACATTGGAATCACTTGGGGAAGGGAGTGTGGGATGGGGTGAGGACAGTACCAGTGATCCAGCCCCATTCCACATCATCTGCCTTAAAAAAAAAAAAAGACCACTTAAAATGTCAAGAACTGCTGCTCTGCAGGGCTTCCTGTAAATGGCAGGGCTTCCTGTAAATGCAGGTGTTCAAGCTGAGGGGAGAAGGTGGCCGAGACATTAGAGAGGAAATTCTGATCTTAAAGTTTCCTTCCAACCTCAGATTCTATAGAGTTTTATAATTAAGGAAATAAAACATCATTTCCCTGAGCCTTCATGCAATCAAAGGAAAACGCTTCAGCTGAATTCTGCTTTGAAACAGAACTTACTTAATTAAACTTTCCCCTGTATCAGTAAGTGATGCATGGGCGTCTCCCTCGGAGAGACTCTCGCTGCTCTCACAGGCACTTACTCTGAGGGTACTCGCGAGACTGTCGGCACGGGCAGCCCAGCAAGTGCTCGGAATATTTAGAAAGCACATCTTTAATTGCTATCAGAATGATTATAGATCATGTTTCTTAAAGTGTGGTGACCTGGTTATCCATTTCTCCTGATTAGGCAGCAGATGGGTTTTTGTTTGTCGTCGGGTGTGACCGAGGGAAGATCCTCTTTGTGTCAGAGTCCGTCTTCAAGATCCTCAACTACAGCCAGGTATTGCTTACACTCCTGTTGCTGGTAGACAGCCGCACAGCCACCAGAAATTTTCAGACTAAACCCCACTTCTCAGAATAATGATGGCAGTCAAGTCACATGTGAAAGGTTTACATTGTTTCCGCACCCCATCCGTCTTTCAGAAAATTCTTTAACAGAAAATTCTTTAAATGTGGAAAGTTCCTTTAATATGTTTTATATTTCCCCCACTGGAAAGTTTGACTCTAATTGTTTTATGACTGCAAAATACCCCACAACTAAGGGGTGGGGGGGGTTTGTGACGGCCTACCTGACAAGGAAGGAAAGGTAAGCTGGTAATAACAGACACTAAGAAAATTGGGAATCCGCCTATACTGTGCTTGCACTGATGTGTCACTTATTGGCCCTGTTGAACCTTGACGTCCTCAAAAAAATAGCTGCAATGATCCATATCTTTTATGATTGTTTGTGGGATCAAGCAAGATAAACATTTATGAAAGCTGTAAGAACAGAGCTTTTCACCTATTACATCCCTGGAGTTTTGACTCATGTATTTGTTCACTAATTCACATGCTGGTGTTTGCCTGGAATCTGGAATTCAGAAGAACCAAAGAATCAAAACAACATTTATGTAAATTTGAATTTATGCAAACTTAATGTTTCCAAAGTGTTTTGCTCTTTCTAGTCTTAGAATAAAGTTCTCTCTGCTCCCAGATCAGGCTGCTCAGGCATGCTGTGTGGCTCAGCTTCCTCAAGAACCGAGAGGATGGAGGGAGCCAGCATTCCTCCTTCACGGTCCTAGTAGGGTATTTGAGGGTCTCAGATAGAAATAAAATAGAATATATGCAGCTGAGAGATTTCTGCTTTGGGTACAACTGTTCATGCACTGAGCCGCCTTTTCCTCACTCTACCTCGGCCAGGCGGCTGCACGTGGGCACATGCTCACGTGTGAAATGCCTGACACGCTCGTGCAGAAAAATATAAAGCACAGGCAGACCATTTGTTGGATAATTTCTGTTCCATAAGCTGTTGACTTGCTTTTGGTGTGTCCTTCCCACAGAATGACCTGATAGGTCAGAGTCTGTTTGATTACCTGCATCCTAAAGATATCGCCAAAGTCAAGGAGCAGCTCTCCTCCTCCGACACTGCACCCCGGGAGCGGCTCATCGATGCAAAAAGTGAGTGGGGAGAGGCTGCCGGGGCTCCCTCTGCAGCAGCAGCAGTTCAGCGCTGAGCCGGGATGGAGCAGGGCGTGTGGCCCCACATCTGGGTGCTCAGCGTGCCTCCCTCCCTTGGCTCATGGGTGCTTTTTTGGCTGAATGGGATTATGTCTATTCCTTGTCTTTGTGTTTGTTTTTTACAAAAAGAAAGAAAAAATTCAATGTCTAAATTCATTGAGAAGGAAAACAGCTGCTTTGTTTTATTTTTTTATTTTTTATCTATTTATGTGTAGGAGAACTGGGGTATAGGCCAGGTGTGTGGGGCGGTGAGAGGATCCACCAGAGACAGAGTGGGGAGCAGAACAGGCAGACCTGCTGAAACACACTGCTGAGGGCAGCAGCAGGGGAGACAGGAGAGGTCTGCTGCAGCATAAGTGGGTTAGTTCCCTGGCGGGGGGATCAAACTCAGGCCATAGCAGTGATAGCGCTGAGACTTAACCCCTAGGCCACCAAGAGGCCCCAAAAAACAGCTGCTTTGATTTGATTTTTTCTGATGTCTAGTAATTTTTTTTCAGAATCTAGAAATTCCCAGTTGTGTGCTCCTGAGTTTAAAGGGCTCATAGCAGATTGATTCATTTCCCCTGAAAAAAATCACCTCTGCTGACCTGAGTTGCTCTCATGTCTTAAGACAAAGAAAGCTTCAGGTACAGATACAGCGTGTCTGTGACCACAGTGGTTCCTCCGTAGGCTGCTTCACCTCCTGGCTGCCTTCCGGCCACGGTGGAATCTCCTTCACATTCTCCCATAGCTTCCTGCACCTGCACCCCCTCCCGCCTCCTGGGAGAGGCCCCAGCAGCTCTCCTCCCCATTAGTTCCGCAGGAGGCCATGCAGCAGTTAAGAGAGTGGATTCATGTCAGATTGCTGGGCTCACATCTTGGCTGCATCATTTACTGGCCGTGTGACCTTGAGCAAGTCACTTAGCCTCTCTGTGCCTCAGCCTCCATATCTACGGAATAATACCTGTTCTATTGTGTTATGGTGGGGATTAAATATGCTAATATATATTCGACTGGTGGGACAGTTCCCAGCACATAGTAAGCGCAACACCTGTGTTGGTATTCACTCCAGTGCTGTCCAGGCAGTCGCCAGTTTCCTGCTTCCAAGGTCTCCATTATCTCTGGAGGGAAACACCAGCAGAGGAATCTCTCTTAAATCATTCTTTTCGTTTGGGTACTCCGCTTCCTCTAAGAACAATACAGTTCCTGGTACCTGTTGCTCTTTGTAGTCTGGTCCTGCAATTTTTTTAATGACCTGAGAAGCAAAGGTGAATGGTATTTGGTGCTTGTCTTTAAGGTTCTTACATAGTCAGGGAGACGAGACAGCACCCTTGTAATAGGTGCAGCCATAGCAATAGCAGCATAGAGAACGATGACTAATTCTCATGTGGGTGTGGGGACAGCATCACCGAGCTGATGGCAGCTGAGGAGGGTTTGCAGAGATGAGTTACTGATTGCCAGGTGATGAAGGGAGGACATTTGTGGACGGGGGCAGAAGAGTGGCCTGCGTGGTGCTGTCGGAGCATAACTTACTGGGGGCGGGGAGCAGGAAGGCTGGACCACCAAGATTTTTTTCATGGGTACCCAGTGAGGGGTTCTGAGCTGGGTGGGTATTCTGAGGGACCCTGGGAGGTTGAGACCTGGGCCTGGGCAGCAGCCACTTTCTGACAGTTGCCCTCTTGTGGTGGGCGGTGAGGGCGCTTGTGCCCCAGGTGTCAGCCTTAGCGCTGTGTTGTGCACTGACAAGCGGCCCGTGTTTCTCTGCGGATAATGGTCCTGCTGCTCTTCCAGAGACGGGTGCCGCTGGTCTGGAACAGCGCGGTCCAGTGGGAGCATAATGTGAACCACACACAGGAGCTACATGTGACTTTAAATATTCTGGTAGCCACATTAAAAGTAAAAATAAATGTGAAGTTAATTTTAATACTATGTTTTATGTAGCTGAGAAATTCAAATACTACTGCAGCACGTTAATGTTCAACTGAATGACGTCTTCTACAGCCTTTCTGTACGAGTCTTTGAAATCCTGTGTGTATTCACACTCCAGCACAGCACCCCTTTGAGAAGAGCCACCTTTCCAGTGCCCAGTAGCCGCACGTAGCGAGTGACCCTGGGCAGCAGAGGTCTAGAATGAGGTCCGAGAAGCTGTATGTTGACACATTGGGGGTCCTGGCATGCAGCCAGGTTTGAGGCTGTCGGGCAGTCCTGCTTCCTCCTCTCAGTCCTGTATCCGCATTATGCCCGCCCTGTAGTCCCAGCCCAGGATCGTCCTCTGGGCAGCACAGACGCTGCTGCCTTTTAGTTGGTGCTAATCAGTGATGCATGACCTTGCGCCCTCACGTCTTCTCGTGATGAGCTTCCGTTTCCCCTTCTCCGCTATAACTCCTGCTGGACAGGAGCCCTGTGTTAATTTCTTTGTACCCCCTGGAGCATCTAGTCCAGTAGATGCTCCAGTAGCTGCATCCCACATGACCAGTAAACACTTCCACGCTGACAGCACACCTCTCCACAGCACACCTGTTAAGGCTTAACCTGAGAAGTGTCATTCTCGTGTCATCACTATAAAACCGCGAGGCAGGAAAGAAAAGACTTTGTGCAAGGTCACACTCCCCCTCCTGACACCCAGCACGACTCTCAGTTTATCACATTTTGTGTGTTGATTTGCAGCTGGACTTCCAGTTAAAACAGATATAACCCCTGGGCCATCTCGATTATGTTCTGGAGCACGACGTTCTTTCTTCTGTAGGATGAAGTGTAACAGGCCTTCAGTAAAGGTTGAAGACAAGGATTTCCCCTCTACCTGCTCAAAGAAAAAAGGTAACCATTTCAACAGTTCTTTCAAATCCTGTTTCAGGTGAGGCTTGCTTTCCACGGTGCTGTCAGCAGGCTGTGGGTCGGTGGTTCCTGGCTGGTCAGGCCCCAGGGCTGTAGTTAGGAGTCTGCTAAACACCCTGTCCCTCCCTCTACAGTGTAGGGCATTTGGGGAGCACAGGTGAGTTTGGAAAGCCCTGGTTGGTTGTCTCTGTGGGAGAGCTTTCTCTGTTGAAATTCTGTGTGTTTTAATGTGGTTGGGAAGGAATACTGTCAGCCACAATCGCAGCTGCTCCTGCGCCCCCACTGGCACACCACAGTTACTCACACTAAGTCCCCTGTGACCTCCTAAAGGCAGTGGACACTGTATTTTTCTTCCATCTTGAAGTGTTCTCTTCCCCAGGATGCTGTGCATCCACATCCCTCTTGTCTCCCTTATCCTCTGCCACTTCTCTTCCTGGCCCGCCTGCTAGTTCCTCCGCTCCGTCCTGGGCCTTCTCTTCTCAAGAGCAGCTATTCACATGCTTTGTCCATAGGTAATGTCACCCCCTCCCTTGGCGTTCAGTGCCATTTATATGCCAACACATTCCAACTTTATGTTCCTAGCCCAGCTTTCTCTCTTGAACTCCTGATCCCTAAAAGAACAACTTATTAAATCTCCTGCATAGACACCCGAGGGCATCTCAGACGTGATACATGTTGAAGTAACCACCCGAGCTGCTGCTTGAGTGTAAAAGTCTCCAGCATCCACCTAGACGGGCACACCCTATGGCCCTCACCCTGTTTCACCCCTTTTATACCACCTCCCTGCAGCCAGTCAGTTACAGGAAGTCTTGCCACAATGAATTGTTTCCGCAGAAGTGATATGCACCTTTTCACATGTCTCCATGTTTACCAAGCCCAAGATCCAGGCTGCGCTCAGCTCTCACAGTCTGTGCAGTAAGCGTCTCATACTTTTCGTCCCTTCACCGAGCAGCCAGAATGACCTTTCTGACAGGAAATCATTTGATCAGCCCCTTGTTGAACACCCTTCAAGTTTTCCCATTGCTCTTGAAGAAAACTTGAAAATCTTGACTGCGACCATGCAGCCCCCAGCCCTGCCTCTACTCAGTACGCATGAGCATTGCTGAGTTCCCTTCTAGGCCTTAAACCTTTCTCTACCAGCCTCTAGGCAACCTGTCACCCCTGGTTGGAACCTCTCCGCGTCTCTGCTCATCCTGGCAGCAATGTCTGCCACTCCCTCCCTCAGGCTGCCTTCTGGCTTTTTGTAGCGCCCTGCAGGGTTTCTTTTTGGCTCTTTCGTGCAGTGGCAGTTACGTGGTTTTTGTGATTGTTTGCTTGATGCCTGTCTCCCCCAGGAGACTCTACATTCCACAAAGGCGTGTCTGACTTGCTTTCTTCTCTCTCCCAGTGACTAGCCCAGATGCTTAGTAAACAGACTAGTCCCAGTGCTTAGTCAACACGCCAAAAAATTTGTTTAGTGCTGAAATCCATAGGTGCCGCATACGTCACTAAAATTGACATCTTCATCTCTAAAACCACGTCTCCTCTGAAACGTCCTGTCAGTGAATTGTACCAACAACTGTTCTATGCAGAAAAGAAGTTGGAATCATCCTCACTTTCTTTTTCGTACCAAATGTTTTGAAGTTCATGCCTTTCCCAGCAGATCTGCCTCAGACATTCCCCCTACGGCCTCCCTTGCCTCCTTATCCTCACTGGACTGCCATGGCGTGGGCCTCATCTCTTGTTGTCCTCCTGCTTTTCGTGGGCTTCAGTTTGCCCATCACTCTGCTCCTAGAGCATCCTAACCACAATTTAGTTTCGCTGTTTCCCCACTTCCATACCTTTGGGAGCTTTCCATTTCCTACTTGAAAAAAATGAACACAGGGCCTCCCCGGTGGCGCAGCGGTTGAGCGCTGGGTTGCGAAGCTGCGCGCGGCCTCTGCGGCGCCGGTTCGATCCCCGGCTGCTCACCGGCCACCAGAGGAGGGTCCCACATGGCGCGCAGACCTCTCCTGCCGCCCGCTGCTCCCCTCAGCAGTGTGCTTCGGTCCTTCTGCCTGCTCTGCTCCCCGCTCTGGCTCTGGTGAATTCTCTCGCCCTCCCGCGCTTCTGACTGTACCCAGTGCATGTATAAACAAAACAAACAAACAAACCAGCAAACAAATAAATAAAGCATGCCTCTATAAAAAAAAAAAAAAAAAAAAAAAAAGAAAAAAATGAACACATTAGCAGATAATCCAGGATCCTTGACACTGGCCTCTGGCCTGCCTTTCCAGTTCTGCCCCTGGTGCCTGCTCTTCACTCAACCACACAGAAGTCCTGCTGCTCACGCAGCACTGGGTCGGGGCTAGTCACTGGGCTAGTTCTGTGTGAGAAACAGGAGCTCCTCTGTGCCTTCATACACTCCCCCACCTTTACACGTGCCGGCCCCTTAGCTGGTGCTGCTCCTGCCTGCTCCACCCTCTGTGTTGTTTTCCTGGGCAGTGCCCCATCCCCATGGAGTCGGGGCTCCCTTCTCAGTAAAACCTGTTGCACTAAGCACGTGCGACCCTGGGGGGCAGCTGCCTGGTTTCCTCCCTCTCTCTCCGGATGCTTGCATCTGGATCAGGAAGGCGGTAGTTCCTATTTTGATTTCCAACCCATCTAGACTACCTGTGCCTCATGCCCCAGAGCCACACCGCCACTAACCACAGGCTTTTGCTTTCTAGCGGATCGAAAAAGCTTCTGCACAATCCACAGCACAGGATATTTGAAGAGCTGGCCACCCACAAAGATGGGGCTGGATGAAGACAACGAACCAGACAACGAAGGCTGCAATCTCAGCTGCCTGGTCGCCATTGGTCGGCTGCATTCTCACGTGGTTCCACAACCAGTGAATGGGGAGATCAGGGTGAAATCAATGGAATATGTTTCTCGGCACGCCATAGACGGGAAGTTTGTTTTTGTAGACCAGAGGTAAGAGTCCGCGTGTCACCCTTGAACATGACGGTAGAGGACTTGTCAGCTCTGAGTGAGGCAGAAGGTACATGGGCCACCAGTTGGCTTTCTTAAGACTTAGAGAGAAGGAAGTGATGAGGCTCTGAGAAATGCAGCCCAGTAGGTTTTCTGTGTCATTCGTTGGCATGTCGAAAGTTAAGGGAGTGACGTGGATGGCCGAGAGAGAAGTAGTAGGTAGAGCATGCACTCTGAAACTATGGAATGTTCCACGGCCATTACCGTGATTGACTCTTAGAAGGTAGCTCTTGGAAAAGATTCCAAGTGCTGAGTTACCCAAATAGTGTCATTGGGTATGGTAACATCATATGGCTATTTAGATTTGAATATAATCAATTAAAATTAAATAAAAAATTTGAATTCTCATACTCAGCAACCATGTTTCAGGTACTCAGTAACCATATGCAGCTAAGGGCACAGGGAGAGATCATTTCTATATTCAGAAAGTCCTGTTGGGTAGAACTGATCTATCTCAATCTCAGCTTTTATGGAATATCCATAGGAGTGGGGACCCATCCTGAAAGCTGACTTCTTTTGTTTTCACAACTAATTAGTAGTTGATTTGGACTAAGATCCCTGATGTCCCAAATTTCCCATTGCTCTCCACTGTGTCCTGAAGATCATTCACAGAGTAATAATTTTCTGGCTACTAAAAATAGTAACTAAGTGCTGGAAACACCTGCTTTTCAAGGTCCTTGTGGCCCCACTGTTGGAGTGCCTGGTGTTTCGTCATCCCGATAAAAATGGACATTAAGATGGAGAGGCTTTGCACAGGAGTTTAGATCTCTGCCACCGTTTACATCTAGTATGGTTATGCCACTTTTAAACCTCCCGGCATTTGATTTCTTATGAAGCCCTTTGAAAGGCTTTTTTGCTTTCTTTCCTTCTATTTTTATAGCCTTGATTAAATCCAGTTGTATTTTTTTCGTGTCTGTATCCATAAGGTAACAGTTTTGATCTTCTTCTGATAGTAGGGCTCATCGACAGCAGAGATGTTTGTTTATCATCTGAATAGCTTTTCTTTTTTAAAAATAACTCTTTTTTAGGGCAACAGCTATTTTGGCATATTTACCGCAAGAACTTCTAGGCACATCATGTTATGAGTATTTTCACCAGGATGACATAGGACATCTTGCAGAATGTCATAGACAAGGTAAGCTGGAGTCTATAAAGTCTTAAGTTTAAAGTGTCCCCCTGCTTCTAGACTAGCCCGTCTAACCTTCCAGAGAAATCTCCCTCCATGATGTGGAAGTCAGCCAGCCCAAGAGTCTCCCTATTCTCTGTATACAGGCCAGAGCAATTTCGTGAAGGCATCTCTTGTTCAGAGAATTTACCTGGACTCTGCAAAGATTTATAGGAGGCCTTAAATATGTATCTCCACAAAATCCCGCCCCGTCTCCTGTATTTTCCTCTTGACACAGCTGCATATGTGGTCTCCTGAGAGAAGCCAGCGCTGAGTCCTACGCCAGACCTGTTGATTCCCTGCAGACACGCATATCCATAGAGGCCCCTTTCTGCCACCTCCACAGCCATGACTCTGCTGCAGGCCCGTATGCCCACTCCCAACAGGCCTGCCTGATCCCTTTTGCTCTGGTCTGTCTTCCATTGTTATCCCACCTGTGCCCTGAGAAATTGAGCCTGATGATGACATGTCCTTGCTTCAAAATCCCTGCCTTTAGATTCCAATCCAAAGGCCTTTGGCAGATATTCAGGACGCTCCACCTCCTCAGCTTCACACTCCCATCCCTACCTACAGACACCTCATGCGCCAGCCACACTGACCAGCTCCTCACTCCCTGTCCTACCAGGCCCTGCCACCCCTAAGTCACTTCTGGGTTCCTCCCTCCTCCTCTGGGCAAATCTGCATTCATCCCAAGGGCTCTGATCTCCTCTGCAGAGCTGCATGGGGGCAGGCTTTCTCCCCCGGCTCCTCTTCCATCTCCAGCGCCTGGCATGTGAAGCGTGCTCGTGACGAGTGTTATACCATAGCATGAGGTCTCCGTCGGTGGGTGACCTCGCCTGATCCAGATGTCCTGAAAATGCTGAGCTGCCCTCAGGTGCTCCTTTCGCGCCTTCTTGTCCATTGACGTTCACTTCACAGCTGGCTGCAGCTGGATGTCTAGGCTGCATTGTTATTCCCTGGAGCCAGCATTTCATACAGTCTGAAAAATAGTGACAGATCCACTAATGAATGGGAAGGCGCGGAGTCAGGCCCCCAGAAACAGTCTGTTCTTTGATGTGCCGGCTCCCTCGGCTTACGAAGGCAGGAGAGCACCGGGGCCTGAGCGCCGCTAAGTATCTGGTTAGTTTAACAGCCTGGCTTGAGGAAACGTTCACGGTTTCTTTGTATTTTCAGTTTTACAGACAAGAGAAAAGATTACAACTAATTGCTATAAGTTTAAAATCAAGGATGGTTCTTTCATCACGCTACGGAGTCGATGGTTCAGTTTCATGAACCCTTGGACCAAGGAAGTAGAATACATTGTCTCCACCAACACAGTCGTTCTGTAAGTGTTCTTCCTGTGTCAGAAGCGAAGCTTCAAAGAGAAACGCCTAGGGCACCTCACCGGGAAGGGGGTTCAGGCAGGGCCAGTGTCGCATCCTTTAATCCCCCCTGCTAATATCCTGTGACACCTCAGGAATGACAGAAGCCAAAGGGGTTATTAGCAAAGCACCAGCTTCGGTGCCCATCCCGTGCAGGCCACCAGCCTGTGGACTTGCTCCAGGAAAGGGCAGCACTTCCTTTCTGACAAAGCCATCAGCCTTTGAATCGCAGGCCTCGCTGGCAGGGCGTCCCGGGGTGCTGCTGTGGAGGAGGCGGCGCACACAGGCACCGGCGCACGTTGCCTGTGGCCTAGGACAGGCGGGCATCCACCCCACCAGGCTGGCGGCCTGAGCACTGGCAGTCAGAATAATGCCTCAAAGGCTGCCGCCTGCGGCGTGAACAGGGCAGGGAAGGACCTCCTCCGTGTCCCTGCCTGCTCCCCAGTCTCCTTTCCAGGGTTCCCGGACCTCCACCGGTGGTTAGAACTGAGTGGAGGGCTGGGGCTGGGTGTGCGGCAGGCAGGAGAGGCGGCCCGGCAGCAGAGGCAGGCCTTGCCAATGTTGCCATCCCTGCTGAACAGTGTCCTGCACAGACTAGGAGGCAGCGAGGCCAAAGGCTGGGCGCTCTCCATCGCGTTACCCAACAGCAAAGCCTGTCCAGCCACTCAGACGCACGCTTCATTTTCTGGCCTGTCCAGGTCCAGAGTGGACACCGGACCCCTGGGCCAGGGTGAAAGGTGCACGGTTCTGAGCAGGCCTGACTCACATTTCCTTATTGCTGGGCTGTTCACAGAGCCAACGTCCTGGAAGGTGGGGACCCAACCTTCCCGCAGCTCACGGCGTCCCCCCACAGCATGGACAGCATGCTGCCCTCTGGAGAAGGTAACTACGGACTGCTGGGCATCGGGGTTTGCCCGAGAGCAGCTGCTTGTGGCCGATAAATACTCAGGAGCCCCAGCCAGCATGTCCTGTGGAGCAAGGGAGGCCTCGAGGGGATGAGCAATGAGGACGCTGTCGTCTCGCTTTCTCTGTGGAGTCTGAAATACCAGGAATTCCCTCTTTGCTGGGGCTGCCCTCACCCTGGAAGTCCCTGAAATAGCAAACTCGTTGCTCCTCTTGTGCACTCCTCCCTGTGTGGTGTCTAGTGGCTGTGATGTGCTCTCTGGCGACTGTCACTGGCTCCTGTGGTGGTGGTGGGGCGTCTGTCAACGTGCAGGGGTTCAAGGGGGGTGCCATATCCGGGATGGGGCCTTGGCCCCTGCTGTCTACATCTGACTTACCCTTCCTTGCACCCACCTCTGCTTCAGTCCCCACCTCTCTATACCCACGACTCCTGCAGCCACTCTGTCCTGTGCCATGGTCTGTCTTGCCAAGTGCCTCTTGGACAGAGCCACCTGGGGTCCCAGAGGCACCTGCTGGTCCGCACTCCTCTGTCTGGTCGGTTGCTAAACCCCTCCCTCCATCTCTCATTCTGTCCAGACATGGAGTCCTGACCCTTCCATCTCAGTCCTGTCACCACTATTGCTGCTGTGCTGCCTTCATCTCTCGGATGGTCACAGATGACTTCCTGGCCTCTGTCTTGCTCTCTCATACCTGCCCTGTCCCCCTCTGTAGCTCATGCTCCAGCAGTGGACTTTCTAATAACCCAAATCTAAGTCAGTGCCTTTTCTGTGGAGTCCTTTGGTGCTGCTTGTCCGCTCGATACTGTCCGAGTTTGTTAGCATGCCCGCGGCCCTTCGTGGCCTGACTGTTCCTGCCTCTCCAGCTTACTCTGTCACTCCCTCATGGCCAGTCATGGCGAGCTTCTCCCCTTGTCCTGCCTCAGTGCCCTTGCATGTATTACTGCTCTACCTTGACTCCTCCCTCCTTCGCTGACAAGTTAGTGCACATTCCTCTCGCAAGACTCGTCCCACAGTTAAGCTCTTCCTGTGGTCAGGAAACTGACCACAGATAATTTGGGTGCCTTGTTGGGTGTCAAACTTACACTTTGCTGCAGCCAGCGTTCATGTTGTCTGTCAGCCCGTGAAGACGGTGAGCTCCTTGAGGCCAAGGATGCTGACTTCTCTCTGGTGCTCGGCCCGGTACTGGGTAAACATCCGCTGAGCGCACAAGAGAAATTAGATGCTTCTTGGCAGCGCTTGCCTCTGATCCCGGAAGGAAACTGCAGCCTTTTCTTGTGGAATGCCTTTTCTGGACAGGCTGTGCCTCTGATGTCCCTCAGGGCACAACCCTAACGTTGAACTCCACATCGTGGGGTAAACTGGTTTTGATTTAACATGTAATAGCATTCCTTCCTCGGTGTTCCCTTTTCCCACTCTCAGATTCCTTTGTTGTAGGTGGCCCGAAGAGGACCCACCCCACTGTTCCAGGGATTCCAGGGGGAACCAGGGCCGGGGCAGGAAAAATAGGTCGCATGATTGCTGAGGAAATCATGGAAATCCACAGGCAAGTAGCCCTTTCTAGTCCCCCGCCACCCCCTCAAACACGGGCGCTTCACCCACTATGGGGGTCTTGTGGAGACTTGGTTGTCACGGCCGGGCGGGAGGCTGCTGCGGAACACCCGGTGGGTAGCGGCAGGGAGCACACTGGCCAAATGTCCTGTAGTATGTGGGGCACTCGCCGCGTTCCCTCCCGCCCACCAGAAACCTTAGCCAGTCCAAAATGTCAGCAGTGCCGTGATTGGGAAATCCTGCCTGAAATAAAGACCCTAAATCCAAACAGGCCAGAGCTAAAGGGAACTACTTGGAAGCTCGACTTTCTTACTGCTTCTGTATGACACAGAGCTTCCAGGGAGGATGGGTGTACATTAACATCCGGGACGGCAGGAGTACACGCTGTGATCTGCCGCGTGATCAAGCCCTTAAAACATTAGCTTCTTCAAATCAAAAAGCTGCCTGAGGTTAGTAATAGAGACCGAGCAGGTCAGGTACGAAGGAAAGCTCTCGTGCGCAAGACTTCTGTTCCGCATCTAAGAGAAGTTTGGAAGTTTGCACCCTGGACCTCTGAACTTGGCTTTTCTTTTTTTTTTTTTTTTTTTTTTTTTTTTAAAGATTTATTTATTTATTTATACAAGCACTGGGTACAGTCAGAAGCGCAGGAGGGTGAGAGAACTCACCAGAGCCAGAGCGGGGAGCAGAGCAGGCAGAAGGACCGAAGTACACTGCTGAGGGGAGCAGCGGGCGGCAGGAGAGGTCTGCGCGCCATGTGGGACCCTCCTCCGGTGGCCGGGGAGCAGCCGGGGATGGAACCGGCGCTGCAGAGGCTGCGGGCAGCTTCGCAACCCAGCGCTCAACCGCTGCGCCACCGGGGAGGCCCTGAACTTGGCTTTTTTAGAGCATCTTTTAATTTTTTGGTTTCTGTCGATTTACACCATAAAAATGGCAGGCAGTAGCCACCTCCCAAGGACTGTTGAGGATTGTGAGGGAACGCAGGCAAGTTCCTGACCAGAAACAGACATAGGGTGAGTGGTGTGTTTTGAGTGCTTCAATACCGAGTCTCTGTCTTCAAGAGCAGTCACAGAGAAGGCATTTTAAGTCGATTTGAATTTGGGGGGTGGAGAGAATGGTAACCAACTACTTGGGAATGCAGACAAAAAGGAACATACTCAGAAGGGAAAAACAATCCCTGCTGCCACTGTCTTGATTCCCTTAGGAGACTCAGAGGATGATCGTTTTCCAGTTGGCCGCAGAGGGCGCTTACCCCAGTGTGCTTCCACCAGCCCTAGGAATGATGGAGGTAGCTGCCCTAGTCTACTTCAGGAAGGACCTGTGTGCAGTGATCAGCCACTAAACACTGTGTTTTGATTGAGTTCATCCAAGGATAATACAAAAGAGTACCTGACCTCACGGATCTTACGATCTTTGAGGTCTGTTTTCTTTATGACAATGAAAAGAGGGAGAATTCCTGAGCAGGCAAGAGTTTGGTCTTAACCAGGGTTTGTGATGAAGGTGGGCATTCCTTCTAGAAAATACAAGCACATACTGGAGTGGGCATGTGAGTGGCATATTGGGTTCTAAAAGCAGGCCATCTAACTGGGGAGCCTTTTTGTAGAGGCTCATGATGGGAGATAGTACTAAGCATCCCATGAAATTATGCTAAGCGTATTTGAATTTAGACCCAAAAAAAGGGCAAGACCCCATTCATTGTAGGATGCTAAGCAAATGTCCAGAGGGTTAAGTATTGTGGACACTGAATTGGAAGAGATGAAGGTGAGCAAGTAATCACCCAGGAATGAAGCCCAGCTTATAGGGGTGGTACTGTCTGAAAGAGAACTCAGTCATTTTAAGGAAGGTAGTAAAGATGAAGTAACGAGCAAAAGCAATTCCAAGATGGGGACTGTGGGGAAAATAGTGGCTTCAGAGTCATAAATAGGAAAAGGATGGAGACATTTTCAGCAAGTAATTAGTGCCTGCCTGTGTATGCTGAAAGTATGATATAATTTTATCTTGCCTTTGAGGAGTTTCTAATCCAAAGGAGAAAATGTGGTAACGAATTTATAGAAGTAGGCAGTACAAATAAGAGTCAAAAGGAGCGGAGAGCTGGTGGTTGCACAGCTGCTACCATGTGCTCCCTAAATCCAGCTGCACTGCTGCGAGTCTGCTCTGTAGGTGCGCCTGTGTCACTCTAGCCCCTCCATTTCCTGAATATTTACTAACCAGTGTTTGTAGGAACAAGATAAATCACTTGCTGTGGATTCCAGTTCATGCTATTAAAAAGGTTTCCTCCAACCCTGAAATACAGATTTTGTGAGGAAATAAAATTGGTCATTTAGTTGAAATTCATCAGCCTGGAATAGACTCTAATCTGAGGGCTTTAACAGAGGCTTGACTTGAAGGTCCACATTCTAGATCACGTGCCTATGGAATAAATCTAGTTTATCACCTATTTTTATAAAGTTTTATTGGAACACAGATACAACCCATTCATTTATGTATTACATAGTGGCAGAGTCAAGTACTTATGCCAGACACCAAATGGCCTAAAGAGCCGAAGCTAGTTACTATCTGGCCTTCACAGAAAGGTTTGCCAGTCCCTGCTATAGATCTTTATTCTTCACGTGTGTGGAATTCATACTCCCGGGCGGGGGAAGGAAAGGCGGCATAACAAACACCTCTCTTCCCTGACAGGATAAGAGGGTCGTCGCCTTCCAGCTGTGGCTCTAGCCCATTGAACATCACAAGTACACCTCCCCCTGACGCCTCTTCTCCGGGAGGCAAGAAGGTAAGCCTGGTGACTCTTAGACTGCGGTCCTTCTTAATCTAGAGAGCCTCTTGCTCAAGTTCTCAAATGTTGGAAGTGGGAGTATATAATTACAGTTGTGGGTGCCACAAGCTGGGCCTTTTTTTCCCTCGAAGTAAAGTATTTGTGTGACGCGCAGCACAAAAGCCTGCCCAGTAGTGCCAGGGGGGTTGCGACATCCTCAGCATTTATTCCATTTAACTGGGGGACACAGGAAAAGGTGGTTCTGTTGTGCTGAGGGAATGATTAGTGAGTGCCTCACGTAGAAAACTTACCTAGTTCTCTGCCAGTTTTCAAGAAAATAATCGTGTCTAGTGAAGGCACTGGAAACAGCAAAACCAGCAGTGCTTTGAAAGGTAAGTCCTGCTTTTGCAACTGCAGATAAGTTAGGGATATGCCACCTGGGTCACCGGTGAGGTGGCAGCGTTGGGCACAGATGCCTGTCAGTCACCGTCTCCAAGAGGAGCTGTCTGGAAGGCTCCACCCTGGGTTTAGCAGCCACTCATCTGTTTCAATCTCTGCTGGAGAATATACAAGTCTAGGCCGGTGTTCACTGTAAATTATGGATCTACCTACAGTGCCTGATGTTAATATGGGTTAGGACAGTCCAGAAGCCATCATTTTGGACATAGTCCTCCTTTTCCTATCTCCCAAAATACAGAGAGAAATAAAGAATATTAGTAATTTACCCACTTGGAACTCCTGGGACCCAAAATACATTGAATGCAGGGCATGAATTTTCAGAAGTGGCTCAGGTTACCATGAGCTGTGGTGCTGCCAGGTGGGACGGGGTAGCTGGTGAGGAAGGGCAGGGTAGGACACCTCTTCTACTAGAGCAACATTTTTATTTTATATATGAATCTTCTGTGAAAGTTTTTATTTTTGAAAAAAGGTTTTAACTCCTCCTAGGAATGTTCAAAAGTCAACAAATTAATGGCTAAGAGTACTGTCAAAGTAAAACAGACTTGGGTTTCAGACTGACTTCCTCAGGAGCTAGTTATGTGACCCCTTATAATTTTTTTAAGCCCTGGTTTTCTTTATAAAGGGGCTAAAATGTTAGGACAGCCAGCAACTCTGCACATGGAAACCCTATTATGCGATAATACATACATGTGCAAGTGCCGGAGTAGCCTTCAGTAATGACTCTGAAAATAGCATCAATAAAAGTAGCTGGGCCGGGTACCCTCCCCCACTGCTTGCAACTATACTTAGCTCTGCTCCGTTACACCTGGAGGTTCTTCATCCATACTGGATCCACCATCCCCTTAAAGTGGTTTCCCCTTCTGGGCTTCTCAATTCAACGTCGGGCACTTGACTTTCTGGTAGCACAAGGAATCCTACTACTGTTTTGAGAAGTTATCAGTCCAATAGGGTACCTAAAAATTATTACTCAAGCAATTTTCATCTGCATTCTTCCATCTTATCCTTACAACTTTATATATAATGAGGTCAAGACTCCCAAATGTTAAAAGATTAGCTGAGCATTTATTAATAAGTGCTGCCTCAAAGTATGAACCCAAACTAAGTCAAGGTGTCTTCTGATTTTTCATACCAACTGCCAGAGATCTAAAACTCTACTGTGCATTGCAAAGCACTCAGTCATTTTGAAGCATTTATGGAATTTTTTCCTTTGGGCTTATAAAAATGGGTCTGGAGGAATTCTGGAAATAAATGTACATTCTTATGAGGCCTCAGCAACAAAACAATGTAAGAAGAGTAGTCTTAAAAAACCAAACAAACTAATAATACTGAAACATGATTTTTTTTCTCAGCGTCGATACGTGCACTGACAGTGTACGAGCAATGTTGGTTAAAACTGATGCTTCTGCACAAATCAGGGCAGTGGCACCATACTGTCGGTGTCGTCACTGTTTTCCTCATACACATAACTTAAAAGCCAGTTCCATTTAAGAATGTCCTTAATGGAGCAGTAAAAATGATTACTTTTATAAAAGTCTTGAGTAAAACTCTAATAATGTTACAAAATGGGAAGTATAGAAAAGCACTGCATAGCAAGTATGACAGTTGTCTCAAGGGGGGGAAAAAGCACTTATGTGATTGACTTGAATTTCTTTTTTCATAGGATACCCTTTTTACTATCACACAGTGTGGTTCATTCAGATTTGGGTACTTAGTATATATTGTCTTGAAAATGGAGTGACTGCCACTTCAAGGAAAACAACTAACAGTATTACTGATGATAAAATTTTAGCTTGAATATCAAGCAAAATTGAAAGTTTTAGAAAAACATAATCTACTTTTAGCTCAACAGCTTCTTTCGAAAGCTTAACAAGATATTTCTGATGAGACAGGTAAATATTAAAAATGGTCATATTATGAAATTGTATAATGAAATGTGTCAACATCTGGAAGCTCTGCCTGACTCAGTGAACCAACACTTTCCAAGTGACACAGCAAGATAATTTCAAAAACAAGCAGACTCATCTATTCTAAATGCCGATTTCAACATAGCAGAGTACAAAATTTCATTTATACGGTTGCAGATACTACACTGCAACTAACATTTAAGAAAATTTCCTTGAGTTTGATGTAGTATCAAAGACAACGACGATTATTTTGAAAAGGCTAATGAAATACCTTTTCCAGCTTCCCTGAGAGGCCAAATTTCTTTCATATGCTTCAGTGAAACAAATCTGAAAACAATGAAACAGCAAATATAGAATCCTATATGTAGTCTACTCAGCTATACATTATTTGCAAAAAATAGAAAATATTTTTGTTTTGAAGTTTTCATTAAAATGTTATTTATATTAATAGGTTATATTTTTAACTTTACCTTTAAATAGTGACTATTAGTATAGATCATATAAACAATTCCTCAAGAGTCCTCAATTTTTGAGATAGTAAATGGGTGCCTAGACCCGAAACCGAACTGCGGCAATAAAAGCTGTAATGCCATCTACTGGCAAGGCCTGGAATCACACCTGCCCTGAAATTCCAGCATTACCAAAAAGCATTTTGTCACCTACATCCAAATACTTCTCAAAGATGCTTCTCTGTAATGAGACTCAGCTAGGGGAAGAAAACAGGATGGAAAAGAAAATTTAAGTAGTAATGCTCCTCAGTGACCTATCTTATTAAACCACTGGCTAGTGCAGTCAGCGCCTGTAGCATAACTGATTTCATTTCTAAAGTTTTGTTATTTGTGACTCCTTAGAGCCAGTTTTACAGCCCTCCCCCCCTTTTAGCATCATCTATTGCTGTAAAATCTATTTCTCTGAGTTATGGGAGAACAGCCCAGGTGGCCTAATTGAGATTTAGTCCTTCTCCTTGAATAGGTGAACAGCATCATTTAAGGTAATTGAACGCGCTAGGGATTTTATTCAGCTTTAAATTGCCTGTGTAGGCTGAATCTAAGGAAAAGTTTTGGGGTCCAGGTTTTTCTTATCGAGATCATTCCAAACTATTTGAATTCATTCCATAGGAAACTGAAGTCATTGCGCATATGATGAATACAACTGATTGAACCTCCTGTGAAAACTTCTTTTGTTTGTAGATTTTAAATGGAGGGACACCAGACATTCCTTCCAGTGGCCTACTACCAGGGCAGGCTCCAGAGAACCCAGGCTATCCATATTCGGATAGTTCTTCTATTCTTGGTACGTGACATTATTTCATTGCAGTAAGCATCTGGCATAGTTTTAACTGAATTGTATGAACTAGTTTTAGCTAAGTTGATAAGAACAAAGTGAAGGTTTAAAATTTGCTTAATATTTGTTTAAATCTTTAAAGAGTTCAGGTGGGGGTCCAAATTTGTCCATGGAATTCAAGAGAATAGTCTAGACACAGGCTTTTTCCTACTGTACGGAACATAATCTCTTCAGGGGAGAACCAGTGAAAGTTGATATATAAAGGTGGTCAATAAGCAGTTCGAGGGTATTCAATCATTGAAGGATGGGAAGTTTGCTCTTATCCCACCCAACTTCTCTTTTCAGATTCTTTTCCTGATTTTTACCTTCCAGTTTATCCTTCTGCTTATAGACTTAAAATGCGATCACCTGAAATGCCTTTTATGTTTGAATTTTAACATTTATTGAATTTTAAGCATTTTATTTCTAAAATATTGGCTTTTCCCTCTGAAAAATGCCAAATATTATGGCAGTGCAGCCCAAAAAGGCTTTCTCACACTATTAACTTTCTTGGTGTGCTTCAGGATTGTTCCTGAAAGTTACACGCGCTTTGGTGTGATCACTGACTGGTCTTTATCTCCTCCCACAGGTGAGAACCCTCACATAGGCATAGACATGATAGACAACGATCAAGGCTCAAGTAGCCCCAGTAATGATGAGGCAGCAATGGCTGTCATAATGAGCCTCTTGGAAGCAGATGCTGGGCTGGGTGGCCCTGTTGACTTTAGTGACTTGCCATGGCCATTGTAAACACTACGTGTTGCTTTGACAACAGGTAAGGATCAAAGTGCATTACTGGTGAAGTTTTACAGACTATGAAGTTTACTGGATAAGGAGAGACCAGCTTTTATGTACTGTCTTCATAAAAGCCATTTCAGAGCCATTGATACAAGTCAATCTTACCATGTGTAACTTCAGACAAAGTGGACCTAAGCCTGCTCCAGTGTTTCTTCATCATATGATTATTGGGCTAGCTGTGGATAGCTTGCATTAATTGTATATTTTGGATTCTGTTTGTGTTGAATTTTTTAATCATTGTGCACAGAAGCATCATTGGTAGCTTTTATATGCAAATGGTCATTTCAGATGTATGGTGTTTTTACACTACAAAGAAGTCCCATGTGGATATTTCTTATATTAATTGTATCATAAAGCCGTTTATTCTTCCTTGTAAGAATCCTTTACTATAAATATGGGTTAAAGTATAATGTATTAGACAGTTAATATTTTTAATAAATGTTTCCCTTGTTCTATAAATAACGTTCACATTTGAAATAGAAAAACCCTACAAGCTATGTGTCTGGATCTTAAGTGTTTTACAGTGGTGGAAGGACAAACCAAATGACATTTATAGAATCGTTTGGCCTTTATAAACTACTAGTTGGTTTCTACTTTCCTTCATACCACTAGGGAAAGAAACCTAATTATGACACGCTCTGGTCAAAGTGATTATAAAGTTGATCAGAAAGTTTAAAACAATGGAAGTTTATTTTGATGAAAAACTTGAGTTTACAATCATTTAGTAAATGAAGAACAAACACTTCATTTTGCTATCCCATAACTCTTCAAGGAAAATAAAAATTAGTAAATAAATACGTTAACAGATTAAGGATAAGGCCGACTGAATAAACCCTCTCTGAATGTTCATACTCCCTGCATGTGTACTCAAAGGGTGAAAATGGCACTGAGATAAATAAGATATGGGTAGTTGAATCTTGTCATAAGCATTCAAATAAGCCCAATGACATTCACTTTTGCGCATCATGGGCAGCAAACTATACTTTTTACTGAAGGAGTACTTTGATAGCACTTTAGTTACATATTGTGCATCACAACTATAAAAATGGCTTCAACAATTCCATTTAACCACCATTCATAAAGTGCAACTAATAGAATCTGCATTTTACCTGGGGTGTGACAAACACCTAAACTGAAAGTACCCCAGCTGCCAATTTCCACAATTTCTGAAAAGGTCTAGACATGTGAAAAAGGACTGTCCCCCATACAAAGACCCAATTTCACAAACCTACTGGTAAACAAATACATTTATATAATTGGAACCTCAGGATGCTAGAGTTGTACTCATTTAAAAAACCATTCAGCTACCTTTGGTCTTTAAAAAAGCCTACACTGCAACATCCTAAACATTGTTATGTGCATCTCACAATGAAAAGAGTGGCCTTGCAGTGCAGAATGAGGAGAGTGCAACGTCACCGTGAATAGTAGCATGCTATGGTTTCAAGAAACATCATCACAGCATTGGATTCTGTGCATCAGGATCAAGGTCATTGCTGCCAGAAGGGGGATGAATGGGGAGAATATCCAGCTCATCCACTTGTGGAGTCGGGTGCATGACTACCAGTTGGTCCTGGGGAATGTCTGCAGCAGCTGCTGCCAGGTTGGTGATGGATTTGCTCTTTACACACTGAAAGTCTACGTGTCGACTCTTTCCTTCTTCCTTTTCCCAGGACATTCGAATAAAAGGCCTTTGGACATAGTTGTAAATCACTTCTGGTCGGCCCCCAGGCCTTTTCTTTACTTTTTCTTTGTAGGTAGGATAACCTGAAGGAGAGAAAAGTTTTCACAACAGAATCCACACACTTTTCTCACCAATTTATATTAAAGAGGACTTTCCTGCTATAGCTCCTGAACAAAAGAAGGGAAATAGTCTACTCAATCAGTTCATCAACCACAACCTTAAATCTTACCTATGTAAGTCATATCCCCTTCCACCATCCTTTTGGCTACTCAATAATCCAACCACTAGAATAATATGAAGAGCATGCAGGGGATAGGTCCTGAATCTGGTGTACCTTGATCTGTATCTATGAATCCTTATTATCCTTGATTATCTGGCCTCAAAGCCTGCAATTCACTGCCACAGTAGCCTACTTCTTTAAGCCTACATCTCATCTTTATATTGCTCTGAGGTTTTTCTTTCCTTTTTATTTCAAATGACCACTATAAAGCTCTCTAGCTTCAGTGGTTTTGCATCTAGGTCAGCAAAGCCAGTTTTAAACCCCTATCTTTTTTATCATTTTAATATTGTGACTACCAACAACCAAGCAATTCATTGAGACAATTCCACAGCAGCTTTCCCTGACTAATTATACCTACCTCCTCCTTTTGAATCAACATCACTGAAAAGTAACAACTAGTAAAGACAACTTAGTTTTAAAAATTTTTCATTCACCAGTAAGGTGATTTCTTTAGATTCCTAAGTCATGTTAGAAACTATTACAATTAAACTACCATAATTTTACAATTAAAATAATTTTACAATTAAACTACCATAATATTACAATTAAAACTACCATAATTTTTTTCTCCTTTCTCCTTCTTCCTACTAGCAAGAATTGGCAATCATCTTGCTGTAAACTGCCATATAATAGATACTTCAAGGTTGCAGGCCCTATGGTTTTTGCCACAACTATTCAATTATGCCATTGTAAAGAGAAACCAGCAACAGACAATATATAAATATATAAATGAGTATGTCTTTGTTCCAATAAACTTTATAAAAAGCAGGTATGGGCTTGATTTGGCCCATGGATCACAGACCACAGCAAAGATCAGAAAAATAGAAAGACCTCACATAGTAGGGACTCAGGTAATGATTATTGCATAAGAGGATGAATGTGGACATGGATAGCTAGTAAATTTTGCCATGGGTAGAGTGCATGTATATGGTGGGGGTGGGGGGGCTGAGGTTCAGGGTAGCATAGGGCAAGCAGGATAAAAACTTTGAAAACCTTCTGCAGAATGTCTTCTTTGTTTCACACTTCCAGTCAATTACCAACTAAAGGACAATACTAGAGGTTAGACAGGTCTCCATTCTTAACCCCTTGTCACTGATTCCTCTTGGACAATTAGGAAGTCTAAAATTCCCATTGCATCATATTCTAATCTGTCCTCTATACAAAGTCACCACTGTATAAGTGTAGTCATACTACTGGGTTGTCGGAAAAGTCTGCATTTTTGCAAAGAAAAATATATGATGGCTTTTCTGACAACCCAATACATCCTTGCTTAAACATTACCTATGGTTTCCTCATGCTTAAAAGAGGTCAGTACTCCTTAGCATAATACATAAGGCTTTCTTTTTTACAACTGGTTCCACCCTACATACGTCCCTCTAATCTATTAGAGCTTGCAATTGTATTGGCCATATTAAACTTTTCACTTCTATTCTGCTTCACCAAAGCACTAATAATCTGTTTTGTGCTTTTACATACACAGTCCTGCTGCCTGTTTCCCATTCCCTCCTTTCATCCCTGTAGCTCTTTTCTCCCTAGCAAAATCACTGAGTCTCTCCCCATCTCCCTCTGCCCTGAGTTAATCACTTCCTAAGCTCCACTGAATTCCTATTTTAACAATATTTACAGCACTAAGTTGCAATTCTCTGTATCTAATTTTTGGTATCTCTAACTCTCACCTAAATAGTGCATTCTTACATGGTCAGTGTCTTTATCTCTGCAACCCCAGTGCCTAGCATATGCCTGTACATTATAGGCATAAGTAAGTACTTAGACAAAGCGTGACCGAACTATGAGAATA
The DNA here is from genome assembly GCF_014898055.3 of Talpa occidentalis. Classification (NCBI taxonomy): domain Eukaryota; kingdom Metazoa; phylum Chordata; class Mammalia; order Eulipotyphla; family Talpidae; genus Talpa; species Talpa occidentalis. The sequence goes on from NW_023603184.1 coordinate 29,236,708, forward strand.
TATCAGTTACAAGTGATAACTTCCTGGATATCCACCTACCTGAAGAGAATGATTATTCCTTTAAAAAAATGATAAAGTAAATGAAGTCTATCTCTGGCTTCCAAATTTACCAGTTTATTCTTTCAACAAGTAATAATTTAGCAGCTATTGTATCAAACAATTATAATATCCAGATACTGCCTTAAAGGGGTTTCTGGTCACCTAAAGATGATGAAATTGTTTATAAAATCAAAGACCAACTAAAACAAAGTATACAACATAAAAGCATGAGGACAATGGTGAAGGTGTAAAGAATTCAGAAGAGGAATGAGATTCTAATGGGCTAAAATAGAAAAAAGTTTCCTGAAGGCCTCCTTTGTGCTGGATCTTAATGGATGAGCAAGGTTGAGATAGGCAGAAACAAGGGGCGGGCAATGCCCCTTGAGAGAGTATCATTCACAGACAAAATGGCATAAGCTAAGCTATAGAGGCTGGAACATATGGCTGGTTAGGAGACCCTGAGATGTGTCTGGTTAAAGCAGAGGGTATGTACTGGGAAACAGTGGGAAGTAACATTAGAAATAGGTTTGGATCAACAGGGAGAACCTCAAGTAAATTATACCTTAAAAAAAAAAAAAATGGAGCGGGTCAGAAAGCAAACTAGGCACTTACTCAAAGGAGACATACAGGTGACCAATAGGCAGATAAAAAAATGTTCATCATCGCTTATCATTAGGGAAATGCAAATCAAAGCCACAATGACATATCACTTCACAGCAGTGGAAATAACCCATATCAAAATGACCAGATACAACAAGTGCTGGAGAAAAAAGGGACCCTTTCACATGGTTGGTGGGAATGTAGACTGGTCCAGTCCCTATGGAAAGCCGGGTGGAGGTTTCTCAAAACACTAAAAATGGATTGGCCAAACAACCCAGCAATTCCATTCCTACGTATCTACACAAAAAAATACAAAAACACTAATCCAAAAGGAAATCTGCACTCCTTTGTTCATAGCAACACTATAACAGCATATGGAAACCAACCTAAGTGCCCAAAAGCTGATGAATAGATCAAGAAGATGTGCTACACACAGTAGAATACTACTCAGCAATCAAAGACAAACTCATGCCATTTGCAGTAACATGGATGGAGCTGGAAAGGATTATGCTATGTGAAATAAGCCAGAAGGAGAAAGACAAACACCAAACAGTGCCATTTATATGTGGAGTATAGAAAAACTAAACATAGTTAGACAAAGGCAAACTTTAAAACCAACCAATGAAAGCAGACCATAGATCTTTTGGGGAAGGAGTGAGGAACTGGGGATGAAGAGGAGGGAAGAGCACAATGGACTACAGTGGAGGACAATGGGTGTTTCAGTGGTGGAAGTGCTACAGTAAATACACCAGAGAGGAAATCATATATTGTCAAAACACTAGCAAGGGGGCCCCCCTGGTGGCACAAGGGGTTAAGATGCAGCCTATTAAGCTATCCACAGCCACCGCAGCATGAGTTCGATTCCTGGCCAGGGAGCTGCCCACATGGTGCAGCAGACCTCTCCTGGCTTGCCTGCTGCTCCCCTCAGCAGTGTGTTTCAGTCAGTCTGCCTGCTCTGTTCCCTGATCTGTCTCTGGTGAATCCTCTCACCCCTCACACTCCTTGCTTATACCCCATAAATAAATCTTAAAAAAAAAAAAAAAAAAAAGCAAAACACTAGTAAGGATGGTAAATAATGACACTTCAATAAAAATAATAAAAGTATTTTCATATGTAGTTACGATGAAATAACACTTGCAATTTGTAATTAATTTGTAAATAAGCTATTATCATACCTTAAGACACAAGCTGCCAGTATGACTTTTATATGAATCTTCAGAAAGTAGTTTTTAATTCTGTTGGGCTTTGAGGAGCTCCAACAGTCTTTAGGCAAAGACTTCTGTCAATCTCAGGGGAATATACACACATGCCCACACATACTACACGAACTTTGCCAAAAATGAATTAGGGAGGGGGGCCTCCCTGGTGGCTCAAGGGGTTAAGCGTCATCCCTCTGAAGCAATCTACAGCTACTGCAGCAAGAGTTTGATCCCTGGCTAGGGAGGTGACTCACATGGCAGGGCAGACCTCTCCTGTCTCGCCAGTGGCTCCCCTCAGCAGTGTGTTTCAGTCAATACACCTTTTCTGCTCCCCACTCTGTCTCTGGTGAGTCCTCTCACCCCCCATCACCTCTGGCCTGTACCCCAGCTCTTGTATGCATAAATAAATCTTTATAAGAATGAATTAGGGTGAACTATAGAAGAAAAGACAAATTCACATGTCTATACTACAGAGAAATCTTACAAAATAAATCATTTCTAATAACCTATTTTCTCAGATAAAGGAAACAGATTTTTATCATTTATTTGTCTACTACCTATGCATTCAGTAATCATTTGCCTGAATAGTTCTGGCAATGTATTTAAAATAAATTCTAAGTGGGATCCAATTTTTAACCTTGTTTTTTCAAAAGAAATTGAAATAATGAAAATGTCTTACCTTCTATTCCCAATCTTATCTTCTTAAGACCCCTCTCTTTCAAAACTGATTTGGCCACATCTCTGTTTTCAATGTACTTGAAAAATCTATATAACTTTGTGCTATAAATAACTGGAAACAAAAAGAAAAATATTTTACTAAAATCAGTACTTGGAGATGAACTTAAAAAAGTTATCCTGATTATCAAAGGGCACTGACAACCCTAAAAGCCCAAATAATGGATGCAGTGGATGCCAAAGGATGACTAGCCGACACGACAAATTCAGTACAGTTAATGTATAAGCAAAGATCTACTTAGATTGAAAGAAAAAAAGCTTTAATAACCAATCATGGAACCCAATCCATACGAAAAATCTCCTTCTGATAGGTCATATACAAACTTATTAGAGAATGGGATCTGCCCCAATTTCTTCAAATAAGATAGCCAAAGGAAGCTATCAATATAACATTTTCAAGCAGGCAAGGTAGACTTTGCTATGTCGCCTACAAAGCCCTTATCTGGTGAGAAATAAACTGCATTGTTGGACAGCACAAAATGGATACATCTTGCATTTCATGGATTGAGCAACTATTAATAACTCCCCAAAAAAGGCAAAGACCCTCCCCACAAACTGTTTTCCATTCAGGCGAACAGCCCCACTTTTAATACTGATGTTAAATATGGCAGATTCGAGCATGTTCTGCCTAGGTTAGTCTGTTTAGAGCAAACTGGCTTTGCAAAGGACAGACATTCCACTGACAACATGTTGAGTCTTCCAAATATGCTGGGAACTTCAGGGAGTTAGACTGATGGACCTTCCTCGCCTTCTCTCTTTCAGGTGGAGTTATCTCCCTTAAAAGGTGAACTGCAAAGGTTTTTTCAAAAAAAGAAAAACACACTCACAAACCAAACATGCTGGTTTAAGAGCCAATAAAAGGAAAATACGTATACAGATGTTACTTGTGGGGTGAATTTGTGATTATTACTATATACTTATGATTACTGATATTTTAAAATAAAAATCTGTTAATATTTCTTAATGGTTGCTGTCATAATGTCATAAGTAGGAAAATCGGGCTGAAGAGTCTATTGCCTCAAATAAATCTTTAGGTTCGGTCATTTTGGCACAAAATCAAACATGCTTAGACGAAGTAATGTTTTCAGTCCCTACTTGAAGCTTGAAAGTTAAAATAAAAAAGACAAACTAAAAAATATTGAAATGGAAAGCTGAAAAGGAAAATCTAGGTCTAGAATAGTTCTGGTATCATGTTAAGTCATTTGGCTATACTCGAGTCAAACTTTTTAAAAACTAAAATAAAATGAAAATTACAGTTTATTCCTCTTCCTTAATGGGAAAAAAATCTGGTGCATTTCTTTTGAATTCTGCTAATCTTATTTTTCCTGAATTTCTATTCATAATATAGAAAATCATTATCGACAGTGTAGGAATGAAGAAATGGCAATAGAAATGTTTATTTCTATAATTGTCCACAAAAGTATGATGATACTCATTTAAGTGGAAACATCTCAATGTGAATCTTAAAAGGAACTACCTTAGGGCCTCCCCCTGGTGGTGCAGCGGTAGAGCACTGGGCTGCAAAGCTGCCCGCAGCATCTGCAGTGCCGGTTCATCCCTGGCCACCGGGGAAGGTCCCACATGGCGCAGCAGACCTCTCCTGTCTCGCCTGCTGCTCCCCTCAGCAGTGTGTTTCGTCAGTCTGCCTGTTCTGTTCCCCATTCTGTCTCTGGTGAATCCTCTCACCCTCCCACATATCTGGCCTGTACCCCGGTTCTTGTATAAAATAAATCTTTAAAAAAAAAAAAACTACCATAATTTTTTTGAAAATACTAAATACTAAAAATTATAAATCAAAAAGACTACTACATGGAGTGTGCCTTGTTATGATTTGAGGAAAGGCTAACAGAAAAATCAGAAATTAAAGAGTTTTGGTATTTTCTATAATCTTACATTTTTTACTTAAATTCTAATTCTTATCAAGTGAATAAAGACAAGTACAGAACAAGGTATCAGGCTATTTTACATGATTCTTGAAATCATTCTTATAACTCTTCTCAATCTATAAAAGTGGTCATAAGTATTATACTGGGTTCATCAAGAACAATGAGAAAAATTTCCCAACAAAAACATCAAAAGGATATTCAGAAAATGTTTTGAAGGACAATTTAAAAAAATTAGTCATTACTGCCCAAGATAAACTGTTTTGATCAGAAATACCTACAGGTCACTGTTTCTCCAGGACCATGTGATATTAAAAAGAAACACCTCCAAACTTAAAAGTCACCCTTAAAATCAATGATTTAATGCCATATAAAAAAAAAAAATCTGTTTTTCATAATCTACTTCAGGTTCTACTTCTCTAGGATGGTTCTAAAGTCAAAGAAAACAGCTATCAAGATCCATATATTCAACAAAGAGCAAACCATTTCTGTGCATGACAGGTGGGCACACTTTTTCTATCAGCGGCCAAATAGTACTTTGGGCTTTGCGAGCCATGCGGTCTTTGTTGCAAACTACTCAACTGTGCCACTGTAGCATAAAAGCAATCATAGACAATACATAAAACTTTATTTATGAAAACAGGCAATGGGCTGGATTTGGCCCACAGGCAACAGTTTGCTAACTCCTGGTAAGGTAAGAGTTCAATGTACTAAATAAAAACCGTGCTTTGCTTGGTGTAAGAGAATCTGTGATGACTTAAGAAAGAGAAAACATGCCACAATACTTACTCTGTGAATACTCTTCTCCCATCTGCGGTGGATACTCTTCATCCCAATCAACCACATCATCGTCTGTAAGCACCACTATGTGGCATTCTCGTTCCCCACTCTGGGCACTAGCTACCATAAGAGGCAGGATCATTTCTTCCAGATAAAATTCAAACTGTCTACGAGCACCATCATTTGATAACTCATGCATTAGGGCACCTGAAATGAAACCCACAAAAACATCTTGATGTTTTTGGATGACTAATAAGAGGAGCAGAAGCAACACAGAAACAAAATGCTGAATTAACTCAGCCCCTATTTGAGACTACTAGAGACAGTATTCTTGTTTATACTTTCGTTATCAAAACTTTTCCTATGAAGAGTTTGCATGGAATTGTAGAATCTTAAAGCAAGATGGGACAAGTAAAAAGCCATTTAACACTACCCCTCCCCTCCTTACACATCATGAAATAATTTGCATAAAGTTACAAAATTACTTGGCAGATTCAGAATAAAACATCCCCCCTGCTTAGCCCAGGGTATTTTTTATTGTACAAGTTGTCTTCAATCAATACATGGAATTACACCAAAGCACATTTTAAGAATACTGTTCAACAGCTACCATATTCCATTTCCCACATTTTCTTTCTCAGAAAAATGTTCACAAACAGCATTAACACTTCAGTGTAGGCCCTCCCCTAGTGGCGCAGCGGTTGAGCACTGGGCCGCAAACCCCAGCGACAGACCTCTCCTGTCGCTCCCGCTGCTCCCCTCAGCAGTGTACTTCATCAGTCTGCCTGTTCTGTTCCCCGCTCTGGTGAATTCTCTCACCCTCCGCGCTTCTGACTGTACCCAGTACTTGTATAAATAAATAAATTAATTAAAACAAACAAACAAACAAAAACTTCAGTGTAGTGAGAGGGATGAGGTGAGATGGGTCAACTAGCTTTTGGATAGGGAATGCTAAAAGTGAAATAAAGTATGGAACAGGAACTAAACAATAGACCTATCATGAGAATTGAGAGGTGGGGGGAAAAGATATATATAAAGATATACTTCTCTTTACCCTCCTAAGTATACAACTTCAACCTCCCAAGTATAAAGCCACAAACAAAACTCCATTGACCTTTTTTCCTTTTATTCCAATTTCAATGGCAATGGCTAATATCCTACTTAAGACAAAGATATCAGGAACTACAAGGATGATCAAAATCTAGTCTCCCAAAAGTTCCCTCTCCTGCCTGTAATACTAATTACATAAAACATAACATAAATGATTAAATAATAATCTTTAATCATCATTTAGTAATCTCTTTCTACAGACTGGCAATTTCCCCAAATAATTGTTAGTTCCCTCTACAAACCCCTAGATGTTATCAATATACTCACTTTCCCCTAACTTCTAAACCAATTCCAATCTGGAGTCCATGCTCTTGCTGTGGTATCCAAATGACCTTTAGCAAGGACAATGAGCAACTTTTGATCCTGATGGTATCTCCTTTTTCAGCTGAATCTTTCCCCCTTTGGTACTGTATTTTAACTTGTTAAGGTAACATGGTTTACAGCACTATGTATGATTCTAAGGTATTTGTTCACAACGCCTTGGATCTGTTTCCATACCCACTACCATAGCACCACTCACAGTTCTTTAGTGAAGTCCACTGGGATCCTTTCTCCCTTTGCTGCTGTCACCCCCCTCCTCCTAGTCTAAATTCTGTGGTCATATTTCTAGGGTTTGTTTTGGTTTAGTTTTGTCTGTTCGGTTTAGTTTTGTTTCTTTATATTCCACATGAGTGAAATCATCCAATATTTGTCTTTCTCCTTCTGACTTATTTTACTTAGCATTATGCCCTCCAGTTCCATCCATGATGTCACAAGTGGCAAGATTTCATAGTTTTCTTTTTATATCTGAGTAGTATTCCACTGTGTGTGTGTATAGATGTGTGTGTGTGTATACTTATATTCTCTTACCTTCACACACACACTCGCACACACACATGTATCTTAAACCATTCATCTGTTGCTGGGCACTTAAGACTGCTTCCATAGGGCCTCCCTGGTGGCGCAGGTAGTTGAGCGCCGCACTGTGAAGCTGTCCGCAGCTTCTACAGTGCGGGTTCAATCCTGGCCGGCCAGCGAGAATCCCACATGGTGCAGCAGACCTCTCCTGTCTCGCGCACTGCTCCCCTCAGCAGTGTATTTTGTCAGTCTGCCCGTTCTGTTCCCTGCTCAGTCTCTGGTGAATCCTCTCACCCTCCCGCACCTCTGGCCTGTACCCTGGTTCTTGTATAAATAAATCTTTAAAAAAAAAAAGACTGCTTCCATAGATTGGCTATTGTAAAAAGTACTACAATAAACACATGAATGCATACCTTCCTTTGAATTAGGCTTTTGCTTTCCTCAGATAGATACCTGTAAGTGAAACTGCTGAGTCATGTGGTAGATCTATTTTAGTATTTTGAGAAACCTCTATCATTTTCCATAGGGAGTAGACCGGTCCACATTCCCACCAACAGTGTACCATGGTTCCTTTACGCCAACATCCTCACATCCCCCAAACTGAAAAAAATTATCACTATTTGCAGATGACATGATAATACACACAGAAAACCTTAAAGACTACACTAAAAAAGCCTCCCCTGATGGCTCAGCGGTTGAGCACTGGGCTGCGAGGCTGCCCACAGCCTCTGCCTCTGCAGCGCCGGTTCGTTCCCGGGCCGCCAGCCAGGGTCCCACCAAAAAAAAAAAAAAAAAAAAAAAGACTACACTAAAAAATATTTGAAAAAATCAGTAAAGTAACAGGCTACAAAATCAATGCACAAAAACCAGTTCAGTTCAGTCTTTAAGAAATAGAAGACACAGGGCCTCCCTGGTGGCGAAAGGGGATATGCATCACTAGGAAGCTATCCACAGCCACTGCAGCACAAGTTCAATCCCTGGCCAGGGAGGTGACCCACATGGCTCAGCAGACCTCTCCTGACTCGCCTGCTGCTCCCCTCAGCAGTGTATTTCAGTCAGTCTGCCTGTTCTGCTCCCCACTCTCTCTCTGGTGAATCATCTCACCCCCACACCTCTGGCCTGTACCCCAGTTCTTGTATGCATGAATAAATAAATCTTTAAAAAAAAAAAAAAAGACACAAAGAAATGTAAAGACAGTCCCTGCTCATGAATTGTTAAAATGGCCATCTTATCCAAAGCAAAATACAGATTCAGTGCAATCGCTATCAAAGTTTCAATGACATTCTCATAGAACAAACATTATTAAAACTTATATGAGGGCCTCCCCGGTGGCGCAGCGGTTGAGCGCTGGGTTGCGAAGCTGCCCGCAGCCTCTGCAACGCCGGTTCGATCCCCAGCTGCTCCCCGGCCACCGGAGGAGGGTCCCACATGGCGTGCAGACCTCTCCTGCCGCCCGCTGCTCCCCTCAGCAGTGTACTTCGGTCCTTCTGCCTGCTCTGCTACCCGCTCTGGCTCTGGTGAATCCTCTCACCCTCCCGCGCTTCTGACTGTACCCAGTGCTTGTATAAATAAATAAATAAATAAATCTTTAAAAAAAAAAAAAAAAAAACTTATATGAAACCACGAAAAAGCCCATATAGCCAAAGCAATTCTGACAAACAAGACCACACTCCCAGATGTCAAAACTATTAGTAATAAAAACAATATGGTCTTGGAATAAAAAGACACAAAGACCAATGGAATAGAGAGAGAGCCCAGAAATAAACCCACACTTACATGAATAGTTAATCTATGCCAAAGGAACCAAAAGTATACAGTGGTGAAAGGAAAGTCACTTTAACAAACAATGCTGGGGAAACTAGACAGCCATTTGTAGAAAAATGAAACTAGATCACTGACTTGCACACTGCAAAAAAATTTAAAAAATGGATTACTTAGAGAAGTAGGGCCTCCCCGGTGGCGCAGCGGTTGAGCGCTGGGCTGCGAAGCTGCCCGCAGCCTCTGCAGCACCGGTTCGATCCCCGACCACCAGCGAGGGTCCCACATGGTGCGCAGACCTCTCCTGCCGCGCCCACTGCTCCCCACAGCAGTGTACTTCAGTCCTTCTGCCTGTTCTGCTCCCTGCTCTGGCTCCGGTGAATTCTCTCACCCTCCCACTCTTCTGACTGTACCCAGTGCTTGTATAAATAAATAAATTAAAAAAAAAAAAAAAAAAAAAAGACGACGACTTAGAGATGTAAAACCATAAAATACTTAATAAGAAAACACAGGCAAAATACCCTGCAAAATTGACTTCAGGATGTCTTTGGAACCTCAACTCCAACCGCAAGGGAAACAAAAGCAAAAGTGAACAAATGTAACTACATCAAACTAAAGGCTTCTGCACACTGATAAAAATTATTATTAAAATGAAAAAACACCACACTGAATGGGAAAAATATTTGCACATCACACATCAAGCAGCATTAATATCTAAGATCTATAAAGAACTCATACTACTCAACAAGAAAATAACCCAATCAAAAAATAGGCAAAGTAGCTAGACAGACATTTCTCCAAAGAGGTACAGATGGCACACAGGCACATGAAAAAATGTTCATCATCACTTCTTACCAGTATCTCTGATACCATTATCCTTGTTTTTTCTTTCACCTCTCTAAATATTCTACTTCAGTCACCTTTGCCAATTCTCTTCTACCTAGTAAATATTGGTATTTCTCAGGACTATTTGAAATTCATCTCTTAAGCTGACAGTTTCCAAATTCATTGTACTTAAATTTGCCTTCTATTATACTAAATTATTATACTAAACTACCTTCTGTAAATCTCTATTTGACTGCCACCTCACACTCAATAAATCCAAAATTGTACTTAATCATCTCTGTCTCTCTGCTGTATTTCCCAATCTGAAAAGGACATCACCATTCACTCAAGTTCTCAGAACCACCATCCTAGAAGAGTAACGGGCACTTAAACATTTGTTGAATATATTAATGAATCCTTGATTTTCTCCTACATCTCCTAATTCAATCATTCCCCAATTCCTATCAAGGTCTTATCTTAAACAGATCTTAAACAAGTCATTTCCTTCTGTGAAAGATGCTTTTTTCCCAAAGATAGCTACAAAAATTTTTAAGTCACATGCTTCTCTGTAATGTGACTTCCACATCTCCTCCCAAGAGGCGCAGTCTAATTCCCATCCCCTTTTATCTTGAGTGCTCATCCTAACTTGCTTGTAACCAGATTTCCAGAATTATGACAGAGATTCATGATTTGGGAGGCTAAGTCAGGAAAAACCTTGTGCATTGGTATTAAGGAATGCTTGCTCTACAAATGCTTCCTCTTTGAAACCAACTTCCAGACTTGAAGAAGCCCAAGCCACATGAAGAAGTCACGTGTACTTCTTCATGTGGCTTGGGCCACATGGTACTCTGTTTGACTGTACAAACAGGTACTCTGTTTGACTGTCCATGTTGAATCCAGCCTTTTGAGTCACCAAATCTAGACAGCAGATAGTGAGTGATGAAACTTTGAGTCTTCAGTCACCTGAACCTTTCAATTCTTCATGAGACCTTAGACATTGCAAAGCAGACAAAAGCCACTCATGTTGTACCCTGTCTGAATTTTTGACTCGTAGAATAAAAATGATTATAGTTTATGCCAATAAACTTGGAATGTCTTGTTAAAAAATGCAATAACCAGAAATGCTCCATCCTCATTGCCCCCACTATTGTGTAATTAAATCTCACCCAAACTACTACAATACTTTCTAATTATATTCCCCTAGCATTTGTTTTTGTGCCTCTATAATTCATTTTCCCCACAACAGCCAAATCTAATTACTTATTTCCTCCGGCTTAAACTTTTCATGGCTTATACTATGCTAAAAAAAAAAAAATCCCACATCCTCAACTTAGTCTGTAAAGTTCTGTTATATGAAAAAAGGAGGTTTTAAGGCCTCTCCGGTGGTGAAGCGGGTTGAGTACAGCGCTGTGAAGCTGTCCATCAGCCTCTGCAGTGCTGGTTCTATCCCAGCCGGCCAACAAGAATCCCATATGGTGCAGCAGACCTCTCCTGTTGCGCCCGCTGCTCCCCTCAGCAGTGTATTTCCATCCTTCTGGCTGTTCTGCTCCCTGCTCTGTCTCTGGTAAATCCTCTCACTCTCCCACACCTCTGGCCTATACCCCAGCTCTTGTATAAAAATAAATCTTTTTTTTTTTTTTTTTAAAAAGGAGGTTTTAGATGAGTGTGTACAGTCCTTTAAAATATTTTTTCTTAATACCGGATGGTCTCACTCATAGCAGGAATTTAGAAAACTTAAATAAGAGACCAGGAAAAAAGACTAATCAATACAAAATCAAAATCAACAAGCAACTATAAACCAGAGACACTCTAACGGGGGTGGGGAGGTGGGGGGGAGGAATAGAGTCAAAATAAGGAGGGGGTGCAATTGTATGGGGAATATAACCATAATGAAAATGCATACATTGTGCAAAGATGAAAAATTATGTAATAATTATATAAAATATTATTTTAAAAAATAAATATTTTTTCTTTAAATATTATTCATAGATTGATTCTCTTTCTCTCTCTCTCACACACACACGTCACATTTCTTTCCTGAACTTTAGATATGTATACCCAATGTTCCACTCAACATTTCTACTTGATGCCAAAATGGAATTTCAAACATTACATATCCAAAATCAAGCTTCTAAATTTCAGCTCCCCATGAAGTCTCCCCCATCACGTCAATTAATGCAACTCTATACTTCCAGCTAACTAAAGTTCTCTTCTCTTTCCCACCCCAGATTCAGGTATTAAGCAAATACCAACTTATCTACCATCCAATAAAGCCAGAATCTGACCACTTATCACTGATTCCACCCTGATTTAAGCCATTACCATCTTTTATGTGAATTATGGCAACATCTTCCTTATTACCTGTTTCTAACCTTAATTCCCCTTCCAGTCCATTTCTAACACAAGAGTCAAGAATGAATTGTTTAAAGCTTAAGTCAGATCAGGCCTATAGTACTATACAACTCTATACTGAATTCTATGTGAACAGAATCCCCATGAAATAGTAAATATCATATGACCACTCTGTTCAAAACCCTCCAATGGAGTCCTCTCTCAGGGGAAAAGTCAAAAGAAAAAGGTCCTATGTGACCCCAGTTCCCCTCGTGATCTCATCTCTAACTAGTGACACTCTCTATTCTAGCATCTTTTCTGCTCATAAACATGTTAGGCAAGCTGTTTCAACAACTGTAGTCATGCTTAATCTCTGCTTGGAAGGATCTTCCTCTCCAATGAAGGCTTCTCTCACTACTCTAGGTCCCTTACTTCCCTTTTTTCCCTTCTTAGCTCTAACATATCCTATGTTGTTTGTTTACCTTACTTATTGTCTGTCTTTCCCTCTAAAAGAGTAAATTCATTGGAACAGGATATTTGTTCATGCTACAACCCAGAACTTTGAATAGTGCTCAATACAGAATGGACAGTCACTGAAAATTAATAAATTTTGTTTTTTCCCTACTTCTCCCAACTTATACCTTACTATTCACCACTATTTCCTTCTATTCTAACCACACCTCCCTTCTTTCAGTTCCATAAGTAAATCACATTCGTTCCAACTTAAGAGTTTCTGCAAATAACCACTTTTGCTGCCTGGTCTAATCAACTTCTTAGTCTTTGCCATTCCTTTAGCTCGCAGTCATATCTCTACCTAACACAGATAATAATTTTCCACAGCCCCTTTATCAAAGACTTCTCATAACATCTCATTTCTTCACTGCATCTTTCATAGCTTTTAATTACTTCTTTTAATATCTGTCTTTCCCACTAGACTGTGAACTCCATAAAGGTAGGGACAATGTCTTATTCATCAAGACATCAAGTTGCATGGAATTCATAAAAAGTCTGATAACAAAGAGGAAAAAAAAAGAAATTGCAAGTAAAATGATAAACTAAAACTATAAAGATGGTACTTAGGAATTAAGGGTAAAAAGTTAAAAATCCACAGTGTTTGGTAATTTCTGAAGCTACAGTAGAGACTACCATCACTTAGAATAAGTGAATAGATTCTGCAAGACAAAAGGTAGCTAAGACAGCATAAGCAGGGAATGAATGCATCAAGGGATGAAGGATTAGGGAGCAAATGAGAGAACAATAAGCAGAAGACCTAGAAGAAGGGTATGAAAAAGCCAACAGAAGTGACAATCAAGAATAAATGGGTAACTTAAATCTAAAAGGAAATACTTTTTTTAAAAAAAAATTATTTTTGCATAGAAGAACTGAGGAGTAGGCCAGTGATGTGGGGGCGGGAGGCCAGGAGGATTCACTAGAGACAAAGTGGGGAGCAGAACAGACTACTGAAATACACTGCTAAAGGGGGCAAAAGGCGAGACAGGAGAGGTCTGCTGTGCCATGTGGTTTAGCTCCCTAGCTGGGACTTGAACTCAGGCTGTGGTGGTGGGCCACTGCAGTTGTAGCACTGAGACTTAACCCCTAGGTCACCAGGGCGGCCCTATTTTTTTTCTTTATAACAAAACAGGCAGATTTATTGGAATGGCGAGACAAAAGTATGTCACTAAAGGAAGTGCTTTTAAAGACAGATGACAGAATTACCACTAAAATTAATATCATTCAAAATATTCTAGTAAATTCAATAATAAATAAGATCTAAAACATATTTACAATAGTCAAATATCCACTAAAAATATATGAGAACCATCTAAAAAACTAATAGAAAAAAAATTGCTAGGTAGCTAAGTACAAATGTACAAAATTCACTAATTTTCTTATGTATTAACAGAAAATTTAAACATATTCTATACAGAACAACAACAAAATGTCAAAGAATAAACTTAACCAGACTAGGACAGAAAAAAATGAAAACATAAAAGAAACGTGAATAAGCCTAAAGATGTAGCATTTGGAGGAGTTGGTATAGTAAAAACGCTAATTCTTCTAAAAAAGTAACCTCAAAGAATTTCAATGAACAGCTCAAAATAGCATGTACACTATGATCATTTTCTCTTGTAATTTATCTTTATTCTGTAATTTTGTTAACTTCTTAAAGCAAATCTTTATTTAATACCATGTGTCAAGCACTATATTTAACCAGCACTACAACCACTCACTAGAGATGAGTGATACTGTCTTCATTTTAAAGATGAAGGCACTAAAACAGGTTTTAAGTAACTTGCCAAAAAACACAGAATTACTCTCTACTCTAATCATGTATTACTTGTATAGTTCCTTTCAAAGTTAAGAGACAAACTTAAGAAACTGTAGTATAAAATGCCATTCTAATACTAAATAAAATAATATTTGTAGAAAAATATTCATCGTTAGATTTAAATCTACACTTATGTATCCTTTCATATTTTTACAAGACCAGTTCAATCTCTTCCAATTCTATAGTTTTAATAAAGTCTATGAGAATTTCAAATATTTAGTAACACATAAATAATCCACAAACAAAAGTATTGTTTAAAAGCAAAAGCCTAGGGGCCTCCCGGGTGGCGCAGTGGTTGAGCGCTGGGTTCCGAAGCTGCCCGCAGCCTCTGCAGCGCTGGTTCGATACTCAGCTGCTCCCCGGCCACCGGAGGAGGGTCCCACATGGCGCATAGACCTCTCCTGCCGCCCGCTGCTCCCCTCAGCAGTGTACTTTGGTCCTTCTGCCTGCTCTGCTCTGTGCTCTGGCTGTGGTGAGTTCTCTCACCCTCCCGCGCTTCTGACCGTACCCCGTGCTTGTATAAATAAATAAATCTTAAAAAAAAAAAATGCTTCCAAAAAAAAAAAAAAATCAAAAGCCTAAGAGAACAATATTTACGTGTATTTTACATAATAAATCTTACCTTGAATTCCATAATAAATAAATGATACTTAACAGTGATGACAAGGTAAACTATGTTCAAAGGATTGCTAAACTAAAATCCATATCATCATTAAGAAACTAGTATTTTTTTAATCTGACAGTCATCAAAATTCAACATATAAATTACATGAAGTTAAACTAATTCATGATCCCATGAATTAAAAAAAAACTTGAAGGATCTACAATTATAATAATTAATGTTCAAGGTTTTAACTAAAGAAATATTTAAGATATAAAAAAAATAGCGACTTCTTTCAAATATTCTTTTGTTTGCTCCAGGTGTCCAACTATTTGAATTTAAAATTTTAAATACCATTTAGAGAAAAGTGGATTCAGAGATAGACCATCCACTTCTTTTGTTTTGCCTTGATATTTTATGGGGACTTTAAGAATGCTCAGCAAAAATAAACTGGGTACTTAAGGACAGACTTACTAAGGCCACTCATTTTCAAGGAGGTAAGTCATAACTAAGTCTGATGGATAGCCATATTTAAGTACATACTAGGTGCCTTTAAATTTTAGTAATATTTCCCATTCAGTTTCTAACACACCAATCTTTGAGAAGATACAATTCTGCCAAGCTAGTGTTAAACTTAGGTAATGAAATAAAATTAATAGTATACCTGCGGCTAAGGTATACCTGGGGCTAAGTTTCATGTGTCAGAAACTTAAAATGGCTCCCCACTACATTAGGATAAAATGTAGAAATATTAGTTTTGATTAAAGACCAATCATAATCTGGTCCACGTACTTATTCCCATTTCCTCTTGGTCATGGTACAAAGTCTCAACTCCAACTAAGTTATTTTCAAAGTATATCTTTTGCATCTTTACTCCAAATACCTCAGCTTGTTAGAATGACTTCACTACTCTACTCTTTCTAAATCATTTCTATTCATTCTCTAGCTCACATTACCTCTCCCTTCTGAACTTCTCCAACCATTTAATAGTCCAAAACAACACTTAATTCTTATATGCTATTTTTGCTTTTCTGTGTATAATTACCTTTTTTTTTTTCAGGTTTGGCAAAACAGTGCTGGGAAGTGGTTAAGAGGAGGATATCAACCAAAGAGTTAAGATTCCAAAGTTCTAGACCCTATTTGGAGACTGTTTGGAAGTTGTTAGATGAAGTCACTTAACCTTTTGCACAAAATGATAGCTAGATATTCACTTCAAGATCTTTAATACCAAGTATTATTTTTGAAAATTACACGATAAAAAACAAAAAATTTATACATTTTTTTATTTATAATTGATGCTGATGTGATATGAGGAATGAAGCTAATACCACATTTGACCAAAACCAGAGCTTCTAAACTAGAGATGTATGGACTGCAACCAATGATAAAGATCATACCTAAGGAGGAAATCTGGGAGGGTTTATCAAAATAAAAATAAAAAATGTTGCAGTTATTAAAGTAAAAAAAAAATGTGCACAAGTTGTTTTTGAACATCTCTGTAGTCTTCCATAAATAATCTTCACAGTAACTAAAATGCATTATGATTCAAGAAAATATTTGAAGTCTAGGTAAGCAGCACTATTTCAGGCTTTTTCTTCCAAGAAACTATAACTCTACAAACCATTCACATACAAAACTCATAGATTATACTTACTGAGATCTCTACATTTAATAGTACTATATTCAAAGGAGATACAAAGATAGTCACATGCTTCTCTCAATTCAGGAATAGATATTCCATCAGGACAACGAATTATTCCTGTCTTATAGTAATCCTGGAGGAAAAAAAATACAGAATGCAGAAAACATCTGGAGCATGAGGTAGTCAATAATTAAGGCTGAGCTGCTAGCATTTGTAATAGTAGAGCTCTGACATTTTTCAATTGTGGAATTTTAAATTAGATGGGACCTTTGTTCACCCAACCACCTTTTCGTTTTACCAAAAAGAAAAATTTAGGCACAAGTAGCTTCACTGACTTAACCAAGTCGTACAATTACTTAACAGCAGAGTTAAAATTAGAATTCAGGTTTCCCCATTAACTTTTTAATTTCTTCTCTCTCTTCATGCTAATTCATATGTATTCCCCTCTAAAGTTATTTTTCTACATAACTAAAATGTTTAAAACTTTTTTTTAAAAAGAAGTTGAGTGACATATTTTAAGTTACCTTAAGGAACACCTATAGAAAACTTAAAAATTTTAAGGATTTTAGTAAAACATAAACCAAAAAATTCAAAGGCACGTGCAGGCGCTAAAAAAAATATACAACAGAATGCACAGATATTCTTCTTCCAAACACCATCCTTTGGCATTTCCTATATTACTACAAACAATAAATAGTAATTATCCTCAAAATCTACTTAAAAAAAAAAAACTGTTAGGGGCCTCCCCGGTGGTGCAGCGGGTTGAGTCATGCACTGTGAAGCTGTCCCACAGCCTCTGCAGCATGAGTTCGATTCCCGGCCAGCCAGGGAGAAACCCACATGGCACGGCAGACCTCTCCTGCCTTGCCCACTGCTCCCCTCAGCAGTGTCTTTGGTCCATCTGCCTGTTCTGCTCCCTGCTCTATCTCTAGTAAATTCTCTTACCCTCCCGCGCCTCTGACTGTACCCCAGTTCTTAAATAAATCTTTTTTTAAAAAATTAAGTAAATAAACTGTTAGGCCTAGAACTACAGATAAGTTACTCAATAGATGAGTCATAAAATTTTTTCTTGTGGGGGGTGTGGAAGGAGTAGGATCAAAACAAGAGGGGGTGGGAATTGTATGGGGACTACAACCAAGATGAAAATGCATACATTGTGCAAAAGTGAAAAATTTAAAATATATAATAAAATTAAAAAAATAAAATATATATATATAAAAGATTCAAAGGTGAATAGAAAGAAAAATTTTTTTCTTGTCAACTCCATTGGGGATCATATGGAAGTATGGGCAGCTGAAAAAGTACTTCCAAAAAATTAAAACCTGAGTCAAGTTTCTTGAGGTTCAGAGCCACAGTAATATAACAAATACTAAAGCTGATGCATTAATGGGAGTAAGACATCTTTTGATATTTGTCTATATACTAACAGCTTGATCAACTACTTTTCCTGTCTTATGTGTAAGGATCCTCCCTTCCCTCTCTCCCCAAAACATTTGAGGAAACTATATTTTCATGATGTGGAATGAACTGTCCTACACTATAATCTTTATCACTAATTTGAATTGCAAGTACAGACTCTACAATACTGATTCAAATATTCCTCAATACAAAAGATAAAATCTCAAATAAAAAGGCTTACCCAAATACAGTAACAAATACATTTTAGGGATGACCTTAAAATGTTCTAAGTGTCTATATTGCTGATTATTTGCCAAAATACATTACAATTCAAGTAGCCATATTCATTTTAAGGTAGCAAAATATGATCAATTATATTTAGGAAAATTAAAGAGTGGGGTGTAATGTGACTACAGAAATGTTACTGCCAATGCAGACCTAAGAGATGAATTACACCTATATCTATCTTTGCAAAGGTCATAAAATTCATTTATGTATATATTATCTTTATGTACTAAAATAAGGATGAATTAAAATGGTATTTTCTTTATCTTGCATACCTCCCCACAGAAGTATTAAAATAGAGAACTGCGTCCAATATAAGTACCTACCAAGAAGGTGTGATATAATTATGTCAATACATATGTGAAACAAGTACTCACCAGAATAGCTCGAAATACAGTGGAACCAATTCCTTCTGCCACCTCATATTCTCCCTTCTCATTAGGACGTGTAAAGTTATGTTCTCTGCCAGATCCAAACATCCTATAAAAACAAATAATCAAGAAATATATTAATAGGATATTTCCATCAAAGGAAAACTGATTTCACTTACAGAAAGTAAAAATTTATAATTTAAGTATCAAATTATATCATTAAATTAGTTCAAGAATTTTTTTCAGAAATTTACTGTGGACTATTAAAAATACTTTCTTTGTGATGAAAGGGTATAAATTCCCTACAATGAAATGAACTGATAAAATTCAGAAGCTAAAAAGTTTCCAACTCCTTTTCCTCAGAAAAATCAATTATCTAGGTAAAAAGGTGATTTTTACACTAACTTATCAGAAAGGAAAAAAAAAGAGAAACCGTGTTATATCTATATCTTTTCCCTAAAACTGCTATCTTCATTGCAAAGTTTATGCTATAATGCAGCATATATAGTAATCTATACTAGTAAAAAAATAAGATAGTAGACAGGTTGTTTTATTTTTCACAACCTTGACTATGAAAGTAGGAAACTGCTCAATATTCTTACACATACATCAAAACACTGAAAAAACAATCAAATGCTGTGGTATAAAGGAATGAAAAAGAAAATCAAACATTGAAATAAATGAATAAAAGACTCTGATGTTCATTTTTATATAAATAAAACACAAATGGATTTTTTAAGTCATGTTGTTGGCCTTTTAAGAGTAATGATTTAGAAAAGGGGCAATTTATAAAATGTCATTCAAAATGAAAAATAATTTAGTGCATTACTCCCAGGAAAAATTTTAAATTGTGATTAAAAGAAGTTGAACCCTTAATTTGGTCATTCCACCATTCCTAAATATAAATGATCTAAATATTCTATTCAGCAATCTCCCAACTTAAATGATTGACGCTTTTGTTATAACACAGGAAACCTACAAAGAACAAAGATTTTCTCAAAGTTTCCAAAGGAATGCCAACTGCTTTTCACAATTCACATGAATATTAATTTTTATCCCCAAAGATATGCTTTAGTCAACTGACATGAAAAGAAGCCTTCACTGATTTAAAAAAAGAAAAACAAAAACAAAAGTGACAGTTGTCAGGAACCAAATGTCATGCAATCTTCTCAAATTCTTAACTTTTTACGAAAGAAGAAAGCGATACTTTCCAGATCAACAGGGACACACACACACACACACACACACACACACACACACACACACACACACACAATTCGGGACTTTTGTTTATACAAAATATAACATAAGAGCTACAGCAAAATTTTAAATACCTACTTTTTACTGTGTTTCTTTAAACATCTAGATAAAACTATAAAGTACTAACAGTGTCAAGTCATCCCCAATAGCTCTTCCATCAATAATCTTGCCCTATGACTAAAAATTCATGTAACCTAGAAAACATAAATTTTTTCTTCATATAAACTATTTCATCTAATATTCACCTTCATTTTATATATAAAAAGACATTGCTTTGACAATTAAAAGGTATTTGATCTTAGTTTCAGACATGTTGAAAATCAAGTAAATATTGTCTATAGCCTTCTTACATTGCAGTTCACCTAACTACAAACTGTATTATTAACCTGTTACTTTGGACCAGTGTAGTTTAGAAGATGACTATTATCTCTCCTTAATTCTACTACTACTTTCATTCTACTAACAGCATTCCTTTTCTTAAGTATCTACATGAAATTGACAACTTTGCCTTTTCAGCTAACCAATTGTTCAGTTTTCTTTCTGCTGATACCTAATGTATTTGGTTGTTGAATTTGGGAGCCCCAAGTGAGGCAAACAGTATTACTGTAAAATTTACCTTGTTAGATATAATCTTTAATTTCAATATGTAGAGATCTTTTAGTGTTCCATCTTCATTAACTAATGTATTTTCTATTCCTACTGGTACTACAAATACTTAGCAGTAAAAGCAAATTCAGACTTGGCTATATCACTTTCTAGTTGTAGTAAAGCAAGTTGTTTAACATCCAAAGCTAAGTTCTTTCATCTGTATAATAGGAACACTATATTTCAACAGAGAATTATTGTAAAACAAACTAAATGTGAAAGTGCTCTATATTAAATACCAAGAATTGCAATAATACAAACCTTCCCAACATTGTATTTGGTTGTGCAGTAAAAATGGATGGATCTACAACAAATCTAGTGTTATCCACTATTAATGTGACTCGTTCTGATGTTCTTACATTCCGAGATCCTTCTTTTGCATTTTCATATACAAACACCATCTCCCCAGAAGTCTTACAACTACCATCTGAACTTGACTGACTACTGTTTCTGCTGCTGTTCCCAGCACTGCTACTGGAACCATTTGGAGATACTTTTTGAGGACGAGGACTGCTTGGACGAGAGGAACTATGATCTTTTTCTCGTTCTGAAATAAGAATGTAACAATTATTAAATTACCCTTTAAAATTCAAGATTCACATATAGCTTTCAAAAACATTTGATTAAAAAAGTTTTAAATCACAGTATTTCTGCTTTATTATTTCAAACAACATTTTTACAGAACATAACAAATATTTACTTACCAGGAATAAAACTTAAAATATCAACGGTTTTCTAAAATAATTAATCTTAGCAAATTTCAAGCATATCTGACAAATGTTGACCCAAACTACGATCAAAACTAAGTCAAATTTTACGTTATTACTCCACTTAAAAGTAAATAGAAACCTGTGGAATAGAATATGGTCACAAGCTAATAAGCACAGCAAGTTAATGAAAGACTACTAATATAAATTTTAACTATGTTAAATACTAACAGTATTAATATTATTCTGAGAACACAAAGTAAAACTTTGTTAACCTCACTATGATAGTATGGTCATTATCAGACCTGCAATTATCTCATAAAAGGAAGGTCCCAAAGGAAGGAAATAAAAATTCACCAAGAATAGGTTAGCAAGAAGTATTTATTTTTCAAATGACTTAGTATGTACCAAATAAAGTTAGATTTAGTAACTGATAACATGCTGCTTTCTTTTTATTCTCACTTTTGTTGAATAAAAGCACTGCTACAAATTTTATAGGAGCTGATAATTACTAAATTTTAATAAGTAAAAATATTGTAAAAGTTCATAATTTCTTTAAATGTTTCAATATTTTACAAATGGATACAAAAACTGATTCTGCAATAAGTTTCCTTTAGAAAACAGATCACTAAACTTTAAAGGTGACTCTGTTTCATCAGCTTTTGCCAAATTCCTCCATGACTCAGACTACTCAGAACACACTGTACAGTTTTATAATTAGGTTTGCTGTATCTCCAGAGATACTCTGACACTTCCCTTTTATTGTCTGTTTCCACAAAGCTGATAGCATTCCAAAATCACAATTTGATAAAATAATTTATTATATACTCCTATTCTCTTCCCAGATACTGACTTTGCATATGACAAACTGTCAACTCATATATTCGTTGTTTTTTGGCTTATCAGTACTAGTCTACTTTAAAAACCTATTTAGATTTTCACAACTTCTATGCATAATTACACCCTAATATAAATGATATCTATTTATAATAGATACTAAAGTAGAAACTACCTCAACTGATGCTGAGGTCTAGGGAAAAATGAAAATCAACAAATTCATACTGCTTACATACTTTAGCTTCAGTCTGCTGCTTTATAATCACACAATGTATTTACCTGAGATAATGTTAATTTATACTAATGAGTAGGAGAGAAAAAATTCTAAGTTAATTGCCAAGAAAGCTAAACACTTCACATCTCTCCTTTCATTTTCTATTTTTACTATTAAATTTGAAATATAGTCAGAAATCAAAATGAGTAACTCCATGATAGTTTATTCTAGCTTTCACTTTGTTAGCATGATTAACCAAGGATTCTAATCAATAATTTACTATGAACTACTTTAAAACAAACCACTACTGTATATCTCATAATATAAAAATCAATTTTAGGGTCTCCCTGGTGGCACAAGGGGTTAAGGCGCAGCACTATGAAGCCATCGCAGTCACTGCAGCATGAGTGTGATCCCAGGCCAGGGAGCTAACCCACAAGACGCAGCAGACCTCTCCTGTCTAGCCCACTGCTCCCCTAAGCAGTGTATTTCAGCAGATCTGCTTATTCTGCTCTCCACTCTGTTTGGTGATTCCTCTCACCTCCCACACCTCTGGCCTGCACTCCAGTTCTTGTATGCATAAATAAATACATCTTTTTAAAAAAAAAATCAACTTCAAAGATTTCTAAAACTACATATCACAGCTTTTTTTTTTTTTTAAGATTTATTTATCTATGCAAGAACCGGGGTACAGGCCAGAGTTTTTTGGGGGGTGAGAGGATTCAACAGAGTAGAGAACAGAACAGGCAAATCGACTGAAATACACTGCTGAGGGGAGCAGCAGGAGAATCAGGAGAGGTCTGCTGTGCCATGTGGGTCACCTCTCTGGCCCGGGATCGAACTTGTGCTATAACGGCTGCGGTGAACTTCATAGGTTGCGTCTTAACCCCTTGCGCCACCAGGGAGGCCCCCATATCATAGCTTTAAAGGCTTCTCAACTTCTGTAAGATTGTCTTAGACTCTAAAAAATTCACCTTTAATTTGCATTTAAAAAGCTGTTTTTTACAGAAAGAACCAATCAAAGCAATAATAGAAGCAATTAAAGAGAAGTTAGTTTTTATTCTAAAGTATTAGCATGATTCATTGTCATTACTACTTTTAAAAAGGTAAATGCATGCTTTTAAAAACAGCTGGAAGGTTAGTTGATTTTACATACCAATGTGGTGTTGTCGTGTTGGAGAAGTAACATTTCTAATACAAGGAGTGAGTTGAGATTCTGTTCTTTCATGTGATGAATCTCGTGATCTGTCACTTGACCTTCGTCTATCTCTTGATCGTTCATGTCCCCCACTAGCACCATGCAGGCTCATTTTGGTGTGGTCAACAACTCCTTTAGCAAAACGTGAGGGAGTACTAGTAAGTCAGAAAAGAAAATTAACCATGAAAGTAAAATATACGATCACAATCGTTTTTAAAGAAATAACCATTAACATAAAACTACTAATATTTTGAAGTGAAAATTCAAATGCTACTATACAATTCTGAAACCTAACTTACAGGTATGGGACAAAGTAACTGGCCTACCTGCTAAATAAAATAAGTTCACCTGCTAACTTCACTCAACTCATTTTGATTTTGATTGAACTCTTCAAATTTTTTTAAAAATATGGTGTAAGATCACAGAATTAAAAATTTTAGAACATCATATGTACAATAAATTTGCCCATGAGAAAGAAATAACTGAAAATGATTAAAAGTCTAGTTGACAGAATTTATTCACCCAATTATATGTTACATGTAGTATGTGCAGCGTTGTGTTAAATACCAGTAGCAATGTTTCCTCAGATTATGATCTAAGCATAGGAAAAATACATGAACCTTAGAAACTTCAAGTTATTCCAAATTTCAAATATAAAATGATTAAATATCTCTCTAATATGTAACTAATAAAAAAGGAATAGATAATAAATGCATTAAGATCTCAGAAGACATCACCCTGGAGATTAGGAATAGTCACTAGTAAACCAATTGCAGACAAATATGTAAGATTTTAAAATCAGAATACATTGTAAGTAGAAAAACTGATGGAAACAAAAATGTGAGAACCAAGCCAAAAGGCAGTTTGAAAATTTACCATCTTAGTATATACCTATTATGATTTTAAAACACTAAAATGTTTTTAGAGATAGAAAAAACAGAAATAGAACTTCATGGCTTTACAGTAATAAAGACCTAGAATTAAGCAATCCTTAAACATGTTGACTGCTACTTAACATTTTGGAACCTAGATTCCTCACCTGTAAAATGTAGATTCTATTTATTTTAAACAATTAATGAAAAATAAGTAAGGCTGATCATCAATGTACCTGACACAATAAAATCACCCATTAAATATTAGTTAATTTAGTCATGACAAATGAAGATATCCAAGTTTAAAATCACAAGACTTCTCAGTCACATAGGATTTAGTGAATATGCTAATAACACTGTAACCAAAATCTTTTGATTCATTCTAGTGCCCCCTCCATAATATTACCTTTCTCTCCATCACCAAAACCATTATCAGTTGAAATTACAGAAATAAAAGCAACCTGTCAGTTTTTAATCAGTCACCTGTCTCTCATAAACCTACAGAAGAAAAATCTACTCCCACCTACTTTCTATTGAAAAAGACCAGAGGAGGAAACATCCATGGGAGATAAATCTTTTTCTTCATGAAAAATAAATCAAAAGAGCCTACTGCATATATGTTAAAAACTTTAGTGTAGAAATACTGGAATTTCTGCTTTATGTGGTAAAGTAGGAAAAAGAAAAGAATCCATACTAATAGTATAAGAATAATGTATTAAAAAAATAACTGCTCATATTATTTTTTGTGAAGTTTTAAATGAACCAAGCACATTTTCTAAATACGAATTTAATGGGCCAGAACAAACACAACTATGACTAAAGCAAATGCAAGATACATGCTCAGTTTGAGTAAGGGCCAAACAGACTGATTAATTGCAAAAAGTGCTTCCACCAGACACCTCTATAGCTGAAAGATTTTTACTACTATGTGTTCTGCTGAAATATTGGCTTCATTTCTGAACTGTTTAGTTTTCAAATGAATGCAAAAGGTGTCATAATACATGTCCTTATTTTCTTTTCATTCCCAAATGGGATGTATTTTGAATCAGTCTTTCAAAATGAGATGTGGTGAAAACTAATTATGTCTTACTCTATTTAATTAAATAATTATAGAACTCAAAAGCACTATGGACAAAAATATATGCAAATGAAAATGAAGACAAGCAATTTCAGAGAGGATAACTGCTTCATATCGTACTTGAAAGAACTGAGATTACATAAATTGAGGACAGGTAAGGAGATGAAGAAAGAATGAGCCTCAACATCTGCTTCTAGCCAAGACAGAGTTAATAAAGGACTAAATTTAATTTTCTGTTTCAAACATCCCCCATAAAATATATCAAACACTGATTTGCAAGACACACTACATCAGGCAATGAAAGAGAGTAATTCCTGAAAGATGTAAAACAAATAGGCTCAATAACTTTTTAAATTACTACCTTAAAGTTTCCAAAGTAAACACAAGGAGGAGAAATCCCAGACTCTTGGGTTAAGGACATGGAACTGTGAAGCTGGGGACAAGAGGTAGCTAGAGTTCTCAGGAAAGAGTACCAGGGAAGGAAAAAAACTATAAATGTACATCCCTCAGAACATAGATACAAAAATAATAAACAAAATTTTAACAATTCAAATCTAGAAATATATAAAAATATCAATAAACCATAATTTAAAAGACTGGCTGAATTATTTTAAAAAATCAATGCAATTCACCATTTTAACAAATTAATGAAGACAAACTGTACCATAAATATACACAATACACAAATGGATATTATGATACAATGTACAAATGCGTAATAATATACATTTCACAAAACTGGAAATCCATTCCTGATTCAAAAAGAAAAAAATCCTGGGCAAGTAAAAATACAGTGGAATTTCATCAGATGAATAAAAGATATTTAGGGAAAACCTACAGCCAGCATCAACAAACCAAATGTCCATCTGTTATAGGACAGGGAGAAGGGCCTGTTACACATCTAAGATTAGGAAATAAGACAATGTCTACTCTCACCAGGTCTATTCACCAATGGTACTAAGGATTCTAGTCAGAGCAATATGACAAGAAAAAGGTATAGAAGGAATCCAGATAGAAAAAAAATTAAAATTGTACTTATCTGCGAACAACAAAATTGCCCATTTGTAGTAATAAAAAGTTACTAGAACTAATCAGTTTAACAAAGCCACAGAATATAAGATAAATATTTCAAAAGAAATTGTATTTCTACTTACCAGCAATGTAGAATCAAAAATTGATTTTTTTTAAATTAAAACATTTAAGGATAATCTGACACATATGTGGGAGACCTGATGCTGAAAATTACTAACTGCTGAAAACAATTAAAGATGACCTAAATAAAGAAATTTACCATGTTCTTAAGACTTAATACGGCAAACATTTCAATTCTCCACAGCTGATCTACAAATACAGCATAATTCTAATAGAAAATCAGATTTGTCAAAAGTAACAAACTGATTCTAAAATTTATATGGGAATGCAAAGGTCCCAAAACTGCCTAATTTCAAGGCTTAATAAACAGGAAAAGAAACAGCATGCTGTTGGCAAGGCAGACAAGTAGATCAACTGATTAAAACAGACTTCAGAAAAGAACACATTTATATGGAGAACTCATTTGCAAAGAAGTTTTAAAGTCAATTAGCGAGTACTTTGCATCAAATGGTTCTTAAACAATGGATAAAATATGGTTATTCCACTTCAATCACCCTTAGGAGACAAACTCATTTAAAGTTTGCAACCTATACAAACAAAAACTCAAAATTCACAAACGTGAACTCAAAATGCATCACAAACTTAAATCTGAAACATATAACTCAAAAATTTCTAGAGGAAGTAGCACAATTAAAATTAAAGAACGGACTACATAAAAATGTTGAATTTTTGCATTCCAAATGACACTGTTAATAGAATGAAATTGTGCATCTGATAAAGGACCTGTAGATAGCATATATATATATATATATATAAAAAGAACTCTCAAAGTACCAGGCAAAAGATTTGAGATAAACAGATAAAAAAATATGTACATGAAAGTATGCTGAATATCATTATTAAAGAAATGCAAAATAAAACCAAAATATGGTATAATTTCACATTTATTGGAACAGCTAAATAAAAAGACTGGCCATTACCAGGTGTTGGTGACATGTATATGAAATGGAACTCTCATACACTCCTAGTGGTAATGTATAATGGTACCACCAATTTGGAAATTGTTTGCAAAAAGCTTTTTGACAGTTTAAGTAACTAAATATACACCACCCATATGATTCACCCATCTCGTCTTCTTATTTACCTGACAGAAATGAAGCATGCGTCTATAAAAAGACACATGTTGTTCATAAGCTTTCTCTGTAAAAGCTCCAAACTGGAAACAACCTAAAAGACTATGAACAGATGACTGCATAAACAATTTGTGGTATGTATCCAAACAATGGAATACTACTCAACTACTAATAAAAAAAATTACAATATGGATGAATTTTAAAAAAATTATGCTGAATGAAAGAAGTCAGACTCCCCACACACACACCAAAAAAAAGTATACATTCAAATTAATTATATAAAATACTAACTAATGGACAGTGTCATAAAACAGACTGGTGGTTATCTGGATATAAGGGTTGGAAGGGACAGAAGCTTACAAAGCACCCAGAGGAAATTTTGAGTGTGATGGACACAGATTCATTATCCTGATTATGGAGAGGTTTTATAAGTACATACATATGTCAAAAGTTATCAAATAGTGTATCTCAATTGGCCTCTTGGCCAAAATACATGTTTGAGGCTACCCTCCCAGGCAGTTGCAACTTAGAAACTTGTAACATAGTTCATGCTCTCATGAATCCAAAAGCATTTCTATAAACAGGTTAACAACAGCTACCAACTCCAACTGATCACCAATGGAGAACCTCACTGATCAACATTTATTATCCAGTGGTTATTACAGAAACCCAAATCAGAATCCTTAAACACAAATCCTCTAACTCCTTGGTAGCACACGGGGTTAAGCACAGCACAGTGAAGCTATCTGCAGCCTCTGCAGCATGAGTTTGATCCCCTGACGGCCAGGGAGCTACCCACATGACGCAGCAGATATTTCAGTCAGTCTGCCTGTTCTGTTCCCCACTCTGTCTCTGGTGAATCATCTTACCCCCTGCACTACTGGCCTACACCCCAGTTCTTGTATGTATAAATAAATAAATCTACGAAAAACACACACACACACACTCTAAAATCACAATCTTTTTAAAGATTTATTTATTTATGCATACAAGAACTGGGGTATAGGGCCTCCCTGGTGGCGCAAGGGGTTAATTAAGCACCGCACTATGAAGCAATCCGCAGCCTCTGCAGCACAAGTTCAATCCCCGGCTGGCCAGCGAGAAACCCACATGGCAAAGTAGACCTCTTCTCTCTTGCTTGCTGCTCCCCTCAGTGGTGTATTTCAGTCCATCTGCCTGTTTTGCTCCCCGCTTTGTCTCTGGTAAATCCTCTCACCACCACCCCTGCATCTATGACCTGTACCCCAGCTCTTGTATGCATAAATAAATCTTAAAAAAAAAAAAAAAGAACTGGGGTACAGGTCAGAGGTGCAGGGGTTAAGAGGATTCACCAGAGATAGAGTAGGGAACAGAACAGGCAGATCAACTGAGATACACTGCTGAGGGGAGCAGCGGGCAAGTCAGGAGAGGTCTGCTGTGCTATGTGGGTAGATCCCTGGTCGGGGATCGAACTTGTGCTGCACTGGCTCTGGATAGCTTCAAAGGTTGTGTCTTGACCCCTTGCAACACCAGGGAGGCCCATAAAATCACAAATTTCAACAATATTTATGAGGTTATGTAAACAAATCTACCTTAAACGGCATTGCTAAAAGAAAATACTTCCATTTAAAAATTTTGAAACGTCACAAACTTATAATGCTGTTTTATCTTACACCAACTTTTCACTTAACTTTTAAAATCATGCACTGAAGCATAAGGAAATCAACAGGCAGAATAAATTTCACCAAAAAAAGTTTAAAATCTACTAAAATGGTCACTCAGAGGAAAACATCTATTTTTAATCAAACCTTGACTATTAACTATGCATGAATTTCTGCATATGACTTTGCTGCCTAATTTGTCTTTAAAAATTCTAACTATAGCTTTCAATAGACAGGAAGATCACATAAGGACTGAAGAGGAATTTAAAGGTTTCTATCATTTTGTTCAGTGAAACTATATACTCTAACCAGATGAAAGAAAGTTTTAGACTAAAGTAATATGTATTAAAAACCCAATAGTAAAGCAAAATAATAAAAACCACACCACTCTCTGAATGGATAAATTATGTTATATCCATATAAAGTAATATTACTAAGAAAAAAAATGCTGATATAGATTTGCAGATATATATATACACACACATATATATATATAAAGTTTAACTGAATCTCAAGGAATTATGCTGAATGAAAAACCTAAACCCAAAAAGTTACATAGTGTGTGAAAATAAAATGACAAAATGACTGTGATGGAGAACAAATCAGGGTTTGCCAGTGGTTGGGGTTAGGGAAATGGTATGATTGTAAGGGTAGTATAGTATGGGGCTTCCCTGGCGGCACCAGGGTTAAAGTCAGTGCTATCTATCACCAGCCACTGTGGCATGAGTTCAATCCCCAGTCAGGGAGCTACCTACATGGTGCAGCAGACCTCTCCTGACTCACCCACTACTGCCCTTCAGCAGTGTATTTCAGTCAATCTGCCTGTTCTTTTCCCCACTTTGTCTCTGGTGAATCCTCTCACACCCCACACCTTTGACCTATTCCCCAGTTCTTGCATGGTTTAAATGGTACTTAAATCCCCAATTGCCCCACAAAAGACAACTTTAGCAAGAAATAAAGCCCAAAAAAGTTTTAACATTCACACCAAATCCTGAAATGAATCTTCTTCCTAAAATCCCACTATCAGATATGACAGCAAATAGTGAGGTAGAAGCAAAAGTAACAGCAAAGAAGTTTTGGATAAACTTGTT
The DNA here is from genome assembly GCF_014898055.3 of Talpa occidentalis. Lineage (NCBI taxonomy): Eukaryota > Metazoa > Chordata > Mammalia > Eulipotyphla > Talpidae > Talpa > Talpa occidentalis. Next base: position 29,267,198 of record NW_023603184.1, read on the forward strand.
TTATGACTGCTCAAAAAGCATCTTTTCTTTACTTTTTTTTTTTTTTTTTTTTTTAAAGATTTAGTTATTTTTATACAAGAGCTGGGGTAGAGGCTAGAGGAGTGGGAGGGTGAGAGGATTCACCAGGGACCGGGCAGGGAACAGAACAGGCAGACGACAGAAATACAGTGCTGACGGGAGCAGCGGGCGCGACAGGAGAGGTCTGCCACACCATGTGGGATTCTCACTGGCCGGGATCAAATCCGCACTGAAGAGGCTGCGGACAGCCTTCACAGTGCGGCGCCCAACCCGCTGCGCCACTGGGGAGGCCCTAAAAGCATCTTTTCTTAAACTGAAATCAAATGAAGACAGATGCAGTAAGTTTTGACAGAGAAGTACCCCTTAGTGATCAAATTTTAACATTTTACTATCAATATAAGTTTTCCTAGCTGGTAAAAATGAAGTGCATGTAAATGGTGAGTTAGAAGTTTCGTTTGCTTTTAAAATGTCCATTACCTTTCTTCTGGCTTTTGAACTAGTTTTTCTAAATAAATGAAGTTGCTAGACAAGCAGCTCTCCAAACTGAGGAGTCTCTGAACTTTCCTTTATAGTATAGTTATAGTATTTAATGTTATAATGCTATTTTTTTTTTTTTTAGTTCTACCATTACTTTAATTCGCCCTAGATATCAGGTAGTTGCAACATACAATGACAATTAAACCCTACAATAACTGAAAGTATTCTTAATCTCTCACCTAGCAATTCTTTTAGTCTTATCATGTGTTCCCTCTATTCACTGAGAACCTATCTTATGCTACACTATTCTAGCCCTGGTGAATATAGGTGAGAAAGTCTCTGCCCTCAAAAGTAATATATCCTAAAGGAAAGAAATAGACTGCATTCAAATAAATATATTAAGTAGTATATGGTAACAAATACGATGAAGAAAAATACAGCAGGGAAAAGAAGAAGTCATTATTTTGAAGTGGGAGGCTCTATTCTGTAAGTGGACAAGAAAGGGCTCTTTGAGATGTCTAATCGACCTAAGGGAGTGAGAAATAGTTATGATAATGTGAAAAATAGTTATATAATGTATACAGGCGGGACCCTGTCACAAGAGTAATCCTTAGCTTTTCACAGCACTCACAAAGGCCAGGATAGGTGAAGCACAGAAATTAAGAAGTTAAAAGTTGAACTCAGAAAGTCATGAATAAAACCATTTGAGGAGACTCAAATGTTTTCAAGTGTTTTTGCTTTTTGCCTGAGTGAAATGGGTACCACTGAAATGTTAATTATATGATCTGATTTATGTTAGATCAACATAAATCAAATAGGCAATGGAAGAAAAGGGACTAAGGTAGAAACAAGTAACCATTTCAGAAGCTATTGCAAATAATTCAGGCGAGAGCAAAAGTATTTGGGCAAGGTTGTTGCAATGCACATAATAAATGGTGGACTATAAATTTTGTAGTATTAAACTTCTGAATTCAATAAATGAAAAGGTGGGAGAGGTAAGAGGAGTCAAGAATGATTAAGACTTTACTTTGACCAAGTAGATTGGAAGATCCACTTACTGAATGAGAACAAATGACAAGATTAGGTATGGAAAGTGTAGGTTTATCTTTAGACATGTAAGAGTAAGATGTTTATAAGACATCCAAGTGCATATATTATATAGGACTTTAGATACAGAAGTCTAAAGTTCATGGAAAAGGTGCAGGTTAGAGAAAAAAATTGGAGAGCTAAAAACCACTGTATGTCTTAGCATTTTCTCAAACAACTCCCTACTATAGAAAATTAAAGTATTTCTAATAGCTGACCACTATTACTAATTGTGCAATAAATTTATTGTCAGACATTTTGTTTCCACTGAATAGTCACTGATATAATAAATACTAAGTAAATTATTATTTTCTGCCAGGTACTATTCCAGGTGCTGTTCATGATTGAGACTATAATAATGCACAACTGAGCATTTTAAAAGGTGATTTTAAAAATTGTAATTATTTAAAAAAAATCATTTGGAACATCCTTTGTACTTATTACCAAAGGGCCAAAATAAATAAGTCCAGTGGAAAAAGATAGGAAGCACAAATACGTATCAAGTGACTGTAAATATCCTAACATATCTCCTTCACAAAACAGGCTTCCAGAGAGAAATTATTGCAATTTCATCATCACATGTACTTCCAAATAGCCTTTTGAAAACATGAAATGACTAGTTCCATTAGATTTCCTCCTCTATACCTCACATTAAAATTTTAAGCATTAAAAGAATTAAAATTGAAAATCTAAACCTCAATTATATTGCAATTAATTGATAAAATTAATAAGAGAAAATTCATCAGAGGCCCTTTGATTTTGGTCATTCAATATACCTATCAATCAAATAAACAAACCAACCCACAGAAACATAGAATCTAAGTTTAGGGAAAAGACTTTTTAGATAAATCTAGTCAAAACATCCAATTCCTGAATCTTATTTACAAAGCTCCCTTGAATCAGCTGACTATTGTTGCTAATGACAGGAAAAGGTAATTTGTGTATCTGTTTAACAGTTTTGTGCTATCTTTTGAAAGTTCTGACTCTAAAGTAGCTTTTCCTTAACATTAGAGTTTAATTAAACCTTTTTATCTACACCGAGTTCAGGGTTCTGGGCTAGTTAATTCTTTTTGTGGGGAGCTGTCCTGTGCATTGTAGAATGTTTAGTTGCAACCCTCACCTTCACATTCATTAAATGTTAATTGCACTCTCCACCTCAGTCTTATCAAAAATTTCTTCAAACATTTCCAAATGCCCAATGAGGATCAAATCATTCCTCTAGAGTTTAGAACCACTGCCTAGTTCTCCATTATGACCAAATAACAACAACACTAACATTTGAATATTTAGTATATACAAGTCACAATATTAATATGTCACGTGTTTTTTCAAAACCATCCTCATTTTGCAGTTGAGAGAACATGTCTAATTAATTGACAGATCTGAAATGTGGATTGTTTAAAAAACATAACAGATCCAAAATGTAGTCACTTATGCTAAGCCCCACAGCATCAAACTAAGACATAGTAAGTTTCAGTTCTTCCTGAAATACAATCTAAAAACAGTCGTTGGGGCCTCCCCGGTGGCGCAGCGGTTGAGCGCTGGGTTGCGAAGCTGCCCGCGGTCTCTGCAGCGCCGGTTCGATCCCCGGCTGCTCCCCGGCCACCGGAGGAGGGTCCCACATGGCGCGCAGACCTCTCCTGCCGCCCGCTGCTCCCCTCAGCAGTGTACTTCGGTCCTTCTGCCTGCTCTGCTCTCCGCTCTGGCTCTGGTGAATTCTCTCACCCTCCCGCGCTTCTGACTGTACCCAGTGCTTGTATAAACAAAACAAAAAAAAAAAAAAAAAAAAAAAAAAAAACTAAACAAATAAAGAAAGAAAGAAAGAAAACATGCCTCTATATAAAAAAAAAAAAAAAAGTTAAAAAAAAATAAATAAAAAAATAAAAACAGTCGTTGGGAATGGCTGAATAAGCACTAGTTAGTAACCTGCCTGACAGATTCCTGCAATGCCCTCAAGAAAAATAACCTCGTAATAACAAACCTGTCTTTGGTCTAATATAACTTCCCAGTTCCCTTTATGCATATGAAAGTCATTCATTTCATGCAGTGTCTGAGTCCCTTTCCATCTACTAGATTTATGTGGTCTAATTTGATTTCTGCTCAAATAAACTCTTAAAATTTTTTAATATGCCTCAGTTAATTTTATTAACAGACCTGACGAGTTCAATTTCAGAGTTCTTTTAACTTCAAGCAAGTCTGACTTAAACCGAGCCTAATTTCTTTCCCAAAGGACATATATGAAGACAGTTCCTAGTATAAGATTCTGTAATATCCACCAGAGCTGCCCTACCTCCAAGACCACTAAATTCTCAATACCTTAAGCTGGCAAGGTTTCCACAGACTTCCTTTTGAATTCAGACAGAACTAAACACAAAGTCTTCTTTTCCATTAATTAGTGGTTTTTTGTTTTTTTTTTTTAAGGAGGCGAGGGAGAGATGGGATGATGGCAGTCCCACTATACTTTTGTTTATATCAAGGTTACTGCCAACAACCACCCTAAGGTCTTTTCCATATGTGATGTTGTAAAGTCATGCTGCCACAATGTATATTAGTGTTTTTCAGGCCTTATGTCTACTGCTAAAAAGTCTGTTTAAATTTAGTCCAACAACTCATACTCAGATCATTTTGGATCACTTAGTATGTTATTTACTATACTTATAAATCTGTCACAAATGTGATTAATTTGTCTACTCCAGATTCATGATAAGACAAAGTAAACAAACTGACTGTGTAGATCAATAACCTTTGAATAGGGTCATTCAAAATCAAAACTGTTGATTAACATAATCAACAAACAACTCACCTTTCCTTCACCTTACACTCATAAATCCAAATAAATTTTATTGCTATTAGTCTACCAACTATATCAGAGAAAAATCAAAAGTGCATTGTTAATTTTAGCCAACTCATTCTGGATAATTTTAACCTGTTTTTGTTCAAGTTAGTCATAAACAATGCTTTTTAATGTTTATTCTAAAATCTACCCTTTTTCACAACAAAGCAAAACCAGACAATTATAAATCAGAGACATACTGCAGGGAAGAAGGAGGGAGAGGCATCAGAGGGAGGGATGGAGGAGCACAGGGGACTGAGGTGATGGCACACGGGTGCATTGGCAAAGGAAACTATGGGGAATATACCTGAGGGGGTGGGAGGAAACAAATATTGTTTAAAAATGAACAATGATGTTAAAAATTAAAAAATTTAAAAAATAAAATCTACCCTTTTTCAAAATCAGGTCTAGAATCCCCTATCTTTTAGCACTTCCTGTACACTGCAAAAATGTTAAGATTTTATAAGAAGTTCCTTGAAGATGTCTCAAATGGCCCAGAAGACAAGTCATTAACTAGATGCATTCCTAACTTCTATACTCATTGTTTTTTTTTTGTCCTTCTACTTAGGTATGCTGCATCATCATCATCATCATCACTGATAATATTAGTAGTTTGCTCTTCTACTTTAACAAAGAAGCTGCTAATAAGAGTGCAGGGATTTTTTTTTCTTCCTTCATGGCCATGCATTATCATTACAATTTCCTTGATTACACCTTTTAAAATAGAACATAAGAAACCCTTTTGGTTGGTCATAGCAGTTTTTTTCAAAGTCTCAGTTCCTCTGAGCTCTTTTTCCCGATTTTTAAAAAGACTTATTTTCCATTTTTATGGAAAACTTAACCATTTCCTTAAACTTAACCATTTCCAAAACTTAACCACTTCCTAAACTAATGTGCCCATCTTTAAATAATTCATTGTGTTATCATACTAAGAAACTTTTTCTGTCCCCAAAATATCAAAATTTCATTTTTACTTGTGAAATTCTGATCTTGTGATCAAGAAAATCAGAAATCTGTGAAATTACAAAATATACATTAAACAGTTTTTAAGAATTATGCTACAGAAGACTATTTCATGACAGAGGTCTTTTTTTTTTCAAGGGATGGGTTATATAGTAGTATATACATAATATACCCAAATCATTTTATGTTTATGTATATGATTTTATATTGGTACATACACAGGATAACCTTTTTTCTTCTATGTGCCTTTCAGTATTTATCCAATTATGTATTGAATATATATGACTTTTAAAATAACACAGCAGAAGCAAAAAAAAACATTCTATGAAACATAAAACAAAAAGATCTAGCTTGAGAATTCTACTTTTATAAACTATTACTAAGACAAGCTTAGAAAATCATTTCTGAACACTAAATCACAAAAAAAGCTAATACAAGATACCACTCATTAATCCATAGAAGTCAAGCCAGCCATCAAGATGATCAAATTTTTAGAGATTAAACGGAGAAAATCACAACTTCCTCACTTTTGAAGGAAAGAATGCTATCAACTATTTAAATACATTAAAAATAAAATAATTTTTAAATGTATATTCCCCAAAATCCTTTCCAAATGAAAGACCAGCAAGACTCATCTTTCACAAAGGATAGAAGAAATAGCCATGAGTCAAAATGTTTAAAACTGTGGTAAATTTACTAATAAAGCAAGCAATATCACCTGTTAATATTTAAAGCCTCATATAAGAACAATTATTTTTATTTAGAAATTCAGACTGGATGAAAATCAATTTGCAATTATCCAAAAACTTGACTTGTTTGCTATTTCAGAGGCACTATGTAAATCATCTATTCAGAGTCTATGTACTAAAAAACTAGAAGGTCACTTTAATCAATTAAAATTTTATCAAATATATTTGGTTCTGTGAAATATTACTACATACTATATGTGGTTCAACTAATCCTTTATTCATCCAAAGTAAAAATACATTCACCTTTTCTTTAGAAAACAATTTCAATTATTTCATTTCTCTATCTTGAATTTTATTTTCAAATATATCAAGTATATTTCTAAATTAATCTTTTCTTAAATTTTCTGATATTCATAAAAATACCAAATATAAAGCATTCTCAAGTTACATGAAGATTTTAATGACCTAAAAGAAATAAAAACAGCATTAAAACCCATGAAAACAACATAACAAACTCCATTTATTTTAGATAACTTGCCATTATACTGACAATCAAGACATGATCTTTCACATCCAAAATGTAAATGATCATAATGAAACAAAGGTCAAACACATCTTTCTCAATTTCTTATATTTATATATGTATATAAGTATAACCCAGCAATATCATGTAATAAATGAATACACACCTTCCTTTGGTATATGCCAAAGAAGACACACAAAAGCAAGAAAAAAATTTTGCAATCAGAGTATGAAGGGACTCTGCTTTTTCAAACAATGCAGCACTGAAAGCCAGGTCAGCATCCTTGGGCATTACTAGGAAACTTTAGCACATCTGATATTTCCATCATCTTCAACCCTCCTCTGAACAATCAGAAATTTTCCCAGTCTCCCTCTACCTCACCTGTCCAGATTTCCTTTAGCTTTCCTCTCTCTATTGTGTAATAACGCTGTTGCAGTTATTTAGGCTTTAAATGTTCAGAGATACAACCCCCTCTCTACATATTAATTCAGTTCATTTTCTCACAGACACTGACTCAGCCGTGGGTTGTGCAGCACTGACGTTTCTAACCAAACAGCATCGTGTGAGCTGCGATCGTCCCATTTCTCCATCTCTGTGCAGTGATTGGATATTGTAGCTGATAGACAGGCTGAAGAAAACTCAGGAGAGGACGGCTTTGAGATATGTAGATATGTTGCCAAATGCCATCTGTAAAGCTAATTCTAGCTCTGCCAGCTTGCCAAGGTTTTAAAAAACTAGGATGCAGCTAACTTTCTTTTTTCCTTTTAATATTTTATTATTTACCCATTCTGAGCAGTAAAGATTCTTTTTTAAACTAAAGGGAAAATATTATTTATACTTTAAGAATTCACTCAAGGAGTACGCTTTAAAGCAACCCAACTTTTCATTTCTAAACTGCTACTGGGACTGATAAGTGACTTAAAAGGGAAACTAGAAAGCTCAATCTTCACACAGTCTCAGAAAAAAATGAGCATGCGTACTTCTGTGGGAATGAAACCTTGCGGCAAAGTCTGCTATTGAATGTATGATGCATTTATCTTTAGTAACCTGAGCAGACTGCAGATCTGAGTTTTAAATAGTTGTATTCAACCCAATTCAAATATTCAAGAGCTTTTATTTAACATGTTGCCAATCTAGGCATTTATAGAAAAGGTGCTTTTTTCCTACCTTAACTAGAAAAAAAACTCCTCTAACCTATAAAAAAAAGTTGTCACAATTCCGGTTAAATAAACCAACTGAAATGAGCTTTATCCTCTCAGCAAACTACCATACCCTTCTATATGTATTAATATACTACACAATTACTCAGAAAAAGAACTACACAATTACTCAGAAAAAACAAAGTTCAGTAATTTCTGTCTCATCTTTTAGATCATTTCAAAACTACATTCAAAAGAAAGTACCTTAAAGTTGTATCAGATGGATGAGAAATCATTATGCAATGCCTATCAACCCCTCAAACCTCAAAGATAAGCACACATACAGCAGTAAATATTGTTACTTTTATATTTCAAGACATTTATCTTTATCCTTGTCAATAAAGGCGGCGGGGGGTGGGGGTCGGTAAAAAGAAAAAGACTGAAAAAAGCAGGCTATTCTAAAATGCAAACAGAAAAAACAAATTTAAACTTTTTATATTATCTGCAAAAGTTGAATCAAAGTATACTTATTTCTATACTGCTTTTTGTGTCTTCCTCTCAAATTCACATGGTGAAATATATTTCACCAATGTAATGGTATTTGAATGTGAGAAAGTGATTAGATCACGACACTAGAGCCTTTATGAGACCCGAGAACTACCAAGTTCTTTCTACCATATGGGGACACAACAAGAGGATTATGTGAACCAGGAAGACAGTGCTCATCATACACTAAAACATGCTACCCACCTTGATCATGGACATCCCAGCCTCCAGAACCATGGGAAACTTCTGTTGTTCACAAACCACCCTGTCTATGGTATTCTGTTACAGCAGCCTAAAGAGACTAAGATATTTACTTTCTATACATTTAAATACATCAATTCTGTTTGAGGTGGCAATGTGCCCACCTACATTTCTTAGCCTTCCTAATCCGGAGATGACCATATGATATAGTCCTAGCCAATGATTTCTAAGCAGATACCTGCAGGAAATTCCTCAGATATTTAATTTCCTGATATAAATGAAGCCTTTTCCCAATGTTCCCTTCTCTCTTCCTCCTCCTCATTGGCTGGAAGGTGGACAAGGTGACTGGAGTCACAGTAGCCATCTTACGACCATGAGGAAAAAGTGAGAAATTGAGAGGTTTTTGACCCTAACATCTTGAACTCACTAAATACACATCAGGCATTCTTATATGTACAAGAAATAATAAACCCCTAACTAAAGCCAGTAATTAATCTGATTTTCTTTTACTTAAACGTCACTAAATACACAAGATTCAAAAACAGGATGAGAGTATGTAGAAGCACAGATGAAACAAAAGCAGCCATAAGTTGGTAACGTGAAGCTGGGAGATGGGTATATAAAGGTTCGTTATATGCGTTCTATTTACAAGTACTATAAGTTATTTAAAATTATTCAAATAAAAAGAATGAGAAACTTGTTTATAAATCCCAGCTCAGGCATTTACAAGTTGGATAGACTTGGGCAGATTTATTAAGCTTGTTTTTTTTTTTCATCTGCCAAATGGGGAAGGTAAAGCAATCTACTCAACTCTACTAGACAAGATAATCCAGACAAGATAATCTCTCCAGAAGGCACCTGGTAGGGATGTCCCCATATACCTAATCATCCAAGGATTAGTTCCAGTCCAATTTTCATCTATTCAAGTTGATACTGATTCCTCCCCTGCACTCTTATTTTATTACAACTCACTATCACAGTGTAGTGCCCTACCTACAAAGCATTACAAAGTATTAAAGCATTCCATTATGGTACTGACACACTTCTGAATCTCTCCTAAACTGAGTGCAGGATCTCAAGAATACTTACTGATTGATAGCAAATTAACTGGGAGACTTTTTAAAACTATCAATTCAAAAATTATCATTAAAAAAAATAAACTGTATTTTTTAAAGTATTGTAAGTTATATGCTCCTAAATATACAGGAACAAGAGGTCCCTAAAAATAGCTGTTTTTCTTTGATGTGAAAGTCAACTCAAAGGATTCCATGGTATTTCCATTAAAAGAAAATTGTATATACATGTATGTGTATATGTTCACACATACCTGAATGTATTACTATTTATTATTACTATTTATTTTCTATCTTTAATGTTTTTCACTTAAACAACCAATACTGCTGCAGTCTACCTGAAAACATCATCCAAAAGTTACTATCAAGAACAGCTATGGTATTTGCCATTGAAATGAAATACCAGTAATGAAGTACTGTTAATTTTATAAAATACACAATAGCTTGTTTTTACCCTGTCAACACATAAAGCAGTATTGCATATCAGCAGAAAAACATTAAGAGCTAGAAAGGATAACATATAATTTGCCTGGAAAAAAGCATACAGCACAGCAGATATCTAGTCCCATTCAATATCTCTCTAATCTCAAAGATGAAATAATTATTCATATAAATAGGATGGAAAAAAAGAACTAGAGCATCAGTTGAACACACATGTACACCAAAAATTTAAAAAAATCAAAAAGCATTCATATCAAACAAATTAATAAAGTCAAGTTCAACGTTTTCCTCACCATATTAAGTCTTCAAAAAAGGCATACATCTTATCAGGAAACTTGAAAAGTACCAGTCACTCGTTTTTGCTAACTATAGCATATGGTTTTAAAATGCCTGATTTATTTCTTTAAAATTAAAATTTTACAAAGGACTTTAATATCATGGCATGTTTTTATGCTTTTTCAAGAAAGCTAGTATTAGTTATCAGTGATCAGGAGAATTGTATATTCGAGTAAATTAAATGCTCAATAATAACCCATAAATATTCAAAAGCACAATACTCTATAAATAAACATGCTTACATACCTGTAATATGTGGTTTATGAATTGTCAATCAATACCTTAAAATATCAGATCATAAAGTATTCTAAATGAGACGTGCCACAATAAGTCACATGGCACAAAATAAAAACTTTAACAATAATAAACAGGATGAAACTTTTGAAGTTAATTTCATTTTATGCATTAGAATTTAAATGAACCAGTAGAGCCACTACAGAAAAACTGATTTTCCTATTAAGATGAGGATGACAGCACAAATACAAAAATTCACAAAGTTAAAAATGTATAAAGGCAAAGACTGACATTAGGCTGCAAATTATCATGTATACCTACACATACAATGTATTCAAGAGCATAAAATAAATTCTTCCTCTTTAGGGTTTTAAACACAAAAGAATTAATCTGTCTTGCCAGACTTCCCAATTAAATTAAATACAGCATTTATTCATGGAGTCAACTAAGGAGATTTTAACATTATTTAGATATAAAATTACAAATTAAAAGGAAAGAGATATTTCTCTAGAAATCATTTAAACAGATATACAAACATTTTTAACCCGCCCCCACATTCTGACAGGACTTGCCACAACCCAATGCAGTTTGACACTTAATATAAATCATTTTATGTGAAATACGTATTTTTCTACCTACCTTGAATGTTTATAAAGTTTACGAGGTCTACTATGCAATTTCCGATCCCAATTCTCTGGATCACTGGAGTTACTGTCATAGGGATGAGGCCGTCCTGCCATGCCACTTCAAGCTTCCTCACACTACTGCTCTGTAAGCACATGTAGCACCCATAACCTACATAAAAGAGTAGTGTTGACCTTTAAATCTATTCCATGTAGAATAAAACAGTCACAGAATTTTACATACTTTCTGGTAATATTGTGGCATTTTTTTAAGTGATTAAAACAGGATCATAAAATATTGACATACAAAAGGTCACAAGGCAGATTAAAATAAAACAAAGGCTAATTCAAATTCCTAAGAAGTCTTTTTAAGCACTTTTCATTTGATTTATCTAAATTTGCTACCCCAGTGGAACAACTCATTAATGTGACATTTATATTTAGTAAACACACTTAACTGCCATCTGGGTACCTCATGTTTCCAAACATCAAGATAGTACCAAAAAAGACAAAAACAGTTCCACAGACTGGTTCTTTCAGACAAAATTTCACTTACATTTCCTAATTTCTAAAAGTTTAAGACGCTTAACAAAGTATCCAATAAGATTAAGAATGTTATTTCTTTAACCAACTTAGAGATCCTGAATTGAAATTTAGTATTTGCTCAAAAATAAAAATATATAAAACATCCTGGTAGTCCCTGCCCTGTAACATAGTTACCACAAAAAAATCTTATCAATGATTCACATACTTTGTGCCTTTTCATATGTGAGTTCTGTGATTTATTTCTACTACTCATGAAATTAAAGAAAACTCCCTAACAAAACAGCTTTATAGAATACCTGAAAATAAACACTTTATATTCTCTTTCCAACTTAATGTTCCCAATCACCTTACAAAGTAGACATAATCCCCACAGAATTAAAAAAATCTCAGTTTAGTAATTTCGCCAAAAATCATAATGCTGGTAAATGTCAGGATTTTGAAGAACAATGAGAATTAACTATGTGGAATAAAATCCTTGATCTTAAAAAAAAAAAAAGCTCAGATTGGCATATTCTGTTGGGATTGTCAGATTTGATTTTATCAAACACTAAATGTTAGACTAAACAATATGAACAAGTTATATAAATTGGACCAGAACCCAGGTTTCCTGACACCTACTCTCCTATGTTTTCTACGTATGTGTCCAAGCTGGATGTGATAAAGGGAAGTAAGGGAGAGTTGTGCTTAAAAGTCAAAAGGAATTCAGAATTGCGTAAAGACTACATCTTCCCGCACTTGATAATGTATGGTAGTACAATTTCACAAAAGAACAAACAAAAAAAAAACTCAACAAAGTCACCGAAATTGTGAGTCTATGTCAGAACTCAGAAGAAACACTTCCATTTTAGAGAAATTTTCCTGTTTTTTCCTCCCAGTCACTTAGTACTTTCTTTCCATAAAGTGTTGAACATTTTACAATAAACACTTTAACGTAATAAATAATTAGGTAGATCAATGAGCGAAATAAAAATAATGAAAGGGAATGTGGAGAACTGCACAAAGGCTAATTCAAATTCCTAAGCAAATGCCGCACAGTTTACTTGCTGAAAGCTCCTGAAAAAGGAAACCTATTTACTTAATCACTGAAGAACTGAAAATCAATCGGGTATTACACGAACATAAAAACCATAACCTTGGGCCTCCCCGGTGGCGCAGCGGTTGAGCGCTGGCTTGCGAAGCTGCCCGCGGCCTCTGCGGCGCCGGTTCGATCCCCGGCTGCTCCCCGGCCACCAGAGGAGGGTCCCACATGGCGCGCAGACCTCTCCTGCCGCCCGCTGCTCCCCTCAGCAGTGTACTTCGGTCCTTCTACCTGTTCTGCTCCCCGCTCTGGCTCTGGTGAATTCTCTCACCCTCCCGCGCTTCTGACTGTACCCAGTGCATGTATAAACAAAACAAACAAACAAACAAATAAATAAATAAATAAATAAATAAAAACATGCCTCTATTTAAAAAAAAAAAAAAAAAACCCATAACCTTACCTTGAAAATAAAAAACCTCAATCTCATTTGAGTTTTTAATTATAAAAATGAAAACAGATTTACTGAAAAAACTTACTAAAACTTCAGTTTAAAATTACAGCTAGTCATCTCTACAGAGGAGATGAAAAGGAAGAGAAAGGATGAGGAAAAAATCAGACACACAAAGGAGTAAGTCAAACAGAAAAATGTAGTCATGTAACAGGGTGGTCCCCAGGAAAGGGGGAGGTTCCCTGCCCCACCCAAGGGGGGCTGGAGCTGAGCAGGAAGAGGAGAAGCTGCAGAAGAGACTGAGGAAGGCAGCAGGATGGAGCCAGGAGACACGTGAAGAAACTGCGCTTGTCTTTTGGTCGTGGCCTGGGTGACACTGATGTGGGTGAGACCCATGGGGAGGTGACAATGGCAGCTTTTATCTTGATGTTGATTTTGCTCTTTTCCTTCCGGGCTTGTCTGGTTGTTTCTGATCCTTTGCTGTGGGTCCCCACTGGAAGATGCTTTAGACTTGTGGCAGGCTTTGGGGACTTGTTCTGCGCCATTCCCATATGGATGGACTTTTACCCACGAGGGGACGGGTAACTTTGGGTGCTTCACTTAGAAACTAGACTCTTTGCCTTACCTGTATTGTTTCCTAGTTTTATTAAAGTTCCTTCCCATTAAAGTCTCCTATGTTTTGTGTTGATGCGGCGGATGGCAGAACCCATTTAGAATAGGCAGGTTTGCGGGGTTTGGGCTGCCCCTCTCCCTGTCCTTTAACAGTCACAGAGCAACAGACACACAAGGGGTAAAACTGGTATTAAGAGAAAAACTGATAAAGTGGGAAAGGAAAGGCCCAACAGGTTCTGTAGAATGAGATTTAGAGCATTTTCTCCTTAATGTCTATGCTGTCCAGTTGATGGAAGCTTAGAGTAGAAAAATTTAGATGGAAAATCTCACAAGGACAAGAACCAGAAACAGGAATTTTGATTAACCAGTTGTTAAACCAGCTATGGAATTTTCCAGGAATCTGAGATAGGGTTAGAAAAGATTATCACTTAGAGAAAACCAACCCAACCTGATCCCAAAGAGATAAAATTCCACAAAGGAAATGAATCTCCCCCCAGCCCCCAAGGAGACTATAAAAGAAAACCCTTTGCTCTGACAAAAAGCAGCTCGGCTGCCTAGTCTATGCAGGTGCCGCTCTCCCCCCAACCCCTTTCTCTTTTTCCTAAAAAAAAAAAAAAAAAAAAAAAAAAAAAACCAAACAAAAAAAACAAACAACCAAAAAAAAACCCTACAAAATGCAGCTTTGCCTATTTGTGTCTATGCAAGTGTCATTTTCCTTAATAAACTGCTGGTGTGCCACTGAAAGGGAAACTGTCAAAATTATTCTTAGAGGGAGCCAAGAACCGCACACACCAAAACCCAATACCTGAACCCTAACACAGTAAGTGGTTTCAGGCCTTAATATTTTTTATAAGAGCATTTTATGTCCTCCTTACCCTTTATTATAAAGCTTAATCCCCTCTGGATAAAACAGCAACATGTCCACCAAAGAGAAAAAGATCCTAAACCATGGGAAGCAAAGACCAAAAACACCACATAACCACCAGGAATGGATGACATAAATTCAATTCATATTTTCCAACATTTTACAGTGGATATCATGTCTCTAGTGGGAGGAAATTCCATTATGTTTTCCCAAGCAATCCTGCTGAAATTAACAAGGTTGTATTTTACAGCCAGCCACAAGAAAGTAAAGAATGTTCAGATGGTTAACAATTAAGTCAATTGGAAAATCACATTTATATCAATACAACTTGAGGATCACCATGTGAAAGTTTTCTTCCCACTCCTTACCCCTAATAGAGATACTAGCATGAAATATTTGGAAAAATATGCCTGTACTTGTTTACATTTACTGGCATATTTCTTAAAGTTATCAATAAGCTATAGAGACACCTATACATAGATAAAAGAAATGACACATTTTATTCTATTTTGAAATGTCTATTGATCTCTTTCACTTTTTTTTTTTAAGATTTATTTATTTATACAAGCACTGGGTACAGTCAGAAGCACAGGAGGGTGAGAGAATTCACTAGAGCCAGAGCAGGGAACAGAACAGGCAGACTGACAAAATACACTGCTTAGGGGAGCAGCGGGCGCAGCAGGAGAGGTCTGTTGCACCATGTGGGACCCTCACTGGCGGCCGGGGATCGAACCAGTGCTGCAGAGGCTGTGGGCAGCTTCGCAGCCCAGCACTCAACCGCTGCTCCACCAGGGGAGGCCTGATCTCTTTCACTTCTATCTCTACACCATACTTGGTGACATTATATTTATATTTCATTTACTCATGCATGTATCTATTCAAGCCTTTACTGAACACATACTACAATATGCCAATCAATTTATAAGATGCTAAAGCAAATTAGACATTTTTCCTGTGCTCAAAAAAACCTCACCCTAGTAAAGGAAAAGAGACTCCACTAATGGCTCCTTAAGTCACGCCTGCATCTCTCTCCAACCTAGTCCTTGAACTTTTACCCCACCCTTCAACCATTAAATCTCAAATGTTCTTTAGGATTTTACCTTCAACTCTCTTCTTTGCTTGCTGGATACAGACACGGGGGGAAAAAAAACAAACTGGGATCAAACCCTTGAGAACACCAAGATTTACATACTACATACACGCTATTTTCATTATCTCTATCTGAATTCTTTATAAATACCCCAAATTCATTCTTGGCCTCCCACCATCACCTAGTATCATCTCTATTCACTAAGTGAAAAACATTTTTAAATCATCCTTGATGCCTCATTTTCCTACACCAAGTGTACTTCAAAGTTCTCATCTAATCCCTTCTTTCCCATTTCATTCATTCTATCCAAAAGTAGAACATTACTATGAAAACCAAAAATGATGTAATGGAAAAATTTACCATTAATGTGAAAAAAAAGTTTTACACATCCCCAGACACCCCCCCCCAAAAGGTATCAAATCACACTAACACATAAAACCTAAAGTAACATTAACATATAGTAAAAGTAGGAATAATATGATAAATATACAGCCTGCATAAAGTAGCTTGGTGGTACCTTAAGTCTAAGGTAGGGGGGACATCTGATTTGTAGCCAATTGTCATCTGAAATGCAGGGTGGTTCAGGAAGAGTAAGTCCTTTACCTGGGGAATCTGATGCAATCTTTGGGTATACAGTGTTAGAATTGAGCTGAATTCTCAGACACCCTGAGAATTGTTTGTTGCTGCGGGGAAGCCTCCATGCACAGTCATAATTGAAATCGTGGCTGATCCACCTCATCAGGAACAGTTGGGTGTGGTTAACTATCTTTGAGTTGGTCTTCAGAGAAGCAACAGATGATGCCAGGTCTGAGTCATACATGCACAGAAGTAAATGACCTTAAACTAAACTCCTACTGACATGGAACCAAGAAGACAGGAAGAAGGACCACCTGGATGGTATTCTAGAAATGAGAGCTCTATCCACTAGGAAGATACAGTCATTTGAAAAAGACTTCTCCCTGGGCCTCCCTGGTGGCGCAGCGGTTGAATGCTGGGTTGTGAAGCTGCCCGCAGCCTCTGAGACGCGGATTCATTCCCCGGCCGCAGGGCGAGGGTCCCACATGGCGCGCATACCTCTCCTGCCGCCTGCTGCTCCCCTCAGCAGTGTATTTCGTCTGTCTGCCTGTTCTGCTCCTTGCTCTGGTGAATTCTCTCGCGCTTCTGACTGTACCCAGTGCTTGTGTAAATAAATAAATAAATCTTAAAAAAAAAAAAAAAAAAAGACATTTCCCTATATGAATCAACTTGTAACTATCCAACCTATATTCTTTTACCTGCAGCCAGTCATGCTTTGCAAAATGTGATGTAAGACCAGTTCTCTGGCCATTTGGAGAGGTAGATCTGAGTTGTGGAGCTCCTGACCTGTCTCTGCATTAATAAGTCCTTTCTTGGGCCTCCCTGGTGGCACAGGGGTTAAAATACAACCTATGAAGCAATCCACAGCCACTGCAGCACAAGTTTGATTCCCAGCCGGCCAGGGAAAAACCCACATGGTGGGACAGACCTCTCCTGACTCACCCGCTGCTTCCCTCAGCAGTGTACTTCGGTCTGCCTGTTCTGTTCCCCGCTCTGTCTCTGGTGAATCCTCTCACGCCCTCCCCACTTCTGGCCTGTACCCCATTCTTGTATAAAAATAAATCTTTAAAAAAAATTTTTTTTTAAAGAAAGTCCTTTCTTTTCCCAAACCCTGGTTGCATATTTTTGGTACATATGCTCATCAGGTAGAATTTCTCGCTATCAGAATGGGGTTGGGAACACCAAAGCACAAGGTTAATATCTGTGCTTCCGACCAACTAGTTATAAATCAGAAGTTCTCAGGTTCAGTTAATTTGCTAGAATGGCTCACAGAACTCAGGAAACCTATTTACTCTCTAGATCACCAATTTATTACAAAGGATGTAACTCAGAACAGTCAGATGAAAGAGATTCATAACTCAAGGTATGGGAAAAGGCATGGAGCTTCCATATCCTCTTCAATTGCAGCCACTCTCCTCAAATCTCTACATTTTCATCAACCTGGAAGTGCCCTGAAGCCCCTCCTTTGAGGTTTCATGAAGGTTTCATGACATAGGCATAACTGATCAAAGATAGCTCCTGTAACAATCAGCCCCCATCCAAGTGTTTTTCAAGTTACCTTCATTAAAATAACAAGATACCTTTAATGCTACCAACATTTAGGAAATTCCAAGTCTTTTGGGAGCTAGAACTGTGGATAAAGACCAAATATATATAACATGTATGTTGAGCATCTGAATGACAAAATTAAGTATTTTTTATAAATCACAGATGTTTATCTTTCTCAGACTCTGCAAAGTATTTCAAGCGTCATGGAAACTGAAAAGATCTAATTGGTAAGAGTAAAAAGAGTGAAGAACAGAGTCACATAATGACACCACAGCCAGGAAATCAAGGATTTCTTCAGCTGCATAGAAAGTTGAATTAGTCAAGGGTGGAGATGGTAGATAAAGATCAAGATGTAGCTAAGAAGGCACTGAGATAACAAAATGTTCTAAGGTAACTTTTCCCATGTGGAAGAGATCTACCTTGACAGAGCAAATGAATCAGTTGAGATCTGCAAACTAAAAAGCAAACACCTGAATATTCACACTTTTGATTCTCTACTAGCTAAATAGAAGGCCTTCAAACAGTGTAAATGAAGACTTTCTAAAACACCAGAATCTTGAAGGGTCATTTGATAAGCAGCTCTCCTTAATAAAAGGCTGAAAACCCAAAAAAGCACAAAATATGATAGGTTTGAAAAAGTTCTAGAATGTTTTTATAATTTCCCAACAATTGAAAGTTTAAATTCTTAAACTGATAAGAACTAGTCATTTTTAGCTACATCAAGAACTAGAGAGGCTAAAGAGACTGAATACTAAACCACAGATAATTATGGGGGGAAAAAAAGAATTTAAGGAAAAAAAAAAAAAACAGGTGGAAATGAATTTTAAAATGAATTTTAAAATGAAAAGGAAACCAGAGGGTGAAAAGGAATCTACAAACAATGCCAAGAGAAGTGATCATGTAAGCCTCCTGCAGATCATTATTTAAATCCGGATAAAATATTTTAAAAACAAGTATTTAAAAGCACTGGAAAGTGTTGCAAATGATATAGTAGTGAAAGAAGAGCTTGCTCTTGAAAAAGTACACCTGGAAGAGAACAGAATCATGGTTCAGTGTGACATTTTTATGTTAAATGCCATCCTCACCTGCTACAATATGGCGAAAGAACGCAGGCGGGCACACAGCTCAAAGTAATAGAGAAAATAGTTTAGGCTGGAAGTGTAGCTGGAAATTAAAGGCAGACATACTGGGAATGACAGAACTACACAGACATGAGACCCAAAATATGGGCATAAACTGCTCAGCTAAGTTGCAAATGCATTAGGGAGATGCCAGGAATCCTCTAATGGTAGACTATACAGGAATTTACCCTTGAAAGATGCATGATGTTACGATCTATGAGTTTGAAATTTTTTTAACTGAGTTAATTCAATTATACAGAGCCAAGAGCAGAAGGCAGAAGTCTTTATTGGCCTTGGGAGTTAGAGGAAAGAGAACATCACTGACAGATGAGTTAGATATTAGGAGGGAACCCCCAGAAGTAGAGGAACCACAGAGGGCAAGGTCCAAAATCTCTGCCCAAAGGTTTGGCTGGCCACCAAATTACTCAGGTGCAGGTGCCATACACTTCCCTACACAATGCCCCAGAAGACCAAGCTAAAAAAACATGTAGCTAGAAGAACAAATAAGTAAGCACAGGTAATCAGATGCTACACGCTTCAGAGAAAGTTTGCAATTTGAGATCAGCTAAGGTAATGGTCCACATAAAAACACAATGTCTAGATTTGAACTAAAATTATGAAAGATGTGAAGAAACAAGATACACAGTAAAAGGTAAACAGAAACCAACTCCAAGTGGGTCCAAATGTTGGATTTAGGAAAGACTTCAAAGCACATGTTTTATCCAGATAACTAAAGTATATACAAAACTAAATTACCAAAATAGTCTTGATGAATAGCAGAAAGGGAATCCTAATAGAGAGGTGAAAAGTATCAAAAAAAAAAAAAAAAAGGAAATTCAGCTGTTGCTGAAAAGAGCTAAAATAAAAAAATTCATTAAATGGGTGCAACAGCAGATGGAATGATTTAAAATCAGGGAACTTGAAAATAGATCAATATAAATTACCCAATCCATTGAATAGAAAGACTGAAGGAAAATGAACAGATCTGCAGACACAGGTGGGACAGCATGTAATGACACATCTTAAGTAATTACAGTCACTATTGATCATATAATAAAAGGAATCTCAAAAACATAGTAAGTGAAGGAAGCCAGACTCAAAAGTTCTATATAATTCCATTTCTATAATATTCTCAGAAAGGTAATATTGTAAGGCAACCCAGAGGTAGGCCTAGTAAGTACTCACAAGGACAGTATATGGTAATTTGGAGGCTGATGAAGCTATTCTGTATCAAGATTGTGGTGGTTTTAGTTACAAAATTGAATGCCTTTGTCAAAATCCATACAACTGTACACCAGAAAGAATATTAATACATGTAAACTTAAAAAGAAAAAAAAAAATCAGCAGGGAAGTTTAATATTTATCAGCATCAAACACATTACCATGACATAATTAAAACTTTTTGATCAAAAACCCAAAATACACTCCTTACCATCCCAAACACACTTAATAGCTATCTTCCCATTGCCATAAACTTTCAATAATGAAAACTGTTGAGAATTTTTCTACTTCTACCACAACAGTGAGTGACTAACAGAAAAAGTTTTGGACTCAGATAAAACTACTTATATGACTTTGTAAAAGCTTCCTAGTCCTCAAGAACGCAACTTCCTTCAATAGAAAAGAATATAATTCTCATTACCATTATTTTATCTATTAGTACTATACCTGTCATTCAAATGTAAAGAGTGAGACAAAACACCTCATATAATACAATGCTGGACACACTACTAATAGACTATCATATGCAAACTTCACATATTTCATTCATTCATTCATAATTTCCTATTTGTCTTTGAGATCACAGAAAACAAAATTTCTAGACAGTTCCTTGATATTTACTGACCACCTATAAAGTGCGAGATGACTGGAATAAAAAGATAAATATGATATCATCCATGTTCTGCACATGCTATTTCTCAAATTCCTTTAGTTTAAAATACTCATAGGCCAAGGTGTCATATTGTGGGGTAGCATGTCTGAACTCCATCATTATGCACTGGGATAGTGTTTCTGTTACATGTTCCCCACCAAATAAAAAGACCCTTGGGGGCAAGATTTGTATTATTTTTGTTCCCACAGCTTAGTAAAAAATTGTGAGTTTTTACAAAGCTTTAATAAAGATGAAAGAAACAAAAGGACATATCATTCAACACAATCCACTAGTGGAGAGGAAACACAAGTTATGAATATTTATAGGAAGTCTTTTAACTTTTCTCAAAAAGGAATATAATTATACCCATATTTTAGTTATGGTAAAAGCACTGATCATGTGAATCTTACCCTCAACTGAACAAAAATTGTTAAAAATTCAATTTCTAATACCAATATATGCCCTCAGGAAGTAAACTAAGAAAGTGGAGTTAAAGGAAGTATAACAGTATCTCTGAAAGCATTTTTATTTTTTCTTATTTATTTATACATACAAGAAGTGGGGTACAGGCCAGAGGTGTGGGGGTGATAGGATTCACCAGAGACAGAGCAGGGAACAGAACAGGCAGACTGACTGAAATACACTGCTGAGGGGAGCAATGGGAGAAGTCTGCTGCGCCATGTGGGTAGCTCCCTAGCTGCCCGGGGATCGAACTCGTGCTGCAGAGGCTGCGGAGAGCTTCATGGTGCTGTGCTCAACCTCTTGCACCAACAGGGAGGCCCTCTGAAAGCATTTTTAAAGATATTATCAAATGGCCCTAAGTTTCCCCAAAATATTCCACAAAAACTGTCTATTTAAATCTCACAAAAGCCCTTCCAATTGTCAAGGTTTATTCTTTTCTGATTTGTTGCAGCTAAAATAAAGAAAATAAAACTGGGAACTTTAGGATATTTTTATACTAGATTATATGTGACTAGATTTTATGTAACTGGTTTCATAATAGCAAATTCAATTGATTTATTCTTTCATTCAAATCTATTGATTGCGTTCTTAGCATATTTTCAGGCATTTTGCTAACCACTAGAGACACTCTTAACAATCAGATTTAACAAATTGTAAGAAATGTCCACTTAGGGCCTCCCCGGTGGCGCAGCGGTTGAGCGCTGGGTTAGTGAAGCTGCCCGCAGCCTCTGAGGCGCCGATTCATTCCCCGGCCGCAGGGCGAGGGTCCCACATGGCACGCAGACCTCTCCTGCCGCCCGCTGCTCCCCTCAGCAGTGTACTTCGGTCCTTCTGCCTGCTCTGCTCCCAGCTCTGGCTCTGGTGAATTCTCTCACCCTCCTGCGCTTCTGACTGTACCCAGTGCTTGCATAAATAAATAAATAAATCTTTAAAAAAAAAAAAAAAAAAAAAGAAATGTCCACTTAAAGCAAGAAGGGTGGGCCTCCCTGGTGGCGCAAGGGGTGAAGTCTTAGCACTATGAAGCTATCCCAGCCACCACAGCATGAGTTCCATGCCTGGCCAGAGAGCTAACCCACATGGCACAGCAGGCCTCTCCTCAGCCCACTGCTCCCCTCAGTAGATCTGCTTGTTCTGTTTCCCACTCTGTCTCTGTTGAATCTTCTCACCTGGCACCACTGGCCTACACCCCAGTTCTTGTATGCATAATTTAAAAAACTAAAATCTCTAAAATAAAAAAAAAGGAAGGAAAATATTTTGTCTATTTGAAGAACTCTATCTAATCCATCAAAATGTAAGACTTCCAAAGTCAACTCACATTCAATTCTGGATCTCCCAGAAGTAATCTGTAGATAAAATCTATGTTAATTGATCTTATCAACACTCATAAACTGTCTATTCAAATTTCCTTAGCTCCTTATTTAAGGCAGTAACTTTAGTTTTTCCCATCTTAAATAGATTAATAAATGTTTTAAGCATTTTCTAAGTACCTACAATACATGATTAGTACTGTAAAGAAAAAGTTTATTGATTTTCCATTCATTTATAGGAATATAAAAGTTTGGTAGTGCAACTTCACACCTCACCATGTGAACATGCCCTTCACCAAATCTCCAGGGCCAAAAGTGCTAGATTCTTAAAACTCAATAAAAGGCATATATGCTTTCTCTCTAATGTTCTAAAAATACGCTTAATGTTTTCTCTATGCATTTGTTCTATTCTTCCTTTACTATTATCACTAAATAGCATTGCCTTCAAAACAAGAAACAACTTAACTGAAGTAAATCACCTTGACATAAAATTCAATAAAGGCAAATCTCCTATAAACTGATAAAGTGTCTAAATCAAAGGCGATTACACTCAACTCCAAGGAACCAGCAGTCTTTAAACAAACTCAGACTTTTAAACAATGTTTTCTTTTTTCCCCCTCAGTGAGGCTATTTTTGTAAGCTATGTATTTTTTCAAATAACCTTTACTTTGCTGTTTCATTTTGACTCATCATTATTCCCATTACCTTACATCCTTTTCAGATTTTTGCTCTGTTTATCTATATCATTAACTCAATAGACCAGAAAAGCCTTAAGTATGATTCAAGTTCTAGACTACAGAACTATGTATGGTAATGGAAATGGTCTACATCTGCCCTGATCAAAAAGTAGTTACCAGCCAACCATATGTAACTACTTAGTACTTTAAATGTTACAACTGAGGAAATCAATTTTTAATTTTCCATTTTAATTAATTTAGATTTAAAATTAGTCTGGCAACTACCATACTTGCCAGCAGTTACAGGCAAAATATTAGAATCTTCTCTACCAAAAAGTTTTTTGTCCTCTAAAAGCTTCATTTTAAGGACTTTAAAGTTTGCCTTTAGCCAAATACTTGCTCACAAAGAAACACTCTACATATTTTGTGTTACATTATCGGTAGTGTTCCATTTTAATAAAATAATTTTTTCTTATAGTTAAAAAGACATTAAGGCTGATTTCAAAAACAAAAAGTCATGGTACTGGGGGCCTCCCCTGGTGGAGCAGCGGTTGAGCGCTGGGCTGCGAGGCTGCTCGCAGCCTCTGCAGCACCGTTCGTTCCCTGGCCGCAGGTGAGGGTCCCACCAAAAAAAAAAAAAGGAAGAAAGAAGTCATGGTACTGGTACATGAATAAACAAATGACCAAGAGAAGAGAATAAAAGGTCCAGAAATAGAGTCCTAAAACAATGAAATTTGACATATGATAAAGCAGTTTTACAAATCACCTGAGGAAAAGACAGATACTAATAAATAGTATTACCACAACAAGATAAACATTTAGGAAAACGTAACATTAAATCTATACCTTACATATATACTAGGATAAACACTAAATGGATCAGCTAGCTAAATGTAAAAATTTAAATCATAGGGCCTCCCCGGTGGCACAGCGGTTGAGCGCTGGGTTGCGAAGCCGCCCGCGGCCTCTGCGGCGCCGGTTCGATCCCCGGCTGCTCCCTGGCCACCAGAGGAGGGTCCCACATGGCGCGCAGACCTCTCCTGCCGCCCCGCTGCTCCCCTCAGCAGTGTACTTCGGTCCTTCTGCCTGCTCTGCTCCCCAATCTGGCTCTGGTGAATTCTCTCACCCTCCCCTGCATCTGACTGTACCCAGTGCTTGTATAAAAACAAAAAAAACAAACAAACAAATAAATAAAACATTCCTCTATTAAAAAAAAAAAAAAATTTAAATCATACAAATACCGGGGAGGAAACGGGTGATTTCCTTCATAATCTGGAAGAAAGAAAAGCTTTTCTTATTTGACAATATAAAAATAAACACCTTTGCACTGCAAAAAAGCTGCAAAAACAAAAGTTAAACAGTTTTGCCTTATATTACAATGAGCTAAACCATACTATACTTTTTTTTAAAGATTTATTTATTTAGGCATACAAGAACTGGGATACAGGCCAGAGGTGTGGGGGGGTGAGAGGATTCACCAGAGACAGAGTGGGGAGCAAAACAGGCAGATTGACTGAAATATACTCCTGAGGGGAGCAGTGTGCGAATCAGGAGAGGTCTGCTGCGCCATGTGGGTAGCTCCCTGGCCAGCTGGGGATCGAACTTGTGCTGCAGAGGCTGCGAATAGCTTCATAGGTTGCGTCTTAACCCCTGGCACCACCAGGAAGGCCCCATACTATATACTCTTAAAGGTTAAAAAAAAAAAGAAAAAAAAAAAAGAAAAAGAAAACCCCCACCCCACAACAACAATTAAAAAAAAAGCATGCAGGAACTGCATGGGGAATTCTCGGAAATGGCCTTAAAAACTTGAAAATATGCTCAAGCTACCTCGTTAGAAATGCAAACTAACACCTCCAATTTCGGTGAGACTAGAAAGATGTTCTCATACACTGCTAATGAAAAACAAAAATGATATAACTCCTAAAGAGAGGAATTTTGCTATATCTAACAAAATTACAAACAGTACCCCCAGGACTCAGATATGCATCTAAGAAATCTATCCCGAAGACAAAACTCCAAAATTACTAGAGACTAAAAAATATGTTCATTCTGGCATTATTTGTAATAGCAAGAGACCAAAAATAATCTGAATTGCATCAAAAGAGGTAAACTGAATAAATTATGGTACACAATGAAATTCTATGCATCTATAAAAAATAAGGAATGTCTCCCCTCCTGTTTTGGACTAATACAGATTAATATCCTAAACAGAAAGAAAAGAAAAAAAAAACCTGGTGCAGAGCAAGTAACTATCTTTTATATATCTTTTGTGAAATAAAGGCAAAATCAAATATTCACATACTCATAAACACAAATATACTTAATTTGCTTATTTTTGCAGAAAGAATTGCCGTACAATAAAAAAGATACTAAAAGAAATACTTTTTTTTAAAGATTTATTTATGCATACAAGAACTGAGGTACAGGCCAGATGTGCGCAGGGTGAGAGGATTCAAAAGAGACAGTGTGGGGGAACAGAACTGCAGACTGACTGAAATACACTGCTGAGGGGAGCAGCCAGAATGAGAGGTGTCGCAGAGGTTTGCTGCGCCATGTGGGTTAGCTCCCTGGCCAGTTGGGGATCCAGATCGAACTCATGCTGCAGAGGCTACAGACAGTTTCATGGTGCTCTGCTTAATCCCTTCCACCACTGGAGAGGCCCCAAAGAAATATTTTCAGGGGCAGTAAGAATCGGTGAAAGTAATAAATATACAAGCAAAATTTTTAGTATTCTTTTTATACAGTTCTGATACTGAAACTATATATTAATATATTCTAAATAAACAATAAAAGTCTATTACCATGTTCTAAACTGAACATTTTATGGCTCTTTGTGTTTGTTTAAATGAAGTAAACAATAGGGGCCTCCCTGGTGGTACTTAATCCACCAGGGATTAAGTACCAGAGCTATCAAGTTATTGCCAGCCACTGTGGCATGAGTTTGATCCCAGGTCAGGGAGCTAACCCACATGGCACATGGTGCAGCAGACTTCTCCTGTCTTGCGTCTCGCCCACTGCTCCCTTCAGCAGTGTATTTCAGTGGATCTGCCTGTTCTGCTCCCCACTGTCTCTAGTGAATCCTCTCCCCCCACCACACACCTCTGGCCTATACCCCAGTTCTTGTATTCATAAATAAACAAATCTTTTTTTAAAAAATGAAGGAAACAATACACTATTACATGTAACTGCAAATTAGTAACACAGGGTTTCCTCAACACTCAAATTCATTCAGATCTTCTAAAATACTTCCATCTAGAAAGAATGACCAGGGCCTCCCCGGTGGCTCAGCGGTAGAGCGCTGGGTTGCAAAGCTGCCCGCAGCCTCTGCAGCGCCGGTTCAATCCCCGGCTGCTCCCCGGCCACCGGAGGAGGGTCCCACATGGCATGCAGACCTCTCCTGCCGCCCGCTGCTCCCCTCAGCAGTGTACTTCAGTCCTTCTGCCTGCTCTGCTCCCCGCTCTGGCTCTGGTGAATTCTCTCACCCTCCCGCGCTTCTGGCTGTACCCAGTGCTTGTATAAACAAAACAAACCAACAAGCAAATAAATAAATAAATAAACATGCCTCTATTAAAAAAAAAAAAAAATCTTTAAAAAAAAAAAAAAAAAAAAGTTGTTCCTGTTAGAAAGAATGACCAGTATGTATGAGGCCAAGAACAAGCTCAAGCCATACTCCACTGGGAAGGTTACCAGACTGGTAGATTAGATATGCCTGAGCACTAAGTAAATTATAGCAAAATATTTTGTAAGATTTTTCAAGCAAAATGGAAGCACAGGTTCTAGATGCTAGCATCTAATTTAAGGTGCTGGAAAATTAATTGGTTTTTCATGTATACTTTCTGTGTCAACCCATACATCAAATCTATGAGACAAGAGGTGTCTTTTATTCTATAAAGGTGATCCCTTTCTAAAAATTAAGAAAGGGGGCCTCCCCAGCGGCGCAGCAGTTGAGCGCTGGGTTGCGAAACTGCCCGCGGCCTCTGCAGCACCAGTTCGATCCCCGGCTGCTCCCCGACCACCGGAGGAGGGTCCCACCTGGTGCGCAGGCCTCCCCTGCCGCCCGCTGCTCCCCTCAGCAGTGTACTTCGGTCCTTCTGCCTGCTCTGCTCCCCGCTCTGGCTCTGCTGAATTCTCTCACCCTCCCACGCTTCTGACTGTACCCAGTGCTTGTATAAATAAATAAATAAATTTTTTTTTAATAAATAAATAAATAAAAATTAAGAAAGGGCCTCCCCAGTAGTGTAGCGGGTGAGCGCCATGCTGTGAAGCTGTCTGCAGTGCGGGTTCATTTCTGGCCAGCCAGGGAGATAACCACATAGCACAGCAGACCTCTCCTGCCTCGCCCGCTGCTCTCCTCAGCAGTGTCTTGGGTCCATCTGCCTGTTCTGCTCTGTGCTCTGTCTCTAGTGAATTCTCTCACCCTCCCGTGCCTCTGACTGTACTCCAGTTCTTATAAATAAATAAATCTTTAAAAAAAATAATAAACAAAAATTAAGAAAGTAGCTTAGAGGGAATTCATTGGCCTAGCAGCACATAGATAATAAGTTAGCAGTCAGATACTCATCTCTACAGTCCAATTAAATATTTTTTCTACCATACTATATTGTTTCTCAAAGTTAACACATAACCTATCAAAATTCTATACTCACAAAATAAAAATTGTTAGTGGTAGGCTTTTAAATCACTAAGAGATAGATTCAAAGTAAGGCAGATAGGTTCTACTAAATTTATAGGCTATCTGAGAAATCTTTTCCTTCTTCATTTTATCCTCCCCAAATTCCACATTACTAAAAAATTCAAGGTAGAACATAAAACCACAAGAAAATGTAAGTAAAAAGAAAACGTATTTATCTGACTCTCAGAGAAATTTCTAAGTCTCAAAGAAAACTGGCATTAAGCTAAAGACAGCTAGTATGAGAAATAGGAATGTGCAGCAAGTCCTTTATGTTAACATTCTCAACAAGGACTAGTGAAAGTTTCTTCAGGGATTAAAACTAGAACTGCAAACCTGCTTTCAAGAAGCATTAGATTTGATTAAATAAAAAAAAAACTATGAAAGAAATTTAAAACTTTACCATATAAAACAAAAGATTAAAATCTTAAATGTAAGATCTTCTATTTAAATCCATATTAAAATAATCTGAACATTAAGATAGAAAAAGGGAAAAAAAGATAGAAAAAGGGGCAAAGTTAATGTACCGTCAATTTACAAAAACAGGTATGTTAGTTCATAAGAATACAAATCAAAAAAGGGAAAAAAAAATTCAACCTCACTAGCAATACAAGAAACCCAAATTGAATCTGGGATGTTTAAGCTATCAAATTGTCAAAAGTTTGTTGGCTTTTTGTTTTAATGATAGCTGAAGTAAAGGGAAATGACTACTCAACTTGTGGAAGTTCTGTTCCCCGCTCTGTCTCTGGTGAATCCTCTCACCCTTCACACCTCTGGCCTGTACCCCAGATCTTGTATGCATAAATGGATAAATCTTTGAAAAATAAATATTTCTGGGAAGAATTTAAGTCATTATATATAGAATGATGCCAATTTTGTGTTTGTATATTTGGGTCATGGGATTATGGTGAGATTCTCTTCTTTGTTGAGCATCTCAAATTACAAGCAATGCAGAAAGAAATAACTCCCTAAAAAATCTATTATGTAACTTTTCAAAATACTCACTGTAAAACAATTCCCAAATCAACAAGTGTTCAAGACTACTGTTGAATAGTATCCTTCATAGGGAAGCAAAGATGATCAAAGAAACCATACCACTTTTCTTTTAAAAATGACACTCTGCCTTTGTATCATTTTGAGTTGAATTAAGTAGAACAGCTGCATATATCTATGCATATATATAATGCACATATACTGTCACACCAGTACTAAAATATGTACAAGTACACAAAAAGTAGAAATGAAAAAAGGAACAGAATAAATATACAGGGGATTTCTATTGTTTTCTTCATACACAAGAACAAATTTTCCACTGCCAAAAGAACATGCAACCCACTAGGACATCACTGGAATAAACCAGACAAAAGGAAAAAAAGCTTAGATACAGTAATTCTTCATATAAGAGAATGGTCAATAGGGGTGCTATACTAGTCCCATTACTTCTGTGTATTATTTGAAATTATCCATAAATCTTTTTAACTATTATAAAACACAAAATTCTCTGAGAAAGGAATACGGCTTGAACATGAGAAACTTAAACTCCTTACAACTATGTTCTATCCCCACGAAAAAAAAACTAGAAAGGTTAAGTATCTTTTATGTCACAAACATAACAGTTGGATCTAAATGATCCCCAAAAAAACAGTATTCCAAGCAGAAAAGTACATTTACAATTTTAAATGACCATAGAAAACTGTTATAGTTTCTAATCAAGTACTTCAATCAGTAACTCACTATGACAGACTTACCACCAATCAAATGTTAATTTCAACTACAAACTACAAAATTTCATTTCAACTACAAAGATAAAAGTACTCAGTAATTAGATATCTTACATTTTTTAATAAGAAAATATAATTAAACTATTAAGTAAAAAAAGATGCTTTATTAACAGCAATATCTCTTAGCATCCTACAAACCTTCAGAAATCTAAAACATAAGGCCACATATCTAGTATAAAGTCTTTTCTCATATATGTTCAAATTTCTAATTATTTCAAGTACTCAGCTGATTGTGTTACTATTGCCTACCTCTAACAATTTACCTTCTATCTCTGAGTTCTAGATAGCTAACTGCTTAGCCAGGGTGCTCTATTTTAAAGGATGCCAAATCAGAGCAAGTCATATGAGGGGAAATGCAACATTAGCTTGAACGCTTGTAAACTTCTATTCACAAAGAAAAAAAAAATGTAGTGTTTTCTCCATTAATGAACATTTATAACTACACTCCTTCCTCCCTGGTTGTTCATAACCAACAAATAAAATAAGGGAGTCAGACATATGACGATAAAAATATAGCTAAAGTCAGATAAAAATACAGCTAAACTTTCTACCACTTCAACTGTAAATTAAACTTACTCAGAGCTGTGAATGCTCTAGTTCCTTCTCCTCCACAGCCTGCTCAGATAAATTTACGGTACAGGTGCAACAGAGAAAATAGATCCTAAGAATTGAGAGCTGTAAAAAACAGAACCAGAAGGCACTGAGAAAAATCATACTCAGTCTCCTAGTCTTTTCCTAGTCTCACCTAATCCTCCCTTGGGAAGGCATTTTAGGGGGCAGGAAGATGGAAAGATGCTTAAGAAAGAGAACTTCCTACTTTACAAGTCATGGCAGAAACACAGGGAGAGGAAAATGATGGTTCCCCCTTCCACAAACATGACAGATTTTTTCAGAATGTTTTTAAAACTCTCAAACAGGAACACCTCACAAACATCATACGTATCTCCTCCCATTTCATCTCCCATTCCACAGAGGCAGACTTTAGACTAACTTAACCTGAGAAAACTAGGCTAAAAGAAAATTAAACCTGCAAACTCCCAAAATGGTGCTGAATAAAAACCAATATTCTATATAGTCTTTACACAAGTAAAAAGAAACTTAGTTAGAAAAGACAGAGTTCTTTATAAAAGTGCACAGGAGACAAAAAGGTAACTTAACCATTTCACCGTCTTTTTCAAAACTCTCCCTCACCTAGTCTCCTCTCACATTGATATTATCCCCACCAAAGACCCTCACCTTGCTCGCTGTACCTAAGGTCTACTTTGTTAGGGCTGACCTATAAACTTCCATTCCCCATAGTCTAACTATGAACAAGCTTATACGATTAAAGTATTTCTCACTAATGGGTAAATATGGTTTAATCCACAGGATTCAATTCCATAAATATCATTAACCTCTATCATAATGCATTGTGTTTAATCAATCAGAGCCCAAATTCTTCTTAGCAAAAAGTCGTTAACCCAAATCAATTTTTTTTTAATGGATAATACAAGGTAGTGCCTGCTTCACATCACACTCTCCCCATCCCATTTCTTTCCATACTGATTCTGCTTCCCCCATCCCATTTGCTAGGGAATAAAATCCTAGGAATCGATACTGCTTCCAGTAAAAGTAATGACTGGGAAGACAATGTAAGATGGGAGAGCAAACATTCAAAACCTAAAATGGATTATGACCTGTATTTAATTTTAGATATTAAATGCAAGCACAATAAAAAGGCTTCTCAAAAAATCAATTTCTTTACAAGACACCTAACAATCAGCTTTGCTCAGAACTCTTGAATTATTAAACTGTATATATTGAGAGGCCTTTTTTTAGTCTTTAGTTATTGCCAGTTAAAATGTTAGTAAGCACCAGTTCAATACGTCCTACCATATGTAAAGGCTATTAAACTTATTTGTTTTCAATTAGACTTGGCATTTTCCCCAAGTTCTCCTAGGTATAAATTCCAAACTAATTGGCATACTTGCTTTAAATCTTCTTTATTCAGCTGTAAAAGAAGTTCTAAAATAGAGAACAGGATACAACTACCAATAGGTTTGGGTTTGGCTGGGCCACATGAAATTATTTTTGTTTTAATGAGATGTCAATATTTTTAAAAGTCAAGAGATTGTAAGCAAAAAAAAAAAATCATCTAGATTTCCTGGGTTCTCTTGAGATGGCTAAGGACTAACTGCATGGCACTAATTAGGTGGACTTGAGAATTATCAACAGATGTCCCTCCTAGAAGAATCATTAAACTCTAGTGCATTGCAATCATTTTCATTACCTGCCTAGTACCTAAAAAAAAACATGTGAGGTTGCTCTTCATAATGTATTCCTTTAAAAGGTGCTTTTCCACTCTTGACCAAATCACCTAAATGTAAAAAGTCACAAGGCAGATCATAGTGGTTGTTAACTTCATATTTTAATAATAAAATTTCACAAGGTTTATTGGTAAAGATGAGAAAGAAATTCACAATGATGGGCAGGATGGCATTCTGAAGTTTCTAAAAAGCCTATCTAAAAACATTTTTGGGAGGGCAAAGGAAGGTGAAGGAACTCAATAATACTGTTGAGACACTTGAAATTTTCCTGACTGAAAACTACATTACTCCATAGTTCCCTACCATATTCCATGCTTCAGAACTTCCGTTCTCTCTCTATATAAAACTTAATCTAAATAACAGGTCAGAAACTCAGGAACGTCAGAGAAATTTATAAACACAATTACACCTTCAAAAATAATTCTGGCTTTTTGAACCATCTTAATCCACCATCAGTCTTTCCCAAGTACTTTCTACTGCATTCTGCTCTATATTCGAATGCTAACTGTAGTTCTTATTCTCAAGGCTTGACCTTCAGTCCCAATGAACTCTCAGAAACTCTTCTGGCCTTCTTGGTTACAGTTCCTTACCATCCCTCTTATTCCAATTTCTTCAAATAAAAATCACTATACTATGAGACTTCATTCAGACTGTTAATTTAAATAAAAAGCATGCACACTCTTAATGATTAAAAATGTTTTTAGAAGGTGTCTGCACAAACTGACAAACAGGTGCGGTTCGACCGTAAGCACGTCTGGACTAGTGACTTTTCATCATGGACTCAGAGACGGGGGGAAAAAAAAAAAAAAAAAAAACAGCACGAAATCTATGAGGTCCAGGGATAGTCACATTGCCCCCACACTAACAAATACTAAGTGATGTCTCACTTCCCCGGACCCCACTGCTGAGGATAAAGGTTAGGTGATGTACCCTGAAGACGACGACGAGCTGTTTTTCTGTGCAGCTTTTGGTCAAACAAGAGCTTTCCCCGACGTGATACTGATACAGCATCACCCACGCTGCACATTCTTCAAGTCTCACTCTTTTTCACCAAATGGTGCCCACCTGCCACCCTCCCCCCACGGGATGCGCCCTCCCCAGGCCGTCGCCGCGAAAATCCGGGGTGACAGAGAAGGGGCGGGGCACCGGGTTACTCAGCCCTGGGGAGGAGGAACGGGGGTCCCGCTTACATCCCTGGGAAAAGGCCTCGGGACTTCCGACCCCAAAACAGCACCCCCCCGAAAACCAAATTCCGACCCCGACTCTCTGACTAGGGGCCCCCCGGCCCTCCGGCGGCTCCGGCAGCGCGGACCCCCCGCGGTCCCGGCTCCCGCGCCCTCCGCCCCCTTCTCCGCTCGCCCCCGCCAAGCCCAGCCTCCCGCGCCGCGGCCCCCGAGTTCCCCGGCCGAGTCCAGTCACCCACGAACCTTAGTCCCCTTGGCGCGGCCACTGAGGACCTAGGCAAAGGCCAGGGCCGGCGACACCTCCGCTTCCTCCCCTACGGGATCCCTCCGGCGGCGTCTGTGGAGGCGGCCGCTCATGAGGCAGCGGCTACCGAAACCGCCCGGCAGGTTGCAGGCCGGCTCCTAAGCCTGTTCTCGCGAGAGCCCGCAGTCCGAAGAGGCGAGGCGAGCTGCGTTCTCGCGAGAATTGTGACTCGCCGCCCGGGGTGGGCGGGGCCCCGAGAGAGAGGGCAGTTGGGGGATCGGCCCGCTGAGGTGGGCGTTCAGCCCCGGGCTGGCGCGGCGAGGGGAAGGCGCGCGTCTCCACAGGCGTCAGCTGAGGGTCACCTGCGAGCCTCGAGCCTGGAGGCCACGAGCAGCTACCCCCGCCCCCGGCGTTGAATCCCACGTTTCTCCTCCGCTGCTGTCCCCGTTATAAAGGAGCGGACTGTGTCTCCGGCCCAGAACTGAAGCGCCGTCTGTTTGCTTAGGGAAGCCGTTGCCCGCGGCTCATCAAACGCCGCGGCGGGTGTTAGCCGGGAGGTTGACGAGGCGCGGGGGTTTGACGAGGCTCGGCCACAGCTGTTAGGTTTTAACTCTTTTTTTTTTTTTTTTGTGGGACCCTCGCCGGGGGCCGGGGATCGAACCGGCGCTGCAGAGGCTGCCGGCAGCCTCCCAGCCCAGCGCTCAACCGCTGCGCCACCAGGGGAGGCCCCACAGCTCTCCCGTTTTAAACGCTGCTTGGCGGGAAGCGGCGTGCCCGCGGAAACTCGGTACTTGGGCGGCCTTTCAAACCTCGGGACTCACCTGGGTGCGATTGTTCCAGGTGGGGAGGTCGCCAAGTGTCAGTTTCTCAACTTTTTTTTTTTTTAAGATTTATTTATTTATGCGTACAAGAACTGGGGTACAGGCCAGAGATGGGGGTGAGAGGATTCACCAGAGACAAAGTGGGGAGCAGAACAGGCAGACTGACTGAAATACACTGCACTTTGGGCTGGTCAGCCACGGGTGAAACTTGCAAATCACGTTTGGGCGCCAAGCTGTTATAGAGCAACCCCGATATTAAACGGGTTCCTGGCTGTGGGTCCTCACCCGCGCGCTTTAAAGGGACTTATGAATACTCTACTACAGACACATGCAAAAGGGTTAATAAAAGGTTTATTTACAAGAGAAAAGGAAATAAGGAAAATGTACAACTCAGGGAGAAAATAGGGAAATAAAGTCTTTAATGCGTCCTACCCGATCCGACGACCTGGAAACCCCAAAGTCACTCTCAGAGCTGACCGGACGCTGCTGCTGGCCAAGAGCCCAAAAATGGAGAGACCCCCAAAGCCCACGTGTCTGCCTTTTGTATCCACCTGGCTGCTTAACCCCACCCTCAGGTCCCAGCCACCTTCCCTTTGGTGGTGATGGGATTTGGAGTTCCCAGTGTCTTTGGCTTTGACCTGGGGTGGGGGTGGAGTCCACAAAGCCTATATGGAATTTGCTTTGGGACATCCTTTTCCCCCTAACAATTGGAGCAGTGGGCAAGGCAGGAGAGGTCTGCTCGCCACGTGGGTAGCTCCCTGGGTGGGGCTCAAACTCGTGCTGCAGTGGCTGCGGATTGCTTCATAGGTTGAATCTTAACCTGTTGGGCCACCAGGGAGGCCCCGATTTCTCAGCGTTATTGAGCCTACCTGTACCAAATGCGGGGCTATCTAAACAGGGGGCGAAAACAAGATACTGCCTCTGCCCTTGATGCTCACACCCAGAGAACGAAACCCACCCGATGCTCGTCAGTTCAATAGACGCTGACACGAGCCAAGCTGCCGGCCTTGGGAGCTGAGGGAGGAACCGGCTCTGCCTGCCAAGTGGAAGGCTCCGCTAGGGAGTGCGAGTTGAGCGGAATCTTGAAGGATGAGTAAGAGTTGCAGGGTTTTGAAAAGGGTGGGAGGGGCGATGCAAGCCAAGGAAGCAAAGAGGAAGAAGACCGGGTTTGAGTAATTTGGTGTCATAACATTTTGCGGAAAGAAGTTTGTTGAAAAACTTTTGAATCACTCTGGTTCGGGAGAGAAAATTTCCTGGCCCCCATGTGTGATAAACAAAATGTTTTCCAAACCACTGTTTGGGCTTCGGAACTGCAACTGCAGGATCTTGAATCACATCCTCTGCCTCATCCAGGGACACTTGTATGTCAGCGACCTAAGGTGATTGCCATAGCAAGCCGAGCTATTGCCAATATTCTGGCAAATTAGAAATTGCCAGAAAGCTTTGAAACTTTCTAACAAGAACATCCTAATGGGAATTTTGTAATTCAGGTAATCACCTGAATATTACCTCAGGCAACAAAACTGCCAAAACCTCACCAGTGTGGGCTTAGTATTATACTTTATTATTATTGCAGAAATTTTCTTCCGTAAGCTAAGATGAAGGGAAGTGATTCTGTCATCCAAGTTAGGTTAGTGAGGTCTGTCAAATCATTCCCTATATCAGGATTCATTTCCTTAATAAAAATAGAAGCTATTTCGTGAAGAAAGACTCGTATTCTGCTACAGAATTATTACTTTTCACTAATCTCCTTTTTGGACATTATTTTCATATTAGGAATATTTTATAATATGGTTCCATTTGGCTCACCCTGTCCTCCCTACAAAAAGCCCAACAATTTATAGAAAAAGATCAAAAGATAGTTCTAATCCTGCTGTTGGCCAATTAGGGGCTCTGCTTACCATGTCCTCATCTATGTTCTAGTAATTTCCCAGCACCATTGGAAAAATTGTATCAGGGAAAGATTTCAAATGAAATTATATGGTGGAATCCAGTCAAACCATTTTACTCTGATTCAAGGGCTGGAGTTATTTCATTCTGTTATTTTTAAAAGAAAAGAAAGGAAATAAAAAATTCTAATGAAGTTCTCACTGTCATTTACTTAAAAAAAAAAAAAACCTTTAAAATATTAATTCGGGAGCCCAATATCATTCATTAACCTGTTATCAGAGGACCCGTGTAGTACTATAAGAGGGTTTGGGGGAAAGGATCACATTTAATCAGGGCAGAAAATGGAAAAAAGTCATTATTTGAGATTGTATGATCACCTGTATAGAAAATCAAAGGTATGGGCCTCCCCTGGGGGTGCAGGCAGTAGAGGGCTGCCCTGTGAAGCTGTCCACAGCCTCTGCAGCACAAG
This sequence comes from Talpa occidentalis, assembly GCF_014898055.3. Classification (NCBI taxonomy): domain Eukaryota; kingdom Metazoa; phylum Chordata; class Mammalia; order Eulipotyphla; family Talpidae; genus Talpa; species Talpa occidentalis. The sequence continues at coordinate 29,303,887 of NW_023603184.1, forward strand.
TTTGATCCCTGGCCAGGGAGCTAACCCACATGGCGCAGTAGACCTCTCCTGACTCGCCTGCTGCTCCTCTGAGCAGTGTACTTCGGTCAATCTGTTCTGCTCCCCACTCTGTCTCTGGTGAATCCTCTCACCCCGCACACCTCTGGCCTGTGCCCCAACTCTTGCATGCATAAAATAAAATATTTTTTAAAAATGTTTAAAAAATAGATAAAACTACATTATTTAAAAAAAGAAAGAAAATGTTTCAACTAATTAAAAGACATAAAAGGGATCAGAACACATGAAAAGAGTACAGTGATGAATAGGATATAATATAGATGACAATTCTTTTTTTTTTTTTTTAGAGGCATGTTTTTTATTTATTTATTTGTTTGTTTGTTTGTTTTGTTTACACATGCGCTGGGTACAGCCAGAAGCGCGGGAGGGTGAGAGAATTCACCAGAGCCAGAGAAGGGAGCAGAGCAGGCAGAAGGACCGAAGTACACTGCTGAGGGGAGCAGCGGGCGGCAGGAGAGGTCTGCGCGCCATGTGGGACCCTCCTCAGGTGGCCAGGGAGCAGCCGGGGATCGAACCGGCGCTACAGAGGTCGCCGGCAGCTTCGCAACCCAGCGCTCAACCGCTGCGCCACCAGGGAGGCCCTAGATGACAATTCTTGACACCATAACTTTAATACAATCCCCATTAAAATTGCAGCTGGATGTTTTTTAGAAGAGAATAAACTTACTCTAAAACTTGTATGGCAGAAAAATGATTAACAAAGAAAGGTATTATGTGTTTATGTGTGTGTACACTTTTTATTTCATGAACAGATAAAGACATAAGCTGAACAAAGTAAGCAGAGAGAGAGCAAAAATAATGGTAGAATAGAAAGTCTTAGCCCTTATCCCCGCACAAAATACTGATATAGCAATAATATACAAAGTGAAATTCCTTTATGAGAATTCTCGAATCCTGTTAAGTTGCAGTACCTCAGAAAAGCACAAAACCAAAGTAGCCACATTGAAATTGTGGTCATGGCCAAAAAACTCAGAAAAGAATGAACCTGTTCCATCTGTCTGAAGTATTTTCAAGTTTCCTATTTGATATTCTGCAAACATGACCTCTGCCTCACCTGATTCAGGCATTCAGAGAGGAAGAATCAGGATTGCCTTTTTATTTTTTTTATTTTTTTTTTTATAGAGGCATGTTTTATTTATTTATTTGTTTGTTTGTTTGTTTTGTTTATACATGCACTGGGTACAGTCAGAAGCGCGGGAGGGTGAGAGAATTCACCAGAGCCAGAGCGGGGAGCAGAGCAGGCAGAAGGACCGAAGTACACTGCTGAGGGGAGCAGCGGGCGGCAGGAGAGGTCTGCGCACCATGTGGGACCCTCCTCTGGTGGCCTGGGAGCAGCCGGGGATCGAACCGGCGCTGCAGAGGCCGCGGGCAGCTTCGCAACCCAGCGCTCAACCGCTGCGCCACCGGGGAGGCCCTCAGGATTGCCTTTTTACTTGTCCCCAGTGTTTTGACATCTCTTGGACCCAGAGGATCCAGACTAACATGACCTGGGAGAAAACTGATGCCCCTATATGCCCATATACTGCTAACTTCTGAGATTCTATGTGAATATGACTTGATCTAGGTATAACCAATGACTTACATTCTCTTAATGACCTGCAGAGCATTGGATTTGCATATGCCCAAACGAGTCCAAAACATTCATCTCTGCTGCTTATGTTCTAGGGTCCTCCCACTTCATCCCTGGCTGCCACTATTAGGAGTTGGAAGTTAGAGAAACATTGGAATGAACTATGGGTATTTGCAGGGAAAATGCATATCATGAAGGATCTTTCCTGGGATCTTCAGATCCGGAGTTCTGGATTTCAAGTCTCATTGGATGGAGGGCAGGGGGGCATGGAAGACACTGCCAGCCAAGACTGTTCTCCATCCAAACTTCCAGATAGGATTTGCCTAAAAACCATTCATTTTTCAATGCCTCTGAGCATTTCTATTTACTCTATTTATACATCTTCACAAATGTGTCTATTTAGAACTTCTGTGTTCACTCTTCTGCCCTGGGATTCCAAGGAAGGGTAAGAACCCTTGATCATCTGCCAAAGAAACTACAGATGTTGCAACCAAACTATAGTTCTCTTAAGGAGACAGGTGGTTTCTGTCCAAAAAGAAGAGCACATGGCCTAAAATTGAGGGATCAGATACTCCAACTCTTCTGATATTACCAGGAATGTATGTGGTTGAGAAACTCATCTAACTTGTTTTACTGAAAAGGAAGCCTTAGCATAAGAACTGCAGAAATATATTTTAAAATCTGGGTATTGCAGTAAGTTTATAAAGGTTGAACTAGATCCGAGAGGCCTGGAGCTTAAAGGTGAGGTTTGTTTCTTCCTCTAGCATATTTCTTGGGGGCCATCTCCATGAATTGCTACTACAAGATGAAATAACTTTCTGAAGAGTGCCTGGGTTGCATATTCAGAGGCTCAACCCATGAGAATCTATCTGGGAAGGATCATTTCCCGTAAGCTGATTACAAGGAGAGGAGAATCATAGCATTGGAGATATCAAAGGGACACATTGTTCAGTGATTAAGTTGAGAAATGGAGAAAAAAGTCACTTGTGGGCCTCTATCTGGAAGCTCATCTAACTTGTTTTACTGAAAAGGAAGCCTTAGCATAAGAACTGCATGGAAGCTTAAGCTATGATTCTTTTAAATGTATCTACAAAACTATGTGAAAATAATGAATTGTTTGATAGCTAGTATTTGGAACAGTATCTGCCATATGAAAAAAATAAAGCCCAAATATAATGTTTTGTCATAAACAAAATAGAATCCAGAAAAATCAATACTTAAAAGTGAAGGGCAAGGGCCTCCCCGGTGGCACAGCGGTTGAGCGCTGGGTTGCGAAGCTGCCCGCAGCCTCTGCAGTGCCGGTTCGATCCCCGGCTGTTCCCCGGCCACCGGAGGAGGGTCCCCCATGGCGCGCAGACCTCTCCTGCCGCCCGCTGCTCCCCTCAGCAGTGTACTTCGTTTCTGTCTGCTCTGCTCCCCGCTCTGGCTCTGGTGAATTCTCTCGCCCTCCCGCACTTCTGACTGTACCCAGTGCTTGTATAAACAAGCAAACAAACAAACAAATAAATAAATAAATAAAGCATGCCGCTATAACAAAAAAAATCTTAAAAAAAAAAAAAAAAGTGAAGGGCAAAACTCTCAAGTAGATTTACAACTTTGTGACCCAGGTTTGGAGAGAGACTTGTTCAGCAAGACTCCTCAAGGTGAAAAGATGATATATTTGAGTTCATCAAAATTTAGCACAGAGTTAGTAAGTATATACAATATGTTAGGAGAAAATATGCCATCAATATTAAAATAAACAATTAAAAGAGAACAGGGCCAGAAAACCAATGGAAAAAATGGCCAAGGATATAAATAATCTGTTCACAAATAGTAAAGGCCAATGGCCAATATGCAGAGAGAGAAGGTCAGTCTCACAAGTAATCAGAGATATGCAAATTAAAATGAGCTACTCTTTGATATCAATATATCAAAACTTTTAGTAAGTTATATAGCTCCAGTTGTATGTGGAAATAGGGAGATGGGGGGCTTAGCTCTGCTGGTGGGAGTATAAACTGTACTATTTCACAGTCAAGGATTTGGGGACCTGGGTACTTTGGTAATATTAAAGGTATAATGGTCAAAATATCAGAATGTAAATAGCTTTATTAAAAAGACATTTTGCGGGGGTGGGGGGTGGGAGGGGAGGGATTGGGGTCAAAATGGGGGGGTTGCAATTGTATGGGGAATATAAAAATAAAATCTATTATTTAAAAAAAAATAAAGATGTTATTGAGGTAAAATAAATAAATAAATAAATAAAAAGACATTTTGCATTGTTCTATCTTGTCATGATCTATTTATTTATTTATTTATTTTTTTTTTTGGTGGGACTCTCGCCGCCTGCCAGGGAACCAGCCAGTGCTGCAGAGGCTGCCCAGCACTCAACTGCTGCGCCACCAGGGGAGGCCCCTTGTCATGATCAATTTAAACTTCTGTTTTTCATAACCACAAAGATTTAAGAGAGAATACCTAACATCATTATTTAGAATGATCATTAAGTTTTTATTTTATATTGTAAGATGAAAGGTTAAAAAGTGCAATTTTATTCTTTTATAAATTATGCAATAACATACTTTAAAAGAATAAACAATAGAAATAGAATAATTAAGAGAACTCTTAAATGAGTAAAAGTAGAATCGAACTAGTCATTTAAAATTATAATTATTGTGGCTAGTAATGGATCACAAGTAAAGCTTGGAAATATTAGAAATATTGGCACTTTATAATCTTAATAGAGCTGGAAAAAATTAGCAGCGAGGAAAATTGTTGCCCTGCATTGGCAACAGCAGTGCTCTACTCAGGTCTGTTTTCACTGTGATTTAGCTTTAATTAATACATCCACATCAGCTTTGTCTGCTTCTCCAAGGCTTTTTGGGTAGCTCTCAATCAGAACATTGTCTTCCTTCTTTCGGAAACTTTGGGAACCACCACCTCTGTTAATTAGAGAAGCTCCAAGGGCAATAAAATTGTGTACATCCTGCAGCTTCCTCCGCAGCCATTCCACCCTTTCCATAGAGTTCAAATGGTTGCCCAGGTTATGCATAAGTTGTATTTCACTTACAGATCTCTTCCTGGAAGGAACAGAAACAGAGAGGATCACTCCATTACCTCCCCTCTGCCAAATCGCAAAGTCATCCTTAAAAATCCAGTTCCCATTCTCTTAAAATGCAGAACAGGTTATAGTACTTACTTAACAGGTTTCCCATCCGATTTTGCAAGAAAACAAATTGCAAACATGACAACCATTACTTTAACAATGTCTTTAGCAGACATCATCTTCCCTAAAATGAAAAGCAAAATGGAGATATTTTAAATATTTTTAACATCCCAAACTATGTAATTAATTTTATGGTAATTTACATTTATAACCATACAACTGTGCAGGATGGGATAGGAATTAATTGGACTGGTTTTCATGATTGGTTTTTGAAAACCATCTATTTTACAGATACATTAGTGTATATCTTATATACACAAAATTTGATTTAGAAAATAGATCAGGTTTGGCTTCTTGGGTATCTCTTTTGGAGAGTCTTGTGCAAATTTTCATAAATGAATTTTAAGGCATGTAAGGGTAAAAAAGCTTTTTAGAATTTCCTCCCACACTTTCTGTTGGTTTTAATGAAATGCTTGTAATTTGCTTGAAAATGACTAATTCTCGTAACTAGGTAAATTGCTAACATTGTTTATTAGCAAAGTCAACTTCATTTCAGGCACTGCAATAAAAATCATAAATACCAAATTAAAAGGCTTTAACTTAGAGATTTTGCTGAATTAATGAATATTTCTCCTACCATTAAAAAGAATGAGTCAAGGCATTTAAAAATCATCTAGCTATTTGTTATATGGATTGAGAGTTCTAGCTTCATATAAAAATGCTTGTCTGTATCCTATTGCTTCAACTTATTAACAATCTTGTTTGAGTATAATTTTTAGCACTTTCCTCATAAACCTTTTCATCTCAAAATAGAATAGTCTTACCTTAATCTTCATTTCAATAATTGCAAAGCCTATTATTATAAGTGCTTTTTCTTAATGCTTAATGTTCCCCCTTTTAACATACACATAAAGTGGTTATCTACTCATATTTTAAATGGAATGACACCAATTACAAGTAACAAAAACATGATATTATACTCCTTTTATTTTCACTGTGCAATATAAAACTATTGATGAAGCAACAAATGAATCCTCTTTAATTCTGTATGTCAGAAAAAGGCACCATAAATAGAAGTTCCTAATTCTAGCTTAGTCACTTTTACCTAGTAACTTCAGACACCTTTGCTGTGCTCCTTATTCTCAATAGAGAGATGAGCTTCTTACAAGAGTGTCATGAAAAAGGTGGGAAATGGTTGTAAAACACACTTAAAATTCATTACGGCTTTCAGAATAAAAATTTTGAAAAGGCTTTATGTAAGGGAATAAACATTCAGCAGTAAGACTGAATTTCTCAAACTATAAAGATTGAACTCTCTCTTAGTCATAAACCAAATAATCCAGATAAGGATATTCTGTAGGAAAAAAAAAGGAAATTTAATTCAACTTAATAAATTTATATTGGTTATTTAAATCAGAATTATTCATTCCTTATTAGTCTATTTCAAAATTTCCATAAGGTAATAAGGCATATGCTAAATGTAAAATATTTTTTGTGTAACTTCAGATGAGTTTTGTAAAAAGCAAGGTATCTTAACAGACTTTAATCACAAAAATCAATGATTTAAAAATATAAATGATTTAGTAGCATAAGTTTATTTTGTAGTGCATATTTTATATTAAACATAAATCAAATGATCCTTTTACATTTTACCCATTTTTACCTTGAACAAACAACATGGTATTTGTAGAAAATGGTACACATTAAATAATTGCTTGATTATTAAAAAAACAAGTATCATCTGAACTAAAGATTACTCACCACACAATGTTCCAGAACAAGGTCTCCTTTCAAGTGTATTAACAGCTGATGCTTTCTTAAACTTGGGTAAATTTGAGAAAGCTCATGAACTGTAGAACCTCAAGTGTGACTTTTATATATATGGGTCTTCTACTCATCTAAGAAGTTTTTTGTTGTTGCAGGTGATGTCACTCCCAATTCTCTGGTCATAACTATCAGATCAGAGCAGCACGTGAACCACCCCTATTGGGTGGTGCCCCCTTCTCTGATGTGTAAGATAATTAGATGTTAAAACAAAAATACTATGGGACTGGGAAAGGGTTTGTGCAAAGATTTATAACAAATGTTAAATTGTAAATCTAACTGGATTAATGAATTTATATTATAAAAAGACTGCGTACCAAGCTTTACAATAAAGTTGCCATCTTACTAGAAAATAAAATCTGAAAATAAGTGTATTTGTTATAACCAGAATTTTGGTAGGATTATTATAAGGATTATAATGAATCATAATACATTATGCTTACTTTTTTTTTATTTTTATATTCCCCATGCAATACAATTGCACCCCTCTTATTCTGGCCGCCCCCCCCATAGTTTGTCTCTGGTTTATAGTTGTTTGTTCATTATGCTTACTTTTAAAAGTATTTTTAATCAATCCATACTATTCCTGGCTATCTTTTAAAAAAATAGATATAGTGCTTCTCTTTAAAGGAAGTATTAAAATATGATGAGAAAATGCTCTTAGAAAATAATTTTAAAGGCTTCCAACATAAAATTATTTTAAAATACATTTAATTTACACTTTATTTTTGTAAATTAAATTACAATAATAATATTGGATATGTACTAACTAAATATTTAAATATTATTATTAGCCTCATTTTTGTATGAGAAAACTGAAGTTTGGAAAGTAGAGAAGATGGAATCCAACAAAGGTCTTTATAACTCCAACGTCATTTTCTTACTATCCCACTTTTCTCCTAGAAAGGGAGGCCTTCTGTGTACCCCAGTTCCCTTGACTTTAACTGCAGGTCTTGGGTCTTGATTCTCCTGTTCTCGAGTTGATGAAAGCCAGCTCGAGGCTGCCACCTGTCTGATCTCAAATATTGCTACAATCTGGTCCCCATCTAGCAGTTCAAAATTCCTTGAATGTCCTTGGTATAGCTAGTCTTCATTTAGGCAGCTTGCCTTCCAGCTAAAGTCTAGAATTGGATCAGTTCTCTTAACTCTGCTCCCACCGAGGCTTACTGTTATTCCATCTTATGCTAACCATTTCCAGCGTTTGATTCTACATTAAGTAAGAAGCGGTCCAAGTCTGAACAGTGCCAGTATGAGTCTAGGATGAGAGGCATGCTAGTCCTGCTCTGGGAAATTCTCCACACTGGATAAATCTTGGAATATTGATCCAGGCTCCACTTTAGAAGCAATAAAGACAAACTATAAGTCTGGAAAATGCACACGTTTGGTGGAAATGTTGTACAATACAACTTGTGAGGAGCAGTTCAATGAAACTGGGGGAAAATGTCTAGAAAAGACTTGGGATGACTATACAACTATTTTTCATTCTTTATAGAAATATCATAATGAAGAACAAGTATTAATATTTACTGTGGTTTAAGAAGGAAGAACTGAGTTCAAAGGCTAAAGGATACAAAGATACAGATTGGGCTCACTAGATATTATAAATTTCTTTTTTTAAAGATTTATTTATTTATGCATACAAGAACTGGGGTACAGGCCAGAGATGGGGGGTGAGAGAATTCACAGAGACAGAGTGGGGAACAGAACAGGCAGATTAACTGAAATACACTACTGAGGGGAGCAGCGGGCGAGACAGGAGAGGTCTGCTGTGCCATGTGGGTCACCTCCCTGGCCGGGGATCGAACTTGTGCTGAAGTGGCTGCGGTTAGCTTCATAGTGCTGCATTTCAACCCCTTGTGCCACCAGAGAGGCCCCTAGATATTATAATTTTCAAAAGGAATCGAGGGCCTTCTTAAATAGTGAGTTTCCCATCACTTGAAGTGGTGAAGTAAAGCTAGTGAACATTTATCAAGGATAATTCATACAAAGTAGAAACATGAACTAGATAGATAAAAAGTTACTTTTGACTGTAAAAATCTATTAGTTTTATCTTTTTACTTTAAAATTTTATTTTATTGAGGTAATATTGCTTTAGAGCACTATATAGGTGATTTAGAGGTACAAGATCACACCTCTTCAGATAGATGCCACCAGCAACTCCCACCACCAAGACACCCATAATCCTCCACTATATTCCACTGGGCCCCCTCCACACATTGCTCTCCACTCTCCCGCATCCCTCTGGTAGCCTTAATTTAACAGCTTTATAGGATTTGTTATTGGTTAGGTTTTGACCTGCCCTTTGTTTAGCTTCTCTATATTTCGCAAGTGAGTGAAACCATCCCAAAGTATTTGACTTTTTCCTTCTGAGTTACTTTGCTTATTAGGATCCCTTCCACTTCCAACCATGTCATCACAAATAACAAGAGCTCATTTTGCTATACTAAGTAGTATTCCATTGTGTGTGTATGTGTGTATATATATATATATATATATATATATATATATCACATCTTCTCAATCCATTCATCTATCCCTGGGCACTGGGTTGTTCCATAATTTAGCTATTGTAAATAGTGCAGCATGGGCCTCCCTGGTGGTGCAAGGGGTTAAGACGCAACCTATGAAGCTATCTGCAGCCACTGCAGCACAAATTCGATCCACGTCCAGCCAGGAAGCAATCCATATGGCGCAGCAGACCTCTCCTGACTTGCCCGCTGCTCCCCTCAGCAGTGTATTTCAGTCAATCTGTCTTTCCTGTTGCCCACTCTGTCTCTGGTGACTCCTCTCACCCCCCGCACCTCTGGCCTGTACCCCAGTTCTTGTATGCATAAATAAATAAATCTTTAAAAAAAATAGTGTCTCAATGAACATAAGAGTATGTATATCTCTTCAAATTAGTGTTTTTGTATTCTTCAGGTAGCTACCTAAGAGTAAAATTGCTAGATCGCATGTTAGAAAATTTTTAATATTTTGAGAAACCTCCACACTGTTTTTCCATAAGTACTGAATGAGTCTGCATTAACTCCAACAGTATACCAGGTTTCCTTTCTTGCCACAGCATCACTTATTGTTTTATACTTTTTGATATGAGCCATTGCACAGGTGTGGTATTTCATTGTGGTTTTTGGCTTTTTTTTTTTTTTTTTTTGGTACAGATAGCACATGGTGCCAATTTTATTTGCAGATAAAGTACTCCAAGTCAAGCTCACAAGTTACACCTTTAAAGATATGGAACGCTTCATGGATTTCCGTGTCATCCTTGCGCAGGTGCCATGCTAATCTTCTCTGTATCGTTCCAATTTTAGTATATGTGCTGCCGAAGTGAGCGCTCATTATGGTTTTGATTTGCATTTCTCTAATGATATAATTTGGCCTTTTTAAAAACCTCTCTTAATGCAAAGTACACGTGTGATTTGGTACTATTTTGTTGTTGTTATTCCCTGTCAAGAGGAGGGAAAACTGGAAATACAAATAGTTTTAGAAATATATTGTTCATTGTTGCTACAAAGCCATGTTTAAATTCTAATTTGGAAATTTTTTTCCCTCAATTCTTTGAGCACATTTGACATAATTGGCAGGAGCAATGCAATTAGTGCTTTCATTATCAATATTGTCATATTGAACACAATCGTATTATTAAACTAGTTTTAGAAAAAAATTAAGCAACCAATTTAGGCAATATTCATTTTTTAAAAGATTTATTTATTTATGCATACAAGAACTGGGGTACAGGCCAGAGGTGTGGGGGTGGGGGGTGAGAGGATTCACCAGAGACAGATTGGGGAACAGAACAGGTAGACAGACTGAAATACACTGCTGAGGGGAGTAGCAGGCAAGTAAGGAGAGGTCTGCTGCACCATGTGGGTAGCTCCCTGGCTGGGGATCGAACTCGTGCTGCAGTGGCTGCATATAGCTTCATAGGTTGTGTCTTAACCCTTTGCGCCACCCGGGAGACCCTAGACAATATTTATTTATTTAAAAAATTTCACTGAATATTTACTATCTGTCAGGGGCTGTGTTAATCACTAGGTGGTGGAGACATGATCTCTGTCCTCAAATTTAACACGTAGTTGAAATATAATGTGATAGGTGTTATAACACACCTATAAACAAATGTTTATAAAAGCACAGACAAGAAAGTGACTAAATTTCCCTGGAGTTGTTGGAGGCTATTTTACTGCGAAGCTAAAGTGTTCTCGAGGATGATTCTGAGTTTTCCATCAGAAAAGGAGAGAAGGGACAGAGGGAACATCATGTGCAAACTGTGGAGGAGATGAAGACTGAATATATGCTAGTAGAAGGAAAGGGGAAATGAGCAATCATCCTAAAGATGTAGGTGAGTACAAATTGTGGAAAGCTTTTTTATGTATGGTGAGGTGTTTTATCTTATAGTCTTCTCTAAACTCGTGTGTATTCATAATATTTTGGGGTCCTTCATGTTTTTTTAAGGACTACTTGACCTTTCCACAAAGACAAGATACCTTCCCAAGATTTGGCACATAGTTTATCTGAACCATCAGACTCTTAGACTACAGGTATTTGATAGAAGGAAATCATTTAGCAATAGGGGCTATGTGGGCACAAGAAGCTGCTGTGACCATGGCAGAGAGAAGAGCTGAGTACGGCTATTTTGCTTTGAAAAGCTCAGCCTTTCTTAGCATTGTCAAATTTGCTGAAGCTGGGATCAGATCGCCAGTAGTATTCATCACCTCTGGGGAGGATTAAGAATGCTGTGCTATGTCCCGTGCCTCATGGGAGGTTTACTTGGAGACTGATACTTTTTCCTTCTGTTTGCTCAATAGGAATTAATATGGCTTTAATGACTTGGCATGAAAAAAAATTTCAAGGGTGGGAAATCCAGCTACAGTTCTCCCAATTTCACATTTTGTTGACAGAATACAAGGTGTTCTCTTTAACAGCTGATTTACTCTTTTATTTTAAGGGTCTTTCTGGGGATATCTGGGGTTTTTTGATCCAAGAGAAAAACTTTTCTCCTTCCCTCTCACTAGTCTCCAAACTTGTCCGTATTTAGAGACAATGAGCAAAAATACTTAAAATGACAACATATGCTGTCGAATTTTTCAAGTGTTTTGTAATATTCAGTTCCTTATTTTTGTCTCTCTATAAGCTTTTACAAGTTATAGAGGAAAATATTTAATAAGCTATCGATCACTTTACATTCATGAATTTTTATAAATCCTGGGGTCTTCAAAAATCAAACATGCAGTTAGAATATTACTTTGAGATTATGTGATGAAAATTGAACAAACTACAATATACCTGATGCGTACTCCTCAAAATGGTCGAGTCGTCAAAAATAAGGAAAGTGAGAAATTTTCACAGCCCAGAAGGAGCCTAAGAAGACAGAATAACTAAGTATAACATGGTGTCCTAGATGATATTCTGCAACAGACAATGAATATTGAGTCAAAAAACTAAGGAAATATGAATAAACCACAATCTCTAGTTAGTGAAAATGCATTTTTTTTTTTAATTTTTTAGATTTATTTATTTATTTATACAAGCACTGGGTACAGTCAGAAGTGTGGGAGGGTGAGAGAATTCACCAGAGCCAGAGCAGAGAGCAGAACAGGCAGAAGGACCGAAGTACACTGCTGAGGGGAGCAGCGGGCGGCAGGAGAGGTCTGCACGCCATGCGGGACCCTCCTCTGGTGGCCGGGGAGCAGCCGGGGATCGAACCGGCGCTGCAGAGGCTGCAGGCAGCTTCACAACCCAGTGCTCAACCGCTGCGCCACCGGGGAGGGCCGAAAATGCATTTTTGACTCATAAAAATAGATTTCTGGGGTGGGAGGCAGGGGGAGGAGAGAAGGTTATATGGGAATTTGAGCTATCTGCTTAAATTTCTGTAAACTTACAACTTTCCTAAAAAATGAAGTCGATTAATTAAAAAAAAATCATGGTGATACAGCAGGAAAGATGAACAAGTAAGTGCAACTTTCAAAGAGAAAGGAAGTTTAGGAATTTAGTAGAAAATTAGAGAGGTGATGATATAGAAAAATTCCACGGCAAATACATTTTTTTTTTTTTGGACATCTATTGTCCTTTCCACTTTATATTATGTATTGTCTTATTTGGTTCTGAGAGCCTTTCTAAGGTAAATATTGCAATCTTTTGTTTATTTTTTAAAGATTTATTTATTTATGCATACAAGAGCCGGGGTACAGGCCAGAGATGGGGGGGGGTGCAGTGAAAGGATCCACCAGAGACAGAGCGGGGAACAGAACAGAACAGGCAAACTGACTGAAATACACTGCTGAGGGGAACAGTGGGCGAGACAGGAGAGGTCTGCCTCTCCATGTGGTAGCTCCCTGGCCGGCGGGGGATAGAACTCGTGCTGCAGAGGCTGTGGACCGTTTCATAGTGCAGAGCTTAACCCCTTGCGCCACTAAGGAGGCCCCCAAATATTGCAATCTTTTAAATGAGAAGCTGAATCTTGAATTTATAAGGTCACCGGCTCAAGTTTACTCAACTAATGAGGGGACAAGACCAGAATTTAAACCTATGTCTCACATTCATGGCTTTGTCCTCAGTGTTATGTAACAGAGAATAAAAGGCAAGAGATAAAAAGCAGGGAGTTCAAATCAAAATATATCTGCTAAAGTTGAAGCTCTGCGTTGCAAAGTATGGAATTATAGAAGAGGTCAGGCATAGACTCTGACCTTGAGGAATGTGTGCTATATTGGTGGAGACAGAAAAATAGGATTTAATAATACCAGGTCCATTGGAGTGGGAAAGAGAGGCAGATGCGGCTGTGTAACTTGCCCCACACCTTATTGTGGGTAGTAAGAAAGTTCAAGGTCAGACGCCCACATTTACATGCAATCTCTGCAGATTGAAAGATTACTTTTTTACCTGAGGGAGCATCTTGGTTTCTTTTCAGGTGCAAATAACATGACACACACCAATGATAAAGCTGATAATCTTTTATCAAGTACAAAGCTCTCTGTCGCAATAGTTTTTCAACTGTAAATGCTTTCCTTGCCACTAATTATTTAGCTAATAATCTGATTTTAAGTTTGAATTCAGTGAGAAATTCATCTCTTCCATTAATCAGAGTACAATATTATAGTACTAACTATCCTTAGAGAGTACTCACTATATGCCAGGAACTATTCTAAGTGCTTTATAAACATCTCTCTAATCTTTACTAAAATCCTGAAATGGGACTTTTTTTTTAAAGATTTATTTATTTATGCATACAAGAGCAGGGATACAGGCCAGAGGTTGGGGGGAGGCAGGTGAGAGAATTCACCAGAGACAGAGTGGGGAACACAACAGGCAGATTTTCTGAAGTACACTGCTGAAGGGAGCAGCGGGCGAGACAGGTGAGGTCTGCTGTGCCATGTGGGTTGCTCCCTGGCTGGCCAGGGATCGAATTAGTGCTGCAGAGGTATGGACAGTTTCACAGGCTGCATCTTAACCTCTTGCGCCACCAGGGAGGCCCAAATGGGACTTTTTAAAACCCCATTTTACAACTGAGGAATCTGAAACAGAAACAGGTTTAAAACTTGTTCAGGGTGGGCCTCCCCAGTGGCTCAGTGGTTGAGCGCTGGGTTGCAAAGCTGCCCACAGCCTCTGCAGCGCCTGTTCGATCCCCGGCCACTGGGTGAGGGTCCCACATGGCACGACAGACATCTCCTGCCGCGCCCACTGCTCCCCTCAGCAGTGTACTTCGGTCCTTCTGCCTGTTCTGCTCCCCGCTCTGGCTCTGCTGAATTCTCTCACCCTCCCACGCTTCTGACTGTACCCAGTGCTTGTATGAATAAATAAATAAATAAATCTTTAAAAAATAAAAAAATAAAACTTATTCAGGGTTATCCAACTATAAGTGGCAGAGACATAATTTATAGTAATTACGGAGTAATATCTCCCTATCTCACCCAAATACACACACACTGAAACAGTATATCTAAGTATGTTTACTTATACTATAATTATATGTGAAGAAACATCCCTAACTCTAAATTTTTTTTTATCTTCTCAAGCTCCTCAAGACCTAGGTAGCGGAACAGAGATATTCTTGATTTGATTGTGGAATCTCCCGTCCCTTTCAGATTCTGCATAGTTATCCAAAATTAGCATCATATACCACATTAACAGAATGAAGGGGGGAAAAACACATGACCATCTCAATCAGTGCAGAAAAAGCATTTGACAAAATTCAGCACACTTTCATAATAAAAATGTACAACAGATTAGGACTAGAAGGAAACTACCTGAACAGAATGAAGGCTACATATGAAAAACTCACAACTAATGTCATACTCAACAGTCAAAGACTGAAAACTTTCCCTCTAAGATCATGAACAAAATATGGATGATGCCTGTTTTTGCCATTTATATTCAAGATGTCACTAGAAGTCCTATATGGAACAATTAGGCAAGAAAAAGAAATATAAGACACTCAAATTATACAGGACACTCAAATTATACAGGAAGAAGTAAAATTTTCTGTTTTCAAGACAATATGATCATTTATGCAGAAAACCCTAAAGATTACATATACACAAAATTGTTAGAACTAGTAATGAATCCAGCAAAATTTCAGGAAAAAAATCAGCACACAAAGATCAATTGCATTTATTTACATTAATAACGAACAACCAAAAAAGTAAGATGACAGTTCCATTTACAATAGCATTAAAAAAATAGAATACTTAAGGATAAACTTAACAATAGTAGTGAAAGACCTATATAATGATAACTATAAAATATTGCTGACTGAAATTAAAGACACTAATAAATACCAGTACAGTCCATGTTCATGAATTAAAGACTCAATATTGTTAAATAACAAAAATCCAACCGCATTAATTTCAAAGATCTAGCTGACTTTTTGGTTTTTTATTTATTTTTAAAGATTTATTTATTTATGCATACAAGAACTGGGGTACAGGCCAGAGGTGTGGGGATGAGGGGTGAGAGGATTCACCAGAGACAGAGTGGGGAACAGAACAGACAGACAGACTGAAATACACTGCTGAGGGGAGCAGCGGGTGAGACAGGAGAGGTCTGCTGCGCCATGTGGGTAGCTCCCTGGCCAGGGATCAAACTCGTGCTGCAGTGGCTGTGGACAGCTTCATAGGTTGTGTCTTAACCCCTTGCACCACCAGGGGGCCCCTAGCTGACTTTTTTAAGTGACTCATGAATTGTGCAGCACCCCACCAGCAAGTAGAAAGATGATCCAAAAAGTTACACAAAATGAGAGATTTTTATAGGCAGAAAGAGGACAAGATAAGGGAAAAGAGAATTATTTCAGTTTTAAGGACCCTAACTCTAGAAAATAGACAAAGATCTTTTGACAGATTATTTTATATTTCTTTAGGGACTAGAAAAGATTACTTCATTGGTGTTGATCAGAAGATTCCCTACTGACCAATTAATACTGCATTCTAAGGAAAGCTCAAACTGCAGAAGGGCTGGTTAGGTTAGGTACTAAGTCTTGGTGGGCTTTGTACAAGAAACTACATTTTGGTCCTGTCTTTTTATTTTTTTTTAAACAATGTTACTAGTACCCAAAGTGATCCATTGATTCACACCAATCCCTACGAAAATCTCAGTAGCTTTTGTACATAAATAGAAAAATCCATCCAAAATTCATATGGAATCTTAAGGGGCCCTGAATAGAGAAAACATCTTACAAAAGAAGAATAAAGTTGGAAAATAACACTTCCTGGTTTCAAAACCCATTACGGCAGTGGCCTCTCTGATGATGCAAGAGTTAATTATAGCACTGTGAAGCTATCTGCAGCCTCTGCTGTTCATTTGATCCTGGCTGGCCAGGGAGCTACCCACATGGCTCAGCAGACCTCTCCTGTCTCACCCACTGCACCTCTCAGCAGTGTATTTCAGTCAGTCTGCCTGTTCTGTTCCCCACTCTGTCTCTGGTGAACCCTCTCACCCCCTGCACCTCTATTCTGTACCCAGTTCTTGTATGCATAAATAAATAAATCTTAAAAAAAAAAAAAGAAACAAAATCTATTACAGCCTTACAGTAATCAACATGGTGTCATCTAATGAGAGATATACAGACAATGAAATAGAATAGTTAGAAATAAATGTACACATTATCAAATGACTTTTGGCAAGGGTAGAAACACAATTTGATAAGGAAAGGATAGTCTTTTCAACAAATGATATATGAAAAACTGGGTATTCACTGGCAAAACATGGAAATTTGATCCTTACCTCACATTATTAATAAAAATTATCTCAAAATGCATCAAACACCTAAGTGTAAAAGTTAAAACTCTAAAGTTCTAAGTAGAAAACATAGGGGCAAAGTTCATAACATTTGATTTTGCAGTGATTTCTTAGATGTGACGTCAAAAACATAGGCAACAATGAAAAAATAAAATTGGGCTTCTCCAAAGGTCAAAACTTTTGTGCATCAAGGCTCTCAATAGAATGAAAAGCAACTCATGGAATGGGAGAAAATATTTGCAAATCATATATCTTATAAGAGATTGATATGTGAAAAACATAAAGAACTCCTGCAACTCAACAGAACAAATAATTGTTTGATTGTTTGATTAATAAAAGGGTGAAAGAATTGTGAAGAGACAAATTTTCAAAGAAGACATACAAATGACCAAGAAACACACAAAACGGGGCCTCCCCGGTGGCGCAGCGGTTGAGCGCTGGGTTGCGAAGCTGCCTATAGCCTCTGCAGCGCCGGTTCGATCCCCGGCTGCTCCCCGGCCACCACAGGAGGGTCCCATATGGCGCGCAGACCTCTCCTGCCGCCCGCTGCTCCCCTCAGCAGTGTACTTCGGTCCTTCTGCCTGCTCTGCTCCCCGCTCTGGCTCTGGTGAATTCTCTCACCCTCCCGCGCTTCTGACTGTACCCAATGCATGTATAAATAAATAAATAAATACATAAATAAAAATACATGCCTGAAAAAAAAAAAAAAAAAAGAAACACACAAAACGTACTCAACAACTTAGGGATACACAAACCAAAATCACAATATCATGCCACTCCACACCAATCAGAATAGCTATTTCAAAACCAAAATAAAAAACGAAACAGAAAATAGCATGGGTTGGCAAGAATGTGGAGAAATTAGAAAGCCTGCGGACTGTTAGTAAAAATGTAAAATGGGGAACTACTGTGAAAAACAGCATAAATGATTCCTCAAAATTTAAACTTAGAGGGCCTCCCCGGTGGCGCAGCGGTTGAGCTCTGGGTTGCGAAGCTGCCCGCAGCCTCTGCAGCACCGGTTCCATCCCCGGCTGCTCCCCGACCACCAGAGGAGGGTCCCACATGGCACACAGACCTCTCCTGCCACCTGCTGCTCCCCTCAACAGTGTACTTTGGTCCTTCTGCCTGCTTTGCTCCCCACTCTGGCTCTGGTGAATTCTCTCACCCTCCCGCGCTTCTGACTGTACCCAGTGCTTGTATAAAAAATACTGTATGAACCAGCAATTAAACCTTCAGGTAGATATCCAAAAGAATTGAAAGCAGAGACTTGAACAGCAAGTTCACAGCAACATTGTTCACAACAGCCAAAAGAGTGGAAACAACATAAATAGCTATCAAAGGATGAGAGGATAAGCAAAATGATGTATAAATACCCAATGGCATACTGTTCAACCTTAAAAAAGAATGAAATTCTGACATAAGCTGCCATATGGATGAACCAAAGTGAAGTAAGATACAAAAGAATGAATGATTTCTTTGTATGTATTGTGATTCCACTTAGATGAGAGTGCCTAGAATAGTTAAATTAATAAAGACAAAAAAGTAGTAGTGATAGCCAGGGTCTGGGAGGGAGGGCTGAGTGAGGAGTTTTTGTATTGGAGTCCATTGGTTACAGAGTTTTAGTCTGGGATAAGTTAGTTCAATTCCGTCATTTCAAAAGATTTGTAAATGTAATTTACCTCCCCCCCTTTTTCTCCAAAATGATTCAAGGCTTTATATGTAGATTGTCCTGACCTACATGACCTTGTGATATCTGGAGCAAGACTGCACCCCCAAGTTGCTTCACACATGTGTGCTGATGCCATCCATTCAGATGGATTTAGTTCATTCCTGACCTTTGGCATGAAATTATGGCCTACTTCTTATTTGTTCAGTTTCTAAAGGCCTTTCCTTGCTTGCTTTAATTTCTGTCTGTAGGTATGATTACAGTTACACTCTCATTCTCCAACCAGACACTGCTCCATCCACTATTCATGTTTGTGCTACTGAATCTTCTTATTTCTGTGAACCTATATCAGAACCATCGGCTTTCAACTCAGAGTCCCTACCTTAAGGGAATCTGGAGTGCCTGGGAGAGCAAATTGAACTCTATCTGACTAGGTCGCTCAATTCACGTTATTATGCTGTACTTTACTTTCCCTTCTTATCTGGAGTCACTCAGAACAGTGATTTCCTTCCTAAGTCTTAAGTGGGGACAAGGGCAAGAATTTGTTTTCAGGGGCCTCCCTCATGGTGCAAGGGGTGAAGCACCGGACTATGAAGCAATTCGCAGCTGGCCAGGGAGCAACCCACATGGCGCAGCAGACCTCTCCTGTCTTGCCCGCTGCTCCCCTCAGCAGTGTATTTCAGTCAATCTGCCTGTTCTGTTTCCCACTCTGTCCCTTGTGAATCCTCTCACCCCTCCCTCCCATCTCTGGCCTGTACCCCAGCTCTTATATGCATATAAAAATAAATCTTTAAAAAAAAATTGTTTTCAGCGTTTATCTTAAATTATCCAAAGCCTCTCCATCTCAGATCAAATACTAAGAGGTGAAGAGAATCTATGAGTATACTTGTTTCCTTTTCCTCTATTCTCTCTACACCCTCCCTTCCAACCAGCCTCCTTCCCACACCCATTTTGCCCAAAAGTGGTAGGAGTTTATTTCGTTGATTTCCCCATGCCACATTTCCCCACCACAGGGCAGCACATCTCCTGCACTAATCATAGTAAGTGGAGGGATCATGTTATCTACTCTATGGAAGGAGTACTATGATCCAATTCTTAAGATTTTATCTTTGATACATTAAATAGATGCTAAAGGAATTTAAAGCATGCTATTCTGAACTTTCAAATTGCTGGATATTACTTACTTCTTTTTCTTCGTAATCCTTCTGTAACAGTCCCCAAATTCTCCCAAGGAGATGATGTTTACTTTCTACCAGATAGACTGTTATACTTTAGAAATGCAAAAACAGATTACATTAGCGTGTTTTCAAAAATATTACTCCTCCTGTATTTGTGCCATTGCTTGAAAGTGACCCTACAACTACTCTACAACACAGCTCATTATAAATACTCCACATATGGATGATAGTACTAAACTCCAGGCAATCTATTCTCCACACAGTAGTCAGAATGTTCATTTCAAAAACAGAAACAGACCACATCATACACCCACTTAAAACCCTTTGGTGTCTTTCCATTCCACAAAGAGTAAAATCCAAATTCCTGATTACAGTGATGCATGTGCACAGCCTCCAGTGTCTGCAGTGCAATGCAGAGGCTGCAGAAGTAAAGAAGGCCAATGATGGGTTTTAATGATCAGGAAGGAGGCTGTGTTAATTCACATATCACCTAATGCGATGTCAAATGGGGTGTGATTTTATACTGAATGTATTGGGAGAGCCAAACAGGATTTTAAATAGAGTTGGGACTAGAAGTGGAAAAAGCTGTGATTACATTTATAATTTCAAAAGATTACCCTGCCTTCTCTGTGATGAGTGGATAAAAGTGATGCAGTAGATAGAATTCCAAGAAGTTTCTTGCAGGTGAGAGAGGGGTTGAGTTCAGGTAAGAGATGAGGGTGAATTGGAGTGGGATGGTGGTGCAGAAATTTGATCTATAGATGGGACTGGGTGTGGAAGGCAAAATAAAGAGATAAAAGTCAAGGATGACTGACTATTTCCTGCTCTTGTCTTGAGGTCACGTATATGAAGTTTTCCCTCTTTGAGTTTATGTCCTCTCGACCATAGATTTATTGACAACTACTGAACACAATCAAAAGCACACTTAAAAACCTGCAATCCCCATAGAACCCATCTAGAAAATGAACAAAATGAAATTTACTTTCCTCACTATTGCAGGTGTTTGTGTTTTCCCTTCTAGGTAGCAATCCTAAGTTCTTAGGTTGCTAGCAGTAAGGTTTATTCATCTCTATATCTTTTGCAACATTTAATACTCTATTAACAAAGTTGATGATCAATTATGTTTCAACTAAACTGAGAGAAATTAAATGTTATCTAAGTTGACAAGTCTACTCTTTGAAAATAATTTCAGAGTTTAGGATTTAGGTAAAAAGGTCATTAGGACACAGATATATGAATAGCTCTACTTAAAGGCATAATGTGGTCAGAAAGCGATGAATGACTTTCTTGCATGGTTCATAAACTAACTGAAATGACAAGGGGGCAGGGCTGGGGGTGGTTCAACTTCTTTCTCAAACTCCTGAATCCACACACAAACTCCAAGTGCTTATTTGAAAATTTACAATATTTAGGGTAATATCTAGCACTGGAGATAAGATATAGAACCTCTAAAACAGAGTAGGGTGACTCCTACCTTGCAAAACATCCTTAGCAATCTATCCTTCCTCTTCCAAAGCATATATCTCACCTCATTTCATTTTCTTGTTAGTCTGTCTCACATTAAACAAGGCTGAGGAATGTGTGCCAAGGGATTACAGCTGGGTGTTTTTTGTTATTCATCACTGTATTCCTTACTCCTGAAAGTACCAGGTGTCTGGTAGACTGGACGTTTGTCTTTGCCTACACATCTTTGCATTCCCTCTTCTTTGATAAAATAACCCTCTTCTGACACCATATTTATTGCAAAAGAATGCAAAACAACACCTGGGCCTCCCTGGTGGCACAAGGGGTTAAGCAGCGCTATGAAGCTATCTGCAGCCTCTGCAGCACAAGTTCCATCCACACAGAAACTGCCGGTATCTCAGATCCCCTGCCCTGGAAGGTTAACACAGGACTACCCCATCTCATGCTCCCCAGCTTTTGATTGACTGGCAAGAGAATACAGAAGACAGGTCTCCCTTCCTCAAGGGGGGATAAACTCTATGGTGAGATTTATGTCCCATTTCTCCCTGTGAGGAAAGGCTGACTCCAGCTGAGATTTCATATTTGCTTATTTTTCCACTAATTTCCCTTATACACTTTTTCCTGAAAACATCCCCTTATAAATTCTTTTTTTTTAAAGGCTTTTTTTTTTTTTTTTTTTTTTTTTTTTTTTTATAGAGGCATGCTTTATTTATTTGTTTGCTGGTTTGTTTGTTTGTTTTTTGTTTGTACATGCACTGGGTACAGTCAGAAGCGCGGGAGGGTGAGAGAATTCACCAGAGCCAGAGCAGGGAGCAGAGCAGGCAGAAGGACCGAAGTACACTGCTGAGGGGAGCAGCGGGCGGCAGGAGAGGTCTGCACGCCATGTGGGACCCTCCTCCGGTGGCCGGGGAGCAGCCGGGGATCGAACCGGCGCCGCAGAGGCCGCGTGCAGCTTCGCAACCCAGCGCTCAACTGCTGCGCCACCGGGGAGGCCCTTTAAAGGCTTTTTTTTTAAGAGGCATGTATTTTATTCATTTATTTATTTGTTTGTTTGTTTGTTTTGTTTTGTTTATACATGTACTGGGTACAGTCAGAAGCGCGGGAGGGTGAGAGAATTCACCAGAGCCAGAGTGGGGAGCAGAGCAGGCAGAAGGACCGAAGTACACTGCTGAGGGGAGCAGCGGGCGGCAGGAGAGGTCTGCGCACCATGTGGGACCCTCCTCTGGTGGCCGGGGAGCAGCCGGGGATCGAACAGGCGCCGCAGAGGCCGCGGGCAGCTTTACAACCCAGCGCTCAACCGCTGTGCCACCGGGGAGGCCCCCCTTATAAATTCCTTTATAAGAATTCTCTCACAGGCTTTCTATCTAGGGAATCCAATCTAATCAGCCTATACAAAAGCAAGATGAATACTAATTTGAATGCTCGAATCTCCCCATGTTTTGCTTTGCACTTTTAAGGTAGGTGAACTTGTTTGTTTAAGCTATTTGGATTTGAGTATCTATCATTTGCATCTAAAAGAGTCCTGACATTTACCAGCACTCTATAAATGTTTGTTGACTAAGTATATTGAATTATAAATAGAGTAAAATGGAAATATAGGGGAAGATGAAAACATGAGCTAGTTTGTTTAAACTACCTGGATTAGGCTTCTGTCATTTGCATTTTAAAGAGTTCTGACATTCAGCAGGCATTCTATAAATGTTTGTTTAATAAATATATTGAATTATATATATAAAAATTGAGAAAACAATGAATTCCATTGAGTGTTTTGAGGAGAAATGGTAATTTATCTTTATCTGATCCTGTAAGTAAGAATAATAGATTAGCAGGGAGGTGAGTAGTAGGGACATTTCTAGGCCTAAGGAACCTCTCTAAGAAAAAATGTTGGGCAATGTAAAGTACTTGATGGGGTCTCCCTGGTGGCGCAGTGGTTGAGCGCTGGGTTGGGAAGCTGCCCGCAGCCTCTGCCCGCGCTGGTTCGATCCCCAGTCCTCGGGCGAGGGTCCCACATGGCACACAGATGTCTCCTGCCGTCCGCTGCTCCCCTCAGCAGTGTACCTCTGCCTGTTCTGCTCTCCGCTCTGGCTTTGGTGAATTCTCTCACCCTCCCGCACCTCTGACTGTACCCAGTGCTTGTATAAATAAATCTTTAAAAAAAAGGAAAAAGTAAATAAAGTACATGATGTTTGGAAAAAAACAAAACAACAAGCTTTCCTATGTGGAGCAAAGGAGTGAAGAAATGTTTATTTTGTTGAAGCAGCAAATCTGTGAGATTGTATGAGAGAAAAGCAGATAATCACTGTCATTTATCACCAAGATTGTGGGACATTGCTGACTGGTTGGTTCTTAGAGAAGGTACAAGATAAACAGACAACATTCATTGTTTGGAGTGCAATGATAAGGAGATTGCAGCCACTATAATCGAGCTGTGGTTGTTGGTCATGGTCACATGCAATCAGGGTAAAGATCTGCTGAGGCCCATTGATTCTGAAGTGTATTTTTCACACACATGGGACCTCAGTGTACCCATGTCAGTCTCCTGGATGTCATTTTGCCCTGATTTATTTCACCTGGGTAATGCTAGAATTGGCCTGTACAGAGTAAAATACATTTATTTGGATTATTTTAAATAACCATCAAAGTAGCTGATCGCTTCCTGAAAATGATATTATGGGCATACAGTATTATTTATATTGATTGCTTAAAATAAGGCCCGCTTCCATAATGCACAATATAAACCTACCTTTATATAAACAGATGCCTTTACATAAATTATTCCATTAAATAATAATTGTCCAACAAAGGTTAAGGAAGTTTAAACTTTGCCAAGGTCACCAAACTCTAAATCATGTCACCTGGAACTTTCTATATTGCCAGTGGGAAAGAGAAATGGTATGGCCACATAAAAAAAGAGTTTGTAAATAGTTTCCTATAAAATTAAACATGCAGGGCCTCTTTGGTGGCACAGGGGTTAAAATCTCAGCACTATCAAGCTATCACCAGCCACTGCAGCATGAGTTTGATCCCCAGCAAGGAAGCTAACCCACATGGGGCAAGAGATCTCTCCTGTCATGCCCACTGCTCCCCTCAGCAGTGTGTTTCAATTGATCTGCCTATTCTGCTCCCCACTCTGTCTCTGGTGAATCCTCTCAACCTTCCCACACCTCTGGCCTACACTTCTTGTATGCATAAATAAATAAAATAATATTTTTTAAAAAATTAAACATGCATTTATTACCTAAACCATCAATCCCATGTCTGTAGTTATTTACCTAAGGAAATGAAAACTTATGTTCATTCAAAGATTTGTAAATAATTCCTCATAATACAATAGATTCATAGGTAATAGTAAAAAAAAACCTACAACCTGGAAACAATACAAATGTTCACCAACTGATTAATAGATTAAAAAATGTGATATATTAATACAACTGCATACGACACAGAAATAAAAATTAAACAAATTATCGACATGTACAACACTGATGAATCGCCAAAATATTATGCTCAATGAAAGAAGCTGGAGGTGAAATTTTTTAAAAGACAGAGCTGTAGTGATAAAAATTGGTGTTTTCCAAGGACCAAGGATAAGAGAAGTTATTCTACAAAGGGATAGCAGGGAACTCTTGTGGGGAAGGGAATGAAATATCCTATATTAAGACGATGGTAATAGTTACATGATTATATACATTTTCAGAACTCATCAAGTTATACTCAAAAAATGGCGAGTTATATATGCAAATAATATCTCATTATAGACAGTTTTTAAAGAGCGTATCACCCAAAAATCTCATTTAAAGAAAAGAAGGTTAGAACTAAAGGTAAGTGATTGCGTAAGGAGCAGAAATTAGAAGTTCATCCAGCATTGAATCAGTCTTTGACTTCTCATCAGGGCACTTTGATTTATAACTTATACCCACCCAGTTATCTAAGAAAGAAGAGCATCAATGCCCTTTCATTTATATAAGTTCCCCACCTCTACTATTTGCTGAATCTTGTTGGAAACGTGATAATTAAATGTTTGTATTGCAATGCTTATCTTCTATTTTAACACAACCTGGGCTCAAATTTCTTGATCATAAACAATACAGTAAGTCCTCATTTAACTGCAGTGATGTTCTTGGAAATTATAACTTTAAGTGAGATGATGTACAAATGAAATCAATTTTACCTCAGCCAAATTGATACAAACAAGAGTTAAGTTCCTACGGCATATTTCTGGTCACAAAAACACCACCAAACTTCTAAGTAAAGACCCCAAATGCGGGCCTCCCCAGTAGCGAAGCGGTTGAGCGCTGGGTTGCAAAGCTGCCCGCGGCCTCTGAGGTACCGGTTCGATCCCCGGCTGCTCCCCGGCTACAGGTCCCACATGGCGCGCAGACCTCTCCTGCCGCCCGCTGCTCCCCTCAGCAGTGTACTTTGTTCCTTCTGCCTGCTCTGCTCCCCGCACTGGCTCTGGTGAATTCTCTCACCCTCCCGTGCTTCTGACTGTACCCAGTGCTTGTATAAATAAATAAATCTTAAAAAAAAAAAGACCCAAATGCTTCTAGTATTGAACTATAATTTGTATTCATTTGTTCATTTTTTTCAGCCTGTTTATTCATTCATTTTCCAGTTCAGGGCCGAGGGTGCCAAAGCCTATTTCAGCAGCCCAGGACACAAGGCAGGAAGCAACCATGGACAAGACGCCCTTCTAATCGCTAGCTGCGCTAACACACACACTTGGTCAAACTGGACAACAGAGACATTAACTGTGAACCTAACATGCACCTCTTTGGAATGTGGGAAGAAAGGAGAGGACCTGTAGAAAAGACACACTTGGGGAGAACATGCAAATGACACAGTTGTCTCAATCAGGAATTAATCCCTCACCCCCACATTAACTGGAATTCCCAGTTGAATGACAGGTCATCTTACACTTCATAAGACCCTTCAACAAAAGAGGATTAATAGTTCTGCCCGGTATCTTTCTAACATGCTAGGAAACACTTCAAAAGTCTCAGTGCTTTGATAGAAGTGAAAGGTGCTGTTTCTAGCCTTGAGACTTGTTTTGTGTTTTATTTCTTGCCTTGTTTCAAAAGCACTTGAGGACTTAGTTTTTTGGTTGGTGAAGAACATTTTTTCCAGGATTCATTTGGAAAATGTAGGGGAGCCCCCTGGTGTAGCTTCTTGGTTCTGCACTTGAGTGATACTGCCATCAGGCGGAGAGAAGAGACTCACACAGGGGAAAACAAAGGGCTAGGAGGACGTCTTGCGCTGTCAGAAGCTCCTGATTCCTGGTGTTCCTCACAGTGACTGGCTGGTTTATGTAGAATGCATTCAAATGGGATGTAATTCAACAGCATTATAAAGAGTATCCTTTTTCCAGATATTAGGCCGATGCGTAAAGAATGGATGCTTGGAGAAGATCACTTCATAATCAGAAGTTAAATGTTACGAAAGTGTATGGCTTACCAGGTCCTTTTATTTATTTATATATTTATTTATCTTTTAGAAGATTTATTTATTTGTGCATACAAGAGCTGGGTACAAGCCATAGATGTGGGGGGTGAGAGGATTCACCAGAGACAGAGTGGGGAACAGAACAGGCAGACTGACTGAAATACTCTGCTGAGGGGAGCAGTGGGCAAGACAGAGGTCTGCTGCGCCATGTGGGTTGCTCCCTGGCTAGCCGGGGATCGAACTCATGCTACAGAGGCTTCGGATTTGCTTCATAGTGCAGTGCTTAACCCCTTGCGCCACCAGGGAGGCCCTTACCAAGTTCTTTTATACAAGTTTTTAGGTTTGATCTAGCAGCTCATGAGTAGATATTTTATCTACTTTATCTAGAATTTCTCAAGAATATATACCTTTAAAGCTCTAATATATTTATGTCATTTTCTCCCTGTCGCTAATTCTCTGCTAGGTCTTTGTCTACTCCCAGAGGACCTATTATATACAGAAAACTTGGATATATGTAATTTCATCCAAGTTATATTAATGTGGTAGCACGGAAGTTAGTTCACTCTGGTTCAGAGAAGCTCATTCTGCTTAACGATACTGACTCATCCTTAGCCACCTTGACTTGTCACTATGACAATTATCTACTCAGAGTTACCCATAGTTGACTCTCTTTGTGAGGGAACTGTTATCCTCTTCAATTTATATGTGAGGACCCCAAGACCCAGTGAAGTTGAGTAACTTGTCCGGAGTTTGACAACTTGAAGAATATGTGCTACACACTCCCACACCTGCTCTTCCTGGTGGAACATTGCAAGTCCCAGACCTTTGCCCCCAGCATTCTACCAGGATGCCCCTCCTGGACATCCTTCCTGTGTCTTAACTCAATACCAAAATCAAGTTCATTGTTTCCCCCAGAATCTGCCACTTGTATTTTCTCCCCTACGCAGTGTCATTAATATACACTTGATCACTCAAGTTAAGAATTTGGAAGTCACCTTGGTGTCCTTACTTGTTCTCTCTACCCATAGGCAATAAACTAACCTAGTTCACTTTGCTTTCCTGTGCTTCTACAATTGCTTTAAAATATGATTCATTACATAATCATGCCTGTTTTCTCAACTTAAAAAACAATTTCTAAAAATCACCTGCCTAGTTGGTGCTTCTCAATAACACTGCAATTTGCTTTAAATTACAGAATAATATTTGGAGTTCTATCATATAGTAGTGTCTGATTAAGTGATCTTTTTTGTTTTGCTCAGGTCTTTAGCAATATGTTAGAAAAAGTTTCTAAATTCACAGTAACATGAAAACATAATTTATAGAAACAGTAAATATTGTTGAACAAACCAAAAATTTGAAAAATAAAGAAAATTTGATCATGCATGAGAATATACTCCAGTAGCACTTAGATAATTTGTAGATTTTTATCTATATTTATGAAAATGTTGCAAGATCCTAGACTAAGCCTTTTGGCTCAATCAATATTTATCTCTTGGCAATTCACAAAAACTTAAGTTTAATACATAATTTATATTCATCATTTAGTCCTCTGTCCCAATAAAAATTCTTTATACAGCATATATACACAAACACACACACACACACATATGAGGTAAAAAAATCTGTGTAGGTTTGCACACTTCCCAGCTATGTGATCTAGGCAAGTTATGTGACTATTCCTTGTTTCAATTTCTTCATTGGTAAAATGAGGATAGTAATAGAGTTTACCTCATAGAGGTCCTGTGAAGGATTAAATGTAAAGTGTTTGTACATGGTAAGTGGTTAATAAGCACTGTTTACTACTGCTCTGATTCTAAAAATCATAAATGCTCACCATTCTAAAAATTCAGTATTATATAAAGGGAGAAAAAGTAAAATATACCCAAACTAGTCCATGATCATTGTTTTGTTAGCATTTTGGTAAAAGTTCTTCTAGTCCTATTTCTATGTATGTATGTGATGTGTAGACTCTGTTGAGGAGAAAGAAAATTTATATAAGTAGCACTGGTGCCTCCAGGAGGACAAGTTCAAAACCAAAAAAACAGAGAAGGTGGTGGATTGATTTCTCCCCTGCAAATGGAGTGAAGAAGATTTTAACAGGAAGCTTGTGCTCCTGGTGAGTGGCTCTACTGTAGGCAGTGGAAAAGACTGCCCATCAGGAGCGTTAAGTCAAGAAGTCAAGACCTGCTTTGGAAAGCAGCAGTACATTGGAATCCTCAAGATATCTTGGCAGTGACAAAAAACACTGATTAAGAAGACCCACGTAAGAGTCTTGTCATTAGAATAATAACCTAACTTAGAGCTTTCAAGCAAGGTACACTCAAAGCTAGAAGGAAGAAAACAATAAAAACCAAAGCTGAGAGACATGACATAGAGAATGCAAAAACAGTAGGAAAAAAATAAATGAAACCAAGAATTGGTTTTATGAAAAGATCAACAAAATTGACATTGAGGAATTTCATTGAGGAATTTTGGGATGAGCACCAAGAAGGGAAACTGTATTTTCTGCTAAGCTTAGAGGAATAAGATTGAGGTAATTGTCATTTGAACAGAAACAGAAATGTGGCTTTACTTTATACCTAAGAAAATGATAGGGGGTGAGGTTATTGATTATTGTGAATTAATTTATGTTAATAGGGCTAGAGTAGATGCATTGT
Source organism: Talpa occidentalis (assembly GCF_014898055.3). Lineage (NCBI taxonomy): Eukaryota > Metazoa > Chordata > Mammalia > Eulipotyphla > Talpidae > Talpa > Talpa occidentalis. The sequence goes on from NW_023603184.1 coordinate 29,333,114, forward strand.
TTTATAACAATGTGTGTTGCTCTCAGGTTCTCAGAAGCCAATAGAGGAACCCAGTGATCGACTTTTATGTCTCCTGAGTTGAGGCACTTCCTCCACTGTGTACCTCAACTTTAGTTCCTGCTATACTGCCTTATTCTTGCCAACACCCTTTTCTTACGCACATGACCATGCTTTCTGCCTGGTAGCTATGGTCTGATAGTTTGGGCCCTCAAAAGTTTCCCTTTAATAATCCTGATTCCTGGGCCTCCCTGGTGGTGCAGGCAGTTGAGCACCGCACTGTGAAGCTGTCCACAGCCTCTGCAGCGTGGGTTCCATCCCGGCTGGCCGGCAAGGGTCCCACATGGCACAGCAGACCTCTCCTGTCTCATCCACTGTTCCCCTCAGCAGTGTTTCTTCAGTCGGCCTATTCTGCTCCCAACTGTCTCCGCTGAATCTCTCACCCTCCCGGCATCTGGCCTGTACCCCGGTTCTTGTATAAAAATAAAAATGAATCTTAAAAAAAATTCCTGATTCCTGAATTATGACTGACCACACTCAGTCTTTAGATATAATGTCTGTGAAGTGGCTATATCAATGCCTCAGTCCAAGGCATTCTGAGACAAGACTGAGATGTCCCTGGCAGAGAATACTATGCAAGAGAATCTGGTCAGGGGCCAGAACAGGTCTTTAATGCCCAAACTGACAGTGTGTGGAGACAGAGCTGGGTATGTAGGGATGGTGGTCATGATGATTGACCACTCACTCCTGTAGGGTCAGGAAGACCACAGGGCAGGTTTTCTGATCCAGTAGACCAGGTAAAGGAGGAGTCAGAGTCCTAGAGCCCTTAGTGGCTTTTTGCCACTGAGGCAAACCCCTTTTATTGGGGTTTACCAGGTACACAGCAGGCAGGGGTACTGGGGGGCTGGGAGGCTGGCAGGCCTCCCTGTCCCCAGCAAGTCTTCACTCTATCTGGGCTCTTCGGCCTTCTCTGCTTCTCTCTCGGCTTCTGGTGCTGCTTCTCTTCTTTCTCGGCTTCTACTGGAGTCCCCGTGACTCCGCCTTTAAAAGCACAGTCTCAGGCAAAGAAATGTGAGGAAAGTGCAGGGCTTCCCATTTCCAAGTCTGAAGAGGTACCAGGCAGTATAGGTGACAAAAGTCAAGATGTTTCACTTTCCCAGCAGATGTTTTCTCAGTCATTAGCAAATGTTTGTTTCTGATGTCATTATTAACTCGGAGACACAAAGAAAATTTTAATAGAGATGTAACACAATTTTCCAAATTCCCAGGAATGCAGGTATGTAGTGGCAGGAATGGACACAGTGCAGGTTTTCTGATCCAGCAGACTGGGTAAAGGAGGAGTCAGAGCCCTCAGTGGCTTTTTGCAGGCTTTTATTGGGGTTTACCAGGTACACAGCAGGCAGGGGGACTGGGGGGCCGGGAGGCTGGCTGGCCTCCCAGCCCCCAGCAAATCCTCAATCTATCTGGGCTCTCCAGTGATCTCTGCTTCTGCTTCTGCTTCTTTGCTTCTCTCTTGGCTTCTCCTGCTCTCTCGGCTTCTCTTCCGGCTTTCTCTTCGACTTCTACTGGCATCCCCGTGACGCCACCCCTAAAAGCACAGGCTCAGCCCAGGTGAATCCCATCTACCTATGCCACACCCTACTCCAGGTGTCCGCCATCAGGCATGCATTCAGGACCTCAAGGATCCATCATCTATGCCTGATGGCGGGAGGGCAAAAAAGCCTGACATTTTTCCTTACCCTACAAGGTAGAACCAGTTAACAGTTAATCATAAGGAGGCAATGGTGGGTACAATTCAGTGAGTTAACTGTTAATCCTGGAGAGAGAATGTAATTTAGTGAATTAATATTCTTAAAGAGGGAATGCAAAAGGGTGATTAAAGTTTAATTCCACTTCTTCCTAATTTTTAGTCTGGGGGTGTTTTCTGTTGCAAAATGGAGGGGAGTTAGCTACAGAACCAGTTCAGCCTCTTCAGAGATTATAGCTAATCCACTGTGGAGGAAAGAGGTAAGAGAATTGCAGAGGAAGATCTGGAACCCAGATGTGGATAGATGAACAATAAGTCTTGAGAGATATAGTAAGAGGTTTGGGAAGTTGTGATGGTTTAGCTGAAATCGGTGACTGTGAAGTTACCATGATAGCAATATGAATCAGTTGTACTGACTTTTCTCCAGTATCTTCAGAAGGTTCTTTGCTGCAAGCATTTTCTCCACATAACTAATTAGCCATAGGTAATTTAGCTTTACAAGTGAAAAACATGAAAAAGAAAATAGGGACATTCAATAAGAAGGTAATATAACATGAAAAATTAATAAAAAAATTAAAAAAACTTTTTTCATATATAAATAGATTTGTGAGAATACTATGCAAGAAACTGATTTATGGATTATAGTTACTTGTTTTCCAAGTATTCTATTAGTTTGTAGTATTAAATATATTTTCATATTTTTCAGTGTTAAACTTGAAATATGAAATTATGTAATATGAAATTAGAGAATATAAAGCCAGATCACATACTAATGAGATAACGAAAATGATAACGCATCAGTTTGCCTAGAATTGATTTCTTAATTCATCATTGGAGAAATAAACCAAGCTAGCAACCAGTTTTTTTCTCTTTTAAAATTGTCTTCCATCAAATATGTGGTGAAACTACCTGACACAGTTCAGAAGCCCACAGGCAAATGTAGGAAAGGCAGATAGGATTAAGATTTTCATTTATCAGGGCTCCCTGGTTGTGCAAGGGGTTAAGCACAGCACTGTGAAGCTATTCGCAGTCTCTGTAGCATGGGTTTGATCCCTAGCTGGCTGGCCAGGGAGCTACCCACATGGTGCAGCAGACCTCTCCTGACTCACCCGCTGCTCCCCTCAGCAGTATATTTCAGTCAATAGGCCTGTTCTGTTCCCCACTCTGTCTCTGGCGAATCTTTTCACCCCCACACCTCTGGCCTGTACTCCAGTCTTGTATGCATAAATAAATAAATAAATCTTAAAAAAATTTTAATTTATCAATTATCTGGGATTCAAATAGTTTTCCAAAATGGGCCAAAAAACAAAACAAAACAACAAAACCAAGGGCAAAGGAATATAGATCACTGTAAGAAAGACAGAGATGACTTGCTGCAAGTTGGATTGAAAGAAAATGAGGACAAGAGGAAGCAAGAGGATTGTATGAAAGTATATGTGTTAGTAGACTACAAATGAGTCTGAAAATCAAGTATGTTGGAAGTAAAAAACTAAATAAACAGAAATGAAGGGAGATGGTGGCTGAGAAAGGATTGTTTGGTGTAAGGATTTAACAGGCAGAATAATTTTAGATGAAGACAGAACTCAGGCTGTAACATTGGGAGTGTGTAACCACAGTAAGAAAGGTGGAGAAGGTCGCTAAAAATAAAGAGATCAGGAAACGAAAAATCAGGGAGTTGGATAACTGGTACTCTCTAAATATTTAAATTGCCCATGTTCATTGCAGGAGTGAAGGAGAGAGGGTTTATGAGCTGAGTACTGAGTCCTCAATGAATGAGACCTCCTCTAGGAGGTCAAGAGATAATAGACACAAGAACTGGAAAGTGGTATAGCTAAATGGCATGAAGTAAGAAAAAACAGATTTTTACATACAGCTGTATAAGTAAAGGTGAAAAACCAACATTAAAAAAGAGAGCAAAAAGAGAGGTTTCTGTTTCATCACTGGACTCTGCTATAAAAAGCATATAAGATTTGGGGCCTCCCCAGTGGCACAGGAGTTGAGCGCTGGGGTGCGAAGCTGCCCGCGGCCTCTGCGGCGCCGGTTCGATCCCCGGCTTCTCCCTGGCCACCGGAGGAGGGTCCCACATGGCGCACAGACCTCTCCTGCCACCTGCTGCTCCCCTCAGCAGTGTACTTCGGTCCTTCTGCCTGCTCTGCTCCCCGCTCTGGCTCTGGTGAATTCTCTCACCCTCCCGCGCTTCTGACTGTACCCAGTGCATGTATAAACAAACAAACAAACAAATAAATAAATAAATTAAACATGCCTCTATTAAAAAAAAAAGCATATAAGATTTGAAAGAATAAGAAGCCTTTACTAGAGTGGACTGTAGTGGAATCTAAATTCTCAGAGATCTCTCATGGATTTTATTAGTAAGATTTTAATGGTATCAACCATCAAATTTGTATCGTCATTTCTAAACATGAAGATCCTCTCCCCACCCGCCTGGAAAAACCAACCTTGACAATGATCTTGTAGGAGTCATGTTCCAGTTAGCACCATTTACAACGTGAGTTCCATCATTTCAGGTTAAGGATTGAGATATTGCAAATGCACCTCAGCTTTTACACTAAGGCACAAATATGCGTAGCTGCTTTCTGGGGAATAGTTTGAATGAGAGAGATGAAGAGAGAAAAAAAAGAAGGGATATTTGAGAGAGAGAGAAAGAGAGAGAGAGAGAGAGAGAGAGAGAGAGACCCTCAAAGAGTGAGGAAAAATGGGGAGTGAGGGCATGTGGGTTATATTAATAGTTAACATTTGTTTAGTATTCACCATCTGTCAGGCCCTATTGTAAGCATTTTATTCACAACAAATCACTTAAATTAAAAAACAAAAACTCTAAGGATGTATGTTGTAATATAATCACTCTCATTTTTCAGATGAAGAAAATGAAGTATAGAGATTAAATAACTTGCCCTAGTTGTATCACACACAAGTAGTAAACAGCAGTTTCAGGATGGAGACTAGGATAGTCTTGGTCCTAGAGGTCATACTCTTCATTACCCTATTTTACTCCTCCTGCGAAATTATATCAAGAACCAACCCTGGGACTTGTTAAGCACAATATGGGTTTTCCTGGGTGGTTGTTCTGGAGCCTTCCCAATATCCCTCAAAGAAAATCCCTAAGAGTTTGGCCCTGTACTACGTAAAGAATTAAATTGGAGAGAGAGACAATAGAACCAGGTTGTTTACGTGTCTCTCTCTCTCTCTCTCTCTTTCTCTCTCTCTCTCTCTCTCTCTCTCTCTCTCACACACACACACACACACACACACACACACACACACACACGGCTAAAAGAAGCAGTGTTCAGTAAGGAAGGAGGAGTTACTGAACATACTTTACCAAAGAATAGAACTGACCTTTCTGATGGTTCTTCTGTTTTAAGTGATTTTCTTGACCTCTGGAACTTTAAGGGAAGTGTAGTCATTCTGGAGTAGTTCTATGAGCTGAGTTTCATTGACTGATCTCTGGAAATCTCCTTAGTTGTTCTACTAAACAGGAACCATTTTCTTCTTACACTTAACATCCTATATACGAATGATTTTCCCTAGATTGTTTCACCAGGCTTCTCAATTATTTCAACAAGCTTCTCCAACCAATCTTCTAGGGGCACCATAAGCAAATATGCTATATCATTTTTCCATCACCTCTTCATGCCTTTTTTTTCTCACTAAGAAGAAATCAATTAGCCTCTGCGTTAACAAACAAACCTTAACATTTCCACTTAAACAGAGACAAATGTACAACATGGTGTGCGTTCTTGAGAAGTAAATGGAGTGAGATTGAATGTAAACACTCAATAGCATTTTCCATTGCTTGGAAGCAGCATACTGGCTATCCCTGAGAGACTACTACTTTCCTAAAGACTGGGAGCATCTTATTCCTAAAAAATATTCTTATATTATTTTAAGATTGGGTTTTCACAATTTTTTTAAAAATCCAGAGCTGCTTAATAAGTTGCTAAGCCCTTTATTAAAGAAAGCAGTGGGGAAAGGAAACTGCATTATTTTTTAAGTATTAGGAGAGTAGGAAAAAAAAACAACAGTCCCTGGAAATGTAGAGAAGGAAAAATTGGCAGAAGGCTACTAGAAGTGAGAAAATGGTGGATTTCTTTTAGTGGTAGAAATCAGATCCACTCAAAGACTGCACCGAGAATTACAGGTTGGTTGCATTAAGCCAGGCCATTGTCCTGGGTGCCTGGTTTGGTGATCTGCGACAAAGGTCCTTGTGACTGAGTGGGCATAACTCAACCATTCACCTCCTGTCTAGTGCAGTCTAAAGAAGTATGGTCCTGTAACTAAACTCAACGGCTAAATGAGAGTGGCTGGCCCTAGGGCATGTCCTGAGTAGTGATGACAGATGATTGAAGGCTAAAGGTCGCTCCTCTGTTTTTCCCAGAGTGGAATAAGCTTTGTAATCCTTGATACCTCAAGGAAAGAGAAGGGAACCATGAGGAATGACTGATATTGAATTTATCACACACCATATCATAAGATGTAATTTGACAGAGAAAAGCAAAACAAAATTATTGCATTATTAGTATCTGCTGTGCACGACCTGGAGGAGTCAGTTTCTTGGAAGCAAACTTGGTGAATCCTTATGTTAGTGCTTCAAGGCAGAGATAATCTTCTAACATAAATCTCTTTACCAGGATCCCCAGCTGTTTTAACATTATATCACATATAACATGTGAAAATGTATTTGGTTAACTGGGTGCCCAAAGTTTTCTTCTGTCTCTTCGTAGAAAGTGGGAATACATGCACAGATTTAAACAACTATTTTAAATTTCTCATAAAGCAAAGACTGACGCAAGGATTTGAGTGAAGGAGGTATCAGAAGGATGCCTGAATGGGGAAGAGAGAGAATGAGACAGATAAAGAGAAATCAGTGATAAAGGAGGTGTTATTAAGCTACTTGCTGTGTAGACAATTGGGGTTCAGTCCTTCTAAGGACCCTTTAAAGAACCACACAAAACAGGCTCAGAGTTCTCTCTGAAGGAGAAGTTAGGGCATTTTAAAAAGATTTATTCATTTATACATACAAGAGCTGGGGTACAGGCCAGAGGTGTGGGGGGTGAGAGGATTCACCAGAGAGAGTGTGGGGAACAGAACAGGCGGATTGACTGAAGTACACTGCTGAGGGGAGCAGCAGACTAGTCAGGAGAGGTCTGCTGCGCCATGTGGGTAGCTCCCTGACTGGCTGGGAATTGAACTCGTACTATAGTGGATGCGGATTGCTTCATAGATTGTGTCTTAACCCTTGCACTACCAGGGAGACCCCTAGTTAGGGCATTTTTAAAAAATGATTCCCACATTCTCCCATTGAGACTTACTGGCAGGAATGTTTGCAGGCTATCCTGTGGAGGAGATGACAGATCTCCCTTGGCTTCAGGAAAAACACTGAGGGCGCATATTAAAGCACAAGGAAACCCAGAGATGGAAGAACTTTATGGGAACAGCCACCAGAGCTACTTCTAAATCCAGGCTGGGCTAAAAGGGTATTACTTAAGGCACCAAAACACAGGCTACATAAATCTGTATCAGGAAAATGAATGGAAGGTGTTTCATTTTTTAGAGAAGAATCTTTCGCCTCCCCCCCTTGGTGGGAAGGAAGTTGGGTATTATATGACCTGTTTCCTTTGCACATGTGTTGAAGCCTCAAATGGATTCTCAGTCCTTAGCAGCACTTTTCACTGCTGCGCTCAGTCATGTCTCAATGACTAAGTCAGACGCCACAGCTTCTCTGGGTTTCTTAGGCAATTTCCCTCCTATAGCACATCCTCCTTTGTAACTCATTTTAGGATGGGTATTCCTTTGTTATCTAGTGCCACATTCTTGTTCACTTGTCATTTAGAATTTTACAGAAAATTTTCATTTTCTGATGGAGAAATGTCTATTCATATTCTTAGCCAATATTTTAGTTGTGTTGTCTTTTTATGGTTGAGTTAAAAGTGTCCTTGATATATTCTGGAATCCAGTTTCTTGTCCAGTACATGATTTGCAAATATTTTCTCCCATTATGTGGATTGCCTTTTCACTTCCTCAAAGGTGTCTTTTGAAGCAGCAATAGTTTTAATTTTGATGAAGTGAAAATTAATTAATCTAATTTGGCTGCTTCTGTTTTTGGTTTCATATTTAAGAGCTAAGAAAAGATTGCCTAATTCAAAATTGTGGTTTACACCTTTGTTTTCTTTAAAAGATTTAAGGTTCTGGTCTTTGAATAATTTTTAGTTTATATATGATGTTTCAGTTTATAGATGGTATAAAGTAGAGGTCTAAATTCATTCTTTTTTAATTTTATATATTTTTTACATCATTTTTCATTTGTAGACCATGTATGTATTTTCATCTTGGTTTTATCATCCTCATAAAAGCAAATTCATTCTTTTGCATATAGATAGCAGGTTGTCCTTTTGTGGAAAAGCAGTCTTTTTTACAGTTGAATTGCCTTTGCACCTTTATTGAAAATGATACACTGATGTTAAAATATGAGTTTATTTCTGGATTTCAATTTTATTCCATTGAGCTGTACATCTCTCCTCGTGTCCCTACACCGCTGTCCTGATTAGTGCTTCAGGTTAGCACTTCAAGGCAATAAAACAGTAAGTTTTGAAACTGAAAAGCTTGAGTCTTCCAAATTTGTTGTTCTTTTTCAAGATTGTTTTGGATTGTTTCCCTGTTCTGAGCCCCTTTAATTTCCAGATGACTGTTAGAAAAAAGCTTCTAATATTTCTGCAATGAAGTCAGCTATGATAAAGAGTTGGTATTTGAACTTAACAGTAGAGTACTTGTAACATGTCACAAATGATCATAATACAAGATACTAATATTGAGGAATATACACATATTCATTATTTTGTCTTTTTGTACTATGAAACTCTATGAATTTCATCCTCAGAGGGTGAAAATAGAAAATCATCAAAATTTCTAACTTTGTAAAAGTCTGTATTTTTTAGTTTTATCCTCATGAAACATAATATACATATAAGACTGACATAATATAACATTTTTCTATCCTTTTCAGAAAAATGATGTGATTATTTTTGTTGTAGAGGGCAAATGTAAGCAAGAGGGCAGATTCTTCCTTTTTTTTCTTAATGAGTGCTGAATAATAATGTTCAATAAAAATAGTCTCTAAATTAACTTCGTTATATTTCAAATAATTTTTGTTATATCTCTCAATCACTTTGGCATTAATCTGGAAGTTCATTGAAGAACTCACATTAATTCTTCATTAGAATGGAATTTCCTTTCCAAAAAAGAGTAATAGCTGTACATCAATTCAAATCTAATAAAACACTTTTAAAGAAGAAAAGAAACTCCTTAAGTGATCTATACTAGCTCACTTCTGGACTACATAAAGTGTTTATTTAGTTGTTGAAATGTGACCTCCTTACCTACTTACGCATATAGTTCTTGCCAAGGACACAAATTGTCCTTGCCACATCTTTGGTCTCATGTAACTTCTGCGTCGCATTGGACACAATTGCCTGCTTTCTACTTTGTGTTCTTTGTCTGTGAACTCTGTTCAGGTGTTATACTGGCCTAGATCTCCTACTTCTATTTATTTTCTCTGAAATCTCTTCCTATCAGGCCCAAGGGACGTGCTCTAGGCTTCCTTGGTTTCCTTGCTCACTGGTTTCACGATCACTAATGTCCTAATATCTTCTCCTCCAAGACCATGCCCCTCTCTTGCTTACTTAGGTATCACATCACCAAAATTCGAGTGTGTATATATTCAACCTCATTTCTTAATGTTAACAACCATTTCCCAAAGTCATTAGATTTCAATTTCTGGTCCCTCCTTATCTTATATCTATAGGTATTTTTGAGAAAGAATTCTCAAGCCAATCTCTTCATCTTCATTCCACTTTTATCACTTGTTCAATTGCTAATGAAACTTTTACTTATGAGGTCAAGTGCAATCTATGAAGAGAATTAACCATGATGCAAGAAGAAAGATTAGGCCTTTCACCAACCAAGAAGAAAGGTTAGGCCCCATAGGCTGAAACAGATAAATGAGGGCCCATTTTCAGGTTGAGGGTCATTTTCAGAATATATCAGGAATAACTAAAACAACTATTACCTTGGGATAATACTTCTACAACCTCCCACCATGTCTCCTGGATATTGTATGTTACTACATGTTATGCTCATACCCACCTCTATAGTTTTATTTATTTGGCTAGTCTAGGTTGGTGGTACTAGCTTTATATTATATTATTTAAAGATAACTGATTATATCACAAAGACCATGTGATACAGCACCATGGTCAAAGTAAGAATATAACAAGCACATTACTAGGTAGATTTCAAAATAACCAAAAGGTAGACAAACACAAAGTGATATTTACTCAAGACATTATTCACTGAGTCAACAGGATAGTATCAGGAACTGGAATGGAACTAGAGTTTTTTTTAAAAATATATATATTTATGCATACAAGAACTAGGGTATAGGCCACCGGTGTGGGGAGGGGGTGAGAGGATTCACCAGAGACGGAGTGGAGAGCAGAATAGGCAGATCTACTGAAATAAACTGCTGAGCAGAGCAGCAGGCAAGATAGGAGAGGTCTGCTGCGCCATGTGGATCACCTCCCTGGCTGACCAGGGAATCAAACTCATGCTGCAGTGGCCCGTGGTAGCTTAATAGCACTGTCTTTAAACCCTGTGCTACCAGGGAGGCCCCTGAAACTAGAGTTCTTCAGAGAGAATTCAACAGCATTTTGGAAGGGGCAACACAAACCAACAAATATTTTGAGCAGGAGTTTTCTAAGCTTGGTGTTCTCTGCCATCTATAAAACAAAAACAACTCTACCATGAGATACCATCTTACACCAGTAAGAATGGCACATATTAAAAAAAATAGCAACAACAAATGTTGGCGAGGTGTGGAGAAAAAGGAACTCTCCTGCACTGTTGGTGGGAGTGCAAACTGGTCCAACCACTATGGAGAGTTGTGTGGAGATTTCCGGACCTACTAAACATAGAGCTTCCATATGATCCAGCAATTCCACTCCTAGGTATTTACCCAAAGGACACAGAAACATCAATTCCAAAGAGCACCTGCACCCCTATGTTTATAGCAGCACTGTTTACAATAGCTAAGCTTTGGAAACAGCCCAGATGCCCAAAAATAGATGACTGGATCAAGAAGATGTGGTACATATACACCATGGAATATTACTCAGCATTCAAAAAAGATAAACACATGCAATTTGCAGCAACATGGATGGCGCTGGAAGGGATCATGCTCAGCGAAATAAGCCAGAAAGAAAAAGAAAAATACCGGATGGTCTCACTCATAGCAGGAATCTAGAAAACTTAAATAAGGGACCAGGAAAATGAATAACTATAAGAAAGTGAAAATCAAAATCAACAAAAAACTATGAACCAGAGACACTTTTTGGGGGGTGGGGGGCGGGAGGGGAGGGATTGGGGTCAGAATGGGGGGGGTTGCAATTGTATGGGGAATATAAAAATAAAATTTATTATTTAAAAAAAAATAAAAAATAATAAAAAAAATAAAACAAAAACAACTCAAATCTTTACTCTGAGCCCCATCTAAACTCCCTTTGTTGGGCCTCCCAGGTGGCGCAGCGGTTGAGCACTGGGTTGCGAGGCTGCCCGCGGCCTCTGCAGCACCGGTTCGATCCCCGGCTGCTCCCCGGCCACTGGAGGAGGGTCCCACATGGCGCGCAGACCTCTCCTGCCGCCCGCTGCTCCCCTCAGCAGTGTACTTCGGTCCTTCTGCCTGCTCTGCTCCCCGCTCTGGCTCTGGTGGATTCTCTCACCCTCCTGCGCTTCTGACTGTGCCCAGTGCATGTATAAACTAAAACAAACAAACAAATAAAATAAATAAATAAATAAAACATGCCTCTAAAAAAAAAAATAAACTCCCTTTGTCTTTGACTTCTAACAAAGCTTAGTATCTCCTGCGGAAGAGTAGCTGACACACAGCATTTTCCATGGGCTAGTGTTTTGATCATTTTTTTAAAAATATTTTATAATGATCTGACACATTGGCCTAACTGGCTGAGGAAACACTGGGCTAGCTAATTTCCAAAGATTAAAAAACAACTTGCCTGAAAACATGCTTTACATACACAAACCCACCAAGTTCATGCCCCCAAACATATTATTTACCTAAGGCTTCCACACCAAAATTTTACTTCCCCTGCCCCAAATCACCCAGGTCCAGGTACCAGAGTCTACACCTATGGCCCAGAGTCTACCACAATTATTCAAACTAGCCAATCCTAAACATTTTCCCCTGTCCTGCCTTGCCTTACTCATTGAAAACAATAGAGACCTTGGCTAGGCTTTACCCCTTACTCATTTCTACCTCCTATTCACACCATTGCTTCCCCATGTGGCCCTGCATCATGTGGTATACCCTCTCCTCTTAGAAAATATAAATAATAAAAATGTAAATAATAAAAGTAATTGAAGGCATTAGCCTCTCCATGTCATAACTTTGTCTGCTCCACAAATTAAAATCCCACAAGTACGAGTGAAAGCACGATGTGTCATTATAAGCACTTTCTATAATCATTTAATTTTCATAACAACTATGTAATGTATTATATTATCCCTATTTTAACAAGGAGGATATTGAGGTACAAAGAGAGTAAGTACCTTACTCAAAGTTCAGTCAATCAGTGGTCTAACTGGGAAGTGAAACCCAGGCAGTGTATGATTCCACAACTACATTCATAAATGCCAGGCCAAGAATAACCTGTATGACTTGCAAAGAAGAATGTAGGTCAGAGAGAGCCAAGTTTTCTCCTGTCCTCATGCTTGAGGAATGGGACCCTTTGACTGATTCACCAGTGGCTATTATATAAATGGTCATTTAGGTCATTATAACAAGTAGAGTAAAATTTTTATTAATGTTACTAATAAAACTTAAAATCAACATTTAACAAACATTACTATTTTCAGTGACTACCTTGGGCCAATTCCCAGAAATAAGATTGAGTCAAATACATTTATTGTTGTTTTCATTGCTTTAATCTTTTAAATCTCCAGATTGCGTTGATTAAGTTCTAAAACCCAAGCGTTGTACATTTATACAGATTTGCCAGCATTCAGTTATATCGCATATAGTTATGCTACGTCATCCTGCATTCTTCAGAAATTTTTATACCCTCCTCTGTTTTCAAATCGCCAACTCCCCCTTTCGTTTTTTTTTTTTTTATTCTCAACTGATAATCTTGTTTTTTTAGAGATAGTTAGGTAATTACCCACCACAGATCCACCAGTCCTCTAGCATCTGTACCTGTTAAGTATGCTGAACCTCAGGTTATAATGAATAAACTGGAAGGCTTTTCAAAACCCTCCCTCAGGGTTTTGTTCCTGTTCTCTCTTCTGATGTCTCATGGCTCTCCTCAAGCTTCAGGCTTATAGTAACATGTCTTATTTCTATTAAATGTAACATATTGAGAATAGAATTCTTGATTCCCTCCACCCCTTCTAATCTGTTTTCCTCCAGTCTTTTTTCTCTTCATTAATGGCTCAATTGTTCACTCAGTTGTTTAGATGCAGGAGACCAGCGCCAGCTAGAAGTCGTGTCAGGGATCTCAGAAAGGAGAGGACGGAGTCGGTGAAGTTTTTTCTCTTTCTCTCGGAGGGCTGAGGGGAAGTGGAGTGAGGTAGGAGTGAGGAAGACACAGACACCTTATTTCATGCAAGTATCTCCTGCTGAGGGTCTCAGCGGGTCTTTATTTATACCTTAAGGCGAGCGGTGGGATTACATCAGTGTAAGCATCCAGGCAGAAAAGAAACAATCAATACATATTTTCTCATGAACATGCAAAGACTCCCTAGGTCTCACACCTAAAGGGCAATTCTCTGGTAACCTTAAGAACAATTAGTTTCCTAGGTACAGCTCATTTACTAACATGATTAATCATATATGACAGCACAACATTTGTCAGCAATTAAACTTTCCCAGTTACAAAGTGGGTGCAAAATTCCTATTCTAGGGCCTCCCCGGTGGCGCAGGGGTTGAGCGCTGGGTTGCGAAGCTGCCGGCAGCCTCTGAGGCACCGGTTCAATCCCCGGCTGCTCCCCGGCCACCAGAGGAGGGTCCCGCATGGCACGCAGACCTCTCCTGCCACCCGCTGCTCCCCTCAGCAGTGTACTTCGGTCCTTCTGCCTGCTCTGCTCCCCGCTCTGGCTCTGGTGAATTCTCTCACCCTCCCGTGCTTCTGACTGTACCCAGTGCTTGTTTGTATGTATCAATCAATCAATCAATCAATCAATCTTTGAAAAAAAATTCCTATTCTATATTCAATTACTGAAATCAATCTATCTCAATTAACTTGGTTAATATATTGATTACTTCAAAGTGGTCTGAAACAACTCATCAAATTTAAGTAAGTTCTACTGAAGTCTAACTCCTAACTAGAAATTCCTAACCTCCACACGGCCTATGAACTATTGACCTCTTGCAAACACCAGGAAATGTACTGCTGGTGCAAACATGCACCCCCCATGTCAGGCTATGGCTTCCAAGCACAGTTTGTTCAGGGCAGCTTGTTCTCCATAGTTCTCAGGGCCAGAACATTTCTTTCCTAACTATACCTTTTACATTATTGACTTTCTATGATACTAATTCAGGTGCAAGAATAACAAATCAAGGAATGTCTAGGTCCGAATTGAGTTTTCATATGCCAATTAATGACTAACTAACTTCTGCATTAACCAAGAACAAAGAGGAGAGTTTTAGCAGGCATTGCCATGGAGACTCCCTAGTTCAGATCTTCTTTGGGAAGTGCAAGAACTCCCCTCTTCTGGGAAGCACAACTTTCCCTCTTTGGGGGAGCACAGGAACTCCCTGCTTCTCGGGAGTCTCCCAATGCCCGGACCATGTCAAGAGACAGCATGGGAGGCGCAGCCTGCCGCATTTAGACCCCAGACTCAGAGTCATCTTTGAGTCTTCTTTCTCTCACACTCTACATTCAATCCCCCTGCAAGTTCTGCTACCTCTAGCCTCAAGATATGTTCCAAATTTAGTCATTCCTCATCTCCTCCACCACTGTCATAACTCTAGCCAACTTTGTCTTACATCTTATTGCCCCTTAAATGGTCTGCTTTCACTCTTAGCTTCCTACACAGTGAACACAAATTTTACAACATAAATTGGATTGTTTCAATGCCTTTATCTCAAGTGTTAAATCACATTCCATCATCCTTAGAGTAAAATTATCTGCCCTTGTTTTAGACTACAAGGCCCTACTTGATTTCTCTCCCCTTACCTTCTCCTGCTCTTTTCCTACTCACTTCACTCCAGTTACACTGATCCTGCTATCCTTCAGATACATTCAGCTAGTTCTCACTCTGGGGCATTTGTGCTTTCTGTTCTCTCCATCATTGATGCTCCCAGGCAAAGCCTAGTATTTGCTTCTTCACTTCAACAAACCTTTATTATCTCCCTCCTAATAATGACTTTCCTTATGTACCTTATCTAATGCCCTCTCTAATGCCCTCCCTCAGTTTTATCTTTTCATTTACTCATTACTTTTCTACTTCCTTTCCCCAATCTACCTGGCACTAGAATGAAAGTGCAAAAAGAAAAATGTATTTGTTCATTTCTGTATCTAGTATACAAAACAGACAGTCAATAAATATTTATTAATGAATAAATAATTTAACAAACACAAAACTCAGAGTTTTGGCATTGTTAAAATAGTTAACAGGTCCTATTGATGGAAACAGAGACTTTGGGATTTAGATTCTATTAGTGAGTAGGTTCATTCCTCAGATTCATTTTCCAAATTTATGGCCAGATGAATTAGGATAGTCCTTCTCTTTCCACTTATATCTAATTATATCTGCAATTTCAGAAACAAAGATATTGAAAGAAGTGTGATAAAACAGAATAGGTTTGACCAAAACCTAGATAAAAGATAGGGGAACAAAATCCCTAAAACTTTTCTCTCCATGAGGATAAAGTTTATATGAATCATTAGGTTAGCTTCCATACTGAGGTCTGAAGCCAGAGGGAAACACGAATTACTAGTCACAGGAACTATTTCTACCCTTTGCCCTGGTCCTGTGGGTTAATATGTGGAGAATTGTAATGTAGATGTGAATTGAAATGGTTGTTCCACTAAAGAAATGTATCATATGGAACTCAGGCTATTCTGTGGGACATATGGCAGGATTTCTACTTAGTCCCAATAGCCATCTCTCTTCTTAGCAAACCTTAGCAAAAAAAGTCTCTACTTCCCTACTCTGTATATTTCATATAAATGGAATTACAAAACATGTGGTTTCTTGTTACTGGCTTCATATAACATAGCATAACATTTTTAAGATTTCTCCATCCTGTAGCAGTTATCAGCACTCCATCCCTTTTTTGTTGCCAATTAATAATATTCCATATTTAAAAAAATTATCCATCAGTTAATGGATACTTGAGTTATACTTCTTTTTTTAAGCTGTTATTAAAAATGCTTTTATGAAAATTGCGTTATTAGTTGGGTCATATGGTAACTCTATGTTTAACCTTTGAGGAATTGTCAAACTGTTATCCAAAGTGGGTGCACAGGGCCTCTCTGGTGGCCTAGGGGTTAAGTCTCAGTGCTACCACTGCCAAGGTCTGAGTTGGATCCCTGGTCAGGAGCTAATCCACATGGCACAGAAGACCTCTTCTGTCTCACTTGCTGTTCCCCTCAGCAGTCTATTTCAGTATATCTGCCTTTTCTGCTCCCCATTCTTTCTCTGGTAAATTCTCTCACCCCCCCTGCACCTCTGGCCTACACTCAGTTCTATACAAAATAAATAAAAATCTTAAAAAAAAAACCCAAAAAACAAAGTGGGTCTACCATTTTAATTCTCAGCAATAGTGCATGAAAGTCCTAATTTCTTCATATCCTCACCATCATCATCTATATTTTTATTATAGCCATCCTCATGGGTATGAAGTCGTATCTCATTTTGACTGTGATTTGCATTTCCCCAGTGATTAATGATATTGAACATTTTTCATGTGCCTATTGACATATTTTCTTTAGAGACATGTTTATTCAATTTATTTGTCAATTTAAAAAATTGAAATATCGGCCTCCCCCGTGGCGCAGCAGTTGAGCGCTGGGTTGCGAAGCTGCCCGCAGCCTTTGCAGCGCCCGTTCGATCCCCGGCTGCTCCCTGGCCACCAGAGGAGGGTCCCGCATGGCAAGCAGGCCTCTCCTGCCGCCCGCTGCTCCCCTCAGCAGTGTACTTCGGTCCTTCTGTCTGCTCTGCTCCCTGCTCTGGCTCTGGTGAATTCTCTCACCCTCCCGCGCTTCTGACTGTACCCAGTGCTTGTATAAATTAAAATAAATAAATAAATAAATAAAGCACAAATGTTTTAAAAAAATTGAAATATCTTTTTATTACTGACTTGTAAGCATTTTTAAATGTATTCCAGAGTTACACCCTTATAAGAGAAATGATTTGTAAATACTTTCTCCCATTCTGTGGGTTGTCTTTTCACTTTCTTGATCATCTCCTTTGAAGCACAAAAGTTTTAAATTTTAATGTACAATTTATTTTTTCTTTGGTTGCATGTGCTTTTAATTGGTGTCATACCTAAGAAACTATTGCATAATCTAAGGTCATGAAGATTTATGCCGATGTTTTCTTCTAAGAGTTTTCTACTTTTAGTGTTTGGAGTTAGGTCTTTTATTCACTTTGAGTTAATTTTGTAAGTGATATGAAGTAAAGCTCCACATCTATTCTTTTGCATGTGGATATTCAGTCATCCAAATTTTTTTTATTGTGGAGGGCTGTCTTGTGCATTGTAAGATGTTTAGCAGAATTTCTGATCTCTCCCCATTAGATGCCAGTAGCACACCTTTCTAAGTAGTGATAACTCCATGTCTTCAGACATTATCAGATATCTTCTTGGGTGGTTGGGGGTGGGGGGCAAAATTATCCTGGCTGAGAACCATGCTCTAGATAATGGGAATTGTCTTGAAATGAAGTGTGCAGTCTCTGAGTTAAAAGAAAGGAATGGCCTTCCTCTGGACTATTTCTTCCTGCCTGGTGGCTGGAATGGAGATGTAATGTTCATTTTATTCACAAGATAGAAACCACAGATAAGAATGTAAGCACAATTATAGAAAAAAGTCTGGGTCCTAGGGCCTTCCTGTGGCACAAGGGGTTAAGTCTCAGCCCTATTAAACTGTCAGCAGCCACTGCAGCACTAGTTCAATCCCTGCCCAGGGAGCTACCCACATGGACCAGCAGACCTCTCCTGTCTTGCCTGCTGCTCCCCTCAGCAACATATTTCAGTCAATCCACCTGTTCTGCTCCCCATTCTGTCTCTAGTGAATCCTCTCCTCCCCGCCCCCACCACCCCACATCTCTGGCCTACACCCCAGCTCTTGTATGCATAAATAAATAAATCTTAAAAAAAAGTCTGGGTCCTTTATAAATGAGTCATTATACCAACCCCAAATTATTAATCCAGATTCATCCATAAGAGTGAAAAAAATCATCTAGTTTATTGAAGTCACCAGCTAAACTTATATCCTAACAAACATGTATTTTTTTTTAATCAAGGGGATACTTTATACTTTCTGTACCTCAATCTTTGCTTCTACTTATAAATTTTTCATTGCTTGAACAAATCCTTATAACTGTCCCAGAAGAATGAGGATACAGTTAGCAGTCACATTTTGTTATAGCAGTGGTAATATGTTCTACCAGGGATTCCAGGAGGACAAAATATGAGTAAATGTCTGAAGAAAAACAACAGCAAGATCTGTGGTTGCGAATAACAATGAATTCAACTCAACTGACATAAAATCCAGATGTTTAAATAATTTATTTATTTATTATATTTTTTTAAAGATTTATTTATTTATACAAGAACCAGGGAACAGGCCAGATGCGCGGGAGGGTGAGAGGATTCACTGGAGACAGAGAAGGGAACAGAACAGGCAGACTGATGAAATACACTGCTGAGGGGAGCAGCAGGCGAGACAGGAGAGGTCTGCTCGCCATGTGGGTTGCTCTGAGGCTGGTGGGGATTGAACCAGCACTGCAGAGGCTGCAGACAGCTTCACAGCGCCACACTCAACCGACTGTGCCACCAGGGAGGCCCAATGCTTAAATAACTTTAAATATAAGTATAAGCCAGGTTTTAAAGGGTCTATTACATCTTTCAAAGAATGTGATTTTTTTTCTGTATGATGCGGTAAGTCATTGAAGTACTTGATTGGATTTCCGTTTCAAAAAGATAACTCAGAAAATGAAGTAGTGATTCCTAGAGAAGAGAGGGTGGCTCTTGCTCTGCTGTATCTGCTCCCCCCACAGCTTAAAAGCAAGACAAGCAAGACTGTATTGTGGCATATTACCATTGTTTGAGTGCAATGTAAACAGGAAAGAAGGTTGGTAGTAAAATTCCTGAATCTTGTAAATTTTTTTTGAAGATTTATTTATTTATTTTTATACAAAAACTGAGGTACAGGCCAGAGGCCGGGAAGGTAAGAGGATTCACCAGAGACAGAGCCGGGAGAACAGGCAGATGGACTGAAATACACTACTGAGGGGAGAAGCAAATCGAACTCTTGCTGCAGAGGCTGCGGACAGCTTAACAGTGCTGCACTCAACTCGCTACACCACCAGGGAGGCCGAATGTTGTAAATTTTTATGAAAGATAATGGATCAGCTAGGAAGGAGATCCTAAGAAACAATTGGGTGATAATGAATTTATTGCACAAGAAATAATTGGCTGTACCTTTGGGGACAATTATGCTTTGAAAATATTTTTTATGCAAATAATGAAGATTGTTCTAGATGATTTCATAAAAACATGATCAAGTTGTCCTATATTGCAAGTCTCTTGCAGTGTTTGGCAAGTTTGTGAAAAACACAAAAGGCATGCAAGGTGGAGGGCAACATATATACATAATTATTTAAAGAATGGAGAGACTGCTCAAACAGGACCTGTTGGAGTTGAAGAGTATAATGATGTTGAAGAAAATAAAGATGCTGGAGCAGCCTCTGCTTATGCAGTCACCTCAGCCATTACCTTCAGTCTATAGCCAGGTAAGAGATACCAAGCAGTTATACTGGGAGTAAAGGTTCCTCCTGGCACACACATTCTAGCTAATACACCAAGAGAAGTGCCTCACTATGAAACAAAGTCCCACTTCGATCTGTATTTAAAAGGAGGTAAGTGAGTCTCCTGCAAACCAATGATTGATGCACACATTATTTCTGCTCTTACCTATACGTAGATGCTCACTCTGTTCCCTAATATTAGCTTATCAGACTGACATTTCTGTCTTTTATTGTAGATCATATGATTTGCAAATCATTCTTGGAAATAAATAATTTAGAACACCCTGGCACCTCTGAAGTATATTTATGTGATTACTTCAAAACTCAGAAAAACACAAGTTCCCCTGCTCCCCCCTTCCTGCCTCCCCCATTCCCTGTCATGTGTAATTCTGCTGATTGAAACAAGATGAGAATTTTTCACCAGTCTTCTCAGGCAGTTCTGTCTTGAACAAATCTCCTCTGTTCCGAACACTGATGTTTCAGTATTTTGGTTTTAACTGTGCATTGGACACACAAATCTACTTTTGTAAGTTCAGTGACAACAGCACAGGTGTAACAAACCATACAATCCTACCTACTCCACAGACTATTCTGGACATTGATCTGACATTTTCCCAGGGGGCCCTCTCACTTAATACCAGAGGACATTGCCAGAATTCCGCAAATACATGGGCAGTGCTTTGCAATATAAAGGTGAAAACACTGTTGTGTAGAATCTAATGGAAAGTCCTCAATATGCTATTTACTGACTAGGACGAAGCTTTTGTGCAATAGATCCATGCATTTTTGCCTTAAAAAACAAATAGCTCAAAACTTTATCTTCAGCTATCAGCACAAATTTAAGAAAGACTTCAGTTCCACTGAAAATTACAATGAAATCCATGTCTACGTATTAGACTCTTGTTGAGGCATTTATATTCAGCCTCAACCAGTTTTCATTGTCCATTTAGTGTTTCCAATCATCTCTGGTTATATAGAGTTGGTATTAGCAGCATCCTAAAAAGGCACATTGAATCCTGCTTCAAAAATGAAAACACACTTCTGTAAAATTTATTGGTAACAAGCTTTGTATCTTTATTTGCAAAATTGAGGAACTGCTACAAGAATCTGAGATTATATTCAAAATTCAATTTATATTTATGCTTAATACAGCTATATTAAAAGTTTAAATTTTTATTGAAAGAAATATAAAGAGGTAGAATCACTTTTAAAGTTAAAAATAATGTTGACTTCCCAGTTTCTTTCCCTCATCTATTGAAAATTAAGGTGAATTGGTATTTGTTTCATAAACAATTTGAATGTACTGAAAAATGAAAAAACAAGACATTTATGGTATGCTTAGGAACTTGTTGGTTTGAGTTAAACAATAAGCTTAACTCTAGCTCTATGGAGTGGATTTCATAGAATGTGTAACTGTGGATGATGTTGAACATTATAAAAATTTAGGTTCCCAGTTGCTAAGTGTAAAACTTTGGTGGGGAATTGTAGATTTACTGTGTCACCTTCATTTATATATGTAAAAAATAAATGCAAGTGTTCTTTTAACTAGTTTAATTGATCACAGACTCAAATGTCTGTTCTGATTTGCAGGCTAGAATTTCAATTTTTTAAATAATTATGTTTAGTTACATAATTATGCATACCCAGAAAGAACTCACATGATTTCCTCATCACCCAAGAAAGATAAAGAGACTAACAGATTAATTAAAAGTTAACATTTATCTGGCCTCCCTGGTGGTACAGGCAGTTGAGCCCAGTGCTGTGAAGCTGTCTGCAGCCTCTGCAGTGCCAGTTCGATCTCCACTGGACTCAGAGCAACCCACATGGCGAGCAGACCTCTCCTGTCTCGCTTGCTGCTCCCCTCAGCAGTGTATTTCATCAGTCTGCCTGTTCTGTTCCCTGCTCTGTCTCTGGTGAATTCTCTCACCCTCCCGCACATCTGGCCTGTCCCCTGGTTCTTGTGTAAATAAAATAAATCTTTAAAAAAAAAAAGTTAACATTTATCAAGTGCTTTATATGTGTGAGACACTGTCTAAAAAGCTTACATTTGTTTTCCCATTTCACTGCATAACAATTCTACATACTGGGTACTTTTCTTAATCTGACATACTGAAGTTAATTAATTTTGCCATGCCTACATATTTGTTAAGGTCTGGAGCTCAGTTTTAAGTCAAGGCAACCTGACCCAAGAGCCCCATCAAAATTACTTCCTGATACTGTCTCACTCAAACATGTGGTTTGAATGGGTAGAAAAAAAATGGATATATCTATATTTCGTGTTATGGCAACAAAGCTGAGATAGAAATTATAGGAATTATTTACCTAGTGATTCAAGAACAGTTTTCCTGAAATGAGGGGAGAATATGGGCATAATCTGATGCAAGCGTGTATCACCACGCAGAGGATAAAGAATAGGCTGTATTTGGCCTAAAACAACTCTCTCTAGACTGTCCCAAACCTTTTAGCAGCTCCTCATCCCCCTGAGGATCTAGCATTATTGACTTGATCCTTTCACTCTTACCTCTTTTTTGTTTGTTTGTGCTTTTCCTCTTACAATGCATTTCTCAACAAACCAGTAAGGTAAGGAAGGTAGGTATTCTTATTTTATCTATCAGTTGAGTGGTTTGTCTAAGGTCATGCTAGAAGTGCCAGACAAACTAACCCAGGTTACTGTCTCCGATTCTGTGCTCTTTACATTCTGTCACAACAGGCACTACCTTCCTCCTCCCCTGCCCTCACTTGTTGTTAAATTTTTTTTCCATTTTGCTTTTTAGCTTATCTTTTTTCTTTTTCTCCACAGTCTATTGTGCTGAATAATTACAAGGAGCAAGTAACTGGTTTTCTTTAGTATCTTTTTCAAGCTTATCAAGAGAGATATTTTATTTGTGAAACAGTTCCTCGCTAATGAATTGTTATGTTTTAGATGCTTGAAATTTTTTTCTAATGAGTTCTTTGTATTACTAAATAATTGGCATTTAAAAAACATTACCTGGTGGCCCAGCGGTTGAGCTCTGGGTTGCGAAGGTCCCCGTGGCCTCTGCAGCGCCGGTTGGATCCCCGGCTGCTCCCCGGCCACCAGAGGAGGGTCCCACATGGCGCACAGACCTCTCCTGCCGCCCGCTGCTCCCCTCAGCAGTGTACTTCGGTCCTTCTGCCTGCTCTGCTCCCCGCTCTGGCTCTGGTGAATTCTCTCACCCTCCCGTGCTTCACCCAGTGCTTGTATAAATAAATAAACAAACAAATAAATAAATAAAAATACATGCCTCTTAAAAAAAAAATAAAAAAATAAAAAACATTACCTGGGATCCACTTGGTTTTCATTTTGACAGAGCAAAAAAGAGAGAAATTTGTCTAAAGTATTTTCCCTGCCCCTTTCTATTCTTCCCAACCTTTAGAACACAGTAGTATAAACTGCAGCTTTCTATCAACTGAGTTACATTACAATTCAGAATATATTTATTCAGAGTAAAAGTATATTCACTATTTAAATCTTGGACTTTGAATCTATTTTTTTCTTTTTTTAAATTAATATAATCTTTCCATGTAAAAATATGTTAAGACAAGGCTAACATCCCCTTTCATTACCTTCAACAGTCTGGATCTGTCACCTTCCACCATAGTTAACCACTGATATGATTTTCATTTTCAACTTTCTAAACTTTTTTCTCTGCTTTATGTACATGCATACATACATACATAGATTCTCATGGGAAGAAGTTATTTTGTAGTGTGTTTTAGATTTTACATAAATGAGAATATTCTGAAACTTGCTTTTTTTCATTCAAAATTATATCTGAAGGTTCTTTCCATTTTAACATTATTTGTTTTAACATTATTTGTTTAACATTATTTGTTTTAACATTATTTATTTCATGATATAACTCTGCCAATATTTCTCCACATTTGTTGGCAAGTTTCGGGTTTTTGTGTTTACAAATAATACTGCAATGAATATGTGTCCATGCTTTCTTGAGTACCTACACTGCTCTTTTTTTTTTAATATGGGGAAGTAAAATTGCTGGATCACAGACTGTCTAAGTTTTCTTCTTTCACTTTAAAAATTATATTCATAGAGGTAATGTTGGTTTACAACACTGTATATATTTTAGAGGTAATTCTTCACGCTGCCACAAATGTATGTTATCACACTGCCCACCACCGAAGCACCAAAATCTTCCACCAAAAGCCACTGATATGCTTTGAAATTTAAATGCTTTATTGGCAAATTGCCCTCCAAATGACTGCAATTTAAACTATCATCAGTGTGTGAAATGATCTCTTTTTACAACCCTTAACTACTTTTGATATATTTCAATTTTACAATTCTACAGAGTGAAGATTCTATCTTATTGTTATAATTTGCATTTTTCTGTTTTCTAATGGAGTTCAGTGTCTTCTTGCATCATTATGGCTATTTTTATTTCTTTATCTGTATCTCACTTACGCTTTTTCTGTACAGATGGTCTCTTTCTCACAACTAATATTTTGGTGAAAAGGGGCTTTATATGTCAATAAATTCAACATATGATTTTAGATTTTTTTTAAAAGACTTATTTATTTATTTATTTATACAAGCACTGGGTTCAGTCAGAAGTGCAGGAGGGTGAGAGAGAATTCACCAGAGCCAGAGCGTGGAGCAGAACAGGCAGACTGACAAAGTACACTGCTGAGGGGAGCAGCGGGCGCAGCAGGAGAGGTCTGCACACCATGTGGGACCCTCGCCCTGCGTCCGGGGATCAAACCGGTGCTGCAGAGGCTGTGGGCAGCTTCTTAACCCAGCCTCAACCGCTGCGCCACCGGGGAGGTCCTAGATTTTTTTAATTGAGATAAAATTCACACAACAGAAAGCTCATCATTCTAACCATTTTAAAGTATACTATTTGTAGTGATATGAGTATATTCACAATGTTGTGCAACCACACCTTATCTCATTCCAGAACAAGAATGAAAAAGAAACCCTGTACCATTGGACATTCACTTCATATCCACCTATGTTACCCACCTCCCCCACCACACACACACATACATACACCAAACCCAATCGCTAATCAACTTTATGGCTCTATGAATTTACCTATTCAGGACATTTCACACAAATGGAATCATATAATAAAAGCTATATTAGGAACAGGATTGGGGGAAGACAAACAGTATTGGACATGTAAACCTAACATACTCCAACTAGAGTTCCCAGGAGTTGGAAAAGCTATTGACCTGAAAGTGGGATAGAATTCAGAGTTAGAGATAAGAATTGTGGACATCATTAACATACAGATGTCATTTAAAGTTATGAGATTGGCTGAGATAATCTAGCAAGGGAAGATAGATAAAGGCTGGACATTACAAAAGAATGAAAGTAGACTATTACCTCACACCATACACAAAGATCAACTCAAAATGGATAAAAGACCTGAATGTAAGACCTGAAACCATACAATATATAGATGAAAACATAGGCAAAACATTCCATGATATACATCAGAAACATCTTAAAGACTCATTCCCTGAAGCAAAGAAAATGAAGAAAAAGATAAACAGTTGGGACTACATCAAACTAAAAAGTTTCTGTACAGCAAAAGAGACAATAACCAAGATGAAGAGACACCCCACTGATTGGGAGAAAATATTTGCACTCCACAAAACTGATAAGGGACTGTTATCAAAGACCTGCAAAGAGCTTACACAACTCACCCAAGCAAAATAAAAAATCCAGTCAAAAAGTGAGCAAAAGAGCTAAAAAAGACACTTCTCCAAAGAGGAAATGCAGATGGCCAACATGCACTGAAAAAATGCTCAACATCACTATAATCAGGGAATGCAAATCAAAATCACAATGAGATTATCACCTCACAATGTTAAGAATGGCCCACATTTAAAAAACCTAACAACCACAAATGCTGACAAGGATGTGAAGAAAAAGGAACCCTTTTACATTGCTGGTGGATATGCAAACTGTTCCAACCATTATGGAAAGCTGTGTGGAAGACCCTCAAACTACTAAAAATGGACCTTCCATATGACCCAGCAATTCCACCCCTAAAAATCTACCAAATGGACATAAAAACATTAATTCAAAAGGAAATCTACACTCCTATGTTTATTGCAGCACTATTTGCAATAGCTAAAATATGGAAACAACCTAAATGCCCAAAACAAATGACTGGATCAAGAAGATGAGGTATACATAAAAATGGAATACTACTCAGCAATCAAAAAAGATAAACTTATGCCATTTGCAGCAACATGGATGGAGCTAGAAGGGATTATATTCAATAAAATAAGTCCAAAGGAAAAAGAAAAATATTGGATGGTTTCACTTATAGGAGGAACATAAAGAAACCAAAGCATAAGAAAAAAAAAAGACAAAACTAGCAGGTAAACTACAAATTGGAGACATTCAGCAGGGGAGGGGAAAAGAGAAGATTAAAATAGGAAGGAAGAGCGTAAGAGTCTATGGTGATGGTTCATGGGTGTTTTAGTGGTGATAATTTTTTTTAAAGATTTATTTATTTATTTATATATTTATTTATTTATTTATACAAGAACTAGGGTACAGGCCAGATGCACGGGAGGGTGAGGGGATTCACCAGAGACAGAGTGGGGAACAGAACAGGCAGAATGACGAAATACACTACTGAGGGGAGCAGTGGGTGAGACATGAGAGGTCTTCCGCACCATATGGTATCCTCGCCCGCCTATTAGGATTGAACCGGCGCTGCAGAGGCTGCGGACAGCTTCACAGCGTGGTGCTCAACCACCTGCACCACCAGGGAGGCTCTTAGTGGTGATAATTTTATTGGGACAACACCTGATAGGGGAAAGAAAGCATTGTAGAAAAATGCACAACAATGTAAAAATATTTAAATAAAAATGAAATAACAAAGGCTGACCATTAGTTCTTGGTGGACTCCAACAAATGTTGAGAAAGAGGAATCGACAATGGAGCCTCTTCTATGAAATAGAAGAAAAATGCAATGGATGTGACATCCTGGAAACCAAGTGAAAAAATATTTCAAGAAAGAAGAAATGGTCAGCTGTGTCAAACACTGCTGAGAGGTTAATGAGGTGAAATCGAAAAATAGCCATTAGATTTGGGAATGTGAGAGTTGATAAATGACAGAGTAGTTAGGATAAATCCTAATTGGAGTGGATTTAGGAGGGAATAGAAGGTTAGGAATAAAATAGAGACAATAGACAATTTTTTTGAGAAGTTTTGCAGTAAAGTGGAACTGAGAAATAAAGCAGTATTTGCAAGGGGATAGTGTGGTCAAGAAACATTTTTTGAAAGATAACACATACTGGGCTTCCCTGGTGGCACAGGGGTTACAGACAGCGCTATCAAGCTATCCACAGACACTGTAGCACGAGTTCGATCCCCAGCCTGCTAGGGAGTAATCCACATGGCACAGCAGACCTCTCCTGCCTCGCCCGCTGCTCCCCACAGCAGTATATTTCAGTGCATCTGCTTGGTCTGCTCCCTCTCTCTGGCGAATCCTCTCACATCCCCGCACCTCTGGCTTACACCCCAGTTCATGTATGCATAAATAAATCTTTAAAAAAAAAGACATACTGTTACATGGGTCTGAGCCTCTTCTAGTGATCTTACACAACATCATATCTTTTTGCAACCTCCTTAATCCACTCTGTCTTTGTCATAAGCACAATGTTCTACTCTTTCAACCTGTCCTTCGAACCTTTGTCCATTTATATGTATCGGATTATGTACATCAAGTTGGGCTGATGTACATTCAAGTTGTGTAGAATTGGTCAAATTCCAACCACTGTTAGGATATTTTCTGTGTTTTCTCCTTTATGCAGATTTTACCACTAAATATTTTTTGGTTAAATCTGCCACTTGATCCCTCTTCCTCCTCCTCACCTACAGAATGTCTCTGGTCTATGGTTGAATCAGAACAGGGGTGGAAATGTTAGGGGGAAAAGGATGTCCTAAAGCTAATTCTATACAGGCTTTGTGGACTCCACCCCCACCCCAGGCCAAAGCCAAAGACACTGGGAACTCCAAATCCCATCACCACCAAAGGGAAGGTGGCTGGGACCTGAGGGTGGGGTTAAGCAGCCAGGTTGGTATAAAGCCAGACACATGGGCTTTGGAGGGGTCCCCCATTTTGGCTCTCCGCCATCTCACAGCGTCCGGGCAGCTCTGAGAGTGACTTTGGGTTTCCAGGTCGGCGGATCAGGTAGGACACATTAAAGACTTTATTTCCCTATTTTCTCCCTGAGTTGTACATTTTCCTTATTTCCTTTTCCCTTGTAAATAAACCTTTTATGAACCTTTTGTGTGTGTCTGTAGTGGAGTATTAATAAGTCCCTTTTAAGCGCGCGGGTGAGGACCCACAGCCAGGAACCCATTCAATATCAGGGCTGCTCTATAACAGAAAGACCACAAGGGACTATGATGATGGTGCATGGGTGAATTGATGGTGGGAATTTCACAGGAAATCATACATTGTACAAAAATGAAGGATGATATAATAAATAAATAAATATATTAAAAAATTTAAAAGGAGAAAAAAAAGAAACTGCTTTGAGGATAAGAGTGACTTGTATTCTAAACCATCTGTTATTTTGTTAAAAAAAAAGTAAAAATAAATCTGCCACTTGAACTATGAATATGTAAAAATAGGCATAGTAGTGTCTTTAAAGAAATAGTCATTTTTGAGGACCCAAATATTTGTGAAACCACAAAATTACAAAAAACTTTAAGATAGAGTTCTTCGAGTGCTTTACAAAACAAGTGGTGAATATTAAGGGTGAAAAAAAATAATCATAAGTCCTCCCTGGTGGTGTAGGTGTTAATGTCTCAGTGCTATAAAGCTATTCCCAGCCACTGAGGTGTGAGTTCCATCCCCAGACAGGAAGCTAACCCACATAGCACAGAAGAATTCTCTGTCTCCTCCAATGCTCCCCTCAAGCAGTGTATTTCAATAGATTTACCTGGTCTGCTTCTCACTCTGTCTCTAGTGAATCCTCTCACCCACAACACCTCTGTCCTACACCCCAGTTCTTGCTTGTATAAATAAATAAAAACAAATCTTTTTTAAAAAATCATGAACAATGTGTAACTGTTACCTAAAGTGATGCAAGAGAAAGTTTGACCTTTATCTCCTCTGCCCATCCACTGTGAAGTTACTCAACTTTTCTGAATATCTCATCTGTTAAGTAGCGATAATGGCACTACTACAATGAGCTATTGTGTGGTTTGAATAAAACAGATTATATTGCTATACAGTACTTAGAACACAGTAGACAATATAATAGTAGAAGACAATGTAATAGTAGGTTTTCCTATTCTATGCTCCTGTGGGAATCCAAGGTTTAGTTAAATATGGGCAACTTGAAAAAAATTTGACTTGGGGACCTGGTTTTAATCTTACATTCTCAGCAGAAGTATCAGGCTTACCAAGCTCAATACTAAGATACAAGCAACTTAGTGATTTATTTATTTTTTTATTTAAAAAAAAAAGTCCTTTTTACTCTTTTTTTTTTTTTTTAAAGATTTCTTTATTTATTTTTTACAAGCACTGGATACAGTCAGAAGCACGGGAGGGTGAGAGAATTCACCAGAGCCTGCAGGTGAATTCTGCAGGGAGCAGAACAGGCAGAAGGACCGAAGTACACTGGCAGCAGGCGGCAGGAGAGGTCTGTGCACCATGTGGGACCCTCCTCCGGTGGTCAGGGAGCAGCCGGGGATAGAACCGGCACTGCAGGGGCTGTGGGCAGCTTCGCAACCCAGTGCTCAACCGCTGCGCCACCGGGAGGCCCCAACTTAGTGATTTAAAGAGACCCCTCAGATTTAGTGAAACAATTTTAGAGCCTGGTCTCTAGCAATATAAAGTACAAACTCCTTCCTCCCAAGGTGCAATTAGCCAATTTCTAAAGTTCTTTTAAAAAAAGTGAGATTTTTTTTTCAAAAGCAGAGTTGGAAACAGGTGAGAAAGGCACCATTTCAGAGAAAGCATTTCAGATATATGATAGTAATTAGACAATGATCTAAATGGTGGCACAAGGGGTTAAGAGAACACTACGAAAGTACTAGCCACAGCCACTGCAGCACAAATTCAATCCCTGGCCAGGGAGCTAACCTACATGATGCAATAGACCTCTTTGTCTTGCCCGCTGCTCCCCTCAGTATTGTATTTCATAGATCCGCCTGTTTTGCTCCCCACTTTGTTTCTGGTGAATCCTTTTACCCCGCCTCCCACCTCTGCCTACACCCAGTTCTTGCATGCATAAATAAAAAAATAAATCTTTTTTTTAAAAAAAGGAATTGCAAAGTCTTTTCCATTCTCTGACTCTTGTCTGTTAACTCATCATCTGTTCAAGCTTAAAAAGAAAAGAAACCAAAATAAAAAGCAAAACAATTTCCTGTTGAACTTGGTGCTAAGCCAGAGGTGTCCACATAACAATTTGTCCTGTTTGCTTCTTTCTTTCTTTCCTGCCTGCACAAAGGAAACTCAAAGGACCAAATAAATGGTTATATTTCTATTGTTAGGAAGACTCCCTCCTAATAAATGACAAGACACCTCTAGAGCTCTAGAGCTCTCTCACTATTTAGTAAACCCCTTTTACCTGCTCTGTTCTGTTGGGTTTTTTTTTTTTTTTTAAGATTTATTTATTTATGCATACAAGAACTCGGATACAGGCCAGAGGTGCAGGGGGTGAGAGGATTCACCAGAGATAGAGTGGGGAACAGAACAGGCAGACTGACTGAAATACACTGCTGAGGGGAGCAGCGGGTGAGACAGGAGAGGTCTGCTGCGCCATGAAATTAGCTAGAGCAGCTCCCTGGTCGGCTAGGGATTGAACTTGTGCTGCAGAGGCTGCAGATAGCTTCACAGTGCTGTGCTTAACCCGTGCACCAGCAGGGAGGCCCTACCTGCTCTGTTCTCATCTTTGGATACTTCCTCTTCCTCCAGGGCATCATGTGGCAAATACACACTGTTACTCTGTAGAATCGGAAACCCCATGGGGAACTTGGTTCTGCTTACAGAAGAACAGGGAGGGGCCCCAGGCCAATCTGAAGACATTGTGTTTTTCCCTGTGTGCCCCACCAAGCTCCTTGTGGAGGTTGCGACTTACTTTGCATGATAATGACGATCAGAGAGAGCCATTGAGATATTTGCCATTATTCCTGCCCCATCCAAGATCCATGCTGATGAATAACTAACCCTCCTTTGTAGCAAGTGACCTCCTAATACCTTTTCTCCATGGCCTCAGCTAATTGAAGTCAGGTAAGCCCCCTGACTGAAGAACAACCACTACATAGGCTGACCCATATCCTGGATATTGGGATAACATGAAAGTCTGCGGTAGGAGTTTGCTGAATGGAGGCTGAATCTTAAAAAATAAGTAGATGCAGGGAAATTTTTAGTTTATGTGTTTCTAGCACTTTCTGTCATTCACGATGGAAAAACAACTTTCTTTGGGAGTGGACCATCCTTTTTTCTGGAAAGTATTAATTTTGCATAACTTTTTAGTTAGAAGGTTATAAGTCAAGTATCTATCAACTTGCTTTGGGAATTCAATGAAAATATAGGGGATTGCAGAACACTGAAAAATTCGGCAAATTAAAGGTAAGAGCTCAATGTTCTGAATTCTGAGAGGCTCACAACATGTCGCCCCCCAAATATGCTCCTTTGGCATACTGATTATTTTGAGCTAAAGGCACTTGAGAAACAGCAAATTCAGCAACCTCTGACTTCCCTTTTCTACCTATAGGCCTGAGACAGGGCAAGCTAGGGTTATTAGGCAGTTTTAGGGACAGTGCAGGAGGGGACCTCTGAAGAATTTAGGGAGGCTTCAGAGATAAGGACAACCAAAGAAATATAACCAATTCCATTAGGAAAACAAACACCCCAGGACCACGAATAATATTAATACTGTTAATGCTAGTCCTGGTTTCCTTCAGGTGGTAAAGGGAGGCGGAGATTGGAGAAATGGAGAGTGGTTTAATTTATGGACACATTAGAAGGGCAGCTGTTTAACTTCAATGCAGGGATGCCCATCCAGAAGACTGGGCCATAAATTTAAAGATGCAACTAATGGGGAAAGAGAAAGCTGTTAGATAAGGAATGTGAAGATCCCCACTCAGTTGCAAATTAAGTGAGACAGCCGAGAACTAACCAATCACAGAGAGACTGGTGGAACTTTAGAATAATGAGGGAAAAAGGTATATATTCCCTGAGACACGACTCCACTTTGGCTTCCTTGCCCCTCCCAGGCCTGGTTCCCTGGCCTGGGAGTCCCACTTTATTTCTGCTCTTTTCCTCCTCAATAAACTTTTTCTTCTAAACAAACCTGACCTGCCTCTTCTTGCTTGCTTGCCTGAGCGTCTGCGAAGTCCCTGCTGCGTCTTCGTGAGACACCAACCCGTGGGGGTCTAGTGGCCGGGGCTCAGTGCTGCCCTGCAGCCTGGGATCCGTTCCTGGCTGAGAGACTAGGCCTGACAATTCCGGTATCATTTTGGGGGCTCGTCCGGGATCTCACAAGATTTTGGGTAAGTCAGCCAAGAGGCACAAATTGTTTCTATCTTCAGCTTATCCTAAACTTCTCTTGCTAAACATTTTCTTCCTCTCGGAGCCATCAAAGAGGCCATAAAAAGGACACAGGACAGTCAGTAAATGCCAAAGGGCGACTGCCTTAAAATCTCCTGTGAAAGGATAAACTGGTGACCAGACCAGGTAAGGGGACTAGCCCATCTGCCAGTCAAAGAATAAAAATCTGGTTGTCGTCGTATGAGGGACTCCGGTCTCTGAAGAGCTAGGCACATACGTCATGTAGAGGCCGTCCAGGAGCTGCATATAAGGGGCTGATCTCCCAGCAGCTCGGGCCATCCTCCCTTGCCTTCAGCAGAGGGGGAGTTGCCGAGATCCAGTGGAGGATGAATGGTCCCAACGTGATAGTTGGGAAAGTCATTCCTCACTAAGCACCACATAGGATCCGACACATAACCCTACCCTGGCCTCAGATCCCTGCTAGGATTATTTGAATGGCTCCTCTTATCTTTCTTTGCTCTCTCTCTCCCTTTCCATTCTTCCTTCTCTTGCAATGCAACTGATTTACTTCTCTATTACCTGTGGGCTTCAGACAGGCAGTAGACATTTCACAAACCTTTTCTCTGTCCTTTATTTGATTACAAGAAAATTAATGGGCACCTGTCAGCCCGGTAAATGTGACTAGTGTGAGGCCGCCATTCTTAAAGTCTCGGGTGACAGGTTTCTCAGCTGGCAAGGCTTCCTGATCCCCCACTTGCTGAGTGGGAATGTCGGGACTCTCTTGTCACTGATTCCTACTTTCCTCTATCATCCGTGGACTCCGAGGGTGCTCAGAACGACCAAGCTGTGACCCTTGGAACCCTGGACATCCAGGAGATCCGATGGCTCAGACAAAGCGTTCTGCTAGGTCGGCACCTAGGCGAGAGTGACGGAGGCCAAACAGTAAAAAAAAAAAAAAAGAAAAAGAAAAGGGACTTTCACCTTCTTGATCCCTCCCTAGAGGATGGACTTCGTTCAGCTTCTATCAAGACAACTTATAAACATAAGGTACAAAATGGTCTTATAAAAATCTTGGGGCACCTCTGGGAGCCTTTTCCCTGGTGTCAGTTTTAATCCTGCTAGTTGGCACAGGCAGGAGAGGCTGAGTTTCATATTATGACAGGAATGTATGTACAGGTTTGCCTCAAATCCTAGGTCCAGCTAATTAATTATACCTTTGGTATTATAAATTTGTCTCATGGCAGTTTTTCAAAAGGGAGTTCAAGACAAGTAAATATCAGGTTCTGGGCTACTGCCGCTTCAAGGGCTATGACTTAAAAAAGGGAATCAGTTTTGCTGTCTGACAAATGGGCATCATTAGAAATTAGGTTGCAGGACTCGGTCTGTGGCTTGTGTTAAGTCTCTACTGTTCAGGTGTTTTCAGGGTCTCTCTCATCAGATGAGGAGAATGGCTTAAGCTCGCTAGAAGCTTGGAATAGGTGCCCTTTGTACAAGGACTGGATTGGGGACGCCGGTAGGATCCCACAAAGTCCGGTACCCCACGCCTGTCTGTTCGGTGGGAGACAGACAGTGCCAAGATCAAATTGGTCACGCTGGTAAGGGAGTGATTAAGTCCAGTAGACCCTATGCGAGGAAACTGTTGATCACTCACAGTTAGAGCTCCAAGTTTAAATGGAGGGACGCCTCCGGTAAAGGACAAGGGAGAAGTATATAGGTTTCCTCCGCCTTTGGGGAAAGAAGCAGATGTTGGATTCCTGCTTTCATTCCTTTTTTGCAGATGGGAGCCTCCTCGTCAGCCTTGCAAAGGAGGCACGCATCTCTCCTGCATCTTAAAATTGAGACCAATTTTCAGGAATAATTGTCTCCTATCTCACCTGTTGCTTCTCTTAGTCACTGAGACCCAAGTCTCGACATCTCTCCTGGCATCCTAGAGTTAAGAGCCAGTCGAAAAACCATGATATATGGTCCTGGTCGGATGGGACGACCTCTGACTTAATTGCAGGAATGTCCCTGCTTTGTCTCTGCACTGCTATTGTGGGTACCTTTCTTTTATTGCTACAGAGACCATAAAATACTCTATCTCAATTCCATGGGACATGCCCTTAAGCCACATTTTTAAATTAAAAAAAAACTAGCCCAATTTGGCCATAAATGGCATCTTCTCCAGCTAACCCTCCTTGGTCACAGTCAAGACAAAAAGACAAAATGCTGGGGACTAATAAGTAAAGGGGTCCACTACAGCTGGCTGGTAAAAAAGACTGCCTCTGCTCTCAATAAGCAGCTGCCTGGATTATTTTTTTTCCAGTATTGAGATTATTGGTATGTCTCTGCTGCCTTCCAGTTGTGGGGGAACTAGACTCTCCCTTTGTCCACCTGGAAAAACTGTTTTGATTTATGCTAGGGAAAAAGTTCTATTTCCCTGTGTTTTTCTGATTTTAAAGTCTAAAATGTTAAAGGTAAAAACTGCTGAGTTACTTTGGACTTGCTAACGAACTATAAAAGGTGATTTTTGGTTAAGTGACAACTTCTAAACTGCTTATTGGACCTGTAAAAGTTTAGTTTCTTATTAAGACTAATTAATTTCTAATAAGAGTTTAAAAACAGGCAAACTGTAAAGGAAAATCTTATTCTTCCTCTTCTCCTGTCCTCTCCATACATGGTTCTGAAAAAAAAAAAAAAAATGTCTTTCGTCTTAAAAATGTGCTTGGTCTCAGTGTAACAAAACTAAAACAATGTAAAGCCAATTAATAATACTTAAAAATACAAACTTAAAATGTTTTTCTTGTCTAGGAAAGTTAGTACAAACTGCTTAACTTTAAAATTGTTGTGGTTTTGGTTGGACCCTCGGTTTTAAGTAAGGGTTAAAATTGGGTACTTGTTCTATGTAAAATTCTAACTTCTATGTCATTAAAAACCTGCTTGACATAAAAAGGATATTAAAAACTTGGTTAAATAAATGTGTCAAACAAAAAAATTGTTACTAAAGAAGGGGAGTTTACTAAACTGTAGTTTCTCAGTGTCTTTGCAAATATTGGTAAAAATAACTGTTTCTTAAAATTAATACACATGGCCAAAAATTTTAAATGGAAATCAAGAGATCTCTTTGTTCTTGCTTTTTGCCTCCGGAGGATTAATTTTAAATGGCGCCTATATATAAAAAAAATCCTAAATTTTGAGATCGCGATCTAAAATTGTGGTAAAGAAAAAAAACTAATTCAAAATTTAATGGTTTAAAAAGCATACATGCCTTAAGGTTTTAATTTCGGGTATTAATACTTCATGTTGTTTAAATGTGTTTACTCATGCTCTACAAAAGAAATAATAATTAACCTGGCCTATGCAAACAAACAAAACTTACTTTTAGGCTTCTATCTCTTGATAATATCTTGTTCCAGGAAGACTAATTTACTTGTCTTTTCCCCTTGGAAAAACAATATATTCTCCCAGTAAATGACTATATTTCTTTACAGAATTCAAGGTAACATCTAAAGCCATATGGACAAGTTACTAAAAAATGTTTATGGTATTAAGTGTCTAATTTTTTCTTGCTTTTGTCAATCTATCTAGTGCTTGCCTAAAAAAACTTGGTATATAAAATTGTTACAGTGGCAACTCTGCAGTTGACTTAAAATTCCAGTTCTAAGAAAAAAAAAACTAAAGCTAAACTAAGGTTTTTGCTAAGTTGGGTAATAAAATTTGTTAACCATTCTCTAAAATTTCAGGATTACATTTTGCTCCTTATTGTAAGGAAACTAAAGTTTAATGTCATCTCAACAACAACAACAACAAAAAAAATTTTGAAAAATATGTCTATAAGTTGTGTAGTCTAAAGAGATCATAGTGTAACGGCTATTGTGGTGTCTTGCAATGCAGAGATTGGAAACTAAGGTGTGATAATTCTGTATACAAGTAAAGTACGGTGTGCTTGTGTTTTAAAAGAAAGAAAAAAAAAAGGCAAAGAAAAGTGTTAAAGGTCTGAGTGAGGGATTTTTGACAGAAAACTTTTGTGTTCTCAAGTGACTTGCCATAAAATATTTTGGTTAACTTAAATGTCAGTTGTGCACTTGTGTGACACCAGGCTTTAATTATTTTGATATATAAAATTGTTTCTTGTTGTGAAAACAAACTGAGTCAATTTGGGTATATTAATACCTCATAGACAGTATTCTCATAAAATTGTTTCACCTTTTCAACATAAATGTACACAAATAAGATTATTCTGAAATACATAAGACTTCTTAAAACCTAATAAGCCAGTCATTTCAGGCTAAATTTACTGAGGCTATAAAAAGGTATACTAATCTAGACCCTAAAAAAAACAAATAATTTAAGGGTCTCAGTCTCCTTCATTAGTCAGCCTTGCTCTAACATCAGGTACAAACTCCAGAGACTAAATCAAGGGCCTAAAATCCTTTTAACAC
The DNA here is from genome assembly GCF_014898055.3 of Talpa occidentalis. Classification (NCBI taxonomy): domain Eukaryota; kingdom Metazoa; phylum Chordata; class Mammalia; order Eulipotyphla; family Talpidae; genus Talpa; species Talpa occidentalis. The sequence continues at coordinate 29,369,851 of NW_023603184.1, forward strand.
TTTTAAACACAGCCTTCAAGGCCTATAGTAATATGGAGGGGACTAACTAAACTAAAAAGAAAGGGAAAAAGGCAAGAAAAGAGCCAGTAAATGGCAGTTGCCATTGTTAGTACCCTGCCACCTCAGACTCACCCAAGGCCCCATGCGCCCTAGGGCATTTGGGACCTCAACCTCTTAATGGGCTGCCAGCTTGCTTCCACTGCCTGCAACCAGGACACCTCAGCTGCAAGAAGCTGTCCCCAGGGCCTTGCCTTCATTGCCATCACACAGGGCACAAAAAAAAAAGGGACTGTCCCACTCTCCAGAGAGGGAGGGGCCAGCCCAAACCACAGGCCAGGATGGGAAGACAGGCTTGACGGTCAGCTGCCTCTGACTATAAAGAACCGGGTGCAGGAGAAGATCTCTGAAGAAGCCCAGAGGTGAGAGAGACTCCCCTGTTTACTGTTTACATGGACAAGCCTCGGGTGACCCTAAAAGTGGCAGACATAAAAATCACCTTTTTGGTAAATAAGGGCCACTTACTCTGCCTTACTCCAATTCTTTGGACTGACCTACTGGTCAATTGTCCCCCTCACTAGTACAATTGGCCAGCCTGAGCCAGGATACTTTACAACACTCCTACCTTGCTGGCCACAAGGCTACTTGTTTATACATTTTTAGTTTTGTTTTCCTAACTATTAAAATGGAAAAAATTGTAACTAAATTCCAAACTAGCAGCCTCCACAGCCACTATTGGCTCTCCTAGCTGCTGCTGTTAGGGGGAAAGAATGTCCCAAAGCAAATTCCATATAGGCTTTGTGGACTCCACCCCCCACCCCAGGTCAAAGCCAAAGACACTGGGAACTCCAAATCCCATCACCACCAAAGGGAAGGTGGCTGGGACCTGAGGGTGGGGTTAAGCAACCAGGTGAATACAAAAGGCAGACACGTGGGCTTTGGGGGTCTCTCCATTTTTTGGGCTCTGGGCCAGCTCACAGCGTCCGGCCAGCTCTGAGAGTGACTTTGGGTTTCCAGGTCGTCGGATCGGGTAGGACGCATTAAAGACTTTATTTCCCTATTTTCTCCCTGAGTTGCACATTTTCCTTATTTCCTTTTCTCTTGTAAATAAACCTTTTATTAACCCTTTTGCGTGTGTCTGTAGTAGAGTATTCATAAGTCCCTTTAAAGCGCGCGGGTGAGGACCCATAGCCAGGAACCCGTTTAATATCGGGGTTGCTCTATAACACTGCTACTAAATATAAAATGGTACTGAAGTCCTAGGTCTCACTAATTCTGTCATTTTGGCTACAACACCTCCAGGTGTTTGGGGTACTAGCCCACCATTACTCCTTAAAATCCCTAGTCTTAGTGGTAATATAAAATCGCAGAACCCTAGACCTGCTGATGGCTAAAGTTAAAGGAGTTTGTGCCCTCTTAAATAAAACATGTTGCTTTTAAATAAATACTTCTCATGAGGTAAAAGAAAATTTAAAAATACTGAAAAAAAATATACGAATTGTGGATGATCTCAAAAAACAAACAGGGCAAGGGCTTAGCTGAACACAAGCAATCTTTGCTTCTATAAAAGGACAACTTCTGTCCTGGCTACTCCCTTTTCTCGTTCCCTTACTAATTCTCTTTATTGTTCTTTTGTTTGGGCCCTGCATCCTTAATACTCTCCTCGGAATCATCTCCGCTCGCCTGGAGGCCATCAAGCTCCAAATGGTCCTGCAAATAAAACCCAAAATGACGTCTCCACGTCCATCTTCCGGGGTCCCTTAAATCGTCATCCTACTGTGGAACCCTAACTGTCTCCCCACGTCGCCCACTCTCAGCAGGAAGCAGTCATTGATCAGACCTACGTCCCTTTTCCCTAACTGCAGTTAGGGCTCCATTTGTAAAAGGGGGGAATGAGACAGGGCAAGTTAGGGTTATTAGGCAGTTTTAGGGACAGTGCAGGAGGGGACCTCTGAAGAATTTAGGGAGGCTTCAGAGATAAGGACAACCAAAGAAATATAACCAATTCCATTAGGAAAACAAACACCCCAGGACCACGAATAATATTAATACTGTTAATGCTAGTCCTGGTTTCCTTCAGGTGGTAAAGGGAGGCGGAGATTGGAGAAATGGAGAGTGGTTTAATTTATGGACACATTAGAAGGGCAGCTGTTTAACTTCAATGCAGGGATGCCCATCCAGAAGACTGGGCCATAAATTTAAAGATGCAACTAATGGGGAAAGAGAAAGCTGTTAGATAAGGAATGTGAAGATCCCCACTCAGTTGCAAATTAAGTGAGACAGCCGAGAACTAACCAATCACAGAGAGACTGGTGGAACTTTAGAATAATGAGGGAAAAAGGTATATATTCCCTGAGACACGACTCCACTTTGGCTTCCTTGCCCCTCCCAGGCCTGGTTCCCTGGCCTGGGAGTCCCACTTTATTTCTGCTCTTTTCCTCCTCAATAAACTTTTTCTTCTAAACAAACCTGACCTGCCTCTTCTTGCTTGCTTGCCTGAGCGTCTGCGAAGTCCCTGCTGCGTCTTCGTGAGACACCAACCCGTGGGGGTCTAGTGGCCGGGGCTCAGTGCTGCCCTGCAGCCTGGGATCCGTTCCTGGCTGAGAGACTAGGCCTGACAATGCCGGTATCAGGCCCATCGTAAAATTCCCCTTGTACCAGGAAAAAAAGAATGTCCTTACCTCCTGAGACTGGGACATATTTATTTCTAAGTATTGAATATTTTTTGGTGCTATTGTAAATGGAATTGTTTTCTTAATTTTATTTTGACTGTCTTGTCTTTCTTCTCATCTTAGTGGAAAGCTTTAAATCTTTTACCATTAAGCATGATGTTAACTATGGGTTTTTTTCACAGATGCTTTTTATCAGATTGTAGAAGTTTCCTTTTATTCTTAGTTTCTTGGATGTTTTTATCAAAAATGTAAGAATAGAGCATAACAGCAGTCATTTTAAAGTACAGCAGCCATTTAAGAGCTTAACTGACAGTGAGGTTGCAATTCCTGGAATCCTAGATTCTAAGAACCGGAGTCTGTAACCATTAGACTACCCTAACAGTCGGATTCCTAGAATCCACATCTGAAGCTGTCAGATTACCTTAAGGGCCCCATTCTGTATGCTTATTTAAAATGCCTAATTATGGTGCTCGGGGGTCCAACCCTGTCTGGGCGCAGCCGCTGCGTCGGTTCCACTCCGGAGGTTCGGACCCTATCTCGAGCTAGCTAATAAAGGCCACCTTTGCTTTTGCATTGAACTTGGGTCTCGGTCGTTCTTGGACTCGGCACCGGTGTGCTTTAACATTTGGGGGCTTGTCCGGGATCGACCTCCCAATTCGTGAGTTGGCCTAAAGTCATTCATGCCGATCTCAGTCGCTGGGACTTGGGAGATCGATGAGTCGGGAGACATCCAGACGACAGGCGCAGTTTTAAGTCTTCAGCCCGTTTCCCTGATGTGGAAGCCGGAGTTTAGGGGAAGCCTACTGCAGGTTCCTCGGATGTGGAAGCCGGTCCTATGTGCACAATGGTAAATTCTTTCAAGGCCTTACGTAGTTGTCCAGCCGGCTTTTGTTGTCTTGTGTCTGTCTTCTGTTTATTGTTGCTTGTGGTGTTCATCTCCCTCTTTCTTGATTTTACAGGACATTGGGATGGAGACAGGGGACAGGGACCCCACAACGGGTGAGCATTGCTGCACAGGGTTTACCCAGGTAATAGTTTGTTCTGGTATTTTTTTTGAGCTGGGTAAGGCCTAGGTGGACGCACTGGATGGCCTCCGGCAGGGGCACAGGAGACGTCCCTGGACCCTCTGACTGGTTATCTGTACCCCCTGTTGGGCAGCAGGTACCCCTTTTGGGGAAAGTTCAAAAAAGCTATTTTTGTTTGGTTCCTGGTGTCTGTTGTCCTTGTTGCGTTTGTGTTCATAATCATGGGTCAGGCAATGTCTACCCCACTGTCTTTGGTCACAGTCAAGGTAAAAAGTGAAATGCTGGGGACTAAAAAGTAAGGGACCCCCTACAGCTGGCTGGTGGGGGAATGCCTCTGGTCTCAGCAAGCAGCTGCCTGGACTTTTTTTCCAGTGTTGGGATCATTGGTCTGTCTCTGCTGCCTTCCAGCTGTGGGGGAATTAAACTCTCCCTTTGTCTATCTTAAAAACTATTTTGGTTCATTCTAGGGAAAAAGTTCTATTTCCCTGTGTTTTTCTGATTTTAAAGTCTAAATTGTTTAAGGTAAAAAAACTGCTGAGTTACTTTGGACTTGCTAACGAGCTATGAAAGGTAATTTTTGATTTGAGTAAAAACTTCTAAATTGCTTATTGGACCTGTAAAAGTTTAGTTTCTTATTAAGACTAATTAATTTCTGATAAGAGTCTGAAAACAGACAAACTGTAAAAAAAAATCTTATTCTAGCGGCTATGGCAGCTGCGGGGGAGGGAGCGGCTGTAGTGGCTGCGGCAGCACCTGACTCCACTTCCAGCCGGATCTTGTCACCAGGCCCGAGTGCATGTACATGGGGGAGGGGGGGGGAAAAATTTGGCTATTCTAGCCCCTTTAAGGGCCATAGGGCTGGCAGGTGAGAATGGCCAACACACCATGCAATATTGGCCCTTTTCTACCTCCTGGCCCTTTTCTACCTCAGACCTATATAATTAAAAAGCATCAAAACCCTCCATTCTCAGAAAATCCTAGAGGTCTTATTAACCTTTTTGAATCTATCTTGTTCACTCACCAACCCACCTGGTATGACTGCCTCCAGCTCATGCAAATCCTGTTTACGACAGAAGAAAAAGACAGGATTTGGGGAGAGGCACGTAAAGAGGTCCCACGTGTGGATGGCCACCCTACCCAGGATCCGACTGCCATAGTCCTGGGGTTCCCCTTCACCGCCCTGATTGGGATTACAACATCCTTGAAGGTAAGGAGCGTCTCCGAGTGTACCGCCAGACTCTTATGGCCGGTCTCCACGCTGCGGTGTGCAAACCCACCAATCTGACTAAGGTAGGAGATGTTCGTCAAGGGCCATCTGAGACTCCAGCCACCTTCCTAGAGAGCATTATGGAGGCTTTTAGGCAGTTCACTCCCCTGGACCCAGAGTCCCTCGAAAGTAAAGCAGCCGTCACAATGGCCTTTGTAAATCAGACAGCTCCGGACATAAAACGAAAGCTACAGTCCTTGGAGCGACTGGGGGAGAGGCCTATCCAGGAGTTACTAAAGGCAGCAAAAAAGGTTTTCAATGCCTTGACTCTATAAACTGTATAATGTTTTGATTGTTTTTAATAGTCTGGACTCTGGTTAAAAATTAGTATAAAAATTTTAGCTTCTTAAGTAAATTTAAAAGTTTCAGTTTTGTAGTTTATGAATCCCTTGCCTTTTTGGTAATGCATTGCTGGATTTTGGCAATTGCCTATTCATTGCTTAGTTGAAAAGAACCAACTATTTTATCCCATGTGCCCCTGGCAAAGAGGTGTTATATGCAAAAGTGTGTATGTGGGAAATAGTAGCATTTTAGACACAGGACAGGTGAACAAGATAAAGTAAAATAATTTATACCAAACACCTGTTTTATAGTTAATGACAGAAATGGTGGAAAACTAATTAGCTTCTTCACAAGAAAGACAGCATGATAACTTTTGTGTTTTCTGTATTTTTCTCTCCAGTATTATATGCAGACACTATATAAGGAAAATGTTATAATGTTTAATTGTTCAAAATTGGGAAAATATTATTCACTGTTCTGGTATTACTTAATATCCAAGTGGTCTCTAATTTCTATTATATAGAGACCGTATAAAACCTATAAAAATGTATAATTACAATATGTATCTTTTAGCCAGCCTTGTTCTGACATCAGGTGCAGGTTCCGGGGACAGGCTAAACAAAAAAAAAGGGAAAAAGTCAAGAAAAAGGCCCAATAAATGGCAGTTGCCATCACAGTACTCTGCTACCTCAGACTCACCCAAGGCCCCATGTGCCCTAGGGCATTCGGGACCTCAACCTCTCAATTGGCTGCCAGCTTTCTTCCACTGCCAGCAACCAGGACACCTCAGCTGCAAGAAGCTGTCCCCAGGGCTATGCCTTCAGTGCCATCACACAGGGCACTGAAAAGAGGGACTGTCCCACTCTCCAGAGAGGAAGGGGGCCAGCCCAAACCATGGGTCAGGAGGGGAGGACAGGGTCAGCTGCCTCTGGTGAAGAACCCAGTGCAGGAGAAGACCTTCTCTGAAGAAGCCCAGAGGTGAGACAGACTCCCCTGTTTACTGTTTATATGGATAAGCCTCGGGTGACCCTAAAAGTGGCAGACAAAAAGATCATCTTTTTGGTAAATAAGGGGCCACTTGCTCTGCCTTACTCCAATTCTTTGGATTGACCTTCTGGTCAATTGTTCCTAGTTCTCACTGATTCTGTCATTTTGACTACAACACCTCCAGGTGTTTGGGGCACTAGCCCAACAGTGGTCCTTAAAATCCCTAGTCTCAGTGGTTATATAAAACCCATCTATGTCAGCAGTACAAAGGCATGTTTTTAATCTATAAAATAAAAAAAAAACTTCGTACTTTTTTGTCATTGGCAAAATTGCATCAAAAATGTTTGTGAAAGTAATTCTTTAAGACTGTTTTAGAAAACATAAAAATATAATTATGAAGGATTTTTGTTTGCATGATCATGGTTGGCCAGGTCTCGTCATGCATTGATGTTGAGCATCAGTTCACAGGAACTGTTCATTGTAAATTTTGGTTGGTACCGGTGAGTCTGTGATTTTGCAACTTGTCTATTCACATTTGAGAAAATTGTAATGTAAAATTTCCATTTCTTTGTAAAAATAGGTGCAATAATAATCAAAGTTTTAATGTCCTGAGTCTTCATCTTGGAGGACTGACCGCCTTACTCTTGAACTTCATCACTCTTGAACTGAAAACTTTTGTTTTTGTTTTTCTCTTGCTTGGGCCTTACATCCTCAATGCCCTCATTGAGATCATTTCTTGCCTGGAGACCATCAAACTATGAAGCCTCCACTGTCCTTTTGAGGTCCCTTAAATCGTCATACTGCAGTGGAGCCCTGTTTCCCCTCATCTCCCACTTTCAGCAGGAAGCAGTTACTGATCAGAACGACGCCCCTTTTCCTGACTGCAGTTAGGGGCTCCATTCGCAGAAGAGGAGGAATGAGACATAGTGCAACTTAGGGTAATTAGGCAGTTTTAGGGACAGTGCAGGAGGGGACCTCTGAAGAGTTTAGGAAGGCTTCAGAGATAAAAACAACTAAAGGAATGTGTTAATGCTGGCCTTGGTTTCCTTCAAGTAATAACGAAGAGTGTTTTAATTAGAACAGCAGACTCATTTATGCAAGGAAAAATGAGAAGGGGTTAGCATTACACTTTTTCGGGGTGGGTGGAGGCGTTCCCCACAAAGTAAAATCTTGCTAGAAAAAATTGTACCTCGATATGGGATTCCACAGGAAATTGGCTCCGATAATGGCCCCTCTTTTAATCATTCGGGGCTCATTAAGGAATCCATGGCCAAAGTAAGAGAGGGCCTGGCAAAGTGGAAAAAAAGAGCGTGAGGCTCGTGAAGGGTGGTTTGAATCCTGGTTCATTACCTCCCCTTGGCTGACAACCCTGTTAACAGCCCTTGCTGGGACCCCTAGTGTTGCTCATGCTAATGCTTACGTTTGGCCCTTGTATATTTAATCGCTCGCTTGCTTTTATTCACAATAGGCTTGAGGTGGTTCAAACTCTGGTACTTAGACAACATTACCAACTGCTGCAAACTCTGTAAGCTCCAAAAGTGTATTCGGGACTTTAAAATGGCGTTTTAGAAAAGGGGCGAATGTAAGAATAGTGCATAACAGCAGCCATTTTAAAGTACAGCAGCCATTTAATAGCTTAACTGACAGAGAGGTTGCAATTCCTGGAATCCTAGATTCTAAGAACCGGCGTCTGTAACCATTAGACTATCCTAACAGTCGGATTCGTAGAATCCACATCTGAAGCTGTCAGATTATCCTAAGGGGCCCATTCTGTATGCCTATTTAAAATGCCTAATTATGGTGCTCGGGGGTCCAACCCTGTCTGGGCGCGGCCGCTGTGTTGGTTCCACTCCGGGGGTTCGGACCCTAGCTTGAGCTATAAAGGCCACTTTTGCTTTTGCATTGAACTTAGTCTCGGTGGTTCTTGGACTCGGCACCGGTGTGCTTTAACAAAAAACATTGAGATAGGGCCTCCCCGGTGGCGCAGCGGTTGAGCGCTGGGTTGCGAAGCTGCCCGCAGCCTCTGCAGCGCCGGTTCGATCCCCGGCTGCTCCCCGGCCACTGGAGGAGGGTCCCACATGGCGCGCAGACCTCTCCTGCCGCCCGCTGCTCCCCTCAGCAGTGTGCTTCGGTCCTTCTGCCTGCTCTGCTCCCCGCTCTGGTTCTGGTGAATTCTCTCACCCTCCCGCGCTTCTGACTGTACCCAGTGCATGTATAAACAAAACAAACAAACAAATAAATAAATAAAACATGCCTCTCTATATATATATATAAAAAAAAAACATTGAGATAAATATGTATTTTAAACTTTGTTTTACTAACATGGTGCATTGAGTAGTTTTGTATGTTAAACTGACTTTGCATTCTTGGGATAAGTTCTACTTGGTCCTGGTGTTTAAGCCTTTTTATATTACTTGGTTTGCAAATACACAAATATGCAGCTAGTATTTTACTGAGAATTTTTGTATGTTCACTAAGGGTATTGACCTGTAGATTTGTTTTTTTCCCTCGTGACATTTTTGGTTTTGATATTAGGGTAATACTGGGCTCATGGAACAAGTTAGAAAACGTTACCTTGTGTTTTTTCAAAGAGTTTAAGAAGACTTTTAGTAACACAATTAAGGCCCAGAAAATGAAAGACTGCTTTATCTTGAATAATTCTATTCTTATTGTGTATAAGAACACAATTTATTACATACAAGCATAGACACTTTTTTTTTTAAAGATTTATTTATTTATTTATACAAGCATTATACAGTCAGAAGCGCGGGAGGGTGAGAGAATTCGCAAGAGCCAGAGTGGGGAGCAGAACAGGCAGAAGGACCGAGGTACACTGCCTAGGGGAGCAGCGGCGGCAGGAGAGGTCTGCGCGCCATGTGGGACCCTCGGCCTATGGCCGGGGATGGAACCGGTGCTGCAGAGGCTGCGGGCAGCTTCGCAGCCCAGCGCTCAACCTCTGTGCCACCAGGGGAGGCCCCCAAGGATAGACTCTTGTGGACGAGACACTAAATAGTTAAAAGACAAAAGTCAAGCCAACAAGTTTTTTCCCAGATAAAGTTTACATTTTGGAGTAATGATTTTTACATTTGTAAAAATGGAATTATTGCATACTCTTTGAAAAACATTCAAGCAGCGTACTAACAAGAAAGTAAAAAAAAAAAAAAAAAAAAAAAGACTAATCAAAATTATATCAACCAGAAAAAAATCATCAGAAATATTTGGTGAATACAATTTCTGGCCGTGCTCTATATCAAAGCTATTAAATTCTATTTTTAAAATATATTCAGTGTTTACCACTAATCCTTTTACTTCACTTTTTTTAAAATTTATTTTATTTATTTATGCATACAAGAGCTGGGGTATAGGCCAGAGGTGTTAGGGATGAGAGGGATCACCAGAGACAGAATGGGGAGCATAACAGGTGGTTGTACTAAGACGCACTGCTGAGGGGAGCTGCAGCTGAGGCAGGAGAGTTTTGCTGTGCCCTGTGGGTCATCTCCCACATGTTAGATTGTACTTGTGCTGCAGATAGCTTCATAGTGCTGAGACAACCCCTTGGGCCACCAGGGAAGCCTCCTACTTTACTCAAATCTCATGGTTATATGGATTTTATTGAAAGTAGTTTAGCTCTAGGACTCCTGAGTACTATAGTTCCTGAGTTCCTTTATGCTTAAGAACGTAAATATGCTTCCTTATATGCAATGTGGCCATGTACTGTTTTTGTCTGACATTTGAACTTTTTTAAGATATTGCTGTTATCTTATGGCACTTAGTATTACTGTGGATGAGTCAGAGAATAATCTGATTTCCCTTTTTTATAGATGACCTTTTTCTGTGTGGGTGTTAGAAGAACATTCTTTAATCCTTATCATTCAGCTTGACATATTTCATCTCAGCCCAATTGTTTCATATCACTTTTTTCTGGAATAAGATGTATCCTTTAATTTGCAGTTTCAGTTTCTTTTAATACTTTTTTCCTGCTCTTTATTTTTTAGGATCACAGAACTTGGCACATTGCCAACCAAACCAAAATCAGTGTTTGATTGGCAAAGATGAAGGGGCAAATAATAGTTCAGTGTATGTGCAAGCTATCTATATACCATTATTTGGTGGGAGAAAACCCATTTTTAACTCGGATGCTAAACAAATCTTTACTTTTATTACAAAAGGGATTGTTAAACTCTTTTTCCTTTGCTATACAAAGGACAAAATAGGACTGAGAGAGAATGTAGAGGTCTCAGACAAATGGAGAAAAATGCTTCAGAATCATGCAATCAGAAAAAGAGAAAGCCAGTTGGGGTTTAACAAGTGAAAAATACTTTTTAGAGTTTTAGAAAAACAAACCTGTGAAAAATAAATTAATTAGAACAGTCCTTAAAGTAAACATTACCAAAAACCTTCTAAAATTATTTTGGATTATCATGGTAGGCCCAAGGTAAGCACAAAGATTCTTATAAGAAAGAGGCAGGAGAGTAAGAAATGTGATAACAGATGCAAAAGTTAAATTGATGTGAGGAAGGGCTATTTGCCAAGGCATATAAGTGACCCCTCAAAACTAGAAAGGCAAGGAAACATTTCCTAGAACCTCCAGAAAGAATGTAGTAACCCTTCTAAAACCCATTTTAGATTTGACCTGCAGAACTATAAAACAGTAAATTTGTGTTGCATAAAGCCAGTAGGTTTGTAGTAATTTGTTTTTTTTTTTTTTAAAGATTTATTTTTATTTATTTATACAAGCACTGGGTACAGTCAGAAGCGCAGGAGGGTGAGAGAATTCACCAGAGCCAGAGCGGGGAGCAGAGCAGACAGAAGGACCGAAGTACACTGCTGAGGGGCAGCGGGCGGCAGGAGAGGTCTGCGCGCCATGTGGCACCCTCCTCCGGTGGCCGGGAGCAGCCGGGGATTGAACCAGTGCTGCAGAGGCTGCAGGTAGCTTCGCAACCCAGCGCTCAACTGCTGCGCCAACGGGGAGGCCCTGTTTTTTTTTTTTTAAAGATTTATTTATTTATTGCGTACGAGAGCTGAGGTACAGGCCAGCGGTTTTGGAGGGTGAGAAGATTCACCAGAGACAGATTGGGGAACAGAACTGGCAGATCTGCTGAAATACACTGCTGAGGGGAGCAGCAGGCAAGGCAGGAGAGGTCTGCTGCTTCATGTGGGTTGCTCCCTGGCAGGCCGGGGATTGAACTCATGCTGCAGAGGCTGCGGATTGGTTCATAGTGCGTTGCTTAACCCCTTGTGCCACCAGGGAGGTCCTGGTGGCAAAAGACCATTCAAGTGCATACTGACCTAGAATAAGAACAGCATGAGTCACAGTCACAATCTACAGGACTTGGACAATTCAAAAACAAGAGGAAACAGAATCATATCCAAACAAGGCAATACCTCACAATGTACTAAGTAAAAAATTTCACCCTTTTGCCAGATTTATAGTGAAATAGAAGTGGAATTTCTATAGGAGTTCAATGTGTATTTGTAACAATTTGATACATGTATTCATTAGAATTCTCCAGAGAAACATAGAAATCAATATGAGATCATAGATATATGTGAGGGGCTATGCCTTATTAGTGCTTAGTTTAAGATAGTTAACCTGGAATCCATGTATCCCTAGAGGGCCCCCATCTTTAGGTGTGGGGAGAGGCTTCATGAACTGTTTCAATTATATACAGCATTTTGAGTGGATGTATGTATATGAATTTTTTTGAGGGGAAGAGATCCATAGCTTTCACATATTCTCAGGATTCTAGAGGGATCTGAGACTAAGAAAGTTCAAGGCCACAATAGATAGACGTCTAAACTGAGTGAGCCATTTTTGACACTTGAAGGCCATCATCCTTATAGACTACTCTGGGAGTTATTCACTATACAAAGTCCTCACTAACTGTATATAGACTAAAATAATAAATTAAAAATTGTTTTCCAACAAGATTTGTCATATCTTATTCTTATATGACATTACAAGGGAGCTTGGGCAGTACCATATTTCAATCCAGAATGAATCTTTCATATGCAAGTTTTTTTATTATTATGTCCTGATGGGTGACCTATTTAGTTACTACATAGCAGTAGCGTGAACAGCAGGGAGGAATCTTCTAAAATCTTAGAAATGAGAAAGAAATTGACCTCTGAACACAAAACTTATTAACTTAGCATATATGAAAAGCCACAAAAATATCTCTGAGGTCCTGAGAAGAACTGTGTAATTTAAATTAATTAATTGGGGAAACTAGTATTTTAAAGTATTTCAGATTATAAAGGGACTGTATAGAGGAATTAAACAAACAACGACACATTCGTCAAAACCTATAGTTTTATTTACAAATAGTAAATTTTCCTGTTTGAGAATTAAAAAAAATATTTACTAGGATGTCCAGGGATTTGATGATGGAATGTTAAATGAATTTAATTGTATTACAAATGTACAATGTAACTTCACTAAAGAAAGTAACTTTGGGGCCTCCCCAGTAGTGCAGCGGTTGAGCACTGGGTTGTGAAACTGCCCACAGCCTCTGCAACGCTGGTTCAATCCCCGGCTGCTCCCCGGGCACCGGAGGAGGGTCCCACATGGCACACAGACCTCTCCTGCCGCCCGCTGCTCCCCTCAGCAGTTTACTTTGGTCCTTCTGCCTGCTCTGCTCCCCGCTCTGGCTCTGGTGAATTCTCTCACCCTCCCGCGCTTCTGACTGTACCCAGTGCTTGTATAAATAAATAAATAAATAAATCTTAAAAAAAAAAAGTTTAAAAAAAAAAAAGAAAGTAACTTTGGAAAACCTTATTTTGACTGGCAACTTTAAGGATAAAGACAAAAGGAACCACCTGTAAACACTATACTCTAGTTGATATGTGTTAGTCTTTTTAAAAAAAATTATTTATTTATACAAGAACTGCGGTACAGGCCAGAGGTGTGGGAGGGTGAGGGAATTCACCAGAGACAGAGCGGGGAGCAGAACAGGCAGATGGACCGAAGACACTGCTGAGGGGAGCAGCAGGCAAGACAGGAGAGGTCTGCCACACCGTGTGGGTATCTCCTTGTCCAGCCAGGAATCGAACCCACACTGCAGAGACTGCAGACAGTCCCACAACACTGCGCTCAAACCGCTGCGCCACTGGGGAGGCCCTGGGTTAACATTTTAAAAACTGCTTCTAAGTATATTAGACTAGAATAAATAAGTTATAGATAGTGGGAGCCATACTTCTCACCATCAAAGAAAGAAGTTAAAATTAAGAAAAGTGTAATCATGAGAAAAACCCAAATGAAGTATATTCTACAAAATATCTGACCAATATGCTTCAAAACTGTCAAAGTCATGGAAAAAGAAGGAAATGGAGAGAAAGTCAAAAACAGACAGAATTAATGAAGCATAATGACTAAATCCAATGGGAGATTCTGGTTTGGATCCTGACATAGAAAAGGGACATTAGCTGAAAAGCTGTAAAAATCTGAATAAAGTTCATGGTTGATGGTATTATACCAATGTCAATTTCTTAGTTTTGACAATGATGCCATGGTTTTTGTGTAAGATGTTAATATTAGGAGTAGCTGGGTGAAGTGAGAACACTAGATAACACCTTTGCAACTTTTTAGTAAGTCCGAAATTATTCCAAATGTATAAGCAGTTTAAAAAAAGCAAATTGACATGGTGTCTAGTATAAGAAAAATGTTCTTCTGTGAGTAAGAAATATTTCCCCAAGGTTGAGATAGCTGAAATCCCTGCTGCCTTTCAATTGTTGATTCAACACACAAGGGGCTTTGGTCCTGGGATAAAGAATGTATTGATGAGAGCACATGAGCATACTGTCATTAGAAAGATATATGCTGTAATTATGAATCAATCAACTGGCACTCAGACCAATTGCACCAACCTCAGATAATTTAGTTATGAATTTCTCACGAAGAACCTGTTCATTCTAGGGTCCAAAGTCTACTTTCTGGACTAGCAGACCAGACTAGCTGGACTTTCTGCACTAGCAAATTCAAATCCTCATTGCAAGAGATCCCCTCCCCAACTCCTACCTAGGCCCAACCCTATTTATCAACATTGTTGTTCCAAACCATTAGGCTTCTGGCAGTCAGTTCTAGCAATACTGGTAGTAACACCATGCTTGCTAAATAAAATAGAGCCTTTTCATAATAGCTTGGAATCTCTTTTACTTTCTTAAATAATACAAATACCAGTTTCAAAAGTGAGATTTCCTCAGTCCCACTGATTTTATTTTTAAAGATTTATTTATTTATGCATACAGGAACTGGGATACAGGCCAGAGGTGCAGGGGTTGAGAGGATTCACTAGAGACAGTGGGGAAGACAGTGGGGAACAGAAGAGGAAGACTGACAGAAGCACACCACTACAGGGAGCAGCGGGTGAGATAGGAGAGGTCTGCTGCACCTTGTGGGTAGCTCCCTGGCAGGCCCAGGATCAAACTCGTGCTTCAGAGGCTGTTCATAGTGCTGTGCTTCATAGTGCTGTGCTTAACCCCATGTGCCACCAGGAAGGGTCCCCCACTGATGTTTTTAATAAAAACTTAATAAGTAAGAGGTTTGACTCTATTCTGGAAAATATTAGGGTACAATACCAATAAGCAATGATTTTAGAATACAGCCTCTACTGGGTTTTTACTGTGTTAAAATAAAAGAACTTGGCCCCTTCCTTTCTATAAAACTACTTTCCCTTTTAATTTCTGTGTACTTTCCTTGGGCTTTCCTTATCATTCTAAATTTGAAGGCCTGTGTAACCTGAATTGCTACTTTTTTTTTTCCGGAGATGGAAAAATACTCATGTCATTTGTATTTCAAGTATTAAGTCCTTTGCCTTTCTCAATTTTTATAATTTCTAAAATTTTGCATTGAATTTCAAGTTATTCAGGTCAATATAAATCTAACCTATCAATAATTTTTAGTAACTATTGTTACTGAGAGCTTTTCTTCACAACTCAATGTTCACCAAACCCTGTATTAAAACTATGAGGTTTTAGTCAAGCATAAGTCATGCACAATTATCTTCATATGTAAGTCAGATTGAAAACTAAGGTTGGGGCCTCCCCGGTGGCGCAGCGGTTGAGCGCTGGGTTGCGAACCTGCCCGCAGCCTCTGCAGCGCCGGTTCGATCCCGGCTGCTCCCCGGAGGAGGGTCCCACATGGCGCGCAGACCTCTCCTGCCTGCTCCCCGGAGGAGGGTCCCACATGGCGCGCAGACCTCTCCTGCCGCCCGCTGCTCCCTCAGCAGTGTACTCCGGTCCTTCCGCCTGCTCTGCTCCCCGCTCTGGCTCTGGTGAGTTCTCTCACCCTCCCGTGCTTCTGGCTGTACCCAGTGCATGTGTAAACAAAACAAACAAACAAATAAACAAATAAAACATGCCTCTATAAAAATAAAAAAAAACACTTAAAAAAAAAAAAAAAAGAAAACTAAGGTTGCTGAATATTTGTCTCTTCATAGTTTAAATTTTATTATACATAATTTTTCTTGGTGATTACTATAGTAAATAAACACTTGACTTAAAAAAAAAAGTGGTAGAGTAAATTTTGACTGACAATTTTTGTCTTATTACTGCAGAAAAGCCTGAAATTAGAAATTCTGACTTATGTGTATTCCTCTCCCAGGGTTGAGTAGAGTCAAAAATTTCTTTCCCTTTATACTGTGACTGAGCAGTTTATTTCTTCTCATTTCTCCTCTGGGAGCTGTTGCTTGCCAAGAACTCAGGGCCTTGATTCGATTTCTCCTTCTATTCTGGTCCCCATTTCTGTTCTGTGCCCATTGTAGGAGAGGTAAAGAGATAGCAAGATAGGCAAGCAAGCCCAAACTTCACTTCTGTGGATCACATCTGTCATCATCTCCTGCAGTCCCTTATCACTTTTGTGTTACCCCTATGGTCAAGAGATGGTGACTGGACTGGGAATTCCCCAAATTGAGACTTTATTGAGAAAAAAGGAATAAGAAAGGGTAAACTTCACTCAGATACATCTTTTGACCCTAATGCCCTGATTCCTTGACATATTGCGTCTCTCTTTTTCATAGAGCTTCCTTTTAGGTTCTTTGTTACACTGATTTCTTCTTCTTCTTCTTTTTTTTTTAAGATTTATTTATTTATACAAGCACTGGGTACAGTCAGAAGCGCTGGAGGGTGAGAGAATTCACCAGAGCCAGAGTGGGGAGCAGAACAGGCAGACGGACGAAGTACACTGCTGAGGGAAGCAGTGGGCGCGGCAGGAGAGGTCTGCGTGCCATGTGGGACCCTCGCCGGTGGCTGGGGATCGAACCAGTGCTGCAGAGGCTACGTCACTGGGGAGGCCCAGAATTGTCATTTTCTTGACAAACCTAAACAGTATGCATCCATAGCTAGCTCTAGTTTCATCTGTTCTATTAATGAATTATGTATTGACATCCTAGTCTTTCTGTCTTTTCAATGCAGTCATATATTTCCAAGTGAGAGGGTAAATCAGAATGTTTTAGTCTGGGAGTTGCCAACATCCCTATGTGATACAATAAACAGACTGAATGAAGGTGGCTCCTTTAATCCCTATGCTCAGTTTTGGTAAAGTTCAGTTTCTTAGATTTCTGTATAAATATATATTTTTTAAAAAATATAGACCATGGGGGCCTCCCCGGTGGCACAGTTGTTGAGCGCTGGGTTGCAAAGCTGCCCGCAGCCTCTGCAGCGCCGGTTCGATCCCTGGCTGCTCCCCGGCCACTGGAGGAGGGTCCCACATGGCGCGCAGACCTCTCCTGCCGCCCGCTGCTCCCCTCAGCAGTGTACCTTGGTCCTTCTGCCTGCTCTGCTCCCTGCTCTGGCTCTGGTGAATTCTCTCACCCTCCCGCACTTCTGACTGTACCCAGTGCTTGTATAAATAAATAAAATAAATAAATAAAAATAAATCTTTGAAAAAAAAATAGACCATGAATTTATCTTTTTTGATCACTGAGTAATATTCCGTTGTGCACTTATACCACATCTTCTTAATCCGCTCACCGCTCTGTGGGCACTAAGGTTGTATCCATAGCTTGGTTATTGTAAATGGTGCTGCAATAAATGTAAGAAGGAAGTTTCCTTTGAATTAGTGTTTTTGAATTTTGGGGGTAATCTCCTAGGAGTGGAATTTCTGTGTCATATGGCAGATCAATTTTTTATCTATTGAGTAACTTCCACACTATTTTCCATAGGGGGCTGAACCAGTCTACATTCCTATCAACAGTAGACAATTGTTCCTTTTTCTCCCCATCCTCCCCAATACTTGTTGGTTTTGGTCTTTTCGATATGGGCCATTCTCACAGGTGTGAGGTGATACCTCATTGTGATCTTGATTTTCATTTCCCTGATGATGTGATGATGAACATTTTTTCATGTTACTGTTTGATGTCGTGTGTCTTCTTTAGAGAAATGCTTGTTTAGCTCTTCTGCTCATTTTTTTGATTGGGATTATTTGTTGTTTTTTTTAAAAGATTTGTTTATTTATAGAAGAATTGGGGTACAAGCCAGAGGCATGGGAGGGTGAGAGAATTCACCAGAGAGAGTGGGGAGCAGAACAGGCAGATGGACGGAAGACACTGCTGAGGGGAGCAGTGGGCGAGGCAGGACAGGCTGCCATACCATATGGGTCTCTCCCTGGCTGGCTGGGAATCGAACACGCACTGCAGAGGCTGTGGACAGCTTCATAGCGCCGTGGTCAACTGCCTGCACCACTGGGGAGGCTCTGTTTTCTTTCTTTTTAATTGCAGTAACTTTGATTTACAAAACTATTGATTTCAGCTGTACAGTTTCATACCTCATCATATGTATATATCATACCAAGCTCCATCCATGTTGACCCATGCTATCCAGTATAATACAAGGCACATGTAAAGT
This sequence comes from Talpa occidentalis, assembly GCF_014898055.3. Lineage (NCBI taxonomy): Eukaryota > Metazoa > Chordata > Mammalia > Eulipotyphla > Talpidae > Talpa > Talpa occidentalis. Next base: position 29,387,922 of record NW_023603184.1, read on the forward strand.
TAACTTTTCTAGTAGCCACATTGAAAAGTAAAAAGAAAAAAATTTAAATAATTTTGATGTTTTTATTTAACCCATATTTTATTTAACCCATATTGAGTTTACATATTGTAAATGCAATTACATACTGTAATCTCAATATGTAACTTATGTGAAATTTATTGAGATATTTTACCTTATATTTTTGTGCTTATTCTTGAAAATCCTGAGTGTTTTTAATACTTTAGCATATTCCAATGTATTCAATAGATTGGTCATATTTTAAATGTTCAATAGCCACATGTGGCTGGTGCCTCCTATATTGGACAGCTACTGTAAGCATCAAATGAATCATATCATGTCATTTTTGTTCTTGACTTGTAAGAAATGACTAATAAATGTTTGTTAAATGAATGAGTAAATAAATGATGACAAAAGTAGCTAGTGCTGACTGTGTGCTTTATTAAAGGCACCTGTGGACCTCCCTGGTGGCACAAGAGGCTAAGATGCAACCTATGAAGCTATCTGCAGCCAATGCAGCATGAATTCAATCCCCAGCAAGGGAGCTACCCACATGGCACAGCAGACCTCTCCCATCTCACCCGCTGTGTATTTCAGTCAATCTGCTTGTTCTGTTCCCCACTCTGTCTCTGGTGAATCCTCTCACCCCCCCACATCTGGCCTGTACCCCAGTTCTTGTATGCATAAATAAATAACTCTTTAAAAAAATTGAAAAAATAAAGGGATCTGTGATAAGCAAAATACAAAACAGTTCATTCTGTTCTTTACCAGGTTGGTTGGCTTTCAATGGCTATTTACTAGTCACTAAGTAATTAGGTGGTCTTGGGAATGCCATTTAACTTCTTTTGAGCTTAATTTACCTATTTGTGAAAGAGAGGGGATGGTGACTCTTAGAACCAGTTCTAAAATAGTGTGGGTATAAATAACTGTAGAATATTTACAGTGAAAGTATGAAAGCTTTGAATGGGAAGCTAAGTTTTAGGAGGCAATGTTGTGCAGTGTAAGGGTACAGGATTTGATATTAGACACCCTAGGTTATAATTCCCAACTCCATTTCTCAGTTATGTGTTCTTAGGCAGTTTCGTTAAATCCCCCAATCTTCCACTTCCTCATCTCTAAAATAAAGGCAGTAATACCTACCTTGTTGTGAAGTTTGGAAATAACATCTTAAAATGTTGGGCACAACTAGCATATCTTCAGAAATAAAAGATAGGCATTATTATTGATTATATGAAGTTTTTCATTCTGTTTTTTCTTACGATTTAACAAATACCTTATAGAAGGCTTATCATGTACCAGAAACTATTCTCACTGCTTCAAAATATTAATTCATTCAGTGTTATAGCATCCCTATGAGGTAGGTATTATTATTATTATTATTATTATTTTAGTTTTTAAATTTTTTCTTTTCTTTTTTTTAAAAATTTTATTTTTATATTCCCCAAACAATTGCAACCCCTTTATTTTGACCCCAATCCCTCCCCCCCGCCCCCAACCCCTCATAAAGTGTCTCTGGTTCATAGTTGTTTGTTGATTATGATTTTCTCTTTCTTATAGATATTCATTTTCCTGGTCCCTTATTTAAGTTTTCTAGCTTCCTGCTATGAGTGAGGCCATCTGATATTTTTCTTTTTCTTTCTGGCTTATTTCGCTGAGCATGATCCCTTCCAGCGCCATCCATGTTGCTGCAAACTGCATGTGTTTATCTTTTTTGAATGCTGAGTAATATTCCATGGTGTATATGTACCACATCTTCTTGATCCAGTCATCTATTTTTGGGCATTTGGGTTCATTCCAAAGCTTAGCTATTGTAAACAGTGCTGCTATAAACATAGGGGTGCAGGTGCTCTTTGGAGTTGATGTTTCTGTGTCATTTGGGTAAATACCTAGGAGTGGAATTGCTGGATCCTATGGAAACTCTGTGTTTAGTAGGTCCAGAAATCTCCACACAGCTCTCCATAGTGGTTGGACCAGTTTGCACTCCCACCAACAGTGCACAAGAGTTCCTTTTTCTCCACATCCTCGCCAACATTTGTTGTTGCTAGTTTTTTTAATATGTGCCATTCTCACTGGTGTGAGATGGTATCTCATGGTAGTTTTGATTTGCATTTCCCTGATTACGAGTGATGGTGAACATTTTTTCATATGCCTCTTAGCTATTTGTATTTCCTCTTCAGAGAAGTTTCTTTTTAGCTCTTCTGCCCATTTTTGGACAGGATTATATTCTTTGTTTTTGTTGAGTCTCATCAGCTCTTTGCAGATTTTTGTGATCAGTCCTTTATCATTAGTGTTGTGTGCAAAAATGTTCTCCCAGTAGGTGGGGTTTCTCTTAGTTTTTGTTATTGTCTTTTGCTGTGCAGAAGCTCTTTAATTTGATGTAGTCCCAGCTTTTGATCTTTGCATTCATTATCACTGCTTTAGGTGATGTGTCTGTAAAGATGTCTTTGATGTGCATATCCCGTAGTATTTCGCCTATATTTCCTTCTATGTATTTTATGGTTTCAGGTCTTATGTCTAGTTCTTTAATCCATTTTCAGTTGGTTTTTGTGTATGGTGTGAGGTAGTAGTCAAGCTTCATTCTTTTGCATGTAGTGACCCAGTTTTCCCAGCACCATTTATTGAACAAACTTTTTTTGCTCCAATGCATATTCTTTGCTCCTTTGTCAAATATTAGCTGACCATAAATCTGTGGGTTTATTTCTGGATTTTCTATTCGATTCTATTGGTCTGTGTGTCTGTTCTTGTTCTAATACCATGCAGTTTTGATGATTATGGCTTTGTAGTATAGTTTGAAATCTGGGAGTGTGATGCCTCCATTCCCTTCTTTTTTTTTCAGGAGAGCTTTGGCTATTCGGGGTTTTTGGTGATTCCATACGAATTTCATCAATATTTGTTCTATTTCTTTGAAGACTAACATTGAAATTTTTATTGGAATAGCATTGAATCTGTATATTGCTTTCGGTAGGATGGCCATTTTAATAATGTTTATTCTTCCAATCCATGAGCAGGGGATGTCTTTCCATTTCTTTGTATCTTCTTCTATTTCTTTTAACAGTGTTTTATAGTTTTCTTTGTAAAGGTCCTTTACCTCTTTTGTTAGATTTATTCCCAAGTATTTGATTTTTTTTTGTTTCGATAATAAAGGGGATTTTTTTTTCATTTCTTCTTCTTTCGATTGTTTGTGTATAGGAAGGCTACTGACTTTTGCATGTTGATTTTGTATCCTGCCACTTTGCTGAACTGATTGATGAGTTTAATTAGTTTTTCTATGGAGTTTTTTGGGGTTCCCTATGTAGATTATCATATCATCTGCAAATAATGATAGTTTGACTTCTTTTCCTATTTGGATTCCTTGTATGTCTTTCTCTTGTCTTATTGCTCTGGCTAGGACTTCCAGTAATATCTATTGATATTATCATGTGGTTTTTATATTTCTTTTTGTTGATGTGTTGGATAACGTTGATTGATTTTTGGATGTTGAACCATCCTTGTGTCCCTGGAATGAATCCTACTTGGTCGTGGTGAATTATCTTATGGATACACTGTTGGATTCTGATAGCTAAAATTTTATTGAGGATTTTTGCATCAGTGTTTATTAGGGAGACTGGCCTACAGTTTTCTTTTTTTGTGTTGTCCTTGTTCAGTTTTGGTATTAGTGTAATGTTGGCTTCATAGAACGTGTAAGGTATTATACCTTCCTTCTCAATTTTTTGGAAGAGTTTGTGAAGGATAGGCACTAATTCGTCTCTGAATGTTTGGTAGAATTCATTTGTAAATCCATCAGGTCCTGGGCTTTTGTTTTTGGGGAGGTTTTTGATTACCATTTCAATTTCGCTACTTGTAATTGGTCTGTTTAGGTGTTCTATTTCTTCTTTATCTAGCTTTGGGTGATTGTAGAGTTGTAGGAATTTGTCCATCTCCTCTAGATTATTGAACTTGTTTCCATGTAACTGTTCATAGTAGTTTCTGATTATTCTTTTGATTTCTGCTGTGTCCATTGTGATTTCTCCTCTTTCATTTATGATCCTGTTTATTTGTGCTTTCTCCCCTTTTTCCCTTGTGAGCCTGGCTAGGGGTTTGTCTATTTTATTTATTTTTTCGAAGAAACAGCTCTTGGTTTCATTGATCTTTTGGATTGTTTTTTAAATTTCGATTTTATTTATTTCTGCTTTGGTTTTTATTATTTCTTTTCTTCTACTGGTTTTGGGGTTTTTTTTGTTGTTCTTTTTCTAGATCTTTGAGCTTCGAGATTAGGTTGTTTCTTTGAGTTCTTTCTTGTTTCTTGATGTGAGCCTCTATTGCTATATATTTTCCTCTTATTACTGTTTTTGCTGCATCCCATACATTTAGGAAATTGGTGTCCTCCTTGTCATTCAATTCAAAGAATTTTTTAATTTCTTCTTTGATCTCCTCGTTAGTCCAGTGGACTTCCAGTAGTGTGGGTTTCAATCTCCATGAGGTAGGAGAGTACCTTGCCTTCTTTTTATGGTTTATTTCTAGTTTGATGCCTTCATGGTCAGAAAAGATGGTTGGTATGATTTCAATCTTGGTGTATCTGTTGATGTTTGTCTTGTGCCCCAGTATGTGATTGATCCTGGAGAATGATCCGTGTGCGCTTGAGAAAAATGTATACTCAGATTTTTTTGGGTTTAGTGTTCTATAGATGTCTGTTAAGCCCAAGCACTCTAGATCCTTATTTAGAGCTTTAGTGTCTTTACTTATTTTTTGTCTCGTTGATCTATCCATTGTTGATAGTGGTGTGTTGAAGTCTCCTACTACGTATGTGTTTTCTCTGATGTCTGTTTTCAGAGATGCCAATAGTTGTCTGATATATTTTGGTGCTCCTTCTTTGGGTGAATATATGTTAATGAGTGTTATTTCTTCTTGAAGTATTGTCCCCTTGATCATAATGTAATAACCACTGGGGTCTCTTTTTATCTTTTTGAGTTTGAAATCTCTTTTATCTGATATAAGTATAGCTGTTCCTGCCTTCTTTTTTGGTCCATTTGCTTGTAGAATTGTTTTCCATCCTTTAACTTTGAGTCTATTTTTATCTTTTGCAGCTAAATGTGTTTCCTGGAGACAGCAAAAGGTTGGGTTTTGTTTCTTAATCCAGCCTGCGACTCTATGTCTTTTTATTGAAGAGTTTAGTCCATTTACATTTAGAGTTAGTATTGATATGTTAGCATCTGTATTTGCCATTGTGTTTGTCTTTCCTTTGATTTTATTTATTTATTCTTTTAATAACTTTTTTTTGGGGGGGGCTTCTTTTGTTGTTATTCGTCCCTCTGCGGTTCTGGCTTTAGGACTCCTTGTAGTATTTTTTGGAGTGGTGGTTTAGTCGTAATGAAATTCCAGAGTTTCTGTTTGTCTGGGAAGATCCTTATTCTTTCTTCATAGAGGAAGGAGAGCTTTGCGGGATAGAGTATTCTTGGCTGGCATCTGTTTTCTTGGAGTCTGTTGACTATGTCCCTCCACTCTCTCCTTGCCCGTAGTGTTTCTTCGGAGAAGTCTGATGTCAGTCTGATTGGTTTTCCTTTGAATGTTATCAGTTTCTTCCCTCTTGTCACTTTCATTATTTTTTCCTTGTCTTGGATTCTTGGGAGCTTTACTATTATGTGTCTGGCTGTATTTTTCCTTTTGTCATGGAAGTTTGGTGTTCTTCTTGCTTCTTGTATATCAATTTTAAGCTCCTTCTTCATGTTTGGGAAGTTCTCTTCAATTATATCCTTGAATATTTTCTCTGTTCCTACATCTCTCTCCTCTCCTTCTGGGATTCCTATAACTCTTACATTCCTTTCCTCATGGAGTCAGATAGTTCCCGAAGTCTTTCTTCGGTCTTTTTCCTTCATACTTCTCCTTCCTTTTCTGTTTTAGTTCTTTTTATTTCTGTGTCTTCAAGAGTACTTATTTGTTCTTTGATTTCATCTATTCTGCTTTCATTGCTTTTCCCAGAGTTCTTTAGCGCCTCCATTAATTCTTTGATCTCCTGCATTTCTTTTACTTCCCTCTTTAGGGACTCAATTTCATTCTTCTGGTCATTGATTATTTTTCCCTTATCATTGTTTTCCTTTATGACTTCTGTCAGTTTTTTAATCATGGCAATTTTAAATTCTCTATCTGGAAGGCTCAGAAGTTCTTCCAAGTTACTGTCGTTGCAATCTGGTAGGTGGTTTTCTTTTTGTGGTGTGCTTTTTTCCTGAGGAGTTGCTGGGTTGCATGTGGTTTTTCTACTCCCTGCTGCCTGTTTTCTAATTTGCCGTATTCCTTGGGACACTGTGTTGCTGGTACTGGCCAGCATCTTGGGCGAACTTCCCAGCTCACCTCTGGCTCCTCTGGGAGACTTCTGCTGGTTTCACACAGTCTCCACCAAAGAAAGGTCCCTGCTGCAAAATGCCAGTGCCGGGGATGCGCTCCCCTGCTTGCCCGGTCTGCCCCAATGGTGGGTGCTGCTCCCCTCTGGGCTGGGACTGCAGGCCAGAAGGGGCCTGGCTTGGGCAAGCCTCTCAGCTCACTCTGGCTCCTCAGGGAGCCTTCTGCTGGTTTCACACAGTCTCCACCAAAGAATGGTCCCTGCTGCAAAATGCCGGTGCTGGGGACGCGCTCCCCTGCGTGCCCGGTCTGCCCCTGTGGTGGGTGCCGCTCCCCTCTGGGCTGGAACTGCAGGCTAGAAGGCGCCTGGCATGGGCAAGCCTCCCAGCTTACCTCTGGCTCCTCGGGGAGCCTTCTGCTGGTTTCACACAGTCTCCACCAAAGAAAGGTCCCTGATGCAAAATGGCGATGCAGGGGACATGCTCCCCTGCATGCCTGGTCAGCCCCAGCAGTGGGCGCCACTCCCCTATTATTATTATTTTTTAAGAGCTTCTGCTCAAGTAGCTGAGTCTTTTTTTTTTTTTTAATTAATTTATTTATTTATACAAGCACTGGGTACAATCAGAAGCGCAGGAGGGTGAGAGAATTCACCAGAGCCAGAGCGGGGAGCAGAACAGGCAGACTGACGAAATACATTGCTGAGGGGAGCAGCGGGCGGGGCAGGGGAGGTCTGCCCTCCATGTGGGACCCTTGCTGGTAGCCAGGGATCGAACCAGTGCTGCAGAAGTTGTGGGCAGCTTTGCAGCCCAGTGCTCAACTGCTGCGCCACCGGGGAGGCCCTACGAGGTAGGTATTATTATGGTCACTTCCATTTTACTCCTGAGGCATGCAGGTTAAATAACTTGCCCAAAGTTGTAGAGCATGTTGTAGTGCTGGAATTCTATACCCAGGAGTTCTGGAGTCTTAATCACTTTTTTTAATTCTTCTCAAGCCAACCTCTGACTAAATCATGAGAAAAGCCACATTTGGCTTCTTTAATAAATCTAACAGAGTGATTGAATGGCTTTGTTTATGGAGACACTATAATCTGTGCATTGTTCTCTGCTTTGGAGAATAGATTAAGGACTGAGTCAATAAAAATTTTATTTTCTTAAAGAGTCATATCTTTATACTAACAATTTTTTTACTCATGGGTGTGGTTTTCTGCCTTAGGTTCTCCAAGGTCTGAGACTTTGTTTGTAAATGATTCAGGGAGGAGGTCTTTTGTTAGACTCTGGGCTCTGTTCTCAGAAAGCACCACCCAAAGTTCAGGAAATAGGAGAATCAGTCTGTGGCTTATACCTCGGACTTTTTTTTTTTTTTTTTTTGTGGGACCCTCGCTGGCAGCCGGGTATCGAACTGGTGCTGCAGAGGCCACAGGCAGCCTCGCAACCCAGCGCTCAACCACTGAGCAACCGGGGAGGCCCTACCTTGGACTTTTGTTAGAACTCATGGATTAGTAATTCCCATTATTGGGTATCTGCAATGGCTCTGTTCTGACTTAAGTCCAAGGGGAGTAAACCTTAAGAAATGAAGAAAAATAAAGGAGATGGAGAAAAAAGAATAATCTCCAGATCTCAGGGTTCTGTTGAGTTATGACTGCCCCCAAATGAGATCCCAATAGTGACAATGCCACATATCAAAGAAGGGCAAAATGACCATCTAAGCAGATGTAGAAAGACATTGGCCAATAAAATGGTTTCTTCTTTTTACCATGATTACAAAAAGACCACAGGTGACATGTAAAGAAAAGTTAAATACTGTTCTTTTTCCTCCCAACACCTATGAGCTAACACCAGGACACCTGTATCCATGAACTACAACCTCGTTTGAGAATGCAGGGGAGAAAATTTTACCTCTTTCTCTTTAGGGATTTTGGTTGGACCTGAGAATTAAACCAAGATAAAGAGAAATTAATAGGAGAAAAGTATGCAAATTTATTTGTTTTATGTGACATGCAAACTCTCATTAGAAAATGGCAAAACCTACAGAATTTTACTAGCTTAAAGAAAAGGTAAACAATTCTAAAAAAAAAAATTGTATGGGGAGACTAGTGGAAGATAAGAAGTATTATAACAAGCTCTTTTTGGACAGAATTTTCTCAGTTTTGATTCCCCATTAAAGAAAGTTTCTTTTCTCTTTGAATATGGAGGACATTTTTCATATGGGAGTTTTTATATCCATTTGCAGAGAGAAAAGGGCAGATGAGAATGTCCTTGCATCTGCTATTTTTAAATTGCCTTAAACTCAAAATAATCCTTATGCCAAAGTGGCATATTATAGCATATTCTGCCACCTTTTATTCCCTTCCTTTGAAAATTCCCTCAAAAGTTTAATAGTCCAGAATCTGAGTTGGTAGATTATTCTGTATCTCATTGTATTAGTCTCTTAATCTTAGGCTTTGGATATTGGGCCTATTTGAATAGATCAGTTCAGTTAAACAATTGTCTTGTTCAGGAGGTAGTTATGCAGGAGGGAGTAGTTGTTAATCTAAGTTAGGTCTCTATGTGGTGTAAACTGACATTTAACAAGTGATGTTTTTATGAAAACAACCAAAAACTCCCAAACATTAATAGTTAGAAATCTGGTTTCTGAATCTAAAGGACAGCCAGTCAAGAAGATTTTTATATTTGAGCTAAAAGCAGCTATAGGTGGTAAATTTGATCAACTGTAATTTGTCCTAATTTGATGAATGTCCTGGTAATGGCATTGGGTGTTTCAGTGTATTTTCTGAGTTGCTCACACAGTAGCAGGTACAAGGTTTGTTTATAGCAGGTCCTTGAATAATGTTGTTTTGTTCAATGTCAATTTGTTGTAATGTTTATTGAGGAAAAGTCAATTCCTGGCTGCAGCGACTGTGTAGTTTGCATATTTTCCACCTCTGCATGGGTTTTCTCTGAGTAATCCCATTTCCTTTCACATTCCAAAGATGCACATTAGGCTATCAAGTCTACATTGTCTCAGTATAAGTGAAAATAGGGGTGTGTGTGTGTGTGTATGTGTGTGCATGCACGTGCATGTATGTGAACCTTGTGATGAAATGGTGTGCTGTCCAGATTTGGTTTCCATTTTGTGCCCTGATCTGTTGATAGACTACAGCTTCTTGATAACCTGAACTGGAATAATCAGGTTGGAAAATGAATGAATATATATTATTGCCTATTATTAGAAGTATTTGGGGTCATTATTTAAGAGTTTGGAGATGTTTTGTGACTAGAAATATGCTGGAGGAACTTAACTCTTGTTGACATCAATTAATGTATTGGTTTTGTCATGTGTTACTTGACTTAAAGTCACAATTTCCAAGAACCTATCTATAATATTAAGTGAGGACTTAATATTGTGGAGATTTTTCTGAAGTTTATATTAACTTTATATCACATTGGTGTAGGATGTGGGGAAAAAGGGCAGTTTTAGTTCTTAGCAACTTTGAGTCAAAAGAATGGAAAAGATTATGGAAAACTTGAAGAATTCAGGATCCTGTTCATAGATATAACAAAACCTCAAAGACAATGAATAGGGCTAGAACTCACTATCCATGAGTATCATAGTCTTTCATTGACAGCTAACTTTCTTCCTACAGTAAACCTCATTTTATTTTGTTTTTATTAAAATACCACTGGTTTATAACACTGTAGATATTTCAAATGTATGCTAACACACCACACCTGCCACCAAGGCACCAAAGTCCATTATACCCTGCCCCCTTTTACAGTTTTACAGTCAGATTTCTAGGGTTTGTTTTGGCTTGGTCTTGTCTGACTCTGTTTTGGTCCTCTAGATTACATATATGAGAAAAATTATCAGGCATTTATCTTTTTTATTTATTTATTTGTTTGTTTGTTTGTTTTGTTTATACATGCACTGGGTACAGTCAGAAAAGCGGGAGGGTGAGAGAATTCACCAAAGGCAGAGCAGGGAGCAGAGCAGGCAGAAGGACCGAAGTACACTGCTGAGGGGAGCAGCGGGCGGCAGGAGAGGTCTGCGCGCCATGTGGGACCCTCCTCCAGTGGCCGGGGGACAGCTGGGGATCAAACGGGTGCCGCAGAGTACGCGGGCAGCTTCGCAACCCAGCGCTCAACCGCTGCGCCACCGGGAAAGCCCTGGCATTTATCTTTCTCCTGGCTTATGCCACTTAGCACAGTCCCCTCCAGTTTCATTCAAGTTGTTGCAAATGGTACGAGTTCATCTTTGTTTTAACCTATGTAGCACTTCTATGTGTTTGTATGGGGGAGGGGTGTCTGTGTATACCTCATCTTCTCAATCCACTCATCTGTCCTTGGGCGCTTAGGTTACTTCCATAACTTAGCTATTGTAAATAGTGTTGTAATGAACATAGGCATGCATGTATCCCTTCTGATTATTGTTCTTCTGTTCTCCAGGTAGATACCTAGGTAGACAAGATGGTAGATCTAATTTTAATATTTTTGGAAACCTCCATACTATTTTCCATAGGTGCTGGATCATTCTACATTCTCACTAACGGTACACAATAGTTCCTTTATCTCCACATCCTCCCCAACACATGTAGTTTCTGAATTTTTTGATATGGGCCATTTTCACAGATATGAGATAGTAGCTCACTGTGTCTTCTTTGGAGAAGTGTTTATTTAGGTCTTCTGTCCATTTTTTGATTGGTTATCAGCTTTTCTTTTTCTGAGTTGTATAAATTCTTTGTAGTTCTTGAATATTAGCCCCTTGTCAGATTTATGGTGTGCATATATTTCCTCCCATTCAGTAGGGTGTCTTTCTCCTCATTTTAATAAATATAATTAAGTAGGGTTATTTTGTTTGTAAAATAAAATTGTCATTAAAGCCGGCCTGATGATTCACATAAATGCAGCAGGAATAATGATTTATCATATAGGCTGTTTTAAAGTCTGCTTTGTTAGAACTTTTAATAAGGAATTATTAATTACTTTAATAAGGAATCTTATATTGAACCTTTAAAATTCTTTTAAAATTACGAAATGAAGCCAAAACCTTGCCATCAGATTTCCTGTAGTGTAGATTTGGGTGATTCCTCCAGGTGCTTAATACATCTTAAGGTCTTGGGCCTGTCAAGAAGTAAACTTCCTTACTCATCAGTAAGGCTGGGAATCCTGTATACAAATCGTCAGGCTGGTATTTCAAGGGACTTTATGAGCACCAGCTCCCTAAAGTCAACTTTAGTTCCTTAAATCTGTCTGGTAACATTTCATTCTACATGCACTGAAGTCAAATATGACATTCTGGTGAGCCTTAGTAAATATAACCAATGTTTACATGTTTACATTGTGTCTTCTTACAAAGAGAATAGATTTTTTTTTTTTTTTTTTGGTGGGACCCTCGCCAGCAGCGAGGGAACAAACCGGAGCTGTGCCTCCAGGGGAGGCCCAAAGAGAACAGATTCTTATTGAACCCACAGACAGCTATACTGCCACAGAAATAAGAACATTTGTTAAGCATTTCCAATTTTTGAGAAATCAGGTAAAGAGAAAAAGAAAAGTTTTCATTTTTGTTAACAAAAGTAAATTTATCAAATTACTGTGCTACAGATTGCTTAAAAAAGTTTTCTTAAATTTGGAAAACAAAACATTAAAGATTAACAGTGCTTTGAACAAAAATTTGTAAAAATTATTATCATCCTCATCAGTTCATTCAGATTGATAAAATTAAGTTTGTTTGATCTTGGATTAGCAGTTTTATGAATCAGTTTCTCCATTAGAATTCTAGAAATTCTTAGGCAGTTCAGCGGTATGACTTAAAGTTATCAGACATTCACTCCATGAATGTCCTTGAAGATTAAGCATTTTTGCCTGTAGTTGATTGTAAATACTTTCAAGCAAGAATCAAGAGGAAAACTGTAATTACGAATGAGAAAAGATTTAAAATTCCCAAGGTTAAAGATCTGGTGAGAATTCACCATAAAAATGATGTAATTAAGGAAATTTGGCTATTGCTGATATGTTCAATATTTTACAATAAAAATTAGAATTATGATTGATTATATTTAGAGTAAGGACATTGACAAATTTCTAGTTTTGTAAACTTAGGTTTTAAAAATTTATTTGGCAATGTTTCTTTTTTTTTTTTTTTGGCAATGTTTCTTACGTAATTGAACATATCAAATAGCCAAATAGCTTAATAGCTCTCTTTTTATAAAGATGAGAACCAATGTTTTGAGATCTTCCAGGAGCCCTTTGGATAATCCTAGTTAGTTTAAGGTCAAACGACTTCATTTTGGGAAGTTTTAAAAAAAATGTTCAAAAGGTGTAAAACACTTGATTACATAGTATCACAGGCTGCTATGAAACAGTACTTAGTTGTGCATTTATTAAAATGACAAAAGATTTTAAAGACAAATACACAGTTACGTAATTGTAAAATAACTTTAATATTGTAAAGACTCAGTTTTATTAAACAACAAAAAACCCGATAAAGATGATGTGAAATGCAGAAATTATTTCATACTCTTTGCTTCATTGGCAAATTACACAAAAGGTAAATAAAAACCTTCAGAATATTTTATACTGGTTTCTTAAGCCATTAGTCTGTCAACTTAACAGAAAAAATTAAGCTCCAGTTTTCTATCAGTACATTACTGAGCTCATTTTTAAAACCCTTATAAATAAATCCATTTGAGTTTAGCCAGATTTGATCTTACAACACGAAATTCTTTTCAGTAAACCTGCATTATTTTTCTTAACAAAAACACCTCCTACATTCTTTGTATCCCATTTTCCTCCTATACCTTGTATACAAAGTTGTTTTCTTTTACTCATTGTTTTAGAAGATTTATATATTGATTATAAATTTTAGTTATTACCAACTTTCTTTTTTCCAAAGGAAATTGTGAAAGAGGGGACTATAAAATGTCATAAATTAGTATCCTGTATTAGAATATTGTATTTATGAATACATAATTTCAAAAATTTATAATTTTTAGAGACGAGTATTTTCATAGTACAATTTGTTTTAATGTGACAAAAGATGTTACCAACAGATTACATACATTTTGTCTTTCAGTAAAAATTAAGAAGCGGAAAATAGGTAAACTTATAATAATTTTTAACTAATTAAGACTTTAGTACATTGTTTCATTTGGAAATGGTATAATTAATGAATAGCCATCGTTTAATTTAGCTTACTAAAACTTTCAAGTTTGAAGTTTCCAAAAAGATTCTGAAAAGTATGTTAAGTAGACTTTTTAAAAAAGATTTATTTATGCATACAAGAACTGGGGTGTAGGCCAGAGGTGCAGGAGATAAGAGAATTCACCAGACAGAGTGGGGAGCAGAGCAGGCAGAATGACTGAAATACACTGCTAAGGGGAGCAGCAGGAGAGACAGGAGAGGTCTGCTGTGTCATGCAGGTTAGCTCCCTGAATAGGGATGGAACTTGTGCTGCAGTGGCTGGGGATAGCTTGATAGTGCTGTGTCTTTAACTCCTGTGCCACCAGGGAGGCCCCAAGCAGACATATTTTATAAAACATAATTATTGTTGAAAAGTTCTTTTATATACTTTTATCTCATATTTTAATAATGTTTTTAACAATTAAGTGCTCATAAACATTTCTTAAATAATTAAACAAACCTAGCTATAATCTTAAATGATTTTTCTCATAGATAAATCAAATATAAAGAAAATCACAGAAATAATCTAATAGTTAAAAATTATGTCTCTCCAAACTGTACTGTATTTGACATATACTAATCAGTATTTTTAGTACCTCCTGTTTTAAAATTGAATTTATAATTTTATAATCTTGATATCTAGCAGGAATAACCTGAGCACATCTGACTAATAAACCTAGTAGAAAAGTTATTTCTGTATTATATTCAATGTTGACAATTCTTAAGACATGATTTATTAAGTCAAAAAAATTAAACTAGTTTTTATTTACCGAAATTATCCCAGATCATGTGAACTTGAAAAAAATTTGAGTTCAAGTCTATATTTCTGAGTTTTAGGAAAACTTAATTTATGTAAGTGCATATTTTTTAAACCAATTAAATTGAACCTTTACAAATGAATTTTGGCAATATCCTGAGACAGACATCTGGCACATTACGTAACTTATATACATAGACATATACATACACAAACAGAAATCTTATAGTTTTTATTTTGAATCCTAGCCATGAGTTAGGTATAAATACAGAAATGCTAAGTTTACTAACTTACATGAATTGATTTTCATCTTTACCTTACTAATTTTTCCTCTAAATTTGATTTTCCCATAGGAAACAATAGGGCATTTAATGAGAGCTCTCTAAAAGATCCTTTTTTTAAAAAAAAATATTTTATAAATTTTTTACATCATTTTTCATTTTTGCACAATGTATGCATTTTCATCTTGGTTATAGTCCCCATACAATTCCCATCCCTCTTATTTTGACCCTAATCCTCCCTCATAGTGTGTCTCTGGTTTATAGTTGCTTGTTGATTTTGATTTTTACTTTATTATAATTAATCTTTTCCTGGTCCCTTATTTAGGTTTTCTAAATTCCCGCTATGAGTGAGATCATTCAGTATTTTTCTTTTTCTTTCTGGCTTATTTCGCTGAGCATGATCCCTTCCAGCTCCATCCATGTTGCTGCAAACTGCATGTGTTTATCTTTTTTGATTGCTGAGTAATATTCCTTTGTGTATATGTACCACATTTTCTTGATCCAGTCATCTATTTTTGGGCATTTGGGTTATTTCCATAGCTTAGCTATTGTGAATAGTGTTGCTATAAACATAGGGGTGCAGGTGCTCTTTTGAATTAATGTTTCTGTGTCCTTTGGGCAAATACCTAGGAGTGGAATTGCTGGATCATATGGAAGCTCCATCTTTAGAAGACTGAGGAATCTCCAAGATCCTTTTAGAGATAAAAGTCCAAATATTCAAAAGTATACCCATTATAACTGTGATTCAAAACCAACCAATAAGCTTTATTTGACTTATAATCCATATTAAGTCATTTTGCCTTACCTATGACACAAACGGTATCCCCAAAGAGAAGGTAAAAGATGCAACCTTCCCGAGATCCAGAAAGTTTACTCCTGAGTTAGCCTAAAACTGCAAATATCTTTATTTGCATAATGCTAAGAATAGTGTTTGTGAAGATGATCTCTCTCTTATTCACTATAGGAATGGACCAGCTGAGCTATGGTACTGGGTAGTCAATATAAAGATAAGGGTTTCCCAATACCATGAAAACAGAGAAGGTTGACAAAACAAAAACCTCTTATGGACTGGGTTCTTTCATTAAGACAAACTTCCCCCAGGGCCAGCAAGGTTGAACAGAGAATGCTAGCTGTCATTTTGTGTCTTATGTGTGGCTGGTGATCTAACTCAAGCCAATGCTTGTAACCCAAACTGGACTAAAGTGAATACACTTTATAGTGACAAAGCTCAGCTCTCAAGATACAAAACAAGATGAAAAGAATAACAACATAAATGACCAAGATAAGGAAAAGAAAGAGTAGGACATGGATCATAACCAATGGGTACCAAGAACCAAAAGTACAAGAGTCATAATTCAAACAACTAATACTAATATGTTTCCTGTCAGTTTATATTTAGAAAGAGACTTTTATTACTCTTGCTTTAAACTGATCTGGGAATAAAAATACTCACCTCCTGCTGGCATCTTGTCGACGTTCCAGGATTTCTCAATGTCCTAGCCACTGAATTGCATTCTCGTCACCAGAAACTCTAAGGGATGCAAAATTTTACCTCTGTCTTTTTAGGATATTTTTGCTGGGTGGGCCTGAGAATGAAAGTGACATAAGATGGATTAACAAAATATATAGTTTATATAAATTTTGTGTGACATGGGTGCACATGTAATAATTGAAAATCCAAAGAAATTGCTAAGCTTAGACTTTTACATTAGCTTGAGGGAGGAGAGACAATTGTGGAAAAGTAAAGTGTATTAAGGCTAAAGAAAGATAAGAATTATTTTAGCAGTCTTTTTGTATAGAATTCTGTTTTGATACCCATTGGAAGAAAATCTCTTTGTTTCTGGTATAAGGAGGGCATCGTTCACATGAGGTTTTTTTTTTTGGAGAACAGAACAGGTAGATTTATTTATGTATTTATTTATGTATTTATTTATTTATTTTTAAGATTTATTTATTTATACAAGAACTGGGGTACAGGCCAGAGGTGCAGGGGCATAAGAGAATTCACCAGAGACAGAGTAGGAACAGAACAGGCAGACAGACCGAAAACACTGCTGAGAGGAGCAGTGGCTGAGACAGGAGAGGTCTGCCGTGCCATGTGGGTATCTCCCTGGCTGGCTGGGAATCTAACCCACACTGCAGAGGCTGTGGACAGCTTCATGGTGCTGCGCTCAACCCACTGCGCCATCGGGGAGGCCCTACAAGAGTTTTTATCTCCTGTTTTCAGGAAGAAAAGGGCAGTTTAGAATGCCCTTCTTGTATCTACTATTTTTTAAGTTGTAAGCTCAAAATAAGCAAAGTGTTATATTTTTTGGTGCATATTCTGCTACCTTTCAATATCTAGAAAGTCACTAGTCAGGACACAGGAATGATTTAGTAAAGTCAAGAATATACCAGTTCCATTTTTGTTCCACCTAGATTAAAGCTATTGAATAACTGAGTGTCAGATGATTCATGTCCAAGTTAAAACCAAATTTACTTCAAGATCTCTGAAACAGATACCAGGCATTAAGTTTCACCCTTCTTTTAGAAAAAGACCAGGAAATGAAGCCATGAGGACCTGTGTGTACTTGCTCGGGCTGGCAACTGATGTACTAGTGGAAACGTCAGAAACTTGGAAGAATTTCTTTTTTAATAACAGGTTTAAAAAATGTTTAATGAGAACTTTTGTTTTTAAAGAATTATGCCTTTTTTTTTTTAAGATTTATTTATTTAAATATCCATACAAGCACTGGGTACAGTCGCAAGTGTGGGAGGGTGAGAGGATTCACCAGAGCCGGAGCGGAGAACAGAACAGGCAGATCGACGAAATACACTGCTGAGGGGAGCAGCAGGCGCAGCAGGAGAGGTCTGCTGTGCCATGTGGGACCCTCGCCAGTGGCCGGGCATTGAACTGGCGCTGCAGAGGCTGCAGGCAGCTTCGTAGCTCAGCGCTCAACTGCTGCGCCACCAGGGGAGGCCCAAGAATTATTCCTTTATTATAAGATTTTTATTATATTTATTTTTGTGTAGAAGAACTGGGGTGTAGGCCAGAGGTGCTGGGGGAGAGAGGATTCACCAGAGACAGAGTGGGATGCAGAACAGGCCCATCTGTAACCAGTGGCTGAAGCCAAAAGACTGTTATAGGTGGTACCCCCGGAGGGGTTTCCTGGTGTGGATAGCCTCAGGGAAAATGCTAAAAAAAGTATAGCATTTTTGGGTGGGGCATGGATAAAATATATAAGGTTCTGCAGAAGGGGGCACAGATTTATTCGGTCTTCAGGATTCAAGGTTTTTGGATCTGTAGCATTTGGGGTCAGCGGATTTCAGCCCCCATGGCACCCATCTTCCAGAAAGCTGTTGTGGGCCTCTGAAGATGGAGGCCTCCAGCAGCCAAATTTGGAGAGGAAAAGTTCAGAGACTTTGCAATTAGCAGAGTGACTGAAACTGTTCCTGGTTTTGCTGCAGTTACAGCCTGGCAGAGAAAGCAGAGACCGGAGAGAGCCACCTGGCTGAGCTGCGAGAGTGTGGCTCTTTGTTGAGTTGTTCCGATGCTACAGCTGCTGTCTTGACTGTCGCTTGCCTGGTACTGCATTGGGGCATCCAGGAAGCTCCAGGAGTATCTCCTGTTGGCTTTGTGAGTTGGAACCTGGCCTAAGAGTCTGGCTGCTGTGTGCTCCAGGTCAGCAGAGGCAGGAAGACACCATCTTGAACACGTGGCCTATTGTTCTGGAGAGGAGTTCTGTGACTCTTCCTCAGTGGTGGGAAGATGCCATTTTAGCTGATTTTGTTTAGAACTAAAAAACACTGGGCATGGCTTCGGGTGAGGTAAAGGCAATTTTTGGCCTCAGTAACACTTTGCTTCCCCCTGGTTTGTTAAATAAATCCCATTGTTGTTGTTCCCTGAGCCTGAGCAGTCTTGCAATTGGGCGCATAGATGAAGAACTCAGTGACCAGTAAACTATTTGAGCAGTGTCCTTGGCCAGTTTTAGTGCCCCTTGCTGCCCTATAGCAGATCCACTGAAATACACTGCTAACAGGAGCAGCATGCAAAACAAGAGAGGTCTACTGCACCATGTGTGTTAGTTCCCTGGTCAGGGATTTAACTCAGGACACTTTGTGGCAGGGAAGGCCACAGTGCTGAGCCTTAACTCCTAGGCCACGAGGGAGGCCCTAAAAAATATGTTTAAACTATAGCAATTATGGATGACATAATTGAGGACAAGGCAAGGTAGAGATCACTAAATGAATTGCAGAGAATAACTGATATCACCAGAAATTAGGTTCTCTTGAGGAGAGTTGTCTGAAACTTTCTATACTATGAAAGTGAGCATCTCTGATACATTCCAGATAACTGTGATAGTCTCCACAGCAACTAAAAGAAAGTTGCATTCCCTGTAGTTTTGTGCAAACAAACACTTTTAATGTGAAAGTTACTTTTAAAATAGTCATACTGTTACAGGGAGGGAGAGGGGCAGCCCAGACCCCACAAACCTGCCTGCTCTAAATTGGTTCTGCCATCCGCCCACATCAACACAAAACATATCAGACTTTAATGGGAAGGAACTTTAATACAATTAGGAAACAATACAGGAAAGGCAAAGAATCTAGTTTCTAAATCAAGCACCCAAAGTTACCCATCCCCTCGTGGGTAAAAGTCCACCCAAACAGGATTGGCCCAGAACAAGGCCCCAAAGCCTGTCACAAGTCTAAAGCACCTTCCAGTGGGGACCCACAGAAAAGCATCAGAAACAACCAGATGAGTCTGGAAGGAAAAGAGCAAAATCAAAATCAAGACAAAACCCGCCATTGTCACCTCCCCATGGGTCTCTCACCCTCATGTGTCTCTTGGCTCCATGTGCCTCCTCCAGGTCTCCTTCTGGCTCTCCATCCTGCTTCCTTCTTTCCTCAGTCTCCTCTGCAGCTTCTTCTCTCCCTGCTCAGCTCCACCCTCCTTTTGGGTGGGGCAGGAAACCTGGAACCTCCCTCTTTCCTGGGGACCACCCTGTTACAGTACTTTATCATGAAATCTGTAAAGATAAAGCATGGTGAAAATAGTGATTAATTCCATGAGTTCCATGAGGGACAAATGTAAGATTCTGTGCTATTTATTGTGGGAAATAAAAAGACACATAAGGACAAGGTGTAAAATGACTTGATCTTATTTTAGAGGTGACTGTAGCAAAGTAGAAAGATTGTGGAGGTTGCCATTAAATAGACCTAGATTTCAGTCCCATTTTGCCACCTAACAGCTGTGTGTTTGGGCAAATTACTTGTCTCCTTGAGTCTCAATTTTCTTTTCTATGAAATTCAGATGAATAGATGAATAGTTTAATAGGATTGTGGCAAAGATAGAGTGAAGAACCTCATTACTATTTAATAAAATACTGATCGAAAAATATATTAGATAGAAAAGGATAGATGCCATAGGAAGTATTTCTTCAGAGTAGGAAAAGATAGTATTTGCATTAAAAATTAATGCGCAGCCTCACTTATTTTCTGTTTTAAAAGAAGTCATAAAATTCTGAGCAATTCGTAATTACTTGCAGCTACATATGTTTAGTATATGTCTTTGGTGTTTATTTCTATGAGATTATCAGCAATATGTGGATTTTCTCTTTAGACTAAACTATAACAGTACATTTTAACTTGTGGTTACTTACTTTCATTTACAGAACTGTGTTTCTATAGCAAGAGTCAGAAGCACACACAGGTGTTTCATATTTGAATAAAATTGCAATGTTTTGATTCCCATATATAACAGCCCAATTTTCAGCGCTCTTGTTGAAGATAAATGGGAAAAGCATTTGAACAAATGATTTTTTTTTTGGGTAAAATCCTTCATTGCCTTCTGTGAAGACTATTAATTACTCACTGTTGTAGATAAAAGAATTCTTTGAATTAACAAGAATAATGGTGCACTATGAGGGACTCTGGCCATTCAACAAGCCCTTTCCATGAGACAGCACAATTTTGGAGAGTAAGTTTTTGTTTTTATTTTACATCCTCTTCCAGAAAGCACCCTCCCTCCACCCTCCACTGGAGATACATTGCCTAGTCACTGACTTGAATCAAATGAGATGACTTTATGTTCTCAACTCTGTTTTTAAAAATTATGATGTGCTCATTAAGCAATTACTTAATTTCTTCACGTGTTTTCCTCAGAACTAAGTATTAATTTGTTTTTTGTATCTATATATAGCTATATTTAAAAATTAAGGTGTTTACATAAAAATCAAAAAATCTGTAATTGAAGTGTTATTCAGAAACAGTGCATAATTGCATATGGTGTGCTGACAAACCTTAGCAGTAATGAACTTATCTCCCTGTCTTCTGAGATGATGACCTTAAGTCTAAGCTCTGCTAGATCCTCTTTATATACATCCCCTCATCCTGTATTACACTGTAAATGTTTATGTCTTTCTCCCCATTATACCCTATGCACTATGAAAAATACTGTCTTATCTGCCAGAAAGAAAAAGAGAAATACCGGATGGTCTCACTCATAGCAGGAATCTAGAAAACTTAAATAAGGGACCAGGAAAATGAATAACTATAAGAAAGTGAAAATCAAAATCAACAAAAAACTATGAACCAGAGACACTTTTTGGGGGGTGGGGGGCGGGAGGGGAGGGATTGGGGTCAAAATGGGAAGAAAAAGAAAATACTGTCTTATCTAACCTTATGTGCCTAGTTCAGAAACAGGTGATTTCAACAAAAGTACTTATCTGAATGGAAGAATTGTGTCTAGAGTAATAAATATGAATGATGTCATCTTTGTTTTGCTGCTGGTGCCCTTTCACAGGCCAGAATTTGGCCCAGGGTTGTTTGTTTTGGAGTATCACTGACCCATTTCTAAGAGGTATTTTGCTTGACCTATTTCAGAATTGTATTAATAGAGTGGTTCTGGACGTGTGTCTTTTTGCCTAAACTAGTAGAATGTCAACCCGGAAGGTATGCACCTGTTAGCTTTGTTTTCTGTGCCCTCCTCCAGAAAGGACTACTTATTCCTGGTTTGTGAGTTCCTCCAGGGCACGTTTGTATTTTCCAACTGGGTTTAGCAGAGTTTTTGCGTTACTAACAGGGCCAGGCCCAGAAAGGACATCTAAATCCCCAAAGGAAAACACAATAAACCATTCTAGCCCATCCTTAAATTACCAAGCCCTGTGTGCTAGTCACATGCCAGAAATGTAAATTTACTTTTATTTCTCACAATTCTTTTTTTTCCCCTTTACCTTCCTCGCTTGCAGTTTTTGAATAATAGTTAAATCCAGTGGGTTTATACCAGGGGAGTCTCTTGGAGACTAAGATTACAAAAATGTTATTACACTGTAATTCTCACAATCTTTTTATTTAAAAAATTGAGAGAAAGTATGTGGCGTGCACTAATCTTAAGTGCATGGCTCCATGAAGTTTTACATGTGTACAAACCTCTGTAACTATCACCCAGATTGAGTTTTTCCACTTCCCATTGGGTTCCTTTATGCTCCCCCACCCCGTCCATCCCCCCAAAGTAACCATTACTCTAACTTCTCTTCCCATAGATAAGTTTTGCACGAAATTATTTTGCAGGAAAAGTAAAGTAAAATTATTTGCCCATATTCCCGTGGGGCCGGATGAGACTTAAGGTACAGGGTAACCCGCGGTGGTTCCCGGGGATGGGCAGGTGGGGGGGCGGGTTTGTGGGGCCAGTCCACAGGGCCATCAATTAGCTCTCATCGACCCACCAAAAAACGCACGGGGCCCCACGTAGGCAGTGCGGGGCACGCCACAATGAACGCCCCATGGACAGGCTCGCCGACCCCGCCAGAACCTTCTCACCTTTACCGCGTGCACCCCGCAGCGCCAAGGGCAGCCGGGCGTGGTCCTGGGCGCGACCCGCCGCTACGCGAGTGGCCAGTGGGGGCGCTCCTGAGCCCGACATGAGGGCCACGCGCCCATTGGCTGAACTTTCCCCCGCCGGCCGGCCGGCCGCAAAGCCCACCCCCTCGATCCTTTCTCAGCTCTCTCATTGGTCGTTCGCGTCTCACCCGCGCCCACTCCCGCTCCTCTCGCCCCCTCCCGGATGGAAACGGGATTGGAGGGGGGGGGCTGGAGGCTGAGCCGGGCGGAGGGAGAGCGGTCCTGCTGTAAGAGGGCCAGAGCCAGCCAATCAGGGCGCGACGTGGAAAAGAGGCTCCGCGCCAGCCAGTCAATTTCCGAGGCGAGGGTTGGGGCCGGCTGACGCGACCGCGGGCGGCAGCCAATGGGCGTGCCGCTGCCCGTCCGCTCTTCAGCAGCCGGCCGGGGGCGGTGGAAGAGCGAGTGAGAAGAGCGCGACGGCTGCTGCGGAGCCATCGCTGGACAACCTGGGAGGAAGTGAGGCCGTCGCCTCTGCGTCCAGGTGAGGCCCGGAGGCGCGGGGCGGAGAGGCCGGGCCGCTCGGCCGGGGCCGCGGCTGCGGGAGCCGGGGCGGCTGGCAGGGCCGAGGCCCGGGCGACGCGGCCGCCCCCGCCCCCACCCTCGGCCGCTCGGAACCGGGGCTCCGGCCTCGGCACAGGTGGTCTCTGCGGGCCGGGCCGGGCCGGGCCGCCGCCGCCGGAGGGCCGGGACCTCGAGCGGGCTGGCCCGGAAGGGCCTGGTCTGCAGCCGCGGGGCCTGGGGGCGCCTCCGGGGAGGGGGAGGCCGCGCTGTGGTGGCCGAGGTGGGGCGGGGTGGTTAACGGGGAGCGGGCTGGTGTTGGAGGGTGACTGGCTGTGATTGAGAGATTGCGGGCCGGGAGGAGGAAAGTGATGGGAACAGGGTGATGCTTAGAAAAGGGTGCCCGGGAGCAGGTGCGGAACCCGGAGGGCGATTGGGCTCCTGGAAGCAGGTATTGAGACTGGGCAGGGCGGCTGGAAAGCTGCTGGGAGGGCAGGGAGGATTAGCTGGGGTTTGAAGGTTGAGCCCCGTGCACATTGGGGCGCGTGGATCTGGAATAAGAGGTCCCGACTGACACCCGAAGGTGCCCGAGAGGAGGAGGTTTCAGGAGAGGTGTGGATGGAGGCTGCTGAGCTAGGAGGTGGTAAGTGGCCAGTGAGGAGAAAGTGTACAGGGAATTAACGAGGTAGGTTTCTGTGCGGTAACTTGAAGGGCGTGGATCTTTTAAGGGCGTGGAAGTGGCAAGAACAACTCCGTTTTGGCAGAGACAGGGCTGCTGAATGTCTCAGGTCGGAGTTAGTCAGCTCGGTTCAGTCACTGCTCATTCAGGGTCACGCAGACTTGTGAACTCCCTCTACTGGGGCGCACGCCCCCCCTAAACACCCCCTCTTACTCCCCGCCCCCCGACAGTTCATCTTGTCTTCTCTGAGCAGCACATTAACTCATCCTCTCTAGTCGTGGCACCAGAATTGTTTGCTTTTGATTGGGTGGTAATGAGGAATCGCTTGATCTTTATATTTTAAAAGTGTGGGTTTTTTTTTTTTTTACTTTTTAATTAATTTTTTATTTTTTACATCATTTTTCATTTTTAAACAATCTTTGCTTCCCCCCAACCCCTTAGGTGTCCCTATAGAGTTTCCTTCACCAGTGCACCCGTGCACCATCACCTCAGTCCCCTGTGCTCCTCCCTCCCTCCCTCTGATTCCTCTCCCTCTGCCTCCCGTGCAGGATGTCTCTGATTTATAATGGTCCGTTTTTGCTTTGTTGTGTTTTGTACTGTTGTTACTTTTTTTTACACCGATGTCTTACTGGGTTCCCCTGTATTCCTGCTATAACTGAAACCATCCGATATTTTTCTTTTTCTTTCTGGCTTATTTCACTGAGCATAATTCCTTCTAGTTCCAGCCATGTTGCTGCGAATGGCATGCGTTTATCTTTTTTGATTGATGAATAATATTCCATTGTGTATATATGCCACGTCTTCTTGATCCAGTCATCTGTCTTTGGGTATTTGGGTTGTTTTTAGGTTTTACCTATTGTAAATAGTGCTGCAATAAACACAGGGATGCAGGTGTTCTTTTGAATCAGTGTTTCTGTGTCATTTTGGTAGATCCCTAGTAGTGGAGTTTCTGGGTCATATGGTAGCTCCATTTTTAGTCTGCTGAGGAACCTCTAGACAGCTTTCGGTAGTGGTTGGGTCAGTTTGCACTCCCACCAGCAATGTAAGAGAGTTCCTTTTTCACCACATCCTCACCAACATTTGTTGTTGCTTGTTTTTTTGATATGTGCCATTCTTACTGGTGTAAGGTGGTATCTCTATGTGGTTTTGATTTGCATTTCCCTGATTGTAAGGGATGTTGAACATTTTTTCATATGCCTGTTGGCCATTTGCATTTCCTCTTTGGAAAAATGTCTTTTAAGTTCTTCTGCCCATTTCTTGACTGGGTTGTTTATTTTGTTTTTGTGGAGTTGTGTGAGTTCTTTGTATATCTTTGTGATCAATCCCTTATCAGTTGCCTGGAGTGCAAAGATTTTTTTCCCAATCAGTGGGGTGTCTCTTTGTTTTGGTTAATGTCTCTTTTGCTGTGCAGAAGCAAAAATTATGTTATTTTAAAGGCCATATCAGAAAATACTTTCAGAAAATCTGCCCTACAGGGGAGTTTCGCAGTTATCTTGTTAGTCATATGTAACGTAGCATTAAAATGATGCAAGAGCTTCTATTAGCACAAGCAAGTACTAGCATATAAATACTGCCCTGTCATTCTGTAGGACTAGCTTATTTTGATATAGTAGAATTTGATTATGCATCATGCTAGTGGGAAATTTTTCAGGCTTAGGAAATGTTTTGTAGCTGAACAGGTTGAAAGTTCTTTTCACAAAGAGGAAAGGAAGACGGTATGTATTACTGCTACTGCCTTTCTGTGATAGGCTCTGAGGTATATTTTCTTTTTTTTTTTTTTTTTTTTTTTTTTTTTTATAGAGGCATGCTTTATTTATTTGTTTGCTGGTTTGTTTGTTTGTTTTGTTTATACATGCACTGGGTACAGTCAGAAGTGTGGGAGGGTGAGAGAATTCACCAGAGCCAGAGTGGGGAGCAGAGCAGGCAGAAGGACCGAAGTACACTGCTGAGGGGAGCAGCGGGCTGCAGGAGAGGTCTGCGCGCCATGTGGGACCCTCTGGTGGCCGGGGAGCAGCCGGGGATCGAACCGGCGCCGCAGAGGCCGCGCGCAGCTTCGCAACCCAGCGCTCAACCGCTGCGCCACCGGGGAGGCCCTCTGAGGTATATTTTCTGATTGATAGGACAGAAGGATTGTCAAGTACTTCTTGAAAAACATAAAATAATATAGTGTCAGGTGTCAAGAATGTTTCCCTATTAGCTAGATTAATAAAATGTTTTAGCTAATGGACCATCCTTTAGGATTTACAAATAATTTTTTGAGAATAAATTCTTGGTAATGCTATTCATTGATTACATTTTATCCCTGGTATAACAGAATACCTAAGTGCTGGGGTGCTGAACCGAGTCCGAGGAGAGAACTAATCCAAGTGGAGTTAATCAGGGAAGGTTTCCTGGAAGAGGTAAGTTTTGAGCCATCTTTTGAACCTAAGAGGTTGTGATATGGGTTATTGGAAGACATGGAGGGTGACATTCCAGTATTTTGGGTACATTATAAGCAACTATGTACAAAAGTAACAGATTAAAAATGTTTTTTAAGGAGGATTGACGATTTGAATGAATATTTAGGGATTTGAAAATCTGTTAAATCTTAGTTGATAAAAGATGACTTTGTGTGGTGGCCAGGAGAAAAGAATTAGAGGTAGGTAGTAGAGGAAAGAGCACAAAACTAATTTCTGATAGTTATGATAAGAGAATAGAATGAAAGGAAGGTGGGTTATTGAGAGGTAAATTTGGTGTTCAACCATATAGATGAGAAACATTTAGTGCTATACTAGGTTATGTTAATAATAATAGCAAGTTTATTAGGTATTTACTTGTGCTGGACACTGCTTTGAGCTTTCAAGTTTTTTTGATCATCCCTGTTTTATAGATCAGAGAACTGAGATTCAGAGACATTTAAGTTGCTTAAGGTTCATACAACTGGTAAGTAGCAGGTCAGGATTGGTGAAGTCATGCATTAAACTTTAATTGAACACCTACTTCATGTTGGCACTTTATTAAGTGCTGAGACTCAGAGTTGGCAAGAAATTCAAAGATCAGATCTGAGCCATTTTTCAGAGTGTCAAGAATTAATTGAAGAGAGCCAATGAAGAAAGTGAGAAAGATTAGTTGGAGAGACTTTCGTAGACACTGTGGAATATACTACTGTTTAGGGAAACAAGGAAGGAAGAGTTTCAAGAGGAAGTGGTCAGCAGTAAAATATGTAGCTGAAAGATTCAGAATAACGAAGATTGAGAGGAAACCACTGAGTTATAAAGGAAAAAATAAATGTAAATTTAATTGCAAGAAAACCAGAATAAAGATACTAAGATGTAGGCTGGTAGCAAATTGTGTCTAGTGACAAATGCTCTATACAAATTAAAGATTTGGTGTGATCACAGTTATGATCAAATTCATAGGAAAGATGTTAGTGTGTCCTCTTATAATATATTTTTTTTCCTCATAATATTTTTAGTCTTTGGCTGGTAAGATCATAGGTTTCAAAATGCTCATACTTTTTGTATTTTTCCCAAATTAAAGAAAATGAACATTACTACTTTTATAATTAGCAGGGAAAGCCATCCACTGTAATCAGCTATTAGTGAGGAAATACATGGGTAAACTAATCTGAAGTATGTTTGGAATAGAAGAAAAGATGGTCTTATTTCAGTGCTTACTGCATTTAAGGCACTTTTGTAGGCGTGTTCCTATTTTGGAAATGACTGCGTTGTTACTGGTAGAAACAACCTGAAACTGGCGTACTAAAAGATGCCATTTGTTAGTCTGAGGGATCAGGAGTACTAAATCACCCTGGATCATGGAGATAATGGTCCACCTCCTTTAATTGCTTTTTTCGAACTTATTAAATGAATTTGAAATTAAAAAGACCAAACCACTCATAGAATTGAGTCATTTTAATTGTGTCTTGGCCTTACACCCTTCCTTCTGATTCTGTAGTTCCTCTCTTCAGTGAGTCGGGTCTTAAGATGTCAGTTTAGTAGTACATATGGAAGTGCTGACTTAACGTGTAACTAGCTTAACTTAAGTATTTACTGTTTTTTCAGTTCCCAGTTTAATAAAAAGACAAATTTTGAGAAAATAAACTTTTCTTATCAAAAAGTTATTCCAGGGCCTCCCTGGTGGCGCAAGGGGTTAAGACACAACCACTGAAGCTAACCGCAGCCACTGCAGCACAAGTTCGATCCCCGGCCAGGGAGCAACCTTCATGGCGTAGCAGACCTCTCCTGACTCGCCCGCTGCTCCTCTCAGCAGTGTATTTCAGTCAGTCTTCCTGTTCTGTTCCCCACTCTGTCTCTGGTGAATCCTCTCACCACCACTCCCCTACCCCCGTACCTCTGGCCTGTACCCAAGCTCTTGTATGCATAAAAATAAAATAAATCTTTAAAAAGAAAAAAGTTATTCCAAAGAAAACTAGTAGGATTTGCTTTAGGATTAGTACATATTTATTCCAATGTCGAATGGAAAGAGGGAATTTTGAAAGTCAAGAATAGGATCTAGTTTTTAGTTTAATTTCATTGGACACATAGAGATTGTGGGAGGAAATTTAATATTTCACCTACGTAATACTTTCTTTTTTTTTTTTAAAAGATTTATTTTTATTTATGCACACAAGAACTGGGATATACGCCAGAGGTATGGGGGGGGTGTGGTGAGAGGTTTCACCAGAGACACAGTGGGGAGCAGAGCAGGTGGATGTACTGAAATCCACTGCTGAGCAGAGCAATGGGAGAGACAAGAGAGGTCTGCTGCGCCATGTGGATTAGCTCCCTGGCCAAGGATTGAACTCAGACCTCAGTGGCTGGCAATAGCTTGATAGTGCTGAGACTTTAACCGCTGTGCCACTAGGGAGGCCCAACTTTATATTTCTTTTTTTTTTTAATTTATTTATACAAGCACTGCGTACAGTCAGAAGTACAGGAGGGTGAGAGAATTCACTAGAGACAGAGTGGGGAACAGAACAGGCAGACAGACGAAATACACTGCTGAGGGGAGCAGTGGGTGGCAGGAGAGACCGCACCATGTGGGACCCTTGCCCAGCAGCCGGGGATCGAACCGGTGCTGCAGAGGCTGCGGGCAGCTTCACAGCCCAGCGCTCAACCGCTGCGCCACCGGGGAGGCCCCCAACTTTATATTTCTTAAGTAAATAATCACATTTACTTCTCATAAGATTCTCTAAGGTGGAAATCCATTTTACAGATGAAGAGACTGAACCTCAGAGAAGTTAGTAACTTTCCAAAGGTGGTAGAGTGGAGATTCAAACCTTGTTTTGTTTAGTGCAAACATTCATGCATATGAGACAAAAGATAAGATGAATATTAATACTTAAAATAGAAAAAAAAAGCCACACAGCTTTAGATATGTAGTAAGCATTTGTTACTTTAGAAGATGGGACTCTGCTCTGTTTGTTTGTGCCTTGTGACACTCTCCTAAAGATAGTGATTTTTGTTTGTCTTAGAGGGTGTATTGTGTTACATTTTATTGCTTTACACATGTAAATTTTCACATTTTAGTATTTTTTTTGAAATGAAGATGTATTTTACAATGTCTATGTATTAAAATGTTGATGAAATGGATACTGTGTCCAAAAGTCAAATGTGTCTCATGGTATATGTATGGTCGTCATGTATAATTGTCTTAGTTTGTTGTATGCATTTTCCTCCCTTCTTTACGTAGCCTATGAACTTTCTTTTCTATTTTGGCATAATATGTAATTGAAATTTGTATCGATTATAGTTATTCTCTTCAGCTAGTGAATATTATGGTGTAGAAGAAAATATTTTGGTGTAGAAAATTAACATTGTACTCTGAAGCAGCAGATAGGCGTTTTAATTTTGGTTTTGTTAGCAATGTGGTATGTAACTTGAGGCAAGTCACTTCCTCCTCTCTGAGCTTCAGTTTCCTCATCAGTAAAATGAATGGGGAGGGGAACTTTTAGGCCTGAATACCTTGAGCAAGCTCTATGTCCTCTTTATTATTAAGAATGTGGATGCCTTAGACTTTTTCTTAAGAACTTTATTGTCTTTTACTATTTTTTTTTCCCTCTTCATCTTACTGTCTTTCCTCCCTCCCTTTTCCCTAGGGATCCTTGAGAGAACTTTGTCAGACTTTTAATTTATTAGAGGATGAATTATTTTTGATGTCTTACACTAACCAAGAAAAGATATCTGAGAAAGTATGTACAGTAAATAGTTAATGAATTATGTGTTTCATGTGATTTAATAAAAGAATCATTTAAATAAAATACCATCAAAAAACAATTGAAGTTTCATGGAAAGAGAGTTCTTCCTAAAGAATGAAATGTGTTTAGTAAGTTTATCTGTTCTCTGCTAGATAGACATAAAACTCCTGGATCTGTCTTTAAGTTCTATCTGTTATAGTAGGAGAAGCAAACTTCCATACATTTTCTTCTTTGGAAACTGCCAACATAAATATACAGTAATGTACATATCACCAATTTTAGCAAGTATCAACTTCTGGTCAATCTTGTTTCATCTTAACTTGGTCTGTCCACTCCCCCCACCTCTTAAACTTTGAAGCAAATACTTAGAATTCTTACTAAGTATTGCCACACAGCATGATAGATGTAATAGATATGCTAATCTAAGGGGAGTGTGAATTGTTCAAATAAATATATATTCAGACATGTGTATCATACTGTGCTAGAACAAGAGAATTAGATATCATTTACTGTGGAGCTAGGATAATGTTGATGAGTATACCTATATAAAACACAATGTAGAAATATACAATCATATGCCAAAATTGGTGATAGAAATTCTAAGAGGGAAATGCCATCATTTCTGAACAAAAGTAGTATTTAGATATGGGGTGCGGATGATCATATGGAGAAAGCATGCAGTTAGAAAAATGTAACTTTAGCTTTATAGAATGCATCTATAACTATTTCTGCCTATATCTTCTAAACCCCATACAAGATGTTATTGACATGTTTCTGACATCAATACTTAGAAAAAAGCTAATATTAGGAATTAGAAGTCACACTTTGTGAATGTATCACTATCTATAGTGAACTTTTTGATGTATTCCTTTATAGAGCCTTGTAGGTATTTTAGTAAGAGTGTTTTTTTTTTTTTTAAAGATTTATTTATTTTTATACAAGAACCAGGGTACAGGCCAAATGTGCGGGAGGGTGAGAGGATTCACCGGAGACAGAGTAGGGAGCAGAACAGGCTGACTGAAGAAACACTCGTGAGTGGATGAGACAGAGAGACCTGTTTGCCTTGTGGGATTCTTGCTGGCCGGTTGGCCGGGATCAAACCTGCGCTGCAGAGGCTGTGGACAGCTTCACAGTGTGGTGCTTACTGGGAGGCCCCAGTAAGGCGTGTTTAAAGGTCCACTATTGTCTAGAACATTTGTGTGTGTGTGTGTGTGTATTTGTGTGTT
This sequence comes from Talpa occidentalis, assembly GCF_014898055.3. Lineage (NCBI taxonomy): Eukaryota > Metazoa > Chordata > Mammalia > Eulipotyphla > Talpidae > Talpa > Talpa occidentalis. Next base: position 29,418,885 of record NW_023603184.1, read on the forward strand.
TAATTTAAATGTTAGCATTTAACAAATTCAAGATTACTTTGAAATACCTAATTTAAATCATTCTTGTCATTTATGGAATTTTTGCCAGATATATTGACATGACAGTCAATGAGAAATCCTTCTTGGATTTAAGCAGTTCTTACCATTATATCTTCATATTTTGTTTTCAATTTTTATTTACTTTTTAAAATATTTGTTTATTTATTTATACAAGCACTGGGTATAGTCAGAAGCGCGGGATGGTGAGAGAATTCACCAGAGCCAGAGAGGGGAACAGAACAGACAGACCGACGAAATACACTGCTGAAGGGAGCAGCGGGCATGGCAGGAGAGGTCTGCTGCACCATGTGGGACCCTTGCCCAGCGGCTGGGGATCGAACCGGCGCTGCAGAGGCTGTGGGCAGCTTCACAACCCAGCGCTCAACCGCTGCGCCACCGGGGAGACCCTGTTTTCAATTTTTAAATTGATTTTTAATTGAGGTAATATTTGGATAACCCCATCAAGTATTTCCGCCATAGTACAACCATCACCAAATCACCCATAGTCCACCACCATAGTCCATGGTGCTTGCTTCCCTCTTTGTTTTTCCTCCCTGCCCTATATTTTCTCAATTTGGAGTATTGATTTAAATATTTTGAAATATTAACTGAGAATAAAATCTTATATTCCATTATGCAGAGATTCCTTTTTTTTAAGATTTATATATTTATGCATACAAAAACTGGGGTGTAGGTCAGAAGTGTGGAGGAGCAAGGTGAGAGGATTCAGCAGCGACAGAGTGGGGCGCAGAAGAGGCAGATCCACTGGAATACACTTCTGAGGGGAGCAGGGGGGAAGACAGGAGTCTCTGTGCCATGTGGGTTAGCTCCCGTGCCACCAGGGAGGCCCTAATACAGATATTCTTAGTCAAAGGTCATGAACCTCTTTAAGTGTCTCAAACTTTTGAGCTATCTCCTCAGAAATATATACAGATATGCTTAGTTTTAAGTTTTTCCATATAATTTCAGTGACTTACCAAGATTCTAGAATTCACATATCTTGGTGGAGTGGGGAGGTTCTGTGGACTCCGGTTAATAATCTGTTCTTTAATATAGTGGCAGAAAACATACTGCTGAAACTCAGCTCATTTCTGTGTGTACTGCTTATCTTTTACAAGCAAATATTTTCATTATGTGATGAAATTACAAAACTCATTATACAAATGTCCAATTTAAAAAACAGACTAATCCTTAATTAGATTCTTGGGAGAATGCACACCATAGTCACTTTAATAAACACGTAGGGATGAGTTTGTCAAAGATTTTGGAATAAGTGTTTGGTACTTTATAATGGCTACTCTCCTTCCTGAGTTAATAGGAAGTATAGCTACATAACTTAAGAATAAATATATGCATAAATATCTTCTGTTTAGTGGAAAAAGAAAAAGCTTCTTTGACCTATCTTGCCTTACATAGTTAAGATCTGTGGAGGAAAGGATCTGTTAATATTTGAGATTCTCATTTGTGTTAAAGTAACTCCTAAGTACGATACAGAGACTTAGAAACATGTATTGGTCTCAGAAAGATTCTCAGTGGAGCCCCGAGTTTATAGTGGTTATTGTCCTTCTAGTTTAAAGAATGGCCCAAAATAACTTTCTTAGAAATACATGGTTTTAAAGCCTTGTGGGTTGTATCTAAACTGTAATCTACATCAACAGAATCTTCAGGAGATAGGTACAGGTGAATTAACTGCTGATGGACATTTGACTTTGCAAAGCAGAGAACAGACTGTTTGAAGATCAGTGAATATTGGTGTATTGCTTAAAAGTGATAACCTTTGCGACCTATCAGAGTTAATAATTCTCTGGGTATTTAATGTTCTACTTGGAAACAACTCATTCTACTACATAGTAATAGATGCATAGATTTGAAAGCTAGTAGAGAATTTGGCCTCCCCTTCAGTAAATTTTACTAATGATCAGATAGTTAATTGACTGCCCAAGTAAGGTGGTTATTGACAGTCCCAACAGTGTAGTTATTCATTACTCTGCCTGATTTTTGGTAAGTCTTTGCTCTTATTTTGTCTTTTTTTTTTTTTTTTTTTTTCATTCTAGTTCTCAGTTTCTGGAGAATAAAATATCGTAACAGTAGGACTTTTAGCTTTGTGACTTAGATTCTCATATGATAAATTGAGAATTTCCTGAATTTTTAGCCTCTACTGTTTGCTGTGCATGCTCTCGCCCCATCTTTTTGGATTAGGCTTCTTAGAAGCTTAAGTCAATTTCTCAGCTGAACAAACATACCAAGAATCCAAAAGTCATTAAATACTTCATGTTTCTATACCTTTCTGGGCAGATCACTATCTGAGAGCATTCAGTTGCAAACTCTTATCTATGGACCTGGCAAGTTTTAAAGATAAACCAGGAAAAGATTTTTGAAAAGAGGATTTTGCTGAGAGATTTTGTCATTTAGACATTACTGGAAGCTTCACACACTTGGAATCATTGACACCCAAGTGCAGAGAAGTTAGTACTTCATGAAGGCCTCTGATTCTAAGCCTTTATGCCATATGTGGTGGGTGTGGACCTGCTTCTCCAGTGGTGTCCCCATCCAGGGTTAGGGCCCTCAGAAGAATGACTATGTCTGTTTTAACTCCCAGCCTTTCTTCATTCTTTTCTCAAGAATTCCCACTTTCTAGTAGAATGCTAGCAACTAATTGTCAGGGTAATAGCATTTTGTAGCAGGAGATGGATAGTTCCTACTTGAGTCACAAAAATGTACTGGTCTGAAGATCTAGATTAGTTAAAAAACTTTTGCCTCAAGTCCTAAGATGTAATTGTGTAATACAGGTATAATAAAACGAAATGATAATGAAACCCAACTAATGGTAATTTTTAGAGTAATAATTGAAACTACAGCTAGCTAAAGGCAACAACTAAGTGTCCCTTTTGAAAATTTATAGGATTCCAGCTATTGAATTTGCTTGTTATAGTTTTGCAGCATTGTGCATTGCAACAACCAGTTATTAATTGTATACAACTTGATCTTATAACTTGCTCATTTTTGCAACTCTTAATAACCAACTTAATAGTTTATTCATAAATAGCCTTATGGAGAGTTTATTCATAAATAGACTTGTGGATGCCCTTAAAATCCTTTGTATCTGAGGGAGGTTTGGCCCATATTTTTTGTAAGCTGAGGTATCAATGAGCTTTGCAAGATCATTGTTTCACTGAGTTGGGAAATTTGTGAAAGACTGGACTTAAAATAGAGTTCAGTGGTTTCCTTTACCTCAGAACATTTTGTAGTCTTTGATATGCTAATGTACTTTGTTAATCTCCTGGTTTGGAATAATGTATACAGTTTCCCAGCTCCCTGTACTACTTTGGGAAGGTTAAGAACAGATTCACAAGACTGCATAAGAAAATTATGAAGAAACAGGCAATACACCATATAGCAGGAGTTTGAAAGCACTTGGTTTTTAAGGATTGCAAGTCATCTGCTGTCATAATCAGAGTGTGTGTAAATGGCTTTGAGACTAACTCTTTCTATAACCAGTGAAATACCTGATTTTACCAATTTATTTTGAAAGTACTAATCTTCATTAATGGACTTTAGTAGTTTTAAACTAGACCACATAAGATAAATTATAAGTAATCTGCCTGAATCTATTTTTATATAAACTTGCATGTAGTTTACGTGTGTCCATGGTAGATCTGGTACTTTTTTTAATACTGGTTTTATTGAATAGCTTGAAATATTTTTATCTTAATCTTAATGTATTTACAAGAATCAGATGTGCAAGTTTCACAAATTTGTAAGCAAAGCACATTATTTCGGTTTATTCTGTTGTGTTGGAAAAATTCAAGAAGTCCTGTCTTTTGTAGTATATTTGAAATAGTATACTTTCGTATAGTGGAGTACAAAGTCATAATATATTTGGATAAAAATTTCATGTCTTGACATGAAAACATTTTTATAAAAGTAAAGAGAGACTATAGCACAATACTATTTCTAAAGAAAAGGATCATATATGGCTTATGGAGCTTAACTTTTTTTCTTTCTTTTACTATTTTCCCCCAAAATGGATTTGAATAGTTGTTTGTGAGAATGAAAAGTGTATTACCAAATGTGCTAACAAGAGCACAGTTCTCTTTCTGTAGCATTTACAGAGAAGTTACTCCATTGGTATCAGTCTTGAGGAAAGAGTTTAAACAAAGGAAAACAGATCTTTAAAATTTAAGTTACCTTTTCAGTAGATAATATTAATAGAATTGACATTCTCTCTGATGGATTAGAACTTTACTTTTTAAAGGTCTTTATGTTTAATTTTTTACAGTACTCAAAGGAATTCTTAGTCTGATTTTTTTTTTTTTTTAATGTCTGCTGTTTTCCAGCATAATGAGGTCTTTTGAGGCATTTTAACTCTTACCAAAAAGGGCCATGTTTATGGAGCAACTTCAGTGTGCAAATAATTATGTAGTATCTGCCTTGTTAAATGATACCCAACATATTCCAAGAACAAGTAAATCTTTTGAGATTTCTCAACCTCAAGAAGTACCTTAGACATGGGGAAAATAGGATACAGAGAGTTAAGTATTGGTATATCTGTAATTGTGTAGGCAAACAGAGTGGCCATTATATCTACTTCAATGGGTGCTCACAGCAGGATTGGACACTAGCATCTTTTATTCAAAGAAGAAATGTTAACTAAGATGCTAGAGCTATTCTTTTGTTTGTAGAAAATGCCTTATCAGCCTTAATTTTTGAAAAAAGGGAAAAGGAACCCAACTTGAAGACAGTAAATAGTTTGTATGCTTGGAGTTTGCATTTTGGCCCTTAATTTATTGCTGCGGCTTCCTTTCAGAGGAGGTTTTCTTTTATATTGAGACTTAAGCAAAACACCAAGATTCTAACCTTTTAATATATAGTAGAAAAGACACTAGACCAGTGTTTGCCAGTCCGCCTCCAGGTGGAAGCCTATCAAGAATCTTAAAAGGAAGTATATGTACTTAACCTACAAGGTGAGACCTTAAAAGTCTTAGCCAAAATGAGTTGGCTTGCTTTTGGCTATAAGTATGTCAGCTCCAAGTAGTAACCCTACTGTTTATGTTGTAGAGCTTATGGAGGAATGTTACTTTGGGCTGGTCAACCGCGGGTGTAACTTGGAAACCACGCTGGGCGCCAAACTGTTGTAGAGCAACCCTGATACAAAACGGGGTGCCTGACTGTGGGTCCTCACCCGCGCGCTTAAAAGGACTTATCAATGCTTTACTGCAGGCACACGTGAAAGGTTAATAAAAGGTTTATTTACAAGGGAAGGGGAAATGAGGAAATGTACAGCTCTGGGAGAAAAGTGGGAGACAAAGTTTTAAATGAGACCTACCCAATCCGCCGATGAGGAATCCCAAAATGGTGCTCTCAGAGTTGGCAGCCAGCCAGGAGCGGTGAAGCCAGGAGGCCAGCGAATGCGAGCCAGAGAGCGCCCAAGGCCCACGTGTTTGGTTTTTTTATATCCAACCTGGCTGCCCAACTCCACCCTCAGGTCCCAGCCACCCTCCCTTGGTGGTGATGGGATTTGTCTTTCCCAGAGTCTTGATGGCTTTAGTCTGGAGTGGGGGTGGGGTCCACAAAGCCTGTATGGGATTAACTCAGGACATCATTTCCCCCTAACAGTTAGAAGTTCACAATTAATTGGACATAAGAAAATGAAATTTTCATTTGAGGTTATTTGTATATCAAATATTTCAAAGTATAAGAGCCACGGATCCTGGGGCCATACTTTCTTAAAAATATAGAACAAACAGCTGTATTGTTTCCTATCCCCATGAATGTGGATGTAGGTGTCAGAAGGGTTATGCTCCTTTTGAAACCTGAAAGGGTTTTTTGCTGGCAGTTTTAGTCTTATTTTCTTGTATTGTTATTTGGCTCGTAGCTGGGTAAATCCAGTTTCTGCTTTTGTTACCAGGTGGTGTTCACCCTGTGTGTCTTCACTTGGATGTCTTTTTATAAGAACACCAGTGATCATTGGATTAGAGACCCATTCTGCTCCAGTGTGACATCATTTACTTTAATTAATTATAATTTCAACTATACTATTTCCAAATAAGGTCACATTCTGAGGTATTTGGGGTTAGGATTTGAACGTGTCTTTTTAGGGGGAACATAGTTCAACTCATAACAGGTCTCAAGGGAGATTGGTATAATTAGATTTTAACTGTTTAAACATGTTTCTACTTCAGATTCAATGAGTGGAGTTTTTAGTCAGTGCCCATAAGGCTGTGTTCTCTGCATTTTGAGTTCCCCTTCCCTTCAGTCTACACACATAATACATATAAAACTTACGGTGGTTTTTAACTCTGGACTTATTGACCTCTTTGAGAATCTGGTAAAAGCAGTGGATTCTTCCCCTAGGAAAAAAGGTAGATATGTCATGGGCTTGCACGCTTGCCCATATACACACATACAGACACACTAACAATATTTTGTATGCATCTTTAACATGTTCTTGCACTCTACCCCCAGGCTTTTCGTGAAACTCTGAATAAGACAGATACTAATTTCCATCAGTTAAGAGTTGCCTAGTACTTATTTCCCCTTTTGGTGGAGAAAAAAAGGAAGCTGGGTGGGGTGGGCTGGGTGGGGGGTGAGGAAGCAGAGGTATTTAAGATAATCTCATGGTCATTGTAGCTCAATACAGCTTTCTAGAAATTTTTCATTCTGTGTCTTATTTGCCATGTGTTTAGGTCTCTTTTCCCACCTCCGTCTCCCAAATGTGACATTTGGCTAAGGAAATTCTGTAGAACAGAATAATTTATGTCTGTTTAGACCTGCAACAGTATATAAATAGATCTTTGTCTCTTGCCCCATAGTATTGGGCTCTTGATCTCTTTAAATTCTGTTGATTATATCAAGGTGTTTTTGAATAAGGTAGTGGTCAAGCGTTCTGAGTCTGACAGGATTATATTTGTTTTCTTCACTTGTTGCCTTTTTTCCAAAATAATATTGCCCAAATTTTACCCCTGAACATCTTAATGGGCTTTCCTCTTAAAAATACAGATTTTTGTTTTTAATCCACCTTACAGCTATTGGAAATGTCTTTCTTTGCATTTATACGCTGGCATGTCTGTTTTTGGAGTCTTGCATTCATTTGTTGGTTTGTTTTTAAAGATACTGTATCAAACAAAAATTTACTGTTCATTTTACAATATTATGCACAGTACCTTTAGTAGTTGTGAAAATAGGCAATGGATATTATATGGTTCACAATGTTGAAAATATTAACTACTTGATCCTTTACAGAAACCTTTGCCAACGCTTGGTTTAGAATATTTTGGAATGAATTTCCCCCTTTTAAGGATATTGGAAGTTCTTTTTTTTCCACTGCATTTTCAGTCATGCAATCTAATGTCTAATTTTTAGAAAATCATTTAGCTCACCATTCTCTCTGCTAACTGAATTTCCCTCAACTCTTGCGAAGTGGTCCTCCGGCCAAAAGGTTTAGGCCAATAAGACAAAACAGCCTTGGACATGATTATGTTAAGTGCAGAATTACCCATGATTGGGAGTCCAATCTGTGACTCCCAATGAAAAGGTAGATGAAATACCTTATTCTGTCAGAATATGTGATTATTCATTTTACTGTTGATGGATATTGAGTTTTTTCACTTTCAGCATGTTGCAGTGTAATACTTCTTTATATCTTCTTATTTTTTCTTTTGGTGTTCATTACTAAATATTACCAAATGATTTTCCAAAGTGATTGTACCCACTTCTGTGGTGCTAGTAGGATTAGGTGAGTTCCAGTTGTATTACACTATTATCGACAAGTTTGCGATCCCCCACCCCCAAGGTAGTTCTGATATATTGCTCCTAATAAACTTATCCTGAGACTATAGCCTGATTTCCTGTCTTAGGAAATCTTAGGAAATTTCCTGTATTTGACAGCTAGTTAACTGTTTTCAACCAATTAAGTAGGTCTGTTATTTTTTCAAGCCCTCAGAGATTTGATTTAAGCTTAGTTGTGCTAAAATCATTCACTTTTTCCCTGAAATTAAAAAAAAAAATGAGTGTAGGTACATGTGAATATAGCAATATCTAGTCCAGAGATAATCACTGGTCTTAATTTGGTTTAAAAAAAAGGTAATTTTCTAGTTTAAAAGTTATAGTCACAAGTAATTGGTTGCTTCAGAAAAAACAACCATTACCCTTTTTTTGGACTGAAATGTTAGACTGCCAAGGGCCATACCGAAAATCATTGCCATGGAATTCTGTAAAAGAAAGATGAGTAAGGAAATTATATGCCTAGTATTTTGTGCATAATTATACTTAATTCTCACACTATGAGGTGAGGGGGGATGGTATAGCATCTGTATTTTAGAAATGAGGAAACTACAGAATCAAAACAGGAACATTAACGTACCTCCTAGGTGAGTCCTTCTAGACTCAGAGCCCAGAGTTTTCCCATTACATTGTGACATCAGGTCATCCTGTTTGATAAATGCTTATTTCTTAACCTGAAAATGATGTCTTTTTAAATTCAGATTGATAGTGGCAGTAATTAAATCCACCTACATGGTCTTGTGAGTCAAGTTCTAAGTTTGAAAATGGTCTCCTGTAGTCTTTCCCTCTTTCTTGGTGACCTATGGAAATGGCCCTCAGAGAAATCCTACTGAAGTCAATTAATTGCCTTTGAATTTTAACTGTTTAAGACTCTTCTGAACCAGCTAACTGTCACATTTCTATACCATGTTGCTAATTTTACCCATCAGGTTTTGTTGTGGAATGATGTGGAATTATAAGGATTCTTCAGTGAAAATTTGCGTTGTTTCATATGTTAAAATTTTCTATCTAGGAGATTCTTGCTTATTATATGCCAAGAAGACCTGTAGTGAAGAATGATGTTCATTTCCTCCTGTAATGAATCATACAACTTTAGAATTAGAAAAGCCCTTCAAACTATTCTAACCTCTTTACTTTCTCTAAGTTTCTCTTCTAGTGCTATGCACTTAGTAATTATTCTTGAGTTGATGTCTTAGTGTCACTGAAGGACAGGTAGAAACTTTCAGGCCCTCTATAAATGGAAACTGTAATTTAAGGATATTAGTTCACATTTGGCTGTACCTGTCTATGTGTGCTGAGTGAACTTAGGTAAGAAATATTAAAGATTCTTGTGGGAAATTATACCTGAAAGTGTGAGAGGTGTAATTTGTTCACATTGGATAATTTTCTTGTTTTCTTGTCTTTTCTATATGCATTTCTTATCACTGGTGAGTCTTTTATAAGACTTTGCTCCTGGTCCATGAAATTGCCTCTCATTTCTTTGTCCCACCAACCCTGCTTTCCATATACTTGTTCACATTTGTATGTGAACTTGGCAAGTGTCTGAAACTAGTTGACCTGATAACTAAAGATTTTAATGAATTTTAGTTGTTTTCAACTCTTTCTAATACAGGCAAAGGGATTCTTATTTGAGTGACCTGCCTTTTTTTTTCAAATGGTAGATTTTGTAGTTTTCTGGCTATTGTAATATCCCAATTTCTCAAGACAAATTGGTTTAAAGTAAGTTGAAATTGAGAAAAGCTCTTGTTTGTAATCATTTGCTTTAAGTTTCTAAAACTAATGAGATAACATGGTATCTTCTATTAATACAAGGGCTTTTATTAAGAGAATACAATTATGTTGAGGGGTGTAGTTTATATTGATTAAATAGTGTGCTATAGTACTTGTTTTTGTACTTACCTTTGCCTTTGCAGTTCTTTTGGATGTATTTCTAGGAATTGCAGGGTCATATGATAAATTCTGAGTTTTAACTTTTTGAATGCCCACTGATTTTCCTATAGCAGCTGAACCATTTTATATTCCTACCAACAATGTGTATAGGTTCCAGTTTCTTGACATCCTCAATAATGGCTATTTTTCCATAACTTTTTTGTTTTTGATGGTATTTAAATGGTATAGTGTTATTTTACTTCATTTTCTGTGTTTTGTGTGTGTGTGTGTGTATGAGAGAGAGAGAAAATACATTTATTTTCCCCATATAAACCTTTTATCTACTGATTTTCTTAAATTTACTGGTAAGTTATTATTTATGTGTTCATTGGATTTTCTATGTGCATAGAAGTTTCTGATTTCCAAAAATTTACTAATTCTTTGTTCCTTTTTCATATAGCTACTCTATGGGCATAAATAGTCTTGTGAATGGCTTGGAAAATATTTATTGGAGTTTAAATTCTTTCTATATTTTTCATTAGCTTCCCTTGTGGTTTGTTTTATTGCTTTTCATTTTGGTCCTTTTAAAATTTTTTGGTGTTTCTTACATATCTGGTGATCCTTGGTTATCTGTTCATAATTATGAAGGAATAAAGAGGGTTGGTTTGGGTAGCTGATAGTGACTTCCTCTCAGTTTTTTGAGGCTCATTTAAAAAAACACACACAAAACTTTTCTCCAAATGGGATTACTGATTGAAAATTCTACATGAATTTAAGAGCCAGAAGCAACCAGATAGATTGGGGACCTAATGTTTATTATGGACCTCAAGTATTATGAATACATTTTTCTTTTAGTTGTTTTATTTCTTCTCTCCCTACCCCATACCTCCATTTTTGGATATTTGGAGCAACCTCAGGCTCAGGCACCTTCTCTTTTGTCCCTAGCACCCATGCTGGATGCTCTTCTCGAGCAGATCTGGATACTATGCCTGGGAACCAAAGTTTATACAGGAAGTAAGACTGTCATGAGTGGCTCTGCTGTTGTGTGAGCAATCTTTTAATTGCCTTGATTTCCCTATGCTTTAATCCTGCTTCTTGACCTTGAGCTTGGCTTTTTTCTGTTTAGGGTGTTGGGACAGCTCTTGCCTCCTTATAATCCTTTCCTGTGCTTGTTTTGCTTGAGTTGTTATTCCTTCCACTATGGTTCCTCTGTCAGTTTACTCTCATTTGTTTCTTCTAGAAATCCTTTCCTTTCTTCTCTTTCTTACCTTGTTAATGAGACTGTTACTTTTAAACTATTACGAATTTATTTTGTGTAATCATGAAAAATTTGGACTTAGAATACATGTATCTGCTTCCCCTACTTAAAAAATACAATTGAAGCTCCTTATTCTCTTTTCAGAATGTATTGCATTTCCTCTCATGCATCCATTAATATTATGTGTGTGTTTCTAAACAATAAAGAGTATTGTTTTGAATGTGTTTGAGCTTTGAATAGTGATATACTGCATGAATCCTTCTGCATCTTGTTTTTTTCCACTCATCCTGGTTCTTTTGTTTAATGTCTTAGTACACTAGTTTTCCTGCTGTTTTCTGTGAAATTTGGAAGGATGTCAGCCCATGTATTTCTTACTGGTATCTTTTTAAAAGGGATATTTAAGCACCTTTTGGATATGTTGTCACTGTAGACCTTTAGGAGAAAGGACTTGGTGTTACCTAAGTCAATATGATACCTAGCCATGTTAAACAGGTAGGCAATTGAGTCTTACTAGTGACCTCTACTTGGTGTCATAAATTCCTTTGGAGATGCAGAAACACAATCCATTCATGTTTAGGGTTTCACGGAGTTTTAAATGAAGATTTGGGTTCTTATTGCTGGAAGGGTTTTCAGAGATCATTTAGTACAAACTGTATTAAAGAAACTCAGACCCAGAGAAGGTGAGTGACTTGTCTGAGGCAGTCCAAGGGGGAAATATAGGAATTAGAAATCATTGTTGCAGTTCATTGTTCTTTCCTTCTTAGTACAGTGAACCAGATGTTAAAACCCTTTTGTTAACACTGAACTTTGATTTTTCCTGTCCTTTAAAGTAATTATTTGAATACTGAGATTTTTATTACATAAAAATACACAGAAGATCTTTGAACTGATGCTTATTTGCCATATTTTCTTAGGATCAGAATGGTTTCAATCCCAGAATACTATGAAGGCAAGAATGTCCTCCTCACTGGAGCAACTGGTTTCCTAGGGAAGGTACTTCTGGAAAAGTTGCTACGGTCTTGTCCTAAGGTGAATTCAGTGTATGTTTTGGTGAGGCAGAAAGCTGGACAGACACCCCAAGAACGAGTAGAAGAAGTCCTAAGTAGCAAGGTAAGTGTGGAAAATGATCATTTGGAGGAGAGAAAATGTGTTTGTATGTGTAATCACTGCAGTCATCAATAGCTTAGTATATTTTTTCACTCTTGCAAATAATTTGTAAAAAGAAAAATCTACAGATTGACAATAAATTGAATATGACTTCTGATTGGTAAGAGAGAAAAGCTTTTCTCTATGGGGAAAAACTCATACAACACATTCTAAATTACCTTGTGATAGATATTTAATGTGATTTTAGAGTATTTGAGGCAGGTTACTTGTAATTACGAGATATTTTAAATCATCTTACCACTAATTTCTAACTGCCTACTCTGCTGTGAGACATTATGCTTTGATAACACTTTAAAATTCATAAGCATTGATTACTTCCCATGACAATATTAGAAGGGATAGCAAATTCAGGTATTCCCACTTGGTAAATAAACATGATGACAGATAGGTCATATAGAATACAAGAATATGTACTCATTTTGTACCTTTTGAAAAATGTTGCTAACAAAAAAAATGGAAATGAACTGGAGTAAAATTATTTCACAGTCAGAGCTTTTGAATTCTCAACATAATGATTTAGTATAGTGTAGATTTAGTGTAGTAACAAGTAAGTTTAGTGTAATAACAAGTCATTTATAGTTATTTGATATCTGGTAAGTTTCAACCTTCTAGAGGAACTGTGACTTTTGTTTTAGAAACAAAGACAAAACCAGGAGCCTTTTGAGTCATTCTGTGTTGTCAAAGAATTGCTGAAAGTGTGAAGAGATATCCTTAATTACAGATTATAGCACTGTGTGCCAAGCAGCCTAGATACAGTCACTGTCCTCATGGAGTTTACACTCTCTACCCCTCGTGTATTCAGTTATTAGCCAAGTCTATCTAAATTATTTTTAATTTCCCAACTATATTAATGCTCCCTCATTTTTAGGTGATTGTATGTATTAATTTCTCTGCCAGGAATACTTTCTTCTACTTTATAATCTCTTTTCCTTCCTAAACTATCTTTGTTGTTTTTCCTGTGCAGTCTTATAACACTATAATATTGTCCTTTTTTATTACTTATAACAGTATAATTTATTTATTTTTAACATAAAGTATTATTTCCGCCTCCCACTTCCATTCCTTATATCCCCTTCAGTCTTTTCTCCAAACACTTCTCCCTCTTAACCTCAGATCTCTTTGTTTACTAATGTCTGCTAGTTTTTATAACTTTTCCTTTGTAAAATTATCTACCATGTAAATATCCAGTATTTCTTTGTCATTCTGACATGCTTTACTACACATAATTCCTGCTTAACTCCTTTCATTTTGTTGTAAATGGCAGCATTTTGTCTTTCCTTATGGTTGAATAGTATTCCGGTGTATGGTATACACAACTTCTTGACCCAATTCTGTGTCAGTAGGATCTTAGAGTTCTTTCATGTCCTGGCTATCATAAATAGTGCTGCAGTAAACATTGTAGAGCATATAATTTTTTTGAGTGGATGGTTTCACTTTCTTTGGATAGATGCCCAAGAGTGGGATTATTGGGTCATATAGTATTTCCAGTTTTAGTTTTATAAGGTAAATCCAAAATGACTGCATCAGTTTATATTCTTACCAGCAATGTAATATAGTTCCTCTTTCTTCATATCCTCTCCACCACCTGTTGGGGGTCACTTTAATATATACTCTACTCATGGGTGTGGAATGATCTCATCATGATTTTAACCTGCAAGTCTCTTACTGGAGGCAGTGATGAACATTTTTCCCTTGTGTCTATTGACCTTCTAGATGTCCTTTTTAGTGAATTGTCTGTTTAGATCTGCTGCCCTTTGAGAATTTTTTTCTTTCCTTTTTTTTTTTAAATTAACCATTTTATTTTATTATTATTTTTTAAAGATTTTATTTATTTATTTATACAAGCACTGGGTACAGTCAGAAGCGCGGGAGGGTGAGAGAATTCACCTGAGCCAGAGCGGGGAGCAGAGCAGGCAGAAGGACCAAAGTACACTGCTGAGGGGAGCAGCGGGAGGCAGGAGAGGTCTGCGCGCCATGTGGGACCCTCCTCCGGTGGCCTGGCCGGGAGCAGCCGGGGATCGAACTGGCGCCACAGAGGCTGAGGGTAGCTTCACAACCCAGCGCTCAACCCCTGCGCCACCGGAGAGGCCCGAATTTTTTTCTTTTATTGCTGAATTTTATAAGTTTTTTATTTATCTTGGCTATTAACTGCTTTGTCAGTTATATAACATAGAATATCTTTTTCTGTCATTCAGTAGAATATCTTTTTCATCTGCTTATATTTTCTTTAACTGTGTAAAACTTTTTTAAATTGAAATAATCCCAGTTTCAAATTGCTTTCATTTTCCTTGCCATGGGAGTTGAGTCTCTGGAAACATCTTTATTAGTGATGTTATGAAACATATGGCCAATGTTTTCTTCTATATATTTTATTGTTATAGATCTCATATCTAAATCTTTAATTCATTTGGTATTTTTGTGCATAGAATTAGACAGAAACTCTACACCATTCTTTTTCTTGTTGCCTTCCAGTTTTCCAGCCCCATTTATTAAAGAGGCTCTCCATTCCAAGTTGTATGTTCATGGGTGCTTTAACATAAATTAAATATTGACATATAAGTGGATTTATTTCTGGGTTTTCAGTTCCGTTCCATGCATTTTTTTTCTTTTAATGCTAATAACATATTGGTTTTGGTACTGTTGCTGGTTGAAAGTCATGTGTGCGATGCTGCCACTTCTCTCCTTTTTTTCCTTAGTGGTTGCTTTTGCCTTTTGAGGCCTTTGATGGTTCCATATAAATTTTGATATTTTTTGTTCAATTTCTTTGATGAATATTGTTAATATTTTAATGGCGATTTTATTTAATTTGTATATCACTTTAAGTAGGATAATCATTTTGATTATACTGTTTCTCCCCATCCATGAGCATGGAATGTCTTTCCATATCCTAATTGCACTATCTAAATTTTTAATAATGTTTTGTAGGTCTTGTGGTATAACTCTCCTTGGTTAGGTTAATTATGAGGTATTTGATTCTTTCTGAAGCCACTGTAAATGGAATTATTTTCTTAATTTCTTTTTCTCCTTGGTCATTGTTTGTCTATAAAAA
Source organism: Talpa occidentalis (assembly GCF_014898055.3). Taxonomy (NCBI): domain Eukaryota; kingdom Metazoa; phylum Chordata; class Mammalia; order Eulipotyphla; family Talpidae; genus Talpa; species Talpa occidentalis. The sequence continues at coordinate 29,434,049 of NW_023603184.1, forward strand.
TTTTTGTATGTTAATTTTGTAACCTGCTACTTTACTGTATTCCCTTTTGTTTGCTTGTTTCTAATAACTTTTTGGAGGCATCTTTGGATTTCCTATATATCATATCTGCAAACAGTGATCGTTTCACTTCTTCTTTTCCAACTTAGATTCCCTTTATTTCCAGTTGTCTGGTTGTTCTAACCAAAACCACTAATACTAAATTAAACAGAAGTAGACAGTAGGCATCCTTCTCTTGTTCCGATCTTAAAGGGGAAACTTGCAGTTTTTTCACCATTAAGTATTATATTGGCTATTGGTTGCGATATTTGATTTTTACTATATTAAGATAAGTTGCTTTTATTCCCATCTTGTCTAAAGTTTTTAATCATAAGCGGGTGCTGAATCTTATCAAATGCTTTCTCTGCTACTATTGAGAGCTTACATTTTTTATCTTTACTTATTGATACAGTGTATTGTTGCTTTATTTTTGTATATTAAACTATGTTTGCATTCCTGGGATAAATCCCACTTGATTATAATGTATGTATAATCTTTATTATATATTGTTGAATTCGATTGCCTTATAGATTTTGCATCCGTCTTCTAAGGATTTTGGTCTATATAATTTTCTTTCCTTGTGCTGTCTATCTGGTTTCATTGTTAAGTTAATGCTGGCATTGCAGAATGTATTAGGAAGCAGTCCCTTTTCTTGGATTTTTAGAAACAATTTGAGCAAGATGGGCATAAGTTCTTCTCTCAGAGTTGTATAGAATTCTCTTGTAAAGCCATTTGGCTCTAGGCTTTTGTTTGGGGGAGATTTTTCAGTTTCTGAAAAACTTTGTTCTGCAATTGAGTTGTGAATATATGAAGGAGGTGAGCCCAGTGGCTTCACTCTGCAACCATCTTGCCCAGCAAGATAAAACTATTTTAATTTTCCTATCTAGATTTTCCTATTAGACTCTAAAGTAGATTGAAGCAAATTTCATTTTTCTTTGTTTTTTCAGTATCTCTCAGATGCTTGGCTCATTTGAAATGTTTAGTAAATATTTCATTAATATAAGGACACATTAGTATTGAAGTCAATAGTAAACAATAGAAAACTTGTATACTGAAAGTCATCCAGGAAGATGAACATGAACCCTGTATAAGTGTTATAGTCTTTCTTCCTAGATTCAGTCCCTGCTTTAACCGCAAATACAGGCTTCATATAAATTGGAGAGTCAAAGTTTAATAGAGCAGTGATGTGGAAGTATCATCAATATTCCTCTATAAATGTGAGAAAGAAAACCTAAATTTGACTCATAGTTTAATGTGTCTTTACATTATCGTAATCTTGTGATCAGATTTTTAAAATTTTTTGAGTTTGCTTAAGAAATATTGAATTTTTATATATATTTCTATATGATATTTCTCAGTTTTTCCAGTTTCTAATCTGCATCTTTGCATACCAGTGTTTTTCCTTTAATATATTTACTTTTTCCTCCCCTTAAAATTTTTTTTAAAGACTTTGGGTAGAATGTGAATCATGGTATTTTACTTAAGTCGAGGAAATAAACCAAAATAAAATGAAGTGATAAATTAAGATCTGGATTTTAGAAATCTGAAAGATCGTTTTTAACATTGTTCTGATGTCTGTACTGTGTAAGTCTATTTTGAGGGTTAATATATTCTAATCCGTACATGCATGGACAGTTCAAATTTAAACTCTGCACACTACCAGTTCTTTGTCCTTGATAAGTTACTTCACCTCTCTGTGTCTCAGATTCCTTATCCATAAAATGGGGATAGTAAGGTGGGCCTAATAGAGTGTTTTCTGTATGGAAAGAATAGCAACTAAGAATAGCAACCTTAGAATTTGCGTAGATAAAGTTTTAAAAATAGTGAGCTTTCATCGGGAAAAAAGGTTATAATAAGTTTTAGAAAGTTAAAAAATAGTGCCCTAAAATAATTTTTCCTATCTGATAGCTCTTTGACAGATTGAGAGATGAAAATCCAGATTTTAGGCAGAAAATTATAGCAATCAACAGTGAACTCACCCAACCTAAACTGGCTCTTAGTGAAGAAGATAAAGAAGTCATCATAGATTCTACCAATATTATTTTCCACTGTGCAGCTACAGTAAGGTTTAATGAAAATTTAAGGTAAGTAAAGGCGTTTATATATTTGAACTTCAGAACCTAATTAAAAGGGCTAAGAGTAATTGTGTCTTAGTAAAGTTGTTTTGAAAATGATTTGAAACTGTTCATGCTGTGTTAAGTATAGCTTTTAGTCTCCTTAAGGGTCCTTCAGAATTTTCTTCCTCTTGTAAGTTTAAAAACACTGAATATTGTGTGTTTGTTAACGTACACGAAGAAGTTCCATCAATTTAAATATGGGACAGGGAGGAGGCAAATATTGAGAAATCTGGAGAGAAGAGAAGAAGGAAAAAAAGAAGAAAGTTTACCTTGAGTGGGGGTATTAATCTTAAAAATGTATTGTGTTTGTTTTCCTCTTTCCTTTATGCTCTCAGAAGCCTTTACTGTAGCTTTACTTTTCTAGTGTACACATATATCCATCTAAAATTTTTTTTTAATTATGCTCACATTTTTGCAGAGTAAAGCAAAACTGGCTTACCAATTTAAGCCATACTTTGTTTTTAAAACTTTGGTAGCAATGTTAGGGACAAGGTACATATAACATTAATTCAGTTTGAAAAATAATTTGAATTTCCTTCAAGATCATTTTCAAGAAAAAATAACATTTAAAAACTTACACCGAGACAAAAATCTAGTAATTATGCATTTCAAATAATGGTGCTTAATTCAAAACATTTTTTTCCAAGGCATGTTCAAAATACAGCTTTACAATGTTAATCTAATTGTATGGTCTTATACTAGTTAAGATGGTGTGGGCATGTTCAGGTTTCACGATTACTGGAAAAGTGTCTTGTCTTTTTTTTAAAGATTTATTTATTTATGCATATAAGAGCTGGGATGTAGGCCAGAGGTGTGGGAGGTGAGAGGATTCACCAGAGACAAAGCCGGGAGAAGAACAGGCAGATCCACTAAAATACACTGCTGAGGGGAGCAGTGTATTTTAGGAAAGGTCTACTGCGCCATGCAGGTCACCTCCCTGGCAGGGCATCGAACTTGTGCTGCAGTAACTGCGAATTGCTTTCGATCGCTTCATAGTGCTGATGTTTAACCCCTTGGGCCACCAGGGAGGCCCAGGAAAAGTTTCTTTTTAAAATGTTTTCAAGTTAAATACTGATAATAAAGGGTTTAGAGATTATCCCCCATATTGTCTTCAATGTAGAAGTATAAACCTTATGACATTAAATATGGGACAGTCAGCATCAAAGCATTACAGTATGTTTTGCCTTTATTGCAGATGAAGACACTATTATTTCGGTAATAGTGCTTTATCATTTTCAGTTTTCACCTTCATTGTTTTATTCCATGCTGACATTGCCCACTGTAATAGAGGCAAGTCCATTTTATACTTGATGAAGAAGAGGCAGTTCTGTGTAATGGAAAGGGCAGTGTTGTTCATTATTTGATGATGATAATTTATTTACTTTTTAATTCTGTGTGGCCATTATGTGTTCTTGATTCAAAAGTGACAAGAGAATCTTATTAGAAACTATAGTATAATCTAGTTTTCATTAAAATATGTGTATTTTGTGTTTACATATATACCTTTTGATATTTGACAGTTATTATCTTTGGATAGTGTAATTGCAGATAGGTTTTTAGTATGCAATCATCAGTCAAACATATTTCCCCCTACTGGAAATAGTGTTAGTCCTCTCCCTGTAGCCCCAGCATTGTCGTTAGTTTTTTTATATCTGAAAGAAAAAAATTCACACAGACTTATGAAACTTTTCAAGAAAAATATGTATGTAGATATTGGATAATTGTGGTATAGTCATCATTGGATTAAAGGGGAAATTAATGTTTTTAAGGCGGAAATTAATTTGCAGACAGGCAACATTAATTAGGATGAAACTCATCAAAGTAACCTTTATGAGGAGAAGAGGAGGAGAACCCAAGTACTATACTTTCTGGGAACCTTCTCTTTCTGTTCCCCTCAGGGTGAGCAAGGCTACCATTAATGAAAGGGAAATCTATTCATTATTATTCTTGCTTCTTTGCTGGAGGTATCATAGTGGATGGGTAGAAAGATGAATAAGAAAATTTATTGTTCTTTTCCTTGTCAAGTCATGTATATTACTTGTGTCAGGCAAGGCACAAGAGTATTTTCTCTCTGAAGTTATTCCTCATTTTCAGTGACCCAAAAACACTATCCCCATCCGCAGGAACCTGTAACAGAATATCCTTTGTGTACTTCACCCAAAACATTACTCTGTACCCAACTCTCTTTGTTTTGCAAATGGAAAAGAAAATAGCACATTGCCTTAACAATCTAGAGGACAGTGACCTCTCTGTGAAATGTCTTATTTGTTGGAGTTCTGTTTGGACAGATTTTTGCCCCTTAGTTGAGATAAAGAGGGAAAAAAGGTACACTCATGATTATAAGACCCCAGCCAATTATTTCATTGAACAGTATTTTCTTCTAATGTTTTCATAGACTCTCAGGTATTGTTAATTGAAAAAAAAAAAAAAATAAGGCACAGAAATTTTTTTCTTCTGAATTATTTCTTGTTCTTGGTGACCCAGAATGTGTTGTTCAGTCCTCAGGAGCCTGTAACAGAATAGTCTGTGTATACCTTTTCCAAAACAGTACCCTCCCATCCCTTTTGTTTTGCAGTGTCATAGACATCAAAGCACTGCTTTACAGTCAAGTAGACCAGATGCTATCTGTAACATATCCCTGCCTTTTAGAAGAACAATTGGATTTCTTTCTTCTTAAATACTGAGAATGTGAGAATTTTGGAAAGTTCTCAAAACTGTTTCTTTCTTTTTTAAAAAAAAAAAGATTTATTTATTTATGCATATAAGAGCTAGGGGTACAGGCCAGAGATGCAGGGCTGAGAGGATTCACCAAAGACAGAGCAGAGAACAGAACAGGCAGACTGACTGAAATACACTGAAATACACAGTGAAATACACTGAAATACACTGCAGTGGGTGAGACAGGAGAGCTCTGCTATGCCATGCGGGTAGCTCCCTGGCCAGCCAGGGATCGAACTTGTGCTGCAGAGGCTGCGGACAGCTTCATAGGTTGCATCTTAACACCTTGTGTCACCAGGGAGGCCCTCAAAACTATTTCTAAAAAAATTTCCTTTTGACCCTAATTGTACTTTAATAATTTTTGTAATGTGAAGATACTCCATCATGTTGATACACCATAATTTATGTAATACTCAATTAGTATAGCATATTTAGGGAATTTAATTTCTTTCTGTTTGAGAAATTAAGATTAGAAACAAGTTTTCCTCTGAGTTAATTTCAATAGGTAAACTAGATTAATACCTAAATCGGGCCTCCCTGGTGGCGCAGCGGTTGAGCGCTGGGTTGCGAAGCTGCCCGCTACCTCTGCAGCACCGGTTCGATCCCCGGCTGCTCCCTGGACACTGGGGGAGGGTCCCGCATGGCGCGCAGACCTCTCCTGCCGCCCGCTGCTCCCCTCAGCAGTGTATCTCGGTCCTTCTGCCTGCTCTGCTCCCCGCTCTGGCTCTGGTGAATTCTCTCACCCTCCCGCGCTTCTGACTGTACCCAGTACTTGTATAAATCAATCAATCAATCAATCAATCAACCTTGTATAAATAAATAAATAAATATTTAAAAAAAAAAATACCTAAATCATTTCTGTAATTCCCAATATTTTGACCTAATGTCTTTCAGATTATTTCATTTCATAGTATGAACAACAGTGTATTACTTTTTATCATTTTATTGCAACATTACTGATACACTTAATTCCACTTTTTTCCCTTCATGCAACAAGCTATTGAATAAAATTAATAGAAAGCAAAAACTACCTACCATCTTATTACCTTAATATTTATTGAATGCCTGTTTTCAGGTTTATGTTAGGAATAATGCTAAATACTTACAAGCTGTATTTTACTTAATTTGATTTTATACTAATTCTAGTAGAGAGACTGTATTATTTATTAGTATTCCTACTTACAGGTGAGGAAACTGAGACCTGAATGCTTGAGTGACTTTACAAGGTCACTCATCCTAGCTGATAGGTAGGCCAAGTTAGGATTTGAACCCAGGTCTTATTTTAGAATCTTCATAATGTATATATTTGAAAAAAATTAATACAAATTTCCCATTCTATTAATTCTTTCATTGTGGTAAAATACCTATTTTATTAATCCATTCTATTCATAATGTATATTTGGGCCCTTCTCATGTTTGCTATTGCTAGATGATTTTTTTTTTTTTTGAAGATTTATTTATTTATACAAGAACTGGAGTACAGCCCAGATGCGCTGGAGGGTGAGAGGATTCACCAGAGACAGAGCGGGGAACAGAACAGGCAGACTGGCGAAATACACTGCTGAGGGAGTGACAGGAGAGGTCTGCCGCGCCATGTGGGTCCCTCGCTGGCCGGCCAGGATCGAACCCGCACTGCAGAGGCTGCGGAAAGCTTCACAGCACAGCGCTCAACTGCCTCTGCATCGCCAGGGGAGGCCCGCTAGATGATCTTTCATTGATAATTTTTCTGTATATGAACTTTTGCATTTGTGAAATTGTTTTTTTGAATAAATTTCAAATGGAATTCTTTTGGCTGATCACCAAATTTTGATGTTGAGGTGGGGAGTTTCCCCATACCACCAAGCAGTTCTCCAAACCCAGTACCAACCAGCTGGGTTTCCTAGATTGCAGCTTAATTTTGATGCTGTCTGCTGGAGAGAGCATCAGGTGCCACAGGTGAAGGATTCAGTCCTGATGACTGCCCTCTTTAACCCCCAAATCACATGCCAGTATTAAGTCCATGTTGTGCTCTATACTTATGATTAACTGGCTGTATACCAGAGATTCTCACGACCTCTCCTTGGAATTGATTGATTTTTTAGAGCAGTTTACGGAATGAGGGATACATTTACTTACTTGATCACTGGTTTATTATAATAGCTTATTATAAAAAAGGATATGACTCACGAACAGCCAGATGGAAGAAAGGATGAGAAGATGCCAGTCCTTCTCAGAGTGCCGATCTTCCCAAGTCTTCATGTGTTTGCTTACTCAGAAGCTTTCTGAACCCTCATTAAGGTTTTAATGGAGGCTTCTTTACACAGGCATGATTGATTGTCCAGTGGCAGTTGAATCAACTTCTGGGTCCTTTTTCCCCTCTTTCAGTCTCTCTTATCACAGGATTCTGTCTCCAGTCTACCAGCTCCTATTCTTAGGTGTTTGCCAAATGTCATGTCATCAGCATAACAAAAGACTCCGTTATCATCACTCTGTATACTTGGGAAATTCTCAGGGTTTTGGAAACTATAAGCCAGGAACCCTAAATGAAGACCGTGTGTGTGTGTGTGTGTGTGTGTGTGTGTGTGTGTATTTCTTACTATAAATTACAATGTTACAGGAATATAGAGATCATTTTGAGTCTTGCATATATTTCTGGTACCAGTTTTATTATAATACCCTTTGAACTTTATAAGGTAGTCTTAAATAGATGTTTGAATTAATTACTATGAAGAGGGAAATAAGCATTCTGATTGGATTATATTTTAATGTGATTTATTATTTCTGAGTTTTCTTCTACTCTTTTATCCTTATTGGTGATTCAGCCTTAAAATAATTTTAAGATTATTTCGCTATTCTGATTTCTTCTCCTGTGGTATATCTGTATCATAAAGCAGTATGCTAAAAAATTATTATGCAAAAGATGCAGAAGTCATCTAAAATGACTTCAAATTTTATGTCTTTGAAATCTGTTTATTTTCTGGATTAATAAAAGTTTTAAATTTTACTTTCATTTTTTAATTCTGATGAGTTTATTTAATAATCAGAAACTTCTTTTAAGTTTTAAAGATAGACTGGATCTACTTTATATGGAAACAAAATGTACACAACCTGTTTGGGATTTTACTGTAAATAAAAATAGTCTTTCTCTTTACTGGAATTAAGATTGTTTCTAATAGGGTAAGTAAATGACATACTTTTCCTGTTAATCATTGTCACTTTTTCTTTTATAGAGATGCTGTTCAGTTAAATGTGATAGCTACAAGACAGCTTATTCTCCTTGCACAACAAATGAAGAATCTGGAAGTGTTCATGCATGTATCAACAGCATATGCCTATTGTAATCGAAAGCATATTGATGAAGTAGTTTATCCACCACCTGTGGATCCCAAGAAACTGATTGATTCTTTAGAGTATGTTTGTTTGAAATTTATATAGATTTGTTTTGATCCCAAAACTTTGGATCCAAGTTTTATCTATTTGTATCTCTTGGTCTATTTCAGTTTCTCTCTCCACTTCTTTCCACTTTATACTTTCTCCACTTACGCATACATTTATCTCTTTCTTAGTCCACAAATTGTTATGTATCTACTATGTTCTTTTGATTGTATAGATTGATCTAAATGATAGTCAGTGTGGAGTTTACACTTTTTACTAGGTGTGATGGTTGGAAGAAGGCTTATGAATAACTCATTCACAATATTAGAGCCCCTATTTTTCAGGGAGTCATTTTAGTGACTAAGACTTACCTGATACTCATTGAGACTAATGACTGCCTATTTGATAGCAAGGTTCTAATTTGTTAAGTGACTATCCTTTTTGTTTTCCCCAAACGGAGTATATCTATAGAGGATTCTTTTATTATTAGGGAATCAGAGGAGTCATGGTCCCTGTCCTTTCATTGATGTGCCTAGTGTTATTGTTTATAGTTTTTCTAAGGACCAGGATCCTATGAGCAATTACTGTATGAAAAATATTTGTATTTGATGGATAGGTAGTATGTGGAAAGTGTTTATACCATGACCAAGATTTCATTTGCTTTAGCCTATGCAAGTGAAACAAATAGGACCAGAACAAAAACCAAAAGTGTTCATTTTTTTAATATAAACTGATTATGAAAACATTCCATATGCATATCTTCACATATTTGTTACTCATGTAAGATTTTGTGCACATTTTCGTCCTTTTCTTCTCTTTCCCTTTAGGTTTCCTTTCTTTCCAGAGATGCAGTCCACTTTCAGCTTCTTACTCACCGTCCCCTGCTTCTTCAGGCAAATTCTATTCTTCCTGAGGGTGCTACACAAAGTCCATAGCTTTTTCTCCAAGGTGTTTCTTAAGATAAGGACTTAAGTCCTTTTCTTTAAGGCTTACCTGCTAATCACTATGATGAAGCAGATAGAGTTTTTAAAAATTGATAAATATGTGAGCTTACCGAGAAATTCTTACGGTAATTCCTTGGTTTCTGTTCTCTGATCTCATTTCTTAGGTAATCCCAGTTATTTACCTCATTTTCCTCACTGATCAGTAAGCAGAAGTGTTTAAAAAGTTAAGTGTAGAAGTTAGTGAAACCTTTTACTTTTTCTTTTATTAGTAGTCATTGTACCCAAACATCCAGGTAGCCAAGAAAGAACCTTTAACCTTCAAATTCTTTATCTCCTTTCTTTCTTTACCCCCCCCAAAAAAAAAAAAATTGAATAACATAATTTTAGGAAAAGTCATAGATACACTCTGTAAATTCACACCAATGATATTAGGCTTACTGGCTAAAGTCTCCTCAGCTTAGCCAGTTTTTGTAGTAACTCTTGAACTTTTTAAAACTGATCTTCACTATGGAATTATTCCTAAGTTGAGTAGTATCCTCTCTTCAATTTTTAATATTCTTTTTCATCTATATACAACAAGTACTTCCACATACAGAGGAAAATTTATCTTAATAAGGTTTTTTATTTATGTTTCCTCAACCTTAATAGAGTATGGCAGCCTACTGGGTATAAGGTATGCATAACATGATAGAAAATAAAGGAAAAAGGAAAGGTGTCTAAAAATAAGTACATGACATGTTGGAATAAGAAATTTAGACTGAGAAATGTCATAGATATCACCTAGCATATGACCCTTCTTTTACACATTTTCACAGTAGACCTTTTCTTCTGAGACACTGAGAAATCTAGAGGAGTTTTATGACTTCATAGGTTACTAATTGATAGAATTTATTTTTATTGTTTACTGTAGTATTTGTTGGTCTCATTAGTGAGCATTTGATTTTCGGTGCTTCACATTAAATATTTAATTACTATTTAATTATTTAATTACCCTTTTATATTAATTTAATATGTATGTTCCTTGCAAATGTATATAATTAACATGTTACATTGTTAGGTATATATAGAGATCTCTAATTCCTCATGTGAAACCCATGGAGCCAGGTGTATTTTGGAATTTATTTGGTTATAGAATACCTTAGCTAGATCTGGAGTAGCATCCTTTATCAGATACATGCAGTGTGTGAATATTTATACTCAGTGATAATAAGATCATAAATCAGTTCAGATCAGCTTTTGTTACCTACCATATGGTTTATTTTGAAAGAACATTCAATTTTCATACCTTTTTGGATATAGAAATTGAATGTAAGAGATGTGGACTTGTAGTTGATGTTTAATGAAAGTAAAAGTAACTTCCATTTTTGTTTTTAAGTTGTCACCATTTGAGTCAGTGATAAAGAGATATTTGAATGTGCAATGTTAAGTGGTTTTTCATTTTATAGTAAAACATCTGAAAACATTTTTGCATTCAATTTCTTTACCAGGTGGATGGATGATGGCCTAGTAAATGATATCACGCCAAAATTGATAGGAGACAGACCTAATACATACATATACACGAAAGCATTGGCAGAATATGTTGTACAACAAGAAGGAGCTAAGCTAAATGTGGCAATTGTAAGGCCATCTATTGTTGGTGCCAGTTGGAAAGAACCTTATCCAGTAAGTTTTGAGAATTCTTTTTAAGTAGTTGGGATTAAGATTTTTTTAGTCAGAACCCTATTTGAAAAGTTTTTAAGAGCATGCATTATTTACTGAACATGACTTACCATGGCAAAACTGTTTCTATTCTTAAAAAGACTTTTATTGATGTTTTTATTTCAGTGTAATGTAGAAATGCTGATCAACATTTTAAAAATCTTATTTGAAAATTAAATCAAAGGCTATGGTGGGACGTTGTCTGTAAGCACATTCACCTAATGAGTTTTCTCTGGCTCAAGTCTCCTCAACTTAGCCAGTTTTTGTAGCAACTATCTCTTCCATTTTTTAAAACTCATCTTCACTATGGAATTATTCCTACGTTGAGTAGTAGATTGGACTCTTGACATGTCAACATTTGTTGGCTTTTAAACTTATTTGTTGACTAGTTTTCCTTGCAGAGGTGATTGGAATAGAGATAAGAATATTCAAGATCTTATTTTATTTCATTTGCTTTTAATTACCAAGAAGAGGCAGGCCTTCCAAGAGGTAGGCTCTGCCCTGTATTGATCACAAGCTAAGAAAGATATAAGAGATTTCTGTGATTTGCTGTAGAAAAATGGCACTATGGTATTTATGAATTCTTGGTATAAGATGAAACATAACTTAGATTAATTTAGGAAAAACCTAGGTCTCTATAGTGGTAGTAAGTGATAACATGGTTTTTTTTGTTTTGGGTTTTTTTTTTTTTTTTTTTTTTTTGCTTTACAATTTTATTTTCCTTTGTAATTTTGAAGAGAAATTGTTATTTCCCCCTAATCTCAGGATACTGTATCAGCAAAGCAGTAAATAACATAAATCAAACTTGAATAGGCTTGATGTAGCACAAATACTTGATAGGTATAAACTCCTTTTAAGCAGTTTTTCTTGGCAGAGAGTTACTGGAAAAAGAGTTGGTAACTCCTTGAAAATGATTTTTACTTAGCCATTTATGCTTCCAGAGGAAGGCTGATTCTGTTTGGGATGGGGAGAAATATCCTCACCTAACCTGATCTATTTTGTAGTTTTTAGAAGAAAATTACCAGGTATATATGTAATGTAATACATTTCAAGTAATAAATTTCTAGTTTTATAATATTTCTAAGCTGCCTCCCTTTTTAATTTTTGATATTAGGGATGGATTGATAACTTTAATGGACCAAGTGGTCTCTTCATTGCGGTAAGTAAACCTTTTGATGTTTTTAATATTCTGTATATTTTTCTGTTTTCTATACATCTTTATATGTGTATGTGGACTGTTTTATATATCTTAAGGTGTTGTTTTTAATTTCAACAAAGGCAGGGAAAGGAATTCTTCGAACAATGCGTGCCTCCAACAGTGCCCTTGCAGATCTTGTTCCTGTAGATGTAGTTATCAACACGAGTCTTGCAGCAGCCTGGTATTCCGGAGTTAATAGGTATATGAGGTGACAACACCACTTGTTAAATCTATAGTAACTGAGAGGGGAAAACAGAACTAGTGACTCATGTTAATTAACCCCTCAAGCCTGATAGTCCCATTCCAGTACATATAGGCATTATTGCTTCCAACTGTAAGAGTTTATCGCAGGCAATAAAGTGGTTCCATCAGCAATAATTAAGAATTAGCAATAATTTTCTTGTACTTCCTATAGGATAGACAAGTTCATTAGCAATTAACAATGAAATAAAAGGCCTGCCCCCACCCCCATGATTTTTTTCCCCAAAACTAAAATTTGGTATAAACTAGCCTATATAAAGAGCCGAAATGCACAGAGAATGGCTTACATTTATCTAATATGGCACACTAGAGCAGCTTAAGGTCTTCAGTGTAATGCTCTCCCAACTGAATATTTTGGCTATAGAGCAGCTTTAATCAATTCATGATTCTCCTTTTAAAAGGGAATAATAGCATTTACAAGTAAACTTTAAGCTTCTCAAGGACATTTTCTCCTTTATTAATATAGTGTCCTATATTTGAAGTGAGTATTTTATATCTTAGAAAAGGGTGTGATTTATTGTTTTTAGTAAGAGGGACTAAGCCCAAAATGTCTTTTAATTAAAACCTCTGCAAATGGGAAGGTGATAGGAAGAGCTGAGATTGATTGTTGCTGTTGTCCTTAAATTAAAACAAATACTCCTCCTAATACAAGGAAGAAAAATATGAAAAGAAGGAAATCTATGTCTTTATAAATAATTATTTGTTAGGGTAGGGGAAAATGGTAATTATAAATAGTTATTCAGATACAAAAATTAATCCTTTGAGGATAAATTGTAGAAAAGGTACCAATCATCCTCATTTCTTCCTACTTGAATAGCATGCAAGATTTAGTTTGGATGAATTTGTCTTCCTTTTGTGATTCAATGTTTTGATCTTTGTCTTTGCAGACCAAGGAACATCATGGTGTATAACTGTACAACAGGCAGCACTAATCCTTTCCACTGGGGTGAAGTTGGTATGATTTTACCTGTGTTTTTGAATGTTAGAATAAATCTTACAGAACTTAAAATGTTTACTGAATTTTTGTTAGGAACTCCCCCCTCCCCCCCGAGACATTAAGGCCACCAAGTTCCCAATTTTAATTGCCATTTTAGAATAGCTACAAATACTGCCTTGTTGTTCTTAGTAATCTTTGGCAAATTTAAAAATATCTTACTATCCCCTTCCTGTCCCACCTTTGTCTGACCCATACTATTTTTTTGCTGTCATCTACAGCAAGTTTCATATGTACATGTTGTGTGGAAACAGTGCTTTTTTCCTCCCTCACAGACATTCTCAAGCCTGATTTTGCCTACCCATAGACTTCCAGCTACACAAGTTGGCATATCTGAGGAGATAGCTAGTGATCCCAAGAATAATAACTAAAGGAATTAGCAAGTAGGATACATTTTGCCAGGATATTTTCTATTACACTTAGTAATTTATTTAAATTCAAAAATTCATAGCCGTTATATGTATGCTGTTGTTTAAAATAAAAATAGTACAACTTAAAGTCTACTGAAATTGAATCATTTTAAGTTGTTGGTTTATGTTTCCAAATTTAAAGTAAAAATATCTTTGTGGTATTTAGTAAGAGGTTTTGTTTTACCCTAAATTTTTGTTACTCTTGCAGAACATTTTTGATTTTAAAGTCAATCCTTTATGTCATTTGTTCTAGGGCTTTTCTATCACTTTTTTATTTCAATTTGAAGATTAACTATTAGAACTTCTAAGAAAAATCTAGGATGATATTAATTTATGATAATTATTTAAATTAATATTCTTTTTAAGAATTTTAAAACATTTTGAATGACTTAGATTATTTGTAATATTTTATTGTGTTGTTAAATTTAGAAAAATCAAAGTGAACATCATTTTTTATTGAATATCAATATACATTTCCATTAAAATATTAACATAGATGATAATAGATTTGATTGTGTTGACATTGCATAACCTAAATACATTGCAGCAGAAGTTAATTTTGGGTTGTTTTAAGCTTGTTGGTATATGTTTATTTGAACAACTTAATTATTCATAAGCAAAGGATGATGATTTTCCTTTTCTTTTTTAAGTAAGTACAGTAATAAGAATCTGGAAAGAGGAACAGAAAGAAAGAAGCTATCGTAAGAGGTGAAATATAGAAAGTAACATTGTAAAATGACGTAGGTAAAACAAAAGGATTTTTAAGAGTGAATTTTAGCAAAAATTCATTCATCTAATTAAAATTCATAAATAGTGGCAGTCCTAAAACCACTTGAGTTCAGCAGTCTAATACCCATATTCTCTTAGCTACCATAGTTGAATAGACAAGTTTGTTTTTCAAATGAGCGAACTCTGACATCTTTGGTAAAATATTTTGCTTTGTAAAAACATGATTTTTTTCAAAACTTCATTACATGGTTGTTATCAAAGCTGTTACACAACTTTTCTTCCTCAGAATACCATGTAATTTCCACTTTCAAGAGGAATCCTCTCGAACAGGCCTTCAGACGGCCCAATGTAAATCTAACCTCCAATCACCTTTTATATCATTACTGGATTGCTGTAAGCCATAAGGCCCCAGCATTCCTGTATGATATCTACCTCAGGATGACTGGAAGAAGCCCAAGGTAATGGTGACTAGCTCTGTCTTATCTGTTCCTCTGACTGTTAAACAACCCATGCTTACACTAAACTGCATATTAACTCTGTATTTGTTTATGCTTATGATAAGGCTTAATGGCCTTTTGTGAATGAGAAGACTTGAATTTAAGACTTTGTCAGAAAAGCAAAGGTAGTGTTGTAATTTAATTTATTCTAAAGTTTGGATTATTAATTATTGTCATGTGCTGAATTCTAGGTCTAATTTTAGGCTTTTTTCTGAATAACAAATAACACTCAAAATGCTTTGATGCTTATTTTTCCTACAGGATATTATCTAAATCATTCCTTCAAGACGAATCCTTTAAACCAAGTATTAAGGCGCCCCGATATTAAGTTGTATTCCAACAGCTTATTGTTTCATTGTTGGAAGGGTGTCAGAGATACAGTACCTGCATTATTGCTCGATCTTGCACTCAGGTTGACAGGTCAGAAACCGTGGTAAGAGGAATAGCAGTAAATACACTATGTATTGGTAAGGTGGTGGAAGCTTGCTGGAGAGACAAAAAGTCGCTAGCATGAGCTTTACCTTTAGAATTACTAACCTGATTAATCACAATCACAATCAGGGTGCTGGGACATTTCTTAGAAATTGAGGATACATGGGGAGACTGAATCTCATCTTACTGGAACATTGATCCTCCAATACCCATAATAGAGGAAATGTCCAACACCAAGTTTGTCATTGTTATTATAAGCTGAAATAGAGCCCTTCTCTCCCCCTTAAAAACTTAGGGGTGAGTTTTATAGGGGATTAAGGGTAAAAATGTTTTGTTTCAAGTTCATTGTGCAGTTTTAAATGGAAAACATAGGATGCTGCTAGAAAATTAATTGATTTCAGCTGCCCATTCAGCTTATAATATGGTAATTAAAGTTTTTGACTAATTTTCCAGGTTGAGAATGTCATAGTTTAAAAGGTTAATAACAAATGGAAAAGTTCTATTTTTATTAATGGTTGTTACAGCCTTTCTTTCTCCTTTCTTCTCTTTCTACTGAACCTCCACAAACCTAGTTTCTTGCTGTTTTTACCACAATTATAGTAAAATGTTCTATAAAAATATTTATTTTTTTTTAACTACATTGGCATTACAATGAAGCCTTTGATTGGAGAGTCAGGATTTGAGTATTTATGTGTAAAGAAGATGCTGATTTCAGAACTTCCATCAACTGCTCAAAAATAAAAAGTGAGGTATCTGCCAGTTACAGCGCATCAGGATCTGAATTACTTGTAGGGATTTTCTGTGGATTCACTTGTCCAGTATGTTCCTAACCTAGCATGTTAAACATTGGAATATGTGGGAGGTGTGGAACTGAACAACTTTAGAATAGGTAAAGAAATACTTAAGGGGAAAAAGCTCTAAAATATATCAGAATTTTCAGGTTTTTCTGTAGAAAAACCTAGAATTATCTGTAAAGCACATTATTTATGGTAAAAAAAAAAAGCAGGTAGAAATTTATGAGTGATGGCAATGCATGTTGCTTTCTTGATAGTAATAAATTTGTTTCACATTAGAGCAGAAAAGTCAAAACTGGGTCAGAAAACTTAATGTATCTCACTGCCTTATATAGAAATTGGAACTTAGTAAAATTTTAAAAATGAATAAACAGCAAAGTTTAAAAAATAATTTATAGTAGATATTGCTGCATAACAAATCATCTCAAACTTAGTGGCATAAAATGACAGCAGTAATTTTCTTATCACTTTCATCTTATTATTTCTTTCTGGATTTAGAAATTCTAGAAGGAATCAGTTGGGCAGTTTTAGCTGGGGAGGAGGAGGTTTCATATGTGTATGGTCAGATGGCATGGAGAGGGGGGTCCTGCAGTGAAATAGCTAGTATCTTTGTCACTTCATGTAGTTTCTGCAAGGACTAGTAGTTGTCTTAAGGGAGTTGTAGTGCTTGTGTGGTTACTTACCTACCTCAGGAAAACATATGGCACTACTTCCACCTTAAATTCTTTTAGTCACAGGTGAGTCATAAGTCCTCCAAGGTTTAAAGTAAAGGAAATACAGAGAATGGTCAAGATCATGTAGGGCCTCCCTGGTGGCGCAGCAGTTGAGCATTGGGTTGCGAAGCTGCCCGCAACCTTTGCAGCGCCGGTTCGATCCCCGGCCGCCTGGCAGGGGTCCCACATGGCACACAAATCTCTCCTGCTGTGCCCACTGCTCCCCTCAGCAGTGTACTTCGTAAGTCTACCTGTCCTGCTCTCCACTCTGGCTCTGGTGAATTCTCTCACCCACCTGTGCTTCTGACTATACCCAGTGCTTGTATAAATAAATAAAATAAATCTTTAAAAAAAAAAAAGATCATGTTGTAAATAAGCAAGTGGGGTAAAAGGTATTGTTGCAGCCATTTTTGGAAAATGCGTATCTGCTGTAGTCAACCTTTTGGCCACAACAGTTCATATTCCTTCCACATGGAAAATGCATGTGCTTCTTCCCCTCCAAGATGCCTCCTTCTAACATTGGTTTGAAGTCAGTGTTTGGGCAATGAAATCTGGTGCTGTTCCAAAATGAGGCTCTTTAGGTGGTATTGCAAGTATGATTCCTCAAGTATTAGACTGAAAAGCTATGAAATACATTAATCAGTTACCTCCTGCCCATATACCCAACATATAATGGTTAGACAAGTATAGCAAAATTATTTTAGACAATCTTGATCCACAGAAAGAAATAGGAAACATGCAGCCATCTCAGGTCCATAACAGTTCTGAATTCCAATTGGCTATGTAATGGTTTCTTAGGGTTCATTTCTGCTCTCTGGGAGTTTTCTGAGGCTCTGAGCTTTACTTTCTGAGTCATCCACCTTTTTCCATTAAAAAATGGCCTCTTTTTTATGGAGCTGAAAGGATCATGCTCAGTGAAATAAGCCAGAAGGAAAAAGAAAAATATCGAATGGTTTCACTTGTAGGAGGAATAAAGAGGAACCAAATAAGGGATCAGGAAAAAAAAAAATAACGTAAATAATAAAACAACAAAAATTAGCAGGCAACCATAAATCAGAGACATTCTGTGAGGGAGAAGGAGGAAAAGGAATCACACCAGGGGAGAGGAGAGCACAAGGGACTATGGTAATAGTTAATGGGTGAACTGGTGGTGGGGATTTTATCGGGAATATACAATGATGTGAAAGATATAAATAAAAAAATATTTAAAAATGGCCTATTCGCAATTTTAAGTCTTTTCACTCTTCTTCCTGCTGTGAAAAATTGGGAATCCCCAGGGCAGATATTGGCAAACTTTCTATAAAGGCCTGTGTAGTAAATATGTTAAGCTCTGGGGACCTTATGGTTTCTATTGCAATACTCTATTTTTTTTTTAGATTGATTGTTTTTATTTATGCATACAAGAACTGGGGTGTAGGCCAGAGGTACGGGGAGGTAAAATGATTCACCAGAGACAGAGTGGGGAGCCGAACAGGCAGATCTACTGAAATACACTGCTAAGAGGAGCAGAGGGCGAGACAGGAGAGTCTTTGGTGCCATGTGGGTCAGTATCCCTGGCCGGGGATCTAACTCGTGCTGCAGTGGCTGCAGATAGCTTCATAGTGCTGAGACTTAACCCCTGCACCACCAGGGAGGCCCCTGCAGTACTCAAGCTTACTGTTAAATGTAGCTTCCACCTTTCATCCACTCAATTCTGCAACCATAAACATTATGTAAATAAATATTTACATAGTCTAGTAAAATTTTATTTACAAAAATAGATGGATTTGTCATATTGTCTCTGGTTTGCTGACCCTTCATCCAGAGGCCTCTCTTCCTTTTGTACTTTATCTTTTAAGTGTAAACTGATGATTCCTTTTAAATGTGTGGGTTTCCTATGTATTTATTTTGAGACAATTGTCGATCCAAAACCATTTGGCCTCCCTGGTGGAACAAGGGGTTAAGCGCAGCACTATGAAGCTATCTACAGCCTCTGCAGCACAAGTTCGATCCCCGATCAACCAAGGAGATACCCACATGGCGCAGCAGACTTCTCCTGTCTCACCCGCTGCTACCCTCAGCAGTGTATTTCAGTCAGTCTGCCTGTTCTGTTCCCCACTCTGTCTCTGGTATATCCTCTCACCTCTCCCCGCACCTCTGGCCTGTACCCCAGTTCTTGTATGCATAAATAAATAAATCTTTTTTTAAAAAAACCCATACCCATTGATTTTCAGACATGCCTTTCTCTATCCTGAGTCCCTTATGAAGCTGCTCTCGAACAACATCCTTAAATCTTAGATCTTGACTCTTAGATCCTACCTCTTAAAACAGTAGGGTTTCTTTGAGGTCCTATGAGGATTTCTGTCTCTATAAGATCTGGAGAGCCTTTTGTTTATATGAGTTAGTTCTTTAGACCTTTCTAAAGTCTTGAATCTTTACATTTGCATTCTGACTTTGATCTGTGCTCAGAAGCCCTTTCTTAAGGGAATTCCTGGCTGGTATTTTACTTTCCCTTCAAATTCTACTCACATAGTTTATTTTTTAAGATAACTTTGTCCTATTTGAGTAACTCTTGGCTAGATCATTGAATTTCTATGTTACCATAGGTGACAGTTTTGTTTTTCCAACTTCCAACATTTTTTTCACTTCCCTTTAAGCTGTAAGCAGTTTCCTTAAAACCCTTTAAGGTATCCACTAACATTCTAAGTTCTTCCAGGTTTTGTCAGTGGTCTCTTCAGGGGCCTTCCGCTTTCTTTCTACCACCTGATCCTAAAGCCAAAATACTGTGTGTTTCATTTTTTTGTTTATAGCAGCCTCTAATTCTAAGTACTGGGATCTTTCTCTATTATCTGTGTTGCATGATGAAGCACCTCAGATTCAGTGTCTTCAAACAATAATCATTTTATTTCTCATGATTTCTCTGTGTCAGGGATTCTAGAAGGCTTTGACTGGATGGTTCTGACTTAGTGTCTTTCAGGTGGTTGTAGTCAGATAGGGTCTGGAACAGGTACACTGGAGGAGAGTGTTAAAGGAGAGAGTAGTTGGGTTGACCAGGCATCTTTCTCTCACGTAATCTCAACCTCTCCATGTGGTTTCTCCACATGGACTACTTTGGGCTTCCTCACAGCATGGCAGTCTCTGGAAATTGGATAAAATACATGTGACTAAAGACCTCAAGGTTGTGAGTATTCTAGTGAGTAAGGCAGAAAGACCTATAACCTTTTCTTATCTGCCCTTGAATATTACCCAGTGTCATTTCTTTCTCATTCTATTGGTCAAAAGTTATCTTCACCTCTTGATGGGAAGATAGTCATAGTGACTTGGGTGAGCATGTAGGATGGGAGATAATACTGCAGCCATCTTTGGAAAGTAAAATCTGTATCAAATAGGAGATATCAAATAAAGAATCTTCTGACCTGAGGTTTATCCTGTGTGAGACTTTATAGGTTTCAAACAGGAATGATCTTTGACTGCTAGGAGCTTCAAGTCTAAGAGATGTAAAGTTTTTTTAATTTTGGCAGTGTTAAGTACAAAGTCTTTATAATTTATATTTTAATTTGTTCAGATATATATTGAGCAAGTTACTAGGCTTTATATATTGTATTGGGAATGCAATATAATGCCCAGTTCTATATTTTAACTGATATTAATCATGTCATTCATGATGTCCATTTTACTCAGTTTCGTTATTCTGAGTCAGCTAGATAAAAATCTGTCTTGCTATATGTCTGGACATAGTTTTATTTTTATATATTTGGTATTTAAAAGCAGTTTTATTGAGATCTAGTTTGCATGCCATAAAACCCACCCAATGTGAAGCATCCCATTCAGTGGCTTTTAGCAAACAGAGTTGTGTAACCTTCACCAATCTAATTTTCAAACATTCTGTAACATTAAAAAGTACAGCTCAGATGCATCATTCTGGTTCCTGGTCAATAGTCAATGGAGATTAGGATGCATCATATTATCACATGTGGAAGCAGTAAAAACTGACATTTAAAACTTTTTTCCATGGTCTTGTTTTTGGTTATTTAGCTTAACATCTCTGAACCTGATCTTTTTTTATCTATGTTATTCTGATTGGAGATGATTTTGCCTCAATTGGGACTTTTGACAATATTTGAACATGTTTTTAGTTGTCGCAACTGGGGTACTACTGGCATCTAGTAGGTAGGGATCCAAGGGTACTGCTGAGGTCTTACAGTGCAGAATACACCCCCTTCTCTCTCCCTGGTCCCCGCCCCCTCCAACACACAACAAAGAATCATTGGACTCAAAAATTAAGTGCTGAGGTTGAGAAATGCTGCACTAGATGGGTATTGAATCTTGCCCTAATCTACAGGATTGTGATTCTTTTTGCAGGTTGCCATAATATAGAATAAATAAATACTCAGCTTGTATCTGTCAATGTTAGCCCCTGGCATCTGCTCTTATAGCATGCTTAACCAAAGAGTGGCAATGCAACTTTTAAGTTTCTTTTTATTCCTGGTAGTATTTAATCCGGTAACTTTTATTTCCTTATAAATGCTCTGTGAACTTCATATATATATGGTCTTTCAAATTTCCTTTCTCCCTCTAGTCTTTCTATTATAATTATTTTTGATTGGCTGAATCAGTGATTGGTTTTAGGGTAATTATGATACTTGACTGAATCTGAAGCTAAGCCTAGGTGAGAATTGTCAGTGATAAAGAGTTAGGAAGAAAAACTTTTAATAAGATTTATGTTGGAAAACCATGTTAACCAAGTGTGTGTTTGTGTTTGAATCAAGTATATTGTACTGGCTCTGATAGTAACTGTTGATTTGTTTACAAATCTATTATGTCTTTTGTTGTTTTCTAGAAAATAAATTACCAATCTCTTCTCTAAAAGCAGCCTGTCTTGTTTTCCCCCCACGTGCTTTCTATTTATTTGAATCTTTCCTGTCCAAATATAGCGTTTGATTGATGCTTAATAATTATTTTTGTGTTTAGTGGAAGTTTTATTTTAAAACTACTTTTTTGCTTGAGCTGCAGTATTTATGTTAGTCCATGTTGCCCTTTTTTCTCCCAGTATTCTGAATTCAGGATTTCTTTGTAAATACAGTGATTATGTGATCAGAATTACTTAGCTAATATTACTGTTTTGATTTTTCCTCCCATTTTTAATGCTCTGATTTTCTTCCATTTCCCCCATTTCTAAAACCCCAAATTTTTGTGGGACTTTCTGAAACACATATAATGTTAATCCTTACTGTGGGACTATAAATAAAATAATTTTAAATTATTTCTTCATAAATTATTTTTCTGTTTATTAGAGGTTAAGAAGTTTTGGTGTGTTTTGTTTCAAAAGATTCTTTCCTTTTTCTACTTATCATAGGTAATTATTATTGTATAACTATTACTTCTCAAAGTAGTGTTATGAGATCAATGACTTACAGTGACTCAAAATTTATAAAATGACAGATTTAAAGATTAAGGTTCCTCAAAATTTTAAAAAGAAAAAAGAATGTATTGAACGTCCTTATTTCTCTAAGGGTGGATATTGGGGATTTGGGGAGATGAGATCTTGAATTTCTGTTTCAGAAAGTTTTTAACTCGAGTCATTGATACCACAGCACATCCAGATAACCAAAAGTGATCTGGCAATGTTAAGGAGAAAATTATTTTAAAAGAATATATAGATTTGGAAAGAGTTGATTAAAAGCTAAATGAATATTTCTGTATACTTTGTTTCCATGAGACTAAAGAGTTGAGATTATAATGTAACACAGTATGAGCTCCCAGGAAATCTTAGAGATTGTAGTTGAACTTAATAAAATGTGGCTTAAGGAACAAAGCACCAGGGATTACTAATTGAGTCCATTTGTTTGTAGGAAATTTGACCTTAAAAATTATTTTTCATTTTGGATTTGTAAAATGTATTCAAAGTTGCAGAAATATTCTTAGCCCCTGCTGATTTGGGTATTCATAGAATTACGTATTACAATTTTAATGGTAACGTGTCAATATAGAAACTGGTGTCCTGGGTGGTGATATTTTTCCTAATCTATGCAAAATGTGAATCTTTCAATTTTTCTTATAATACAGGATGATGAAAGCAATAACTCGTCTTCACAGAGCTATGGTGTTTCTTGAGTATTTCACAAGTAATTCTTGGGTTTGGAATACTGACAATGTCACTATGTTAATGAATCAGCTTAACCCTGAAGATAAAAAGGCAAGTATTTTCTGCTTTATATTAGAAAGTAAATAGCATACTGATTAGAGAATCATTTGCAACCTTGAGGAATGATTAGATATTTTCTACAACCATTGTATTACAGAAAGTCATTGCTCTTCAATCATAGGGCCTCCCCGGTGGCGCAGCGGTTGAACGCTGGGCTGTGAAGCTGCCCACAGCCTCTGCAGCGCCGGTTCGATCCCCGGCCGCCGGGCGAGGGTCCCACATGGCGCGCAGACCTCTCTTGCCGCCCGCTGCTCCCCTGAGCAGTGTGCTTCGTCAGTCTGCCTGTTCTGTTCCCCATTCTAGCTCTGGTGAATTCTCTCACCCTCCTGCACCTCTGATTGTATAAATAAATGACTGTATAAATAAATAAATCTTAAAAAAAAATTAAAAAAAAAAACTTCAATCATAATTGGTGGTGGTTAAATAAAGTTGTTTCATTTATAATATAAAGTACTTGAGAGTAGTAAAGATATTTTCAAAATGTTATTGAAATGTTGATTTTTCTCTTTAATGTCAGTTTTAAAGAGAACTTTGACCTCTTTCTTTGCTGTTAACATTTTGAGAAAACTACATATTTTGCACTTGTTAGTTTGAAACTTAAACTCTTTGTATGTATTCCTTTTGGGATTGTTTCAAGCATTTTAGTGTACAGAGTATAAATAAAGCAATTTCTGTAGCCTCTTAATGATATATGTAACCTTAAAATACTTTATTTTTCATATTAACTCTTCAAATATTTTAGCTGTGATTAATAACCTAATATGGTTGTTTAATACCTTAGTTTTCTATTTAAACCTCATAATTAGAAGTTATTTTGTTTAGTCTTATTTAAATTTATATTTTCCAGTGTCTTTGCTAATAGATATTCTTTTTAGGATCATTTTCTTTCTGTCTGCAATATATCCAGAATACCTGAATATGATTTAGTGGGAGTCAGTTATTAATACATTCTCAGTTTTTAACTGACGTGTCTCTTTGTTTTTCTCATTTCTATAATACAACTTTAGCAAATTAATGATAGCTTTTTTGATTATACTTTCATATCTGTCTTACGTTGTTGCTATTGAAAAGTTAGTGTAATTTGCTGCTGCTTTACAGATGATCTATTATTCCTGACTCCTTTTCAGAATCTTTATATTTGGTATTCTACATTTTTAAAAAATTATCTTGTTTTGTTTGGGCTTCCTGGACCTGAAAGGTTTTTTTTGTTTGTTTGTTTTTGTTTTTTAAGCAACTCAGGAAAAAACTTAATGTTTCTTCAAATATTACCTCTTCATCATTCTTTTCTTGTGAATTGTTAATATATATGTTGTTCTCACCTTTAGCTCTTTTAACATTAATTTTCATGTTTTGTATCTCTTTGTTTCTGCCTGAAAGCTAGATAATTTATTTATTTTCTGTGGCACTCTGTCAGCTATGTCTAAACCACCCAATTAAATTTTGGGGTTCACTAATTATATTTTCATTTTTAGAAATTTAGTTTTTTTCTAAATCTCATAGACATTTCTGAAATAATCTTCAGAATTTTTTCCTTGAAATATTAAACAATTGTTTTCAGTTCTATTTCAATAATTCAAACTTGTAAAGGTTATGCAACATCTGCTTTATATAACAACAGCTTTCTGTGATTTAGACTAGGACTCATGGTTCCTTGTTTCTTTGTTGCTTTGACTGTAAATTCATATTCCTTGAGAGTTTCTAAGGGTAGTTTTTCAAGCCTAGATTGAAATTGTACTTTACTAGTAAGGATTTGCTTTTGCTTCTGCCAAAAGCCTAGTGAATCTTTGTATCATCAATAAGGTGGCATTAGCAAGCCAGTACCACTTTAAAATATCTGAGTAGGTTTTTAGCATGACTTGATGAATTCAGGCCTTAAATTGGCTGTAGAGCTGGTTCTTGATTACAGTGTCTCAACGGAGATTTTTTTTTTTTAATTTTCCTGGTGCTAGTTTCCTTTCTCTTCACACTTTTTAAAACAATATAGCTAAAGTTATATCACATAGTTTGAAGAAGTTTTAAAAAATTATTTAAAATTTAAAAAATTATTTAAAGAGTACTTTACTTTCTGTTTTTCATACTGAGCCTTCAAAATCCAATATGCATTTTTATAATCTAGCCCCTAAGTTCAGAGTAGCACATTCCATATGCCTCATAGCTACATGTAACTACACGATTACCATATTGGAAAGATTTAATTTTTTAGTGGTTCTCCGATAAGTCCGCAAAAGTCCAAAAGTATGGTGTTTCTCTGCACACTTCTATGTGTAGTGGGTTTACTACTTCACCTTTGCTACTAGACTATAGCTGTATGAATTATTATATTTCTGCAGGAGTGTTCTATAACAAGACTTAATTTATGGGACCATAGGCTTTCTTGCCTGCACCCTCAAAAGTAGGTTTAAGTTACCCAGTGTCCTGCTGATAATTTGAGGTTGAAAGATTTACGACTTTTGTTGATTGTTTGCTTTCTCCCTTCCCTACCTCCACTCTATACAACACATACTGTGCAATGGATTATTAGAAAGTGAGTATTCAGGTGAAGAAAAGAACATTATTACCCCAAGAAGGTGCACTTATGCCCCCTCCCAATCACTGCCTCTTTTCTACTCTAACATTAAATGTTTTTTGTTTTACCAATTTTTAACTTTATATAAACAATGTTATGCAGTAATTTTTCATTCTTTTGTTGGTAAGTGTTTGGAATTAACTTATAGGAAAAGTAATGAATTTTTGACTAGTTGTAAAAGATATTACTCAAGAAAGTAACCATTATCTTTTTTGTTTTATGTAGACCTTTAATATCGATGTAAGGCAATTACATTGGGCAGAATATATAGAGAACTACTGCATGGGAACTAAGAAGTATGTATTGAATGAAGAAATGTCTGGTATCCCTGCAGCTAGAAAACACCTGAACAAGTAAGCGTTACATGGGTTTGACTTTGTTTTGTTTACCTTATGAAATATTGCACTTGTGTTTTTTTTTTCTTAGCTGGTAGAATGAAAGGCATTTCTAATACTCCGTAGAGAAAATGCTTACCTTTGGAGTTAAACTACAGTAGTATTGATTTAACCTAAGATTGCTGAAACTTATTTATCAGTTTATAGTGTTCCTAAGCACTATGTGCAGGTACAATTTAGTTTTAAAAAACACTATTATTGGGCCTCCCTGGTGGCGCAGGTGGTTGAGTGCAGTGATGTGAGGCTGTTCGTGGCCTCTGCAGTGCCTGTTCAATCTCCGCCCAGCATTGGAACAGGCCACATGGTGAGCAGACCTCTCCGGTCTCGCCCACTGCTCCCCTCAGCAGTGTATTTCGTCAGTTTGCCTGTTCCGTTCCCTGCTCTATCTCTGGTGAGTCCTCTCACCCTCCCGTGCATCTGGACTGTACCCCAGCTCTTGTATAAATAAAATAAATCTTTTTTAAAAAAAAATCACTATTATCTACTGCAAAGTAAAAAGGTAGAAGTATTTTTAAATTAGAGGGTTCTTTTTTTTTTTTTTTTTTAAAGATTTATTTATTTATACAAGCACTGGGTACAGTCAGAAGAGCGGGAGGGCGAGAGAATTCACCAGAGCCAGAGCGGGGAGCAGAGCAGGCAGAAGGACCGAAGCACACTGCTGAGGGGAGCAGCGGGCGGCAGGAGAGGTCTGCGCGCCATGTGGGACCCTCCTCCGGTGGCAGGGGAGCAGCCAGGGATCGAACCGGCGCTGCAGAGGCTGCGGGCAGCTTCGCAACCCAGCACTCAACTGCTGCGCCACCGGGGAGGCCCTCTTTTTTTTTTTTTATAATAAATTTTATTTTTATATTCCCCATACAATTGCAACCCCCCCATTCTGACCCCAATCCCTCCCCTCCCGCCCCCACCCCCCAAAAAGTGTCTCTGGTTCATAGTTTTTTGTTGATTTTGATTTTCACTTTCTTATAGTTATTCATTTTCCTGGTCCCTTATTTAAGTTTTCTAGATTCCTGCTATGAGTGAAACCATCCAGTATTTTTCTTTTTCTTTTTGGCTTATTTCACTGAGCATGATCCCTTCCAGTGCCATCCATGTTGCTGCAAATTGCATGTGTTTATCTTTTTTGAATGCTGAGTAATATTCCATGGTATATATGTACCACATCTTCTTGATCCAGTCATCTATTTTTGGGCATTTGGGCTGTTTCCAAAGCTTAGCTATTGTAAACAGTGCTGCTATAAACATAGGTGTGCAGGTGCTCTTTGGAATTGATGTTTCTGTGTCCTTTGGGTAAATACCTAGGAGTGGAATTGCTGGATCATATGGAAGCTCTATGTTTAGTAGGTCCAGAAATCTCCACACAGCTCTCCATAGTGGTTGGACCAGTTTGCACTCCCACCAACAGTGCAGGAGAGTTCCTTTTTCTCCACAACCTCGCCAACATTTGTTGTTGCTAGTTTTTTTAATATGTGCCATTCTCACTGGTGTGAGATGGTATCTCATGGTAGTTTTGATTTGCATTTCCCTGATTACAAGTGATGGTGAACATTTTTTCATATGCCTGTTGGCCATTTGCATTTCCTCTTCAGAGAAGTTTCTTTTTAGCTCTTCTGCCCATTTTTTGACTGGGTTATTTTCTTTGTTGTTGTTGAGTCTCATCAGCTCTTTGCAGATTTTTGTGATCAGTCCTTTATCATTAGTGTTGGGTGCAAAAATGTTCTCCCAGTCAGTGGGGTTTCTCTTTGTTTTTGTTATTGTCTCTTTTGCTGTGCAGAAGCTCTTTAATTTGATGTAGTCCCAGCTGTTTATCTTTGCCTTCACTATCACTGCTTTGGGTAATGTATCTGTAAAGATGTCTTTGATGTGCAAATCACGTAGTGTTTCGCCTATATTTCCTTCTATATATTTTATGGTTTTCAGGTCTTATGTCTAGTTTTTTAATCCATTTTGAGTTGATTTTTGTGTATGGTGTGAGGTAGTGGTCAAGCTTCATTCTTTTGCATGTAGCAACCCAGTTTTCCCAGCACCATTTATTGAACAAACTTTCTTTGCTCCATGCATAGTCTTTGCTCCTTTGTCAAAGATTAGTTGACCATAAATCTGTAGGTTTATTTCTGGATTTTCGATTCAATTCCATTGGTCTGTATGTCTGTTCTTGTTCCAATACCATGCAGTTTTGATGATTATGGCTTTGTAGTAGAGTTTGAAGTCTGGGAGTGTGATGCCTCCATTCCCTTCTTTCTTTTTCAGGAGAGCTTTGGCAATTCGGGGTTTTTTGTGATTCCATATGAATTTCATCAATAATTGTTCTATTTCTTTGAAGAATGACATTGAAATTTTGATTGGAATAGCATTGAATCTGTATATTGCTTTTGGTAGGATGGCCATTTTAATAATGTTTATTCTTCCAATCCATGAGCAGGGGATGTCTTTCCATTTCTTTGTGTCTTCTTCTATTTAACAGTGTTTTATAGTTTTCTTTGTAAAGGTCCTTTACCTCTTTTGTTAGATTTATTCCCAAATATTTGATTTTTTTTGTTTCAATAATAAAAGGGATGGTTTTTTTGATTTCTTCTTCAGATTTATTGTTTGTTTATAGGAAGGCTACTGACTTTTGTGTGTTGATTTTGTATCGTGCCACTTTACTGAACTGATTGATGAGTTGAATTAGTTTTTCTGTGGAGTTTTTGGGGTTCTCTATGTATATTATCATATCATCTGCAAATAGTGATAGTTTGACTTCTTCTTTTCCTATTTGGATTCCTTGGATGTCTTTCTCTTGTCTTATTGCTCTGGCTAGGACTTCCAGTATTATATTGAAAAGCAGTGGTGAGAGTGGGCATCCTTGTCTTGTTCTAGATCTTAATGGAATTGCTTTCAGCTTTTCACCATTGAGAATGATACTGGCTGTTGGCTTCTTATAGATGGCCTTTATGATGTTGAGGTATGTTCCTTGTATCCCAAGAATTTCAAGGGCTTTTATCATGAATGGGTGTTGCACTTTGTCGAAAGCTTTCTCAGCATCTATTGATATTATCATATGGTTTTTATATTTCTTTTTGTTGATGTGTTGGATAACGTTGATTGATTTTCGGATGTTAAACCATCCTTGTGTCCCTGGAATGAATCCTACTCGGTTGTGGTGAATTATCTTATGGATACATTGTTGGATTCTGATAGCTAAAATTTTGTTGAGGATTTTTGCATCAGTGTTCATTAGGGAGATTGGCCTGTAGTTTTCCTTTTTTGTGTTGTCCTTGTTCGGTTTTGGTATTAGTGTAATGTTGGCTTCATAGAACGTGTTTGGTATTGTCTCTTCCTTCTCAATTTTTTGGAAGAGTTTGTGAAGGATAGGCACCAATTCATCTCTGAATGTTTGGAAGAATTCGTTTGTAAATCCATCAGGTACTGGGCTTTTGTTTTTGGGGAGGTTTTTGATTACCATTTCAATTTCGCTGCTTGTAATTGGTCTGTTTAGGTGTTCTATTTCTTCTTTATCTAGCTTTGGGTGATTGTAGAGTTGTAGGAATTTGTCCATCTCCTCTAGGTTGTTGAACTTGTTTCCATACAACTCTTCATAGTAGTTACTGATTATTCTTTTTATTTCAGCTGTGTCCATTGTGATTCCTCCTCTTTCATTTCTGATCCTGTTTATTTGTGCTTTCTCCCTTTTTTCCTTTGTGAGGCTGGCTAGGGGTTTGTCTATTTTAATTGATTTTTTCGAAGAACCAGCTCTTGGTTTCATTAATCTTTTGGATTGTTTTTTTAGTTTCAATTTCATTTATTTCTGCTTTGGTTTTCATTATTTCCTTTCTTCTACTGGTTTTGGGGTTTTTTTGTTGTTCTTTTTCTAGATCTTTGAGCTTCGAGATTAGGTTGTTTCTTTGAGTTCTTTCTTGTTTCTTGATGTGAGCTTCTATTGCTATATATTTTCCTCTTATTACTGCTTTTGCTGCGTCCCATACATTTAGGATATTGGTGTCCTCCTTGTCATTCAATTCAAAGAATTTTTTAATTTTCTCTTTGATCTCCTCATTAGTCCAGTGGTCTTCCAGTAGTGTGGTTTTTAGTCTCCATGAGGTAGGAAAGTTCCTTGCCTTCGTTTTATGGTTTATTTCTAGCTTGATGCCTTCATGGTCAGAAAAGATGGTTGGTATGATTTCAATCTTGGTGTATCTGTTGATGTTTGTCTTGTGCCCCAGTATGTGATCGATCCTGGAGAATGATCCGTGTGCGCTTGAGAAAAATGTGTACTCCGTTTTTTTGGGGTTTAGTGTTCTATAGATGTCTGTTAAGCCCAAATGCTCTAGGTCCTTATTTAGAGCTTTAGTTTCTTTACTTATTTTTTGTCTTGTTGATCTATCCATTGTTGATAGTGGTGTGTTGAAGTCTCCCACTACATATGTGTTTTCTCTGATGTCTGTTTTCAGAGATGACAACAGTTGTCTGATATATTTTGGTGCTCCTTCGTTTGGTGAGTATATGTTAATTAGTGTTATTTCTTCTTGAAGTATTGTCCCTTTGATCATAATGTAGTGACCGTTGGGATCCCTTTTTATTTTTTTGAGTTTGAAATCTGTTTTATCTGATATAAGTATAGCTGTTCCTGCTTTCTTTTTTGGTCCATTTGCTTGTAGGATTGTTTTCCATCCTTTAACTTTGAGTCTATTTTTATCTTTTGTAGCTAAATGTGTTTCCTGGAGACAGTAAAAGGTTGGGTTTTGCAACTCTGTGTCTTTTTATTGAAGAGTTTAGTCCATTTACATTTAGGGTTAATATTGATATGTTAGCATCTGTATTTGCCATTGTGTTTGTCTTTCCTTTGATTTTATTTATTCTTTTCGTATCTTTTTTTTTTCCTTGCCTTCTTTCGTTGTTATTCGTCCCTCTGAGGTTCTGGCTTTAGGATTCCTTGTAGTATTTTTTGGAGTCGGGGTTTATTGGTAATGAAGTTCCATAGTTTCTGTTTGTCTGGGAAGGTCCTTATTCTTTCTTCATAGAGGAAGGAAAGCTTTGCGGGATAGAGTATTCTTGGTTGACATCTGTTTTCTTGGAGTCTGTTGACTATGTCCTTCCACTCTCTCCTTGCCCGTAGTGTTTCTTCAGAGAAGTCTGATGTCAGCCTGATTGGTTTTCCTTTGAATGTTATTTGTTTCTTCCCTCTTGTCAGCTTCATTATTTTTTCCTTGTCCTGGATTCTTGGGAGCTTCACTATTATGTGTCTTGCTGTATTTTTCCTTTCGTCATGGAAGTTTGGTGTTCTTGCTTCTTGTATATCAATTTTCAGCTCCTTCTTCACATTTGGGAAGTTCTCTTCAATTATCTCCTGGAATATTTTCTCTGTTCCTACATCTCTCTCCTCTCCTTCTGGTATTCCTATAACTCTTATATTTCCTTTCCTCATGGTGTCCGAATAGTTCCCGAAGTCTTTCTTCATTCTTTTTCCTTCGTACTTCTCTTTCCTTTTCTGTGTTGGTTCTTTTTATTTCTGTGTCTTCAAGAGAACTTATTTGTTCTTCCATTTCATCTATTCTGCTTTCATTGCTTTTCCCAGAATTCTTTAGTTCTTCCATTAATTCTTTGATCTCCTGCATTTCTTTTACTTCCCTCTTTAGGGACTCAATTTCATTCTTCTGATCGTTGATTATTTTTCCCTTATCATTGTTTTCCTTTATGACTTCTGTCAGTTTTTTAATCATGGCAATTTTAAATTCTCTTTCTGGAAGGCTCAGAAGTTCTTCCAAGTTACTGTCGTTGCAATCTGGGGGCTGGTTTTCTTTTTGTGGTGTGCTTCTTCCCTGAGGAGTTGCTATGTTGCGTGTGGTTCTTCTACTCCCTACTGTCTGTTTTCTAATTTGCCGTATGCGTTGGGACACTGTGTTGCTGGGACTGGCCGGCATCTTGGGTGAGCTTCTCTGCTCCCCTCTGGCTCCTCCGGGAGCCATCTGTCAGTTTCAAGCAGTCTTTACTGAAGAAAGATCCCTGTTCTAAAATGCCGATGTGGGGACACACTCCCCTGTGCTCCTGGTCTGCCCCGGCGGTGGGTTCCCTCTCCCCCTCTTGGCTTGGACTGCATGCCAGAGGTGTTCTGGTGTGGGCGAACTTCCCCGGCTCACCTCTGGCTCCTGAGGGAGCCTTCTGCAGGCAGTCTTTACTGAAGAAATGTCCCTGTTCTAAAATGGCGATGCGGGACACACTCCCTGCGTGTCCAGTCCCAGGCACACTCTTCTGCGCGCCTGGTCTGCCCCAGCTTTGGGTACTCGCTCCCCCTGTGGGCTCAGACTACTGGTCGGCAGGGGCCCGGCGTGGGCTAACTCCCCAGCTGGCCACTGGCTCCTCCAGGAGCCTCTGCTGGTTTCAAGTCGCTAGGTGGCGCCAGAGGTCTCTCCTAGAGCCCTTGGGGAGCTGGTTTTTTTTTTTTTTCACCCCGTGGGACAGGAAACAGAGCGGGAATGGTAGTGTAAACCTCAACGGCTTTGGGGTGCTGTGTCTGCCTTGTGCCCCACCATCGTGGAGAACCCACGCCCCGAATTTTGTGCTCCGGATCTCAGTTCCAAAGCCCTCAGGTCCAGGACGCGGGCTGTAGCCCAGTTCAGTGTCCACAGAATGGCGTCTTTTGCATCCCGCTCCCGTGCCTGGGTACCTGGTTCCTGGATACTCAGTGAGGGACTTTCACCTCAGTGAGGGTCTTCGCGTCTCCCTGCAAGCCTAGGTCGCAGGCGCGGGGACCTGGGCAGCCGCGATCCCAATCCGCGTTTGCTTTTCAACCGCGCTGCTTTTCCGCGCTATCCTGATCCCGATCCGCGTTTGCTTTTCCAGCCCGCTGCTTTTCCGCGCGATCCCGATCCCGATTCGTGTTTGCTTTTCCAGCGCGCCGCTTTTCCGCGCAAGCTTACAGGGCGACCCGGGGCTGTGTGCTGGTCCTGGCCTCCTCCTGGGGGGCGGGGTCTCTGTTTAATGGCGCCCGGAGCTCACCTCCGTGGCGAATCCTGCAGGGTTCTCCGCAGCTCCCGTTCACGGGGTGTGGTGGCTGCAATAGTTCCTTTCCACTCACAGTCCCGCTTGCTGCGTAGTTTGTTCTTGTTGGTCGTTTTAGTGTGTTTTTTTCCTCCTCTCTGCCGGTCGGAGAGTGCCGACTCTGTGGGTGGGGGAGGGGAGCAGGGTTCTGCGCTTTCCTCCCTTCTAGTCCTCTTTTATGGCAACTTTCTTCTTCGGGTGGTTTGCTGGCGTCACCCGTTTATCTTCCGTGTCCCAGTTCTCACTGGGACCTGCTGCTTTTTCCTTTTAATGGGAGATCTTACTCGCAGCGTCTCCTCTCCGCCATGTTGCTCCGCCCTCGAGGGTTCTTTTTTTTTAAACTTACACAAGCACACCTTTAGAAGAGGAAAAGATATAGTAATACATCGTTCAGCATAGAACTTTTTGTTTATAAAATAATTACAAATATTCCTTTAGTCTCAATATAAAAGTAATACATACTATTGTTTTTTTTAAAAAAAAATCATCAGAAAATAAGAGGGGAAAAAAAAAAGACTGTTAATCCATTATCCAGAGACACAGTTAATTTTAAGTAAGTTGTAGTGTTTTTAAATACAATTTTTATATAACACTTTTCAGAACTTTAACATTGTTCTTCTCATGCCTCCACACTTTAAGGTGGCTTAACTTTAAGAGGCTTCACAGGGCATCTAGTTTTATAGATGGAAAATTGAAGCTTAGGGAGGTTGTGTTTGTTTAGGTCATAACATGTGTAAGCAGACTGATCTTTTGACTTCTAAGTTCTTTGATCTTACACCATTTCTTTGAATACTGGAGTCCTATCTTGTACTTCTGTTGAAGATTAAGGAATTTATGCAACATTGTTGTGTGTGTAAAGAATTATAATCCTATTTCTAATACCACTGAAGAACATAAAACTGTTTTGAAACCTGAGCAAGATAATGGCTTGTTATTGTTTGAGAATGAAAAGATTCTCCTATATAGTGCTAGTTCCATGTTTCATTCTTGAATGATGTCTTTTCCAGTTGGCCATTGATCATGTGACTGTCACCTATAAATGAAGTAGTAATTTCACTTGTGTAACAATGATCACTTGTCATCTGTCGTTAATGGAGGGTGATGCATTGTTTGATGCATTGCTTTCCAGACTCCACATAGTTAGGTTTGCTTGACTTTTTACTAACTTTGAATTAAGGATTTCTAACTTTTAACTAAGCTTCAAATTAATATGAATTTTAAATTTGATTAGATTAAAAACTAAGTGTTATCATTCATCCAACAATATTTTATTACAAAAAATACTAATACGTATCTTGGCTTACTTTCCAGGTTGAGAAACATACGATACGGTTTTAATACAATCCTTGTGATCCTGATCTGGCGTGTTTTTATTGCAAGATCACAAATGGCAAGAAACATCTGGTACTTTGTGGTTAGTCTGTGTTACAAGTTTCTGTCATACTTCAGAGCATCCAGCACTATGAGATACTGAAGTCAAGAATACAGCATTAGAACATCTATGCATATGGTGGTCTAAATGCACAAAATGTAAAATGTACTTAAGTCATCTCACCTTTGTCAAGACATTAAACCATCTTAGATCGGAGTGTGGAGTAAATTATGGTACATCTTATGTAACATTTTAATGTTTATGCTCATAAAACCTAGTTAACACACTGTGGTATGCCAGTTCAAATCTACAACCGCCACCAAAACCATGACTTAACATTTTGAGCCCTGGGTAAAAGAAATGGGGGTTGAGGGTAGGAGTGGGGAAATATGAACACTGACCAGTTTAACTGTGCAATTCTGGAACATTAATTAAAATATGCCTTAACATATAGTAAATTTCTAATTCTAATATTTAGTGGAAAGGAAAGCATTTATTTGGACAGGAATATTAGCTCAGTTGATAGATATTTGACTCTCTAGTGTTTGAGTTTTTTCATCAGTTGAAGTGGGTTTTATTTGTTTACATTATAGCCACACTATTTTTACATCATCTTATAAGTTATTGAGTGGTTTCAAACATGAAAAATACGTTCTCGTTTTTCTTCCTCTGTTTAGAATCTGATACATATAATTTTTCTATAAATAATCAGTTTTCCTAATCAAAAGTCTACATATTATTTTGAAGACCCTCCTGGATCTAATTTGGTTTGAGAATCCTTATCAACAAATGCTGTGTTTTTCCAAGGAAAATGAAAGTGAATTCAATAAGACTAGTTTAAAAATAATGGAAATACATTTTTCTTGTCTACATTTTGACCAAATAAAAATACTATAAGATTTTCTTCATGTTTCGAAGCTGGAGAATTTCTTGAGACTTGCAAGGGTTGGGAGGCAAGGATTCACCATACTTGTGCTCTCCTCCATTTATATAAATCTTATTACTAGGTTTAAAAAGACTTATGCTGTCTTTCTAGTAAAATCTGAAAGTGCATTATTACAGAAGAATGTATTTGTAGGTAGCCATAACATTAAAGAAATGTTCTCGTGTGTAAACACATAACTAATTTTTGACTTTGAGAGCTGAATTCCTTCAAGAAAAATAAAATAATGCATAACATAATGTGTATAAAATTAAAGAATTTATTTACATGCCACGTGAAGTAGCAAACAGTTGAATGAGTTTGAAGATACCATTTTTTTTCTGCATGTGGTTTTAGCTTTAGAGAGAAATACATTATAGAAACAATAGCCAGAAACTAATGTATATTTTAAAAATACTTTATAATTCCCTTTAATCCTTAATAGTATTAACTATACTGTTTCGGTATACAGTTGGTTTAATAGACTGATCAATATAACATGTTCTATTTTAGTTGATCAAATTGTACTATATTTAAATCAACAATGTTGAATATATTTAATAAATAATGAGGTCAGTTCACAATACAAAAAGTTACATAGAACTTTACATCTCAATTTTCTTTGTCAATTTAAATGCAATGTATAAGAAGTTTATTTTGTTATTGTGAAAAAACTAAATGTAGAGGAAATCACCTTCTTCTATGTAGGTGTGAAATCTTGATAAGGAAAAATGCTTCCATTGTTGAAGCCAGATTTTCTGTAGTAAAACCTTTAAACATTATTTTAAAAGAAATACATACACACACACACACATATTCTTTAGAATGATACTAATGTATCTGGTCCAGGACCATCCCTTGTGTAAAGTATGAGAGACCATGGCAAGTGTCAAAAAATGGAATGAGTGATGCCTTTCATTTAAAGTGGCCCATGTAATTAACTATTGATGCTCTCTACACTGAGTATTCAGTTTCTTCTGATACGTTTCCACGATGTGTTGAAGGCATGCTATGATTTTTATACATCTGCTGGATAGACTTAGAATCAGATGAGCTGCCATTGTGTCTCACAAAAGAATCAGGTACAACTTCAATGGACACATTAAGTAGGTCAGGAGTATAATGTCTTCTAAACTGTGTCTTTGTCCTTGTAACCTAATTTAGAGAAATGCTAACTGAGAGGGCGCTGCAGTTATAGCATTATTGGTGTGGGTGTGTGTGTGTGTTTAGAATTCTGTTGAAAAGAAAGCTAATATGAATAACTTAATATGTCATTCTGGAACTCAAAGTTCTAAAATTAGTATAAAAAGTGTAAGATTGTTAATCCCTACAAACTAGACTTTAAGCTTGACTCAAATTTAAAGAGTTTGGAAATTATTTGTGTCATTCACTAGACCCGATTTTAGTTCTGTTTGATTATATTTTCTACACAAACTCAGTTTTTAATAGGATAGACTACTAAATTAAATATTTCTTTTAACTCATTTGATAGTTACATTGTATAACACATTTGGGTTTTTTTTCCCCCTTTCACTCTTGATTTTTATGCCTCTGTCAATCGTGACATCATTGTGAGTATATTTAAATTTGACTAGACAAGATTAAGATCTTCTGAAACTCAACACAGAGAAGCATGGCAATGTGTTCTTTGACTAAGGGTGGTATAAAAATAAACATTCTTTGAATCTGTATAATAAGATTTGGAAGCAGGGAGGAAAAAAATCTTATTTTTTGTGTGTATGTTGGAACTGGTTCAGGGTTTTTTGCTTTTTGTTTTAAATGTAAATTGATAATCTTTTATAAGAAGTAAGTAGAAGCATTATTGGGTGCCTTTGTTTGTAAACCAAAAAGTAATAAATGAATCCCTATACTTCCACTATAGTATTTATTGTATTTTTACAATAATTATCCTGAAAATTACTCATGAGATATTGTGGTTAGAATTACAGAAAATAGCCTGTCACTTCTTACCAAATTTTCAGGTTTACTCATTATTTCTCATATCTTGTTTTAATTTTAAGTCTTTAACACAGCATTTTAGGGGAAGTATATAGGCAGGATGAATACTTTTTGTTAAGGTATTCTATTTATGCATTAACTGGAATGAAGTAGTTTTTCTGTTTTCTATAAAAGTCCTAGGAGATTGCCAGGGTGTTATTAGACTGCAGCTACTCTCCTCCAAGTTAATGATCATTAACTTATAGGTACATCTTCAGCAATTTATTAAGTACAAGGGATCATTCATTAGTAATAGAGATTAACTGTAAAAAAGGAGAGTACATCAGGCTGGGGTAGAGTATGACTTCCCAAGCATGCTCTTCTAAGCTGACTCCAAGTCTGTACTTGAAACCATTAACATTGACTTGCTTTATTTTGAGAAAAACTCTAACCTTTTGCATGAGAAACTAGAGACAGGAACTTTTGCTGCATAACTTGATATAGAAATAACAATCTGTGATAAAAGAAATATGAAATATTTTCTCATTGAATTCATGTTTTTGTCTTTAGGCATTTTCTAGTATAGAATGAATCTGTCTTTTTTTTTTTTTTTTATGGTGGTACTACCCTCTTAAGTATAATCTTTGCTACCCTTAAGATTCCCAAATAAATTCGTCTTTGTCAATTGAGCATAGTTGTACAAAATTGTTAAATAATTTCTTTTATTTTTCTTTATTAAAGAAAAATTTGACTAAAGTTAAGTTTGATGTGCTCCTTTGCAAGTTGACAGCTCTAAAATACACTTATTGGAAAAATATCAAGCAATAAATATGAGTAATATCTTTATTGTGGGTCTGAATGTAGGAATAGAGCTTTTTTGGTGGGTCACAAATACAATACCTATAAGAGGTAGAGGAAAAAAAACAGTGAAGACTTCTTATGAACTAATTAGAATTTAAAAGCAAAATATTTACCTTAAATGTAAATAATGGCCTTATTTACCTTAAATAAAGGCCCCTTCTATGAAGCTATCTGCAGCCACTGTGGCATGAGTTCAATCCCGGGCCTAGGAGCTAACCCACCCACATGGTGCAACAGAACTTTCCTGTCGTCTCACCGGCTGCTCCCCTCAGCAGTGTACTTCGGTCAGTCTGCCTGTTCTGTTCCCCACTCTGTCTCTGGTGAATCCTCTCACCTCCCGCACCTCTGGCCTGTACCCCAGTTCTTGTATGCATAAATTTTTTTTAAGTCTCTTCTAGATATTTAACTTAGTTTTCATGTTAGGGAGTCATAGGGAAGAATTTTATAGGGTTGGTTTGTTTTTTTTTTTTTTTTTTAGTAGCTATAGGGTGTTCTTCAAAGATGCTTTGGAAGCAGAATTCTTTTACTTTCTGCTGTTGTCTGGAAAACCTAATTCTCTCTTGCATAAATCTGTCAAGAGTTTCCCTTCAGTTTTTGTAAGCAAGGGATAACTAGAAAATACTGGATTAGGGAACTACATAAAAGTGTTAATATTTAATAGTCTTTATATAGATCATATGATTCAATGTAGTATTAGAGCTGCTTTATTGGTGTTATTTTTTAACAAGCACACTGGAACCTAAACATACAAATGAATGTAGTTTTATATAAAGTATTCATCCCAGGATTGTGTGTGTATTTCATCAGTACTTGTTTGACATTTAATACCTAATTTTCTACATCTTTCACAGGTCACTGTCATTTTTCCCAATTTTGTTGTTCACAATTTTGCATCTTTTTTCATTATGGAATAACACTAGCAGACATTTGTTGAGCACCTACTATGTGCTGGAATTCACTTTAAGCCTTTTACATCAACTCTTGTGTGTCGTAAAGGAGGGCACCTAGATTGCCCATATTTTATAGATGTGGTAGCTAAGGTATATGACATTAG
The DNA here is from genome assembly GCF_014898055.3 of Talpa occidentalis. Classification (NCBI taxonomy): domain Eukaryota; kingdom Metazoa; phylum Chordata; class Mammalia; order Eulipotyphla; family Talpidae; genus Talpa; species Talpa occidentalis. Next base: position 29,473,253 of record NW_023603184.1, read on the forward strand.
TTTTTACCTCGTGTTACACTGCTGATGCAGAGCCAAGATTTGAATTCAGGTAGTGTAGTTCCAAAGCCCATTATACTTGCCTACCATACTATTACTACAGCAACACAAATATTTCTGACTATTCAGAAAGGTTCTCTGACATGCTGTTGTACTAAAATGCCTTTATTGGTTTCTTCATTTCTCAAACCCAGCCTATTTCTTCATTCCCAAACCTATTCAAGTTTTGAGTACCTGTTATGGGTTAGATGCTTATGTTTTGTTTTGCAATTATCTATCTGTATTACCACATGAAGGTTCTTAGTGAGCCAGACCTAAGTATGCACACTGCCTACCCTTTAGGATTTTTAACATACCATAGCTTAGTAAACATAATTTTTAGTATAACTTGTAAAGAAAGAAAAAAACAAAATACTGAAAGTAAAGAGGAGTTACTTACTCTTAGTATTTCAGGGGAGGGCACATGCAAACATGGCATTTGAGTTGTGGTTTTAAGTCTGGGAGAAATGCTGGGATAGGGATGCATTCCAGGCATGGAGAATGCAATGTGTGATGACTGGGAAGTGTGGGGAACAGTGAGGAAATTTTTTGTGCTATAGGGTAAGATGACTAAGGAAAGATGAGCCAGTAGTGACTAAGGCAGCTGGAGCCAGTAGGGCCTTTGCAGGCTCAGAATTCAGTTTGAACAGGAATGATAAGTGGAAACTCACTTGCGATACCCCTCGCCAAAGCACACCCAATTCCTATTGAATAGGAGTAGATTTTGGACTTTAAACCTAATACATTTCTTTTTGAAATGAAGTCAATTTAAGAGAAAAGTCTACTGATACAATGTCACGGTCTTTGAGAGTACAAATCACATCAGTGTTTAAATACCTGGTCTGTTTTTTAGTTTTCTTGTCTCTCAAAGAATGATGCTCAGCCAGCAGCAGCAGCATCTGCATCACTTGGGACCTCAGTAGAAATGCCACTTTCAGAACCCATCGCAGGCCTACTGAATCAGAAACATGTAATTTCAATATTGTTCTAACTCCTACCCTATTAGGAGCACCCTCCCACCTCTGTTGGGTTATCAGATGCACTTACCTATTAACGCATTACATATAGCCATTCTCTGTCAGCTTAACAGACTGTCAAATTCTAGGTCAGCACAGAGCAAATGGACAGTTCCTTGAAGAAATGTCAGTATTGGGATCATGGGCTATTCAGAAATCCTCTTTAGCTTAATACCAAAAAAGCATGCAAAACCATGTAAGAGGAAAGTGGAGAGAGCCCATTAGGTCCTAAAGGAAACTTTTTTTTTTCTTGATGCAGAAAAATAAATGCAAGGAAATAAAATGTTGATGAGAAATTCAGAACTTCGGGTGTGCAGTGTGGGCCTAGCTGTGTTTGAGAGTCACCACTGCTTGTTTTCTCACCCTCGTCCCCTTTGTCACATAGTTCCTTGACAGTTTCTCTTCCTGCTCTTGCTTTCCCCATATCCCATTTGAAAGTTCCCTTTCAAGCCTTCCAGGGTTACCTTAACTTTCTTCTTCCAGGGAATTGGACCAGTATACCTTCTAGGAGACTGAATTCCCATGATAAAGGTCTACACACATGAAATATGTGCTGCTTAGTAAAATAAGCAGTTAAAATAAAGCGTCAAAAGGAATTCTTAAAGAACGCTCAAATATCCATCGCTAACTGTAGTTTTATCACTGACGCTTGTGCACATAGGGATCCTTTCCTTTTATTTGCCTAATAAGTAAGCAAAAAGTTGGAAAAAATGGGGAGAGGGGAGCCTTCCTTGAAAGATAAATAATATAAATGTAAATAATAGTAAAAAAAAGTAGCCAGGAAGGGTATGCTTATTTAGTTCCTACCTGGGGGATATTTCTGACCTCACATTCTTCACAGCATTGCTAGAGTTTTCTAAGAGTTGGGTCGTTAATAAAGCCCAAACTGAAAATTCCATCTCTCTCTGGAAGATGCAGCTCCCTTTGCAACCTGTAATCCACCAGATGCCCAGATAGGGGATCCCATACCTGCCTGTAATCAAAATTACTAGGGTAACTTTTTAAACATAAACAGGACCCACCTCCAGGGTTTCTGAAAGTTTAAGAAGTCTAAGTGATTTTCCCCTCTACTGACTTTCCCCCAGCCTGTGGTATTCAGCAGGATCATCTGAGGAATTCCATAAACATACTGGTAGATCTGGGACAGGGCACAGGCATTTGTATATATAACGAGCCTTGTGGGTAATTTGACACACTTAGAGCAATTGAAGAACTGCCCAAATTTTTTCAAAGACTTTCTTGCCACTCGAAAAAAATTGCAGGATTTTTCCACACAAAACAGAAGCAGATGACAGTAATGTGCAAAGTTGCTGTTCTTTAGCGTTTTCCAACAAATTGTACTGCCATTTCAGTGCAAATACTCAGATTGTTTTTGTAAGTGGATATTCTTTGTCTGCAACTCCAACACTATCCCATGGTAACTGCACAAGTGTGTGTAAAATTCATAACTAATAACATCTCAGGGCAGAGAAGCAGAATTATGTAGTGGAACAGCATTAGTTTTGTTAAGATGAAGTGTGATGCACTTACCAGTTGTTTGAAAATAAGTCATTTAACCTCTTCACCTCAATTTCCCCATCTGTAAAAATACCTGTTAAATTATATAAGGACTGAATGAATATAGTGTGTGACACATAGTAAGTGTTCAGTAAATTCAAAATCACCAAAACCATCCATAGAATAAAAGTAAAGACTAATTTTAGAATGTTATATTAACACAACCCACTTTATATTCTCTACTTTTACACTTTGATTTTCCATTTATGATACTTCTATCACATTTTCTTGTTTATCATTAAAGATGTGAATTCTGAATATTTTAAACGAAAATTTGGGAAATCAGTTCTCTTTTCCCCTAGCAATATTATCACTTCAATAGATCATCCCTCTCTCTCCACTGTGTTTTTTTCTGCAATCAATACCTTTTGCCCACTGGGATAAAATGAGGATCATTTAAAACTACCCCAGCAGGGCCTCCCTGGTGGCACAAGGGGTTAAGCACAGCACTATGAAGCAATCTGCAGCCTCTGCAGCAGGAGTTCGATCCCCTGCCGGCCACCCATATGGCGAGGCAGACCTCTCCTATTTTGCCCGCTGCTCCTCTCAGCAGTGTTTCAGTCTGTCTGCCTGTTCTTTTTCCCAATCTGTCTCTGGTGAATCCTCTTACGCCCCTGCATCTCTGGACTGCACCCCAGCTCTTGTATGCATAAATAAATCTTTAAAAAGAAAAACTACCCCAACCAAGAACAAAAATTCCAACTTATTCCATCTGAGGGCAAAATAATTCTTTAAAGATGCCCCCCAGATCAATCATTCCCACAGACTTTTTTGTTAGCCCCATCTTGAGACAATTTACCCTCTTTCTCTACCCCAATGTGGCCTGTAGTTAGCCAGTTGTCAAGCAAACAATAGTTTGTCCTCTTTCTGGGGTTGAAAGATATATAGCATGTCTTCTGGACCCCATTTATGTTCCAAAAACGTTGTGGGAGTTTCTTGCCTCTTGCATTTAAAAAAGAGAAACCTGAACGGCAGAAGTGTCAGTTTTTTCTAATCGTGTAACTTGGCTACTAAAACATTTCTTCACATCCCATTAGCCCTGTAGTCTTCAACACTGAAAAATTAAACAGGCTGATCAGTGTGCTATAATTAGAAGAAGCTGCAAATTATCCAAACAAACTCCATCTAACTGAAATGGGAGGGAAATCACCCCACCCTCAAATACATTTACAATCTCCCTTTTGAACAGAGACCGTCCTCCGAATCAAGACATCAGAAGAGTTTCAAATAACTAGAAATTGCAGAGTACCCGTGTTTAGAAATTGTGAAATCACAGGTTCTGAGCTCTAGTTTGGGTCTTTGCTTTGCCAGGCATTCCATGCAGTTTTCTCACCCTTTCTCCCTTTCAAAGGAGGTTATTACAGTGTTTCCACATTTAGTTGTAAGCTAACTTTTTCCCCCATTGCATTTTGTAAGAATGTTTTTTTTTCTAAGCTAACTTTTTTTCCCATTGCATTTTAAGCCTTGAGGTTTACAAGATCTCTTTCCCTTGGCTAATATTTTCTAGTTATTTCATTTGAGTTTCTAATTCTGACTCACAATCCTCACTTTGATAGTATCTACAGTTCCCCCCATTCACACTGCCCCCCAGGCCCCTAAGAACATTCATTTAAAGCCCCTATGCGGGGTGCATGTTCTTCACTTGCCCATGAGACCCGCTCCACCTCCACGTTGCTCTGCCACAACAAGCTGACTCTGGATGACACATCTGAGTTCCTTTGCCCTCTGGCTTCCAGTTGGATCCAGACAGTGAGAGGCATTGGCAGTAATAGAGAGAGGACGGGGTATTTATTCCTCAGTCTCTCCCTCTGGGTTTTAGTTTGGCAGGGCTGCGTTCCTCTAACAGACTGGCGCCTCTCTCAGAGCCCCACGCAGCGCAGAGTTGTGGTTATTGCTTCCTCCCCTGGTCTGCAGGTCACCACTGTTGCTAGTCCCTATGTGCCTCCCTGGTTGGCTGCCATAACCCTGCTCATGCTTTTGGAATCCCTTTCTTAAACTCCGTGTACCGTCTCTTTCCTCTGTGCTTAGTACAGCTTCTTGTCTGTGTCTTGGCTGTGTTGTGCTGGTTTCTTCCACTGGTAGGGTTCAGGACCCCAGATGTGGTAGAATAAAACCTCATGTCTGGTTCTGATAAAATGTCCACTGCCTTTTTCTGTTTTTCAGGTTCGCTACTACTTCCCATCAGTACCTAATGTAGGCATAGTTACTACATGGGAATTAGCCCTGCTCTTCCACATATACTATAGAGCAGACTGCTCATTCACAGGTTTGGTCTAGGCAGAAGGCAAATTATTTGTCTGAAAAAATTCTTTCTACATGGGCCTCCCCTGGTGGCGCAGGTGGTGGAGCACCTCGCTGTGAAGCTGTCCGCAGCCTCTGCAGCACCGGTTCGATGCCGGCTGGCAAGGGTCCCACATGGAGCGGCAGACCTCACCTGCCTCGTCCGCTGCTCCCCTCAGCAGTGTATTTCGGTCAGTCTGCCTGTTCTGTTCCCCACTCTGTCTCTGGTGAATCCTCTCACCCTCCCGCGCATCTGGCCTATACCCCAGTTCTTGTATAAATAAATGAATCTTTAAAAAAAAAAGTTCTTTCTACCTAGTCTGTTTTCCTCTATCTGTATATCCCAAACCCAACACACACGCACACGCACACATGCACACACATATTTCTATTGTATGTCAGACAATAGAGCTAAAGTTGTAATACTTCAATTTACTGCTCTTTATACATTCCCAAGGTCCATCTTGCCTTTGGAGAGGCTGTTGAAGGTGTCCCAAAAGAAAATTATCTCATATCTCTTTCCCTATGCCCCAAATTCTCCTCTATCCCATTAGTAAAGGTTTCATCATCCACCCAGGTAAGCTTGAAATGGAAATCATTCTTTTTTTTAAAGACTTATTCCTTTATTGTAAGATTTTTATTTTATTTATTTATGCATAGAAGAACCGGGGTATAGGCTGGAGGTGTGGAGGGTGAGAGGATTCACCAAAGACACAGTAGGGAGCAGAACAGGCGGATCCATTGAAATACACTGCTGAGGGGAACGGGGGGGGGGGGGGGCGGAACAGGAGAGGTCTGCTGTGCCATGTGAGTCCGCTCCCTGGCCGGGGTTGAACTTAGGCTGCTTTGCTTCAGGAGGGCCTTGCGGTGGAATTGCTAAGACTTAACTCCCAGGCCACCAGAGAGGCCCTGGAAATCATTCAGGGCCTTTCCCTCTCTTTATCCTATTGCATTAGTCACCAAATCTCCATTCTATTCCCTTAACAGTGGGAATTTACTTCCTGACATTTTTACGGCTACTGCTGCAGCCTCAGACCAACACTTCTCCTACCTGGATCCTGATAATATCTAACTGATGCCTCTGCTTCCTTTCCGAAGCATGCTTTTATCAGCAGCTGAACGATCTTTCTAAGTCATAGATCTGATTGTGTTAGCCCTCATACTTAAAACCCGAAGTGACTCTCCATTTGTATGTTACTGTCAAGATCAAATTCATACTTCATAACAGTTTCTAAAGCTCATTTATGATCACATCTTCCCTATACCTCTTTCCCCAGCCACTTGCTGTTCTATCAAAATTCTAATCTCTCTCTTGCCTTGATTTTGATGTCTCTACCTGTAAAATTCTGTCTGATCTCACCCACTTTACATTCCAGTTTAGGCAACAAGTCTGTATCAGGAATTCTTTCATCTGCAAATATCCAAAAACTCAGGTTGCAGGGCCTCCCCTGGTGGCGCAGGCGGTTGAGCGCCGCGCTGTGAAGCTGTCCCCAGCCTCTGCAGCGCCGGCTCGATCCCAGCCAACAAGCGAGGGTTCCACATGGCGCAGCAGACCTCTCCTGTCTTGCCCCCTGCTTCCCTCTGCAGTGTATTTCAGTCAGTCTGTCCTGTTCCCCACTCTGTCTCTGGTGAATCCTCTCACCCTCCCACCCATCTGGCCAATACCCTGGTTCTTGTATAAATAAATAAATAAATAAATCTTAAAAAAAAAAAAAACTCAGGTTGTAGCTTAACTCTTTTTATATAAGAGGTCTGGCAGCAGCTAGCATTGATAATTGTCATGATACTGTATTATTTATTATTACTGTTATGTAATAATAAAGTTAGCCTTTATGACCTTTTGTTCCTAATCTTCTGATAAAACTCCATTCCACATGTTCATTCTCCAAGTCCAAACCAGGAATCGCAAACAGGTTTTGTCTTTGGTATTATTGCCAATTAGTTGATAACTGACATCTCTGTTGACAAAAGATTTGAGAAACTCCATGGACGGGGATGCCATACATTACTGTTCACTGATGTCTCCGAGGGGTGCAAAAGACGGAATCATGCCATATGTCTAAGGCATCTGCCATCTTTGGTCAACGTACACATATCTAAGTGGCCTGATGTTAAGATGATTTCACGGTGGGCTTGTTAGGATGGAGAATGTCAATTCTAATTTGTAAACAGTAAATTATTCCACTTTAAATGGTAAACCAACTTCACTTTTCTAGCATTAAACCCAATTTTTATATCTTTTGTATGTACTACTGAATCCAGCTTGCTAGTATTTCTACTTTTCAAAGCCTACTTTGGATTGTCATACCACTTAATATGTTACAATATATTTCCATGTATCTCCCTCCCATTTTTTGTGCCACTGTTGTCAAATACTTTTTTTCACTTTTCCATATTTTACAAACTCCATTGTTAATATTTTTGCTCTTAGTAATTTTCTTGTAATGATCTTAAGAAACAAGGAGTATTGAACATTTCTGGGGCTCTTTGTTCTTCCATATAGATTCATATTTCCAATTGGTGCCACTTCCCTTTGGCTTGAATGATGATTTCCTTTGGCTGATGATAAATTCTTTTGCTCACCTGCAGATGTCTCTAGTTTCATTTTTACTTTAAAGGATATTTTTCCTGGAAAAAATTCTATATTGACATTCATATTTCCAGTGACTGTAACTCTCAAGCATTTGTGTAGACCCCTTTAATTCTCCCTTTTCTGGGGTTATCATTGTCAAAGGCCTCAAAACATGTGTCTAAGCCAGAAACTTGGGGGGAGTCCTTGCCCCTCTGTGGATGAACTTGTCTCCATCCTCCTCCTCCTCTGCCCTCCTTGTTTACCACTGCTCAGTTCTAATCCTTATCGTCTCTTACCGGAATCACTTTGACAGTCGACCCACTTCCTTCTCCCTGGCACTGCTCAGTTCATTCAATGTAACCAGAACAGTCTTTCCAAAGCACACAGATTATTATCTCACTCCTCTGCTAGTCATCTTCAGTGGCTCCCCACATCCTTAAAGTGTGGTCTCAACAGAGTCTATCAATGAACAGAGTCTAAAATGTGGCTTCTGTTGTCTCCTCTGGCACAACCAAGCTGATGCCCCTGCACTTCTGCTGTTTCTTCTGTCTGGATGTCATCCCTATACTTTCCCTTTAATTTCACCATTTAAGGTTCAATTCAGATGTTCCTTTTATTTTTTTATTTTTATTTTTTTATTATTTTTTTAAAGATTTATTTATTTATTTATACAAGCACTGGGCACACTCAGAAGCACAGGAGGGTGAGAGAATTCACAGAGCCAGAGCAGGGAGCAGAGCAGGCAGAAGGACCGAAGTACACTGCTGAGGGGAGCAGCGGGCGGCAGGAGAGGTCTGCGCGCCATGTGGGACCCTCCTCCAGTGGCCGGGGAGCAGCCGGGGATCGAACCGGTGCCACAGAGGCCGCGGGCAGCTTCGCAACCCAGCGCTCAACCGCTGCGCCACTGGGGAGGCCCCAGATGTTCCTTTTATAAGACACACTTGTCTGATTCACATGTTCCATTTCTGTGCTTGCAACTATGATAGCTTTTGTTCCCACTGCATTACAGTTACTGAGGCAAAGCAATATTCTAGCTGAGCCTAGAAAGGGAGCCATCACTGATGGGGAGGGCACTCTCTTGGGTTCTATTTGCATGAGCTGATATGCATAAGAGTAGTTTGTGGGGAAGCATTAAGTGTGGGATTGGGAAAGCCAAAGGGTGAGGGTCAAGTGTTGACTGAACTGATGGATTGCTTTGTGATTATATGCCCAACACTCTTGGGAACTTCAGGAAATATTTGAGTAACACTTCGCAGGCAATTAAAGACTTTGAGTGGGTTATTTGAATTAATGGGTCCACACATTTGTTTTCACAGGGTGCTGAGGACTGGGAACACTGAGTTTATATTTTTAGACTTCTCACCCCATAATCTGAGGATTGGGACTATTCTTTTCCCCTCCTTTTTTTTAACCCCTGGGGTTAAGCACAGTGTCTGTATTAACAGAGGATGGTTGGATGGATGGATGGATGAATGGATGGATGGTATAAATTAAAAGACTATTCTACTCTGTTGATTACTTGCCCTGAGTCCAAGGGATCTGGGGAGACCATAGCAGCCCTATACAGGCCAGTCCCAACAGCAATTAATCTCTCTTGTTACTTCATGCAGGATAATAGCCCTCTGGCAGTGAGAGACTTGGCCCTCACCCAGGCAAATATACAGAAAAACAACCAGTGGGGAGCTGTCTTGTGCAATGGCTCTGGTGGCTGTGAGCTATGGGTCTCGATGGTACCCGGGGGAGACGAGTGGCTCCTTTTCCCTGAGGAAATGGCCACTAAATCAATACATTCTTGTGCAGCCAAGGCGCCAGCCCAAAGGGAGGAATTGGCAGAGACAGTTTTTGGCAGTTCTGGAAGATAACACCCTGCCCAAGCACTTTCTGTGTCCCGTTTCCATTTCACAGCTCTCCTGGGCCCCTTTTTAAATTGAGTGAGGGCCAGGAGAGTAGTGGGCTTGGAGTCCTTGGCCCCTCTCAACCCTCTGCAGACCTCTGCTGAGTACATCCCAATAAGGCTGCAGAAAGATGCAGCCTCGCTTCCTCTCCTGGGGGTGCCCTGGCCGTGGGTTCCTTTCTTCCCTTTTAAGGAACAACAATTTCCTTGTGACTGAGGAACAGACTGGCACAGAGAAAAGAACAAAGGCCCTTAGAGGCAGATCAGTGGCCTGGCTCCGCCACCTGGGCACCTTAGGTTTTTACCTTCTCTGACTCAGTAACATGAGTTAGTTCATTGACCCCTTCTTGGGATGAAGACCCTCCTGCAGACTCAGAGCAAAGGTTTTGACAACTCACTGGTGCCACCTTTTTATTTTTTTTTTTTTTTTTTTTTTTTTTTTTTTTTAATAGAGGCATGCTTATTTATTTATTTGTTTGCTTGTTTGTTTGTTTGTCTGTTTATACATGCACTGGGTACAGTCAGAAGCGCGGGAGGGTGAGAGAATTCACCAGAGGGGAAGCAGAGCAGGCAGAAGGACCGAAGTACACTGCTGAGGGGAGCAGCGGGCGGCAGGAGAGGTCTGCGCGCCATGTGGACCCTCCTCCAGTGGCCGGGGAGCAGCCAGGGATCGAACCGGCGCCACAGAGGCTGCGTGCAGCTTCGCAACCCAGCGCTCAACCACTGCGCCACCGGGGAGGCCCGCCACCTTTTTTAAACCTTAATTACTAATACATAACACAGAAGGAGGGTTTGCTTTCATTGTGCAAATGCAAGAGGTCTTGGAAGTGAATTCTATGGCATTTGGCAATTGTTTTTAAGTGCCTGTTTGTGTCCACACTTAGTCTGAAATTCCAAAGGGAGGATGACATCAATCTGGTGCCAGGGATGGGATGACTGGGATCTGATCAAGAGTCACAGGTGAAAGGAGGAGGTAGTATAGCTGCTTCTGGAGCACAGTTGGACAGCATCTCCCTCCAGAGTCCCGCAGCGATGCTGCCTGCTTTTAGAACCGCCACTTCACTGCTGTGTCACCTGCCAGAGTCTAACCAGGAGGCCCTTTTCAACTTGTCCTCACTCTATCTTTCCATGTGTATCTCAATACCTTGGCTTCCCTTTCCCCACCCAGACCATCCATTTCTCAAAAGGGCTGCCAATGGCATTTCAGAAAGGGCAATTCTTCATTATACCCAAGTGCCCTGCACATCTGTGCACACTCCAGTTCACTCAGCAAATGCCTGGAGCACCAGCATGCACCTTACCATTCCTTTTCAAAGTTCTCCCTCTGCTCCCCAGTGCACCAGGTGCTCTTTGCATTTCTTTGCTTATTCCTCTGACTGAAATGTGTCTCCCCACCCACTTCTCCACGAAAAACCCTGCTCAGAGGCCACATCTCTGGAAGCTTCTGTTCCCCAAAGACCAAATCAGAGCTGCCATCAGTCTGTCTGACCAGGCAGGGGTCTTCACCAGGGGACCGGTTGCCTGGAGGTCGACTTTCTTCTTTACACTGTAGGCTTTGAAGGGCTGGACGGTGGCGCAGAAGCTCTTATGCATCGCCTCACTTCAAGCTTAAGATGCAAAAGGTACCTTACCCAGGAAAGCAGGAGTCTTACTCAACAGGGCGGGGCTGCCCCTCGGGGATCAGGCGGGGACCAGGCGGGAAGCAGAGCTCGGCTTCCACTGCCACCTGGCGGCCACCCAGCTCTCGGCTTTGATGCAATGGAAACAGCCGCTGGGCCCGCGGCCAGCACGCCCGAGCCCCGGGCGGGATTGGCGGCGCTGCGGGCCCGGAGCCAGGAAGTTACTGCAACCATCGTGATCATTATTACCGTGACAACCACTATTGCAGCAGCTATTTACGGTTTAAAGAGCTTTTATCTCACACACACACACTATTTCAGCAAACCGCACTGAGACCTTATGAAGTCACTAGAACAGCACTGATTTTTCTTATTGTACAGATGAATAAAGGGAGATTAATAAGTAACACATCCACTATTACTACAAAAATAACATCTTGCAACTCCAGTCCCTCCTTATCCTAATTATTCAATGCTTAGGCAGAGGCCCAATGGGATTTACAAACTCACATAACAAAGTTTTCCTATTGCAAAACTTGGGCTATAAAGCCATAAAGCCAGGCGCCCATAAATTTCCTGCCCAGTAGAAAAATAACACAAACTACATATGTAGTTAAAATTTTCTAGTAGCCACACCACGCATTTTTTACAAAAAGGTGAAATAAAATTTTTCCCAAGGTTTATTTTTATTTATTTATGCATACAAGAGCTGGGTGTAAGCCAGAGTTGGGGTGGGGGAGTGTGTGTGTGTATGTGTCTCTTTGAATTAATGGTTTTGTATTCTTTGGGTAGAAACCTAGGAGTGGAATTGCAGAATCTTATAGTAGATCTAGTTTTAATGTTTTGAGAAACATCTATACTATTTTCCATAGAGGCGGGACTAGTTTACATTCCCACCAACAATGTACTGAGGTTCCTTTTCCTCTGCACCCTCATCAACATTTATTGTTTTCGATCTTTTTGATAAGGGCCTTTCTCAGAGGTGTGAGGTGGTATCTCATTGTGGTTTTGATTTGTTTTTCCCTGATAATGAACATTTTTTCATATGCCTGTTGGCTGCCTGTATGTCTTCTTTGGCAAAGTATCTCTTTAGGTATTCTGCTCATTTTTGATTAGATTGTTTTCTTATTATGAGTTCTTTGTTGATTTTGGATATCAGCTCCTTGTTAAATGTATGATGCAAATATTTTCTCCCTTATATTTAGTAAGGTCTTCCTGTTTTTCAATTTTTTTTGGAGTGTGTGTGTGTGTTGGTTTTTTTTTTTTAAAGATTTATTTATTTATTTATTTTAAGATTTATTTATTTTTATGCAAGAACTGGGGTACAGGCCAGAGGGCGGGAGGGTGAGAGGATTCACCAGAGACAGAGCGGGGAACAGAAAAGGCAGACGACAGAACTCCACTGCTGAGGGAGCAGGAGGCGAGACAGGAGAGGTCTGTTGTGCCATGTGGGATTCTCGCTGGCTGGCGGGGATCGAACCTGCACTGCAGAGGCTGCGCACAGCTTCATAGCACAGTGCTCAACCCGCTGCACCACTGGGGAGGCCCAGGTCTTCCTGTTTTAATGATAGTTTCTGCTTGTGTGCAGAAGCTTTTAATTTGATGTAGTCCTTTGTTTATTTTTGCTATTGTTTCTCTTGCTATTGTAGTCTAGCTCTCAAAGATATTACTGAAACCAATGTCACAGAGTGTTTTGCCTATTATCTTCTATGTATTTTATGATTTCAAGTTTTACATCCAAGTTTTTGATTCAGATGATTTGTTGATTACATTCACAGCACATTTCAGTTTGAACCAGCCATATTTCAAGTGCTCAATAACCACATGTGGCTAATGTCTGCCATATTGAATGGGTGCAGGTCTAAAGAAACAAGAAAATACAAATAAAAAACTTAATATTATATTTAAAGAAACTTGGAAAAGAGGAACAAGCAAGACCTAAAGTGAGTAGAAGAACGGGATAAATTTAACAGTAGAAGTGAAATAGCTATAACAAAGCTCATACAGAAGATCAATAAAAGGCTTCCCTGGTGGCACAAGGGGTTAAGAAGCAACCTATGAAGCTATCCGCTGCCACTGCAGCACGAGTTTGATCCCCAGCCTGCCAGGGAGCTACCCACATGGTACAGCAGACCTCTCCTGACTCGCCCACTGCTCCCCTCAGTATTGTATTTTAGTCAAGCTGCCTATTCTGATCCCCACTCTGTCTCTGGTGAATCCACTCAGCTCCCACACCTCTGGCCTGTACCCCAGTTCTTGCATGCATGCGTAAATAAATATTAAAAAAAAAAAAACTAAGAGTTATTTCCTTGAGAAGCTAAACAAAATTGATAACCATTAGCTAGACTAACAAAGAAGAGGCAAAACATTAACAACCAAAATTAGAAATGAAAAGGGAGAAATTACTACAGATAGCCTAAGTATAAAGGAATATAATGAGAATAACCTTGAAGAAATCAACAAATTTCTAGAACAATAGAGCCTACCAACACTAAACTGAGAAGAAACAGAAGAGTTGAAACTATCGCAGTCATGAAAATGAAAACAATAAAAAACTCCCCAAAACCGAAAGCCCAGGGCCAGACAGCTTTACAAGCATATTTATTCTTTAAAGAAGAATGAATGCCCAAATTGCTCAAATTATTTCCAATAATACCAGAAGAGGTAATGTTTTCAATGCACTGGTCATTCCGCCATTACCTGAACACCAAAACCAAAACCAGACAGGCACAAGAAAAGAAAACTACAGATCAATATGCCTGATATATATTGTTGCAAAAGTCTTCACTACTAGCAAATCAAAGTCAACAATACTTTAGAAGGATTGTATATTATAATCAAGTGGAATTTGCCCTAGGGTGCAAGGATGTTTTAATATATGTAAATAAGTATAATACACTTTATCGATAAAAGGAAAGATAAAAATCATAATAGATGCAGAGTGATGCCGGAATTGTCAGGCCTAGTCTCCCAGCCAGGAATGGATTCCAGGCTGCAGGGCAGCGCTGAGCCCCAGCCGCTAGATCCCCCACGGGTTGGTGTCTCACGAAGCCCGAAGCCGCAGAAGCCGCAGAAGCCGCAGCAGGAACTTCGCAGACGCTCAGGCGAAGAGGCAGGGCAGGTTTGTTTAAAAAAAGTTTATTGAGAAGAAAAAGAACAGAAATAAAGTGGGACTCCCAGGCCAGGGAACCAGGCCTGGGAGGGGCAAGGAAGCCAAAGTGGAATCGTGTCTCAGGGAATATATACTTTCTTTCCCTGATTATTCTAAAGCTCTACCGGTCTCTTTGTGATTGGTCAGCTTTTGGCTGTCTCACTTAATTTGCTACTGAGTGGGAGATCTTCACATTCCTTATCTAACAGGTCTGTCTTTCCCCATTTGTTATATCTTTATCTTTATGGTCTAGTCCTCCCGGTGAGCATCTTTACACTTTATCTTATCATCTGAAGAAAACCAGGACCATCCTTAACAAGATTATCTGTGGTGCTGGGATGTTTGTTTTTCCCAGTGGAATTGGTTTCATTTCCTTGCTCAGTCCTTATCTCTGAAGCCTTCCTGAATTCTTCAAAGGTCCCCTCCTGCACTGTCCTAAAACTGCCTAATAACCCTAGCTTGCCCTGTCTCAAGAGGAACAAGATTGGGCATGTATTTATGATAGAACTTCTTAACAAAATAGGAATAAAAGGAGCCTACCTCAACAAAATGAAGATCATAGGTCACAAAACAGCAGCCAGTATAACACTTAATGGTGAAAACCTAAATGTTTTCCCTTTGAAATTGTTTTTTGGCCATGTTAAGTTTAGAGAGTGGGGTCCTTGGGTTAACTCTGGGAAAAGTTTCACCAGAGCTCCTCTTTCAGTGGCATTGACTAATTTCCCAGGTGAGGTTCTCTGTGACACAGAGATGTTGCTTAGATCCAAAAAAGCAGATTTATTATGAAAAGGGAGAGAAGGAAAAGGTCACTTGCATAGATGCAAGTGGGCAGAAAGAGCTGCCCCTAAAAGGGACAGATTTGCTAAAAGAGGCCTGCACAGTTACAGGCGGGCAGCCTTGGGAGGAGAGCGGTCTCTGCTGAGGGAGGTCAGTGAAGAGAAGCTCCAACATGATCACAGGTCAGGGGTAAGCATGAAGGCTGCTGCCTTGCAGAGGGAGGCATAGCAGGCAGAAGGGCTGCAGGTCTTGCTATAGAAAAGGAGAAGGTTGGTGAAAAGAAGCACCTGCATAGCCACAGGTGGGCAGAAGAACTGTTGGGTCAGTGTAGAAATTGCACTGATTACAGTCTTCTCTTTGGGAGGTTGTTCCTTTGTGGAGTGGTTTGTTGATTTTGGATAACTGTGGAATTTGAAGGGAACCAGAGATTCTACAATGGCCCTCAATCTCCATATCTTTACCTCCTGTCAGCGCCCCAGGCCACTCTAACAGCAGTCTGACACTTGCTTGGGTCTGCGCCTTGGCACCTAAGGATGGATGGTTATGTTGATGGTTTGCTCAACAAGCTGGGTTGATGGTTATGTTCCCATAGCTAGGTTAATGGTTATGTTAATCCCTTCTCTCTCCACCTCAGGCTCCAGGCATTATGTGAGCCAGGTTTTGGTTCTTGTGGCCCCCTCCATTCCTAGTTTTCTATCTTATTCTCCATCACCTTTAAGAACAGAATCAAGACAAGAATACCCACTGTCACCACTCTTGTTTAGTACCAGAGGTTTTAGCAAGAACTATCAATCACAAGAGATAAAAGGAAATGAGATTGGCACTCAAATGGTGCCAGTCATTGTATAGAGGGAAAGGAAATTTTGGAAGGTCTTGCTCTGATAATTAAATGTTTGGCTTGACAGTGCCACCAAATTAGCACAAGGCCCCATCCCTCTGCCAGGGGGCAAGGAAGGTAGGCCTGGGAGGTATCAGTTCCTTTTGGGGGAATATAGTTATTTCAGGTATATTTCTTATCTTTCCAACTAGGGTATAATTCTTCTTGGGAAAATTATTTTTGTACCACTTCTTTCTAGCATATGTCTGGACCCAGATGATACTTAGTAATTACCCGCTTGAGGGGTACTTGTCTAACCACGATTTGAAGAACGACTGACATTTAAAATCAGGAAGATGTGCTGGGTGTTATAGTGTTTAACTAGCAGTCTCTAAGGGTTTGGGGTGTGTGTGTGTGTGTGTGTGCACAGCTAGTTCTTCCAATAGTAAAATCTTTTATGTATGGTAAAAAGCATACTATAGAAGGAAAAATCCCTCTCCTGGTCTGCCATTCCTGACTTCTTAATTGGTCTCTTCAGTTCTAGGCTTAACCTATTTAATTCTCCATAAAACATTTAATTCCACTTAATTTCCATAAACAAGTTCTCATTATTGGGTCTTCTACACCATGCTGGCCTCCCTTCTGTTTGTTGATTATATTTAAAAATACGAGCATGTTTCCTTCTGGTCCCTCTCCACCCCCACTGACTCCTTTACTGCACCCGGAGGGTCTCTTCCCTGCAGGTCTGAGTAGCCAGATAGGAGTTCCTCATTTTGGAACCACAGACAAAAGCCTGCAGATATTTAACTGTAAGCAGAGAAGAAAATGTTACTGTTACAAACACAAGTCTGGCTATTCTTATGCAAATCTTGAGTGAATGAATCAAGAGATCCATTTAAAAGAGGTCAAGTCCTGCCAGGGGGAGAAAATGAGGGGCAGGGATCGATGGAAAACTCTTTAAACCCTGTAGATACACCCCCTTTCTAAGGCCAAGCATGCCCAGAATGTAAAGTGGAGGAGGGGTCTTGGTGCCTTGAGGGAGCCAAGAAGAGGAACCCTTGCCTTGTCTAAGGAAGAGCTCCATGGGACCAATTTGCAATTGTCATGGGATGGGGAAGCTGTGAGCCACAACTCCACTATGTCATTTATTAGATGGCATGATTAATGCCTGTCTCCCCAGCTAGACTGTAAGCCCTGTGAGGACAGGAGGGATCTGGTTTTTGCTGTTTGACTAATAAGTGTCAGACATAGGTAGGCACTGAAACATATCTGTTGAATGAATGAATGAACTATATGTGCACACCAGTGTGTATTTACAAATATGCATGCAACAAACATGTGCAAATGTGTATGTATGCACAAACATATATTAATATGCACAAGGTTAGTGTTTTAGTTGCTTGATGTCCACACTTGCTTTTCAAATGTCTCATTAATCAGTGAATTTTATTGAAGTACAGAAAGGCTTAAAAAGGTGATAAATCCATATAAAACCTCGGTGTGTTATGGTATGAACTCCTTGCTCCTTTTATCCTGGCTCACAGGTGCTTCAAAGCAGGGATTAGGCATGTGTTCTAACCCAGTGGTTCAGAATCTTTGGCGGGGGGAGTGTACATGATCTAGAAATATCACTACTTTTGTTATAGGGGTGAAACTTGGAAGCCGCGTTGGGCGCCAGCTGTTATAGGGCAGCCCCGATATTGAACAGGTTGCCTGGCTGTGGGTCTTCATCCGCGCTTAAAAGGGACTTATGAATACTCCACTCCAGGCACACACAAAAGGTTAATAAAAGGTTTATTTACAAGGGAAAAGGAAATAAGGAAAATGTACAATTCAGGGACAAAATAGGGAAATAAAGTCTTTAGTGCGTCTACCTGTTTGGCCGACCTGGAAACCCAAAGTCACTCTCAGAGCTGGCCGAGAGCCAAAATGGGGGACCCCTCCCAAAGCCCACATGTCTGTCTTTATACTCACTTGGCTGCTTAACCCCACCCTCAGGTCCCAGCCACCTTCCCTTTGTTGGTGATGGGATTTGGAGTTCCCAGTGTCTTTGGCTTTGGCCTGGGGTGGGGGTGGAGTCCACAAAGCCTGTATGGAATTAGCTTTAGGACATTCTTTTCCCCCTAACAATTCCCCCCTTTCACTTTATGCCACCATTTCCATGGTGATGAAGATAGAATATATGGATGTTGGGATGCAGTCTCAGATGAACATTTTTTTACCAGGTTCCAGTGTGAAAGAAAACCGGTCCCTCCAGGTATTTGCCCATTATGGAAAGCAAAAAGTCCTCTATTCCTGGAAAAACAGTTCATCAGTTCAAGCCAAAAAAATAAACATCTGGAGACTTTAGCCAAAACAAGACAGCAGATATGTCAAAATCAGAGAAAAAAAAATCTTAAAATGGTTCAACTGATGTAAAACACAAATTTTCTCAACCTTGATTCCAAACTTTTAACAGCATAGCAAAAGTTTGCAAACTAAATCCACTTTTAAACCATTTTTCCTATTTTTGCATAAAATCACAGGGCAGAAAATAACTAACAGCAATTTTTAGCTGGCTTTGTTGAAATACCCCATATAGGATTAGAGTGAACCGGTGGCATCCGGTTGATGTATGCTTCAGGAACAAAGTTGGTCTCATCAGACTCCACCTGGGCTTTCCTCTTCTCGAGGGTACCAGGGCTTTTTCGTTGGCCGGGTTGTCCAGTCTTGCCAATGGAGGCAAGCTTCCTCACCGTCTTTGGAGGTCTCTGGAACCCTACAAACAAAGCAAACAGGTTCTCCTCTTCTTGGTTCAGCTCTTTTTCAACTTTCTGGAAGAACTCCACACAAAGCCACACAATCAAACTCATGTCCAATTTTTTTTTTTTTTTAAGCAGACAAAATCAAAGTCACTCTCAGAGCTGGCAGGATGCTGCGAGCTGGTGGAGAGCCAAAATGGGGGACCCCCCCAAAGCCCACGTGTCTGGCTTTATACCAACCTGGCTGCTTAACCCCACCCTCAGGTCCCAGCCACCTTCCCTTTGGTGGTGATGGGATTTGGAGTTCCCAGTGTCTTTGTCTTTGGCCTGGGGTGGGGGTGGAGTCCACAAAGCCTGTATGGAATTAGCTTTAGGTCATCCTTTTCCCCCTAACACTTGCTCCTTTTATCCTGGCTCGCAGGTGCTTCAAAGCAAGGATTAGGCATGTGTTCTAACCTAGTGGTTCATAATCTTTGGGGGGTGGGGGGAGTGTACATGATCTAGAAATATTACTACTTTGATTTAATTTTTCATCAAAATAATTAGTTTTAAATTTCAAATCACCTTGCAATAAGAGGGATTTTTGCATTTAGCAAAAAAGGATAGAAGTTTAAAATGGTGGATAATTATTGTTCTAAAGTGAGAAAACCAGCAAGAGCCCCCATAAAGTACTTGTCATATATATTTTTATTGTCATATTTTTACAACTCTGACTGGAGATAGACAGTGTTGGTCAAATTCTTTTCACACAGATGAAGAAGCATTTTGAGCAGATGTAACTATCTCCTTCACATATAGATGAGAATAAGATGGTAGCAGCTGTGAGACTTAGCCACTATTCCTCCATCTTGTGTATAACCACCATTTTAGTATTTCAAGTTTTGCTTACTCAAAACTAAATAGCCTGCAGTCCAAAGAGGGTTTATGACCCCCACCCCAGTCTAGTCTTATCTCGGATGGCCAGCCACAGCGGAGCCGAGTAATGGGTCTAACTAGCCATAAAATAGAGCCAAGCAATTTGGGCCACTAATGGGGTCAAACTAGCCATAAAGTAACTGTGTACCCATCGTTGTTAGGAAATGCACCTGTGTAACCAATGAATGATGCACCTGTGTAATCAATGAATGATTGCCAACATGATTTAATTTTTAGAAATCTACTTGTAACCCTATATAAGATCCCTGTTCCCTTTGTTCAGGGCTCCCCACCTCCTCTGTTACATCGGTGCGTGTTGTGAGCCCGGACTCGAGCTCGTAATAAACTCCTTTTTGTTCTTGCATTGGCTGTCTGTGTGTCCTTGGGGGCTGCACTGGTCGACGTTGGGCACAACAGCAGCCAGGTCTGCATGGGTGTATAGCTTTGATGCTGGATAAAGACAGGTGTGGCCAGTAGTAATATGTGGTTCCCAGAAAGGAAGGAGTCGTGGAGAGAGAGCTGGCAAAGAAGTAAGAGGGGAGTGAAATGGAATATAATTGCAGTCATTCAGAAACCACAGAAAATGTAACAGGGTGGTCCCCAGGAAAGGGGGAGGTTCCAGGTTTCCTGCCCCACCCAAGGAAGGGTGGAGCTGAGTGGGGAGAGAAGAAGCTGCAGAGGAGACGAGGAAAGAAGGAAGCAGGATGGAGAGGCAGAAGGAGACCTGGAGGAGGCACATGGAGCCGAGAGACACGTGAAGAAACTGCTCTTGCCTTTTGGTCGTGGACTGGGTGACACAGATGTGGGTGAGACCTGTGACAATGGCGGTTTTTGTCTTGATTTTGATTTTGTTCTTTTCCCTCCAGACTTGTCTGGTTGTTTCTGATGCTTTTCTGTGGGTCCCCACGGGAAGGTGCTTTAGACTTGTGGCAGGCTTGGGGACCTTGTTCTGGGCCAATCCTGCTTGGGTGGACTTTTACCCATGAGGGGACGGGTAACTTTGGGTGCTTGATTTAGAAACTAGATTCTTTGCCTTTCCTGTATTGTTTCCTAATTGTATTAAAGTTCCTTCCCATTAAAGTCTCCTATGTTTTGTGTTGATGTGGCGGATGGCAGAAGCCATTTACAGTAGGCAGGTTTGCGGGGTCTGGGCTGCCCCTCTCCCTGCCCTGTAACAAAAGAGGCCATAGACCAGAGACAAAAATTTTTGGTGATAAAAATGAATCTACTATGGTTCCTTGGGTCTTGGAAACATCACATTCTAAAACAAACAGATTTGACTTCGCTCTTTATCTGCAGAAGGAGGAAAGCAGCCTATCACTGTGGTGAGTTGCTGAGATCCCAAAGCCCTTGTGCCTTAGTGCCCGGTGTGGTTAGCCATCTGTGTTTGGAGGCTCTAGTAATCATATGTAGTCTTTGCAGTTCAGGATCCATCTCCTCTTCTTCCAAATATAGTATCCCAATTCCCTCTCTTTCAGGAAAGAAATATGTGACTAGCCAATTGGAGTATTTTAGCTCATGACTTTAGTGATTGGCTCTGGAATTGGTATATATTCTATTGAGGAGACAATGAGGTTTGATTTTTTTCAATCTGAGATAGCTCCTGGGGGCATGTTACATGGATCTTGACAATGAAGTCAACAGAGAGGAACATATACTATAGAGAGATAGATAGGATGATTTTAGATTCCTGGATCACATCATACCTGAAATTAGCTACCATTGTAATTTTAATTATCCTTCTCCCACTCCCAGACTGTTTGGCTGTGCTTTTTGTCATTTTTGAGAGAGGGAATCTTAAACAGATACTAAGTCCTTTTCCTCTTTTAAATAAGGCAAAGTTCAAGGCCATTTTTGAATTCAGTGTCTCCCTTCTATCCTCCAAGTCTCAAAGAACATGATTATTGTCTTCTTTGGGTGCTTTTCCCCTTTTCAACCCTTGGAATACTTTCCACTCTGGAACAATCCAGGTCTGGGTTCTATGTGTCTAGGGCCTTGAAAACAAAGCACAAGGTACTTAAATGTCATGGACGCACATGCTGGGCTGTTCTTCCAGAAAAGGAGGAGAGAAAAATTTACCTTTTCTTTTGCCTACAGGTGGGGAATAACTAGAATAAATATCTCAATAAATTACCTGCTCGTTAACTTTAAACGTGTAGTGCTAAGGCAGTAACATTCTAGAAACAGAGACCCTGACCACAGACACACTTTTAGGAACATTGTAAGGACAGGACAGCAGAGGAGGCGGAAGGCACCTGACCCAGCCCTTCCTGATTAGAGACCCTTGCCAACTCCATTGGATAGGCTGGGTGGCCCAGATAGCAAAATCAGATGCCTCCAGTGGGTAACAAAATAGAACTGGTGGAGGAGGGAGGAGCACAGGAAGTAGCTGGTACTACTGTGAGCAGGAGAGGAAGCTTCCATAAAGAACAGCTGTTACTCAGCTCAGTCATTTGTCTCCATGGGGAGCAGTGGACTCAGCGTGGCTCCAGAATAAGAGAAGCCCTGACATCTGTAAGTTCTAAATATTGGTAGCTAATTAGACACAAAAACAGCACCATCAGGGCCAAACAAAACACATGTGCAGTCCAGAACCATGTTTTTCTATTCCTTGAAGCCCAAAATAAGTAGTCTCTCTTACCTATCATATTCATCAGAAACCAGATTCCCCACACCTCCCAAGCTACTAGACAAGTAGGTGCCTGCTGTGGACTGCCCTGGGGGGTGAGTGTCTGTGTTGGCCTGTTCCTTTTTCCAGATAGGGGACCTGTCTCTCCTCTGGGAAGTTCTCTCTCTCTTAGTGTAAGTGTGGTTTGGGTGGGATTGACTCAACATCTGGATCCAAGAGTCAGTACACAGCCCTGGTCTGGCCAGTCAGAGGAAGGGTCTTTTCTAACCTTAGTGGACTAGGCAAAGTTGGGTAGTGCATTAATTAAGTCAGCCAGTGAGATAATTCCTCTCATTTATTTGGTTTTCAAAAATTATTAGGAAGGAGAAACTGTCTTCCCTCTGGAATTGCTGGAATGAGTATTGTGAATCTGGAGTGTCTGATGCTGTCAATGGAAAAGGACTTGGAAAGGAACAAGATCACTAAGGAAAGCAGAAAATGGGGAGCATGGAGGTGCTATAAATGGGTAAAATCTGAGGCCCCACTCGCTTAGTTTGAAGCTACATCTACATCCGAACTTTTGATTAGGTTACCAAGAATTTTTTTCTTCTCTTAAGACAGCTTCAGTTTAGGATTCTCACACTAGTAACAAAAATAAACTTATTAAATATATACTGTCTTGCTAACTACCATGTAGAACCTCACACCTTCTTGGAGCCTGGGAGTCCAGGGTCTTGATTGGGTCCCTGTGGCAGGGAGGTGGGACATCTGGGACTTCAACATTCAGACTGTAGGGAGACGGGCCAGGGGAAGAAGCAGGAAGATCCAGCCTCTCAGCGGGAATAGTGTCAGATGTATGCTGGAGAAGCGGCCCACGTTCAGTCTGTTTTGCTATGGTGCTTGCATGTTTGTGAGTGAGCTTAACATAAATTATCTCAAATGTGGTTGATACGTGGTGGAATGATGCCAGTGGAATGTGGAAGCTGCACTTGTGCATCTGTGATGCTCCAGCCCATCAGAAGATGAAGGCGAGTGTGGGAACACAGCGGACTGCAGCACGCGGAGGAGGGGGCATGCGGTGCAGTTCCCTCTCGCCTCCTGTCTCCCATAGCCTTTGTTCAATCCTAATCCCCATTTTAGGAATTCTTCTTGCTCAGTACCCCATGATCAACTTCTTATCTCCACGACTCAGAAGAATACAGCTTCTCCTCAACTGCCTGTCATCACATTACTTTTTCTTATTAAGATTCCTTTGTTTTGGGGGATTTTTCAGGAGAATTTTGTGGGTATTTTTAGATTCTTTTATTACTTTTGTTAGTGCTTTGGTTGCAATCCGACTTTCCCCATAAGTGTTATTCTTTTTAGCTTGTAGAAAGTGTGTTTTTCTCCTTCTCTCCCAGAACCATAGATGTCTTATCTATGGCAGAAACACTTGCATTTTTGTTTTTTTAAAGATTTATTTATTTATACAAGAACTGGGGTACAGTCAGAGGCATGGAGGGTGAGAGAATTCACTAGAGACAGAGCGGGGAGCAGAACAGGCAGACAGACCGAAGAAGACACTGCTCAGGGGAGCAGAGGGCGAGGCTGGAGAGGTCTGCCTCTCCATGTAGGTTTCTTCCTGGCCGGCCGGGATCGAACCCGTGCTGCAGAGGCTGCGGACAGCTTCACAGTGCGGCGCTCAACCTGCTGCGCCACTGGGGAGGCCCAACACTTGCATTTTTAAAAAAGAGCAGAATGATAGGTCGTAGATGTGCGGACACTGGAGCACATCACATCAGTTCTCATTCCTTTCTTTCTTTTACATGGTATCAACGAAGTCCAAACTAACTTTGTCTATCTATCTGTCTGCCCATCTATCTTCTTAGGTCTATTATGGACATATAGATACTGGTATGTGATTCCTGGGTCCTAAGCCACTGAACCTAGAAGCTTTTCTAGATCCCTGAATCCATTTTTCAAGCTTGGGAGCCCGAGCTCATGTTCTGCTCCTTAGTATCCAGGAGGGGCCTTTAAGCAAAACCAAATACACAACAACACAGCCCGAGCAGATGCTACACACTGTAAAAGAAGCAGGATGCAGACAGCTGGAAAATTGTGCTACAGAAATAAACACCCGGTTTCTGCAACTTGGGCAACTCTCATTAGCCCTGGGAAACTCATTTTCATGGTTAAGTAGTTAAGTCGCTGATTAAAAGCATAAGACCATTTAGGCACCTGCTCATTTTTTCTTTTTTAATTTTAAATTTTGGCCAGGAGATGGTGCTCTTGAATGCATTTTGGCCAAGGAGTCCCTTGAGTGGGAGCCACAAGAACAAATTCAGCACCTGCAAATACTTCCTTCTTAAACTGAAAAATGACTTGAATTTTCCTAGGGGGAGAAGTAATGCAATTTTAAAACCAGCTAGAGGCCGAGTGGCTAAGAACTTAATAACATCACCTGTCATTTTTTTCATTTGGATTTTAAAATCCAATTAATAGTGATGGGGAGGGGGTGGTGTTAGGTACAGCCCCAACGCTGCAATGTTAAGCCAGGAAGTAATAACATTTTGAAGTAAAAAGCAAAAAAACAAAACATTTGAGGAGGAATTCGTTTCAGAGCTCACGACACTAGAATAAGGACGCGCAGTACACAGGAGCATGGCAGACCTGATTTAAATCCTGTAAACAAATGCCACATATAGTGGCTCATCCCTCCCATGCATGTCCATGCTTGTTAGCAGAGGTCTTTAAAGCCATTATGTCCAGGACTGAGGAGACCAGGAGAACTGGGAGTCAAAGACTGTCTGTATCTTCAAACACTACCCTCCTAGTCAGCTTCCACCTATATTAGAGAGCTAGTTCTAGACTGTGGCGGCTTGTTGTCTGGATCTTACATTGAGATGTGGGTCCAAGAAAGCGGTACCTAAAAGAGTACTTACTCGTGTGCCGGTGCCCTGTGTGGGGTCCATCCTGCAACAGCATTAAGTGGTTAATCTCATTATCCTTGTTTTGCAGATACGGAAATAGAGGCTTCAAGAGGCTAAACAACTCACCTGACTTAGGCAGCCACTGTTACAGCTAGGATATGATCCAGCTTGTTCCAGAATCCACACTCATTGCTATGCTATTAACCGACCCCCATCCCAGGCCCCCAATTGCTACAGTCACTTTTAAAACTGCCTTAAAATTTCTGAGGGCTTCCATAGTCCACAGGACAGAGGCCAGATCCCTTAGCCTACTACTCAAGGTCTTTTATGAATCAGATGCAGCCAAGAGTAGAGAAATGGCAGTGAGTTTCTCTGTAGTGGGTCTAAGACAGTGACCACCACTCCTATCGCTGAAACTGTTTAGACGCACAAACCTGCAATACCCACATTCATAAATAATTCACAGATTTTCTTGTCAATCCACGCATGAAATATTATTAATTCTTTACTTCTAATTTTATTTTATTTTTTATTTTTTTATTATTTTTTTTAATAGAGGCATGTTTTATTTATTTATTTGTTTGTTTTTGTTTTTTTTATACATGCACTGGGTACAGTCAGAAGCACGGGAGGGTGAGAGAATTCACCAGAGCCAGAGCGGGGAGCAGAGCAGGCAGAAGGACCGAAGTACACTGCTGAGGGGAGCAGCGGGCGGCAGGAGAGGTCTGCGCGCCATGTGGGACCCTCCTCCAGTGGCCGGGGAGCAGCCGGAGATCGAACCGGCGCCGCAGAGGCTGCGGGCAGCTTCGCAACCCAGCGCTCAACCGCTGCGCCACTGGGAGGCCCTACTTCTAATTTTAAATAAATTCCAAGAATATCTAATGTTTCCTTCCTGTGCTTCTATAGAAGATTCTTCCCCTGTGTGCTCACCCTGTGCGCCATTTGGAAACCACCAGCCTGAAATGAAGCCCGCAGGACCTGACCGCTCTGAGGCAGCGTTCTCTCTGGTCAGCATACAGGACAGCTCAGCCTGGGGAGATGTTGGAGCTTGTGCCTCAGTCAGCCCCTCCTTTCCCTGGGATAGGGAGGAAGGGAGTATCAAAATTATCTACAACGTGGTAAGTCTGGAAAGAGAACTAAAGGGAATATCGGGGCTGAATGACAATTCGTAATATGCAAAGTCCATTGGCCAAGACTCCGCCTCCGAGCAACATTGCTTGGATGGTGCATCAGTTTGCTGGGGCTGCGTAATGAAGTACACACAACCGGGGGATCTAGACCCCAGAACATAATTTCATACAGTTCTGGACACTAGAAGTCTAAGATCAGGGTCTTGATGGGTTTGTTCCTGCCAGGGTATGAGAAGTCTGTTCATGCCAGTTCTCCAACTTCTAGTGTTCTTCAGCTAATCTTTAGCATTCCTTGCCTGGTAGATGCTTCACCCTGATGTCTGCCTTCATCTTGGCATCCCCCACTGTACATGCTTCTTTACATTCTTATATAAAAACGATTATATAAGGACGCCACTCATGTTGGATTAGGAGCCCACTCTATGCTGATGTGACTTCATCTAAACTAATTATATTGTCAATGACTATTTTTAAAATTTTAAAAAAAGATTTACTTATTTATGCATACAAGAGCTGGGGTGTAGGCCAAAGGTGCAGGGGGTGAGAGGATTCACCAGAGATGAGAGGGGGGCAGAACAGGCGGACTGACTGAAATACACTGCTGAGGGGAGCAGTGGGCAAGTCAGGAGAGGTCTGCTGCACCATGTGGGTCACCTCCTTGGCCAGGGATCGACTCTTGCTGCAGTGGCTGCAGATAGCTTCATAGTGCTGAGACTTAACCCCTTGTGCCACCAGGGAGGCCTGTCAATAACTATTTTCAAATAAGTTTGTATTCTGAGGCGTTGGGGCTTAGCATCTCAACATATGTTTGGGGAAGGGGCACAATTCAACCCATAGCAGATGGTCTCTGCTGACGGTGGCTTCTGTGATTCTCCCTTTTCTAAGTTTATGCATGGCTGACTGTTCCCCTGCTGATCAGTGTGGGCTGGCTTTAGATCAGGGTTTCTGAACTCCTTGGCTCGATAGACATTCTGAACTAGATAATTCTTGTTATTGGGAAGGCAGTCCTGTGCATTGTCACTAGACGCTACTAGTATCAATTCACCCCCTTCAGTTGTGACAAACAAAAAAGTCTCCAAGCATTGCGAAAAGTTGCCCCTAGGGAACCATCACTTTAGATATTGTGACACAATGCAATGAGCTGCAGCCAAGACCTGGGGCCAGGGTCTTACTCAGCTTCCTGAGACTTTGCGCTTCTCCGATCTTCTGCATAGTATGTCCACTTCCAGCTTCAGTCCCAGAAGGCAACCTAAACCCCTCAATCTATACTCTCAGGGTGAAGTATACCCCTTCCAGGAGCTCCTAAGTTTCTCCAAATACAGACCTCACAGTTGCTTGAACTCCTCTTGCACTCTGGTGGGACAAGGGCCAACTTGAGGCCAGAAGTGGTATTTGATTCCCTTTTGAATTGCTGCCTATCCCATATTTTACCCTAAAGATGTCTCTTTCCTGATTATTAGCTTCTATATGTCACCAGCATAGCTTTAAAAAAAAAAAAAAGCTTGATTGATATATAATTCACATACCATAGAATTTAATAATTTAAAATGAACAATTTAATGGATTTTAGTATATTTGTTATCACAATTAGTTTTAGAACATCTTCATCACCCATCAAGAAATGTGATACTTATTCTTGATCATTCTCCATTCCCTTTAAAAGTCTTCAACTCTAGGCAACCACAGATTGACTTTCTGTCTCTATGTATTTGGTCCTTCTGTTCATCTTATACAAATGGAATCATTTTTCTCTTTCTTTTTAAAAAAATGATTATTTTTTATTGGGGGAATTTTATTACATCGTTGTTTGTATTTGGGGAATATAGGACAACACCTCCCTTTACAAATGGTGTTGCCACATTGCACCCATCACTGAAGCATCCGTGACCGGCCACCTTAGTCCATTGTGCTCCCTGCCTGCCTTGATCACGCTTCCCCTCTCTGCCTCCTTTGGATTCCTCAGTTCTAGAATCAATTTTCCAGGGTTTTAAAGATTGGTTTTATCTGTTCTTTGTTTAGTTTCTCTATATTACACTTATAAGTGACAACAACCAGTATTTTTCTTTCCCCTACAGACTTATTTTGCTTAGTATGGTCCTCCCAGCTCCATCCATGTTGCCCCAGATGGTATGAGTTCGTCTTTTATGATGGCTAAGAAGTATTCTGTTGTGTACACACACACACACACACACACACACACACATGACATCTTGATTCACTCATCTGATTTTGGTCATTCAGTCTGTTTCCGTATGTTGGCTATCGTAAATAGTGCTTTTATGAACATGGGGGTGCAAGTTTCCTTTCGAATTAGTGTTTCTGTGTTGTTTGGGTAGGCACCGAGGAGTGGGATTAGTGGGTTGTTTGGGAGATTCATTTTTAATCTTTTGAAGAAACTTCCTACTATTTTTAAATGGAATCAGTTAATACACGTGCTTGTCTTCTTTTGCTCAGTACAATGTTTTCAAATTTTATCCATTGTTGTAGTGTGTATCAGTATTTCATTTCTTTTTTTTAAAAGATTTATTTATTTATGCGCACAAGAGCTGGGGTACAGGCCAGACATGCGAGAGGTGAGAGGATTCACCAGAGACAGAGTGGGGAATAGAACAGACAGATTGACCAAAGTACACTGCTGAGGGGAGCAGCGGGCAAGACAGGAGAGTTCTGCTGTGTCATGTGGGTTGCTCCCTGGCTGGCCAGGGATCGAACTATTGCTGCAGTGGCTGTGGATTGCTTCATAGGTTGTGTCTTAAACCCTTGCGCCACCAGGGAGGCCCCAGTATGTCATTTCTTTTAATGATCAAAAAATATTTCAGCTTATGGATGAGGCATTTATTTATCCAATACTTGGAAACATTTAGGTTGTTTCCACTTTTGACTATATGAATATTAACATGAATATGAATCTTCACATGCTATGAACATTTGTGTATAAGTTTTTGCATGCCTGAAGACTAGGTCATATGGTAACTTACTGTTTAACCTTTTGAGAAACTGTCAAACTGTTTTCCAGAGCAATTGCACCATTTTATATTCTCATTAGCAGTGTATGAGTCTTTCAATTTCTCCACACTTGTTTTCTGTCTTTTTTTCTATAGCAACCCCAGTGGGTATGAGGTGATATTTCATTGTGGTTTTGATTTCTGCTTCCTCAATGGCTAATGATAGAATCATTTCATATGTTTATCCGGCACATCGTCTTTGGAGAAATGTCATAAAAAAGAATAAATATAAATGAATTCTATGCTCATTTTTTGATTGTGTTGTCTTTTCAATCATTTAATGTATCACTCTATCACTGGCTATTTGAACTACATATAGAGAGAGTTCTTTTTGTATTCTAGATACGGATTATAGATATATAATTTGCAAATATTTCTCTCTATAAACTGTCTTTTCATTTTCTTTTTTTTTTTTTTTTTATAGAGGCATGCTTTATTTATTTGTTTGCTGGTTGTTTGTTTGTTTTTGTTTATACATGCACTGGGTACAGTCAGAAGCGCGGGAGGGTGAGAGAATTCACCAGAGCCAGAGCGGGGAGCAGAGCAGGCAGAAGGACCGAAGCACACTGCTGAGGGGAGCAGCGGGCGGCAGGAGAGGTCTGCACGCCATGTGGGACCCTCCTCTGGTGGCCGGGGAGCAGAGGCCGCGCGCAGTTTCGCAACCCAGCGCTCAACCGCTGCGCCACCGGGGAGGCCCAAGTCTTTTCATTTTCTAAATGGTGTCCTTTAAAGCACAAATTTTTTTTTAAAGATTTATTTATTTATTTATTTATTTATTTATTTATTTATTTATTTATTTATTTGTTTATACAAGCACTGGGTACAGACAGAAGCACAGGAGGGTGAGAGAATTCACCAGAGCCAGAGCTGGGAGCAGAGCAGGCAGAAGGACTGAAGTACACTGCTGAGGGGAGCAGCGGGTGGCAGGAGAGGTCTGTGCGCCATGTGGGACCCTCCTCTGGTGGCCGGGGAGCAGCCGGGGATCGAACCAGTGCTGCAGAGGCTGCGGGCAGCTTCGCAACCCAGCGCTCAACCGCAGCGCCACCGGGGAGGCCCTGAAGCACAAAAATTTTTAATTTTGATGAAGTTCAATTGATTGATTTGTTTGTTACTTGTGTTTTTGGTGTCACCTGTGTAAACTTGAACAGACAGTATTGATCTATTGTTGCCTTGAGTCTTCCTGATGGGACTCTGAGCTCTTGACACAGAGAGGGGAGAATAAGTAATGATTATGCTTTATTAAATTTGTATCCTTAATAGTCCCTAGTGGTTATCCTCATTCTAACAAAACAGTTAAGGTATTGAGATCTCTAATCTGTTGCCTGGGTAAGATTCCTCTCTCTGCTACTATCACTGTGACCTTGGACAAATAATTTAGATTTACAGGCTACAGGGTCCTCATCTGCAAAATGCAGACAATGGCAAGCAATTATCATTGTCCTGAGTATAAGTTGGGTAACAAATGCAAGGCACTTGGCACAGGGCCTTGCTGTTAATAAACACGTTACCCAGGCCGTTGTTGTCTCAGTAACGGGTAGGGAGTAGAAGAATCATTACGGAGAGCACCCCAATTCAATCTGTATGTACAGTTACAATCCTGGTGCCTGGAAGGACAAACAGAAGCTTCCTCTCTACTGTGGCTGCATCCTCTTTAACATAGACTCCAACAGGATTTTTCTCCACCCATATTACTCCCATCTTGGAGGGTCTCTTTACATCATTCATCCTCCCAGGATCCTGGGGACAGCATCTTCTGCAGCACTGCCTAATTGTCTTCTAAAATTCCAAACAAAGTGGTTAATTGTTCCAGGAGGAAATACTGGTAGTTTTTGATTCTACAACTCACATTAAAACGGTGTCAGCATTTCTTACAAATCCCCAGGACACCACTTTGCATAAGTACTCTGCACAGTGGGTCAGTATCTCGTGATGTTTATTAAGAAACATGCTTTTTCACAGGCAGAGAAGCTTCTACTCCCAGGTGTGTTTCTCCCCTTGGCTTGCTGCAGTTTATCCTGATGGGACTGGGGCAGAGTACACTGGACATTCAGCTCATCTCAGATTTTAATTAATCACTGCTCCCAAGTGGAGGCAGATTTGGGTCATGGGAAAATTAGCAATGGGAAAAGAACAAAGCATTTGAAAATCTAAGATGAGGTATAGAATCACCAAGTCAAAGAAAAAATATAAATGAATTTATCTCATCTATCCTCATAATAATTATAAGTAGTTGATACTATTAATATTCCCAATCTAGAAATGACAAAGAGAGGTAAAGTAACCTGCCCAAGGTCACACAGCTAGTAAGTAATAGAGTCAGAAATGAAATACAGCATTCCATGTCTTTGTAGCAGCCCACCCGAACCCCAAGAGAAAGCTGACGTTACCTCAGGCTTGAGACAGCTCGGCTGCCTGAAGGACCCTGGCTGCTCTTGCCTTGTAAGACGTGTACTCCAGTCTCAGGCCTGGGAGGGCTTTCCCCTGGGCGTGGATACTGAGGGAAGATACTGCTGGGCTGGTTAAATGTCTTGAGAGATAAATGGAAAGATTTTTGATTTAATTGAGAGGATCAACTGTCTCCACGCAGCCCCCCTTACTCTCTGCACACCCCCTGACATACAAGAGTTCCTTCTTCATCACAAAACTTACCTTTTCACTGGGGCAAATCCCTTTAGACCTGTGGTAGGAAATGGGTTCAGCTTTATTCTAGTTGACTGCCTCGTGTTTGCTCAAAAATGTGGTCTTCCTTAGATTTTATCTGAAGAGTGTATGAGTGTGTAATTGGTTGGTGGGCTGGGTGGGGGGCCTGGAACTGGGAAGGATGATTATACAGGTAGGTGAGTAGAGGTCAGGGGAGGCCCCAGTCCCCTCACCTATGGGAGGGATGTCTTTAGTTGTGCAGAAGGGTCTCCCTGGTACGAGTTCTTCACTCCCTAACACCAATCCTGTGAACCGGCTCTGAATCCCAGCCCTGCCAATGAGTGGTGTTGGGGATGTTGCTTAATCTCTGAGTCTCAGTGCTCTGAACAGGACCCTGAAAGGCACAGAGTCTGGCATCTAGGTGGCACTCAATAAGTGTTTGAGAAATCAAATAGGGTCCTCACAATGCGCTTATCATAATGTACTGTTAACATTCATTGAATTCTGTTCACTAGATATCATCTGCCTATCATCCTGGTCTCAAGGGAAATTTTTTGTTTGGCTGGAGGACTTCTAAGGTAGTAGAATCCAGTGACTTAGGCTTGCTGATACTTCAGAGAAAGTAAAAAAAAAAAAAAAATGAACTGAATTAAGTAGGGACACCAGTAGTCAAGTATTGTTCTAGAAATACAGTAGGATGCGGGACAATCTGTGGAATAGGCTCCCTGCTGTGCATAGGCCTCTGCTCACCATCCCCATAGCCTACTTGTCTCTGAACTAAACTTGCATTCTTTCCCTTTAGGGTGAAATTCCTTCCCAGAAGAGTGCCAGACATTTCATTTCATGTAATAAGACAGCCCCCTCTAAGTCTAGTCATATCTAGCTCCTGGGGTAACCACATCTTGGCCTCAGACTTGGGCCCTCCAGACACCTTTATCTTTATTTCCAGGTATACCCTCTGAAACATGGGTTCATTCCTCATACTTTATTATAAAGATCAATTGGATCAATGACATGCTTTACTATAATTATTTAAAGCCATGTTTTCTCCAAAGAGGCAATATCTCTCCAAGGGGGTGAACATTGGTCCTGGTTATGTGTTTAACATGCAAAGCACAAATATACATCTAACTAAATATACAGTATATCTGTGGTAATAAAACTTCATGGAAGGGTTTAAAGGGGGAAAAAGTGCCTAAAGGGCTGCTTGGAGGAAATAATGAGAAAAAGTAGAGAAACACTCTGAAGACCAATCCTGAAAGAAAGGAATATTCACAATGAAACAATGTGATATCCATAGAAAGGGGAGGCTCCAGATTCCCTGCCTTCCACCCCACACCCTCCCTCAAGGAAGGGTGGAGCTGAGCAAGGAGGAGTCCCTGGAGAAGACTGGGAAAAGGAAGGAGAGAGATGGAGGAGACCTGAAGGAGGCATGTGTTGTAGAGAGACATGTGAAGAAACTGCGCTTATTTCTTGGCCTTGGACTTGTCCCAGCTTGGGAGACATGGAAGGAGTCAAAGAGATGGAGGTATGGGTGAGAGGCACATGGGGAGGCTGACAATGGCAGCCTTTACCTTGGCTTGGATTTTGATTTTGCTCTTCTACTTCCAAACTTGCCTGGCCCCTTCCGTCCCTTTCCCATGGGTCCCCACCAGAAGGTGCCTTAGACTTGTGGCAAGCTTTTGGACTGCAGCAGCCCTGCTTTGGGCCAACTCTGTTTGGCTGGGCATTTACCCACGATGGGGATGGGTAACTTTAGGTTCTTAATTTTGAACTATATTCTTTGTCCTTTTCTTGTCTTCTCTTTATTGCACACTATTTGTATTAAAGTTATTTTCTATTGAAGGTCTTATGCAGTAGAGTATGTTTTGCCTTGATGTGGTGGATGGCAGAACCTATTCAGGGTAGGCAGCTTTGAGGACTCTGTGGGTCCCCTCAGCTTAGGTAACAATATCCTGAAACAATATCCATTACAAATATACTTTCTATGTGATAATCTGCCTTCCATGTTTATTAATAGGGGTTTTCCATGTAACATAAATATTAGTAAAAAAAAAAATTGTTGGGGGGAAAGGATGCCCTGAACAAACTCAGGTTTTATAGACTCCACACCCACCCCAGGCTGAGGAGCTCCAAGGCACCAAGGACTACAAATCTCATAATGTCATCACCACATAGGGAGGATTGGTGGGAACTAAGGATGGAGTTAAGTAGCCAGGCTTGGTATGTAGCCAGACATGTGGGCCTTGGGGGTTTTTGGCTTTTTGCCCACCTTCAGCATGCTATTGAGGTCCCAGCAAAGCGGAACTGCTTAGGACGCCTTCATCAGTTTATCTCTTTCTCTTTCTTCCCAGGTTATTCCTCTCTTCATTTCCCCTTTTTGCAATTAAAACATTTATTAACCTTTTTGTGTGTGTGTGCCTGCAGTTGAGTCTCATTATAAGTCCCTTTAAGCACGCAGGTGAGGACCGACACTTAGGCCAACCCATTTCACACTGGGGTTGCGCTGTAACAGTTTGGTGTCCAACATGGTTGAACACATTACACCTGTGGTTGACCAGCCCAAAGGAACTTTTCTTGCATTGGTCACTGTAAGCATATCAGGTCTGCAGGACTTGTAGCATAATCTTTCTGTCTCAAGTTTTGAGGAGTTTGCTTTTCCTTGCGTGAAACTGTCTCTAGGGGGGGTGTGTTTTTGGACCAAACATGGCCTCAACCATAAGTTTAAGCAGTTTTCTCGCTAGCAAAAGTTGGTTTGGTTTTCTTCCAACCATAGATTTAAATACCCTTTTCCCTTTAAATATTACCTCCAGTATTATAAGCATAAATAATTTGGTAAAACCTGGTATGTGGCAGATGCTTTTGCTCTGTACACTTCCATGGGGGGGTTTACAAGCCATCCCTACTTTACAACCTTGCTTCTGGGTGCCTTCTTGGTAATGTGGTTAAGTGCTGTTTGCTACATTTTTCGTTCTGTAAAGAATTGGATGTTGTACTTCACCTATTGATTGCTGACCTTGTTGAGGACTCTTTCAGAAAGTGTGTATACATATTTCAAGGTAGTCTCTGCTATAGGCTATATTTGCACTACTTCATTTGTTGGAACTCTGTTGTTTTTTGGAAGTATAGATGGCTTCACTGGTACTAGTTTCCATCATCAAATTTGAGCAGAAAGCCCTTTAATCCTCTGTGATCAATTAGTTTTTATTATTTGTTAATTATATGCATTTAAAATGCATCCAAGAGACACACATTATGGTTAAGTACTATAATTAAACTCATATTATGATTGAAAATATTTTAATCTTTCATCATTCCAGGGAACTTAAGAAACAAATATTTATTGCTTATGCATAATTTAGAGAGTTTTCCAAAAAGCTCCGTTTGCTAATTGTGTAGCTCGTTGGATCGTCACAAAAGCCCTGTGAAGTAGGGGTTATTATTTTTACTATTTTTATTTTAGAGAGAAGACTAACTGAAGTTCAGTCAGTTCACATGATTTGTTCAAGAGACTGAGCTGCAAATGCTACAAAATGTGGATTAGTTAGCTCAGGTCACCATAACAAAACACCACAGACTGGGGAGAAAAAGTTTTTCCGCATGCTACTCTCTTAAGGGGACCCCTAAATTGGGTTGACAAAAGACAGATTAACAAGAGAAGCAACAAAAGTTTACTAGTGTTTGTATTATTGTTCTTGCATCGGAAACATTTGATTCAGTAATTCAAAGGATTGAATTCAAAGTAATTTAAAGGTTAGGACTCAGCTTACATAGCATCTTAACAAAGGAATATTTGAACATTTTTACATTTTTAGAAACTTAACAAGGCAAAGTCTCTAGGAGCAAACTAATGGTCAATGAAGTAAAGTTTCTTATGTAGACTCCTCTGGTGCCATCTCCAGGCTGAGAAAGGCTAAAATTGTCTCTGCTGAATAATTTTTATTCTTCTTGACAAAGAGATGAGGACACTTATGTCCCATTTTTTGGCAAATAGGAGAATACAGAGATCTTTTCTTGTATCTGCTTCTTCTCAATTACCTTCAACTCAAAATAATCTATACCCAAGTGACATATTTTGGCGTGGCAATTTCTGCCACTCTCTGTAACTTAAACAATGGGAATTAATTTTCTCACCATCTGGAGGTTAGACGTCCAAGAGCAAGGTTCCAACAGGTAAACATCTAGGTAAAACCTAACTTCTTAACTGTCCATTTTAAAGCCTCATGACTTTGGGACCTCCCTGGTGTGGTGCAGGCGTTAAAGACACAGCGCTATCAAGCCAGCCACTGCAACATGAGTTTGATCCCTAGCAGACAGGGGAACTGACCCACAAGTCACAGCCGACCTCTCCTATCTTGCCGCTGCTCCTCTCAGCAGTAAATTTCAGTAGATCCACCTGTTCTGCTCCCCATTCTGTCTCTGGTGAATCCTCTCACCCCCCACACCTCTGGCTTACACTCCAGTTCTTGTATGCATAAATAAATAAATATTTTAAAAAGTTAAGACAATAAAACCCTCATGAACTTGGCTAGGACCACATTTCTGACATGATCTCTGCCCCTTCTCTCCTCATCTTGAACATCCCAACTATACAAAACCCCCTTTCATCTTCTCTACTACACTAAGAAAATGTCTATTCTTTTTTCAAAACTCAGTTCAGCTGGCATGTCCAGGAATCTTACCCAGAAATCCCACCGAAAATGGCTCTTCTCTTCTTTTTGAAACCCTGATAATTTAATTATAAAAAATAGTTGCTCTTTCTTGCAACTATCTCTCCTAATGGAATGTAGGCCTTTTGTGGAAACTTCAAAGTACAGCTTATTAACGTATGGTCACCTCAGACTTTTAAAGAACAGCTAACTAAATTGCTATTTCTGTATCTTTTAAAATCCCATTCATTACAACTTTGGTCTGAGACCTCTTTGACCTCTGGAAATGTGACCTCTTGCACTTGGTTCACGGGGAGC
The DNA here is from genome assembly GCF_014898055.3 of Talpa occidentalis. NCBI lineage: Eukaryota > Metazoa > Chordata > Mammalia > Eulipotyphla > Talpidae > Talpa > Talpa occidentalis. The sequence continues at coordinate 29,509,887 of NW_023603184.1, forward strand.
CCTGCCCTGGCTCTCTTCTCGCCCTCATCTCTATGTCTACATTGGGGTCTACAGGTGTCTACTCTCTGGATTGTGCCTCAGCTCGGCCATGTGAGCTACATCTACTCTGCATTTCTCTCCCTAGTAACATGATTTGACTCTTTGTTCCAAATGCTTGGGATTACTATCAATTCCAAAAATGCTGTCAGAGCCCAAAATAGTTTGGAAATTGTTTTTCAAAGCCACTAGCTTATTCTTTTGAATATCCTTCTTGGAGGCAAAACTAGGTATTTATAAGGTAGGCTTTTGTTTTAGAAGGAAACTAGTATCCTTTACATACTTCCCATATTAGGCTTCTGCTGAAAGCCAGAAACCACCTCATTGTTTCAGTGGCCAGAATTTAATACAGTGAGAATTATTTCCCTCATAGAAGAGAACCAGACAGGCAAAGGAGGATACTGAGGCATCATAAAGATAATACCTGCAGGAAGCAGCTGTTTTCTCTAGGGTTGGAAAAACAAAGGAAAGATGTCAGAATTAGTAAAACTTAGAAGTTTCTGGAAGGGACTGCAGAGCCAGATTCTGATGCTGATGGAAGAGGTTTGGTGACTGGTGCTGTGGTTCTGAGGGGGCAGAGTGAGGCTGGTTCCCAGGGTGTGGACTCACTGCAAACTAGAACCACCTGTCTTGCTGGAATCATCAGCTGCTATGGGGTGAAAAAATGTTGCCAGGGCAATGCTGATAACAATAGGAAGCAAGAAAGGAGAAAGTCTCCATCCATCCCCTCCTCTACCCTCTAGTTCCCTGCGCCATCCTGATAGGCAAAGCCTAACAAAGAGCCAGCTGGCAAGGGAAAGTGGTGTCTGCAGCAACTGGGCCCCGCACCAGCAAGCAGAGCGTGCGTGTGGTGTGGCTGGGGTGGGTGGAGGGATGGGCGCTGAGAAACAACGGCTTCTTAACCAGCCACCTGCTGCGTACCAGGCACTCTGTAAGTGTTCTCACATATGAGAAAGAACACTTTTGTGCCACCCTGTGGTTGATAAACCCTTGCCCTATTTTATGGATGAGGAAAGGGAGGTCTGGAGAGAAACTAAAAATAGTGGCAGGAGAATGAGAACCACATCTTCTCACTTCATGTTCACGATTTGTTCCACTACATCTGCTGATGTTAAGCTTTCTTTGGGACAACAAGGTGGGCTGTGATGAGGAGAGAGAAGAGGGAATAAAAGAAAGAGCAGTGGAGATGCCATAAGCCTTCGTCGTGTGTAGTAGGATTGTTCTGTTTCAGGGCAGGCTGAGGAGCACCCATGGTCCCAAAACTGCCTGCTTTAAATAGATTCTGCCGGGCCTCCCCAGTGGCAGTTGAGGCTGTACTGTGAAGCTGTCAGCAGTCTCTGCAGCGTGGGTTTGATCCCGGCCAGCCGGCGAGAATCCCACATGGTGAAGCAGACCTCTCCTGCCGCACCCGCTGCTCCCCTCAGCAGTGTATTTCGTCAGTCTGCCTGTTCTGTTCCCTCCTCTGTCTCTGGAGAATTCTCTCACTCTCCCGCACATCTGGCCTGCACCCCAGTTCTTGTATGCATAAATAAATAAATCTTTAAAAAAATATTTTCCTCATGAAACTCCCAAAGTTACCTATCCCCTCATGGATAAATGCCCCCCCTAAACAGGGTTGGCCCAAAGCAGGGCTGTTGCCACAGTCTAAGGCACCTTCTGGTGGGGACCCATAGGAAAGGAGAGGAAGGGGCCAGGCAAGTCTGGAACAAATGGAGTAAAATCAAAATCAAAATCAAAGCTGCCATTATTAACCTCCCCGTGGGTCTCTCTCTCCCATATCTCAATCTTTTTCAAATGTGTCCTTCCATGTGCCCCAAGTCCCTGGTACAATTCCCAGGCCAATAAGTAATCATAGATTCCTCACATGTCTCTGCTCCATGTGCCTCCTCCAGGTCTCTTTCTTGCTCTCTCCTTTCTTCTCTCCTTTCCTTCTCGCTGCTCTTCTCTGTCCTTCCTTAGAGTGGGGCAGGGAATCTGCCCTGGGGACCACCCTTGTGACCAATGTCCTATATCTAGAAAATTCTACCCAACTCATAAAACATTTGGAGTAAGTGGATTTCTTATAGAATCTGTTAAAGGTGAAATTTCTACCAGGAGAGACTGAGCAAGAGAGACAGGAGCAAGACAGGGTAAAGCCTTCGTCGTAGAACCCTTGGGAAGTTTTATGGCTTCACTGGGCCATATACCTGTTCTGTATTTTAAGACTTGGGAGACTCTAACTGACATTTAAATTGTATCTGTTATAGATGACCAAGACAACACAGCTATAAAGTTGCACAACTGGGATTTGAATTCAGCTCTGATTTTCAAAATGTTTTTTCTCCAAAATGGAGTGGACAGAAGCCACAATAGTACCATTACCTACCATTTATTTAACGTTATCACACTTGAACATTTCTGACTGGAAATATGCTAAGTGCTTGCTTTGTTTAATCCTTACAATTTAATGAGGTCGATACCATCACATCTATTTTAAAGATAAAAACCTGAAACTGATAAGTTAAATAATATGGCCAAGTCACAACCAGCAGCAAGTAGAGCTGGAACCCACACTTAAATCCATTGGATCCAAATCTTGTGCTCCCAACAAGTTCTGCTTAATCTCTAATGTGCCTCAGAGATCCTGTTAAATGAAAGATGCTATTCAGGAAATATGGGGTAGGATCTGAAATGCTGCATTTCTAAGTTCCCAGCGATGTGGGTAACACTGGTCCATGCACCTCACTTTAAGGAGCAAGACTCCTAACAACGACATCATGCTGCTTCTCCCACCAGCCACTCCATCCCACCACTGTGAACCCAGGACACCTCTTGGTCAAGTTCAGTGGTGACATGACACCCAGAGAACATCCTTCTTTCGCTTTCCCTCCTCTGAAAATTTTCATAGTAAAGTACATAACCAAATAAATCCATCATCTGGCAGGTCATTAAAGGAAACATGATTTTTGCCCCCCTTGTGACTACGTTCAATTAATGAAGCTGTCATTAAAGTCCATGAATATGTCAAGAAAATTAGTTTCAGGTGTTGGATTGTTTTGGTTCTAGAATCATTTCTGTATTTTTAATGAGGTATGTTTGTAATATCATCACCCTCCGCCTCCATCAGGGGCTTACAGCTCAGGATCCCTAAGACGTCTAACATATTGGGGATCAGTGGGATGTTTACAGGAAGTAATTAACAACAGCTCATTGTTGTCTCATTCTATTACCATGAGATCTGCTCATTGAGAATGTTTTCAGAGCCAGGCATTCCTTTGGGGATAGAGAAGCAAATGTAGCTTGTGAAAAGTGCTGACAACTTTGCAAAGGGACCCAAAAAGTGTTAACCGGGGATCTCCCACTGATGTTGTAGGCTCATAAAATGGAAAGTCCTCAGGAAGATTCATTTCCCTGCCCTAACACAGAACATTTATTTTGTAAATTGTGTAAACTCTGATTAAAAGTAGCATTTTATTCTAAGAAGTAAATGGGGTGAGTTAACATTTTTAAATATTAACTGAAATGATTTCCCCTTGTGGTCGCTCCTCCCCCTTTTGTTTCTTAATTTATTTCAAACTAGACCTCTGTATTCTCAGCAGAAAAGCAAAACAAATGAAAGTAAGTAAATTTTTTTGACTTTGGAGCTTTTAAACTTGTGTGGACTTTAATATGCTTGGAAAAATACTTAAGAGTAAGTTTGCTTCCCCTCCATACAAAGACCTATTTTGCATTCCCATCAACAGTGCATGAGAATTCCTTTTTCACCACAACCTTACCAACACTTGTGAATGCCCTTCTTTTTGATATGGGCTGCCTCAGGGGTGAGGTGGTATGTCAGCGTGGCTTTAATTTGCATTACATTTACAATAAGGATGTTGAGCATTTTTTTTTTAATGTCTATTGGCCATCTGAGTGTCTTTTTTAGAGAAGTGCCATTGTGGTCCTTTGCCCATTTTTAAAGTGGGTTGTTTGTGTCTTTGTTGTTGTGTAAATACTTTGTAAATTTTGGAGATTAAGCCTTTTTCAAATGCATGATATGCAAATGTTTTTTTTTTTTTCCCATTCTGTAGGTTCCCTTTTTGTTTTTGTGATGGTTCTTTTGAGGGACAAAGTTTTCAATTTAATTTAAAAAAAGTGACTGAGCTTAAAGTATATGGCATTAGGCCTCCCAGGTAGTGCAAGGGGTTAAGCACTGCACTATGAAGTAATCCACAGCCTCTGCAGCACGAGTTGGATCCCCGGCAGGCCAGGGAGCAACCCACATGGTGCAGCAGACCTCTCCTGTCTCACCCATTGCTCTCCTCTGCAGTGTATTTCATTAAATCCACCTGTTCTGCTCCTCACTCTGTCTCTGGTGAATCCTCCCATCCACTGGGCCTGTACCCCAGCTCTTGTATGCATAAATAAATCTTTAAAAAGAAAAAAAAGTAGCATTGAGGAAGCAACTGGAAAATTCATTGTTGGTGGGGGTGTCTGAGAAGGAAGCGTGTTTATTTCTCTAATCTGTGGGATGACATCTTAAGATAGGAGAAGATACAACAGAAACTGAGATAAAGGAAGGTCTGCTTGGCATTTATTGTGCTCCCTCCTCTGAGAAATTCCTGGAGACTTGTCAAGCATCATTTTCCCATCCTCCATGTCTTGTGTGTCTGTTGTTTGTCAATTTTTTTGTTGAAAAACATGCTGTTGTACAATTTGTGCCATCCTTTGTTTATCCATTCATCTGTTGATGGACATTTGGGTTATTTCTAGTTTTTGCTATTATGAATAAAGCTACTTTGCATACTCATGGCCAACTTTTCAAAATAAACTTTTAATTTTAGAAAAGTTTTAGATTTGTTAGGGGGAAACGATGTCCTGAGCTAATCCCATACAGGCTTTGTGGACCCCACTCCCACTCCAGACTAAAGCCATCAAGACATTGGGAAAGACAAATCCCTTCACCACCAAAGGGAGAGTGGCTGGGACCTGAGGGTGGAGTTGGGCAGCCAGGTTGGGTATAAAAACCAAACACATGGGCCTTGGGGGACTGGCTGTCGCTTGCCTCCTGGCTTCACGGCTCCTGGCTTGCAGCCAGCTCTCAGAGCGCCATTTGGGATTCCTATCGGCAGATTGGGTAGGACTCACTTAAAACTTTGTCTCCCACTTTTCTCCCTGAGCTGTACATTTCCTCATTTCCCCTTCCCTTGTAAATAAATCTTTTATTAACCTTTTGCGTGTGCCTGGAGTAGAGCATTGATAAGGCCTTTTAAGCGCGCGGGTGAGGACCCACAGTCAGGCACCCCGTTTTGTATCGGGGTTGCTCTACAACAGATTTACAGAGAAGCACAAATAATACAGTGTCTCTCTACATTACACATCCAATTGCCACTATTATTACTATCCTGTATTAGTATAATGGATTTGTCACAATTAATGAACCAATATTGACACATTTTTATCAACTAAAGTCCATACCTCATTCAGATTGCCTTCATTTTTGTCTGATGTAATTTTCTGTCCCAGCATCCCATCCAGAATACCATATACATTAAGTCATAACTGTCAAGGCTACTCTTGACCATGACAGCTTTGCAGACATAACCTTTCTTTTTATGACTTTGACAATTTTGAAGAGTAACCAGTCAGTATTTTATGGGATGTACCCCAATCAGCCTGTGGCTTATATCTTTCTCATGGTTAGACTAGGGCTGTGGGCTCAGGAAAGAAAGATATTACAGATAAAATGTTATTTTCATCACATCAAACATATACACTACCCACATTGTTGGACTTTTTTCAATATTTTTCTGCATCTCTTGAGGTCATTATAATTTCTCCCATTTATTTTGCTTATGTGGTGGTTTACATTAACTAATTTTCAAATGTTAAATCAATCTTGAATTCCTGGAGAAAATTCCACTTAGTCATAATGTAATATCCTGGATTTTTTTATATTCCTGGATATAATTTGTTAGCATTTAGTTGAAGATTTTATGTATATGTTTAGGACTTACATTGTTATTTTATTTTTTTACATTTTTTTCCTTTCAAATCAGAGCAATGATGACATCATAAAATGAGAAGTATTCTTCCCTCTTTTGTGGAAGAATTTGTGTAAGATTGTGTCCATATCTTCCTTAAATGTTTGCTAGGATTTGCCAGTGAAGCCTCTGGGCTTGGGATTTTCTGTGGTAGTGTTAGGGGAAAGGATGTCCTGAGCTAATTCCATACAGGCTTTGTGGACTCCACCCCCATTCCAGACCAAAGCCATCAGGACTCTGGGAAAGACAAATCCCATCACCACCAAAGGGAAAGTTGCTGGGACCTGAGGGTGGAGTTAAGCAGCCAGGTTGGGTATAAAAACCAAACATGTGGGTCTTGTTCTCCCTCCCGCCCCCAATTTGGGATTCCAGATCGGCGGATCGGGTAGGACGCATTTAAAACTTTGTCTCCCACTTTTCTCCCTGAGTTGTACATTTCCTCATTTGCCCTTCCCTTGTAAATAAACATTTTATTAAGCTTTTGTGTGTGTCTGCAGTAGAGCATTGATAAGTCCTTTTAAGAGTGCCGGTTAGGACCCACAGTCAGGCAACCCGTTTTGTATCGGGGCTGCCCTGTAACATTAGGAGGCATTTAATTACAAATTCTATTTCCTTAATAGATATATAGGGATTCAGATTTTTTCTGTTTTATTCAGTTAGTTTAAGTATATTGTGATTTGCAAGTAATTTGTCCATTTTATCTAAGCTATCAAATTTATTGACATAAATATATTGATTATATTTATTCCGTTCTAAATGTCGCTAAGATTTGTACTAATAAATCCCCATTTTTATTTGTTTTTTTTTTGATTGGTAATTTGAATTCTGTCTTTAGCCCCTTTTCACCAGAGATTTGTCAATATGATAATAGTTAAAAGAATCAGCTGTTGGCTTTTTAACTTTTTCTAATGTTTGTCTGTTTTCTATTCCTTTAATCTTATTATTGCTTTAGTTCCTCTTCCTTAGGGTTTGCTTTGCATTTTGTTCATTAACTTCTTAGGTAAAAATGGTGATTTTTGATTTTAAGTTTTTCTACATTTGTCACTGTAGCTATAAATTTCACTCTAAGCACAGTTTTTCTGCATTGTAGTTGTGTTTTCATTATCATTCATTTGACACATTTCCTCAATTTCACTTGTGAATTCTTTGACACGTGGATTATTTACAAGTACATTATTATTAAAGTCTAAACATCTAGGTAGGGAGTAGTTTCTAGATATTTTATTGTCACTGATTTCTATTTGGTTTTGTTGTCTGTTGTGGCCAGGAAATATTCAGTAAGATTGCACTGTTTTAACATTTATTTATGATCTTGCCCATGTTCCTTTGCCATTACTCCTGCAAAAGAGGTAAAATGTATTTGCCCACCCTTTGACTTTCAAGTTGATGATGTGACTTGCTTCAGCCAAGGCAGGGACATTTTAACAGCACAGTCCACCCTTGGACAAATGGACATGGGAAGAAGCCTACCCAATCATCTAAGTGTCTTCAGGGACATTGAGCAGGGAACTCCATGGTCCTAGAATCCAGGTTTCATCTAGAAGGGGTGGGACAAAAAATCCAGGTAAGCACATCTCATTAGCCTTATAAACATGGGGAGAACATATATATTGCTAACTATAATACTATAATATGAACAGTCCTTCATTAAGGTACAAATCTTCCTTGATCACAAGTATTTTTCCTCAATATACCAACTGAAAATATTTTCTTTAGAATTTTGGCATGAATATTCATAAATAAGATTGGCTTATATTTCTTGGATGCTACGTATTAGGTTTTGGTATTAAGCTTATGCAAGATATAAGCATTTATATTAAAAAAGTGATTGAGATAACTTCTCCCTTATGTGTTCTGGAACAGTCTGAATCATTGAGGTAGGAATATATGTTCCTTAATGTTAGGTTCCTTAGATCTTGCCTGTAGAACAAGCAGGGTCTAATGTTCTTTTTATTTTTTATTTTTACAAAGTGGTGGGTCTATGAAAAACTTTGCTACTGTTTTGTGTGGTTGTTAATGTGTTCAGATAGTCTACTTTTCCTTGAATCAATATTGGTAATGTCTATTGTGCTAGAAAAATCATCTGGTTAATCTGGGTTTAAAAATTTATTGACAATATTTTGCATGATCTTTTATAATTACTTTTGCTATTTTTCACAACTTTGGCTTTATCTTTTTTCTTGTTCCTGCTGTAAATATTTGTCATACATTTTTTCTTATTTAGGCTTGCTAGAGTATTGGCTTATCTATCACTTCTGCTGGCATTTTGTTTTGTGATTCATTATTTTCAGCATTTTATCTTTATTAATTCCCTCATGTTTATTATATTTTGTATTGTTCTAAACTGGTAAGTCAAATACTTAGCTTATTATGTTCCAAATTTTCAAATGTGAATACCAAGAAAGAGCAGGCAGGTACAGGACTACGAATAGGAAATGAAGTCAAGGATCAGAGGAGGATGGGGCATGAAGTGAGGGGGAGAGAGAGGGAGCTAGATGAACAAGAACTTGAAGTGTTATGACAAGCAGCAGAGAATGTGTGAGGCTTGGTTGTCAGGGTGACATGTTATAAAACATTGCCATCAGGACATTCGCCTCCTCTGCTCAGCATTCAACTCCTGTCTCCATTTTGGCCATGAGTGCATCATGAAGAGCTTGCCAAATATGCCACAGAAAAAAGACCCATTATGTCTACTGCATTTTTGATCTAAAACTTTTAGCATCAATAGCCCAGTACAATAAAAGGAAAACTCAATATGTTGCCAATTTTGTCATGGAAGGATAGTAAATATACACATAGAACCATTAATTAACACAGTGTTTGTACCAGACATAGGGTGTTTTAATATATAAAGTTAATTAGGTTGAAATCACAGAATAGCAGTTTTATTCCATTTGCAATGTGTTTTGCAGAATTTTAGCCCTTGCTCACAAAACATAGTATTATAAGGCTGGGTTTGAAGCTGAGTAACAGCAACTTAATAACCAACTCTTTTGCTGGGCATGGGGGAAGTGTGGTGACCCCGACTTGCTTGAGGTTTAGATTCCCAAATTTTGTACTGTACAAGTAAGCATGAAATGGAGCCTGAAAAACCCATCACAGGGACTATAACTCAGCTTCACATTATCTCAATCCTTAAAAATTAAGGTGAACTCACAGTGCCAAGCACCTGGCTATAGCAAATGTCAGTCCTCTCACAAAAAGGATATGATCATGTACGTCACACGTTTTTTTTCATAAGCAATTTTAAAAAGATAGCAGCCTGGATTGGATTAAAATCTAGCCAGAAGCACAAGGAAACAAAACAATAAAAATGAAAACTACCAGAGGCAGAACCAATAGGACTTCAAATACTGGAATAATCGGATACAGATTTAAAGTAATGAGGAATGTAGTATTCAAGATGATAAAATACAATGTACAGAATTTTAGCAAGAAAAGAAAGGTATTTTTAAAATGGAACCAAATAGATATCCTAGATCTTGATATCCCAAATTAGGGACATGATGAATGGGTTTAACAGAGTTAATGTATTAAAAGATAGACAGAAAGAAGGCACCAAACTTGAAATACAGAGAGGCAGAAGTAGGGAAAGCACAGAGTAGAAGATAAGAGACTTACACTATGTAGTTCTAATATTTGTGTTATGAGCATTCCAGCTGGCAGGAGAGGGAGAGAAGAGAGCAAGGGAGGGAAGGAGTGAGTCTGGGAATGAAGCAATATTTGAAGAGGTAGTGGTGGCTGAGAGTTTCCAAAACTGATAAGAGATATAAATCCAGTGTTTTAAAATTTTCTACAAACATACTGCAGAATAAATAAAAAGAATTCCACATTTAAAGACATCATAGTAAAGATGCTGAAAACCAAAGACAAGGACATAATCTTAAAATAAGCAACAGAACAAAGACATATTATCTTCAAAGGGACAAAAATAAGACTGACAGCTGCCACATCAACACTAAGAATGGCAGGCATTAGACAGTGGGATAAGGACTTCAAAGTGCTAGAAGAAAATAACTATGAGTTTTAGAATTTTATATCCAGCAGAACCATCCTTCAAGAATAATCATGAGGGTGCCAAATTAGCTCATTTGGGAAAACATTAGACTGAAGAATAATTGTGAAATAAAGGCAAATTCAAACTATTATAAATGGAGAAAATTCGTATCAGTTCATCTGAACTGGAGAAGCATTAAAGAGCAGAAGGATCTGATACCACTTAGTAATGCAGGGAGAAATAAAGAACAACAAAATGTTTAAGTACAACTAATAGTTACTGTATAAAACCACTGAAAATATTTACATTTCAGTGATATTTAAATTTATAAATAAATGCTATTAAGAGTGCACCAATCAGAAGGAGGTAAATAGAGCTGAAAATTGTAAGAGATTTATATTGTCCGAGAAATTGAAATACCCATTAATATGGAATTTGATAAGTTAATAAACCATTATGTTATCTCTGAGGTAAGCACTAAAAGAATCACAAAAGAGCCTTTTATTTCCTATAATCAGAAAGAAACAATGAACAACTACAAATATTTCAAGAGAAAGCAGGAAAATGGAAAAAAGGAAGCTGAAATTGTGGGATAAAGAGAAAATAAACAACAGAAGGCAAATTAAAATCCCCGAATATCAGTAATTACAATAAAACAATGAACTAGACACCATGATTGAAAAATTAAGGATTACCAGACAATTAAAAACTCGATTCCTGCTTTAGATGAGACATAGATAAAACAAAGTGCAGGGAAAAAAAAGAATTGAGATGATGTTTACAGGGTAGGACTTTGAAAAGCATATCTTTTGGGGGACACAATAGCCCACAAAAATATCCAACAAAAATACATACGGGGCCTCCCTGGTGGTGCAAGGGGTTGGGACACAACCTATGAAGCTGTCCGCAGACTCTGAGGCACGAGTTGGGTCCCTGGCTGGCCAGGCAGCTACCCGTATGGTGCAGCAGACCTCTCCTGTCTCACCCACTGCTCCCCTCAGCAGTGTATTTCAGACAGTCTGCCTGTTCTGTTCCCCACTCTGTCTCTGGTGAATCCTCTTACCCTCCACACCTCTGGCCTGTGCCCCAGCTCTTGTATGCATAAATGGATGAATCTTTAAAAAAAAAAAATACATATGTAGGTGTACTTTGAGACATGTGTAAGAATATCCAGCATAGCATTATTTATCATAACCTCAAAACTGGAAACATCTCATATTATCAATCAATTATGATGTTGTAGTCATGCAATAAAATACTATGCAATAACATAATGAATAAGTACTGCTGTATTCTATGTGTATATCTCATAAACATAAAGAAGCAAGACACAAAAGAGAAGATTAATCCATTGTAAGGGAGAAAAGGATTGCTAAAAGCCAAAGACTGTTACAGGTGGTGCCCCTTGGAGGGGATTGCTGGTGAGGATGAATAGCTCCAGGCAAAATGCTAGAAGTATCTGGGGGTGGAGATTGATTGGAAAAGCAAGCCCAACTAGCATAGCTGTATTTTACTGTTTGGGGATATGAGATAGTTAAATTAAAAATAAGTTAAAGAACATGATTAGCATCAATGTCAGGATAGTGGTTACTTACAGAGGTAGGGGAAGAGTTTGCCCTTGGAAAGGGAACTGAGGGACTCCTGGTGTGGACAGTCTTCTATTTCTTGACCTGGATGCTGGTTACACAAAGCATTTGTTTTACAATCATTTATTTGGTCATATGCCCTTAAATTTTTTTTTCTGTACATGTGCTTTAGGTCTCGTGTGCACACACACATTATGAAAAAGAGAGAAAGAAAAGAGTGAATCCCAAAGTTTAGTGGGTTTGAGGCCACCTGGGTTACAATCATTTACAACCAAATAAAACCAAACAAAATCAGGGTAATTTAGTTTATTAGAAACCACACAATTTTCTCAGTTCTGTTCACTTACCCGGATGTGTATTTTCTTTTGCAATAATACCTTCTCAACACACTTTTGAAAGTATTGATTCATATTAATGTGCTTTTAAGAATCCAAAGGTGCTGGGCACTGTGATACACTTTTCCTCTGAGTTGTGTTTTATGGAGTTCAGAGGAAATAGAGACAATTTTGGTTTGAATACTTACAGACTTCAGATTTCTGCACAGTGATAATCTCTTCTCACAGCATCCCCATCTTTGCCCACATTTTAATTGGAATGATTAAAAACTTGCAAAATACTATGTATTAAAGAAGACAGGATGCACATATTCAGAAAATATCATGACCATCCAAGATCAGGGTGAGAAAAACTGGAATCTGTGGCAGCCTGACCAGGTTGTTGACATGCATGTTTTTTTGAATATTTAAGTTTCATAAAGATTTTCAACATAATGTCTGAAAGCTGTCCAAAAACCTACAGTGCCAGCTCCAAAGGCCCCTCATTTCTTTAGAAATACAGATGTCATGAAATCTCGTAATGACAGCTATTAACACAGCTCTGAGATAAAAACAAACAAAAGACCTAGGACATTTATTGTTTCTTAAACTTCTCCCATGCCTTACTTGAAATACATCGATGCTGCTGTTTTATTTAACTGTAAGTTGGAGACTAATACATCTGTCGAGTATGCCACAAGTAAATTTCTAGGAGTCTGGCTTGTCCCATCAAAAATAAATCCATATTTGGGTAGTGATGTGCCAACACTTCAATCAACTTGTCTTCATGGCCTTTCTCTTGTTTGAGAAGCAGTGACCTTCAGAAAGGCAGAGACCGTTTTCTTTTCCTTTCTAATGTGAATACACAGGACCCACCTCAGTGTTAGGCATTCAGTAAACACTGCATGTTGATTTGCTGATGAAAAAAAGGAATAAGCAAATTGTTGACAAAGTGTGTATTTCCTTAGAATGAGCAAAGAAATTCCAAAATGGCTCCTTTTAAGTTGTATCTACCGCCCTCACCCTCCCCAGTGGTTCTGACATTTGGACTTACATTTATTCAGTCAACTAATTTTTATTGAATGCTTATGTAAGTCTTAGGGGACATACACTACTTTTGCTGATAAGAGCAAGGTGAAAATAAGGAAAAGTTGTAGGGACCATTGGAGAACAATTTTAAATAGAATGATCAAAGAATAAAGTCTCACTGAGGTGATGTTTGAGTAAAGACCTGACGGAGATAAGGGAAGAAGTGCCAGCCATTAGTGTATGTGATAGAGCAGCATTTTAGGCAAAGAAAATAGTAGAATGTGCTGTGGCCTTGGGGAAGAGAATCCTGGGAAGAATTCAAGGATAAACAAGACCCCTGTAGCTGGAGAAAAGTGAAAATGGTAGTGCATAGGGGTAAGGTCAGAGCTGTAACAGGCCCAGATAGTCTAGGACGGTGTAAGTCACTGGCTCTTACTAACAATGAGCAAGAACTACTGGATGATTTTGAGCAAAAAACTGATGATTTGATTTGCTTTTTAAAGGTTCATTTTAATGGTTTTATTGGAAAAAGACATAAAAATATGGATCTAATCTTTGGAAAATTCTAATCATTAGATATTAACAATTACAAGCAGAACATTCACTTTTCACCAAAGCCAAATCAAAATACTGTTCTAACCTTTCAGGAATATATTTAACAATAGCGTAGATAAAACTATAATTATATATACATATTGTTTTCTTTTTGATGAAAATGTATAACTGGTAATGCATGAATATGCTATTGTATCTGAGTATGGAAAGATGTTTTGGAATGTTTAAATAAAATGAATGAGAAACTATAGACTACTGCTTAGAATGTTTTTGATGGGTATCATTTGTCATCTTAAAATGTATTTTTAAAGAACTGAGAGAAGATTTAGATAAATATCAATGAAATGTGAGGAAAAAACAATAAAGACGAATAATGAATGCTGTAGAAATTATTTTGATACAAAATAGAAAATATTTTAAATGAATTGTAACAAATTTTTCATATTATATAAAAAGTAGTAATTCATTAGGAGAGAGAAATATACATTTTATAATCCATAAAAGTTGATAATTTAACTAATGAAGGAAAGTAACTAGACAAAGAAACATTGGTATTAATGATGTTAACATAAAACTCAAAATATGCCGGAGCCTCCCTGGCGGCACAGGGGTTAAAGACACAGCGCTATCAAGCTATCACCAGCCACTGCAACACAAGTTCAATCCCCTGCCAGGGAGCTAACCCACATGGCCTAGCAGACCTCTCCTGTTGCGCCCACTGCTCCCCTCAGCAATGTATTTCAGTACATCTGCCTGTTCTGCTCCCTATTCTGTCTCTGGTGAATGCTTTCACCCCGCCCCTTCCCCACCCCACCCAGCCCCTCTGGCCTACACCCCAGTTCTTATATGCATAAATACATAAATCTTTTTTAAAAAAACTCAAAATATTCCAACACAACAGTTATCAATAAAAAGTGATTAATGAATATTATCAATTCAAACAAATTTGATTCAGTCACTTGTAGAAAAGCTTGAAATGTTCTGAAATCTTATAACTCATAAATGAAAGAAATTAGACAGAAATTTTTCCCAAATTTGAAAACAATCCTAAAAAAAACCTACATGGCAGTACCAGTAGCAAGTTGTAGAGCTGAAAGAAACTTTTCCAGAATGCCAATATTAAAATTTGACTTTTCATCAAACATGCTAGAGGAAAAACCTGTCTTCTTATTTTTGGCATAAGGGAAGAGTTGATCAAAGAAGCATGTACCCCAAGAAGTAGGAAAAGTATATATATATATAAGTATGTGTAGTATATATAAATATTATATAAGTATATATAATATAAAGATGTGTCAGTTAATTAATCAAAATATTATTGATGAGGTTTTGTAGAGTTGTGGGTCCTTGGGTTTACTCTGGGAAAGGTGTCACCAGAGCTCCCATTTTAGCGGCACGTGGCGTTTCCCAAGCGAGTTTCTCCATGAGACAGAGACATTAGTTATATTTAAAGGGTAGGATTGTTAGGGAAAGGGACAGGTTTTCTGAGAGAGGCCTGCATGGTTGCAGGCAGTCGGCCTTAAGGAGAGCTACCTCCGGAGGCTGAGGGAGGTCAGTGAAGAGAAGTCCCGGCAGGTCACGGGCAGGCAGAAGGCTGCTGCCCTGCAGAGGGAGAGAGTTGGTGAAAAGCACCTGCATAGTCACAGGTGGGCAGTGGATTGCTGTCCCCAGCCAGTGTAGAGACTGCACTGATATAGTCCTTTTCTCTTTGGGAGGGGTCACTCCTCCATGGAGTGGCCTGCTTGTTGCTGATGTTGGGTAACAGGCAAAACTAGAAAGGGACCAGAGATTCCAGGGTGGGCCCAATCTCCATATCTTCACCCTCAGGCCTGTGCTCCACTCCCTATAGCATCTGCTCCTGCTTGGGTCTCCTGCCTTGTGATAAGGCACTGGTGCCTACAGTCCGACCTCTACAGCAGGGTTTATGGTTGTGTTATTCCCCTTGACCCCCACCTCCTTGTGAGTCAGGTTCTGGTCTTGGGGCACCTCCTTTCCTGTCCCACGAGGGGACGGGTAACTGTGGGTGCTTGATTTAGAAACTATATTCTTTGCCTTCCTGTATTGTTTCCTAACTGTATTAAAGTTCCTTCCCATTAAAGTCTCAGATGTTTTGTGTTGATGCAGCAGATGGCAGAACCTATTTAGAGCAGGCAGGTTTGTGGGGTCTGGGCTGCCCCTCTCCCTGCCCTGTAACAATTAGACTGAGATTGTTAGGGGAAAAGGATGTCCTAAAGCTAATTCCATACAGGCTTTGTGGACTCCACCCCCACTCCAGACCAAAGCCATCAAGATAGTGGGAAAGACAAATTCCATCACCACCAAAGGGAAGGTGGCTGGAACCTGAGGGTGGGGTTAAGCAGCCAGGTTTGGTATAAAACCAGACACTGGGCTTTGGGGAAATTCCCTTTTTTTGGCTCCCCGCCAGCTCTCGGAGTGCCCTTGGGTTTCCAGGTTGGCGGATTGGGTAGGACGCATTAAAGACTTTATTTCCCTATTTTCTCCCTGAGTTGTACATTTCCTCATTTCCCTTTCCCTTGTAAATAAATCTTTTTATTAACCTTTTGTGTGTTGTCTGTAGTGGAGCATTAATAAGTCCCTTTTAAGCGCGTGGGTGAGGACCCACAGCCAGGCAACCCGTTTTATATTGGGGCTGCTCCGTAACAGGATGACCTAATGCTGGGGCTCCCTTTAATAAGCAAACAAAATTCTAAGCCTATAAATGCCTCAAAGTCACACAACTGAAACTTAAGGATAGTTAATCACAATCACCCAAACAGGCTTTAAGCTATAGTCAACCAAATAATTTCATTTCTTTGCTTCTGCCTCTTGTGGATATAAATTTTCCCCTGGCAAAATGCAATGACAAATCTAACCACTTCCCAGCTTCGTGGCACCCAATTCAAGTTGATTTTTGCTCAAATAAACCATTTTTTAAATATGCTTCAGTTTATCTTTTAACATTCTAAATAAATATTAACTTTGTTTCTAATTTTTATTGCTTTTTTAAAAAAAGAGGGAGGGATCCCCAAATTATATAAGCTTCAGGTCCTCCAAATCCAGATTCACTCTAGTCAACCAGTCAGTCCGTGCATTTTAAGATTGAGAAGACAAAAGATATCTATACAGATAAGGAGAGACACATAACTATGTCTAAACACTGTTTTGGTCAATGAAAGGCTTCATACATGAAGGTGACCCCAGATGGCTGTACCACGTGGCCTAGGTGTGAGGGTTACAGCAGCTAGATGTGTGTGATTACACTGTGATGTTTGCACGATGATGAAATTACCTAAAGACACGTTTTTCAGAATGTATTACCATCATTAAACAACTCATGACTGTACAAACTTGGAGTTCTGGGTAGAGGTTCAAGTTGAAGTAATTTTTGAGTGGTATGTTGTCCATATTGGAATGTGCAATTTTTCCTACACCACTGAACAATGAACTTGATTCTCACAGACACTGACTCAAGTTGTATAAATATAACACAGTTTAGACACTACCTGAAGAAAGTGTCATAGTCCACAAGATTACCTACCTCTTTATTTTTATTTTTTTTTTAAGGATTGATTTATTTTTGTACAAGAGCTGGGGTACAGATCAGAGGCACGGAAGGGTGAGAGGATTCACCAGAGACAGAGGATTCACCAGAGACAGAGCAGAAAAGGCAGAAGGACTGAAGACACTGCTGAGGGGAGCAGCGGGCTAGCAGGAGAGCTCTGCTGCGCCATGTGGGACTCTCCCTGGCTGGCCGGGAATCAAACCCGTGCTACTGAGACTGCAGACAGCTTCACTGCGCGGCACTAAACCTGCTGCGCCACTAGGGAAGCCCTACTTACCTCTTTAGTCGACAATTACAAACCAGGTTGTCATCTGTGCTTCTGATTGACTGGCTTAGTTTCCCCCACACCCTTTATGGGTTCAACTGGGTTGCTAGAATAGTTCATAGAACTCAGCTTACTTGCTAGATTACTGGTTTATTGCAAAGGTTATTAAAAGAGATGAATGAACAGAGATATAAAGGGTGAGGTCCCAAATACAAGTTTCTGATCCCATGGAATTCGGGGCCTGGCATACGGAAGTGTTAAGATTCACAACCCAAAAGCTTTCTGAACCCTGGGGTTTTGGCAGGATTTGTTACCTACGTATGATTAGTTAAATCATTTGCCTTTGGCTATTGATTCAACTTCTAACTCTTCTCCTTTCTTAGGTGGTCTTCGGCTGGGAAGGAAAGGTGCATCTAATCACTTGGTTGTTCCTCCTGGCAACCAGCCCTCAACCTCAGTCACCTCATTAACATAACAAAAGACACCTTAGTTTCTCAAATTACTTAGGTCATTCTGAAGGTTCTGGGACCTCTGGGCTAGAAACAGTGATGAAGACCAAATATATATTTCTTATTATAAATCACAATATCACATATATCTAAATGACTTTTAAAGTCATAGAGACATGTTATAACTTTTGTGGGCCCTAAGCAATTTTGTCTTTGCCTTTATGATCTCTTTCTCTGTTATAAAAATAATATATCTGTATAGATATGCATTTATATATCAAAATAACTGTATATATAAAAAAGAAATACAATCTAGGCTGAATCTATTATCTTTTTTTCTATCTAATTTCTGATTTTTTTTTTCAAAGATTTATTTATTTATATAAGAACCGGGGTACAAGCCAGATGTGCGGGAGGGTGAGAGGATTCCCCAGAGACAGCGGGGAACAGAACAGGCAGACTGATGAAATACACTGGTGAGGGGAGCAGCGGGCGAGACAGGAGAGGTCTGCCCCACCATGTGGGTTTCTCCACGGCTGGCTGGAATTGAACCCATGCTGCAGAGGCTGTGGACAGCTCCGTGCGGCACTCAACCACCTGCGCCACAAGGGAGGCCTTATTCCTTCTAATTTTTAAAATAACTTTTCGTAGGCCCCTAGAAGTACTGCATATCCTGTTTTGTCTATCTACTCCAAATCAATTGTACATGATGGCTGCTACTCATTGGCTTGCTTCCAACTTCCTCATGCCAACCTCCTGATAATGTTAATTCATGTATTGGGACCCACAAAATAGTGGTTGTCCCAATGGCCTAGCCCACATCACACATCTGATCCTGTTGGCCTATGCTTATAGGAAACACATCACTGTCAAGAAAACCTATACTACCTACAATCTCCCAACTCAGGTGAAGCCAGCTTACCTAACTATAAAATAGGACCTTCTACCTTGTATGGAATTCCCCAGCCTCGTAAACAGTCATGCCCTATATTTGCCTTTGTCTGCTCCGTAAAACTTACTCTTACCCAAAATCCCTCAGGAATATTTCTCCTCTGCTTGTGATGCACTATACTCCCCAAACCCTGAGCTGTTTTCCTTTCAGTAAGGGTATCAAACTCTTTACTAAATAGTTTTACTTTTGTCACTTGAGAAACGTCAGTCAAGGAATACCTGAAGCTTCTCCTCTTTTCACTGTATTTTTTTTTTAATGTATAGCAGTGATTTTTTTTTTTTAGATTTATTTATTTATTTATACAAGAGCTGGGTACAGTCAGAAGTGCGGGAGGGTGAGAGAATTCACCAGAGCCAGAATGGGGAGCAGAGCAGGCCGAAGGACTGAAGTGCACTGCTGAGGGGAGCAGCGGGCGGCAGGAGAGGTCTGCGCACCATGCGGGACCCTCCTCCTGTGGCTGGGGAGCAGCCGGGAATCGAACCAGTGCTGCAGAGGCTGTGGGCAGCCTCCCAACCCAGCGCTCAACCGCTGCACCACCGGGGAGGCCCCTTTTCACTGTATTAAGGTTGAATGTTAGCCTGCCTGCCTTTGACTAGCTTGCTGGTTCCTAGGTTCTAGAGTAAGTTCAAACTCTTCATTTATTTCCATTGGAGAAGAAGAGGTTAAGAAACTGGAGGTCTGGATAGTGGAAGGATAAAATATGTAGATGTTACAGCCATAAAGGATTATGGCAGGAGAAGACTGGAGGGACAGATATTGATGGACATGTTGAGAGGTGTTAAAAGAAAATGGCCCAAAATGGAGGCACTGTTGCACAATCCTCCAAAACTTAACAACAAATCCAACTGCAGTTTAAACCTCCTTCAGGAATGCAATCTTAACCGATAGGTGTAGAATATTCTGGTCGACGCCAATGAGGTCATCTTTTCCATTCCCCAAAGGAAAATGAGATAATCAGTCACTAGGCCCTTCCCATTCCCCATAGATAGATTACCTAATCCTGAAATAATTCCCCTTTTCCTTATCTTGCCCTCTCTCTGCCAATAAAAACTTACAGTTCGTACAGCTTTTCAGAGTGTTTCTATTTGCTATATGGGATATTGTCTGATTCCTAAATCACAATTATGTCTTTAAAATTAACTCAGCTGGATTTTTATTTAGCAGATTGGACCCCAAATATCAAAGAAATAAGTGAGAATCACCCAGGTTCATAGATAGTGGCAACATGAGCGGTAGGGTGACAAAGTCTGACAAGGAGTCAAATCTATGGTTTTCTAGGGAGGTGGGTGGAGAATGGCCAGGAAGCAACAGTGAGGACCTGGAAGGACCTTTCTTCCCATCAGCTCTAGTGACAGGAGCGATATGGAAATATAGCTGCCACTGTGGGGAGGCTTGTCCTTATGGAAGAGCCAACTTTCAGATGGAGCCTGAAGTCAAGGCAGCCTACAAAGAAGACTTGAGGGTTTGGGGGATCCGCTTATTATGACCAGATGGCTGATGCTTTTAGAGGTTGAGGTCGTGAGATAAGGTCAGGACATATAGATCAACTTGGATGGTGATGTTTTACGGAGCAGACAAAGGCAAATATAGGGCATGACTGTTTACGAGGCTGGGGAATTCCATATAAGGTAGAAGGTCCTATTTTATAGTTAGGTAAGCTGGCTTCACCTGAGTTGGGAGATTGTAGGTGGTATAGGTTTTCTTGACAGTGATATGTTTCCTGTGGATGACGGCTGAACTGGGTGGGGGGTTTGACTTCTGATAAAAATGGAGACAGGACATGCTGATAGATGGTTGTGGTGAAGTATGTAGGTGTTGAGGGGGAGGAAGGGGAGGGGATCTTGTCAAAGATTCTGAGCTCTGGTACTTCTAGACTCTGGTTGGAGGTGTGGAGGCTTGTGGAGAGTCAGCTGTCCACTGAGCCTGGGAGGAGAGGGCTCTGTTTTAACCCCAAATGTAAGTGTGGTAGATGAAGAGGGCAGTCATGCAAATAAAATAGAAATCATAAATTTCTGAATTGAAAATTTCTATTCTGCACAAAGAAGACCTATGAAGACTCCCTTCACAGGAGCCTCATACACTGGTACTTGAATATTTGCTATACAAATGAATTTGAGAACGAATGACTTCCCTTCACTAACCAGAATACTAAACATCTATAGACCAAAGTATCTGCATTAGTATAGTATGGCTTCTTGGGTAGCTACCTATCAGACACATGACAAAAGAAAAATTTAAGGAAGAGCAAATTTCAGCTTCAGAAGAAAGCTCTTATAAGTCCTAAAATTACAGTTTTCTAGGTCTAATAATTTCTATGTCTAATGGATAGGGTATAAGACAGGTAATTATAGAAAAGAGAAAGGAAGGGCAGGAGGAAGTAAAGAAACTTTATTGGTGGTGATAGGAGAGGGTAAAGAAAGGCTATGATTAAGATTTCAATTAGAAGTAAGAAGCAGCACTAGGGAAGAGACAAGTATAACTGGTCATGTCATCTTGGGGCAAAGTTGGTATCCTGGCATCCCAATACTGAAAATGAAGGAAAACCAGTTATTTCACTTTTCTTCACTAGCCTTCCTGTGGGGTCCCACAGCACCCCTAGGTCTTTCCATGCACTGGCAGCAGGGAGCCACTCCCTGGGATGTGGGGAATTGCTATCGGGGCCAACAGACTACCCATGGCTTCTGGGTCTAGACCTGCTTCAGATGTACAGACTTCTAGCAGCTTCTAGAAGAATCCTTAATCTGCCTCCCAGTTATAGACCCCTCAAGGCCACACTAATAGAGTAACAGATTAAATGGACTTTAAAGCATTTTCAGTCTACTTCCCTACCTGCCACAGAGGCCCTTCAGAAAATGGCATTGCACTTCAAAGTGACATAGCATTTACCACCCCAGAGGCAGCCCATTCCGTTTTGGTCCTTTTCAATGAATAGAATGTTCAGGCTCGTTGAGCTGAAATCCCCATAGCTTCTTTAGCAGCATTCCTGCCAAGATTTTGTAATCAGTTTAACAAGACCAGTGGCTGCCAGTTATATGTGCCACAGGATGTCTCTCTGGTGACCAGAATTCCGAGTCTCCCTTATTATGGAAACAGCTGATTCAACCCTGGTGCAGTCTTACTGATCAATTTCTTTTCCTGAATACATTATTTAGAACTGTTTCTTCTATTACATTAATAATTCATTCTTTTATCTGATTCAACAAACATTTAATAAATTACAGGTTGCCTACTATGTGTCAGACACAGAGGTTATAGGCACATTGGTAAATGAGTCAGTTAAGTTTCCGCTCTCCTGGACTTTATAGACTAGAGGGAGATACAGCCAAAGAAATAGGCTATAATTCCAAAGTGAGCCAAGTGTTGGGTAATGGGAGTTGTTAGAGTACATTGGAGTTTATGGCTGAGACACCTAATCTCATTTGAGTTATAATACCAGAAACCAAGTCACTGGTTTAAGGTATATACTAACCCTGACTGTAAGATTCACACACCTTAGAAACATTTGTGTGGGTCCTACACTTCACCAGCCACCCCCAATTGTGAAGTGTACACACAGGGCAACCCGTGTTAAGCTGTCATAAGGTGGCACAAGTGACTGGAGGGATGGGAGGTAAGGAGGGGGGCCTTGACCCTGGGTGTGCTTTCCTGCTGTCGGATTTCAAATTCACAGAACTTTGTCTAGTGGTAAAGGTTGCTGCTCGTACTGACAAAAATTCCGGGACCTCAGCTCTTAAAACAGAAGGATGTTTTGTCCAATAGTTATTCAATGAAAGAGCAAGGTCAGAAACATTAAATACAAGTATTTCTAAAAAGATCAGTGCAGGAAATCATTAGTTTCCTATTATTTCCAGGCCTACCTAGTTGAAAAGTAAGGATTTAAGCCAAGATTTGAAGAAGGTGTAGGAACGAACTAAGTAGGTGACTAAGAAACCTCTGCAGGCCGAAGAAACAGCCAATGAATATACCCCAAGATGGAAGGTTTCCTGGAATGTCTGAGGGTAAAGGAGAACAGTGGTCTAGAACAGAGTGGGGAAAAAAGGAGCTGGGAGAAGATCTGGGGTTCAGAGGATAGTGTAAGGCCCTGTGGGTTGTTGAGGCTTTAACTTGGAGCAAATGGGGAATCACTACAGGATTTTGAACATTAGGAGGATGTTGAAAATAGACTTTCAGGAAACAAAGGGCACTGACTGGAAGGCAGGATGGGAATGAGAGAAGATGATGACTCAGTAATAGCAGAAAATGATAAGAAGTGGTGGATTCTAGATACATCCTGGAGGCAATGCACTGGATATTAAGTGTGAGCATATTTGTGGAGGACAATCAGCATCAAGGCTTGGAATATGTTTAATTTGTGATGTCTAGTAGACATCCAAGCAGATATGTCAAGAGATAGTTGGATATGACTCTGGAATTTGAGCAGGGGTCTGGCATAGAGGTGTAAATTTGAGAGTGTTTAGGAAATGTCAGCCCTCCTCTTGTTCTTCCCCTACTACCATACTCACAACTTTTGATAACAGATATGTAGAGTATTTTCTACACAACAAATATTTCTTGAACATCAGCTGGTGTTTTACAAATTAATACAAATCTGACACTATCTACTTGGAGATGGAGTGAAATCCCACAGATTCAGCGGTCACTCCCACCCCCACATACTCCTTATGCAATTCAGACGCCAATTAGCAAGTCTAGGTCGCCTGTGCTTCTGACCTATCATCAGAAATTTCCATGATGCCCTCGTCAGATCTGATTAATTCATTAGAATAGTTCACAGAACTCAGGAAAACAGTTTACTTACTGCTTGCCAGTTTGTTATAAAAGAATATGATATGGGGTATAGATGAACACCCAGATGGAAGAGATGCAAAGGACAAAAGGCACAGAGCTTCTATGCCCTTCCAGTTGCCCCATTCAACACCCCCAAGTATTAGTCAACCTGGAAGCTCTCAGAACACCATACTTTTAGGATTTTTTTGTAGGCTTCATCACATAGTAATGATAACTCATTAATTCCATTTCCAGCCCTTCTTCCTTCTCTGGAGAATGGGGAGTGGGGGTGAAAATTCTAAGCTTCTAATCATGAGTTGATTTTCTGGTGCCAGACCCCATCCAGGGGTCATCTCAGCAGAACAAAAGACACTGCTATCGCCAGGAAATTCCAAGGGATTTAGGAGCTCTGTGGTATTAGGAACTGGGGTCAAAAACCAAATATTAGGATAAAAGATGATCCTAGTGCTCTAATCAGTTAGGAAATTACAAGGAATTGGGGGACAGAGTCCAATAATATATTTTAAGTTGTCTCACAGGAAGTCATCAGAGATCCACTAAAATACATAGCAAGTTAATTTATTGAGATAATAATTTGCATTTTGTTTCCATTTCACCAGTATATATTTTCAGTAGATATTTTTAAAGACCAACACACACGGCCCTAGAGCTCTCATGCAACCATGTCTTTCCTACCAGTTCGTGAGCCAAAACTTTCCTTCCCTTTTAAGTCAATCTGAGGTCTTTTTTGTTGTTCTTACTTGTAGTTGAAAGCATCCTAATTGATGTGGAGGGGTATAAATTGAAGTAGCTGGTCTGGGAAAGAATAAAAGTTCCTAAAACTGAGAAGGAGGATATGGTTTATTAGGAGGTGATAGTTTCTCCAAGAGGAAAGTGGAAATGATGGCTCTTCCACACTGTGCCCTGCACAAATACCCTGGCTCTGCCTTTAGCAGGTCCTTTGTTTTCTGCATTCCCATGCTCACTGGTGCCCTGCTCCTTTGGAGGGACTGTCACTCTTATGGTTTCCTAATTAATTCCTAAGGTAGTAAACAACTTACCCATTTCTCAAATGCAAACCAATCAATCCAGAGTTCTCACTACAACCACCTCCTTTATGAGACTCACTCTCTGAACCACTACCTACCTGTATTAACCATACTAAGGTCAGGTCCCAGATACCTAGAGGGGCCTTTGTATTCCAGACCCTGTGGAATTATTCATGCCAGCTGATCCTAAGCATGCTTACCATTCCTTCCTGAAGAAACCACAGTGAATGCCCTTCCTTGCACACAGCTCTGCTCTCTCCCTCTGCCTCCTTCCAACCCTGTTGCTGCTCCATGTGGCCCAAGCTTGGTCTGGCATGCTTTCTCCTCTTGGGAACTGTAACTCTTTTCAATGGCAATTGTCTCCTGATCTGTTGGACTTATTACATCTCAAATTTTCAAACAACATTCTATTTTAAATCAGGCATCTAATCCATGAGACTTCCCACTTTCAAGGGACCATGTGGATGTAGGCAAGGGATTTATCAACTGTGACCAGTATTTTCCCTTCTGGAAAGTTCTGGACTATGGAAGACCTTAAGGGGAAATGAGAGTAAAGACTGGCTAGTGGAGATAGAGTCAGATTTAATAGAATTTTCAGAAAATGTTGAGAAAATACATAAATTGGTGCTTTTTTATTTGCATGTTTTGATTCTAAATCCTGCCTGCTACGTAAAAGTTTTATTTTTTGAAGAAACTGTGATGATCCAAACATGCAATTATTAAGATTCATTTGTTGGTTTTAATTTTCAAAGTAATTTACAAAGATTTATTTAAAAAAATCTCTAGCCCCTATCATTGCCCCCTTTGACCTCCTGGCACATTTAAACACAGGGGTGTGTGAAAGCATTTGGTGATAATTTTTTTTTACACAGATAGTGCATGTTCCATGTTATCTACAAAATTTGCCAAGTGCTTTAACTCTGATTGCTTAAAAAATTATACAATTTAAAGAGATTAATCTTGGGTCTCCCTGGTGACGCAAGGGGTTAAGATGCAGTCTACGAATCTATCCGCAGCCACTGCAGCACGAGTTCGATCCCTGGCCAGGGAGCAACCCACATGGTGCACTAGACATCTCCTGTCCCGCTTGCTACCCTCAGCAGTGTATTTCAGTCAGTCTGCCTGTTCTGTTCTCTGCTCTGTCTCTGGTGAATCCTCTCACCCTCCCACACATCTGCCCTGTACCCCAGCTCTTGTATGCATAAGTAAATAAATCTTTAAAAAAATAAAAGTTCAATTAAAAAAAGAAATTAATCTTGATTCTGTTTTATGGGTCATTTCATTTTGACATGTCTAGCAACTTGCTGATTACTCTAAAATCTGACTCTCAGTTACCTTTATCTTGTAGGTAAAAAGCTTCCATTTATTTGTTTGGATCTATTTATTGTTTCCTGGATAAGAAGTTCATCTTTCTTCTTAGAGGCTTCTTTCAACAGCCTTTGCCTAAGAATGACATAATCAGTAAAGTTTTCTTTTTTGTAATCATTCTAATAGTATCTTTGAAGCATATGCCCTGGATCCTTTCCCTAGCCAGTAGTATCTTCAAGCTCTCCCATTGTTGTCCTCAGTAAAGTGACTGAAGGTTTTTCTTCACTGACGAGATGGAAACTAACTGATATATTTACCCTCATATCCAGATTTGCTTTATCACTGCCATAATTTCTTTCATTTTCCTTCAAATGTTAGTTAGCACCTGCTATTTTGGGGGAGTCAGTGATTTTTAAGATGTTGTCCTTGTCTTTAAGGATTTTAAAAGATTAACCATTTAGCAAAGCAATAATTACAAAAGTGTGTACAAAAATACCTTGATAGCACAAAAGTGGTGATGATTTATTTGCCTATGGTGGCATAAATTAGTATTGCGTTTTTCCATTGCTGTGTAACCAGCCACCCCCCAAATTAATGGCTCACAACAATATTTTTTGATTTCTCATTATTCTATTACCAGAGTTTGGGTTAGTGAGGGAGCTCTCTGGCTTTATATATTGTCTGTTTGGGCAGAAAGCCCACATTGCCTTCTTCACTTGCCTCAGGCTCCTCATGTGGGGTGGCTGAGGAGCTCAGTGCTGGCATCTCCACCTGACTTGCCTGCTCTTCTTCATAGCATGACTTTCTCAGGGTAGTCAGACTTCTTTTGGCAGTTTGGAAAAAGGAGGACACAGAAGCTGCTGGTTCTCTTAAGGTCTGGGCTTAGAAGCCCTAGAATGTTACTTTCGGCATTTGACATGTTACTTTTGACATATTCTATTGTCAGAACAGGCCACAAGCCCAGACCAGATTCAAGGGGAGGAGACACAGACTTCACTTCTTAGTGTAGTGCCAGGCATGTGGATGGAAGCAAGGCATTTATGGCAGCCATCTCTGGAAATTACCAAGCAGGAAAGGTCAGGAAAAGCATCATAAGAGGTGGTCAAATTGACCAAGGAAAAATTGTCCAGCATAAACCCACTTGTTCTTTTTGTTCATAATAAAATTTTATTGATTTACCATTCATTTGCAAAATGATACAATTTCAGGAGTACAACTTCACATCTTGACATGGGCACAGGCTTCACTACTCCATTACCCTCCACCAAAGCTCCAGTGCTAACATACCTCTTCTATGCCCCACTGTCCGTCTCATACCTCTCCTGGCCATTACCGCCATATTTCTCACAAAGTCTAAGAGTCATTTTTGTTGTATGAACTCACTTATTCTTTTGGCCTCTATGATGAAGGACTTTTTGTCCCCACCAATGCCTACCACCTCCCCTTCATGCCCAGGAAACCAAACATCTTTCACTTCTGGCATGAAGATAAACGTGGAGGGCTGCCCTGGTGGTGCAAGGGATTAAGCACCACATTATGAAGAAATCCGCAGCCTCGGCTGGCCAGGGAGCAACCCACATGGCGCAGCAGACCTCTCCTGTCTCTCCCGCTGCTCCCCTCAGCAGTATATTTCAGTCAGTCTGCCCATTTTGTTTCTCACTCTGTCTCTGGTGAATCCTCTCATTCCCCGCATCTCTGGCCTGTACCCCAGCTCTTGTATGCATAAATAAATAAATATTTAAAAAAAGATAAAACATGGAGAGCAGCTATTTGAGATGGGACAAAGAGTTTATTGTCCATACTAGATGCTTCTTTTGATGACTCTGACCCACAGCTTGTCTGTCTACATTCCTTTCTTTCTATTTGCAACATGCCCCAGTGAATACATACAGAACTTGCTAAGAGCCCTGAGGCGAGGTAAGCCCTTCAGATAGGCGTGAACAGGGGGAAGGTTTCCTGTGGGCTCATGAAGAACGATGAACACCTGGCCTCTTCTATCCGGAGAGAAATTAGAGAGAATACAGAATTTACTAGGAACTCAAATTATATGAGAGAACAAAATGTCTTGTTGGAGGAGCAGGCTGGGCTGGGAGCTGGGCAGGAGTGAAGTGGCTGCGGGGTTGCTGGCTCTCTGGGGCCAGGCGTTTCCTGTTGCCTGTATGGAAACTCGGGCTCTGGAAATTTGGCTATCTCTGTTGCTCCGGGAGCAGCAGCTCATTTCTATAGCCTCACAAACTCTGGAAATCACACTATTTCTATGCAATGTGTATTTGGGGCAATTATTTCCTTATTGTTCTCTCTGGATTTAGTAAATTTTTCTTGGAATTTCCATCTTTCTCAGCTGTGTTACGTGGAGCTCAGGGTAGAGATTTAAGCCCATACTTGGACCTGAATCATTTAGTGCAAAGCTGTGTGTCCCCTCTCTTCTGCTTACATTCAGGGTCCATATGGTGGCAGTGGCAGAAAAAGCAGAGAGAATGCTCCAAGATGCAGATAAGAGACCTTTCTGGGGAAGGGCTCCTTGGCTAGCCACCTCCACTCTTCTCTAACTAGGAGGTTCTGGATTTTACTTTCATTTCTTTATAGAAGACTGCTGCTGCAGGCCTAGCAGAGATGGAGGGTCTGAATGAAGGCAGAGTGCTGGGGAGGAATGACCAGGCCCTTTACCCAGGCCCCTTCCTCACAGGCACACCCACCAGGGCCTCCTGGCAAGGCAGCCAAGTTCCTGTTTTGTTTGTTCAACAGCATGTGTTCCCATCCTGGCGGATCCCTGCACTTTTTCAGGCCACTGACAGCCTGGGAGTGACCCTCAGCCTGGGAGCTGCCTTCCTTCATTATCACTGTGTAAAACTGCCTGAGCCTCATGGGGGTGTGGCTGGGAACAATGGCAACTTCAGAAGTTAGATACCACCCTATCCAGTGTAAAGACAAGTGGGATGACAGTTTGTTGCCGTTAATGAAACAGAGGTTAGTTTGGAAATTAATAGCAGGAACTGTGAGCCCCAAAGGACCCCTCCTTGCCAAGGGTCTCCAAGGTTAGCAGCTGATTCTCCATATCGGGAGGGCCCAGATGATTTTGTGGTTTTGTTTTTCCCCCAAATACATTGTGAGAACTAATAATTTCTGGGAAATTGGATAGGAAGGCCAGAAGGAAAATACAGAGAAAGAATCACTGTAACGTTTAGAGGTTGAAATGACTGTGATGCATGTTTTACAAAGTCACAGGGAGAGGAAGACAGGGTCTGCATCTACACAACCAACAGTGGCAGAGACTTGAGTATAGGGCCCTTTGGCCCCAGATGGCCTTGCTCCCTGCTTAGGAGCTCGGCAGCCATGGAGTTGGCGCCAGGAGCTCAAAGCAGGCCTTTATGCTGCTCTGCTCAAGATGCTTTGTCAGGCCTAGCCAGCTCCCCACTCCCATTTCTTTCTCTGATACAAACCCCAGGGGTTTGGTCCACTTTTCTTTCCTCTGGAGCTTCTACCACTTCCCCTATACTGTCTCCGCCCCCCACCCCCCACGTTCTCTCACCAATCTCAGATGTACAGTTTACCCAATTTCAGCTTCCTCCCTGCTCTCAAAGACAATGTTGTGTTTTAAGGATTTCACCGAAGGTCTCTACTGGGACAAAGGTGGGAAAGGTAACCAAAAAAAGTTTGCAGTCTTTGCAGTCCTGGTCTCAGGTCTAGAGTCCGTGATCCTCTTTGAGTTGGATAAAGAAGGTTGAGTGACCATCTAATAACCATTTTGATTTCAGAAAGTGGAACTCACTTGCTTCCCTTTTCCATTGTTCTCCAGGGATGAAAATGGGGTTGCTTCTCTCCTATAGATGGCTTCTCCTCAGCCAAAAATCTCCAGCCCCACTGGGCACTGGAGAGTTCCGTGAGGAGAGTCCCTCAAGTCCCTGACTTCTGCAAGTCCCAGCTTGTCCTCCCTTGTGATTTAGCCCACACATTTCTGAGGCCGCAAGGATACCCTGGCCACATGAGGGGGCAGCTGGCCCTGGCTGGTGACACCAGTCTCAGAAGGCATCACTGTTAGAGAAGTTTGAAGCCAGTCCCCTCAGCGAGGTCGCTTACCAAGAGACCACATGTTTTCTCAAATTTAAAGCATTCAGTTTCTTATTGCCTAAGAAAATATCTCATGAGGGAATCTGAGTTATGAACTGAGAGGCACTGCTGTGGAATTCTTTTCCTCTTCCTTTCTTTTTTTTCAGTGAAGAGAAAATGCAATTTGGTTGGAACAGAATAGGTAATTGTCTGGCCAGGTGATTCTTAGGGGAAAGCAGAGATGGTGTGGCTCGAGAATAGTCTAGCATCAGCCACAGCTGTGGAGTGGGAGGGAAACTCGGCATTCTCAGCGGGCAAGGAAAGTCAGTTATTCATTACTGCCAAGACGTGACAGTACACTGAACACACGACATTATATTTATGCTACATAAAATAACGTGATACAATTTTTATGACCCAATTTAATCCAGTAGAGGGTATCTGTTTAATAAAGACAAGGACAATAGAATTAAAATTATCTATAGATCTACATAACAAAAGACTAGTAGAAAAGAGAATGGCGCTAATTTGACAGGAAATAGATATCATTGTCATAAAATGTGTAAAATGGAGCGAAAATGCCTCGCTTTGAATTTGTGTGAGTTGACAGGTACTGAAGTTGGGGGGAGGAAAAAGCAAAAACCACGGGGCCCCTCTTCTGCATTCCCAGGCCAATCACTATTTCCTTCCATTTATTCATTCCTTCCATTTATTTATTCTGACAGAAAAACAGTATCTGCTGTGAAGAAATTTAATGTTTTAACAACTGTTCAACAAACAAGTAAACTTTCCTATGGTTGTGTAAGATTTTTCAAAGATGAATTTCACGCCACGTTGGTACCTTGCTTACCTTCTAGATATCCATGGCAACTGGCTAGAAATGGCTAATATAAATATAGAAATATCAGCACTAGCTGCTCTCTGGACCACAGAGAGCTGTGGGCTCAGAGCTGAACATGATTTCGCCAAGGAAGGAATATGCACGTGATGTGTGGGTGAATTTCAATTTTTGCCACCAGCAAGTGCTTGTGGAGCCTCCCCTATGAGTCCAGTTCAGAGTTGGGTGTGCTGGAAACACAGGAAGGTGAATGACCTGGTCTTTGCCTCCAAAGAGCTCACAGTGTTAGGGGGAAAAGGATGTCCCAAAGCTAATTCCATACAGGCTTTGTGGACTCCACCCCCACCCCAGGCCAAAGCCAAAGACACTGGGAACTCCAAATCCCATCACCACCAAAGGGAAGGTGGCTGGGACCTGAGGGTGGGGTTAAGCAGCCAGGTGGATATAAAAAGCATACACGTGGGCTTTGGGGGATCCCCATTTTGGCTCTCCGCCAGCTCGCAGCGTCCAGCCACCTCTGAGAGTGACTTTGGGTTTCCAGGTCGTCAGATCGGGTAAGACGCATTAAAGACTTTATTTCCCTATTTTCTCCCTGAGTTGTACATTTTCCTTATTTCCTTTCCCCTTGTAAATAAACCTTTTATTAACCTTTTGTGTGTGTCTGTAGTGAAGTATTCATAAGTCCCTTTTAAGCACACAGGTGAGGACCCACAGGCAGGAACCCGTTCAATATCGGGGCTGCTCTATAACAACAGCACTCAGGAGCAGCACAAAGTTACTTTCTCTTAAAGGGTTGAGACTGAGGGTAAATCTTTTTGTTCCTTCTACCTAGCTTTTCTCACCCATGTTCCTAGTACCAGGTGTGCTGTGGTGTCAGCCCCTCAAACCTCTTTATCCTTTGTCCATCAGTCAACTCCCTTGAACGAGCTACTTTTCCTTCTAATTAAAGTCTAATTCTGTACCAACCCAGCAACCCGTTTCTTTTACTGCTCAGGGTTCTGGGGGTAGAGGGGAGCCATCTCATATCCAAGCCCTGCTAGACTTTCAATTCCTGAGCTTTTTTCTCTCTAGTCTGCCACTCAGTCTCTGCCTTTCTGAACTCCAGTTTCCCTGGGGGCCTTCAGGGACAACTACAGGGAGGGAGGACAAAGAAGGAAAATGGAGTAGGATGAGGAAGGCCCTTCCCCTGCTACGGGGGTAGCAATAGTAGCGTGACTTCTACCAGTTTCATGTATAACTTATGTACGCTTAAACTATCTTATGTTATATGCACTTAAAGTATAACTTATGTTATATGCACTTAAACACTATCAAATTAAGATCATGCTCAGTGAGGAAGGAGGCTGAGAAGTATGTTGTGATGGTTAATCTGACTTGACTGGGCCACAGGGTACCCATATATTCAGAGAGACCTTATTCTGGAGGGTGTTCCTGGATGAGATTGGTAGAGTCCCTCATGTGTGGGCCGCACCCAACCTGTTGAAGGCATGAAGAGGACCAAAAGGAGAAGGAGGGATGAGTTCAGTCTCTGCCTGACTCACTGACTCTTGTAAGAACAAGATGGGTCTTCGAGGATGCAGATGTCAAATATGGAATACATGTGAGGTGGAGGAAGCCAGGCAAATTCATCCTCTACCAAAGTTTGATAACTTCTCAACTCTGGACTATTAAAACAAACCTTAATTTCTTCCTACTCTCACACCACCTGAGAGTAGGATTTATCTAGGTCCACTTGCTAAAGCACTGCTCTCACCATGTCATTTTCACTAAACTTCCCATGGCTCCTTATTGCCTGCCAAGGCAGAAGCTTCTTACCCAAAGCCCAGTCAATGTCTACTCTTTCTTGCTAGTGTAAAATCACTCTGTTTCTATAATCTATGTTGTCCTTTGCTATGTTTTGCCACTGATTTAGCTATTTCCTTACTCTTACGGGCTTTTCCCATTTAACTTCTGGAAAAGTCAGTTAATTGCAATGCAATTGGGAAGACATAATCTGGTTTTAGCTTTGTTTCTCTCCTCTAATAGCTGTGATTTTGTGGTACGCTGTACAACTTCCCAGAGCTTCACTTTTCTATCAATTAAAAAAAAAAAAAGGGGCCTACCTGCTTGATAGGGCTGTGCACAGTGGTGACACACAGTTGGTGCTCAAAACTGTTGTGGTCCTGTTATACGACAGGGAGAGGGGCAGCCCAAACCCCGCAAACCTGCCTATTTTAAATGGTTCTGCCATTCGCCGCATCAACACAAAACATATGAGACTTTAATGGGAAGGAACTTTAATAAAACTAGGAAACAATACAGGTAAGGCAAAGAGTCTAGTTTCTAAATGAAGCACCCAAAGTTACCCGTCCCCTCGTGGGTAAAAGTCCATCCAAATGGGATTGGCCCAGAGCAAGGGCCCAAAGTCTGCCACAAGTTTAAAGCATCTTTCAGTGGGGACCCTCAGAAAAGGGTCAGAAACAACCAGACAAGCCCGGAAGGAAAAGAGCAAAATCAAAATCAAGATAAAAGCTGTCACTGTCACCTCCCCATGGGTCTCACCCACATCTGTGTTACCCAGTCCACGACCAAAAGACAAGCGCAGTTTCTTTACGTGTCTCTAGGCTCCATGCACCTCCTTCAGGTCTCCTGCCTCCATCCTGCTCCTTCCTTAGTCTCTTCTGCAGTTTCTCCTCTTCCTGCTCAGCTCCACCCTCCCTTGGGTGGGGCAGGGAACCTCCCCCTTTCCTGAGGACCACCCTATTACAGTCCCATTCTCCAACTTTATCTCAGTTGACATTTTGTTCAAGTACCTCTCAACCTGAGATCTCATTTCCCCCAACCCCCACAGATACTTGTGGGTCCCTCTCTATGGCATTTGCATTGTCTGCATTTTATTAAGAGTATTTGTTCCATCACCTTCTCTAGGTTTTAACCTCTTGAGCACAGAGCCTGAATAGTCAGTCTTATTTTAGCCTCTGTAGAAGAAGCCGGTCTAGTGACTTGCATCCATGATCATAGTAGCTAATAAATATTTGTTGAATTTAGTTGAAATATCAAAACACCTGATCTGATTGTCATTTTGAAGAATATCAGTCTTAAGAGCCACACCATTCCAGGCTATTGTGAATTATTTATGCAAAAGTCACCCTCAATCTGCCAGTTTCCTAGTCCACTAGAAGAAGAGGAGGCAGGGCAGTGGCTTGGATATTTACATTTCAGAAAATCTGATCTCCATCAGCATGTTGTAGCCTCAGTGAAGTTAGCTTAGCATTGTCAATCACCAAACCAAAGTTCTTGCAACTCTCTCTCATTAAAGCTCTAACCAAAACAGTGGTCTTTCAATGGAACTCCAACTCAAAATACATGATTTGTTCTTTTCACATTTTCAATATTTTTTAAAAACAAAATTCTAGTACTAAGTGCAGACCCAAGGGGAGAGAAATTATTTAGTAAAAGAAGACATACACTTGGCATTAAAGAATACTTGGGGAAAAGAGATACCAAAAATCTGGACATGGACACAGCGGGACCCTCCTTGAGAAGACACCTACAGATTCTTTATTTTTGTTTCTTGATAAAAAGTTTGAGGTTTTATGCTGTCAAGAGTAGGAAGGCTTGTGATATTTATGTACCTGATTTCCTGCACTTTGACAGTTGCATTACAATCCTGACAGGTAAAAATCCATCTTCCTCCTCTCATCATACTGGGATGCTGAGGTGATGCTGGAGTATTCTGGGAGTGTCCTGAAGCTACATTTAGAGAACTAAGGGTTTTCAGAATCTTTTTAGAATTCAAAGCATACTTATTTTGAATTGATTTACTTACAAAATGACATCTTTCTGGAAGGATTGAACAATCAACTAGAGACCATTTCAAATTGAGTTGCAGGAAAACCCACCCTCTCTTTCCTCACACTTATTATTCTTGCTACATTCCCAGCAGGCCCTCCCTTGTCAAGCCCCCATATCTCTGCAGATACTGTTCTCTTTGCTTACAAAGCTTCTCATCCATGTACTTACCGGGGACAATGTCATCTTCAGCTAAGATCAAATATCATTCACTCAGCCTCAGGCAGAGTGAATTGCTCTCTCTGTTTTGTTCTCATATGATTTTATGCACCTCTTTCTAGGGCTGCTTTTTATATTGGGGAGAAATAGCTATGCCTCCCCAATTGTTTGTTGCTCTGCCTATCTCTTTTTCTACACTGTGAACCTTTTAGGGATGGAAATGATATTCTGAGGTCATTTTTCCTGCTTCTCTGTGTATATCATGATCTGCATGAAACTTAAAGCAAAACAAAATTTGGACATTAATATCAAGGTATTGACAATTACAAATACAAGCAGAATAGCTTAAAATTCCGGTTTGCCATGATTAGAATCATAGAAAACAGGAAAAAACTAAGATGGATATAGAAAGTGCTATCAATGAAGCATAAGGTCAAAACAACCCAAACACCCACAGTACTCCAAAACAAAGCGTTAAAGAGATGTCAAGGAAACTTCCTACCTTTCATCAATGCCTGCTGGACTTTGTGAAAACAAGAAATAAGAACTGATAGTGTCAAGTCATGCCTTCTTCTCCTCATCCTTTGTTAATTTTTTTTAAAGATTTATTTTTATATACACAAGAACTGGGGTACAGGCCAGAAGCGTGGGAGAGTGAGAGGATTCACCAGAGACAGAGTGGGGAGCAGAACAGGCAGATGGACTTAAGACACTGCTGAGGGAGCAGCGGGCAAGGCAGGAGAGGTTTGCTGAGCCAGCCAGGAATCGAACCCGCACTGCAGAGACTGCAGATAACTTCACAGTGCTGTGCCACTCTTTTCTACTTACATTACTTTTACGTATCTCCAAAATAGGTGGTTGAAATAATAGTTATATTTTGTATGGAATAACTGGTTTTACTGCTCATTATGTATGAATTTCTATAACAATAATTTCTTCTTTTAGCACTCATTGTTCTAGATAAGACTGATTTCAAAAATATAATCACTAGTTGAGTTGTGTAGTTTCTGGAAAAATTTAGGTCTTAGAATATCTTTCAAGAAAAAAATAATAGGTTGAATGCTCATAGCCATTTCATATATTTCTTTCTTTCTTTTTTTTTTTGTAAAAATTCTGAACATAGAATTCAGTCTTCTGAATGTAAGTTGTGGTAGAGTAATGTGATACTTGATTTGGGACCATTGGAATATTTTTACAGGTAGTGCATGTTGAAAGAGATAAATGCATAGCTGATAATCCATGCATATTGTGAAATATCTATGTCTCCCTAATCCTATTCTTCCTTCACCTGGCTCCCCCTCCCACCTCACCACAGGTAAGGATACTATTATATCTGGCTAATACGCTTATGCTTGGAAGAAGTTTTTAATGAACTGACAAATAACATGCACATTCTTATTTTCCTCCTTTACAAAACAAGTAGGAGGGTAAGGAGTAAAGAGAGTTATTTTAATTTGGATGGAATGAAAGCTGGGTACAAAAGACACAAAAATGGCATATTAACTCTCAAATCAAACCAATGATTAATGAGAAAGCAAGAAGAAAATCCAAGAAGTACTAAACTCCTTATCGTCCATAAAAGAAAGTATGAACTTATGCTCTAAGAGAGAGATACAAATTGATGGTATGGTACATGGAATATTTATGGAAGTTTTGACGTTAATGATGAGCAATGTTAAAACAGAGTATTTACTTTCTAAATCATACTAGCATAAAACAAAGAAGCTAATATTGCTCATACATCAAAAATCCATAATAGAAAATGGACCTCAAGGAAAAATAATGTTTAAAAGCATAAACTAGCATGACAGGCCTAGCACTGCAATGATCATTGTGCTGTTCACTTTGAAATAGTGGTTTGACAAATTAGAGTTTATTGGGCCTTTGGAAGGTGCTGAAGATAAAGGAAATAATCTTTGGAAGGACTGAGGAGTAATGAGAACAAGCATTTGAGATGTGAAGTGAAGGGAAAGCTCTGTGCATTGCACATGTCAGCTCTGAAATAAATCTGGACAGAAGAGGGCCATGTGGTGGGCTGAAATTGTAACAGGGTGGTCCCCAGGAAAGGGGGAGGTTCCCTGCCCCACCCAAGGGAGGGTGGAGCTGAGCAGGAAGAGGAGAAGCAGAAGAAGAGACTAAGGAAGGAAGCAGGATGGAGCCAGGAGACCTGGAGGAGGCGCATGGAGCCTAGAGACACGTAAAGAAACTGCGCTTGTCTTTTGGTCGTGGACTGGGTGACACAGATGTGGGTGAGACCTGTGGGGAGGTGACAATGGCAGCTTTTATCTTGATGTTGATTTTGCTCTTTTCCTTCCGGGCTTGTCCGGTTGTTTGTGACCCTTTTCTGTGGGTCCCACTGGAAGATGCTTTAGACTTGTAGCAGGCTTTGGGGTCTTGTTCTGGGCCGATCCCATATGGATGGACTTTTACCCACGAGGGGACGGGTAACTTTGGGTGCTTCATTTAGAAACTAGACTCTTTGCCTTACCTGTATTGTTTCCTAGTTTTATTAAAGATCCTTCCCATTAGTTTCATGTGTTTTGTGTTGATGCGGCGGATGGCAGAACCCATTTAGAATAGGCAGGTTTGCGGGGTTTGGGCTGCCCCTCTCCCTGTCCTATAACAAAATTACAGAATTTATTTTTGCTGTTGTTTTTATTAATTAAAAATTCCTTTAATTCTGTTTTTGTATCACCTTTCCCTTTATTAAAAATCATAGCATAAATGATTAACCATTGTAAAGAATATTTTTAGCAGATTAGAAAACTCTTCGCATTGAAAGTTGTGCGGAGGGTCCTCAAACTACTAAAAATGGAGCTACCATATGACCCAGCAATTCTACTCCTAGGAATCTATCAAATAACACAAAAACATTAATTCAAAAGGACACCTGCACCCCTATGTTTATTGTAGCATTATTTACAATAGGTAAGCTATGGAAACAACCCAAATGCCCAAAAATAGATGACTGGATTAAGAAGATGTGGTATATAAACACACAATGGAACACTATAGAGCAACCAAAATAGATAAAGTCATGCCATGTGCAGCAACGTGGATAGAGCTGCAAGGGATTATGCTCAGTGAAATAAGTCAGAAAGAAAAAGAAAAATTTCAGATGGTTTTACTTATAGGAGGAATATAGGGGAACCAAATAAGGGATCAGGAAAAAAATAAATGAAAAACAAAATTTACAGGCAAATGTAAATCAGAGACATTCTGCAGGGGATGGGGAGGGAGAGGGATCAAAACAGGGGAGAGAAGAACACAAGGGACTATGGTGATGGTGCACAGGTGAATTGGTGGTGGGAATTTTACAGGGGCTACACCTGAGAGGAGAAACAAATATTGTACAAAATGAACAACGATGTAAAAAATATATAAATAAATAAATTTAAAAGATTAAAAAAAATCTTTCCATAGCCTCCATTCTAATTCTACTGAGATTGCCGACATTAGCCATCTGTTGTATATCTTTTATTTTTTTAAAAGATTTATATATTTATGCATTCAAGAACTGGGGTACAGGCCAGAGATGCAGGGGGTGAGAGGATTCACCAGAGACAAGTGGGGAGCAAAACAGACTGATTGACTGAAATACACTGCTGAGGGGAGCAGCGCATGAGACAGGAGGAGTCTGCTGCGCCATGTGGGTAGCTCCCTGGCTGACTGGGGATCGAACTTGGCGCTGCAGAGGCTGTGGATAGCTTCACAGTGCTGGGCTCAACCTCTTGCGCCACCAGGGAGGCCCTGCATATCTTTTATAATTTCTTATATGTTTAGGGCTTTTGAGGTTCGTATTGGTGATTGCTTTCACAGAAATGAGTTGCATGAAAACGTAACTCTGCCAATTGCTTTTTTCATATAACAATACACCATAAACAAAGATATTTTAATCTTTTTTAAAGTTTTTATGGCTCCATAGTGGTTCATCGATGTGGCTATGTCACAACTGAGTCAAGAATATCCTTTCTTCCTGGACATTTTCTTGCCAGGTTTTTGCTTCTATTAACAGTATGATGATAAAAATCATGTGTTCTAAGTAAAAATTATGTATCCTTATGTATTGGAGCTTTCATTTCTATTAGACAGTTTTTCCAAAGTGGGGTCTCCAGGCGAATAGTTGTATTGTCCAATAAGCAAGAAGGAACTTTAAGAAAAAAAGTGAGTTTTTGTAACTGCACTTGTTTTCTAGTGTTCATTTTTGTTCTAGTTTTCTAGAACAAAACTTTAGAGTTGGCTTTTTCTAGGCCGCCCTCACAATACATTCTGGATGAAATTTTAGGTCAGAAGATGGGGGACACATCCATTATGAGGGAGGAAAGAAGGGTAATAGAAGTCAGAGAAGAATGAACAGGGTCAGAGGAGAAAAGAATTTCAAGAAGTAGGAGTCATTGACAGAATTACAGTTGCAGAGACAAAGGAGAAACATCCCTTTTATTGATGTGGAGGAGGGTGGCTGTTGCAACCTTTTTCTGTCTCTCTCCTGGGCACAAGATAAAATAGTACTATTTCTATTCCTTTTTTGGTTATATTTTATTTTATTCTATTCCTTTTTTGGTTATATTTTATTTTAAAATTTTTATTATTTTATTTCCATACAACCTTTCAGCTTTTTGTCCAGTATTTGATTTCTCCCCTTGGGTTTAGTCCCTGAAGTTCTCCCACCACCACAGCCCCTGTGATCCATCACCCCTGTCCCTGGTGCTCTTTCGTCCCTGTTTTGACCCCTCTCCCTCCTCCTCCCCTGCTGTATGCCTCAGACCTGTGGTGGGTTTACGAGTTTTGTCTTTTTCCTGACCCTTTGTTTGGTCTCTCTGTATCCTGCATGTAAGTGTTTTTCTATTCTTTTTGGGCAGTGACTTGTCCTAGTGGGTGGAGTGAGCACAGATGTGACAGGTGTCACTAGGAGGTAAAAGAGTTTCAGTGTTGCTGTTCAGTTTTCCATGTTTCCTCTTGCCCTACCACACTGGCTGGTGAGATCCCAAATAAGGAGGCTCTAAACTAGAGTCCCTACTTGAGGACAGCTGATGGCAGAGCCCCTTGCCTCCCAGCGGAAGTGGGGTGAACGTGTGCCACCTAAGAGAGCTATCAAACTTGTTTTTAACCACTCAGCTTTTGGGGTTGTTTGTTACTATAGCATAGTTTAGTCTATCTTGACTGATACGGTCACCTAGAAAAGAGGGTAGATGGAGAGATATTGAAGTCAGGTCTCAAGGGGGAAAGTGGTACCAGATTGTATCACTCAGGGGGTTACAGAGTGGGTGTGTAGTGAGGAAATGTAAGTAGCAAGTGTTGAATTTCTTTCAAGGTTGCTTAGGGGCTATCAGAACCCAGTTCTGCCAATTAGTTAAATAAATGCTCTTTGGGGAATAATTCCAGAGCACTTTTAAAATAAACTTAGAAGCACTAACTGCATAAATAATGACAAAACCAAGACATGCGCTGTACAATTCTTTATACATGGATTAAGATTCCAGCAGCTTTTATGCATCTCAATGTATACTGAAGAAATAAAAATATCACACAGTAAATTTCTCTGTGTTTACTTCTAGGAAAAAAATTATTTCTCCCAATGAAATATGTTTCCTTTTGTTAGTTAATGAGAATTAAGTCAACATCCCTACAAAATCCTTGTTCTTGGCTCTCTTCTTATCTTGACTGCCAGTTAAATTATCCTTTCCTACATGCTTTGGTACAGGTGTCTCCTCTTAGGGTCCAGCTTTTGGAGCAGGGGAGCGTGAGCACAGGGTCATGTCAGAAGATCTGGAGGACTTAGGTAACCCAGGTGGCCAGAGGCAGCAAAGGCTCTGATGCTGCCACTGCTGCTGGGATATTTTTATAACTGGAAAGACTATCAGAAATGTTACGGGAGCAAGGGCCTCCCTGGGGGCACAAGGGGTTGAGCACAGCACTATGAAGCTCTTCGCAGCCTCTGCAGCCTCTGCAGCCTCTGCAGCTGGCCAGGGGGCCAGCCAGGTAGCTAATCACTTGGTGGAGCAGACCTCTCCTGTCTATCCCGCTGCTGCCCTCAGCAGTGTATTTCAGTGTATCTGCCTGTTCTGTTCCCCACTCTGTCTCTGGTGAATCCTCTCACCTCCACCCCTACCTCTGGCCTATACTTCAGTTCTTATAGGCATAAATAAATAAATCTTAAAAAAAAAAAAAAAGGCTACGGGAGCAAAAGA
The DNA here is from genome assembly GCF_014898055.3 of Talpa occidentalis. NCBI lineage: Eukaryota > Metazoa > Chordata > Mammalia > Eulipotyphla > Talpidae > Talpa > Talpa occidentalis. Next base: position 29,550,821 of record NW_023603184.1, read on the forward strand.
AAGAGGAAGGAGTATATGTGCACTTGTGTGTGTATGTGTGTGTGTGTGTGTGTGTGGGTATGGGTGTATTTTTCTGAGGGTCATTCTTAAACTATTAGTTGCATAACCTGCAAAATCCAGTGTCAGGGTACAGGGATCTCCTACCCCTCTGGGTTCTTCTCTGGTACATGAATCATCAAAACATTATCAGATGGGTTAGCAAGGGAAAACATCAATTTAATGACATGGAGGATGAAGCATTTACATGGATGTAAATTCTAAAGTAAAATAAAGTGGACCAGGGATATAGACCCTGCATTTAAGGGTTTGGGATATCAAAGAGAAAGAGAGGAAGACTTCACATGTCAGAAAAGGAGGGGGTGATCCATTCTCACTCTGAGGGCAAGGATGAGATTCTTAGAGGAGACTTGGTCACTGATAAACTCACAGCTGGATGACACCCCTCAAACCACAGTTTTGTAGATCATCAAGGGGGGAAACAGTGATTTGGATTAGGAAAAGGGCAGCAGCTTAGGACCTGATGATCTCTTCTATTAGGGAAGGGAAGAGGACTTAAACAAGGACAGAAGCTTCTAGATTTCAGGGCCCTTGCTGCTCTCAACTCAAAATCATCTTCATTTTTAAAGTAATAGTCATAGATCTGAGGCTCAGTGGGCCTCACTGCCCTCAATTTCCCATTCTGAGGTTACACAAGGCCTGGTCTGGCACACTGAGGCTTATCTGACACTTAGGGGCACCCCAGCAACATCTTGAGAATCATTCAGTTATGGTTGGACAATCTGAAGATAGAAAACAACTTTGGTCAGGGCCTAATTCCCAGCAGGTAAGATCAGAACTGTCTACCACACAAAATCAGTTTTGAAACTGCTGGCCACGTGCATTTAAGAGAGTGAAAGATTTAGAGCATCTTGACTAAAGTTTTTAAAAATAAGGTGGAACAGAAAACATCAGCATGTATCCCATATTGTAATGGTATAATTTGTTTTAATAAAACTTTTGTGCACGTGCGCGTGTTTCCCAGATTGCGACCAAGAATGTATTTCTTATTGTGGGTTCTAGGGCAAAAAATTTGAAAGTCACCAGTCTAGAGTCTATAGGAAGCCTGTATTTATACTATGAAGAGTCCAGCAAACAAGAAACAAGGAGAGGCCGAAAGTGGGTATACCAAGAGATGGGGGTAGCTGTACATTGCTCTGGAAAGAAGAGTTTAGAAAACATCACTGACATCTGTGCGAGCAAGGCTTTCCCAAGCACACAGACAAGAGGAAAGGCTTAAGTGAGCATGCAGCACTGGCACGACCAAATATAGCTTGTGGGAGTCAATAAATGTTTAGATGGGTATACCACGTCAGTAGCAATTTGTATTAAATCTCTCTCCTTGATCTTGGATCAATTTCCTCCTGCATAATAAACCGGAGGGATAATCAGAGAGAGAAACCAAGGTCAAAACCGAGAGTGGCAGGAACAGAAGTGCTGAGGAGAGGTGAAGGCACCATGAATGAGGTGGAGAGGTCAGAACCTGGAGAAATAGAAATAGGTCAAATTCTGGGGCTTGAAGATCCTGCAGATGCTAAAAGACTTCTAGGTGTGTTCTGCAGCTCAGAGTGAGGCTATCCTGAAAATACCAAATATCTATCCCCTTGTTACAGAGCTTTTGGCTTTGTTATTTTATATTATTTTATTTTAGGATGATAATGTCTTTGGGTCTTTATTGATAGCCTCTTCAGATTCTTTTACTAAACCACAGTAGCTTGCAAGTGATAGTAAGAAAATGGAGATTTGGTAACACTGTATCACATTTTATTTTTATCTCTTTTCTTGTTTATTCTACCTTTTGGTACATTTATAGGCTGTAGCTTTTTTTTTTTTTTTTTTTTTACAATCAATAGACATTTCAGAGAGCATCCAACATGCCAAAAGTGATGACTATACTTGGAATCCACAGACCCTCTAAACTGTTGCAGTAGTTGCTTTTTAGCCATTACTTTCTAACTTTTTAATTTTACTTGCAGGCATAATTTGCTGACCCCCCCAAGACTGTTCCAACATGGAATCAGAATGATCACAGTGCTGAGATTTTTCCTCCCCTACTTTTGTGCCTGGCATGCTGTAAATATATTGTTCTCGACTAAAATTGCAATTCTGGGTGTGTACAGTGTCACCATGGTTAAATTGCTGATACAGAAGAATTCTGTTTAGGGTATCATCATTGATAGAGGGTGAAACGTGTGCTCGTTTGAAATTTCTTTTTCTGTCTTTTTCAGGAAACTCATAATAACAAAAAGATCTTCATCAGGATAGTAGCATATTTTATTTAACCTAAAACTGTTGAATTAATAGGAACACACTGGAGGAAGATACAACATAGGGCAAGATTTCTTTTTTAAAAGCCACAAACATAAATCTTTATTAAGAATGTTCACCTTTGCAGTTCTGTCAATGGCTTTTTGTTGCTGCTTAACCACACTCTTGCTTTTACTTATGTCATTATTTATTCATCTATTTACTTATTTACTAGTCACGGAGAAAACCAGTCTGTAAAAATTTGCCCTTTGGCCCATGATGGATGCTAACAATCAGTTTCTCACTTCAGGTGTCTGTTTATATCAAGATCAGTGGGACAAGGTGGAGGGTTGTTGAGCACTGGGGGTGGCCAGGGCATGAAAGGTTAGAACCTATAATCCCCAGAGAAGATAAAAAGATATAAATCTATGTTATCTTAATAAACTTATTGGGGGGTGAGGGGGAAAGAGAAAGGAAAAAAAAAAGTTCACTGGCCTTATGCATTCTTAGCTCTGATGTATTCTAAAACTCACATTTTCCCCACTACCCCACATTGCTAATTTCTTAAATGATCTGGCTCTCAATTGCCTTTTAAACCCTTAAAACCTATAGGAGCATTCAAAACAAAATAAAATTTAAAACCCAATCTTATTCTTGAGTACTACTTTTCCATCGTTATAAACATTCAGATACATTTTTAACAAAAAAGATACAGAAGAGCTAAGGAAATTTTAAAAAAGCTATATGCCCTTCCTGCCCATCCATCCATGTCCCTGTTCCCTTCCCCCCAAAGAGAAAATGAAATTTTCTTAAAGGGAGATTCAGTTTGCCTTTGGAGACAGCAGAAGTGAACTTTAAAGATAATGTGCTTTACTTGTGTGCAAGGATTTCTAATCACCCCTCTTTGGCTGGCTTGGAAAATTAAACCTGCTGAGTCCTGTGTACAATCAGATGTGCATGGTTCCTCATTGCTTTGAACAGTTCCAGATCCTTAGTAATTTGAGTTTATCTCAAAAATTACTGAACTGCACGGCAAGAAATTAAACTAAAAATTACGTTCATCCGTCACCTTTTATGAGCCATGAAAAACTACATGGGGAATAAATCTTTGCAAGCAAGACAGTTTCTGTTATAAGTGGTTCTTCTCACTTGAAATGCATTAATATTCAAAACCATAACCTGTCGCTGTGCTCAGCTTTGTGTGAGAAGGGGAACAAATCAATCCCCTCCTTCTGTTTACCTCCTTGATTAACACTGTTCAGGTCTGTGCCTGGGGTTGGGAAGTAATGCCGCTTCTCTCTTAAAGGGGTAGGTGCTCAGAATACCAGCCCCCCCCCCCCCTTACCTCCCCTACACACAAAGAGGGAGCCTTCTTTGTTTTGTGAGTCTACTATGAACCATGTGCAGCCACCCACAATTCCAAGAGCGTTTTGTTATCCTCACTATCTGGTAACAACAAAGCTCAGAGAAACTCTGGAAAGCTTACATAGTTGGTATCTGTGGGCCAGATCAGAATCCAGCTCAGTCTAACTCCAAAGGCTTCTTGGAATCCTCCATGACACCCTTCAAAAAACAATCAAAGGCAGCAAGAAAAAGGATGCCTCAAGCAACTGGAGACCTTCAAGCGCCTCAGAGTGGGAAATGGAGAATTCTGCCTATTACCAGTTCCTAAAGACAGCTCCTCCACGTCGCCCACAGTTTGCCCAGAAGTCAGAGCGAGCTGTTCACTCTGTGTGTGATCATGTGAGTTGTGAGTGGGAGGGTGCGATGGGTGAGTCATGCCATGTGCCCCCACACAGCCCTCACGAGTATATGGGAGCTCCCACCTCAGCCCCTGCTGGAGCAGAGCATGTCTTCCTGGATGGCAAGAGTCCTCCCTTCCCTACCTCTGAGTCCTTATGAAAGCCTGAATAAGTGTCTGTCAAGCAGAAACTCACTCTCTCTACCCTCTGCAGGAAGTCAGGGCACAGTCTCCTTGGCAGGACACGAATCACACGGCATCACTAGCTCTTTGTAGCTTTCTGCTAGGACCCTAGATTTTGGTTGGTGCTCAGGGGAAGAAATCAGGGAACAACTCCAAATTCAACAGGACTTTCAAGCAGCAGTTTCTGTTGGTATCTGTGTTTCATGACAGGAAAGTTTAGAGTCTTTGTCACAACCAAGACGACTTCTTGATAAATAATCAAGGCTGTGACTTTCCCTGGGATTCCTGGTGACCCCTGTCTCCATTGAGCAGTCTGCAGGTCCCTTCTGTGTGATACCCTGTGACAACTTTTGTAGAAGGTGTAATATTATGAAGGACATTCTCCTCTCCAGCCACAGCCCAGGGGTCCAGTGGTTAGGCTCCTGGTGTCCACTCTGCAGCGTCCCTCACATCTCCAGCCTCTACCTTTGCGGGTCTATCATACTTATCTTGCCAATCAGCTTCCCAGTATCTTCTTATCAGCAGCTAAGCCTTGCCTGAGGAAACTCAAACAACTGGGCCAAATGGTATCATGTTTCAAACCATCACTTTGCAAGGTTTAGTTGGGTTCTCAATACTACATGGGGAGAGTTACCTTGCTGTGATTTTCCTTAGGTACTGACCTGAAATTTTTCCACTGCTCCTGGGATCACAATCATCCTTATTCATGCAGCAGGCTTCTAAAGAAATGATTCTGAACTTCTCAAACAAAGGTAGGGGCCATGCTTCATTGACATTTGTGTTAATAACGTGTTGAAAATGATTGAAATGAGCAAGCAGAATAAAACTGCTTAGCCTGGACCCCCTGCGCATTCAGTGCCTACACCATAAATCCTAGTCAAGGAGGCTAATTTAAAGTGAGCACTGGACCATTTTCAAAGTCCGATGATCTGCACCTTCACAGAGGGGAGGAAAGAAGGAGGAAGTACAAATGGGTGCAGGATTCACTTATTTATTTATTATAGAGACTTGTTAAACTTTAATGCTAAAGCAAGGTAAAGACAATATCAGATGGGAAATTGTGGCCAATCTCACATGGGAATATAGACATAAAAATCCTAAGGAAAATGTATTAAAACATATCCTAAGTAATTTAGCCATATACTAGGGACACAAGGATGGAATAATATTTAAAATCTATTAACTTAATTGACATCAACAGATAAAAGGAGAAAAGCCATATGTGTTAATTTGCTCAGGCTGCCATAACAAATAACCACAAACTTGGTAGCTTAAACAACAGAAATTTATTTTCTCACAGTTTTGGAGGGCAAAAGTCCAAGATAAATCATCAGCAGGGTTGCTTTCTCCTGAGGCGTCTCTCCATAGTTCATAGGTGACCCCCTTCTTTTTGTCCCTCCTGCAGGCATCTCATTGTGCATAAGTGTGTGAGGTTTCTTTCAGAGGGGAAGAAAATATTCTAAGATTAAATTGTGGTGATGATGGCACAACTCTGTGGCTATACTAAAAAGGAGTGAATTGCACACTTTAAATGGGTGAATTGTATGGTATATGAATTATGATTCATTAACGTGGTTCAAAAAAGATTCGAGGGGAAAATCCTGGAAAGGATAAATGATAGAATAAATAGAAAGCCCATTGCATATTGTCTCCCTTTACATTACTCTAATTATAGGTACTGTGTTACTAATAGAATATCAACACAGTTGTCACATATTGTTGTAATTATGATGCAGAGGAAAGGCAAGGACTGGTGTCTGTTTTCTATACCAAAATATCCCCCCTGCCTAGAACAACCCTGGCATGTAGTAAGTGTGGTAACTTGCAGAAAATGGGCACACCTTCTTGGCATATTTTCCTATTAAGATGGGGAGGCTATTTATCCTTTCCTGGAATCTGAGCTTGACCACATGATTTGATTTGGCCAAAAGGACATGAGCAAATGTGATCAAGGCAGGCTTCAAACGTGCTTTGAAAAGCAAGGCCTGTCCTCACCTAATGCTGAAAAATCTTTCATCATCATGTGAAAAATCCCAGGTTAGACTCTTGAAGGATGGCTAACCTGTCTAACCTTAATGGAAGCATGGCAGCAATGGAAGCAAGGCTTCCATTAAGCAGGCTTAATGGAAGGCAAATGAGTTGTTCCCAGAAAGGTCCCTTAGACCTCAATCAGGCCTCCAACAGTGAGACGTGTGAATAAGGCCATGCCAGACCATCCAGCCCCAGCTGACTGCAGAGGCCACGCCTCCCCCTTCTCTATTCCCAGAAGAATTATCTAGCCAATTCTCTGAAACATGAACAAATAAGGTTATCGTTTTAGATCACTAAATTTTGGGGTGGTTTGTTATGCAACAATAGATAATTGGAACAGCAGGTAGCCAATAAATATAGAGTGAACGTAGGCAAAGGTATCTGCACACTAGTTGAGGAGGAAAACCTGCACTGGAGGCCAGAAGGGAGGAATGAGCACAACCAAGGAAGCATGGAGCTAGAAAGAGGTAGGCGAGATGCAGAAGCAACCACCAGTGAAAGAAAGCCCTTTTGGAATTGTGTGTCCTCTACCGTATTTATATGGTTCTTTAAGTGCACCAGTCTATACATACACATTGGGCCACAAAAGTCAGCTGCAGATGATACCTGATCCAGACAATGCTTTAGACCCCTCCAGTTGCTTTAAACCTCAAACTCTAGCTCTTCTTTAGTTTTTTTGGACTCAGTCTATTCTAAACTGGCTGGTTTCTGCATTCCCAGCAGAATAGACTGCTTCTGTGGAAAATTTCTGGCCAGGAGTAAAGACTTAAGACTTTTTTTGAATCCGATTCCCCAGACTTCCTTTCACCCTGAGTGAGGGTGTATTATGGGATGTGTTTCTCTCTACACCTGACAATGGGTGAGTGCACTCTGTTGTCAATATAACAGCTTTCTCTCTTCTGTTGGAAAGATGAGGATGAAATTATTTTCCACATACTGCCAGGCAACATGAATCAAGCTGCCATACCTTTCCTAAGAGATTCTGTAAGGTGAGATTGAAGATGGCCCCAGAATGCCCTGGAACATAGCACACTACAAGTGTTTCTGGAGAAGTCTCAGGACCACTTGCCTGAGGGGAGAGGAAGCAGAGCAGCAATGTTCTTATGTTTGGCTCCTTGAGTATAGCAGACCCACCACATACCACGTTATACCTGGTGAGTCAGGTCTGCTTGTTCAAGTAGCTGTCCCAGACCCCAGTCAAGTCCTCAAAGTTTTTGGTCTCACACTCATTTTCCTGACCACAGTGCCATTGCTTTTGGCTGCCTCTTGTCTCTCTCACTTAGATGAACTTTTTGGCTCATAAGACTCAATTTTCAGAATTTGAACTCATTCTTTCTTTGAACTTCAGTGTCCCCCAAAAAACCTCATGGAAGAGGAAGGTGACCAACTCAACACAGTTGCCCAACTTTAAAATAGAAAGTCAGATTCCCAGGAAATCCTTTTGTCTCAAAATAACCAGGATGGTTGGTCATCCTAGGTAAGAGAGCCCCAGAAAGCTCAGATGGCAGGTTAGCCCCTCCACCCTCTCTTGCAGATGGGGAAACCCACATTGAAGCAGCATCCTATAGTGACTGGAAAGGGAATTTGTCATTCAGGGCATTGGTGAATGCACCTCAGCCTGCCATTTTACCTGGTAGGAGCCAAGGAGCCCTGGTTCCAGATGGATGTCCAGGGGAGCTTGGACAACTTGGTGACCTATTCCCCAAAATAAATGTGTGTCCTTGAATATCTCAAGACTAAGATTAGAATAAGAAACTCAAGATGCTAGTTAAAGAAAAGATTTGTTGAAAACCGACTGAGCAAGAAATAGAGGGGCCTCCCTGGTGGTGCAGGCGGTTGAGCGCCGCACTGTGAAACTGTCCAGTGCAGTGTCGGTTCCATCCCAGCCAGCTGGCGAGGGTCCCACATGGCGAGCAGACTGTCTCGCCCACTGCTCCCCTCAGCAATGTATTTCGCCAGTCTGCCTGGTCTGGTCCATGCTCTGTCTCTGGTGAATCCACTCACCCTCCCATGCATCTGGCCTGTACCCCAGTTCTTGTATAAAAATAAATATATCTTAAAAAAAAAAAGAAATAGAGTTCCTGGAGACTTCTTTAAGTAAAGAGGTTCCCTGAGGTGCCAGGGTTAGGGGTCTGTATAGTCTTTAGGTCCAGGGTTTGAGAACAAAGGAATTAAACTTTATTGACTGAGAAAGCGAGGAGAGTAGAGTTGGATAAAATCCATTTGTCAGAGTGCTGTCCATTTGTTGTTGCCGGTTGGGAGCACCCATCAGCTGTAGCTCAGAGGTCATGCAGGGCTTGTGACCATTTCATGGGTGAGTATCTCATGGAGGCTGTGTGCCCACAGCTTCAATTTGATCCAGTCTGATCTCAAGGTCTTTGTAGCTCCCTTCTTTAATGGGATCAGTTGAAAATTTGTAAAGGGATAGCTCAAGAATGCACAGTCTGGGGAAATTGGGGGAAAACAAGAACAGACAATGGACCAAGAAAATACACGGCAGCAGGTAGCTGGGCTTAGAGTCATCTGATTTGTTTAACTTCTTGTTCACCAGCCTGATAAAAATAATGAGAGCAAGAAGTTCTGTCCTTGAGTCCTGACCCTGTCCTGAGAAACTTTTTATCTCTTAATCACTTAGGGTGGTTGTAAGAACCCAGTGAGACAACATGTAAAGTGCTGACAGTCATGTAGAAAGTTGTCAGTAAATATTATTGTCATTGTTGTTGCTGTTACTTAAAATCATATCCCAGAAGAGAATGTTACTAATATAACCTTTGTATGAAAATTTAGGATATGGTGCTAAAGAAACAGTGAAAATCAATGCCACATTAGATACAATGCATATGTATGAACCATGGAGATGCTTACTCTCCATAGCAGTAACCAAACCAATATTATTTGATGTGAATTCAACATTGTTCACACAACTTTTGGAAAGAGAGCTTATCTCATATTTAAGATTTTCCCAGTCATGCTTGAAAAAGGGGGGCTGGATGTCTTACTGACACCATTATATGAAGCAAAGTACCTGAGGAAATTGATGAAGAATGCACAATGTATATTTTGCCTTTGGCAGCTAACATCTGTTGAGTGCCAACTGATTCAGAGCAGACAGAGTAACAGAGTGAATCCTAGAAACCCATGCTGGTAGTAAGATCCTTAGGTGATTCTGACACAGCTACACTGGACAATGACTCCTAATGGGTGGGAGTTGAATCTTGATCACTACTTACTCCCACTTGCAGCCCCAACACAGGACTTCCAAGCAGTTGATGCTCCCAAATTTATCATTCTGTCCTTTTGCAGCTGATGCTAAGGATTTGGCTTGCCCAAAATGTCTTTCTCTGGGACCAGAGACCAACACATGTTTAGTCACTTGAGGTATTCACTTAAACTAGTTTTCACCCTGGTGGTAATGATTAGGGCTGCAAATGCTTTGAAAATGAACAAATTTCATGAGGAAAGGAACAAATTAAATCGGTGCAGGCAAGAGACTTCGATTCGATGGAAAAAGCACTTTAAAAACAATTGTCCAGCCTGCTAAGGAAGGTACACTTACTCCTCCCAAATTAATGCCATCTGGTTATCCGCTGTGAGACAAAGGCCCTTCCCAAAGAATGCCCAGTGCTGGAATGAGAACAAGAAATCTAATTCGCCACGACACTTCCGTCTCTATTTTAATATGGAAAATCTCAATGAAATGGATTCTGCAAGAACAGATTTTCATTATTGAAAAGCCATGTCAGAATAAATTAGCATGAAGAAGAAGCAGAAAAACACTAGATTGGATTATTCAGAGCAATTTGATTATCCACCTATTGGCAAAGTTGTTTCATATGCATTTAGTAGGCGTTAGAGACACTAAGTATTATTCTTCCTGCTAGTGAAAAGGCTGTATTTTCAGTCCTGTATGAGTTTTTAATTGGGAACACTCTCTCTGCTCTTTTCATGTCCTTTGGTTATTTTACATCTTGGGTCATTCATGATAGGGCAGAGCCATGCTTGGAAGGGGGAATCCACCATTTGCAGCCTTGGAGTCATCACACCTGAGCACTTACCAGCAATCTAACTGGAGAACATTGCCCCAGAGGAGAGGGGTGAGCAAAAGGGATACAGAGTGGCAAACTGGGGGCTGTTGGGCAAGACTTGATATGCTGCTTTTGTGGGTGGGCTAAGAGGATTGACTCCAGTCACCTGAGCTGCTAGAGTCTTGGAGAGATAGCTAGGGCTGGGGAAATGGCTCATAAATGAGTATCAATGTGTTGGGGCCTCATAGATAAGCCTGGGCTCTGTTCCCCTAACAGAGTAGGCAAGAGTCTCCCTTTCTTTTCTCCTCCCTCCCCACAAACTTCTAAGGCTCCCATGGCTGCCCTTGTTAGTCAGATCCACCCACCATTTCTCCAAATTCCACTATGTTCCAGGCTCTTCATTAGTCTCCTTTCCAGCCATTATCTACGCATAATCGGTTACTAGAAAATGTATGTATAAAATGGAAAAGCAGCCACACATTTCCTCTTTGTTTTATGACTTTGTCTTTTTGTGCCCAAATTCCTGGCTAAAGGGCAGGGACTGTGTGTTGTTCATCCAGCAGCTACCCCAGTGTGTGACAGCTGGCAGGTACACAATAATTGTGCAAAAAGTGGAGAAACAACTGGACAATAACCCTGTGGCACTGGTCTTACAGACCCCATTTTATAGACGAGGAAACTCAGTGTTTATGATGTGCCCGTGGACTGCACAATAAGATGGGAATTGCAGAGCCTCACCTCACTTGTCCTTCAGCTGATGACCAGGGTGGGTGGATTGAGGGCCAAGCCTTCACGCTGTCTTCCATACAGTAACTCTACGAACCCTGAGACTTGCTCAGGGAAAAGCCTAGTTTCTTCTGTTCCTTCACCAAGGAAACTTCAATTAAGCCCCATCACTTCCTTACAGGTGGCTTTTCTAAAATGACATCTAGAATTTGGCTTCCTCATTCCCCAGAAACTTTCTTGATGTTTCTTTCTGGCTTGAAGGCTTTGCTGGGCGCTGGCTGAACATGGCTCACTGTGTGTTACTGCTGAGGCTACCACCAGCCTCCATCACTCTCCCTTGCTGCTGTGGGGTTTTTCCCTATAGGATCTGCAGCTCCCAGCACCTGGGCCTCCGGTCTCTGTCATGGTCTCCAAAACAGCTCTAGAGGTCTGACACAGATTTTCTGTTGCCCAAGACAGTTCAGGGAACCATGATGAGTTTATGAAGTGGGAGGTGGGGGTAGAGTGGAGCCCAATGCTGGAGGAGCGACTAGGATCACATAGGGAAGAGTTTCATGGATCATGTTATATTATTTTACCGTCTCTGAAGGCAACTGCTCATTGGGTATCACCCCCAAAATTTATAACCCACCACCTAGGTACATGGGGGTTGGGGTAAAGCTTATTCTCCAAACTGAACTACACTACATAATTTCTAGTCAATCACAGTATCTCCCCAGAGGCTAGACAGAGAACTGACGCACTTCCCAATGGAGTCTTCTGGCAACCACTACCAATGGACTGGAGAGCCACACCAGATGAAATCTATTTGTCATCTGGTACTAGGCAAGCCAGCCATGTCCTTAAGTGGAGAATGATCCTATCATCCAGGTCCCCCAATTTGTCCTCTCCCCTCTTGTTTCTTTCTAACTCCAGAGATCCATATACAAATAACCCTCTGCTTTAGTCATGCAACTGGTCCCACCCCCATTCCCTGGTCTTACCCCAAAGGACAAACTCTCACCCTCTTAGAACAACAGCCTCTGTGGCTTTCACAGAGTCCCTGTGCAGAGCCAAACCTCTGGGTTGGAGACAGGTTTTCCTGCTATGCTCGCTCAGACTTTGACTAATCAGAGGTCTAATTTTGCTTGCTCCATCAATATCATATGGCAGCGCCCCATTCCATTTCCTGAAGTTGCACAAAGGCAGCATGAAGTCAGTGGGCATTATGCAGCCGTTAAGCAGAACGGCCCTTCATTAAATGAAAGTTTAGAATTCAGCCGAAAGTTCCATCAGCGCTCCCTGGCTTCCTTTGTTGGCAGAGAGGGCTCACCGCTTGAGCCTCCCAGGGCTGGAGCTGAGCTGCCGGCTGACTGACAGCTCCGAGGGGCGGTGCGGGGTTCCCACCGCTGCCTCTTGCCAGGCACCGGGCTGTGGAACTAGGATTCTGCTACAAATCAGAGCAAATGCAGACTGTTGTCACCCATGAGCAGAGGCTGATGTGTGAGGAATTTTAAAGTGGAGTTTATTCAGTCCCAATTAAATCCCATTTTACAAATTCTACCCGACTCCTCGACAGGAGGAAGCTCATTAAATTTTTTCTCTCTCAGCCAGTCTAGGTGGCAGTGCCGCGCCGTGCTGGGGGAGCGCCGGCTCTCGAGGAAGGCTGTCAGAGCAGAGTTCTGTGGTTTCTTAGAAATGGCCAAAGGATTTATGTGGTATAACTAAGTACCAAAAGACAAGGTTATTTCTGAGCAGGTATCAGAAAATAAAACGACAGGCATGAAATGAGAAAAAAAAAAAATCTTTGAAGAGAAGCATTCTAGCAACCCAGGGACTCACAAATCAAAAGAGAAAAGGTTTTTTTCTTTGTCTTTGCTTCTATAAAGAAGGCCAATTCTCTCCAGTCAGGGATACCGAGTGAGCATTATGGACTTTATAATGGCTCTTGATTAAAGCAATTTTTAAAAGAGCATCACAGAAAAAGCCTCCTGGGTTGTGTTTTAGCTACGGAATGGGTCTCCAGACTCTTGGTCCATTATTCATTCCACACACACCCGGAATGTGGAAATCATTAGGATACCCTAATGTTAGGATGTCCTCCCTTCCAGTCACCTTTTTACCATCTTAGGTACCTGAGAAGGCCAACACAGGGGCACAGAACCAAGTTCTCGTATTATACCTGATTTAGAGTCAGCCTCAAATGCTCCCCTGAGTGCCACCCAGCTTTTCCACCTTTGTAAGCCAGGCTGTACTGCATGCCCCCCTTTGACACTCCTCCAAAAGGCCCAGGCCAGCTTTAAATCCAAGCAGCTACCTGTTACCCCTCCTCCTTGGATCTTGATGCATCTGTCACTTCTGCAGAGCAAAAGGAGCCTCCCATAAGCCAGGCTTGAATCCCAAGATTCGAGTCTGACAATGCACCAGAAAGGGTGAAAAGGGTGATTGGTAAGGAGGGGTCGGGGGTGGGAATTCTCACTTCCACACCTGCTGTTTATCTCTGACCTGTCTTCAGCCTCCAGGGGTCACAGAAAAGGAACACAGCAGAGGGAGGGGGGAATGTATACCTGTCCTGTCCTTCCTTTCTCCCTGCCTGCCTGCCTTTCATTCTTCCTTCCTTTCTTTTGACTTAGTTTATTTCTTTATTTTTTTAGATTTATTTATTTATGCATACAAGAGTTGGGGCACAGGCCAGAGGTGCAGGAGGGTGAGAGGATTCACCAGAGACAGAGTGGGCAACAGAACAGGCAGACTGACTGAAATACACTGCTGAGGGGAGCAGCGGGCGAGACAGGAGAGGTCTGCTGCACCATGTGGGAATCTCCCTGGCCGGCTGGAATCGAACCCATGCTGCAGAGGCTGCGGACAGCTTCATAGTGCGGCGCTCAGCCCGCTGAGCCACCGGGGAGGCCTTGACTTACTTTAAGAAGTCTAAATACATGAGAATGAATCAAGACTTCCACCTCACCTTAGAAACAATCTTGCTTTGATTAGTCATTTGGTTCCCATAGATTTACTATTAGCAAAAAGACAGTTTAATTATGAAGAAAGGAAACAGAAAATCTGCCTTTTCTGCAGTGGTGTTTGCTTTGGAACCAAGAAAGCCTGCTGTAGAACTTTGGGAGAGTTAGGGAGAACAGAGTGTAGCAGCCTTTAATCCTTACACAGATGGGTCATGGGACTGAAGTGTGCATCTCTCAGAGGAAAGCTGAACACCTGCCTTTCCTACTTTTTAAATTTTTGTGTTCAAACAGGGGATCTGGGGTTCTGAGAAGGTTTTAGGGAGGGAGGGAAGGACACTATACCTAGTATAGAATCTACACACACACACACACTAAGTGCCTAGTGATGTTTTCTTTAAACTAAAACTTTTGCTTTATAACTGAGATTCTAGCCCCAAAGGCTCCTAAATGCATCCCAGACACTGATGTCATGGGATGGACCAGGTCAAAATAACCAAGAAGCTGATAACAAACTTTGGGGGCTGAAGGTGACGAATACCAAGAACATTAACTGTCATGGGTTGTTCTGATGAACTGTTTGCTTATGACTGATTTTGTTAAACTCATTATGAAAAGGCCAGCTTGAGATGAGATGAGATGACAGAATGGTCCCTCCACTTTCTCAGACCAGTGGCCATGGGTGAACAGTCTCCTCAGGGTGCTATGCCCTTTGTTCTCTCAGGTCAATGGCCAGCGACCTGAAATATAAAAGTGCTTATGGATTCAATTCCTGTATCTGCTTATTGGTTTTTTGGTAGTGACAGGCAGCAGAACCCAGTCCTAGTCCCAATAACTCTTCCATCAGCTGGTAGACTCTCAAACACCTTCCAGCTCAGTTACATGAACAAAGAGTCTAAATAGGACTGGGGCAGCAAGATTGTGCTTGAGGGCAGAGCTTAGCATGGTGGAAGCCAGCAGTTGGTCCATGTTGAGGCAGGCAGGGTCAAGGATTGCCAAGGCCAACAGCAGAAATAAGCTACCCACGGGAGAATGGCAGTCCTAGAGCCATCAGAAAGGGAGGGAGTGCTGATGTTAGTCAACATTTTGAGCAAGATCATACAGTTAAATGTCTATGAAGGGCCAACTCGTGATTGAAATAAGGGCAGTGCTGCAGACCTAGTATGACTAGATCTTCCCGTTTTATTTATTTTTAAAGATTTATTTTTATTTATTTATGCATACAAGAACTGGGGTGTAAGCCAGAGTTGCGAGGGGTGAGAGGATTCACCAGAGACAGAATGGGGAGCAGAACAAGCAGATCTACTGAAATACACTGCTGAAGGGAGCAGTGGGCAAGACAGGAGAGGTCTGCTGTGCCATGAGGGTCAGCTCCCTGGCTGGGGATCAAACTCATGCTGCAGTGGCTGGCAACAGCTTGATAGTGCTGAGACTTTAACCCTTGAGCCACCAGAGAGGCCCTATCTTCCCATTTTAAAAGAAATGCCTGAAATATTGTTTTTAATGTGAAACAATCCAGTTTGTTTTTTTTTTAAGATTTATTTTTTATTTATTTATACAAGCACTGGGCCCAGACAGAAGTGCGGGAGGGTGAGAGAATTCACCAGAGCCAGAGCGGGAACAGAACAGGTAGACTGACGAAGAAATATACTGCTGAGGGGAGCAGCGGGTGGCAGGGGAGGTCTGCATGCCATGCGGGACCCCCACCTGGCCGCCGGGGATCGAATGGGTGCTGCAAAGGCTTCAGGCAGCCTAGCAACCCAGTGCTCAACTGCTGCGCCACCGGGGAGGCCCAATCCAGTTTTATTTTTAAATTATTTTTATTGAGGTAATGCTGGTTTACACTGCACATGTTTTCCGGGTACAAATTCACACCTCTTTAAATGTATATTATTAGACTACACCCACGGCCCAAATCCCAATAATCCTCCACTATAATCCTTTGGGCCCCCTCCCTACTATGCTCCCTATCTCCCTCCCTCCCCTTTGGGTATCCTCAGTCCTGTAGTCAAATTTCCAGGGTTTGTTTTGATTTGGTTTTGTCTGTTTCTTTGCTTTATTTCTCTATATCCCACATAATAGTGAATTAGCCAGTATTTATCTTTCTTCTTCTGACTTACTTCAGTTAGCAAATCCTACCAGTTCCATCCATGTTGTCAAAAGTGGTAAGATTTCATGGTTTTTTTTTTTTTTAATAGCTGAGTAGTGTTCCATTGGGTGTATTTATTTATACCACATCTTTATCTACTCAGCTGACGTTGGCCACTTAGGTTATGAGAGAAGCCAGTTTTAAAGCACTAAGAAAGTCAACAGAATAAAGATGGTTCAGGGTGACAGGTCAATGACCTCTATAAAATTTAAATTTCAAGGCAAAATTTAAATTAAGAAATGAAATAAGTAAGTACAAAACTGAGGGTGGCACAGAGGGGAGGAGAGAAGTTTCTAGGAGAAAGTAAGTTCGGGAGGGGATAGGGCCAGTTTTTTGGGAGGCAGTCTGAGTGTGGCCATAGCAAGTATTTCAACACACTCTATTTGTACTGCCACGGAGCTTCAGGCCATGAACCCCCTCTCTGCTTCTCAACTACTAAAGAGCTCCCTGGCACCAGAGACAGACAAGTCTGTCAAAATAGCCTTAACACCCTTATGGGATTAGGATCCCTAGAATCTCTGGCTTCATCTCCTACTGTCTCCCTCCTCCCCAGCTCCAGCTGCATGGCCTCTTTGTGGCTCTTTGAACATGCTGGGTACACTCCTCAGGTAGGGCTTTGGTACCTGCTGTTCCTTCTGCTTTAGCACACTCTTCTTTCAAACAGCCACATGGCTCCCTACTTCAAGTCTTTGCCTAATGTCACCTTCTGAGCTCTCTTGAATTTCCACTGACAACTACCTCAGGTTGGCTTCCTAGTTTTGTTTCTCTTTTTCCAAATCACTCACACTTTTAAAATTCAGTGTGATTTTCTTGTGTATTGTTTATCGTCTGTCTCCTGAAACTAGAATGCTGAACTGTAAGCTTCTCCAAGGTGAAGATTTGTTTTTATTTTGTTCATTGGTGTATTGCTGGGAAATGTTTTCACATTGGAGGCACTCAATGAATACTTATTGAAAGAAGGTATGAGTTCATATTTCTTCCTATTCTTATATAGCTGGAGAGAAGTGGTTTGGAGAAGCTTCTCCTCCCCTTCTCCATACCCCTGTATGTATCGTATATTATGGAAAAACAGAGGATGACCTTCATTTGCGCTGGACCTTAAATGATACACAGAGTTTACTAAAAGAAGAGGATATCATGGACATCCAGGGGCTATGGAGGGGGAGAGGTAGTAGATGCTGTGAGCTTAACTTTATGGGATATTTATAATAGAGCTACTTATAAGACTTTGGCTTATGTACATGAGGAAATATGTTCATTGACATTTTGATACTTTCCATAACTTTGTAATTAAAGTTTGCAAAATAAATTTCAAAGACTATCTTCCTCCTATTTTCTACCTTGAGAACTTTTTCTGCAGTTTAGACCTCTGGCCCTTGACCAGTAATAGGTTTCCTGGACTTGAACTGTAAAGCATATGCTTTAATTCATATTTTGATTACCAACATGATTGTCCATCTACTTTATAAACATAAGTTTTATTGAAACAAGGAAAGACATACAATTAAGAAAGCCCCATTTCTACATGTTTGTTATATAGTGTCAGCTTTTAGAACAAAATTAACTCCTCATATGCTTTAAGTACCTTTTCCTTTTGCCACAATTGTCAAGTGTTCTGATTTCACTGTGTCAAAACCCACCAGGTCTTTCTTTCTTTTTATTTTGAAATTGATTTAACTATTCAACAGGTATTCTCAGGCCTAGTCAATGGAATGTGTGAATCTGCCTTTCTACAGTTTCTTGGGTTGTTTTTCCTACATGAGAGCAAAGAAAAATCAATCTGTCCTCCTAATCATGTAAATTGGGATGCTTGTGAAAGTAGAAGAAATCCTCTGACTTTACAGTCTCTCAGACTCCCTGTATAGAAGGACGTGATTATCCCCTTGACTCCTAAAGCAGAGTGAAGCACTCTCTTTTGCAAACATTTCAAATGTTCTAAATGTGACTTAAACTAATGTAAGAATAGTACTTCTCAGGAACAACACAAGCTCCCAAACTGGCATCTTTTAAAAAGCTTCCCATTACAAATTTAGACTTATGCTGAGTCTAACCTTTTAACCAAAAATCCTTACATACAGATTTGGGAATACATTCTTTTTTAGCCATAGTAAGCAAATACCTACTGAGTATCTCATTACATAGACATCCTACTTGGTGATAGATACAGAATGAAAAAAATATAGTCTTTTTAAAAAAGTGTTTAGTTCATAAATCAGTTAACTATAGATTCATATTCAGTATATATTCCTATTTACATGCTATATATTAAAGAAAATAAGTTGTGTAAAAAATACAAAGAAAATTACAGCTATGTAGATATATGTGTGACCTTAAAAATAAACTTAAAAAAATTAAAACAGAGAGCTCATTATGTATTATATATCTATATTTTATATCTATATATATATATTATACATATATATTATATATTGAGAGAGAGAAAGAGAGAGAGAGAACATCTGAGAAAACATCTGAAGCAAGCCATATTTTTGTTTCTTTGTTAGGTGTATGTAAAGG
Organism: Talpa occidentalis; assembly: GCF_014898055.3. NCBI lineage: Eukaryota > Metazoa > Chordata > Mammalia > Eulipotyphla > Talpidae > Talpa > Talpa occidentalis. The sequence goes on from NW_023603184.1 coordinate 29,569,415, forward strand.
ATTTTTAACCCCAGACTCTATAAAGAAACATTTGAAAGCAGTACATGGAAAGTAAATATTACAAAGAAAAGAAACTAGCATAAAAGTACTTCTAAGTAATGAGGAGGAACTCATCCTAGTATAATTAACATCGAAATTATTGCTCTTGCCCTTCAATTCAATACGGAGGCCAATAACTACAGTACTACAGAGGGAAAAACATTTTATGGTAGGAGTGTTTTTCCCCAAGAAGACAAAACCAAACCTAGCCCTTGCACTCCTGAGCCTTCACATGTATTGAATCAGGTTAGTCACAAAGGAAAACAAACATTGATATTAAACTGTTGCTTGAGGTGACACCATCAAGATGGCAGAATAGGAATTTTCTACTGTCTTTTGCCCAAAGAACACTACTTTTGCCCAAAACCCACAGATGTGGATGTTTTCAAAAACATTTTGGATTAGTTTAAAGCATTATTTTTTAATGAAATTTTAGAGTTGGAAACGTATTTTGCAACCTTTAGTTGAACTAGATTAACTAGACTAGGACTCAGCAAAATTGTGACTGGTGGGCCAAATCTGACTTAACTCCTGATTTATACAGCTGTGGTAGGAGTTTTTATACAGGCTGTTCACATAGTATACACTTATGTCAAATAGCCAGGAGTAGAATTAATAGCCCACAAGTAAAGTTTTATTCTTGAAGAGTGAACTTTGAACAGCTACAGAGAGAGGAGAGCAAGAGAGCAGGAGTGAGAACAAAAAAATTTTGTCTGAATTTCCCATTTGGCTCCATTCACACTGAATTACTCAAAATTAAACCAATGTTGTTGAATAGAGAAACTTAAGGCACCAAAAGCCTTTTTCTTTTTCTTTTCTTTCTTTCTTTTTTTTTTTTTTGTAAAGATTTATTTACTGATGGGGAATAAGCCAGAGATGTGGGGGAGTAAGAGGATTCACCAGAGACAGTGGGGAACAGAACAAGCACATTGATTGAAATACACTGCTGAGAAGAGCAGTGGGCCAATCAGGAGTTGTCTGCTGTGTCATGTGGGTGGTTCCCTGGCTGGGGATCAAACTCGTGCTGCAGTGGCTGCAGATAGCTTCATAGGTTACATCTTAACCCCTTGTGCCACAGGGAGGCCTGGCTTTTTTTTGATACCCAAGAATTATAGCTTAAATAAGCACTGTCATGGCTGAGCAGTAACTGAGTAACCCTTTCCTGGGTATATGTGGGGGATACCACCAAAAGATGCCTTTTAAAAAAAATTATTTATTTATGCATACAAGAACTGGGGTGCAGACCAGAGGTGCAGGGGGTGAGAGGATTCACCAGAGACAGAGTGGGGAGGAGAAAATGCAGATGTACTGATATGCACTGCTGAGGGGAGCAGCAAGTGAGACAGGAGGGTTCTCCTGCACCATGTGGGTAGCTCCCTGGCTGGCAGGGATCGAACTTGTGCTGCAGAAGCTGCGGATAGCTTCACAGTGCTGTGCTTAACCCCTTGCGCCACCAGGGAGACCCCTATTTGACCTTTCTTTTCCATTCTTTAAGGCCCTCAAAGTCTTCCCTTTCTCCCAATAATTTATTTTTCCTTTCTTCATTATAACCAAATGCATTTTCGATCTTCTCTTACGGAACTCATACGCTATCTTGCATTATATGGTTGTCTTATCTTACCATAGTGTTTTGGGTGGTCATGAGAACTGCATCCAGGGTATTGTAGGGCCTGTTAGAAGCATCAGCAGCATGACTGGCTTTGATCCCAGACACAGAAACCTTCAGTTCACATGGGCAACAGACTGCCTAGTCTGGCGACACCTACTTCCAGAGCAGCTGTGATGATAACCATGGTGTTTCCAGCCATCCACTACCCCAGTCAATACTCAGAAGAGCTGTGGGCCATTCAAAAGAATTTTTGGTCAATCGTTCTGTGTAACAACAACAACAACAAATACAAGATATATTCCATATATGCTTTGTACTTTACGTATGTAACATATACTGCTTATATTTTGCAATATTGAGCTGGTACTTAACACTGCTTCTCTAAATATCTTGGTTCTGGAATTATATAAAGGCAAAGGGAAAGGGTATTTTCTACCTAAATTTATGCTAATCAAAAGAAAAGCAGTAATAAGCTTCAAACCAAAATAGAATGCAAACAATGACTCTAGACCTTAGATAAGGAAATGCTTGTGGGGATGGCTTCTAGCCAAACAAATTAAAAAGAGCAGAGGAAGGCTGGAAAGCCTTTGTCAGGGGGACTGAGGCAACCAGCATGAAATCTGCTTAAAATCCCAATGCTTCCCACATTTCCACCTCAAGCATGGCTGCCTGTGCCCTTCAAGGTAACAGAACACCAAAGTCACATCTTTACTTCTTCACCTTCCCTATTCCGTGTGTATTGACTATCTTCTAGCACTTCCACAACCCACCATTCAATCCTGATGTCCCAGTATGTTAAAGTCAAGTTTAAAATCAAAGAATCTTAAAATGTCTATTAACACGGTGACCCAAGTTAGCAGCTATGTCTTGGGAAGTGTTGAGGTCAGAAGAACAGGTATGATAGCTCTCCTCTAAGCTTAGGAACATCTCCAAGTGCAAGGAAATCCTGCAGGAAAGAAGTCTGTGGTAAATTAAGTTTAATGTGGATGGAGATGGAAGGGATCATACTCAGTGAAATAAACCAGAAAGAAAAAGAAAAAAACCTGATGGTTTCACTTTTAGGAGGAATGTAGAGGATCCAAATAAGGGATCAGGGGAAAAAAAGTAACTATAATAAAGTAAATATCAAAATCAACAGGCAACTATAAACCAGAGACAGTCTACAGTGGGGGAGAGGGGAGTAGGATCAAAACAGGGGTTGGGAAGAACACAAGGGACTATAGTGATGGTGCACAGGTGAATTGGTGGTGGGAATTTCACCGGAACTATAACCGAGACGAGAAAGCATACATTGTACAAAAATGAAGAATGATGTAAAAAATATATAAAATTTAAAAATAAATAAAAAATTAAAAATCAGAAACAAATAAATTGGGTTTAATGCCTACATGACTGAATATTTTGAGTGAATACTATCCTTCCCCACACTCACCCAGTTTTTATTGCTCTTGTTCTAAGAGACATTTGCTTTCCGTAGAACACAATTTGGGTAACATTAATGTCCCTTTTAGGTTACAGCTCTAGTCCTCACCATTTTGATTTTCTGGAAAGATTTACTCGGGATGTCTCAAGTCACCACCTTCCCCTAAAGAAGTTCGATTTTAGGAAGTAAAGTTTTACAACAAAAATATACTTAGGATGGGACTCCAACAGTCTTTGCCAAACGCAGTCATCCTATTAAGCTTCAATTATGCCTGAGAATATAGCATTCCATTTGAAATTCCAACTCTAAAAATATTTTAGGTGAGAGTAGGTGGCTTTTGTTTTGGGCCATAGTTCTTTATGGAAACCTATTTATAGGTGGATGTTGGCCATATTTTATTTAAATAGAGCCATTGTTTGGGAAGCTACCTTTGGACATAATTTCATTCACCAGCAAACTTTGGACTTTTGGAAGTGCTATGTGATATTCAGAATAATTACATCAGAGAAAAATGTCTTGTTTGAAGAACCTTGAGTGACTTCTCACTTCAAAATATGTCAGCCTGTCTAGTCCTAAAAGCTCAAAGGAATCTAATGATGGCTCTATCCAGAGCCTACAGAGAAGGCTGGAACTTTACATATTCAATTATATAGGCAGTTAGGGAGTGGCCAAATATTTGTGGAGCATCTACTTTGTGCCAGACTTTGTTCCTGATGCTGGAGATAGTAAGTGAACAATAACAGAAAAAGTCTATGGATGTATTCCATCTTATATTCTGGAAGAAAGGAATAAGAATAAATAACTGAGAGCATCTCAGAGAACAATACATGCACAGAAGGAAATAAAGCAGAGTAAAGAGAGAGAAAGTGACCAGTGGCGGCAGGAGAGAAGAGGCTTCTCGGAGGAGGTAATGTTTGAGTTGAATGAACCAGTCTTGAGCAAAGGAAAGGGATTGCATAGAAGTGTCAGCAGGTGTAAATGCCCTGAGGTGGGAGGAAGCTTGTGATTAGTCTAATCAGAGAGTCCTGTGACTTGAGTGAGAACTACCAAGAAGAAAAACTCTTTTTCTTTTTTTTTTTTTTAAGATTTATTTATTTATGCATACAAGAACTGGGGTACAGGTCAGAAATGCAGAGAGTGAGAGGATTCACCAGAGAGAGATTGGGGAACAGAACAGGCAGACTGACTGAAGTACACTCCTGAGAGGAGCAGCGGGTGAGACAGGAGAGGTCTGCCTTGCCATGTGGGTAGCTCCCTGGCCGGCCAGGGATAGAACTCATGCTGCAGAGGCTGTAGATTGCTTTATAGTGCGATGCTTAACCCCTTGTGCCACCAGGAAGGCCTGAAAATCTCTTTTCTACTTGATTGAATTCTGGATAGACATAGGCTCAGGAGCCATTACCTCAAAGAGTTAGAGAATGAAGCCATGTTTAAGATGGAGGACTGTCCCAGTAACATAATGTAAATCCTGTATCTAGATTTGCTTGAAGCCACATTTGTTCTTGCAATTTTTAGTTATGTGACCAATAAATTCACGTTTTTTCTTAATCTCATTTGAGTTGAGTAGTTTTTGTTTAGTTATTTTTATCCTTTGCTACTAGTAATCCAGATTCATGTTACTCCACTAATTCATGGTTTCCCAGTATTTTTTAGGATGAAGCTCAAAGTCCCTACCCTGCCATAAAAGTCTTTATGATATAGTACCTTACTTGCCTTTCCAGCTTCATCTTCTGCCACTCCCCACACTGCCCTTTAAGCTTGCATCACATATTAGGTCTCAGAATTTGTCATCCTTTATCACCATCATGCATTGTATGCATAATTTCTTCTCTCTGAAGCAATCACCAGCCTCTGTCTCTTGCATTTCCTCTTATTCTTTATTCAAAATTGAAGTCAGGTATATCCTCTTTTAGAAAATCTTTCATTTCCTTTCCTCAATCTTGATTAGGAAGCCTCCTCAAGCCCCCTTGACATCACATATAAACCTTAATATTAGTATTTATCGAATTTGGGTTGTAATTTTCCATGTTGTTTTTTGTCTCTTCCCCATATGATAAACTCTTTGAAGACAAGATCCATGAGTCTTTGTATCTTTAAATACCTTGTGTCATGCTTTTCACAGATTAAGATTATCATTTACGCTTGAATTAAGAAGCATAATTGGGGCCTCCCTTGGTGGCGCAGCAGGTTGAGCACAGTGCTGTGAAGCTGCCCGCAGCCTCAGCAACACCGGTTGGATCCTGGCTGGCCGGTGAGGGTCCCACATGGCGCAGCAGACCTCTCCCGTCTCGCCTGCTGCTCCCCTCAGTAGTGCATTTTGTCAGTCTGTCTGTTCTGTTCCCTGCTCTGTCTCTGGTGAATCCTCTCACCCTCCCATGCATCTGGTCTGTACCCCGATTCTTATATAAATAAATAAATCTTTAAAAAAAAAAAGAAATACCTTTTGATGTTATTTATGTTTATAGGCAGTAAGTTTGAACTCTTTGAGGAACAATATTTTTACACTTTTTGTATCCTTCATAGCATGATTTGGATTTCACATGTATTACGCACTTAGTAAATATTTAAAGAATGGATGGAGGAACACATGCCATCAGCCTATACCTCTCCTTGTAATCACCTACCCATTTCCCTGTTTCCTCATCATTCACCACAGCCTCAACACTTCACACCATTCCTGATAGTAAATCATTTTGTTAATGTCAACATCTATTGAGAAGACATAGCCAATAATTAATCTCAGAAACCCAGCTTCTCACCTGATATGGTGAATTTCTCCACCGTAATTCAGCTACCAATTCCTATGTGATACTCTAGTCTAGATCTTGTCATCACCAATAACTTAATACCTAATCTTAAAAATCTCAATTCCGTGCTCCCTCCAACCTGCCAACTGTCTAGAACCCACACGACAATAATTCTTCATACTTATAAAATAGACTCTGTCATTTTATACTCTTTACCACTTTTCATGTGCCCTCTTCCTCCTCCTATCTATCTTATAATCCATCATGATCAGTCCCTATGAGTTTAGATTATGTCCCAGGCAAATGTGAGGCACTGGGAATAGAGCAGGGAAGAAAGGACAATCTGGTTCTGAACTTCCAGAATTTATAATCTTGTTTGAGAATAGATGTTAAACACACAAGGAAACATAAAGATGTCTAATTATAAATTATGAGTTTTTTTTTTTTTTTTTAATGAGGGTTTTTTTGGAAGGGAAAGCACAGGAGGCAACGAGTTTGCATAATAGGATTATCTAATCCAGTTTCTGGGTAAAAGGAAGTCTTCCTTGCAGAATAATAAAAGAATTTCCTTTTCAAAAAAGGGGAAAAGTATTTCTGCAGCTTAAATGTCAATTTTGAATTATCTAAAAACATCTTTCAATTTTTACCTAGAAAGAGCACTGACAATTGTCTTACACAGTATCTCAATATTTCCAATCTTTCCCAGCACCAGTATCCTAAGTGTTCCTCTTTATCTAGATTTTCTATTTCTCCTCCTATCTTAGGATGCTTCTGGAGATATCAGCAAAATGATCAAAATTGGTAAGTCTGCTGGAAGTAATTGTTACCTTTTCTGCCATGTGCAACACACAGGCACATTACCCCATGTTTGCTAAATAAAATCAACATCTTGAGTTTTGTAATTAAAAGTGGCTTATTGGCTCCTTGACTATCTCTCCACAGCATTCTGGAATATTTTACTTAACCTTGACCAGTAGGCTACTCAAGCCTTCCACCTGGGAACCTGGCCTTATACAAGGGTTATTTTCATTTGACCTGTCTGCCCATAATCTGACAATTTAATATCCGAGTCACTGAGCTTTCCTTTCTCCTGGACAAACGCGTCAGCTGCATTACAAAATGTTGTACTCCTCTGCCATGCCTATAAAGCCCATCCTACTGCTCAGGGAATAAATCTTTCCCTTACAGCTGGTCCACTAGTCAAGGAAAACTGTTTGCTGGGGCTGACTCTCCAACAAAAGAATTTTCTGAGCCTTATGAGCTGCCATGTCTTGCTTCCCTTAGTAGTCATCTATGTTTTGCCTCTAACTTTCCTTCGAGTACCTGAATTCCCTGGAGACAGGAACAAAATGACCAGAATAGGTAAGGATGCTATTAGAAGAACCAGAGAAAATTATTAGCTTCCCTAAATTTCAGAACTTAAAGAATAAAGAGGAACTTTGCATTGATTGCTACACATACTTGCATAAGAATGCTTTGGAATGTATTTAGGAGATCAATTAACAAAGTGAGAGAAAAAGAAGAGACTAGACTGAAAGAGAGAATGGGACAACAGTGGTATAGGGAACAAGGAAACTAGATAGAGAATTTGTTGCATTTTAGTCATTGGAAGTTCGAGGAGTTCTGATTTGCTAGATCATCATGGAAGAATTCCTACTCCTGTGCTGAAGCTTTCGTGGCCCCTAATTCTTGACTTCAGCTTTCTTAGAGTGGCTCTTGTGATGGGTGTGAAGGGCAGATAGTGAACTGGGTGGGAAGAGGTCAAAGTCCCACAAGTCAAACCTGTGGGAAGGATGTTGTGCTCACCCAGGTGAGCAGTGTGCTAAGATGAAGGGAGAATGGCTTAAAAAGCTCTTGAGAAACCAGAAGTGGAAGAATTTGTAAAATACCTTTATTTGGAGGGAAGCCCCCCAAAGGAAAAGTTCATGATAAGATATTGGTTTCTGGCTTGAGCTTAGGAATATATTTTTAGTGGAAAGTGGTCAGCCCTGCGAAAGGGAGAAACCCTGACAGCCAATTGGATGCAGGTGGAAGGGAGGCTAAGGCAGGGGTGACAGAGAGAGGCACATTCTGACTGTCCCAACCCTTCCCAACCATATATTACTAATCAGTTGTGCCCTATTCTTTTCCACTGAGCTTGAATCCAGCATCATAACATTTTGCAATAGAATGACTCTTGGAAGTCATTATTAATTAATTAAACTTAGTTTTGAAGATGAAAACCATTTGCATCTTTTAGTGCTAGAAGTTGTGGAGTGCAGCTTGTGGGTAACAAAGCTGAGGCCCTTACTCAGCAGCTTAGCAAGCTCACCACCCCAGGTTGGCTTCCTTACTCCCACCTGGAGACGCTGCCTTTCTTTTCTGCACCTCTGAGGATGCAGGTCTCAATGGACTTGCTCACAGGAGAGCATTGCACCCCTCTAACCTGGGCTTTCTCCTTGTCCATAGTCTTCACACAAGCCCAGCAGCACCAAACTTCTCCACTCAGAGTCAAGTTTGTCTTTCTGTCCTCCCCTGTCTCTCCCCCAGGCCCCTGCTTTACAAAACTGTGTGGACAGCACCCTGGCCTGGCCTGAATTCTAAAGCCTGAATTCTTGGGGGCTGGGAGAGGAGCATCACCCAAAAGGGAGACAATAGCAGTGTTGACGGGCTGGGGGTGGGGGGTGCGAGGGGCAGGCCTGTCCTATTGCTCTGAGGCCAGCTTGCAGACAGGCTTTTCCTATCACACACTGCTGGCTGTTTCCCATGTTCCACAGGAGAAGGGGCACACATTCCAGACAAGGGAGCTATTTATTTTCCCACTGAGGATGACACGTGACACCCAAAGGTCAAGCCCAGGCTGGGGCCTTGTTTGCTGGGCTAAGCCTTGCCTTTTCTCAGAGGCCTGGATTGTTCTGACAGCTTCCCCAGCTGTGTCCTCTGTGCTGGGAATGTTTCCTCAACTGCTCTATACAAACACCCATACTGGCTACTCAGTCTCCTGTGTTTATCGACCAAAATCAAGGAATGAGCACCCACGCCAGCCGGTGACAGGCTCCAGACACTTCTGCCACAAACAGGTGGGGGAGAGGCAGAAGGCAGCCACCCCCACTCTTTCCACACAGTCTGAGCAAGAAAAGTGGTACATAGACTATAAGGAATTCTTCAAACCCACAATTCAATCCCTTCAAAAGAAACTGCATGATGTGTCTCCTCACCCTTTCCTATGGCACTAAAATTCTTCTGTAGCCTCTCAAAGAGTTGAATATTTTTAGAGACAGAAATAATGATGATGATGAATTTTATTTTTTGTTTTATTATTTTTTTAAAGATTAATTTATTTATGTGTACAAGAACTGGGGTGTAAGCCAGAGGTGCGGGGAGTGAGAGGATTCACCAGAGACAGAGTGGGGAACAGAACAGGCAGACTGACTGAAATACACTGCTGAGGGGAGCAGCGGGCGAGACAGGAGAGGTCTGCTGCGCCATGTGGGTTAGAAAACTGTCTGGCCTGCCGGGGATCAAACTCATGCTGCGGTGGCTGGCAATAGCTTGATAGCGCTGTCTTTAGCCCTTGCACCACTAGTGAGGCCCAATGATGATGAATTTTATTTGAAAGGCACCTAATATCTTATGAGGCACTTTCTCAAATATTATTTCACGAAATTCTCAGTATAACCTAGAGAGATCAGAATTAATAGTGCTGTGTGTTCAAAACACATGCTATGTGGGCACCCTCCTGGGTAACTCAGAAGGGGAGAGCCGGGACCCGGGATCCTACTGTGAGGTATTTCTGTCAGGAGGAGCAGAGGCACCCCAGTCTTTTGATTCTGTTTCCAGGCTAAAGGGGCTCTTACATTCTGGCTGTTCTTCAGAGAAAATTTGTGCAGGGGGCTAGGGGATACCTTGATACAAACATTGGTATTACAAAAAAAATATAGAATGCCAGTTAGCAGCCAAACCTGGACAAGTTGCCTTGAAAGCTACGTCTACATTGCTGCAAAGATCCAGCAGTCACAGTTGAATGCAAAGACAGCAACTGGTTTCCTGTGGAATGACATGCTGATGGGAACCTCAGTTCTGCTACTTACCAGCTGTGTAAACTGGGACAAGGTGTTCCAGTCAGTGGCCAAGTGCATTGGCTTTTTATCTTTAAAATAAGTTACTAGGGCCTCCCCTGGTGGAGCAGAGGTTGAGCGCTGGGTTGCGAAGCTGCCCGCAGCCTCAGCAGCGCTGGTTCGTTCCCGGCTGCCGGGTAAGGGTCCCACATGGCGTGCAGACCTCTCCTGCCGCCCACTGCTCCCCTCAGCAGTGTACTTCGTAACTCTGCCTGTTCTGCTCTTCGCTCTGGCTCTGGTGAATTCTCTCACCCTCCCGAGCTTCTGACTATACCCAGTGCTGGTATGAATAAATAAATAAATCTTTAAAAATAAAATAAAATAAGTTACTAAAATTGATGGCTTTATTCATTGATAGTGAGAGTTACATGAATTCGTGTATGTGAAATGCTTTGAATTGTACATGTCACATAATACATGATTCATGTTTGCTTGTTGCTGCTTCTGCTGTTGTTATCTATTGATGCTGAATTGTATGGAAGTAAGGTCAAAAGCAGCAATATCGGTGCAGGCTTTAGTGAAAAAATGCAAATAAGAGCTTGGTGGGCCTAATTTAAGCTTTTTCTTTTTCCTCTCCTTTTTCCCCTTCTTCTTCCTTCCTTCCCTCTGCCCTTATTCCTTCCTTCTTTCATGTTCTCGGTAGGAGGAATCTGAAAAAGAAATGAGAAGAGTCAAAGCAGAGTGGGTAATCTTTGGTTGGAGCAAGGGCAGAGTAAGACCCAGGTTTTGGGAAGAACAAGAAGGACCCATCCAGGTCCAAGGCCTGAGGGAGGGGGTTCACCAGTTGGACACTGGAAACCAAACACAAAAACCAGTGCCAAAGGCAAGGCAAGATTGCAGTCAAGAATGCTGCATACAGGGCCTCCCTGGTGGTGCAAAGGGTTAAGACGCAACCTATGAAGATGTCTGCAGCTACTGCAGCATGAGTTCAATCCCCGGCCAGGGAGCTACCCACATGGCTCAGCAGACCTCTCCTGACTTGCCTGCTGCTCCCCTCAGCAGTGTACTTCAGTCAAACTGCCTGTTCTGTTCCCCACTCTGTCTCTGGTGAATCCTCTCACCCCCTGCATCTCTGGCCTGTACCCCAGTTCCTATATGCGTAAATAAATAAATCTTTAAAAAAAAAAGAATGCTGCATACAGAGAGCAAGATTATAAGTTCAGAGTGACAGCAGGTGGGAACAATCAGAAAAGACCAAAGGAATTGGCACTCGTAAACTGGGGGATTGGGTAATTGAGCTGAATGGCCTCAGTGTGATGGAGACAGGAAAGATTTGTTATGGGGCAACCCCTATATAAAAACGGGTTGCCTGGCTGTGGGTCCTCACCCGCACGCTTAAAAGGGACTTATTAATACTCCACTACAGGCACACACAAAAGATTAATAAAAGGTTTATTTACAAGGGAAAGGGAATTAAGGAAATGTACAACTCAGGGAGAAAATAGGGAAATAAAGTCTTTAATGCGTCCTACTCAATCCACCTACCTGGAAACCCAAAGGCACTCTCAGAGCCCACGTGTCTGGCTTTATACCAAACCTGGCTGCTTAACCCCACCCTCAGGTCCCAGCCACCTTCCCTTTGGTGGTGATGGGATTTGGAGTTCCCAGTGTCTTTGCCTTTGGCCTGGGGTGGGGGTGGAGTCCACAAAGCCTGTATGGAATTAGCTTTAGGACATCCTTTTCCCCCTAACAATTTCACCACCTCCACCAACAGAAATGCTTGAGGACTATGTGACCACTTTGCATTGGCTCTGGAGAGCAGAATGAGAAGCTTTATGTGCATTTCTCATGTAATCCTCTTACTATATTGAGTGGGTATTCTTGTTTTTCTTATTTTCATCATTTTTAAGGTTTAGAGGAATGAACTTCTTGCTCCAGGTCACAGGGCTGGGTATGATGGATTAGAGTTACTTTTTAAAAAATATATATTGAATTTCTTTCTTTTATTTTTTAAGATTTATTTTATTTATTTATGCATACAAGAGCTGGGGTGTAGCCAGAGGTGTGTGTGTGGGTGGGGGGATGAGAGGATTCACCAGAGATAGTGGGGAGCAGAACAGGTAGATGTACTGAAATATGCTGCTGAGGGGAGCAGTAGGCAAGACAGGAGAGGTCTACTGCGCCATGTGGGTCAGCTCCCTGGGCAGGGATTGAACTCGTGCTGCAATGGCTGCCTATAGTTTCATAGTGCTCCCCTTGCACCACCAGGGAGACCCTGATGAATTAGAATTAAACCCAGCACTCCTTGGCTACAGAGCCCCTACACTCACTCTGCTCTCACCCTTTACTCAGAAACATCAACTGATGTCTCTACTGCCCTGGTCTATGGGTAAACCATCCCAAAGGCTACACAGATAAATGGGACTTGGTCCCTGTTCTCCCACTAACAGTGCATCAGTGGAGGTGTAACAGGGTGGTTCCCCAGGAAAGGGGGAGGTTCCAGGTTCCCTGCCCCACCCAAATGGAAGGTGGAGCTGAGCAGGGAGAGAAGAAGCTGCAGAGGAGACTGAGGAAGGAAGGAAGTAGGATGGAGCCAGAAGGAGACCTGGAGGAGGCGCATGGAGCCTAGAGATACATGAAGAAACTGCGCTTGCCTTTTGGTCGTGGCCTGGGTGACACTGATGTGGGTGAGACCCATGGGGAGGTGACAATGGCAGCTTTTATCTTGATTTTGATTTTGCTCCTTTCCTTCGGGGCTTGTCTGGTTGTTTCTGACCCTTTTCTGTGGGTCCCCACTGGAAGATGCTTTAGACTGGTGGCAGGCTTTGGGGCCTTGCTCTGGGCCAATCCTGCTTGGGTGGGAGGGGACGGGTAACTTTTTTTTTACCCACGAGGGGACGGGTAACTTTAGATGCTTGATTTAGAAACTAGATTCTTTGCCTTTCCTGTCTTGTTTCCTAATTGTATTAAAGTTCCTTCCCATTAAATATGTTTTATGTTGATGTGGCGGATGGCAGAACCTGTTTAGAGCGGGCAGGTTTGCGGGGCCTGGGCTGCCCCTCTCCCTGCCCTGTAACAGAAGGACTTTTTGGAGAAATTGGAGGGAGTAAAGACAAGGGACTGGCCAGGTGAACCTACCTAGTGAGAGGCAGCCCAGGAGAGCAGACAGAGAAGGGATTTTGGAACCAAAGAGAAGTGCTGTTTGTTGTTGTTTTTGGAGTCAGTGGATTTGGAGTGCGGGGTCCTTGTGTTCACTCTGAAATGTTTCACCAGAGCTCCTGTTTCAGCGACACATGGCAATTCCCAGGCAAGTTTCTCCATGAGACAGAGACGTTAGTTATATTTATTTATTTTTAATTTTTTAAAAAAGCTTTATTTATTCATGCATACAAGAAGCGGGGTACAGGCCAGATGTGCGGAGGGAGGGTGAGAGGATTCACCAGAGACAGAGCGGGGAACAGAACAGGCAGACTGACTGAAATACACTGCTGAGGGGAGCAGCAGGTGAGACAGGAGAGGTTTGCTGAGCCATGTGGGTATCTCCTTTGCTGGTAGGGGGTGGATAGAACTTGTGCTGCCGAGGCTGTGGACAGACTCACAGCGATGCACTCAACCACCTGCGCCACCAGGGAGGCCCAGATGTTATATTTAAAGAACAGGTTTATTAGGGAAAGGGACAGAGGAATAAAGGAAACTGCATAGAAACAAGCGGTCAGGAAGAGCTGCCCTGAGAAGGACAGGTTTGCTGAGAGAGGCCTGCATGATTGCAGGTGGGCAGCCTTGAGGAGAGCTGCCTCTGCTAAGGGAGGTCAGTGGAGAGAAGTCCTGACAGGTATAAGTCATGGGCAGGCAGGGAGGCTTCTGCCCTGCAGAGGAGAGTTGGTGAAAAGAAGCACCTGCATAGTCACAGGTGGGCAGTGGGAGTGCTGCCCCAGCCAGTGCAGAGACTGTACTGATATAGTCTTCTTCTCTTTGGGAGGGGCTCACTCCTTGTGAACCTTTGGTTAGTTGCTGGTTTGGATAACTCTGCAGAATCTGAAAGGGACCGGAGATTCCACCAGCGGCTCAATCTCCATATCTTTACCTTTGGGCCTGTGTTCTAGGCTCTCCCTACAGCAGCCTAATACCTGCTTGGGTCTTATGCTTTGTAATCTAGGCTTGGCGCCTAAGGGTCTTGGTTTCCATAGCAGTGTCAATGGCCCTGCTAATCCCTTCTAACTGCCCCCCCCCCCCAGCTCTTGGCATTTCGTGAGCCAGGTTTCTGGTCTTGTGTACTCCTCCTTTTCAGGTTTTCTGTTCTTGCCTTCCATCACTGGTCTCTAGCCCTGGGGCCTTGAACGAATCTCTTAACTTTTGTATAATGGGGGTACTGGTACCCTCTCTCAGGGTGGTGATGAGGATTCACCCAGAAAGATTATTTACAGAGCTATTGCCATGTCTGACATTTTAGAAAATGCTATTAAATGATGCATTGATGGAGGGGAAACAGGTTGGGAGGAGAGAAAGATGATGGAGAAGAGGTGAAAGGATGAACTGCATCTCAGCAACCCTAGAAAGTGTCAGTTTACAGCTTTAAAGTCATCCACTGTGACAGGATAAGATGGCATTGGTACTCAAATCCATGCAAAACTCTAGAATAAGGTAATACTACTTAAGAGGTCTCAACGACATGTTATAATGTCCCCCAGTTCAAATTTTACTCGTATACTTAAATATGAGTGTGAAACTGTAGGGGACATACTTATCACGGCAAGGAAACCACCCTAGGAATCACAGAATGTGAGTGTGTGTGTCTAGTTGGGAGTATGGCATACAAAGGTTTGGTTATTGAGTGGAAGCTGTTCATGTAATAAGCATTCAGAAAGCATCTGCTGGCATATGCCCAACCCTTGAAGGGCAGTTTGAGATCTAACCTGAGGAAAATAACAGTGAATCAGGTGCTGTTGCAACAGGGTGGTCCCCAGGAAAGGGGGAGGTTCCCTGCCCCACCCAAGGGAGGGTGGAGCTGAGCAGGAAGAGGAGAAGCTGCAGAAGAGACTGAGGAAGGAAGCAGGATGGAGCCAGGAGACCTGGAGGAGGCACATGGAGCCTAGAGACACGTGAAGAAACTGTGCTTGTCTTTTGGTCGTGGACTAGGTGACACAGATGTGGGTGAGACCTGTGGGGAGGTGACAATGGCAGCTTTTATCTTGATGTTGATTTTGCTCTTTTCCTTCCAGGCTTGTCCGGTTGTTTGTGACCCTTTTCTGTGGGTCCCCACTGGAAGATGCTTTAGACTTGTAGCAGGCTTTGGGGCCTTGTTCTGGGCCGATCCCATATGGATGGACTTTTACCCACGAGGGGATGGGTAACTTTGGGTGCTTCATTTAGAAACTAGACTCTTTGCCTTACCTGTATTGTTTCCTAGTTTTATTAAAGATCCTTCCCATTAGTTTCATGTGTTTTGTGTTGATGCGGCGGATGGCAGAACCCATTTAGAATAGGCAGGTTTGCGAGGTTTGGGCTGACCCTTTTCCCTGTCCTATAACACTGTGACAGCAGCCCACAAGGAGTAGGCAAAGAAAAGGAAAAGAGGAATTGAGCTATTGGGGAAGAAGAATGTGTAGATCCCAGCAAACTGGGTGTGGGGTGTGAGGGGCTTTGTTACCTGGGCTTCCTTTAGCAGCAATGCAGCAAGGAATGGACTTTGCCCAAGTGCCTGGGGATACCAGTTGTACAAAACATGGCCAGAAAGAGCCCTCTGGGTGTTTATTCTATTAGCTGGATGGCAGCAAAGTGAAATCCCAGCTGGCTCAGCCCCAAGGACAAAAGCTGAGAGGCTGGTAGTGTATTCCCACCTCGCCTCTCCCCCTCCCTCCTTGGGCACTTCCAGCACATTCACCCCACATGGTCCTTCTTTGTCCTACTTTTTTAACCAAAGCACAGAGCTGTCCTCCTTCATTTACCCCCAAACCATGGGATCCACATCTATAAGCTTGCAGGGATGGCTCAGCTCTCAAGCCAGGTTTCTAGGAACCTTCTTTCTTCTCTACATTGCCTAAGGCCTGTTCAGGCCACTGTCAGTTACAGCTCCCTCCCCATCCTAGGTCCTAATTTAAAAAATCTCCTCCAGGCTTAACTTTTATGCTCTTTGCTTCAAACTTTCTTGTTCTGGTCAGTATTGGAAAGCAGGTGTCAGTCAGTTAGGTGTCCACAGTCCTCCAGTATGCTAGGGCATCTTCATTCTTTAATGGATACAGATGAATAACCTCACCCCATCCAGGTGGGGAGGAGCACAGAGCCCTCCTAGTATCTCCAGTTCCCTATTTTCCTGGATTCTTTATCCTTATTCTATAACTTCCTCCTCTTGTTCCATTTTATTCACTCCAGTTTTTTTCATTTCTCCCTAAGTGCTGCTAACAGGGGGTCTCTTACAGAGTAGACCTTCTTAAAGTTTGGGGGTAACATGTACATTTGAACATGCCACACTAGTGATCATAAGCCATAGTCATGCCTCCCTTGTCAGCATGGATATAGTCTGCAGCTGGGAAAGCTCTCCCTGGCCAGTTTCTCTTTAGGCCATGCTATGTCATCTCTGTTCTCTGCTTTGAGAATCTTCTCTTCCCAAGCTGCCAAGTTTTCTGCTAAGTTCATCCTCAGGACACTTCAGCTATCTACCTTCTATCCACAAAACTTGGACTCTGGGCACATCCAGACTCTGTTATTGTTGCAGAAACTTCATCCAAAGGCATTCAAAGAAACTCTGAAATAATGTCTCCCTTTAATCTGGCAAACTTATTAGGAAGAATTCTCTTCTAGGGAAGGAGCTCTCCACCCTAGCATCCCAAAGAGGTGTTGGGTTTGTTTATTTTGCCTCCTGATCTGGTGTCCTACCACCTTGTTCATACCTTAATAAAATTCCTCTACTCCACTTAATCCCTGGTTGACCAGAAGGTTGCCTGGGTTTGGTTTTATGTTCCCCCCTCACTGGCTTTGCCTCACACACTGCAGTCCAGGCGAGGATCTGCTTTCTAGGGGACCCTGTCCGACACACTTGTTCTTAGCAGGAGGTCTGGGGCACTTATGCAGAAAGTTCTGACAACTGAGCTATTTGTTCAGTGAGGAGTTCCATGCCATCTTGCCCTAGGCTGGAAGCAGGGACTCTGGGGCCAGCCTCTATTGCCCACATCGATGGACACAGGGAGAAAATCCATAACAGGGCTGGTGGAAACTAGGAACTCTTGTCTTATGGACTGGATGCCAGAAAGTGGCAATAGAAACACAAGCAATGCAGATTTGGGGATGAAAGTTCCCTTTCAGGCATGTTAAGGCTGAGGAGCCTGTGGGACAAGCTGGGAAGGGAAACAACTAGGAAAGCAGGTCTGTGGGTGGGTAAAGAAAAACAGGAAAAAATGGGATTCAGGGAAGTAGAAAGCAAAGAAAGCAATGTAATCAGTAAAGCTGCCCACTGATGGCTCTGCTCGTCCCGAGCTCCTGAGCCACGATGAAGCCAGAGATCTCAGATCTCCCCGCACGAAGGGCCCCGCTGCACCCCTGAACCGCAGTCACAGCAGCCCTCGCACTTAGCCAGCGCAGGCAGGCAGATAATGTGCTCTGGTGTTCAAGGACAATCAGACTCAGCAAAGCGTGAAATCAGTTTTTTCCAACTAACTCACTCTGGGTTGGAGGAATAGTTTCTACCTTCAGAGAGAGGGGAGTAACCTGTCATTCCCTGAGGCAATTTACCTGTTTCAGAGGAAGCAGGCACTCTTTTAAAGATCAGGGGCATCTGTGCCAAACCAGGAACTGCCCATGTGTCCAGGCCCATTCCATCAAAGAGAGCCTGGAGGCCAGCCTGGGTCCGCTGTGACGGTGGTGGCCACAATAGAAAAGCAGATGCTGCACCTCAGCAGCTCAGGGTCGCTGGGAGTTGAGAAATAGTTTTCACTCATTTTTTTCATTCAGTTTGCATTTATTATGTACTTCCTTGCATTAGGCCCTCAGCCCCTTTGTTTCATAAAAGAGACGGAAAAATACAACATAGTGTTAGGTGTGTAGACTCTGGAGTCAGACCACTTGAGCTAATGTTCTGGCTCCTCCATACACATACTGTTGACCTTGAAAAACTTCCCTCTCCTATCTGAGCTTTGATTTCCTTACTTGAAGTGGGAATGTAAAAATTATATCTTCTACATGCAAGTATGGGAAAGACTGTTATAATACATTTAGGAGCTCTTAGAATCATTCTTGTCATCCTATAAGGTGCCAAAATATTAGTATATGCTGTGGTCTGACTGTTTGTGTCCCCTTGAAATTCACATATCAAAAACAGAATGCCCCATGTGGCGGTCTTAAGAGGCTGGGCTTCTGGGAGGTGATTCTGCCATAATGCAGAGCTTTCAAGAATGGAATTAATGCCTTTACAAAAGAGGTTAAGAAAAGTCCCTTGCTCCTCTCTTGGGATGCTAGAGCAAAATGATAGCTAATTAAGAGGAAGTGGGACCTCACTAGACACTGAACAGGCCAATGCCACAACCTTGCACTTCCCTGTCTCTGGAACTGAGAAATCAGTGTTTGTTGTTATAAGTCCCCCAGTTTCTGGTATTTTAGATAGAGCAGCCTTAGTACACTAAGGCAGTAAAGAAAAGTGAAGCCACTTGACTCATGTGGTACACTCAGTACTGATGGACCAATGTGCCGGATTCTATGGGAGCACACAAGAAGGAAGAACTGGACAACCTCATGGGGATGGTGGTGGTGGTACTAAATCCTGGAGAATGAGCAAGAAAGTAAACTGTGTGTTCAGGAACCTGGAAATGACTCATCACTGCTGGAGCCAAGGTTCATTGCGTGAATAGATAGATATCGAGGCTGGTAGGGTTGGCAGGGCAGATTTCAAGGGGCCTTGAATGCTATACACAGATATGTGATGTTGGATAATGGGTTGGAAAGATGACTCTGGAGTCATTTCTGGGAACTAAAAAGCAATGCCATTATTCCTTTGCCTTGGAAATATTCTCTAGTCAGGTAAGTAGAATTATAGCTTGTTTATTTTCAACAAAATTGATTTTTTTAAACCTCCCATCTCTTTGCCAATAAGCTATTGTGCCACTGATGCTGCTTCATAAGCCAGTGCCTTGCTAGCTGAAGTGTAATAATTGTTTTTCCTCATGGACTGACTGAAGCATTGGTCTGTGAGGCAGGAGTTCAGGTTCAAATTAAACAGCATTTGTCCTTAGTTAGGTCCACCTGTTCTGAATATTTACAAAGCTGGGGGAAAAAATCCAAGTGAACAAATGGACACTCTGACAGCTCTAAGTTGTGAGACAAATCCTCTGGTAGAGGTCAGTGAGTTTCTAGGCATGCACCCCTCCCCCAGGGGTCTTTCTGGCAGAGCGGTGTGTTGAAGGAGCATCTTCTAAGCATCATTCTCAGGATCTTTTCCATTTTCTCTTGGCAGCGCTCTTTTCCTCTTGCTAAGGGGGCATGTTCCAAACACAATGTCATTTGGAGAGTCACATGCGGTACCTTAGCAAGTTCATATACTTTAGTGACAGAACACCTGGTCTCAGCCCCAACTCTGAGTCCTTGTTTCCTCGCTCATAAAACAAGTTTCACTTAACAATGTGTTTTTCTCATGAGGGGTGGGAGTGGCCAAGACAATCGAGTGAGGTTGTGTGTGAGCCTCTGAGAACTGTAGTCCCAGCACAGAGTGGACAGTGATTATTGTTGATCACTCTGATTCCTCCTTCCTGCAGTGGTCACATCTTTCAAGTGCACTCATAGGGTCAGGCTCACAGGGTTGCTATTTGCACAAAACAGTGGCATAGCACCCAGGGAAAGGCTACTTTGGAAAAGTGGGACCATGCTGCCCATTGCAGTTAAGAGCTCAGCTGTGACTCTGAGGCTGACCTGGGTGTGGGAGGAGGGGCGGTGCTTCCTGGAGGCTGGTGTGATGATTAAACAGAAAGATGCACATGAGGTGTCTTTCTTGGATCTCAGAAAATAATGAACAAGAAAAACATGGTGGGCCCTGGCTGGATGTGTATGTGTTTGGGGGTGGGGCACAGTGAGATTTGGGAGCTAGTAGGACATGGAAGACAAAGCAAAGGGAGGATGTTGGAGGAGGAAGAAGGAAAGAAGGAAGGAAAGGAAGGAAGGAAGACCTCATCTGGTATAGAAATGTAGAGAAAATGGGAGACAAGGAGAGAAGGAGTCAGTCATTAAAGGGCAGGTGGGTAGATCATGGCACAGTTTGGAACCACTTCAAGACCTCATCAGAAATCGAGCCTTTGGAAAGACCTTGATGCTGAGCTGGAAGACAGGGCAGCAGGAAAGAGAAGCCATTCCTCCAAAGATACCCACTCAACCCATCCTGAAGTTGGGTGGCACCAACTTCCCCATTGTTGGTTCAGCCATCTGTTCACTTCATGGGGAGGTAAAGAGCTGCAGAAATCTGGTATGCTTTATGTGAAATCTCTGTTTAACTAGCATGTTTAGATATTAAACATTGAACAGAAAAATATGACCTGCCATAAATTCTCATTAAACACATTATTGACTTACTAGAAATACAGGTTGGCCCCGAAAGAATTTTCTTATTTATTGTAAGTACTTAGTTTCTGCTTTTGATTTATCAATTTGTTCTTTTTTCATGTTTGCTTATGGTAAACATTTTTGAAAATATGGATAACTTTTCAAAAAGGAGCAATAAAAAAATCAAGAAATTCTACCACCCAAAGAAAAATCACTGTTAACAGTTTTAAGCATGTGCTTCAAGCTTTTTAAATTAAATTTTCATTCTAATATCAGCAATACACACAGAAAGTTAGACATAAAATTGTACAGAAAAGTTTATGATAAAAAGCAACTTGGCTCCATCTCAACCTCCTCATATTGTTTCACTTCCTGAGGGAACACAGTGGATTCCACTTCCTATAGTACCGTCCCCATAACTCAGGCTCTGTGCCTTGCAATATGGTGGCCACTAGCCACATGTGGCTCTTTAAATTAAAATTAAATAAAAATAAAAATCCAGTTTTTCAGTCTCACTGGCTACATTCAAGACTTCAAGAGCCACATGAGACTATAAATTAGCATTTTGGATACTTCTATTGTCATAGAAACTTTTGTTGGATAGTACAGCTTACGGCAAAAATATGCTTTTCCCTTTAGCTCTTGCTTTTTCAATTTTAGATAGCATCAATTGCCTTAATTCCATCTCTATTCAGATCTTTTTTTTTTTTTAAATAAAATTTTAGGAAAATTTAACATGTCAAAATATATACAGAAAAACATCTTGATAATCATAAATCTTAATCTATCATGAAGTGAATAACAAGAGCAATAAAAAGAATATTATGAGGAAGCCAAACACCTTCTCATGTCAGCCCTAATTGCTAACTCCTCACTGAATATTCTGACTTCTATAGCCATAAGTTGGTTTTGTGTGTTTGCAATCTTTAGTTTCTGACTTCTTTCATGCAAATTAGGAAAGTAGGATTCATCCATATTGTGTGAAGTGAATTCATTCATTGGACTAGTATTGCTACATAGCTTGCATCATATGAATATAGTAGTTTTTTAATATATTCTACAACTTAGATACACTGTTGTTTTCAGTGTGAGGCTATTAGGAAGCTGTGCACATTCTTGTACAGACCTTTTGATATGCAAGTATACACATTTCTGTTAAGTTTAAGCCTGAATGGAATTGCTGAGTCATCAGTATGATTATGTCCATCTGTTAGTAGATCTTCCTAAAGGGACTGTACCGTTTCACACTCAGAAAACTGAGACCATCAGCAGTCATTCCACATTCCTACTAACTTTTGATAGTCTAATAATACTATCATTATGCTTTAAATTTGCATTTTTCTGATAATGAATGAAGAGTAACATTTTAGATACCCAGTGACTGTTCTGTTTTGAATATTCTATTTTGTCAAGTGTCTGAATCTCTTGCCTATTTTGCAACTGGATATTTGCCTCATCTTAGAAAACAGATTCATAGTCATTTTTAATATTTTATGGATGTGAGCCCCCCCTTCACTGGCATGACTAACATCTTCTGTCACACTGTACCTTGCCAATACCTTCTGAGGAAGAAAAAGCATATAATTTTAATATAGGGAATTACCAGTCTTTTCCTTTATACCTAGCGATTTTTGTGTCATATCTAGGAAGTCTACATAAGACATAAAGTCATCAAAATATTGCTTTCTATAGGTTTTATCATTTGATTTTTTGCATTTATGTCTAAAATGAGTTGGAATTTATTATTATGAGTGATATAAGGCAGGAATCAAATTTCATTATTTTCAATACGGCTGGGTAGACCCATATCTTTATTTAGAAAATCATCCTTTCCCCACTGTGTTTCAGTACCATCTTTGTTCACACACACAAACATACACACACACACAGAGCTCTTTTTTTGAGTTCTCTGTCCCAGGAATAGGCAAACTGAGGCCAGCTACATGTTTTTGCAAACAAACTTCTATTGCAATACAACCATGTCCATTCATTTGTATATTGTCTTAGCTATTTTCATGCTACTACAGCAGAGTTGAGTTGTGACAGACTGTGTCACTTGCAAATCTTTAGAAGAAAAGTTTTCAGTTTTTCACCATTGAGTATGATGGTCCTTTTCAGGAAAAGTGTGCTATCTCTGAATTCCGTTTCTCTAAACAGAAAAATTATAAAAAATATATAAAAATATAAAAAATATATTCTTGTACTTATACTATACTGCCTTAATTACTGGATTTTTACAATCAATCTTGGTTTTAGGTAGAGCAAGCCTTCCAATTTTGTTCTTCAAGATTTTCTGGTCTATTTTTGGCCTTTGTATTTCTATAGATTGTACTCAGGTATATTTTGATTATTAAAATGTTTTTATACAATACAAACAATATCCCCAATGAACATAGATGCAAAAAATCCTCAACAAAGTCTTAGCAGATCAAGTTCAACAATGTATCAAAGGATCCTATATCAAAATGAAGTGGGATTTATTTCAGGGACACAAGGATCGCTCAACATTTGAAAATCAGTAAGTGAAATTCAACAAAACAAAAGGGAAAGTCATGATCATGTGAATAGATTCAGAGGAATCATTTGGTACATTTCAATATTCATTTATGATAAAAACCCTTAAAAATCTGGGCTAGATGAAACATACTTCAACATAATAAAAGCCACATCTGACAAGCCCACAGCTGACATCATACTGAATGCTGAAAAACTGAAAACTTTTCTTCTAAGATTTGCTATGAGACAGGATGTTCACCTTCACCACTACTCTTCAACACTCTTCACCACTACTCTTCAAATCCTAGGTAGGGCAATTAGGTATAAGAAAGATATAAAAGGAATCCAAATTGAAATCTTATTTGCAACCCCATCAAAAAGAATTATATACCAAGGAGTAAACTTAACATAGGAAGAGAAGGACCTATACAATGAAAACTACAGTACTTTGTTAAATGAAATAGAAGACACAAAGAAATGAACTATCCCTATTATTGGGCTGGAAGAATTAATATTATTAAAATAGTCATTTTACCCAAAGCAATATAAGATTCAATGCAATCACTATTAAGGTTTCAATGATAGTCTTCAAAGAAATAGAACAAATATTACTGAAATTCATAAGGAACCACAAATGACCTTGAATAAACAGAAATCCTTACCAAAAAAAAAAAGGAGAACAGTGGTATCACATTCCCAAACTTCAAACCATTCTACAAGGATATTGTAATTAAAACAGTATGTCTGGAATAAAACCAGACACACAGATCAATGGAATAGATTTGAGAGGCCAGAAATGGACCCACACGTATATGAACAGTTTATCAATTACAAAGGAGCCAAGAGTATACACTTGAAAAAGGAAAGTCTCTTTAACAAATGGTGTTGGGAAAATTGGACATTCACATGTGAAAGAATGACACTGACTACCATCTCATACTTTATACAAAAAATTAACTCAAAAGGGATTAAAGACTTGGATATAAGACACAAAACTATAAAATACATAGGAAAAAAAAAAACACAGGCAAAATACTCTATGACACTGGTTTCAGAAATGTCTTTGTAAATTTGTCTTTATCAACAAACAAAACAAAAGAGGATTTAAACATATGGGACTATATCAATCTAAAAAGGCTCTGTATAGCAGAAGAAATTAACACAAAGACACCCTACTGAATGGGAGAAAATACTTTCACATCATATATCTGCAAAGTGTGGATATCCAAGATCTATAAAGAACTCTTACAATTCAACAAAAAGAAAACAAATAACCCAAACAAAAAATGAACAGAAGAACAAAACACTTCTCCAAAGAAGACATACAGAAGGCTAACAGGTACATGAAAAAGTGCTCATCATCACTAATCATTAGGGAAGTGTAAGTCAGAACCACAATTAGATATCACCTCTCACTTGTGAGAATGGCCCATATCAAAAAGTCCAGAAACAAGGACAGTTGGCAAGGATTTGGAGAAAAAGGAATCCTCTTATACTTTTGGTGGCAATGTAGACTGGTTCATGCCTTATGGAAAACAGTGTGGAGGCTTCTCAAAATATTAAAAATAGATCTACCATCTGATCCAGTAATTCCACTCCTAGGTATCTACCTGAAGAATGCAAAAAGACTACTTAGGAGGGATATATGCACCCCTGTGTTCTTTGCAGCAATACTGATAATAGCAAAGTTATGGAAGCAACCCAAGTGCCAATGACAGATGAGTAGATTAAGAGGATGTTTCATCTATACACAATGGAACACTAGTCAGTGATTAAAAAAAAAAAGATGAACTTTTGCCATTTTTAACAACATGAATGGAACTGGAGGGGAACATTTTAAGCAAAATAAATCAGGAGGGAAAGACAAATATCACGTGGTTTTGCTTATATGTGCAAGATAGTGAAATAAATAAAATGTCGGTCAAAACCAAACCTATAGCAAACCCTAGAAATCTGTCCATAGAATTAAGCCCACCAGAGGGTATGGGAGAGGGTGGCTAGCAAAGTGTGGTGGGCTCCAATGGACTATGGTGGAAGACAATGGATAGCTTGGTGGTGGGAGTGGACAGTGACAGACATCTGAGAAGGTGTGACCCCATACTTCTGAATCACATGCAGTTGTATAAAACTATGTTACCTCGATAAAATAATTAAAAAGTGATTTTATACAAACCATTTTGAAAGTTTTATAACTTTTTTTAGAAGTTCCTTAAAATGTAGTAGAAATCGTTCTGTGATGTTAAATGTTCTTCTACAATATTATTATTATTATTATTATTATTATTATTATTATTATTTTTGTGGGACCCTCGCCAGTGGCTGGGGATCAAACTGGTGCTGCAGAGGCTGTGGGCAGCCTCGCAACCCAGCGCTCAACCGCTGTGCCACCAGGGGAGGCCCTGCAACATTATTTTTAATGGCTTCAGAGTATTCAGTTATACAGATAAGCTATCATTCATTTAACCAAATACATTATTTAGCTATATGTTTTTCTTATTTCCTTATTGTTAAGTTATAAATTATTTCTTCAGCCATCATACTCTTTCACTAAGTAATTATATTTGTGGTAATTAAACCAAAGTAAATTATCTTAAATGAAAAAATAGTCATGAAGATGTTAATCAAATTATTATTTATAATCATGAAAAGTTGAAAATGACCAATTCACTGACGGCTGGTAAATGGCTAATTGTGGAACTTCCACTTATTAGAATATTATGCAAATGTCTAAGGTAATGGTCAAGGAAAGTGGAAAATTATTATGGAATATTTTATGCAATGATTTATGTTGTACTCTTTAATTTTGAGTATTAAAATGCAGCCCTTGAGAAAAGATCTGGAAGGATATACACCAAATTAAAGTCAGTTAGTTCTAGGGAGTGATATTTGTGAAAGGAGAGTGAAGAAAAGTACTGTATTCAATTTTGTCTTGCTGGAATATTTTACAGAACTTATGTTATAGTACAAACATCTAAAATATCAGTTTTTAAAATAGACTACATGATGCATGAAATGATAAAATGGCAATGCCCTAAGGAAAAAAGATAAGCTTTCTATAAAAAGCAATACTAAAGACTTAGTTTTAACAAGTGCATAAACAGAGTCTAAGATTTAAAGGGAGCCTATAACATCCCAGCTTAGCAGATGAGCACAAAACCCACAGAAAACCACCCCAGATAGGGCAGAACTGTGCCCTTAGTCACTCTGGATGCCCTAATTACCAGCTTCTCAGTGAACACACACCAGAGACTGTGGGTCCTTAGAGACTGGTGGGTACAATTGGTAAAAACTGCATGTGGTTTTCACTTCAGCATGTGGGTTCAAGGTGATCCTGGAAGAGATTGAATGTGATTTTAGGTAATGCATGTCCTGGGGCTCTACTGTTTGCATCTTGTGGGGACCACAGAAACAGGCTGCAATCTAGTGGGTAGGGTGGGATTTTTCTCTGGAGGGTAAATATCCCAGAAGTCCTTCCTTTTGGGAGATGTTCATGCAGTGAGTCTTTGGATCATTGGAAAGAAGAGTGTCTCCCTTCCCTCCCACCATTGTGCCAGCTAGGTGTGACTGAGTCCAGAAACTGATGGAGTGCTGGAGAAATTTTGGTGGTGGATGTGACCATCTCTGGCCATCTCTGGCAGGTGGGATGGATCAGCAATGTGATAGAGTTAGTGGTGGCAGCAACAGCAGTAACAGCGCAAAGGCTGCTCCTACAATAGTGACATCCACATCTGGAGGCAGGGTTTGCAAACCTGACTTCAGAGGACTTCAGTGGCCTGCACTACTATAAAAATCCTGATGCCCAGGTCTTGCTCCAAATCAGTTCAATCAGAGCGTCTAAGGATGCAGCCTGGCAGCTCTTCATTTCATACCTCCCCAAGAGGTTCTGAAATCCAGCCTGTTGGTGTACCATGCACTCATGGCCTCACTTCCCCACACCCCTGGGTGTTGGACTCTCATAATTGCATCTAATTTGGATTGTGCTGCCCTGCAGAGTAATGGTAGGTAAGAGTTTCATTCATCAACAACAAAGCACAGAGTCTTACAAAATGACTCCATTAGCCCTGGCAAGCTGCCAGTCCCTCTCTTCCCTCTTTGCCAGAAAATTAATGAGACCATTTATTGGAAGGCAGAAAACTAACCACTGCATTTTGTAGTGTTGTGGGTCAAACTACACACTCGGTTGCATTTTCATGCTTGCACCAGGAAGGAGTAAAGTGGGGTAAATGCCTGGTTAGATGCCAAGCATTTTTCCACTTATTGTTTATCTTCATCTACACAAAACAGGAGGGTACTACTATTTGCTCTTTTTTAGATAGGGAAACTTAGAAAATGGTTAAGAAATTTGACCCAAATTCCATAGTTAGTAGAAGTAGCAGTGAGGATTTGAACAAGGTTTTTCTAACTCTAAAGTTTATCTCCTGTCTTCACATTCATTATAACATCCTCTGTCCCTCATTCATTGTCACGCATAAAACAATTAAAATCTAGTTGGCAAATAGTCTGCTTTATAAACATTAGTAATTTCTGCTGGGATTTTGCAGTGAACACGGCAGTGTGCCCCAAATCCTGACTCTGAATTGCAGTAATCAAATCTATGGAAGCCTACAAGTTGTGACCTGGTGGAGAACATTTCTCAGCCTGTGGCTGAAATCCTAATTCTGAGAGTGTAGCATCTTGTCAAATCCATTTATACAAAATAGAAGATTAAGATTCAACTTTGCTAAAACAGAATGCCATGTGTTGGGTTAAGGGCTTTAAAAATGCAAAGCAGGTTCTAGAACTTTTTGAACTCTGTTCTTAATTAAGCAAATCTTTTATCCAGCGAAGTTTCGGTTGATTTCAGTTATTTCCAACATTGGTGGCTCAGACGCCAGACGACCGCTTCTTGGCAAGTGTGTAGATTCTGCTGAGGCAGAAATAGCAGGTGAGAGCAAGTGTGAAAAAGGGCAGGGAATGACAAGTTTCTATAAAGCCATCTCAGACGAGGCCCTTTGTTAAAGCCCAGTGCCTCCTGAGGTAGAGCTGGGAGGGTTTCTGGTGCGTGAGCCCCTCTTCCATCACCCCTAATTCTCTTTCTTTTGTGGGGCCTCTCACTTGGCGCAGCTGTTGGCATAGTCTGATATCCTGGGGTTCTACAGACCATCTTTGAAGACTGACCTGTCAAAAATGGAAATACCTTTTGAGACAGCCCGACTTCCCAAAGAGACCTTCCTAAATGATGACAACAATCAAGGAAAAATTATAGGAAGTATAAGCAACATCAACACAGATTTTCAAAGTGATGTCTATATGTGTTTCTTTTAGTTTACCATAGTGGCTTCTGATCCCAAAAGTCTGCTCCACTTCACATGTCCTGCATGTCTGCCCTCCTTCACACCCACGAGACTGTCTCTCCCATGTCAAAAACTGACTTCTAGACATCCATGATCCTTCTAGACCTATTTCCTGTCCAGCTCTCCCTTTAGTCTCTGGTCTGAGGGACATGACTCTCCACTGATGAGTAGGTTTCTGGGGGTCATGTACACACACAAACCAAAGAAAGTTACCCCTCAGGTGAGAGGTAGGTTTCCTATTCACAAACGGCTTTGTCCATTTAGATGCCAATGGAATAACATTTCAAGCAATAAACAATAAACTCTAGTAGACACAGAATAACAGGAGCTTTTTTTTTTTTTTCTGATTTGATTCTTGGGGGAGTAAAATCACTCATTTTTTATAAAGTACCTTCTAATAATGAGGTCCCATTGCCAATGGGCCTTATTGTAACATTGAAGAGCCTCAACCTTTAAGTAGGCAGTGGGAGATGCTTTATTTGTGATTTTTACATTACTCAAAAGATACAGATTTTCTGGGATTTTTTTTTTTTTTAAATATAGACGCATGTTTTATTTATTTGTTTGTTTGTTTGTTTATACATGCACTGGGTACAGTCAGAAGTGCGGGAGGGTGAGAGAATTCACCAGAGCCAGAGCAGGGAGCAGAGCAGGCAGAAGGACCAAAGTACACTGCTGAGGGGAGCAGCGGGGGGCAGGGGAGGTCTGCGCGCCATGTGGGACCCTCCTCCGGTGGCCGGGGAGCAACTGGGGATCGAACCGGCGCCATAGAGGCCGCGGGTAGCTTCGCAACCCAGCGCTCAACCACTGCGCCACAGGGGAGGCCCGATTTTCTGGGATTTTGATTAAGAATTCCAAACTGTCAATAATGCAATCTCCATAAGCAACCATCACAGGCAATGCCAGACACAGGGTGAGTTCTGTATCGCAAGCATGTTTTCATGTGCTCCAAAAGTTCAGATAGCAAATGGCCAGTCATGAAGGGTAAATAAGAGAGAGTATCCACTCATGTCTGACAAAGTCACACTGGACGGATGTCTGCTAGAATGTAAGTAGCCATGGGTCCTGTGAAACAGCAGCAAAAAGTGACGGTGGAAGATAACCTGTGATTGAAATATAGCTGAAGCAGATGTAAATAAAGGTGGATGAGCTAAGGATGAATTACAAGGAAACTAAAAATGCAGTAGCAGGATTACTCCATCTCCACTGGAGAACTTACAAGCAGCAGCAGCAGCGCTGCAAAAAATCAGATCAGTTGGGTAGACAATGAATTGCAGTTCTCCCAGAATTCAGAGAAAAAAGTACAACGAGATGAAAACAATAGAGAAAATAGGAAAGCTATGAAAAGAAGAACAAGAGCCAATCTAAGAATATTTTTGATTTAAAAAAATTAGAATAGACATAACAACCAGTGACACTGAAGATAACTTTCTTGAGCTAAAGACCAAACAGAACTTTATATTTTAAAAAAAAAAAAACTTTATTTTGAATAATTTTAGACTTTGAGCAAAGTTGCAAATACAGAGTTCCTGTATGTCCTTTACCCAGTTTCCATTATTGTGAACATCATCTGCAACTATGGTACATTTGTCAAAACTAAGAAATTGGCATTGCTACATGACAACTAAAGTACAGACTTTATGCAAATTTCACCAGGTTTTTCACTAATGTTCTTTTACTGTTCCAGGATCCAATCCAGGATACCACATTGCATTTAGCCTTTATGTTTTTATAAAAATCGAATTGCAGTGGGAGACTGTAACACTGAGCTCTCTCTTTATTTTTTTTTTAAAGATTTATTTATTCATGCATACAAGAATTACGGTACAGGCCAGAGGTACGGGGAGGATGGGGGTGGTGAGAGGATTCACCAGAGACAGAGTGGGAAACAAAACAGGTGGATTGACTGAAATACACTGCAGAGGGGAGCAGCAGGTGACACAGGAGTGGTCTGCTGCGCTTTGTGGGTCACCTCCCTGGCCGGGGATCAAACTCATGCTGTAGTGGCTGTGGATAGTTTTATAGCGCAGAGACTTAACCCCTTGCACCACCAGGGAGGCCCCTGAGCTCTCTCTTTGAGCTGCTTAGAAAATACAGCTTCACCTTGTCTCAGTTCTCACTTCTCTAGCCTGTGTTTTCAATTCCTCCTGAGTTTTCTCCTTGACCCTTGGATTTGATGCACACTATGAATTCAGAACTTTTATTAATCATGACTTTATTCTCCATACACGCTGTGCTGTCCCAAGGGCCCTGGGCAACATCCTTCTCAGTTTCCTGCTCTATTCCCAGCACACCCTCACCCTGTGATGCCTCTTTAGGGGCAACATCCCCTTGCCTCCCCTGAATTTTTCTACCTCTATGTTTTCTGGTGAAAACACAAATTTAGGTTTACAGAAGTCAAAGGGCAATGAAAAGTCAAAACTATTTTTATTTGTACACAGCCCAGTATACTCCTTCTGCCTCTTGAGAAATGTTAAGCCCTTGGAAGAACAAACATTTCATGAAAGAACAAACTTTTTATGACTGAGTTTGGGGGTTGTTGGGTAGTGCCCAATGAGTTTACCGCAGTCTAGGACTGAACCCTCAGCCTTGCAGGGCTCAGAACCTCCACTCATCAGTTTTCCAGAGTTCACCCCACTTAAGAAATTCCTACTCAGGCTAACAAAATCTCTAAGAAATGGAAATAAACTCAGAACACCAACTCATTAACTGTAATGAGCAATCCTCTTAACAGGAGAATTAGCCATTATGGGAGTCTGACAATGCAGTTATGGAATTTGAAGTTTTAATGACTTTGGGGCCCCCCAACCCCAAAAATGCCCTCATGTCTCATGCAAGCTTGCTTGGTGGCTTAGGCACTTACCCAGGCTGACCAGCTGTTCTATTACTTAATTTTAAAAGTTTTTTAAAAAGTATTTTTTATTACTTAATTTTTTAATCTATTATCCTTTTTTTCCCCCAAAGCATTTTTTTCCCAACCACCATTCCTTGCCCTTTCACCTTTCTCCCTGCCCACCTTTTTAATCTCAGAAGCCTCACTTCATTTACTAAGGGCCACTAGGTTGTTTTTTTTTTTTTTAAGATTTATTTCTTTATTTATACAAGCAGTGGGTACAGTCAGAAGCGCGGGAGGGTGAGAGAATTCACCAGAGCCAGAGAGGGGAGCAGAGCAGGCAGACCGACGAAGTACACTGCTGAGGGGAGCAGCAGGCGGCAGGAGAGGTCTGCGCGCCATGTGGGACCCTCCTCCGGTGGCCGGGGAGCAACCAGGGATCGAGCCGGCGCTGCAGAGGCTACGGACAGCTTCGCAACCCAGTGCTCAACTGCTGCACCACCGGGGAGGCCCCAGGGCCACTAGTTTTTATAAGTCCTTGACCTGATCATTCTAGGCACTTTCTGAACAGCAATTCTCATTTCTGTTTACACAGTACCCAGTCCTGTTTGTTTTTTTTTTTTAAATAGAGGCATGGTTTATTTATTTATTTATTTATTTGTTTGTTTGTTTTGTTTATACATGCACTGGGTACAGTCAGAAGCACAGGAGGGTGAGAGAATTCACCAGTGCCAGAGCTGGGAGCAGAGCAGGCAGAAGGACCGAGGTACACTGCTGAGGGGAGCAGCGGGCGGCAGGAGAGGTCTGCGCGCCATGTGGGACCCTCCTCCGGTGGCCGGGGAGCAGCTGGGGATCGAACCGGCGCCGCAGAGGCCGCGGGCAGCTTCGCAACCCAGCGCTCAACCGCTGCGCCACCTGGGAGGCCCTGTTTGTTGTTTTTTTTTTTTTTTAAGATTTATTTTTTACTTATGCATACAAGAACTGGGGTACAGGCCAGAGGTGTGAGGAGTAAAAGGATTCACCAGAGACAGTGGGGAACTGAACAGGCAGATTGACCAAAGTACACTGCTGAGGGGAGCAGCAGGTGAGTCAGGAGAGGTCTGCTGCACCATGTGGGTTGCTCCCTGGCTGGCCGGGGATGGAACTCGTGCTGCAGAGGCTGCGGATTGCTTCATAGTGCGGTGCTTCACCCCTTGCGCCACCAGGGAGGCCCTGGTCTGAGGCTTCTAAGTTCAAACTTCGTCTTCCAGGTTCTTGCCAAGGTCAACAGATAAAAAAAGAAATTTCATTAAGCAGTTTGTTAGTGTAATAACTTTCAAGTATTTCGGTTCATGGTTTGGGAGGTGTTGAGTTGTTCTCTTGTCCTCGGTCTGCAAATGCGTGGGGTGAGCCTGCCCTCCGGTAATCACTCCCTCTCTTGCCCCCAGTCACTTTGGGCCTAGGGCTGAGAAGACTACTGCACCCCCTGCCCCCACCCTTCCTGTGCTTCTCCAACAGCAAGCCTTTGTGAAAGACCCTCTGAAAATAGGCTTTTTGAATTATCCTATTTTGAGTGGACCATCTGTTTCCTGCCAGGACCCTGACTGATTCAGCAGGTGTTTCGGGCAGAAGGAACAGCACGTGAGAGCCAGTCCGCTCCCCACAAGCACACACACATACAATTTTTTACTCTGCAAGCCACTGGTTTTAGAAAGCAAGGTAGAGAGAGATGCTGGAAGAGGCAGGAGGGCATAAGCTATTGTGACTGTTAAGCTGTGTGTGCGCATTGGGGTAGGGGTGGAATTGTATCTCAGCTCACTCAGTGCTTTCCCTCCTAACTCCTACCAAATAGAGCCTATGCCAAGCCCTCCCTGCAGGGCCTTGCTGGTATAAGCTAATGCCTGGTGTCTTTAGATGGTCTGGTGACCTCGGCTGTCTCCCATTCCCAGCACAGGGAGAAGGCAGCACCTCCTTCAATCTCTGAAGCCCTTGTTTGCAGGAAAACCAGATTCCCTTCCGGCCCCTCTCCTTCTTTTTTTTTTGTGGGACCCTCGCCGGTGGCCTGAGATCCAACTGGCACTGCAGAGGCTGCGGGCAGCCTCGCAACCCAGCGCTCAACTACTGCGCCACCAGGGGAGGCCCTGCCCCTCTCCTCTTAGACACAACTTCCGTGTGCTCAGTTGGCCTCCCTCACTTCCCAGGTTCCCTAGGATATGTTCAAATGCCCTTCCCCTGAGCAGGTGCATGAAGTCAGCTCAGATAAGGTCATGTATACAAATGTAACTGGGATGTTGAGCAAGCACCACTTGTAGTATAATCAAAACACAATTTTATTTTTGTCTCCAACAACCTTTTTGCAATTTACTCAGTGGGGATAAATTTCCCCCTGCTCTGGATGAAATATGTAGCAACCTCACTGTTATTCTGCTCTCTTCAGGTTATAGATATGCCTAGGTCACTTTACAGTGTGAACACAGTCTAATTCAGCAATTAGAGTGTTCAGTCCCAGACTCTTATCTTGATTTAGCTGATGCCTCCTCTCCTTTCCGCAGCTTGGGTCAATTTTAAAATGGAAGGCTACTATAGGAAATGGACTGGTTGTGTGGCTGGGGTCCTCATTTCTTCCCCTTGAGCTTCACCATTGTTCAACCTTCTCAGGTGGGGGAGGGTGGGGTTGCACCTGTCATCTATGTAAACAGAAAAATTTAACAAAGCTGTATTCATTGTGTATAACCAATAAAAAGATGGAAAAAAATAAATATATGTTTGAGATACCAAGAAAACATCCAAGATGATCCCTGGATCCTTAATTCTATTCTCTTCACGTGTGTCTCTTCTTGTCTTTGGCTGTCAGAAAGTTCCAAGGTAAATTGGCAGCTCCCCTCTAATAATCATGGAACCTGAACATCTGTGTTTTAATTTTTCTGCCCGATCATGTCTGAGAGTGCTGCAGACCAGGTTCTCTGGGGAAGCAGACTATGAGATGGAAATCTGCATGCTGGAAATATCCTGTGTCATACTCTGGGTACTGAGGTCTGGGTGGTGGGAAAGAAGCAGGAAGGGGCAGATCTAGAAGGCGAACTGCAATGCAGTCACAATAGAGGGTCTCACCTAATTTTTGGACAGCTGTAAATCTTGGATGGCTCTTAGAGGTTATCTTGAATTGGGGCAAGAAGCTGGGCATTTCTACTCCCACATCGACCCATCATTGCATGGGTAGCATAACTGGACTATAATTGGATGGGTGGCGTAACTCTCCAATCACTGAATGGGTGATACAAGTTTGGTGAGGTATGGCCATCCCTTCAAGTTGGGAAATGAGAGTTTCCATCCTGGACAGGCAGGATCTGGGCACCACAGTACAGCATCCTCTGCAGAGAGGACACAGATCCTGGTCAAGTGTTTACACTTTGTTCCTTATCCTCTTTGAGTTTGAATTCTGGCTCAACCACCTATTGGCTCAATAATTTTTTGGGCAGTTTCCATAATTACTTCATCTATAAAACAGTGATAATAATATATCTCATGCATAAGGTTTTTTGCCAGAATTCACTGGATAATCCATGTAATATATTTAGGTCAGTCACAGACATGTAGTAAGCACTCAATAACAGTTACTATCAAAATTCTGCTAGCTCCTAATTTTTCTAGCCCAAACTTTCAATTCATTACTTATATGCTCTTTTTTTTGCATATTATTTGTCTAAGGGTCTTCAAAATCTCTGCGTATTAAGAGGATCAGCCCTACATTTTCTCTGCAGTGAAAATGATTTGGGGATCAGTTCAGGTACTCAATGGTTATAACCTTAGTAACTACCTCCTTTGAGGGACACGAGGTAGGGGGACAAGCTTGGCTATTTAGTACCTGCTACTGCTCAGCTGTGCTGGGACCTGGAGCAGGGAAGAGTCTGAGGGTGGAACAGAAATGAGACAAGACTCTTGACAGGTGATATTTGACAAATAACATTAAGATACTTGGGCCTCCCTGGTGGTGCAAGGGGTTTAGCACTGCACTATGAAGCAATCCGCAGCCTCTGCAGCACAAGTTCACAAGTTCGATCCCCGGCCGGCCAGGGAGAAACCCACATGGCGCAGCAGACCTCTCCTGCCTTGCCTGCTGCTCCCCTCAGCAGTGTATTTCAGTCAGTCTGCCTGTTCTGCTCCCCACTCTGTCTCTGGTGAATCCTCTCACCCCCTGCATCTCTGACCTGTTCCCCAGCTCTTGTATGCATAAATAAATAAATCTTTTAAAAAAAAAAGATACTTAGAAATCTTATTTCCAAAACATGGCTCTGAGCAAGGCCAACGATATTATATTATCTACTATAAGGAGATTTTCGTTTCTCATGTAGTACCCTGCCAGACAGTTAAATGACAGAAAATATGATGACAGCTTGCTGTGTTCCTGACCCCATTATGCAGCCAGTGCATGAAATATGTCTCCTTTGAAAATAAACAGTTATTTATCAAGTAGTCTCTCACTAGCGTGGTGTAATTATCTTTCCAAAGTTATGAATGAAATGATAGGTTTCCCACAAAAAGAGCATGATGTAAGGAGGGGTTGCAGTCTCACTAGAAGGCTGGGTGTCTCCCGGGGCTGCTTTTGCTACTGAGCACTCCTGACCTAAACTGGCTGCCTTTGTGATGTGTGTGAGGGAAGGAAGAATCCCTGGGAGATGATCAAAGCCTCAGCTACCCACGTGGGGTTTGTGGCACTAAGGTTGAGTGGGTCTAACTTTAAGGCTCCAACTTTTAGTGTGGGTCTAAGAGGTAAGAGGCCTGATAAGAGCTAAGACTGGCCTGAGCAGGCAGACATTGTCCATGGAAGAGGCCAAACACAAGAGGGAGGAGCGGGGTATTGACCTTCAGTCCAGGAGTGATGGCTGCCTGGCTTTGTAATGTGTTACAGAAAACCAGAGATTTCCTTTCTTAGGTCTATGTGATTATTCCTTATTCATGGCTAACATCTATAGGAGTTCTATAGGAGTTCTATATGTGTTCTATAGGAACACATCAGCTATGTTCAATAATTACTGCCATAGAATATACTAGTGTCTCAGAATTTTATCTAACATGGGATCCCCCTCAGTTATCACAGGGAGCTAATCTCCTTATTCCCCAAGAAATGAAGCCACTAAGCTTGACACTCTCCATGTCCCTCCTTTCTATTAACATATTAAGGGGTACCTGTGTACATCCTTTCTTCTCACCCTCCTGTCACAGAGGAACAGTCATCCCTACTCTTGTCCAGAGCCATTCCCCTTCATCTGGCTCTTTTCTTTTGAACTGTGTTTTAAATTTCTTATTATGCATACAAGAGCTGGGGTACAGGCCAGAGATGCGGGGGGTGAGAGGATCCACCAGAGACTGAGTGGGGAACAGAAGAGGCAGACTGACTGAAACACACTGCTGAGGGGAGCAGCAGGTAAGGCAGCCTCACTGTGTGGGTTTCTCCCTGGCTGGCCAGGGATCAAACTCATGCTGCAGAGGCTGCAGATTGCTTCATAGTGCGGTGCTTAACCCCTTGCGTCACCAGGGAGATCCTGCTGTCACATCTTGCTCCATCAAGTATCATTCCATCATCATGCAAATAAAGTGCTTTCTATTGTATCTGACATGTAAGATTTCAATTCATGTAGACTATTACATGTAGACTGTTATTAGCAGGAAGATGCCAGTAAAGCTGTTTCCGCATGTGGGTTACCTCATGTCTTCCATGACTGAGAACAGTGTGGCCACTGAGGAAACGCGAGACAAGTGTTTGCATCACCATTATTAACATCATCATCTTTGTTGTCTTTTTCCCTCCTCCTCCTCTTCCTATCATCATCATTATCCATTCACTTGGGTAAATTTAGAAGGTTTGCTTAAGGTGACTCTCAGAGCAACATCCACCCAATGAGTCAGTTAGGTCAAATTTTGAGGAAATAACAAAATCATTTCTGAGGACATGATGAATTCTGACGATACATAGTTTCAAAGAGAGCTCAACTCGAGGACTTTATTTTTGAGCAGGTACTCTCTGGTACCTGCCAGTCCTCTGTGGCAGTGAGTGTGGAGGGGGTCATGAGGGAACACCTTTGTATGAGTAGCAACCAGTGCAAGATAACAAGAATGAAAGCATCATTTCATCATATCTTCAGCCACTTCTCACTGTCTTCTTGCCCTCACCAAAAATCAGGCTCCTGGATCCTCCTCTTATCCCAAATGCAGCCATTAACCCTCTATCCCCCCTCAACCTGCTACCTTATGCTCCTTTTCAGCACTGTTAATTTTCTGGAAAGGAGGGTGTTTATTCATTGATTTACTGTTTCTCTTGTCAATCTACTGACTCCTGCTTCTACCGTTCCAATCAACTTGCCCTCCCCAAGGTTAAACATGACTTGTACTTTTAGGATTTCTTCCTATGCCCCTGACTTTCCCTTTTCCATTACCTTTATTGGGTCTTCTTCTTCTAGTCAAAACTCAAGTTCCCTCCTCCTCCCCTGCAGGATGTCTCTGATTTATAATTGTCTGTTTTTGCTTTGTTGTGTTTTGTACTGTTATTATTTTTTTACACTGATGTCTTGTTTGGTTCTCCTATATTCCTGCTATAAGTGAAACCATCTGATGTTTTTCTTTTTCAGAGGGTGGGAGGGAAGGAGGAGCACAGGGGACTGAGGTGATGGTGCACGGGTGCACTGGTGAAGGAAACTCTATGGGGACTACACCTGAGGGGTAGGGGGAAGCAAATATTGTTTAAAAATGAACAATGATGTGAAAAAAAATTAATTAAAAATAGTAAAAAAAAAAAAAACCCAAAGAACAAAAAAACCCCACAAAATTCAAGTTCCAAAGTTCTGTCCCGAAAAGGGTTGCTGTATCTAGCAAATAAATGTTTTATCCGGCATCCCTAGCCAGCTGTCTTCTTATCATTTATGTTCTCCCTGGGAAATCCTATCCATGGCTTCACTATTCCCTCTGTAAAAATGTCTCAAAATCCCTATCTCCGACTTGTTTCCAGAGACACATGCTGAGACATCCAGTCACCTCCTGGATGTCCCCATTGCACCTCAAGCTGAATGTAGTCTTCCTCCTCAAAACCTGCTGCTCCTCCTGTGTTCCTACCCTGGTTGATTTTTGCCTTTAAAGGAAGACGTGCCAAGCCCCTCATTCCTCTTTCCAAGCTCTTCCTAGCTCCTTCCAGAGAAAGAAATTGATATGAATGGATGAGGTTTTAAAAACCTAATCAGGTCTTGTTTACTTGAGTGAATCACTGTGCTTTAGAACAGAGGTGAACTTTATCTGGAAAAGACCAAAAATAACTATTCTAAGCTTTGTGGGCTGTGCCTTCTCTGTCAAAACTAAAAGCAGTCCTGACAATAGGTAAATGAATGGGCATGGCGCTGTTCCAATAACATTTTATGTACGAACATTGAAATTCAAATTTTGTATAATTTTCACTTGTCATGAAATGTCATCCTTCTTTTAATTTTCCAACCATTTAAAAATGTAAAAAGCATCCTCAGCTCGCAGTTATAAGAAAACCAGCAACAGTCCACAATTTGCCCACGCTCTGTAGTTTGTCAGCCTGTACTTTAAAGGTCATTGTGTTGGCCAGACCTTCTCTGTTATTTTCCTTCCTCCACACGGCAAAGCAGCTCGCTTACTCAGGGCCTTCTCCAGCCAAGCAGGTTTGACCATTCTCCTATCCGTGTCTTCCTCTACACGCAGCCAGGCTGGCTGTCCTGTATTCTCTCTCTCTCTCTCTCTCTCTCTTTAAATTGCTTCTTCTGTCCATGAGTTCTGTGTGCTGAGGGTTGAAACTTGAGTTTGAGTTTTGAGTGAGGAAAGAGTAGCAAAGTTGGGCAGACTTCGTTATTTGCGTTAGCCTATTCTTTTATTTATTGTGTGCATACATGTGCGCATGAGCCCACAAGGGCCTGTCCTCTGTCGATAACTTCATGGTGAGTAATAGAGGTTTGGGAAGGGAAGCTGGTTTTCTGGCTGAATATGAAATAGTAACACCTCAAATCTCAGCATTATTCTAATAATTAATATTAGTGTGCTTCCAGGAGCTGAGCTAGAACATAGAAATCATCTTTGTTTTCCATCTTTTGTCACCATACCCAGGCAGTTTGGAACTGATAGAGGTACTTGTATGATTTTATGTCTTCTTGGTGCCTCTATATTATACGTTCAAATGGGTGTGAAATAGTTTTTTAAATTGAAGTGTAGTGGGAGATGTTGTGTGGTGATGAAATGACACTAGAATTAACCTAAGGTTAAATAATTGCAAATTAATAAAAGTAATTATGGTAGAAAACAAGATGATGGTTCTGGGCAGGCACATGATCGTGCCCATGCACTTATAAGGAGAAAAGGGAACCATGAAATAATAGGGGTGCTTTATTGAAATTCCACATGTTCTAAGAGTGGAGTATAGACTGCCAATAAATGAACAATGCAAGCACCTCATAGAAGAGACAGCTTTGCAAAAAGCAGTGGTTTCCAGGATGTGAAAAGTGCCTTTCTTCTCCTTTTTCTCTTTCTCAGGCTTTGAATTTATGAATATACTTCTCCCTCCTCTTAATTAGAGCAGACTTGTTTGCCTTGATTAGAAGTTTTAATATCTACAATGTTTTCTATGTTAATTAGCTTCCTCTCAATGGCCTTGAATTGAATGTGCTTATAAAGAGCAGAGAATATAAAATACTGTTTCATTTGACAAATATCCCCAGAAGGGTAGGGAGCAGAAGCGCCACTCAAGACAAACTTTCCTTGAGGAGGCAGCCTTGAAGACTTGTGGAAGGGGTTTGGAGGGTGCGCATTTATGTTTTTGCAATCCTTATCTCTTGCCTGGCTATCCTTGTCGCCAGGCTCTGCCCACCCACTAACCCATCTTCAGTAGAGTCATCTATTTAAAGGACACATCTGAGCAAGCCTGTCTCCTTCTCAAATTCTCAGTGGAAGATTTCTCTTGTTGCCTTACAAATAAAAGTGAAAATCATAAATAAGTTGTTGAAGTCTCTTTAAGTTGGCTTCTGCAACCTGCTTAATCCTACCTCTGACTATGCCCTCTCTACCCTTTCTGAAGGTTCAGTTACCTCTGGGGTCGAGACACTGATCCTTCATGATGCAGACTATACAAATGACTTCTCTGTACTGAACTAATCATACACTCCTATGTATCTGTGCTATTACATAGCTTCCTTTATTTAAAATGCTCTTGTTCCTAGTCTCTGCCTATTAAAATCTTACTCAGCTTTCAAGGTTGAAATCTGTCTTTTTCATGAAAATTTCCCAAGCCCTTCTAGTCAGTACCTCACAGTGCATTGCAACTAATTTTTTTAAACCCTAGCTCGTTCTGATCTTTGTTATGTTAGTTTGCGCATACATGCATTTGTCCACTCTGTAAATATTTACAAAATACCTTCTATGTTCCAGGCACTGCACCAGGCACAGGAGGTAAATGGAGGACAAAGCTGATACCTACATATTCATCTGATCACCTGGGGTAAGAACACACTGCTCTTAGAGTCCCTAGTCGAAGGCATGTGTATGAACTGAGACATTCCTTGGGCAGCATAATTAAGGAAGAGTAGCAATAAGCCTGGCTATTTTGCCTGAACAGCCAGAATACTAAGTGGGTGTGCAACTTAATGGGAAAATGGAATTGCTTGGCATGACAAAAGGAATATCCAGTGCCTTGACAAAAAGAGGACATTAGAAAGAGATTTCTCAGAAATAGTTCTTTTGCTATATGGAGAAGGCAATAGAAAAAAGTGGGAAATATTAAGTGCAGTGCCTAATGCATGCCAAGAATTAATGAAGTTTAGATATTATTTTACCTCTTCCTCTAAATCTCTACAAAATCTTCATGTGCATCAACAATAGATGCACATTAGAGCTGAATCCATTAGAGCTGAATTTGGAGTGTATACCATTTTGGGGTGCTTACTTTGTGCCAGGAGCTGGTCTAACAGCTAAGATGTACATTATTTCCTTTAAACCTCAAGTCCTTTTATGACATAGGTGTTATCAGGATCCCCCATTTTACAAATGAGTAAACAGAGGCACCAAGAACACAATGATTTGTTCAAACTCACAAAGTTAGTAAGTGGGTGAAGCTGGCATTCAGGTCTTCAAATGTCCAGCTCTTCCAATCTACCATTTTGTCCTGCTGTCCCTCCATTAAGCCTAAGCTCCCTGAGGTCAGGAAAAGATAATGTGGAAGGAGACTCCGCCTAGGATTTTACTCTTGGTTATTTTATAAATAAGAGAATTGAAACTCTGGAAGAACAAATGACATAATCAGTACACTTGGAAGTCAGTACTACAACCCCAGTCTTGTGACTCCTACTCAAGTGCTCTTTTCATTAAAGGCATTTGACTTTTATGAGAGAACAATTCCCACGTCATGCATGATTGCTGTTTCTACTTCTGAGCTGATAGGATCACTAAGTTCCAGCCAGGATTAGAGTCTTCTTCGATTTATGGCCTTACTCTTTTCTGGCTTGGGTTATTCAAAGGTCAGTGGGACTAATGGACAGGGGCTGCTTTGCAGTCTATCTTCAATTTAAAATGCATGATGCCTGTCAGACTACTATTTTTAAAAGGGAGCTCTCATTGGAGTGGGAATGCTATTTTAAAGATGATTCTGTGATTGGTTTTGGAGTGTAGATCAGATATGATTCAGAAAGATAGTGTTGAAATTCATGACATGAAAAAAAAAAAAAAAAGACCTAAATTCTCAAGTGAACTCCTGATAAGTACAAAAAGATTCTCTGAAATATTTCACCAGAGTCTTTTGAGGCCATTAAGAAAGTGCCCAGGCAGGACTGAAAAGTGCATTAAGGGTTATTTATACATGGCAATTGAATCAAAGCGTCATTCTCCAGTTAACTTGACTCACATGAAGCAGGTTATTTTAAAAATTAGATACAAGCATTCTGGTTCAAAAGGTGGTGACTGGCTAGTAACCCTTGACACAACCTCGTTCAACCTCCCAACGAAAGTGTTTGAAGACAGAGACAATGTCAAAAATGCATGTAAAAAACAGCAGACTAGAACTGACACACTGCTGCTCAGAATCTGGCACTAATTAACACCAACTCCAGTGCCAAGGGAATTGGTCAGAGAATGCAGATTCTGTCTTACACTTGGTCTGATGCTAGAAAGTTGGCTAACTGAAAACAACAATAATAGCAGTCAACACTTTTAAACAATAACTGAGACATATAAAACATTTGACAAAGTTGACTGAGGTTGGACGGTGCAAAACCCAAAGTGGTTAGAAGTAATACACCAACTGAAGCTAGGTGAAAGATATTTACAGAGAAGCTCTAGAGGCAAAACAAGGAAATGATCTTATTGTCTATAGTTTAAGCAGTTGTATTATTTGGGAAAACCTAGCTAGCTGTTTGTGATTGTTTGTTTTACTTAACCTTGAGCCATTTACAGGAATTACCTCTGGCTTAAATTTTGGGTTTTCTGTGGAGGTCCCTGACTTCCCCCAGATGGCGCGGAGACTGCCCCTTCCTGGTGTACAGTTTACCTTGATCCAAATTTTGGGTTTTCTTATACAGGCTACCAACAGATCAGATCTACCTCAGTCTCACTTTGTCCTTGTTTAATCACTTTAACACTTACTGAGTGCTCACCACATGCTAGGCACTGCTCTAGGCATTTTGCATGAATTGTTTAACTTTCTAAACAATTCTATGAAGTAGGAGTTATTTCTCCCATTTTCCGAATGAGGAAATTAAGGCTCAGAGAGGTTAAGTATCTTCTTCAGGGACACACAGTCAGTGAGTAATAGGGCCAAGGTTCAAATCAAGGTTCTTTATCTATTCTTTCTTTCATTGTGTATCCCAGTTCAAATATACAAGCTTGTTTTATCAGAAGTCTAGACAGCCATAACTCCAGTGTTCAGCAATAACAAAGTATATCATCATGAAATGTAAGCACTCAATTGTAAGCATCAAACAAGATATAGAAAAAAATATTGATTACTAACCTAAGAAGAAGCTGATAGTTGTACAATTATTTGTGTGATTTCTACAGATAAATTAGGACCAAAACATCTGGCATTACTGAAAATTGAAATAATTCATACATATTGTAATATATAATATTATAAATAGTCTTATTAAAAGGTTTAATAAGCATTTTTAATAAGTGATCACAAAGAAAAGTCAAGTAAACCTCAAAATGTACAGATTGTAAATGACTACATTGCTTAAAATGTAGTAAATATAGAGATGTAGAAAAAGGTGTTAGGGGGCCTCCCTGGTGGCACATGGGGTTAAGCACAGCACTATGAAGCTATCTGCAGCCTCTGCTGCATGAGTTAGATGCCAAGGCCAGGGAGCTACCCACATGGCACAGCAGACCTCTCCTTCCTTGCTGCTTCCCTCAGTAGTGTATTTTAGTCAGTCTGCCTGTTCTGTTCCCTGCTCTGTATCTAGTAAGTCCTCTCACCGCCCCCTCCTGCCACACCTCTGGCCTGTACCTCAGTTCTTGTATGCATAAATAAATATTTTTAAAAAAGAGAAAGAAAAAGGTGTCAGGATAAAGCATCATGGAAATATCTGTTATTAAGAAAGAAATCAATAGTACAGTTATAGATTGTTTTAAAAATTGCAGTGAGAATACAGTACATTAAAACTCATGAGATATTGTCAAAGTTATCATTACATAAAGTCATTCTGTTATTCAACAAGAACAAAATAAGAAAC
The DNA here is from genome assembly GCF_014898055.3 of Talpa occidentalis. Taxonomy (NCBI): domain Eukaryota; kingdom Metazoa; phylum Chordata; class Mammalia; order Eulipotyphla; family Talpidae; genus Talpa; species Talpa occidentalis. The sequence continues at coordinate 29,613,145 of NW_023603184.1, forward strand.
TCCATCTTAACAACTTAGAAAATGCACAGCGAGATAAAAAAGAGACAGGAACAAATATTGTTGAACTGATGTATGTGGAGGAGACTGTTGGATGATATTCTTAATGTTTCCAATCCTAACTTCATGTTCTCTTATCTTCTTCTATAGAAACTGCAAAGTAAAATAATTTACTTCCCAGGACTCCTTATAGTAAGAAGTGGCCATGTGAAATAAATCTTATCACTGCGATGTCGATGGGCATGCATAAGGGGCTTCTTGGACCACTCGTACTTTAATGGCATGAAGGGGTATAGACAGAGCTGAGTTTGTGCTTCCCCGCTCCCCATTCTTCAGTCACATTGTTCTTGTCTCAAATGTACTTGTGATGTCTGAAATCATCATCATCTTTTGACCAAGAAGCCCAAACGTGAGGAGGAAAACCAAAGAGCAACAGACAGTGAATTTGAAGAATAGAATGGTTCTGGATCCCAAGTGGCATGACTGAGTAGTTGAAAGATGCTAGCAAGCTTCTCCCTCCAAGTTCAGTATCCATTTGCCTATTTGTTGAAGGTACTGTTTCACTTTCTGATGATTGCTGTTAATTATGCTTCTCACTTATGTGGTATGTAAATTTAAAAAAACTGATTTTGAAAAAAAATCACTGGAAAGTCTAATGTTTAGAAAGAGTGAACAAATAAATAAGCAAAAATTAAGATTTAGGCTGTAATATCATAAATCCAGAGAGAATTTAAAGTTGTTTTTTTTTTTTTATAGAGGCATGTTTTATTTATTTATTTATTTGTTTGTTTGTTTTGTTCATACAAGCACTGGGTACAGTCAGAAGTGCGGGAGGGTGAGAGAATTCACCAGAGCCAGAGCAGGGAGCAGAGCGGGCAGAAGGACCAAAGTACACTGCTGAGGGGAGCAGTGGGCGGCAGGAGAGGTCTGCACGCCATGTGGGACCTTCCTCCGGTGGCCGGGGAGCAGCTGGGGATCGAACCGGCGCCGCAGAGGCTGGAAAATTTAAAGTTTTAAAGAGAAGGCATGATAATAAGATTGACAATCTCAAAAAGGATCTTTTAAAAAATAAATGGAACTAATCACTGCATATTTAGGGTTTTTATTTATTTTTAATTACTATATTAATCAGGAAATAGAAATATTCCTGGGTACTTTCGGCAGAACATGATTTGAGACAGGTAGTCATATGCTTAAAAAAACCTTTGGGAGGGCCTCCCTGGTGGTGGAGCGGGTTGAGTGCAATGCTGTGAAGCTGTCTGCATCCTCTGCAGTGCGGGTTCAATTCCAGCTGGCCAGGGAGATACCCACATGGCGCTGCAGACCTCTCCTGTCTTGCTCACTGCTCCCCTCAGCAGTGTTTTCGGTCCATCTGCCTGTTCTGCTCCCCACTCTGTCTCTGGTGAATCCTCTCACCCACCCACGCCTCTGGCCTGTACCCCAGCTCTTGTATAAATAAAATAAATCTTTAAAAAAAAAAAAAACTTTGGGAAAAACAAATACACACAAAATAATTGGAAGAGGCAGAGAAGCAAAATTCAGGGAGAGAGCTGACAACACTCAGGTTCTTGTTAGTTTTTAGGAAAATGAGAGATTGCAACTATCTCCCCAACCTACAACTGCAAGAAACTGAGTGCTAGCGATGGTCACATTTGCCCATCACTGCGATAGGCAAGTTGAGTATCACCGAGAGGAAAGACAGGTCAGGAGAATGAAGAGGATGTACTTAGAGACATCTCACATATGAACAGTGTTTCTATCAGAGCTTGGTCAAAGGAGGAGAACAACTTGGAGATCAAAATCATTGGGATATATTATATAGATACAGCTTTGTGAAATTGTGGAGCTGGCTAAAAAGTTTCTAAATAGCTGTTGCTTCTGTGTCTAGTACTGACCCCTGAAGTCAGCAAAGTGGGTAAGGAGGAAATAAAGGTGTGTGGGAGGTGGGGCAGCAAGAACTAGGGCCTGCAACAATAGACTGGGCCCTACATTGGGGCCCTACAGACCCAAGACCCCAATATTGATGATGAGATGGGGTTTGCAGAAGAAACTAATACCCTTCTTAAGGGGCTGAAATGTATTCCACACAGGAGCCAGGGAAGCTGAAGGTACCGGTCCAGCAGGAGCTGGAGCTGCTGCAGGTCTAGCTGCTGTACCATCCCAATCGGGCAGGTCAGCAGAGCAGTGATGGCATTGGGAGCAGTATCAGCATCTCACCCTTGCACACCTGTGACTGTATCCAGAACATGGCCCTTGCTTCACTTCCGCCTTTCTGATCTCCCATTTTGTCTCTTGTGGCCCACAGTGCTATGCAGGTAAGGGCATTTTGGAAATAGCCCCAGCTAAACTAAATGGCTACAATACAAAACCACTACAAAACTGCAAAAGGATGAATCTATAATAAGAAGAGAGTGGAATATTAAGAGAATTATCTACTAGCTCGATCAGGTTTATTCCAGGGAAGCAAGAATGTTTCATATTAGAAAAAATCTATTAATGTAATGACATCAGTTCAACAACCTCTCTAGGAAAAAATGTATGATAATCTCAATAGATGACAAAAGGAGGTACAGATAAAATTGAGCTTTTGTGCCTGATTAAAAAAAATTCTCCTAGAGATCTAGGAATAGGAAGATACTCCTTTTAATATACAACATCTTATATTGACAGTCTGTATCATCCTTAATGATGAAACACCAAAAACATTCCCATTAAAACTAGGAAGAGGCAGAGCTGCTGGATGTCTCTATTATTATATAGAACGGTTCCAGAAATTCTATCTGATGCAAGAAGACATCAGGCAGAAATAAAAGGTAAAATTATTGGAAAGGAAGAGTCAAAATTACTATTATTTGCAGACAGTATGATTATATATCTTTAAGAAACTGCAAGAGGATCAGCTGAAAGCCTTAACATTAATTCATAATTAGTAAAATGGTGGCATACACGAAAAATGTACAAAATCCAGTAGCTTTCCTCTATACCAACAGTGCCACTCAGAAAACATACTGGTGAATGGAAATTCATTCAATCACAATTTGAACCAGAAGACATTAAATGCATAATGATATTGACATTTTTAAAGAATACCCATCATTAATTTTGTTTCGGATCGTTCTGATGTTTCTCCCATGATTTGGATTTAGTTTATACATTTTGGTAGGAAGATCTCAGTGGTGATCTTGTATTCTTCTCTGTGCATCCTCTTATGACAAATATAATGTCATTTTCCCCTCTATTGATGATGCTAACTTTGATTTCTGTTAGTATGGTGTCTGCAAGATTTCACTTCTGTGAAGTATTATTTTTCCCTTTGTAGTTGATAAAGCACCTTTGTGGAAACTTATTTTGAGACCATGTAAATATCTTGTTTCTCATCAAATTTTCACCCCTTGTCAACTCCTTCATATTACAATGCCGGCAAGACCAGAGAGATGGATAGTCACACACAGTGCGAGTACGGGTATAAATAGGTCACATTCTCTGAAAAGCAACCGAGCAATCCTTATGAGGGACATTAAAATGTGTCATACTCTTTGATATAATAATCCAACTTCTAGGAATCTGTTCTAGGAAGAGTAAAAAACAGAAATGTGACCAGAAATATATATAAAAGTGAAAATTTGGTAACAAGGTAAAATCCAACAATAAATGAGTGGATAAACTATGACAGTTTGCTATGAAAAAATATATACACTGAATTACAGTATTAGAGGCAAATAGAAAAATAGCCACGAAAAAATATTATTTGAAGATATGGATTTTAAACTGTAATTATAGTGTGTACTTATAGGCTATTACTCTTTCAGAAAAAAATACAACAAAAATTTCTAGTATTTGCTTTCAGGAGTAGTTTTACAGATAATTTGCATTGTTTCTTTTGTATTTCGCTGTATTTTCCCAGTGTTCCAAAACAATGTACTTATGCATTCTTTTATACTTGAAAAAATCTTAATAAAGAACATCATGCACGAATTAGTTTTCCTGCATAATTTTCTTGTACAAATTTGTGGTCGATGTGTTACCTCCTCTGGAGTCAGCAACAAAGAGTCAATGGAACAGCTGACAAAGCAGGAGAAAGCATTTGATGTATTTGGTTGCTGTTAAAATGTGATGTGTAATACTGTACGATTATATCCATCTGGTTAAATCATTCTATTTATTAACCTCACAGATTTAATCAACAATTCACCTAATAGTAAGGCTATATTTTATAGTCTACAATGCCCTTTCAAATACATTATCTCATTTATTTAATGCTAATATGTTTTGAGTCATTTTAATCTGGTCATGGAGACAATCTTTAAAATTTCATTGAAAACTGAAATCACTTAGCCTCGTTCAAAGACTCTGCCCTCACTTTACTCACACTATAGAAAGGGCTTAGGCCTGAGACCCCAAACACTAGGGTTAGAATTATCTTTCTGCTCATTATCAGCAGTGGATCCCTGGTCCCATTTCTTCATCTCTCTTTGTTCATTTTCCTGGACTTCAAAGGAGCCCTCAGGTTTCATTTAGCTGTGTTAGTCTGTGATTCTTATATGGTATGTCAATTTCTTCCATATCCTATATGCTCATATCCGATATCCTGTGAGTCCCTGCAATGTCAACAAACTATCAGCACCTTTGATGTGTGTCAGCAAACATCATTCCTCAAATGCACCTTAACAAGCTCACATCAGAAGGAGACTACCTTACTTTGCCCTGACAGTATGTTATTTAAGTATTAGGTAAAACTGCATTTTCGTTTTATTTCCCCTCTCCCTAGCATTGCCTGGCTTGTTGGTGTTAACTCCCTTCCCACTCTAACCTCCTTGAAAGACTGTTGGCCACACTGCAGCAAAAGGAACTTTATAAATATATGCACAGCTATTAGGCATTATGTAAGCGGGCAAACCACAGTACTCCAAGCTCAATAAATAATGTCTCAAACACTTCCCAGTGAGTTGGAAGAAATAGGTGGCAAGAGAAGTTCCTGTCCCTAATTTCTCTCAAGGAGACCATGCCTTGAGCAACTATTTATTTGTTTCAGTTGACCCCAGCACTAAACCCTGTTCCTCCCAAAGTTAGAGCACTTTTAATAAAATGAGTTCCTTATAGAACAGTTAATTCCTGAGTTGCTCCATCTGAGGCCTTCTTGGATAAGACTTGAGAAACTTGCCAAGTTGTTAAGGCTTCCAGTAGCTTTTATCAAAGGAGGAGTTGGGAAGAAACTATTTATTGAGGACCAACCATCATCTGGTTAAAGTCACTTATATCAGTCTTATAAGCTATCTTATCTTCATTTTACTAAATGGGAAAACTGTCTCAGAGAGACTAAATGAATAACTTTAGGTCACACAGTAGATAGATCTGCCTGATAGAATCTATGATTTTCCACTGCTCCATGGCTATCCAGATCAGGGGAATTCTGGGTAAGTTGCAGTCCCTCTTCATTCTGATGTTATAGGGTCATTTATTCATTCAACAAACATTTATCATTTGTTCTCTATGTGTCATTATCTTATAGTCTGGTTATAACAAAATGCCATATACTTCGTGGCATAATAACAATAGAAATTTATTTCTCATAGTTCTGCATTTTCATTTCAGGCTAGAAAGTGGAGATCAGAGTGCTAACCTGTCGGTTCCAGTGAGGGTCCCCTTCCAGGTTGCCAATATCACCTACTATCCTCCCACAGGCAACAGAACAGGAAAAGTAAGTGATCCTATGACTCCTAGTCTCCTGTGACTTATAAGGGTACTGATCCCACACCATAAGGGCTCGTCCTCATCTAATCCTAATCACCTCCCAAAGTCCCCACTTCCTAATAACATCACATGGGGGCTAGAGTTTAATATGTGAATTTCAGGAGACGTAAGCATTTAGTCCATAACAATGAGGAATTGTACCAGGCTCTGGGAATTCAGCATTGAGCAAAAAATAAAAAGTTACTCCATCTGTTGGTGCTTACTTTCCAGTGGGGGAAGGCAGATAATAAACAAAATAATAAGCAAAAATACCTAGCATATGTGATATGTGTTAAGAGTAGTGGCGTTGATTGACAGAGGAGATCAATTTTGAACATGGTTAATTTTGAGATGTCTGTTAAATATCCAAATGAAGGAAAAACTATAATATGGTTAGACATGGAATTCAAGAGAGGTGAATGAAAACATTTTACTATAAATAAGATGTTATAGGGTCATTTTCAGGAGAGAAAACCTAGGATTTTGTCTCTTCATACCTTAATAGCTCCCAGCCTTGACCCTGTCGGCACAGTATGAGCAAGTGCAAAGAGATGGATAGAAAAGAAACAATGGTGCTTATGGACCTAAAAGGTATCAATATGGCTGGAGTGTGGGATGGGAGGGTGGCTGGAAAAGGAAGGGACCAGAGGTGTAACCAGAGAAAGCATCAAAGGAATCACAAGTAGCTTGGACTTAGTTTCAATGAGAATAGCAGGGCTCAGAAAGGGGTTAAAGAAGAGCAGGTTGTGCTTGGAGATGGAACTCTGACTGCAAGGTAGGCTGCACTGAAGGGGAGACTGGAGGCCCATCCAGAATCTGCTGCAGGACCCAAGAATGGAGGCCCTTGCCAATACAATGGCAAGAGGTTGGGAAAAGTGAGCAGGGGCCCTGTTAGGTTTGGACAGAGAAACAACAGGGTTTGGTGACTGATTAGAAATGAAGGGTAAGGAATAGTAAGAAGGGAACTAAGGATGCTCATGTTTCAGGTCTGGACACCTGGGTGGATAGCAGTGGCACTTACCAATATGGAGATTCCAGAAAAGACATAATATTGGAAAGGTCAAAGGTGAGCTTAGCTTTACATGTATTATGTTCAATGTGGCTATGGAAGATTTAGGTAAACAACTGAGTGTGGTTCTAGAATTCTTGGGTGAAATATGAGCTACACATATTTGGGACACACACACACACACACCCCAAGGTAGATGGGGGTCACTCAGGAGTTGTCTCACTCACCCGTAGAGGGAAGAGTAAAGAACCCCAAAGAACCCAGCATCAGCCACATACACCATCTACTTCAGCTTTTTAACATCCTTTTAACAATCTTGTGAGTTGTTTTACATTTTCTGTTTTCTCCAGAGTTGATGGATTAGACACATGCATTTCCAGTCCCGGGAGCCACATCTGTGTGACATCCAGGGCCCTGTGTTAAATGTGCTTATGTGTGGACTGTGCATGTGGGTTCACCTGCAGCATGAAAGTGTGGAGAAGTTTGAGTGCTGTTACAAGTCTTTTTTTTATGCTAGAATTATGCAATAGCCTAGACTGGTTAAAATGAAAAACTGCCCCCTGTTACAGTTGTTGAGGTGAGGCTATCTGGGCTGACACTACAGTTTAGATTGAGAGCCAGAAAAGTTATTGACATGGTAAAAGTCAAGCTATAGAATCCAGAGAGCAAACAGGATGGGGAGGTTTCACAGACGAAAAAGTTCTTTTGGTCCATTAGGGTGGAAAAAAAAAGAGGGAATAATATTTCCACTTGTTCTTTCTAGCAAAGAAATTGGTCAGGAGAAAAGGTGGTTAGACAGAGAATCATTCCACATGTAGAAATATCACAAAATACAGAGTATTCTGTTATTGCTTTTTAGCACCTTTCTTGTAGGAGTTCATGGGAGGAAAGGAAAACTATTTTTATAGAATGTGAAGAGAACCTTTCTATGTGGGTTGATTTCAAATATATAAGACAGAATAGAGGCCATTGAAAGGGACTTTTTAAAATAATGGGTGTTGTTTTTTTTCCCTTGAAAAATTGTTATACGGTGTGGTTAAGAACATTTTAAGTCCCCAAACATAAATCCACTGAAATGCAATAATTTCATTGTAGGATACACTGAAAGGAATATTTAACCCAATGACTGTGCATCAAAGTGAGAAAGATTATGTGCTAGAACAACCCACAGAGCGTGTTCCACAGTCCGCATAGCTGACTTACCACAGACTGCCTGGGAGCAGCTCTGTGCTCTCGGTGCCATTGTGTAAGTACTTGCATTCAGCTTAGCCATGAGATATCACTCCTACATTTATATAAAGGAGAAAAGAAAGTCATTTTCCAAGTTTGTTTCCACAGCAACAATATTCCATATTTTCTTCTTCTGTGTCTAAACATGAACAAGCTTCAACGAGCAGGATGGAATAAAATCCTTGCAAAATACCAATTAAGACCAACAGTGACTGTGAAAGCTTCAGTGGTCATGTTCATTCAAAGAGCATTTGTACAGGCCTACCCTGGGCCAAGGTTGAAGAAGATGTGTGACACCTCTGGGGTGTCATATGCTGGTGAGAGAGACAGCCAGGTAACTAGAGGGCACATATAGTATGGTGTATACTATGGCAGTGTTGGGGTGTTAAGAAGGAGCAATTAGCAGCCTAAAGAATTTGTGGATATTTGACCTAGATCTTGAGTAATAGATAAAAGTTGCAAGAGGTTTGGAAAGAGATGAGGGGGAGAGAGGAGGGAAGAAAAGAGAAAGGAGGAAGAGAGAGAACAAAGAGCTGTATTTGCAAAAACATATAGAGATATAAGAGTAATATCAATGAGAAATATTTGGGATGTCTGAAAGGGCTACACAGAGCAGTGTGTGTGTGGTGGTGGGCGGGGGTGATGGCACATAATATGGGGTTAGTAATGTAGTCCAAGGCTGTTGGAAAGGCCTACGATGTCTCTGACCAAAGTGTGAGGATTTGGTCTTATGGTGATGAGGATCCATGGGGGGATGATTAGACCTATGCTGGTAGACTATCCACATGAGTTAGAGAACACCACTGGGAATAACTGAAAGAGTTGGGAGTGGGGGTGGTGGAAGTAGAGACACCCGGCTAAAAACTCACAATTTGTCCAGATTTGAGATTTTACCAACATATAAAATCCTGTGGACAGCTTTTGGTTCCTCATGAGTTACTCAGCAAAAGTTAGTTTGCTTTCTTTGACTCTCTCTCCCTTTTCTCCTGATCTTGTTTAACACCAGAGTGCACAGTTGAACTGGAACTAATCCTCTGCTTGGACTTTGCAGATGAGGAATTTGGTCAGTAAAAGAAAAGGAACTTGCCCAAGTTTCCACAACTGGTAAGCAGCGGGCTGGAATTTGAACCCAGGAGTTCAAACACCAAAGGCTGGGTGTGTAATGCCACTTCTTGCTGCACAGAAGATTTGTTGTAAGGATTAAATAAGAGGATGTGTGTCTTTTGCTGAGAAGATAATATGGTTAACTCTTTGATTCCTTACTCCTCTCTCTGTCCTGCTGGGTGTCTGTAACCCTAACCTGGTCACTTCTCATTTTTCAGGAGTTTCATCCATTGATTTTGTATGTTTCCTCATCCCAATGCTAGAATTTCTTCCTACAGTCTTTTATTAATTGAGGTAATATTGATATATACCATTCTATAAGTTCAGATGTACAGTTTATATTTCAACATCTGTAGATACTGTCTCATGACCATTATCCAAAATTTAGTTTCCATCTACCACTCTACCTTTCAGCCCCTTTACTCATTTCCTCTATTTCCCCCAACTTCTTCCCCTCGGGTAACTAATCTGTTCTTTATACTTAAGATATATACTGTGAGATCCAGCTATCACTTCTGGTAGTTATCAAAAAAATACAACACTAATTCAAAAAGATATGTGTACTCTTATGTTCATTGCATACTACCAAGATATGGAAACAACTTGAGTGCTCATCCCTGCAATCTTTTTAGATTTTCTAATCCCAGTCCCCAATACACACTCTCCCATGACTTTTCATGAAATATACTTCCAGTGGCCCCTTGCAAAATAGCTCATCTTCTTCATACAACTCCTGGAACTTTCTCCATTGAGTAAATACCAAAAGTGGGATGTCCAGAGATCCTCTTGAGCACAGATCTCGCATGTTACAGAGATCGGTGTTGCTGAGATGCCGCATTCAGTAAAATGGTCCCATCCCAAATTCAGTCCATTGCTGACCAGCTACTAATTCAATTCTCTTTCCTCTATCTTTATTGAACTTAGAAGACTATTGAACTAAGAGACTCAGAGATTGAGATGCTAGAACTTGAAGATAGATTAGAATGGAGCTTGGACTCTGCTCAGGGACCCACTACAGAGGGAAAATGCAGGCAAGGGTTTGGGGGATGTGCAGCTCTTAATCTAGGGTCCTGGATTTCATTTATATTGGCCTTCTGCCTGTACCTTCTGTCCTTGAGATCTGAGAGATATCCCTTGCTTTCATTAGTAACATAACATTTTGGGTGTGTGTCATTCTGAATGGGCTTCTGTTTCTTACAACCAGATATTCCCTGATTCTGCTATATAACCATGAATGGTATTCTCACATATGAGTTTTACATGTGCTCAATTGTCAACCCCATTAGAGCCAGATTGAAAACAGGGGGAGTGAGCAAATCCGTACTGAGACTTAGCAATGAAAGAAGGTTTCTTTGCTCGTAGCCTGTAAAGCGGTAAACAGGTTGTTTCTATTGGCTTCTATTTTCTTTAACTTCCAGATATTTCATGCCAAAGCTCTCAATAAAATATTCCTCAATTCTAACTGTCTTAAAATATTTGGCTAAAATATCTCAGATCTCGCCTTAGTCTAACTACCTTTTCTAAATATGAGGACTCATTGTAATGACTCATTTTGTAGTGCTGAGAGTAATGGTGGTGGAGAGCACACAAATAGAATAGGGGCTACGCTTAAACTCTAGAATTCAGTTATCATCTGTTTGTAATTGTTGTAAATCTGTGTGCACTCCCACAAGCACACAGCACACATACACACTTGCACACCAAGACTCTACAACACAAAGGACAGCACCTGACTTTAGAGAATGTGTCCTTTTTAATAAAGAGAAATATTATTGACAGTCAACTATGCCAGCTGGCCAATTTAAATGACCATTAATCAGGGCATTGGGGTATCAAACAAGGCAAGTATCATTAGGAAGATACTGTCTCTGGAAGGTTTTGCAATTTTCCAAATTTATTTTTATCTCTAGAGACTCATGAGGTTCTACAATGACATATGTGTCCTATTTACTCCATCATCTCCATCTGGGTGGCCTGGCCCAGATGCACTGATGAGGGATGACCTAAATCAGGCTGGAGGTGGCTGCATTTGAGAGATCAGGGCAGACTGCAGTAAAGGGTTCAGCATAGAGACATTATCTCATCCAAAAGCTGTGCCTGAGCTGGGTGGAGACCCTGCATATTGCCAAGTCTTTGGAGATCGGCATCACCAGACGCAAATGGGCAGACTGGTGAGGCATTGTCAAGGTACGAGGTTTGGTGTGGGATGGGTCTGCAAGCTCATAAAAGGGAGGCTTTCCATCCAATAAAAATACCCAATTTTAAAGAGGCAGAACTTAGCTGGTCACCTTTAGACATCTGAACATTGTGATTAAACTATAAAACTTTCATAAAAAGGAAGCATGAAGATTAATAGATAATTTTCTTTAGCACTTTAATTTTGCAGAATTCAAAATATAAGAAAATGAATTTCCTGGCCTCTTGCCAAAGCAGATATAAATAAGTAGTTATCGAAGCTCTAATTTCCTGAGAATTTTAATAAAGAGAAATATTTATGGTTTAGAATTACCTCTGAAATTATGCAGCAAAGAATAGATAGTTTATGACTTGGGAGAACAAAAAGAAACTTGCAAATACTTGATGTTGGCAGATCAATTAAGTAGTAATACATGCTACATTTTAATTTTAATCACCATGAAATTAAAATATGGTAATGAGTGTTAACATGACTTTATCCTTCCAAACTATGATTTAATTTAGGGAACTTTTCGTGACTACTTCCTTATTTCCTCAGTTATTTTTCTTACTTTGCATGCTACTGTAGATTACACACTTTCTAATGCATATTATTCAAGACAGTCACCAATTAAATGAATTCTTCCCTTATCAATTAAAGATCTTGTAGGCTATTCTTGCTCATTTTAATTTAGTTCTTCCCACCTCCATGCATAAAATATGAGAACGAGAATATCTTTTTTAAAAGGTCTGTTTTTGGTTTTCTAATTGTTTATATTTTTCCCCAATGATGCAAAGGCCTTTTTCAAGGACAGACCTTCTCTAATATATTTGGGGAAAAGACATAAGTTTTTTAATATCCAAAGGCAGTTATTTCCAGGGTGCTGTCCTGTCTCTTTCATCTCTGTTGGTACCCTGGGTCTCTCCCTCTCTGGAAGCCACCTTTCCATGCTGGCCTCAATGGATGAATTTATTGCAAAGTTTGATTTTCCCTTTACAGCTCAAATTGGTAATTCCCTGCAGTTCATTTTCAAAGTTCCATGCTGGAATATTCAAAACCTACCTTAATAAAGGAGAAGAAGCTGTTCAACAGTGAACCAAAAGTGACTCAATTAGTCTTTGGGAAAAAACCAACAAAAAATGTTAAGGCCTTCCCAGAAATCCCACTATGTCTTCCTAAGGTAACAGCTTACTCCTTTCATCTTGAAGTCGGCACTCCTTTCTGTCCCTCTAGTCTTATTCAATCCCCGACATGTAAAACTGTACCCTTCTTACCTGAGAGTGGGAAACTTCACCCTCCTTCCTCCTGTTGTTGTTCTAACTGGAGAATTCATTTGTTCTACACAACCAGGCAATCCCAGGGTCACAGTAATACCACTTATGAAGTGCATATCTTAAAAAAAAATCTCACTTATCCAACTAAAATATCATGAAGGGGGCAGGGCAGTTTGGGAGCAGGGAGATGATAGAAACTGATCTTGAGTATTTTCTGTGGTGGAACTGACAGAGTTTCCTGACCCTGGGTTGAGTAACACTGGAACCAAGCCCACTTTTCTATGCCAGTGACAAGTCATCTGAGACCCAGCAAAAAATATTTTAGTTGTTTGCTCTAGGAAATACCAATTTTTGCAAGGTAAGGCTACAAATCAACTGAACAATTAAATTATCAAAAAATAAGAGCATACTTATCAAAACTTCAAAATCCTAGCTTCTTGGCATGAACCAATTGCTGTTATGCCATCGACTCTACCCCATCATAGCTAGCTCCTTGTCTTCAAAATTTGCCTTAAAATCACCCTGTTCAGGCTCTTATTATATCCTTCAATGACTCCCTTTCAGCTATAAAATAAAGAATAAACTAAAAATTTTATAATTAATCCTTATTTATCTGTCTAGTCTCATCTCCATCACTCTCAGCACTGAATAACCAGTATTTCAGAACCCTAAAGAATTTCTAACACCTCCAACATAAGCATGTATATACCAAGATGATTCATCTCTTCATGCCTTTATAGTTTTTTTTATTGTTTTAAATATTCTTTCTCTTCCCTTGTTGCTTAGATAACACCTCCTCAACTTCTCTTCAAGAAGGTTCCCTTAAACCCCAGGTGACATCAGATGGCCTTCCGTCCTTCCTTCTTCCTCAGAGCACCCTGTTGGGGGTGGGTGTGTGTGTGCAAGTATGTGTGTGTTGGGATGGACATTTATATGCCCTGCTCTCAGCAGGGCTGCATGAGAACAGACACTGTCTTTCTGAGCTCTGGAGCCCTCAATACCCCCAGTTTTGCTTACACAGGGAGGCATAGTTGGTGTGTTGAACTGAAATGAACTGGATGTTGCCATCACAATGGTGTTGAATATTTTTCTCAGTTTATTGTTTGCCTTTCATTTAGGTTGTGAGGATTTTTGACATAAAGTAGTCATTAATTTTTATGGAGTCAAATTTATTGATCCTTATGTGATTTCTTTTATTGATTTTGAACTTAAAAAGCTATGGACTGGTTTTTAAATGACTCTTCATGACTTGACTGAGAAATTCTGCAGCCTCATCCCCCACAATGGGAACAGGAAAACTGCAAGGCAGAGGAAACATGCTAGCCACCTACTCTACTCTCAGAAATTTGTGGCTCTTTTCCCTTCCTTTTCACTGAGTGATGGGACAAGGGTGGGATTATCTTCTGTATCTTGGCCTTTATCGTTTTCATCAATACATGAAGACAGCTATATCCATGCTAAGCAGTTCCATTTGTCTTTTAGGCCTTCAAAAATAGTTTATACCAAATGCTTTCAGATGAAAGGAAAACAACATTTGCTGTTTTACTCTTTGCTTACTTTATTTTCTAAATAAGAGCCATACAGCACAGCAATTTACACAGAGGTCTGTGCCTGCCCAGTTCTATGCTTTTCTCTTTGTTTTTCCATCTGAAATGTAGGCCCATCCTCCAAGGGCCAGCTCAAATACTATGGCCTTCATAAGCCCTTTCTCTGATGAGCTCTTCTCCTAAGGTACTGTTTCCCTTCCCACCCCTTTGTAGAATTATGCTTGTATTTATCACTACCAAAATGTAGCCAACACAAGGGCACAACTGATACCTCATTCATTCATTTATTAATTTGCTACTCAAACATTAGCTATGCACCCAGGTTCTCTGCTAAGCACATAAGAAACAGTAGTGAACAACGCAGACACCAGTTCTGCCCTCATGGAGCATACACTTCGACAAGATTGACAGCCATTTAACAACTAATTACACATTTGATTACGAGTTTGGAAAATGACACAAAGGAAACATGTAAGAGTATAAGTAAATACATAACAAGGGTATAAATGAAGGGAAGGTCAAGAAAAGCTTGTCCTGGAAGAGATATTTCAAACTGATATATGAAAGTTGAACAGGTATTAATTAGGTAATATGGAAGAGGGGAAGAGCAGGATATGCCAGGCCCTGGAATAGTATGTGCAAAGTCCCTGAGGCAGATCACAAGGTGGCCAGCTAAGGATAGTGCCTTGCATAGAGATGGTACGCAACATATATCGTAATTAAGAAAATGGCTCTGGAGTCAGACAGGGTTTAAATCTCAGTTCTATCATTTATACTAGGCATGGGACTGCGCAAGCCACTTAGCTTCCCTATGCCTTACTTTCTTCATCTGCAAAATATAATAATAATACCCACCTCATAGGGTAGCTTCAGGGATTAATGCGATAAAACATGTGAAGAGCTGAGACACTCAGTAAAGGTCAGCACTCATCATTTGGTGAAACCAACGTATTGTCTATAATCTTCCTAATATCATTATTTGGATAAATATTTATTTGAGTTTGAATTAACAGCTAACAGGAAAAGGGAGAGTGTAATTGTTTTTTTGCCTTCTGCCTAAGGAATTTCCCTTGTGAGTGTGTCTATATATAGCATGGTTGGTGAAAAGTAGAGCAAAGAACAAGATTTCCATGTGATAAAATTATATTTCAATCTCAGTCATAATTACACACCTTCATAGCTGCTCTCCTGAATTTCAAGCGTCATTTCTCTGTTTTCACTTTTAAATGCCTATAGTTTCAGAATACTGGTAGTAATCTCCTACAACTTTCCAAACTGGGGCAGCTTAATTGGAATCTTGATTTCTCTTTCTTTCCATCAGCAATTTGCTTAAATTTTGAAAATGATTAAAACAAAGGAAGCAGTGACTATATCAAAACATGGGGGTTTTATTTGTTCCTCAGAGAAGCTCATGAGGAGGGAAGGCACTTGCAGATGATTTATAGACTTGATATTTAGACTTTCTAGCCTTGATTTCCACTTTTGGGACTTGCCTCTAATTTTCAGAAAGCAATATTGTTGCTGCAGCTTCATCATACACTCACAATTCTGTAGTGATTGACCTGCCACTAACTTCATCCCACCCAGGAGAGCCAGCCAGACAGGAGGCAAAATTACCACGAACCATTTGAGGGGCAACTGGGATGGAAGAGATGAAAACATACATTAATTTTTTTCCATCTTACCTTAAACAATGACAGGTAAGTTGTTCTTTTTATTCTCCCTTGGTTCCTCATGCTGAGGATGTTTGTTGGGCAGGAGGCGAAGGCTGTGTGGTCATTTAGTAAATTGCCAAGCATACTGGTATTGAACTTCTGATTGGGGGACAACAGTTAGTGGCTTTTTTTTTTTTTTGGTTACAACTTTATTTATGGAGATATAATTCAATCACCCATTTATGGGTGAGATATGACTCACCCATTTCAAGTGGACAACTGAATCTTTTTTGGAATAGTCACAGTTGTTCACCCACTGCCACAGTCAACTTGAGAACATTTTCATTACCCCTCAAAGAAACACTATACCTTTGAATTATCATGTCCACCAACACCTTCATCCTCCTAGTCCTAGGTAACAATTAATCTACTTTTTCTTTTTATAAGTAGTGCAGATTTTTTTTTTAAAGATTTATTTATTTATTTACTTATACAAGCACTGGGTACAGTCAGAAGCGCGGGAGGGTGAGAGAATTCACCAGAGCCAGAGCGGGGAGTAGAGCAGGCAGAAGGACCAAAGTACACTGCTGAGGGGAGCAGCGGGCGGCAGGAGAGGTCTGCGCACCATGCGGGACCCTCCTCCAGTGGCCGGGGAGCAGCCGGGGCTTGAACCGGCGCTGCGGAGGCTGCGGGCAGCTTCGCAACCCAGTGCTCAACCGCTGCGCCACCGGGGAGGCCCCTTAATCTACTTTTTGTCTCTATCTATTTGCCTATTCTGGACATATAAAAACGGGATTTTATAACATGGTCTTTTGTGATTGGTTCTTTCACTGGGCACAATGTTTTCAAGGTTCTTCCATATTACAGCTTATATCAGTATTTTGTTTTTATGGCTGAATAGCATTCAACCATGAATACACAATATGCCATTGTACAGGTACAGCACATTTCATTGATCCACTCATCTGTTGGTGGACAGTCAGCTGTTTCCACCTTTTGGCTATGATGAACAATGCTGCTGTGAATAATCATGGACAAGTGTTTGTGAGGACACATGCTTTCATTTCTTGTGTGTACATACCCGGGAGTCGAATAAATGAAAAATCAGTATTTGGTAAATAATAAAGCACTTATTTAAAGTAAGGATTAATGATAACTGTCTTCTAAAATATTTAATCTAATTTATTATGGACTTTGGATTATGGACTGAGCAATGCACAGGGAATACAAACTCAAACAGGATTCAGATGAGACCCCTAACTTAGAGGACTTAGTGTTTATAAAAATCATTTACAAGTATTAGAACCTTACTCTGTCATGCCAGAATGATACTAAAGAGTTTACGTGTATTTATTTATTTATTTTAAATAATAAATTTTATTTTTATATTCCCCATACAATTGCAACCCCCTCATTCTGACCCCAATCCCTCCCCTCCCGCCCTCTACCCCCCACAGAGTGTCTCTGGTTCATAGTTTCTTGTTGATTTTGATTTTCATTTTCTTATAGTTATTCATTTTCCTGGTCCCTTATTTAAGTTTTCTAGATTCCTGCTATGAGTGAGACCATCCGGTATTTTTCTTTTTCTTTCTGGCTTATTTCGCTGAGCATGATCCCTTCCAGCGCCATCCATGTTGCTGCAAATTGCATGTTTATCTTTTTTGAATGCTGAGTAATATTCCATGGTGTATATGTACCACATCTTCTTGATCCAGTCATCTATTTTTGGGCATTTGGGTTGTTTCCAAAGCTTAGCTATTGTAAACAGTGCTGCTATAAACATAGGGTGCAGGTGCTCTTTGGAATTGATGTTTCTGTGTCCTTTGGGTAAATACCTAGGAGTGGAATTGCTGGATCATATGGAAGCTCTATGTTTAGTAGGTTGAGGAATCTCCACACAGCTCTCCATAGTGGTTGGACCAGTTTGCACTCCCACCAACAGTGCAGGAGAGTTCCTTTTTCTCCACACCCTCGCCAACATTTGTTGTTGCTAGTTTTTTTAATATGTGCCATTCTCACTGGTGTGAGATGGTATCTCATGGTAGTTTTGATTTGCATTTCCCTGATGACAAGTGATGTTGAACATTTTTTCATATGCCTGTTGGCCATTTGCATTTCTTCTTCAGAGAAGTTTCTTTTTAGCTCCTCTGACCATTTTTTGACTGGATTATTTTCTTTGTTGTTGTTGAGTCTCATCAGCTCTTTGCAGATTTTTGTGATCAGTCCTTTATCACTAGTGTTGTGTGCAAAAAATGTTCTCCCAGTTGGTGGGGTTTCTCTTTGTTTTTGTTATTGTCTCTTTTACTGTGCAGAAGCTCTTTAATTTGATGTAGTCCCAGCTGTTTATCTTTGCCTTCACTATCACTGCTTTGGGTGATGTGTCTGTAAAGATGTCTTTGATGTGCATATCACGAGTTTACGTGCATTTAATCTTTGACTACACCTGCCACCCTTTGGGGTAAGTGCTACTACTATCCTTACTTTGTAGAAAACTTAAATAACTTGCCTAATATTATGCAACTGATAAGTGGCCGAGCTGGGCACTTGATCATTCTCCCAGGCTGCTTCTCTACCAACGATCTCATGCAAGACTTCAGAGTGAGTCATCTGAAGTTAGAAATCCTGGATTTGAATGCTACCTCCCTGAGTCATCATGTCACCTTGAGCAAAAGCATCACACTTTCTAAGCCTCAAATGCCTAATCTACAAAGAAAGGCTACTCCAAGTACTTTCTTCATAGTGTTGCTATAAGCATTAAATGAAATAAACATTTATCAGATATATTATATATATCTTTTTTTTTTTTTAATAGAGGCATGTTTTTTTTTTAATTTATTTATTTTATTTGTTTGTTTTGTTTATACATGCACTGGGTACAGTCAGAAGCGCGGGAGGGTGAGAGAATTCACCAGAGCCAGAGTGGGGAGCAGAGCAGGCAGAAGGACTGAAGTACACTGCTGAGGGGAGCAGTGGGCGGCAGGAGAGGTCTGCGCGCCATGTGGGATCCTCCGCCGGTGGCCGGGGAGCAGGCGGGGATCGAACCGGCGCCGCAGAAGCCGCGGGCAGCTTCGCAACCCAGCGCTCAACCGCTGTGCCACCGGGGAGGCCCTATTATATATATCTTAAAGTGTAACTAGTGCCCAATAGTAGCAGTTGTTATTATCTATAATAAAGTCTATAAGCAAAACATCGCAGGGATTGCCAAATGTTGCAGTTTGTTTGCTGCAAAGGAAAAGATTCAGACTACACTGCAGAGAAGCTAAGTCTGTTTGCCTCCTTTACCAGAATTCTATCAATTGATATTAATAACTGAGTTCTTATGCTGATTCCTGCTTATCATTTCTCCTTCCCTCTGGTCTGCAATGCTGCTGGGGAGCCTAGTGCAGGATAGCCATTTATATTCCTTAAGTGTCTCTTGTCTGATTGAGAAAGAAGCCACCCAGGCTTGTCTTTGGGTGGGTTTGGAATCCGACACCCAGGAGATGAGCATAGCCCTAAAGGAATCAACCCCAGGCATCTATAGAGATGTCAGCCAGGCAAGATCCATTCCTCTGCAGACTCCTGCAAGGAGCGGAAAAAGGCAATACAAGTATGCTGGGGAGGACCTCATAGAAATGAGTGATGCATTTAAACAAAAATGTATTCTGTCCTCAATAACAGAGGGGAGTTACCCTTACTTTGGGGTCAGCCTGACATGGGATCGGGAGGCCCAGGGTACAGTGTGACTGGTCACACTAAGTACACTTGTCTCCCACAGCAACGGGTTACTGGGCAGCGGGAGACAGCAGGGCTGGGAAAAGCATTCAGGAGACTGATCAACAGGGAGCCCTTTTTTGCCTTTTTATCCGGCCCCAGATTTGGCTGATGGTTTTTTTGTTTTTTTTTTTTTTTTTTTTTAAATAGAGGCATGTTTTATTTATTTATTTATTTGTTTGTTTTGTTTATACATGCACTGGGTACAGTCAGAAGCGCGGGAGGGTGAGAGAATTCACCAGAGCCAGAGCGGGGAGCACAGCAGGCAGAAGGACCGAAGTACACTGCTGAGGGGAGCAGCGGGCGGCAGGAGAGGTCTGCGCGCCATGTGGGACCCTCCTCTGGTGGCTGGGGAGCAGCCAGGGATCGAACCGGCGCCGCCGAGGCTGCGGGCAGCTTCACAACCCAGCGCTCAACCGCTGCGCCACCGGGGAGGCCCCTGGCTGATGGTTTTTAAATGTGTTGAGTAGTCATCAGCATTCCCTGCTGTTCTCGGTGGGGTTAGGTTGCTCCCAAGGGAAGAAGAATCAAGTTGGCTTCCTGGTACTTGTTACAGGAAAGTCAGACATCCAGGGAACCCAGCCTTGGAGAAGGCAAGGTCCAAAATGATGAGAAAAGCTTATGGACACACACACACATCCCGAGGATCCTTACACTCACATAGTTGATGCTTAATGAATATTTATTCTCTCTCCCCCTACTGTGCTTAAGGAACTTCTCTTAGAGATCTATATGAAGCTGAGCTGCTTGCTTGCATCTGATGCTGGCCACCAGCTGGTGGTTTTGGAGGAGCAGGGAAGACAGGGACCATGTGTTACTTCTTTAGTATTCCCAGTGTCTAACCCCAAATTGGGATCATGGTACATACTGAAAAAACTCCTAACTGAACAGAATGTTAAGGGTGTGTATCATTTTTCAGAAGTAATTCTATTTAGCTTTATTATCAAACTAAGTCTCTGTCTGGGTTTTATTACTCCATATTTTAGCAGATGAGGAAACTGAGGTTCAGAAAGGTTAAGCAACTTGCCCAAGGTTATATCATTGGTGAAGCAGGCATTGAATTTTAAGTTGAACATTTGATGGGTGATTAAGACTCACATAAAAATCAATCAGCCTATTATCACATTGAGGCTCTAACTAGGATGACTGAAAGAACATTCCTGAAGCTTCCAGGAAGTTCAATATCATCAAAGAATTTACATTAATTGCCTTGGGGCCCATGGCACTGAATTAAGTGGCGTGAAAGGTAATCCACACAGATGGCACAGCTCTCCAGTACAGTGGATTTTTAAAAATAAAAACCTATGTGTAAAATATAATTATGCAAAAAAGGATGATTAGCATTATAGTGAACTTGAACCAACCTGAATATGGACCAGATGGATGAGAGACCCCAACAATAAGGACTGGGTCTTTTTTATCACTGTGGTCCAGAGCACTGTACAGGTTGGGCACAAAGCTGATACTCAGTAAGTGTTGTTGAAGTGGATTCCATATTCAGTATAAAGGCTGTGTAACCACGGGGTCCAAAATACAAATCAACAGAATTAGAGTCAAAATAAATGCATCTTTGCTAGCTGGTTTCCCTAATTTTGCATCAGAATATCTCTCAAACTATAAGGTGTTCACCTCATTCTGCTTGAGAAAACCATGGGAAAGCCATCTGAAGTGGCAGATCCTCGGCGTTAAGGTTGCAGCTCTGGCCAAGGCACAGAATGGGGACACCGAAGGCCAGTGGGGTGAAAGGCTAGTTCATCACAGCATTAAGACCCTCTACTCTAGAAGCAGACTGGGAGGACAGAGAAAGTACCAGATAGGTGAGCAGAGCGTAGGGATGGAGGCAGAACCCCACAGAGCCTAGGAGCCCCTCAGAGTCCAAGGAGCAGTGTGGGAACACGATGCTGAGTCCCAGAATATGGGACAGCAGCTGGGCCAGCTTCTCCTGCAGAGGGGATTGGTTGTGGGGACAAGGTGGGGCAGAGCATGCTGGAGAGTAGTCTGGGCCCGGCTGTGATGATGACTGTGTAGAGGTGAGAGGTGGGCTAGGAAGAACATACACATTCAACTAGGTGTACCAGGTGCCTGGGGGTGGTGCTGCAGGGAGTGTGCCAGGGAATGTGGGCAGATAGACCAGAGTGAGTTCCAGCACTAGAACAGGAAGACAGACACAGACATAACCAATAGTGATTCCATGTGACAAGTGGGAGAAATAAAGACAGAATAAAGTATGGCAGTAAAAGGGGCAGATGAAGAAAAAGGTCACTAAAAGCATGTTGCAGTAGTTGGAGAGTTTGGGGTTCAAATCCTAACTCTGTCACTTACAAGGCATGTGACCTCACATCTGCCATAGAGTTCTATCTAAGCTTCGCCTAGAAAATGGCTATTTCACTTGCTTCACATGTATTTTAAGTATTAAAATGAGATCTTTATGAAGTGTTTAGTACATGGCCTGACATAGTAACACTCACTGAATATTAGTTGCTATTATAACTACAACCCCTTCAACTCCTACTTACCAGACACTGTGCTAAGAGCTTTTGTCTAAGCTATTGAATTTTCACACACATTCTGCTAGCCAATTATTTTAATACTGACTTAATACATGTGAAAACTGAATCTCTAACTCTTTGGATTATATAGGTAGTATAGAGCATATTTAGGACTCATCCTGCTTCTTTATTGCTATAAATAAAGTAATAGATAACTATGGAAACTGTCTAGGTAAGTTCTTGGATGATATATTATTCTATATAACTTATAAATACATTGTATATAATCTTATGTATATTATAAAGATGTGATTTATAGTAATTATAAATACATGACAATTGCTAAAATGGAATAATATGTTTATAATTAAATTTATAGCAATTCTTATGTATTTATAACAATTATGATTGCTATAGTGATTGTTAGCCACTAGACTAGGTATTTCTTATTCACTAGCTCATCTTACAATAATCCTATGAATCAGGAACTATTATTACCTTCATTTTATAGATGAAATTAAGTGGCTAGTGTTGCATTTTGAATGGGAGAGGGAAGAACTGGGCTGGGGGTGAAGGTGGGGTTTGATTCCACATTCTGTGTATTTTGTGCTACTCCACAAAAAATATTTTGTGTATTTTTTTTGCTTAATGCTAGTTAAGTTTTTTCTTGTTCTAATTTATTAATTTTTCCACTTTCTCAGTTTTTTTTCTCCTTTCTTCTCATTGGTGTCTCAAGGGCACATCTCCCCATTTTTATAATCAGATTACAGAGTCCTCTAAAAGGGATTCTATTTTCCCTAAATCTGGAAAAATGGCATTTAGCTTCACTAAGAAGCACAGAAATGCAAATTAAACCGAAAATGGTATTAACTTAGGCAAACAGCTTTAAATGAGAAAACCCAGGTCTATAGGGAAGTTGATCCCATTTCCTGTTACAGCAGGAGTTGGTAGGGCCCTTTGGGCAGGAATTTGCAGTAGGTAGTGACAGCCACCAAAGGTAAATTGCATTTAACAGTCATTTACTCATTTAATACACAGAGGTAGAGCTGCGTGGGACTTCATCATGATGCCATGATGGAAATTATTTTCTTCTCTGGGGAGTTCTATTTAAAAAGGGGTTGCACTTTACTATTTACTTCTCCCCTCACCCCAACAGTCTGTCAGTTTGAGATCTCTCCTGTGGGAGTAGCAGGGGGGTAGGAGGGGTTGGGGTGGAGGAGACCAGTTCTGATTCAGACTTGCGTTCATTACTTTAGCGCCCAGGATCCTGTGTCTACAGAGGGACCCAAGTGCAGTCAGGGACTGGTTTGCCCACCAAGGATCTCACTGAAGTGAACGTTGTCCCCTCCTGATGTAGACAGTCAATATGAGGATTCCAGCTTCCTCATTAACCAACCAGCTCCGAGGAAGAACAGTCGACTGTCCCCTAATTCATACTACCTTCATCCCCTCTTGCTGATCTGCTTCCCCATTGCTCCTGCCTTGGGGATACTGCTTTCTCTAGAACACCCTAACTCCATTCTGCAGCATTTGGAGGGAGGGACCACAATGTGCTACCAATAATTTAATTACAAAGACTTTCTTCACCACCCCAGCCAGAGCCCGCCCCCTTCCCAACAGCCTGGAGGTCCTGAGCAAATGAATCTGTGGCCATGCCCTTTCCCAATAACCTCTCTGGATCTGGTCAGCTCCCTTATGATGTCCTCCAGGTCTTGGGAGGCACTTTCATATCTGTGGCCAGGGCTTAAGGGAGTGGAAGGGTCACAGAGCACAGGCACTAAGCATTCTGCATCCTGCATTGCTTGCTATTGATTTTCTCCTGCCCTCGCTCTTCCACTGCCCCATAAAAAAACCAAAGTAGTAAAGCTGTCAGGACATTTTCTAAAAGAAAGATGTGCTGAATGGAAATGTTGTTAGTGTCTCTTAAAGAATGGCAAGGTGGCTTTGTGGGAGCTTCTGGTGTTGCATTGCTGTGAGTAGAGCAGGGGTCTGGAAAGAAATCTGGGCTGCCAGGGGTGTGGCTGCTGGATGTTCCTAGAGGTGAGGGGAGCAACAGAGTGTGAGAGCTAATCCCTTCTCCCAGCAGAAAGCATAACTCACAACAGAGCTGCCAGGCCGCTTTGGTTTTCCAAGGTGAAGCTGAACAGTTGAATGGTAAGGACTCCCCTAGGTCAGTGTAACTCCAAATTTCTATCGTTCCCGGGTTGCATCCTTAATCCAGGAACAAAACCAAGGTTACTTAGAGAATATACATTAGGAGAAGTGTCATTGCCTATCTGCACTGGTCGTAGGATGTTGCAAAGGTGATTTGCTTGCTTTGACAATCTCAAATGAAGTTGCTGCTCTGCCATGTCCAGGCTCTGTGACTTTAGGCCAGGAATATAAGCATGTTGAGGCTCAGTTTCTTTGTCCTTCAAAATAGGGGCACTGATACCTACCTGCAGGGCTATTGTAAATATAAAAATTGAACCCCAGGAAAGAATCTAGTCTAATGTCTTGCACATATGTGTTCAATCAATGTTTCCTTTGCCTTTTCTTCAATCATTGGCCAGAGCCCGTAACCCAATCTCCACGTGGTCTTTTATGTTTTGAGGGGGGTTAATGGATCTGATCTAAGATTTAGTGTCTTCCTGGCTTAACAAAGCCCCTCTGATGGCTAAAAAGCATATATAAAGTAGAACATCACAGCAATTAAAGGAGACTGACAGCAGCTGTTAACAGTGGCCTCAGACAAGTGATATCACTGACTTGCTCATCCTCACAGTGAGGCAGTGTTTATAAAGTGCTGAGACAGTGCTGGCCTACAGCAAGCATGCAGTAAGTGTGTAGCAGGCATAGTTCCAGGATGGTCCCCAGGATTCCTCTGACTCCTGAAATGCCCATCCTGTAGAATTTCCTCCCCGGGGTGTGGGTGGGGCTTGTGATTGACTTTAGTAAGTTATGTGGTTTTAAAAGTAAAGGAACTTTGCGAATGTACTTAAAGCCCCACATTCGTTAATTTTGTGCTAACCATAAGGGACATTAGCCTGAGAGTATCTGACTCCACTACATGAAAGCCCAAAAAAGAGACAGAAACTCTTCCCCTGATTGTGGGAGAGTGTCCTGCTGGCTTTGAAGAAGTCATCATGACTTTTGCCACTACAAGGAAATGAATTCTTCCAACAACCATGTGAAATGAGAAAAGAATCAGTCCTCACCTCAGATAAGACCTTGATTATGACCCTCTGGGGCCCTGAGCAGAAGATCCAGCTAAGCTATGCTCAGACCTCTGACTCATGGAAACTGAGATAAGCAAGATTTTAAGCAGCAGCATTTGTGGTAGCTTATTATGCAGCAACAGAAAACTAACACAAAGTTGTAGACTAAGAAAAAGTTACTACAAGTATTGAAATAGTAGAGCAGACTGCTTCCAGAGAGGACGGTCTCCACAGCCCAGGACAAAGACCATATAGAGCAAGATATTAGTCTTCCTGAAAAGTGACTGACTGCCCCCCAATCCAATAACGCTGTGTCCCCCTCAATTCCAATAGTTTCTTTTGAGTAAATACCCACACATGCCATCAAGATAACACAATATAAATGAATTAGCCAATGAACTGATGGAGCTATACATTTTGAACCCGGAACCTATATTTTATTTGCTTATCTGTATTGACCCTGTGAAGTGATATTTCCAACGCGTGAGCTAACTCTGGCCAAAGGACTGTGTGAAAAACTCCTGGCTTTCCACCAAATCCAATTTGTGCTTTGAGAATGTGCCTGGCCACCAAGAGCACACTGTCGCCCTTGCTGTGAGGATGGAATGAAACACCTTAATGGACCCAGCAGACAGAAGAGTTAACTACACCTTGCTTTCTGGTTCTCTTTTAAGAGCCAGTCCCAAACCTGCAGTCTGCCCACCACAGCCTCCTTCTCCCAAACAAACAGAAGCACTAGAGAGAAGACAGAAGGAGGGAGACAGCCTTTGTAACACCCCTGGGTGAGAGCGAAAATCACCATGGAGCTCGGTGGTGTCATCTGAGACAAAGGCATTCAGTTCCCCTCTGTTTGGACAGCTGAGACTGGCCCCTCCTCCCTCCAGCATACATGCCAGGAGACCCGGACAGAATCCTAATTCCAGGCAATAAGAGGGGGCTTCTCAGGGAAGATTTTCAACAGCAAATAGGTAAGCACCTTTCAATGACCCAATTGCATCCTGCAGGAATACTTCAGAAAAATTTTGGCTCTATTTTCTATCATTCTTGACTTTCCCATCAGATTCAGAAAGCAAGGTGCTACAAAAGATGAGTATGAGCTGAGGAGGAGGGGGACCAAAAGTCTTTAACGAAATCATTTAATTCACAGAGTTTTCAATTGGGACATTTCCTTGACCCTTGGAAGTCATAAAAAAGATAGATCTCTGTCAAGAGGCCCTTTCTTCAGATTGGTTTGGACCCAGACTGCTGGCCCTTGGAAACTGCGAGAGCGTCTAAGGTGTCCAGAGACCATGAGTCAGCATGCAGTGTCCTCTTTAGCACACTCCTAGAAACACTGCCTCTTTTCCTATCCTAAATGTGGAGAAGGGGTTTCAGATGAAAAGTGTGGTGGGAAATCCTGGCTCTTTGATTTACAGGGAGATCCCTGGGCCTGAGTCTCCTCTTCTGTAAAACACAGGTCATAGCGCAGGCTTTGCAGGATAGCAGTGAGGATGACAGGGGTGTGAGTAGCTCCTGGCATGGCTCTGCACATCTGAGGTGCTCCAGGCACTCACAATAAATGGTCAACGAGCATCAGTTTCCTGTAATCACTCTACATGTGTATTTACTCGAGTGGTAAATGGCCAGCAATTGATAATTTTTATTTTGTTTACAATTATATTCCTGCAAAAAGGCAGTAACTCCTAATTTTGTTTACAGAAGGCAGGAACTCTTTGTTCTGCATTTCTAAAAAACAGGAAAAAAAATCTTTCCAAAGGCTTCTTGAGTCCTCTGCTAAACTGGAAAATGCAATCAATCCCTCTGGAGTAGAGTCAGTTGATTGCCTTCATTTCTCCTCTTTTCTATTGCCTTCTGATTTCCCAGTGCCTTATTGAACCCTGAATTCCTACAGATAGCATGCTCCTGTCTCTCATGTGCATCTAGGAAAGTGGCCTCCACCCAAGTTCCAGGGAGAGAATATGACGGGTCTAAGTATGGGTTTCTCAACCTCAGCCCTATTGATATTTTGAGCCACATACTTCTTTCCTGTCTTATGCATTGTAGGATGGTTCAGCTGCATTTCAGGTTTCTACCTACTAGATTCCATTAGCATGACTCTCCCCAATCAGAATAATCAAATATGTCTCAAGAAATTGCCAATGTCTCTTGTAAGGGAAAAGGGGGAGACAAAATTACCCCCCAGTAGAGAACCTCCTATATAATCTAACCATAGTGGTCATATTCCTCCCACCAGTGATTCATTTAGACATTGGAAAGTGATATATTTCTGTTGGATAAAACTGAAAGGAAATTTGCTGAAACTTCTGAAAAAGGTTTTCCCACTCTTAAAAGAGATTCAAGGAATAGATTGGACATTAATGGGTTGGGCAATATTGGAACTGGTTATAACAATCAGAACTATACCAACCATCTTATAAGCATGGAAAACTAGCTTGAAGACCAAGTCAACTCATGAAAAGATAAACTGAACTTGACTCACTTATGATTCTAACTCGTCACTGAGTTAACCAAGCCTGGAGTTCACTTACTGCTATGAGAGATCCCTGCTTATTCATTCAGCACATACTTTCTGGATACCTACTATGCGCCTAGAGACATGGGCTGGATTGGTGAACAGATGGACAGATCTCCTGCACTTAGCACATTCTAGGGAACTTAGTGCTTAAACCACTTTGAGAAAATTTTCTATTACTTGTTGCAAAGACAACCAAACTAACACTCCTACAAGTGCTAAAAGTCTCAACATCATGTGGGTCTTCATTAATACTCAGGAGATTTCTCTGTTTCTTCTGTCTGATTTTTATTTCATCCTCCACACAGACTATTCCAAGCCTTCTAGACTTTCCTTAAACTTTTGACCTTCAGCTCTTCTCCAACTTGGTCCTTACTCTTGAGCTAGTGACTCCCCAATAACACCTTGGGCATACCAACTTGATTGCATTTGTTCCACCATATTGGATTATCTATTGTTTTGTCTGTGTAGGCTCTGAATGCAGAGGTGTATCTGGCAGGACCTAGAGAAGGAGTCAAGGTGCTGAATGATGCAAGAAAGGAAGAAGGCATAGCATACACAGAGGTCCTGAGAGCTTTCTACTTTCCTTTTCAGTTCCTATAAGTTCTTGCTCTAGCTTTATAGAAAGGTTGATAATCCCCAGGGTATCTCTGACTCAGGGATCAGCAAACAATGACCTATGGGTCAAAATGCAACTTTCTGTGTCAGAATCTAAGAATGGTACTTATATGTTTAAATGATTGAAAAAAGCATGAGCACTTTATGAAATTAAAGATTATAAGGGCTTTTATAAAAATTAGAGAATGCCTAATAGATCATTTAGTGTACTTTGATTAGGTTTGATAGAATCACCTTCTCCTCCTAGAAAAATAGTTATAAGGCAAAGGCAGAGAAGGAACTTGGATTTAACCTGGAAGAGAGATGATTAGCCCAAGAGATAATTCATTCAGACATTTCTTTTGTCAATTGTTTTCCAAGTACGTTCTGCTAAGACTCCCCAGTGTTTTTGAATAGTGAAAGTTGCTATACAAATATAGTCAAGGAAAGCAGTCGACCCACACTGTACATGTAGCAGAAACAAAGCACCAAGCTATGCCTGCATTCCTTAAGCAACTGAACATTCCCTGTTGTATTTCCATGGTTGATTGAATTCATTAGTTTGTTCATATCTTAGATACATTTATTCAATCTGCAAACATATATTGGGAATTGTGTAAAGAAGGTTGGAAACAAAACTGAGCAGAGACGTGAATGAAATAGCAAGATCAAGCAAACTAGATGTTTTTCTTCTATCTGGAGGGATAATAAACACAAGCCTGGCCCAGCACTGGTGACTGGAGGAAGGACTATAAGCATAGTGAATGACAGAAAACGGACCTGTTTTTCTACTTGGATTTCATCCTTGTCAATGAGAATGTTCACTGGACTAGAGAGGATGAAAACTACATGGCAAGATAGAACTGAAATTCAAGAAAGTTTACTAGAAAACTGAGCTACTCAAAGTGAGATCAAGACTCCTAAGTATGACTATAATTTGCTGGTAAGATCAACAGTATGTAGACAGTGAGACTGAGAAATTAGTGGGGCTGAAAATCGGATATAAGTCAAATAGCATCCTGATTCTATGTCATAGGAAAAGATGGAGTCTTCAAACTATGGAATAGTGTCAGTCCCTCAGAATTCTAGGATAGATGTATCACTTAGGAACAGAACTTTACTAGTAGTAATTGAAACCCCAAAAGAGTAGCTTAACCAATTTAGAGACTTATTTTTCTCATGATATGACCAGTCACAGGGTAGACACCGGTTTAGTGGACTAAGACATCAGAACTGAATTCTCTGAGGTTCTCTTGGCCTTTCCTTCATTGTCACCTCATCGTCCCAGGATGGCTTCTCTATCACCAGCCTGGGCTTGCATGTGGCAGGTAGAAGGAAGGGGAACCACAAGAGTGAGGCATGTACCAACTGCCTCTGCCTTTTCTTCCCTACCCCATCCCTTTGGGGAGCTTTTTCCAAAGCTCCACCAAACAACTGCCATCTATATCTCACTGTTCAGAATGTGTCAAAAGATGGTCCACCAGACCTGAAACAGTGCACAGCTTTTTAGCTGTGCACATTTGTTAGTAAAGAGATTTGCTAGTAAAGAAGGACAGAAAGGGTACTAGTTATACAAATTGCAGGCTTTCCAGCAGCAATAGCTATCATTGCTACATTGTATTCATAACTAATATTAGTTATGAAAAATAATAGTATTTAAAACTGGCAGAAATTCAGTCTTTGTGCCAGTCATGCTCCACATCATTTTCTGAGATGAGGTTATGGCAGATCTAATAGACTTAAAGATGATATAAATTGGGAATGACATCCTAAATTATCTAGATGGGTAGGAATGGTGGTCCAAATAAATTAGTTATCATTTACTGGACATCTACTACACTTCAGATACTCTGCTAAATGCTTTCCACATATAATCTCTTTTTGTGTAGCTAACTGTGCATTGTAGAACTTCTTATCATCCTCACTTTGCAGCTGAATAAACAAAGACTCCAAGAGGTTGAGTCACTTGCCCAAATTACATAGTTGCAAGTGAGAGCACTACAGGCAGCAAGTAAGGAAGGGACCTGGAGTTTTTCCTGGCTGAAAGGTTAGCATGAATATTCTCAACTTTGAAATGCATCAAACAAAAAAAGAACAAATGAAATGATGGGGAGGGGTGAAGAGATGGATTTTGTGATAAAGCAAGCATAGTGAAATGTTCACTGTAGGGCCTAGGGAGTGGATACGTGAATGTGGTCATTGCAAAATTCTTTCAACTCTTCTCTATATTTGAAATTTTTCCTAATGAAATGGAGAAAATCCTCTCCCTTTGGACAACACAGCCATATCTTCAATTCTGTTTTCATTTCTGGGTGCCAGCCTTTTCTGGGGTGGGTGACAAGCTGCCACACGCCCTTTGGCGTGAGAACAGGAAGATGAGGGATCAAGAAACAATGGCTAACCTGGAAAACAGGAGGAAAGAGTACAACATTGTAATTCTTAGCATGGGTTGCATGTTAGATATCTATTTTTGTGTAACAAATTACACCAAAATTTACTGTCTGAAAACAACATTTATTGTCCTATAGATTGGGAATTCCTATATATCAGCCATTCAGAAGTGGTTTAATCAGCCATTCAGAAGCGTAACTCTAGCTTGAAGTCTCTCATGAGGTTACAAGCAGAATGTCAGTGGAGTCTGTACTCATCTGAAGGCTTGAGTGAGGCTGGAGGGAGGATACACTTCCAAGACAACTCACTCACAGGGCAGTTTCTGTAATATGGATATCTTATACAGTTGCACATAGCAGGTATCTAAGATAGTGAAGGAGAACTCACAGTGCATTTCATGACATGGTCTCTGAAGCCCTATACCATAGCTTCTGTATTATTCCAGTCATTAGAAACTAGACACTATGCCCAGTCCACACTGAATGAGATGGGAATAAATTTTATCACTTGAAAGAGTATCAAAGAATTCATGGACATATTTAGGCATCACCACAATCCGCTACTTGGCAGAGAGATAGGGTTGTTCTGCAAAGATTCTAGTGACATAATATTTATTTCAATAGCAAAAAAAAAAAAAAAAAAAGCCTAACAATAAGAGTCTTCTAAAGGAATGTGAGATTGTGAATTTCCTTTTACTTGAGAGATCCCAAAAGAATGTAGATGGTTGGCTAGAGATGTGATAGTTACTCTTTTATTCAAGAAATATCTATAGAATATTTACTACATGCTATGTACTGAGCAAGGAGCTATACATGCAATCCTGAGCACGAAAGACATGGTGTCTGCACTCATGGAGTTTACACTATCCTAAGTGAGTAAACAAGCAAATCATATAATTACAGGTTGTTGCGAGTGCGATGAAGGCAATACATAACAACTACTGTAATAATAACTAAGAGCTAGGGGGCTTCCTTGGTTTTATATAGTTCATAAGAGTTTGAATCAGATAATCCTTTAGATTATTTCTCATATAAAGGTGGTCATCCATTCCTTTCTTCATTCATTCATTCATTCCTGCATTCATTCAGCACTTACTGAGCATCTACTATGTGCAAAGGCAGTAGGGATTCAGACTAAAGAATTCCACCACTGAAAAACCCTGGAATCTTGTAAGAGATAACGAGATATGCACATAGGTGGTTATTCCATTTGATCGGTGCTGTAGGGGTGATGCATAGGGAACCCGGTGGTACATGGGGATGACAGCTCTACCCCATGTGTCAGTGAAGGCCTCACAGAGATGCCATTTGAGTTTTGCTTTCAAGGATAAGGAAAAGGACTGACGCTCTGTATAAGAATCTTTCTAAAGGTCAGCATCTGAGATGCCAGGACTTGTTAAGGAACATGAAGGAACAGAGACAAAAGTGAAATGTAAGTTTAATGAGTTAATGGAGCCTAATGAATGAATGTACTTTGAATTCTGGCTCCCGTGCTACTGTATTAAAATGCACTGGGCTGAAAACTAATGCTCATCTCACATTTAAAACTTCTCAAGAGAAACTCCAGTTCTACAAGCTCATCACAACTCTGCTCCTGTCACAACAGCTGCCTTCATGATTCCCTGCCATAAACCTTCGGCTCTGGACCAGTTCTACCACGGTCCCTGCTCCAAGTCGGTGCTGCTCCCCCACCATCAAGACCTGCTGCTCCCTTTACTCTCAGCCTGCAGGAATTTCTCCCTTCAGGGGCTCTGCAAGGAGCCAGGAAGCCATTTGTCTTTATCCTTAATTGGCAATGAAATGTCTCTCACACATTTGCAGGGGCTCTTAAATAGATTGTGACCTTGGACAAAAAAGTCACCCAACTTCCAAATGCTCCAGTTTACTCATCTGAAAAATGGGGGTAATTCAAGTATCCAAACTGCTGTGAGCATTTGATCAGCCCGTATCTGTAGAACATGTAGACCAGCACTGCCTGGCTTATGGGAGGCATCATGTGCCTGTCAGCAGTGACTACAGGCAGCCCTTTGTAGACTGGAGGCATGCCCTCTGTCCTTCAGGGACTCCGTAAAGGTTCAGCCTTGTCATTGTCACCGCTATCTGATAGATGAATTAAACGCATTTTATTCTTACTTCCTCTGAACACTCAGACCAACAGACTTGGTTCCAATTTTCTAAGAGAAATGAGTTTGGGGTTGATTTATGTTCTGGGAACTTTTTTTCAGGCCCTAGTTCTTTGTGCTGTGTATTTGAAGTAACAGTTGGAATCAGCTTATTTAAAGCCACAATCCGATCCGTAAAC
This sequence comes from Talpa occidentalis, assembly GCF_014898055.3. Lineage (NCBI taxonomy): Eukaryota > Metazoa > Chordata > Mammalia > Eulipotyphla > Talpidae > Talpa > Talpa occidentalis. The sequence continues at coordinate 29,646,107 of NW_023603184.1, forward strand.
CTGACACTTCAGCAATTATGTTTTCCAGATTGCGAGAGGTGCAAAACTTGGGCCACAGATAATTGGAAGGCAAAGAAGGCTTTTTTATTTGCAGCACATGGACACTTCCTTACCATGTGGGGGAGGAGCACCTAGTCCTCTGCCCTTTGCTGCTCTTTGCACTAAGCACCCTTTCTGTCTCCTCATCTCCAGTTCTTTTTACTGCATCTCCTTACCTCCTTTCTGTCACTTGCTCATGTCATCAGGCTGAAAGGAGGTGTTCATCTTCTCCTCAATTTTCTCCTCTCAGTGCCTTCCTCCAGTTTTTGTCTTATGTATGAGCAGAGGCCCTATCAGTCACCAGCCCTGGAAGCAACTCAAGACCACAGGTAGCTGCTGGTTACAGACTCTTGCATCCATTCTCTTTGGCGCACTTGAGGACACCCTTGTGAAGAGCCACATATGTCACCTGGCGAGACATTAGCAGGCTAGCAAGAGCACATTTATCACATTGGTCTATGGTTTAGAAATCAGAGCACAAAACTTAGAGGAAACAACACAGGATTTTGAGCATGTCTTAAAGGAAATGTTGAGGTACAAGCCTTATGGACTCCCAGGCCTCAGTTTCTAGATCCCACCTATTTTCAGGCCTGGAGACCTGTAGTCTTTGGCAGTTCACTGCACATCCCCCTTTGAAAGACCCTGTAGCGCTATTGTACATATGTCCTCTCACACCCGTCCCCCACACCCATGACTTCTCTTCTTGAATTCATTATCTCAGGTATTTACCCAGTCACTGGCATCCTCCCCAGTGCAGTTCAATGGAGAACCTTCAGATTCATCCCTAACTCTCTTCCACCCTCCTGCAAATCACCATACACTATGACCTTTTCACCCACCTTGTAAAAACCCCTCCATTTTATCCCTTAACTTCTAGTCTTGGCCTGTGGTCCTCCTGAATGGTTGTTAAAGCCTCTTAGCTTATATCCTGGTCCCATACACTGACAATCCATCTTCATGCAGTGGCATCATCCCAAGGACTCATCCTGCCTCTTAATACCTCTCTGCTTTTGAAGCAGCTGTTCCCTCTGCCTGGAATACCTGTTCCCTTGTCTAATTGCCAAGTTCTTTTTTTTTTTTTAAGATTTATTTACTTATGCATACAAGAATGGGGGTACAGGCCAGAGGTGCAGGGGGTGAGAGGATTCACCAGAGACAGAGTGGGGAGCAGAACAGGCAGACTGAAATACACTGCCGAGGGGAGTAGCGGGCGAGACAGGAGAGGTCTAATGCGCCATGTGGGTAGCTCCCGGGGGAGGGGGGGGATCGAACTCGTGCTGCAGTGGATGTGGATAGCTTCATAGGTGCGTCTTAACCCTGTGAGCCACCAGGGAGGCCCTAATTGGCAGGTTCTTATCTGTCTTTCAAGAAGGTGTTGAGTGCCTTTTCAAATGGCTTTTCCTGGGCCCTCACCTCAAATAGAATTAGAATAGAATCACTTCCTTCCCTGCGCTCTCATTAATATTTAATCTAATACTAATATTATTCATTTCACAAATAGCTGCCTTGTCTGTCTTCATAGCTTCTTAAAGTCAAGAATTATGTCTTGCTATTGTATTACCATTCTGTTGAACAAAAGACTTAAATTTCACAAAAAATTCATTAAATACCTAGTTCATGTAGACACATTATTCTAAACACAGTGGCAAACTCTATAACTGTAATCTCAGAGAGCAAACAACTTAGTCTAAAACAGGCCCAAGGAAGATCACCTCATCATGAGTGCCTTGGAGGGTGCCTTACTTAAGATTGCTGCCTATTCCGTTTGTTGTCACCAGGTGGCAGTAGTGTGCCATGGTCATGTGGTCCAAGCAAAGAAGTCCCAGAACTTTTAAAAGAACTTCTTGGTCCACGTTGCTGGATGAATGGCAAGAAGGCCACGGGGCGGGATATGTACTCTACCTGGGTTCTGTGCAAGGCTGGAATTGCAAGGGTTTTCTTGGAAGCTCTACATGTCTTGCTGTGTTGCATTCAGATATGGTGCTCCCTCTATTGCATAAACCCAAACAGTGAGACTGGGTTTCCCAGACTGAGGTCTACTCTTTAGAAGCCCTCTGGCTGTGGACTTCCATTTAACTTCTTCAAGGGGTGAGTTTCCATTTGACTATGCAATGACAGGACCCTTACTGAGAACTTTTGCCTGTTTTAATTCAGATAATGACTATGACAATTGGTAGGCTTTAGGTCATGTTTGTTGGAGCAATTTCAATAAAGAGCTATGAGCTGATCCCAAGCTGCCTGCATAGAAAAATGAATGGAAAATGAAGGAACAGAACTAGCAAGGTGGGGACAACTCTTTCAACAGTACAGCATAGTAAGAGAACAGCTGGAGAGGGAGAGAAGAAAGGTCCACTGGTCCCTAGAGCTATCTTTCCCACTCCTCAGCCTCTTTCAAGAGGAAAGAGACTTACCTGAATCTGCAGGCTTAGGGCACAGACAGGAAGGGGAACAGAATTACAAGAGAGAATAAAATCTAAATCAGTGTCCAACAGAATGAAGGAGGAAATAAGGACAAGAACATAAGTAGGAAATTAACTTGGGAAAAATGGAGGAATCTAACCCATTTTCCTTTGAGGCATCAAATTCTTTTCTCTTTGAGGCAAGAAGTGAATTTGGGTTTAGCCAGTGCCCAATTTGATGATAGAGACAGTGATTTGAGGAAGTTCATTCCTACTGTTCTCCATTTAGAAGGGCAAGGTTATCTCCCAAAGAGTAAGAGTGGTAAGGGTAATACAGCAGACTCGAAAAGATAGTAAGGACTAGAAGAAAGTAGGCACTATGAAGAATGGGGAAGGACACTGATTAGGAATAAATTTAAGAATGATAGTTAAGAGCAGAATTCCTGAGTTTGTAGTAAGACAATCAGCGACTTTATCAGATGCTATGCAGCAGAACTCTGTAACACAGAGATAGACCCATTGTTTTGTTTATCAGGTGCTATGCAGCAGAACTCATAAGACAAAGATAGACCCATTGTTTCATTTAGTTGATCTAGGGTTTGGCATTAGTTAGAGGAGGTACAGAAATAAAATAGGTGACCTAATGAAGAGCATTGGTGAGAGTGTGGTTAAAATGGTTAAGCATGGTATCCAGATAGAGTGGGGAAGGAATTGGCACGTTAGGCTGGGAAAATCAGAAGTGATTAAGTAATTGTGGGTCCTGTTGACACAGAGGTCAATGCAAGGGGATAAGGAACGGGGAAAACAGAAGGTGGAATGACAGTGGAGATTCTCAAAGTTGTAGGCAGGTGTTTCTGTTGGGGAGCGCTATTGAAATGAATGAAAGTCAAGCTTGGAGCAGAGGAGCTTACAATGAAGACTGACTATCCGCTTTGACTGTCTATTCCCCCCAGGACGATAGCATTAGTTAGGATGGGCAGGAAGCCTGTGCACCAGATGCGAAATCCTCTGTGACTGCAGGGGAGTGACCTGGGAGATATGGTGATGGACGGAGGAAGGAGGAGTATATTGGATGCTGTGATTTTTAAAGTCAAAAGGACTTTTGAAGAATAATCTGAAATGTTTATCTGGATGTGGCAGTGGGAAATAGGTGGAGAAATGCTCCTGAGAACTGAGGGGAGAGTCAAACAGGGTGAAGACTAAAAGACTGCAGAAATCAGGTAAATGGAGAAGCTCAGACCTTGGATGGTGTGGCCTCAATCAGCTTCAGAACTCCAAAGGCACTGTAATTATACATGATTTGGTCAATGCCTGAAACACAGCAGGTGCTGAATAAATAGCTCTTCAGTTAATTAATGTCTTTTGCTTTTAGAATTAAAAGAATTTTTTTTTTTTTTTTTTACTTTTCCTACTCGATTTCCATAACTTAATCTTAAAGCCTTCTGGCTCACTGGTAGACAGTTTCCAGGCTTTTTCTCATGACAGATTACAAATAGATGGCTCAGTGCAATTCAGTTTCCTTTATTGCCTACTTCCTTTGTCTAGAAAGCCCTTCCCATAACACTTCTGAGTGTAATTCTAAGAGCTAGAAAAACATACATAATATTTCTAGCTTCTTGATCTAAATTAATGAGTGGTGATTTTTTTTTTTGACAAATCACTTTGAAGTTTACAAATTATTATCTCAGTTACCCATTTCTCAAAACTCTAGGAGGTAGCCAGGATGGAATTACTATTCCCAATTTTGTATATAAGCAGCTTAGACAGGTCCTGTGACTTCCCAGTCCAGCTTCAAACAGTCAAAATATGGGAAAATGAGACTCCTTGTGCACCAAGACTGGACCATTTGCATTTCAAGTCTGAATTACAAGATCTGGGATAGTGATTCCTTGAATTTTACTTTGAACTTTTTCAAAGTGCAGATTCAATAGGTCTGAGGTGGGATTTTGGAATCTGCATTTGAGCCAAACATCTGATGCTTGTGTTTCAATGGCTATACTCAGAAAAACACTAATCTAGAAACTCATTTCTCCCTTCTCTCTTAAAGGGGAAAAAAAGAGCTGTTCTCACCTCTTACCAATCAAAGAATTTTTTTTTTTCTTGGAGAAGTGGAGCCCCCAGCTCTTCTCTTCTCTGACCTACCCACACGCTGATAAAGTTAATTATCTGCCCAGGCTAAATGACTTTCCCTAGCAACACCCTAGCAACTAACATAAGCTCTGTCTTAGGCTACAAAACTGGAGAGAGATTTCTTGAAGTCCGGTGTATTTTACAACAGAACAAAACATCTGAACAGGAAATTAAACAGAAGTAAACTGGATTCATTGCTAGGCGATGAGGCACAGACACATGAAAGTCTTCATGACGATCCACCAGAACACAATCGTCAAAGTAAGAAACTTTTTCCCTTAAGTTCTACCAAAGTCCAGAGGAGGCTATGGGATCTCGCTTCATGAAGGAGAGAATTCAAACAGGCAGGAGGAGGGAAGGCATTGTAGGTGACCGGAAGCTATAAGCAGAGGTGCTGAATCAATACTGAAAGTGGGGGACACCACAAGGTACTCAGACCCGCAGGTCATTTGAAGATCTTGGAGTGAGTCAGACAGCACTGGGAGGCCATTAAAGACTTTTTATTCATAGAACAAATACTCATGGAATCCTACAGTGAGCCCAGCCTTAGGATGTGCACAACAGGGTTGGGGGTGGCCCCAGAGACAGTCCCTGCCTTCACAGGAGACCATGTAAAAGAGTCTGTCTTTGTTCTGAGAGCCTTGACAAACCACAGAAAAAGGATTTTAACCGCTGGATTGACATTTAAATCTGCATTTTAAAAAGGAACACTCAGGCTTCAGGGAAATAGACAGATTGGAGGACAGTCTAATAAGAAAGCTGAGCTATGATGACAACTCAGACTGGTGTGGTGGCAAATGAGATGGTGAGAAGTGGACAAATTCAAGAGGTAGTTAGGGAGTGAAACTAACGACTTGGTGATGGATTGGACGTGTGGAGAGAGAGGAGAAATCTGAAGCGATAGGAGATCCGGATTAGGGAATCTAGCTTGGGCAGTGGGATTGGTGCTTGATGTGCTGCTTACAGTTGGCTGTCATAACCCAGAGGATGGGGTCCACACTGACAGTGGGAAGAACACTGTTTTGGTGAGGGTGACACCTGTTTTGAATCCAGATTCTTTTCCCCATGGCATCTAGACAGGTAATTTTATAGGTCCCTATCCTGGAAAGTAGCAGAGGGAAGGGAAAATGGAGTCTTTTATTTCATATGGTTTCCTTGCCAATGTTAAACAAAAATTAATTATTATATCCCTGCCTGGTCTTTGTCCACCCACCTCCACATTAGGTTTGAGTATGTTGATTTAAGTGAAAAGACATTCAAGAGCATATATTTGAACTATTGTGCATATAATAAACTCTTTGAAGACAGAAACTACATTTTATTCACATCTATAGTTCCCTGTCCTCTGATAAAATTGGGTATACTCTCACGAACCACTTATCTTAGTTTATAGCACATATCACACTTATAATTTGAAGATTCATGTAACTATGTATTTATTTATTTTTCCTGTTGATAGCAAAATTTATTCAAAATCTAACATTGAGTGTGGCTCATTTTAACTAAGTATTTAATATTTGCCTTTCCCATGGGATTGTAAGATCCACAAAGGCAGTAATACAGCTGACTTGTATCCCAGACCTGAGCCTGCGGAAAGCCTTTGGCGTGAAGGACTGAATGGATTTTTGTTCCCTCTGGCACCCACTGCTCAGAACAGACCTATCCCCAAACTACACTTAAGGAAAGCTTGCTGGATGAAAGGGGCTGTGCACCATGGTGGCTAGCATGAGCTCTGAGCCAGCCCAGTGATCCTGAAGATAATTCTCAGGATGCAGACATGAGTCTGACTGTCACGTCGACAATGGAGGGCTGGTCAGCTGGATCAGGTGCTGCTGAGGGTCAAAAAGGGTCAAGGCTGAGAAAAGAGTATAACTGACTTTAGAAGAGGGACATTCTCGGGTAACCTCTGCAGGAAGGTACCCAGTTAATAGTGGCAGTGGGAGTATTAGCACAGACCAAGGAGTTAATGGTGGGCCATTAAAAAGATGGAGACCTACACACAAAGGTGAATCTTCTGGGCCACCAGTTAGTCATGTCAAAGAGAAAAAGCTGATCCAGAAAGGAAAGGAGATGGCTTTTAAAATGTAGGCTCTTGAGGTTTGTCGACAGCACAGGGGAAAGAGAAAGGGAGGTAAACAAAGATTCTGGCAGCACCTGGCAAGGGATTCTTGTGCACTTAGAGTGGAGGAAAGGGAGGGACAGGGAGCTTAAGATGTCCCCAAGGTGGGCATGGTCTTCATTACTTGGTACCCAGACCGAGTCTGGATCCATCCGTTGTTCCTGGAGGCTGGGGTGGGGGTTAGGGGGGTGACATTGGAGATCAGACCACAGTGTTTTATGTGGGTGATTTCATATAAAACCCCTTCTCCGGAGCAGGAAAGTAGCACTTGGAGAGGTTAAATACCTTGCCCAAGTCTCACAACCCATAACTGCAAGACTAAGGTTTGATTTGCGTCTTTCCTAGAGGAATACTAGGTGGGATTCTTGCACCTGGACCTTCTATTAGCTTGGGGTTGGTGCCTGAGGCTGCTCAGCACCGCACCTATTATCTGCCCTGGGGATTGAGAAACTGATCTAAAATGTAAGTCACAAAACAAAAGCAAATCCCATATCAAAGGCTTTTCATTGAAACTTTCAAACCTCCAGTATTACTTAAAGGATCTGGTGGGCCTAAGGCACTTTTGTCTTTGTGGACTCCTTCCTCCATAAAACAATAGTAAACATTACATTTTACCACTCTATATCTTGATATCATACAGTAAATTGTTTTGGCCTAAATCGTTTTTATTTGTTTTTAAAGCAACATTTCCAGGACATTCCAAAAGTATCAGAGGCACTAAACATGGTGCTACTGGGCCCAATGGCTGGGGTCATGCTGCTGCCTCCCCATCCTCCAGTGTCACCTGTTTCAACAGGGTCAGGGGATGAGCACAGAGTCACTGGTCATGGCATCTGACTCCACCTTCACAGTTTGGGCTGCAAGCCTCAGTTTGCTCATCTGCAACATGAATGAATGAAAGTAATGCTGTTTGTTGTGTGCAGTGAGAGCCAGTGGACACGGTGAGCCCTTGCTGGAGGCAAACTGCCCAGCATGTTGGTAAGCCCAGAGCAGGTGCGCAACGAAAGTTAATTTTGTCTGTTCCCTCCTTGGAGCACCCTCCTCCACAGGGTCCAGGGTGTAGCCAGGAGTTGGGGTAGCAGCCTTTCCGCCTCCTCCCTGTACCTTATGATTTCCTTGCCAGACCCTGGGAATCCAGAGTCGCAAAATAAACACCACCGCGCGGCTAATCGCCAACTCGGAAACAAAACAGCGCTGAGCTGGGGGATCTGGGCAAAACCAGCCCTCCCCTCTTCTCCTCCACCGCCGCCCTCCCTTCGCCGCGCGGCTCCACTAGCTCAGCTCTGCTCAGCTCTGCTCAGCTCTGCTCAGCTCTGCTCAGCTCTGCTCAGCTCTGCTCAGCTCTGCTCAGCTCTCCTCAGCGCAGCGCAGCTCGGCAGCCTCCTAGCCGAGGCGGGCACGCTCGCGCAGTCGCCAGCACCAGCTCCAAGCTCCCGCCCGAGCTCCGTCAGGTCTCGCTTTTGCGGGGTCCCCTTCGGGCAGGAGTCGAGTAGCGAGAGCCCGCGGCTGCGGCACAAAGTTGGGGGGCCCGCGAGGATGAGGCTGCCCCCGGCGTCCCTGAGGCTCAGCCGGAGTCCAGCGCTGCTGGCCCTGGCGTTGCCCCTGGCTGCCGTGCTGGCCTTCTCCGACGAGACCCTGGACAAAGTGCCCAAGTCGGAGGGCTACTGCAGCCGCATCCTGCGCGCCCAGGGCACGCGGCGCGAGGGCTACACCGAGTTCAGCCTCCGCGTGGAGGGCGACCCCGACTTCTACAAGCCGGGAACCAGCTACCGCGGTGAGTGGCCCCGCGAGGCGTTGGGAGCGCAGGACTCGGCTCCCGGGGCGCCGGTCGTCCTGTGCCGGAGGAGGGCGCACTGTCGCCGGGCGCACGGCGCTGGCGCAGCCGGGTAACGGCCCCATGTGCCCTGCCTGTCCTCAGCCCTTCTGGCTGCGAGCTCTGCGCGGGTCACGAGCTAGTGTCCGGGCCGTCGCGGCGGCCACTGCCCAGACAGGCACCCCCACGTCCTACGCGCGGTTCCCGGGCGGGGGCTGCGGCGCAGAGACACGATACACACCGGCCTGGCTGCGAGGGAACCGGGTTTCACTCCGACCCGCTCCACGAGAGCCGTAGAGACCCGCCTTCCTCCAGATGCGTCCCTGGAGTGCAGGGGACCCTGGCTTTTCCCAGTCGGGTCACAGGCAAAGCGGTGACACCGACTTTCCCCGTTCCCATTCCCGAAGGAGGAGATGTCAGCTTCTCTCAGACTGGCCACGGCGGGACGGTCACCCAAATTTCCAGGGACAGATCCCTTCTAAAGAAGGGACTAAGGCTTTGCCCTTAATGCATCCCGGGGCGCGCAAGGAGGAGAGGAGCCTGCAGCTTTTTATAAGGAACCGTGCAAAGAACTCCAGATTATTCTCTGCTGGTCCCGGGCGAGAAGACCTGGATTTCTAGGACTGGGTGCGGGTGGAAAGGCCTCCTAAGCGCGCGGGGTAGCTCCGCGAGGGAAGGGGAACCGGTGGAGACGGAAGCAAAGCCCGAATCCCGAGGCCTGCGCCCTGGAGGCCAGGGGACCGCGGCTCCCCAAGCCCGGAGGCTCTGCGTCCCGGTGCTGGCGCGCCTCGCCCCTCGGCCCAGAGCGGGCTTTCTGGAGCGCAGGGGGTGGTGTCCAAGCAGGACCGCGCCGCCTGGGCAGGACAGGCACCTCAGGCCACAGACTCCATCCCCACGGCCCCCCGCCGCCCTCCCTAGCCCAGTGATCTCTCGACATCATTGTTACGCGCAGCTGCTGCCTTTACCCAGTTGGGAGACAGGCCACGGGGCACAGAGGGACGCCTGGTCTCACCCGGGGTGGCACCGGCGGGGCGTAACCCGCTGGTGTCCCGCAGCCCCCGCCCCTTCATAAGCCAGCTCTGGTGCTGAGCCGGGAAGCGCGGGTTTGGGGGGCAACTGGCGGGGCTAATGCGCTCCCAGCCGCAGCCCTCGCGCCCCAGACTTGGGGGTTCCTAGATGGGCGCGGGAGGAAGCGCTGGGGGCCACACTGCAGAAAGTTTGGGGTGGTGTCAGCCAGCCAGTCTGGCCACGCCGGTGGCCAGAACCGGAGCCACCCTTCTCCGGACCTTTTTCGCGCGTTCCTGGGTTCGGGTCCTGGACTCTCTCACCCGGAGCTGCCCAGAGTTGGTTGCCGAGCACCTCGGCGCGGGTGGAGGAGCCGCTCTGACCCACCCCGCGGCGCGCGTCAAGGGGGCGCTCGGCTCTCCAAACAGAAAGACCTTGGCTGAGCGCACCCCGCCCAGCCCCGAGGGGAGCGGGCGTGTCCGCGGCTACCTCTGGAGCTGGTGGAGCCTGACTGGCAGCCACAGCGTGGAGCTGGGGGTCGGGGGATGTGGGGGGGGGGCATAGAACGCCAGTCCTCCGGGTGGACGGGAGGGAAGCTGGAGGAACCCCACTGTCGTCTTTAGGAGGACCTGGGTTTCCTGGAGAAACTACCCCAGCTCCGTGGCAGGGGAAAATGGACTTTTTCCCCTGGAGTCAAACGGACTTAGTGGTTGTGTGACCTTAACTTCTCTGAATGTGTGTCACCAGTTATGAAAATAGCTGTTTATCCAATCACGCTGTAGAGACCAAAGGAGTTTACAGAGAGGAATGTGCATGGACAACACATGCTTGTTTCCGTGAGATGTGGGGCACTTTATGACATTACAGTGGGCAGATGTATTTGGTTCGACTTGTGGGGGGGGGGCCTGGGGGAGAGAGAGAGAGAGAGAGAGAGAGAGAGAGAGAGAGAGAAAGGCTTTTTTAGGTGATTTAGACTAGTCTGAACCCCCTACAGGGTATCTCCTTCCCCCACTAATCCTAAGCACTGGTAGTGGCAGCCCCAGCACTAGGAGAGGGGCGGGCCAGTGAGGGAGCTGGGCCTGGGGCAGGGGCTGGGAGCCACACAAGACTTCACCCTACAGGTTATTCCAACCTAAGCTTACCCTTTTGGACTGTGCCCTGCCACTCAGGCTGTAGATCTTCAGAAAAAGATCTTGCAGGCACCATGCTGAGGTCCTCTGAGTAAATACTCTGCTATTAGCAAACCTGATTCTGCCACTCAGGAAGAAAACGGATGATGGCCTACTTTGTGACTTTTTCTGTTGGCTTGTACTTTCTTAGAATAATTGTATTAGAAATAAATCTAATGCATTCTGCTTAGTGTGTTGAATCAAGGCTATGAAAGTTAACATTCCTTTGGTGTTCTATTTTGACACCTCCCCCCCATTAGGACCCTTTACAATCCTTGGAACCAACAGATTGTTTTCCTGCTTCAGTTCTTTGTCCTTAGTAACCCAGTTCATCTCCATATAGTGTTTTTCTGTCCGTGCCCCCCTCCCCCACCTGCCCTGTATATCCTTTAAATGTTCTAGGCTGGAAAAAAAGGGTCACTATTTTATTTATTTTTAAAAATGCTTAAACATGGGTTTCTTCTCCACAGCCAGGATCCAATTGAGATTATTATTCAGCCTTTTCCAAGTTGTTAGTATTATATATCGACTTCCTCCCTTCTCCACCATTTCTTTCTGCTCTCCCTCCCTTTTCCCCCCAAACTCCCTCTTTCTGCAATAATTGTGCTTTAGAAAGCTCTGAAAGGCTGCCCTGTTTCTGACCATGGCCTCCTTTGAAAAGGAGATTACAGTGATTAAAAATAACAAGTTGAGGATCCTCAAGGGGCTTCCCTTATAGGAGGACAATTTGCTGGATCGGCCATTCCCAGATCACAATTTCAAGCCAAATAGAAGAAAAACAGCTGAAATGTTCAAGAATTGATTGAAAATAAAAGAGGCTCTTTTGTCTGACCAAAGTTCTCTTTAGTAGGAAAATAAAGCCAAATCCTGCCTAATGAGAGTGGCTTTTCCTAGATGCTCTTTAAAGAGAAATTTCAAGGAACTTGATGGGAAAAGAATGTCCAGTAGAGATTTCAAAAGCTGGTCCAACTTTAAGCATCACTGGCGGGTTTATTCTAAACTGTGAGGTTTGGAGACCTCCAAGCTACTTTGCCTTCTCTTTCTTTGTTCTGGGGTACATCCTACCTACAGGAGTATGTGTCCCATCTCAGTGTAGAGGAAAGAACACAGGCTGTGATGTTGGCTAGGTTGGTTTCAGTTACTGCCACTTCATCTCTTGGAGGCACAGTTTCTCCATCTGCAAATTGAGAATGTTTCTCCCAACCCCATACCCAGTGAGAATTAGGAAAAATCTATGTCAAACAAAACTGTCACACAATAGGTGCTGAAAAAAAATACATATGTTATAAGATGATTATTTTGGAAGTAGAAAAGTACTTAACAATAAGGCACTGGATGAGACATTGTGTTAAATACTCCTCCCCACTCCTTACTTTGATGCAGCTTTTTATTATTCTTATTTTACAGAGACTAAGTCTCAGAGAGGTTTAGTAACTTCATCATGGTCACACAGCTAATAATCAGTGGAGTCCAGATGCTTGACTCCTAAATCTGTTCTCTTAATCAGGCTTTGATAATGACTCCATAAAATAAACTGGAAATAGTATGACTTCACTGAACTACCTCAGACTTCTGGATAGTGAGTCTTCCAGTGAAGGAAAATAGAATCAACAAATCAAGATAATAACTGATGTATTCTGGTCCATAAAATATAAAGTGACAGGTCCTTGTTTACTTTTTTTTTCTTTTTCTGGATTTCAGTATTGCATTTCCCTATAAACGAAAGGATTCATTTAGAAATATGAAGAACCTTGTCAATCTGTGGCCAATTCCTTTTGTTTGTGGGGAAGCCGAAACAAATTGGCCAGGGAAATGAAAGCTAATTTCACTGCTGTTTTGTTTTTACAGGGGGATGTTATATGATCATGCCTATAAAGTTATATGTTTGAAAGTACATATGAAGGATCTGAGAAATTTAAACTGGATGAGGTCTTTTAAATAAACTATTTATGACCTAGTGTTTTTTTCTTTAATTAAATCCTGCTGACGATGTAATTAATTGCAAGTTACCCCTACCACCTCTCTTTTCTTGTCCCATACTCTTCTTTTTTATTAATTATAATTTACATAATTAAAAATATTTTTTAACTTTGCCCCCTTAAGTATTTAGTTCAAATTGATAATAAAAAATAAGAGGTGCATACATATTAACTGCTTAATGGTTGCAGAGATTATTGTTTTATGTTACATAAAATGCAAAACATCAAAGGATACAAAAAAATGAAAGTACCCAAGTAGCAATTTTTCAAGATCTGAAACTTGAGTACTCCCCATGCATAGTTAAGTTATTGTTCCGTAATAGCAGATCAACTCAACCAGTAATAGAATAGGCAGTAAGTGTTGATTTGTTCACAAACTTGGACTGATAGATGAAGAGATTTTTGCTATTACAATCCCCATTTGCTTGTTATACTGCATGTTGTATATAGGTCAATACCAATTTCTATGGTTTTTACTATGTTGTATCAGTCAGGATACAGACTTAGGCTGAAGCTACGAGAAGATCCCTCAATACAGTATTTTAAGCAGCCGGTAAATGGGAAGTTCAAGAGTATGGGCAGTTTTGCTCCCTGAGTTCAACCAGGAGTCCAGGTTCCTTCTGTCTTGTTGCTCTGCCATCTTCTCACACTCTGCTGTCTCGTAGACAGCCATGAGTCATAGTACCTGAAATGTAGTTCATCTAAATTGCAGTGTAAGTGTATCTGCACACTGATTGTTGGATAATTAATATGAAAAAAGAGTAAACTTCTCATTAGTAGTTTTTAAAGTCAACTATGTGATGAAGTGATCATTATATATATATTAGATTAAAGATATTTTATATATTTAGATTAAATTTTATTTGTTTTACTTTAATTCCTACTGGGAACTTGTTAACAAGTAGAATGAATTTTTTTAACATGTGAGCTTATTTCTATTGGACAGTACTGTTCTGGAGTGTTGGTGTCACCAGCATGGTCATAGCTAGTTCACTACCAATATAGCTGAGTTCTAGTCAGCATGCAGGAAGTAGAGGACGACCAGCCTTCTTCTATTTAGATGAGCCACAAATTGCATCCAGCACTTCTAAATACTTTCCACTGGTGGGATGTATCCACACCTGATGGCAAGGGGGCTGGGAAATAGAGCATTTAGTGGGCCAGTCACATGTCCCGCTAAAATGTGGAGAAGCGGGGTTTCAAAAGGATGAATGTGTGGGGCGGCAGGAAGGACAGTTAGCTGTCTTTGACACAGGTTTTGATACATGATACATACTCGTGGAAGAACTCAGCATTTTATGTTTTCTGTCTCAGTGATAGGTCACCTAAGTGGATCTTCTCAACAGTACATAAAAATGATGTTCCTGCTAAATAGTCAGTAGAGGAAGAAGTGGGGTATGTGTGTGTGTGTGTGTGTGTGTGTGTGTACGTTTGTGCGTTATGCTTGGTAAGTTTCACATTGAGAAGAAGAAATGGGGCCAGTATATCAGGGTGTTCTGTTTTGTGTCACCCTCTCCCTCAATAAGGGGGGAAGCTACAAGAAAAAAAAGGAGTGAAGGAAAAAATGGATAAAGCAAGAAAGTTAGAGGAAAGGAAAGGAGAAAGAGAAGAAGGAAAAGAAGTGAAACTAAAAGAAAAGGAAAAAAAAACTCACTTGAGTGTACATTCAGAATGAAAATGAAAGAAATAATTTGCATACAGTGGAGACACTCCCATCCAACTTGAAGGTTATGTTCAAGAGGTGCTATGAAAAGCAAAAATCACATAAATCTAAAAAAGTCCTTGGCCTCCCCTGGTGGCGCAGCGGGTTGAGCACTGCATGTGAAGCTGTCCACAGCCTCTGCAGCGCAGGTTCGATTCCCAGCCAGCCAGGGAGGGACCCACACGGCGTGGCAGACCTCTCTTGTCGCTGATCCCGTTAGCAGTGTCTTTGGTCCATCTACCTGTTCTGCTCCCTGCTCTGTCTCTGGTGAATTCTCTCACCCTCCCGCGCCTCTGACCTGTACTCCAGTTCTTGTATAAATGAATAAATCTTTAAAAAAAAAATAAAACTTTTTTTAAAAAAAGTCCTTTAAAATCTTTTAAAATCATGCATAAACTATAAGCTGGATTCTAGATACAAACTATTCTTAATTATGTTCCCCTCCAGATAGTTTTGTTAATGAGGAATTAAAAAAATAACAAAAAAAACACCTGGCTTTTCTCAGTAAATCCAACTCTTTTCTCTCCCTCTACCATTGGAGGAGACAATGTCTCCTCACCTGAGTACCAATAAAACAATTGATTCCTTTGTCCTTAAACACTGACAAGTGTGAAATGCTCACTGCATGGTGGAGTGAGGGAGCTGAAAGTCTCTTCTCACGCTCACTTGAGCATGTAAGTGCAAGCGACCCAAATTATCTAAAGCAATATTTCCATTCTCTTTTCCCTCCACAGTGTGAAGGGGTGTTTGATTGTATCCTGTGTACCTCTTGTGGAACACCTGTGGAGTAGGGAGCTCGCTACATCACATAAAAGCTTTCTCTGTGGCTGGCAGCTCTTTCTAGCCCAAAGTTTCCCATTTTCACAGAGTGTCTTGGCTAGGCTGGGGTTGAGACTGAGATGGAAGGAATAAAGAGTTAGGTGACACCAGCGCAAGTCCTTTGTGAGCTCTACCTGGACAAGGTTTCTAATTGTCACAGATTGTTCAAAATTGCCATGAAAAGGCCAAGGAAAGTTAAATAGGAGCCTACTCATATCTACCTGTTTGCTTGAGGCCCAGGAGACCCATGAGAAATAACTTGAATCCTGCCTGTAGTTGTGGTTCAGGTATTTGTAAACACGTCTCATTGACTGCATGAGAGCAGGGAAGGACAAGGAAGGACACCAGCTGCCACGTGGGGTGGGGAGTGGAGTGTAAGAACAGGGTAGACTCAGAAGTGGGTCATAAAAATAATAGTGATTCTGGGTGTTACAGGAATCGCTTTCTCTTTTTCCTGCTAGCAGAAAAATTCACCTTTTGAGTTTTCCCAACACACCAAGCTCATTCCTGCCCCAGGGCCTTTATACATGCTCTTCTCCATGTCTAGAATGCCAGTCACCGCATGCTTTCATGATGTGGTGAATCCTTTGAGATGTCTTTCATCTCAAAATGTCATCTCTTTAAGGAAACTTCTCTGACAACCAATTTATGTTTCTCATTACTTTTGCCTGATTTAATTTTTTTCATAGCTTTTAACCACTCTCTGAAATTATCTCAAATATAAGCTTGATGAATGCAAGAATTTTGTTCTTTCTTATTTTGCTATTTGATTTCCAGCATGCAGAACAGGGTGTGGTTATACCAGGCACTAAATTGTTATTTGTTGAAAAAAATTAATGCATCATTTAAACTCCAAGAACCCAAGTATAAGATCTTCCTCTAAGAGAGCTGGATGGAAGGAAGGGAAACTGTTGCCTTCTCTGCCAAAGAGCATTGAGACCAAGGGATGGGGACAGATGGCAAGGCGCTCCCGGTGGGGGCAGCAGAGAGAAAGGATGCCCAGTGCCCTGGGGGCATTGGCTGGAGGTTGAGGGCAGACAGATGGCCTGGGTCCAGAGTGAAGACTGTTGGGAGGGAGGAAAGCAGCAGTCTACGCATGGTGGAAAACTCAGACATCAATGGTT
Source organism: Talpa occidentalis (assembly GCF_014898055.3). Taxonomy (NCBI): domain Eukaryota; kingdom Metazoa; phylum Chordata; class Mammalia; order Eulipotyphla; family Talpidae; genus Talpa; species Talpa occidentalis. Next base: position 29,662,405 of record NW_023603184.1, read on the forward strand.
CAGAGAGGGAGAGAAGAACAATTGGAGGCAAAAGAGAAAAGGAAAGGGACTGCCAGGTTCAGACATTGAGCCTGATCAGGTGGAGAAGTAGGACAGAGGGGCTGTGGATCCCTCAGACTTAGATACCAATTATTAAAGTGACTTTCCCTGGAATCCGCCCTTTGTGTAGTCATTTCTGTGGTTTCCAAATGTAACTATGCATCATAATCACTTGGAAAGTTTGAAAGGAAAGAAAACCTCCCTGGGCTCCACCCCTGGTAAAGGCTTGGATTCCAGGAATCTGTGTTCTTTCTTTTTTTTTTTTTAAGTATTTTTTTTTTAAGATTTATTTTTTATTTATACAATAGCTGGGGTAAAGGCCAGAGGCACGGGGAGGTGAGAGGATTCACCAGAGACAGAGTGGGGAGCAGAACAGGCAGACAGACTGAAAGCACTGCTGAGGGGAGCAGTGGGCACAACAGGAGAGGTCTGCTGTGTCATATGGAAATCTCCCTGGCCGGCCGGGAAACGAACCTGCGATGCAGAGGCTGCGGACAGCTTCACAGCGCTGCGCTCAAACCTCTGCGCCACCAGGGGAGGCCCTGTGTTCTTTCTTTTAAAGCAAGATGGTGAGACACAAAGGAATCACTTTACTCTGAGCTTGCTTCCCCATCACCCCTTCTCCCAGGCCCCTACTACCCCACCTGCTTTACAGAAAACCTGGTCACATCACCGTCCTGTCTGCTACAGTGGGACACAGGGTATTGGCTAGTGGAAGGCCCTTAAAGCCTGGTGATAGCAGTGCTCCCTTGTCTTAGCAGAGGCGTGGTGGGAGAGAATACGAGTGTGCTTTTGATAACAACACAGACACACTGACGGAGTCTGAGCTGGGGCTGACCTAGTTGTACTTCTCTCCTTCCAAAGTCTGTCTCTCAAGTTGCCTCCACTCACCCGTTCAGGTTCTGTCGGTTAGAGTCCCGTGAATAAGGTCTCCCCTTGTCCCGATGTCAGCCCTTGACGTGTTTGTGAATGAATAGCTGTTGTGACCTCTCTTTTGACCAAAATGCCTCATTTCTCCAACCGTTCTTCATAGGGCACTGTCTCTTACTCCCCCATGCGCTGTAGGCCAGATGTGTTCTGCTCAGGACAGAACATGGTGCAATGATTATCTCTCTTGTTCTGGACACTGTGCTTATATTAAACTTGCCTGGTCTGTGTTTGCTCTTTTGGCGACTGTGTTGTATTCTGGGATCATACTGAGCTCGTAACCAGTAAAACATTCCATTGATTTGCTGGGAAGATCTGCTGACCTCCTTACCCTCTATTGGTGTAACTGGTCCCTGAACATATGATTTGACATGATTTCCTGTTAGACTTAAACCAGCATGTGTGGCTCCATCCCTGTATCTGTGAACCATTTATGACTCTGGATTCTGTCATGGGGTGACTTAGCCACACAATCTAATTTTGAGTTATCCACAGTTTTGAAAAGCAGGTCTTATAAGTCTTTTTCAAAAAAAGTTGCTAAGAATGTTGAGGAGACCAGGGCTCAGGACAGAGCACTCTGACCTTCCTCAGAGTCTTTCCCAAAAGCTGACATCTGGTTAAATCATTTTGATGTCAACTGATTGTAGTCATCTCAATGATATAAACACCAACTGCCAACCTCATGGTCAGACACCTTTGTTTACATGAACACTATTTCTTTTAGCTGCTAGTGAATCTTATCATCTAGGCAGAATTTTTTTCTCTTTATTCCAAAATTTGTCAGGATTCTTTCCACTGCAAGTGACAGGAGCAAAATCAAATTAAAGCAAAAAAGGAAATTATTGGGTTTCATATTTGGAATGTCCAGGGGTGGGTCATGGTTTAAGGTATAAATGGATCTAGGCACTGAAATGGACTGTGTATCTCTCTCTTCCCTCCTTTGACCTCTCTTGTGCCTTTCCTGTCTTTTTTTATCTCTCCTTCCACTTTCTCTGTCTCATTCCTTCCATCCTTTATCTATTGGCTGTGTTTCTGTATATTGTCCTCATTTTTCTTACTACAGATAAACTTAGTCCAAATGACAGAGGATAGCTGCCAACAACCTTCAATGAATAGTCTCCTGGTTAGTCTTTAATTAAAAGAAAAGCCATTTTCCCTCGAACATCAATCTAAAAATCCCAGGAAAGGACTCTGAGTTTTCCAGCGTGGGCCACATGCCCAGAGAACAGGGATGTGGAGATAGACTACATTTAGGCTATGGTCACTTTTGTGACGTTATGTTGGAGGAGGAAGAGGGGGTGCTGTTATCACCAGTGCCTAAGATCACATGGTCAAAGTAGAGGAAGAGACAACACACTAGATACTACTTGTCCCTTAGAGTTTCCTGCCTTCATTCAAGTTCCCAGATAAAATCCTTTGGGCTAACAAATCTCCAGTTCCCCAGGAGCATCCTTCCCATCCATTCTTCTTCCTATCCACGTATTGTTCAGTCTGCAGCCCATTCATCTGGCTCCCAGCTACCCCACAATGAGGTAGCACATGCAGGAAAGAATGAATTTCTATTTAGCTGTTGCAATGTGCTTTATTTCCTTTACTCTTTATGACAAATCCATGAGATGATAATGATGATCCCTAATTTATAGGTGACACTGATTTATTTTTTAATATATTTGATTGATTTAGAAAATAGTTACATATTCTTGCTATTACAAATAATTCATGAGTTGTCACAATAACAATATGAGGTACATAGTATTACTGCCATTTTACAGGTAATTGGAAACAAGGAGAGCTTAAGCAACTTGCCTAAGGTTCCACAAGGGGAATGTGAATCTAGCTTTAAATGAGCATGATTTTTCATTTGTAATGGGAGATATTTCATCTCTGCCTGAGAATGCTGGGAACATTGGCTGAAGATTGCCCAGGGGAACAGCATAATCCAACCTCAGCTTACATACTTGCTCACCCTTGGACTTCCAGCCCTGCTTTCCTATCTGTGAACCCATCATTACATCTGCTGCCTTCACCTAACTGGGTGGACTGTTGTGCCAATTTCTTTTTTTTTAAAGATTTATTTATTTATGCATATAAGAACTGGGGTACAGGCCAGAAGTGGGGGGAGGGTGACAGGATTCACCAGAGACAGAGTGGGGAACAGAACAGGAGGAATAACTGAAATACACTGTTAAGGAGAGCAGCGGGTGAGACAGGAGAGGTCTGCTGTACCATGTGGGTAGCTCTCTGTCTGGGGATCGAAATCATGCCACAGTGGCTGTGGATAGCTTCATAGGTTGTGTCTTAACCCCTTGCACCACCAGGGAGACCCTGTTGTGCCAATTTTTAAGTGAACTTTATGAGTTGCAGCTCCCCATAGCTCTGGAAGTTGTGCAAAGTGGGAAGGAGACTTCATAGCTTATGTAATGTTCCAGCACTCTTTATACCCAACCCCACATTACAAGTTAAGGCAGAAATTCAAATTTGGTGTGGTTGATATGTGGGGCATGAAGATTGGGGCATCTCAGTAACACACAACAGGTGAATGGCAGGGAGTGGCCATGTAGTGGAGCTAGGATCTGATTTAAGACCTTCTCACTGAGGTTGGCTGGATTGCGAGATCTGAGTCCCAGAGGCAGAGTAGGGAGGGTGATGGCACTGGACAAGATAAAATGAGTATCAAAAAAAAAAAAAGAAAGAAATATATTACGATCCAGGATTACAAATTCTAGTATTTACCCAAAGAAAATGAAAAGTTGAATGCAAAAAGGTATATCTACTCCTATGTTTATAGCAGCACCACTCACATAGCAAAGTTGTGGAACCAAGTGTAGTGACCAACCACCGACAAGTGAATAAAGAAACTGCAGAATACATACTCAACTGAATACTACTCAGCTATTAAAAAAAGAAGTTATATCTTTTGGGACAAAATGGGTAAATCTTGAGGTGATTATGCTATGCTAAGTGAAATAAATCAGAAAGTGAAAGATGGAAACTGGATGGTTTCACTTGTGTGTGGATTATAAATAACCAAAGAAAAACTGGCAAAGCATAGCAAAAATAGTTCTCACTCTGTGAAAAATATACTGGGTACCAGAGGGAATGGGGGTTGGGAGGTGAGAAGGAAGAAGGGAGGACCAGACAGGGGGTAGGAAGGGGATAGGACATTTGCATGAAACTTTGGTGGAGGGTGAGTGACGCATGTACACATATGGAGGTGTGAAAATATACCCCCAAGGTTCTATAGTTATGTAAATGACTGAAAAATTAATAAATTTTCAAGGGAAAAATGTACAATGAGGGTAAAAGGCATAGAAGATAAATTAGGTAACCATTCATCAAAGTTTATGCCAGATGGTTGAAACATCAACATTTAAATGACTCAAGATTATTTGAGAACTGAACTAGGTGGGACTTGGGTTTTCATGTAACAAAGAGGGGAGAATGCCACCTTGGGTAGGAATTTGAGGTCAGGCCCCATCAGTCCTCACAGAAGCAAGGAGGCCTGAGAGGCCTTTGCCACTGACCGGGTTTTTAGGAAAGGTCTGTAACTCAATAATCACAAACTTCCAGCCTAATCTTCCTAAAACATAAATCTGAATATGACATTCCCTGACTCAAACCATGAACAAACTATGCGTTCAGTGCCTTCTCATCACCTTCTGGGTAGAACCCACAATTCCTAGTAAGGCTTTGAAGGTTTGTGACTATGTACCCTCTGCTTGTCTTCCTCTATCAGCTTGCCTCTTAGGAAATACAGAGTTGTTTCTGGTTTCCAAAGTCAAGAATGGCTGCCCAATATTGACTTTCCCTTTACCTGGGATGATATTGGTCTTCTTGTCCACTGGGCAAACTCCAACTTCTCTTTCAACTTATAGTTCAAAGGCACCTCCTCCTTGAAGCCTCCTTTAACTCCCACACAGACTCAGATGTTTCCTCTTCTGGAAACATCCCTCAGACCTCCGTAACACTGACTGGATGTTATTTGAAAATATCTGCTGATGTGTCGTGTTCTCCCAGTATTAGACTGTATGATCCTTGAGGGCAGAGGCCATGTCTTTTGTCTCTGTGTCTCCAGGAGCATAGTGCTGGAAGAGCGTAAACAAGTGCTCATTAAACAAAAGGATGAGGGCCTCCCTGGTGGCACAAGGGGTTAAAATGCAACCTATGAGGCAATCTGCAGCCACTGAAGCACTCCCGGCCAGGGAGCTACCCACATGGCACAGCAGACCTCTCCTGACGTGCCCGCTGCTCCCCTCAGCAGTGTATTTCAGTCAGTCTTCCTGTTCCTGTTCCTCACTCTGTCTCTTGTGCATCCTCTCACCCCCCTACACCTCTGGCCTGTACCCCAGTTCTTGTATGCATAAATAAATAAATCTTTAAAAAAAGAAAGGATGAGAGAAGTTGACACTATGCTTAGTAACCTATGGAAACTTTGGAGGAGGGACCACTACTGAAATGAACAAACTGTGCCTTTAAAGCAAATGAACCCTTTGTCAATCATTTAGTCAACAAGTATTTATTGAGCATTTACTATGTGCTAAGAGATATGCTAGATGCTAAAGATACGTCTCTGCTATCACAGATCTTGCAGGTTATTAAGGAAGACTAATGTTTAACAAATAATTCACAATAAATATTTAATTAAAATGGGGTAAGAATATTCAAGGAAAAGAAAGGGGGTTTAAAAGGGTATATTATGTGTGGGTAAGAGACTGAGAGAACCTGACATGGTGTTCTATCTTGGGTGTGATGAGTTGCAAGATGACTCATTTCATTATTAGGGCTTATCCAAGTCTCCCTATAACCTGGCTCTGTGAGGTTCATCCCTGAGGATAATTATCTCCATTGACATAATCTTAGTGGCCCTTTATTGGCATCTACAAGAGGATCAATCATTGTCTCTGAGGACCTGACTTTTTTTTTTTTATAGAGGCATGTTTTTATTTATTTATTTGTTTGTTTGTTTGTTTGTTTGTTTATACATGCACTGGGTACAGTCAGAAGCGGGGGAGGGTGAGAGAATTCACCAGAGCCATAGTGGGGAGCAGAACAGGCAGAAGGACTGAAGTACACTGCTGAGGGGAGCAGCGGGCGGCAGGAGAGGTCTGCGCGCCATGTGGGACCCTCCTCAGGTGGCCGGGGAGCAGCCGGGGATCGAACCGGCAATGCAGAGGCTGCGGGCAGCTTCGCAACCCAGCGCTCAACCGCTGCGCCACCGGGGAGGCCTGGACCTGCTTTTTGAAACTCATTGATGGTTAATCAGCCTGTTGAACCTTATGGTCTTTATCATCATTACCATTATTATTTTTCTTTTTAATTATTGAGGCAACATTGGTTCACAATGCTTAGGATCATTAAAGTATAGGATCACAGCCACCACCAAGATATTCATCCATGGAAATATAGGCGAAACAGTACGTGATTTGCACATCAAAGACATCTTTACAGACACATCACCCAAAGCAGTGATAGTGAAGGCGAAGATAAACAGCTGGGACTACATCAAATTAAAGAGCTTCTGCACAGCAAAAGAGACAATAACAAAAACAAAGAGAAACCCCACCAACTGGGAGAACATTTTTGCACCCAACACTAATGATAAAGGACTGATCACAAAAATCTGCAAAGAGCTGATGAGACTCAACAACAACAAAGAAAATAATCCAGTCAAAAAATGGGCAGAAGAGCTAAAAAGAAATTTCTCTGAAGAGGAAATGCAAATGGCCAACAGGCATATGAAAAAATGTTCAACATCACTTGTCATCAGGGAAATGCAAATCAAAACTACCATGAGATACCATCTTACACCAGTGAGAATGGCACATATTAAAAAAACTAGCAACAACAAATGTTGGCGAGGGTGTGGAGAAAAAGGAACTCTTCTGCACTGTTGGTGGGAGTGCAAACTGGTCCAACCACTGTGGAAAGCTGTGTGGAGATTTCTGGACCTACTAGACATAGAGCTTCCATATGATCCAGCAATTCCACTCCTAGGAATTTACCCAAAGGACACAGAAACATCAATTCCAAAGAACACCTGCACCCCTATGTTTATAGCAGCACTGTTTACAATAGCTAAGCTTTGGAAACAACCCAAATGCCCAAAAATAGATGACTGGATCAAGAAGATGTGGTACATATATACCATGGAATATTACTCAGCATTCAAAAAAGATAAACACATGCAATTTGCAGCAACATGGATGGCGCTGGAAGGGATCATGCTCAGCGAAATAAGCCAAAAAGAAAAAGAAAAATACCGGATGGTCTCACTCATAGCAGGAATCTAGAAAACTTAAATAAGGGACCAGGAAAATGAATAACTATAAGAAAGTGAAAATCAAAATCAACAAAAAACTATGAACCAGAGACACTTTTAGGGGGGCAGGGGCGGGAGGGGAGGGATTGGGGTCAGAATGGGGGCGCTGCAATTGTATGGGGAATATAACAATAAAATTTATTATAAAAAAAAAAAAGATATTCATCCATGGTCCTCCATCATTATTATTTTCATCATATCATCTTCATTCACAGTATCACCAGCACCAGCACCACCACCATCTTTTACAATTCTTTTTTTAATGTTTATCTATTTTTTGTGTAGAAGAACTGGGGTGTAGGCCAGAGGTATGGGGGTGGTGGTGGTGAGAGGATTCACCAGAGACAGAGTGGGGAGCAGAACAGGTCCATCTACTGAAATACACTGCTGAGAGGAGCAGTGGGTGAGACAGGAGAGGTCTGCTGCACCATGTGGGTCAGCTCCCTAGGCCACCAGGGAGGTCCTTACAATTCTTGAATCCTGTTTTAATGTCTACATTTTTACAAGAAAAGCAGTATCATTCACCTTTTTTTTTTTTTTTAATAAATGAGGAAACAGCGAGGTTAAGTAACTTGCCAGAGGTCACGTGATTAATAAGGGTAGTTCTGGGATTCTGGGATTCCAAAATCGGCTCTCAGGCAGTTCCCAGTATGTGCTCACAGATGGCTCTGAATGGACCTTTTTAAAAACTCTTAATAAGCATTTTTTCTTGAATTTCTTGGGTCTCTTAATGGCCTCTCTTGGGAAGCACTTGGGAGGAGTCATTAGAGAGAAGATTCTATTATTTACTGCCAAGCAGTCATCTTTAGTCATTACTGGGACTCAGGACAGGCTGCACATTTGTTTCTTTCAGAAGAGAGCCATATAATGGGGTTCTCTGGAGGAATAGGGTCTCCGCTTTTCCTTCAAATTATACTGCCTAAAACCATCACCACCAGTGATAATTATAGATTGAAATGCCACACTGAGTTCACCATCCAGAGCCTCCAACTTGTGTGTTGTATTCCATTAGAAATCAGTAAAACCTTGTTTCCTAGAACCTATAGGAATACAGCGTACGGTGAAGTTTATGATTAACTGAGCCCAGATTCACCTTCTTCTATTTGATTATTCAGTTTTTCTAGCACCATTTATTGAAAATATCTTTTCCCCACTACTCTGGATACATCCTTTATCATATATCAAGTTTCCATACTTATGGAACTTTTACTGAACCCCAACTGTTTAAATTCCCTATTCTTCCTTCCTTGTGATAATACACTGGCTTAATTTCTGTAGCTGTATAAGTGTTGGTGTCTGATAGTATAAACCCTTTGTATTTTGTATTTTTTTTTCCAAAGACTGCCTTGGATGGTCTTGGCCCTTTGCATTTTCATACATATTTTGGAATCAGCTGTCAACATCACAAAAACGATGCTAAGACTTTAATTTAGATTGCACTAAATCTATGAATCAATTTGAGAAGGTTTTCTATTTTATAATACTAAGTCGACCAGTTATCAGCATGATTCAGTAAATTTAATTTTCCATCAACTCTGTGCTTAAACACTGCTGAGTTCAGTGTGGCTCTTGCCTTTGGAAGATTTGCAAATGGCTAAGCACATACACAAAATAGAATGTACTGTGATAATCTCATCACTAACAATAAGAGCTAATATTTAAGTGCCTATTATATGCAAAACATTATATGCACAAACAAAACATTTTAAGGACTTTGCAAGTCCTTAACTCATTTTCACTGTATACTGATACTTTGAGGTAAGAGCTATTATTATGTTCATTGTATAGATATTTTTAATCTTCACAGGGTCCAAAAATAAAGAGCACCCAGGTCTTGATGGGGAAGTCAGAAGAAACATCACAGAAAGTGGAGAAAAATTAGCTGACCTCTGAAGAAGTTTGCCAGGAATGGAGGAAGTGGAATATTTCAGGCACATAAATAGCATGTGGGGAAAAATAAAGTAAAATATTGTGAGATGAAAGCATATAGTTTTTCAGGAAACTGCTAACAGGTGACTCCCAGGACGAGACATAGTGTGGCAGGAAGTGGGCATAGGCTGGTATCGGTGGAAAGGCAGTGTCTGCAGGCCTTTCAGTCTATGGAGTTTGAGCTTTTTCATGAAGGCAGTCGCTAGGGATTAGTAGGGATTGATTGACTGAAGTTGGGTCCCCCAGAAGTGGACCTGCCCAGCCCTTCCTAAGATTGGTGCCTGAGGGAAATTTCAGTCTGAGCCTGTAGGACCATTTTAAAGTATCAAGTTCCCCTCAGACTTGTCCACACCAATGCAAGGAAGCTGAGCCATTTCTATTAGGCCAAACAGGGGCCAGTGACCAGAACAAAGAGCCACAGGTGCTGGTGCAAACAAAGACATGTCAGCTCCAGCATCACATTAAAATAATAGAAAGGAATTTGAGGTGATCTGGGAGGAGCATTTTTATGGCAGCTTCTATGTGTTCCCTTCCTCCAGAATTGTGTATAATGGCCTTGAAGGCTGTCTCTCTCTGCCCTAGACAGCCTTGTACTTCTTTGGGGCATTCTGTCTGTCTGTGCCTTAGAGACATTATCTCTTTCTCCCTATATCATAACCATCATTTTCTGTTTGCAGTGAAAAGTAATGAAGAATTCCGACTCAGAAGACTGGATCATACAAAGGAGAGATGAGCATAATTGTTGACAAGTCCTTTGAGCTAGATTTCAATGAAAACATGGTTCTCTGGGTAGATTTGGGAAGAAAAAATATGACATAGATTCCAAAGTCAGCCAATTTTAAGCAAGCAAAATAGAAGATTATTCCAGTTTATGCAAAGTGCAATATGGATGTTTCTGGTAGATGAGTGATTCTGTTTGTGATTATTCAGAAGCCCATCATGTAGGTCTACTGTTTTCTCTTGGGACACAAGCATCCTTGATGGATTCCCTCCACTCAGCAGGCAAAGGTAGAAGAAGATGGAATAATCATGAGGAAAGCTTCTATGTGCCAAGAGTAACAGGCTCCCAACACAAAAGAGTGTGTCCTCTAGGGAAAGAATTCACCAGAGAGAGCTAGGTGTAGTTGAACCAGATAAAGCTTTGTTAGAGGCTCATGCATGAGGAAACCAGTGCCAGAAAGGAGAATTTAGCCTGGCTCCATGAATGGAGTTAGGAGGAGACATTTACAAGTCCATGAGGCAGGGAAGAAGAGAACAACATCATAGATTGTTCTGGGTTAGGCTGTGTCTGGGCATGAGCAGGCAGGTTATATTCCAACTACCGTGTGGGCTCTTGGCCTTCTCCCCCCAGGAAATTGTGAGATAATCATTAGTCAAGATCTAATGCTTTTGTCTAGCATAGCACCTTATGGTCAGTGTGGTGGGCCAAATTGTTTGGACAGGATGTTGGGACAGAGCTCACCAGTCCATGATTTGGTCCACCTGTTCAAACAGTACATGGGGCAACTCTTACCATATTGGATCACAATTTCTTTTGCTTATACTGTATCAAAGGCTTAAAGTGTCATGCAAGATATCTGTCCTGCCTTTCTACTGGCAGAACTGGGGTGCAAGCAGACCTAACTGCAAGGAAGACTGGCAGTTAGTGTCCACAAGAAAAAGAAAATGTGTTTTGGAGAATACAACCTGTGCCACAAAGAGCATTCTATAGGAGTCTGTGCTGTGAACAGTTAGACTTCTCTTGGGACAATCTCATGGAAGTATAATATTAGATAACTGTTAAGATTGGAGGTTCTGATCATGGACTGTCTGTATCAAATTGTGGTTCCTGGGAGACAGTTCACCATACTTTTGGTTATTTCAAGAAATAATGAGATAAGAGTTCAAACATTTAGCAGGTTCTAAAATGAAGAGAGAGCCACACAGAGTGAGTGGAAATTTCACTACTCAACTGGACAAGCCTTTTCTACTGTCCACTTCCCCTTCTACCCATAGGTCTGGGATGTTGATAGAAAACTTATGTCCATCCATTTGGCAAATGGATGACATTTGATTCCTATGCATATAATTTATTTTCTTCTCTCCACAGTGACACTTTCAGCTGCTACTCCCTCCTACTTTAGAGGATTCACATTAATTGCCCTCAAGGAAAACAGAGAGGGTGATAAGGAAGAAGACCATGCTGGGACTTTCCAGGTAAGACCCCTTCTGGGCTTATCCAGTGGCCCTACCTTACCCTGATAAGCAGGAAGAAACCAAGTAAAAGGTGAATACAGAGGAAACTGAGTGAAGGGAGAAGCACAAGTGTTGAGGTGACTCTCGTGCCTTTCCCATGACCACCGACTGGGCTGGCCACGATACTGTGAAAGACCCACAATGGAGTAGGTCACAGACGCTTCAGTCTATCTTAAGGCCATCAGAACTGACCCGCCCCCCGGCAGGCCCACATTGCACAGCCATCTTGGTGCTCTCCTCTGTGCTCCTCTGGGCTCCTGGTGCTGTGCCTTGGGGCAGCAGACTGCATCCTGGTGAGAGTGCTGGGGGCTGCCTGTTTTCCCTGCATAGCTATTTTGTGATTGGCAATTCTCAAGTGTACATGGAACAAGAGCTTAGGATGGCCAGATTGGAGGGAGTTCAAAGTACAGAAGAAGGACTATTAAGGGAATGAAGAGATTGATTTATGAGGGAAGATTAAAAGAATTAAACATGCTTTGCTTGGCTAAATGAACAGGGCCAGGTTTAAGAGGTGGTAATGGTCTTTAAATGTCAGTCCTCGTAGAGCAACCTCCTCCAGGGGAAGCTTCGTTTGACTTTACAAAAGGGCACAGCAAGACAAAAGTAGGTCAAGAGAAGAAAGGGAATCTCAAAGTCAAGGGCCCTGACAGTGAATCATGTTTCACTGTGGAATATTTTTCCAAGGGACGTGGCGGGAACATCATCCCCTTGCAGAGGTTTAGAAAGAGGCTGGCATGTTGTCAGAATATGTCTCAGAGGGATTGGGGAGATCCTGACCAAATTTGCTGTGACCACTTCTCATTTCAACTTTCCATTGTTCTGGAATCCTTTTTATTTTTTTTTTTCTGGCATTTGCAAACTCAGAAGAAAAAACCTCTAGAAGAGAAATACTTAAATTCATAGCTGGCTACAGAAGACTCTTGTTCAATTTATGGGTTCCACAGAAGATCCCGCCCCCAAATAGCTTCCCCATCCAAGGTATCTTTAAATTCCTTGAGGCCAGGTTGTAATTTTGAATCTTGTGATTTTTAAAAAAATGTCCATTGTTTAAAATTTTATGCTTCTGTTTAGTGGGTCAGTTCCTTCCATGCTCATGTACCTAGAAAGCAAGAACTCTTGGCGTGAATCTCAGGAAGTCACTCAATAATAATAATAATAATAGCCAATATGTACTGGGTCCTTACCATCTTCCAGACAGGAGACTAAGTGCTTTACTTTACCTTAACTTATCTCATCTTAATTTAATTCTTATATACTTCCTTAATTTAATTCTCAAAACAATTCTCTAAGTAGATAGAACCTATTATCCCTATTTTATAAATAGAAAATTATTAAAATGGGAAATTGAAACTAGAGAGATTAAATAACTTTTCCAAATGGCTGGTAAATAGTAAGGTCAGTCTTCTCTATCAGGTATCTGGTTGCAGAAACTAAATTGCTTTGTTGTAGTACGAAACAAGCTCCTACCCAGTTATGTTTGCACAGTATATTGGTTGTCATTATAGGGAAGGGAAGATTCATGCAGGCGTTCAGCTCATAAAGAACTCAGACACAGCCCCTCGTTGTACTAATTTACCTGGAGGTCTAGATGATTTATCAGATTTAGGCAGCTGAGAGATCTGGATTCCTGAGCAGTAGGAGAAGTAAAGATCCTGAAAAGATGGAAAGATTGTAATCTTAATCATCACCCCAACAAGATTTACTGCTTAAAATGATGCTTAGAGGTGGGGCCTCCAAGGTGGTGCAAGGGGTTAAGCACTGTACTATGAAGCAATCTGCAGCATGAGTGCGATGAGTGCGATTCCCAGCCGGCCAGGGAGTTACCCCCATGGTGAGGCAGACCTCTCCTGTCTCCCCCGCTGCTCCCCTCAGCAGTGTACTTCAGTCAATCTGCCTGTTCCGTTCCCCACTCTGTCTCTGGTGAATCCTCTCACCCCCTGCATCTCTGGCCTGTACCCCAGGGGTTGTATGCATAAATAAATAAATCTTTAAAAAAATAATGCTTAGAGGTATATAACTGAAAGAATTGGAAGCAGGAACTTGAACTGAAATTTGTACACCCATGTTGAGCAGCACTATTCATAATAGCCAAAAGGTGGAAGCAACCCCTAAGTCTATTGATGGACACAGGGATAAACAAAATGTGGTCCACGCAGACAATGGGATATTATTCCTCCTTCAAAAGGGGGGAAATTTGGATTCATGGTATAACACAGATGAAATGTGAAATATCATGCTAAGTGAAATAATTCAGTCACAGACAAGTACCCACTTATAGAAGGTACCTAGAGCAGTCAAAGCCATGGTTGCCAGGGAGTGTGGGGGAGCAGGAAATAGAAAATTATTCTTGGGGAACAATTCATTGTAAACAATACATAGTTTGGGATGATGAGCAGTCCTGGAGATAGTAATAATGACTGCACACAACGAATGCAGTTAGTGTCACTGAACTCCACACTTAAAACAGTTAAACAAGTAGATTTTAGAGTATGTATATTCTGCCACAATGAAAGAAAATGATGCCTGCATTCAGCCTGATAGGGATCCAAGGGTGGGGGCGGGTGTCTGGGCATGCTAACACCTCTGCTACCAGCAGTGGGTCCAGTGTGGCAGATTTTGGAGAGACTGGAGTATCTGACTCTGGCTGCCAGAAGGGAGAGACACAAGATTCTCTCTTTGATGAGCTAACTGCATGTTCTCATGGTAATTGAAAGTGACAAGGAATGTAGGGTTGGAACACTGTACAAAAGCGATGCCGCAAACCTTTACAGTTGCATTGCTGAAAATGAATGACTCCCTGGAATGCTCATGGCCCAGCCAACAGCCCACTCATTCATTTACCTCCTTCAGGCCTCTGCTCAGATGTCCCTTTCCTGGGTGACCACCCCGATCTTCACCCCATCCCTACCCAGCAGTTCCACTCTCTTTCCTGTTGCTTTTATTGGCACTTGATGTGCTATTCTTTTACTGGTTGATTTGAGTATTATCCTCCTCTTCCACTAAATTATAAGCCTCACGAGGAGGGGTTTTTAATCTGCCTTATTTGGTGTTATATCCCCAGCACCTTGAACTCTGTTCCATAGACAGGCACTCAGATATTTATCTACAGAATTTTGAGTTGCTAATTTATAGTGTCATGCTTTATTTGATTTCTAATTTAAGGCCTATAGGTATCAAGTACTTTAGTTAACAGTCTGCTGGCCAAAGGCAGAAAGCTTCATTATAAAGTGATGTTTGCCTGAGAAAACCCTCTATTAATACTATACAAGCAGGTATCTCTTAATAACTAAGTATCCTGTATCCTTAATCACCTGCTTCTAAACTATTTTCATTATCTCATGAACAATAAATATTTACTAGTATCGAATGGGTCTGAGTCATGAGAGAAGCTGAAAGTTTTGACACACTTTTCCAGAAATAAAATGCTACTGCAAGCGTGTTCTTAGCAACTCTCTTAGCTCAAAGGAAACCTTTTTCTTGTTATACTCATCTAACTTAACCATACCCTTTATAAGATATTAGAGTTTTTCAGTCTGCTGTTCAGCATGATAAATAATGGAGTAAAAACTGTGTCTTGCACAAAATTCTTCTTATTTAGTATTATTTTGCTAAAATAGATTCCCAAAAATGTAATTACAAATGCAAGAGATAGGAACATTTAAAAATTTTTGATATAGGTTGCAAAGGTTACCCCAGTCCCGACCCACCCCATCCTGAAAAAAACTGCACTCAGCACTCCTTTCAACAACCTGAATAAGTCAGCAATGGTAGCCACGCCCACTGATATTTCCATATCAGAACTGGACATCACAGAATTTAGGCAGGCCAAATCGATAGTCCAAGGCTACAAGATGAAAGCTAGTGGAGGATCACAGAAAGTCACGTACTTAGATCCAAATAACCAGGTGCTCAGTAGCAATAAGAGCGATTTGGAATTGTGATAGCATATTAAACTAACAACAGCAAAATACCTTATGTTTTTTTACTTGCGTGTACATAAGTTCAGAATGAGCCATCCATGAGATAGGACCACAGAAATGAGGTCTTAGGATGCGTCATAAAAGCATGAACAAAGAAGCTAGACTGTTTTATGGAATTCTTAATCCATCTAAAACACTGCAATGAGCACCTAGCACATAAATCTTTGTCAGCATCTATGAGTATGTCTTTATTATTAATTTCAAGAATCAAGTAATTGAAGGCTCTGCGTACACACACACACACACACACACACACACACACATTTATGTTATCTATTGGCCCCGCTATTTCTGAGCTGGTCATTTAGAATTTGACTGAGTCAGTAGTGTGCACACAGATTTTAAAGACAACAGAAAATATATCTACTTTTTAGAATGACCTTCCTATTTAAAAAAACCCACATATCTCATTATTCTTCCAATTCTAGCTTAGTTGTCTATTCAGAATATACCGTGGCTGTGTAGAAAGAATGTGAGTTTTGGAGTCAGCAGACCAGGGCTCAGATTTTGTCTCTACCAGCTAAATGAAGAAATCACTTAATTTCTCTCAAACTTCATTCCTTCATCTTTAAAATAGAGATGATAAAGGATGTTTTGGATATCAGATGAGATAAATGCCCAGCACGCTGCCCATTGTCGCCTCTTCCATCTGAACTGCAAACTAGGGTTCCCTTGTGCCTGTGTCACATCACTCACAAACCCCACTCCTCTGCAGACCGGAGCAGATGTGTCATCTTAGGTATAATGACCAGCTGTTTGAATACCAAGGGAGGGAAGAAACAGGCTTCCCTAATTCTCCCTTCATTGTAGTGTGATTGGCAAGGCTATAAAGTAAGTAAAAAACGAAAGCATTGCTGGATACACGATACCCAGTAAATAAAAACAAAACTCTGTTCCATATGGGTGCTGGGTGGTTGGCTGGACTCAATTACTGGCTTTTGACCTACTCCCACACAGCAGCGCCCCTGAAAATGGAGTTTAAATTAAACCTTGGCAAAGACTCCACATCTGGAGAATGGCAGACAGAGGAGATCATGGTTATCTCCTCCAGGTACTAACTAATTTGGTTGCTTTGTTTACTTTACTTCCCTCTCTCTCCCATGAGATCAGGGACATCTGTTTCTTTGACAACAGCACACCTAGTCCTGGGTGCAGTGCCTGCCATTCAATAGGTGCTCAGTGAATATTTGTCATATGGAGAAATACATGTATTAATCTCCTGTCAGTTTCAGACCCATCCCATGATGTAAGCACTGTTATTATCGCCCTCTTACAGGTCAAATAATACGGAGTGAATTAGAAATGTGACAAAGGGCACAGTACACAGCCCGTACAGCCGTGAGCAAGGATTAAAAAATCTGAATTCTGTGCTGTTTTCTCTATTCAGTATCTCTAGAAGCTCCAGGGACAGATGTGTGGGAAAGATGACTGGAATAGATTCCTTGGTTCCCTGAAATGCTTTCTGGGTCACTGCAGGGATCATAGCCAGTTTGTCATCACACAGAGGCTTCATCCAGCAGGTCTCAGCCGTACCTATGTCATTTTCTTTGGGCCCCTGACACCCACATCTTATTTTATATCATCCCTCTTAGAATCTGTGCCTGCAACCTGATCTCTGACCTCTCCAACACTTGGCACATCCCTCTTAGTCTAACGCTACACATACTGGGTGGCCCTGATGTGTTCTACCCTACTCCCCTACAAGATTCAGCAAAGAGGCAGAAATCTGGGCTGCAGCCATCCCTGTATTCCCACGGCCTCGCTGAGGCTTGGCACACTGGCCAGTTGATAAATGTTGTCCAAGTTGATGGATGACTGCTGCTGTGATTTCTGGCCTGCCCACTCATTTGCTGGCATTGGTTGGCCTCATGCTCTCTTGCATGGGAACTAGTATTGTTTCCACATCTAATTTTCTAAATGCCTGGAAATCATTTTCAAATACATGATGGAATTGTTTAGCAGACAATGTATAACTTTTACTGCCCCAAAGAACTTTTATCATGTATATATGAAGTAGCTTAAACATACCAATAAGTCACAGTAGGAGCTTGTAATTCCTTCATCTTTAATGACCAGAGAAAAGATCCCTGAATATATAGTCTTTCCCGCATCTTTAAAATAAGAATAACGAGGGCTTCCCCTGTGGCGCAGCAGTTGAGCGCTGGGTTGAGAAACTGCCCGCAGCTTCTACAGTGCCGGTTCGATCCCCAGCCACCGGGTGAGGGTCCTGTATGGTGCGCAGACCTCTCCTGCCGCCCGCTGCTCCCCTCAGCAGTGTACTTCGGTCCTTCTGCCTGCTCTGCTCCCCGCTCTGGCTCTGGTGAATTCTCTCACCCTCCGGCGCTTCTGACTGTACCCAGTGCTTGTATAAATAAATAAATCTTTAAAAAAAAAAAAAAAAAGAATAATGAGCCTCCGCCACAGACCTAACTACTTTATGTGATAGATCTTAACTCGGGTTTTACAAACACTTTAGTCATCTGTTTGCTTTTTTAAAATAGAGTTAAATCCAAAGAGCAAATAGATCATAGTTTATTTAAACAGTAGCTTATGGTATACTTACGTAAATTTTTAAAATATTATGAATAATTTAGCGACATATATTTTTATAAAGAAAACTTTTTTCATTCAACAAATATTCATTAAACCATCTATGTGCAAGTCATGTTAGAGGATGTGAGAATGTAGTTATGACAATGTCTGTAAGAACAGAGATATTTTTATCCTTTGTCACAGCTATATTATCACACTGTATTTCCTCTTCCCTCTGCTCATGATGCTCTTCTCCCAGATACTTATGAGGCTGCACCCTCATTTCTTCTAGGCTTTTGCTCAAACATTGTTTTTGTCAAAGAGTCCATTTCTAATCATAATTTACAAGACAACACCCCTATTACTCTTTTCTTTTTTTAATAGAGGCATGTTTTATTTATTTGTTTGTTTGTTTTGTTTATACAAGCACTGGGTACAGTCAGAAGCGCGGGAGGGTGAGAGAATTCACCAGAGCCAGAGCGGGGAGCAGAGCAGGCAGAAGGACTAAAGTACACTGCTGAGGGGAGCAGCGGGCGGCAGGAGAGGTCTGCGCGCCAAGTGGGACCCTCCTCCGGTGGCCGGGGAGCAGCCGGGGATCCAACCGGCGCCACAGAGGCTGCGGGCAGCTTCACAACCCAGCGCTCAACCGCTGCGCCACCGGGGAGGCCCAACACCCCTATTACTCTTTTTTTTTTTTTTTTTTTTTCTCAATGCCCTCTTTTTTTTTTTTTTTAATAAGGTCTTTTTTTTTTTGGTGGGACCCTCGCCGGCAGCCGGGGAACAAACCGGCGCTGCAGAGACTGCGGGCAGCCTCGCAGCCCAGCGCTCAACCTCTGAGCCACCAGGGGAGGCCCACCCCTATTACTCTTAATCCCATTTACCCTGCTTTGGTTTTCTTCATTTGACTTACCACCTGACCTATTTGTTTGCTGGCTTATTAGCTCTTTCCCCCACTATGATGTCAATTCCATGAGCGCAGAGACATTACTTTGTTCAACACTGTGTCTCTTCAGCACGGTCACAGTGCCTGGCACATAGTAGTCTTTTAATAAAGAGCCGCCAATTTCTTAGGTGTGCATTTTGAAATTCAACATAAAACAAGTTGTTCTTTTTGACAATGAAATAACACTGACTCTGGTAAAGATAAGGGTCTGGTCCTACTCTCAAATCCTTTCCCTCCCAGAGTCAGCCAATATCCCAGGCCTTCTTCATGTGTACCCATGTTGAGGACACACACAAACTTCCTGGCCTCTCTCCAGAGCAACTATACTTGAGCTACTGTCTTTCTAGATCCTAATATATAGGACTTCGCCTGCATCCCAGTTTAGTTTTATCAATTTAGTAATGGACTCTTCATCTTTCACTGCTGGCAAAACCTTGGGGCCACTTAATTTAACCTTTGAGAGCTTCGGTTTCTTTGCTGTCAATTTGGAATAATACTAACGTGAGGAATTGTAAAGATCTTGTAAAGATTAGATAAAGATTTCCAATCTCCACTAAGATATGTAGAGCTTCGAAGTCATCACTCATGATCTCACAAGAAAAAAAAATGAAAAATTGAAAACCAACAACGCTAATTAAATGACCAGGAAATTGAAGTTAAAAGGCAACTACCCTTCCTCACCCTCAGACTGGAGACACAGGCCCTGCTGGGAATCATCAGGAGCAGAAGCTACCAGAGACAGCACTTGATAGGAACACAGAAATGGTAACTGATGAGGAGCTGGTGATAGAGTGTGGACTAGGAACCCACCATTAGGGGAATCTCACCCTTTCACGAATTTCTTCTCTAAGAGCCCCGACAGGTTCTCAAAGTGAAGAACAGAGAAAAATCCCCTCCTACTTCAGGCAAACAGAGGGGAGAAGTAACTACTTTGAAATATATCCAGAACATTCTTCATATAGATCTGCCATTGGAGCATATCTCCAATAAAGACCAGACCTCCAGGAAAACTACTTTACCAGAGCTTTATCTGACCTGAGGAGGGGAAATTAGCCTAACCCAGCATTCTTTAGCCTTCCCTTCACACAGGAGGGGAGTAAAAAAAAAGACTAAGAAACTCTTCTAAAGGTCACATCCCAGAGACTCTGGCTTTGTTTAAGAAAAAACAAAAATCGAGATTTAATCATAAGATTGTAGAATGCTCTGCCTTCCCGATACCAGCACCACATCAACAGAGCTCCAGCATAATAACAGTGAATTAGAACTGAGAGAGTTTTCAAGGCACAACTCTATTTAAAAAGGAGTTTTTAGAGAAAACCAAAGATAATAGATGAGACAAAAATAAAGATGCTGGAGGAAATTGAAGTCTGACACCTAAGGCTACAGTAAACATTAAAAACAGCCTAACTCCTACCCAGACAAACTTCACACTAAAGGCCTCTTATTTCAGTTTCTGTTATCCCATAGATAAGTCTACTTGTTCACAACAAGTAACAAGTCATGCTAAAAGTCCAGAAAAGACACAGTCTAAAGAAACAATTAGAACCAGGTTCAGATATGGCAGAGACTTTGGAATTACTAGGTTGATAATTTAAAATAACTGTGATTAATATGGTAAGAACTCTAATGAAAAACTGGACAACATGCAAGAACAGATGGTAATATAAGTTTGAAATTCTAGCAAAGAATGAAAAGGAAATGCTAGCAATAAAAACACTGTAACAGACATGAAAATAACTTTGAAGAGCTCATCAATAGATTGGACAATGCCAAAGAAAGAACCAGCAAGCTTGGAAATATGTCAATTGAGACTTTCCAAAATGAAAAGCAGAGTAAAAAAGAAAAAGAATGAAAAAGAATGGAAAAAACCCCCAAAGAAACCAGAATAGAATTGTTAAGAACTGTGGTACAATAATAAAACTGTAGCATTTGTATAATGGGAATTCCAGAGAAAGAGAAAAGGTAAAAGAAATATTCGAAGCTTAGATGAAACAATAAAAAAGACTTATCAAAGTAAGTAGTTGATTCCTACTAATTGATCAGTAAATGATAGCCATTATAACTACCACTATCATCATCATCATTATTAATTGATAGATCAGAGTGTGAGAGGAAAACCGAAGGGTCTAAATCAAAGGCACTTTTAATTTTTTTATGATCTTTACTTTCTTTTTTTGCATAGAAGAACTGGGATATAGGCCAGAGGTGTAGGGAGTGAGAGGATTCACCAGAGACAGAGTGGGGAGCAGAACAGGCAGATCTATTGAAATACACTGCTAAGGGAAACAGCGAGCAAGACAAGATAGGTCAGCTGCACCATGTGGGTCAACTCCCTGGCCGGGGATCAAACTCAGGCTCTAGAGATGATAGCACTGAGATTTAATTAACCCCTAGGCCACCAGGGATCCCCCAGAGGCACTTTTCAAAGGGGACTTAGTGTTAATCAAGGACAGGAAGAAGATTTCTAAGATATGAAAAAAGCAAAGGAACTGGTAAAAATAGTATGAACAAGAAATGAAGGTGAGAGACAGTTCACATAGACTGCTCTACATATAATTCTCATTTTAATAGCAATATCTCCCTCACAGGAGATGCAGTGAACATCAGAATCTCCTTGCCCTTGATTTTGAGTCTATGTGTCAAAGAGGGTTAGGAGTTGAGGTGGAGGACCCTGTATTTTCAGCAAGCACCGAGGTAGATTTAATACAGGTGCTCTGCAGACCACACTTTAAGAAATAAATACTAGATTACAGCCTGGCCTGAAACATACCAGAAAATACAGAGGAGCAAGAACAAGACTGATAACTGAGGATATGGAAGAGGCTGGAGACAAGTGCAGGGGGAGTGTAGTGGGGAACACATGTGGGTGGATGAAAAGATTGCCCAGCAACATAAAGGTCCAGCTTAGAAAACACACATTTCTTCGCAGATTTGTAACCTTCTCCATCAACCCTCAAGAGTTGAGTTGTAGGAGCCAAATGAACAAGTGATGTGCATTTCTCAGGGCAGGCAAACCCAGGAGTACAGTGGAAGATGGGAAAGCGCAGACATCCAACCAAGAGGATGGGGAACAGGGGCACCGTTGAGGAGGCTGTCAGGGGTCCAGGATGGGGAGAAGGCTGTGCCTTCTGTATTTTCTATCATAAAAATACCCCAGAAGTCCTAGGATCCCATGTCTTCTCCAACTACTATTTCATTTCTCTGCCTCCTTTCATAGCCAGGCATCTCAAAGAGTTTTATGTTTTTTCATGTCTTTGTTGTTCACACTTTCCTAAGTCTTTATCGCCTTTTCACTTCTCAGCCCAACAAAACTCCTGATTTTTCCTTACTACTTTACCAAAATGCTCTTCCCAATTTCTTTCATGGTTTCCATATTGTCATCATCTCTTTACACATCTCTCAACATCAGAGAGGAAACTAACCACTCCTTGTGTCTTAAAACACTCTTCTCTCATGTCTTCCTGGTTTTATTTATTGTTCTTTCTGGCCATGGCTGAATGTGAGGCGCATGTGCTGCCTCAGAGCACCTCTCAGCTCTCACCACTCCTCTGTGTGGGTTTGCGACTACTCAAGAAGCTCAGAAGAAGGCGCATTTCACTCTACAGAGGGTATAAGGTGCGAGGCGGCAATATAATTGTATGGAAAGTATTTAGCAGATGTTGACCAGTGAAGAGCAGATGAAGAGTGAAGGAATGTTTGACAGTGGGTACCAACTGCTCACACAGCTGAGGGTCAGGTCATGAAAGCCTTAGAGGCCACAGGATGGAAGTTGCTTACCAATCAGGGCTTGCTGGTCGGCTTTGCGGAGTCCCAGCCCTCTGTGTTCCCAGCCTCAGCACCTGGCCATTGTTGTTGCAAAGCCCCCAGTGCCAATGGTGGTTACAGTCCCTGTTAACAGGTGCCTTCATTCCCAACGCCCACCCTGGCATTTCACTCAAAGCCACAGGACCTTGTTGGGTATTGACAGGGAGTGGTCACAGTAGAGTTTCCTCTGACCCCACATGGGGTGAGCTTTTGACCCTGATGGGCTATTTCTGGGAACCACACATCCGCTCTCTTGTAGACCATCTTGATTATGCCAAGTGTTTCTCACTGTGGACATATACAGACCACATGTGTTCTGAGGAAAGAGACTTTTCTCTTTAAGTGCAGTCTCTACACACTTCAGACTTCTAAGAAGGAACAAGGATTAACCAGCTTGTCAGGTGGCCTAATAAATACTTACTCTTCTTTTGAGACTTGGCTCCAAGTCAATTTCTCTGTGAAGCTGATCCTGTTCCTCCTTCCCCACCCCAGTCCCAGTAGAAGCCACACTCTCCTGGGGTTTCCACTGCCCTTGGTTTGGGTGAATTTCCTTTTATGTGCATCTCTTTGCTTTAGTCTTCAAGAATGCAAGCCTCTTAAGGGCAAAGCATGCTTTAATCATCTTGGAATTCCTAAGGCACAGCTCAAAAATTAGTTCTTGGTAGTTAATTAATAGGTGTTTGTTGAACGAAAGTGTGGCTACATTTTATGTCCTCTTCTTTAGTTATTAAATATTAAATATGTCTATTTATGCATCTTGCCTTCGTGGAGAGATATTGCCTGCACAAAATCATCCCAGATGACTGGACCCTGTTATTTCTTACATCATTTCCCTTCAGGTCTGTTTCTAACAGCAACCCTGTCCTCCAAATGTAATTTCACACATCTTACTCAATCAGTTTGCTCCAGTCTGAACCTAGGTTCTTGCTTTTCCTTCAGAATAAGTTGCAAAGGTATTTACCCAAAGGACACAGAAACATTAATTCAAAAGGGCACCTGCACACCTATGTTTATAGCAACACTGTTTGCAATAGCTAAGCTTTGGAAACAACCCAAATGCCCAAAAATAGATGACTGGATCAAGAAGATGTGGTACATATACACCATGGAATATTACTCAGCAATCAAAAAAGATAAACACATACAGTTTGCAGCAACATGGATGGAGCTGGAAGGGATCATGCTCAGCGAAATAAGCCAGAAAGAAAAAGAAAAATACCGGATGGTCTCACTCATAGCAGGAATTTAGAAAACCTAAATAAGGGACCAGGAAAAGACTAATTATAATAAAGAAAAAAATCAAAATTAACAAGCAACTATAAACCAGAGACACACTACGGAGTGGGAGAGAAGGAGAGAAAGGATTAGGGTCAAAATAGGGGGGGTGCAATTGTATGGGGAATATAACCAAAATGAAAATGCATACATTGTGCAAAAATGAAAAATGATGTTAGAATTATATAAAATAAAATGTATTAAATATTTAAATAAATAAATAAAGAATAAGTTGCAGGCTGGAAATCCAGATCCAGGCAGTTCCAGAAGGCCCATGTCAACAACTGCTGCTAATTCTTGGGCTGATTATGCAGGGAGATAGTCCTTTTACTTCTTGGTCTTTTAACTCTCTGTAGCCTGGTCTGTCTCATCAGTAAGAGGAGCAGGAAGGTCAGAGACTTGGAAAACCAAGTCTACTCCATGTCACTCCACTTTCATTCAACCAGATTTTATCCTAGTTTGAGATTTTGGCATGTAAAAGTGTGATTCTATTAGTAAAGGAGTGATAATTAGTCATTTTAGAGCCAGTCTCTGGTAAGGCTGCAAATTAATACAATTTGGCTGTTCTGCTTGAACAAAAGGGAGGGGGGAATTAAGGGGCTTTGTGACAACTGTTTCCCCAAATTCTGACTCACTGATGGGTTTGTGGCTGCAGTTGCCAGAAGTCCCACTCACTGTACCGCCTGGATATTGAGGAGTATCTTCCTAGAGTATTTGCAGCTCGAATAAAGTATCCAAAGCTACTTGAATTTTGTTCAGGCCATGTTGCTCCTACTGAATGTGCTGGCTCTTAAGTGACCCGTTCACCCAACTAGGGGAACTCTTGCTTACTTTATTTCATCTTAAGCGCATCTCACTTTTAGGAAAAACAAATGTTCAGAAGCACTTCTGAAATATCTGAAGATGCCAGCAATTTTGGAAATGATTCATGTTCACAGGTTGAAGTTACACTCAGATTAAGCACGCATGCCAAAGGATGTTAGTAGGTTTGCAGTTTCCTATCGTGCTTATCACCATACTGCTGTCATAATGGCCAGCATTTATTGAGTACCCCACTGGATGCTGGGCTCTACATTACAGATGCCCTATCCGCTCTTCACAAGTCACCTGTGAAAAAAGTATTATGACTATTTTAAAGGTGAGGAAGCAGACTCAGGGGGGTTATTTGCTTGCTCACTCACACAGCAATGATTCTCAAACTTTCCCTTGGGTACTTGTAGAAAGGAGAAAGAAAGTGAAAGTCTGATAATCTGAGAAGGCTATTTCTCGTGAAACTTTTGTTTAACTTTTCTTTAAAGATTTATTTATTTATGCATACAAGAACTGCGGTAAAGGCCAGATTTGCGGGAGGGTGAGAGGATTCACCAGAGACAGAGTGGGGAACAGAACAAGCAGATCTACTGAAATACACTGCTGAGGGCAGCAGCGGGCAAGGCAGGAGAGGTTTGCTGCACCATGTGGGTCACCTCCCTGGCCGGGGATTGAACTTGTGCTGCAGTGGCTGCGGATAGCTTCATAGTGCTGCGTCTTAACCCCTTGCACCACCAGGGAGGCCCTCTCATGAAACTTTTGACTAGTAAAATTAGGAGTTTATACTGGGGAGAAGCTCTATATAGAGACCCTCGTCCTCCTGCCCCTCTCCTACCCCGAGCTGCCTCTCACCTACCAGCATCTTCCAGTGACTTCTGGATCCCAGCTCTGCTCTATGTAGCAAAGTGGACCAAGTGGTCTCAGCACAGTGATATGTGTATGCTGTGGCTTCTTAACAGTAGGTGAGGTTGCAGCTACCACAGAATGCCATGTGGGAAAAGAAAGGAGGGGCTGCTGCAGACCAGAGAGTACAGTGGCAACATTCCACAGATTCTGAGAGGCCATTTTTAACATTATAGTCAGAAATCAGGATGCACCTTACAATTGAGAAACACATGAAATGGAGGAATCTTGCTCCGAGATAAACTCTTATTGCATCATCAATGTCTCTCACACATGTGGCATGGTAGGAGGCACTATGACAAGTCTTGTGTGTCACTTCTGACCCAATGGTAGGGACTCTCTGGAGTTGGGGAGGAGAAGGCTCTGACTCTGTGCACTGAAGTGGTGGGGAAAAATGATGAGCTGGGCACTGATATGCATGGGAGGCAGCATGAAATCCCTACACCAAGCATCTATCCTCTCATGCCATTTTTGGGGGCAAATGGAGAAAGACCCTCCATGTCTTTGATTGTAAACCATGGGACATGGTCCACATAGAACATTC
Organism: Talpa occidentalis; assembly: GCF_014898055.3. Lineage (NCBI taxonomy): Eukaryota > Metazoa > Chordata > Mammalia > Eulipotyphla > Talpidae > Talpa > Talpa occidentalis. Next base: position 29,688,645 of record NW_023603184.1, read on the forward strand.
CCAGGGACCAGGCGTGAGGCCTGCCTTCTCTCACAGATTTCTGATTTTTATCTTTTTTAAAGTAATAGTTAAATTATTAAAAATAGTACAAGCTGATGTAAAGCAAAAATATAGAAACTTGTAAAACAAAATTTTTTCATATGTGGATGTTACACTAAAGTTACATTAATAAATGGCCATATAAATTATTTTTACTTTTTTTCTATTGCAAACCAGCATGAATTTTACATGGAAGTGGGCACACACATACTCACTTGTACATCTATGGTGTGAATTTTAGAAGCAGAAGTCTAAGTAGATAGCCTTTTTAATAGGCACAAAATAGCCCACTTAACCTTTCCCCATGGAGGTATAACTCACAGATTATTTCCTGTTTTTCAATTTTATAAATACTCAGAGAAACGTGTTTGGCCAGGAAAGCTTTTCTGATGTTTTAGATTAGTTCATTAAAATGGTTTCCCAAAGAACGAATCAATATATTAAGGTGTATGAACATGCTTAAAATTTTGATAATTTGTGAATTGATGTTCCAAAGACTTGGCTGATTGATGCTTGTGAGTATGGATAAATTCAAGCACAGTAATAAAGTCTTGTGTTTCCATTGTTGAAGAACAAGAGAATGCTGGAAATATCTCCACGTGCATCTTTGTGCCTATTTAGCAAACAACTCTGGCTAGAATGGAGCAAATCATTTTCTGTGTGTAGTGCATCGGGGGTTCAGGGTCTTAGGGACCATGCTGGGGAAATATGCAGGGTCTGGGTCACCTTTATATCTTTGTCTTTCTTTTTTTTTTTAAAAAAAAAAAAAACAACAACCTTTTTAAAAAAGATTTATTTATTTCTGCATACAAGAACTGCGGTACAGGCCAGAGGTATGGGGAGTGAGAGGATTCACCAGAGACAGAGGGGGGAACAGAACAAGTAGATCTACTAAAATACACTGCTGAAGGGAGCAGCGGGCTAGTCAGGAGAGGTCTGCTGCACCGGGTGGGTCACCTCCCTGGCTGGGGATGGAACTTGTGCTGCAGTGGCTGCAGATAGCTTCATGGTGCTGCATCTTAACCCCTTGCGCCGCCAGGGTGGTTCCTATATCTATGTGTTTCTATCACCTTTGTCTTTTTCTAAATTTTTTTAATTTTTATATTCCCCATACAATTTCACCCCCCTTATTTTGACCCCAATCCCTCCTTTCCCCACATCACTCCCCCAGTAGTGTGTCAGGCCACCAGGAGGGATCTCTGAAGTGTCAGACTGCTGCCTTTCCTTTTCATGGATCAAGAGCAGATGACCACAGAGGACTGGGCAGTAAATGCCCTTATTCCCTGGGGTCATCCAATCTTGGGGTTTATACTTTTGAAATTACTTTTCTGGGGAAGGAAAAAAAGGGAGGGGCTCTGATTAGCAGCTTCGGACACTAATTTCTGGACACCCTGCTAGTGAGGGCTCTGGATGTTTCTTTGCCCTGTGGGTATAAAAGCAGTGTCTGCTCTTTCAGGGAGCATAGTGGGAGCTCCTACAATGTTCTAAGTCCTTTTCACACATTATCTCATATAATGCAAATCGTTAATCCCAACCACCAAGAGGTTGAGTGATTTAGGAAACTAGTAAGGAGATTCTATAATCTGTGCTTTTTCCACTTTTACTAACCTGTGAAAGGATTTAATTTGTGAAACCAATAGAGATCTGCCTGATGGAGTCTATATATTCAGCAAGAAGGCAAAAGTAATTTATTCAGGTAGATTTTAAATTAAAATAACAACCAATTTACTCATTCATTTATTTGAAAAAGAACCCATGTAACTATAGATTTGGTTATGTTTTCTCTAATTTTGATTAGCAGTCAACAGAACATACTGTTCATTTATTGCTAATGGATGTTGTAAAGCAAGATCTCAGCATGGGGATTTTTTTTTTCTGTTTTATTTTTATACTCACATTAAAAAAAGAAATATACACCCAACCTTATGCAAAATGAATTTAAGATAGCTCTTATCTAAATTTAATCTAAATTTAAGACTTTTAAAAAATAGAATTTTAAAATGATCATTATGGTAGTACCTTGGGAATGTGAATTGGGGAGAATCAGAAAATTTAAAGTGTTGACTCACACAATTTTTTTTATCTACACAGAAGGTAATGTTAGCATGTACTGAGGAGCACCCAGGGACCCCAAACTATACAGGATTCTGCCATCACCCTACAAAGGCAAATAAAGCATGATAGATCTCTAATAGAATTAGTGTCATAGAGAAAAAAGGAGAAAAAGGATATTTTTTACAATTTTACCAATAATACACCCCAAATTATCCATCCCTTCATGGGCAAATGCCCAGCCAAAAGAAGTGGGCTTCAGGTGGGGCTGCTGAGACCTAAAAACAAATCTAAAGCACCTTCTGGGAGGGAATAGCAAGAAGGTGGGTAAGGCTGATCCCAGATATCTGGGACAAAAGGATAAAAAGAAAATGCAAAATCAAAGTACAAATCAAGATAACAGCTGCCATTGTTTCTGCTAAGGACTAGGAGCAGCCTCTTCACTTGTTTCTCAGCCATATGTATTTTCCAGTGGCTCAACGTGTCTCTCTTCCATGTTTCTCTTTTCATGTTTCTTCTCTAAGTCTCTGGGTGCAAGTCAAAACCAGAAAAGCAAAGGCCCCTTAGAGCCCACATGCTTTCTGTGTTATACAGCTTCACCTGTCTGCTCAGCTCCACCCTTAGCTCCCAGTAGCTCCCCTGCTGAGAAGTTAGGTTCATGGTACACTGGTACTTGTAATCCAAGATGGCTGCGTGTAAGTAGACTGGGAAAAATGGCACTTCCCTTCATGGAGTTGTGTCTGTAACATTTTTTCATTTCAATTCAAGCAACATTTCATGATCACTTAAGTGCCAGGCACTACCTTGGCCAGAAAGGCTTGTGTGCATTGGTGAACAGTTGACTGCTAACAGACAGCAGACTTTCACTTCCAAAATGGATATAGAACATTGCAACATTGCAGAGCAACCTTTAGACCCTCTTTGCAGGTGCCTATGTTTGCTGGTATTTAGGGAGACTTGCACAGTCCAGGGCTGTTGTCAGGCCCCTTTTCATTGGCAGTGCCTCAAATTTTCCCATGTTCAATATGAGAAATTTCTTTACTTTCCAAAAGTATTAATTTTCAAGGAAAATACTACAAACCACTTTTCAAGTTGAGACTGAAACAGCGGTCATGTATAACTGGATTTGGAGCCCTGATTTTAAAATTAGGATTTTAAAATTAGCTTATTTATCATTAGCTTCTGTATAGCAGTCTGCAGAAAAATCTCTTTTCTTTTGCCTAGTTTGAATAGGACTGACTCTTTCGCAAAAGGCATCTTATGTTTTCTAGAGAACTTAGCAGTGCTTAAATTGTGTTCATATTATGAGCTCCCTGACAACCCTGGGGTGGAGAGAGAGTTTAGTTTTTACCTGTTCTTTATTGATGAAGAACCAGAAGTCGAGTGACTTGCCTAAACCACTAAGCCAGGAAGTGGCAGGCCAGGCATATTCATGGGACCATGCTTCCTTTTTAAATACTTAAAAATTAGGCACTCAAATGGAAAACCTTCACCCAAACTCTGCTTGCTTTCCAGCATATTACAAAAATTCAATTGTTGAATTCTCCAGGACTAGGTATCTTGATATGTAAGTTTTGATAATAGATACATTGCATCAACTAAATATTTTTAGTCTCCTTGTGTTTTTATGCTTGTTACATTGTTGTAATGTATTGACCAGACTCATGAATCATGGACTATTTGAAATGAGCAGCTATTACTGAATGCTCTGTTGGTGTTATATTTTATTGATTGCTTGGCTGATTGATTAACTTATACTTTACTCAGTTGTAAAAAGGCTTTGCCAGAGCTACTGAACAATTCTTCAACTTACTTTTCTTATGAAATAACCCTGCGGCAATGTACTGTTTGGAGTAGTTGGGTCTTGTTACTAATTTGTGGATAGAAGGAAGTAAAATGTGTTACAATGCATGAATATACTCAATTTACAAATGGCCACAGGGTTTTTGTTCAAATTTGAACCATGTTTCAATCAGCTTCACCTTTCTGCTCTGCAGGGAACTGTTCCCAAGTTCCCAAATGGAAAAGAGATCTACTTAGCTGAAGTCATCAAGGTTAAGATCCTGAAGTATTGAGGTAGTCCTTTAGGAATAGAGAAGAGAGGCTAGATTCAAACATTTTAGAGGTAGAAGTTTGCTGTGGGGTTTAAAGATGACGTGGAAATTTCTAGTTTAATGATACCAGTAATTGAAATAAAGAACAAAGGAAGGGCAGGGAGTGGAAGGTGGAGGGAAGTTTGAGATATGGTATCCTACTCCTAAGGAATTAACAATCTGGTTTGGGAATGTGGGGTTTAGAAGGAGGGAAACTGATAAGTAAACCAATAATTAAACTGTAGTCTGATAATGGCTTCCATGGAGAGTTAGAGGGCATGCTGAGAGAACAATTTGTTGAGGTGTGAGAAGGTCTTCTAGGGGGTTTGGGTTAGACTGTAAAAGATCGAATTAGGAAGAAGATAGTGCAGGGCACTTAAGGAAGAAGGGACAGTATATTCAAAGCCCCAAAGTAAAAGAATAACCAGTAGGTCAGGTGAGTTCAGTGGACTGGAGGGTTTGAGATGGTGAAAGACAAGACAGTAGCAGTAGCTCAATCATGAAGAGTCTGGGAATAGCAGACAGCATTCATTAGGCAGTTAGTGTAAACTAGGCACAACAAAGAGGTCAGAATAGCTATAGAAGGTAGAGCTGTCAGTCTGTGGTGACTGACTGGACTTGGGAGAGACAAGAAGAAGCACAAGCCCAGAGAGGCACCCAGGTTTCTATCCTGACCAAGAAGGGAGTTTGAAGGAGGAACCCATTTATGAAGGGGAAAGAGGATGAGCTCAGTTTGGGACATGTTAAATTTGAGTTCCCTTTAGTCCAGACGAGACTCTTCTCGTAGGTTTGTTGATTGTTTAGTAAGGAGTTTGGACACAAGTGGCTTCAGCATTTTTTCAACAGCTTCGTGATGTCAGGCTGAGATAGGTGTCCTTGGCCCTTCTCATCCTCAAAGCCATTGCTCTAGCTCAAAGCATCTTGTCCTTATCAACAGTATTCCGAATAGGAGGAAATGAGGCTACTGTGGGGAAAATGCTCCCTTCACAGACCTCCATCATTTAATCACAGAGGAAAATCCCAGAAGCCCATGGGCAGACTTCCCTTCATGCCTCATTGGTTAGAGCCAGTTCACACAATTGGCTTTGACAATTCATGGTTCATTCTTTAAAACTGGACAGATCAAGCCTTGAATAAAACTGAGGTTCTTTTAGCAAGAAAGAAGGAAGGAGCAATGTTTGCCTTGCTTTAGCAATGTGTACTTACTAGATAGAGAGGGAGGGCACTTAAGCAAGAAGAAAAGAAGGAAGGAGACTAGGGCTCCGTGGACATATAACATTCATGTAAGAAGAGGGCTGGGAAAGAGATTTCAAATGCCAAATAAATGTGAGGAGAGGAAAGCAGAAGAAGAACTTAAGAGAAACTCAGGGGGAGCTTCCCAGCGGGCACATCACAGCTGTCCCAGTAGCAGGATGAGTCTGTAAAGAGATAACACATCACAGCTCCTGGTCACAGTGGCCATTGCCAAACTAGGTGTAGTGACACCAAGGGTGGAGAAGAGAATGGCAATCTCTATCCCATGCAGTTGGTGGCAGTGCAAATTAATTCAACATTTCTGTCATTTTGGCAACGTCTACCAAAATTTAAAATGCTCAGATACTGTAACTCTGAAATTCCAGTTTTAGGAATTAATCCAATAGGCAAATTAGACAAATGTAGGCTGATGTAGATACAAGGGTATTGACTGCAGCCTTGTGTGTAATAGCAAAAAAGGGGAGGAGGTAATTGAGCTAAATGTCCATCATATAGGATTAAGGAAAACAAATGCAATGGAATACTAGCCTAAGATTGGAAGTACTGGAATCTGATAATCAGGGGTCAAATTTTGACTCTGTCATTTGCCAGCTGAGTGCTCTCAGTTCTCTGGGAAACTTTCTGGGATTCACTTTTCTTATCTGTATATGGAATAATTATAGAACCCATGAAAGATAAATTAAGGCATAAAATTGTTGAGTTTTTTGTGTGAAACTCAACTGAACCAGGCAGTGCCAAAACAAAAGTGGTTAAAAGCACTCTATTAACAAGGGGAAGACTTACACAGAGAAGAAGAAGGTGCAAAGCAAGGGCATGTAACTGACAATAGCTTAGCTGGCTGTTTGTGATTGGTTATACTTAGGTTTTAATTTCTTAAACTTCAGGCATTTCAGGCATAAGTTTTGGGTTGTTTATATAGGTTGCTAAGGTGTTAGGACCAGTTGTTCTAATACCCTCTTCATTTATGAGATACTGAGAGAAAAGAATGCAGTTACAAGATGATCCCACAGTTCAACAGCGCTTTCACCTGGGATATGGAGTCATGGGCGCAGTTCGCTTCCACTTCTTTTTTTTTTAAAGATTTATTTATTTATATAAGAACTGGGGTACAGGTGAGATAATTTACCAGAGACAGAGTGGGGTGCAGAACAGGCAGAAGACCGAAGACACTGCTGAGGGGAGCAGTAGGCGAGGCAGGAGAGGTCTGCCATGCCATGTGGGTTTCTCCCTGGCTGGCCGGGAATTGAACCCGCACTGCAGAGGCTGCGCACCGCTTCACAGCGCGGTGCTCAACCTGCTGCAGCACCAGGAAGGCCCTCATTTCTTACCTTTAAAACAAATGCATTTTTAATTTTTTTTATTTTTTACATCATTGTTCATTTTTAAACAATATTTGCTTCCACCCACCCCCTCAGGTGTAGTCCCCATAGAATTTCCTTCCCCAGTGCACCCGTGCACCATCACCTCAGTCCCCTGTGCTCCTCCCTCCTTCCCTCTGATCCCTCTCCCTCCTCCTCCCCTGCAGGATGTCTCTGATTTAAAACAAATGCACTTTAGTGTCTGGCTAGTTGACTATAAGTCACATGAGGGCAGGTACCATTTTTGTTGTTACTGCTCACCATTGTAGTATCTGGTACAAGGTTAGCAAGTAATAAATATTTATTGAATAAAATGAATGAAAAAGAGGAAATTGTACTCAGGAGGAAGGTGCATAGACCTCAGGGAGGCAAATGGTGCAGAACTCAGAGCTGTCTGTTGACATCAGACAACAAGGACATTGTGGTTTCCCAGGAAGTGCTTCTGTTCAGCAGCTCCCAAACAGGCTGATCCTGAGAGCAGAGCCATATTTAAGAACTGCAGGAGATTTTGGTGCCATGGCATCATTTTTACCTGAGATAACCAAGATGCAAAAAGGTGAAGTGAGTTCTCCAAGTTCCCTAGGATGTGTGTCTTCCCATTCCTGCTGTGGTATTGACTTCCTCCTCCTGGGACCCAACCGCATGGGTATTTCTGATATAAATGAAGTTATTGTGAAAGGACATTATCTGATGCCTAAGAAACCCATTTTTCTTATGTTGTATGACTTGATTTCTAAAGTTCACTGATCACCCATGCCCTTTATTTGTAAAGAACAAAGGGACTAGAAGCATAATTAACTCACCCACCTCTCCCATTGTTGCTTGCCTTTTGTGCAAGCATTGATCTTTGTTGCTATTATTGAAAGCAAGATTGTTCTCTTGGTAACTCACATCTAGAAAGTGAGCCCTATAGGGGGCTCAGCAGGTGACACTGTTGAAATTTGACCTTATGGTTAGAAAACTAAAAGAAAAAGGCAAAAAAAAAAAAAAAAACACTAAGTGAGCAGAGTATCATTTTGAATTGGTTACCTATCTAAACTATAGATGTTCTGGGAGAAAAGATTTTTGGTTATTTTCAAGCACATTTAGAATTCAGAATATCAGCCAACTAGCTCTCAAGTACAGGCCCTCAGGGGATCCAATGTAATGAATATTTAAGAACAACTTGTTAATATATTACAATTAGCACAGGTAAATGGAGTCTAAATATATGCTCTTGGAAAACAGCCTTTTCTCCCTTTTATATTTTAATCATTACTTACCCATACATTGCTCTTTACTGTGAGGTTGGTTTTGCTGGGAAGATGAGATAATGAGCAGAGATTTGGGACTGGCTGTGTATTCCTCAGCAAATTGCTTAACTTTGTTGAATCTCAGTCTCCTTCTCTGTAACGGGCTCACAACACCGCTCTCAGAGGTGGTTCTGCTTATTCAACAAAACCATATTTAAAAGATCTGGCACATTGTTCAATAAATTTTAGCTTCCTTCTCCCAAAGTCAAACCTTTGTTCTCTGACCACCTAAAAATATAAAGTTATAAACTACTGAAATCACTCTTTCAGAAGGTGAGTAGGAGCAGTGTATTTGATTTTTACCCACCTTGCACATATAGTTGACTGTATCCATATTAGGTATTAGGTCCCACGTGGCTTCACCTCCCCTGTCTGCACCAGCAGCCTGAGAAAGCAAAGGTGAGAAGCAAAGCTCAAAGCAGTTCAGCAGGACCACCTCAGAAACCAGCTACCACAGAAGCCTCAAGCATATCCAAGTGTGCTCTCATTCACTTCCTCCCCAACTTTGTAAGATCTACTGGGGAGATCATATAGAATGGAGACAACCATCAAAGGCTTTTAGAGTAGAAAGTGTTTAAGGAACTACAGTGTGGATGATGAGGCAGAGGAAATAATGTCCAAGAAGTTGACAGAGACCACATCAGGCAGGGAATGGCCAGTTGGCATTAGAAAATTTGGATCTTCGGGCCTCCCTGGTGGTGCAGGGGTTAAAAACAACGTTGTCAAGATATTCCCAGCTACTGCAGCATGAGTTCGATTCCTCAACTAGCCAGGAAGGTGACCCACATGGTGCAGCAGACCTCTCCTATCTCACCCATTGCTCCCCTCAGCAGCTGTATATTTCAGTAGATCTGCTTGCTCTCTCCCCACTCTGTCTTTGGTGAATCCTCTCACCCCTGTATCTCTGGCCTGTACCCCAGTTCTTTTATGCATAAATAAATCTTTAAAAAAAAGAAAATTTGGGGCCTCCCTGGTGGCGCAAGGGGTTAAGCACCGCACTATGAAGCAATCTGCAGCCTCTGCAGCACGAGTTTGATCCCCGACCAGCCAGGAAGAAACCCACATGGCGAGGCAGACCTCTCCTGTCTCGCCCACTGCTCCCCTCAGCAGTGTATTTCAGTCAATCTGCCTGTTCTGTTTCCCACTCTCTCTCTGGTGGATCCTCTCAACCCCCTGCATCTCTGGTCTGTGCCCCAGATCTTATATGCATAAATAAATAAATCTTAAAAAAAGAAAAAGAAAACAAAAATTTAGATTTTCAATGTCATAGAAAGCCACCAGAAGTCTTTAAACAAGAAAGTGACATGATTTGATTTATTATTTTTAAATTGCATGCTCTGGCTTCTGCAGGAAGATTGGATTGTAGGGGTTAAATACAACAGCAGAGATAGTAGGAGGTTGCTACCATGGTTTATGAGATTTGGGTGTCCTAGGGTGCAGGAGAGAAAGATTGTGGAGGCACAAGTGACAGGAAGTTAGAAGTGAGGCTTAAATAGGCATAACAAGGATCCCAGCATGTAACAGACATTCAACAAACATGAATTTCCTTTACCTTTGTGCTATAACTATATCAACAAAGCAAAGCTTTTCTCTGGGATGGATTTAGGGAGACTAATAACTAGGTTTTCTCAGCCATAGATTTGTTCTTTGGAATAATAGCTAACCAGGAGATAAAAGCCAGCTCTTGTTGACCGTAGCCTGCCTACTGGGAACACTTGTCAAAGGAGGGAGAAAGTAAAAGAGGCAGGAAACAAGGAAGGAGGAAAGAGAAGTGGAGAAAAAAAAGGCCCGAAGAATCTGTCCAGAGGCCTCCTGACAAATATGGAGAGGTTGCTGTGTCCTGAAGATGCTGGCATCATAGCTGGACTTGCCTGCTTAAAAGTGACAATTTAGTTATGTCAGGACAGTCTGCTGGGAGGAATTCTCTGAACACCACCTCATTCAACTTCCTCATTTTAGGAGACTGAAAGGCAGAGAGGAGTGACTTGTGCAAAGTCACCCAGATATTGGCAGAGACCAGGCTGCTAGCAAGATACAGTGGAAGGAGATTGATTTTCAAAGTAAGAAAGACCAAGTGCAGTCATTTATTCAATAAAGATGTCCTGAGCTCCTGTTCTATCTTAGACCCAACTCCAGTCCTGGAAACAGAGGGCAGTAAAGTGGCCGAGACCCCGCGCCGGTGGGGCTTCTGCTCTGGGCTCTCCTACAGCGACTCTGCCACTGTGGGTCAGCTGTTTTGACTCCCTGAATCAGTTTCCTCTCCTTGTACTAGTGCTAGGTGCTCGTGGCAAAAGTAAGCGAGGCAGACCCACCCCCTGCTTGCAGATATGACAGACTCGAAATGGTTGTCATTCCATATGTCCATCTACATCACACAGGGCCTTTAAAAAAATCACTGCTGGCCTGGTCCTAGAGCTTCTGATCCAATTGATCAAGGGGTGCGGGCGGTGAGGGGTGAGTACAGGCTCACTAGTTTCACAAAGTGGTGCTAATCTTCAGGTTCAGGGGGCGTGAAGGGTCACTAGAGGGGTGGCAAGGATAAGGGGTGAAGAGGGTGGCAATTTAGATGAACATTTGGATGACAACCATCTTGAGCCTGTCATATCTGAAAGCAGGGACTGGGTCCACCTCACTTACTTTTGTCACCAGGCCTAGCACCCGACCTGGCACATCAGGTACAGAGAGCAGCTACTTGGCTCAGGCCTGGGGTTTTCAGGAAGGCTTCACAGAGGAAGTGGCATGGAAAGTGAGCCCATGAGGACAAGTTAGTCTGACCACAAGAAGCGGGAACAGTGTCTGGGAAAGCTCTCTACCAGGTGGAAGTGTAACTAATAGACACACTTAATACTGTCATGGCCAGGGATGAGCATGCAATGCACCATTTCTTCTCCTGTTTCTCTCCCTTTGTTCTTCTGGACTCCCACCCCCTTCCCATTACTGTTCTTTCTCCTACAACACACTGTGTTGATAGGAAAACAGCAGACTCTCTTGCTTTTAATAATTGTCTGCAAGTGCTTCTTCCTGTCATCCATCAGCTGGTGAAGTGCTCAGATCTGCTTCTCAGCAAGGCAGATCTAGGCTCTTCCACCTGCTCCCAATCCCCCCCCCACCACCACCACCCTGCAGCCAGCTCTTGAGGCTCATGACCGCAGAGGGGCAGACTTCACACCCTTTTAATCAGTGGTTTTGCCCCAGCCCTCCACCTGCAGATGCAGAAAGACAAATGCATTCTTCTGTGATATTGGATTTGTGTTAGGTGTGTTCACTAGCCCTGGGGCTGGGAACCACACTGGTTGTGTTTGACAAATAGCCACTGAAGGTTACTGTAAATCCACTTCTTTAAGAGAGATTCTTAGATCAACATTTGGCATTTCCCCGGGGTGTGGAGAAGTTCACAGACATGTGCCATATTCAGTAAGATGTAAGTCCCTGAGCCATGTCCGCCCTGCTTGTGCTGAAATGAGAGGGAAATCTGACGTGCCTTCATGTCCTGGATGATCAGGATGCTCAACTACCTGCTTAGGCTCCTCTGAAGTAACTCTCAGCAGAGGATTTCTACATTTTCAAGGTCAAGGGGCAGTGGGAACTGAGTTGTGACCCTGTGCGGAGCTGCTGACTTAAGCAGAGTATAATCAAGTGTCAGGCAAGGAGGGGACTGGGACATTGGGGAGACAAATCAGTCTTCTGCAGGAAATGTCATTGTCCTATGCTAGGGTGTGGGAGGGTCCCCCCATTCTATTAATAATCTTCTAAATGCAACCTTTAAAAGGTTTTTTTTTTTTTTTTTTCTGCTTGGAAGGTAATTTATACCAGGTAATTCACTTTTCCTGCTCCTTCTCCCCACTTTTCCTCATCTGAGGCCACTTTGACATATGAGTAAGGCCAGAAACAAAGGTTGCCAGCTCATCAGGCAGCCATCTGTCCTCACTTGCCCGTGAACAGAGTTTGCCAAGAACTCCCACTCCCACGGGAGCTCAGGAGAGGCAAGCTGATAAGAGAGTGCTTCTGATGAACCCCAGTCTTAGGTTATCTGGGCAGGGGGAGGGAAAGTTCCATGGGGAACTTTCTCTTGTGGATAGTGGTCTGGATCCCTCCCCACCTGGAGGTGCTAATATTTTAAGAAAGAGAGAATGAGGAAGGAGAGTTGGGGTAAAGAATCAACTCATATTTAAAGAGGAAAAGCTGCAATAAAATCTGGCTGGGATCAATTTTCTTCTGCATCTGACCTTATGAGAATCCTCTTTCCAAAAATCTAAGCCTTCACTGAACGCACTAGGGCTTTCTGGAGGCTGGTGATATATTGGAAAGGCCACTGGTTTGGAGCTAGACTACCTGGTATGAGTTCACTAGGAGTCTGGTGAATTTGATTAAGTGACACCATTTCTCTGAGCCTCAATTTCTTCTGTGAGATAGAAAGCATTGTCCCCTTTCAGGGCTGTCATGGACCTTAAATGAACCAACAGAGTTTCTATATATAATTCCTAACGGGGCAACTCGGTCTCAAAAGATTCTCAGCAAACTTAGTTTTTGTTCCTAATACTGTCTTTTGTTAAATGAAGTCAAACCAATGAGAGCTCCATTAGTGTTCAATAAATGTTTATCTGTCCATCCTAGAAGGTGTTAGCATGATATAAAAAGGCTTCCTGGACAACCTCAGGCAGAGCAGGATGAAGAGACATACATTTTGCTGAGCTGATCGTAAATTTGAATGCAATAATTATGTAAAGTATTCAAGAGCAATTCAGTGAGAAGGTGCCTCATCTGCCTTGATAGGCTTTTCAATTACTCATTTTTAGTACTGCATTATACCATTCCCTGGCAATCATTACTAAACATTTCAACTCTATTGCAATATAGAACTTAAAATGTTGATTTATTTCCTGAAACATTAGACTACTTAGTTTAATGATCCTCAATTATATGGTTCTATTTGTTTAAACCTGTTTATCAGAATGATTTTCTAACATTGAGTCAAAACTTACACCAGCTGCCCAAGTGGAAGCTGAGGGAGCAATGAGTTAGGTCCAGTGGTTACAGGATAAGCTCTGGCTCCCCACTGTGTAGTACCAGTTTCTGAATCAGTAAAATGGGGATAATTCTACTTCACAGGATTATTGTGATGGCCTGTGAATATATGGGGGTGAAGTGTTAGCAAGAACATAGACTATGGACTTAATAAATATTAGATATTATTGCAGTGACTACACATCCTGGGAGGCCCTGGGATTCCCAGTTATTCACAAATGTGTATCAATAACCTACTAGGCTCTGGGAATAAGGGAGCAGTCAGGGCCCAATCTTTGCTTGGCACTGGAAGGAGTCAAAAGAAGTCACAGTTAGGGTACCTCATTGATCCAGGCTCCTGCTAGACACTGTATGCAGAGCTGCTTCTTCAATCAGCACAACACAGACACTTGGCAGATAAGGACACTGAGGCCTAGAGAGTTTAGTTACTATGACAAACCAGCCCTGGTTCTGCCTGGCTTCAGAGCCCACACACCATACTCTCAACACAACCCCATACTGTCGCTCAGGACCCAAAGGGGCATATTTTACCTGGTGGAAGGAAAAGTCTTCCCTACCTGTTCCTTTAAAGGATCTCTCTCTTGGGCCTCCCTGGTGGCACAGGGGGTTGGGTCTTAGCACTATGAGGCTGTCCACAGCCACTGTAGCGTGGGTTCGATCCCCAGCCCAAGAGCTACCCACATGGTGTAGCAGACCTCTCCTGTCTCACCTGCTGCTCCCCTCAGTGGTATGTTTCAGTCAATCTGCCTGTTCTGCTTCCCACTCTGTCTCTGGTGAATCCTCTTGACCCACCGCACCTCTGGCCTGTACCTCAGTATTTTTGTGCATAAACAGACAGATCTTTTGAAAAAAAAAAATAAATAAAGGATCTCTCTCTCTCTGTGTGTGTGTGTGTCTGTCTGTCTGTCTCTCTTCTGTAGGATTACCTATCCCTCACAAATAATCAGTTTATCCCAGTTTATCCACGTCTACCTTTCTTAGCATCACCTTTCTTAGCATCCCTCACTCATCAGTGGATTGATGAGTGGAAGATGAGTCTCTATTAACTGAGGAGTACACTGGCAGTGACTCCTATATCCCCCATGCCCCCACATGTGCACACACCAGTTCCACTAGAGCCTGCCCATTGTACTCGAGGCTTCCAAGCCAAACTGGACTTAGGTACAGGCCAGCTGTGCTAGTGCCAGCTACTGGTCTGTAAGGAATGCTTAAACATCACTAGAAATGTAATGAGATGGAAAAATGGTCTTCACTGGAATTGTTGAGAGCAAGAGCATCATGATTTGGGAATGATGATGATGGTAATGATATTTATTATTATGAATAATACACAGTGATTATAATATACCCAGTAATAGCTTTGTGCCAGAAAATTCTCTATTTTACATATATTAGCATATTTAAGCCCTTTCAGACCATTGAGGTTAAGACTATTATTATTCCTGGGGCTTCTCCAGTGGCGCAGCGGTTGAGGGCTGGGTTGCGAAGCTGTCCGCAGCCTCTGCAGCACCGGTTCCATCCCCGGCTGTTCTCTGGCCACCGGAGGAGGGTCCCACATGTTGCGCAGACCTCTCCTGCTGCCCGCTGCTCCCCTCAGCAGTGTATTTCGTCAGTCTGCCTGTTTTGTTCCCCGCTCTGGCTCTGGTGAATACTTTCACCCTCCCACACTTCTGACTGTACCCAGTACTTTTATAAATAAAAATAAATAAATAATTTTTTTTAAAAAAAAAACTATTATTATTCCCAATTTTACAGATAGGAAGACCCCTTCCAGAAAGATTAAGGAATTTGCCAGTCTCACCATTAGTGAATAAGGGGCTGGGCTCTCCCACACCCTTTGCCATTACCTCTTGGTAGGGAGCAAAACCCGAGCTAGCAGTGAAATCACAGGAGATTGAGTCTAGGCTTCCTTCCAGGCCTCTTCGTTGCTGGGTGAGGTGTGCAAGTTCAGAGCCTGGAACGAGCTGCCCAGAGCAATAAAGAATGAGCAGTGCTGAGCCAGCAGGCTGTCTGGCTCTTCACACACAGCACTCAGCTCTCCTCAAATGAATGTTGGGTGAATACTTAGAGAATATCATTTTGAAAGGAGGCCAGGTTATTAGCCTGACCAGGGCGCCCACGTGTCCTGATTCAGTCCTGCTTCTAAGCCTGGCCTGCTGTTTCTTTTTTCTCAATATGTGAAATAACCCATATACCTTGGAGATTTAATGTGTTTCTTGGTGGGGACACAACCCTCTAGCTCTCAGGATTGAACACGCATGGACTGAATGCCCTGTGCCCAAGGGATGTACCAAAGGGACCCCCCTCCATCCTCGAGAATGAATACCTCTGCACTGTCCCTTCCTCCTGATTCTCTTGTGAATATAGTATTGGGAGGTAGAGGCAAATCCCCAGGAAAGAGAAAATAATGTAGAAGGAGTAAAAAAAGATGAATAAGGTCGAAATAAGGATCTGTTGGAAGATATGCTACTGCAGAAAGGGATGCTGGTGACTGGTGAGAGGACGTGGGTTTGGGAGGTGAGGGTATCACAGGAAAAGAGGACAAGCTTAGGGCCTAAATCTTCATAGTCTAGAAAAGGGACAAAAGTCCAGTTATACAGGATAATGCAGCCAATAAATGCAGGCATTCAGATGATGTTCTTGATGTTTTAGAACAACATGGAAAAATATGGAGCCTTCTAGTACAAATGGAAAAAATACAGATGATATTATACATGCAGTATAACACAACTACAAATTTCAAAGTAGAAATAAAGAAAACACTAGAAGGAAACAAACAAATAAGCAAAGCAGATTATTGAAACAATGTAGAATACTTTCCCCTCTGCTCTCCTGTCCCAGTGAATTTTCTATAATGAACTTACTTTTTTAAAGTAATAAAGATAAAATCTGTATTTGATTTTTAAAAATCTACATTGAAAATTTTTTTTTTTCATTTAAGACAAAGTAGCTGCCTTTCTTGCCATGGCTTTCAGACATGAAATGTAGATGGGAAACTAGAAAGAGAAGATTTAACAATTGAGATTATTTTCTTTGGATTTTCACCCAGATTTTACTGAAGTGGTTGGAAATCTTTTCCTGGACAAAAAACAACTTGTGTGAATTTCACTCCCCCCAAGATTACAGATGTGAAATGTAGTCATAAGGGCTGATGATGAAAGTCCCAAACAAAATAATACTGTGAGGTTTGTTAGGTAAAATGTGGACTAATCATGCTCTAGGTTATTATGCATTTATCGAGCATTTTATTGAGATATATAGTAATAAAAGAGAAAGATGGGCAATAAAAAAAATAAATAAGTGGGAGTAATCAAACTAAAAGCTACTGCATAACAAAGGAAATCATTAATAAAATGAAAAGATGACCTACTTAATGAAAGAAAATATTTGTAAATCTTATATCCAACAGAGAGTTAATATCCAAAACATATAAAGAACCCATGTAATTCAATAGCACAAAAAATCTGATTAAAAATCATCAGAAGAAACTGAATAGACATTTTTTTCAAAGAAGATATACAAATGTCTAACAGTATATGAAAAAAATGCTCAACATTACTAATCATCGGGGAAATCCACAGAGAACTAAATCCACAATGAGATATCGGCTTACTCCTATTAGGTGGCATTCACCAAGAAGAAATAACAAATTTTGATAAGCATGTGGAAAAAAGGAAATTCTTGTGCAGTATTGTTGGGAATGTAAATTGGTACAGACACTATGAAAAACAGAATGGAGTTTCCTAAAAAAATTAAAATGAGAACTAACACAAAATTAGTAGTCAGTAAATCTACTTTTGGGTATTGATCCCAAGAAAATAAAGCATTAACTTGAAAAGATAAATGCATCTCCCAGTTCATTGCAACATTATTAACAATAGCCAAGATATGAAAACAACCTAAGTGTCCATCAACGGATGAATAGATAAGAAATTGTAATTTCAATGAAATATTATTCAGCCATAAAAAATAATTTAATCTTGCTATTCGCAGCAACATAAAAAGATCTTGAGGGCATTTTGCTAAGTGAAATAAATCAGATGAAGAAAGACAAATAACATATGGTCTCACTTATATTAGAATCTAAAAACAAACAAGTAAATGAAAACCTTAAACTCATAGTAACAGAGAACAGACTGGTAGTTGCCAATGCAGGGGATAGGAAGTAGGTGAATTGGGTGGAGGTGGTCAAAAGTACAAATTTGTAGTTATAAAATAAATAAGCTATGGAAATATAATGTGCAGCATAGGTACTCTAGTTAATAATACTGTATTTTTGATAATACTGCATATTTGAAAGTTACTAAGAATGTAGATCTTAAAAGATCTCATCTAAAGAAAAATTTCAGTAACTATGTATAGTGACAGACGATAACTAGAGTAATTGTAGTGATCCCTTTTCAGTATATATGAGTACCAAATCACTATGTCGTACACCTGAAACTATTATTATATGTCAATTATACCTCAATAAAAAAATCTATATTGTCACATGTTAAAAAGAAAAGAAAGATATTCATGATGTGTTGAGTGAACAAGCAAGTTACAAAACAGTAAGTATAACATCATTCTATTTTTTAGAATTATACCTATGTGTATATTGTATGCATAATCTGAAAAATATATATCAAAATGTTAATAACCATCTTGGGGAAGTAGAATTGTGAATAACATTTATTTTGTAATTTTTGTTTCTTTATGTTTTCAGATTTTCTTACCTTGAATAAGTATCTCTTGTGTAGTTGGGAGAGCCACAGTAAAGGCTACTAAGGGCCCATTATGGCTGTTGAATGGTTTATAGATACACTCTCACTTATTTCTCTGTCAAACAAGTAGTATGGGTATTATTATCCTCATTTTACAGATGGTAAAACAAATTCAAATAGGTCAAGTGACTTGATCAAAGTCATTCACCTGGAAAGTGGCATAGTAAAGATTTTAATCCATATCTAGTTGGCTCAAACATTCATGTGCTTTCCACTTTACTGTACTACTACTCCAAATCTCAAGAGAATTAGGAGATGATGTCATAGGACCTACCTTTCCTCATTCTCTACCCTCTTCTTGAACTTAAGTATCCCCTACTTTGACTCAATAATCCATATTTACACACACCAATGTTCTTGTCTTTAGATTCAGCCTACCACTACTTAGAGCAGTATGGACTTAAGGGCAGTCTGTGGATGCAAACACTGCCCCCAGTTGAAGGTTATTACATCACCACCCTTCATAGACATCCTTGGTGATGATGCCCTACATTGACCACTGGGGTCCTAAGTTGGTCTCTTACTTAGATCTCACATTTCTCCAGCAGAAGTCAGTTCTTATCCCAAGGTCCAAGTTCCCAAGCCTACTCCTCCTGCCAATTCTGCTTCAAGACCATGTTCATGGGACCAATTTCCTACTGTCAATGCTGTTCCAAGCTCTTGTTACAATGATCTGACTTAATATGAGTTCTCATGTGGGAACTGAGCCTTGACCCTGGCCACTAGCCCTGATCTCCATGAATGGGGCTGTACTTCTGGAAGACAAGTGTGCAGGACAAATATCCAGGGACTTCTGTATCCTCCTATATGTCTCATTGCCATGAACCACCCTTTTGTTAGAAAGCTTGTGATTTTATCTAGGTCTTTGATTCATTTAAGTTCATCTCTTGAGGTTTATGTCTATGGGACCAGAAAGAGAAAGAACATGTCAGGAGACAGGATCCAGATCAAAATTAAGGACGGAAGCTAAGATTAGATTTAAGCAAGAAATATTGTGACTGAAAAAAATATTGGATCTAAGTCTGAAAAGGAAAGTGAAGCTATAAAAAAAGATGCAGAAAGAGTAGACACCCTAAGGGTAAATGTAGATAATGATGTAGACTTGAAAGTGGATATGGCATGTAATGGAAAATTTAATTATGATCAATGAAAAGTTTTAGAATTTTTCTAAATCATCATGCTGATGAGTAACTTAGAAAGCCTCTAGAATTTGAAAAAGCCTGTTCACAACCAGATGACCAACCAGTTGCCTTACTTTAGGTTACCAAACGTTCTGGAAATCAAACCTTGTCCACCTGTCTAGACCTAGGTCTGCCTTAACTGACAAGCTCATCCTGCTGAACAGGGACCAGTCACAGTTCCCTTAGACTTTTTCTCTTTTGGGAACTCAAGCAGCCTGCCTTAGCAGCAAATCCTTCCCCAGTGACTTTAAACTTAAATATAACCTAAAAAGGCTTACTTAGCCTCTGCATAAAAAAGGAAATGTTATCTATGGAATGTTGTAATGAGGGTCTTAAAAAAAAAGAAATCTTTTCATTTTAAAGTAATGCATCACTACTGTAGAAAATTTGGAAAATACAAAAAGCATAGACAAGAAATAAAAATCACCCATAACACTACTACCAGACACACCCAGTCCATTGTATAATGTTTTTAATTTGGTACTCAGGTACTCAGAAAAGAAACTACAACTGCAATGAATAGGGAAGCCTTTTTAAGTGATCTTCACTATGTTGGTGGCTAACTTGGTGGATCTATTCTTGACCACAGCAAGTGTGGAGACATTTGCAGGTTGGGGAAAAGTATAAGAGTAGGTTCTGATATACCCAGAGCCTATCAGAAGAAGCTGATATTTTCTGAAAGCAAACAACTTTGGGAGCGTTCTCTGAATCAAAGGAAACAACCCCTTCTGTTCAATGCTTAATTACCATCTGGCCACTGAGGCCGTGGATAAACAACAGTATTTACCTGAGGTGGCTTCTATGGCTTGGAAAACATTTTTCTTTGTTTCAGCTCTGAACCAAGAGTCTTAGTCTCATTCCCAATGGGATCTTTGCCAGGGACAACTAGAATAAGCAGACTTTAGCTTTGGACCCCCCCAACTCAGAGTCCAGACCAGAGCACTCTAAGCTTCCTCATCTGTAAAATAGGAATAACTGGTGTGGCGGGGAAATCACAGGCATTAGGGTCAGGTAGGGCTGAGGTCTGACCCTCTGTGGGACTTGAGCAGGTTATTTAACCCATACACAAGGATTCAATGATGTGACTGTGTTAAGTACCTGCACATAGTAAGTGTTAATTAAATATTAGTTCCCCTTGGTTTTCCTGGTGTGGTCACCAGGAAGCTTCCCAAGGATTTTAAAGATTTCAGGCCAAAAGTATCTGCACAGGTTTTTTGTGACTGCCTACACCTCTAGAAAGGAGATCCTCATTTGGAGGCCAAGTGCAAAAGTCCAAGAAAATCACATTGTGTAGAAATCCACCTTGGACCAGCAAAGCTGTCAGAGGAAACCCACATACCTTTTAAGAAAATATGAAGCAAAAGCACTATTTACATTCACCAAGTACTTGTATATGTACTGCAGTAGGGTGTTGAGTTGTTGTGGATTGGTCTAGTATATGTGGTTCCATGGGACTAAATGTGATTAAAAGGAAACTTCTTACTAACATAAAGGTGATGACATGATTAGCAAGAACTATGGTGTGGCGGGGAAAGCACAGGCATTAGGGTCAGGTAGGGCTGAGGTCTGACCCTCTGTGGGACTTGAGCAGGTTATTTAACCCATACACATAACAGCAATTTCCCAAGGATAGACTTAAAATTGCTTGTTATTCAGCTTCTGAGGGGTATGGAAAAATATTTTAAATAATATTTGTAAAATGCTTATTCAAAAGAAAGTACTCAAAAATGCTAGCTATTATTATTAATAATTAGATGACTAATTGTCATCTATAAAAAACAAAGTCCAAAGTCAGAAGGAAGTCCAAGGAGTTGTCTAATTAAGGGAGCAAAGGCAGGTCCTGCTGTAGACACACAGCTAGGACTCTCACAATCAAAGGGAGGAGGCAAGGACTGCACAGTTACATGCCTCCCTGTCATGTAACAGCAGTGGGCTAAGTGCTGAGGGACCAATGAGAAAAAATCAAGAAACAGTACCTACCCTCATGCAGCTCACAGATAATAGTGTAGGCATAAATCAATCAAGGAAGTAGACAAATGCATGTAAAATTAACAGAGAGTGTCTGAAAGGAGAGGGATAGATATAAGAGAATATGCAAAGGAAGGAATTGCCACAGTAAAAGAAGCCAGGTAAATCTTCTCAATGGAAAGCATGAGTGAGCTGAGCTGAAGGAAATGGAAGAAGGAATGGAAGGAGAAAAGAAAGATGAAAATAAGAATTGACCAGGTTTTTGCAGGATAAAACACAAGACCAGTGCAGAAGTAAGGACAGAGATGGTTTAATTTGAGTCTGGAAATGTCAGAGGCAGGAACTCAGCTCTGTTAAGGATTCCATTTTGATTCTGGAAGCAATGAAAAGCTTTTGAATTATTCTAAGGAAGGAGATATTATAATTATATTTGTGCTTTAAAAAAATCACTCTGGCTTGCAGTGCAGAGAAGACAAGAGAGAATGTATAAAGACTAATTAGAATATTTTTTTATTATTTCAGATTTAAAATGATGTAGCTTAGCTTGGGGTAGTATTGGGGTGAGAATAGAAATTAAAGCAGTATTTGGGAAGTAAAATGGACAGCATTTGGATATGTAGGGTGAGAGAGAAGAGCCGAGGTGGCAGCCAATGTCTTTAACTTGTGCAATTTGAGTAGGAACAGGTTAGGAGGAAGATATTTAAGTTAGTGGTTGACAGATGGATTTGAGGTGTTTTTGATCCAAGAGGAAATGAAAGAATGCATGCCTGTAGCTCAGAGAAGTGATCAAAACCCAGGGGAAATGAAACTTGTGAATCATCCTCTAAAAGTAGTAATTAAAGCCATGAGTTGAATGAAATCACCTACAGAGCAAATAAAGTCAGAACAGGAGAGGACTTAGCACCAAGCCTTGAGCAGTAAGGAGGATCAGCAGTCAAAGAAAGTAGAGACAGTGGACAGGAAAGTCAAGCTAGGGGGAGAGAGGGAGGTGGGGCAGGAAGAAGCTGTGGCTTAGGCGTCAAGGAAGGAACATGCTCCAAAGACCACATAGTATCTATGGATTAGGTACTGCAGAACCTGGGAGCCTTAGCCAGAACCCTTTTGGTAGTGTGATGTACTGAAAAACACCTGGGGTAGGGCTGAGGATGAGTGGGAGAAGAGAAGACAATGAGTAAAGTCAGTTCCTCCTATTCATTTGATTGTGATGGAGAGAAGAGAGATAGCTCCATAACTGGAAGGGATGAAAGGGCAAGTGAATGACTCTTAATTTTTAAATGGAAGAAAGGTGCAAGCCTGCTTGAAAGGCCAAAGGGAATAATTCAGTTGGTGCAAAACCTGAATTTGTGAGAGGGAAAGGGATAATTATTAGAGCCATGAAGGAGTGGGATCAAAGTAGAAATGAAAAATTAAGTCTCCTGTTATAACAGACATGAATGAAGACTGGGTGGATGCAAACAGGAAAAGGAGGGACTATAACTGATGACTTCAGTGTTTTTTGTAAAATAAGAGGCAAGGTGGTATAATGAGTGAAAAAAGAGGGATAAAGTTTGGAGGTTTGAGGAGATTGGAGAAGATTTGAAGTTATTATTGTTGAGAATGGGAAAGTAACTGGGTTTACCAGATAACCTACAGCAGTGAGCAGGGCAGACTTGAGGACAGGAATCAATTAATATAGGATACAGTGGACTTTTTCACAGACTTTGTCCAGCAACACTGAGCTGCATGAATCTAAGCAGTTCATCTGGCAGTTATCACATTAGGAAGATAAAATGACCAAGATATTAGGAAGGTTTTAAAGTACTTCTGTCATGCATGAAAAAATAAAAGTCCATGAAGAGATAAGACATGATGATAAAGAAGAGCAATGAAGGAAGATTTGTCCTTCCATATATTAAAATATGTTACAATACTATGGAGGGGGGTAGAAAGCCTAGTATATGAGAACCTGGTGTATGAGTAAGTTAAACATATACCTCATTTGCCTGGAAAAGTCTGAGTTTTGCTTATTGTCCCAGAGAAGTTTTTAATAACAGTCTTTTTCATCATTGTTCAGATAATGAATTACATGGTCATTTTATATATGGGAGAGATCACAAAATGCATGGAAGAGATGGATTAAGTGGTGTTAAAAGAAGCTCATAGTACGGACTTCCAGTTCCAGTTGCATATGTAAGGAACTTGGAGCTCTCCACTCCCTCCTTACAACAAGTAAAATTTTGAGCAAACTGAAAAATCAACAGCTTATCTTAGATCCATCAGAGATGTGAGGTCACAGGTCAAACTGCAGCCTGGAAAATTGGAGAGGCAGACAGGAGGATACAGAGAATATCAACTTATCAGAGAAGAAAACCCCAAATGGGAGGGTATGAAAGTGGGGTGGAGAAAAGGAAACATTTTTAAATATGCCAGATCATTCTGTTATTAAGAAGGCATATTCTCAGGAGAAACTATTTAGCCAGAGCCTAACCTGCTAGGGTTTTATCAGTGTCTGACCTATCTGGGGGAAGGAAAATGCCCAACTCTAAGACCCACTAGCCTTCTATGTAGGGAAAAGGAAATTATGTAACTCTAGCCTCCTCCAGTTGTTCAGACCCACCTAAGGCAATGGTGGAGGAGAGAAAATGAGAAGCCCATGACTTTACAGCTCAAGGGTACAAGTGGTCAAGAGACAACGACCCAGTTATAAGACTATGGAACATTTCCACTCCCTCACACCGTGCCACATTGGTAAATGCTTATTTACCTAACTTCCTTTACCCAGGTCATCATATCCACCTTTCAACAAAAAATTAATTAAAAGGCATCCTAAAAAAGAAATACACAATTTGAAGAGAGAAAGCATCAGACCCGGACATAGTTGTAGGGATATGCCAACTATCAGGCTGGGAATTTAAAGCAATGATTAATATGCTAAGGGCTCTAATGGATAAAATAGACAGCATGCAAGAACAGATGGACAGTGTAAGCAGAGAGCTGGAAATCCTAAGTGGGGTGGGGAGGAGGAATAAGAAATGTTAGTAATTTTCAAAAAAAAAAAAAACTTGTAAAAGAAATGAAGAATATCTTCAATGGCCTTATTGGCTACAGCTAAAGAATCTCTGCACTTGAGGATACCTCAACAGAAACCTGTAAGACTAAAAGGCTAGGATAACAAAGACTAAAAAAAAGAACAGAATATCCAAGGATGTGGGATAACTACACAAGGTGTACCATACATGAGAATACATGTATGAAGAAAGATAAAAGAAAAAGAAAAATATTTGAAACATGAATGGATAAGAATTTCCCCAAAATTAATATCAGAGACCAACTCACAGATCCAGGGAATTCAGAGAACTCCCACACAGACAAATGCCAAAACTCCATGTAAGAATGTAATTTTAAAGCTACAGAAAATCAAGGATGTTGAAAAAAACAAACAAACCCTGAAAGAAGGCAAAGGGGAAAAACACCACACCTATAAAGGAGCAAAGATAAGAATTATATCCAACATCTCAGAAACCATGAAAGCAGGAAGAGAATGGAGTGAAATACTTAATGTTTTGAGAGGAAAAAAATAAAGATTAACTTAGAATTCAAAAAAGAATGAGAAATAAAGACTTTCTCAAACAAATAAAAAAGGAATTTGTTATCAGGAGACCTGTCTTACAAGAAATGTGTAAGATATTCTTTAAAGAGAAGAAAAATAATATAGGTCAGAAATTCAGATGCTTATAAAGGAAGAACATCAAATAAGAAATAAAGTAAAATAAAAACTTACTTTTCCTAAAAAAAAAAACAAACTTACTTTTCTCATTCTTAGTTGTTCTAACAATTCAACAATTTTTGTCTTTATATATACATCTGTAGGTATGTATGCTTATGTATATGTAAAATGAATGATAGCTATAATGCAAGGCACAGTAGAAGGAATTATGGATATTTTGTTATCATAAGTTAATTACATTATGAATCAGTGTGGTGTTATTTAAAAGTGGACTTGCATTAGTTGTAAATGTATACCACAAACTCTAGAATGACCACTAAAAAAGAAAAAAATATATAATTAAAATGTTGAAAAAGGAAAAAAAAATCAGTCATACACAGTAGCCAGTTAATCTGTAAAAGTAAGACAAAGAACAAGAACAATAAATAGAAAATAACAATGAATATGGTAAATATTAATCTAACTACATCAATAATCACCTTAACCATCAATAGTCTAAATATCCCAGGTAAAGAATATATTCAAAGTGAATCAAAAACAAGACCCTTATATGTTGTCTACAATAAAACCACTTTAAACATAAAGATACATATAGATTAAAATCTGAATAACGGAGAAAGATATATAATCCTAACACTAATCAAAAGAAAACAGGAATAGTTATATGAATTTCAGACAGCAGACTTCAGAGAAAGGAAATTAACAGGAATAAAGAGGGGTATCACATAATGATAAAGAAGACATACAAAATTTAGTATTAAAACGTAAACAACAGAGCACCAAAATATGCCAGTTGAAAATAGAGAACTCTAGGGCCTCCCCCGTGGCGCAGCGGTTGAGCGCTGGGTTGCAAAGCTGCCCGCAGCCTCTGCAGCGCCGGTTCGATCCCTGGCTGCTCCCCGGCCACTGGAGGAGGGTCCCACATGGTGCACAGACCTCTCCTGCTGCCCGCTGCTCCCCTCAGCAGTGTACTTCGGTCCTTCTGCCTGCTCTGCTCCCCGCTCTGGCTCTGGTGAATTCTCTCACCCTCCCGCGCTTCTGACTGTACCCAGTGCTTGTATAAATAAATAAATAAATCTTTAAAAAAAAAAAAAAAAAAAGAAAATAGAGAACTCTAACGAGGAAATAGATGAATCCACTATCATAGTTGGAGACCTCAATACCACTCTATCAGATATCGATAGTGCCAGCAGACAGAAAATCAGTATGGACATAGTTGAATTCCATTGCAACATCAAT
Organism: Talpa occidentalis; assembly: GCF_014898055.3. Classification (NCBI taxonomy): domain Eukaryota; kingdom Metazoa; phylum Chordata; class Mammalia; order Eulipotyphla; family Talpidae; genus Talpa; species Talpa occidentalis. The sequence continues at coordinate 29,714,618 of NW_023603184.1, forward strand.
CAACTAGATATAATTGACATCTATAGACTGCTTCATCCAACAAAAGTAGATTACACAGTCTTCATATGCTCAGCTGGAACATTCACCAAGAGAGCCCATTCTAGGCTATAAGACACACTGTAAAAACTTTAAAAGAGTAGAAATCATACAATGTCTGCTCTCAGACCACAATGGAATTAAGCTAGAAATCATTAGCAAAGATATAGCTGTAAATTTCCAAATACTTGGAGTTAAGCCATATATTTCTACCTAACAAAGGAGTCAAAGAAGAAATTTTTAAAGAAATTTAAAATATTTTAAACTAAAATGGAAATGAAAACATAATTTACCAAAGTTTGTGTGGTGAAGCAAAAGTAATGCTTAAAGAAAATACAGCATTGAATATATACTTACCAAAGAAGAAAGATCTAAAATCAAAACCCAAGGTTCCATCTTGGGAAACTCATAAATGCAAAGCAAATTGCATTCAAACTAAGCATGAAAAAAAAAATAGTAAAAACTAGAGCAGACATCAAATTGAAAACAAGAAGTCAGTACAGAAAATCAACAAAATCAAAAGCGAACTCTTTGAAAAAAATCAATAAAATCGATAAGCCCCAAGCTAACTAAGATAAAAGAGAAAGCACACAGATTACTAATATCATAAATGAAAGAAGGGACATCACCACAGCTCCCATGGACACTAAAGGAATAATAAGAAATATTATGAAAAACTTTATGTCTATAAATTTGATAACCTTGATGAAATGAGTCAATTCCTTGAAAGACACAATTTGCCAAAACTCACACTAGAAATACACATTCTGAATAGTATATATCTATTAAAGAAAATGAGTCAATAATTAATCATTAATAGCCTTCCAAAATATAAAGCACCATGCCTAGTTGGATTCACTGGTGAATTCTACCAAACCTTTAAGGAAAGGATTATACCAGTTCTCTACTTATTCTATGAGGCTAGCATCACTTTAATGCTAAAACCAAACAAAAAATGAAAACTGCAGGCCAAGATCTCTCATGAACACAGATAAAATTCCTCAGTGAACATTAGCAATTCAACTCTAACAATATATGCATGTAGGTAACCCATAACCAAGTGAAATTTATCCCAGGTATGTAAGTTGGCTCAACATTTGAAAATCAATTAATGTAATCCCTCATCTCAATAGGCTAAAGAAAGAAAATCACATGATCATATCAGTAGATGCAGAAAAAGCATTTGACAAAAGTCAACAGCCATTCATGATAAAAAGTCTCAGCAAACTAAGAATAGAAAGAAATGTCCTCAACTTGTAAAGACTATTTATAAAACTCCTATAGCTAACTTCATACTTATCAGTAAAAAAAAAAACTTGAAGATTTCTGTAATGATCAAGAACAAGACAAGGATGCCCCCTCTCACTGCTACTTTTCAACATCATATGAGAAGCTGTAACTAAAAAATTATGACAAGAAAAGGAAATAAAAATGTACAGGTTGGGAAAGAAGAAATAGAACTGCTTTTGTTCACATACGAAAATACTAATACCAAAAAATGTATGCACATCTTGCAACATTATTCACAATAACCAAGTCATGGAACCAACTTAAATGCCCACTGACAGATAAAGAAATTGTAGAACATATAACCAATGGAATACTACTCAGCTATTAAGAATGATGAAATAGAACCTTTGGGGACAAAAATGAAGTGTTCTTGAAGTGATTAAACTAAGTGAGGTAAGTCAGAAAGTAAAAGAAAGTTACTGGATGGTTTCACTCATTTGTGGAATTTAAATAGCCAAAGAAAAACTGACAAAGCACAAAGCAAGAATAATTTTAAGACTCCTTGAAAAATGTACTGGTTATCTAAGGAATGGGGGAGAAAGAGGGTTTACTAGAGGAAGCAGCTAGGATAACAAGACTGGAGTTTTGATGGAAGGGAAGTAAACATGTGCACATATGAAGGTGTGAAGTTGTATTCCCAAAGTTATAAAATTATGTAAAAGGACTAACAAAAAATTTTAAAAAGAAAGAAATAGACCATTGCATGAAGAATGAAAAAAGAAAAACTGTCTTTGTTCACAGATAACCTGATTGTCTACAAAGGAAAATCTGAAAGAACAACAATCCTCTTGCTACTAATAAATGTTTATAAGAAAATATTGTTGCCAGTATTGGTGAATACATGTCATTTATACCATTGTCAAAACCCATAGAATATATAATACCAAGAATGAATGCTGACATAAATTATGGACTTAGGGTACTAATTATGTGCCAGTGTAGGTTTATGGATTGTAACAAATATACCACTCTGGATTCAGGTGTTGACAATGGGGAAGGTTGAGCATGGATGAGGACAAAGAAATATATATGGCAACTCCTGTTCTTTCTGATCAATTTTACTGTGAATCTAAAACTGCCTTTAAAAATAAGTTTATTAATTTATTTTTTAAGTAACTCACAGAAGAGAGAAAATGAAGTTGGAGCTGTACTGTGTCATATTAAAAATATAAACTCTAAATCTAAACTCAAAGTACAGTCCTACATGTATCTTTATGATCTCAATTTTTAAGGCAAGATGACAAAAGTGCAAATGTTAGGAGAGCAATTGATGACTTTAATAAGATTAAAGTTATTTCTATTAAATGGGGAATTCAAATGGTAAGATAAATCTCTGGGTGACAGAACAATATTTGTATATAATGAGGGATTCATATCTAGAAAGCCCTACAAATCAATGAGCAAAGATAGAAAAATCTACTGAAAATTCACAGAAGGAAAAATGACACATTTATGAAGAGGGGCTCAAATTTTCTAGTATTAAATTAAAACATGATATCACTTTACATCCATCAGAGTAGAAGCAATTAGAAAGTCCAGTAATCACAAGTACTGATGAGGATATGGGGAAATAGGAGGACTTATGCATAGTTAATAGAATAAAAGTAGATACATCCCCTCTACAGAACAATCTAGCAATCCCATTGCATGGCTTCCATGGCTGAAAAGCTCTCATGGAAGCTTCATAAGTAAAGCAGTATGAGGATCTTTATTGCAGCAATATTTATGGAGGCAAAGAGCTGTGAGTCAGCAAAGTGTGCCTCCCTGGAGAATGCACAAGTGTAATGGGGTCTGTGCATGCAGTGAAATATTAGGCAGCAGTCATGATCAGTGAGTTACATATAGTCAGACCTTTCCTAATTTAGCATAGGTTCAGTCCTGATAAACTCACCATAAATTGAAAGTATCAAGAGACAGTACATTGTAGAGTGTATGTTGTTTACCTTCATGATAAAAGGCAGCACCCAGCAGGCTGCCACCACCCACATCACAAGAGAGAGAGCATCATACCACATATTACTAGGCCAGGAAAAGATCAAAATTCAAAGTACAGTTTCTACTGAATATATATCACTTTTGTACCATCTTAAAGTAGGAAAATATGGTATAAGTCAAACCATCATAAGTCAGGACCATCTGTAATAACATTGACTTCTCTCAAAAGCATAAGGTTAAGTGTAAAAATACATTTAAATATAAAGAAATTCTACATCACTTCATATATATACAGTGTCAGCTATATATACATATATATGTTCTCAGAAGGACATAAATACTTAGGAGTGGGTGCTAAAGAAAGGATGAAAATGGAAGTAGGAAAAAGAATACAGACATAAAATGTAATAGAAATTTGCCTTTGCTTTGTTCAGTAATAAAAATATATGATTAACTAAAGAGTTTAGTGCCAATTATTTTTAAGTGCTGTCCTAAAAAAAGGAATTTTTAAAAAGTAAAATGATAACAGTATGGATATAATGATCTCAGTAAATTGTATGTGAAGATTAAATAAGTCATTCAGATAAAGCATTGAACTTGGTGCCTAGCAAGTACTGAACACTCAATCAATGTTAATTATTAATGTTATTAACACTGCTCATCCACAGCTACCATGAATCAATTGGAGTTGGCACTGGTGACCCATTGGATTTAGATGATTTCCCACAAAATGTCTTTCTAGATCTAAGAGTCTATGGTTCTAATAAAGGGATAAGCCAGTACTGATCCCAGACCTTGAAGTAAACAGGAAAAATGCTGATACTGCCTTGGGGAATGGGAATGGGGTCAGCATTTTTGCCATGTCCTAGGAAACCTTGATGGTTAACTTGGAAGAACACCACAATGAAGAAAGTAGGGACTGCACAAGTAAAAAGCTATCAAACGGGAGACTTGGGTACTTTGGTTAAGTTAAAGTTATAATATTGTAACTGAATGACAAAGTCTAGCTATATCATGTTTACTTTGGATTACATATCCCCCAACCCTCTCTTCCTTCCCTGAAGTGAGACATGGTTGTTCTTGTGAAATGAGCAAGATCATCACCTAGTGGCCTGTTCCTCCAAGTGCTGACACTACACTTTGGTCCCAGGGAACAGACATGTGCCAAATCCTTGCCCTCATGTTAATCCCACAGCCTTGCCTGGGACTCTGTGCCAGGCACTATTCTGGTGTCTGGGGATCTAGAGCTGCTACTGCAAAATGACAGTTTTAAAAATAAAATTAAGGAAGTGTCAACTTGGAAACTTAAAAGTCTTTCCAAAGTGCTATTGCATTTTAATGTGTCTATTTTCCCCTGGTTTTCCACAGATCATAGATGAAGAAGAAACACAGTTTATGAGCAACTGCCCGGTTGCAGTCACTGAAAGCACCCCCCGGAGGAGGACGAGGATCCAGGTGTTCTGGATAGCGCCACCAGCAGGAACGGGCTGTGTGATTCTGAAGTAAGTGCATGCAGATGCCTTTTAATGCTTAGCACCTCCCTTTTAATGCTTAGCACCCCTTCCCTTGCGGTTTAGCAAAGACTTTGTGGTGTGGCTGCTGAAAGAAAAGCGGCTTTGCTGGGACATCAGACGAGTTGCATCATCTCCGAACCCTCAGTTGTTTCGACTCTAAAACAGACTCTAACCATCATTGGTGAAGAGTTAGAAAAAGAATCCTTGACTTGAATCTCTATTTCCACCTTTTACTGTGATTCTCCTGGCCACTCTTTGTTTTCCTGGAGATACTGATATTAGGACTGTTAAGGAAAATTTCAAACTGGATGAAAATAATCCTGACTTCCTCCATCTGGACTTTTATGTTTAGTCTCCTTAAACTGTACTAAGCTGACCTGAGACCCAGTTCAAACTTCCATCAGCCCTGAGCACTGGTTTGGGATCCTGTCCTCTTCCATCACAAACTGCTCTCTTGTGCCACTTCTTATCTGACCTCCTTATCCTCCCTATGGTGAGTTCCAGTAGGTTAAGAGGTGTTAACCAGCTAGCAGTTTTCCTCTGAAAGGTAGCATCATCTCAAACCTTTGTCTCCAAAATCATATGCACAGAATGATATTCATGGAGATGTAAATAGGTGGGCAGGAAACCAATTTCTATAATTTAAAATGTTTGGAAAACGTTGCACACTATATCCTCCTTCTTGCAGACTCACAACACATATTAGCATATTGAAGATTGTACAAAGTCCTGCTAAAACGAAATTTGTTTAACTTGGTTTCACCCCGCACTTCCAAAATTTATTTGACTGCAACACTCCTTTTTTTGCTGAGACATCTATTCACATCCAACAGTTTGAAAAACACAGCCATATTCTATTTTAAATAGAATTAAAGATTGGATAGAGTAATGCTAGGAATTTTAGGATCTCAGACAAGCAAACAGCCGTGGGTAGATGAGCAGGCTCCAATCCCAGCATCCAAGAAGCCATTTTTCTGTGTAGGTGGGAGCTGGGACATTCCCAACCATCCTCCTCTTTTTTAAACACTCTAACATCTTATGTATATTTGGTTTATTTATCTGCACCTCTGGCAGGGGGACATTTCAACAATCTTATGTTTGAGATTCAGTCCAGCCCACCCCTGAGAAGAGACTGATAAGGAGCATTCCACCTAGAAATTCCAGTTCCTGCAGTTTCTGAACTCAGCTGTATCTGGTTTATGGAAAAAAGCCCACAGAGATGTCTGGAAGCCTCTGACCATTGTCCAGACTCAGCCCTGTCTTTATCTGGCCTTCTTTTACACTTGATCTTAGCCAAAAGGCCGAGAAGCGATATCTGGCCTTCTTTTGCTGCCATCTATCTGCATATCATTTGTTTCTTTCTTGGTTTAATGCAAGTTGAGCATCCTTTGATTCCTTCAGAAGTTTAGCTCTTT